>NC_090938.1:71785728-74734536 GCF_040938575.1 Ambystoma mexicanum
ACCTTCTACGAAGTCCCTGAACACTTTCTAAATTTGAAGTCTGTACTTGTTCGACAGGATACCCTCTGAACTCTGGACTTTCCTGCATCTGAGCCTGAACCCGACCTGCCTACTGTTGTCCATTAGACCACTAGGGCCCCTCTTCTGCCTCAGCGATCACTCATGCCTTGGAATAGCAAAGGACTTAAGTAGAAGGCCACTTGACTAGAATATACGACGTGTTGTAAAGTACTTCCTTGTATAGGTGTGTGTAACTTTGATTCCTGAAACAGAATAAGTGTCAAAATGTTGCTAAGCTCTTACTTGCCTTTGAGTTGCTTGTTGCCCCGCCGAGAAGTAGAAGTTATTTACTTACCGTTGAATTGTATTCCACTCTTCTAGAAAGTAATTGAGTTGGTATTTCTCTATTATTACTGAAACTGAATTTCTTTATTATTCCTGTGTATAGGTCTACCAATAGGGTTCATTCACCTAGAATAGCTGCCGCCATTCTAAAAGTGTAACATTGGGTTCTGCTTACCGTGAATTGCATAGTGTCTTTCTACAACAGTCTTACGGAGTTCTCACTTATGCTAGAGTTGCATTTTGTCCCTCCGAAAAGTATACAAAGTTCTTAACTTAGTTTAGAATTATGTTCCACTCTTCTGAAAAGTATTATTGGTATAACTGACTATTCATGTAATTGAAAAAGTATAAGAGTTTTACTCGCATGGAATAGCTTGGTGCCATTCTAAGCATGTATCCAGAGTTCTTACTTACCCATGAGTAGCTCACTGCCCTCTGAAAATTATATAGGTTATTTACTTACCTTTGAACTGGGTTCTGAAAAGTAATCCGAGTAACTGTTTCCATTCTGAAAGAAGAATAAGTTACATATGTTGCAAGGTGTATACTTGTAAACTGTGTTGGTATAACTATAGTATTCCTGAAACAGAATAACACTGTAGGTTATTACCAATAAGGTCTGCTTACGTTCAATTACATGTGGTCATTCTAAAAGTGGCTTTACTCCCCATGAAAAGCATCCTGCCATTCAAAATGTGTAACACTAGGTTTTACTCACCTTGAACAGCATACTACTATCCTAAATAAGGTGTATTGTGTTAGTTTTAATAAGTGTGTTCATGAATGATAGTAGTACTTACCTTTCTAAAGATATATATATATATAGATCTTTAGAAAGGTAAGTACTACTATCATTCATGAACATATATATATATATATATATATATATACACACACATACACCATTATTTCAATGAATTCCAGATCTAATACCCCATCCTATGTTTTACCAATTACAGGCACATGACACTCTCCTTACGGCACCTTTGTGCTCCATTACCCCTGAGTCCCGACGACAGTGCGGTGCCATTACCAGCAGGTCACGGCCACTCCAACCGCTGGTTCCTTTCACCTATCCACCGCACCAGAAACACCTAAATTGTTTGTGTGTCTGAACTAATAAATTACAGAATTCAACTAATTCTTTTCACTACCCTTCTTTTTCTGGAAAAGCACATTGATATACGTTATCCAAAGCTCCACTGCACTCTTTTAGACAAACCACCTTAGCGTCACTGACAAGGGTAGCTTTTGACTCCATTTTCTTTCGCTACATTATTTTTTACAATACATCAGTGTACTAGTGCTTCTTTGGACCATGTGTATGCTACAAGCTCTTTGTACCCATCTACAGCCCTCTCTCCCTCCTATGATAAGCCTGGATGCTCTGTCATTGCTACCATCATCTCAGGTGGTACAGCCTTCTACTTAGAGTTGGAGTTTCTGTATTGCCTAAGCTATCCATTTATAAAGCCCCTGGGTGGACTTTAGAAAAACTGTCCTAACAGCACAGCACAATGTGATAGTGGCTACTAAAGCACAAAATAGTCTTGGGAAGGTAATTAGTTGGAATGTGGCAGGGGTGCTTAGTAAGATAGGCGACCGAGAGTGGAAGTCCTGGCCAAGAGGGCATGATGTGATCTGCCTCCAAGAGGCATGGTTAAAAGAGCATGTCTGTCTGTGTATAAGCTTTCCTGATTTATGGGGCATTTCATCTGCAGCTTTGCAATGCGATTCAGGGCGACCCACTAAAGGTAGTGCAACTGTGGTACCACAGTCTTGCTGCAGGCTTGCAGACTTTGTCACAGTCATTAGGGACCAGAGAATTTTAACTTCCTTTCCCCTGAAATCTGATTCTGGTACCTGGTGTAACATTGTTAATGTATATCTGCACCCTAAGGAGAACATCAAATTTCCTCGCAACCAACAGTTGGTTGGCAAAATTAGTTCTCTCTACTCGTAATGAGAGTTTTATTATTATGGGTGATTTTAACTCAAAGTTGGGGCAATAAAATGAATTTTTGCTGGGGTGTAAGGAGTTAGAAGCAGCCTGTGCTATCCCGCATCATAATAAAGTCTTGATAAAACAAGATTCCTGTGAGTATTTGCTGGATTTATTCATACAGCAATTTTAGTTAGTTGAGCTTAATAGCAGATGTCCGGGGGACACCAGAAACTGACCACAATCCAATTGTCCTTGTGTGGAAAGTGGGGTGCTCCATCAGACAGCCCCAGAAAGCAAGGGGTATAAAGCAGCTCCCGCAAAAATGGCCTGTGATAGGCTGGTGTTACTTTTGATGTAAGGAGGATTTTTACAGTTTGGCTGCTGTTATAGGCTCCAGGGCCAGTTCATGGACACAAATAATTGAGGCCCATGGTGAATTGACTACTCTAATCTCTAGGCAGTACTGTGTAAAGCCATTTATGATAACCTCTGCTCCCAAAGAACTTCGGCAAGATGTTCCCTGGTACGACGAGGATGTATATGCAGTCCCAATAGGAGTGATTGGATTAAACAGCGAGGCAAAAGGCAAAATGATTTAAAGGGTTCTGGGGCCTTGTTGCTCAGGGATTTGGGTCAAGAGAAAGTCACTAGTGATCATATTTCCCCCATCATTTGGGATGTGCACTATATACAGATTTTGCTTAAGCCAGTTTATCAGGCCGGATTCAGTAAGGGCTATGGGACAATAGATCATTGCTTTGTTCTGAATACTGCGATTGAGAAATATCAGGCAAGCCAGGATTTTTGCATCTGGCACAGAGCTTCGATACACTTGGCCGGGCAATCTTTCAGAATAAATTATATAAAATTACGAATCCCACGGGGCTGTATATGTAGCTGTTGCTCTAGTCAGCCGTTAGTTGGGCGTTAGGCACGGAATGTCCGTAGCGCCCAAACTGTTTATAGTTTTTCTGACAGATTTTCACCCCAGAGGACAGCAGTGTTTAACATTCCCACCAGCTTTAAATGGAGGTAGCTATCCCACCCTACTGCAGGCAGAAAATACCATTTTGTTGGAGATTTGATTTCCTGTACGATTCCCCGTCTGTATTGGATAATAAAAAACAAGAATACTTTGCCCCATGACCGAGTCTTCAGTTTTTGCATTGGGGAGTCTTTGATGGGCCCAAGATTCTCTGCTAAGGTGGAACATTGTTATTGCGAATCCCCAATTCCTCTGGCTCACAACAGCTGGTAGCAGAGGGTCGCAAGAAAGTGGGCAGGTTCAGCTTGATGGTTGTGTGGGGTTTTGGTCTAGTAAGGAGCGTTGTTGTGTAACCTTTGTTCTTAGGGAACTTTCAGACTTGTGGCGATCAATTTGAGCAGTCAGCTTAGGCAAATGACTTGAGTGTTCAGATGACAAAAGATAGGTAAATATTGGATTTCCTGTGGGTTGAGCACTGTCGCTTGGATCATGGATGATGGTATCCCTTTGCGTATGGCTAGCTTACATCGCAGAAGGTGTTCTCCTGGTTAAGTCTTGCAGAGGCGTTTTATCTACAGCCCCACCTCCCTGATGAGGCCCAACAAGGCTGAAACACGTGTATGGGGTTGCTGTTGGTACTCTTGTTCAGAAGGGAATTGCCATAGCATTTCGGTTCTGAACTGCCCATGTGGCGGGACAAAGACTGATCTGCAAATGGATTTCCCCACCTGTGGAAGGTACAGTGAGCAAAAAGCGATGGCTGCGAACTCTCAAAGTGGGAATAAACCACAGAGCAGGTTATCATGCCATGTTCTTTCGGTAGAGGGGCGCCTTCTACCTTTTTTGTAAGAGTTTTATCTACAAGGCAATGCTGTAGGTACAGGTAGATCAAGTGAATCTTTGGTTTTCCCTGTTGGTTAGGTGGAAAAGGGGCCACATAAACGTTATGTATGTTCTGTCAGGGTTGTCATTGCATTCGGGGACTGTATAAGTGGGTAAATTAAAGGGGCAGGTGTCAGGGTTTTCTTTGTTATTGTAGAGGTGACGTCACCAATGAAGTTGATGTGTAGGACTCGAGGATTACGGGAGTTGCACAGCTTGTTAGGCTGAAAGCTATAATCGTATTTGGAAACATTGGTTGCGCCTTTACGGCAGAGCGTCGCGATATATGGCACGGCACACGCAAACCAGGGATCTCCTCTTCCCCTACAATGAATGTGGCACCCAATAAACACACTTTGCATTTTTTAATACCTCAGATTCTTTTGAGAAGGCCTCCAACCTGCCCCACACACCCTCCACAAACACCCTGTGTCACAATGGACTAGGAACCAGGCCTGTGTGCATCAATAAGATATGTGTTAATTTATAATTTAATGTCAACTTAAAATCAACCAATTACAACAGCCACCAATGTTCTAGCAACACAAAAATGCACTGACCTCTATAAAGCGTATGCGACAGGTTAAGATATACTGTCACAATCACTTACTTTTTAATGGCAAAGAAAAACAATTCACACACAATGATAGCACATGTAGTTAAGCACTCCCCCTGTGACATTCCACCCCCAAAGATCAAATGGACTTGATTCAATGAATGGAAGGCAGTGGCATACAGTAGGAATACAGGGGAGAAAGTCGGATTTGGTGTGCTGCCCACAGAAACAATATGGGGAGCCAGCAAAGAAGGGGAAAATTGGTTTGGCACAGCATAAGAATAGAATGGGGTTTTAATCATTTATCACAACTGCTATTGGAAAGACATGAAAGGCAGGGAACTCGCTTGCTTATACTTAGAAGACAGGCAGGGCTTTTAGAGAATACTAGTCAGTTATACAAGCAAAAAATAGGTTCAACACATGGGCAATGGAAATTTGTTTTTACTTCACAATGGGGAAAAAGGAACAGAAGGGGGAAAATCGTGTTTTTGGGTTGTTGAGCACAATTTCAAAGGAAAAGAAAATGTAAATGGGAATTAGTTTTTACTGATGCTTAAAATGACAGGCAAGCTCTGGGAAAGGGGTAGCTCACAAGAGGAAAATCGGTTTTGGGTTAGGATGACAGAGCAGTGGGAAAATACAGTTTGCAGAGTGAAAGTTATTTAGCAGGGCACAATTTAAATACAGGGACAAATTTGTTTCTCAGATCACAAGGGGATTAATTATTTTGGGCAACACTTTATAACAATTCACAAGGCACTGGGAAGAGATGGTTGGTTTTGAATTCCAATGATACAAATCCCATGAAATCAATGGGGAAATTCATTGATTTATTTATAAAAAAATATACTAAGTATCTACACAGGCAAATGGGTTTTTTTCAATGGGAAAATTACTAGAATACACAAGCAAATAAGGGAGGGGATATTTCCATGGGGGTATCTCTATGGTAATGCCGAAAGAGTATAGGTTTATGCAATCTATGGCTTCGGTTATTGATACTTACAGGTGCTGGCTATGCTGGACATCAGAGAGCGTCAGAGCACCACTGCTGGGACAGTCAAGGATTCCCCCTTTCCTCCAAGGGGTCCCAACGCAGCTACTAAACCTCCTAGCTCCACTGCAAGTTAGGCCTCACTTTGCTGAGATGGTTCTCCAAAATTTCGCCAGCTGCTTGCCTCAGGATTTAGTGGGAAAGGTACTGATTTGAGGCAGGGTTACCTAGTTATAGGGCAAATGACATCACTAATGTGTCATGGTTCTCGCAGAAGGGATAGGATAATGTCCAAGCCTACACACCCATCTGTGTGCTGATAGGTCCAGCAAATGTGGGAGTGCTTTGGACTGGCTCAGGGAGGAGACCCCTCCATCTTACTTTGACAGGGGGCTTGGTCTGACTCAGGGACATAGAAATCTCACTGAATGACAAGTCCCCTTAATCTTCATATTGTGACACATTTGAAGGCATTTCTGAACACTATATTTTACTACAAGTCAAATGGCCCTACTTAGAAGTTAGTAGGTTATTCCTGTGCAGAGCTACAGCCCCTCCCCCCCATTTACCCCAGAATTATATCCATGAAAAATATAGCACTCGGTGGCCGGAATATGAATCCTATTTTATATGTTTCCTAAAATCTTCATATCTTTTAACTACACAAGGAGGGGCCTATGACGTTTTCTTTTCCTAAATAACTTGGATTGTGTAGGTCCCACCAAAATTGTTTTTGGGTGACCAGAAGCGCCTGTTTGACACCTTTTCAGAAATCCTACAACAACTATTGTCGGGTAAATATTCTTGACTTTATAGAATAAAAAACATTTCTCCCATGTTACACAAAGGGCAATGAACTCCCTCCTTGACTTCTTTTCTCCACCCTTGCCATGTGCCTGTTCCTGGCTGTGATCTCAAGGACTCCTGTGTTGAGATTAGCTTGCACATTCCCAGAGCTAATTGCCAGCTAAGGCAATTTTTTTAGAGCCACACCACAAAAATTATCTCTACAAGTATTAAGTTTGTATTTTTTTTAAAAAAAGGATGGCCCTCATCTCTGCAGTGAACTAGCCTAAATCCCCATGACAACATGGGCTTTGGAATTTAGTTTCACAGGTCATAAATGTTGGTGAAATGAAACCAATAGCCAGCAACCCAATTAGCCAACATTACCTTTTAACTCACATTTTCGCTTTAAAATGACTCTTGAAAGGCACCTAATTTTAACATGGATAAATGTTATTGCAAAGTTGTTCCCTGCATACGGGGGTTACATGATGGCATCATAATTACATTTTTAAAAGGTTTGGTGTAATTCTGGCTTTGCATAGTGACCCTTGGAAGCAAAATCGAAATGACAGTGTGTTGCTTTCAGCTGTGAAAAGGGCCTTCATTTTACTACAGTAGCTTAACCCAGTTCAGCCTCCCAGCATGACAGAAACCAAGTTCATATTTTACAAATCTTGCGCACCTTTTGATGACCATATCTTTAGTTTAAAGGGAAAAACTGAATTACACATTTTATGTAATGTTTTTTTTTTTTAAATATTTTTTATTTTCAAAATAAAACAATACAAACCAAACTTGCAGCATTATACAATGCAACCGTAAACATCAGTTAATCCCATGTTACTGCACTTCAACGCCCCCCCCCCCTAAGAGCTTATCAACCTTACAGTTCTGTGTACACTTGGTGTGGCCGGGCGTCGCCTCCCTCAGAAGCAGCAGGGTCCATTTCCGTGCCAAACAGTCCCGTAATTAACATCCTCCAAGCCGCTAGGTTGCCCACATCTTCTTCCCCGCAATTGCTACACGCTTCCTGCCATACCACTGTTTCAGCCTCCGCCCACTTCTGCAGGTCCCGCCACCATATCTCTATTCTTGGCCCATGGCGTTGCTTCCAACTCATGGCCATCCTCCTCTTAGCAAGTACATACGCCAGGTCTCTCAGTTTCCCGAGATGTTTGGTGTTCCGTGGTCTGGGGAACCCTCCCAGGAGGCAGGCCCAGGCCGTGTCAATGCGTAGCAGGACCCCCTTATCTGCTAATTTCTGTGCCACTTCCCCCCAAAAGCCTTCAATCACTGGGCAGGACCAGAACATATGTGTCATGTCTGCGTCTTCTTCATCGCATTTCGAGCATGCTTGTCTACCTGCGTTCGCAAACTTGGCTATTTTCTTCGGGGTCATATATGCTCTATGCGTAATGTATAGCTGTATTTGCTGCAATCTAGCATTCCTGGACACTTTCTTATGGTATCCCATGGCCCGATCCCACATCCCATCAGTCAAATGCGCCCCCACTTCCGCTTCCCAGTCCAGCCTCAAATCCATCAAGTCCTTCCCCACCCGGGTCATCACCACCTCATATAATCTAGAGATCTCATGTCCGCCCTCTGATATATCATATATCGTTCCGATCAGTGCGTCCAGATCTTCCGCCAGCACCGCCTCCGGCCAAGTCTTACGGATGATCTGTACCAACCTTAGGTACGTAACATATTGGCCCCCGTGCAGCCCTGATTCTTCTCCCAGGTCTTCGAATTCCCTAATGGCCCCATCCTGCCATATGTCTCCCAATGTGGCCCGCCCAACCGATTCCCAGTATGTCCTGATAATTTTCCTAAGCTGGCTGTCCCCCATAGTTAAGGCGACCAGTGGCACCTGTGGGGAACACGGGCACGGGCTCTCTATCAACTGGCACGCTCTGCGCCAAATTCTCCACCCCAGCAGCAACATACTTGGGCGTCCATGCAAGTCCGATCTAGGGACCCAGACAATCTCTTTTAGGTAGAACGGGGCGCAGTCCCGCCCAACCAGCCTAGACTCAGGAGTTTCCTCATCAGAGAGCCACTTAGTCACGTATTGCAACTGGCTGGCCACATAATAGGCCTCAAAGTTCGGCAGCTTGATGCCTCCCCTATCGTGGAAATTTTGCAGTTTCCACAGGGCCACCCTGTTGCGGATGCCGTGCCACAGGAAGTCCCTGCATACACTGTCAAGTTTGACAAAGAACTTCCCGGGTATCAGGTATGGTATGTTACTGAAAAAGTGCAAAAGCCTAGGCAGGACCACCATTTTGAGCATCGCCCCCCGGCCCATCATTGCCAACGGCAGCTTCTCCCAAAACTGCATAGTCTCGCGGATTTTCTTCACAGCCGCCTCGGTATTGTGCAAGTGTTCTTCCTTCACAGTATGATATACATCAATTCCGAGGTAGCGGAAGGACTCAGTTGCCCAGGGCACGGGCAACACCGGCAATCGTTCTAGAGGGACTCCTGCGAAGCTCCCCAGTGGAAACATGCTCGATTTACCGGGATTAACCGCTATGCCGGACAGCTCCGCATACTTTTCCATGACCTCTAAAATGTACTGGAGGTTTTCCTCCGGATACTTCAGGTACAACAACAGATCATCAGCATATAGGGATATCAAATGGTTCTCTCCTCCCACCTCGATGCCAACCAAGTCATATTGTTGTCTGAGGTACACCGCTAGGGGCTTTAGGGCCAATATGTACAACATCGGAGACCAGGGGCATCCCTGTCTGGTGCCTCTACTGAGTCGCCACCTTTTGGATATCACTGATCCCGTGCGCACCCTGGCCAGTGGCTCGCTGTACAGCAGTTTCGCCCACCCCACGTAGCCAGGCCCAAACCCGTACCCCTCCAAGGCCGCCAGCAACCACGGCCACCTCACTGAATCAAATGCCTTAACTGCATCTAGGGCCACTACCACCATCTCTTCATCACTTCTGTTCCCCTCTTCAATCACCCGGTGGAGTCGCCTGTGATTATGGGTTATGTTTCTATTGGGGACATAGCCTGTCTGATCCGGGTGCATCAGTTTACTGATGACCCTTCGTAGCCTATTGGCCAGGACCGCCGTCAGGATCTTGCTGTCCTGGTTCAACATCGACAGCGGCCTATACGATCCACAGCTTTGTCTCGGTTTGTTAGGCTTGGGGAGCGGCACTATCAGCGCTTCTCTGAGCGTTTCCGGTAACCGACCCTTCTCGAAAGATTCGTTGAACATCTTTAGCATCGGAGGGAGTATCTCTGCCCTATACACTTTATAAAACTCACTCGGGAGTCCGTCTGTGCCCGGGGTCTTGCAGGTGGGCAATCGTTTCACTACCTCCTCCAGTTCCTCCAGTGTAATAGGTGTGTCCAGCTCCTCCCTCTCTTCATCACTAATCCTGGGCAGTTCTATGTCTTCCAATGTGTTTCTGATCTCTGCCTGATTTCCTCCCCCTTTGTCCTCATACAGTGCTCTATAATAATCAAAGAAGGCTGCATTAACTCCTTCTTGGGTGTCTACCTCCTCCCCGTCCTCTCTAACTATCATCCTGATCGGGGGCCTAGGGGTTTCTCTCTTATATAGCCATGCCAGTAGGCGGCCAGTTTTGTCTCCACCCGCATGATGCCTCTCAACATATTATCTGTAGTTAAGGTTACAGAGCCTCTCCCAAAGCTCCGAACACCGCTGCTGCAGCTCAAGTACTAAATCTGCATCCCCTCCTGCCTTGCTGCATTCGCGCTCCAGTTGTCTCTCCGCCTTCTCTAGCTCTATCAGAACCCCACCTTGCAGGCCCCTTGACTTGGAAATGGTGTCCCCTCGCAACACAACCTTGAATGCCTCCCAAAGTGTACCAGCTGAATCTACACTGCCCGTGTTAACCTCAAAGTACCGCTGAATCGCTTCCCTGATGTCCTCCCTGAAGACCGAGTCCCTAAGCGCCTCCGCACGGAGGCGCCATGTAGGTATCCGCGCACGAGGGCAGCCATACTGCCAGGTCAACACCAAGGGCGAGTGGTCCGACAGGACCCTCGCTCTATATTCAATTTGAGTGGTCGCCATCACCACTTTAGACGTGGCAAAGAAGTAATCCAATCTCGTGTGTAGGTGCTGTGGGGCAGAGTAGTGAGAATACTGCAAGGTATCAGGGTATTTCAGTCTCCAAACATCCGCCAGCCCAAAGTCACCCAGCAATGTCTGTAATACTCTGGCCGCTGGGGTGGGCCGATCAATCTTACCGTCGGACCTGTCCGCCCTTGGGTCGAGAACACAGTTAAAGTCCCCTCCCCAAATAATCGCTCCCCCCACACATGTGCCCAGACGAGTGCATAGGGTTCTGAAGTATGCAGCAGCATTCTGGTTGGGAGCATATGTGCTAATAATGCAAACCTCTCTGTTCTCTACCAGGGCTCTGAGCATGACCAGCCTGCCCTCCGTGTCCACCTCCTCCCGTGTAACTCTGAGCGGAACGTGCGGTGCTACTCAGATTAGCACTCCCCTGGCATAGGCAGAGTACGGGGAGCCCACCACCGTGCCACTCCACTTTTTCCCCACCAGTTCCAGCTTGTGCCGGGTCAGGTGTGTTTCTTGCAGTAGTGCAATGTCAATCCTCTGTCTTTTGAGGTACAACATGACTTTGTTCCTTTTTAAATAACTATTAAGTCCCCTGACATTCCAGGTGACAATCTTAAGGTCTCCCATGCCAAGTGCGTTTCTTCCTGCCTCCCATGTAGCGATTCCCAACTGCCCATGTGACACAGATGGCGTCTCGGTCCAGTAGCTCCTCATATAAGCTCAAACTCCGTTTAACTATACACACAACAAAACCCCTGCTTCCCTCCCCTCCCCCCGTACCTGCCCCAACATCACACACCCCAACTGCTGCCCAGCTCCAGCCTCAGAGCTCAGGCAGCCCCACATCTAGCTCCGCAAGCACCGGTCGGTGCACGGAGCCCAGTAGGGTGAGGTCACCCTAGTGGCCACCCAACTAAAACTATTGTGGGGTAAAGAGTATCGCCCTGTAAGGCTCCCGGTCAAATAAACATTAATCACAGTGTCTTTGACAAATAGTGCAATCATCTGACCTTCTTTACCGAAGGTGTCACACCGACTATATTCAAGTCCCACGAACCACGCCATCTTGCGACGCCATTTTACGCTTCCCGTATCTCTTCCGAGCCCTTTCTGGGCCGAACTTCTGATTCCTGGGGGCATCCTTGCGCATCGAGCCATCCCATGGCATCCTCCGGGGACTCAAAAAACAATGTTTTATGTGCATGAATGACCTTCAATTTTGCAGGATAAAGTAACATGTATTTGTGGCCCGCTTCTCTCAGCCTCCGCTTTACAGACCCAAAATTCATGCGACTACGCTGTACAGTCAAGGTATAATCTGGATAAGCCGTGATGTTTGCCGCTCCTCTCGCGATCGTCCCTACTTTACGGAAGTATTCCAGTATCCTCTCCCGGTCGCGGTAGTTGAGGATTTTGGCGATCATAGGCCTAGGCGGGTTCCCCGGAGGCGGCCTCCTCGTTAGGGCTCTGTGTGCTCTTTCTACTGCAAATCCTTGAGATAGGGCCCCTCCAGGTATCTCCTGTAAGAACATGGATTCGATGAAATCCGTAGGGTCACGGCCCTCCATCCCCTCCGGTAGGCCCACGATGCGGATGTTGTTGCGACGGGCTCGTCCCTCTGCCTCCTCCGCTCTGCTCTCAAGGTTGCCCACCCTTTGTGTCAGGGCGTGCAAATCGGCCTTATGGGTGGCGCAATCTGCAGTATTCGGGCCCACTTCTTTTTCGAGGGACTCCGTGCGCTCCGCCAGGGCCCTGACATCCTGTCGTAGCAAATTAACGTCCTCTTGGACCTCTCCAACCTTGCGGTCCAGCGCTGTTTTTAGTTCAGTGACGGCCAGTTCCAGCTTTGATTCCCAGGCCGCCCTCAGATCCGCAATCGCCGCCAGGATTTCTTGGTTGGTGCACGAAGACGTCGCGCTACTCGCAGCCAGCGCATCCTTACTTTTGGTAGTGTCCTGGCTCGGGGACGTCCTAGTGAAGTCGTCTAAGGTGGGCTGTTTCACCTTCGGTCGCACTGGCCTGCTCGACATGACTCAGGGAATCAACCGGCTGCTCAAGTAGCAAGTGTGCGTACAGTGCACCTTCACAGCTGGGCCACTGTGCAGCTCGCTTCTATTCCTGTCCCGGGTCCTGGTCGGCCATTTTGAGTCGCCCTTTGTTCCCGGCGTCTTTTAACTCGTCGTCACCGATCTCCGTCACCGTTAATCCTGTGCCCTCCAGAGGTTCACAGTGCGTGGCCAACACCTTCACACACCAGCATGTGTATCGTCAGTGGTCCGTCGTACCGCACATATTTGCCCGGATCGTTGTAGGATCTCGGGAGCTCCTCCAGAACGCGCCCTCCTACATGGCTCTCGTAGCCACGCATTTTATGCAATGTTCATGCATGAACACAATCTGCTTCACTGCAACCGTAGCTCACAATGCTA
Source organism: Ambystoma mexicanum (assembly GCF_040938575.1). Lineage (NCBI taxonomy): Eukaryota > Metazoa > Chordata > Amphibia > Caudata > Ambystomatidae > Ambystoma > Ambystoma mexicanum. The sequence goes on from NC_090938.1 coordinate 71,798,738, forward strand.
ACATCCCATTGAGGGTTCTGTGGACTGTAGTTCCTGAGAATGTTACTTCAGCTCGCCAATAATTTTGGCACTGTGTCTATCCCTTATGCCAGGCAAGTGGCATTTGTATGCATCTCAATTATTTCATGTTCATTTTCACTCCTTTTTGCTTTGAAAGTGCAGGGCCTCATTTCCACATTAGCGCAGGGCAGGACTTTCATTTTTGGGGAGCCCTCATAACTGACTCTGGCCTTTAATTATGGTATCCAGGGCTATTTCACCCCACAGGAGCATGGGCAGCACATGAGCAGAATTGTCAGTTGAGACTTTTGGGGCAGAGAGCTGTTGAAGGGCGGTGCGTGGAGCAGACCCGTAGTATTGGTAGAGAGCCAGAGAGGAGGAGGTCAATGTAGCGATTTAGTATTTACCCGATATTGAGGTGAAAGCTTTCAGAAGGTACAGGGGCTACTTTAGCCTTTATTGCAAGCGTCCCTCTAGACGCCATTTGCAAAGCAGCTACATGGAGTTCCATACATACCTTTACTCAGCTCTACTGTACTGACACATTCTAAAGCAGATTCACAGGTGGGACAAGTGGTGCTAAACCATCTATTTGCTACCGTACCTTCTCACAACCCACCTCCTCCTGATACTGCTCGCTAGTGTTTGCATAGCATGTGATCTAAGCAGATCCACAAGGGATAATTACTCACCATAATTGTATTTCTGATGCTTGTATCTGATTAGATTCATATTGGAGTAAAAGGGTGCATAGATGTTCTCTGGCTTTATCGACTTATCTGCTGTATTACATCTGTACTCATGCTACCTCATGTCGGACACAAAACAATCTGAGGGACCTCGACGTGTGACGGACCATGGGTACAGTGGACGTCACACTAGGAATAGTATTACTGGCACGTCCTGTCAACGTCCCTTTGAGTTTCAAAAACAAATAATGTAATGCTCTGTGGCTACCACTGAATGTCGGCCTATACATAGCATGTGAATCTAAGCAGATGCAGATACAAGCATCAGAAAAACGATTACGGTGAGTAATGTATCCCATAGGCAAGTATTGAAATATAATGCATGGAGGTAAAATCATGAGGGGCACACGCCTACATCATATGTGCAAGTCCCTCCCACGATATAAGGACAACATCTGTAAATATAACACGGAATGGAATGTTTCAGGACGAGAAAGGGGACCTGGCACAGCATAAATGGATGCTGAACCAGCGAGAGGCTGAGAGACAATCACCCTCAGCGCCCCCTCCTCAAACAGAGAGCAAAGAAGCAGGAGCAGGAACCCACGGTTAATACCCCGCAACGGAATTAAAAGCAGCGGCAGGTTACGGCAATCCCACATTTTCATTTCCAGGATATAGTAAAAAGGAGGGGCAAGGCGAGAGTGAACAGACAACTAGGGAACAGCAGAGCGCAGGCGGCAAATGCAGAGAGCACAGCGAGGTTAAAAGAAAATGACCTGGGGGAAAAGGGCCTTAAGTAGGCAGACAGATATTACTTAAATTGGATGGGAAGATGCAGGGGAAACAGGGTGCGTGAGCAGAGAAGTAGCAAGTAACAAGGATGTAGAAGAGGTGAAAGAATGGGCAATGATAATGGAGGAAGTAGAAAGACAGACAAGGGAAAAGGAAAACCATGAAAGGGTGTGCAGAGGGAAACGAGTTAGAGACATTAGGATGAGAAGACAGAGCTTGAGGACATGGCAAAAAGAAAAGCAGGTAAAGAAAGGGAAAGGCAAGTGCAAATAAAGAAGGGCAAGAGGAAGTTAGAAGTCAAACAATTCTTTAGGGAGCAACGACGCAAAGAAGAGGGGCACGCCTTAAGGGGAGCACAATTAAAGATGGGTTCAGCACGTTTTAGTTACAAGGAAAAGGAAACGCAAGTGAGGAGACGAGAGAAGCAGGAAAAGCAGCAGGGCTACCCCATGGATAGACAGAGATGAGATGGATTTCTCTAAGAGGAGGGACCGCAGAAGTATGGGTCAATCGGGAGGAGGCCAGAAGGGAGACGTGTATTGAGTTGGCTTAGCTTTCAGGAGGACATTGACAGCATCGTCGGGGACACAGGGTCAGATGATGATTTAGTAGAACTGAGGACGACGAAGAGGAGAGACCTTCTGGTCGCTCCAGAGGAGCAAGCCCAGATAAGAGTCACACCATGGGGAGACGGAAAAGACATGGACGGACTAAGGGAAGACAGAGGGGGGGGTGGCTGCAACGTTCGAAAGGTATATCGTACAGCACAGGCAATAATACCCCATAGGCACATAGGCTTAAAGATTTGCCTGGGTGGAGAAAGGGAGAGATGACCAGGGCGTATACTGCCACTAAAGACATGGGGAGAGAATGCAGAGGGATGGGCCTGACAGTGTCCATCTTCTGAGGTTGTCCCCCCTCCCTTCTCTAATAGTGGACAAAGACAATTTAAGATTTAAGTTACCATCGTTGACTGCAGAGGCTGCGACGTGGATATAGGAGCTAGAGCGAATGACAGCAGGGACGACATAAGCGGGGGGGGGGTGACATGAAGTGCTTGCTCTCAGCAGTTTTCAGGGAGGCTGCAGACGATGTATGGAAAAAGAGCTGGTTACCCTGGAACAACATTACAGAACACGGTGCACGATGGTGCGCCGTTCAATAATTGTCGAGCGGCTGTGTAGCACGCTCCGAGGTTAACAGTACCCAGATACCTCGGACACTATCGCGATCACGGCACGCAAAATGAGGGAGGACGAGGATCCACTTCAATATATAGAAGCTATGCAAGAGAAACAGACTAGAGATGCGTGGACCGTGGGACAAGACTGGGATTATTTTATCATATGTGTGTCACGGGTTACCTAAACAAGTGCAAAAGCAGCTTAAAAAACTGTTGGGGCTGGAGGCCAAACCTTGGTCAGAAATTCAACTGACTATAGTACACTATTGCAGGTTAATGCAAGAGAACACAAGAAAACACAAGAGAAAAGCGTGAGGACAGAAAGCAGGAGGAAGTAAAGTCAGTGCAGAAAAAATTATCGAAGCATACAATGAAAGGGGCAGTATTAACCAGTGCGAAGGAGCAGGTGTGCTGCATGCATAGTACAGACAGCCACCCGCAAGGGGAGACTTTGTGGGGCCGGAGACATGCACCAAGGGGAAGAGGGTATGGACATCAAATACATCAAGGACCATAGGGGCTTCATGGAGGGCTATCAGTGACCAATGGGGGGGCCACCGCAGTACTGGGTGTGTGTGGATAAACAGGGCCCATTTCTTGAGTATGCAGAAGCCGGGGTGGGATGCCACAGAATGGGAGAATGAGGTACCAACCCACAAACCAGGCAGAACACACTGATTATTATGCCAAGGACTAAACTCAGCGACAGGCACGACCCAAAATGCATACACTCAAGCATAACGGCCTATGACAAAGGCACCACAAATACAGGGACCCCGTACGCCATACCAATATGGACCACCTGCACCGCAGATGCAGAGACACATGCAGCCACCACAAGCAGCACAGCAGGATGCAGGGATACAGGCACTCAGACTCCATGGGATCGACCCCCTCAGAAGTTGTGAGGGGAAATCCATTCACTGGGACCAGGATGTCATTATACCCACAATAGGATAGCCCATAGACAGACCTCACGTGTTCAATCCTATCGGTTACACCCAACCAGGCAGAGGAACCACGTATAGGAGCGATAAGTGACAAGACGTTTTCCTTTGTAATGGACACAGGGACAACAAGATCCTGTATCGGGGAAGGGAGATACCAAATGTCACGCAATGCCATCAATGTGCAGGCATTCTCTGGGGTGACTGACTTGGTTCCTTTTACAGACGAGCCCTCACTTTCTATAGGGGAGCATGACTTAGCTGTGCCACCATTATATTCCCGACAGACCCCAGTGAACATAATGGGAAGAGATACGACGAGTAAGCTCAATAGGACCAGCTCATTCACAGACCCGGGGATAGTGTGTTCAACACGAGGAATTTGTTACATTAATCTAAAAGATTATCCATGCATTCTGTGGGCACAAAGTACAGAGGGGAATGCCAGCAGACATTGAACTGCTCCAATACGGGATAGAGGTATTGATAGCATGGGATCCAGGGAAAGCTATGGCGATTACCCAATGAGTATATATATTCAGGCCAGAAGTTCCATTTGATGATCTTGAGCGGAAAGTGGTCATAATACAACTCTAGGCATTGATAGTGGAGGACAAGACAGGATAAAATTGCATGGGACAGATGACACAGCACAATCCTGGAGTACAGTGATTGCAGTGGGGAAGAGTACAGGTTGAATGACGCGACTGACAACTGTTTCAGGATGATTGATCAGATCACGCGGTAGTGTTTGACAGCAGCATTACATATTGGGTGAGAATACACTACAGGGACGTACCACAGAGAATGGCTATTTTGCAAAAAGCTCAGTCGCCATTTCTCTATGAAGACTTGGAAAAGGTACCCAGTGTCTTATGGACCACAAGACCTATGACGTGGGGCTACTAAAGGTATAGGGGCAGTAAAGATAAAGCTCAAACCAGGAGAAATTCTACCAAGAGCATAACAGTGTCCCTTGTCAAGAGAGGCAGCGAAGGGCATCTACCAGACAATTGCAGCATTAGTGAAACAAGGCATTCTGATAGCATCAGAATTACAGTGCAATACCGCAGTGTACCCTGTGAAAAAGGCAACAGGGGGGGTTATGGTGTTTTATACAGGATCTGTGCCCTTTGAAACAGATTGTAGAGGCAGAATTTCCGTTGGTTACAAATCCAGCAACCATTTTGTGTAGCCTTTCCACGGAAGCTACCCACTTCACTGCAATTGATTTGAAGAATGCGGTCTTCTCTATACCACTTCACACAGTCTCCCAGGATGCTACTTCCTTTCTATATAGAAACCGGAAACACTCCTACTGGGAGCCGTGGGGGACAAGAGAAGAGGAATGTCAGGAGGACATTTACATCTAAGTTTGGGGGCATCATTTCAGATCCCGACTGGAGAGATGAGGAATAGGACTGGACTTGGAGAAAGGGAAGGTAAAGGTCTCCAGTCTTCACAGCCAAGCCCAAGTGGGGCCCAACTTGTGAGAACACCACCCAGTCGCCTTCATTTATTTTGTCCTTTTTATGCCAACAGAATGTGTGTTCCGGACTGTAGCACTATTCACCTGTACAAAAAATAAAAATTAGTACCATCAGAATGCAAAATGATGTCGGCAGAAGAGCCAGGTCCAGCTGCCGAAGATGCACCGCATGACATGGGGGTACTTGCAGCTATCATGTTGGGAGCAAGCAGACTGAACTACCCATGTATCTTTTATCCAAGTTGGTGCATCATAAAAACCTGGAAAACATTAGCTTTCATTCCTATAATGCACCTTGCATTCAAACGGAGGATAAATAAATGGGTCAAGTGTTTCTGGCTTTCAATCATGCCCCATTCTAGTACATCACAAAAGGAGTGTTTGGGGCACCAATCTAAATTGAAAGGAAGGAATTGGCCCAATGGATCACGCTCTTTGCATTGGAGGCTTATCGACATTTAACCCTTTAGACAGCCTAGTTTAGAACACCTCTGGAAATAATCATGTTCATTTTGTCCGGCATTTAGCCCCCCAAATGAAGGGATTTAATTGCATCACTACACCTCAATGTGCATTTGTTCTCGACCCATCATGCATGTGTAGGCTGAACGTAGCAGTTTTGTATCCAGTGTGACAGATCTTTAGATGTTGTCAGTTCTCCCTGATCGGGATCCCTTTCCCATGAGGTCAGGGAGGTGAGGCAACTACCAAATAGTCCCCCAAAGGGAGGATTTCATGGGGAGTGACTCCCCCGCTGGGGACAAGGACAACCATCTAGGGTGAACGCGGTTTAACAACCGTCACCCAACAACCTACACACCTCTGTACTCTGTAGACCCCAACCCCTTTCCCAACACTTCTGTGTGCCTCTGTAAATCCAAAGACTTAACTACTGAGATGAGGAAGAGTAGGGACTACCTAACAGGGAACTATTTTACATGTACTGAGAGAAGGACGAGGTGCGAAAACACTGAAGAGCACCAACAAAAACTTTGATAAGCAGTCTAGTTATCGATGGTCATTCACAACAAAAAGGAACAAAGGACTCACAATACTGTCGAGCCCTCCCAGGAGCAACACGAAGTTGAGCTGTCCCAAGAGGACCTGAGAGCAGTATGACAAGTCACTGCAGTAACGGAAAGGGGCTGTAGACCAGGACACGGTCAGGAAGACAAGGGTGCTGTTAGAAGGTCCAATGACAAAAGAACCTAAGTTAGGCGAAGCAGCAGAATGAACGGTGGCAAAGCGGAGACTGCACGGAAGACGTGACAAGGAAATAGCGTCTGAAGCTGGTGAGCCGCCGAAGAGAGAGAACCAGATGAAGTGAACAAGGCAAATCAAAATCTCAGAGCAGACCAGAGCCCGCCAACAAGATTACAAAAAGTACATGGATATACAGGACGGCTGGTGGGGACACAAGAGGGTCTTCAGACTGGGGAGGCAGTAACCCAATACCATATATAAGTAACAGGGGCAGGGCACAACCCCTTGAATGGGGACAAGAAAGGGGGGGGGGGGGGATACCCGAGGGAAGTGTTTTCGGAACTGGGACAGTAACATAGAACCCAATCTTAAAAAGGAATGCAAGAAAGGGCTGTCACTTTCCTTACTCATAGCAGTACGTGGCAGGCAAGTAAACCAAGTCTGCCTGGTGAGTCAGACCGAGAAATACAGGTCTGGGACCTGAAATGACAAGAGAAGAATAATACAATGTTCAAGTCTAGAGACAGGGAAGCCTGGGTCGGAAACCCTCAAAGTGAGAAAGAATGAACGTGTTGAATTGTGAACACAAATGTCTGAGAAAGGCCAGGGAAAGGGAGACATTCCCCCTGGTGTTTGAACTGTGAGAACAAAGCCAATGAAAGTCAGGAGAAGGGCCAGAAGACAGAAGATGGGCCAGGAGAAGGGGGTCATTCTCTTGGTAGTTGAGCTTGAAGGAGGATCAAACCAGCAATCCAGGGTAAGTGAGTCATTCACCCGTGGGGAAAAGAAATATTGAACTTTGAGTATTAGAGGAACAGGAATCCTTTTCTTGTTTTTGAAGTACTAAAACCAGGGGAAGGGAGTCACCCCCCTGCTGAGGAACTTGCAACCAGAACCGTGCTACCCAGTCCAGGAGAAGGGAGTCATTCTTCTGGACCAAGAACATTGTAAGTATAAGGGACAGAATTAGAGTTTTGACACATGACAGTGGACTTGTAAGTGTTTAAGGACATCCTGACAGACCCATTAGAACTTTAGTTGAGGCGGGGAAACCCCTATTAAAGAAAGGGAAAGTTAGGTTTTCTCCCTCAATGAAATCACTAATAAAATCAATCACCATGCCACCTGTGTGTCAGTCTCCTCCTTCCGCTCGCTTACACCAGATTCTCTTGAACCGTACCAACACCACGAATGACAGGTTCTATTTACGTTGTCACAGTTTCCTTTGGCTACGTTCCAACTAGTTAGACATATTGGGGGTGGCAGAGTTGGGGCGGGCAGAACCTGTTAAAAGAAAAAGAAAGTAATGTATCTAAATAACATTGGCAATACTTTTTCAGCAAAGGCATGGAAATCGTGTACTGCTAAAGGTGGCCAACCATATGCAAATCCCTTTGCCCTAACCGAAAGGGAGCAGTCCGGCCCAAACGGATAGGCAGAGTACCTTCAACATAGAAACGGAAGCAACACTAGAATGTTTGACTTGGTGGTCCTCATCAGTGAGGAGCACATTTACTCCAATCAGTACAGCAAACCTCAAGCTAGCATTGCACCGTGTATATTGGTGCAATGCGATTTCCCTGCAGGCCATTTTGACGAATCCCGGTTTCCTAGGCATGTCATTGGAACTGCATGGAATCACTTTGCGTGGGCCTGGTGTGTCCCACTCTCTTGTCCAATGCGGCCATAGACCCATAACTCCTGGAGGTACCCTACCCCCAAACCCCATTGCTCTCTCAACTTCTGGTCTCATGAAAGGGGGGGGAAATACTCCAAAGCACTAATCAATTGGGTCCTGTCACTACAACCCCCCCTCTCTCGCCCCCTCCTTCCTGACATGCTTACCCCCCCCCACTCCCGCCTCTTGCCTGGTCAGCCGTCACAGTTCATATTGTTCACAGTTCATATCAGCTCCAGGCATATTATCAGCTGCCTCAGAGCCCTCTTGATCTTCACGGCATACAAATGCCATAATCCACTCTAAATTCGATTTTACAGAATAGAACCTTGAATGCTATAATCAGCAAAGTCTACCCACCTTATCTGCCTGCGGTTTCCATGTACACACTGTCCATGTGTTTCCTATGCCAACCTAAATTTGTCTGATCAGGCACTTCTAAAATGGCTGCTGCGCTTTGTTCTTCCTGTGCCTGACCCTGTCTTGCATGTTGCCTGACTGCATCCGACCTCTGCTGCCTCCAGATTGGTGTAGATTGGCATCATATTGTGCCTCCAATCACCAGCAGGCAAGAGCCGGCCAACAAGGCAAGGCCTAGAGAGAAGGCCATCCCCCTGACTGAGCTGACCGAGCGCAGCCAGGCGCATCGGCGCGGAACGCTGGAATTCGCACACGCCACTCCGGCATCCTGTCTCACCAACATCCAAGCAAGGTAACTTTCTTCCCAACCCCTGTGAGGGCTTGCCACATATTCATACACTGGCACAACGTCCTAAATAGACTCATTGCCCCACAATGTTACGCTTTGCAAGTTTGCCGCCTGATCTCTTTGCTGCCACTATGCTTGCCCACTGACTCCTAGTTTGTTGAAAGCTACATTACGACCTGGGTGTTTGCCAGAGTTCCTAGCCACAATTATGCAAATTCCATCTGTGCATGACCATCTTCCATGTGCCATCTAATATTCTAGCCCATACCATGTTGCGGACTATATACGTGCATTGATCACCTGTACTGTATTAGGGTTTCTCTCATATACCTGGGGTTATACCCGCTCATCTTACCTCACCTGCATGCTAGCGTGTTCTTCACACAATCTCCCTGGTGTGGTATTTGTTCAGCTCTTGATGCAGAGTACAAGGCGTCAATGCACCCTAAATGTGTCAGAACTGCTAAATCTGCACTGCATTTATGCTATTAGCTCTAGACTGTACTATTACCATGTGTGGTACTTGCCTAGCTCCCACTGAATAGCATTTGGTTCCTATGCATGTTATTGTGTCAGATTTGCTAGACTTACGCTATTACGTATGCAAATAGACAGTAGCTCCACATTGCATAATTCCTATCTAGTTCTCTGAACACAATGTATTTCCCACTGCTTTACACTGTCCCACTAAGAACCCTCTTATACATCATTAGCCTACAGGACCTTACTATGTTGCTTAACTCACCTCCACTTGCGCTGGCGCAGAATTTCCTCAAACAGGCTGCCATGATTATTACCTATCACAGAGGAACCTTAAATTACGTGCCAGACTCCCTAGACTTTATGACCCCTTAACTAAATCAGTGCATACTCATGCTATTATCAGCCCGCGCAACACAAGCCACTCCCAGCACCCGCTCCAATTTAACAGCAGACTCTTCAGAGAGCCTATCCTTTCCCCGAAATGCATTCATAAAATTCAACCATCACTCCTGAAACCAGCACAGTCTGGGACCAAGGGTGCACTTATAAACACCCGCTCCGCTCTATGGTAGCCCACGCAACAGACATAGCCGACATAATACACAATGAAAATGTAGACTTCCTAGCCATCACTGAATCCTGGATCCACCCAGCAGCTGGTCCAGCAATTATGCTAGCCGTACCAGACGGTTATACCCTTCTAAGACTTGATCGCACCACCTCTCGAGGTGGAGGTCTTGCCATAACAGCTAAAACTAACACTGAAACTCTTACCACCCCACAACATAATCTCATGTGAATCACTAACTGCTAAATTACTTCATCTAATACGCAGTCTGTATCTATTCACCTCATATACCGACCTCCAGGCCCTTTAGGATCTTTTGAAGAGGACCGAACAAACATTCTTTCACATAATCTCAAGAATTGTTCCCAAAGTATATTAGGAGACTTCAACCTTGGTCTTAGCAACCCTTTAGATGCCAATGCCAACATAATTAATAACACTTTAGAGGAACAAGGCTTCACCCAGAAAATCACAGTTCCCACCGACACCAAAGGTAGAACCCTCAACTGGTTAGCTGTGCATAACTGCCCAATTATGGTCGCATCTATAATGCCACAGCGTTGGTCTGATCATTACCTGATCACGTTCTCCCTGGAGCCCGTACTACCTTTGCAACCTGACAGCATAGCTCCAGCTGTCCCAACCAGAAATAAGAGAAACATCACATATTCCCTTGATGCCATAGCACCTCCTAAATTGATAAAGAGCAAACCTTGCAAACTTGTGAAAACCTGGTTCTCTCCCCACCTTAAGGCTATCAGACAGGAGAAACGACGCTATGAAAAAATCTAGAGATCAGATCCTTCAGAAAATAATAAGAAAAACTTAAGCAAATTAGCTTCCCAGTATAAAAAAGAAATTATCCTTTCAAAACAAACCTCTTACAAATTTTGAATTTCTCAAGCAAAATCTAACATTAAAGAGCTCTTCGCAATTCTGAAAGAAGTAGAAACCCCTGTCCAGTCGCCTGACTCCTGTATCAAGGACAAAAATTGGTGCACAGATATACAAAATGCTCTAGCCAATAAAATTACCTCTTTGCAAACTAAGATTAGTAATAAAAGAAGAATCCCTTCTCTCCATCTCTAAATCTAGCAATACTAGCTTCTCTTTGATCCCTCAATCCATCCCGATGCCTCCTCCTGTGCCTACTCCCCACTTCAACTTCAGTAAAGTATAGTTATTCTTACACTCGAACCTTAGAATTGCCATGGGGACCTATGCCCTGCACAATTGATAAAAGATGCAGCTCGTGAACTCTCACCATTTATTACCAAATTAATAAACGCATCCTTTACATCAGGCACCATACCCAACAATCTGAAACAATCTTGGGTACTCCCACTCCTTAAAAAACCTAATCTAGATCCCTCTACTCCGACCAACTACCGTCCCATCACCACAGGGCCGTTCTTACTCAAAATCCTCGATAAAATAGCGTACCAACAAATATAGCACTACCTTGAACTTAACCACCTTCTTGGAGTCCGACAGTCAGGCTTCAGACCCCAGCATGGGACGGGACTGAGACTGCACTTATAGATCTTAAGCCACAGATGGATGAGCTGAGAGATGAGGGTAAGGCAGCACTATTGTTACTTCTTGATCTCAGCTGCATTTGATCTGGTTAATCATGAGATCCTTTGCACCCACCTACAGTCGGTAGCCCACTTCTCCCAAGAGGCAACTGAATGGATTCAGTCCTTCCTCAACAACCGTACTATGTGGGTTTTTTCCCACCCATTAGCAGCTGCTGACCCTACGCCCATTACCTGTGGTGTGCCACAGGGCTCCTGTGTCTCCCCTACCCTGTACAATATTTTCACAAAGCCCCTTTTCGATGATCTAGATGGCCTGGGTATCACCTACACTAACTATGCTGATACCCAGATCCTCATCCCGTTGACGGGGATTATGACAAGGATTTGGCCTTTGTAAATGGAGTGTACCTCATCACCCATGCATGGATGGCCTCTCATTGTCTATGCCTGAATGATGACAAAACAGAACTCCCTTATCCTAGGCACCTCACCTAACCTTAATAAACTAGGCCAAAACTACTCTTCCTTTGTAATTGACAATAATAAGATCGCTGTACCCAAGGAGGTTAAAACCCTTGGCTTCCATTTAGACTCCACACTTACCTTAAAAAAACAAGTTAATGCTATGGCTTCTGCCACATTTTATACATGTAAACTTATAAGAGCAGCCAAACCATTCCTTTCACCGAATAATTGCATCACTTTAGCTAGACCACTGATCCTGTCCAAGCTGGATTATTGCAACGCTCTCTATGTAGGCAGCAACAAATACATCATGAATAAAATTAAAACTTTACAAAATAATGCCCTAAGAGCAGCCCTAAGCCTCCCGAAGAAAGCCCATATCTCAGACTAGAAGATCGGTCAACTGGCTTTCTACTAAAGACAACATTTTCCTTAAATCTGTCTCCCTGACTCACAAATGCCTCCACCAAGCTACACGTCAATACTTGACAACGAGATTCACCAGACTGGTTTCCTGCCGCCCCTCTAGAAAGGCCAACTCAAACCTCCTCCTAGTGCCAAGATTCAAACGTACTATGTCTGGAGGGAACAGCTTTCCTATCAAAGCAGCACAATTTTGTAACTCCCTACCACCATCCCTCAGGGAAGACCTTCCCTACCCACAATTCAGACCCAATACCATCCTATGGATCAAGGAACAAGACATCTAATGCACTTCCTTTGCAGCGTTATACTATAAATTCCGTAAATTCTGTATAAATTGTATATCCGCTCATCTTCTATGCTTAGATATATTTACAACCTGTAAACTATGTATATTTCCCTTTAATTATATTTTGATGCACCGGTTCTAATGTTTTGATGCCTCCAGCAACGTAACCCAGCTGGATTGCATCTATTGTGTGTTCTGAAACCTACGCTATACAATCCTCTTGTCGCTTTTGCGCCTTGCTACCCACGGGTTAGGTGCGCATTACAAATAATAAAAATAATAAACATAAAAATAAACAGTTTGTGTCCTCTGACATGCTCTAATTTGCAACAGTCTGTTGTCTGGGAAAGGCAGCCTGTCAGGAATGTTTGTTCAAGTAAAGGGGCCAGAGATAATCATTTAGAAATGCAAAGAATAGAAGATGGAAATGTTTGCACCACCTCCTTTCAAGCAATGGAATACCTTTGGAATGTGTCTGCAGTTTTTGCAATCACAGACACAAACGCACTCAGTGAATGCAACACTGACCGTTTTGAAACTTTATAAGCCCTGTAATCATCTCTTTGTGCACTGCAGTAGCGGGAAACCAGGCTTAGAAAAAGAAAAATCGAAATCGTACTCAAGGTGATGGTAATCTATCCGCACAAACTGAAATTGAAAGCTTTATTACTGAAATATCACATGTGAAACAGAACTTCTCCAACAGGTTTCACTTCACTTCTTCAGCTCCCGCTTCAGGGAATTGGACTTTGAACTTAATAGGTAGGTTGTGTCAACAAACTGTGCAGTAAAACATTTGAAAGGACATACTGCATGAAGAATCTTCTCGGCCCACTACAAACCATCACCATTTCACTTCATAGAGCTAGGAGCCATCAACGGCTTTCATAGAAAGGGAGCTTCTTTGATATCCCATCACACTAGTTTGGACAAATCGTGAAGGGTTCCCAAAATGTACCACCATTCTCTAGCTACCAACGTGAACGTAGTCTCTGTGCATGTTCCAAAGAACCCACGCGTTTACCGAAGAGGTCCACGTGACTGGCTAGGCACAGTGGAGAAGAAAAATGCAGAGAGACAAACTCGCCTTGTAAGAAGAATCGTGGCATTTAATGGAAAGGTGGTGCCTCTGAAAGGGGATGGCATATAGCATAGTCTGGACTTCAGCTAAATATGTGGATTTCTCCATATTTTGGGTAGTTGGGAGTAAAAGCAGTTCACATCCCTGACTGGTGTATTTTTAAGCAAGTAAAACCACACTTTAATCTTAAATAGTAGACATTTGTCTTGTAATCGAAACATTCTTTGTAGATATGGGGTCCCATAAATCGAAAGAAGAACTTTGCATACAGGACATCCTCATACCTGGCAGAATTGCATCAGAGGCCCTCGTGTTGCAAGGTGCTTCCCCTTATGAGTTCTAAAAAATGTGACTGAGCAACGGAGGCGTAAAATGTCAAAGACATGCTCGCAATTTACTCCGTTTTTTTTTGTTGTGATTACTAGCCTGTTTTTAGAGAGAAATACGGCTAAGTATGCAGCTTTTCAGGGGGCGGACAAAGGCACAGTGAAACGGAACACATGAGCAACTTCCGGTAGCCCCCGGGAACTCTGAAACCTACCACTGGAAGGCCTGTTGATCGAGGAAGGACTGAAGCTCTGCACAAGCATCCTTTGATGCTCTGAATAATCAAAAAACCTGAAGCCCTGCCTTTCTAGACCCACAGCAGGGTTCCATCTCCCAAATTCAGTGGGGACAAATGAAACAGCTCCTGCTCAAAGCCCTCAGCTCCAGGATGCTCAAGACCGCAAGTGCATCATGTGACCAAGAAGTGGATGCCCCTTCGCTGCCAAGAGTCCAACGATTCAGTGTGCCGAACCGATAATCTTCATCCGGTATATATGCCAACATTCATCCAATCCTCCATTTAGGACTAGATTATGGTCTTCTGAATGGAATAGATACTGTTAAGTATGGTCCATGGGGTCATCAGGTAAGAGCTGTGGTATCATCTCCCCTGAGGCTAAAGCTCCAGAGGACTAGGCTGCCTCGACTCCTGCAGACCCACCTGAAAACATGTTTCTCCTGTCCATCTTCCTCTGCTGGCTCCTCTCTATGGTGTGAAATCGACCATTTGCGGTCACTGAACAAATTTAGTCAGCAATCGCATCAGGAAACCGACTGCGGCAGAACTCATTCATTGGTTCCAGAGTACTGCTCTCATTACTCTCTGCTACTGTCAGCGAGTCTGGCCTTCATCACCGGACCACTTCTTCATCTCCAAGAAACTCTTAGGGATTTGCATCCAACAGTACTCCCAATTACTGCTCCTTGGGGCACTTCCACAAAAGGGAACTCTTTTCTGCAAAAGACTGCCCCTTTTTGCACTACTGCAAACCCGTGGCCTCTACTTGAACTTGCCAGACTGGGTAGAAAAGCCTTTACTTATGCGTTACTGCCTTGTTCTTTCTAGGTGGGACGAAAGTTGACTGTGGTATCTTCAGTTTTACAGAGGTAATAATTACCTGCAAGTGTATTGCTTTATCTCTTTGGCCTTTCCTCATATATAGAATAGCAAAAAGTACCCGTACTCCGCACGGGTACTGTAGACAGACATGATAACACTCATCAACTGTTGAAAATCAATGATCCTGTAGGTCGATATTCTGAGTCGCTTAATGTGCTTTGCTTTCTGAGGTAAACTGCACTGAGAATGGGTGCACGTAGCTGCCTACATGCCCCGGAGCAGAGGGGGGGGGGGGGGGGGGGAGAGCTGGTGTGCTGCAGCATACTGAAACCTTCTGTGTGCTCTCCCCACATGTCGCCTCACCCAGGCACAGTGCAAATATCTCAGAAACGGTGAGCCCTAGTGCCCTGAAACATGGTTTGAGCCTTTAAGATGTGTTCCTTGCGTTGAGACGCTTATGAGCTTCGTCCATCTCATGTGTGATGGGGCTGAAATCCAGGGAAAGATGTGGTGTGTACAAATCGATGCAGCCATTAATGCCTGGAGGGTCCCAACGGGTAACTATGCAAAATGTGGTGCAGATTGGTGGAACGGTGTGGAATTGTATAAGGAACAAACTAACAGATTTTCTGTTTTTAGTAAAAAAACAAATACGTGTGTGGTGCGAGGAATCTGAGGGCATCCTCACCTCTTTCCCACAATATATCCTCCTCCCAGGGGACCAAAGAAAGGCTGTTTCTATTGAATCCTGACCGTGGGGGTAGATATGTGAGGGAGTATGACCTGGGTGGAGGAGACTTATGGGTGGGGATGAGGTAACCTTGGATGAGGCATGGTTCCCCCCCCATTTCACTTTGATAAGGAGTGAAATATCACCCAGGCCTTTTAGGGTATTACCAGTCCCTTCCCTATTTTTCCAGTAAACCATTTCCCAGTACACACCAGTCTGTTACTGGGACAAGGAAGAGGTATGCCGAATACTAAGACAGTTATGTAGTGAATGAACATTTCCTAGACTGGAGGCCAAGGGAGCGGTATAGATGGCCCGCTCAAGTGAGACGAAGGAGATCGCCTCTGGAACGCTAGCAAGAGAAGCTGGAGTTGAAGCGAGGGAGACATGTGACTGAAGCGCCTACAAGCTGCAGAGTCGTTGCAGCGGAAGCTCATGTGGCGGGAGCACTCGGAAGTCCGCTGGTAGCAGAGCTGGTCTGCATACCTCCTGAAGTCAGACTTCCTCTCCGTACCACTGAGGTGGCAGAGATTCTGGAGGAGAGGGGCATAGAGCCGGGAGCAGCAACAGCCACAGCAAGCCTGCCACCGTGGAGAACAGCAACTGGTGACAACATATCCGATTAGTCAGACAAGCCAGAATGACTGCGGGACGATGAGGTGTGAACCATGTGGATGATGCAGGTCGGGTTGCTCACGAGTAAGCGATGGATCATGTGGGCGATATGAATGCCGGTCAAGACTGACCTAAATACCGAAATGTAAAAGAGATGAAAATGACAAGACCAAGAGAGGGCCAGGCAAACTAATATTTGAATATGCCTGTGAGCAGGGTATCAGTTCCCAGCAGGCGACTAAACTGGGAATTTGTTGTTGGTTTATTCAATATGACAGATTTGAACGAAATGAAACCTTTTTGAATACTGATCCAAAAGAAAGCAAGTGTGATTGAACCCCAATTGGATGGAACGCAGTTTGGTACAATTACCTGATAAAAAGGAACTGCATAACCAGAGAGAACAAGCATAGGCAAGCGCCATAAAGAAATAACTTTGTAAGAAAGAATAAGCAATGGCAAAAGCCCAAGAAAGGGTTTGAAAGTGCAACAAGTGAATGGTGGCAAAACAAGTAAAGCATACAGAGGATGTGAAATCAGAATAAGTCAAGTACCACAGTGAAGCTGAAGCAGTGGCAGTGTGCCTGTGAAGAAGCAGCAAGTAAGGTGTGTCGGGTTTGTGACCTGTAATCGGAGGACCGTGTGGTCTGACAACTGCACCTAGACAGAGTACATCCACCTAAGGAAAAGCCACTTAACTCAGCCATAATAAACCTGTGATGGAATATGAAGGAAACCTTGTATAATCTGAAATTAGGGAACTGAACTCTTTAATATTGGTGAAATCGATGAAAGGCAGCGAAGCCAGAAGAGCTGGGAAGTATCCGAAGGAATTGTGCTATTTTGGAAGATTGAAAGACTTGAGAGCTTGGCGAAGGTAACCCCTCTTTTTGTAACGTGAACCATCTTGAATCCTGAGGAAGGGAAGAAGCTCTGAACCTTTATTTGAACACTTCTCATTTGATACAGACATCCCTACACACTGTATACAATTAGATGCAAGGGCAAGTATAGGTTTTGGACAACGACAGACATGTGCTTTTGACT
This sequence comes from Ambystoma mexicanum, assembly GCF_040938575.1. NCBI lineage: Eukaryota > Metazoa > Chordata > Amphibia > Caudata > Ambystomatidae > Ambystoma > Ambystoma mexicanum. The sequence continues at coordinate 71,816,060 of NC_090938.1, forward strand.
TCCTGACACAGACTATCATTGGTTTCAGCTAGGTAGGGGAATCCCACCTTAGCATAGGGCAACTTAGGACTTTTTTCCGACCCTTTTCTTTTTCTTAAATAAAAGTTTGTAGCCCAAACTTTATTCTGTTGTCTGGTTCTACTTCATGATGCCTTCACAGTGGACATTCTCTTACCTGGAATTAAGTGTGTACTGCACAAGAGCTTAGTCACGATTGCCACTTGGATATCCCGTTGAGCTTGAGTGGATCACTAGTACTACCCAAGTAGGAAAGAAATAACACTCTGGCCCGAAGGGGTTATGGCAAATCTCTGTTATAAATCTCGCCAAGTCGATCACCTGCTACAGAAAACCTCACACTCTGTTCCAAAGCCCTCCTCAATCTCTGCATTCCGGACCCCCTTTGTGCATGCACACACTTCTGCTCATTCTCCCTCCCCGTCGTACCCCACCCTTCACTAGTACTCCATGCCCTCTGACATAAAAAAAAAATCACTAGCATCATTCAAGCCCTTCATCTCTACCTCCTCCCCTGAAGGGAGGCCCCACAGCATTGCCGCAAATTCCCCAAACATTTGCTATATATAGGACTCTTTGTTTTCGCCCATTCAGGATTCCATGTATGTACTCATTGTCCCACATCCATGTCCTAACTTACCCCAGTCATCATCCAGCGCACTCTCCATTGTGCACATGCTATAGCAATGACACTTTGTATGAAGAACGCCACTACATACTTGCTTCCAATTGACGGACATGTTCCAAATTGACAAAAGTAAATGTACAAAACATGCCTAATCTAAAAACAGTGACACCTTATATGTAGCTTTGCCCCCCCACCCACTTCCCAAACAATTGGCTGCAGAGTCCCACATAAAAAATACTCACCTCCACGTAGCCCTGGGCTTGGTTTCTGGAGGCAGCTGAGCTGTTGCAGAAGGAAGATACCATGTAGATGTAGTCTTTAAGACACCCAAGTATGCCATCTTCATGGTCTAATGACTAAACACACTTACCTTCCTTCCAAATAAATTTCTGAGGTGACCCAATTCAAACAGCATAGAAAGGTACAAGCAGCAGATCAAAGAGCAAGTAAGCATGGTTGTACTCACTAACCGTTGATGTTCAGATATGGAAAGGCTTCCTGTATATGGGCATGATGCTGGGACTGGTTCAACTCCTCTTCCTCGTCATCCTCAAAGTCATCTTTTTCGTCCCATGGAGCAGATCCTGTAGAGCCTGCAGGTAAAAGGCATTTAAAACATAGTCAGCCACCGGGATGAGAAGGACTTGCATGTCAAGTGTAGCCTGACGGGGCATTATGCAGACTTTCCGGGATAGACGGCGAGCAAAATAAACTTTCTTCGCTTCTGCATGCACTCAGTACTCTTGCTACAAAGAGACACTTGGATACATCATCATATCAAGCTGGAGCGCCAGTATGGCTAGTCCTATGAGCAGTGGTCGACTGACCTACAGGGAGCTCGGGCGATTTCCTGGTGTGACCGTTAACATGGGCCACTTGTTTGGGTACCCTGGTTTTCTACTCCCATTACCCCCCCCCCTCTCTCACTCTGTCAACACACTCCCTTCCTTCCATCTCACCTCCGCCCCAACATCCCCCGTAAGTAAATGATTTGTTACAAAGCTTCCAATATATTACTACTCACTCTTTTCAAATCATCCAAGTCAGTGTTAAGTTGAACGACTTTTTAATCTTTATACAGGGACAAATGTTCTTTAAAAACACTAGGGTTAGTCTTGCTGAGTACATTCTCACGCACATTATAGTATTGGGCCACTTTGAAAACCGGTTTACTGGGTCACCTAGTTTCCAGTGCGCCGCTGCCTAAGAGGACATGGGCAACCTGTGTTCACTTAGTGAAATGTTACACTCCAGCAACACTGGTTGATAAAGAAGTAATGTTCTCCTACTCATGGGACATCAAAATAACTTTAATTAGAACAAAAATACGCAGAGGTCCTCAAAATAAGCACTGAACGACCAAACCCATCAAGAAAAGCCGTTCTTGCTAAATGCTGTTAAGTACTCAAAGATACCTTGAACAAGAGGTTGGACCAGAGGTCGAAGTGGGCGGGAGCGGTGCTCCTATACTTTATTTGAAAAAGAAACCGTTCTGGAATGGTTTAGTTTTAAAATAAAAGTGTAGGAAGAAGTTGAAGCTTACACTACAGTGCACTGCACTGAACATTCCCTTAAATAGCAGGTGCGTTTGTTTGTGGTTGGATTGTGTGTGGGAGGGGGTGAAGTCATGGTGTTTGGTAGTGTGGTGGCAGGCCAGCAGGGAATCCACTACTTCTTTTCGTACAGTTCGACCACTGGGTTGGACTTTACACCAGAATCATGTCACTGCATGCGTGGAGCAGGGCCTTCCCAGCGCACATCCATCTATGTATTGGTCCAGGAATTACATGGAACGCACAATGTGGAGGGTCTTTTTCCCCCAAATATGGGAAGCAAAGAGCAAAACAGATCTCCAGTTTACACAATGAACTACTAGGTCAAAGAAAAGACATTTGAGGCGTCATTTTTTATTGTGCAAGTAGCAGGGGAAAAAAACAGGCATATTTATGTCATGCACTTTTTTGTTTTAATCTCAGCACCTCATTGGGCCACATATACTTTGTCTGCACTATCAAGTTGTAATTTCACTGCTCACAAATGCACTTTTTCCACACCCATTATGTGTGCGGATAATACAATCAATTGTAGCATGATGGCAAATTCCTCAGCTCCTCCCAAATTTACCCTTGTGCTTGGCTAATCAGCGAGGTCTATGTCCTCGTTTGTTGATGCAGCCATGCCAATGTTGTTAATGGCAGTTTACGTTTTAAAAATTATGCTTAATAAAATCTTTTCAAATAAAAAAAAAATAATAGGTACAAACACTAGTGGAGAGTCACACAGGAGGCACAAATCATCCAAGCAAGCCACGCCAGAACCTTTAAGACCCTGTAAGAGGTCATCTATTGAATCAACTACCAATTAGAGGTACACACATACGTTGAAGCATCGATTTCTCTCAGTCTAAATACTGCATCATAGTTAGAGCTGCAAAGGTTTTTCTGGTCACGAGACAACTTCTGGCAATCCTGGCAGTAGCTCTGTGGGACATGCAGTCGCAGCTGAACTCCTACCAACAAAATACACACACCCTACTCACAAGCTGTCCCCCACACCCGCTCGCCCCCCCCCCCCCAGGTCTCTCAGACCATCAGTCTGACATCCATCATCTCACCAGCAACAGTAGGTAAGCCAGAGGGTGTGTAGGAGAGGGTGAAGGGTGTACAGGCCCTGGATATCCACATAGACTCGACTGACATCTGCTGAACCGGTCCACAATATTCACCCCACCTACCACTGGTTGAAGTTGGTCCCTGTTCCACGGCACACTGTACCCTGGCACATAGTGTGTGTGGTTTCATGTTCAGTGCCATCTCAGAAATTCGTGTGATCGTTTCCCTATCACTTAACACACTGCACTCACACAAAGAGGTGAGGCAAAACCTCGTGAAATATATATGGAAAGAAGACAGCATAAAACCACATGAAATTACCCGGATGGGAATGCAGGAGACAAATGACATATTGGTATTTTCTAGCACACTGGCCAATATGAGAAAGGCTGCATGCACGTGCTGTAGTGTAATGGCAAGGCTTTCTCCCCGACATGCAATTCTCACCTGTACGAGGTTGCAGCAAGAGGAGCCAAATGTACAGGCACAACTATACGTGCGATTGGGGAAGAGTGTGGGGATGGATACAGGTCCCTTCTGACCGCCTGAGCATCCACGTGCTGTAAATATATTCTCTCTTTTTTAACGGAATACCAGAAAAGAGACCACTACAGTCCTTAAAAGGCAGACTGTACACGCACTGTCATTGCATGCAGACTGATGCACATGCAAAATAAAACTGGTGAACAGTAAAACAACAAAGAAATGCAGTGGGAGATTGCATGCCTATGCGGTATCCTCGTTGCAAGATGCCCCAAAGCAAGTAGGTAGGACAGCACACCATGCTAAGCACTCGCCTCCAACTCATGCAAACTGTGTTCACAGGATCAAGTCCATACAGGGCCGACTCAGTCTTTAATTGTTCCTAACCAATACATTTTATTCCCTTAAATTAAATGATACTGCTTCTAGAATTATAATCTTAGAAGCAGAAGAAATCCGTCGTGAATCGCTACATAAGAATGCCATAACAGTTGCCAAGTCCCCATTTGTAATTAGATTCTGGGTTGCAACTGCGGTATCGGCTTGGAAATTACTAAGGTCAAACAGCGTGGCACGGAGATAAATGCCACATTCAGATGCAGGTCACGTGTGCTGCCTTTGAGGTGCCTGCAAAAGCCGAGCACAAACTGTTGCTGTCGCTGACCGTTTTAGCGTAGCCGCAAGAATCAACAATGGAAGCCACTACCTGATCGGTTGCGCACACAGTAAATCAGCACCAAATCTGCTAGGTACGTATAACGCACCACTGCGGTAGACGCTGGCCGCAGGCATGGCTACCCGCACACATCAGAATACAGCAACGACTATGACAAAATTCCGTCGTGCTGGTCATAACGTTCTGCCCACCAACTCTAACATTAGTATGCAGTGAAGAACTATGACAAATTTGGGCTCGCTGAACGTGCAGCGAGTTTCAGCACTTGCGCCACCTCCTGACTCCTCTCAGCACTCATCCACATGCCCAACCTCATGGGTTGCTCATGGGCAGCCTGGCCAGTCCTGGTAAGCCTTATTGGGCCAAATGCACACATGCATTCTATTCTTACTCCGTGACCTCCAGCACTCTGAACTTCTGTTCCAGAGGGCGTTCCCACCACCTGCGCATTGAGACCATAATAATGGTAAAATGTGCTATACAAATGACAAGTAGAATACAATACCAGCATACAGGCGCAAAATAATGCCTAAACTAGAGTCTGGTACATGTGCAAATGTAAACAATATCTAGCACTTTGAGAATTGCCCATGCAAGAAAAATCTCACAAATGTTGAAACCCCAATGTGTGCCTTAGCTGCAAGGCCATCCTTTCCGCAGGGTAAACACATGAGAAGTAGTTAAGACTATATCTAAAGATACATTTGAATTCAGACAACTTGTGTCCAACCACCACCATCCCTTAACATTTGGTAAGATTTAGACATTGTTTGACCCAAAGTAGAGTGCACTATTTAAAATACATTTGACATTAAACAGAGGCATAGAATCGTCAAAAGGTGTACACAGCCACAAACTGCTCACAGATTCATTACCCACAGGTTAGCAAACTGTAGGGCCGGTAAGGGCACTCACCTGGGTTACTGATGGCTCCTCCCTGGGACTGCGGGATATCACAGACTTCGTACATTTTTATAGGGTTCATGGGCACTTCCTTCGTGCCGTCGTACATCAGCTTGAACTCCCGACTCTTATTGAGTGCGCACCGCAGCTGCGCTTTCCACTTTGCTGGATCTGGTTCATCCACACCTTCCTGATATTTCCCGGTCTCCACGGCCCACGCCTAGACAAATTATAAAGCATTATACCGCGTACTATCCCATGCCACATCAGAAAATACAGTGTTCTCAAACTACCCCCATTATCAGATCTGCACAAATCTATAGCTAACCCACTATCTTTTGGCTCTCCATATATTTTGAACTACAACTCCCGCCAGCCATAGTCAATGGGAAAGGATCACGGGAATCGTAGTGGAAAACATCTAGCGAGCTAAAGGTCGAAGACCTGGCCATAACCATGCCCCCTGTATCCATACCTAAACACAAGAGGGGCCACAAGGCTACTGCATACTCTTACTTTGGCATGAAGTCAATTTACAAAGGAACATGATGTGATGGTTGTTGCAGCATTTAAGTGGGACTTTGTTTTATATTCCCGAAACAAAGGAGGCATTACATGGTTAACTTGATGCAGTTAGTAACCTAGCACATTTCGGGAATCAGGGAACGAAGCCTTTATAAAAACGGAAAGGGGTCACTTAGGACCAGCGTACAAAGCATCCCCTATCCCAATCTTCATTCTCTTAGCCAAAGTTGTGTACCATATTGGTACCTAGTGAAAGTGTGGGGGGAGGGGTGGCAGCCTCCCAGCCAATAAGGAGGCTCCGAACAGGGTCTTAACCACACGGTATAGACCCCGCTCCAAGCAAGAAGCTGCCATCTTCCCTCGCTAGGTATCAGACAAGTGCGCTCCCCTGCATCCCATTCTCCCTACACCCCCCTCGTTCCAACTTATTTACCCTCCCCACTTAGCTTGCACTGCCTTGTCCTTCGTCGGCGCGGGAACAGTTGTGCTCCTGGCACGTCTTCAACTCGCTAATGGGTGCCATGGAAAGTGAGAAGGGACTACGTGAAGTTAACCTCTCCCCGATCCATGGTGGCCATTTCTTTTCGTAATTTATCCTCTATTTAACACAGCATTTCTCAACTTAAGAAAAATACACCATTAGTCCCCTGGTACAATGTGCCGGTGTACTAAGGGCAATAGAACCCTTCAGGGGGGCATTACCCCCCCGCACTCGAGTTATATTGCTTAATTATGCAGTGAAGGCCACCTCCTTAAGATACCACTCGTCTCTACTCAAAGGATGCCGCTAAAGGACACTAGTTAAAATGTCCCACAATAGCCGGAGACTTTGGGTGTATGTGCTGCTTATCTAGATGTAGTCCAAGTTGGATACATTTGACAAGTTCCCCCAAAAGGTGAATGAATACTCGACTCAAAAGGAAAGAAAAAGAATGCCTAAAGTAAATGGGTAAAACAGAAGGTCCTTGTGGGTAAATACAAGTCCAGATGAGACAGGCCATAAACTCGTAAACTTCTTCATGTAAATGCTTTCTTAACATCCATCTATACCCTCACACAACTACCCGCAATGTGTGGGCTGAAACATGTTGGGTTGTTTGAGAGCATTGCAAGTTGACGTTGCTCATCGTGAATCAGTCTTCTCCCATCCCCCACCACCCCCAATTTAAAAGCTGCTGACTAGTGAAACACCTTCTGAGAATAGAATCTTTATATTTTACCACAAGGAGCATCTGTTGGAGACCCCTTCATCCGCACTAGGCCACCGACAATCAACCAATTACATAATACCTCCCTTTTTGGGGGAGTGTAAAATCTTGTCTAAGGCCAAAGCAGCAGTAACAATAAAGATACATCCATGAATGTCTTGAACATGTATGACGAGTAACTCAATCCTCAAATGATGGCCGAGTCAAACCATTGCATGCACCCACCATCCTTTGACACTACACTTCTGGTTATTTATTAAAAATGCCTACTACGCACGAACTGTGGGTCATACTGAACATTTAATAGTTTTTTGGAGTTGTAGATCAGTGTGCCATAACAAGTACAATACCAAATTATACATAAAAGCTACACCAAGAATGTTAAGGGCACACTACAAAATGCCTTAAAGATGGATACTACTATAGGATAATTGCTAACAATACCACACATGCATTTATGGCACAAACCGTTATGAATAGATCGTGAATGACAGAAGCTGGTGTGTTTCAGAAAGGTGGACTTGAGAATGCATTGTTTAATGTAGACATTGATGCAAAAGAAATAAACTGTTAATTGGTCAAAGTTAAGATTGGTCTATGCGAGCCAGAAAATGATTGAACATTACCTTGTAAGATGTCCCCATGAACATTATTGGGGACAACACAATGGATCAGGTGAACACAATTAGGTTAATTACGCAATGGATCACGTTTATTTTTCTTGGGCAATTATTTTTTCCTAACTCCAGTTTCACAGGAGAAGGATTGAAAGTTCATGTCAAAATACTTACAGAATTACAGGGCACATGCCAACAAAGACTTTGCCAACTAACACTTGCTGCCTCTTTCTGCAAGCCTACCTTGAAGATGGTGTTCTCTTCCTCATGCTGTGGGCTGTGCCTCGTGGCATGTTTCCATGGGATCTGAAACCTTTTTGCTTCCCTGTTGAGCCAGACGAGCCCTGGGTACATCCCGCTATCCACTTGTGCCACCAGCCATGGCTTCAGTCGAACCCGGCGTGGGTGCAATGCCATTGCCTGCAAAAAAATAGTCAACATTGGAAGTTTAAGAATTTCAGGACCCCAACCTATAAAAGATGGCAAAAACCGCATTGAACAAGAAAAACCTGTAGACGCTCACCTTTAAAACGGTCCTCTAAAAACCTTTGTTAGCAAGTGTAATTTAAGGTGTTTGAGTGACAGCAAATGTGGAAAGTTAATCTCTCTAAAGCCTTTCAGCAGAACCGGAGCACACAAACCTAGAGGGTGCCGGCTTATCCATTTACAAGACAAGTTTTCCTTTCTTTACACCAGAAAAGTTACAATAGTTAAATCATTTAGAAAAATGTCTTCAATGAGATTTCTGCAATTTAACTTTCGAGCCTTCAAGATCAAATATTACATGCACAATTGCAGGAGGCATGGAACTAGTGCAAAATCGCCAATTGTCACGTCATCTGACAAAATGGACTGAAACAACAAGGTGTGCCTTGCTTCAATGAGGACACAAGCTTTGTGCTTTGTAGTTTGAACTAATAGGTGACTGTGTAACCTACTGAAGCAACTTACCCAATTTGCTTTAACATTAGGTGCAAATACAATTTTATTTGTGCCAAACGAAGCAGATGGACCACGATAGGCTACGGCAAGTGGAACTGGGACGGCAAGAACCATCACCCAGACAAGAACTAGCCAACATATTACGACCCAGGAAAGTGGCACAACAGCTTCAAGATTGCGTCCGGTTGGAGGCAGAAGACCAGGTATGAAACCATTTTTCTCCAGAATGGAGTCTGGCATGGATTCACATGCTCATAAATATTCCCTGTCATAAGGCTGGGAATCCTCGATAAAAGGAAAAACAACTTTCACTTCAAAACTGTATGTCTCCTTTGAACCAATCACTGTCCCCTGGGCCATACTGCCCCCATCCAATAACAGTCTCTCCCTAAGCCCCTCCTCTAGCAGCCATCTTCAGATTTATACCGCACGCTTCAGTTTTGGGAGTCCTTGAGTTTGCTTTCCGAGCTATTTGCATGTTTTTTCGTGTTTTTGACGGAAAAAAGTTACATTTGTTTCAAAGAAGCCTGTGTGCTCTTTGCTTCTCCTGCTGACAGCGGGGACCCGTTGTGCATGAAGTTCAGCGCCCCTCAAGGGCAAAGATCGTCGAAGATTCTAGAAGGCCATCGGGCCTACTTGGCGCCCTCTGACAATGACGGAGGAGAACAAGGAAGAGGGAAGGTTCCTCTTCAGGCCTGCACCAAATGCGGGCTACGGAATGTGTTTGTGGAGGACGAGCACCTGCAATGCCTCTACTGCCTGCACCCGGAACCACAAGGAAGTGAAGTGCAAGATATGCCTCGGGTTCTCCAAGAAGATGAAGGACAGGCACAGTAGACTGGGGCGTGGCTTAACGCCAAGGCCTCCAACCCGTGCTCCCAGCAGGGCCATGGCTTACCCAGGACCAGCCAGTCCGAGAAGCAGTCTTCCAAGTCCATTGAGGGCGCCTCATCCGTGGGGCCCAAGATAAGGCCAAGAGCCACCAGTCAGAGTCCACCGGGTTCACTGCGGAAGCAGGTCCCAAGGTGGATAGGGCGAAATCGACATCACCTTCCGCCTTCATTGCCAGCTGGCCATCAAGCTCCTCTTCAAAGAGGAAATCATCTACCCTGGCTAAAATATGTGAAAAATCAGAGAAGCCGCGGACAGAGGAGAAGAAAGCTAAACAGCCCAACCGGCACAGGGCAGGAACTTATCAGCGTTGATTGCTACTGCCACCAACTGCCACGACAGCTAAGGCCGCTGATCCTGCGAAGGTAGCCACCACAGCTCAGAGGGTGTCTCTACCCCCAAGGTGCGACTTTGGCAAAGTCTGCTGGCATGCCAGAATGGGGGGAAACCGGCTCAGGCCCCGGTTCAAGACCCTCAGGGAGGGCGAGGAGGCCCCAAAGTCGCCCCCACAGGCTTTCACCCAAGCCATGGAGGTCTCGCACACAGATGACGAAGACCAGGAGTCCTTACACACAGTCGTCAAGAACGATGAAGAGGATGACGATGACGGCAACGGCACAGGGCCTAGTTTTCCTGTTCCGCCTTCTCAGCTGAGGAATCTTTCCTTGAATATTCTGTTGACCCTGCACACCTTGATGTCAGAGATCCAGAGGAGGATGGCTTTGGCACCTGTGATCCCCCAGGTCCACAATCAGCCTCTGAAGAAGAGGAAGTGTCATCCGATGCCCCCATTTCAACCTCCCCCACCTCGTCGGTTCCCTTCTCCCCCAGCAGACACGGGTACAGGGATGAATACAGCCACAACGACAGGGATATCGTCGTAGCGGATGGCGAATCTCCAAATTTGGATGCTACACATAGGGTGTCCCCCACCAGATGAGGTGGCATCGCTCCACTCCGTGATCTCCAGAGCCTCTGAGCTATCCCTGCTAGTGCCCGAGAAAACCAAGGCTTCTTGTACCAGAGGCGCAAGGCCAATACGAAGACTGTTATGGAAGTGCACCTTCTGGACGACGTTTGGGAAAACGGGCATGGCCCTCATGAAAAACCCTTGTACGACTCCAGCCAAATGGGATAGGCTGAGAAGTAGTGTTGGGTGACGAACTCCGCACCCATGTGCCTGAGGTTGCAGCCATCGCCGGATTCGGTGTTCGCAAGGAAACGGTCGGCCAACTCATTGTCTTCGGTCCCTCCAGACAGCGAGGGGGAAGAGGGTGGACGCCATGTGAAAGAAGGCGATTTAAATCGCAGTGTCCACTAGCAAAGTGGCAAACGCATGGGCAATCCTAGCCAGGTATGACAGGGAGTTCTGGTACAAGGTGGGGCCTATTCTGGAGTTTGTCCCCGACGATCGGAAGATGGAGGCATTTGCTCTCTTCCAGGAAAGGGAGGTAGCGTCTGATCATGCCATCACAGTGGCATTGGACGTCGTCGACACAGGGTCCTGGCAAATGGAGAACAGTGTCTGCCTGCGTCGCCAAGGCTGGATGAAGGCCACACATTTCTGCCAGGAGGTCCAAACGAAGGTGCTGGACATGCCCTTCGACGGAGAGAACTATTTGGAAAAAGCCATCAATGAGTTCCTCCAGGCCATCAAAGCGAATACAGAGATGACCCTCTCACTGGGCACCCTCCAGCAGCACCACAGCAGCAGGTCTTTGGAAGGCTTCTCCACATTGTACCGTCAGCCTTCCAGATCCACAACCCAGGAAGCCTACAGAGGCTGTCCCAAAGTCTACGGGAGCTGTGGACAGTGTTGCTGCCGCCCGCAGAGCAGGATGCCAGCACCGAAACAGGCCTGAACTGGCCAGGACGTCAGGCCCCCACTCGTGCAACCCGGTGGGAGGCTGGCTGACTTAAGTTCATCAGCAAGTGGAGAAAGATCATCACCGACAGATGGGTGCTGGATGCTCTCGCCCAAGGACACACCCTGGAGTTTCAACTCAGTTGTCCGGGGATCCCTCCGGTTACCAGTCAGGAGCAGCACATCCCTCAGCTCCTGAAAGAGCTGTGGCCCATTCTGCGAAAAGGAGTGATAGAGCTAGTTCCCCCAGTGACTCAGGGGCTCCAGAGTCTATTCCGGATACTTTCTGGTCAAAAAGACGACGGGGGGCTTGAGGCCCATCCTGTACCTATGACGTCTGAACAAATACCTTAAGTCCCAAAAATTCAGGATAGTCACGTTGCAACACATACTCGGCTAACTGGAAAGTCTTTGGAACTGGAGGATGCCTACTTCCAGTCCCCATTCACAAGAAACAGTGAAAGCTTCTATGTTTTGTGGTGCAGGGACAGCACTACCAGTTCCTGGCCCTACCCTTTGGCTTGAAGTCAACCCCCCCCAGAGTGTTCGCAAAATGCTTGGCACCAGCGGCAGCCCACCTATGTCTATAGGGCATAAACATATACCAGTACCTGAATGACTGGGTGATTGCGGAAGGTGGCCAGCAGACAAACGGATGCGACCGTCTGGCTATTAACAGATCTGGAATTCTCTGTCAACTATCCAAAGTCCCACTTGACGCCATCACAGAATGCGCTATTCCTAAGCGCCAAACTCAATACGGTGTATTGCCTGGCATGACCCTCGGAGGAGAGAATAGCAGCCATTCTGGGGCAGGTGCAACGGCCGTCATCGACAAAGACGGCCAAGGTGCGTGCCATTAAGTCATTACTGGGTATGATGTCATCCTGCATCTACCTCGCCCGGCTTTGCAGGTTGCAAATGCCACACCTTCAGGAATTTGTGGACGGCTGCTGGATACAGGTGTCCGGAAGCTTCACAGACAAGCTCTCTCAACAATGAGTTCCGTCGGGCAATAGTATGGTGGGGCGTTCGGTCCAACATCGCCCAAGGCACAGGATTTCAGAGCCTGCCATACCAGGAGACGGTCACCACAGATGCCTCCCTAGAGGGATGGGGAGCGCACACCGGTTGTCTGCACGCCAGAGGCATGTGGCTGCCCGAGGAGAAGGATCTTCATATCAAAATTCTGGAGCTACAGGTAGTGTTCTGGGCACTCAAGTCGTTCCTCCCATCTCCAAAAAGCAAGGTGGTGAGGATCTTCATGGACAGCACCACCACCATGTTTTAGATCAGGAAGCATGGGGCACTCGATTCCCGGTGCTCTCCATGGAAGCGAGGACTTGTGGCGCTGGGCCGTCGAACTGGGGATGTTTTCCTCGCCCCTCTCCACCTGGTGGCAGTCGAGAAAACTATTACAGACTCCCTCAGCAGGAAATTGCACTCCTGCCACAAGCGGGAGCTTCATCAGGATCAGGTGGACCGCCTGTTCGTCAAGTGGGGCAGGCCCCAGATAGATCTTTTTGCAACAGCGGCAAAGTGCCTGAAGTTTGCGAGCAGGTTCCACCAGCCGAGGCACCTGGGGGACACGTTCTCCTTCCTTTGCTAAGGGCTATTCCTGTATACGTTCCCCGTTCTCTCTCCTGCTACGAGTCATCAACATACTCAGACAGTGTCCATTGTGAGAAACCTGAAGGTATCTCACCCGCTAGTCCCCCGAGATCTGTCATCCAGGTGGCCAGGACACAGCCATCCCTATTGGCTCCAGTATCTGGGGGTGGAACAGTGGGGGAGGATCACCTGGATTGAGGTGGGGGTGGGAGTGGTCTTTGTGGATTGAAAGTGGGACACCGATGGGTGAGGTATGGTACCCCCTTCCTTATAACATCTTTTCCCCATCCTACCCCGTAGGATACTTAGAAGCTCTACCAGCCCCCTTTCCAACACAAACACTTTCTTACACCGTGAAAGACAATGGACTAACACCAGAACCGTTTACCTGATGTGTTCCAACAAGGGTCCGGCAATTGAAAATAACTACACACACTTGACGGCCCTTTCCCTTCCCCACACAGATAAAAGTCAGAGCACGAGAGCACATTTTGAGCAAGGACAAACACTCAAGGAGGCAGCTATTCTAGACGGCAGTTCAAACAGAGAAGAAAGCCGGTGAGAACAGAAAGGATAACAAGGAGCCCTTGCCCTTTTCGACCCAAACCTGCGAAGCCTCCGTGAAAGGAATCATAAGACCAGGAACTACAGCTGACGTGTGGTCTAACAGATGTCAATGGTACTGAGCACCCTCCCGCACCGATAGCCCAAAGCGGGGAGGCGAGTTTGCTACCGTGGTACCATCCTTGACTCCTGAGACAAGAAACGCCATGGCGGTCAGCACAGCCGGTGAGTCGGAGGGAGAACCAATAGTAAACTGGACGGTGTTGAGCAAAGGTTGCAAACAGCAACTTGTTATGAACAAAGAACTTGCGTGAAAGTAATGGCCAGGGAAAGACCGGCTGCAGAGTGGTCCAGCGACACATGGGCATCTATTCGAAAGACTCTGACTGGTCCTCCTTTCTTGTGAACAATATAAAGTCGCATGAAAGGCCGGAACAGGGTGAAGGGCGTCATACAAGGGTCGAGCTAAATTCCCTTGAACAATCAAAAGTCCTTAACCCATTACCAAAGTTTGACATTGTGAAACAGGCGTGTGCGCCCAGCTGAGGGAAATGCTGTACGAATGATAAATGTGGAGTAGCCTGACTGGGGGCTTAAGAGAAACACTGACTCGGGGCTAGAAAAAGCTAAGGGAAGTGAAGTGAATCCCACAAGGTATTATGAATAAACGAACTGTGTGAAACTGGCAAATGTCAACCTGACTGAGGAAAGCCAACATTACAAAAAAGGATTGGAGCACGGTTGGGGGGTGGGGATCCACGGGTGAAGGGAAATCACCAGACGGGAACATTTCTGAAAGGAACTTTTTGTTTGTTGTTTATAGCACATCAGGCCCTCTGAGGCAAGAGACTTGGCGTTAAGAGGATTTGGCCACAGAAGGCCCTGATAATTTAGAACCGAACTGTAAAATTGTGCTTAAGAAGCCCAGGAGTGTGCAGTGCTCGAGAGTCCCACCTTGTCCCGTGCTAAAAAACATGGGGGAGGGAGACCCCAGATATACCATAGTGACTTATCATTTTGTGAACACTTCTTATTTTCTGGTGAACATTATCTCACACTATTTTGTAACTTAGTGTTAAGGATTAACAATTCTTTTTTTGAGTATAGGCTCCTTTTAGTTGACAAGGTGCCACTGGGACTGCCTTATTTGATGGTCGTAGCTTGCTCCCATATTAGATTAGGTTTAGATTAGGCATTTTTTTTCCTCACCCATTTATACAGTTTAATAAACACCCTTGAACTGTGATCACTTGTGTCTGTCTTTACTGTTGCCACCATGAGTTCCTTACAACATGCAAGATGATACTCGTGGCCGAGGCAAATTTGGTATCCAACCTTCTCAGCCTGTCAGCGTCGCCTCCGGTCAAGCATGGTTATGTATCTTCTCACAGAGGAGGAGGCACAATCCTTCATCACTAACCTGAGGGGTTGGCTCCTGCAGCCCTAGAGTTTGGAGGATATGCGTTTTGCCTGCGGACTGCATTGAGGTCCTCGTCAAAGTCAGGGCGTCGTCAACTTTAAAGTGCTATGGTCACAAGTGGAAGCGTTTCACTACGTGGTGCCAGTCTCCGAAGATTACCCATCTGAGGGCGACGGCCCTGCAGGTCCTTCCATACTTGCTATCCTTGGCCAAGGCCGGACTGGCGCACACCTCTATCAAGGTACATCTGGCAGCCATCTCTCGCTACACCAGGTCTCCAGGAAGATCTTCACTTTGGTCTCATCGACTTGGAACAGACTTTTTCTATATTTCCTGTCAGTGAAGGTTCCTGCCCCGGCATGGGGATTCAACAGTGTTCCGACGAGGCTCACGAGGGCTCCCTTTGAGCCTATGCATCAGGCCCTTCAAGTTCTTCTTGTGGAAAAGAGCTTTCCTTGTGGCCATCACCTCTGTCAGGAGGATAGGTGAGATCCAGGCCATATCCTGCAAACAACCATACCTGATTTTCCACAAATCAAGGGTGGTGCTGCGTACGCACCCCTCTTTCATGCCAAAGGTTCAGTCAGAATTCCACCTCAACGGGCCTTTGGTGTTACCTGTTTTTTTTCCCCAAAGCCTTCATCACCAGCTGAATGGGCCTTACACTCTCTGGACGTTGCTCATGCCCTGAAGTTGCACGTGACATGCACAAAGGCGGTTTCCGAAGACTTCACAGCTGTTCGTGAACTTTGGTCTTGTGAACCATGGGAAGGACTTATCCAAGGCTTCCATTTCAAGGGGGCTCTCCGGCTGCATCGTGCACCGCCGTCGGTTGGTGAACCGACTGCTGCCCGGCCGTCCAAGAGCCCACTCCACCAGAGCGATCGCTGCGACGACAGCGTTCCCATCTGGTGTGCCCCTGCTGAACCTCTGCAGGGCTGCTAAGTGGAGGTCCACACACACCTTTATGAAGTTCTACTGCATGGACAGTGATTCCAGGGAGGAGTCCAGAGTCGGCCAAGCAGTACTACGCAACCTGTTTGCTTGAGTGAGTCTGTTCCAGAGGTAAGAGTTATTGCTTCTGTTGAGCCTTGACACCTCGAGTGGTTGTGTAATGTTGTACTGCTATGCATTTGTTATTCCCGAGCATGTGAATCCATGCCAGACCCCATGCTGGAGATGGTTTAAGTTGCATACCTGTAACTATTGCTCTCCATCATGGGACTGGCATGGATTCACACGCAAACCCTCCCTCTGAACCCTCTGCGGCTCTTCCTGGTCATACTGCCACTTTACGTGATTACCAAATCTGAAAATGGCAGCCACAGGAGGGGCTTAGGAAGAGGACAGTCATTGATCGAAGCAGTATGACCCCAGAGTACTGACAACGGGAATATTCATGAGCATGTGAATCCAGCCAGACCCATGCTGGAGAACAATAGTTACAGGTAAGTACGTCGGTCTCTCTCATAAAACTATAACCTTTTGGGTGATAGAAAATTGCATTAAATATCACTATTTTATTTGTGTGGAGCATTAAAATTGATGGTAACAAGATATGGCGCATCTTGGTATACCATCCCATGCAGGGTAACTTTAGCAAAATTGATGGTTGATAGCTGGTAGAGTGTGAATTGATCGTTACCTCCCACAATAGTTTTGGCAACCCTCTAAAGCCTACTTTTTCAGCCTGCTATGCTATATTTCGTTTTTAGCAATACTTATTATCTCTGTCTATTTAAAGTGTGCAACTCTTGACTGCTAAAATTATTATTGAGTAGGTCAGAGCGAGACGAGCTAGAGCTGGCTTATTTCCTATTGAACCGTAGACATAGGAGTAAAACTACAACTCCCATGTTTCTAGTAGTTCTCGGACACTACTAATTTGCATATCAGGCACGAGAGGGGGCAGCTGGTCTGTGCCTGTCCATACAAGAAAGCTTTGTACTTGTTGC
Organism: Ambystoma mexicanum; assembly: GCF_040938575.1. Lineage (NCBI taxonomy): Eukaryota > Metazoa > Chordata > Amphibia > Caudata > Ambystomatidae > Ambystoma > Ambystoma mexicanum. The sequence continues at coordinate 71,832,977 of NC_090938.1, forward strand.
GTTCTTCATGGCTCTTTTCTGTTGCCACTGTTATTTAACGTGTACATTTGCCCATTGCTTGATATCATCTACAATTCGATCTTTGATATTTTTAAGCTGATGAAAATCAGATCCAGATCAGATGTAGGTCCCTAAATAGAGAATGTGAGATCCTTTCCACCAATGATCAACGGGGAACCATTGAATTACATCCTATACGCAGACGATATTGTGCTGCTTGATACCACACCAATTGGATTACAGTGGAAATTGTCTGCCCTGAAACATTACACAGAAAGAAATGGGCTAGTAATTAACACAGCTAAAACTGAGATAATGGTTCAACAGAATATGCGAGAATCAAAAAGCATCAAGAAACGGAACTACAGATGGACAATTGGTAAGGATCAGATAAAAACCTCTAATTAGATTCAATATCTGGGAGTCCAATTTAGCTCACATATAACGGATGACCCGATGGTCCACAAAATAAAAAGGAAATACAAGATGCTTGCTGCCCAGGGTGCAGCTATAAACACTAAAGTGGGGTAAATTCTCACTAAAACCAATCCTGGAATTTTAAAAAATGAAGGTGATACCATCATTGACATTTGGTTGTGAAGCCATGATAGGGTGTCATTATTGGACAGGGTCATGGTGCGAAAACTTCTTTTGGAGTAAAATATTGCACCTGCCAAGTGGTACCCCGATTGCCTGTACGTGTTATGAATTGGGATTAAACTCGATTAATGCAAGGGTGATTTGGAACATCCGTGTGTTGTACTGGAAAGTGAAAGGCGCTGACAACTTGGCCCAATTCAAAATTCTGCGCTCCTCAAAAAGGGAAAAACCAGATTCAACAATTGCTGTATGGAAGCTTAGGTGTGAATAAACCCGGCCTCAACTAAACGAAAACACAGAAACCTTGATTCAAAACCGGAATCACGTAAAGAAAAAAAACTGCTGGACATAGATAGGTGTGAAACGTACGAACAAAGAAGAAAACACAGATGTATGATCTTGTTTCCCTCAGAAGCTAGAGCTAGGAATACGACACCAAACTACTTGGATTTGTTCCCATGTAAGAACAAGAGGAACACTTTTATGAAGTTCTGCATACATCTATTCAAAACAAAAGAAGTCATGAATAAATGTTAGTTGATGAAAACTGTAGATTCTGCGAGAAGTCGAGCAAAACCCTGAAGCTCCTGGATTGCCATGATCTAAGAGATGTAAGACCGGTATACCTCGGAAGGGTGATTCGTGAAAGACCACATCTAAATGCAGAAGAATGGTGGAGAGTGATGAGAGAGGGAACAGATAAACTTTGCAGTAATTTTCTTCCTCGAAAAAAATTACATTAAATGCTAAAGAAGGAAACTTCGATAAAAACTGAAAATCAAAATAATGGAACAAAACGAATTGCTTACCCCGAACTAGATGAGATGAACAAAAATATTGAGCCAAGAAATTTGCAACCTGTGTAAACTCTGAAAAAGGGATAAATCCTTGTTTTCCCCATTTTATCTACTCTTATGGAATGAAATAATTGGTGGAAAATTGTTTTAAAGTTTGTAATGATCTAAATTAAATAAAAAACAATCCAAAAAAATAAATTAAAAAAAAAATCAGATTTATGTTAGGCTAAAAAATCCATTGGAGGCACTGGAACAAATGTCTTGAGCCCATAAAATCCAAAATTGGATTTTAGAGAACAAAAAACTCAATCAGCTAAAAACAGAGATCATTGTTTTTGGCTCAAAGATTAAAGTGGCAAACGTTCTATAAACTGTCCCCTGCCCAACCTTATTTAGGGCTCCAACCAAATACACTCAGAAAGTCAAAAATCTAGGCTGCATTTGGCAGTCTAGTCTGAGCTGCAATCTTCATGTTAATTAGATTGTGAAGTCAGTTTATTTTCAGTTCAAACTACTAAAACTATTGCTGCCTCTTATCTTGGAGAAAGATGGACCAATAGTGGTCGGAACATTAATTAATGGCAGGATAGATTACTGTAATGCCCCTTGGACGGGCATTCCTAAATATCAGCTTCAGAAACTGCAGGTAGCTCAAAATTTGGCGGTCTGACTGATCTTCAATTTACCCAGGAAAACCGCTAGTTCTTTTCAAAAGGAGCCTTCATCGGCTTCCGGTGCAACAAAAGATTGTGTTCTAGATCGTTTGTATGGTTTTTAAGTGTGTGCATGATTTGGCCCCAGCTTATGTGTCATCTAGGATTACCACCCATCGCCCTAACCACATGCTACGATCTGCGGGACAAGGTTTGTTGGTGGTTCCTTCCTCTAGAACCTCTATACGGGGCGACAGGCATTTCTCCCTTATAGGCCTTTGTTAGGGAGAAATCTCAGAAATGTGCCAATTCCCCTCTACCTTATAGACCCCCAGCTCTTTCGCTGGACTCTAGGACATCTTCTCTTTTTTTTTAACCTGGAGAGAGAGACTCTTGAGTTTCTTTTGGTTTTTGGAGTCTGACAAACTCCATAGGCATCTTTTTACATTGTGTCATACAGCACCTTCAGTGCAGTGACACAGGGAAGTCTTTCAGATTTCCCCAAGGGTTTAAATACCTTTCTGTTGGATAACTACTGTTTCCAAGTGCAGTAAAGTAAAATTGACTTTACTTACACTTTTAAATTTCTAGACCCAGCACACACCATCTTACAATAGGGTGCTGGAGGGTTACATAGTATCCCCTTTGTCTAGCTTCTTATGTAACATTTTTATGTTACCCTTTCCTCGATGAATGGCTGGTGGCAGTGGTTTACTTTTTACTACTGTGGTGTGTCTTTACCGTGGGCTGCGTTCGCAGCTGCACTAAAGCACCCTTGGGTGCCATTAAAAATGGCCTGGTCTTTTTTCACCATTTCTTTGTGGAAAGGTCCTTCTTGAGATTCACTCTGCGCACCAAACCAGGTTTGGTGCCTTTGTTTTGTCTTTGGCGGGATTCACGAGTGAAGCCCGCCTCTGGCTCCAGGGCGTCTGGCGGGGGCAGGAAGTGAAGGAGGTGCCCGAAACTCCCTGTGCTTAGTCACGTAGGAGTCAAGAATGCACTCCTAGGTGATTGGCTGGCTGGCTGTCCGGCAAGGACAGCCTCCCTGCTGGGCGATTGACAGCCAGGCTGGAATGAATGGAAGAAACCTGCATAAAAAGGTGAGGCTTTTTGGCGTGGAAGGCAGAGTTGACCACTGGACAAAGGAATCCGAAGAAGAACTTGAGGACGCCTGCTGCAACTCCCGAACCATTGGTTTGCCCGGTGAAGCCCTGCTGCTGTGCTGAAACTCCTTTGTATCGACAGAGAAGCCCCTGCAAGGACGAGTTCTCCCTTTGAGTTGGTGGGACCAATCAACTCCAAACTAAGCCACTTGGACATCCTTCTCGGAGCTGGTTGAATTACCACAGAGTTGCTGCTGGAACCCAAAACGCCAGGGGGAGAGGAAGACCAGATTGTGTGCGTTGCTTTTAAGTTGGCCAAGAGTTCCAGGAAGATCCTCCGGACACCCAGAAAGCAGGACTGACCAAGCCCGATCCACCTTAATAGAGTGCTGCACCCCAGATGCAACGAAAGCCCATCTCGACAGCCAAAACCCACGGTGGCGTTGTTTGCAGTAGACGCGAGGAGCTGAAACACTGAATTGCCACTTGTTTGAAGATTGCTGGTTGCTGTCGGTAACCGTCCCGTTGCAGTGCAGATGGTCCCCAGCTACATAGATTTGCCGATTGACTTTGGCCTAGCCTGTTTCACTGAAAGACTCTTCTCCCCTCTGAGGTTGGGGAGGGTTGAAAAGGAATTGCCTGCTTAAGAATAATTGTGATCTCTGGTTTGTTCTAATAACCTTTTCTTTAACACATCTCAGTGCTATTCTAAATGCCAACAGTAATATATCACAGTGTCCCAACTATTAATGTCACCTAAGAGTGTAGAAAGTGTCTCTGTGGCATCCCAAATGGCCGCTTGCTGATTTAGGAACTAAGAGTGTTTGTTTTGAAGGTATTTGTGTGTTGCTATTATATTGCTCCCTTCTAAAGAAGGTTTAATCAACTGACGGTAAATAAATAAATAATTGTTTTATTAAGAAACCTTGAGTTTCAGTGTTTGTTTAAATACTTGTCAATGTGAATCTTTGTGTAATCACTTTACAGCTCACATTGACCCCTCTTGAGATAAGCCTGGCTGCTCTACCACACTACCATCCTGTGTAGTTCAGACTTAAACCAAAGGTTGGGTCCTACTGCCAGGAGGCTGAGATTGTTGTAGTGCACCCTAAGGGCACTACCCCAAATCTTCACCCAACAGCCCTTGAACCTGAAACTCACTCCTAGATAATTTACGACAAATTCAGTACCAGAGTATATTCAGTAAACAATTGAAGACCTTATTGTTCCTGTACAATCTCCTCTTCAGTAAGTTCCTCAATTCCTGTATGATCCCCGTTTTATTATCCAGGCCTTGCACATTCTTAGAAATCCCACCAGACCCGCAGGGCGAGTCCCTGAGTTTACATACTTGACCTAAGAGAAATGCGCTTGCCCCAAGGCGACTGGTAACAAAATATTTACCAATGCTTTTTGTAAAATGGTGCATATCACCATAAGCGTACTTCATATTTGATGCAATGCTCCCAGGCATGCACAGTGAAACTTTCATTTGCCATTCAATGCAAAAAGGTGTGTTTGCAGTAAATGAAAAATATGTTTCTGGTATCCCCATACTTGCCAGCAAGGTTGAGTATCATGCAAATTGTACTTGCCCTTCATAAAGACTACTAGCCAAGGCTAGTGGGCTAGTACATTATGTGAGCCCTGTTATCATTTGCGCCCAGATGCAGTTTCTGCCGGGTCCCCATGTGGTATGCGCTATATTAGTTTACAAAATCAAATAATTAAATAAAAATAAAAAACTTTTTTTTTTTTAAAACACTGTCTAAACAAATCCAAAATTAACTTTACTTCTGTGTGATGCGCTGGAAGAGGAAGGACCCGCCGACAGTGATTGATTGGGAAAATGATATGTCTTAGACTAATGACTGTGAGGAGGTTTATGCAGGCCTGTTGTCAACGAACAGCAGACCAAAAGACATTTGGGGAAAGGTATAGACAATACTTAGCAGACAAATGTGGAGAAAGAAACCATGTACGCAGTGATGGAAGTGCCGCATGATGTTGGTAAGCATAATGTGGCATTGTCATACCTAATTGTACATGTCTGTGTAAAGTTAAATAAAGTTTTTTTAAAAGAAACTGTGCTCAAAAGCAAAAATATCCACTTCAATTTTGGTCTTACAAAGGTTGCTTACAATGTAACCATAAAAGGTATTCCCATTGTTCTTGGGCAGTAGTGTAAAATGCTTTGCCTCTAGTAGCTCAATGGCTCTACTCCTTCGCGTCATTATTACAAAAGTGACTGCTATGGAATCCGTATGGGCGTAAAACGAAAGGAAGTTGATGACGCAGTGAGCTTGCTGAAACCTGAACATAGACCAGATGCTAAATTTAAACCTGCACATTCCAGCCCCATTCCTGAATGCAACCTTGCATTGAGGACACAGCGGGAGCTGCACATCCGGTTCTTGCTCAGACGCAGCATCACCCGTACCATCATCTCTGACACATTTACGTTACTTGACGAGCAGACTTTGAGGACAACATAAATAGCTTACACAACTACAGGATTTTTCAAATCGCTTGCGTGCTTTTCATAATAACAATAAATCACCAGCAGTCTTGTGCTTTGCCCAGGTAGCGACACCAACCTAACACCAACCAACCAATGCATTGATGTGTCACCGGTGCAGCGACAACTTCTCTATATATAGTTATCCCCATGCCATTCACGTAATGCATTTAAAGAATGGTTTAGGTAGATCTGCAGTGGTTAGGTTTAATATTTCCCAATGTGCCTTCTCTTACAGCACGATAGGTTGGTTTTCCCCATTGTGATACGATGATGGCTGTAGAGTATAATGGAACCAAACACATGTCCACTGCATTGTGTGTGGTGTCCTTAGTTATGCCCAAGAGGTCCACTAATTTACACATCGGTGGGTTATCTCTTAAGATTCTAGCTCTAATACACATGGAGTGCCTTCTGCATGCCCAAGCACCACAGTCCCCAACCTCGCCTCAAGTCCTTGCCCCACTCTGCTCCCCTTCTGAACACCACCCGACTAAGGTTGTGTGTTTGGGATTCATACAAGTCAAGCTAATAAATCTAATACTGAAACCCAAACGCCTCAGCCTATTTCAATGTTAAAATCACTTAGAAAAAAATCCCTAGAATGTCTAGTGCTAGGATAGTCCATTTGAGCCCAGTCACACATTCCACAACGCCACCTAGTTGTAAATCGCTGGAAGTTCACCTCAGCTCTGAGCCACATCAGCAACGCATTGTGGGTATGCAAATTAGCACACATGAGAGCCTTTTCCCCCAGGAAATTGTCTATCTTAGAGTCTAGTGCTATTTATACATAGCTTAATCAACCCAGACAAACATTTTGCAAGGCTGTCAGGACAACTCCATACGCGGTTTCACACGGATTAGGAATCTTCAATGCAGTACTGTCCTGACAGCCATGTGTTTGGAGCATTGGGCCATGCATACACAACACCCAAAAATGTAATCGTGCACTTGAAACGGTATGTACGCTGATTAATCCTGTGGAGTCAGCACCAATTCCTGGCCTAATATCTCCTCCCATGTGGCCAGAAGACAGCAGCCGCTACCTGATCCTGACCCTGGGGGTGATATAATGGGGGTGGAAGGAGGGAAATCACATGGGAGGAGATGGCGCTCGGGGAGATGTGGTTTCTGAAGATGACCCTAGAATACCAAATATTCCTGATGGCATGTTGTCATTATACCCATCCACCTAGTGTAACATTCTAAAGCCCCTTGTTGTCAAACACCCTAAGCAGGATGCCATTCATGCTTCAAAATGTACATAATGCTCACTTAACCTCCTTTTCTAACGTTAATGTGAAGAAAAACCTAGGACAAAAAGCTTTCCAAGGAAGAACTATTCTTTGAACTAAAACCTTTAGTACCAGGACGAAGAAGAGGGGAAAGGAGTCAATGTAGAGCATATGATCAGCTCTGCAGGATATTTAAAAATTGACATGCCTTCAGACGCAGGAGAAGCAAGAGGAGGATGCAGAGCGAGTGCAGCGAAAGGCAGACCCAAAAGCAGACCTAAGCGCTGTGCAGGAAAGCAGACACTATCCTCCAAGGCGGCAAGAGACCAGAGAAAGGCAAGCGGGCGCTGCATGCGGGCCGTGCATCGTCCGGCAGCAGAGGAGAGGCTGGTGTGCTAGCGATCCCGGGAAACACAATAGTTTCACCAGCAGACAACGGAGAATCTGCCAGCAAGACCGCAAGAGGATCTGGAAAGCGGGTAATGCTTCCTAAGAGCCTGGATGATGCTGAAGCTTGACATCACAGGTCAGACATGCAAAGCATTATCGGCGAGTCTGCCCAAAAGCGTTTGGAGGCCCATGGTGCACCGACAGGTGTTTAAAATAGGAACTTACTCTAAGCATCAAATGAATGAAAGAGAAAGATTACATTTACACAAATCCCCTTATGTGAGAGGTCTATATGGAGAACCTTGAAGTAGATGTGAAAAGCAAGTGAACTTTAATAAAACAATTGCAAGGCAAGAACTGTACAAATATTTATTTATAGGGAAGATTGGGATCAGCAGTGGTCAAAGTGTACCAAAAGAAGTAGTGGAACTATGTTCCCTGCTGGACTGCCCCACTCCCAACAAACCCCATTGCCACGCCCCCTCCCATTTGCAATACAAACCCCAAAACACATGTGCCTGCTGTTTAAGGAAACGTTCAGTGCAGTGCACTAAAAGTGCAAGTTATAACTGCTTCCTACACTTATTTTAAAACAAAACCGTTCCGGAACGGTTTCTTTTTAAAATAAAAGTATAGGAACGGTAAAACATAATTAAAAGAAGTAGAGGAGCACCGCTGCCGCCCTCTTCGACCACTGGGGATAAGCATTGCCACAAGCCAATGAATGCCAACAATGAAGATAGCTATTGAAACTTGAACAAGCCTCCATAAAATGGGGTACCTGTGTTTGGGAAGTTGAAACAAGTGATATTTGAAGTCAAGGGATTATAACCAGTGAAGAGTACAACTGGAGCATACTACAGAAAGAGAAAGACAAGTTAAAAGACCAGGTGGAAGCGTGCACCAGTTAGCAAGATTTTGGGAAGAGAAAATACCTGGCAGGAGAGTACACCGGGGGATTTTCAAAATCCTGAGAACATTTGGGGCAAGATTCCTGGCTGGAGAGTACACCAGGGGATCCTCAAGGTCCAGAGGGGAATTCCTGGCAAATGGAGTAAACCATGAACTGTTATTACAAATCTTGTAGAGTAAAAGAGACACTTTGCCATCCTATAAACCATTTGTTTGAAAAATAAATTCTCTATCATTTTAAGTGTCGTGCGAGGGAGATTTCTACTTCACTTAAAGAAATGTTTGGTTTGAACACTCAAAAGATTTCCTGGATTGAGTTCAGTGGAAGGGAACTACCCCTGAATAAATGGGTTTGTTAAATTATATTTATATGGTTTTTGCACACTGTTCTTTTAAATTTGAAAAGGAGACATTTTCCTTGCAGATTGTTTTGTTTATTTTAGTGTGAGGGTCAGTCAGGTTTTGGACACAAGCACGGTTTGTTTTTTTACAAGACAGATCCTTAGTTATAGTTTCATAGGTAGGGAAACTCTTTGTAGAATAGGGATAGGAAGGCAATTCTGCACAACCGATTTTAATTTAATAAAATCTCTAATGTTGAGAACATTAGCACCTTGTGTCAGTTTCGCATTCATTTATTAAATATTAAACTCATTCAGAAACCAGGAGATTCCCAGGAGAAAATCTTTGGCTGCATCTTAATGGGTGGTACATGACTCAGAACCCTCAGGGTGCTTCAATTGCTTCCAACTGGGGTCATGTACATTCTTGCTAAACATTTGAACTAGCACAGGTTTGAGCATGGACTTTCTCCACTGTGAGCTTTCAAAATGTCAGTCTAACTGGAATCACTGAAGCCCGCCTCCCATCCCTTAAAGATATTATACTTGTTTCACCCTTTGCGGATGTGTGTGTGGTGCCCGCATGAATGTATGTATGTATGTATGTATGTATGTATGTATGTATGTATGTATGTATGCATGCAATTTCTCTGAGCACGTTCATGGCTCCAAAGAAGCACACAATCAGAAAATTAAGATCAATGTCAAGGAGCTTCCTAAAAGAGGATATTGGAAAAGTCAAGTCACGACTGGAAGAGCGTTACGCAAGCCATTGTACAAATACAAATATTGCACAGGGAACTTGCGCCCTCTAGTTAGTCAGAGCCTAAATATTAAGGTTATGCAAGTAGACACGTTTGCTGGGCTTATACCAAGGAAAAGCCGACAGGGTAGGGCTCCGCAACCTTGGCCTCCAGAGATTTTTTTAGTCATAACTCTCACCAACCCTAGCCAGAAGAACTGTGAGGGGTCATGGAAGCCAGGGTCTAAAACATCAGGAGAAACACAGGTTGCAAACCCCTGCCTCTAGGCTGTACAAACTATACAGGCTGATACAAAGATGAGGTTTGAGGTTCACCCCGCCACTACTCAAGGCAAGCTTTTCTTCAGGTATTCTGGCATCTGCATTCTGAATCGGTGGATGCTACCAGGTATCACATTTGGCAATACCCAGACACATCAAATACAAGTAGTTAAGCCACAAAGAAAGGAAAACGGGCATTGAGCAATCAAAAAATGTTGAAGGAAGTGAAAAAGATGGCATATCTTTATTATTATACTGGTTAAAGCCACACAATCCTGGAACGCATTACCCCAAACCTTCAGAACTGATCAGCCATACCTCAGATTCAGACGCAACATGCTAAACTGGTTACGATTGAATGACATTTGATACCTGGTTTCTCTGCCGTATTGACCTTTGCACCTGACCATGTATTTTTATACTTTACCTACTGTACCCTCCTACAGGATCCACTTGTAGTGTTACTGCATGTATTGTACCTTTTACATGTTGTAACCAAGCTTCAAGTATGCTTGTATCTGCTGCGCCCAGTTACCTAAAGGTTTGGTGCGCATTACCAAATCAATAAACAAACAAGTATAGTTGTAAAAGTCTTGGTAAATGCTGCCTTTGGGGTCTCAAGAATCTGGCAATTTTGGTTGATGGTAGGCTAACCTTGGAGACTGGTTTGGGAAAGCCCCAAGAGCGCGCATTTAGAAATACTTATTCCCAACAGCCAAAAGCCGAACTGCAAAGAAGGCATCCATAGGAATTACTTATGAAGAAATGTATTAAAGGGGATGGAGGGGTCAGAGGCAGTAGAGGCATGCAAGGCTTTGGGGAAACATGAACTTGAAACAAGTTGGCATTGGCTATCCAGGCACCACGCAAGTGCACATATTGCCACCGAGTAGGAAAGTGTGGCGGCATGGAAGGGGAGATCCCAATTGATCTACTGCTACGGTTTCTAAACCAACAACATTGCTTGTTGAGAATGTGCGAGCTACTACAGGAGTGGAGTTCTGTTTGGGGTCAGTGGGGGGAGTGATATAGGAGTCGAGTGCGCATGGCATAGTCAGTTTGCAGGAGTATGGAGGGTTTGGTATTGGTTAGTTATGGAAAGCGTGCCATCCTCATGGCATCGGGTTAAGTTGCACTCAATAATCTTGTAAGTAGAAGGGAGTTTCGGTGCACTCATGGGTCCATGGACAGTCTAGAACTATCAAGGAAACTAGATGCTGGAGTAGTCATCAAGGAAAATTCAAAAAGGGGCAAAGTCCTTCTTTAGGAGTAGCAAATATTAGGCTACCATGACCATGCTACAATTATTTGGGATGTGATCCGGTAACCTCAGTAGATCATGTGAGCTAGGTGATTATTTTTCCTCATTGGTGTACAAATATTGGGAGGCTAAAATATTTAGGATACTTTGCACACCCACAATGCCTTGCTCATGTGGCTCAGAATTAGAGGTCAACTTCCAGTGATGGTCAATGGGCGGCGCTCTGGCATGTGTGGCTTGACCGCAAAGATTTACTCTACTTTCATGTCAAATAATCCGAAATACAACCTGTTCGTATTTGCTCTGATTTATCTTTATTTTGAAGATGGGGGCAAAACTATTGTTGGGGAATAACCATTTGTCATTCAAAAAATGTTATCTGTATTTGAATAAAACCTGCACAACGCTTTAACATGCCGATTTTAAAGGGCCACGATGCAAATAAATAAATAAATAAATAAATAAAAAAAATCAGGCATGCACTTAACACACGAGAGACACACAGTGTTCTGGTTCTTCAAGGTCTTCAAAAAGCTGAAGCAAAGCTCCCGGCCAGAGACCAGTGCCCTTGGATGCCTTTAAGGCCCCAGCTTGTCCGACCATTCCCTTATTTCAATTTCTAGTCAGAGAATTGTATCCGTTACATAAAAACTACAGCTCAGAAGTACAAGCGAATTCAAATATCTGCCGTGACCATGGAAGCAAGGCAGCCCATCAATGCTGCCGTGACTCAGTCCTAGAGTTCCGAGCAGTGGCGGCTGGTGAGTTTGAAAGCTGGTGGGGCGTACATTTTCCAGGGCGAATTTAGTAGCGAGTGCGCGCAGCGCGCGAGCCCACCCCTCCAAGGGGGGTGCGTGGGGGTTCTCCCCCTGTGAAACTTTTGGAAAAATGGTCTACAAAATGTGCAATTTACCGTCCAAAAAACCCACCGAAAGGGAGGGCCTCACACCTGCCGCATTTTCACCTAGGGGTCTATCCACCCCACCTACCTCCACAAAGGGTCCCAGGAGTGTAGCCGGCCTCAAAACAAAGCTGAACTTCCAGGGACTTGGACAGTGTGGAACAGCAGCGTGGACAGGAAGGAAACTCCATCCCTGGACCCTGGCCTGGGATGAGCAGGATGCCCACAGACATGGGGGCATTGGGGGGCCTGGGATGTATACAAGGCCGCAGTAACTTCTACTTGCACCGCAGGAGCAGCAGCGCACCCAGCGGGCCCCACAGGAACCTCCACAACGCCTTTTCGGCAGGTAAGAGCAGTCAGTAATGCTTCCTATCCTATCCCGCCACCGCATGTCAGCCTACTCATGGGCCTCCCTACCCCAGAGCCCCTCATCCATCCCTCCGGTGTCCTCACCGTGCTCCTCAACTCCCCGGCCTCTCGTGTCCACAATCTCTCATCTCCCACTCCCAGTATCTTTCATCCCGGCCGGCAGCCTTCCACCCTTCATTCCAGAACCCATTACCTCTCGAAATGTTCACCTCGCCACTGTCTACAAAAGGCAATCCTTGCATAAATGAGCATCGTTCCTTTCGGTCCCCTCCCCGCTCCTCACCCTTCCTCTGCCTGTCCATCTCCCCAATAGCCTTATCCCGTCCTTCCCAGCCCCTCAAATATTCTCACCCTTCCGTTAACTCTCCCTGACCGTTGCCATCAGCCTTGCGTCCAGGACTCCGCCCTCACCTTTAACTCTCCAAGGCTAAGCATCTGAATTCTGAAATCCTTTACACAGGACTCTGTGGGTGCGTTACTTCTTGGGACTAAACCCTAGTAGACTTTAATGCCCTGGAGCAGCTTTAACGCGCACTGGAAAAGATTCATTTTGGGGAAAATAAGACCTTCTCTGCCTCGTGCAGCCCCGGCCGCTCCGGCGCTGGAAACAATCAGTAATGCGTCCCGGCTCCTGTGGTTAAAATGCAGCTAATGAATTCCATGCAACTGCACACAAACTAAACATCCACTTTGAAAAGAAATCCTACAACTTATCAAAAAGAGATACACCAAAATGCTATTTTTCAATACTGATGATAGCTCGGACACGCCTAATCTATCGAAAGAGCAACCTGTACGCAGCACCCAGAAGCGACCCTCAAGGCGACAAGTCAGCAGGGGGGTGGGCGGGGGAGAAACAAAAAAAACACAGATATGACATATAAATGACATCGAAATAAACAGGGCAATTCTACACCTTTCAATGATTGCACATGTGTGTGTAGAGAATGGAAGCTAGCGGAAACCAGACGCTAACTGCTTCGGAGTGCATGCTAGGCGCTATATCCTCGCCCGCCCCCAGTGGGTTGGCGTCAGGGACTTGAGTGCGAATGGCAGCGTTCCAGTAGGCTGCGCTGCTGCAGACTACCAAATACAGTCCGTCCGTGCATGCTATAGTGCCCCAGCCTTCCCCCAATCATTCCCAATCCCCCTCGTCCTTCATGGCACACTGTTCTCTCTCTCATCATGCTAGGCCACCACCAGCCATGGGCATCTCCCTCGCCCTGCCAGGGCTCTCCCTGGGTTGTGCCGTTTTATATTTTCGGCATTTTTCACGAAAAATGGCGAAAATATAAAACGGCACATTTTTTGGGGAGATTCAATGTGCAGCATGCCTGCCTGGGCCTTGCTTCATTACGGTCCGTGGCCCAAGGCCCTTGGGCCACGGACCATGGGTAAAGAAAGGCCCAGGCAGGCCGCATGCGGCCCCCGCCTTGGTGGTAGCGGGCCCGTCTGCCGTGCGTGTAGGCAACTTGGGGCCTAAACTTGTGTCTGTGTCCCACTCCCCGTTGGGGAGTGGGACACAGACACAAGTTTAGGCCCCAAGTTGCCTACACGGCACGACAGTCAGCAACACTGAAAGACGTGTAGGCCCTGGCCTACACGTCGTTCAGTGCTGGGGCCTGGGGCTGTGGTGTTACACTCCCCGGGCCCACAGACACAAACAACATCTGGGGGTACACTTTACTAGTACTTACCGCCGGAAAGCTTGTCGTGGACCAGGCCGTCTCTGCTGAGCTGGTGGTCTCAGGGCAGGGCAGCAGCTCAGCTTGCGTCGTGTTTGTGTCGTCGTCAACTCCTCAAAGAAAGAATCAGGGCCAGGGGGAGACTGGAGACGTGTGAAGGTGGCGCAGGCGCACGCACACACCCTGCATAGATACAGTAATGTCATTGGCTGTTTGCCAGCCAATGCAAGGATTGTCATTGGCTGGCAAACAGCCAATGACATTACTGTATCCACGCAGGAGGGAGGGAATTTCATTCCTCAGTGCGCTGTTTGTGCACATTTTATACTGGCGGGGCCACTCCTGAAGCGCCCCGCCAGCCTGTTAATTAAAGGGGCTTACGTAGAGTGCGTGCAGCTACGAGCTCCACGCACTCTACTATTGAAAAAAGATGCGTAAAACGGGACGCGCCCCGCTCTGAAAGCCGGGCCGGCCCTTAGGAATTGTTACACATACACTGTAATTGTTGTCTTGCCACAGCGCCCCCGCGCTGTTGGCAAAGGAAATGCATCCATCTTGATTAATCTCTTTTACCATCTTGATTAATGTCTTTTTGGCCTCTGCTCTTTCTGGGGGGGGCGGCGCCCGGCCGCCCTATGAAAGCAGCCGCCACTGGTTCCGAGCGTCAGACTTCTATTCCCACACGCCATGTTTTCATTATGTACCATTCCCTGACTTCAAGTCCTTAGGAACAGTCGGGTTAATGCAGCCGCAGATGTACTGATGTTTAATTCAAGAAAAATTTTCCAATTGTCCTCACGCTGCTTCTGTACAAGTCATTCTATAAAAGATCAGACATCTTAATTTCTCCATCTGTATAGTCGACCAACTACCCAATCCCCATTTCCCCCACTAACCTAATGCCCCAGACTGCAATTTCTAAAATTGTGTACTTAACCAAACCAACAAAAGGTACTGGGCAGAAATGTGAGGTCGGGTACAATTCTGAAGTTTTCATTCAGTGCCCTCCCTTCTTATTCTGATGAACCAGTATAGGTCCTTGCCACTAACTCCATAGACAGCGAATGCCGCACTAAAGAGCCATAGCCTACATTCCCAGTCCAGAGCCAGGCATATGGTCCACACTATTCCTGCTAAAAAACAGCACACCTCCACCCACAAACATTGGGAGAATTCCATGATGTCCCTCCATGTTTTTCATATAGTAAATCCAGGGCATGTAAAAAGACATTGATTGGCCCTGTGGGCCGGTTCATTGACAAACCGAGGATTCCTACCCGCAATTCTTTTACATGATTCGCAGCTCAAGTCATTCATATTTGCTATGGACTTGGGGGTGTTCTACACCTTCCAGAGTCCTTAGTCTCCAGTATTACCATGCAACCGGTCCTTTCCAGTCGCATACGGCCAGGGTGAGCTTGGCTGCAGGTTCTGAGGAGGGGGCGGGGGGGACATGCACGGGGCAATTCTCTGGGCTCGATTCCGTTTTAAATCCCTGCTGCACATCTACTTATTCACTGGTCCCCAGGATCAATGTATTGAAAAGCTATCACGGGTGATGTGCCAGACCCAGAGGAGCCAATAGCGAACACAACGGATCACTATCTTACAGTGTGGGGGACAATCTCAAACTCATCTATCTTTTAACTCATTCTCTTACATTCATGCGAACCGGGGTGGAATAGCTGGCAGAAATCTCCAGGGCCAGCAACTTTTCCAATTGGAGGTGAAAAGCAAAACGACTTGTGCTCAAAATATACACAATAAAAGGTGGCAGAGGAATAGGTCAAGAGGCAAGGAGGAAACCTATCCAGCCTTCACAGATCTGTGACAGCTATTAATTTTAATCCGAGTGGAGGCTCTCCTGCGAAGCTTCAGTGTAGCAAGCATCCTAGGAGGACAGAACGAGAAACCGATCATTTAAGCAGAGTGTTCTCTTCCTCTGGGTTTACTCCGATCTTTCCTAACTGTTGCTGTAGACAGCCCTACTTGGACCTTCACTCAGAGATCAAAGGCCCCCAATTCCATGGTGCTTCTACATTCCAGCCCCCCGCCCCACCCAGTTATAGATTGCGGATGAAATAGGAGCGCCATGGCAGACAGGTCTTCTCTTTGCTTCTCCACAGCCCCCGGTTTGCCATTTCGACTGCTGGCACAATTCGTCTGAAAACCTGAGCTGCAGGAAAGCATTGTTGCCTTATGGGCCCACCAGATAGAAATAATGATCTCCTACTGGCTCAGTCTTGATGTCCCGGGGGATCCTCTGCCTCCAGGATTTCCTTTCCTACTGGTATCAAGGATCATTTTGGTACAGTTGACGTTGCGGGGCGTTGATTAAGAGGCTCATTAGGCACTTCTTCGGATGTCCATGCAGTGTCCAGACATTTGTAACACACCCACTTGGGCCAACCCTCAAGCACCTTCATTTGACACTACAAGTTGGTGTTTGATTATTCAAGGTCAGCAAAATTCAGAGCGAGAAGAAGCTAACCCTTTCGGCATCGATATAAATAAATGTCTGTACAGGTGTGCAGTTAACCAGGTCTTGGGGCGATCTCTTCATGTATGGCATGTGCGTTTCTTAAATCCCACTTGTTAAGTCTTCAGTTAGTAAAGACGACCAACAAGGAAAGAGAGAAGGAAGGTTATTGGAGATTAGTAATCTCAATCCCGCCGCCCCCGACTGCTCACAGCCCTTCCACACCACCCTCATCTCCGCACGTGGGCCCATCAGCCGTCTTTGTCAAAATGAGGAAAACACAGAAGACCGGAAATGGCAGGACCATATTGTCCCACGTGAGGATCACAGTAAAATTTCTTTTGCAAGGAGGTGTATGTCTGGGAAGCTGAAATGACTTCAGTTAAAACACCAAAGAGTCGGGTGATTTAACCTATGTCATCTACCATTAATTCTCTCACTCTCCTTCCACGTAAAAGTATGTGGTCACGAAATTTACACTCCATCATTTACCTCATGCCTCAGTTAAGGCATTGGGCCACTACCACAATATAAAAAGGACGTGCTTTTTGGGGTTTTAAATATAAAATATTTCAAGTATAAATTGATTTTCTACAATTATAGATACCCTAAATACCACAATATACAACCATAACATACTTTAAAACCCATATATAAATGGTTCCCACCACCATCTCAAATACAGCTTAAGTGAACAAGTGCAAGGATTACAGATCTATTTGTGCCTGTACTAATAATCACCACAACCCATCAGGTGGATCCGTAGATACGTCCGAAAGAAATCGGACTAACCAGCGTTGCCTGGGCAACACAGTAAGTGGACACACAAGGATAAGGTCCTTCCATGTCTCTATTGTGAGTTTACACAATCGACATACTCTTTTACTCAATGCTCTACAAGGCCCCATGACATTCAGTGTGTATAACAAGTTAAACCTAAATCCAAGATATTTTTTATTTATTTAATTTGCATTTTTAAAGCGCTCACACAGCCCGGCGGCATCGAGGCACTGTTACAGGAATATGTCCTAGTTGCGAATTTATAACGTGCTTAATACCCAGAGGTTTTTTATTAAAAAATGTTTTTACACACAATAAATAAATTCACAAAAACACGGTATATATGATTGCCACACAATGTCGCCAGGTAAAGGTTGTGGCGACATATAAAGGTGACATATATATATTAAAAGGTTAAGGAGAGCGGGATGTCCCCCCCCCGCTCCCCTTGGAGGCGACATTTTTGCAGGGACATTATTACATGGAACCAAAAAAATATATATATTATATAATAATCTCAATCGTCTGTGACACACTCCAACTAAAAACTAGTCTGCAGTCTTGTGAGATGCCCAATGGGTCTGTGTACAGTTAGCTCTATTTAATCCATACTGCAGAGTAAAGACCAAAACACTATTTACAGTCTCCAACTCACCCCAACTTTCCTCATCTACCGTTCCCACATCAGGGTCAATTCCTTGGATCTCAGTAGGCTTGGCATTTCCACTTCCTCTTTCTGGAGGGCACCAACTTCAAGGGGGCTTGGCAAGTTTTGAGGAGTGCTTGTTCTAGATAGCAGTTCTCACACTCAATGTTCTTCACATTTTAAAACTTAGAAGGGATGGGAGCATTTGCTGTTAATGGTCTACCCTTGAAAGTCCAAAGACATGATGTTGAGTTTGCTGGAGGGGTCCTGGAAGATCCAACAATTAATTGTTGGCGTTTCAGCCAATGATCTGCCTTTGTAAATTTGTATAGGTCTGGTGAGTTCATGTCCAGTTCTATTGTGTTTACTGCAGTCTATTCCATGTTCACATTAGACCAGAACGATTACCAGTGGTAACATATTGCAGTCATAGCCTTGTGTTGTGGTACTGATCCAGCAACCTCGGCCAAAACTTTCTTCAGCCTTCGTGCCCCTAAAATAATAAACTAATGGAGCATCGAAGGGTGTTGATGTGATCTGACATCGAGAGTCAAGGGTCATCTCGCTCAGGATGTCCGTGGACAGCATTCTTACATTTGAGTGTCTCTGCAGAATAGCGTCGGGTGCATACTGCTAAGGTCAGAGTTCAAACCTCTTGGATTAGGAGAGGCTCAAAAAGGCTGAAATGTTTGCCAACACCTACAAGTATCCATTACAAAAACGTGTGCAGTGTCAAAACAAGATAGTCCTCCTTCCTTCCATACACGAAATCAAAGTTGCAGCTACAACACTCAGAATATTTTCCAGATGATACATGTGCTCCCAAACCTTTTATGTTTAGAAGTAATGCGAAAAAGACACATTCTAATCTTTGCATATATTATAAGTATCCTGGAGTCAATACCTTACGCAACAGTCCAGTGGTTAATTACTCTAAGAAGCATTACCTTTCAAGGGTGTGGTGTCCGAGCTTCCTGGGTTATTGGGGAGGCCTGCAAGACATGCACATTTGCTGATAGAATACTCCTGCTCAGAAATGCAACACACGACCCGGATAGCGCCATTAAACCAATATTTCCGTTAGGACATTTCTCTATTTCTTAGCAGTCGGTAACAGACATGAGTGGTACAGTGGCACGACCACAGTCCCAGAGGGGCCTAAACTGGAAAATTCAGGAATACCATTAAAAACAAGCACTTTACTCTGACGCAAAAGCTATTGGACTCATCGGCCTTCTAGGTTCAAAAAGGTGTCACTGTCCAGGCACAGTAAAAAAAATAAAAAAAATACTAAGACTGAAAATGTAAACATTACAGGATTAAGTGTAATATTCCAATAATTAAGAGCCGAGGTAAACATTTCGAGTTGCAAGCTACTTCTCGCCAACCATAAAAAGTCACTCCTCACCTCACCTCTCTACAGAAACACAGTAGACCATAACTTACTCACCAAGAGTCAATTGGGACTAGGCATTGAATAGTAGAGTGCACATTTTTCACGATTAAAAACTCACTATTCGTTCCTCGCATCTAAAACTGCCAAACAGATCTTTTGACAAAAGGTACCTTACGCGTTCATGCAGACACATAAGGGGTGTTTTGAGTTAGCGCCTTGGTAACAAGTGTCAGTAGCCAAGTAGAGATTTGTCCACATAGGTTTCCGTTGACACTCATGTTCGATTTTTTTTTGGTTGGATAATTTGCACTTGGCCCAAATCCTATTCTCAGTCATGTATTTCTTATTTGTCCTATACATAATCATATGTACGATCTACTTGGTCCAGAGTGAGGTTAGTTCAAGGAAGCGCCTAGGAACCCACGCGGGCGCACTCCACGCCGCGCCTGCATCCAGGCACACTCCAGGCCGCGCCTGCATCCAGGCACACTCCAGGCCGCGCCTGCAACCCAGACCGCTGCTCCTCTGTAATAAAGATCCAGCACCCCTGCGCCGAAACAGCGTTCACCAGGGATCTGGACCATCCAACGATCCCCTAAACTGCTCCCCCGAAAAACGACAACTTCCAATGTAACCCCAATGGACCACTCGGAGACACACCCGACGCAGAGCCCGAATGTCACACACTTGCGACCAATGACTAACAACAACAGTGCAAAAGGCAGTCCATTATAAGTAGGTGCAATTTAGGTCATTACCGTCCTGGGTGGACACATCAGCCGCTCAGGGTGCTCAGAATGATAGCTTTGTCTACCAGTCAAAGCTCACGTGTGGAGCAAACCAAGAGATGGTCACACCTACCTTCCACCCTCCCAATGAGGTCCTTTGGACGACAGTCATCACATTGCTCCACCGACCACAACTGAATTCCCCTACTCAGTCCTGCCCCTGCCCTAGAAACGGATGATGGGCTCTGAAGTGAGCTCCAGCCTCCCTTTGTATGGTAGCCATCAAGGGCTATTTTTTGTTTGAAACAATGTGTTGTGCGTGCATTGCAGAATGTTTCTCTTCCACACAAATAGTGGCCCTTGGCACCAGGGATATTAGCACCACAGGCTAACATCAAGAATGCCCGCACTTGGCGGGCAGCACCGGGCGACGACCCACCGCTGAGCAAACAGTAGGGAAGAGGATAGTAACCGCTTAGACGCCCTCCTGAACAAAAAAATATATGAAATGTAGAATATTTTACTAAACCAAATCAAATTCACCAAGAATCCCATTTTTGGCATAAGCTACGTTTTAACTTTGGGATATCAACATAAACCGATAAATATTCACAAACAAATCCATCTTAAATTAACCATAGTTAGAAAATATGTCAAGTCACACCCGACTCACAAGAGTCTCACTCATGTCGAAAATTGCTGGTCTGGCAGAGTACCTTGCTTTGGGGTAAATTATTCCTCGCCCGGCAAGAAACATTTAAATACATAAAGAATTTATACATTTTCAACCATCCCAAAACTATTTTTTCCAGACACATTTGCCTTCTTAACTCATATCTCACACAGTCATGACAATGAACGAAATTATATTTGCGCAACACTTTATTGTTCAGGTCCAACTTCAGCGTGGTCAGAAAGGTAATAGTTGTGTGGGTGTACCTAGGAACCTGCCCTCTCCCCCATAACACACCCAATATCTCCAAATATGCCCCTGCGAATCACCCTTTGGCGGATATTGGAATAAGTTATCGATGCGCAAGCTCCACTACCGCGCACAACTTACTCTGAAAAGTACTGCAAATGAAAAATGTTACTTCTTTTTGTACGTAACGTGAATTGGTAGTAAACTACTCATGGGTAAGTGACGACTTCAGTGGGCTCAGCAAATGAAATACTGCACAAACAAGTTAAAAAACCAAGGCAGGGGATTCAAGTAAAGGGGGCACTTTCTAACATAAGCATTACCCTTCACTGGCAATTTAAAGCAAGGGTCAGCAACCTTTGGCTCGCTAGCTGCTTTGGACCAGAACTCCCATCAGCCCTAGCCAGAATAGTCAGAAGTCAGAGTTCATGGGAATCACAGCCCAAAATATAAGGGGTTGGGGGCCTGAGATACAGATCCCTAAAGAATGAGCGGGTATAGTTTAAGTGTTAGGGTCATTTTAAATTTGCATCATGGATTTACTATTGGCAGACAGACGTGAAAGAAGGAGGGGGCAGGACTCTCTGTGATGTCGAAATCATACTCATACAACTACATTATCTTGGCGCTGCCCTCAATTTGGCAGGTTCAGCATGAGACAGCAAACACCCTTCAAGACTGGACCCACAGCCCAAGAGGGGTGGGCTCTACCGTGCTCGGTTGGGCTACCCAAGCCTGATCTACAAACATGTAGTTAAAAGGACAGTTGTACAGCAAGTATCAACAGGATGCCGTTTTTCCTGGACTTCCTTATTGCCCTCGTTCAGAAACCCTGAAAAACAGGCTTTTGCGCTGTTCGAACACGGGCCTGGGGCAGTGGGACCAGAAGGCTACTACTGACCCCTCGTAGACAATGAAAGCGCAGTGGCATGTGTCCTACATGCATTACATAGCAATTAACCAATGGCAGCTGGCGTTATCCAAATAGGGTCTGTAAACAATGGAAGGTACTTTCCGCGAGCAAGATGGGGCACTTCCGGTTTAGTAAAATCCCTGCCTGTTTTTGGCTACAGCGGTCTTAGTACACACTAAACATTCAACATGAGATCGAAAGCATGACAATGGCATTTTAATTAAACAAAAAAATAAAAAACAAAAAGCACCAGGTTTGATTCTGAGCATGCAAGTTAATTTTACTTATTATCTTAGTATGAAATGACGGTTAAGGGCTGCTCCCAATGCAATCGAATCTTCACAGCTTTGATTTTCAGATAGTGTGTGTGACTTGACTTTCGAATGTAACTTTTTAACCTGTACACCTTTTTGTAGGGGTGGACACGAGCGGCTGTGTCCGGAAACGAGGCAAAGCAGGTAATTAATGTTTAGGAGAGCAAAGCAGGTAATTAGCGGGCCTCTTTCCCAAACTGCATTCCTGCTGCATTTTCCACCTTAGGAATGCTTCTCCCTTCGCCCCACCCGTCCATTCTCCAGTTACGGATCAGAAAAGGGGACATCATTTAAGGGGGCGTTTCTATAACCCCGAAAATCTCAAATGATTCGAGTGCCATCTCGCACCCTCAACTCCGAACCCACATTAAAAGATCACAGGTTAAAGTCCGAATGAAAAGGTCTAAAATGTAGAACAGGTGCGAGAGAGGGCACCTGACCAAGGGACAGTGTGAATAGAACACCAGGGCCTTGTGAAATACGAAAAGTAGCGTTCCAGATAAAATAACCAGGATGCAGAATTTGACTCCCTTATTTTGGAATTAAAAAGATGTTTCAAGGTGTACAAAACATAGTTCTCGCTATTGTCTGCGCGGGATATAAAACAAAGCTGAGCTCCGGCAAAGTTTGTCTAGAGGGAAAACCATTTCGTCCCTAGGATCAAACACTGGGGCTGGGTTAGTCATCAGTTCCCAACACGTGCTTCAGAATGGTAGCCCTCACCTACCTCACCCTCAAGCAGGATTCAGAATACTGAGCAAGTTCAAGGAATGTTTAACGTATTAGGAGCTCTGTGCATGGACAGCCCATGCCTTGCATCCTTTGGAGAAGCTGTCCAAATGGACATGCTTCTGGAGTATTGAGACCAATGAAAAGAGCACAGGGCCTAATTTACATTAGACCAGAATGGTTTCGTGCTCAATCACTACTATATATAGATCTCAAAGGAGTAAGGTGTTCTGCTCGTCACGAGGGAAGAGGATAATTAAGAAACATGCCAAACTGAATCAAATAGTCTCCATTGTTTGATGGGTTTCTGTAAACTCAATTTCACCTTACAGGAGCCCTTCAGCTCGTCAATGACTGGTCTCATTGGTTTGACTCCATATATTCCAAGGAAATCAACAAGGTGTGTTTCCAATATGAAAACAGTCGACCCTCTTCTGCAGACCAACAGCTGGTGCCCCAAAATGCTCCCAAGATAAGGCCACCACCCGGATCCCAAAGACACCCCACAAAGTATCAAGACCACCATCGGGAGCCACCCTAAGAGGCTCAGAGGAAGAAGACCACTATTAGAAGCTGAAATGGTGTCCCCCCAAATGAGGTAATTCTGTTTTGGCGATCATAAGACTACCTAATGGCTTGTCGTTAACTCCTGTGGGTTTAACTCCCCATTTCTGTTGCTTGAGGGGTTTAAAGGGTTGCTGTGAACCTGAGGTTTTGACCTACGTGAAGGTGCCAGAGTGGACGATGAGGCTCTCACAATGAAGTAAGCACAATCAAATTACACCGAACCAATCAGGTCTGCGGGGTAAAAAGAAACCCCAGACAATAGCCTAGTCCGAGGTTGTGAATAACTGCAGGGTTAGTAGGAAATCAGAGAATGCAGTATGAAACAGGAATTAACATCAGAAAGGAAACCCCTCTGTGGTGGACTGAGGTAATGGCTATGGAGGTCCTGGAAAACAAGTTGGTGTTTGTAGCAAAGATATTATAAAATGCGTTTTACAGAGAATCTGTAAAGCAGATTTCCCATGAACGCATGCAGCCACTTCAGACAGCCTCAAGATAGACCCCCAAGATAGCAAGAGAAATGTATTTTACCCTGGGTGGGGAAAGAAAGTAGGGCAATTAACTCAACGTGTTATCAATGGCGGCCTGCACACAAGTTACCAAGAGATACTATATTTTGGCTAGCAATTTTCAATAAATCAACAACTAGCATCTGATGTTTTAAACAACCACCAAGAGTTTGTTTTGCCAAAATGAAAGCAGACGAACTATGAAAAACAAATCTCAAATTTTCGGAGGCACTCAGAATCTTACCACTGATCACGTAATAAGGTTTTTAAAAATAAACCTTTCAACCAAAGCTTTTAGTTGGGAAAAGGTTTGTCAACCTTCGTGAAGAAGATTTTTCAGTACTAGTCTGCACACCCAACAGGCGATGATGGCAAACAATGCCCCTCTCTTTGCAGGGAAAAAAGAAACCCGAGCCACGGCCTGGGTAGAAAAACTCCACAATGGCTCCCTCCACTTACTGTACACGGTTAGATCATGGCCGTGGCAGAAGAGGCTGTAACGTGACCCAGCAAAGCAACATGTTTCCCAGGCGCTGAAAGAAATGGAGGTGTATCGCAGTTCAGCTTCAGAAAATGGGTGCGACATCAACACTTCTTCGAAGGTTCAACCTCAGAGATTAGGCCTTCAAGCTCGCCAGGATGTTCTGCACAGACAAGCCTGGCAGGCTGCTCCAATGGAAGACGGCTCCCAATGCCGGAGGGACCACTTCTCAACAATGAACCGCATTTTTTTGGAGTTGTTGAAATCCATAACCTTGCGTTACACAGTACATTTTCCCAACACGGGGCAATCTGAGAACCACGAGACTGCACCTCCACTTTGAAATAAACAGAGCCATTTCAAAAGGTCTCTAGTAGGTGCATGCTTCTAAAAGAAAAAGTGTTACCTCTTTTAATATAAATTTGAAAGAAAACCAAACCCACATGAAAATAAAAACGAAAATCTGTCCTGTTTTCTTATAGTCCTCAATGTATTTGCTATAAACTAAGATTTCAAGGTAATGGCGGGTTGGGTTTTCCGGACATCTGTTGTGGCGGGTGAGTTGGTGGAGGACAGACAGGCAAAATCCCCATTTACAAAAAGGAAACACATAGCTGCATGCCCCCCAAAGTTCCACTCACACAGCTATGTTGAGATCAGTGGTACCAGCAAGAGCCGCAGGGAACAACTGCACGATTATTACTGCTCGACCTGAAGAGGAACATAGAGGTATAACTTTGCATAACATGACCAGGTGCAAGGAGGTAGGGGTTACCAGGAGTCCTCCAAATTCTGCGTCTGCTTGTAATTCTATCTTCCATTAAAAAAATAAAATGTCAGAAAACTCAACACTTTCTCCGCAGCCTTTGTGGATAGGTGCATGACCAGAGGGGGGGGGGAATGTATGCATTTAAAAAACAAATATCCTTCGGTGTGTTGGGTGAGTGTTTGAAAACGGAGTCATCAAATTATTAAATCAACATCTAAATATTTGAACAGTGGGATGTTTCACTGAGCAAAGCACATTATCAAAACCAAGAATAGCCATATACAATATCATTGCAAAATGGACACTGGTACACTTCCATTGTAATAGGAAGAAACCCTTTTGTGGAGAAGGAAGAGGGCACAGACACTGCTAGCGAGAGTTCAAGCCTACTTTGCATAAAATCAAAGAGCATTTTGGGAACCTGTGAATCCTGATATTTATTTTGACAGATGTGCATTTAAATGGGTTGCGCACTTGAACCCGTAAACCCATAATGCACACCACAAAGACTGGTACTCATTTCATTTTTTTTTTAAACACTCACCCTAACCATAAAGTGTTTGTTGCATTGAAGCATATATATCAGGGAGCGAAATAAGGATTTGTCGAGCAAGAGTTAAAAGCAGCCTCTGGATGTCCACTAAACAAGCAAGAGCTAACTGCACATCTAACTTCCATAGGAGTGAAGACATAAAAAAACACAACTTGTTCTCCATTATACATACATATATGGTTTAAGAGACCCCTAGATAAGTACCTTTTAGACACATTCCTAAACACCCACAGTTAATGTCACATAGGTAGGCTTCTACGTCAAAGTACCTCCCAACAGCTGATGGGGCCAAGCCAAGCAAGCCTATCTAAGCTACAAGGAGGAGCTCCACAGATGCCAACTCCTGGCCATTTGGAAAGCCTCAGGATTTGGATGTGCAAATAAAACGGCTTAGAAATGAGTCACTCTATTAAAGACCAAGAGCCACCCAGGGATAATCTTTCCTTTCCATACAGAATATTAGCCTAAATGTCAGGGTAAGGAATATTGTGCACAAGATCAGCTCCCAATGTACCGACATATGAAGAGATAGGTGTCTCTTTTACGCAACCCAGATCAGGCAGTAAGGCCTCAGACTAACAATTTAACAATTAAAAAAAATGTCCAAGGCACCTGCAAATCAAGTACCCGAGTAACCTACCAGCAGAAGCTTCCCAGGCAAAATTAGAAATCATATGTGCGTCACGAGAAAGAAGCACAGACACTTGGAAACAAATTGTATAAGTTAAGACAAGGCTCTATAGCACATGCTCTCTGGCTGACATGTGTAACTGCTAAACTGTGGTCTTGGTGGTAGAGTCTACCCCTTAAGCAACTTCAATATATCTTACATGAATCTTCACTTTCCTTCAATACACACATCCGTGGCTGATGCATCACTTATTCTAGTGCTTGGTGTTTGAATCCTGCCCCAATGTATTCCCAGGTCTCTTGCCTCTCACTAATACTGTATCCGCAGTCTGCAGTTCTCAAAGATGTTGTGTACTCCCACAATCCCTCACCATCGACTATACTCTACGGCGTTGGTAAATGTAGTCCAAAACATTTGGGGAGCCAGAAGTTGCAGAACCCTTTATCTGTTAATTCTGCTAATTGGCATTTAGAACTTCACGTCGCCAGACTGTATCTTTTTAAGCTTTCACTACAGAGGACAGACCAAAACAATAACAAATTTACTTTCCAGATCTCAAATATAAATATATATGTGTGGAAAAGCTTTCACTACAGAGGACAGACCAAAACAATAACAAATTTACTTTCCAGATCTCAAATATAAATATATATGTGTGGAAGTGTGTTTGTATGTTCGGGGTTGGCAACAGGCTCACAATAGTTGGTGGGTGACATTTCGGCCTAAGGTTGGCATACCAGTCTGAGGTGTATTGGCGATAGTGAAATTTGACCAACCCCACACATTCGCTCTGTACAGGGGTGGAGCGAGGTCCCGCCCTGTGCTGTCAGCATTGGTGCTTTCAGGAGATTGCCAATTTTGTGATTTTTCTAAAATAGGAAGCGATCCCACAATAAAAGATACACAAGGCTATAGCAGACCCCCTACGTGCATGTCAGATACAGACCCCGACAATGCCGGGTGTAACCACTGGTTGATTTATGAACAGCAAATGAGACTAAATATCCCAAACCACGAGTTGGTGCATTTCTAGGGATGATTTAACCAAGACTCAGAGGCCATCTTTCTTTAAAAAAAACACCCGAAGTCAGAAAAAAATGAGTACTACAAACCATAGTATCAAAAAAAGGCAAAACAAAACGGACTAATTAACCAAACAGTTCAATACTTTTAAGTATTAAAACAACCAATGTGTGCAATAAAAAAAAAAAGACACCAGCACTTCAAGGGTTTCAATAAATTGCTACCTCGTCCCTCCATGCAGTAGCTGTGAAGTGGCCCTGGAACACTGGTTGCCTCATAAAAAAAGACCTAAAGCAGTGTGCATTATGGGATTTGAAGTCCCATGCTTACCAATTATAAATAATTGCCTGAAAGTGCCTGAATGAAAAGTTTGGTGGTCTTGCAAGCCAGGACTGGCTAACCAGGCCTATGCCATGGAGTCTGGAGGTCACCAATTCCCCAGAGACACGCTTTTCTTATTTATCAGGTAGGACTCTGTGCAGGGGCACAAATACAATACGCCTCCTAAAGCCCCGAACATGTCGCTGAAGGCACTTCTTAAGACGGCCCGTGCGGTAATATAACTCCCACACACCCCCCCTTGGAGCACTAGCTGGAGACCGTGTTTATTGTATGTCACAAAGTTGCGGCGAACTATTAACCAATTCAACTTGCATTGCGGAAGAATTTGAGAATGAAGAACTTTCAAGTGGCTTAGAAAAATGTACGCTTTTTGGGTGAAAATGAAGGTTGGCAATGACCCAGTGAGCTGCTGTGCCACGTCGCCCGGAGGCTGGGCTCTATGGCACATAGGGAGGCAGGTACTCACGGTTGCTGCTGCGGGGCCGCTGTCCCCAGGGCCGGTGCTGTCCTGGGCCCCCCTGCTCGCCTCCGCTTCCTGCTGCAGCTGCTGCTGTTGCAGAGCTGGGCAGGCTCAGGTATTCGTGACGTCACGCGCCGCCCAGGGCACCAGGGACACACCTTTGCCCGCTGCGCATGCGCCGCCAGGGAGGCGTGGGCCGTTCCCGGAGCGCATCTGTGCGGGCACGCGCCAGCCAGGTGAGGCACGCGGAGACACGGCCCCTCCGCTTGGGCATGCGCAGTGAACCGCAGCCAGACGGGCCGCAGGATCGTGTCTCTGCTGCGCGTGCGCGTGCCTTGGCCTTCAATTAATAAGAGTCCTGGGGCGGCAGAGAGTCTAGGGTGCCCTAGACATGTCTGTGGGGGCACCTTTGAAGAAGAGGAGGGCAGGTGGCGAATGCCAAGTTGAGGACAGGGAGGAGAGCAGGATGCAGGGGTGTTGCTAGGTCTGGAAAATATTTGGGGCTAAGCCAGGTAATGCCGGGACTCGGGGCTAGCTAGCCTTTTGGTTGTAGCCCCTGAGATTCTATCCAGGGCTACAAGCTACAACCAAAAGACCTGGGGCTATAGCCCCCTCAGCCCCCCCTTAACAACGTTTCTGGCAGGGTGGATGGCTGAGGAGAACTGGTGGAATCCAGCCACTAAACGGGACACTTAGTGATTGAACTATGCGAGACATAAGGAAGGCTAAAAATACACTACAAGACAAACCAAAATGATGAGTTTGCTAGAAAATAAGGGAAACAATGCAGGAAAATGGACTTTGGAATGTTAAGCTGGAGGCGGTGTTTGGGGGTGGAATTATTGTCAGATATAACAGAGACAGGGTAACTATTGTGGGGCCGTGCGATTATCACCCGGCAGGCATTACCAGTGCTGGGGGTGCCAGCACCTTGGTAGAATGCCAGGATCACCCAGATTTACTATTGCTGCAGGGCAGGACCCTGGTGGCCCTTGGGGACATGGGCCTGGGGTGCTGGGGCACTGTGGATGCCAGGAACATCCTGGATGGAGGTTGGCCTGGGCGGACCCAAGGCACCATGCTTATCTGGGGGAGAGGAGGGGGTTGCAGACCAGCAGGACCGTGTACACATGGTGTGGGCCTGCAGGCCAGGGATCACACAGTATGGGCCTTCTGGCCCGAAAATGAGACACAGAGCCAACAGTTCCATTGTTGAAGTCTGCAGCCGTTCCCAGGCATGCATTTGCAGAAGCTCCTTTTATTAAATCGGGCCATGACTCGTCATGGCCCATCTGAGTCATGGCCCATCTTAAAAGGGCAATACACTTGGGAGGGTCGCACATAACCGTAACTAGAAGAGGGCAGGAACTGGGTCAAAGAAAGAGCAACACAAGAGATGTGGCAAGTAGGGCCAGTCTGGGACAAATATAAGCCCAGGCCTCAATGCAAAAGGGTCCACATTGACGAGTCACAGCTCCTGAAATTTTTGCAACTGTGTTGGTATTATCTTTAGAAAATATTTGTGGAAAAATGTGCTCGTTTAAAACAAATTAGGCTAATAAGATTGTTTAAAACGACCAGTCACACAGTTAAAATAAGTCCTCAAATTAGCCTACAAAAAAAGGCCTACACTGGCCTGTTAAGTTTCCACTACAGGCATTTCTTTTAGCCACTCTAAGCCTGAAGAGAGGTGCCCCGTGTCCAGCAAATGACCACACTTTGAGAGCCTATTGGAGTCTTGGCACAAATAACAATGTTGCATTCCTATTGAAGCGGTTTGCTGATAAACTACAGCGGTACCAAAGTGATACAAGCAGTGCTGGGCATCGTGGCAGGTTACCTGGATCCTGCTAAATGTCCCAACAGATCTCAGATGTGGGAAATCCATTTGCACCGTACAGTATGGGTTTGTGCACTTTTTAAACATTGTCAAAGCCAGGATTCAACCCAGTGTTATTAGGGCCAGAGTCGAGACACTTGCCAACAATATCACTTCAACATCGGCTCAGGAAAACCAGGAAGTCACTTTTTAAGTTTGTACTCTGCAGAAAATAAGTACAGCTTTTTGAGATTTAAAAGGGATGCACATTTTATAATTTGCTTGCAAGAATATAGGGACCAAGTCTTTCTTGGCTTATTTTCCAAGTTCTCATGATTAATCTAACAATCTCCAAAATCACTCCCATGCCCCCCCCTCGTTACTGATGGGACCCAACAGTAAATAATTACCATTTCCTGCACTGGATAGAAACCAGCTAACACCAAACCGAATGAGAAATCTAGCCATGCAAACAGGAAGAATGGGTTTGACAAGACCACACATGCTGCTGGACGAATCAAGACAGCAACAGCTCTTATATGACCCCATATTGGATCAAATTTATGACAACGCTAAGAATATGGACTTCAAAAGAACAACTAGAGAATGTACTTTGCGAGTGGTGTGACAAATGAAGGGAATTTGCCTCTTCTCCCAAAGGGGGTCCCCGTGAGACTAGGGAGCTGAGCCCGCTTTGCAACACCCTCCATAGGGGTTGAGGCAAGAGGGACCTGTGAGAAATGAGAAGGTGTCTCACCCACTGGTCTGTGGGGATCTGCCATCCAGGCGGCCAAGACACAGCCATCGCTTTTGGATCCAGTTCCTGGGGGTGGACCAATGCGAGAGGATCACCTGGGTGAGGGGGCTTTGGGGAGTGGGAGTGGGATACCAGATGGTGAGACGTGGAATTCCTTTATTTATAACACCATTAACCCATCCTACCAAGTAGGATATTTAGGAACTCCAACCCCCTCACCTCCCCCCTTTACAACACAAACACTTTCTCACGGACAGCCCGTTATGAGAGAAAACTGACTAACACCCAAACCGTATACCTGATGTGTCCCAATAAAATGGTCAGACAGTTACTGACCATCACATACACCTGAGTTCCATTAAGCTTCCCCACATGGATTAAAGGAGGAGCACGAGAGCACTCACTGAGTGAGGCGAAGCACACAAGGAAACAGCAGTTCCACGATGGCAGTTTAACAAGAGGAGAAAGACAGCGAAACAGAAGTGGATGGCAAGGAGGGAAGTTCTCTCAACCCTTTCGACAAGGAACTGTTGCTTTCATGAACCCTCAATATTAGAAAGCATAAGACCAGGAAAACAGGCTGAAGATTGCTGCATTGTGTGTCACAGCTACCCTGGACCCTCTTGCATCTAGAATAAAGACGGGCAGAATTCTCAGCCACCGCGGTACTGTGCTTGGCTCCAAGAACAAAGCAGCGTCAGTGAAATGAACTAACCCGGTGAGTTGGGGGGACCGATACAAGACTGGTCTGTGTTGAAGCCAAGGTTGCAAGCGGCAACATTGTATTGCGAGCGCTGGAACGAACATTGTTTGAAATACGAGTGATAAAAGATACAAGTAAAGTTGAACTGCTGATGAGTGATTGAACTTTGATACAATACCTTTGACAGAGTGGTCAGCACCACGTGGGTGCTCAATCGAAGGTCTCTGTAAGGTATCCAGCTGAAAAGTGAAAGAGTTGTAGAGAATTGTGAATCAAAGTGGTCCTGCGACGGGTCAAGCAAAACCCTGCGCACAATCGAAAGTCTTCAGGTTGTTACAGTAAAGAATGTTTGTGCCAAAGTTGATAGAGTTGTTCCGAGCCCAGAAGAGGGAGATCAATTGAAAGCTTTGTGTTAAAGTGGGTCTGAGTCTGACAGAGGGGGACCCAGGGTGAACAGAAAATCACCTGAGAATGTGTATGTGTGAAATCCTAAGAAGGTGGGTCTGAGCTTGGTGCAGGGAGACCCGGGGTGACCAGAAAGTTACCCAAGAAGGTTTTGTGTTGAAGTGCGTCTGAGCCTAGCAGAGTGGGACCCGGGGTGAACAGAAAATCATCTCAGAATTTGTACGTGTGAAATCCTAAAAAGGTGGGTCTGAGCCCAGCAGAGGGTGACCCGGGGTGAGCAGAAAGTCACATTTGAATTTGTACATGTGAAACCCTAAGGAGAAAGGAACTTTAGGAACTTTGTTGTTTGTTGTATTGCATCAGGCCCTTTGAAAAAGAGACTTTGAATGGCAAAGAGACTTTGGCACAGAAGGCCATGATGTTGAAGTTTTGAACTGCACCCTTGTGCTAGAGAAGCCAGAGAATGTGCTAAGCTCGAGTGTGCCACCTTGTCCCTTGCGGAAAACGTACAGAAGGGAAGCCAACGTCTGGAATTTCCTGACATCATTTCTTGAACACTTTTCTTTTACATAACATTGTTTCACACACTCTTTGTATTTAGAAGTAAGGATTGGCAATAGGTTTATTGGTATAGGCCCTTTTATGTTTGACAGACACCTCTAGGACTGCGTTATTATTATTTGATGGTCGTAGCTTGCTCCCATCTTTAGATTTTGGTTTAGATAGGCATTTTTCAAGCCCATTTGAAGTTCAACAAACACCCTTGAACTGTGATCCCTTGTGTCTGTCTTACTGTTTGAAAGCATGCCTTCCTTACAGACCTCACCTGAATGACTCCCCCTGTGGGGACAAGGACTCCCGTTCCTATGAGAGTATCCCTAAAGAATACCCCAAAGTGGTCTACCTGGGAATACCAGATCTACAAAAAAATAAACAATACAGAGACTTGTATGAAGCACTCTGAAATTGAAAGCAGAGTGCTGGCTGTACAGCGTCCTTTGAGAAGGAGAAAGCGAGAAGATGATGGTGGTGGCGTGACCACAGGGATTTCGTGGTGGACTGTGGTCCACAAAACAATGCTGAAACCACTAGGCGGTCAAAACAGTATGCCGTTTGGATACCCCTAGAACTGCCAAGCCGTCCAGAAGGAGAGCACGGAGCGTAGGACACTGCAGAAGCAGAGAAAGCAAAGAACACAATGAACACCGAGCGAACTGAGGCCCCGGTGACATTGTCTCAGAAAATCCAAGGTAACTGGGAGAACGTGAGATCTGGGAGGGCGCCTGGGAATATTTATGGGAATGTTCATACTCGTCCCAGTCAAATCGACAAGAGCATAACATGGAAAGTAAGAAAGTGGAATGATGATAATGAGAAAAACCCGAATACAATAAATATTTAGAGGGAAACAAAAACAAATAGACAAACTCCTGGTGACAAAGACATCAAAAGGCAGAGGGTATTAACTAACATGGGAATTCTTCGAAGAGAAAGAATGCTATGAATTAAGAAGAAGAGAAGAAAAGCCCAAGAGGGAGAGTTGTAGAGTCTGGATATCACTACCCTAGGAAAAGGGGAAGTACCCCTTTATTGGAAAAGGAAAGAGGGGAACCGAAACGAAAGAGCATATAATGAGTTGAAATATAAAGAACACCCTCGAGTTAGTACAAGACAAAAAGGGCGATCCAGGAACAAAGTGAATTATAATGGCCTGGATGGCCAATCCCAACTGGCAACGAAAGTTACGTGAAACCCATTAATAGAGATCAAAGTATTCATCCAAGGTCAAAGAAATCACATTTTGAGGAGGAACAAAAGTCTTGAGAGTTACATGAACTGCTTCACAAAAGACAATTTAAAAATCACCTATTAAGAAGAATCGGGAAGAACAAAATTTGCAAGAAGCAAAGACCAGGAGAAATTAGTCATTCTACTGTCTTTAGTTGTTAGTATAGTTGTAGGGTCAGTTAGGGTTCATTTTGGACTGTGGACATATTCTTTGGGACATTGACATACTGACAAGCACCTTAGTTTGTTAGGTAGGGAACACCCCATAACAATAGGGAAATATAGACCTTATTCTTATTCTTTAATAAACCTGTCTTTGAAATGTCCTCAGTGTATCCGCGTCCTCTAACTAGCATTCAAAGGTACATCCGCAGGGGTGCTGTCATTCAGACCACGTAGTGAGCTGAACGCATGGTGGAAGCAGGAACACCTCTGTTCCCTTAAAGTGTATTGAACGCTGAAAGTTTTATGGCACTTAGGAACATTTTAATCCATGAAAGCGAGCAGGTAATGAAAGTGCTGCAGAATTGTGACACACCAGGACCCTGAAAGGTGCTGTTGTCATAAAAAAGCACTAAATCATTGAGAAGTGCAGTGAACCTGTAAAAGCGTTTGAACCCTGAAAGGTGCTGTGAATGTGATTACATTGAGAACAACTGGGAACCTGAGAAAGTGCTGGAACATTAGAGGTGCTTGGAACGTGACAAAGTACTTGTACCCTTTCGGGTGTGTGAGGGTTCAGGAGTAAGGCTTGGACACAGGTGAAGCATTGTTTTGGTTATGCACTTTTATTCATAAAAGTAAAGGGATTGGAGAAAGGCCAAATGAAAATAGTCTGTCACTGTCATGTCCCAAAACCCTACTTCTGACCCCAACACTATTAACAAAATGTGCAAGTACTCCAAAACTCCAAAGTAAACTAATAGTGACAGCTATTGCCAAGTCTCAAGTGTTCAAAGGAAAAACAAATGTTCTGCTTCTTAATAATCGATGTCCCAGTAACCAGGGTTTGGCTCCTTTGCCCTGGCTTAAAGCTGTGTGTTAGACAAGCATGGTATCATGAGAGAAACACAGACACAACAATTCAAGTTCATGAAAACCTTTATTTTGTAAAGAAAGGGGTTTGGGGACTGCCTAACCTGCCCTACGTCTATAATGGCAGAAGTCTCGATCATCAACTAAATTATAAGTCCAAAGTCAGTCAAGTTAGTCAAAACAAAAAGTGACTGTGTTAAACATATGCTTGCCCTCACACTCTCTAATACAATAATGTGCATGGGATTGGACTAAATAAAAAGGGTGCTTCAAAGTAAAGGTCAGGATAGTATTGGAGCTGGCCCACAGCTCCCTTGCCCAAGTCTTGAGCCACTTGGGATTGAGCATGTGTTCCTCGGCTTTCAAAGGCATTGCATAAAGTTCTTTTTACAAAGTTCAAACAGTTCTGGTTGCACACGTTCAAAGTTCCTTTGGAAACAATTCCTCTGTGTCACCTTTCCTCAGGAAGTCTGCTAGTTATCATTAATTCACAAGACTTTCACAGTTCACAACAGGTTGTGTATTGGGGTATCAGAGCCTTTCGACAATGCCCAGTATTCCTCAGTCCAAGACAGGACCACTCCGGGGTCACCATGCCTCACTTAGGAGAGCCAAATTGATGGGATTCAAATTGTGCTAATGGAGGGGAGTTGGTTCCTGGTAACCAGAATAACTACAGCTACCAGAATCCTTTGAGAACAAAATGGACACTAAATAGCAACACCTGAAAAGACTGCCTCCCTGATGATTGTGAGAGACATGAAAGTGCTTGGAGGAGAAGAACACAGTAAATTGCAGAAGGTATCTAAGCTGGGAACTGGAGTGCGCGCCTCACCCCTACTTTTTTACTCATTGGCCAGGGAGATCCGGGCTCCAGAGGCAGCAGCACCGGGTCACTATGCCTCACTTAGGAGAGCCATATTGATGGTTTTTCCCAGAGGTCGAAGTGGGCGGGAGCAGTCAGGAGCGGTGCTCCTATACTTTTTATTTTTCAGTTTCACTGCTCCTATACTTTTATTTTAAAAAGAAACTGTTCAGGAATGGTTTATCTTTAAAATAATAGTGTAGGAAGAAGTTGAAGCTTGCACTTCAGTGCACTGAACTGAACATTCCGATAAATAATAAGTGTGTTTGTTTGGGGGTTTGGACTATGTGTGGGAGGGGGCACAGCAATGGGGTTTGTGGGGAGCGGGGCAGACTGGCAGGGAACATAGCTCTACTACTTATTTTCGTACACTTCAACCACTGGTTTGTCCCCCACCCCTCACCAGGGGATTCAAATTGTGCTAATGGAGGGGAGTTGGTTCCTTGCAACCAGAATAACTACAGCTACCAGAATCCTTTGAGAACAAAATGGACACTAAATAGCAACACCTGAACAGATTGCCTCCCTGATTGTGAGAGACATGAAAGAGCTTAGAGGAGAAGAACACAGTAAATTGTAGCAGGTATCTAACCTGGGACTAGAGTGCGTGCCTCACCCCTACTTTTTTCACTCTGAACCCTTGGCTGTCCTCACACAGTTATTCAGCAGTTCAACATATCAGAGACCTTCGGTTAACCCACAGTAATTCCGGCCCTGTGTGGGACCACTCTGATACTAAGGCCTCTCTTTCAGTTTTCTCTTCTCATCGTGTCCCGGCAGCTTTTGGCAATTAAATCTTGGCTTACTTTCGTCAGTGTGCCCCCGGCACCTTTTTACAGTTCTACTTCAGCTTTTCTCAATATAGTGTGCCGGACACCTTTTTGCAATTAACAACCACGTTTCACTGGGTTTTGGCGTGCCTTTTCTCTCAAGCCTACCTTAATTTGCTTCCTCTCTCAGTGAACTTCTCTCCTGTACACTCTCCTGTACACAATGAGCCTCATTACAAGCATGCCGGTCTGTAAATAGTGCTGCCGGTAGATCCGTACCAGCACCGTTTTCCAGACTGGCTTAATCTGAGTTGTGACACCGTTGCTGGAATCTGCGGAGAGACGTGGCTGCCGTGCCCGAGATACCGGCATGACGTTAGTAAGTGCACATTCCGAGCTGCACAGACACTCAATTACTGACATGGACATGCCGATAGCAATGTGAAAACTATGCCGGAAACACCGGCATCGCTGACCAGGCATTAAGTAGATTCAGGTGTGTAGAAACGTGCCACAGGTGCACAAAATCAGCACAGGTGGTCCCACTGAGCAGTGCTACAGCACAAAAGGACCACTCCCACGCCCCACACAAGGAAGGCCTTCATGGGACAAGAAAACCCCAATGTCCAGCAGGTTGCACCACACAGACAGCCACCAATTCCACGCTTAAGGACCACATCTTTCAACCTGAGCCAAAGCCAGATCCACACCCTGTACTGGCTAGACAGGGACACCATCACTGCAATATCCGCACAGCCACCCTCTCCCCCCTTGCTCAAGCTAGTGTCTGTGCTACATTTCCTCGCCACAGGAACATATCAGAACACTGCATGGGATTTTGCAATCCTGTTTTTCGCGTGTTCTGTTCCAGGTCATTGATGCACTCCTGTGTCACGTTCAAGCCCACATCAGCCTACCCAGGACTGCTGACCAGGTTAATGGCATGAAAATAGCCTTCCATGCCCTTGCAGGCATGCCTAACATCATGGTGCTTTGGACTGCACATATGTGGAGCTGGTGGGCAGACATGCTGTGGAGGCAGTGTGCTGCAAAAGAAACCTTTATCCTTCACCGAACGTGTAGATGGTGTGTGATGCCCGCCACCTCATCACCCATTGCTGCGCAAGATTTCCTGGTTCTACCCACGACTCCATGGTGCTGCGAAACTCCACGCTGCCTCGGTACATGGCACATTACGGTGGAGAGCGTTCCTGGCTGCTGGGTGAGTCTAACTATAAGGACATGTGCACTGTTAAATTTGGGCTCGGGGGCAGAAAAGACCATAGCTTACCTGGCTGCTGGGTGAGTCTAATCACAAGGGCATGTGCAATGTTGTATTATGGCATGTATAACACCCATCACCAGTGTCTGTGTACAGTGTATGCATAAATCCATTATTCCTCCTCCTTCTAAGCGCTCATACAATTACTAAAACACCACGAAAGCGCACTGAGGCCGGATAGGGAGTTTAAAGGGAAAGGTAGACCATGAATAAGAACAAGGATGATCAACTGCGACAATAGTACAACAAGTAAAGTAACAAAAGGTAAGGGGAAACAAACCTACTTTGTTTTGTGAGTGCATTAAACATGCAAGTGTACAGGTGGTACTCAAGGTGCAACACATAGCATGCCTGAGTGCAAGGCCTTGACAGATGTGTCTAAATATTGACCCAAATAGAACAGTGCATACATGACGACATCAATTCCGTATAGCAATAAACTAACAAACTACATGTTCAGGAAATTCACCACACCAAAGTGACAACAAGAAGCACATACACAATCAAGCAAACCCTCAACACCTGATGCACAGACAGAGAATACAAATGCTCCCACCCACTTAACACCATTTTTCTGCACACCAATTGGGCAGGTCCTCTGCCTGTTAGAACTACACAATCACACATGCATCTCATTAGAAATATAAAATGTACCCTAGTACATGGACATATTTGTATTATTTCTTTGTAACACAATGATGACACATACAGCAGTTCCATTTGTGTCAGTTGTACTAAAGGTGTGAGAGGTCTGTGAATGTGCCATGTGAATAGCACTGCACAGCACACACCCAACACGCATTCTGACAAAGTGCAGTTCTGGTACCGGAAATAGGACATATGCTAGCCAAATTTTTTTTATTTATTTATTTTTACATTTATAAAGCGCTCACACAGCCCGCAGGCATCGAGGCGCTGTTACTGGAATTGTTTGTTTTTCTTAGTTGCGTTTTTTTTTTTTGTCTTAGTTACGTATTTATAACGCGCTTAAAAACACCCAGAGGTTTCTAAGCGCGGACCCGGGGATCGAACCTGTTGTTGCTTCATGTCGTCTTGCTTCCAAGACGCGCACGCTGCCGCTGAGCTATCCTCCCGGGTCTTGAATTTTGCATGTGCATGTTTGTCTCCTCAAATGAACACTAAACAGCCTGTGCCAACATGATACGGTCTGAAGGTCACTGTACACTTTCTGTTGCTCCCAGGCAGGTGTTGCTGGTTATCCCCTGATGCTATGGTTGATGACCCCCGTGAGGCAACCACACAACATCCACGAGCAGGCATACAACCGTGCCCATGTACGTACTCGGTGCACCATCGAACAGACATTTGGCCTGTTAAAGGCGATGTTCCACTGCCTGAGCAGATCAGGGGGAGCACTAATATACAGCCCTGAAAAGGTGGGAAAGATAGTGCTTGCTTGTGCCATTTTGCACAACATGCGTATCAGGCGCAGCGTCCCACTACTTCCCGACATGGACATGCACCCACCAAAGGCTGAGGATGACAGTGATGATGAGCTGGCAATTGCACAGGACCATGATGGCATTGATGGACATGTCGCACGAGATAAACATATACAGCACTTCTTCTAATCACCTTTCACACACGTGGCACAGGCCAGCTAGCACACTGGGCACTGCACATAAATAAAAACATTCATACTGAAAAATCAATGTCCATTCATGCAACACCAACTATATTCTTTGATTAGAAAGTATGTACAAATGTTGAAATGACAACTCCCAATACTATACACCCCAACTATCCCTCCCCACTCATCCCTCCCCACTTGCCCTCCCCAACTATCTCTCCCCACTCTCCCTCCCCAACTATCCCTACCCACTCCCCAACTGTCTCTTGCCAACTCCTGTCATGTTTTGCTATGTAGATTAGCACGAGTCACAGACTGGGCACATATGTGTCTATGGCCTATTTGCATCCCCTTTTTGGCTCCGGTGTGCGGCTGTGTGCAGGGCGGGACAGCCGCATGGAACGCTGCCTTGGGCTGCTCTGCACAGAACTACCAGGTGTTGTGCTTTTTGATGGAGCAGGTGGTAGTGCCATGGGCCGTCGGTCCAGGAAGGCCTGGAGCAATATGTGCATTGTTTCAGCAATGGAAGACATCACGCTGTTGCCCTCCCTCCTTACCCTCCATGACATCTGGACAATGGCACGTGTGCATCGACCAAGTGCACGTGCATTATGTATTCCACTGGCCAGAACGCTCTCCCGTTGACCTGTGCCTCATGAAGGTGCTGCTGCACCAGGGATATTAGTGCATCCTGCCATTGCTCCATCGTGGTGAGGCGGCCTTCACTATCTCTCACACTGGGGAAGGGAGGACGTTGGGAGCTAATTGAGCCATAAGATTGAAGGGCAGCGGCTCCTCGATGCTCCGATCTGTCGTGTCTCCAGTTTCCAGACCACCCTCGTCCACTGTGTCGTCTCCAAGCACGGCCTTGTGGCAGTGGTGGTGGGGGTGCCACTGCTGCTTCTAGGGCTGACGGGGTTGGTGCCGCTTGTGGGGCCTGCGGTGGCAGTGGTGCAGGGGCCACAAGGCCTGCAATGGCACTGCTTTAGGGGC
The DNA here is from genome assembly GCF_040938575.1 of Ambystoma mexicanum. Taxonomy (NCBI): domain Eukaryota; kingdom Metazoa; phylum Chordata; class Amphibia; order Caudata; family Ambystomatidae; genus Ambystoma; species Ambystoma mexicanum. Next base: position 71,873,022 of record NC_090938.1, read on the forward strand.
CACGGGGCCTTAGGTGGCACTGCTGGAGGACCACAGGGGTCTGCGGTGGCAAAGCTTGAGGGACCACTGGGGCATGCAGTGGCACTGTTGGAGGGACCAGGGGGGGCTGCTGTGGCACTGCTGGAGGGGCCTGAGGTTGGTGGCCAGATGCAGTTTGGGTAGCAGTTGCACGTCTGCATGTTGAGGCTGTGGAGTCCTGGGTTGAGGTGGTGGTGGTCCTTCGGCGTCGACGCCTGGTGCCCCTTGATGTGCTGGTATGGGCTTCCTCATTGCCAGATGATGTGCCCAAGGGAGTCAGAAAGGCAGGGAATCAGTGAAGAGTGTGGATTGATGAGGCAGACATTAATGCTTTGACATTTTGATGACAGTGCTGTGTCAGGGACATGGCATGGTGCACACATGCTTGTGTCATGGATACTGTTGAGGTGGATGTGTGATGTACCTACATGGTGTGTGGTGGGCTGTAGATACTGTTGTGGTGTACTTGTAATTTCTGGGTAGGGTGTTAGTGTTGTGGCACACAAGCTGTGTGATGTCTTGTTGTGGAGAGTTGTGCCATGGATGGGGTCCCCATGTGCCTACTGCCTGTAGCACTTACAGCGATCGGTGGGAATTTGTGCACATGGGTTGGATAAGGGAGTCACATGTTTCCTTGGTGTGTGCCGCTGGTCATTAATGAGTGGTGCAGGTGCTTTGCACTGACGTAACTTTGTGCCAGGCTAGCACGACAGGAACACACCAGTTTTGCTGTGGTAGGGAGGAGTGTGTCTGAGTGCCCGCAGGAGCATGTTATGGTGGCGATACAGGGTGCCTGTGCTATGTTCTATGTGTGATTGTGGTATGAGTGAGGTTTGGGGTGAAGGTGTATGTCGTTGTGTACAAGCAGGTTATCAGTGGGTGGGAAGCAGGGCTGTATTGTTGTTGTGTGCAACGCACTTGACGTGTTTTGCAGCTTTAGTGTGTGCAGGATGGAGAGTTTGATGTGACATTGGGGTTACATGTACTCACCAGCCTCCTCGGATGTCATGGCTCTGGCCTCTCCAGCACCAACACCTTCAATGGACTCGAGGTGCAGCAGACTGCTGCACGTCTCCTCCTAGGGCTACAGGTGGATGGGGGATGCGCTGCCACCACCTGTGGCCATGCCCTGGTAGTGCTGGGCCGACAGGCGGTTGTTCACCCCGAGGCGCAGGTCATCCCACCTTTTGTGGCAGTCACGCACAGTGCGGGGCATTGTGCCAACTGCTGTTACTTTCTGTGCAACATACTCCCAGGTGGTCTTCTTTCTGAGCTGTGCCTGCCAGTATTGGTCGGTGTAGAACAGTTGGTCTGCATGTTGTACAATCGTGTCCGCCAACATGTTTAGCTCTGCCTCGCTAAAGCGTGACTTGTGTTTCCGGGTTACACTGACTATTGATATCACCTTCAATTGGCACAATATGTCCTCAGGATATGGGTATGTGTCCTGTGCTCTGAGAATTGCAATGGATTGTGTTGATTTCCTGGTCCGGCGATCACTGTATTTCTGGTCACGTTAATTGCAGCACTGTTACCGGTGCCAGTGGACCTGTGAGCATGATCCCGGATTCAGAGTCACTGGTACCAAAAGTGCTGGTGTTGGCTTTTTGGGGAGGATTGTTGGAATTACTGGCATCCCAGTGCCACTGTATCTGGCATGCCGAAATGTACGTGTATGCCAACACAGAATCAGCTGGTGTTTCCAGCATCTGGAGTTCACAGACACGGTAGCACCGGCATGCCGGTAATTAGGATTTCTTACCAGCTAACTCAAAATAAGGCCCAATGTCTATGTTCACTAGATCTCCTTTCACCACGTGTTAAAGTACACGCGAACGTTCGCTACTTTGTTTCTTTCAACTTTCAACTTTCACAACGGACAATCAAAGCTTTCCTCTTCAGGGCGTTGTATTAACTTACTTCTTGCAACATTTTATCCCTCGCACTTTGCCACCATCATCAACCGGGTTCTGCTCTAGCTTTGAACTCACCAGTTATGATTTCTTTAACATCACTGTTGCAGTCTCATTGACTGAAGAACAAGGGCTCCTCGCCAGCCCCTCCAACTCTCTTGGCCAGCTTCTATGGCCCAGGATAACAAACACCCATCCACTGACTTCACTCTGGAGAACAGCTTTGCACTTAACTCCCTTCCGGCTCCTTGGAGACACTGCTCCCTCGCCACACTTTCATTAGCCCTTTTACACCATTGGTTCTCTGTGTCTCAGCCCTCCGTTCTCTCCGAGCAGGACTCGGGTTCTCTGGGTGTGCCAGTTTGCTTGTGCTCTGGTACTCCACTCATGGACCTCCTCGGACTCCAGGTCGCTTGTTCTGTTTCTCTAGCTCACACCTTTTATACACCTCTTGTGTGCTAACAGTCCTCAGGAGTGTTCTTTCTGTAGTCAGTGCCTGACTTTGCTTGTCCTTGTTAATGGATCATTGACAGAAATTAAAAAGTGCCTCTGTTGGTTTTCGCCATGTTTAGCAGAGTGGGTAGGTTTTGTAAAAGGGAAAAGGGGAAAGTCTGCTATCATTTAGTAGGAGGGAATGTTGGTAGGGGGTTGTTGGAGAATGGGAGTCCCGTGTCTCTCCTTCGGGCAATTCCGCCCCATTCCTAAAGGATCATCCACCCAGGTGATCCTCCCTCGCTCATCCACCCCCAGGGTTGGGATCCAATAGCGATGGCCCTCCCCTGGCCACCTGTGTGGAAAACCTCCCAGGAGTAGGAAGGGAAAGACCCTCCGGTTTCCAACATGTTTCACAAAATGTTTATTCTTTTGTCAAACATATACTTCCTTTTGGACAGTCTCTGTTTCTCGTAGGGTCCCGGGCCCTCTTATTTGAATCTCATTTGGGTGCGGGTCCCAGACTCACAATGCGGCAACACCACAACTTAGTTTACTCTCCTGCCAAGTATGTGTGCCCCTTTTAAATGTCTGAACACTCTTCAGGGTCCAAAAACCTTGTGTACCTTATCGAATTGGTTCCTTATATGGGTGCAGTTCCAAGGCTTGCAATATGCGATTACCATGGCTTGCTTCACTTTCCTGCCAAGCTTGTGGTTCTCTTTCTATTTCTTCTGCTATTTCTTCAGCTATTGTTCCCTTTCTTCTGCTAAGGTCCCAGACTCTCTCCTTCTCTATTTCTCACGAGGGTGCGTGTCCCAGACTTGCATGCTGCTTTCAGGGTCTCCGACCCTTCTTAAATCCTTTCCACTCTTCTTCCCAGGCTTCTGCGGACCTCCAGCCCTTCTTAGTATGCCTGCGTAACCTTTCTCTTGGTTTACATCTCCCGTGGAACAGGGCTTTTTTGCGAGGCTCCAGTAGCTCTCCGGGACTTGACTTCACTGCTCAATGCGTCACTATGTTCGGCATCCTTCTCGGAGTGGCTCCGCTCCGCAGCTCCCTGGTTCGGGGAATGCTCAAGGTTTGCCTCGGGTACTTGCTCGCAGTGCCCTTCTTCCTGGACTTCCATACTTGTATCTCCATCTTCCGTATATGGCTTCGCCCCCTTCTTTGTCAGGCTTACAAATGCGGTTCTCGCGGCTGCTCATCGGCACCCCACAGCTCTCGCCCTTCCTTCTTGGAGGCTAGCTCGCTCCCTCTGTTTCAACTGACAGCGGAACTCCTGCACTTCCATGTTGTGTTGTTCTCGACCAATCACATTTTCCAGAAGACTACACCGTTCACTCCGGTTCTCTGGAGTGATCGATATCCTCCTGTACATTTTATTCTTCCCAGTACTGGTTTAATCGTTATATGGAAACCCAATAGTATTCCCTGGTACTCTTGTCAGATTTAAGATATTAGGTTGACTGACGGTACAACAATGAATATTGGTCCTATCTAAAGATAGAAAGGAAGGGTCGGACTTTGGTAGGGAGGGGGTTTGATATAACATGGGATCATACAGTGTCCTCTGGGAAGGGTCGTGCCTAATCCCATAAAGGGCTTCCTCTCCCATGTGATCCTCCCCTTGTCCAATCCCAGAGGGGCTATTGTACTGTGGACACACTACCCTGGTCCCATGGGAAAAGTCACTCCAGGGGAGGACACGCATCCTCCAATTCGTCACATACCTTTCCCCTTGTGCCACTGGTTTCTCCATCTCCCAGTGGAAAACCTGACAAAACGTCGACGTTACTTTGCCCTTGACCTTTATGGTGTTCCATGAAAAAAGCAACAAGGTTGGAGATCAAGCAACCAGTGCATAATTCTGGGGTTGGTATCTTTTAGAAGGCTCATCCACGAAAGAATTGTGGTCAATGACCAACTGGAATGTCCAGCCAGAAAGGTCATGTTTCAAATATCCAACAGCCTACTTTATCGCTGGAGCGTTCAATTCGATCATAACATAATTTGGTTCTCTAGGGAAGAGCTTGCTAGTGATGTACTATACAAGATGCTCTATTCCACTGTATTCCTGGGACAGAATGGCTCTACGGCGAACCTTTGAGGCATCTGTCTGGAGGATAAAATCCTTTGTAAAGTTGGGGACCTTGAGAACAGGCTCACTACAAAGAATATGCTTTAGAGTATCAAAGCAGGCCTGGTCTTCTCTATCCCATATAGGTTTTGGGGTTGAACCTTTCTTAGCTTGTCAGTAAGGCACGATGTAATGGAAGAATATAGCCTATAATAGCCTACCAGGCCAAGAAAAGCTCTTAAGTCCCATTTAATATTTAGTCCTGGGGTTTTTTGTACCACTGTAATGTCATGATGCCTACCCCCGGGGATCCAGATGAAGTCCAGCAGCACCGGAAGCAGGCATCAAGTTATTCCAAGCAAGCCCAACAACCCCTGCTAGGAGCCATTTGGGTGCAGTCCTGGCGTCTATGGCGCCACGCTCATATGGAGAGTCAGTCCTGGCACCATAGGCGCCAGGCTCATAGATTAAAACTTACCTGATGCCGACCATGCTGCAAACATACCTGATGCAGACCATGCTGCAAGAGCTCCAAACCAAAAGAGGCTTGAAAGGGACTACTTTACCTTGGGACTATTTTTTTACTCGGGTGGGGTCGGGGAGGAATACTAACCTGGGACTACTTTGGAGGCTATTTAAACCACGCTCGAAGAGCAGCACACGCTTTGCGTTATTCTGCATCCAGCAGCGTAACGCTCACCGTGCCTGCAAGTCTGCATCCAGTCTTCTAACACGCCCGCCTCGAGTCTGGAGCTCCTAGAAAAAGGGAGAAAGGAGAAAAGGTTAAAACAAGAGCAATACCTTTGATCCTTACCTGAATTTCCTGATCCACCGCGCCTTCGAGCTGGAAGAAAGAAGTTATTTTATGCGCGTCGCCTCGCCTGCTGCAGCGCCGCGTTGAACTCACCGGCCTTCGCAGCATCTTCACTATCCACCGCATCCTTCTGCATGTTCCCGCCGCACTCCGGCACCTAAGGGGAACTCAAGAACAGCAAGGTGAGCCAAGGGAATAAACAGAGGCAATATTAGTTACCCCCCCATAGACTTACCTGATTTTACCACCGGGGGTACTATTCCTCTTCACGGGTCAGCGCAGCCTTCACCGCATCCTCGCCGTACCCCGGCCTCTAAGGGGAACAAAAGGACAGCAAGGTGAAACAAAGGGACAAACAAGGGGAAACCTCCTCACCACAATAGACTTACCTAATTTTACCGCCGAAGGCATTGTTCCCCGAGACTTCATACTTTTTCTCAGCGCCTGAATAAGGGAGAAAGCAACAGGTTACATACTGACATTATTTTATCGAACTGTGTTGGATATTACAAATCCTTACCTGAATATTACCGGTTGCCACGAGGAACTCTTCGCTAGGGTCAAGCTGCAACCTGCAAGGAATCGGACACGAGTGAAAGTCAGACATTTGAACTCTTATGAACTACATACTTACGGCGTCTTGCCGGAAATCTCAGAGTCAATATTGTTCTGGAAATCACCAATTCCTTCGAACCAGTGAAGCAACTGGTTATCTATGCGCACCTGCGCTCAATGCAGGATGCAGAGCTCATCTTTCCAAACCATCAGGTGAGACTATAAGAGGGGACATCAAAGATGATCAGTGGGGAGAACGGCAGTGGTGGGGGGTTTACGCTCAACTCCACGGGTGGTTAATTCCCTTTCTCCATTTGCAGAAGAATACTCCGACGGCCAAGCAAACAAAGCTAGGTGTGCCAGTACAGTCCGTCATCTCGGCACTACGCGTCACATTGGTGGAGACCACAGCTGTCCAGTTCAGATCGACTCCCCTGTGGGAGCCAGGTGAGCGTAACAGAACGCGAAGCCGGGGACCCAAAAGGTTCACCGTGTTTATGAACCAATGCCGCTTGCACTTTTTATGCAGAACTGGAGCCTTCCCAAACGATCAAGCCAAGGTAGCCTTTGCATTGTCATATCTTAGCGGCAGTGCAGCTGATGAGCATGGAAAGACTATTTGCGCGGCACTCCCAAGGACAGACCCTGGATAGCAAACTTTTGTCCCTACGACAGGGTAACCAGGACCTTCTATCCTGCATCGCAACCTTTAATAGGTTGATAGTGGAAACTGGATGGCCCGAGGTAAAACGAATCACGTTATTTCAACGAGGGCTTTTAGGAGAACTCAAGGATGTCTTGGCTCAAGTTGTGAACCCACCTCAAGACTGCGCTGAATATATAGACTTAGTGGTCCAGTTAGATCACAGACTTCAGAACAGAAAGGCTGATCGAGCCAAGTTTGAGAATCGGGTGTTGGTCAAAACCCACGCTAACCCCAAAGGAGCAGATGCTTCAGAACCCATGCAAATCAGAGGGGTTAAAGGGCCCTTAACACAGAAGGAAAGAGAAAGGAGACAGCAAATGCAATTGTGTTTATATTGTGGAACTTCAGGGCATTTTCTACGGGATTGCCCTGTAAAACCACCCAAGAAGGTGGTAGGAGCTGCTGATAAAAGCCATATGGAGTCAGACCTGGGAAACGACCACGCCCGACAAGCGTAGAGGTCCGCTTGCCGAGCTTGAAGAAGGATACTCAGACCTTGCATTTCATCATACCAATGGTCCTCGTAGATCCAAGGCAGCCATCGCATATGCACGCAGTAAGGGCATACATTGATAGCGGGGCCATAGGAAACTATGTGGACTACGAATTGGCTTCCAGGATGAATCTACCTCTCTGCCGAAAAACCACCTCAGATGTCATCACCACAGTCGATGGAACTGAAATTGCCTCTGGGCCTGTAACTCATTCCACCACAGAGATGCCACTATTGGGTCAGGATGGGCATCGAGAGACTATTGTGTTTGATCTAATCAAAGCCCCACAGTTCCAAATAATACTGGGGATACCTTGGTTGGAAACACATAATCCTTGTATTGATTGGTGAGAGAAGAGAATAACCTTCCCGGATTGTGCACAAACCTGTTACCCAAAGAAAAACCTGAACGCAGGCCTGGCCACAGTAACCACATCAGTCGTGCAACTACCTCCAGAATATCAAGAATTCCAGGATGTCTTCCAAAAAGAACAGGCAAACACCTTACCACCTCACAGATCGTACGATTGTCAAATCGATCTCATACCCGGTGCACAACCCCCTTGTAGCAGGATCTACGCCCTTACGGAACCTGAGAACCTTCACCTGTGGCAATACCTAGACCAGTACCTTGCTAATGGCTTCATTCGCCCATCCAAGTCCCCTGCATCTTCAGCTTTGTTCTTCGTGCCCAAAAAGGAAGGTGACCTCAGAACATGCATAGACTACTGCGCATTGAACCAGATCACTGTTAAGAACCGATACCCATTGCCTCTGATCCCCGAACTACTAGACCAAGTAAAGGACGCTTGCATATACACTAAGTTGGATCTCCGGGGGGCATACCATCTGGTACGTGTGAAAGAGGGTGACGAATGGAAGACTGCTTTTCTCACTAAGTACGGGTTATTCGAATACCAGGTGATGCCCTTTAGGTTGTGCAATGCACCAGCAGCCTTCCAATATTTTATGAACGATGTCCTTCGTGAACTCATTGACGTTTGTATTGTCGTATATATCGATGATATTCTAGTGTACTCCTCTTCAGAATCTGACCATGTGAAGCACGTCCGAGCAGTCCTTGAGAAATTACGCCAGCACAAACTATGCAAAACTGTAAAAATGTGTTTTTCATGCCACGGAAGTTGAATTCCTTGGGTTTATCCTGAGTCCAAAAGGAGTCCGAATGGACTCACGAAAGGTGGACGCAGTTCTTAAGTGGCCATCACCGAGTTCAGTTAAAGGAGTACAAAGCATGCTCAGCTTTGCCAATTTCTACCGCAGATTCATCCCGGATTTCTCACATGTTGTACATCCCATCACAGCACTCTTGCAAAAACGCTTTATGTGGACTGAAGAAGCGGAAAATGCCTTCCAAGAGCTGAAAGTGAAATTCACGTCTGCACCTGTACTAAAGCATGCACGCCCTGAACTTCCATACATAGTGGAAACTGATGCATCCAGTTTAGCCATGGGAGCTGTCCTGTCCCAAAAGGACCCTGAAACTGGCCAGCTTCACCCAGTAGCATTTTGGTCCAGAAAGTTCTCGGCACCCGAGTTAAACTATGCTGTTACCGACAAGGAGTTATTAGCCATTAAATCCGCCTTAAAGGCTTGACGGCACTATCTTCTCGGTGCCAGGCATACCATTACTGTGATCACCGAAAACCGGAACTTGCAGTATTTAAAGACAGCCAAGGCCCAATCATCACGCCAGCTCCGATGGGCATTATTCTTTGCCGAGTTCGATTTCATGATAACCTACCGACCAGGTTGCAAGAACGGTAAAGCAGACGCCTTATCCCGAATAGGGATGGGAAAGGCAGAAGTGAACCCAGAACCAGTACCTATAATTTCCGAACAAAGGATTCTTGGCATGACTACCCTATAGACACTAGAGGACATTCAGGTGAAGATCCAGCAACTCTTTGATTCCCCAGCCCTGCAGGACTGGGTAAAGAAAGGCCCGGACTACTCTGTCACCAATAACCTGCCTTATTACCAAGGGCGGCTATTTCTGCCACACAAGGAACTACAAGAGCTAGTCATTTCCCATTATCATGACACCCTAATGGAAGGGCACCCGGGTATCGCAAAGACTGAAGCTAAAATTATGAAATAATTCTGGTGGCCCACCTGGCGAAAGGATATTAAATCATTTGTAATGTCTTGTGGCATTTGCGCCCAGAACAAAAGTCAGAAGAAAAAACCAGCTGACTCTTACAACCTTTAGACATTCTGCCTACACCATGGCACACCTTATCGTTAGACTTTATTACTGATCTACCTACATGCAATGGATTTAACACCATTCTAGTTATTGTGGATCTTTTTTCCAAGATGGCCCACTTTATTCCTTTGAAGGGATTACCTTGAGCTTCAATCCTGGCCAAGGAGTTCCTCGAAAACATTGTTCGCATACATGGATTTCCGTCAGTATTGGTCTCTGACCGGGGCAGTCAATTCATTTCACATTTTTGGAGGAAATGTTGTCAATTGGCGCAAATCGACGTGAGGTTATCGACCAGTCACCACCCCCAAACCGATGGTCAAACGGAGAGGACCAACCAGACTCTTGAACAATACCTGCGTTGTATGTTACATCAGACTGAGAGTAATTGGAAAGACATTCTTTGGATCGCCGAATATGCATACAATAATTCAGTACATTCTGGAACTGGACAAAGCCCCGTTTTATACCTTATATGGGCACCATCCTCGAACCTCAGACCTTGACTCACCCCAACACTTAGAAATGCCCGCAGTGGACCATCTGCACGCTACGATTACACAAGCCTTTAAGGAAGCAACTGCACATTTAAAACAAGCCCAAAAAAAATACAAGAAAAATGCTGATCGGCATGGAAGCGATACTCCACAATACCAGATAGGGGACCAAGTATGGTTGGGCACAAACACATACCTCTAAAGGGAACACAGAACTTCAACCCCAGATATTTGGGAGCTTACTCTATTGAGGCCATTATCAACCCAGTGGCCGTCAAGTTGGACTTACCTGCTAATATGCGGATTCACCCCTTTTTTCATGTGTCACTTTTGAAACCAGTGTACCCAGGGAAAAGACTAACCAAGCCACCAGACCCCATCCTTATAGACGGGGGAACCCGAATTTGAGGTCAAGAACATCCTGGACTCCAAGTTGGTGAAGTCAAAGCTTTTTTATTTAATCGACTGAAAAGGTTACGGACCACAGGAAAGGTCATGGGAACCTAGTGACCACGTTCATGCACCGCGATTGGTGAAAAAATCCCACCGAACTTTCCCAGACAAACCAAAACCACAGAGAAGAACGACTTTAGGAGGGGCCTTGGGGGGGAGTGCTGTCATGATGCCTACCCCCGGGGATCCAGATCAAGTCCAGCAGCCCCGGAAGCAGGCATCAAGTTATTCCAAGCAAGCCCAACAACCCCAGCTAGGGGCCATTTGGGTGCAGTCCTGGCGTCTATGGCTCATAGATTAAAACTTACCTGATGCAGACCATGCTGCAAACTTACCTGATGCAGACCATGCTGCAAGAGCTCCAAGCCAAAGGAGGCTTGAAAGGGACTACTTTACCTTGGGACTATTTTTTTACTCGGGTGGGGTTGGGGAGGAATACTTACCTGGGACTACTTTGGAGGCTATTTAAACCACGCCCGAAGAGCAGCACACGCTTTGCGTTATTCTGCATCCAGCAGCGTAACACTCACCGTGCCTGAAGGTCTGCATCCAATCTTCTGCCACGCCCGCCTCGAGACTGGAGCTCCTAGAAAAAGGGAGAAAGAAGGAGAAAAGGTTCAAACAAGAGCAATACCTTTGATCCTTATCTGAATTCCCGATCCACCACGCCTTTGGGCTGGAAGAAAGAAGTTGTTTTATGCGCGTTGCCTCGCCTGCTGCAGCGCCGCGCTGAACTCACCGGCCTTCGCAGCATCTTCACTATCCACCGCATCCTTCTGCATGTTACCGCCGCACTCCGGCACCTAAGGGGAACTCAAGAACAGCAAGGTGAGCCAAGGGAATATACAGAGGCAATATTAGTTACCCCCCATAGACTTACCTGATTTTACCACCGGGGGTACTATTCCTCTTCACGGGTCGGCGCAGCCTCCACCGCATCCTCGCCGTACCCCGGCCCCTAAGGGGAACAAAAGGACAGCAAGGTGAAACAAAGGGTCAAACAAGGGAAAACCTCCTCACCACAATAGACTTACCTAATTTTACCGCCGGAGGCATTATTCCCCGAGACTTGATACTTTCTCTCAGCCCTCAATAAGGGAAAAAGCAACAGGTTACATACTGACATTATTTTATCGAACTGTGTTGGATAACACAAATCCTTACCTGAATATTACCGGTCGCCACAAGGAACTCTTCGCTAGGGTCAAGCTGCAACCTGCAAGGAATCGGACACGAGTGAAAGTCAGACATTTGAACCCTTACGAACTATATACTTACGGCATCTTGCCGGAAATCTCAGAGTCAATATTGTTCTGGAACTCACCAATTCCTTCGAACCAGTGAAGCAACTGGTTATCTATGCGCACCTGCGCTCAATGCAGGATGGAGAGCTCATCTTTCCAAACCATCAGGTGAGACTATAAGAGGGGACATCAAAGGTGATCAGTGGGGAGAACAGCGGGGGTGGGGGGTTTACGCTCAACTCCATGGGTGGTTAATTCCCTTTCTCCATTTGCAGAAGAATACTCCTACGGGCCGAGCAAACAAAGCTAGGTGGGCCAATCCAGTCTGTCATCTCGGCACTACGCGTCACATTGGTGGAGACCGCAGCTGTCCAGTTCAGATCGACGCCCCTGTGGGAGCCAGGTGAGCGTAACATGTAACCTTTTCAGTTTGTGTTTGTACAAGCCCATTGCTGACAAAAAAATCTAAGTATTTAACGGCAGACTGAGAAAGATGTCCTTTTTAAGGATTAACAGATCAGCTTTTCTAAGGGCTCTGGTAACTTCGTAAAGATCTAATAAATGTTCTTCACAAATCTTACTGTGAATGATGATGTCACCCAAGTAAATTTTGCAAAAACTGGAAAACTGGCAGAGAACTTGATCCATTAGCCTCTGAAAGGTTGCGGATGAGCCGTGAAGTTCAAATGGCAAGACTTTAATTGAAATAGTCCTACAGCAGGGGAAAAGGCTGTTTTCTCTTTATACTTTTGGGTTCTCTGGTACCTGCCAATAGCGCTTAGTGAGATCAATCGTGGGGAGAAAAACAGCAGATCCCAGTCGATCAATAAGGCCATCTATTCTAGGGATGGGATAATTATCGAACTGGAATAGTGCATTTAACTTCCAAAAGTCGATACAGAACCTCCATGACTGATCTGGCTTAGCTACGACGACTATTGGGGAGGACCATGAACTCTGAGAAGGTTCAATTATATCAAGAGTCCAGCATCTTTTCCACCTCCTCCCAGACTATTTCCCTGTGTGCCTCAGGAATTCTATATGGCTTAATATTAACCACTGTGAGGCATGCATGGTATCAAGAGAGACACAGACTCAAAAGTAACAGTTTGAAAACCTTTATTATAAAATTTTGTATGGTTGGAGTTATGCCTAAATGGCCATAGCTCTAATGGGGTTGATCCCTCAACTGATGCGTCTAAGGGCCGTTGATGTCTGTAAGTCAGTGGCGTCGCTAGGAGGGGCTGGGGGGGCTGGCGGCCCCCCTGTGAAACCCTGTGCCCCCACTTGCGCCCCCCCTACCTAAGATGAGCAGTGACCACGTTCTCCCCCTACTTTTTTCTGTGCCCCCCTACTTTTGTCTTTGGCCCCCTCTGTGCCCCTCCTAAATTTGATTCCTGGCGACGCCACTGCCGTAAGTCCAAACGCAAATTTTGTCTGTGTCAAAACCTATGCTTGCCCTCACTCCTAAAACAAATGTGATGTTAGGTCTTCTTAAAGAAAATTGTTGGATCAAAAAGAAATGCAAACCAAGGCTGGTTTCAGGTAGCCTTGCCTGCCAGTTTTCCAGAAAATAGTTCACCACAAACGGGGTGCCCTCAGAATCTTCCAGGTCGGGCTCTTCCAGCAGGTCAATATAGTTCACAATGTCTGTGGTTCTTTTGGGGTACCCTTCCTCAAGCTCTGACCATTCTGGTTCCAAAAGAAAAGACACTGTTCCTTTTTTGGCCTCTCAGGGTTCCCTTCCCCAAGTCTAGGCCTTTCTTGTCTCAAATTAAGATTTTCAATTCCTTTCACAGTTTCTTTTAGGCCTCTCAGGGTGCCCAAGCATTGGCCTTTCTTCTTGTGACAATGTCTTTCACAGTTCTCTGTGGGCCTCTCAGGGTTCCCTTCCCCAAGCCTAGGCCCTTCTTGTCTCAAACCAAAGTTCACTTAAAAGTTCACCTTGTCAGGATGTACCTCTCAAAACATAGGTCTTCACAGCGCAGTATCACAGACTTTTAAGAATGCTGTGCTTTTGCTCCTCCCATGTGCGACCCCTCTGACTTCTGGCCCTTCCCCTTGCACTCTGTACTTTTGCTTCCTGTGCCTCTTTCACTCTGTCTTTACTCCCCGTTCTCTAAAACTCACTGTTTCTTTCACTTGCTTTTCAATTCCTGTGCCGCTTGCACCTTATGCTGCTACTACTCCCGCTCCAGTCACCTGCACGCTACTGAGTTTCTCTCTCTCTGTCATGAAACTCAGGTGGCGAGCAGTTTTCTCGAGATGTGTGGGTTGAGGTCATGGTCTCACCACCTGCCCTTCAGACACCCCTCGGACCGACACACATCCCTGGGGAACGAGCACTGGCCTGGATATGGCGAACAGGTCACAGCTTTCCCCAATCTGGCTCCATAGAGACACAGCTCCCTCACCACGCTGCAGCCCCTCTGACACACCGGGTCAGTGTCCTGTCGTCCCGTTCTCCTCCAGATCCTGCAGGCTCCTCCTGCTGCAGCCTCATGTTCCCTGGCTTCCACGATCCATCCAGCAACTCCAGCTCGCTCATTTCTCCGGGCAGAACCACACCTTCTATACCCTAACTGGGAGTCAAGTGGAGTCAGGTGTGTATGGTTGTCAGGTGCCTGACTCTATTAACGGGACAGCCTAGTGGTGGAGTGTACTAGGCCTCTCCCTGCACCCTCCTCTTCACAGTGTTGTTCCTATGGCTAATCTTTATAACTCTTGGTTGCCTCTTCCTCGTCACAGTACATGTTGGAAATGCAGAGGGGGAGATTGGATTAGATTGAAACAGATGTTTGTAGGATGAATAATCATAAGGTGATTGAAAGGGGAGAAAAATGACTTCCCTGGCCTTGGTTGTATATGACTGGGGTGATTCCCCATTTTTAAAGTTAGTCTCGGCCGCTGGTATTCTGTTGTGAAAGTACTGGTCTTTACAGCACACCCTATAATCTGAAATAGGAGAAGGTAAATAGGTATTAAGGTTAAAGCCAAAGCTGTGTCTCTTCTGACCCTCCTCATTACATGCTTCTATTCTGGTGCCATCCTCTCACCTCACTGTGAGATCAGGGACAGCGGGACTTGATATCCATGTAGGCTTCAGGGGCTTCTTCCTCTTCGCCTCTTGTCTCTTTGAGATAGGAATGGTAGTGTCCCATAAAGGCTGTGGGAGGGTAGGGTGATGGATAATTGGGATGGGGAAAAAGATGTCGTACCCTCAGGCCTCCCCTTTCAATCACCAAGGACCCCCTACTCAGATTATCCTCCCTCGCTTGTCCACCCCCAGGGTCGGGATCCAAGCACAATGGCCCATCCCTGGCCACTGAGCAAAGGATCCAGAGGGAGAAAATGTGAGGATGCCTTCAGGTGTCTCACACCACCTTGTCAGGAGGTGTATGGATAGAATCGTAAAATCCCTTTACCCTTCCTGGTTTCCTGTTAAAAACATCAGGAACCTGGATCAAGAGAGTTTGGGTTTCCTATCGGGTGGGAGATTGGCAGGAAACAGGTTATTGCCATCAATTTCCTCAGCTAGAAGACTGGCCATTACTAATGAAGTCGTTTCTTATCTAATCTTTCCCCTCATTTAGGAGGTTGACCTGATACATTTGAGTCTGATCCCTTCTATCTGGTTGTGAGACATGATAATTATAGGGGCCAGTCGGCTCAATAACTGCATGGGAACCATGACAACGGGACAACATCTTAAGGTCTGAGGTAGGGAGGAGCACTAACACCTTTTTTCTATAGCAAAGGAACAGGCAACTGTCTTCCGATCATAGATGGCTTTTTGACGTTCTTGAGCTTTGTCAAGATGCAAATGCACTATTGTTTTTACAACTGCCATATGTTCTTTTAGACGTTGAGCTGTCTGGCTTTCTCCCTTTCGTCACATGTTTCCCATACGATATCAAGAACATCTTTGGGAACTCGTCAAACTAGGAGTTCAAATGGTGAGAATCCCAGAGAAGCCTGTGGAGTTTTTTTAACAGCAAACATAGCCCATCGTAACATTGTGTCCTAACTCTTCACATCAGCCACCACCAACCTCTTATGAAACAATTTTTGGTATTATTAAATCGTTCTACTAACGTGTCAGTTTTGGGTTGATGCACTGAAGTTCTGAGGGTTTTGATTGTAGAACTTCTTTTACTTCAGCCATAATTCGACTCATGACAGTGGTTCCCTGATGAGTCAAAATTTCCTTAGGGAAACCTACCCATGACAAGACTGTCGGACTCTTGCCAGTGAAGTAACTAGGCATCAACGAGCCCGCATCAATCCACGCGCCCTGCGCTGAAAGCAGGACAGAGAGCACACTTTCCAAGAAAACAAGGTGAGCTGTGGATCAAAGGGAAGGGTTGGACACCGGGGAAGAAGGGGTTCAAGCACACAGAGTCAATAGGGAGTTAAACTCTACCAATCCTGTGTTTCAGGCACAGTCTCCAGTCGAGTAGACTCCAGGGAAGGGTTTGAGGTCGTAAGAGGTCAGAACAGGCTGAGTGACGTCACCGTGGATACCAGGTGAGCGTTACACCCAGTAACCTGACTTAGTAGATTTGGCCTTACAAGTCGCAGAGGCCAAAAGAACGACTCCCTTGTTTTACTGGCCCCATTAGACAACAAACAGCCCCTGTAACCCTGCTTCTACAGGACACACACCAAGAAACCATTACCTTTGACCTGATTACCACCCCTCAATACGGTCTCATACTAGGCATCCCCTGGTTGCGGACGCATAACCCTGTCTTCTACTGGTCCCTGGGCTTGGTTGTCTTTGAATCACTGTTTTGTCAGGAACAGTGTCTCACAGCCCTGGAACAGATGAACACATCAGCTCAAGCCCTAGGGGCTCTGGCTCACTTATCCATACACAAACCACAAATGATGGATATTGACACTCCAGGACATGTGGTCGGTCTTGTTGCAACCCAAATACCCTCTGAGTATCACGATGTTTTGGAAGTGTTTGACAAAAAGTCTTCAGAACACCTTCCCCCCATCGTCCTTATGATTGTCCCATTGATTTAGTCCTGGGGGCTGTAGTACCGTGCGGACAGATACGCTCCCTCTCCACATCGGAAGATAAAATTCTGAAGGAGTATCTACACCACTCTCTTCAATTAGGACACATCAGACCATCCCAGTCCCCCGCTGCGAGTCCTATCTTTTTTGTACCCAAGAGAGTAGGCGATCTTCGTCCATGTATAGATTACCGTCGACTCAGTCATATCACAATCAAGAATCGATACCTTATTCCTCTCATCACACCTTTACTGGAACGACTGACACATGCCTCGGTATTCAGCAAACTAGATCTACGAGGTGCATATAATCTTATACGCGTTCGTAAGCGTGATGAGTGGAAAATGGCTTTTTGTACCAGATACGGCCTCTTTGAGTACACTGTAATGCCGTTTGGGCTCTGCAATACACCTGCAACCTTTCAGAGGTTCATGAACGAGATCCTCCACTATATTATCGATATCTATGTGGCGGTGTATTTGGACGACATTTTGGTATTCTCGCAATCCTGACAGGAACATGTCAAATACGTTCGGGAGGTGTAAGGCCGGCTGTGTTCACACTTTCTCTATGCCAAACACAAAAAGTGTCTATTTCATGCACAGGAAGTGGATTTCCTAGGTTTTCATATCACCCCTGGAGGCCTAGCTATAAACACTACCGAGGTACGTGCCGTCATTGACTGGCCTGTTCCACAAACCATCAAGGAGGTGCAATCCTTCCTTGGCTTCGGCAATTTTTATAGGCGTTTCATTGCGGGATTTTCAGCTATTGCTGCACCACTAACTCAGCTCACAAGTCCTCATACCCCGTTTTTATGGACACCCCTACAGCAGAACGTATTCTCAGCCCTAAAGATGTCGTTCACTACTGCCCCCATCTTACAGCACCCCAATCCTGACCTCCCTTATGTCCTTGAATCCTGTCCAGCCACGGGTCTGTTACATCCGGTTGCCTATCATTCACAAAAATGTACCCCGGCAGAGACCCACTACACTGTCACCAAAAAAAAGAACTCCTTTCTGTGAAGGATGCCTTCCAAGTTTGGCGACATCATCTGTTTGGGGCTAAACACCAGGTTACCGTGTACATAGATCACCGCAATCTCCAAGACCTGGCCACGTTTAAATGTACTAATAGTCGGCAAGTCCATTGGCATTTGTTTTTTTTCAGCATATGATTTTGTTATCAAGCATCGTCCGGGCATTGCACATGGCAAGGTAGATGCCCTTTCCTGTATTCCTGGGGGTACTTCCCTTCCGGTCTTTCCTGAAACCCTGCTGGAGAGCAAACACGTTATATGCCTACGCACGCCTCCGGTGGACTTGTTGACTCTAATACGCCAGTGGGCTACCATACACCCTGAACAATTGCGGGAGTGGGAGATTGAAATGCACGATGGCCTACCGTTCATACAAGGAAAGCTCTACCTGCCTACACCCGACACACGCCCATTAGCATTAGAATGGTCCGATGATGCAATCATAAATGAACACCCTAGCCAAAAAACGTACTGTGGCCCTGCTCCAACGTTGGTGCTGGTGGCCCTGCATGTTCAAAGACACAGTATCGTACGTGGCTTCTTGCTCCGTGTGTGCACAGTGCAAGAACTGAAAAGGTCCTCCTCTGGGGTTATTACAACCATTGCCAGTCCCATTAAGACCATGGCACACTGTCACCATGGATTTCGTCACTGACATGCCTAGGGTGAAAGGGTTTGATACTATCTGGGTGATGGTTGATTCTTTCACTAAGATGGCTTGTTTTATTCCCTGCACCGACATACCTACAGCTGCCTTAGCTGATCTGTTTTTTCATCACATCTTCTGTCTCTTTGGGTTATCTTCCAACGTGGTGTCTGATCGGGGTTCCCAATTCACTTCTCGGTTTTGGCAGTCCCTTACAAAGTTACTAGGAATAGACACCCGCTTCTCGTCCTCGTATCACCCAGAGACACAGGGGCAGACCGAGCGTCTTAACCAGAGTATGGAGCAGTATCTGCATTGTCTTTCATTGCAACATCAACAATCCTGGTACCAGGTCCTACACTTAGCTGAGTTTGCTTACAGCAAAGCACCTCACTCCTCTACAGGCTGCTCCCCTTTCTACACATTGTATGGTCAACACCCTAGCATCCGCCCCTTCCCGGATCTAACTCCCACACATCCACCCTCTGCCTCCTCCTGTATAAGGAACTGGAAGGACATCCACAGCCAGACCTTAATACACCTCAGGGAATCACAGGGGTTGATGCGCCTGGCGGCCGTTAAAAAACGATCCTTTTCACATGACTTGATTGTAGGTAGGTCAAATTAGACCTTCCAAATGATACAACTCTCTGACTGATAAAACAGGCAGAGAGATGGATCACTGGAAAGGGCGTGGGTATTGTATCGTAAGATATGCCTAGGATAGATAAAGTATCATAAGAAACTGTCCCAAACTCAAATGACATTGATAGCACAGTATTAGCATTCATTCGAAACACTAACCTTAAGGCCAAACTGAAGAATTCTACGAAAGTCTCATGAAGAAAACCAGGAGTGGAAACAACGATAAAGGAGGGGAAGATTAGTAAGGGAGACTTATCCCGAACGGCACGAGGCTCACGCTAGATACCGGGTTGGTGCACCACAGGATAGCGTCCAAAGTACTGTGCACAATCACCTGCCAATAGTTCATGAAATACTTTCTTTCCCACGAAGAACAAAATTAGATTTTCACCTGTTAACTGTCACAGGCACCAATGGTTCAAAGAAGTTCAGAAAACCATGTGCAGGATTGCACGCGACAGCGTGCACGCAGCCAGGCCAGCCGCGCTTGGAGACAGCGTTTCCGCGTGAAGATTTATCAAGCAAACAGGATACACGCAGCCCTGGGCAGCCGCGCTTGAAAACAGCGTCCGCGTGTGGAGATTTGGCACGCGAACAGGATACATGCAGCTCAGGACAGCCGCGCTTGCAGACAGCGTCCGCTTGGAGATTTGGCACGCAAACAGGATACACGCAGCTCAGGACAGCCACGCTTGCAGACTGCGTCGGCGTGGAGATTTGGCACGCAAACAGGATACATGCAGCTCAGGACAGCCGCGCTTGCAGACAGCATCCGAGTGGAGATTTGGCACGCGAACAGGATACACGCAGCTCAGGACAGCCGCGCTTGCAGACAGCGTCCGCGTGGAGATTTGGCACGCAAATAGGATACACACAGCTCAGGACAGCCGCGCTTGCAGACAGCGTCCGCGTGGAGATTTGGCACGCGAACAGGATACACGCAGCTCAGGACAGCCACGCTTGCAGACTGCGTCGGCGTGGAGATTTGGCACGCAAACAGGATGCATGCAGCTCAGGACAGCCGCGCTTGCAGACAGCATCCGCGTGGAGATTTGGCACGCGAACAGGATACACGCAGCTCAGGACAGCCGCGCTTGCAGACAGCGTCCGCGTGGACATTTGGCACGCAAATAGGATACACACAGCTCAGGACAGCCACGCTTGCAGACAGCGTCCGCGTGGAGATTTGGCACGCAAACAGGATACACGGCTCCAGGAATTAGCGTGTGGAGAAAAACACGCTCAAAAAAGGCCAAAGAAGTTGCTGAAGAGAATGCGAGAACGCAGGTCAGGAGTTCAGCTACAAACGCCAAAATTGACTTAATCAGAAGCAGCGATCGGCGTTTCCACGCTGCTTATGTACGCACTGCCGTGATACACGTGACAGAACTAAGTCACGTGAATTTTAACGACGTGAAAAATGCAGACGTCATTTTCCGGGCAATGCATCGAACAACCTCCATTTCGAGTAGAATGGTCAAGTGGTTCTATGGTCGTAACTCATTTTGTATGGAGAGGTCGTTCCTGGTCCAGAGATATGTCCAGCAGGCATGACATCAATCCAGTGGCCTATCGGGTATCCCTGCCTTCCTCTTGGCGCATTCTGCCAGTCTTCCACACGTCTCTCCTCAAACCATGCCCAGATTCCATGCGCGTTGTTCTGCCTCCTTCGCCTGCATGAAGGGTACCTCCAAAGAATACGAGGTCAGTGCCATTCTTGGGTCTCAAATATCTAGGGGACGCCTCTATTACTTGGTGGACTGGTTGGGTTATGGTCCAGAGGAAAGGTAATGGGAACCCTCTAGCGAGGTCCATGCCCCATTAGTCGTTTCTAATTTTCATAGGGACAATCCGTTTAGCCCACGGGGACGTGTGCCCTTGCGGGGGGGGAGGACTCTGTCATGCCCTCTGCACACTCACCCGGCTCGGCTGCTTGTAGACGTGGGGCTCGGGTTCGGTGGCGGTGCAGGCCGCAGACCCCTTCCTTCTCCGCCTGTGCCCAGCGGGTGCCGTACGTTGAGGCACCCCTCGTGCTTTTTGCCCCGCTTGTGCTGAGGATTGCCGAGGCGTCCGCGGGCACGCAGGAGCCCCGTCCTCCTTCATGGTCGGTAGACAGCACATCACGGAAGGAGGTCATGTGACCAGGAAGTCGGTCACGTGACCAGGAAAGCGGTCACGTGACCAGGAAGTACAGGATAAAAGAGGCCCGGCCCTCGTAATCAGTGCTTCACAGCTGTTCTTACGGCATTTGGCGACTCCTGTGTTTCGTGTTATCTTGGCTTTGACCTTTTTGGTTACTGGACTTAGTTTTCTGGCTTGGTTTACTCTTGGTATTGTCCCTTGGATCTTGTGTATATTTGGACTGCCTACTCGAACTGCTCAGATCTTTGGATCTCTCCTGGATTGCCTTTTTCCTTTTCCTTTGGTCCTGGTATAAAAAGACTATCACATCTGGAATCAAGTACTTTATTATTCCTAGCATCACGTTGTGCTACTCTCAGACCATGCTGGACTCTGCTTTATTGAGGTACCCTTTCATCTCCTCTACCCCGACCCGCAACACCTTCCGGGGGAACAATTAGGTTCAAGGCTGTCATCGGTCATCCCAAGTGTAGGTGTCTTTCTACCTGTCTGTTTATACTTAACTTTTGACTCTGTTACCCCATGTTTTTCTAATATCTTGACATGGTCTCATTCACTGTTACTAACATCATGTAATTAAATAATGCGTATGATTTACACTGGCACTTGTGAGAGAAACAGCTAAATGTGTGGATTTGATTCCACTTTCTTGTGTCAATTTGCTAACAACCTGCGCATGTATTAGTTTTTTTACATGTTTTTATATTAACTGTTTGAGAGATATAGAATTTAAATATGTTTGTTTGATACAAACATATTTAAATGTTTGGTCGAACATGTAACTTGATGCTATTAATTACCTCAGGTTGAGTAGTTTACCCTACAGCTTCAGCGTGGTTGAGATGGGTAGCTAGTGGTGATTGCTTGCTGTTCTATATGTTTATACTTAACTGTAGAGTCCTGGTACTTACCTGCTAACCTTATGCTTTCCGTGCAGCCACCTGGGACCCGGTATTCTCTGTTCATGCCACCTGTGGCTTCAATAACCAGTCAGCGAGTTGTTTACTCTTCTCTGACTGGTACTTGGGGACGGAGGTATGGACCTCAGATCTTCACACTCATCTTCTTTTCTAGGGGTTGTTATATTTTTTGAGATTTACCTTTGACTCTACATCAGCATCGCCAAAGCCCTTGGTCCCTCTGTCAGTGCCTTCTATTTCAGTTATTTCAACTATCTTATAGAACATAGCTTTCTCGAAAACACCTCGAGCCATTTTGTCACCTCCCATGATATGATATTTTTGTTTGCCATTATTTAGTATTAATACCTTAACATTGCCCCTGAAGCCAACAATGCCCCTGAAGACTGTGTCTATGACACCAGCCATCACGTCCAGACCATACTTCCAGGCCAACCCCAACTTTGAAGCTAACCTGATGTAAGTCCCAGATGGTGGGATTAATACTAAGTCAGTTGGTATCAATTGTCTTTCGCTAGGTTCCAGGGTCATTTCCCTGCTACTTTAGATATCAAAACCTATGGATTCCTTAGTGGCTACCGAGTACTGGGGTACTGGGATGCTCACTAAGTTTAGTAAAGATCAGTGTCCTCCAGTTTGTGTCATCAAGGTCTCATCCCACTTCTACCACCATATATGAGGGTGCAGGAGTAAGGCTCAGACACAGGCGAGGCACTGTTTTGGTTATGAGCATTTATTCATAAATGTAAACAAGTTGGAGAAAGGCCTTTCCTATCCCTAAAACTAAGAGGTGTCTCCCTCTCTTCATGATAACTAAGGAAAACTGTCAGAATGTCTAAATGAAAAACGTCTTGTCACGGTCGTTTCACAAAACCCTACTTCTGACCCTAACACTATTAACAAATTGCTAATGTGCAAGGACTCCAGCTCTTGCCACTTCACATTCTCAAGTGTTCAAAGGAAAAACAAATGTTCTGCTTCTTAACAATCGATGTCCCAGTAACCAGGGTTTGGCTCCTTTCCGCTGGCTTCTAACTGGTTATTCTCAGGCCTTCATATGGGTGCGAGTCCCAGACTCGCAAAGCGGTGTCACAAAAGGTTGATTTATTCTTTTGTACTTCATTCTGAACAGTCTCTGTTTCTTGAAGGGTCCCAGACCCTCTTATTTTATTCCCTTTTGGGTCTGGGTCCCAGATTCACGATGTGGCAACACCACAACTTGGTTTATTCTCCTACCAAGTCTGTGTATCTCTTTCAAATATTTTGGAACACTTTAGGATCTGTGAGGAATCTGAGTGCATCCTCACTTCTTTCCCAAACATATCCTCCTCCCAGGTAGCTTGGAAAAGGCAGTCGCTTTCGGATCCGGACCATGGGGGTGGATATGCGAGGGAGGATCACCTGGGTGGAGGAGACTTGGGTATTGGGGATGAGCACCCTAGGGTGAGACGTGATATCCACCATTTACGTTTTGTATGGAATCAATTGTCCCCCAGGCCTTTGTGGGGTATTGCCAATCCATTCCCTATTTTTCTAGAAAATCCTCTTCCAACACACACAACTTATGTACTGAGACAAGGAGGCCACCATTAACACAGAAGACAGACTGGAAGAAGAAAAATGAGCAGACTAGTTGTTGGACGAGAGAGACACAGGAAGCGCAATGCAGAGTTCCAAGGCAGGAGCTGTGGCGGCGAGACGGCACCTTACCAAGACGATGGAAGGTATCAGGAGCATAATAAGGTGCAGCGAGCGAGAGGGTCTCGTTGGCAGTCTGAGGCAGAGCCGAGTAAGCAGTGTGGCCCGGGGCAAAGGTACCGGGAGCGTTAGAGAGGCTCCCGAACGCTCATAGCTGCAGGACCGCTGACTGCAGTTGACCAGAGTTCCAAAGTAAGCAGCGAGGAAGCCGTGGAGGACGCTGTATGCCAGAGGGAACTAGCACAAGCATACCACAAACAGATCGATGTCTCCAGAAAGCCCAGAAAGTGGAAACCAGACCATGAGGAGGCAGTGAGTCCTCCTGGTTGAAAAGGGAGCCCAGACACAGTGGATGTGCGGTTTAGTACCAGAGACATTTGATTTTGAATACCTGAACTGAATATAAGGAAATGAAGAATGAATATGATGAGAAGCCCTATAAGCAAGCATTGCCAAAAGTCAAATAAACAAACATTGCCAAGAGGAAAATAAGCAAGCGTTGTCAAGAATCAAATACCTAAGCATTGCCAAGAGCCAGGAATAGTTGTGAAAGAGAACTATAATAGTAGCCAAGTCTGCATACACTAGTAGTGATAGTAACCTGGAAAAAAGGCAGCCAGATGCTGTAATCCAGAAAACGTGAAACAGAGAATAAGGTTCCTTGCAGGAGAGTGAACTGGAAAGCTTGTGCAACAGGAACTATAACACAAACGGTGTTTCGCAGAAGAGTGTACTGGGAAGCATATGTTGTTGTTGCAAATGAAAGCTACTAAACAAGTGAATGTTATAATGATAATGATGTGTTATAAAGCTTCAAGGGCATTTGAAAGGATACTGAGTCAAGCCTCATTGTGAAGCTGATACTGTGGCAAGATACATATGAAACAGATTCAAGTAAGTTGTGTCGGTTGTGTGTCCTGTGTGAGGTAGGCATGGTTTCAGACGGCAGACACAGACACAAGTGAACAGTTTCAAAAACCTTTATTTAACTTTAAAAGGGGTTGGGGACTTCCTAACTGGCGCTATCTCTATAATTGGAGTAGTCTTGATCATCAAATTAAACTAAAGGTTGTTAAAGTCTGTCTGTCTAAAATAATAAAGTTGCCCATGTCAAACTTAATCTTGCCCTCACTTAATTCTACAATGATAATGTGTACGGGGTTAGTTCAAAACAAAAGAGTGAGTCAAAATAATATCAGGATGGCAATGGAGTTGAATAACACTCCCTTCCCCAAGCTTGAGTAATAAGAGTTTGTTAGGAACTTGGGTGGCTAATTCACACAGTTCAATGAGGCAAAGTTCTTCCAGGCTTCCCTTGCCTGACCCGGAATTCGTACAGTTCAACAGCATACAGTTCACTTAGGCTTCCCTCGCCTGATTTGGAATCAGTTTCTCAAAACAGTTGTCTCATGCTTCTCTCGCCTGGTTCAGCATCAACTCATTGAATTTCTCTGAGACATTGGAAGAATAGAAAGGTTGGGGAAGGGAACCCCTCTTCTTGTAATGAGAACTATTGGAAACTTGGGAAAGGGAATACCATTTTCCACTTTAGAGCTGGAAGAAGCTCTGACCTTTTATTTTGAACACTTCTCATTTGATGCTGACATCCCTACACATTGTATACAATTAGATGTGAGGGCAAGCATTGGTTTTGGACACTGATAGACCTTTACTTTGGACTTCCCGACACAGACTATCATTAGTTTCATTTAGGTAGGGAAATCCTATCTTAGCACAGGGCAAGTTAGGCCTGTGCCCAACCCTATGTTTTAGTTAATAAAAGTTTGTATCCTAAAATCCTATTCAGTTGTCTGTGTCTACTTCATGATGCCTTTCCAGGTCCAGAACCTCTGGTGGTTTCAAGTGGGTGCGGGTCCCAGACTCGCAATGCGGCAACACCATAACCTGGTATACTCTCCTGACACGTGTGCCCCCTTTGAATGCCTCAACACTCTTCAGGGTCCTAGACCCTCTTGTGCCTTTTGGAATTGTATCCTTATCTAGGTGTGGGTCCCAGACTTGCATAATGTGATTACCATGGCTTGGTTCACTCTCCTGCCAAGCAAGTGGTTCTCTTTCTCTTTGTTTGTATTTCTCCCAAGGTCCTAGACTCTCTTGTTCCCCGTTTCTTATGAGGGTGCATGTCCAGACTTGCACGCTGCTTTCAGGGTAGCTGGCCCTTCTCACTCTTCTCCTCAGGCTTCCACGGACCTCCAGCCCTTCTTGGTATGCCTGCACACCTTTTCTCTTGGTTCGCGTCTCCCATGGAACAGGTCTCTCTTGTGAGTCTCTGATAGGTCTCTGGGATTTGACATCGCTGCTCCTCGCTTTGTTGCCTTTGGCGTCCTTCTCTGAGCAGCTCTGCTCCGCGTTGCAGCTCTCCGGTTCAGGGAACACTCGAGGTTTGCCTCAGTACTTGCTCGCAGCATCCCTTCTTCCTGCACTTCCTGCAACATACCTCTGTCTTCCATGCATGGCGTCTCCCCCTTCTTTCCTGGCTTTGACCCGAGGTATAGACCGGGTAGGGCCTGAGCGGGCAAGGCCCACCCAAAATCTGTAAATGCCCACTCAGCAGCATTGTGTGGGCATTTATATCTGTTAATGTCACTGCTGTGGGCCCAACTACATTAGCTTCAGGCCCTACTTGTTGGAAAATCCTGGCTACACCACTTGCCAATGCTGTTCTCACGGCTTCTCGTCAGCTCCCACCAGCTCTCGACTTTCCTCCTCGGACAGTAGCTCTCTCCCTCTGTTTCAGCGCAAAGGGATTTGAACTCCCGCACTTCCCTGTTAAGTTGTTCTTGACTAATCATATTTTTCAGAAGACTAGACCATTCACTCCGGGTCTCTGGAGTGATCGGTATCCTCCTGCGCATCTTCTTCTTCACAGTACTGGTATAATCTTTATATGGAAAACCAATAGTATCCCCTGGTACTCTAGTCAGATCTGAGCTATTAGGTTGAATGACTGTACATCAAAGAATGTTAGTCCTATCTAAAGATAGGAAGGACGGGTTGGACTTTGGTAGGGGGTGGTTTTGATATAAAGCAGGATCATACTGCGTTCTCTGGGAAGGGTCATCCCTATTATCATAAGGGGCTTCCTCTCCCATGTGATCCTCCCCCTGCGTACCACCCCCAGGGGGACTATTGTACTGTGGATGCACCACTCTGGCCCCGTGGGAAAGCTCTTCCCCTAGGGGAGAAGGGATGACATCATCAGATTTGTCACAGGTGACCCTGGAAACACCCATTCACCCTACTAAGTGCTGTGAACCTGAATTAACAGTTCAACGTAAGACGTGCCATGAATCTGAAAAAACTCTTGGACCTGAGTGGTGCTGTGAAAGTTCCTAAGCACTTTAACCCTGAAAGCCACTGGGAGCAAGACCGATTTCGAGAATATTGAAGTCAGCATGAACCACAAGAAGTACACTGCCCTAACATTAGTAGAACATTTCAGAGAGGATTGTGATCGAAACCAACTGTGTTGAAACTTTTGGAGTCCAGACACCACCTGTCAAAAGATATTTGTATCTACTTTTATTCAACAATAGGGTGTCATTTCGAGCAGGGTTGACTTAAAAAGTCAGCAGTTAAAGAGAGCGGAGGCAGTCCAAGAATGAGGTGCCTTTAAAAAAGAAATGTGATCGATTGTTTGGTGAAGTTATAAGAGTAGGAACATGTACCAGAGACAGGGACTGGAGGATATAACAATATTTTTAACACTGAGAGCCCGAGGCCAGTATTTACCCATTTATGAATGACACAGAGTGCTCTTGAAGGCAGAATGCAGGGGAGGAGGTACGGCAATTCGTTTGGATAGGATGGCAGAAGGCTTTAGAGGAGCATTTTCATCAATAGCAAATGGAGGTTGCATCGTGATTTGAAGAGTTACACTGAAGTGATGGATTTGATGGTCGTGCAGAAAGCATGACACTACTTGCCTCACTCCAAGCTGGAGGGAAGTAGGGAAAAGGGGTAAATGTGGGAAAAGGGGGACTGATATGTTGGCAAGTGTCAAATAAACATACCTGTATAGCATTGTAGGGTTTGGAGGGGTATGGAGTAGGAGCTGGAGAATGGAGACAAAAGTTAAAGGTTGGAAGGGAGGAGAGGTGATTGAGAATGATCTCAACAATTTAGCTAATTAGGTCTCAAATTGGCAGAAGCATATCAAAATATGCTTCTTAAGATGGCGGATATAGTGGCACCTGTCAAAACGCGATGGGTGAAGAAACTGAAGACCAAGTTGGTATTCAGCTGAAATCCAAGAGCCCAAAGTGAAAAGTATAAAGCTTTTGAGCTAAGGAGTAATAGCGATTCGGATGAAAACATGCTCAGATACACAGGTTCAGAGAGGACCATAAATTGGCGATTATTGGGGCAAGAAATGCTACTATGATCTAAGGATTAAAAATGCTAAGTAAGACTCGAAGGAACTCTTTAGGATTCCGAAGGAGCTGGAACACCCTATTCCATTGGTCTCAATGGTATATAAAGATAAAAGTTGGTGTACATCTTTTCAGGACACTATGATTGACAAGATCAGGACAATTCAGAATAACATTGTGAACAAACTTGTGGCTTTGGGCAGGTCCAATGGTAATCTGGAGTTTTCTGGGGTTGAAAGTGATAATCCCAGGTTTGAGTTTAGTCTGGTCACAGAACCTGAGATGTCTAACTTGGTACTCCAGCTGAAGCCCACCAACTGCAAAGGGGATACCTGCCCTGCCGTAGTTGTTATTGTTAAGGCCTGTGCTGCCCAGTTCGTTCACCTGATCACGAAATCTGTGAATACATCCTTTAGTGAATGTGTTGTGCCACCATGCATCAAGCAGGCCTGGAAAAAAATGGACCCTAGTGTCTCTTCAAATTATAGGCTGAATACCAATGTCCACGTTCCTACTTAAAATATTGGATTGGGCGGCCTATATGCAAGTACAGGATTTTCTGGCCAAATATAACATTCTGGACCAGAGGCAGTCCAGTTTTCGAAGGGCGCATACCGAGTCTACCCTACTCAATCTTAAGGCCAATATGATGGAGGTTTTGGAAAAGGGCGGTACAGCTCTCCTGATGCTTGGAGATCTGTCTGCTACTTTCGACCAGGTTGATCAGGATATGATGATCTCTAAGCTCGTTCACTCTGCCTTCTTTTCGCAAGAGGCAGCCAGCTGGGTCAGATCTTTCCTTACAGATTGGCTGAAAGACTTTTCTATGAAGACGCCAAGGTGGGAATTTGCGGGTGACCTGCAGAGTCCCTCAGGGCTCCTGCTTGTCCCCCACAATGTATAACATTTTTACCAAGCCACTGTATGATCTACTGGATGCCAAGGATGTATGTAACACCAATAATGCTGATGATACTCAGTGACTGATTCCCCTTTCGGGTGATTTCATCAGGGACCCTGAAACCATCAATGCAGTTTACACCCATATTCAGATCTGGATGGTGGATAATGGACTAGTCCTGAATGATTCTAAAACACAGTTTATGATAGTTGGTATGGTGGCTCGGCTGAAAAAGTTAAGTTTGAATTTTCTGGCATTTCAGATAGTGGGCTGTACCATTGTCACACTTCCTAAAGTGAAGAATCTGGGTATAGTTCTTGATCAAGAACTCAGCATGAGGGTGCATGTGAGTAGCCTCGAGCCTTCCACTTACTATCTGAAATTGCTTGACCAGTTAATACCTTTTCTAACTCGTGATAACTGTGCCACTCTCGAGCGAGCCATAGTTAGGGCCAGACTGGACTATTCCTCTAGCCTCTTGCAAGGTGGCAGTAAAGGAGAAATTGTATGGCTACTGTCATGAAACACCCATGGAGCCTGTGGAAGAGATGGAAACAATGGAAGAAGGACTGAGCTCCTCCTTTACCTGGACGTTGCGTTCTAGCCTCGCTGGAACAGAGGCTATAATTAACTGTCAGGTGTGGCAACCGGTGCGTTGCAACTGATTTCTTTCCAAACGCTAGTTGACAGTGCTCCTGTCTCGTGCTACTCCTTGTTTTTCTTCCCATTTGCCTTTCCATTGTTTGTCTGCCTGCCTTTTATCAAACATTTTGCCACCACGCTTCCTGTGGGGAATATTTCTTCTTTAATATGGACCTTTCCCTGCCCGCATTTTCTTGTTAATCTCCCAGCGTGTGTGTTTGTTATTTTGCTGGAGTCAGCAGACAGCTGCGTTTGCTCTGGGGCTTTTTTTTTACTCAGCGAGCGAGGACTTGCTATCTGCAGTTCTTTTCAACACACGCTTTCCCAAGCAGCTGTCACTTCCACTCGTGCCCCCCTGAGTTGTGTGCTTCCTCTGACCTGTGTAACCCCTCCTTCTGTTTATTTTACTTAACCTTGCTCACAGAGTTCTTGGAATCTTTTCCAAAGCTTAGACATTGCACCCAAGTGCATTCTGGTAAATGTAGTACTCTAAAGAAGTGGGATTCCAAGAAGGATTGAGAATTACCCATTCGCTGAGTAGTATTCCAAGAAGGATTGCGAATACTTATTTGAACAGAACAACGCACCTGAAACTTCCCAGGGTTTTTCTGCTGCGGCTTTTCCCTGGTTTGGGGTGGGCTCCCCAGAGTCCCCGCTGCCGGGCATATAGCCTTACTGGCAAAGTGGCCTCCGGGGGAGCTCAGCCCTATCTCTTCAAACAAAAGGGCAAGACGGTGAAAAAGAAGAACCCAAGAGCCTGGAGAGAGAAACCTGTGGAGACTTCTTCAGACGAGCCTTCGGAAGCCAACTCAGAAACCACAGGTGAGGAGTGGGAGAGGAATACGGGTACAATTGTAGACACTGAACAGCAGGAACCTGAGAGCTACAGACCGTGCAGAACAATGCTGCCAGGGGCTTTGGAAGGCTCACATGGGAAAGATCAAGTCTCAGAGGCCAGGAGGGCCTTGCATTGGCTTCCTATTGCCAGCCTAATTACTTTTCGCCTCTATGGCCTTATTATCTGGTGGACTCTCTTGGCTGCCTATACGAAGGGTGCTGAGGTCAAACAATCTGGGTCTCCTTCGGATGCCTAGTGGCAATCATAAATAGGTCATCCATTGGTCTTTCATTTATGCAGCACCAAGAAGCTGAAATGCCCTTCCTCCAGATCTAAGGAGATGTCCCTCATTTGCACATTTTAAACATGGGTTAAAGACATTTCTGTTTTTATTAATTCCTCTGTTTGCTCTTTGCTGTTTTATGTCTGTTTTGGTGTTTGTTATGTACTATGCCTGTGGGCCTGTTCTCAGTGCTATATACATTAAAGGATAGTTCCGGGACTTTTTTTTTATTGTTCCTATGGTTCGGCCATGTGTTTTTAAGCATAAATCGGTAGATCGTAGAAAACTTTCCTATGGACCTTACCCGACTTTTCGTCCATTAACGCACTCGAAAACATCCGCCATTTTATGATAATCCTCTCACTTGCCGCATCGCCCTGGCTCACCTGCTTTTGCGGCACTAAATCAAATCCCCCGCCCCTGAGCCTGACATCAGCAGACGCGTACCGCCCATTTCCCGTTTCGTGTCAACAATCGCTGCGCCTCAGCTAATGAAGTGTCGCCATGGAAATGGCAGGACGCCTCTTTCCTCAATAAGTATAAACAGACCGTTTCACAACACACAGCAGCAGATTTTCGAATCCATTCCTCTCTCTGTGTTACTTTGAGTATTCTGTGACTCGTTTCTGTGCTCTGGTCTGCTACCTTCGTTGATTGTAGCCCGTGTGAACAGATACCAGTACCACCGCTATAAATTATTTTACTTTCTTTACCACACAATGGCTACAATAATGCCATATATGTACGAGCCCGAGTACACCGAGGAGGAACTACTGGAAAGGCAAGCACGCGAAAACGATGGGGATTCGGACGGCAGTTGGGAGGACCAGTCAACGGATGAAGAGCCTGGACCATGTCGCATGGACGGCGTCTCCACCTGGTGCACGTGCAATCGGTGCGAGCTAATGCCAACTGAGGAGGAGAACTGCTGCTGCAGAGAAAACTCGGGATGCCTGGCCTACATTTCGGAAGGCGAGCAAAGTCTGCAGGAAGGCGAGCAAAGTCCGCAATGCATCACCGAGCTGCCAGAGTTCAGGGAAGCCTGCCTCTCACGGACCGTGTTGAGGATGATGATGGTGCTTATGCACGAACTTCGCGGCACTGTTCGTCCGCGTAATCCGAGTAACGAGTAAGTATACTCTGGTTGTGATGTCAGTGATGCCACTACTATGTCATGGTCGTCTCCCACATATAAAATTACATCTACATATCATTCGAATGCATGTAAATTGGTTCCATATTGTGCATTTTCTAGATAGAATTTTTTTCAAAGCAGAATGACATTTTTTACCTGAATCGATAGTGATAAAGTTTTGTCATTTTAATACAGTTTGCATCTTTCATTTTCACAGGTGGTACAGGCTGGTGGCCTATCGTTGCTTCACTTGGTGGCTTCACGGGAGGCTCGGACACCGCGTTCGGAGAGTAATACCTGCCTGTGCGGTACTTGCCATTAGACAACATTTCCCCAGCGACAGTGGACAATACCGCGGATTTTCCCTGGATGTGCTGCAACCGCAAATTTACAATGTGTAATGTTTATTATTTATGTTCAATTGAAATTAAGATCCAAAATAAAACCCAATATATATTTTAACAATGGTTGTTTTGATTTGTCCAAGCGTTGGCAATAAAAGGAAGGCCGTTGTATTTTATTGATACAAAACATGGTTATAGGTAAATATGGTTGATCATAATAAATCATCCTTTTGGTCACCGGGTACAGAGATGACCCCCTCTGGCCCGTGCCGCCTTGCCACCACAGGCCAGCCTGCTGCTGACTAACTGCCTAGGCATCCAGGGTCTCCAGGGTGAACTGCACCCATATATTCTCCTGGGAGGGTGAGGTATTTATAAACTCACCCCCCTGCCTTCCATGTACTAGATCCTGCAGCCAGCCTCTTACATGCAGTTAGATGGCCTCTCCTTGGTGAGGCCCTGCGGCAAACGAGTCTTGTCTGCACGACCACCGGCCCAATCCACCCCCCGCCCTATCAAAGGCAGTTCGCACCGGGGTACTTGTGCTGGCAACTGGAGCAGTCAGGGAGCGATAAAGGCCAAGAGGTGCCAAAGACCATGTACACTTCAAAGTGGTCTATAGAGCATGGGTTGTTGTTCCCATGTCTACCTCCAGACCCCGTGTCTCCTGCCAAGCATCCCCCCTCACGCTGGACGGCCCCCTGCAATCCACATAAGTGTGTCTCCATTCACG
Organism: Ambystoma mexicanum; assembly: GCF_040938575.1. Taxonomy (NCBI): domain Eukaryota; kingdom Metazoa; phylum Chordata; class Amphibia; order Caudata; family Ambystomatidae; genus Ambystoma; species Ambystoma mexicanum. Next base: position 71,905,848 of record NC_090938.1, read on the forward strand.
AGTCTTCCTGTGTCTTGTCTGCACGACCACCGCCCCAATCCACCCCCCGCCCTATCAAAGGCAGTTCGCACCGGGGTACTTGTGCTGGCAACTGGAGCAGTCAGGGAGCGATAAAGGCCAAGAGGTGCCAAAGACCATGTACACTTCAAAGTGGTCTATAGAGCATGGGTTGTTGTTCCCATGTCTACCTCCAGACCCCGTGTCTCCTGCCAAGCATCCCCCCTCACGCTGGACGGCCCCCTGCAATCCACATAATGCCACGACATATACACGTCATTCATTCACAAACACACCCCTGTTTCAAATTCTTTATAACCCACTTCATATTTCTAATGAGCACTTCTTTGCGCTTTGCTAGTCAACCCGTGAAGGTGCTGGTTATCTGCTCTTCGTCTCTGTGAACTTCCGTGACCACTTCGAGGAAACTCGTCAGATTGCAACCTGTGAACTGCTCCCTGTTCTACGACAAGAAACTACTCTGATCCTTGCATCTAACTGTTTGTTCGTCAAGGTAAGGCCATGTACCATAATCATTTTGCGTCCAATTTCTTTTCGTTCAAGACAGTACATGCAAGGAACTAGTCACATGTTCTGAGTTTACATTGGTATTCATAGAGAATTGTTGATCTTTTCTTTTCAGAACTTTCCACAATGCCTGCCTGTTCCATTGGCGGTTGTCCTTCGAAGACCCATAATAAATCCGAAGGTACTATAATGCATGTTTTCCCTAAGACAATAGATCAGATAAGAGAATGGGTCCGATATTGCGGATATCCACCGTCTGAGCTTGAAAGTAGAGTCCTAGAGATCTTTGCGGACAAGAGGGGTGATCGATACCGCATCTGCAGCAGGCACTTTACCTCTGACATGTACTCCACATCATTGCTAATAAAGAAGAACACACCGCGAGCGAGGCGAAAATTGCTCTCAACCGCTATTCCCACTCTATTCGTCCACATCCCTACACTGGTGAGTCAAGTTTACGTATTTATCTCTTGGCCTTGCGGTAGTGTGTAGCATTAGCTAACAATAATTTCCCCATTTATGTATCCACTCAATATGTAGGCGGAAGATTCTCCATCCGTGTCATTATTGCAGTCATCAGCCACTTCAAGCGCCTATCGGGTAATCTTACTTGGCTATTCTGCCACTGACTTGTTTTAGGCATGTAAATCAATAGTTTTAATTTATCGTGTAATTATGTTACCTAATGGTACACCCTTGTACTCGTCCTCTAGTCTTTGTTTTCAGTTATAATTATTGTTATCCAAAATAACGCAAGTACTGTCTTTCAGGGAGATGCTGAGGAGTCCAACGTATTGACGACTACCATTGATGTCACTCAGATGCGCGAGGTACGTTTCAGGACAGTTCCGTCGCCCTCCTATGTGTCTTCTTTTTTCAATTTTGTGTTCATTACTAATGAAAGTCCTATGTTTCAGGGAGTCGATGGAGCATTAGTCCAAGAAGAAGGGGGAGCATGCAGTTACGGGTCGGCGCAACAGCTTGCAGAAGTGTGCACCGCAGTTACATCGTCCCTTGATGTTCTTATGCATTTCGAGGTATGGATACTGACAGTTCGATCAAGCGAAATCATATGACGTGATTACATCCGCTATACTTCCTTCTTTATTAACGCTAGTACTATGTTTCAGGGAGATGACGGAGCTTCTTCTACAAGAACATCACCCCTAGTAGTTGATGCAGATCTCTGGGTGGTGACACTTCCAACGATCAAGCAAATCGAATCATATTTACATATCCATTATTTATTTTAGACAACTGATCATTTGTGCAGGTCTATTTAGATGAGCCGTTCACGCCTGCACAAACTTTCTGTTCTTTTTATCAAAATAGAAAACCATACTAATGCAATTACTGTGTTTCAGGGAGTCACTGAAGCATCATCTTCAATAATATCATCAATGGAAGTCTATGAGGAGCCCGAGGTATGGATCTTGCCAGTTCCATCTAACTAGATCAACAATGCGTGAATAATTGTCGTTTGAATGTTCTACACAAAGCGTTCATTCGTGTATTGCTATTGAGATGTACGTGGGTATTGGTCCCCAAGTACATTTTGTGTTTTCAATATTATTATACATACTAATGAAAGTTCTATGTTTCAGGGAGTCGATGGAGCGTCAGTGCGTGATGGATGTGCTTATCATGAAAATGTAGTCGTTGCAGCGCAAGAGGAAGTGGAGACATGCACACACGAGTCGGAGCAACAGCGTCCTGATGTTGAAGTTCGAGGCAAGAAAGTTTCAAAGAAAAGAAAGCAAAAGAAGGTTAGTGTCCTGGTCACTATATTATGTTGTTTGTCACTGTTAATAGTTCAATACTGTAAGTTGTGTTTAAACTGAACATCCCTTTTCCAATCTGTCCTCTAGTTGCGAGTGGGTGTACGAACTAGATCTACACAGACAGTGAAGCGAACGAGAGATGTTGCTTGTCAAACCTTTTGGCAGGGACTTGAGACTGGAGATGCATCGTGCCAATGGGAAGAATATGAAGTGATTGACAACGGAGCTATACCACCACCAGCCATTGATAGTGAATGTCCTCCTGGTAGTTCGGATGCAGTTGGAGATAAATTCACAGAATCCACACCCGCAAAAACTAAGACCGCGAGAAAGTTGAAGAAATTGTCCTATTCACCCATTGCCGGAGAAGGAACAGATGTTGCAATGGAAGAGAATGAAGTGGACTACAATGAAACACCTTCAATATCACTGAACATAGCGGAAGACGATATCAGAGATTCTACCTTTCATGTGAGTGACATGTCCTCAACGTTACAGGCCGAACCAGCTGGGATGCAGAGTGACACTATAAGGAAAGAGGCCAAATTCATTGTATTCGATAGTTGTTTGATTGATATAATTATTCGGTTGAAATGTGGGCATTCAGTAGGTGGGGAAGTATGTGGGGAGCCATTGATTAATGTGACTCGTGCAATTCGAGGCACTAACCTTAAAATACATGCCACCTGTACAAAATATCATCCTTTCTCATGGTCTGCACAACCCATGCTGGGACAACTGCCAGCAGGCAATCTACTTTGTGCAGCGGCTGCACTTTTTAGTGGTTCAAGTTTTAAAAAATTAGAGTCTTTCTTTCAGTTTGTGGGAATCCGTTTCATTGCGAAAACTCAGTTCTACAAATACCAAACCGATTATCTATTTCCAGCCATTAGCGAAGCTTGGAGAATGGAAAAAATGTCTATTGATAGTACATTCGCGGGAAAACGGTTCAGGCTAGCCGGTGATGGACAGTGCGACAGCCCAGGATTTTCAGCCAAGTACTGCACCTACCACTTTCAGGACATGGAAAGTAAGAAAATTGTGAGTTCGGTGGTTGTGCAGGTGTCACAAAGTACATCCTCAGTGGCCATGGAGAAAGTTGGCTTTGTAGCATCATTGCAAGAACTACAATCGCGGGGAATGGTGATCGACCTGATAGCCACGGACAGACACGTTTCAATTGCCAAGACAATGAGAGAAGAGTACAAAAATATAAATCACCAATTTGACGTTTGGCATCTTGCAAAAACAATCAATAAAAAAATGTCTGCTGCAGGTAAAAAAAAAGAAACGCAAGGTATTTCACAGTGGTCCAAGTCAATCAGCAACCATCTTTGGTGGAGCTCAAAAACATGTGGAGGGTCGTTGGAAATTCTACTGGAAAAATGGCGGTCAGTAATGCCACACTGCACAAACGTTCATCGTTGGAACACAAACCAACATTTCCACAATTGTGAACATGGCCATTTGTCCACAGAGGAGGCACGGAAGAAGAAGTGGTTGATTCCTTCATCACCCACTCACAAAGCCATTGAAAAGATTGTATTTGATAAAACTATAACAAGAGATTTGAGGGGACTCACGGAATTCTGCCACACAGGAGATTTGGAGGTGTTCCACAATATGTGCCTAAAGTACAGGCCAAAACGATTGCATTTTGGCATGGAGGGCATGATAAATCGGACTCTTCTAGCGGTCTTGGCACATAACCATAACGTTGGACGTCAACAAAGTAGGACGACCGGAACTTTAGGGACGCTTCGCTACAATAAGGCCTTCACTAAAAGAAGTAAACATTGGGTGATCAAACCAGTGTTTGAGGATATGCAATATGAGTTTATTGAGAGACTTATTGTTGACGTCCTAGATAGGCACATAAATGGAGTTGTGAACGAACCTGTGCAGGTGACAACTGCATTGCCACCCAACATTGCCTCTGTTCCATGTCCACCTAAAGAAGAGCTCATTGAGAAATACACATCACGGTTTAAATGATTGTAATTTGATTGTCTGTTCTCTCGAGTCTCCTCATGTCGCAGGCCCATTGAATATGTGTATATATCCAACCTTGTTCATTTGCGCATTAAATTAAACCAAACAGTAATATAAATTATTTTTCCAAAAATATAGAATGTCTCCGTATTTATGGTTCTGTGGGGCAGCAAAGCAAGCAGACAAAATGCAAAGATGGAGTGTAAATTTCAAGTCCTGTAAAACGGCCGTACACTGAATTTAGCTAACTAGGAATGTGTGTTCGTTCAAAGTGAAGGTCAGCTGCTTTGATTTTTTCTCGAGTGCCAGAATGGCCCACGACTCAGTATAAGGTTCTATTGTTATTTGACCTTGACAGGCCGGGACCACGTAAGAAACGATATTGAATATAATTTCAGAAACGAAAGCCATTTCATGTTCGTTCATTAGAAGAAATAAAACGTCGGCATAGAAGGAGTGGTATTTCGGGGCTGCCCTACGCACAGACACAATGGAAAATGCAAATATAATGTAAGTAACTCTTTAGATGAGTTTATACCGCAATTTAATTACTATACAGTAGCTTTAAAGACGGGTTAAGTTGTACTTGTTCATTCTATGTGGCATATTGTTTTGTACCGCGCACTATCTTGGGGAGAACCGTCTCCTTTTACGGAAGCACCTCCAAACCTTCCTCTTTGCTTCTGCTTTCTCTCTCCCTCTCCCCTGCTACAACTTGTCCACTGTCTGCGACCTCGGTCCTGGGCCCTTCCACTCTCCACCTGCACTCCCTGTCAACCCCTGCACTGGGGGACTGTCTCAGTATCCTACAGCCCCCCTTGACGTATAAAACCCAGTTGCACTGTCCTAGCTATGAAATAATTTCCAGACCTAATATATAAAATGAATAATTTTAATAAAGATCTGATGGTGAGACTAATTTCCTTTTTTTATGTTTTTCAAATAGATACATCGTCCATTATTGTCTGTGTCACGAGTACCAGACACCGGCGGATGGCTTTTTCAACCGCCAGCTGCTTCTCAGCGTGAACAACGTTAGCACCCTGACCATTTTGTGGGACGATCGCCAAGTACAAGTATGCCCTTACGCGGTACTAGCGGCTAGATGCAACATACAGACCGTTGTGGTGCCCTAGTGCCTCGTTGTTGGAATAGCCATGCGATTATCAGTGCGACCGAAGAGCTTATTTTATCGTAAACCAACACCCTGTCTACTGCACACGAACATCGCTTGCCTCAAGACGAAATATTTTGGATCGAGAGCAAATAAAAATGCAAATCGCTGAATATTCTCAAAACATTTGATGTCAAATAAATGTACTTTGCCAAATGTACAATCTTGCCGTTTGCTTTTAAACCACTGTTTCATATTCCGAATTGTGGCGCTGTATTGTGAGATGATCTAAGACCCTGTGTACAGCAAAGGAACATCGTGTGCCTCGAAACGAACTTTTTGGAACGTGAGCAAATAAAAATGCTAATCGCTGAATATTCTCAAAACATTTGATGTCAAATAAATGTACTTTACCAAATTTACAATCTTGCGGTTTAATTTAAAAGCACAGTTTCATATTCCCAATTGTGGCGCGCTGTGTTGTTTGAGCTCATCTGTGTTGATTTCCTGGTTCTGTGTGGAGTCGCGTAGAAGACGCCTGGGCGCGTTTGCCTACGCAGCTCAGTCACGTCACGGATAGAGGCGGGGAATATGAATGTTTTGATCAAGTCTGTTTCAGGGGCGGGGGATTTGATTTAGTGCCGCAAAAGCAGGTGAGCCAGGGCGATGCGGCAAGTGAGAGGATTATCATAAAATGGCGGATGTTTTCGAGTGCGTTAATGGACGAAAAGTCGGGTAAGGTCCATAGGAAAGTTTTCTACGATCTACCGATTTATGCTTAAAAACACATGGCCGAACCATAGGAACAATAAAAAAAAAGTCCCGGAACTATCCTTTAATACATTTAAAAAATAAAGTAAAGTATGATCCCGTAGACTGGAGGAGAGGTCCAGGTAGGCTGGGAAGTCTTGGAATATGGGATCTGCAGTGGAGACCAAGGAGTCAAGAGAGGGTTAAAGCAGAGGCAACGAGTGAGAGAGTGGTGACCAAAGTGAGTAAAACGTCTGATAATCTGCTCTCAGCCTCCTCTCTCTCACTCGTTGATCTCACGTCCCTTTTCATCCTTCTCGTTGCAGTCCATTGGAGACCTGAATTTAAAGCGGGCTTCTATTTCTTGTAGTTCATAATATAACTTCACATTATCTTAATGAGTTTTATAAAGTTTGCTAAATTGCATAGTCCATATAAGCAATCACGTGGAGGCCATCAAGGAGTTCCTCATGTTAACGGGAGTCCTTGTCCCCAAAGGGGCAGTCTCTCCCGGTGATGTCCCGCTTGCCTCAGCTCCTAGAGAGGGTGTTGTGGAGCGGGCTCACTTGGGGAGAAGGGACGAATTCCCTCAGTTCATCACATTACCCAACACGTTTTGATAAAGATGTTCTTTTATATTTTCAGGATGTTTGAAAACGATGTTTAGTGCATTGAAAATCTTCTTTATTTAACGCAAACAGATTCTGTTCATGGAAAAAACAATGTAGGCATCTTAATATGATTGTTTAAAACTAATAATGGGATGCAAGAGATGTGATCTACTGGGTAAATTGGAGTCTTTGAAAGTAGGAAATTGTGGGCTGAAATACTGGCTCCTCCACTTTGCCAAACGGTGTGATTCTGGGCAAATCACTATAGGGCCTTCTTTTATTTAATTGCTCAAATTTGGTTCTCTTAGTAGTGATATAGTTCATTTGTCACTGTAAAAGAAATTAGCTGAATCATTTATCCCTAAAATGCACCATTGTCACACCCAAAATCTATCACCTCAAAACCCTCACCCCATACCTGCCCCACTGCCACACCATGTCCATTTGCGGCCTTTGTGACATTGTTCATTGCAAAGACCCTTGTCTTATATCTGCCTGTGCTGGTGGGGCATTGATGGCCTGGTGGCACAAGGCCATCCCTTGGCAAATGAAGCTGCACAGCTCCTGGGCTTCTGATGATGTACATTTTATATGCTGACTGTACCAGGCATATGGAGATTAGCATGGCATAAAATTAAATTACTTTGGTATTTGAGGCTGCACACCGCATATTAAAGCAGTGAGTAGGCATGTGAGGCTATATATGGTGTACTAAGACTATAAATGGCATGTCAGGGATTAACTGGAATAAGATGTCAGTAACTGGCTATGTGATCATGTAATGGCATAAGAAGGCAGTGTGAAGTGACTTGGTTCCAGTGTTGAAGAACCACGCTTTCTCCACCGTCAGTACCTAAGTACTTTTATTCCTGGTCCACAGGTACATCCATCGACACTTAAGATATACTAGTTGTATACACGGATACGCAGACCCTGGACCATCCACACCACAGCCAGCAATAACTCCAACACTCTTGAAACACTCCCCCGGTGGTCCATCAACATTCCACATTGACATTTCATTCATGCATTCAAAAATTCTGGAAAGTAGGTCACTACATCTCTCCCTCCGTACATACCCCAAATGCTCAAATTCAACAACACTCAAATCCACATCCATGACCTCACCATACCACAACTCAGCATGAAATACCTCTATGCATCCCAAAGCAATAAAGCAAACACCACAAACTACCATTCACACACCATGCCCTACAGCAGCAATGTCTGGCCAAAACAAAGCATGCAAGAACCTCATGGTGTAGTAACAACAACAGGAACTGGAAAAGTGCGGCCCTCACCACCCAGAGGTACAACAGAACACTGGTCACCAAAATTATGACCGGAAATACAAAGTTCTTATTCCTTCAGAAACACTCCGGCCACTGACAATCAACCTCCAAGCTCTTGTTCATCCATATACAAAAACTACCACAAAGAGACAATAACCCTATTGCCTCCATAGATAAATATTCGCAAACCGTAAGAAGCAACCGTGAAACCCAAAACCACATGGCTATACATACCAACCCACCAATTTCTGAAACCTATCCAGGAAGCCAGCAGACAATTGGACTCCACACCATGCAACCCGCTGCCCAAACCAACCACTTAACAATGACAACAATGAGTGGCAAAACTGCCAACCTAAAAGATACATGGCTAAATCTGCCCACCCACCAATTCCTGAGATCCGCCCAGCATCCCAGAGGATAGAGGCACACCAATACTGAGACCCACCACCCCTAACACATGGCATCACAAACAAAACATAAGCAAATGGCAATAAACCAATGGCTTAACCTGCCAACCTACCAATTTCTGGAATCCGGCCAGCATACTAGTCGACAACATTCCATACCATAGAACCCGCCGCCCAAACTGAACAGTGGTAAATAAATTCCTCTGCAACATGTCATGGTACCCCACAAACATCCGTTCTTCCAGCATTTATTCAAGCCCCACCAGAAAACAGAACCAATGTTACATTTACAAAAGCAATAACGGCGTAATCTTGAAATCTGACCATTGAGGTCCACCGTAGCCAAACCCCTGTCCCAATGTGCCTGTGTGAAACCTGCACCCCAAAGCCCAAGTCCCCAAGAAGAAACCCATGTTCCCAAACGTCCCTGTGTGAACAGCCTTCACCCGCAAGTAAGGGTGACCAGACATCACAGTTTTGCCAGGTCTTTTCCGGAATTGGGTGCTCTGTCCCACTTTCTCAAGATCATTTTTCTATTGAAAACTGTGGTGGTCTGGGTTTTTTGTAGTAGGTTTTCATAGTTGGCAGGCAGGAATGCACAATCCCACACAGAAGAAATGCGGCATTTTACGAATTATTATAGGTATCAGGTAATAATGTCGCCATGAAAAAAGTCATCATGTTGGTGACTTTTTAAAAATAAATACATTAATGGTGCACCCTCCAGACTATTAAACTATTTCACCAAATATTCAAGGACTAGAGGTAATAATATATAATTATACCCCTCCTAGAATATTTGGGAGAAAAAATGTTGGTAGCCAGGAAAAATTCACCAGAACCCGACGACTTTTTCACATGGATCCTTATTATAGTGGTAGTTTGTGATCAATTAATTATAATGTGTGTTTATTCCACCAGTAACACTTAAACCTCCTTCTCCTCCAACCACTTCTGAAGTGTAGTGACTTAACAACCACTTTCAACAGTTTTCTGTTCATGTTAGTTGCCCTGTCCCGGTTCTTTACTTTTTTAATCGGGTCACCTCAAGTCCCATAACACGTCTAACTACTTGAACTCAAATTTCCTGTGCACACCCCCGCACCCATTCATACATTACATTGCAGACCATCCTGCACCCCTATATGCTTTACCAAATTCCCACCTGAAATAAGGGTGACACTTAATGGGCAGAATTATTATAAGTTTATTAGTAGATATTTAACCTTGTTTTATAATGTTATATATTAACATAAGGGGACATGAACTGCCGGCATCTCTTCTCTCCTGCTCTTCTCCAACTGCCACTGTCCGTATTCCATTGTAAAATCCTTCCTTGCTCATCCCTGTCTCACGTGCAGTCCTCTCAAGCTGAGCATGATTCATGTGCCTGCACACTACACTTAGGATATTACACATCCCCCTTCCTTACGGAACCGCATCACATTTGTTGATTCACATAGTCTGAAAGACATCTCGGTCGTCTGTAGCTTCTTCCGGCTCCGGACCTCTTCCCAGCACCATCCCGATGAATATCTGAGTAGTGTGCCAAGGAAGATACACCACCAATCAAACTACCCCTCCTATTCTCACTCCACTCACTTCCACTACTTATACCTCTTTCATCATACACTCCACTTCTTTCTTCACCCATGCCAAACCTTTCATCGATCTCGCTCTCCATCTCTTCATCCCTTAACACCATCACTTTTTCATTATTCCATACTCTGCCATCTTTCGTCTTCACAGCATGTGAAAATACCTCTACCACTCTAATAGGCGTAGACCGATGACATCCATCTTTCCTCAATGCCACTGTAAGTTTTATCCTTACCAAACAGCCAACATATGGTCCTGGACCTTTCCTGAAATACTTCCTGTCATGCAATCTCTTATTATTTAACTGACTCTGTAGTATACTCTCCTTCACTCCATCCAGATTGATTTTATTACCTGCCACAGCACTCATCCAACCTGGGTAAAGTTTGGTATTTGCTTTTCTAGCCCTACTCAACTCAAAAGGAGAAACCCCTGTTGTGCTGAGAGGAGTAAATCTGTGAGCTAGTAATGTCTCCTTAACAGCCACGTTCCAATTTTTACCATTTGCCCAGGCCAGCTTTACGGCATCCTTGATTATCCTATTACATCGCTCTACGATACCATTGGCCTGGGGATGGTAAATGTCACGCTCACCTGATTCCCACGGAGGCGCAGGTTTGGCTTCGAGTGCTGATGCTTCTTCAATGGTGAAGCGCAGAACTCTGAGGATGGACAGGTAGGGCCCCTCTACTCTGGCTTCTCTGGCTCTCAGGAATATTCCCCTGTGCGTGAAAAGGGAGTATTACCTACTGACGGAATAATGCTCAAGCCTCCCACTCCCTTCCAACCCTCCATGATACCCTTCCACGATTCCCCGTGAAGTCTCACCTTAGGGTCTGGAAGGATGAGTTCTCCATCCTGCTTCTGATGCAGGGGCGCGTTGAAACCCAGTTACTTCACTGGATTGAGGTTTGATGGGAGTTCAAATAAGCTTGACTATTCAGGTAAGGCGCTGTAAGAGTTCTGTAGCAAGTTCAAAAGTTCAAGCTTAATAATAATGTTCATTGTCTTATTGCAGCAAGCGCTAACGCTTATGTCTTTTTCCCCTTAGGGGCCGGGGTTCGGAATGCCGGAGATATGGCGCCGACCCGAAGTGAAACGTGAAGTTCCAGTAAATGACAGGTAAGTTCTGGATGAGCGTTCAGGTAATGTCTTTGCATTCGCTCATTCAATGTCTTTGTCTTTTTTCCCCATAGGGGCCGGGGTCCGGAATGCCAGGAAGCGGCAGGACCCGAAATGAAATGGGAATGACCCAACAGGTAAGTCTTAGAAGGAAACTGGGCTTTTCCTATTCCCTTCCTTCTCTCACCTTGTGTTCTTGTCTTTTTCTCTCTAGGCTCTGGGAAGTGGCTGCGGATCCGGATGATCGCTGCTGAAGATGGAGGTGCCCAGGAAAGGTAAGTGAAATGCAGCGCTGCAGCGATCGAAGCGAAATGCTTTTAAAAATGATGTCTTCCCTTTCAGGATCGTCGGTGTGATGTCTCCGTGATGCAGCTTTAGCAGGTAAGGTCTTCTTTCTCTCCAATTCTCTCTTATCTCCCCTTGCAGGAGACCCAGGATGTTGACAGGCGTGGCTGAAGTCCAGATGCAGGAGCTGACACGGTGAGCGTTCAGTTGCGAGGAGCAGAACAACGCGAAGCGTGAGTTGCTGATCGGGCGTGGTTTAAATAGCTTTGGAAGAAGTTCCAGGTATGTATCCTTCCACCGATCAGGTATGTATCCTTCCCCGACCACACCCAGGTGGAAAGTAGTCCCACAGGTAAAGTAGTTCCATTCAGGCCTCAAGAGGGCCTGGATGTAGCAGCATGGTCTGCATCAGGTAAGTGCACATTAAAACACTTGAACACATGTCTAGCATTATGAGCCTGGCGCCTAAGGCGCCAGGACAGGGGTCCAACATGAGCCTGGCGCCTAAGACGCCAGGACTGTGTCCAAAGGGCCCCAGCTTGGGCCCGCTGGCACTTCCCTGGGGGGAATGATGCCTGCCTCTGGGGTTGCTGGGTCGGACCTGGCTCCTTGGAGGTAGGCATCATGACAGTAAATCGCACAACATTTGTGAATAATAGACCTATCACTCAAATATATCTCTAATTCTTTGGATTTAAACTAGGAACCATTGTCTGTGAGAATCTCTTGGGGATAGCCTTCCCTTTCACATACTTCTTCCAGGAACTCAATAACCTTCCGTGTAGTGACCTTTGGCAAAAATGTGATTTCAACCCATCTGGTTAACATGCCAATGACCACCAATCCAAACGCTGAATGACCATCACTTCATATAGGACCAATCAGATCCATAGTGTCAAGACTTGATGGTCGTGTAGAACGATGATACATCCGTCCTCAAGTACCACCCGAGCAAACAAGAAACTACTGCCCGAGCGGTCCTTGAGGCCACAGGTGGTGAATTTCGTCAGCCGGAACCAGGAATGCCGGAAGATGCCCCCCACGACCACTGTAAGGCAAACACGGGGTTAGATAATAAACACAGAACCCTAGACTTGAATATGAACACGTAAGAAGTCTACAATGTGGCTTACCCTTAGGAGTTTGTCGGTACCCAATATTGGTGTAGGGATGTTATCAGAGGCAGCCGGCAAGGTTGACGACAGGATGGCAGCCTGGCAATGCACTTAAGAGGATGTAATCGCCACCTGACGTAGAAGCCAGAAACTGTGAGCCAATCAGGTATGGGAGTCCTGAAATGTACGTGATGCAAGAACAGAGTTTGTAACAAAGGGGCAATCCGATAGCAGTCCGAGGACAAAACCGTGGGCACATCCAGGAGAAACAGTTCCAGCAAGGTACAGCAAGGGAAATCCAAAAATCAATCCGAGGGAAGAGCCGAGGTCATAACCAGAAAGGAGTAAGTTCCAGGCAAAGGTACCGTGATGGGAAGGACCAAATCAGAGTCCAAGATCAATCCGAGGTCAAATAGCCAAGTGGTAGTCTATAATCCGTAATCCGTAATGCGCCCAACAGGATCAGCTGTGAAGCGCTGGATGGCAGTCAGTGTGTCGCTTTTGAACGCTGACTAGCGATCACGTGACTCTCGTCATCCGTCACGTGATCGAACGTGCTGAGGAGGAGCTCCCAGGCGCCGGCAATGGAGACGTTGTAGAATGCCTGTGGCGCGTCTTCACGGCAACTGCCAACGCCGGGATGGAAACCAACGCCGGGATGGGAAATGAGGCAGAAACCAGCGTCGCTGACCTTGTCCCACCCCTTGCCGGCAGGCCTGCAGGTGAGAGTATGTCCTGGCACGTGTTTTGTTGGTGGTAGTGGGGGCTGGTTTATGGGGTATGTCCACAGGACGCATGGATGATGATGGGGGTGTGACAGAGCCCCCCCTCAAGGGCCTACGACCCTGTGGGCTGGAAGGGTGTTCCCTGTGGAACCGAGCCACCAACAACGGAGCATGGACATCAGAAGATGGAACCCAGGACCTTTCCTCAGGACCATATCCCAACCAGTCCACCAAGTATTGCAACCGCCCTCTAACAACCCGGGACCCTAGAACAGCGCTAACCTCGTACTCCTCTTGGGAAACCACAGGGACAGGACCAGGAGTGGGAGCAATGCGTGTGGTATCAGGACAAGGCTTGAGGAGAGACGTATGAAAAATGGGGTGCAGCTTCCATGAAGCGGGGACGTTGAGTCGGTAGGGTACCGGATTCAGGACCTTGGAGACCCTATACGGGCCGACAAAACGGGGCAGCAGTTTACGACAACGCGGTATATGTAGGTGTCGTGTAGACAACCATACCCGGTCGCCTTGTTTGTATGACGGGGCATCTTTCCTTCTTCTGCTAGCGGCAGTTCTCATAGACACCTGGGCCTCCTGGAGATGGACAAGGGTTTGGGCGTGTATGGATGCGAGATCTCTGGCACAATCATTTGCCGCAGGGGTACCGGTACACAATACAGGGGCACTGGAGAGATCCAAATCAGAAAAGGGTAGAGTACGTGGATGTTGGCCGTAGAGTGAGAAAAAGGGAGAAAAACCAGTGGACGAGTGCAAGGAGTTGTTATATGCAAATTCTGCAAAATGAAGTGAGTCAAGCCAGGTATGTTGGAATTGCAAAGTCAAACACCGTAAGTACTGTTCCAAGGCCTGGTTTACTCTCTCGGTTTGGCCGTCGCTTTCTGGATGGTAAGCTGAAGAGAAGCGGGCATCTATACCTAGTAGTTTGGTAAGAGCCACCCAGAAACGTGACGCGAACTGAGACCCCCGATCTGACACAATGACACTTGGCAAACCGAACAGACAGAAAACGGATTTAAAGAACATTTGAGCCAATGAGGGAGCAGTAGGAATGCCTTTGCATGGTAAAAAACGGGCCATTTTGTGTACGAGTCTACTACCACCCAAACCGTGTCGTAGCCTTGTATACGTGGTAGATCAGTTATTAGGTCCATGGACACCGTATGCAAGGGTTTCGGGGGTATGGGCAACGGTTGTAGCAGTCCCAGCGGACAACCCTTCCTAGTCTTGCATTGTGCGCATGTAGAGCTGGTGTTGACATATGTCTCCACGTCTCACAGCATCGATGGCCACCAGCACCAGCGTTTTAACAATTCCAGGGTACGTCGCTGACCTGGGTGGCCATTGATAGGAGCATTGTGGAACCACTCTAAAGCCTGGTTGTGAGTGTCACTGGTGGGTAGGAACAGTTTTCCTTGAACAAAAGGCAACCCATCCTGCATAACGGTATCCCAATCATCCAATACCCGGGGATTTTGTGTAACCCATTGGCGTATAGCCGTTAACATAGGCAGAGACGGAGTGCAGGTACAAACAACATGGCCTTTATCCAGGAGAGTTTCGGGATATGACGGGAGAGGAACCCCCCCCAGGTGAACGGGACAGGGCATCCGCTTTACCATGGATCAATCCCGGTCTGTGTTTGACAAGGAAGTCGTAGGCAGCAAAAAAGAGGTGCCACCGAACTTGTCTACTATTGACGCATTTCAGTGACGCTAGGTCCTGAAGGTTTTTGTGGTCTGTGTAGACGGTGGTCTGATGTTTTGCCCCCAGAAGATTGTGTCTCCAGACCAAAAAAGCGTCTCTGATGGCCAGGAGCTCCTTTTCAGTGACTGTATAGTGAGTTTCGGTCGGTGTGAATTTCCTGGAATGGTAGGCCACCGGGTGTAATGCTCCGGTGGTGGGACATGGTTGGGACAGGACGGCACCTAAGGCAAACGAAGAAGCATCCGCTTCTACGATATACGGGAGCTCTGGGTCAGGATGCTGCAGGACTGGGGCCGTGGTGAAGAAGGTCTTAAGGGAGTCGAAGGCTGCTTGATGTGCAGCGGTCCAGACAAACGATACTGCGGGACTGGTCAATGCGGTTAAGGGCGCCACAATGGAGGAGAAGTTTGCGATGAACCTCCGGTAAAAGTTCGCAAACCCTAAAAAGGACTGTAATTGTTTCAACGTAACAACGTATCTGTGATAGCCTGGACTTTGGATCGGTTCATTGTTAGCCTCCCAGGTGAAATATGAAAACCCAGGAATTCAACTTCAGCTGTGTGAAACAGACATTTCTCAGGTTTAGCATATAGCGAGTTCTTTCTGAGCCTTGTGAGTACCTCTCAGACATGAAGGACATGTTCGGCCAATGATTGGGAGAATATCAGTATGTCATCCAGATACACCACGACATAGATGTTCAGAATATCACTAAATATATCATTTACCAACCGTTGGAACTTGGCAGGGGCATTACAGAGGCCAAAAGGCATCACCATGTACTCATACAATCCTTGTCGAGAGCAGAAGGCAGTCTTCCACTCATCACCAGGGCGCATGCGGACTTAATTGTACGCCCCCTGGAAATCTAGCTTGGTATAGATGGAAGCATTGGTCAGTTTGTCTAGTAGGGTAGAGATGAGTGGGATGGGGTAACGGTTCTTTATGCTGATTGCATTCAGACACCTGTAATCTACACAGGGGCGGAGATCTCCCTCTTTTTTTGGGACAAAAAAAATGGGACTGGCCACAGGTGAAGAAGAAGGCCTGATATGACCTAAGTGTAGGGCGTGGCAGATGTATTCTTTAAGGGACGTTTCTTCTGATGGTGACAGTGAATATATGCGTCCCTTGGGAAGCGATGCCCCATCAATCAGATCAATGCGACAATAATATGGTCTGTGAGGGGGCAGTATCTCGGCGGATGTTTTATTGAAAACCGAATGGAAATCATGGTATTCTGGGGGTACTCCTGACAAAGTGGCTCCCACCGTATGTGTTGCTTCGGGTGGGCCGTTCTCCCCTACAGGGACTAAGTGTAGCCCCCCGAGTGCCCTCGCAGGGTTGTTGAAGTCTTCTTCCAGTAGACAGAAATGTTGGCAAACGTCTGATTCAAAGGAAACCTGACCCGTACCCCAGTCGATGAGTGGGTTATGCCTTTTCAACCAGGGGAGGCCTAGGATTATCCCGAACTGTGGTGTTGATATCAGGTCAAAGGACAGTTGTTCTTTATGGTTACCCTGGATAATCACGTCCATCTGGGCGGTCTGTTGTTTGATCGGACCAGAAATGAGAGAGGGCCCGTCCACAGTTTGGACTGGCTCGGGATGTGTCTTGGTCACTAGTGGAAGGTTCAATGTTTTGGCCAGAGATATATCAATAAAGCAACCGGTAGCCCCTGAATCAATAACGATATGGACCATGTGTGAACACTCCCTATCAGTGTGAAGCACTGCCTGAACGACTACTGGTCTTACTGGGCCGAAGGTAGGAACCCTGGGGTTGTGAATCGAGCTCGTCTTGTCCCCCGTACTCAAGGACGAGCTTTCTGAAAACCCGAAGACTTGTTCTTCGGGTGTCGTGGGCAATCTTTGACGAAATGACCACTGAGGCCACAATAGAAGCATGCATTGTCGGCTCTCCGACGCTCTCTTTCAGTCTGAGTGATGGGACTTCGTAGACCTCCTATTTGCATGGGTTCACTTGCGCCATCCGGTGGAGAGGGCAAGGTATTTCCTGAAAAACCATATCCCGCCCAACGTTCGGTCTTCCGAGCGTCTACTTGGAGAGTTAGGTCTACTAGTTTGGGATACGCATCAGGAAGGGAAGGGATGACAGCAAGAGCGTCCTTCATAGCGTTACACAGACCTTTGTAGAATACCACAGCTTTCTTGTTTTCGGGCCATGAAGTCTCAGCTGACAATTGGTTGAAGCGTGTGATGTATTCTATTAAGGTTTGTCTACCTTGGGATAGTTCTAGGAGCTCTAGATCCCGGGACTGGGCTTTGTACCTGGTATCAAATACTTTGGCCAACTCACTCACCAGGAGATCCAAATCGTAAAGGGCTGGGTGGTTGTTCTCAAGAAAAGGGTTAGCCCAAGTAGCAGCAACCCCGGTCAAATGGGAGAGCAAAAAGGCGGCTTTTGTGTTGGAATCATGGAACACCAGTGGTCGACAAAGAAAATGAAGCTTACACTGATTGATAAATGTGCGATATTTCCTGGGGTCTCCCTGGAACTTCTCAGGGGGTGCCAATGGAAACTGGGTAGGTAACACCACGGGAGTAGGTGGTGTAGGGGGTACAGAGGGACCTGGGGTTGGGGTTGCCTGATCACCAAATTCGGCATCAGCCGGTAATGGATTGCGGGTGCTTTGGATGTTATCTAAGCGATGATGTATCGCGGTTGTGGCAGCCGCCAATTTGGTTCTAAGGGATGCAACAGCTTGCATTAGAGCAGCCACAGGGTCCCCGGCAGTGGGTTCCATCATCTGGACGACCAAAACGGGCTTCACAGTCTGTCAAGACTTGATGGTCGTGTAGACCGATGATACCTGCGTCCCCAAGTACCACCCGTGCAAACAAGAAACCACTGCCTGAGCGGTCCTTGAGGCCACAGGTGGTGAATTTCGTCAGCCGGAACCAGGAATGCCGGAAGATGCCCCCCATGACCACTGTAAGGCAAACACGGGGTTAGATAATAAACACAGAACCCTAGACTTGAATCGAATACGTAAGAAGTCTACAATGTGGCTTACCCTTAGGAGTTGGTCGGTACCCAATATTGGTGTAGGGATATTATCAGAGGCAGCCGGCAAGGTTGACGACAGGATGGCAGCCTGGCAATGCACTTAAGAGGATGCAATCACCACCTGACGTAGAAGCCATAAACTGTGAGCCAATCAGGTATGGGAGTCCTGAAATGTATGTGATCCAAGAACAGAGTTTTTTAACAAAGGGGCAATCCGATAGCAGTCTGAGGACGTGATCGAACATGCTGAGAAGGAGCTCCCAGGCGCCGGCAATGGAGACTTTGTAGACTGCCCGTGGCGCGTCTCCACGACAACTGCCAACGCCGGGATGGAAACCAATGCCGGGATGGGAAATGAGGCAGAAACCGGCGTCGCTGACCTTGTCCCACCCCTTTCCGGCAGGCCTTCAGGTGAGAGTATGTCCTGGCACGTGCTTTGGTGGTGGTAGTGGGGCTGGTTTATGGGGTATGTCCACAGGATGCGTGGATGATGATGGGGGCGTGACACATAGAAATTTTACTCCACGGACTCTCTGGAATTTCTCTCAACACCATGGGAGAACTAGCACCCCTGCATACTTTATCGCTACTTGAGCAAAGGATACACTTTCTGATCCGGTCTTCAATTTGAAGATCACATCCGGGCCACCAATATGTATTTCTGATTCTTCTTTTTGTCTTTACTATGCCCTGGTGACCTTTGTGGCCTAGATGCATTATCTTCTCTCTCACACTGGTTGGAGGTATCATCTTATCACCCTTCATGAGACATCCACTCTGCAAATACAGTTCCTCTCTTACTTCCCAGAATGCTTTGACTTCTGAACAGAACACCTCGTTCTTCCTCCACCTTCCTTCCTCAACATTTCTTACAATTTCCTACAACGTTTCATCTTTCTCCATTTCATCTTTCCAATCCTGTTCAGAAATGGCTTGATCCGAAACTGCACAAACAACCTCTTGTTCCTCAGAATCATCATCAACCTCCTCTAGAACAGTCAGGCGAGATAAACTGTCTGCCGTAACATTTTTTGATCCCGGAATGTGTACAACTTTGAAGTCAAATTCTTAGAGTCTGGACACCCATTTCCTGATTCTACTAGATACTTTGTTGAGACCCTTGGTAATAAATATTTGAACTAATGGCTTGTGATCCGTATGCACCTTGAACTGTACGCCCCATACAAAATTCCGAAACTTCTCCATGGCCCATTTTATTGCCAGGGCTTCCTTCTCGATAGTGGCATAATTCTTTTCTGCCCCTTTCAAAAGTCTGGACGCAAAAGCAATCACAAATTCCTGTCCATCATGGTACTGTGTCAAAGATGCACCAAGCCCCACCTCACTTGCATCAGTTGTGATTACAGTCCTCCTTACTCTCACAAAACTTTGCAAAGCCGGGCTCTAGCAAGAGATTCTTTAATGAGGCAGAATTCCTTATCGCTTGCTTTATTCCACACAAATTTCTTGTTTATCTTCAACATTTTTTCTCAACTCTACTGTGGTCTGAATAATTCTCTATAAATTTTGCATAGTATTCAGCCATCCCAAGAAATGTTCTGAGTTGTTCCATGTTACTCGGTACCATCATAGATTTAATAGATTCCGCCAAGTCCTTCTTTGGTTTGATGCCCTCTCCAGATATTATATGTCCTAGGTTTTCAATTTCTTTTCTGTCTATTTTAGACTTGACCTTACTGAACACCATGCCTGCCTGGTGTAATTTCTGTAGTACTCCATTGAGTCTTAAATCATGTTCCTTCTGGTCATTGGCGTAGACTAATACATCATCTTGAAAGAAGACAACTCCATCCAGATCTCCCAATACTCTCTGCATAACTCTCTGGAAGGCCAACGCAGCTGATCTAAGGCCAAAAGGCATCCTCCTAAATTGATAAAGGCCTTCCGGTGTTATAAAAGCAGTAAGATGTTCAGAGTCATCGGAGGTCATTACGACCTTGGTGCTAAGTGCACCAACTTTACCACCATGGTGTAAACTCTGTTTACACCATGGTGGATGGCGGATTTACCGCCCCATTCCAAGGTGAGTGGGGCGGTAAATCCCCATTTCCCATGTTCCCTTCCCCATTCCCATTTTTGCCCCATAGGGCTTAATGGGAGTGGGGAAGGCGCTAATTACGCCGCCGTAAATTACGGCGGCGTAATTAGCACCATGGCGGGTTAGCGCCATGGATTTTAACGCCTGCAAAAAGCAGGCGTTAAAATCAGAATCAGGCATTAAGGGTTAACGGTGGCGTTAACCCTTAACGCCTGAGTTGTAATGAGGGCCATCATGTAGCCTGACCTGGTGATAAGCAGCAGTGAGGTCTAAGGTGGAGAATACTTTCGCTGGTCCCAACATTGAAATTAGTTCCTGTATATTGGGTAACGGGTGCCTATCGGGAACCACACACTTGTTCAATTCCCTCATATCCCTCATATCAACACATAATCTCACCTTTCCTGTTGGCTTTCTCACAATGACCATTGGTGATACCCACTCTGCAGCGTCAATTCTCTCTATTATACCTTGCTTTTCCAATTTGAGTAGTTCCTCTTTAACTTCTTGTCAGGGATGGCACTCTATTAAGAGTAGCACAAGACACCCAGAAAGGGTTTGGGTGGTTGTGCCAAAATAAAGTGGACAGATAAGTACACACACAGCAGAGAGGAAAGAGAACAAAGAGTAGGCCAGAGTAGCAAGGGAAAAAGGTACAGAATGAATTCCCTCTTGGGGTGTATGCAGATCTAGGAAAAGAGTATTCCACGAACCTTAGGAAAAACTCTAGCCTTCTACACAGTTTGCTATAACAGAGGCCCACGCTGTTTGCTCATGGCTTGGAACAGCAGCTATGGGTGTCTGTAATGTAGAAACGAAACAAGGGAAGGGGCAGCGGTTGACTGATGGGAACCAACAGACAAGCTCTGTACAAAAAGGGTCTACAAACAGTACAAGAGAAGATACTACAGACAAATCCAGGAAAGGAGGTGATAGCAAACTAGCAGAAGGAAATGAAGGGAAAGTCGTGTAACAGGATAGGATAGCAGAGGACAGTAAGGAACAAGGTTGAGAGCTCAGAGGAGCAGGAAAGCAATGAGCAAGCCCACAGGAGCAGGGCTGTAAGTTAGAGAGCCCAGATGAAAAGGGCTTAGGGCAGCAGAGTAAAGCAGGCTGCACGGTAAGGAACCCAGAAGGGCCGGGTGGCAAGGAGTGGGCCCTGAGGGGCAGGGCCGCTGACCGTAGAAGGTAGCAGAGGACTGTATCGGGCTGCTAGGCCGAGAACCCAGCGGAAAAAGATAGGTAGTAGGCAGCGGAGCGTGATAAGCTGCGAAGTAGGAAGGCCAGAGGACAAGGGCTGTAGGCAACCAGAGTGAGGTAGGCTGCAGAGCAGGGAGCCCAAAGGACAAAGGCTGAAGGCAGCCGGAGTGAGGCAGGCTGCAGAGCAGGGAGCCCAGAGGACAAGGGCTGAAGGCAGCCAGAGTGAGGCAGGCTGCAGAGCAGGGAGCCCAGAGGACAAGGGCTGAGGCTGGAAAGCAGCAGAGCGTGATCAGCTGAAATGTAGAGAGCCCGCAGGGCAAGGGCAGAGGCTGGAAGGCAGCAGAGCGTGATCGGCTGCAATGTGGAGAGCCGGGCAGGGCAAGGGCGGAAGCTGGAAGGCAGCAGAGCGTGATCAGCTGCAATGTGGAGAGCCCAAAGGAGCAGGGCTGTGAGGCAGGGAGCCTGGAAGGCAATGGCAGGAGGCAGCGAAGTGTAACAGGCTGCAATTCAGGAAGCCCAGAGGAGCTGGACTGAGGTAGGGAGCCCAGAAGGCTAGGGCTGTAGGCAGCAGGGTGTAGCAAGCTGCAAGGCACGAAGCCCAGAGGAGCTGGACTGAGGTAGGGAGCCCAGAAGGCTAGGGCTGTAGGCAGCAGGGTGTAGCAAACTGCAAGGCAGGAAGCCCAGAGGAGCTGGACTGAGGCAGGGAGCCCAGAAGGCTAGGGCTGTGGGCAGCAGGGTGTAGCAAGCTGCAAGGCAGTATCCAAGCAGGAGAGATGGTAAACAGCATACAAAGATCCGTAGAAAGACGCGAAAGGTGGAGGAAGGACTCTCAGATGCAAGAGGCTGAGCCACTGCAGGCAGCAGCCTTTATACTGCCTAGCCCAGCACAGAGGCAGGCTAATTGGTTGCACCTGGCTAAGCACACCTGCAGGCAATCGGCCACCTCCCTTTCTGTTCCTGGACTGGTGGAAGCAGGGCAAGTCCCTAGGGCTTCTGGGTGGTGTAGTTCCTTTGATAACCACTAGGAACAGCCAGGAATCGATGCTTGTAGCCAGGTGCATTGTGGTATACGTAGTTTGTTGGAAAAAATAATAAAGCACCAAAGTCTCGCAAATGGGAAATAAAGTTCCCAAAGTAAATATAGATGGATCCAAGAGTCTGTTGTAAATAAATGATAAACAAATAGTCCATATTGAGCGTAAATGGATGCACCCGTGGCGCAGGCATGACACTTCTGTACGGAGAGCTAATGGTACACTTCTGAGAAACTGAGCTACGGGCCTAGAACCGACTTTAATATGATGCGATGAGAAAATCCTTTCAGGCAACCTATAACATCATCCTTGAATATTTCACTCTTAACTTTCTGTATATTCTCAATGTTACTTCCTTCAACTTGAAATACAGTATCTTCGGCATTTGGGTCTAATCGCACTTTCAGTAATTTTTGATGGGTCCAACTAAGTAAAGCCGTCTCACCTCTCTTTGAAACATAGATGCAACCGTATGCCTGGCTATCCTTAAATTCTAATTGTGCCATAAACCAGCCTGTGAGATCTATTCCAGCACCTCCGTAAGCTTTGGGCTTCACATCTACTTCACGTTGGTATTCCGGTCCTCACATCTTCCACGTCTCTTCTGGAATTAAAGTATATTTGGCACCTGAGTCCACCATCATTATTATAGGAGAGCCATTTATTAAGACTTTTGTTCTGGGACTTTCAACTTGTGTATCTTCGTCAGAAACCATGAACACACATTCACCCTCTTCATCATCGTCACCAATCCAGTTGGAGGTATGATCATCATACTGGTTAGACCTACAGCACTTAGCTAGATGCCCTTTTCCTCCACATCTTCTGCAAATGATTTTGAGTGCTGGACATTCATTATTATTCGCCCAGTGTGATGGACTGCCGCATCTATAACAACCTCTTAGTCTGGGCCTTCCCCTTCCACTTTGGGACGCCTGTCCCTTGTTTTGATGTCCTCCTCCCAACTTGGACCACCTATTTGATTCAAATTTGTCTGTCTTCCTTGAATCCACTCTGTCTGGTGTCTTCACTATTGCACGGTTCTTGTATACTTCCGTATTTCCTGCACCCCTCAGACGTGAATTGTTGAGGTTTGACATCATCTTATTGCGGTTGGGAGACAACTTATTCTTCTTGGGACCGGTTATCATGCCTATCTCTTCTTCCAGTTCAGGCTGAATCATGTTTACAGAGGGTTTGAGCGACACATCTTTCACTCTGTTCTCTAAAGTTATTACACACGATTCAGTACGCTCAACTTCCTTGGCCAGTCTTAATACTATATCAAGTGAGGGGTCATCTTCAGACCATAGTCTCTCTCTTACTTTCCCACTTCTACACTCAAGCATGAATTGGTCTCTTATCCGCTCCTCTAGTTGTCCCTCAAATTTGCAATTGCGAGGCAATTTTCTCAAAGCAGTAACATATTGTTCTACTGTCTCATCCTGCTCCTGAACTCTTTTGCCGAATTTGTACCTTTCCAGTATGGTGCTCATTTTCTTGTCATAATGTTTATTGAGTTTGGCTATGGCTATTTCATATTTGTTCATGTCCCCTAATTCTTCGCCCACCAAATCTGGAAGATCTTCAAATTTCTATTGTCCGGCCGGACCCAAACAATGCATCAACAAAGATTTCTTTCTCTCAATACTGTATGTCGCGCAACAAACTACATGGGCGTAATGTTCAAATGCTTTAAGCCAACGCTTCCATGGAAGGGTTGGTTCTCCAACTTCCGGCAGGAACATTTGAGGAGGTTGGACCCCTTGTAATGCCATGTTGTTCTTTCTTTATTGATAGGGGGGGTCTAAAAACTACACAAGGTTGCGTGACACTTATGTGACCCTGTGGGGTATTTAACAAAGGAGAGGCCTTATATTGTTGATATGAGTATAGACCACCGTAGGTTATGTGGATAATATGTGAAACGGAAGCCACGTAAACATTAAAAAAAATGTGAGGTGTATTCCACTGTGGGCTGTGTGTATCGTATTTGAGCTATGTGGATCGTATTTGAAATGG
This sequence comes from Ambystoma mexicanum, assembly GCF_040938575.1. NCBI lineage: Eukaryota > Metazoa > Chordata > Amphibia > Caudata > Ambystomatidae > Ambystoma > Ambystoma mexicanum. The sequence continues at coordinate 71,930,239 of NC_090938.1, forward strand.
AAGCTACGCCACAACAGTAACACGGTTAAGATTTCAACATGTAAAAAAAAGCTTCCTTTTAGTATAATCCTCCAAGTCAATGAAGTATGCAAGCAGTTTGTCTAAGCAAACTCAAAGGCGTATTGTATGTCGGAAACCGCCTATTATAACTGCGGTATGCCCGCCCACTAAAGCTTGGCACCTCCTTTCCGTCAAATATCAAAACAGTATACGACGCTGTTCTTTGGATAGTAGTGCGCTTCCCATTGGATGCGGTGTAGCCGTAAAACGTTTCGGGGCGTCAAATACGGAAGTAAACACTGTATGTGCGGAGACCTTGCTGATTCTTTCAGGGCTCTGGATTAACAAGCTCAAAGAGTGTGGCGATTCGTCGTCGTCGGCGGCGACGGAAGGCTCCAAATACAACGGACGTTCCTACCTTCTCCGTGGCCGGAGATCCTTCTCAATGGCCACAATAGGTTTCACGATCCTTGTCGCCATTGAAGTAAGGGTGACACTTAATGGGCAGAATTATTATACGTTTATTAGTTAATATATAACATTATAAAACAAGGTTAAATATCAACATAAGGGGACATGAACTGCCAGCATCTCTTCTCTCCTGCTCTTCTCCAACTGCCACTGTCCATATTCCATTGTGGAATCCTTCCTTGCTCATCCCTGTCTCACGTGCAGTCCTCTCGAGCTGAGCATTATTCACGTGCTATGCACAGTACACTTAGGATATTACACCACATGAGCTAATATGAGGACACAACATAAACACAACAGCAATAATATTGACAGGCCTCCAAACATAACGTTACGTCAAAACCCCCCTTTCCAGAGGGCTAACAGCCATTGTTCAAGGCCACCACATGAAACAAAACAGCATTTGACAGACACCAGCCTCACCCCACACAAAAGTCCATTTAACTCTGTCATATTGTGACTAGGACGCATGGCCCTCCCTCATCGTTATGAGGGGAAGGCCCATGTTTGGGCCAGGACAAGGAGAAGTGACCTTGGGCTAGGGAGGGGCGGGGGAAAGGGGAAAGTCAGTCAAGCTGTATACCGGCATGCAATAAAGGCGCGTTTGTCTGCACCGGCCCGTATACGTGTGTTTCTTGAAGATAGGCCTCCTCAACCCCGAGCAGTCCTCCGCGCCACACGCTCATGCAGCTCCAACGACCATGCTTGCACCTCCAAGGAGGTGCAGGACAGGAGGGTGCCGTCGGGCACAGTTTACGCACCACACACTCACGCGGCTCGAACGGCCAGGCTGGCACATCCAAGAAGGTGCAGGACAGGGGCTGCCATCAAGCACAGCTTACGTGCGCTAGTGTGCCTCCCACAACAGGCACCACTGGAAAACAAGGCTCACGAGAGCGCTCACACAAGGTACAGTGTGGGGGGATACAAGATGCTCTCACAAGGCACCCGTAAACTGCGGTGTGGCAGGCTTAGCGGCATGCACGCACAGACCCGCACCGAACGAAAATAAATGAGGGCACGGGCCCGAGGGGACCCACCTCAGGAAAAAGTGAAAGAGGGCAGCCACTGACTGGAAAGAGGGCTAATCACACCCCAGAGCCAAAAAGGGGCACATGCACACAGGGATTTTTTCACCCCAAAGAAGCATGTGTGGCAACAGCACACAGGCACCTGCGAAGGAATAGCCCCCCCCCCCTACAGCGGAGTAAGCAGAGTAGCGCTCCCATTAGGAGGCAGTGCCTCAGGACCCATTCTCCCTTCAGGTGGAGGAACACAGATACTACACCTACCGCACGCATTTGACCTGCTTGACACAAGCAACCTCGGGCCACGGTGGGCAATTCGGCCAAGAGACTTCAAATTCTATGTCTGAGCCATAGGGCTCACCGACGACGAGAGGCTAAAGAACACCCTACCCATGGCTATTTGAACCGCAGTCAGGGACATCGCGGGTGAACTACTCAACCTCGAGACAGCATCATTCCAGGACCTACACACGAAACTGTGAGAATACTTTTAGCCTTATACCAACGTCGATTATGAAAGACGCATCATTCATATGATGTGCCAAGACAAAGGAGAATCCCTAGACAACTTCGTCATGAGACTACGAATAAAGCTGAAACACTACGAATTCCATCTGTACTCCAACGAGGAGGCTTTGAGATCCCAGGTCATCGCTGGATGCGACTCTCAAGCTTTAGGAAGAAGCTGCTGCAAAAGCAGAGATCACTGGAGGGGCTCTGAGCTTTGCCACGCATTGAAGCAGCAGTAGAATCATAGCTGGAAATTCTGGGCAAAGTCACAATACAGCCCAAAGCAAGCGAGACCGATACCGTCAACAAACAACACACCTCGCCAAACTTCTCGGCCAGATGCTCGGACGCCACATGTTTTAGATGTGGTTATGAATACCCTCATACCAGGGAATGCCCGGCACTCGGCCAAAAATGTGCCACCTGCAGTAGCAACGACCATTTCCGCGCTCTCTGTTTGTTTGTTTATTTATTTATAATGCGCATCAAACCCAGAGGTAGTAATAAGAAGATGCAAATCTTACAAAGTTTCAAATAATTCACAGTATAACAACATAGAAGTACAGGTAAGGATTGGTTAAAGACAGAAGATATGGTAACAGGTTCAGATTATATACAGCTCACATCTATAAAGTACCGATCCAGCTATTATTTACAGTGATAGGCATCATTAGCTTGGGATAATTTTGTATGGGCAGTTGTTTGAATCTAACTAGTCTTCAATCAGGTTGAGGTAGGTGATGTATCTCCTTCTGAAGTCTGAAGTGCAAGTAGGGTTGATCTGCTCTCAACTCATAAGGTAGGGAGTTCCAGAGTTTAGCAGCTTTCACAGGAAAACTATTGCCACCAATCTTGGTAAGCTTAAATCTTGGTACCACAAGGCAGTTAGAATTGCTGACTCTTGTTGGCCTGCTAGAGGTTCTTCTCAGCAGTTTGTCTATTAGGTAGCTAGGGGAAGCATTATTTAAGGCTTTATGAGTCAGGGAGGCCATCTTTAACTGTATTTTATTGTGTGTGGAAAGCCACTTGTGTTGACGTCTGGTCGAGGTAATGTGGATCCTTTTGCTCATGCCTAATGCGGCTCGTAGTGCATTATTTAGCAATATTTGTAGCCTCTGGATAGTTGCTTTATTGGCACCACTGTAGAGGGAATTACAGTAGTCTAACCTAGAAAGGATTAATGCTCTAGCCAGGATAATGCAACTGTCATTAGAGAGAAATGGCTTACCAGCTCTGATGAGCTTGCATGTATAGGCTGTGGTAGAGGCCAGTGCTTTCAGTTGTTTCTCAAAGGACATAGTAGAGTCCAGGTAAAATCCTAGAGTTTTTACCTCCTTAGAGACCTTGATAATGTTTCCATCAATGGTGAATGATGAGTATTAGTGGCCTAATTTATTGATGTTAGATTGGGTACCTAAAATTATCAACTTTGTCTTGTCATCAATCAGGCATAGACCGTGAGTGGCATTCCATGCCTGGGTGATGAGATATACCCTATTCACCAGTGCCAAATCCTTACAATGATCCCTAGAAAGTGGGAGGAGAATCTGTGTATCATCTGCGTAGTTAGTGTAGGTGATACCCAGAAGATCCAGATCGTCGAACAGAGGCTTGGTGAATATATTGTATAGAGTAGGGGAAATGCAAGAACCCTGAGGTACACCGCACAAGATGGGGGTGGGGTCTGCGGCCGCCGATGGGGTGAACACCCTCATAGTTCTCTCACTCAGGAAGAATTCTATCCATTTGATCGCCTCTGTGGAGAAATGAGCTGCTGAGTCCAGATGCTCACAGAGTACCTTATGATCCACCAAGTCAAATGCAGCTGAGAGATCAAGTAGTAAGATCAATGCTGTCTTCCCTCCATCTCTCAGCACATCAATCTGTGTTTTCAAGTCTATCAAGGCAGTTTCTGTCCCGTGTAGAGGGCGGAAGCCAGACTCTCTGACCCCTGGGAGTTTATGCATCTCAAGGTACTTTTGGATCTGCGTGTAAGCAACTTTATCAAGTATTTTAAGAAGGAATGGTACCGTTGTGATGGGGCGGTAGTTAGTAGCAATCAGGGGATCTAGGGTTTGCTTCTTTCGGAGTGGGAGAACCCAGGATTGTTTTAAATTAGCCGGGATAGTACCAGAGGGAAATGAAGCATTAATCAATGTGAAAATGAATGGGGAGAGATCTCTGGCGGCGTCTTTTATGATCTGTGTTGTGCAGATTTCTCCTTTACAATCAGAAGGCTTAAGGGATAGAATAGTCTTTTCTACCTCTAAGACAGATGTTTTGGTAAAGTGGAATCTATTGATCTGGTTGGTAGGTGTATCACTGAGTGGAGGGGTATTGGCGGAAAGTGGTATGTTCAGAGCGTCTTTCTTTAGTTTTATTTTATTTTGGAGAGTATTTATTTTGTTAACTAGTGCCTGTTGAATATCTGAGCACCAGATCCTATTTTTGTTACAAACGTCAGGTATAGGGATCAGAGACTCAAGTTCTTTTAGTATGGAGAATAATTCTTTCATACTTGAGTTTGAATTGCCAATGCGTTCATTATACGAGTTCCGTTTTGCCAGACAGACTTCATTTTTATAGTGCACAGAGGTGGTTGTTAGTTTCTTTTTGTTTTCAATGGAGGGGCAGAGTCTCCAATCTGTTTCACACCTTCTCTTCAGTAGACGTAGGTCCTTTAGTTGTGGAGTGAACCACTTGTTAAGCTGGGCTTTAGTTTTACCTGATCTTAGTTTAAGTGGAGCAATTTTATATAATGTAGTAAGCATAATTTTATTGTATTCATGCACCAGGGTACTTGGGTCAAGGTTATCAGGCAGAGCGTTTAGAGTAGGCAGGTTGGCAGGAATCAATTTGTCTGTATTAATGTTCTTTTTATTTCTAGTTAGACAAGGTGGGGCCTTATGTGAGGTCATTTGTTGGGATCTAGTGGTTGATAGTGAAAAGGTCACAAGAGAATGATCAGTCCATGGTAGAGGAGTGACAGCAATAATGGTACCTGTGCAATTGTAGTTGGCTATCCAATCTCGGTTCTGCCCTTTATATGAGTGGGTTTGTTGACTTTTTGCGACAGGCCAAGTGCATTGAGGGTGGAAGCTATTACAGAGGGGTGCTTGTCCACTGGATCATTAAATCCTAACTTAAAGTCACCTAGCAATAGTAGTTGGGAGGTGGGTTTCAGGTTGTTAGCAAGTATGCAGTGCAAGTCTTCATCGAATGACCCCAGGGGCCCAGGATGTCTGTAAATTAGATGCATAGTAAGTGATTGGGAATTGTTTAGGGGGAGTTTTACCGTAAGACTTTCGCATGACTGCAGAGTTAGATATGGGATTAGTCTCAGTGATAAGCTTTCTCTAGATATCATGGCTATTCCTACACCTCGGGTTCCATCTCTATCTTGTCTAGAGATAGTGTAACCGTCAGGTAGGACTAGTAGCAGCGCAGGTCCTGCGGCATTATGAAGCCATGACTCAGTGATAGCGAGGAAGTCCAGATTCCCTTCTATGATTAGATCAGCTTTGTCTGCGGCATGGGCCACGAGAGATCTCGCATTTAGAAGTGCTCCCTTCAGGGAGTGAGCCGCTGTTTTGGCTGAGATCTGAAAAGGAGTAGGAAGATTAGGGATCCCCAGCCTAGGGTTAGATGTTCTAGTGTGATTCACTGTGGCACAGTGATCAGATAGGGGAGTAGGCCGGTTGGTGGTGTTATTTTTCATACTGTGAGACAGTTTGTTCTCTTATTTGTAACTGGTCTAGTTCTTGTGAGTGGTTCATACAATTTAGAGAGTCTGGCACAAAGTTTAAGATTTCTATTGGTAGTAGTACAAGGTACAGTATCATATTCTCCTGAACCCATATCAGGTAGTTATTTAGGAGAGGCAAGGCAGGCGTTATTGGCGGTCATATTTTGTAGACTATGCTGGCCTATTTCTGGGTTAACTGGCAAGGTCTCATTAAGGTAATCTAAAGATCTGGTAGCACGGAGTATTGTCACGACCACAATAAAATAGGTAAAAATGCTGTGGATGGGCTAAGAGCTCAGTGCAATGGTTAAGTAGTGAGGCACGGAGGCAATAGAATGTTGAGGCACAATATGCTAGATGCAGATCGCCGTTATTAAGGCACAATAGTCTGAGTACAGGTCTCAAGAGATGGGACACAGTAATTGGGTGCAGCTCTCAATTATTAAGACATAATAGGCTAAATGCGAATCACATATGTTGGGGCATGGGAGACTAGACACAGTGGGCTAAAAACAGTTCTCATAAAGGTTAGGGCATGGCATGGCAAAATAGTTGGATGCAGCTCTCAATTATTCAGGCACAGTGGGCTAGTTGCGAACCACAAAAGTTAAGACACAATAGGCTAGATGCGAATTACAAAGTTAAGACACAATAGGCTAGATGCAAATCTCAAAGTTAAGACACAATAGGCTGCATGCGAATCACAAAAGTTAAGACACAATAGGCTAGATGCGAATTACAAAGTTAAGACACAATAGGCTAGATGCAAATCACAAAGTTAAGACACAATAGGCTACATGCGAATCACAAAAGTTAAGACACAATAGGCTAGATGTGAATCACAAAAGTTAAGACACAATAGGCTAGATGTGAATCACCAAAGTTATGGCATGGCAGGCTAAATACATGTCTCATGTAATGGGACACAATAGGCTAGATGTATTTCTCAGTTGATTAGGCACAATAAAGGATGGGTCAAAAGTCACAGGAGGTTCAGTGCAGTAAGTTAGATGCATCAGCCAAATGGTGAAGTGGCATAATAGGCGAGAACAAGTTCACACTTGCCCCCAGCCAGCAGAAGATCACTCAGCGAGCGGCGGAAGACGACACAGCCGAGCCCACACAAGGCCGGGCTGGACAGTGGGCCTCATTACAAGTCCGGCGGTAGCTGTGCCAGAAAAACCGTCAGGCTGCCGCCGGACCGATAATACCTTTCCGCCTCCGTGATTGCTGAAATCACCAGGCCATTACAACCCCGGTGACCCGGTAATTCCGGAGGCAGAATTCTGTAAATCCCCACTTCCATGGAGTCCCACAGGACTCCATGGGGATGGGGACCATGGAAACAATGGTTCCGTCTATGACAGAGCTGGTGTTTCCATGTCCGCCTGAAGGCAGGTGGTGTCAATCCCGCCAGGTCAGACCTGGCGGGAGTGACACCTCCCACCTGCAGGACTCTGAATCAGCCTGTCCAGAAACAACAGCTGCGGCGGTTTTACCAGCACTGTTCTTTCCGGACCGGCAGGGTCGTAATGAGGCCCAGTGAATACAGAAGACATAGGCGGGATGAGCGTGAATACAGCCGATCTTGTGCATAAGAAGACCACAGGCCGTCCGAAGGTTCCAGACAAGGGGGCCACAGACGGTATGTCCAATACATCGAGATGAGGTCACCCTCCGGTAGCGACTCACCACCTTCCGGCGACGACCAATGCAAAAATGGATAAGTCTGGGCGCTGAACAACAACACAGCAAAACAACACAGCCCAGTCCTCATGCTCCACGTCCATGACACCCCCCTGGAAATCCTCCTAGAAACAGGGGCGACGGTCAACATCATAAGCGTAGAAGCATATAAGCCACTCCACCGGCCCCCGAAACTCAAGCTATCCACCGTTGACATCTACTCGTACGGATCGACTTCGCCATTACCTTTAGAAAATCTCTGAAGACCCTGCTATTTTAATTCTATGTGGTTTCTTTCAGCTGTTTGCCTCACCTCCTCCTCAGTGCCAAGATACCTTCGGTGACTGTGCGCTTTAAAAGTTCAACTAACATAACATAACATGCAACAGAGTCATCACCACCACGTGCACCCACAAATCTCACACAGCGGAAATCCCACTACACGTACTCAAGACCAAAGTAAACAATGGATGCATTCTCAGTTTTAAAACAGCTGTGGTGATGGGCCTCATGCACATCTTGTATCAACTGATGGCCCACAAATACTTCGCAAGACCAGAAGACATCGAGACAGCGTTCCCAAAATTGTTTCGAGGACTGGGAAAACTCAAAAACCAAAAGATTCAACTGCACATCAACCCAGACATCAAGTCTGTCACCCAACACTACAGGGGCATACCCTTCAATATACAACGGCAGGTTAAAGAGGAGATTGACAAGCTGCTTAAGCAACACGTCATTGAACTGGTGATGGGACCCACCCCCTGGGTATCGCCCATATTCCTCATCCCATAAAAGTCACTGGATGGTTCCATCAGGCTATGCGTGGACATGAGGAGGGCAAATGAAGCAATTGAGTGCAAAAGACACCAGGCACCCAGATTAACTGATATAATCCACATATTACATGGCGCAATGTTTTTCTCCAAGTTAGACCTCACAAAAGGAGACCATCAGCTTCAAATCGCCCCCGAGTCACACTACATCACAACTTTCGTGACCAACATGGGTTATTCCCAATATAAGCGACTCAGCTTCACCATCTCGTCCACCACAGAAATCTTCCAAGACTAGATCCACAAAGTCATACGGCACATCCCTAACTGCCTCAACTATTCAGACGATGTCCTAGTATTCGGCAAGTCCAAAGAAGAACACAACACTGCACTTCACTTAGTATGTGCGGCACTCGAAGTAGCCAGCTTGACACTTAAAAAAAACAAATGTGAGTTCCAGAAGGGTTCGCTCAAGTTCTTCGGTCATATATTCGCTGAGAAGGGGATGCGACCCAACCCTGACAAGGTGGCTGCACTGAACACTGCTCAACCACTAGAGAACGTGTCTGAGCTCTGCTCGTTCGTAGGGCTCGCAAGTTACTGTTTAAGGTATCTCCACGTGATGATCAGCACCCCGCTCTGTCTACGCATGAGGAAACACCAACCCTTTCAGTGGTTGGCAGACTGTCAGCACGCTTTCGAGACCATACCCAATAACATCTCCAAGGCCAAGGACATGGCATACTTCAGTGCGGAGAGAAAAACAGAAGTGATTGTCAATGTCAGCCCAGTTGGTCTAGGGGCCAAACTGACGCAACAGGAAGCTACTGACTCGAGCAACACGTTAATCGTAGCATATGCAAGTAGGAGTCTCACACACACGGAACAGGCATACTCCCAGGCAGAAAAGGAAAGCCTGGCGCTCATCTGGGCCTGTGAATACTTCCATCTTTTCTTATACGGCAAGGCCTTCACCGTTGTCATGGACCACCAGGCACTCTTGACGATCTACGGCAACCCAAAAGCAAGAATGCCACACAGAAAAGCACGCTGGGCCTTGCGGCTGCAAGACTACAAGTTTGACATCATACATCGGCCGGGCAAGGAAGACAATCCAACCAACTACCTGTCAAGACACCCCACATGGCCAGCACAGGCAGGCCCCTCTATCGCGGGTGCGTACATCAACTATGTGATTCATCACCTGCAGCCCCCTACTGGTAGACTGGACCACCCTCGTGAAAGAACCAGAACAAGACCACGCTCTCTCGATTGTGGCCCACTGCATCAAAGCTGGGAAGATGAAATACTTAAAGGATAGTTCCGGGACTTTTTTTTTATTGTCCCTATGGTTCGGCCATGTGTTTTTATGCATAAATCGGGAGATCGTAGAAAACTTTCCTATGGACCTTAACCCGACTTTTCGTCCATTAACGCACTCGAAATCAGCCGCCATTTTGTGATAAACTTATCATTTCACCCCATCGGCCTGGCTCACCTGCGTTTGCGGCACTAAATCAAATCCCCCGCCCCTGAAACAGACTTTATCAAAACATTCATATTCCCCGCCTCTCTCCGTGACGTGACTGTGCTGCGTAGGCAAACGCGCCCAGGCGTCTTCTACGCGACTCCACACAGAACCCGGAAACCAACACAGATCAGCTCACAACACAGCGCGCCACAATTCGGAATATGAAACTGTACTTTTAAATCAAACAGCAACATGGTACATTTGGTAAAGTACATTTATTGGACATCAAATGTTTATAGAATATTCAGCGATTTGCATTTTTCTTTGCTCTCGATCCAAAATAGTTTGTCTTGAGGCAAGCGATGTTCGTGTGCAGTACACAGGGTGTTGGTTTACGATAAAATAAGCTCTTCGGTCGCATGGATAATCGCATGGCTGTTCCAACAACGAGGCACTAGGCCACCACAACGGTATGTATGTTGCATCTAGCCATTAGTACCGCGTAAGGGCATACTTGTACTTGGCGATCGTCCCATAAAATGGTCAGGGTGGTAACGTTGTTCACGCGGAGAAGCAACTGGCGGTTATAAAAGCCATCCGCCGGTGTCTGGTACTCGTGACACGGACAATAATGAAGGATGTACCTGTTTTAAAAACATAAAAAATGAAATTAGTCTCACCATCAGATCTTTATTAAAATTATTCATTTTATATATTAGGTCTGGAAATTATTTCATAGCTAGGACAGTGCGTCATTTCCAGTAACCCACCCCCTCTCCTCCGCCTTTTTCAGAGCCGGCTGAGCGCCAGTGGAACAATTCGTCACTGATATGATATAATATGGCATTTGCAACGCGCCTATACACAAGTGTTTCAAGGCGTGGTGAGGCAGGGAGGGGGGGGGAACAAGGAGAAGAAGTGCCGGGGTAGGGGGAAGGTAAAAGTGCAAGGGGAAGGGGAGGGGAGAAGTGGAGTACAAAGTAAGTAGCATCAAATAATAAATACATAGGGCCAGCTGGTGGCGAGTGCAAGGTAAGTGCAGAACAAGTGCTGGGAAGGGGGGGCTGTAGGATACTGAGACAGTCCCCCAGTGCAGGGGTTGACAGGGAGGCAGTGCAGGTGGAGAGTGGAAGGCCCCAGGACCGAGGTCGCAGACAGTGGACCAGTTGTAGCAGGGGAGAGGGAGAGAGAAAGCAGAAGCAAAGACGAAGGTTTTGAGGTGCTTCCGTAAAAGGAGATGGTTCTCCTCAAGATAGTGCGCGGTACAAAACAATATGCCACATAGAACGAACAAGTACAACTTAACCCGTCTTTAAAGCTACTGTATAGTAATTAAATTGCGGTATAAACTCATCTAAAGAGTTACTTACATTATATTTGCATTTTCCATTGTGTCTGTGCGTAGGGCAGCCCCGAAATACCACTCCTTCTATGCCGACGTTATTTCTTCTAATGAACGAACATTAAATGGCTATCGTTTCTGAAATTTTATTCATTATCGTTTCTTACGTTATTGCACCACACCCCCAAAAAGAAGTCTTTCGGGATGGTCCCGGCCTGTCAAGGTCAAATAACAATAGAACCTTATACTGAGTCGTGGGCCATTCCGGCACCCGAGCAAAAAATCAAAGCAGCTGACCTTCACTTTGAACGAGCACACATTCCTAGTTAGCTACATTCAGTGTAAGGCCATCTCACAGGACTTGAAATTTACACTCCATCTTTGCATTTTGTCTGCGTGCTTTGCAGCCCCAGAGAACCATAAATACGGAGACATTCTATATTTTTTGAAAAATGATTTATATTACTGTTTGGTTTAATTTAATGCTCAAATGAACAAGGTTGGATAGACACATTGCATGTACACTGAGCAATCACTTTTATTTACACAATACATGGCTACACATATTCAATGGGCCTGCGACATGAGGAGACTCGAGAGCAAAGTCACAGGTGACACCCGGGTGGTTCGCACTACTGCACGGTGAAGGGAGGGGCAAGGGTGGAGAGACACATTGCATGTACACTGAGCAATCACTTTTATTTACACAATACATAGCTACACATATTCAATGGGCCTGCGACATGAGGAGACTCGAGAGCAAAGTCACAGGTGACACCCGGGTGGTTCGCACTACTGCACGGTGAAGGGAGGGGCAAGGGTGGAGAGACACATTGCATGTACACTGAGCAATCACTTTTATTTACACATTACATAGATACACATATTCAATGGGCCTGCAACATGAGGAGACTCGAGAGAACAGACAATCAAATTACAATCATTTAAACCGTGATGTGTATTTCTCAATGAGCTCTGCTTTAGGTGGACATGGAACAGAGGCAATGTTGGGTGGCAATGCAGTTGTCCCCTGCACAGGTTCGTTCACAACTCCATGTATGTGCCTATCTAGGACATCAACAATAAGTCTCTCAATAAACTCATATTGCATATCCTCAAACACTGGTTTGATCACCCATTGTTTACTTCTTTTAGTGAAGGCCTTATTGTAGCGAAGCGTCCCTAAAGTTCCGGTCGTCCTACTTTGTTGATGGCCAACATTATGGTTATGTGCCAAGACCGCTAGAAGAGTCCAATTTATCATGCCCTCCATGCCAAAATGCAATCATTTTGGCCTGTACTTTAGGCACATATTGTAGAACACCTCCAAATCTCCTGTGTGGCAGAATTCCGTGAGTCCCCTCAAATCTCTTGTTATAGTTTTATCAAATACAATCTTTTCAATGGCTTTGTGAGTGGGTGATGAAGGAATCAACCACTTCTTCTTCCGTGCCTCCTCTGTGGACAAATGGCCATGTTCACAATTGTGGAAATGTTGGTTTGTGGTCCAGCGGTGAACGTTGCTACAGTGTAGCATTACTGACCGCCATTTTTCCAGTAGAATTTCCAACGACCCTTCACATGTTTTTGAGCTCCACCAAAGATGGTTGCTGATTGACTTGGACCACTGTGAAATACCTTGCATATCTTTTTTTTTACCTGCAGCCGACATTTTTTTATTGATTGTTTTTGCAAGATGCCATACGTCAAATTGGTGATTTATATTTTTGTACTCTTCTCTCATTGTCTTGGCAATTGAAACGTGTCTGTCCGTGGCTATCAGGTCGATCACCATTCCCCGCGATTGTAGTTATTGCAATGATGCTACAAAGCCAACTTTCTCCATGGCCACTGAGGATGTACTTTGTGACACCTGCACGATCACCGAACTCACAATTTTCTTACTTTCCATGTCCTGAAAGTGGTAGGTGCAGTACTTGGCTGAAAATCCTGGGCTGTCGCACTGTCCATCACCGGCTAGCCTGAACCGTTTGCCCGCGAATGTACTTTCAATAGACATTTTTTCCATTCTACAAGCTTCGCTAATGGCTGGAAATAGATAATCGGTTTGGTATTTGTAGAACTGAGTTTTCGCAATGAAATGGATTCCCACAAACTGAAAGAAATACTCTAACTTTTTAAAACTTGAACCACTAAAAAGTGCGGCCGCTGCACAAAGTAGATTGCCTGCTGGCAGTTGCCCCAGCATGGGTTATGCAGACCATGAGAACGGATGATATTGTGTACAGGTGGCATGTATTTTAAGGTTAGTGCCTCGAATTGCACGAGTCACATTAATCAATGGCTCCCCACATACTTCCCCACCAACCGAATGCCCACATTTCAGCATAATAATAATATCAATCAAACAACTATCGAATACAATGAATTTGGCCTCTTTCCTTATACTGTCACTCTGCATCCCAGCTGGTTCGGCCTGTAACGTTGAGGACATGTCACTCACATTAAAGGTACAATCTCTGATATCGTCTTCCGCTATGTTCAGTGATATTGATGGTGTTTCATTGTCGTCCATTACATTCTCTTCCATTGCAACATCTGTTCCTTCTCCGGCGATGGGAGAATAAAACAATTTCTTCAACTTTCTCGCGGTCTTAGTTTTTGCGGGTGTGGATTCTGTGAATTGATCTCCGACTGCATCCGAACTACCAGGAGGACATTCACTATCAATGGCTGGTGGTGGTATAGCTCCGTTGTCAATCACTTCATATTCTTCCCATTGGCACGATGCATCTCCAGTCTCAAGTCACTGCCAAAAGGTTTGACAAGCAACATCTCTCGTTCGCTTCACTGTCTGTGTAGATGTAGTTCGTACACCCACTCGCAACTAGAGGACAGATTGGAAAAGGGATGTTCAGTTTAAACACAACTTACAGTATTGAACTATTAACAGTGAAAAACAACATAATATAGTGACCAGGACACTAACCTTCTTTTGCTTTCTTTTCTTTGAAACTTTCTTGCCTCGAACTTCAACATCTGGACGCTGTTGCTCCGACTCGTGTGTGCATGTCTCCACTTCCTCTTGCGTTGCAACGACTATATTTTCATGATAAGCACATCCATCTGGCACTGACGCTCCGTCGACTCCCTGAAACATAGAACTTTCATTAGTATGTATAATAATATTGAAAACACAAAATGTACTTGGGGACCAATACCCACGTACATCTCAATAGCAAAACACGAATGAACGCATTGTGTAGAACATTCAAACGACAATTATTCACGCATTGTTGATCTAGTTAGATGGAACTGTCAAGATCCATACCTCGGGCTCCGCATAGACTTCCATTGATGATATTATTGAAGATGACGCTTCAGCAACTCCCTGAAACACAGTAATTGCATTAGTATGGTTTTCTATTTTGTTAAAAAGAACATAAACTTTGTGCAGGCGTCAACGGCTCATCTAAATAGACCTGCACAAATGATCAGTTGTCTAAAATAAATAATGGATATCTAAATAAGATTCGATTTGCTCGATCGTAGGAAGTGTCACCACCCAGAGATCTGCATCCACTACTAGGGGTGATGTTCTTGTAGAAGAAGCTCCGTCATCTCCCTGAAACATAGTACTTGCGTTAATAAAGAAGGAAGTATAGTGGATGTAATCACGTCATATGATCTCGCTTGATCGAACTGTCAGTATCCATACCTCAAAATGCATAAGAACATCAAGCGACGCTGTAACTGCGGTTCACACTTCTGCAAGCTGTTGCGCCGACCCGTAACTGCATGCTCCCCCTTCTTCTTGGACTAATGCTCCATCGACTCCCTGAACCAAAGGACTTTCATTAGTAATGAACACAATATTGAAAAAAGAAGACACATAGGAGGGCGATGACTGAAGGACATATCAATGGCTAAAAACGAAAGAAACATTGTGTGTAACAATCACGCTACAAGAATGCAAGATCTGATGATCTCCATCGATGGAACTGTCCGGAAACGTACCTTGAGCATCTGAGTGACATCAACGGTTGTCGTCAATGCGTTGGACTCCTCAGCATCTCCCTGAAAGACAGTACTTGCATTATTTTGGATAACAATAATTATAACTGAAAACAAAGACTAGAGACCGAGTACTAGGGTGTACCATTAGGTAAAATAATTACACGATAAATTAAAACTATTGATTTACATGCCTAAAACAAGTCAGTGGCAGAATAGCTAAGTAAGATTACCCGATAGGCACTTGAAGTGGCTGATGACTGCAATAACGACACGGATGGAGAATCTTCCGCCTTCATATTGAGTGGATACATAAATGGGGAAATTATTGTTAGCTAATGCTACACACTACCGCAAGGCCGAGAGCTAAATCCGTAAACTTGACTCACCAGTGGAGGGATGTGGACGAATAGAGTGGGAATAGCGGTTGAGAGCAATTTTCGCCTCGCTCGCGGTGTTTTCTTCTTTGTTAGCAATGATGTGGAGTACATGTCTGAGCTAAAGTGCCTGCTGCAGATGCGGTATCGATCACCCCTCTTGTCCGCAAAGACTTCTAGGACTCTACTTTCAAGCTCAGACGGTGGATATCCGCAATATCGGACCCATTCTCTTATCTGATCTATTGTCTTAGGGAAAACATGCATTATAGTACGGTGTCTGGAGGTAGACATTGGAACAACAACCCATGCTCTATAGACCACTTTGAAGTGTACATGGTCTTTGGCACCTCTTGGCCTTTATCGCTCCCTGACAGCTCCACTTGCCAGCGCAAGTACCCCGGTGCGAAATGCCTTTGATAGGACGGGGGGTGGATTGGGGCGGTGGTCGTGCAGACAAGACACAGGAAGACTCGTGAATGGAGACACACTTATGTGGATTGAAGGTGGGCGGCCAGCGTGAGGGAGGATGCTTGGCGGGAGACACGGGGTCTGGAGGTAGACATGGGAACAACAACCCATGCTCTATAGACCACTTTGAAGTGTACATGGTCTTTGGCACCTCTTGGCCTTTATCGCTCCCTGACAGCTCCACTTGCCAGCGCAAGTACCCCGGTGCGAAATGCCTTTGATAGGGCGGGGGGTGGATTGGGGCGGTGGTTGTGCAGACAAGACACAGGAAGACTCGTGAATGGAGACACACTTATGTGGATTGAAGGTGGGCGGCCAGCGTGAGGGAGGATGCTTGCCGGAGACATGTGGTGTGACAAGACAAGGCACAGGAAGACTATTCAATGGAGACACACTAGTTTCATTTAAAAAATCAAAACAACCATTGTTAAAATATATGTTGGGTTTTATTTTAGATCTTAATTTCAATTGAACATAAATAATAAACATTACACATTGTAAAGTTCCGGTTGCAGCACATCCAGGGAAAATCTGCGGTATTGTCCACTGTCGCTGAGGAAATGTTGTCTAATGGCAAGTACCGCACAGGCAGGTATTGCTCTCCGAACGCGGTGTCCGAGCCTCCCGTGAAGCCAAAAAGTGAAGCAACGATAGGCCACCAGCCTGTACCACCTGTGAAAAAGAAAGATGCAATGGAACCAATTTACATGCGTTCGAATGATATGTAGATGTAATTTTATATGTGGGAGACGACCATGAAATAGTAGTGCCATCACTGACATCACAACCAGAGTATACTTACTCGTTACTCGGATTACGCGGACGAACAGTGCCGCGAAGTTCGTGCATAAGCACCATCATCATCCTCAACACGGTCCGTGAGAGGCAGGCTTCCCTGAACTCTGGCAGCTCGGTGATGCATTGCGGACTTGGCTCGCCTTCCGAAATGTAGGCCAAGCACCCGGAATTTTCACGGCAGCAGCAGTTCTCCTCCTCAGTTGGCATTAGCTCGCACCGATTGCACGTGCACCAGGTGGAGACGCCGTCCATGCGACATGGTCCAGGCTCTTCATCCGTTGACTGGTCCTCCCAACTGCCGTCCGAATCCCCATCGTTTTCGCGTGCTTGCCTTTCCAGTAGTTTCTCCTCGGTGTACTCGGGCTCGTACATATACGGCATTATTGTAGCCATTGTGTGGTAAAGAAAGTAAAATAATTTACAGAGATGGTACAGGTGTTCACAAGGCCTAGAAGCGGCGAAGGTAGCTGACAAGAGCACAGAAACGAGTCACAGAATACTCAAAGTAACACAGAGAGAGGAATGGAATCGAAAATCTGCTGCTTTGTGTTGTGAAACGGTGTGTTTATACTTATTGAGGAAAGAGGCATCCTGCCATTTACATGGCAACACTTCATTAGCTGAGGCGCAGCGATTGTTGACACGAAACGTGCTTTGGCGTTGGGAAATGGGCGGTACGCGTCTGCTGATGTCAGGCTCAGGGGCGGGGGATTTGATTTAGTGCCGCAAACGCAGGTGAGCCAGGTCGATGGGGGGAAATGATAGGATTATCACAAAATGGCGGCTGATTTCGAGTGCGTTAATGGACGAAAAGTCGGGTAAGGTCCATAGGAAAGTTTTCTACGATCTACCGATTTATGCATAAAAACACATGGCCGAACCGTAGGGACAATAAAAAAAAAGTCCCGGAACTATCCTTTAAAGAATCAGATCAGGCCAAAGGAGAGATAGAGCAGGTGAGAGACGACATAAGATGTCTGGAGCTATTCAAGGACGAGTTAACACCCATTGATGGCCACCTCATCATGAAGGGCTGCAAAGTGGTGCTAACAGAAGCGCTCAGAGAAAGGACGATCAGGCTGGTGCACAAAGGCCACCGGGGGATAGTTTCCACAAAACGTCTCCTGAGGCAGAAAGTATGGTTCCCCAAACTAGACACCATAGTAGATGACATCATAAGCTGATGCACCATTTGATCTCAAGTGGCTCAGCCCCCTCATCCCAGCCCACTGCAAATGTCTCCTTTTCCAGAAGCAGTATGTGAAGAACTGGCCGTGGACTTCTTTGGCCCACTGTTAGGGAGAATTCTAGGGAGTCCCTCAGCAGCTTTGCTGGATTTCTAGGTTTTGTTTTTTTCACCTGGTAAGAGTGTGAGCCTTTTTTTTCCCACTCTTACGTGTGTTTTGCTGTGTGTGTTCAACATTTTTGTGTTTATAGACTGTGGAGCCTCACCTACTCCATAGGCATCATCTTTTTACTGTGTGTTACACAGCACCTCCAGTGCAGTGACACAGGGTTGTCTTTTTCAGACTTCCCACTTTAAAGTCCATTTTCTGGGACCGACTACTGTCTCCCAGAACCTGTAAAGATGCCATTGACTTTATTAGTCTTTTTAAATCCACAGACCCAGTACAAACTATCTTACATAGAGTTCTGGAAAGGGTTAATAGTTATCCCTTTTTGTCTGTTTCTCATGGAACATTATTTTCTTCCTTTTTCTTTAAGATTTGGCTGGTGGCAGTGGTATCTACTCTATTTTTCCTACTGCGGTCTATTTAAATAGCCTTGGTATTGTTTTAGACTAATTTAGTAGCCTTGAACTTAAACCAGCTGGACCACACTTACTTTTATTTGGTTCCTGGCGGGTTTATTCGCCATTTCTTTTTGTAAAAGTATTTCTCGTGTTTTACTCTGCGCGCCAAACCAGGTTTGGGTCCTTTGTTCACCGTCCTTTGGCGAGCTTCTGCACAAAAGCCCTCCTTAGGTGCCTGAATGTCTGCGGGGGACAGGATGTGAGGGAGGGGTTTGGGACTCCTTGCACAGGGTCTCCTTGGAGACCCATGTCGCACTCTGTGTTATGTTATGTTATGTTATTTTGCATTTATATAGCGCCTTATATACCATTGGTATGGTCTGAAGGTGCTGGTAGGTTGAACGCCCTTGGGAACCGAAGTTCTGGTCAGTAGAGAGAGTAGAGAGTCCAAAGGTGCGTGTGTGCACCAGGTATGTGTGCAGCTGGTGCAGAATTCATGTAATGGCTGCTTCATAGCGGTAGGTGTGGTGGTTGAGGTCAGGAGTATGCGTTCGTTCTGGCAGGATTTATCCAGACCGAGTGTGGCTGCGTTAGGCCTGAGGAGAACACCTGGCTGGGGGTGTGTAACCAGCAGTGTTTGGGGAGTGATGGGGAGTTATGGGGAGTGAGCGGGAGATATTGATATGAGAACAGTTATACCGAATGGTGTCATAGTATCACTGTGTTCTAGTTGAGTGGTGGTGTAAGGAAGAGAGTAAGCGTGGGTGTGGTATGATGGGATGTGTGCTCTTTCAAATGTTCCCTGCATTCCAAGGCATATTATGTACGTGACGCAATTCTATGCGATCAAGTCTGTCTCCAATCTACACGCTCATCCAATCTGCACGCTCATCCAATCTACACGCTCATCCAATCTATGCACTCATCCATTCTGCGCGGACATCCAATCTACGCGGACATCCAATCTACGCGCACATCCAATCTTCGCGCTCATCCAGTCTATGCGCTTGTCTAATCTACACGCTCGTCCAATCCATACGCTCGTCCAATCTATACGTTCATCCAATCTACTTGCTCGTCCAATCTACACACTCGTCCAATCTACATTCATCCGCTCCACACTCATCTGCTCCACACACTCATACGCTCCACACACTCATACGCTCCACACACTCATCTGCTCCACACACTCATCCGCTTCACATACTCATCCGCTCCACACACTCCTCCGCTCCACACACTCATCCGTTCCACACACTCATCCGTTCCACACACTCATCTCTTCTACACGCTCATCCGCTCCACACACTCGTCCGCTCCACGTACTCGTCCGCTCCACATACTCATCCGCTCCACATACTCATCTGCTCCATGCACTCATCCGCTCCACGCACTCATCCGATCCACCAGCTCATCCGATCCACCTGCTCATCCGATCCACGTACTCATCCGCTCCACGCACTCATCCGCTCTCCACACTCATCCGCTCTCCACACTCATCCGCTCCACACACTCATCCGCTCCACACAATCATCCGTTCCACACACTCATCCGCTCCACACACTCATCCGCTCCACACACTCATCCGCTCTCCACACTCATTCGTTCTCTACACACATCTGCTCCCCACACTCATCCAGTCTATACACTCATCCGCTCCACGTACTCATCCGCTCCACGTACTCATCCGCTCCACGTACTCATCCACTCTCTACACTCATCCGCTCTCCACATTCATGCGCTCCACACACTCATCCAGTCTATACACTCATCCGCTCCACGTACTCATCCGCTCCACGTACTCATCCGCTCTCTACACTCATCCGCTCTCCACATACATCCACTCCACACACTCGTCCGCTCCACACACTCGTCCACTCGCCACACTCATCCGCTCTCCACACCCATCCGCTCTCCACACTCATCCACTCTCCACACTCATCCGCTCTCCACACTCATCCACTCTCCACACACATCCGCTCTCCACACACATCCGCTCTCCACGCTCATCCGCTCTCCACACTCGTCTGCTCTGCACACTCGTCTGCTCTACACAGTCGTCGGTTCTACACGCTCGTCCGCTCTACACGTTCATCTGGTCTAAGCATTCGTCCGGTCTATACGTTCGTCCGTTCTGTATAGTCATCAGTTCGATGCACTCCTGCTTTCGATTTGCTTCTCTATATTTACGCACTCATCTGCTCTACACGTTTGTCTGCTTTACACACTTAGCCGCTCTACACATTCATCCACTTTAGTATATTCATCTATTCTATACACTCATCCGATCTCCATACTTATTTGATCTATCTAGTCGTCTGTTCTTCCACTCATGCACTCTTCCATTCAGTGCATTCATCTGTTCTATACGCTTCATCCATTCCAACTATTTCATCCACGCCATTCACTTCGTTCCTTCGTCATTCATTATGTCCATTTCAGCGGTTTAGATCTCCTTACTTTGCCAATGATTTATTCATATTATCCACTTCACTGTTTTGATCTGTGATTCGCTGTTGTGACTGTCCTGCCGGGACAGCCACCCTGATGATGATTGACAGCCAAGCTGTGTGAATGGGGGAAAACTACATAAAAACAGGTCTCTGGGGCTGAGAAGGGAAAGTCGCCACTGGATCGAGAGAACCGAAGAGAAGCTGACAGAAGAGGACCTCTACCATGACTGGACCTCCCGGTGAAGCCCTGCTGGGGGTCCGAATCTCCACACTTCGACAAAAGGGAAGATCTGCAAGCCATCGCTACCACTTTACTGTGTAGTACATGCTTGTACCAAAGGTGAATTTGTACTGTCACTTGTAGTCTTAAATGTGTGTGGTGTTCCCAAAGGGTACTGCATATGATTCTGCCTAACACCAACTGTGAAAGTAGAGCGTACTTGCTAGTACTGATCAATGACCACTCACGCTTCCCAGATGCTCAATTCATAGAATCCACGTCACCGACCTGCGTCATACCCGCACTACACCGCATGCTGTCAACATACGGGATACCCAAGGTCAGTAAGTCAGACAACGGCCGCCCTTTACCAGCCAGGATTTCGAAAAACTTTGCACGCTACATGGGCTTCCAGAACAGGAAAATAAAACCACAATGGCCTCAAGCTAATGGCATCGTCAAGAGGTTTATGGCCAATGCTGAAAGAACACTACAAGTAGATAATATCCTCAACAAGCCATTCGAGCAAGCCCTGTATCAACTCCTGCGCGAATATCGACATACTCCCCACAGCACCACAGGAGTCTGCCCATCTGACCACATGTTCCAACCAACTGTGCGAACACGAGTTGCAGAAGGTGCTACACATCATCCCACCGGGCCATTAGACCAACAAGCCAGGACCTGAGATCAAGAAGGGAAAAGAAAGATGAAAGACGGAGCAGAACCTCAGCGAGGAGCAAAAGAGTGCGATATGGGAAGAGATTGTACTTTTTTACCGACTTTAAAGGTTTGCAAGGACCAAAAGTTCTAAAAATGCTACCACCAAAGGTGCGAACACCAAAAGTTCGATCCTTTGGTGGTAGAATTGTA
This sequence comes from Ambystoma mexicanum, assembly GCF_040938575.1. Lineage (NCBI taxonomy): Eukaryota > Metazoa > Chordata > Amphibia > Caudata > Ambystomatidae > Ambystoma > Ambystoma mexicanum. Next base: position 71,952,188 of record NC_090938.1, read on the forward strand.
AAAAAAAAAAAAGAAGCGGGGGCTGTGGGAGTGTCCCCAGCATCGCCCCGCTCACTATACTTTATAGTATAGTGAGCAGGGGTAGCAAGGGATACACCCGCAGCCGTCTGTAAAAAATAAATTAAAAAAAAGACAGAAGAAGGACCCTGCGGCAGCTGTTCCCGATCACAGAAGTGAAAGGGAACTGGTGCTGCAAGGACCCAGCGTGAAGAAGAAGGTAAGTGTTTTTTTTTATGTTGTGGGTGGGAGTGTGTTTCGGATATTCTGGAGGCAGTGAGGGGTGCTGTCATTTTCACTAAACTTGATCTCAGGGGTGCTTACCATCTCATTTGCATAATGAAAGGCGGCCACTTTGAGTATCTGGTAATGCCCTTTGGTCTCGCCAATGCCCCCGCAGTATTTCAGCGCTTCATGGATCGGGTTTTTTCTGACATGCAGTTCCTTTTTATCATTGTATATCTGGACGATATACTAATTTACTCCAAGGAACCTCAGGCCCATCAAGAACATGTAAAAGCAGTTTTACAACGTCTATGTGAACACAAGCTCCTGGCCAAACCTGAAAAATGCCTTTTCCATGTATCAACCGTTCATTATCTTGGATTCGTACTTAGTTCCAAAGGTATCGGAATGGATCCTTCCAAGGTTGATTCCACCCTGTCTTGGCCTGCTCCCACTACTGTGAAACAGATTCAATCCTTCCTGGCACTTGCTAATTTCAACAGAAATGTATACCCGTGTTTTCTGACATTGTACATCCCATTGTAACACTCTTAAAGAAGGACACTCCATTTCAATGGTCCTCGGCTCAAGAGACGGCCTTTCAACAACTGAAACAGGAATTCACTCTAGCTCCAATCCTAGCTCAACCTGATATAGATCGACCCTTCTTGGTACAGACAGACGCATCAGACTATGCCATTAGTGCAGTCTTAAAACAAGAACTTGAGGACAAGATGGAGCATCCTATTGCATATTTATCCCGCACCTTGACTCCCAGTGAGGCACATTATTCCGTCCTGGAGAAGGAGTTGTTAGCCATCCGACAAGCCTTCACCGACTGGCGTCATCTTCTTTTGGGTGCCAAACACCCAGTACAAGTTTGTACGGGCCATCGAAATTTACAAGTGCTACAATCCCTGGAGTGCAGAAATAGCCGTCAGGCCCGTTGGGCCTTCTTTTTTGCCCAATATCAATTTCAAATTCTCCACTTTCCTGGAACACATAAAATCATAGCTGATGCCTTTTCCAGACGTCCTGATTATGAGCCCCTCGAAGCACGGACATTTCCCAAGATGTTTCCTAACACCGTGCTTGTAGCTCAGGCTATTTCTCTCCTGGAGGACATTCATGCAAAGACACCGAACTCTGGAAGGAATACAAGGGGAACAATCCAAGGAACCTCCTGCTGAAGGACGGATATCTCTTCAAGTAAACACGACTGGCAATACCCACACAAGAACTGAGACATAATATTATGAATCTATGCCATGATACCCTCCATTCAGGACATCGAGGCTTCACCACCACCCTCCATCTTTTACAGAGGCAGTTCTAGTGACCAAGGATGAAAGACTACATAAGAACCTATGTCCAATCCTGTGCAGTTTGCAACCAGAATAAACATGATAAGAGAAGACCAGCAGTTCTCTTACACCAACCAGCAATGCCAACACGACCTTGGGAAATCATCGCCACAGATTTTATCGTGGAATTACCCCCATCCAGAGGATACACGACCATAATGGTTACCATCGATTTGTTTACACATATGGCTCACTTTACACCCTTGTTCAAGCTACCACCCGCATCGGAATTGGCTGGGATTTTCCTGGAACATATATTTAGGCTTCATGGACTACCTTCCAAAATCATCTCCGTCAGAGGACCCCAATACATATTCCAGTTTTGGAAACAACTATGTCAAATATTGCGAATCCAGTGCGCATTGTCCTCAAGATATCATCCACAAACCAATGGAGCAACTGAATGAGTCAACTAGACCCTAGAGCAGTACCTTTGCTGTTTTGCCACCAAAGTCCAGGATGATTGGTCACTTTTGATTCCTGTAGCTGAATTTGCTTACAACAATTCAGATCATTCAGCTATCAACCCCAGTCTGTTCTATTGTATCCAGGGATTTCATCCTTCAGTTCTACCATCTGTTCTGCCACATCCTAGCCCAGTTCCTGCGGTCGATTCCCTGGTCAACGTACACAAAGATGCCAAGGAACGACTGGAAACGGCCAGAAAAGATGTCAAACGATATGCAGACACCAAAAGGAGACCAAGCCCTTCATACGCAGTGGGAGACAAGGTTTGGCTGTCTTCAAAACTTCTTCCTCGACATCTGCAACCAAATAAACTGGCCCCCAAGTATTATGGGCCCTTCTCCATAAAGGAAATCATGAATCCAGTGGCCTACCGACTCCAACTTCCAGAATCGTTGAAAAGGATTCATCCAGTCTTCCACACTTCCTTGTTAAAACCATTTGTGCAATCCACCCGAACTGCTCCAAGACCCACTCCAGTAATCATCAATAATCAACTTGAATTTGAGGTCTCCAGGATATGTGATTCCAGATACAGATGAGGTCAACTCCAGTATCTGGTTGAATGGAAAGGATATCCTCCCAGCGAGCGCACCTGGGAACCTGTCTCAAACATGTATGCCCCCCATTTAATACAAAGATATAATTGGATCCACCCAAGCAAACCCGGAGGTGCAGGGCTTAGGAGGAGGCATACTGTCATGAACCGCCAAATTTGTCCATTCTGGACTTCACGGTCCATGATGCATCACGGTATGAACTCTGTGATTCTACCAACATGGCCGACTGTTCTGAAACACTGCACACCAGTCCTTCCGCATTACGCTCTGCTTCTTAGAAAAGAGCCACGCGCCTGCGGCGCTGCACGTCTCAACACTACTGCTTGGATTAGTTAGACGTGTGTTATCGAAGTCCGCTCCGTGCTCCTTTTTGATTCCTTTGTTTTCCTCCTTCCTATTCCTGGTACTCGTTCGTCCCCTTCCTTTTCCCCTTCTGTGGTTATTTCCTGGATTAATCTTGTGCCCGGTCCTACGGCGCTTCGGTTTCTTCCGAGCCTGGACTATACCCCTCCTGGTTCCACGTCCTGGATACTGAACGCTTCCTAGCAGAAGGCAACAAGAACTCACGCTGGTATCCGAAGACCCTCACCCAGGCCTATACAAGTCTTGGACAGTGCGAAAGAAGGAAGCCACTTCCAAGAAGGTCGCAAGTAAGGAGAAACAGGGGAGAAACATGTGACACCCTTGTCGTTATGAGGGAAATCCCACGTTTGGGTCAGGATATGGGGAAGTGACGTTGGGCTAGGGAGGGGCGGGGGAAAGGGTTAAGTCAGTTAAGCTCTATACCGCCATGCAATAAAGTTGCGTTTGTCTGCACCGGCCTGTGTACGTGTGCTTCTTGAAGATGGGCCTCCCCAACCCTGACCGGTCCTCTGAACTCCACAAACTCCTCCTCCTCACCTATGCAGCATAGCGTTCCATTCCAGACGTTAAGTCGACGCACCATCCCTGTGTGATGTCCCCACTTGACCGTCGAACGTTGCAGAGAAAGCACCTTCCCCCATATGTGTTGGAGCTTCATATCCATTGCATTGGTGGCCAACCGCCATCCGCTGCCTGCATGCTTTCCTCGGCTCGGCCCATTGCACCTCATAACGAGCAGGGGCAACTGCTGCAGGTGCCAGACACCCGAGCCCAAAGCTGGCATCAACCTCCAAGCTGCCACGTTCCTCCCCACAGTTTACCATTGGCACTGTCTGTCACAGGCAAAAACTTGCCTGATGGACCCCCCTAGCCCCTCTTCTTGCAAACCAGACGGCCTCATCATGGCTGCCACAAAGCACAGACCCTTATTTTCCAGTACAATTGGTAGAAACACACCATTTACTGGCCACCATTATTTTATTTGGTGCATTACTCCTTACTTGTTGGGGTGTGGATGGTAACTCCCTGGGCGCAGTGGTAGTGCTAATGTTTGTTGCTCCCCCACAGCAGCTTTCATGAGACCACCTCATCACTAAATGAAGTGACCTGGTTTCAGTGTTGAAGAACAACGCTTCATCCACTCTTGGCGATTCTGAGATTTCTGTGAGACAAGCGACAGAAAGGGTATAGAGTGCTAAAATGGATACTTGTTCTTGGTATTGTATACCCACTTACTATTGTATGGGTAGAGGGCTGCTAGTGTAACTGCAAAATGTGCCCTAACATGGCATATCATTGATGCCAAAAGGAGTCTAGAGATTCTTGGTGATTAGAGCGGGTACCTTGTTCAAATGTTCATAATCCATTTTTTTCTTTTAATGTTGTCCCCGGAATGTTCTATTGCTGAATGCTAGGAAACACTGAGCGGGAACCTGCAGGAGAACAGCATGGCTCAGGCTGCATAATGGATACAGATATAATGTAACGGATGGCAGCGCTTGACCAGCCATGCATGCAAAATGTATATATAGACACAGGCATACCTTAGTAACGGATTGCATGTCATATGGTAGTCTTCTTATTTGAATCTGAGCCTCCGATTGTGCTTCAAACTCTCAAATTGTGGCTCCATTCAGAGTGCTGAAATAGTGAGAGAGGGGAGGTAAGTCTCCTTAGGCCATGAGTGCCTCACTTTTAAAACATGCCATTTGGGGTTAGAATGGTGCTTAACTTCCTATGGTTGTGCACTCCGCCTGGTGTTCTCGTGCTGCTCCTCGGGTCTGCCACCAATGTTGTTACATGCGTTTCCATAGTGATGTTATCATTTTGTGCAGCTCCATGCCGATTGGTTGTGTCGGCGCGAACTCTGCGTGCAACGCAAGGAAACGTCTCAAGTTGTTTGTACGTAGTTATGACAACCCCTTGCGCTTTACAGAACTTTGCCGTTCAGCATGGGGGAGGCCTCATTGATTTCCCTAGTAACAGGTTGTTGATGAGTAGTTATGGGAACCCCTTGCGCTTTGCGGACATGTACCATTCGACATGGAGGAAGCTTACTGATTTCCCGATTCGTGATAACATATTCACAAACCTGGATGCATAACTACTTTTGTGTGACTATCATCAACTAGTGATTTGGTCCACATATCTGAGGCCACAAGGGCACTCAATACAGTATACCACTTGCTTTGTTTTATAATTGGTTAAGTTAGATAGTGTCCATATGCTGTCTCCAATGTTAAAGCACTTAATTTTCTTGGTGAACTGGCATGCTATGAAGTTTGCACATGGGAAGTGTACAGTGGTAGCTCTTATATCCCATAATCCAGTGCGTGTTGTAGGTTTCGAGAAGCTTGAGTGTACTAGTTTATCACGCATATTCTTTGCATGTTTAAAAGCATGTTTAAAAGCACACCTTGGCATCGACTCATCAGGTAGGCTTAGTCTCGCTAGTGGCAATTTTTTTAAATGAGATTTTTGATATGCAAAGTGTGTAGTCCATGAGTGATAACGCATGTCATCCTTCGCACCGCCTTCGGTCTGGTTGCCAATTTCTTTTGGGGTTAATAAAGTATCTCTGTCAGTAAATCACGCCTGTTTTTTGGATCTGTTAATAAGCTTTTTCGGATACCCCTTCGTGTCAATCATAAATCCAGGTCACTGGCATGGTTATAGAAATCCGCCAATTCTGTGCAGTTCTTTCTAATGCGAAGATACTGTCCATACGGTCATTCTCTCGAAAGTGGCAGGGGTGATCACTAGAGAAGTGTAGTAAGGTGTTTTTGTCACTTAGTTTTCTAGAAAGACTACATGTGAGTTTACCCGATTCATGTTGAATTTTGAGATCTAGAAAATGGACCTCCATATTGCTGAATTCCATGGTAAATTGGATGTTAGTATCTACATTGTTTAACCATGTTAGAAAATATTTTAAACTGGTCTCTGGGCCATCCCAATTGAACAGGATGTCATCAATGTATCTTTTCCAATTTAAAATATGCTTTGAAAAGGATTCTTATCAGAAAAGATGTGGATTGATTCAAAATTGGACATGAACAAATTTGCTAGGCTGGGTGCAAACACCGCACCCATAGCGGTTCCCTTGATTTGAACATAGAACTGTATATAAGAATTACTTTGAATTCAACAGAAAGCCAAAGTCATAAGCTCAATAATGAAGTTGTTCTGCACCCGGCCCTGCAAGCAAGACTGATTCAGATGGTCTCTCATAAACTCAATGGACTGTTCCTGTGGTATACTAGTAGAGAGTGACTTGATATCCATAGTGACTATCCACTGGCTGGATTGATTAAAAGCCAGGTTCTCAAAAATGTGAATAGTGTGAGTTGTGGCTGTTAGTGTACTCATGGGTTTAAGGAATGTATCCACAAATTTACATTTATGTTCCAACACTGAGCCACAACCTGAAACAATGGGTCTGCCTGGTAGATTTTCAGAGTTTTCATGGATTTTAGGTAGGGCATAGATAGTAGGTATACAGCCCTGACTAGTGGTAAGGAACTCAAATACTTTCTCAGTAATCCATCCACAGTAATTCTTCAATTAACCCTTTGATTTCTTTTGTGGGGTCTTTCTTCAGTTTTTTGTAACTATCCACGTCAAGTAATAGTGTGTTCACCATCTCTAGATATTGGGCATTTATCATAATTACAATCTCTCCACCCTTATCTGCTGGTTTTATCACTATGGATGGGTTATTGGATAGATTATTGAGAGCCGCATGTTCTTCTCTCGTAAGGTTGTTTCAGAAATCCTTTTTGTGTATTCGAGATATGTAAATCTTTTAAGACATATTTTTCAAATGTTATAATGTCCTAATTCCTTCTCTGCACTAGGGAAATATTTAAAAAATGCTTTTAATCTAACTGCTCTTAAAAATCTGCGGACATGAACATTTCCAGCATGAATCAGTCAGTTTGTTGAGACGGTACAAATGACTGTCCTTTCGAGAGAACTGAAATGTGTGCTTTGGAAAGTTCTAAATTGGCCAGATTGAAGATTGGCATTGTGGCTTCATTGTTAATTATCGGTTGGGGCGTCTTCAACACCGTGTCTGCCACCTCATTGGAGCATATGGTTGGAACCATGGAGGTCTCCACATGGTTACTCCAGTCTATCCACTGCCTAAATTTCTGAATGAGTGTGATTGATTGTATCTAAATGGATTGTCTGAGTCGCTGCTGGGGTCTGAAAAGGAGACCTTGTCCTTGCTGTTGAGTCACCAATTGTTTTTTGGCAGCCTCAATATACTGGTCCTTTGTGTATGGGAAGATGTGATCTAATTTAAATTCTCTTATATCCTTTGCCAATTTATTTGTTTTTTTAGTGATGGTGGCAGCCTTATAGTCATCAAAAAGCTTATTTGTTTCCTTCAGTTGTTCACCGGCGTTGGTAAATGCTGTGTTAGCAAGCAAATTCTCCTCTTCTGTGTCTAGTTCTTTCTGTATTTCAGCACTTATTCTTTGGGCAGTAGTAATAGTTAGAACCATCAAGTCATGGCTGCATTTAATTGCAATATGACTGAAGGTTGCAAATCAGTCAGGTACTGTGTACCAATGGGGGACATGTTTCTGTCTTATTGGGCCTACTCAGTGAGGTGCAGGTTGGTTCCCTATGGCGCAGTGAACAAGGGACCCACGTCTGGGCATAGCCTCTCTCACAAACTAACACCAAAAAAAATGATGGGTGGAAGGTTTCAAATGAATCTGAACCATTGGCATTGCTCTGGGCAACCTTCCACACCACCGTTTTTTAGCCTCTCTGCGCGATTGCAAAAGGGGTCCAGCCAGCTCTAACTCCCAACTGCCACTCTAGGACAGTGGAATTCAAACGTGTTAAGGCTGTGAGCAAAAATGTTGTTGCTGAGCACCCCGACCCCTGAGTAGAAATATTGCTAATGGGCCCTACTATATGTCATTTCTGCTTATATTTTCTTTTAAAATCAGTCACTGTACCATGTTTGCCCTCGCCAACACAGACCCAAGTTTGGTTAGCCTTGACGTGGGTCCAGTAAACGACTCCAGAAATGGCTTGGCTCAGGAATGCAGTATTCTGGTGGCTGACACAGTACAAGTTACTATTGGCTCACTTACCACAATCAGTGCCAAGCAGCCTCCCCATGACAATCGTAAAATAACTGCATTATCCTTGGGTAGAACCTGCCACCATGTCAACATGTCTCATTAGGGTCAAAAGAGGCTCAGTCTGGGAGCTGTACAATCATTTCCTTGTTCCGGGTCGGGTCCCGGGTCCCGCCCACCCCCGCAGGGTTCCTTCTTTGCCATAACCAATGGTTTGCAATGCTCTCTCACTCTATGTTGCAAGAAGCAGGCTGCTTTTGAGCAAGCCCGTTAACAAGTTTAGACGGCAAACAGTCTGCGATAATTTTAACAATGAAAGCAAATTGGTGGAACAGTGCCTTCTCTACATCGTCCTGGGTAATCTGGGCTCAGGTCCAAAACTACTGACTCATCCGTTTACACACAGAGGTCGATATCACAAGTACCTTTGGCTAATAATAACGCCCATTATTTAACTGATGTTTTGTGTGTGGTGCATAGCTCTGAACCATTTGTGTTGCAGCGGCTGTTGAAATCACCCGAATTTGTTTTTGGCGGGTGAGACGCCCATTGGAATGAATGGGCGTGCAGGAGGCTTGGCGGGTGAGTCAGCCCTTTACAAGGCGGGTGACACCCACCAAAAGCATGTGAGTTGAGAGCTATGGTGGTGTCAGCAGAGCCATTAAAATAACCGATTCCATGGGGGTCATTACGAGTTTGGAGGTAGCCATAGTGCTATTAGCGCCATGACTGCCTCTAAACTCGTGTCCGGGTTCCCTGAATGGGGACTTACCGGGTCATTCCAACCTTGGAGGACCCGGTAAGGCCCCATTCAAAATGCCCATCCCCATTCCCATTGGAGCCCCCATAGGGCTCAATAGGAATGGGGAGGGAGATAATAACGAGCCCGATAATAACATGCTCGTTATTAGCTCCCTGGTCCCTTAGCGGCTCCCGCTAAAGACGGCTGGTTTTACCAGCCGGCCTTAGTGGGACCCGCTAAGAGACCTAGTAATGCGGCGGTAAGGGGTTAACGGCACCGGCATCCTTACCGGCGCCATTAACCCCTTACCACCGCACTCGTATATCTTGAAGAAGTATCATTTTGCCTGTCCTCTCTCAAGGAAATGAATCCAAATGACAAATTCAGAGATTGCGTGGAGACGCAGTTTACATCCCCACATGGCGTTACGTAAGCCTGTGCCAGACGGTTGAGCGCACCAGTGTCGACTGTATTTGTCAATGATGGACGTATTGCACCACAACTGAAGGGGTGCCGGTAGACCCAGTACCCTTAAAAAACCACCGACAAGGCATGAGGTGTGAGGCCAACCCCCTTGACAAGATCAAGTATGGTGGTCCACTCCTGTCTGCAATGCCACCTCTGCACCCCAGGCCAGCACCTCAGTGCCTGCCATTTTTGGATCGACTATAGTTCTCTGTTTTAAGGTGGAGTGTGAACGGCGATAGACATAGCAAATAAATGCCAGGGACATACCCAATGGTCACAGACTAGAGGGAGCGGGGGGGGGGGGGTGGTGTGCCTACTTAACAACAATCATGACCTTGTCATTCAAAGTAAGGTGTGTGAGTCCGTTCATGTTCTTCATTGTGGTGAGTACACTTTTGCCTGCTCCAGGTTCAGTGTGTACTACTGAGTGGGCAGTTGTCATGTGACTTCCATCATGAATGCTGAGCAAGATGTCTGCCAGATTCCTTGACATCTTCGGGGCAATGTGCACACACATTTCCAATGGAGGAATTCGGCATCACTGGTTCACCATTGAGTCAAACTCCCTACTGTGCTCTATGAGTTCCAGGTTAGATATGTTCTTTGTGGCAATGATAGAGGATAATAGCTCAGCAAAGAAATGGCAGGCAGGCAGTACATACCATTTGCATCCCATGTCATCCTTAAAATGACTCGCATGCATCCATGAAATGGGGGCTCTGATTGTACTTTCAATGGGGAATAAGAAAGATTTAACTTAGACGGGTCCGCCAAGGGCAGATGGAGTCACAAGACATGTACCATGCATCTTATGTCAGTTGTCCTTTACGTCCACACTTGTCAGTGAAGAAGATAAGATCAGAGCCCAGCTGATACAGGTGTGTCACTCTGTGAAGATACTGCGGAAAACAGGTATGACCGTCTGAAGGATTATGGAACTTGCTAGGTCACATGAGTTGATGCATTTTAGGGCATTGAACCTGGACAAAGACGCAAGAGACCTTTCATGTATAGTAACTGTGGTAATGACTACCTCACGCCCCCGCTCTAAAAACAACTGTGATCGGCTTGCCCAGCTGTGTCAAAACGGTCCACTGTACTCCTGCAGAAACAATCGACCCCATCAAGGCAGAACGCAAACCTGCACCTGATATGAAAAGCTCAATTATTTCATTAGGGTATTGTAAGGGTGCAGAAGGAGGAGACTGGCACACAGGTGGCTTGGTTATTGCTATAGACTTTTATCAGTCAAGAAAATAAATAGCAAACCTAACTTTCCCCATCTCTGAGAGGGGTTCCCTGCCTCAACTAAAGAACTAAGGGTTCTATCAGAATGTCTGTGTAAATCAATAGTTCACTCTCCTGTATCAAACACCCTACTTCTGTCCCTTACACTTAAAACTAAACTAGAGATAAAGTAGAACTTCTTGGTCCAAAAGAATGACTCCCTTCTTCTGGACTGGGGATAAAAGATAATTTCAAGGTGTTGGCTTCTTCTTAGGGGAATGACTCCCTTCCCTGAGAATTTTTTTTTCCTCCAACACAAAAGCCATTATAAGTATGCTGTCCGGAATTAAAGTGTCAGTAATTCTGTTTACCTGCACGTTTCAGGACCGCATACTCCAAGTTTGCCGGTGGGGAGCCTGATTTACTTTCAGCCAACAGCTGGAGGTAAGTCAGGCACACCACCGGCAATACACAGCCGGTAAAGCCTGCAATCCCCCCCATGGAGTCTGGACTCCATGGAATGGGGATTAACCTATCCTTACTGGCACTTGTAAACTGCTGGTAATTTCGGCAGACCGAGTGCCAGTAAGAGTAACTCAGTTTGGTGGTATCCTGCCGGATTTACTGGCGGGATACCACCAAACTCATAATCACCCCCTGGTATCTTGATTTTTACAGTGCACACAACCACGGGGAATGACTCCCTTCGCTGGCCTTGGTTATCAGGAGAATGACTCCCTTCTCCTGGTATCTTCACTTCAAAATTCGCTATAACCGGGGCCGGACTGGGAACCGAAAGTGGCCCTGGAAAATGTTTTCAAAGTGGCCCCATATTTCGCTGAACGAGCGAGCACAGCGTTTGAGCCCAACCCTTCTATGAGGGTATTGGGCGTATCCCCCAAACAAATGTTGAATACAATTAGTCAAAATAAGTGCATGTAAAGCATGTTTTAAACATATATGGATTAAAAAGTCATGTTTTAAATAGGTTTGTGATCTCTCAAAGTAGATCTTCAATGATAGAGGCACCTGGGACGTTACACATTTTGCAGATGAGAAAACCGAATTCATCCGGTATTAAAGGTGCTCATACAACATACATCCCTAATCCATTTCATCCTATTCTCGTGCTGGGAACGGCACCCAGATAAAAGGCATTGTTAAACGAGCATTGGCAATGCCAACAGCGTTGGCTGCTGTGTAGGCATGGTAAAGGCATTTTGCCGGGCACTGTAGTAGTGGTATTAACTGTCGATTGATGGTAGCAGCTGCAAAGTGGTGAGTGTACCTGGGCCTCTAATAACATTGCCTGGTTAATGCCAAATATTGATACACAAGCTTAAACTGTTGGCTTTGCCAATGCATGTTTTTAACAAGACTTCAGTGAAGGACAGGCATGGTGCATATAAATCAAGTGGCTGAAGGCAGACCTGGTTGACATTTTTATTTCACTAGTAGTGCTTTTACAGTTCCAATTAAGTTATGAACTTGCAGAAGACTGCTTTTAGAAAACACTGACAAGCACTTTAATCACAAAGTTTGATGGTAAGGCTTGAAAAAGCTCACTCAAATACATCCCTGGGAGACGTGTTTTGGGCTGAGAGGGGGAGAAAGTGGGTGTAAATGGCCATAGGGATTAGCATGACCATGGGCAGTCAATGGGGGGGGGGGGGTAAATAACCAAACAAAATGTACAAGCTTTGTGTCCCATCTCATAAGCTATTTCTCCCTAGCTGTACTCTAATGCAATAGTTTCAGTTTATAGGGGGCACTTTAGCCAAAACTAACAAAAAGGTTGACTTGAGATGAGATCAGTAAACCATGCTAATGGAGCACCCACAGTGTCCGGACAAAGGGTCTCTGTGCCTGTGCGTTCAGCCATAGCGGTACGCTGATCACTGTCTCCGCTTTGCCAATGACAACGTGTTTGCATCTTGGACTTTTGCTTAAGGTAAAATCCGTATTTCGGCACCATACATCCAAAATATCAAAACATGGGGTGGGTGTGTAGTCACGGTAGAGCCGTCCCCATTCCTCACACCTCATTGCACAATGGCTTTATAACTGGGTGGACGGCAGACGGCAATAACGTTAACTTCCCTACTGCAATATACATTATGTAGGGTGCGTATGTTAAATGTTAAAGGTATTGGGGCCTCATTACGACCCAGGCGGTAAGTTACCGCCTGGGCCGTGACTTTACCACCATGGCGTAAACTACGTTTACGCCATGGTGGTTGGCGGACTTACCGCCCCATTCCGAGGTCGGCGGGGCGGTAAGTCCCCAATCCCCATTTACCCTTCCCCATTCCCATTTTTGCCCCATAGGGCATAATGGGAGTGGGGAAGGCGTTAATTACGCCACCGTAAATTACGGTGGCGTAATTAACTCCATGGTACCTTAGCGCCATGGATTTTAACACCTGCTAAAAGCAGGTGTTAAAAGCGCCATGGCGCTAAGGGACCTCGTAGTTGGCGGTAAGGGGTCGGCGCAGCTAACGCTGGCGTTAACCCCTTACCGCCAGGGTCGTAATGAGGCCCTTTGTACCGTGCAACGTCACCAACGGCAGATCTGCAAGGGAGAAGGCGGGATGGGTTAGTAGGGTGAAGCGAGAGTAGGATAGTGAGAGGAGTGGTGTTCTGTTGGCAGCTTTATCTCGGTATACACTGTGCGCTGAGCTTTGGTGCGAATATCAGAGCGATGTCAGTCCTCGTGTGCGGTTTATGTGTTGGTGTGGTGAAGTGAATGCAGATTGCGGTGCGAGAAGTGGTTGTGTTCGTTTGTGAGGGAGTTAAGTATGTATAAAAACTGAGCTTTTTTGGTTAGTGGGTTGTATGTTATGCAGCTAATCATCACAGTGTGGGTGAATGCCTTGATTTGGGAGTCCCTCTTGGTGAGAAATAGCTAGGTTTGCGAGTCCCGTTAGTTAAGAGCAATCCTAAAGGACAGCTAGATTAGTGGGCCCGTTCTGCATAGGGAGAAAGGGCCTATGCCTGGCAGAGATTTAGGTTCTTAGGTGCAACGTGCTCCCTGTTCTTTTCTAGTGGACTCTGAACATTGTTGTAATTCTAATGAACTAAGTATTGTGGGGCTGGGTGTCTCTTCTCCTCCTTGGGTGTCAGAGCAGGTGTTTGGTCTCCTCTTACCATACTGTCTATCTGAAGGTGTCTGCCGGAGGTTTGGATATGGTACAGGCCGGGAAGCTGTGGATGAGTCGTCTAAGTGCTTTTGTTTGGTCTGAGTATGTGTTCAGTCTTTAGTGTCTTCCTTTTGTGGCTTTTTCTCATAATGTCTTATGGTTTGTCGTGGGGTCAGTTCCTTGGGTTTTATTTGTGTCTGTTTTTTTTGGTAGCGATCAAGATCGGTATCTTTATTCATTGTGGTTTAGCGTTATGGGCATTCTTGTGCGTCAGTGTTGTAGTTACGCCGTGAAGAGCTAGGATTTGAGGAGTTTCCTGAATACTAGGTGGTTTCTTGTTTTCCGTATATTCTTTGGTAGGTCATTCCAGGTTTTCAGTGCCTGTTGAGAGAAAGAGAACCCTCCAAATTTTCTTCTGTTATTGGGTTTTGGTTCTAGGCGGATGTCGTTGCTTGATCTGAGCGTTCTTGTCGGCTGGTGTAGGCGTAGTTTATCTCTCAGGAATTCTGTGCCTTGTTTGTGTATTGCTCTGTGCGTGATGCACATTGATTTGAACTTTATTCACTGTTTAATTGGTAGCCAATGTAGTATTTCTAGCGCGGGTGTGATGTGTTCTCTTCGGGGTTGTTTGAGAAGGAGACTGGCTGCTGCATTTTGTATGCGTTGTCATTTTTTAGAAGTCGTTCAGGCATACCCAGTTATAGGCTATTGGCCTATTCTACTTTGTACATGACCAAAGCGATGATGGTAAGTGTTTTGTTGGCGAATGACAGGAACGGTTGGATCCTTTTTGCCGCTTGCAGCAGAAAGAAGCATTTCTTACTCTTGTCTCTGGTGTACAGTCAGTGCGGACTTGCTCAGATCAATTAGGACATTGGACTGATCATCCTGTCCTTTCTCCTTCCATTATACTTTATAGCCGACAAGGGCCAATAGGTAAAACTAATACATACAGTGAGCAGCAAAGTAAACTCCTTTGTACAGCCCCCTTTCCCACTCACTGAATATATTACATGGCCACAGTAATGGCCGTGTTGTTATGGTTAAGTTGCTAATCCCAAGGAAGAGCACTTTTTGGGTGGTTTATAACTTCGCTCTCCCTGGACGAATCCTCACCAAACATTGCAAAAAAAGTATATAGCCCACTCTGATTTTTTTTGCAAAGTTTGGTGAGGTTTGGTCCAGGGGGCAAAGTTATAGGGGGGGTTCCAAAATGTCTTTTGTTCCCATAGACTGAATGGGGAAAAAACTTTGCTCACGCCTACAGCCCAAACAGCTGGACGGATTTTCACCAAATTTGCGGCAGGCGCAGCGACTTGGTCCCGAAAGCATGCTTTTGTAAATTTGGTGAAAATCTGTCCAGTAGTTTATTTGAAAAATAACCAAAACGTAAGTCACAAAAAATGTGTGATATCTATGTCCTGTCCGCGGACACACTTCCCTATTCGCTCTGCGGACAGTGTCCTGATTGGCTAATCGGCTTGCGTCATGTCTGCGGACATGCAACGTGTTCGTTGATTGGAAGGAGAGGAGCGTGGAGTGCGTCGGATGTTTTTGAACGACCACCATCTTATATCCATGGACATCCGCGGACAGCGCAGTGACAAATGGTGGAGAAATACAATTTTGGCAAGTGTGGTGGAGTGTAAGACTGTTTGGGGACGGTGGGGGAGTAAGAGATGGGTCAAATATTGTATCTATTTAGTTGGCAGCACCCCTGTTGTGTTTGTTGTGTCAGCAGACAGCCACGCTGTCCTTGATGTCCATAATCGACCAAAATGGGGGTGTCTTAAGGACACTATACATGTCTGTATTGTTCACATACAAGTTGAAACTGTTCTAAGAACACACAGGGTGTCCGGGATGTCCGTAATTAAAAGAAACTGGAGGTGTCCTAAGGACACTATACCTGTCTGTACTGTTCGTAGGCAAGTTGAAACTGTTCTAAGAACAGACAGGGTGTCCGGGATGTCCGTAATTAAACGAAACTGAGGGGTCCTAAGGACACTCTACCTGTCCGTACTGTTCGCAGGCAAGTTGAAACTGTTCTAAGAACACACACGGTGTCCGGGATGTCCGTAATTAAACAAAACTGGAGGTGTCCTAAGGACACTATACCTGTCCGTACTGTTCGCAGGCAAGTTGAAACTGTTCTAAGAACACACACGGTGTCCGGGATGTCCGTAATTAAATGAAAATGGAGGTGTCCTAAGGACATTATACCTGTCCGTACTGTTCGCAGGCAAGTCGAAACTGTTCTAAGAACACACACGGTGTCCGCGGACATACAAATTGCCCATATGACATAGTTAAAATGTTTGATTCTATGGGTGTGATCTATGGGTGTGATATGCTGCGGTGGTTGTGGCCAGGGCCTAGTCTTGGGTGCATGGCTGAAGGCCATAGGCCATGCACCCAAGACTCTAGGCCCTGGCCACAACCACCGCAGCATATCACACCCATAGATCGCACCCACAGAATCAAATATGGGTGTGATCTATGGTGTGATATGCTGCCGTGGTTGTGGCAAGGCCTAGAGTCTTGGGTGCATGTGGTGGTTATGGTAAGGTTCTAGAGTCTTGGGTGCATGTGGTGGTTGTGGTCAGGGACCAAAGTTCACGAACAAAGTTATAAGTAGCAAAGTTATAGTCTGTAATCAAATGAAAATGGAGTTGTCCTAAGGACACTATACCTGTCCGTACTGTTCGCAGGCAAGTTGAAACTGTTCTAAGAACATACACGGTGTCCGTGGACATAAAAATTGCCCATATGACATAGTTAAAATGTTTGATTCTATGTGTGTGATCTATGGGTGTGATATGCTGTGGTGGTTGTGGCCAGGGCCTAGAGTCTTGGGTGCATGTGGTGGTTGTGGTCAGGGCCTAGAGTCTTGGGTGCATAGCCAAAGGTCAAAGGCCATGCACCCAAGACCAAAGTTCAAGACCGATGTTATAAGTACTGAAGTTATAAGCTACCATGGGTGTGATATGCTGCAGTGGTTGTGGCCAGGTCCTAGAGTCTTGGGTGCATGGACCATGCACCCAAGACCGAAGTTATATGCACTGTTTGCTTCAATGGTTGTGTTATGGAGCAGTATTTATGAGTTGTACTTATTGTAATATACTTACTGCTTGGTTTGATAACTGGAGTACATGTATTCTTTGTCAATTTCTGTGATAAAAGAAAAGATCATGTTAGTATTGGTAGTTTGTAAGGACTTATAGCATTGAATAATAGACATTCTTTATTTATTTCGACCCTCATATTTAGTAGATTACAAACCAGTGTACTGTGCTATTTGCTCAGTTTCTGTGTTTGTTTTTCAAATCATTGGGACTGTGGAAAAAAAAATCCACGTCAGATTAATAAAAACCCTTTTTGTTATGCTACAGTCTGTTTGTTTGTTTTCAGAGTTCACTTGTTATTTCTAGCTAATGTTCTATCTGTTGGCTTGTCGCACATTTTTGGAGCAGTTAGATACCTGTTGGCGTATTCTGTTTATAGTTTTTTAATGGAAGTTTTCTTAATGTTTAAGTACAGATTAGTTATTAAATGTTGGTTTTAAGAAGATTAAATAAGCGTTTGTAAGATTTGTTGGTAATCTCTGCTTTAGAGTGATGGTACTATCATTACATTCGAACTATCCACATTTCCTTTTAATATATGCAGTGTAGTGAACTGCATTGGTTGTGGCTCCTGCGTGGTAGATAAAAAAAACTCTTTTTTGTCATGCTACACTCTATTTCTTTGTTTGTTTTCAGTGTTCACTTGTTCCTTTTGGCTAATGTTCCATCTGTTGGCTTGTTGCATATTTCTGCAGCAGTTAGATACCTGTTGGCTTATTCTAACTGTCTATTTTTTGTTATAATTTAGTGGTATTGATTTATCTGTTTGGTTTGTCAGTCTGAAAACCCCAAACCCCTAACCGTCGTGTTGCCCCCCCCCCCTATGGGCAAGCACGCTCCGGTCTTCAGACAAACTTTGACAATCTGACAACCTCCTATTGGGGGTGTGGATCGCTATACCCCCCCCTTGACTGCATTTGTATCAGGCCCTATGTGCAATGTGTTCTAATAACATACACCTATCTTACTACTGTGGGCAATAACAAATAACACTAAGACACAAAGAAAACACAAAGAATCGATTCAACTTATAACAATGGGATACATTTATTTATATACACACAGCTAAGCATATTGCATAACAATGCAGGCAGTTCTAATGCTATGTCTAATTTGCACCCTTTTATACTTCTGGTGCAAAGCTACCATGCAGTAACTATGTAAGCCTCCCAGGTTTCTAATGTAAGCCTGTGCTGCAAGTGTGTGGTTCTAATGCAATCTAATGCAAGCGCTAGCATCCTTCTCCTCCATGGGCAAATCCACCCCAAATCCACACCATCACTCTAGACAATCCCTGTCTGGTTTCCCCTTCTCCCCTTAGCTCTGTGTGTGTGTGTGTGTCTGTTCTTATCAATCAATTTAAGGCCTAGGCCAAACATTACTTCCCATTCTGCATGTGCCAGGTCAGTCCGTATCTGCCTCTCAAGATCTGGTCACTGGAACTCCCAAGCTCTCTCTCTGACTCATCGATCTCATCAAGGCCCATCAGTCTGCTGCACCAAGCACCATCTCCAGCCAACTCTCGATCTCTGTGGCTCTCCCCAACTCTAGTGCAGTCCCACTCTCGTGCAGCCTCCAGCAACCAACAACTCCAGCCCATTCTAGCCTCCTGGTTATAGTGTTCTATGACGCACAGAATGTCTAAGAATGTCTCTCCCTCAGCATTTAGCAAAATGCCTGTCAGTCTGCTGTTTGCGTGTTTGTTACTTGCACGGCATGTCCTGTCGTGTGCTATCAGCGTGACCTCATATCTCTTTGTCTTGGCCTTTCGAGTATGTTGCGAAATACATCATCTATTCACTGTTCATACCATTCTCTCCAATGTAGGCATCACTCTGCATTACAAAAGCACTTTTAGGTCCCGTTCTTAAAGCACCTCTTCTGTGTGAAAAGGCTTCCCTCTCTCCTGTCTACCCACTCCCTTCACGCAGCCCCCACCTTTTGCAGCCTCTGCGAAGCACACCAGCCAAGCTGATAAGCTTCCTTTCGCTCTATCTGTGTTCCTGCCAAGCAAATGTTTATGAACAGTGTACCATAACATTTCTTCGCACTGGCCAGTGCCAACAACTTCTGTCTTTCTCGATCAGCAAATGGCTCAGGCCTCGTGCCTCGTTCTGAATGCTTCCTAGCGTGTAACATTTCTCTCGCAATGCAAGCACTAGCTAAATACAAAACTCATTCTAGGTGTATACTGAATCATACATACATACATAACAGTCTCTAAATGTGTCTCTACAAAGCATACATGTGTGTTATTCTAAATGGCTTTTCATGGCACTTCAATTATATGCAAGTGCAAGTGTCATTCTATCAGAACTAAACAGAATGCAATAATGGATTGATTCCATAGCAAAGAGTAAGGAACGGGTAATGGTTATTCTACAGAGAGTACTGATGATTTCATCTAATGATAACAATTCCGGGCTTCTCATTTTATCCAATTCCACAGGTTGTTGCAAATCTTTGGGGCAGTTACATACCTGTGGCATTTTTAACTGTTTATTTCTTGTTATAATGTAGTGGTATTCATTTATCTGTTTGGTTGTTATAGAATCTTGGGGCAGTTAGATACCTGTTGGCATATTCTAACATTTTATAGTTTTTCAATTGAAGTTTTGTTAATGTTTAAGTATAGATTAGTTATTAAATTTTGGTTTTAAGAAGATTAAATAAGCGTTTGTAAGATTTGCTGGTAATCTCTGCTTTACAGTAATGGTACTATCATTATATTCGAACCATCCACATTTCTTTTTAATTTATGCAGTGTGGTGACTTGCATTGGCTATGGCTCCTGCGTGGTAGATTATACCTATTGTTCTGAAGGTTTTCCTACCAAGTGATACTTGACCATGTGTAAATCCAGTCAGCTTGCAGTTGTTTTTGGTACCATCTGCATTGTAACGTAGAAACATTAGTATTATGTATTTACTATGTGTTTGTATTAGTAAGGTGGAGCGATAATCTGAATTGCAGATAATACATAATCTACCATGGTTTGCATTTTGTACAAGTTGCTGAAATGGAACGGATTCACCATTAGGGATGGATACATACACAAAGCGCCCATTAGGGATTTGTTCCTGTGTCACATTGTTGCAGAGAGTGCATGTATGTTTCCACATGTATGAAATCTGAAAAATGTCATTTATAGGTATGTTTTTGTTTTCAAGTACTTGTAGTAAGTACATGAGAAATTCTTGTGGATTTTGATGCGAGTTTATAGTGAATTTCACCATTCCAGCACAGTAGTCCAATTCTTGTCTTATTCCATGAACACTATACGTGTTGTCAGGATTGTTTGTTGCGTTTCTATGAAGTACTAACATTTGCAAACACAATTGGTCTGTACTGTGTAAGTAAATGTTGTCAACAATTGGCGGTAATTGAAATAGAATATTCATTGCTACATTTGCATAGCAACTTACACAAGTTATATTTGAAAATTTGAATGGACCAGATAGGTCTGTGTCCAAGTCATTTTTTTGGAGTATTTGTTGCTTCTTATAAGAAGTACACGAGTTACTTTGAGTAATAAGATTTTCTCTGGTTGTGGTAATTGATGAAGTATCAGCTTCTTTTTGTCTCTTTGGAGGATTTGCAGTGAGATCCTGTTGCATTTCTGTTTGAATTATTTTTCTTTTACAACGTTTTTTTTTTGTGGAACAGGATATGTTTTTTGATGGGGGTGTATAGTGAACGTAGTCTATTGTATTCTAAAATGCAAGGAATATCAGCGCTTACTTTACTTGCATCAAAGTTGATTAGAAATAGACCGTCAAGTGTACGTAAGTGTGATAGTGCTACGTAGCTCATGCCTTCTTTAAAGACTGTGGGGCCTCATTACAAGGAAGGCGGTAAGGGTTAACAGTCACCGGTAATGGTACCGAGGACCGTTAACCCTTTCTACGAGGTCCCTTTGCGGGTTGGTACTTTAACGCCTGCTTTTAGCAGGTCGTTAAAAACCAACCCGCAAAGGGACCAGGGTGCTAATTACGGTACCGCAATTTGTGGTACCATAATTAGCACCTTCCCCATTCCCATTATGCCATATGGGGCAAAAATGGGAATGGGGAAGGGCAATGGGGGAAGGGGGAATTACTGCCCCGCCAACCTTGGAATAGGGCGGTAATTCCCCTTTCCTCCAAGGCGGTGCCGGTATTTTACCTGCATGGACCAAGGTGCTAATAGCACCTTGGTCCACCGCCTAGCGTGTAATGAGGCCCTGTGCTACCAATATCTATCAATGCTTTGTCTAGGGTAAGACCTTGTGATTTATGAATGGTGACTGTGTATGCTAGAGTTAGAGAAAATTGTTCTCTGCGTACATATATGTCTTTGAAGAGAAGGAATCGAGCTGTTGAGCGTCCTATCCTTTTTACTTCTGAAAGTTTGTCAAAGAGAATATTGACAAACTGAATGTTGTTGTCACATGGGTATGTTTGAAAACCGACAACTGTACCCAGTGCTCCATTAACTGGTCCTTGGTCCACGTCAAGGTTACATTTAAGCATTACTCTACAGTTTAAGGATAATTTTAATATTTTTCCCAACCAGCTGTGTTGAAGATAGAATTGTCTAAGGTATTTAGTCTTGCTGTGGCTTCATGACACATGGGTAGTGTCATACCATGTACGTCCAGTTTGTCTGGGGAGCAAATTTCAATTATTGGTTGCATTTCTTTTTTCAACATTGTTTCATTGAATTTGGAACAGCTTGCAAGAGTTGGCATTAAAGACATACAATTGACATTTCCGTGCGCTAATTGTTTCATAACATCAGTAGCACATGAGTTATGGCCATAAAGTGCATGGATATGCCAGGCTTTTAATATTGCTTGTGCTTCTTGAGATAGTACACCAACTCTGATACTTTTTAAAAATGTTGTAAATGTTGCCAAAGGTTGCCATTTCCTATGCTGCCAACAGTTTTCCGGCAGAGTTTGTGTCCTAAGGTTTTAAAAATTGGTTCACCTTTCACTGGTGTCAATTGAAGAAGATCTCCGAAAACAATAATGTGTTTTCCTCCAAAGAGCTCTTCATAGTTTGTTTTAAGTACTTCTTGTAATCTGAGGTGAATCAAAGCCAACATTAGGTTGGAGACCATGCTCACTTCATCTATTAGTAGCATTTTCATTTGTTTCAATACTCTGCGTAGTTCCATTGCAGCTTCTGTAGAATGTTTGTAATATTCTAATTTGTTTTGGTGTTCTACTGGCAGGAGTATGTCATGATGCCTAAACCCGGGGTCCCAGACCAGGTCCAGCGACCCCGGAAGCAGGTATCAAGTTATTTTGAGCAAGCCCAAAAACCCCTGCTAGGGGCTGTTTGGGTGCGGTCATGACGCCTACAGCGCCAGGCTCATATGGCGAGTCAGTCCTGGCGCCTACGGCGCCAGGCTCATAGAGTAGAACTTACCTGATGCAGACCATGCTGCAAACTTACCTGATGCAGACTATGCTGCAACAGCTCCAAGCCAAATGAGGCTTGGAAGAGACTATTTTACCTTGGGTCTATTTTTTACTCGGGTGGGGCTGGGGAGGAATACTTACCTGGGACTACTTTGGAGGCTATTTAAACCACGCCCGAAGAGCAGCACATGCTTTGCGTTATTCTGCATCCAGCAGCGTACCGCTCACCGTGTCTGCAAGCCTGCATCCAGTCTTCTGCCATGCCCGCCTCAAGTCTGCAGCTCCTAGAAAAGGGGGGAAACAGAAGGAGAAAAGGTTAGAACAAGAGCAATACCTTCGATCCTTACCTGAATTCCGGATCCACCGCGCCTTCGAGCTGGAAGAAAGAAGTATTTCACTCACGCCGCCTCGCCTGCTGCAGCACCGCGCTGAACTCACCGGCCTTCGCAGCATTCTCACAATCCACTGCATCCGTCTGCACGTTCCCGCCGCACTCCGGCACCTAAGGGGAACACAAGAACAGCAAAGGTGAGCCAAGGGAATAAACAGAGGCAATAGTAACTACCCCCATAGACTTACTTGATTTACCGCCGGGGGTACTATTCCTCTTCACGGGTCGGCGCAGTCTCCATAGCATCCTCGCCGTACAAAGGGACAAACAAGGGGAATCCTTCTCACCACAATAGACTTACCTAATTTTACCGCCAGAGGCATTATTCCCCGAACTTCATATTTTCTCTCTGCACCTGAATAAGGGAGAAAGCAACAGGTTACATTCTGGCCTTATTTTATTGAACAGTGTTGGATAAGACAAATCCTGAACTTCGTCAGCTACCACGAGGAACTCTTTGCTGGGGTCAAGCTGCAAACTGCAAGGAATCGGACAAGAGTGAAAGTCAGACATTTCAACTCTTACGAACTACAATGTTCTGAAACTCACCAATTCCTTCTAACCAGTGAAGCAACTGGTTATCTACGCACCCCTGCGCTCGATGCAGGATGGAGAGCTCATCCTTCCAAACCATCAGGTGAGACTTTAAGAAGCGAGTTTAGAGGTGATCAGTGGGGAGAACAGCAGGGGGAGGTGGGGGTTAACTCAACTCCACGGGTGGTTAATTCCCTTTCTCCATTTACAGAAGAATACTCCTATGGGCCAAGCAAACCAAGCTGGGTGGGCCAGTCCAGTCTGTCATCTCGGCACTACACATCACATTGGTGGAGACCGCAGCTGTCCAGTTCGGATCAACGCCCCTGTGGGAGCCAGGTCACCGTAACAGAACGTGAAGCCTACCCACAAATTCCCACCTGGGCGTTATGGAAACTTCAGAAACAGACCAATTGGCCCAGCTAATAGGGGAACTGAGGGCAGAAGTGCATTCCGCCCATCAAAAGACCAATGCTCTAAGGAGAGAGCTGATTTTGTCAAAGGAGCGAACTGATGATCTTGCTAGGCAATTACTGCAAAGCCAGGCTGGACAAACGCCCCTACCAGGA
The DNA here is from genome assembly GCF_040938575.1 of Ambystoma mexicanum. Lineage (NCBI taxonomy): Eukaryota > Metazoa > Chordata > Amphibia > Caudata > Ambystomatidae > Ambystoma > Ambystoma mexicanum. The sequence goes on from NC_090938.1 coordinate 71,975,867, forward strand.
CTCGGGGGGAATCCAGCTCCTGTTTCATCGAGTAACCCTGTGCAAATAAACCTACCAGGAACTATTCCATTAGCTCCGCCCGAACGCTTTGCCGGGGACCCTAAAAGGTTTGCTGTGTTCATGAACCAATGCCGCTTGCACTTTTTATGCAGACCTGGAGACTTCCCAAACGATCAAGCCAAGGTAGCCTTTGTATTGTCATACCTCAGTGGCAGTGCAGCTGATTGGTCAATTCCACTAGTTACTCAGGATGACCCAATTCTTCGAGATTTTCAGGACTTTCAAACGAGCATGGAAAGACTGTTTGCCCGACACTCCCAAGGGCAGGCCCTGGATAACGAACTGTTGTCCCTACGACAGGGTAACCAGGACCTTTATCCTACATTGTGACCTTTAATAGGTTGATAGTGGAAACTGGATGGCCTGAGGTAAACCGAATCACATTATTTCATCGAGGGCTTCGAGGAGAACTCAAGGATGTCTTGGCTCAAGTCGTGAACCCACCTCAAGACTGCGCTGAATATATAGACTTAGTGGTCCAGTTAGATCACAGACTTCAGAACAGAAAGGCTGATCGAGCCAAGTTTGAGAATCGGGTGTTGGTTAAAACCCACGCTAACCCCAAAGGAGCAGATGCTTCACAACCCATGCAAATCGGAGGGGTTAAAGGACCCTTAACCCAGAAGGAAAGAGAAAGGAGACGGCAAATGCAATTGTGTCTATATTGTGGAACTTCTGGGCATTTTCTATGGGATTGCCCTGTGAAACCACCCAAGAAGGTGGTAGGAGCTGCTGATAAAAGCCATATGGAGTCAGACTCGGGAAACGACCACGCCCGACAAGCGTAGAGGTCCACTTGCCGAGCTTGAAGAAGGATACTCAGACCTCGCATTTCATCATACCAATGGTCCTCGTAGATCCAGGGCACTATGTGGACTACGAATTGGCTTCCAGGATGAATCTACCTCTCTGGCGAAAAACCACCTCAGATGTCATCACCACAGTCGATGGAACTGAAATCGCCTCTGGGCTGTCAATCTGGAAAAGTGAATACCCTTCATTTGAATGACAGACGTAACTTGATGGCCGTAGGCCAACCGTCGTATGCACAGAATTATAGAAATATAGAGTGTTATGCTTGACCAACAAGCGGCCATTTTAAATGTAGCAGAATCGCCATTTTGCTTGTTAACCATTGCTCATTGCTTTCTGTCTAAAACTGCTTTGCAGCTTGCAATTCTTGCGATTTCTGCTTACTCTGCTCAACTGTTAACATTGTTGTCTGAAAATGAAAGAGAAAGGTCGCGGGACTGAGGAGTTGGTTGAAAACTCCTCATGAGTAGCCCAGAAAGGAATGCCCACGCTCCCTCTCTGTAGCCTTGAGGGAGAGCTGCAGGGCATTTAATCACTTCACAGCTGCCAGCCAGTCTCGTACGATGGTAGAATATGTTAGAATAAAACAGCTAAAGGCTTGAATTATGCTCTTCCTACGGCCCCCCTTCGCAAAACTCTGTAGAGAGGGTCCGCTCCCAGGACACGAATAGGACCTCACCGATAGCAAAGTATGGAATGTGGCTCTTCCCCCGTGTGCAGCTTGCTTCTAAGAACAGAACCACCGTGTTCTGTTCAACAACTAAAAGATGCCTCCGCACTTTCTAAATTGCACATTGTTACTAGAATAGACATCAAAAGTGTCATAATTGTCATACCCGTTGGAAATGTCCATTGTCATTCCGAGTTCAAAGAAACTTAATAAAGGAGGGTGTTAAACATGACATAGCTGATTGTATGATATGCATTTTGTATATTTGTAACTGATGTACGTAATTCACTCTCTTGCATCCCTCGAGGTCTAGGAAACTCACGTCGCGGGGCGTGAGACCAGAATTGGCCAATTGGGACTATTTTTGCTTGCAATAAACCCTAGCATTGGGAATTTCAACCTCGTGTCTGGTGCATCTTTTCGTGTATGGTTATTGCCTTGTTTCCATATCACGAGGGACCCCTAGGGGTCCCTTTCAAGATGGCACCCGAATAGGGACCCTCCCCACTTGCCCCATCGTATACATTGTAACGGAGTAAAGGCGGAAGAACGGCGAGGACGGGACGATCGAGCCGGGTTCAGGAGGTGTACGGGGCACCCTGTAGAAGTGAGGAGAGATTCCTTCCGCAGATCTACACACATCTGATCCCTGATTGATGTACCGGGCCAGAGGGCAAAGGAGGCGAGGGTCCCGAGACGAGGCAGAAGCCAGAGGAGCGCAGACACGATGTTGGGAGAGGTTGCGTTAGGACAGGCGACGTGTTTTATCAGGTGAGTCATTCCCTGATTCAAATAAAAACCTGATTTTTGGAAGAGTGTTGATTTTGCAAATTCAAATGTCCAGGTAAAGGTTAGCTAACCAAAGGGGAAGGTTAAAAAAATATGCCTGCAGTACTGTCCATTTTAGCGGGGCTTTTCAGCTGCGGTAGACAGTCCTTGGAATATGGCCAAAGTGCATTGCCTGGGGGAACGCCGGCTTATGACATGTATGCAAAATATGGTGTGGGTGCGATAATATTTTGTGAAATTTGGCACAGGCAACTAGAAAGCAACCCGACCACCAGTGGCCGATTAATGGTAGCTTTGAGATTGCGAGTATAGATAACCTAGAAAGGGTGCTGATTAGGAAAAAAGCGCGACCCGCAGCTTTTGAGACTGTCAAAGATTGGAGGAGGGCAGCAATGCTCCGACTTAGGAGTAGAGAGAAGCATGCGCGTAGGAACAAAACGAAGCTTGAGGTAGCAGACGAAAAGGAGGAGGAGGAGTGGACGGCAAGTCTAAGACGGGAAGGGAGACGTGACCAAATGAACATAGAAGGAGTATACCCGCAGCGGGAACTACACATAGCAGACGAATTAATGGAACATTTGTTAACTAACACGGGTCGAGGCCCAAAACCAGAATCGAAACCAAACACGCCAGTAGTGACTGCGCAGGCCCAACCAGTAGCTTTCGTACCCCCTCTGTAGCCCAAGCACTTCCCCTCACGCAAGCATTAACCCAAACCCCACCCACAGCTCGAGCCCTCCCACAAGCGCAGACCGCGGACACGCAATTTCCCAGCACCCAGGAAGGCCCTTCACAGATGCCACCTGTGTCACTTGTCCCATCCGCACCTCCCGCTCCAGAGACAGATTCAGCACCATCTGCCCCTCCCGAAGTCGAAATTGAGACCGGGGAGGCGAGAGGTGTGGCTGAAGGAACAGGATTTGGACGGGTAACTGGAAGCGCGATCAGCAAAGAAAGAAAGATTGAATTACGGCAAGAGGCAGAAATGTACATAGAAGGAAATGATGGGACGGCAGCATTGGCCTCATTATATGGGTACCGAAGAAGCGACGAGAGACACGTAGTGTTGGAATGTATGGGGGAAATTTTGGTGGGAGAGTGGAAAAAGATACTTGGGAATTTACCGCCACAGCGATTGTTAGATTTGAATAAGTTAGCACGCAGTGAGCAAAGAGATGAGGATGTAAGAAAACATGTGCACAAACTCATTGAAGTAAAAAATGAAATGGAAGACAGATATCCTGAGATGTTTGCTACACCTGAATATAGTAGTGAGTATATTAAGAAAGGTAGGTAGGAGGCGTCGAGGTTGTATATGCAAAAAATCGTGGCTGAGAGTTTTTTCAGGTGGTACAAAGCATTTTCCGGTACCGGGACAAATAGGTGATAAACAAAGATTGCAGGTATGGGTGGGGGAAACAATGCGATGGATGTCGAACAAAAGAACGTCAGTAAAGGAAGTAAGTGAGATATGTAATGGGTACCCATTGGAGATGAGAAAAGAAGCAATGCGAACGATAGTAGGGGTGTTACTGCAGCAGGTCATTGGATACAATAGAGGTAGAGGAAATGCACAAGGCAGAGGAAATTTGAATAATATGCATGGGGTGTCATTGGGAGTAAATCAATGTGCGTACTGTAAGGAGGAAGGACACTGGCGAGCGCAATGCCCGCACCTACAGAATAGAGGTGGGTTTGGTCAGAGAAGGCCTCATAGAGGACATCAGGGGTCAAACGACCCAAGCAGAAATAGCATGCAGCAGCAGCAGGGATATACCAATGGAGGTACTCAAAACAAATCCTATGGTCAAAACCAAGCGCAACAGAACCAGGCATTGAACCAAAGTGTTTCGAACCAAAATCAGGGCGGGCAGGGCCAACAGAGAAATGATCAGAGTGGAGGACAACTGAGGGGGAAATGGGAATATTTTTGATACACAGCCAAACACGTATTATAGCACAGCGGTGACTACACATCGGACGATGTGTTATTTTCGCGATAGGACAGCCCACGGCAGGGGTCGGAACCAGTGTCTATTCCCGTGAATCAGAGAGGACCCTACGTAGAAATGAGAGTCGGGAATAAGGAGCACCGTTTCCTTGTAGATACAGGGGCACATAAGTGCTCGATAGACCACCACTTGGTTCCGGAGATCCCACTGTCGGGGCAAAAGAATGTTTCTGTAGGGTTCGCAGGTACACCAGTAATTAACCCCATGTCCGAAGCTGTCCCAATTACAATAGGACCATTTACAGAACAGTGTCCATTTCTTTTGACAGAAAATTGTGGAGAGAACTTGCTAGGATTAAATTTGTTGAGAAAATTGGGGGCAGTCATACATTGTACGGCAGATGGGGTGTTCCTCGCGATGTGGCCTCACGATACACCGGTGACGGAATTTATGTCAAAAGCGTTACCAGAAGAGCTAAGTAGAGTACCAACCTGTCTGTGGGAAATGCATGATAACGATGTAGGATGCTTGAAAATAGAGCCAGCAAAAATAACTTTGAAAGAAGATGTTACACTACCACGAATTCCCCAGTATAAGATTTCTGTTGAAGGTGAGAAGGGATTCAAAAGTATTGTTACTGACATGGTGAGATTGAGGGTGGTTGAATAAATTGCAGGTAGTACGTGTAACAGCCCGATTCTTCCAGTTTACAAGAAAGGAGGCAATGAAGTACCCTATCATTTCATAATCGATCTGCGCGCACTAAACAAAGTGGTAGACCCACAATTCCCTTTGGTCCCAGATGTCACAACGATACTGACAATGATACCGGCCACTGCAGAATACTTTAGTGTAGCTGATCTGAAGAACGCCTTCTTTAGCATTCCAGTGGATAAAAGCAGTAGATATCTGTTCGCGTTCACTCTAGGAGGTCGATCATTCACATTCACACGCATTCCACAAGGATGCACAGAAAGCCCGAGCATTTACAGCAGAGCGCTAAAAGAGCAGCTACACATGCTAGTATTACCCGAAGTTTGCGTACTCTTGCAGTACATAGATGACTTGTTATTAGCTGCTGACACGAAAGAGATCTGCAAAGAAAGTACTATATTACTATTGATACCCTTAGCGACCCATGGTCACAAGGCAAGTTTGAAGAAATTCCAGTATAATCAGAAGGAGGTGTCTTATTTGGATTACCTACTTTCGAAAGAAGGGAGAAGATTAACACCAGAACGCATAGAAAGTATTTCTAGTATGCCTATTCCAAAAACTCAAAAAGGATTGAGAGCTGTAATAGGCATGGCCTCTTATTGTCGGCAGTGGATCAGTAATTTTGCGTTGATTGGGAAGCTGATGATAAAGTTAACTAAAAAGGATGCAGTGATGCCTTTACAGTGGGATGAGGAATGTCAGAAAGCGTTTGAGCAATTGAAAGCTGCATTGTGTGCTGCGCCAGTTTTAGGCACTCCTAACTATAAAAAGATCTTTAGACTATTTGTGAGTGAGAGTGAAGGATGTGCATTGGCGGTTTTGACACAGGAACAAGGTGGAAGAAATAGGCCGTGCGGCTATTATTCTTCCGCGCTGAACCCTGTAGCGCGCGCACTACCACGATGTTTGCGATCCGTCGCAGCGGCTGCTGCATCAGTGAAACAAACTGAAGGAATGGTATTGGGGCACACTTTAATTCTGATGGTGCCACATGCTATAGACGTTCTATTAAATAGGACACAGACGCAACACCTCACCACAGCTAGACTGACAAGATATGAGCTCATCTTGTTTGCACCCCACATCCAAATTATGAGGTGTAGCGCATTGAATCCTGCATAATTAATGCCATTGCCCATAGCAGAAATTGGTGACAACGAATCACCACCCCACAATTGTTTAATGGTCACTGAAGAAGAAACAAAGGGAAGAATTGACTTGAGTGACATCCCACAGAAAGAGCTAGATGGGGAGTTATTTTGTGACGGCTCTTGTTTTAAATTACCTGATGGCACATCAACGGCTGCATATGCAATTACTACCCTAGAGAGTAATGTAGAAAAGAGAAGAATCCCCTACAATTCGGCACAAGCCGCAGAAATAATAGAACTGACCCGAGCCTGTGAACTCTCTGAGAATTTGAACGTGAATATTTATACTGACAGCCAGTACGCCTTTGGCGTGGTTCATAACTTTGGCCGACTTTGGGCTGAGAGGGGTTTCTTGACATGACATGGGGCCAGGATTCAGCATGGCCCTTTGATTGTGCGATTGTTCTATGCACTCACGTTTCCAAAGCGCCTAGCTATAGTGAAGTGCGAGGCGCATAAAAAAGTAACATGTAAAGTGGGAGAGGGAAACGCATTTGCAGACAGGATTGCGAAGCAAACAGCCACAGATTTGGGAAATAAAATGATGACAGTAAAGACTGAGGAAGTACCTTGTATGAAAGAGAATGGAGTTGCCACAGTCAAAGAAATGCGGGGGTGGGCTGAGGGCTCTGCTGAGTTAGATTTGGAGGGATGTTGGGTGGACAAAGAGACCAAGAACTGGATGTTGCCAAATTGTTACGTAACCGCAATGGTTACAATGGCGCATAGCCCTACCCACATTTGCGCGAAGAAGATGGTACAGCATTTACCCACAGTATGGAAAAATGAGCACATGAAAAAGAATGCAGAAAGGCTAGTGCAGAATTGTATTACGTGCCTGCAACACAATGTAGGGAAAGGAACCGTGACTCCAGTAGGTAGTTTTGGCCCACCCTCTATGCCATTTGAGGTGGTCCATTTTGATTTCATAGAAATGGAAAGGTGCCAGAACTATAAATATGTGTTAGTGGTGATTTGTGCATTCAGCAAGTGGGTGGAGGCATATCCTTTAAAAGACTGTACTGCCATGTCAACAGCAAAAGTAATGTTAAAGGAGTATTTCTCCCGGTTTGGGCTGCCCAGTGTCCTGTGCTCAGACAACGGCCCACACTTCGTGGGCGCAGTAGTGCTACAGATCTGTGCAGGTCTGCAGATAGAGAAGAGATTCCACAGTTCCAGGCATCCCAGTTCTGCCAGGCTTGTGGAGAGACATAACGGAATCTTAAAGTCAAAGATAGCTAAAATCTGTGCTAGGAGCAAGTTGAGTTGGGTGAATGCACTACCCCTAGCGCTATTGTGCATGCGCACGTCTGTGCAGGCGAAGACTGGGCTCTCCCCCTATGAAATTATAATGGGGAGACCGGCAAATGTATGTTGCGCACCGCAGCCCAAAAGATCATGTGAGGTCGAGCATCCTATTTTAAGCACGTACTGTGGCCTTTTAATGCAGAAGTTGCGTTTGATTCATCAGCAGGTGCAGGAGGCGTTACCAGTGCGATACACCAGACCGGGGCACTCGCTGGAGCCTGGAAGTTGGGTTTTAATAAAGAACTTTGAGCGGAAGACAGCATTAGCACCCAGGTGGCGCGGCCCCTACCAAGTACTTTTGACGACGCAAACGGCCATCCGGGTGGACGGACGAAAGGCATGGATCCATGCGAGACATGCCAAAAGATTCCCGGGACTGCTGACAACTTCCGACGACCAGAGAAAGGAAACGGTCTCGGAAACTAAAGAAACTATTGCCAGTCCATTGCCACAGCTTCAGCCTGAGCGAGAAGTGAAAGTTGAAACAAAGCCCAAGCGAGAAGTGAAGCTCGAAACAGTGCCTGAGGAGGCTGCCAGTAAGGGGAGAGGGCAAAAAGTGCCCCAACGTTGCTCAGCAGAAACAACATCACTGCCGAGCGACACAAACCCTGCATTGCAAACACGAGCAGAAACAACGCGTGTACCCCTTTGGCGCCCACCAGTTTCTGCAAATGCACCAAAGCCAAAAAAAGAAACTACATCATTGCCACGGCGCTCATCGCTACCAATCATTGTGCCACAGGCTGACACTGAGCCTGATACTGGAAGTGCAACGGCACTATTCACGGCTCATACAATACCAGGAGTGAATCGGTATAATTTGTGGCCAAGACAGGCAAAGTGATCCACATATCTTTGGTGCTTTTCTCTTGCCTTTGGTTCCACTCACGGACGGAGTAGGAGCCAGGGGCGTAGAGGAGAGAAGTGTGAGAGTTGTGCAAATCGGACAATTCAAGACTCACGGCTCCTCGGTGCGATTATAAAAGTACATGTGTCAGGAGCCAGAGCAGGACAAGCTGGACGCACAAAAATACTAAGGCTGATAGAGTACATGTGTCCTAAGCCAGAGCAGGACAAGCTGGATGCACATAGTACTCTATCAATAAAGAATTGTTCAGAAATAGTCTGAGCAGTGGGAGAAATAACAACTAATCTTGCTCGGAGTGGATAAGTGATCGAGGCTGTGAAAGGGCTGGCAGAATTGAACTGTGACATTTTTCGTTGAACTTTTCTGGCATCGAGAACGAGAGACATTTGCAACGAACTTTGCCAGCAAGAAGAAGGACGATGAAGAACAGATCAAGACCGGTTTCTGCCTCCTCCTGCACCCCTGCTGAAAAGATGATAGATTTAGAGACTGTAAATTTAGGGAAACGCATGGTAAAAGTAATAAGGTACTGATTTGGACATGGGTCCTGTGTTTCTTAAGTATGGTAGTACCAACAATAACAGCTATTACACTATGGTTCCTGGAGTACGCGCACCCATTAGAAACACTTTTGCCAAAAGCTGCTACTGAAAGCCTGGTTCATGTAATCACTTGTACTTTGCCCCCAAGGGAAGAAAGACATAGAGAAGGATATGGCAACAATACATTAATGCTCATCATGAACATGACCCATGCGTTTTTAAAGAAAAAAAGATTGCTGGGTTTGTGCCCATTTACCACAGCACGGTGGGAAAGGGATAAGCTGGTATGTACAACCGTTACCATTGGTTTATTCATGTGAAGTATCATTGAGTGCAATGTTCTTTGGGAAATGGAACAAGAGTAATACGGGTCAGCTAGATGAGACCAATATGAATGAATTTGAGGAAGTGATCATGAGACCTGTGGGTTGTTCCATATTCCACAAAGCTCGCATATTTTCCCAGATCCCATGAGGAAGAATGCACGAAAGACAACAAGACTAGATAGATTACATAGGCAAAATAGACCAACCCCGCCAGCAGAAGAAACATCAGTAATGACATTTCGAATGAGGGATGAATGGAATAAAGATGCTGTGCCCACCGCCTATACAGTGGATCACAGCCCCGAAACTGCTCCCCTATGTATACAGAAAAAGGGTTCCTATAAAGTAGGAATGTTTAGCAACCGCCTGAACGCAGTGGTTTTAAAGCACGAAATAGAACCTGTGTACGTAGGGGACCCTGTTTACTTTATATGTGGAAAAAAAGCATATCCATGGTTACCTAGGAACTGGGGAGGTACATGGTACCTAGGTCTACTGTTTCCAGGAGTGTTCCTCTTGGAGACAGCAGAAGTAGCCAGACGAACAAAAGGTAGAACTGAAAGGAGTAGCGAGGATGGAATGATAGCAATAGATATAGCCAAATCATTTATACCATTCTTGTCCCAAATAGAAAATTCTTACAATATAAGAAAACTGTCTAGAATATTAAAAAATACAATAGCTTCAACAACGGATATTTTATTGAATATGACGTAAGAAGAAAAAGGAATAAGACTAATGGCACTCCAAAACAGGATGGCTCTCGATATAATATTAGTTGATCATGGGGGAGTTTACAAACTCGTAAAAACTGCATGCTGTGTGTATATAGATGATTACTCCCCTACGATATTTAAAGCAATCCGGAAATTACATGTCCTAAGTTCCACACTCTCTACTGAAGAAGGGGTTTGGGGGATAGGATCCTGGTTTTGGGGATTATTGCGGTCTTGGGGATGGAAGTTAATTTTGATACTAATGATGGTACTTGGTATATTCATAACATGTTGCTGTTGCATACAATTCTTACCAATAGTTTGCACTGAAATAACTGATGGATGTACTAAGGAATATGTGCACATGGTGTCGAGAGGAAAACAAACGCATGGTAGGAATAACAGAGACACGGAGGAAATAAAAACAGTAAAACAATTCATGGCTATAGACATTAATGATGAAGATGATGCTGATAATAGCATGAAAGGTTCAGACCTCAGACTTATCCTCATCGGAGAAGGATACGATGAATGAATAAGACGTTTGGCATACAGCCAAAAGGAGGGTTTGTCTATCTGGAAAAGTGAATACCATTCATTTGAATGACAGACGTAACTTGATGGCCGTAGGCCAACCGTCTTATGCACCGAATTATAGAAATATAGAGTGTTATGCTTGACCAACAAGCGGCCATTTTAAACGTAGCAGAATCGCCATTTTGCTTGTTAACCATTGCTCTTTGCTTTCTGTCTAAAACTGCTTTGCAGCGTGCAATTCTTGCGATTTCTGCTTACTCTGCTCAACTGTTAACATTGTTGTCTGAAAATGAAAGAGCAAGGTCGCGGGACTGAGGAGTTTGTTGAAAACTCCTCATGAGTAGCCCAGAAAGGAATGCACACGCTCCCTCTCTGTAGCCTTGAGGGAGAGCTGCAGGGCATTTAATCACTTCACAGCTGCCATCCAGTCTCGTACGATGGTAGAATATGTTAGAATAAAACAGCTAAAGGATTGAATTATGCTCTTCCTACGGCCCCCCTTCGCAAAACTCTGTAGAGCGTGTCGGCTTCCAGGACACGAATAGCACCTCACAGATAGCAAAGTATGGAATGTGGCTCTTCCCCCCGTGTGCAGCTTGCTTCCAAGAACAGAACCACCGTGTTCTGTTCAACAACTAAAAGATGCCTCTGCACTTTCTAAATTGCACATTGTTACCCGTTGGAAATGTCCATCGTCATTCCGAGTTCAAAGAAACTTAATAAAGGAGGGTGTTAAACATGACATAGCTGATTGTATGATATGCATTTTGTATATATGTAACTGATGTACGTAATTCACTCTCTTACGTCCCTCGAGGTCTAGGAAACTCACGTCGCGGGGCGAGAGACCAGAATTGGCCAATTGGGACTATTTTTGCTTGCAATAAACCCTAGCATTGGGAATTTGAACCTTGTGTCTGGCGCATCTTTTCGTGTATAGTTATTGCCTTGTTTCCATATCACAAGGGACCCCTAGGGGCACCTTTCAGGGCCTGTGACTCATTCCACCGCAGAGATGACACTATTGGGTCAGGATGGCCATCGAGAGACTATTGTGATTGATCTAATCAAAGCCCCACAGTTCCAAATAATACTGGGGATACCTTGGTTGGAAACACATAATCCTTGTATTGATTGACGAGAGAAGAGAATAACCTTCCCGGATTGTGCACGAACCTGTTACCCAAAGAAAAATCTGAACGCAGGCCTGGCCTCAGTAACCACAGCAGTCATGCAACTACCCCCAGAATACCAAGAATTCCAGGATGTCTTCCAAAATGAACAGGCAAACACATTACCTCTTCACAGATCGTACGATTGTCAAATCGATCTCATACCCGGTGCACAACCCCCATGTAGCAGGATCTATGCCCTTACGGAACCTGAGAACCTTCACCTACGACAATACTTAGACCAGTACCTTGCCAATGGCTTTATTCGCCCATCCAAATCCCCTGCATCTTCAGCTTTGTTCTTCGTGCCCAAAAAGGAAGGTGACCTCAGAACGTGCATAGACTACCGCGCATTGAAGCAGATAACTGTTAAGAACCGATACCCATTGCCTCTGATCCCTGAACTACTGGACCAAGTAAAGGACGCTTGCATATACACTAAATTAGATCTCCGGGGGGCATATCATCTGGTATGTGTAAAAGAGTGCGACGAATGGAAGACTGCTTTCCGCACTAAGTATGGGTTATTCGAATACCAGGTGATGCCTTTCGGGTTGTGCAATGCACCAGCAGCTTTCCAATACTTCATGAACGATGCCCTTCGTGAACTCATTGACGTTTGTGTTGTCGTATATATCGATGATATTCTAGTATACTCCTCTTCAGAATCTGACCATGTGAAGCACGTCCGAGCAGTCCTTGAGAAATTTCGCCAGCAAAAACTATATGCAAAACTGGAAAAATGTGTTTTTCATGCCACAGAAGTTGAATTCCTTGGGTTTATCGTGACCCCAAAGGGAGTCCGAATGGACTCACAAAAGGTGGACGCAATCCTTAAGTGGCCATCACCAAGTTCATTTAAAGGAGTACAAAGCATGCTCGGCTTTGCCAATTTCTACCGCAGATTCATCCCAAATTTTTCACATGTCGTGCATCCCATCACAGCACTCTCGCGAAAAAATAAACGCTTTATGTGGACTGAAGAAGCTGAAAATGCCTTCCAAGAGCTGAAAGCGAAATTCACGTCTGCACCTGTATTAAAGCACCCGTGCCCTGAACTTCCATACATAGTGGAAACGGATGCATCCAGTCTAGCCATGGGAGCTGTCCTGTCTCAAAAGGACCCTGAAACTGCCAGCTTCACCCAGTAGCATTTTGGTCCAGAAAGTTCTCGGCACCCGAGTTAAACTATGCGGTTAACGACAAGGAGTTATTAGCCATTAAATCCACCTTCAAGGCTTGGCGGCACTATCTCCTCGGTGCCAGGCATACCATTACTGTGATCACCACAGTATTTAAAAAACAGCCAAGGCCCAATCGTCACGTCAACTCCGATGGGCATTGTTCTTTGCCGAGTTCGATTTCGTGATAACCTATCGACCACGTTGTGGAAAAGCAGACGCCTTATCCCGAATAGGAATGGGAGAGGCAGAAGTGAACCCAGAACCAGTACCTATAATTTCCAAACAAAGGATTCTTGGCATGACTACTCTACAGACACTAGGGGACATTCAGGTAAAGATCCAGCAACTCTTTGATCCTACAGCCCTGCAGGACTGGGTAAAGAAAGGCCCAGACTACTCTGTCACCAATGATCTGCCTTATTACCAAGGGCAGCTATTTCTGCCACACAAGGAACTACAAGAGCTAGTCAGTTCCCGTTATCTTGATACCCTAGTGGAGGGGCACCCAGGTATTGCAAAAACTGAAGCTAAAATTAAAAGACAATTCTGGTGGCCCACCTGGCGAAAGGATATTAAATCATTTGTAATGTCTTGCGGCATTTGCGCCCAAAACAAAAGCCAGAAGAAAAAACCTGCTGGCCTTTTACAAGAGAATAATCAGTCCATGGTAGAGGAGTGACAGCAATAATGGTACCTGTGCAATTGTAGTTGGCTATCCAATCTCGGTTCTGCCCTTTATATGAGTAGGTTTGTTGACTTTTTGCGACAGGCCAAGTGCATTGAGGGTGGAAGCTATTACAGAGGGGTGCTTGTCCACTGGATCATTAAATCCTAACTTAAAGTCACCTAGCAATAGTAGTTGGGAGGTGGGTTTCAGGTTGTTAGCAAGTATGCAGTGCAAGTCTTCCTCGAATGACCCCAGGGGCCCAGGATGTCTGTAAATTAGATGCATAGTAAGTGATTGGGAATTGTTTAGGGGGAGTTTTACCGTAAGACTTTCGCATGACTGCAGAGTTAGATATGGGATTAGTCTCAGTGATAAGCTTTCTCTAGATATCATGGCTATTCCTACACCTCGGGTTCCATCTCTATCTTGTCTAGAGATAGTGTAACCGTCAGGTAGGACTAGTAGCAGCGCAGGTCCTGCGGCATTATGAAGCCATGACTCAGTGATAGCGAGGAAGTCCAGATTCCCTTCTATGATTAGATCAGCTTTGTCTGCGGCATGGGCCACGAGAGATCTCGCATTTAGAAGTGCTCCCTTCAGGGAGTGAGCCGCTGTTTTGGCTGAGATCTGAAAAGGAGTAGGAAGATTAGGGATCCCCAGCCTAGGGTTAGATGTTCTAGTGTGATTCACTGTGGCACAGTGATCAGATAGGGGAGTAGGCCGGTTGGTGGTGTTATTTTTCATACTGTGAGACAGTTTGTTCTCTTATTTGTAACTGGTCTAGTTCTTGTGAGTGGTTCATACAATTTAGAGAGTCTGGCACAAAGTTTAAGATTTCTATTGGTAGTAGTACAAGGTACAGTATCATATTCTCCTGAACCCATATCAGGTAGTTATTTAGGAGAGGCAAGGCAGTCGTTATTGGCGGTCATATTTTGTAGACTATGCTGGCCTATTTCTGGGTTAACTGGCAAGGTCTCATTAAGGTAATCTAAAGATCTGGTAGCACGGAGTATTGTCACGACCACAATAAGATAGGTAAAAATGCTGTGGATGGGCTAAGAGCTCAGTGCAATGGTTAAGTAGTGAGGCACGGAGGCAATAGAATGTTGAGGCACAATATGCTAGATGCAGATCGCCGTTATTAAGGCACAATAGTCTGAGTACAGGTCTCAAGAGATGGGACACAGTAATTGGGTGCAGCTCTCAATTATTAAGACATAATAGGCTAAATGCGAATCACATATGTTGGGGCATGGGAGACTAGACACAGTGGGCTAAAAACAGTTCTCATAAAGGTTAGGGCATGGCATGGCAAAATAGTTAGATGCAGCTCTCAATTATTCAGGCACAGTGGGCTAGTTGCGAACCACAAAAGTTAAGACACAATAGGCTAGATACGAATTACAAAGTTAAGACACAATAGGCTAGATGCAAATCTCAAAGTTAAGACACAATAGGCTGCATGCGAATCACAAAAGTTAAGACACAATAGGCTAGATGCGAATTACAAAGTTAAGACACAATAGGCTAGATGCAAATCACAAAGTTAAGACACAATAGGCTACATGCGAATCACAAAAGTTAAGACACAATAGGCTAGATGTGAATCACCAAAGTTATGGCATGGCAGGCTAAATACATGTCTCATGTAATGGGACACAATAGGCTAGATGTATTTCTCAGTTGATTAGGCACAATAAAGGATGGGTCAAAAGTCACAGGAGGTTCAGTGCAGTAAGTTAGATGCATCAGCCAAATGGTGAAGTGGCATAATAGGCGAGAACAAGTTCACACTTGCCCCCAGCCAGCAGAAGATCACTCAGCGAGCGGCGGAAGACGACACAGCCGAGCCCACACAAGGCCGGGCTGGACAGTGGGCCTCATTACAAGTCCGGCGGTAGCTGTGCCAGAAAAACCGTCAGGCTGCCGCCGGACCGATAATACCTTTCCGCCTCCGTGATTGCTGAAATCACCAGGCCATTACAACCCCGGTGACCCGGTAATTCCGGAGGCAGAATTCTGTAAATCCCCACTTCCATGGAGTCCCACAGGACTCCATGGGGATGGGGACCATGGAAACAATGGTTCCGTCTATGACAGAGCTGGTGTTTCCATGTCCGCCTGCAGGCAGGTGGTGTCAATCCCGCCAGGTCAGACCTGGCGGGAGTGACACCTCCCACCTGCAGGACTCTGAATCAGCCTGTCCAGAAACAACAGCTGCGGCGGTTTTACCAGCACTGTTCTTTCCGGACCGGCAGGGTCGTAATGAGGCCCAGTGAATACAGAAGACATAGGCGGGATGAGCGTGAATACAGCCGATCTTGTGCATAAGAAGACCACAGGCCGTCCGAAGGTTCCAGACAAGGGGGCCACAGACGGTATGTCCAATACATCGAGGTGAGGTCACCCTCCGGTAGCGACTCACCACCTTCCGGCGACGACCAATGCAAAAAAGGATAAGTCTGGGCGCTGAACAACAACACAGCAAAACAACACAGCCCAGTCCTCATGCTCCACGTCCATGACACCCCCCTGGAAATCCTCCTAGAAACAGGGGCGACGGTCAACATCATAAGCGTAGAAGCATATAAGCCACTCCACCGGCCCCCGAAACTCAAGCTATCCACCGTTGACATCTACTCGTACGGATCGACTTCGCCATTACCTTTAGAAAATCTCTGAAGACCCTGCTATTTTAATTCTATGTGGTTTCTTTCAGCTGTTTGCCTCACCTCCTCCTCAGTGCCAAGATACCTTCGGTGACTGTGCGCTTTAAAAGTTCAACTAACATAACATAACATGCAACAGAGTCATCACCACCACGTGCACCCACAAATCTCACACAGCGGAAATCCCACTACACGTACTCAAGACCAAAGTAAACAATGGATGCATTCTCAGTTTTAAAACAGCTGTGGTGATGGGCCTCATGCACATCTTGTATCAACTGATGGCCCACAAATACTTCGCAAGACCAGAAGACATCGAGACAGCGTTCCCAAAATTGTTTCGAGGACTGGGAAAACTCAAAAACCAAAAGATTCAACTGCACATCAACCCAGACATCAAGTCTGTCACCCAACACTACAGGGGCATACCCGTCAATATACAACGGCAGGTTAAAGAGGAGATTGACAAGCTGCTTAAGCAACACGTCATTGAACTGGTGATGGGACCCACCCCCTGGGTATCGCCCATATTCCTCATCCCATAAAAGTCACTGGATGGTTCCATCAGGCTATGCGTGGACATGAGGAGGGCAAATGAAGCAATTGAGTGCAAAAGACACCAGGCACCCAGAATAACAGATATAATCCACATATTACATGGCGCAATGTTTTTCTCCAAGTTAGACCTCACAAAAGGAGACCATCAGCTTCAAATCGCCCCCGAGTCACACTACATCACAACTTTCGTGACCAACATGGGTTATTCCCAATATAAGCGACTCAGCTTCACTATCTCGTCCACCACAGAAATCTTCCAAGACTAGATCCACAAAGTCATACGGCACATCCCTAACTGCCTCAACTATTCAGACGATGTCCTAGTATTCGGCAAGTCCAAAGAAGAACACAACACTGCACTTCACTTAGTATGTGCGGCACTCGAAGTAGCCAGCTTGACACTTAAAAAAAACAAATGTGAGTTCCAGAAGGGTTCGCTCAAGTTCTTCGGTCATATATTCGCTGAGAAGGGGATGCGACCCAACCCTGACAAGGTGGCTGCACTGAACACTGCTCAACCACTAGAGAACGTGTCTGAGCTCTGCTCGTTCGTAGGGCTCGCAAGTTACTGTTTAAGGTATCTCCACGTGATGATCAGCACCCCGCTCTGTCTACGCATGAGGAAACACCAACCCTTTCAGTGGTTGGCAGACTGTCAGCACGCTTTCGAGACCATACCCAATAACATCTCCAAGGCCAAGGACATGGCATACTTCAGTGCGGAGAGAAAAACAGAAGTGATTGTCAATGTCAGCCCAGTTGGTCTAGGGGCCAAACTGACGCAACAGGAAGCTACTGACTCGAGCAACACGTTAATCGTAGCATATGCAAGTAGGAGTCTCACACACACGGAACAGGCATACTCCCAGGCAGAAAAGGAAAGCCTGGCGCTCATCTGGGCCTGTGAATACTTCCATCTTTTCTTATACGGCAAGGCCTTCACCGTTGTCATGGACCACCAGGCACTCTTGACGATCTACGGCAACCCAAAAGCAAGAATGCCACACAGAAAAGCACGCTGGGCCTTGCGGCTGCAAGACTACAAGTTTGACATCATACATCGGCCGGGCAAGGAAGACAATCCAACCAACTACCTGTCAAGACACCCCACATGGCCAGCACAGGCAGGCCCCTCTATCGCGGGTGCGTACATCAACTATGTGATTCATCACCTGCAGCCCCCTACTGGTAGACTGGACCACCCTCGTGAAAGAACCAGAACAAGACCACGCTCTCTCGATTGTGGCCCACTGCATCAAAGCTGGGAAGATGAAATACTTAAAGGATAGTTCCGGGACTTTTTTTTTATTGTCCCTATGGTTCGGCCATGTGTTTTTATGCATAAATCGGGAGATCGTAGAAAACTTTCCTATGGACCTTAACCCGACTTTTCGTCCATTAACGCACTCGAAATCAGCCGCCATTTTGTGATAAACTTATCATTTCACCCCATCGGCCTGGCTCACCTGCGTTTGCGGCACAAAATCAAATCCCCCGCCCCTGAAACAGACTTTATCAAAACATTCATATTCCCCGCCTCTCTCCGTGACGTGACTGTGCTGCGTAGGCAAACGCGCCCAGGCGTCTTCTACGCGACTCCACACAGAACCCGGAAACCAACACAGATCAGCTCACAACACAGCGCGCCACAATTCGGAATATGAAACTGTACTTTTAAATCAAACAGCAACATGGTACATTTGGTAAAGTACATTTATTGGACATTAAATGTTTATAGAATATTCAGCGATTTGCATTTTTCTTTGCTCTCGATCCAAAATAGTTCGTCTTGAGGCAAGCGATGTTCGTGTGCAGTACACAGGGTGTTGGTTTACGATAAAATAAGCTCTTCGGTCGCACGGATAATCGCATGGCTGTTCCAACAACGAGGCACTAGGCCACCACAACGGTATGTATGTTGCATCTAGCCATTAGTACCGCGTAAGGGCATACTTGTACTTGGCGATCGTCCCATAAAATGGTCAGGGTGGTAACGTTGTTCACGCGGAGAAGCAACTGGCGGTTATAAAAGCCATCCGCCGGTGTCTGGTACTCGTGACACGGACAATAATGAAGGATGTACCTGTTTTAAAAACATAAAAAATGAAATTAGTCTCACCATCAGATCTTTATTAAAATTATTCATTTTATATATTAGGTCGGGAAATTATTTCATAGCTAGGACAGTGCGTCATTTCCAGTAACCCACCCCCTCTCCTCCGCCTTTTTCAGAGCCGGCTGAGCGCCAGTGGAACAATTCGTCACTGATATGATATAATATGGCATTTGCAACGCGCCTATACACAAGTGTTTCAAGGCGTGGTGAGGCAGGGAGGGGGGGGAACAAGGAGAAGAAGTGCCGGGGTAGGGGGAAGGTAAAAGTGCAAGGGGAAGGGGAGGGGAGAAGTGGAGTACAAAGTAAGTAGCATCAAATAATAAATACATAGGGCCAGCTGGTGGCGAGTGCAAGGTAAGTGCAGAACAAGTGCTGGGAAGGGGGGGCTGTAGGATACTGAGACAGTCCCCCAGTGCAGGGGTTGACAGGGAGGCAGTGCAGGTGGAGAGTGGAAGGCCCCAGGACCGAGGTCGCAGACAGTGGACCAGTTGTAGCAGGGGAGAGGGAGAGAGAAAGCAGAAGCAAAGACGAAGGTTTTGAGGTGCTTCCGTAAAAGGAGATGGTTCTCCTCAAGATAGTGCGCGGTACAAAACAATATGCCACATAGAACGAACAAGTACAACTTAACCCGTCTTTAAAGCTACTGTATAGTAATTAAATTGCGGTA
The DNA here is from genome assembly GCF_040938575.1 of Ambystoma mexicanum. NCBI lineage: Eukaryota > Metazoa > Chordata > Amphibia > Caudata > Ambystomatidae > Ambystoma > Ambystoma mexicanum. The sequence goes on from NC_090938.1 coordinate 71,995,352, forward strand.
TAAACTCATCTAAAGAGTTACTTACATTATATTTGCATTTTCCATTGTGTCTGTGCGTAGGGCAGCCCCGAAATACCACTCCTTCTATGCCGACGTTATTTCTTCTAATGAACGAACATTAAATGGCTATCGTTTCTGAAATTTTATTCATTATCGTTTCTTACGTTATTGCACCACACCCCCAAAAAGAAGTCTTTCGGGATGGTCCCGGCCTGTCAAGGTCAAATAACAATAGAACCTTATACTGAGTCGTGGGCCATTCCGGCACCCGAGCAAAAAATCAAAGCAGCTGACCTTCACTTTGAACGAGCACACATTCCTAGTTAGCTACATTCAGTGTAAGGCCATCTCACAGGACTTGAAATTTACATTCCATCTTTGCATTTTGTCTGCGTGCTTTGCAGCCCCAGAGAACCATAAATACGGAGACATTCTATATTTTTTGAAAAATGATTTATATTACTGTTTGGTTTAATTTAATGCTCAAATGAACAAGGTTGGATAGACACATTGCATGTACACTGAGCAATCACTTTTATTTACACAATACATGGCTACACATATTCAATGGGCCTGCGACATGAGGAGACTCGAGAGCAAAGTCACAGGTGACACCCGGGTGGTTCGCACTACTGCACGGTGAAGGGAGGGGCAAGGGTGGAGAGACACATTGCATGTACACTGAGCAATCACTTTTATTTACACAATACATAGCTACACATATTCAATGGGCCTGCGACATGAGGAGACTCGAGAGCAAAGTCACAGGTGACACCCGGGTGGTTCGCACTACTGCACGGTGAAGGGAGGGGCAAGGGTGGAGAGACACATTGCATGTACACTGAGCAATCACTTTTATTTACACATTACATAGATACACATATTCAATGGGCCTGCAACATGAGGAGACTCGAGAGAACAGACAATCAAATTACAATCATTTAAACCGTGATGTGTATTTCTCAATGAGCTCTGCTTTAGGTGGACATGGAACAGAGGCAATGTTGGGTGGCAATGCAGTTGTCCCCTGCACAGGTTCGTTCACAACTCCATGTATGTGCCTATCTAGGACATCAACAATAAGTCTCTCAATAAACTCATATTGCATATCCTCAAACACTGGTTTGATCACCCATTGTTTACTTCTTTTAGTGAAGGCCTTATTGTAGCGAAGCGTCCCTAAAGTTCCGGTCGTCCTACTTTGTTGGTGGCCAACATTATGGTTATGTGCCAAGACCGCTAGAAGAGTCCGATTTATCATGCCCTCCATGCCAAAATGCAATCATTTTGGCCTGTACTTTAGGCACATATTGTAGAACACCTCCAAATCTCCTGTGTGGCAGAATTCCGTGAGTCCCCTCAAATCTCTTGTTATAGTTTTATCAAATACAATCTTTTCAATGGCTTTGTGAGTGGGTGATGAAGGAATCAACCACTTCTTCTTCCGTGCCTCCTCTGTGGACAAATGGCCATGTTCACAATTGTGGAAATGTTGGTTTGTGGTCCAGCGGTGAACGTTGCTACAGTGTAGCATTACTGACCGCCATTTTTCCAGTAGAATTTCCAACGACCCTTCACATGTTTTTGAGCTCCACCAAAGATGGTTGCTGATTGACTTGGACCACTGTGAAATACCTTGCATATCTTTTTTTTTACCTGCAGCCGACATTTTTTTATTGATTGTTTTTGCAAGATGCCATACGTCAAATTGGTGATTTATATTTTTGTACTCTTCTCTCATTGTCTTGGCAATTGAAACGTGTCTGTCCGTGGCTATCAGGTCGATCACCATTCCCCGCGATTGTAGTTCTTGCAATGATGCTACAAAGCCAACTTTCTCCATGGCCACTGAGGATGTACTTTGTGACACCTGCACGACCACCGAACTCACAATTTTCTTACTTTCCATGTCCTGAAAGTGGTAGGTGCAGTACTTGGCTGAAAATCCTGGGCTGTCGCACTGTCCATCACCGGCTAGCCTGAACCGTTTGCCCGCGAATGTACTTTCAATAGACATTTTTTCCATTCTCCAAGCTTCGCTAATGGCTGGAAATAGATAATCGGTTTGGTATTTGTAGAACTGAGTTTTCGCAATGAAATGGATTCCCACAAACTGAAAGAAATACTCTAACTTTTTAAAACTTGAACCACTAAAAAGTGCGGCCGCTGCACAAAGTAGATTGCCTGCTGGCAGTTGCCCCAGCATGGGTTATGCAGACCATGAGAACGGATGATATTGTGTACAGGTGGCATGTATTTTAAGGTTAGTGCCTCGAATTGCACGAGTCACATTAATCAATGGCTCCCCACATACTTCCCCACCAACCGAATGCCCACATTTCAGCATAATAATAATATCAATCAAACAACTATCGAATACAATGAATTTGGCCTCTTTCCTTATACTGTCACTCTGCATCCCAGCTGGTTCGGCCTGTAACGTTGAGGACATGTCACTCACATTAAAGGTACAATCTCTGATATCGTCTTCCGCTATGTTCAGTGATATTGATGGTGTTTCATTGTCGTCCATTACATTCTCTTCCATTGCAACATCTGTTCCTTCTCCGGCGATGGGAGAATAAAACAATTTCTTCAACTTTCTCGCGGTCTTAGTTTTTGCGGGTGTGGATTCTGTGAATTGATCTCCGACTGCATCCGAACTACCAGGAGGACATTCACTATCAATGGCTGGTGGTGGTATAGCTCCGTTGTCAATCACTTCATATTCTTCCCATTGGCACGATGCATCTCCAGTCTCAAGTCACTGCCAAAAGGTTTGACAAGCAACATCTCTCGTTCGCTTCACTGTCTGTGTAGATGTAGTTCGTACACCCACTCGCAACTAGAGGACAGATTGGAAAAGGGATGTTCAGTTTAAACACAACTTACAGTATTGAACTATTAACAGTGAAAAACAACATAATATAGTGACCAGGACACTAACCTTCTTTTGCTTTCTTTTCTTTGAAACTTTCTTGCCTCGAACTTCAACATCTGGACGCTGTTGCTCCGACTCGTGTGTGCATGTCTCCACTTCCTCTTGCGTTGCAACGACTATATTTTCATGATAAGCACATCCATCTGGCACTGACGCTCCGTCGACTCCCTGAAACATAGAACTTTCATTAGTATGTATAATAATATTGAAAACACAAAATGTACTTGGGGACCAATACCCACGTACATCTCAATAGCAAAACACGAATGAACGCATTGTGTAGAACATTCAAACGACAATTATTCACGCATTGTTGATCTAGTTAGATGGAACTGTCAAGATCCATACCTCGGGCTCCGCATAGACTTCCATTGATGATATTATTGAAGATGACGCTTCAGCAACTCCCTGAAACACAGTAATTGCATTAGTATGGTTTTCTATTTTGTTAAAAAGAACATAAACTTTGTGCAGGCGTCAACGGCTCATCTAAATAGACCTGCACAAATGATCAGTTGTCTAAAATAAATAATGGATATCTAAATAAGATTCGATTTGCTCGATCGTAGGAAGTGTCACCACCCAGAGATCTGCATCCACTACTAGGGGTGATGTTCTTGTAGAAGAAGCTCCGTCATCTCCCTGAAACATAGTACTTGCGTTAATAAAGAAGGAAGTATAGTGGATGTAATCACGTCATATGATCTCGCTTGATCGAACTGTCAGTATCCATACCTCAAAATGCATAAGAACATCAAGGGACGCTGTAACTGCGGTTCACACTTCTGCAAGCTGTTGCGCCGACCCGTAACTGCATGCTCCCCCTTCTTCTTGGACTAATGCTCCATCGACTCCCTGAACCAAAGGACTTTCATTAGTAATGAACACAATATTGAAAAAAGAAGACACATAGGAGGGCGATGACTGAAGGACATATCAATGGCTAAAAACGAAAGAAACATTGTGTGTAACAATCACGCTACAAGAATGCAAGATCTGATGATCTCCATCGATGGAACTGTCCGGAAACGTACCTTGAGCATCTGAGTGACATCAACGGTTGTCGTCAATGCGTTGGACTCCTCAGCATCTCCCTGAAAGACAGTACTTGCATTATTTTGGATAACAATAATTATAACTGAAAACAAAGACTAGAGACCGAGTACTAGGGTGTACCATTAGGTAAAATAATTACACGATAAATTAAAACTATTGATTTACATGCCTAAAACAAGTCAGTGGCAGAATAGCTAAGTAAGATTACCCGATAGGCGCTTGAAGTGGCTGATGACTGCAATAACGACACGGATGGAGAATCTTCCGCCTTCATATTGAGTGGATACATAAATGGGGAAATTATTGTTAGCTAATGCTACACACTACCGCAAGGCCGAGAGCTAAATCCGTAAACTTGACTCACCAGTGGAGGGATGTGGACGAATAGAGTGGGAATAGCGGTTGAGAGCAATTTTCGCCTCGCTCGCGGTGTTTTCTTCTTTGTTAGCAATGATGTGGAGTACATGTCTGAGCTAAAGTGCCTGCTGCAGATGCGGTATCGATCACCCCTCTTGTCCGCAAAGACTTCTAGGACTCTACTTTCAAGCTCAGACGGTGGATATCCGCAATATCGGACCCATTCTCTTATCTGATCTATTGTCTTAGGGAAAACATGCATTATAGTACCTTCAGATTTATTATGGGTCTTCGAAGGGCAACCGCCAATGGAACAGGCAAGCATTGTGGAAAGTTCTGAAAAGTAAAGATCAACAATTCTCAATGAATACCAATGTGTTAAAAAATTAAATGACACATAAAAGGTCCAATGCAAGGTTCGTTTTGGTTCTTGGAACTATACACGTTATTCACATGCGGATAAGTATTTGAATAACTTTAAAAAAAATAGAAAAATAATTTGACTAAACTCAGAACATGTGACTAGTTCCTTGCATGTACTGTCTTGAACGAAAAGAAAACATGGATGCAATTTGATGACTACTAGCAAATAGATATAAATTAAAAAATTGGACGCAAAATGATTATGGTACATGGCCTTACCTTGGCGAACAAACAGTTAGATGCAGGGATCAGAGTAGTTTCTTGTCGTAGAACAGGGAGCAGTTCACAGGTTGCAAACTGACGAGTTTGCTCGAAGTGGTCACGGAAGTTCACAGAGATGAAGAGCAGATAACCAGCACCTTCACGGGTTGACTAGCAAAGCGCAAAGAAGTTCTCATTAGAAATATGAAGTGGGTTATAAAGAATTCGAAACAGGGGTGTGTTTGTGAATGAATGACGTGTATATGTCGTGGCATTATGCGGTTTGCAGGGGGGCGTCCAGCGTGAGGGGGGATGCTTGGCAGGAGACACGGTGTCTGGAGGTAGACATTGGAACAACAACCCATGCTCTATAGACCACTTTGAAGTGTACATGTTCTTTGGCACCTCTTGGCCTTTATCGCTCCCTGACAGCTCCACTTGCCAGCGCAAGTACCCCGGTGCGAAATGCCTTTGATAGGACGGGGGGTGGATTGGGGCGGTGGTCGTGCAGACAAGACACAGGAAGACTCGTGAATGGAGACACACTTATGTGGATTGAAGGTGGGCGGCCAGCGTGAGGGAGGATGCTTGGCGGGAGACACGGGGTCTGGAGGTAGACATGGGAACAACAACCCATGCTCTATAGACCACTTTGAAGTGTACATGGTCTTTGGCACCTCTTGGCCTTTATCGCTCCCTGACAGCTCCACTTGCCAGCGCAAGTACCCCGGTGCGAAATGCCTTTGATAGGGTGGGGGGTGGATTGGGGCGGTGGTTGTGCAGACAAGACACAGGAAGACTCGTGAATGGAGACACACTTATGTGGATTGAAGGTGGGCGGCCAGCGTGAGGGAGGATGCTTGCCGGAGACATGTGGTGTGACAAGACAAGGCACAGGAAGACTATTCAATGGAGACACACTAGATTCATTTAAAAAATCAAAACAACCATTGTTAAAATATATGTTGGGTTTTATTTTAGATCTTAATTTCAATTGAACATAAATAATAAACATTACACATTGTAAAGTTCCGGTTGCAGCACATCCAGGGAAAATCTGCGGTATTGTCCACTGTCGCTGAGGAAATGTTGTCTAATGGCAAGTACCGCACAGGCAGGTATTGCTCTCCGAACGCGGTGTCCGAGCCTCCCGTGAAGCCAAAAAGTGAAGCAACGATAGGCCACCAGCCTGTACCACCTGTGAAAAAGAAAGATGCAATGGAACCAATTTACATGCGTTCGAATGATATGTAGATGTAATTTTATATGTGGGAGACGACCATGAAATAGTAGTGCCATCACTGACATCACAACCAGAGTATACTTACTCGTTACTCGGATTATGCGGACGAACAGTGCCGCGAAGTTCGTGCATAAGCACCATCATCATCCTCAACACGGTCCGTGAGAGGCAGGCTTCCCTGAACTCTGGCAGCTCGGTGATGCATTGCGGACTTGGCTCGCCTTCCGAAATGTAGGCCAAGCACCCGGAATTTTCACGGCAGCAGCAGTTCTCCTCCTCAGTTGGCATTAGCTCGCACCGATTGCACGTGCACCAGGTGGAGACGCCGTCCATGCGACATGGTCCAGGCTCTTCATCCGTTGACTGGTCCTCCCAACTGCCGTCCGAATCCCCATCGTTTTCGCGTGCTTGCCTTTCCAGTAGTTTCTCCTCGGTGTACTCGGGCTCGTACATATACGGCATTATTGTAGCCATTGTGTGGTAAAGAAAGTAAAATAATTTACAGAGATGGTACAGGTGTTCACAAGGCCTAGAAGCGGCGAAGGTAGCTGACAAGAGCACAGAAACGAGTCACAGAATACTCAAAGTAACACAGAGAGAGGAATGGAATCGAAAATCTGCTGCTTTGTGTTGTGAAACGGTGTGTTTATACTTATTGAGGAAAGAGGCATCCTGCCATTTACATGGCAACACTTCATTAGCTGAGGCGCAGCGATTGTTGACACGAAACGTGCTTTGGCGTTGGGAAATGGGCGGTACGCGTCTGCTGATGTCAGGCTCAGGGGCGGGGGATTTGATTTAGTGCCGCAAACGCAGGTGAGCCAGGTCGATGGGGGGAAATGATAGGATTATCACAAAATGGCGGCTGATTTCGAGTGCGTTAATGGACGAAAAGTCGGGTAAGGTCCATAGGAAAGTTTTCTACGATCTACCGATTTATGCATAAAAACACATGGCCGAGCCGTAGGGACAATAAAAAAAAAGTCCCGGAACTATCCTTTAAAGAATCAGATCAGGCCAAAGGAGAGATAGAGCAGGTGAGAGACGACATAAGATGTCTGGAGCTATTCAAGGACGAGTTAACACCCATTGATGGCCACCTCATCATGAAGGGCTGCAAAGTGGTGCTAACAGAAGCGCTCAGAGAAAGGACGATCAGGCTGGTGCACAAAGGCCACCGGGGGATAGTTTCCACAAAACGTCTCCTGAGGCAGAAAGTATGGTTCCCCAAACTAGACACCATAGTAGATGACATCATAAGCTGATGCACCATTTGATCTCAAGTGGCTCAGCCCCCTCATCCCAGCCCACTGCAAATGTCTCCTTTTCCAGAAGCAGTATGTGAAGAACTGGCCGTGGACTTCTTTGGCCCACTGTTAGGGAGAATTCTCCAGAATGGCTGAGTCCCTCAGCAGCTTTGCTGGATTTCTAGGTTTTGTTTTTTTCACCTGGTAAGAGTGTGAGCCTTTTTTTCCCACTCTTACGTGTGTTTTGCTGTGTGTGTTCAACATTTTTGTGTTTATAGACTGTGGAGCCTCACCTACTCCATAGGCATCATCTTTTTACTGTGTGTTACACAGCACCTCCAGTGCAGTGACACAGGGTTGTCTTTTTCAGACTTCCCACTTTAAAGTCCATTTTCTGGGACCGACTACTGTCTCCCAGAACCTGTAAAGATGCCATTGACTTTATTAGTCTTTTTAAATCCACAGACCCAGTACAAACTATCTTACATAGAGTTCTGGAAAGGTTTAATAGTTATCCCTTTTTGTCTGTTTCTCATGGAACATTATTTTCTTCCTTTTTCTTTAAGATTTGGCTGGTGGCAGTGGTATCTACTCTATTTTTCCTACTGCGGTCTATTTAAATAGCCTTGGTATTGTTTTAGACTAATTTAGTAGCCTTGAACTTAAACCAGCTGGACCACACTTACTTTTATTTGGTTCCTGGCGGGTTTATTCGCCATTTCTTTTTGTAAAAGTCTTTCTCGTGTTTTACTCTGCGCGCCAAACCAGGTTTGGGTCCTTTGTTCACCGTCCTTTGGCGAGCTTCTGCACAAAAGCCCTCCTTAGGTGCCTGAATGTCTGCGGGGGACAGGATGTGAGGGAGGGGTTTGGGACTCCTTGCACAGGGTCTCCTTGGAGACCCATGTCGCACTCTGTGTTATGTTATGTTATGTTATTTTGCATTTATATAGCGCCTTATATACCATTGGTATATAAGGAGAGTCCAAAGGTGCGTGTGTGCACCAGGTATGTGTGCAGCTGGTGCAGAATTCATGTAATGGCTGCTTCATAGCGGTAGGTGTGGTGGTTGAGGTCAGGAGTATGCGTTCGTTCTGGCAGGATTTATCCAGACCGAGTGTGGCTGCGTTAGGCCTGAGGAGAACGCCTGGCTGGGGGTGTGTAACCAGCAGTGTTTGGGGAGTGATGGGGAGTTATGGGGAGTGAGCGGGAGATATTGATATGAGAACAGTTATACCGAATGGTGTCATAGTATCACTGTGTTCTAGTTGAGTGGTGGTGTAAGGAAGAGAGTAAGCGTGGGTGTGGTATGATGGGATGTGTGCTCTTTCAAATGTTCCCTGCATTCCAAGGCATATTATGTACGTGACGCAATTCTATGCGATCAAGTCTGTCTCCAATCTACACGCTCATCCAATCTGCACGCTCATCCAATCTACACGCTCATCCAATCTATGCACTCATCCATTCTGCGCGGACATCCAATCTACGCGGACATCCAATCTACGCGCACATCCAATCTTCGCGCTCATCCAGTCTATGCGCTTGTCTAATCTACACGCTCGTCCAATCCATACGCTCGTCCAATCTATACGTTCATCCAATCTACTTGCTCGTCCAATCTACACACTCGTCCAATCTACATTCATCCGCTCCACACTCATCTGCTCCACACACTCATACGCTCCACACACTCATACGCTCCACACACTCATCTGCTCCACACACTCATCCGCTTCACATACTCATCCGCTCCACACACTCCTCCGCTCCACACACTCATCCGTTCCACACACTCATCCGTTCCACACACTCATCTCTTCTACACGCTCATCCGCTCCACACACTCGTCCGCTCCACGTACTCGTCCGCTCCACATACTCATCCGCTCCACATACTCATCCGCTCCACATACTCATCTGCTCCATGCACTCATCCGCTCCACGCACTCATCCGATCCACCTGCTCATCCGATCCACCTGCTCATCCGATCCACGTACTCATCCGCTCCACGCACTCATCCGCTCTCCACACTCATCCGCTCTCCACACTCATCCGCTCCACACACTCATCCGCTCCACACAATCATCCGTTCCACACACTCATCCGCTCCACACACTCATCCGCTCCACACACTCATCCGCTCTCCACACTCATTCGTTCTCTACACACATCTGCTCCCCACACTCATCCAGTCTATACACTCATCCGCTCCACGTACTCATCCGCTCCACGTACTCATCCGCTCCACGTACTCATCCACTCTCTACACTCATCCGCTCTCCACATTCATGCGCTCCACACACTCATCCAGTCTATACACTCATCCGCTCCACGTACTCATCCGCTCCACGTACTCATCCGCTCTCTACACTCATCCGCTCTCCACATACATCCACTCCACACACTCGTCCGCTCCACACACTCGTCCACTCGCCACACTCATCCGCTCTCCACACCCATCCGCTCTCCACACTCATCCACTCTCCACACTCATCCGCTCTCCACACTCATCCACTCTCCACACACATCCGCTCTCCACACACATCCGCTCTCCACGCTCATCCGCTCTCCACACTCGTCTGCTCTGCACACTCGTCTGCTCTACACAGTCGTCGGTTCTACACGCTCGTCCGCTCTACACGTTCATCTGGTCTAAGCATTCGTCCGGTCTATACGTTCGTCCGTTCTGTATAGTCATCAGTTCGATGCACTCCTGCTTTCGATTTGCTTCTCTATATTTACGCACTCATCTGCTCTACACGTTTGTCTGCTTTACACACTTAGCCGCTCTACACATTCATCCACTTTAGTATATTCATCTATTCTATACACTCATCCGATCTCCATACTTATTTGATCTATCTAGTCGTCTGTTCTTCCACTCATGCACTCTTCCACTCAGTGCATTCATCTGTTCTATACGCTTCATCCATTCCAACTATTTCATCCACGCCATTCACTTCGTTCCTTCGGCATTCATTATGTCCATTTCAGCGGTTTAGATCTCCTTACTTTGCCAATGATTTATTCATATTATCCACTTCACTGTTTTGATCTGTGATTCGCTGTTGTGACTGTCCTGCCGGGACAGCCACCCTGATGATGATTGACAGCCAAGCTGTGTGAATGGGGGAAAACTACATAAAAACAGGTCTCTGGGGCTGAGAAGGGAAAGTCGCCACTGGATCGAGAGAACCGAAGAGAAGCTGACAGAAGAGGACCTCTACCATGACTGGACCTCCCGGTGAAGCCCTGCTGGGGGTCCGAATCTCCACACTTCGACAAAAGGGAAGATCTGCAAGCCATCGCTACCACTTTACTGTGTAGTACATGCTTGTACCAAAGGTGAATTTGTACTGTCACTTGTAGTCTTAAATGTGTGTGGTGTTCCCAAAGGGTACTGCATATGATTCTGCCTAACACCAACTGTGAAAGTAGAGCGTACTTGCTAGTACTGATCAATGACCACTCACGCTTCCCAGATGCTCAATTCATAGAATCCACGTCACCGACCTGCGTCATACCCGCACTACACCGCATGCTGTCAACATACGGGATACCCAAGGTCAGTAAGTCAGACAACGGCCGCCCTTTACCAGCCAGGATTTCGAAAAACTTTGCACGCTACATGGGCTTCCAGAACAGGAAAATAAAACCACAATGGCCTCAAGCTAATGGCATCGTCAAGAGGTTTATGGCCAATGCTGAAAGAACACTACAAGTAGATAATATCCTCAACAAGCCATTCGAGCAAGCCCTGTATCAACTCCTGCGCGAATATCGACATACTCCCCACAGCACCACAGGAGTCTGCCCATCTGACCACATGTTCCAACCAACTGTGCGAACACGAGTTGCAGAAGGTGCTACACATCATCCCACCGGGCCATTAGACCAACAAGCCAGGACCTGAGATCAAGAAGGGAAAAGAAAGATGAAAGACGGAGCAGAACCTCAGCGAGGAGCAAAAGAGTGCGATATGGGAAGAGATTGTACTTTTTTACCGACTTTAAAGGTTTGCAAGGACCAAAAGTTCTAAAAATGCTACCACCAAAGGTGCGAACACCAAAAGTTCGATCCTTTGGTGGTAGAATTGTAAAAAAAAAAAAAGAAGCGGGGGCTGTGGGAGTGTCCCCAGCATCGCCCCGCTCACTATACTTTATAGTATAGTGAGCAGGGGTAGCAAGGGATACACCCGCAGCCGTCTGTAAAAAATAAATTAAAAAAAAGACAGAAGAAGGACCCTGCGGCAGCTGTTCCCGATCACAGAAGTGAAAGGGAACTGGTGCTGCAAGGACCCAGCGTGAAGAAGAAGGTAAGTGTTTTTTTTTATGTTGTGGGTGGGAGTGTGTTTCGGATATTCTGGAGGCAGTGAGGGGTGCTGTCATTTTCACTAAACTTGATCTCAGGGGTGCTTACCATCTCATTTGCATAATGAAAGGCGGCCACTTTGAGTATCTGGTAATGCCCTTTGGTCTCGCCAATGCCCCCGCAGTATTTCAGCGCTTCATGGATCGGGTTTTTTCTGACATGCAGTTCCTTTTTATCATTGTATATCTGGACGATATACTAATTTACTCCAAGGAACCTCAGGCCCATCAAGAACATGTAAAAGCAGTTTTACAACGTCTATGTGAACACAAGCTCCTGGCCAAACCTGAAAAATGCCTTTTCCATGTATCAACCGTTCATTATCTTGGATTCGTACTTAGTTCCAAAGGTATCGGAATGGATCCTTCCAAGGTTGATTCCACCCTGTCTTGGCCTGCTCCCACTACTGTGAAACAGATTCAATCCTTCCTGGCACTTGCTAATTTCAACAGAAATGTATACCCGTGTTTTCTGACATTGTACATCCCATTGTAACACTCTTAAAGAAGGACACTCCATTTCAATGGTCCTCGGCTCAAGAGACGGCCTTTCAACAACTGAAACAGGAATTCACTCTAGCTCCAATCCTAGCTCAACCTGATATAGATCGACCCTTCTTGGTACAGACAGACGCATCAGACTATGCCATTAGTGCAGTCTTAAAACAAGAACTTGAGGACAAGATGGAGCATCCTATTGCATATTTATCCCGCACCTTGACTCCCAGTGAGGCACATTATTCCGTCCTGGAGAAGGAGTTGTTAGCCATCCGACAAGCCTTCACCGACTGGCGTCATCTTCTTTTGGGTGCCAAACACCTAGTACTAGTTTGTACGCGCCATCGAAATTTACAAGTGCTACAATCCCTGGAGTGCAGAAATAGCCGTCAGGCCCGTTGGGCCTTCTTTTTTGCCCAATATCAATTTCAAATTCTCCACTTTCCTGGAACACATAAAATCATAGCTGATGCCTTTTCCAGACGTCCTGATTATGAGCCCCTCGAAGCACGGACATTTCCCAAGATGTTTCCTAACACCGTGCTTGTAGCTCAGGCTATTTCTCTCCTGGAGGACATTCATGCAAAGACACCGAACTCTGGAAGGAATACAAGGGGAACAATCCAAGGAACCTCCTGCTGAAGGACGGATATCTCTTCAAGTAAACACGACTGGCAATACCCACACAAGAACTGAGACATAATATTATGAATCTATGCCATGATACCCTCCATTCAGGACATCGAGGCTTCACCACCACCCTCCATCTTTTACAGAGGCAGTTCTAGTGACCAAGGATGAAAGACTACATAAGAACCTATGTCCAATCCTGTGCAGTTTGCAACCAGAATAAACATGATAAGAGAAGACCAGCAGTTCTCTTACACCAACCAGCAATGCCAACACGACCTTGGGAAATCATCGCCACAGATTTTATCGTGGAATTACCCCCATCCAGAGGATACACGACCATAATGGTTACCATCGATTTGTTTACACATATGGCTCACTTTACACCCTTGTTCAAGCTACCACCCGCATCGGAATTGGCTGGGATTTTCCTGGAACATATATTTAGGCTTAATGGACTACCTTCCAAAATCATCTCCGTCAGAGGACCCCAATACATATTCCAGTTTTGGAAACAACTATGTCAAATATTGCGAATCCAGTGCGCATTGTCCTCAAGATATCATCCACAAACCAATGGAGCAACTGAATGAGTCAACTAGACCCTAGAGCAGTACCTTTGCTGTTTTGCCACCAAAGTCCAGGATGATTGGTCACTTTTGATTCCTGTAGCTGAATTTGCTTACAACAATTCAGATCATTCAGCTATCAACCCCAGTCTGTTCTATGGTATCCAGGGATTTCATCCTTCAGTTCTACCATCTGTTCTGCCACATCCTAGCCCAGTTCCTGTGGTCGATTCCCTGGTCAACGTACACAAAGATGCCAAGGAACGACTGGAAACGGCCAGAAAAGATGTCAAACGATATGCAGACACCAAAAGGAGACCAAGCCCTTCATACACAGTGGGAGACAAGGTTTGGCTGTCTTCAAAACTTCTTCCTCGACATCTGCAACCAAATAAACTGGCCCCCAAGTATTATGGGCCCTTCTCCATAAAGGAAATCATGAATCCAGTGGCCTACCGACTCCAACTTCCAGAATCGTTGAAAAGGATTCATCCAGTCTTCCACACTTCCTTGTTAAAACCATTTGTGCAATCCACCCGAACTGCTCCAAGACCCACTCCAGTAATCATCAATAATCAACTTGAATTTGAGGTCTCCAGGATATGTGATTCCAGATACAGATGAGGTCAACTCCAGTATCTGGTTGAATGGAAAGGATATCCTCCCAGCGAGCGCACCTGGGAACCTGTCTCAAACATGTATGCCCCCCATTTAATACAAAGATATAATTGGATCCACCCAAGCAAACCCGGAGGTGCAGGGCTTAGGAGGAGGCATACTGTCATGAACCGCCAAATTTGTCCATTCTGGACTTCACGGTCCATGATGCATCACGGTATGAACTCTGTGATTCTACCAACATGGCCGACTGTTCTGAAACACTGCACACCAGTCCTTCCGCATTACGCTCTGCTTCTTAGAAAAGAGCCACGCGCCTGCGGCGCTGCACGTCTCAACACTACTGCTTGGATTAGTTAGACGTGTGTTATCGAAGTCCGCTCCGTGCTCCTTTTTGATTCCTTTGTTTTCCTCCTTCCTATTCCTGGTACTCGTTCGTCCCCTTCCTTTTCCCCTTCTGTGGTTATTTCCTGGATTAATCTTGTGCCCGGTCCTACGGCGCTTCGGTTTCTTCCGAGCCTGGACTATACCCCTCCTGGTTCCACGTCCTGGATACTGAACGCTTCCTAGCAGAAGGCAACAAGAACTCACGCTGGTATCCGAAGACCCTCACCCAGGCCTATACAAGTCTTGGACAGTGCGAAAGAAGGAAGCCACTTCCAAGAAGGTCGCAAGTAAGGAGAAACAGGGGAGAAACATGTCACACCCTTGTCGTTATGAGGGACATCCCACGTTTGGATCAGGATATGGGGTAGTGACGTTGGGCTAGGGAAGGTGGGGGAAAGGGTTAAGTCAGTTAAGCTCTATACCGCCATGCAATAAAGTTGCGTTTGTCTGCACCGGCCTGTGTACGTGTGCTTCTTGAAGATGGGCCTCCCCAACCCTGACCGGTCCTCTGAACTCCACAAACTCCTCCTCCTCACCTATGCAGCATAGCGTTCCATTCCAGGCGTTAAGTCGACGCACCATCCCTGTGTGATGTCCCCACTTGACCGTCGAACGTTGCAGAGAAAGCACCTTCCCCCATATGTGTTGGAGCTTCATATCCATTGCATTGGTGGCCAACCGCCATCCGCTGCCTGCATGCTTTCCTCGGCTCGGCCCATTGCACCTCATAACGAGCAGGGGCAACTGCTGCAGGTGCCAGACACCCGAGCCCAAAGCTGGCATCAACCTCCAAGCTGCCACGTTCCTCCCCACAGTTTACCATTGGCACTGTCTGTCACAGGCAAAAACTTGCCTGATGGACCCCCCTAGCCCCTCTTCTTGCAAACCAGACGGCCTCATCATGGCTGCCACAAAGCACAGACCCTTATTTTCCAGTACAATTGGTAGAAACACACCATTTACTGGCCACCATTATTTTATTTGGTGCATTACTCCTTACTTGTTGGGGTGTGGATGGTAACTCCCTGGGCGCAGTGGTAGTGCTAATGTTTGTTGCTCCCCCACAGCAGCTTTCATGAGACCACCTCATCACTAAATGAAGTGACCTGGTTTCAGTGTTGAAGAACAACGCTTCATCCACTCTTGGCGATTCTGAGATTTCTGTGAGACAAGCGACAGAAAGGGTATAGAGTGCTAAAATGGATACTTGTTCTTGGTATTGTATACCCACTTACTATTGTATGGGTAGAGGGCTGCTAGTGTAACTGCAAAATGTGCCCTAACATGGCATATCATTGATGCCAAAAGGAGTCTAGAGATTCTTGGTGATTAGAGCGGGTACCTTGTTCAAATGTTCATAATCCATTTTTTTCTTTTAATGTTGTCCCCGGAATGTTCTATTGCTGAATGCTAGGAAACACTGAGCGGGAACCTGCAGGAGAACAGCATGGCTCAGGCTGCATAATGGATACAGATATAATGTAACGGATGGCAGCGCTTGACCAGCCATGCATGCAAAATGTATATATAGACACAGGCATACCTTAGTAACGGATTGCATGTCATATGGTAGTCTTCTTATTTGAATCTGAGCCTCCGATTGTGCTTCAAACTCTCAAATTGTGGCTCCATTCAGAGTGCTGAAATAGTGAGGAGGGGAGGTAAGTCTCCTTAGGCCATGAGTGCCTCACTTTTAAAACATGCCATTTGGGGTTAGAATGGTGCTTAACTTCCTATGGTTGTGCACTCCGCCTGGTGTTCTCGTGCTGCTCCTCGGGTCTGCCACCAATGTTGTTACATGCGTTTCCATAGTGATGTTATCATTTTGTGCAGCTCCATGCCGATTGGTTGTGTCGGCGCGAACTCTGCGTGCAACGCAAGGAAACGTCTCAAGTTGTTTGTACGTAGTTATGACAACCCCTTGCGCTTTACAGAACTTTGCCGTTCAGCATGGGGGAGGCCTCATTGATTTCCCTAGTAACAGGTTGTTGATGAGTAGTTATGGGAACCCCTTGCGCTTTGCGGACATGTACCATTCGACATGGAGGAAGCTTACTGATTTCCCGATTCGTGATAACATATTCACAAACCTGGATGCATATCTACTTTTGTGTGACTATCATCAACTAGTGATTTGGTCCACATATCTGAGGCCACAAGGGCACTCAATACAGTATACCACTTGCTTTGTTTTATAATTGGTTAAGTTAGATAGTGTCCATATGCTGTCTCCAATGTTAAAGCACTTAATTTTCTTGGTGAACTGGCATGCTATGAAGTTTGCACATGGGAAGTGTACAGTGGTAGCTCTTATATCCCATAATCCAGTGCGTGTTGTAGGTTTCGAGAAGCTTGAGTGTACTAGTTTATCACGCATATTCTTTGCATGTTTAAAAGCATGTTTAAAAGCACACCTTGGCATCGACTCATCAGGTAGGCTTAGTCTCGCTAGTGGCAATTTTTTTAAATGAGATTTTTGATATGCAAAGTGTGTAGTCCATGAGTGATAACGCATGTCATCCTTCGCACCGCCTTCGGTCTGGTTGCCAATTTCTTTTGGGGTTAATAAAGTATCTCTGTCAGTAAATCACGCCTGTTTTTTGGATCTGTTAATAAGCTTTTTCGGATACCCCTTCGTGTCAATCATAAATCCAGGTCACTGGCATGGTTATAGAAATCCGCCAATTCTGTGCAGTTCTTTCTAATGCGAAGATACTGTCCATATGGTCATTCTCTCGAAAGTGGCAGGGGTGATCACTAGAGAAGTGTAGTAAGGTGTTTTTGTCACTTAGTTTTCTAGAAAGACTACATGTGAGTTTACCCGATTCATGTTGAATTTTGAGATCTAGAAAATGGACCTCCATATTGCTGAATTCCATGGTAAATTGGATGTTAGTATCTACATTGTTTAACCATGTTAGAAAATATTTTAAACTGGTCTCTGGGCCATCCCAATTGAACAGGATGTCATCAATGTATCTTTTCCAATTTAAAATATGCTTTGAAAAGGATTCTTATCAGAAAAGATGTGGATTGATTCAAAATTGGACATGAACAAATTTGCTAGGCTGGGTGCAAACACCGCACCCATAGCGGTTCCCTTGATTTGAACATAGAACTGTATATAAGAATTACTTTGAATTCAACAGAAAGCCAAAGTCATAAGCTCAATAATGAAGTTGTTCTGCACCCGGCCCTGCAAGCAAGACTGATTCAGATGGTCTCTCATAAACTCAATGGACTGTTCCTGTGGTATACTAGTAGAGAGTGACTTGATATCCATAGTGACTATCCACTGGCTGGATTGATTAAAAGCCAGGTTCTCAAAAATGTGAATAGTGTGAGTTGTGGCTGTTAGTGTACTCATGGGTTTAAGGAATGTATCCACAAATTTACATTTATGTTCCAACACTGAGCCACAACCTGAAACAATGGGTCTGCCTGGTAGATTTTCAGAGTTTTCATGGATTTTAGGTAGGGCATAGATAGTAGGTATACAGCCCTGACTAGTGGTAAGGAACTCAAATACTTTCTCAGTAATCCATCCACAGTAATTCTTCAATTAACCCTTTGATTTCTTTTGTGGGGTCTTTCTTCAGTTTTTTGTAACTATCCACGTCAAGTAATAGTGTGTTCACCATCTCTAGATATTGGGCATTTATCATAATTACAATCTCTCCACCCTTATCTGCTGGTTTTATCACTATGGATGGGTTATTGGATAGATTATTGAGAGCCGCATGTTCTTCTCTCGTAAGGTTGTTTCAGAAATCCTTTTTGTGTATTCGAGATATGTAAATCTTTTAAGACATATTTTTCAAATGTTATAATGTCCTAATTCCTTCTCTGCACTAGGGAAATATTTAAAAAATGCTTTTAATCTAACTGCTCTTAAAAATCTGCGGACATGAACATTTCCAGCATGAATCAGTCAGTTTGTTGAGACGGTACAAATGACTGTCCTTTCGAGAGAACTGAAATGTGTGCTTTGGAAAGTTCTAAATTGGCCAGATTGAAGATTGGCATTGTGGCTTCATTGTTAATTATCGGTTGGGGCGTCTTCAACACCGTGTCTGCCACCTCATTGGAGCATATGGTTGGAACCATGGAGGTCTCCACATGGTTACTCCAGTCTATCCACTGCCTAAATTTCTGAATGAGTGTGATTGATTGTATCTAAATGGATTGTCTGAGTCGCTGCTGGGGTCTGAAAAGGAGACCCATCTTCTTTTTCCATGTCCTTGCTGTTGAGTCACCAATTGTTTTTTGGCAGCCTCAATATACTGGTCCTTTGTGTATGGGAAGATGTGATCTAATTTAAATTCTCTTATATCCTTTGCCAATTTATTTGTTTTTTTAGTGATGGTGGCAGCCTTATAGTCATCAAAAAGCTTATTTGTTTCCTTCAGTTGTTCACCGGCGTTGGTAAATGCTGTGTTAGCAAGCAAATTCTCCTCTTCTGTGTCTAGTTCTTTCTGTATTTCAGCACTTATTCTTTGGGCAGTAGTAATAGTTAGAACCATCAAGTCATGGCTGCATTTAATTGCAATATGACTGAAGGTTGCAAATCAGTCAGGTACTGTGTACCAATGGGGGACATGTTTCTGTCTTATTGGGCCTACTCAGTGAGGTGCAGGTTGGTTCCCTATGGCGCAGTGAACAAGGGACCCACGTCTGGGCATAGCCTCTCTCACAAACTAACACCAAAAAAAATGATGGGTGGAAGGTTTCAAATGAATCTGAACCATTGGCATTGCTCTGGGCAACCTTCCACACCACCGTTTTTTAGCCTCTCTGCGCGATTGCAAAAGGGGTCCAGCCAGCTCTA
Source organism: Ambystoma mexicanum (assembly GCF_040938575.1). Classification (NCBI taxonomy): domain Eukaryota; kingdom Metazoa; phylum Chordata; class Amphibia; order Caudata; family Ambystomatidae; genus Ambystoma; species Ambystoma mexicanum. Next base: position 72,014,720 of record NC_090938.1, read on the forward strand.
ACTCCCAACTGCCACTCTAGGACAGTGGAATTCAAACGTGTTAAGGCTGTGAGCAAAAATGTTGTTGCTGAGCACCCCGACCCCTGAGTAGAAATATTGCTAATGGGCCCTACTATATGTCATTTCTGCTTATATTTTCTTTTAAAATCAGTCACTGTACCATGTTTGCCCTCGCCAACACAGACCCAAGTTTGGTTAGCCTTGACGTGGGTCCAGTAAACGACTCCAGAAATGGCTTGGCTCAGGAATGCAGTATTCTGGTGGCTGACACAGTACAAGTTACTATTGGCTCACTTACCACAATCAGTGCCAAGCAGCCTCCCCATGACAATCGTAAAATAACTGCATTATCCTTGGGTAGAACCTGCCACCATGTCAACATGTCTCATTAGGGTCAAAAGAGGCTCAGTCTGGGAGCTGTACAATCATTTCCTTGTTCCGGGTCGGGTCCCGGGTCCCGCCCACCCCCGCAGGGTTCCTTCTTTGCCATAACCAATGGTTTGCAATGCTCTCTCACTCTATGTTGCAAGAAGCAGGCTGCTTTTGAGCAAGCCCGTTAACAAGTTTAGACGGCAAACAGTCTGCGATAATTTTAACAATGAAAGCAAATTGGTGGAACAGTGCCTTCTCTACATCGTCCTGGGTAATCTGGGCTCAGGTCCAAAACTACTGACTCATCCGTTTACACACAGAGGTCGATATCACAAGTACCTTTGGCTAATAATAACGCCCATTATTTAACTGATGTTTTGTGTGTGGTGCATAGCTCTGAACCATTTGTGTTGCAGCGGCTGTTGAAATCACCCGAATTTGTTTTTGGCGGGTGAGACGCCCATTGGAATGAATGGGCGTGCAGGAGGCTTGGCGGGTGAGTCAGCCCTTTACAAGGCGGGTGACACCCACCAAAAGCATGTGAGTTGAGAGCTATGGTGGTGTCAGCAGAGCCATTAAAATAACCGATTCCATGGGGGTCATTACGAGTTTGGAGGTAGCCATAGTGCTATTAGCGCCATGACTGCCTCTAAACTCGTGTCCGGGTTCCCTGAATGGGGACTTACCGGGTCATTCCAACCTTGGAGGACCCGGTAAGGCCCCATTCAAAATGCCCATCCCCATTCCCATTGGAGCCCCCATAGGGCTCAATAGGAATGGGGAGGGAGCTAATAACGAGCCCGTTAATAACATGCTCGTTATTAGCTCCCTGGTCCCTTAGCGGCTCCCGCTAAAGACGGCTGGTTTTACCAGCCGGCCTTAGTGGGACCCGCTAAGAGACCTAGTAATGCGGCGGTAAGGGGTTAACGGCACCGGCATCCTTACCGGCGCCATTAACCCCTTACCACCGCACTCGTATATCTTGAAGAAGTATCATTTTGCCTGTCCTCTCTCAAGGAAATGAATCCAAATGACAAATTCAGAGATTGCGTGGAGACGCAGTTTACATCCCCACATGGCGTTACGTAAGCCTGTGCCAGACGGTTGAGCGCACCAGTGTCGACTGTATTTGTCAATGATGGACGTATTGCACCACAACTGAAGGGGTGCCGGTAGACCCAGTACCCTTAAAAAACCACCGACAAGGCATGAGGTGTGAGGCCAACCCCCTTGACAAGATCAAGTATGGTGGTCCACTCCTGTCTGCAATGCCACCTCTGCACCCCAGGCCAGCACCTCAGTGCCTGCCATTTTTGGATCGACTATAGTTCTCTGTTTTAAGGTGGAGTGTGAACGGCGATAGACATAGCAAATAAATGCCAGGGACATACCCAATGGTCACAGACTAGAGGGAGCGGGGGGGGGGGGTGTGCCTACTTAACAACAATCATGACCTTGTCATTCAAAGTAAGGTGTGTGAGTCCGTTCATGTTCTTCATTGTGGTGAGTACACTTTTGCCTGCTCCAGGTTCAGTGTGTACTACTGAGTGGGCAGTTGTCATGTGACTTCCATCATGAATGCTGAGCAAGATGTCTGCCAGATTCCTTGACATCTTCGGGGCAATGTGCACACACATTTCCAATGGAGGAATTCGGCATCACTGGTTCACCATTGAGTCAAACTCCCTACTGTGCTCTATGAGTTCCAGGTTAGATATGTTCTTTGTGGCAATGATAGAGGATAATAGCTCGGCAAAGAAATGGCAGGCAGGCAGTACATACCATTTGCATCCCATATCATCCTTAAAATGACTCGCATGCATCCATGAAATGGGGGTTCTGATTGTACTTTCAATGGGGAATAAGAAAGATTTAACTTAGACCGGTCCGCCAAGGGCAGATGGAGTCACAAGACATGTACCATGCATCTTATGTCAGTTGTCCTTTACGTCTACACTTGTCAGTGAAGAAGATAAGATCAGAGCCCAGCTGATACAGGTGTGTCACTCTGTGAAGATACTGCGGAAAACAGGTATGACCGTCTGAAGGATTATGGAACTTGCTAGGTCACATGAGTTGATGCATTTTAGGGCATTGAACCTGGACAAAGACGCAAGAGACCTTTCATGTATAGTAACTGTGGTAATGACTACCTCACGCCCCCGCTCTAAAAACAACTGTGATCGGCTTGCCCAGCTGTGTCAAAACAGTCCACTGGACTCCTGCAGAAACAATCGACCCCATCAAGGCAGAACGCAAACCTGCAACTGATACGAAAAGCTCAATTATTTCATTAGGGTATTGTAAGGGTGCAGAAGGAGGAGACTGGCACACAGGTGGCTTGGTTATTGCTATAGACTTTTATCAGTCAAGAAAATAAAGAGCAAACCTAACTTTCCCCATCTCTGAGAGGGGTTCCCTGCCTCAACTAAAGAACTAAGGGTTCTATCAGAATGTCTGTGTAAATCAATAGTTCACTCTCCTGTATCAAACACCCTACTTCTGTCCCTTACACTTAAAACTAAACTAGAGATAAAGTAGAACTTCTTGGTCCAAAAGAATGACTCCCTTCTTCTGGACTGGGGATAAAAGATAATTTCAAGGTGTTGGCTTCTTCTTAGGGGAATGACTCCCTTCCCTGAGAATTTTTTTTTCCTCCAACACAAAAGCCATTATAAGTATGCTGTCCGGAATTAAAGTGTCAGTAATTCTGTTTACCTGCACGTTTCAGGACCGCATACTCCAAGTTTGCCGGTGGGGAGCCTGATTTACTTTCAGCCAACAGCTGGAGGTAAGTCAGGCACACCACCGGCAATACACAGCCGGTAAAGCCTGCAATCCCCCCCATGGAGTCTGGACTCCATGGAATGGGGATTAACCTATCCTTACTGGCACTTGTAAACTGCTGGTAATTCCGGCAGACCGAGTGCCAGTAAGAGTAACTCAGTTTGGTGGTATCCTGCCGGATTTACTGGCGGGATACCACCAAACTCATAATCACCCCCTGGTATCTTGATTTTTACAGTGCACACAACCACGGGGAATGACTCCCTTCGCTGGCCTTGGTTACCAGGAGAATGACTCCCTTCTCCTGGTATCTTCACTTCAAAATTCGCTATAACCGGGGCCGGACTGGGAACCGAAAGTGGCCCTGGAAAATGTTTTCAAAGTGGCCCCATATTTCGCTGAACGAGCGAGCTCAGCGTTTGAGCCCAACCCTTCTATGAGGGTATTGGGCGTATCCCCCAAACAAATGTTGAATACAATTAGTCAAAATAAGTGCATGTAAAGCATGTTTTAAACATATATGGATTAAAAAGTCATGTTTTAAATAAGTTTGTGATCTCTCAAAGTAGATCTTCAATGATAGAGGGACCTGGGACGTTACACATTTTGCAGATGAGAAAACCGAATTCATCCGGTATTAAAGGTGCTCATACAACATACATCCCTAATCCATTTCATCCTATTCTCGTGCTGGGAACGGCACCCAGATAAAAGGCATTGTTAAACGAGCATTGGCAATGCCAACAGCGTTGGCTGCTGTGTAGGCATGGTAAAGGCATTTTGCCGGGCACTGTAGTAGTGGTATTAACTGTCCATTGATGGTAGCAGCTGCAAAGTGGTGAGTGTACCTGGGCCTCTAATAACATTGCCTGGTTAATGCCTAATATTGATACACAAGCTTAAACTGTTGGCTTTGCCAATGTATGTTTTTAACAAGACTTCAGTGAAGGACAGGCATGGTGCATATAAATCAAGTGGCTGAAGGCAGACCTGGTTGACATTTTTATTTCACTAGTAGTGCTTTTACAGTTCCAATTAAGTTATTAACTTGCAGAAGACTGCTTTTAGAAAACACTGACAAGCACTTTAATCACAAAGTTTGATGGTAAGGCTTGAAAAAGCTCACTGAAATACATCCCTGGGAGACGTGTTTTGGGCTGAGAGGGGGAGAAAGTGGGTGTAAATGGCCATAGGGATTAGCATGACCATGGGCAGTCAATGGGGGGACGGGGGTAAATAACCAAACAAAATGTACAAGCTTTGTGTCCCATCTCATAAGCTATTTCTCCCTAGCTGTACTCTAATGCAATAGTTTCAGTTTATAGGGGGCACTTTAGCCAAAACTAACAAAAAGGTTGACTTGAGATGAGATCAGTAAGCCATGCTAATGGAGCACCCACGGTGTCCGGACAAAGGGTCTCTGTGCCTGTGCGTTCAGCCATAGCGGTACGCTGATCACTGTCTCCACTTTGCCAATGACAACGTGTTTGCATCTTGCACTTTTGCTTAAGGTAAAATCCGTATTTCAGCACCATACATCCAAAATATCAAAACATGGGGTGGGTGTGTAGTCACGGTAGAGCCGTCCCCATTCCTCACACCTTATTGCACAATGGCTTTATAACTGGGTGGACGGCAGACGGCAATAACGTTAACTTCCCTACTGCAATATACATTATTTAGGGTGCGTATGTTAAATGTTAAAGGTATTTGTACCGTGCAACGTCACCAACAACAGATCTGCAAGGGAGAAGGCGGGATGGGTTAGTAGGGTGAAGCGAGAGTAGGATAGTGAGAGGGGTGGTGTTCTGTTGGCAGCTTTATCTCGGTATACACTGTGCGCTGAGCTTTGGTGCGAATATCAGAGCGATGTCAGTCCTCGTGTGCTGTTGGTGCGGTTTATGTGTTGTTGCGGTGTGGTGAAGTGAATGCGGATTGCGGTGCGAGAAGTGGTTGTGTTCGTTTGTGAGGGAGTTAAGTATGTATAAAAACTGAGCTTTTTTGGTTAGTGGGTTGTATGTTATGCAGCTAATCATCACAGTGTGGGTGAATGCCTTGATTTCGGAGTCCCACTTGGTGAGAAATAGCTAAGTTTGCGAGTCCCGTTAGTTAAGAGCAATCCTAAAGGACAGCTAGATTAGTGGGCCCGTCCTGCATAGGGAGAAAGGGCCTATGCCTGGCAGAGATTTAGGTTCTTAGGTGCGACGTGCTCCCTGTTCTTTTCTAGTGGACTCTGAACATTGTTGTAATTCTAATGAACTAAGTATTGTGGGGCTGGGTGTCTCTTCTCCTCCTTGGGTGTCAGAGCAGGTGTTTGGTCTCCTCTTACCATACTGTCTATCTGAAGGTGTCTGCCGGAGGTTTGGATATGGTACAGGCCGGGAAGCTGTGGATGAGTCGTCTAAGTGCTTTCGTTTGGTCTGAGTATGTGTTCAGTCTTTAGTGTCTTCCTTTTGTGGCTTTTTCTCATAATGTCTTATGGTTTGTTGTGGGGTCAGTTCCTTGGGTTTTATTTGTGTCTGTTTTTTTTGGTAGCGATCAAGATCGGTATCTTTATTCATTGTGGTTTAGCGTTATGGGCATTCTTGTGCGTCAGTGTTGTAGTTACGCTGTGAAGAGCTAGGATTTGAGGAGTTTCCTGAATACTAGGTGGTTTCTTGTTTTCCGTATATTCTTTGGTAGGTCATTCCAGGTTTTCGGTGCCTGGTGAGAGAAAGAGAACCCTCCAAATTTTCTTCTGTTATTGGGTTTTGGTTCTAGTCGGATGTCGTTGCTTGATCTGAGCGTTCTTGTCGGCTGGTGTAGGCGTAGTTTATCTCTCAGGAATTCTGCGCCTTGTTTGTGTATTGCTCTGTGCATGATGCACATTGATTTGAACTTTATTTACTGTTTAATTGGTAGCCAATGTAGTATTTCTAGCGCGGGTGTGATGTGTTCTCTTCGGGGTTGTTTGAGAAGGAGACTGGCTGCTGCATTTTGTATGCGTTGTCGTTTTTTAGAAGTCGTTCAGGCATACCCAGTTATAGGCTATTGGCCTATTCTACTCTGTACATGACCAAAGCGATGATGGTAAGTGTTTTGTTGGTGAATGACAGGAACGGTTGGATCCTTTTTGCCGCTCGCAGCAGAAAGAAGCATTTCTTACTCTGGTCTCTGGTGTACAGTCAGTGCGGACTTGCTCAGATCAATTAGGACATTGGACTGATCATCCTGTCCTTTCTCCTTCCATTATACTTTATAGTCGACAAGGGCCAATAGGTAAAACTAATACATACAGTGAGCAGCAAAGTAAACTCCTTTGTACAGCCCCCTTTCCCACTCACTGAATATATTACATGGCCACAGTAATGGCCGTGTAGTTATGGTTAAGTTGCTAATCCCAAGGAAGAGTACTTTTTGGGTGGTTTATAACTTCGCTCTCCCTGGACGAATCCTCACCAAACATTGCAAAAAAAGTATATAGCCCACTCTGATTTTTTTTGCAAAGTTTGGTGAGGTTTGGTCCAGGGGGCAAAGTTATAGGGGGGGTTCCAAAATATCTTTTGTTCCCATAGACTGAATGGGGAAAAAACTTTGCTCACGCCTACAGCCCAAACAGCTGGACGGATTTTCACCAAATTTGCGGCAGGCGCAGCGACTTGGTCCCGAAAGCATGCTTTTGTAAATTTGGTGAAAATCTGTCCAGTAGTTTATTTGAAAAATAACCAAAAAGTCACAAAAAATGTGTGATATCTATGTCCTGTCCGCGGACACACTTCCCTATTCGCTCCGCGGACAGTGTCCTGATTGGCTAATCGGCTTGCATCATGTCTGCGGACATGCAACGTGTTCGTTGATTGAAAGGAGAGAAGGGTGGAGTGCGTCGGATTTTTTTGAACGACCACCATCTTATATCCATGGACATCCGCGGACAGCGCAGTGACAAATGGTGGAGAAATACAATTTTGGCAAGTGTGGTGGAGTGTAAGACTGTTTGGGGACGGTGGGGAGTAATAGATGGGTCAAATATTGTATCTATTTAGTTGGCAGCACCCCTGTTGTGTTTGTTGTGTCAGCAGACAGCCACGCTGTCCTTGATGTCCATAATCGACCAAAATGGGGGTGTCTTAAGGACACTATACATGTCTGTATTGTTCACAGGCAAGTTGAAACTGTTCTAAGAACACACAGGGTGTCCGGGATGTCCGTAATTAAACGAAACTGGAGGTGTCCTAAGGACACTATACCTGTCTGTACTGTTCGTAGGCAAGTTGAAACTGTTCTAAGAACAGACAGGGTGTCCGGGATGTCCGTAATTAAACGAAACTGAGGGGTCCTAAGGACATTATACCTGTCCGTACTGTTCGCAGGCAAGTCGAAACTGTTCTAAGAACACACACGGTGTCCGCGGACATAAAAATTGCCCATATGACATAGTTAAAATGTTTGATTCTATGGGTGTGATCTATGGGTGTGATATGCTGCGGTGGTTGTGGCCAGGGCCTAGTCTTGGGTGCATGGCTGAAGGCCATAGGCCATGCACCCAAGACTCTAGGCCCTGGCCACAACCACCGCAGCATATCACACCCATAGATCACACCCATAGAATCAAATATGGGTGTGATCTATGGTGTGATATGCTGCCGTGGTTGTGGCAAGGCCTAGAGTCTTGGGTGCATGTGGTGGTTATGGTAAGGTTCTAGAGTCTTGGGTGCATGTAGTGGTTGTGGTCAGGGACCAAAGTTCAAGACCAAAGTTATAAGTAGCGAAGTTATAGTCTGTAATCAAACGAAAATGGAGTTGTCCTAAGGACACTATACCTGTCCGTACTGTTCGCAGGCAAGTTGAAACTGTTCTAAGAACACACACGGTGTCCGTGGACATAAAAATTGCCCATATGACATAGTTAAAATGTTTGATTCTATGGGTGTGATCTATGGGTGTGATATGCTGTGGTGGTTGTGGCCAGGGCCTAGAGTCTTGGGTGCATGTGGTGGTTGTGGTCAGGGCCTAGAGTCTTGGGTGCATAGCCAAAGGCCAAAGGCCATGCACCCAAGACCAAAGTTCAAGACCGAAGTTATAAGTACCAAAGTTATAAGCTACCATGAGTGTGATATGTTGCAGTGGTTGTGGCCAGGACCTACCCAAGACCAAAGTTATAAGTACTGAAGTTATAAGCTACCATGGGTGTGATATGCTGCAGTGGTTGTGGCCAGGTCCTAGAGTCTTGGGTGCATGGACCATGCACCCAAGACCGAAGTTATATGCACTGTTTGCTTCAATGGTTGTGTTATGGAGCAATATTTATGAGTTGTACTTATTGTAATATAATTACTGCTTGGTTTGATAACTGGAGTACATGTATTCTTTGTCAATTTCTGTGATAAAAGAAAAGATCATGTTAGTATTGGTAGTTTGTAAGGACTTATAGAATTGAATAATAGACATTCTTTATTTATTTCGACCCTCATATTTAGTAGATTACAAACCAGTGTACTGTGCTATTTGCTCAGTTTCTGTGTTTGTTTTTCAAATCATTGGAACTGTGGGAAAAAAAATCCACGTCGGATTAAAAAAAAACCTTTTTGTTATGCTACAGTCTGTTTGTTTGTTTTCAGAGTTCACTTGTTATTTCTAGCTAATGTTGTATCTGTTGGCTTGTCGCACATTTTTGGAGCAGTTAGATACCTGTTGGCGTATTCTGTTTATAGTTTTTTTAATGGAAGTTTTCTTAATGTTTAAGTACAGATTAGTTATTAAATGTTGGTTTTAAGAAGATTAAATAAGCGTTTGTAAGATTTGTTGGTAATCTCTGCTTTAGAGTGATGGTACTATCATTACATTCGAACTATCCACATTTCTTTTTAATATATGCAGTGTAGTGAACTGCATCGGTTGTGGCTCCTGCGTGGTAGATTATACCTATTGTTCTGAAGGTTTTCCTACCAAGTGATACTTGACCATGTGTGAATCCAGTCAGCTTGCAGTTGTTTTTGGTACCATCTGCATTGTAACGTAGAAACATTAGTATTATGTATTTACTATGTGTTTGTATTAGTAAGGTGGAGCGATTATCTGAATTGCAGATAATACATAATCTACCATGGTTTGCATTTTGTACAAGTTGCTGAAATGGAACGGATTCACCATTAGGGAAGGATACATACACAAAGCGCCCATTAGGGATTTGTTCCTGTGTCACATTGTTGCAGAGAGTGCATGTATGTTTCCACATGTATGAAATATGAAAAATGTCATTTATAGGTATGTTTTTGTTTTCAAGTACTTGTAGTAAGTACATGAGAAATTCTTGTGGATTTTGATGCGAGTTTATAGTGAATTTCACCATTCCAGCACAGTAGTCCAATTCTTGTCTTATTCCATGAACACTATACGAGTTGTCAGGATTGTTTGTTGTGTTTCTATGAAGTACTAACATTTGCAAACACAATTGGTCTGTACTGTGTAAGTAAATGTTGTCAACAATTGGTGGTAATTGAAATAGAATATTCATTGCTACATTTGCATAGCAACTTACACCAGTTATATTTGAAAATTTGAATGGACCAGATAGGTCTGTGTCCAAGTCATTTTTTTGGAGTATTTGTTGCTTCTTATAAGAAGTACACGAGTTACTTTGAGTAATACGATTTTCTCTGGTTGTGGTAATTGATGAAGTATCAGCTTCTTTTTGTCTCTTTGGAGGATTTGCAGTGAGATCCTGTTGCATTTCTGTTTGAATTATTTTTCTTTTACAACGTTTTTTTTTGTGGAACAGGATATGTTTTTAGATGGGGTGTATAGTGAACGTAGTCTATTGTATTCTAAAATGCAAGGAATATCAGCGCTTACTTTACTTGCATCAAAGTTGATTAGAAATAGACCGTCAAGTGTACGTAAGTGTGATAGTGCTACGTAGCTCATGCCTTCTTTAAAGACTGTGGGGCCTCATTACAAGGAAGGCGGTAAGGGTTAACAGTCACCAGTAATGGTACCGATGACCGTTAACCCTTACCCCCTTACTACGAGGTCCCTTTGCGGGTTGGTACTTTAACGCCTGCTTTTAGCAGGTCGTTAAAAACCAACCCGCAAAGGGACCAGGGTGCTAATTACGGTACCGCAATTTGCGGTACCATAATTAGCGCCTTCCCTATTCCCATTATGCCCTATGGGGCAAAAATGGGAATGGGGAAGGGCAATGGGGGAAGGGGGAATTACCGCCCCGCCAACCTTGGAATAGGGCGGTAATTCCCCTTTCCTCCAAGGCGGTGCCGGTATTTTACCTGCATAGCACCTTGGTCCACCGCCTACCGTGTAATGAGGCCCTGTGCTACCAATATCTATCAATGCTTTGTCTAGGGTAAGACCTTGTGATTTATGAATGGTGACTGTGTATGCTAGAGAAAATTGTTCTCTGCGTACATATATGTCTTTGAAGAGAAGGAATCGAGCTGTTGAGAGTCCTATCCTTTTTACTTCTGAAAGTTTGTCAAAGAGAATATTGACAAACTGAATGTTGTTGTCACATGGGTATGTTTGAAAACCAACCACTGTACCCAGTGCTCCATTAACTGGTCCTTGGTCCACGTCAAGGTTACATTTAAGCATTACTCTACAGTTTAAGGATAATTTTAATATTTTTCCCAACCAGCTGTGTTGAAGATAGAATTTTCTAAGGTATTTAGTCTTGCTGTGGCTTGATGACACATGGGTAGTGTCATACCATGTACGTCCAGTTTGTCTGGGGAGCAAATTTCAATTATTGGTTGCATTTCTTTTTTCAACATTGTTTCATTGAATTTGGAACAGCTTGCAAGAGTTGGCATTAAAGACATACAATTGACATTTCTGTGCGCTAATTGTTGCATAACATCAGTAGCACATGAGTTATGGCCATAAAGTGCATGGATATGCCAGGATTTTAATATTGCTTGAGCTTCTTGAGATAGTACACCAACTCTGATACTTTTTAAAAATGTTGTAAATGTTGCCAAAGGTTGACATTTCCTATGCTGCCAACAGTTTTCCGGCAAAGTTTGTGTCCTAAGGTTTTAAAAATTGGTTCACCTTTCACTGGTGTCAATTGAAGAAGATCTCCGAAAACAATAATGTGTTTTCCTCCAAAGAGCTCTTCATAGTTTGTTTTAAGTACTTCTTGTAATCTGAGGTGAATCAAAGCTAACATTAGGTTGGAGACCATGCTCACTTCATCTATTAGTAGCATTTTCATTTGTTTCAATACTCTGCGTAGTTCCATTGCAGCTTCTGTAGAATGTTTGTAATATTCTAATTTGTTTTGGTGTTCTACTGGCAGGAGTATATCATGATGCCTAACCCCGGGGACCCAGACCAGGTCCAGCGACCCCGGAAGCAGGTGTCAAGTTATTTTGAGCAAGCCCACAAACCCCTGCTAGGGGCTGTTTGGGTGCGGTCATGGCGCCTACAGCGCCAGGCTCATATGGCGAGTCAGTCCTGGCGCCCAGGCTCATAGAGTAGAACTTACCTGATGCAGACCATGCTGCAAACTTACCTGATGCAGACTATGCTGCAAGAGCTCCAAGCCAAATGAGGCTTGGAAGAGACTATTTTACCTTGGGACTATTTTTTACTCGGGTGGGGCTGGGGAGGAATACTTACCTGGGACTACTTTGGAGGCTATTTAAACCACGCCCGAAGAGCAGCACATGCTTTGCGTTATTCTGCATCCAGCAGCGTAACGCTCACCGTGTCTGCAAGCCTGCATCCAGTCTTCTGCCATGCCCGCCTCAAGTCTGCAGCTCCTAGAAAAGGGGGGAAACAGAAGGAGAAAAGGTTAGAACAAGAGCAATACCTTCGATCCTTACCTGAATTCCGGATCCACCACGCCTTCGAGCTGGAAGAAAGAAGTATTTCACTCACGCCGCCTCGCCTGCTGCAGCGCCGCGCTGGACTCACCGGCCTTCGCAGCATTCTCACGATCCACTGCATCCGTCTGCACGTTCCCGCCGCACTCCGGCACCTAAGGGGAACACAAGAACAGGAAAGGTGAGCCAAGGGAATAAACAGAGGCAATAGTAACTACCCCCATAGACTTACCTGATTTACCGCCGGGGGTACTATTCCTCTTCACAGGTCGGCGCAGTCTCCATAGCATCCTCGCCGTACCCCGGCCCCTAAGGGGAACAAAAGGACAACAAGGTGAGACAAAGGGACAAACAAGGGGAATCCTTCTCACCACAATAGACTTACCTAATTTTACCGCCGGAGGCATTATTCCCCGAACTTCATATTTTCTCTCCGCACCTGAATAAGGGAGAAAGCAACAGGTTACATTCTGGCCTTATTTTATTGAACTGTGTTGGATAAGACAAATCCTGAACTTCGTCAGCTACCACGAGGAACTCTTTGCTGGGGTCAAGCTGCAAACTGCAAGGAATCTGACAAGAGTGAAAGTCAGACATTTCAACTCTTACGAACTACAATGTTCTGAAACTCACCATTCCTTCTAACCAGTGAAGCAACTGGTTATCTACGCGCCCCTGCGCTCGATGCAGGATGGAGAGCTCATCCTTCCAAACCATCAGGTGAGACTTTAAGAAGCGACTTTAGAGGAGATCAGTGGGGAGAACAGCAGGGGGAGGTGGGGGTTAACTCAACTCCACGGGTGGTTAATTCCCTTTCTCCATTTACAGAAGAATACTCCTACGGGCCAAGCAAACCAAGCTGGGTGGGCCAGTCCAGTCTGTCATCTCGGCACTACACGTCACATTGGTGGAGACCGCAGCTGTCCAGTTCGGATCAACGCCCCTGTGGGACCCAGGTGACCGTAACGGAACGTGAAGCCTACCCACAAATTCCCACCTGGGCGTTATGGAAACTTCAGAAACTGACCAATTGGCCCAGCTAATAGGGGAACTGAGGGCAGAAGTGCATTCCGCCCATCAAAAGACCAATGCTCTTAGGAGAGAGCTGATTTTGTCAAAGGAGCGAACTGATGATCTTGCAAGGCAATTACTGCAAAGCCAGGCTGGACAAACGCCCCTACCAGGACTCGGGGGGGGAATCCAGCTCCTGTTTCATCGAGTAACCCTGTGCAAATAAACCTACCAGGAACTATTCCATTAGCTCCGCCCGAACGCTTTGCCGGGGACCCTAAAAGGTTCGCCGTGTTCATGAACCAATGCCGCTTGTACTTTTTATGCAGACCTGGAGACTTCCCAAACGATCAAGCCAAGGTAGCCTTTGTATTGTCATATCTCAGTGGCAGTGCAGCTGATTGGTCAATTCCACTAGTTACTCAGGATGACCCAATTCTTCGAGATTTTCAGGGCTTTCAAACGAGCATGGAAAGACTGTTTGCCCGACACTCCCAAGGACAGGCCCTGGATAACGAACTGTTGTCCCTACGACAGGGTAACCAGGACCTTTATCCTACATTGCGACCTTTAATAGGTTGATAGTGGAAACTGGATGGCCTGAGGTAAACCGAATCACATTATTTCATCGAGGGCTTCGAGGAGAACTCAAGGATGTCTTGGCTCAAGTCGTGAACCCACCTCAAGACTGCGCTGAATATATAGACTTAGTGGTCCAGTTAGATCACAGACTTCAGAACAGAAAGGCTGATCGAGCCAAGTTTGAGAATCGGGTGTTGGTTAAAACCCACGCTAACCCTAAAGGAGCAGATGCTTCACAACCCATGCAAATCGGAGGGGTTAAAGGACCCTTAACCCAGAAGGAAAGAGAAAGGAGACGGCAAATGCAATTGTGTCTATATTGTGGAACTTCTGGGCATTTTCTACGGGATTGCCCTGTGAAACCACCCAAGAAGCTGGTAGGAGCTGCTGATAAAAGCCATATGGAGTCAGACTCGGGAAACAACCACGCCCGACAAGCGTAGAGGTCCACTTGCCGAGCTTGAAGAAGGATACTCAGACCTCGCATTTCATCATACCAATGGTCCTCGTAGATCCAGGGCAGCCATCGCGTATGCACGCAGTAAGGGCATACATTGATAGTGGGGCCATAGGAAACTATGTGGACTACGAATTGGCTTCCAGGATGAATCTACCTCTCTGGCGAAAAACCACCTCAGATGTCATCACCACAGTCGATGGAACTGAAATCGCCTCTGGGCTGTCAATCTGGAAAAGTGAATACCCTTCATTTGAATGACAGACGTAACTTGATGGCCGTAGGCCAACCGTCTTATGCACCGAATTATAGAAATATAGAGTGTTATGCTTGACCAACAAGCGGCCATTTTAAATGTAGCAGAATCGCCATTTTGCTTGTTAACCATTGCTCATTGCTTTCTGTCTAAAACTGCTTTGCAGCTTGCAATTCTTGCGATTTCTGCTTACTCTGCTCAACTGTTAACATTGTTGTCTGAAAATGAAAGAGAAAGGTCGCGGGACTGAGGAGTTGGTTGAAAACTCCTCATGAGTAGCCCAGAAAGGAATGCCCACGCTCCCTCTCTGTAGCCTTGAGGGAGAGCTGCAGGGCATTTAATCACTTCACAGCTGCCAGCCAGTCTCGTACGATGGTAGAATATGTTAGAATAAAACAGCTAAAGGCTTGAATTATGCTCTTCCTACGGCCCCCCTTCGCAAAACTCTGTAGAGAGGGTCGGCTCCCAGGACACGAATAGGACCTCACAGATAGCAAAGTATGGAATGTGGCTCTTCCCCCGTGTGCAGCTTGCTTCTAAGAACATTACCACCGTGTTCTGTTCAACAACTAAAAGATGCCTCCGCACTTTCTAAATTGCACATTGTTACTAGAATAGACATCAAAAGTGTCATAATTGTCATACCCGTTGGAAATGTCCATTGTCATTCTGAGTTCAAAGAAACTTAATAAAGGAGGGTGTTAAACATGACATAGCTGATTGTATGATATGCATTTTGTATATATGTAACTGATGTACGTAATTCACTCTCTTGCATCCCTCGAGGTCTAGGAAACTCACGTCGCGGGGCGTGAGACCAGAATTGGCCAATTGGGACTATTTTTGCTTGCAATAAACCCTAGCATTGGGAATTTAAACCTCGTGTCTGGTGCATCTTTTCGTGTATGGTTATTGCCTTGTTTCCATATCACGAGGGACCCCTAGGAGTCCCTTTCAAGATGGCACCCGAATAGGGACCCTCCCCCAATTGCCCCATCGTATACGTTGTAACGGAGTAAAGGCGGAAGAACGGCGAGGACGGGACGATCGAGCCGGGATCAGGAGGTGTACGGGGCACCCGGTAGAAGTGAGGAGAGATTCCTTCCGCAGATCTGCACACATCTGATCCCTGATCGACGTACCTGGCCAGAGGGCAAAGGAGGCGAGGGTCCCGAGATGAGGCAGAAGCCAGAGGAGCGCAGACACGACGTTGGGAGAGGTTGCGTTAGGTCAGGCGACTTGTTTTATCAGGTGAGTCATTCCCCGATTCAAATAAAAACCTGATTTTTGGTAGAGTGTTGATTTTGCAAATTCAAACGTCCAGGTAAAGGTTAGCTAACCAAAGGGGAAGGTTAAAAAAACATGCCTGCAGAACTGTCCATTTTAGCGGGGCTTTTCAGCTGCGGTAGACAGTCCTTGGAATATGGCCAAAGTGCATTGCCTGGGGGAACGCCGGCTTATGACATGTATGCAAAATATGGTGTGGGTGCGATAATATTTTGTGAAATTTGGCACAGGCAACTAGAAAGCAACCCGACCACCAGTGGCCGATTAATGGTAGCTTTGAGATTGCGAGGATAGATAACCTAGAAAGGGTGCTGATTAGGAAAAAAGCGCGACCCGCAGCTTTTGAGACTGTCAAAGATTGGAGGAGGGAAGCAATGCTCCGACTTAGGAGTAGAGAGAAGCATGCGCGTAGGCACAAAACGAAGCTTGAGGTAGCAGAAGAAACGGAGGAGGAGGAGTGGACGGCAAGTCTAAGACGGGAAGGGAGACGTGACCAAATGAACATAGAAGGAGTATACCCGCAGCGGGAACTACACATAGCAGACAAATTAATGGAACATTTGTTAACTAACACGGGTCGAGGCCCAAAACCAGAATCGAAACCAAACACGCCAGTAGTGACTGCGCAGGCCCAACCAGTAGCTTTCGTACCCCCTCCTGTAGCCCAAGCACTTCCCCTCACGCAAGCATTAACCCAAGCCCCACCCACAGCTCGAGCCCTCCCACAAGCGCAGACCGCGGACACGCAATTTCCCAGCACGCAGGAAGGCCCTTCACAGATGCCACCTGTGTCACTTGTCCCATCCGCACCTCCCGCTCCAGAGACAGATTCAGCACCATCCGCCCCTCCCGAAGTCGAAATTGAGACCGGGGAGGCGAGAGGTGGGGCTGAAGGAAAAGGATTTGGACGGGTAACTGGAAGCGCGATCAGCAAAGAAAGAAAGATTGAATTACGGCAAGAGGCAGAAATGTACATAGAAGGAAATGATGGGACGGCAGCATTGGCCTCATTATATGGGTACCAAAGAAGCGACGAGAGACAGGTAGTGTTGGAATGTATGGGGGAAATTTTGGTGGGAGAATGGAAAAAGATACTTGGGAATTTACCGCCACAGCGATTGTTAGATTTGAATAAGTTAGCAGCAGTGAGCAAAGAGATGAGGATGTAAGAAAACATGTGCACAAACTCATTGAAGTAAAAAATGAAATGGAAGACAGATATCCTGAGATGTTTGCTACACCTGAATATAGTAGTGAGTATATTAAGAAAGGTAGGAAGGAGGCGTCGAGGTTGTATATGCAAAAAATCGTGGCCGAGAGTTTTTTCAGGTGGTACAAAGCATTTGCCGGTACCGGGACAAATAGGTGATAAACAAAGATTGCAGGTATGGGTGGGGGAAACAATGCGATGGATGTCGAACAAAAGAACGTCAGTAAAGGAAGTAAGTGAGATATGTAATGGGTACCCATTGGAGATGAGAAAAGAAGCGATGCGAACGATAGTAGGGGTGTTACTGCAGCAGGTCATTGGATACAATCGAGGTAGAGGAAATGCACAAGGCAGAGGAAATTTGAATAATATGCATGGGGTGTCATTGGGAGTAAATCAATGTGCGTACTGTAAGGAGGAAGGACACTGGCGAGCGCAATGCCCGCACCTACAGAATAGAGGTGGGTTTGGTCAGAGAAGGCCTCATAGAGGACATCAGGGGCCAAACGGCCCAAGCAGAAATAGCATGCAGCAGCAGGGATATACCAATGGAGGTACTCAAAACCAATCCTATGGTCAAAACCAAGCGCAACAGAACCAGGCATTGAACCAAAGTGTTTCGAACCAAAATCAGGGCGGGCAGGGCCAACAGAGAAATGATCAGAGTGGAGGACAACCGAGGGGGAAATGGGAATATTTTTGATACACAGCCAAACACGTATTATAGCACAGCGGTGACTACACATCGGACGATGTGTTATTTTCGCGATAGGACAGCCCACGGCAGGGGTCGGAACCAGTGTCTATTCCCGTGAATCAGAGAGGACCCTACCTAGAAATGAGAGTCGGGAAT
Source organism: Ambystoma mexicanum (assembly GCF_040938575.1). Taxonomy (NCBI): domain Eukaryota; kingdom Metazoa; phylum Chordata; class Amphibia; order Caudata; family Ambystomatidae; genus Ambystoma; species Ambystoma mexicanum. The sequence continues at coordinate 72,032,357 of NC_090938.1, forward strand.
AAGGAGCACCGTTTCCTTGTAGATACAGGGGCACATAAGTGCTCGATAGACCACCACTTGGTTCCGGAGATCCCACTGTCGGGGCAAAAGAATGTTTCTGTAGGGTTCGCAGGTACACCAGTAATTAACCCCATGTCCGAAGCTGTCCCAATTACAATAGGACCATTTACAGAACAGTGTCCATTTCTTTTGACAGAAAATTGTGGAGAGAACTTGCTAGGATTAAATTTGTTGAGAAAATTGGGGGCAGTCATACATTGTACGGCAGATGGGGTGTTCCTCGCGATGTGGCCTCACGATACACCGGTGACGGAATTTATGTCAAAAGCGTTACCAGAAGAGCTAAGTAGAGTACCAACCTGTCTGTGGGCAATGCATGATAACGATGTAGGATGCTTGAAAATAGAGCCAGCAAAAATAACTTTGAAAGAAGATGTTACACTACCACGAATTCCCCAGTATAAGATTTCTGTTGAAGGTGAGAAGGGATTCAAAAGTATTGTTACTGACATGGTGAGATTGGGGGTGGTTGAATAAATTGCAGGTAGTACGTGTAACAGCCCGATTCTTCCAGTTTACAAGAAAGGAGGCAATGAAGTACCCTATCATTTCATAATCGATCTGCGCGCACTAAACAAAGTGGTAGACCCACAATTCCCTTTGGTCCCAGATGTCACAACGATACTGACAATGATACCGGCCACTGCAGAATACTTTAGTGTAGCTGATCTCAAGAACGCGTTCTTTAGCATTCCAGTGGATAAAAGCAGTAGATATCTGTTCGCGTTCACTCTAGGAGGTCGATCATTCACATTCACACGCATTCCACAAGGATGCACAGAAAGCCCGAGCATTTACAGCAGAGCGCTAAAAGAGCAGCTAGACATGCTAGTATTACCCGAAGTTTGCGTACTCTTGCAGTACATAGATGACTTGTTATTAGCTGCTGACACGAAAGAGATCTGCAAAGAAAGTACTATATTACTATTGATACACTTAGCGACCCATGGTCACAAGGCAAGTTTGAAGAAATTCCAGTATAATCAGAAGGAGGTGTCTTATTTGGATTACCTACTTTCGAAAGAAGGGAGAAGATTAACACCAGAACGCATAGAAAGTATTTCTAGTATGCCTATTCCAAAAACTCAAAAAGGAGTGAGAGCTGTAATAGGCATGGCCTCTTATTGTCGGCAGTGGATCTGTAATTTTGCGTTGATTGGGAAGCCGATGATAAAGTTAACTAAAAAGGATGCAGTGATGCCTTTACAGTGGGATGAGGAATGTCAGAAAGCGTTTGAGCAATTGAAAGCTGCATTGTGTGCTGCGCCAGTTTTAGGCACTCCTAACTATAAAAAGATCTTTAGACTATTTGTGAGTGAGAGTGAAGGATGTGCATTGGCGGTTTTGACACAGGAACAAGGTGGAAGAAATAAGCCGTGCGGCTATTATTCTTCCACGCTGAACCCTGTAGCGCGCGCACTACCACGATGTCTGCGATCCGTCGCAGCGGCTGCTGCATCAGTGAAACAAACTGAAGGAATGGTATTGGGGCACACTTTAATTCTGATGGTGCCACATGCTATAGACGTTCTATTAAATAGGACACAGACGCAACACCTCACCACAGCTAGACTGACAAGATATGAGCTCATCTTGTTTGCACCCCACATCCAAATTATGAGGTGTAGCGCATTGAATCCTGCATAATTAATGCCATTGCCCATAGCAGAAATTGGTGACAACGAATCACCACCCCACGATTGTTTAATGGTCACTGAAGAAGAAACAAAGGGAAGAATTGACTTGAGCGCCATCCCACAGAAAGAGCCAGATGGGGAGTTATTTTGTGACAGCTCTTGTTTTAAATTACCTGATGGCACATCAACGGCTGCATATGCAATTACTACCCTAGAGAGTAATGTAGAAAACAGAAGAATCCCCTACAATTCGGCAAAAGCCGCAGAAATAATAGCACTGACCCGAGCCTGTGAACTCTCTGAGAATTTGAACGTGAATATTTATACTGACAGCCAGTACGCCTTTGGCGTGGTTCATAACTTTGGCCGACTTTGGGCTGAGAGGGGTTTCTTGACATGACATGGGGCCAGGATTCAGCATGGCCCTTTGATTGTGCGATTGTTCTCTGCACTCACGTTTCCGAAGCGCCTAGCTATAGTGAAGTGCGAGGCGCATAAAAAAGTAACATGTAAAGTGGGAGAGGGAAACGCATTTGCAGACAGGATTGCGAAGCAAACAGCCACAGATTTGGGAAATAAAATGATGACAGTACAGACTGAGGAAGTACCTTGTATGATAGAGAATGGAGTTGCCACAGTCAAAGAAATGCGGCGGTGGGCTGAGGGCTCTGCTGAGTTAGATTTGGAGGGATGTTGGGTGGACAAAGAGACCAAGAACTGGATGTTGCCAAATTGTTACGTAACCGCAATGGTTACAATGGCGCATAGCCCTACCCACATTTGCGCGAAGAAGATGGTACAGCATTTATCCACAGTATGGAAAAATGAGCACATGAAAAAGAATGCAGAAAGGCTAGTGCAGAATTGTATTACGTGCCTGCAACACAATGTAGGGAAAGGAACCGTGACTCCAGTAGGTAGTTTTGGCCCACCCTCTATGCCATTTGAGGTGGTCCATTTTGATTTCATAGAAATGGAAAGGTGCCAGAACTATAAATATGTGTTAGTGTTGATTTGTGGATTCAGCAAGTGGGTGGAGGCATATCCTTTAAAAGACTGTACTGCCATGTCAACGGCAAAAGTAATGTTAAAGGAGTATTTCTCCCGGTTCGGGCTGCCCAGTGTCCTGTGGTCAGACAACGGCCCACACTTCGTGGGCGCAGTAGTGCTACAGATCTGTGCAGGTCTGCAGATAGAGAAGAGATTCCACAGTTCCAGGCATCCCAGTTCTGCCGGGCTTGTGGAGAGACATAACGGAATCTTAAAGTCAAAGATAGCTAAAATCTGTGCTAGAAGCAAGTTGAGTTGGGTGAATGCATTACCCCTAGCGCTATTGTGCATGCGCACGTCTGTGCAGGCGAAGACTGGGCTCTCCCCCTATGAAATTATAATGGGGAGACCGGCAAATGTATGTTGCGCACCGCAGCCCAAAAGATCATGTGAGGTCGAGCATCCTATTTTAAGCACGTACTGTGGCCTTTTAATGCAGAAGTTGCGTTTGATTCATCAGCAGGTGCAGGAGGCGTTACCAGTGCGATACACCAGACCGGGGCACTTGCTGGAGCCTGGAAGTTGGGTCTTAATAAAGAACTTTGAGCGGAAGACAGCATTAGCACCCAGGTGGCGCGGCCCCTACCAAGTACTTTTGACGACGCAAACGGCCATCCGGGTGGACGGACGAAAGGCATGGATCCATGCGAGACATGCCAAAAGATTCCCGGGACTGCTGACAACTTCCGATGACCAGAGAAAGGAAACGGTCTCGGAAACGAAAGAAACTATTGCCAGTCCATTTCCACAGCATCAGCCTGAGCGAGAAGTGACAGTTGAAACAAAGCCCAAGCAAGAAGTGAAGCTCGAAACAGAGCCTGAGGAGGCTGCCAGTAAGGGGAGAGGGCAAAAAGTGCCCCAACGTTGCTCAGCAGAAACAACATCACTGCCGAGCGACACAAACCCTGCATTGCAAACACAAGCAGAAACAACACGTGTACCCCTTTGGCGCCCACCAGTTTCTGCAAATGCACCAAAGCCAAAGTAAGAAACTACATCATTGCCACGGCGCTCATCGCTACCAATCATTGTGCCACAGGCTGACACTGAGCCTGATACTGGAAGTGCAACGGCACTATTCACGGCTCATACAATACCAGGAGTGAATCGGTATAATTTGTGGCCTCGACAGGCAAAGTGATCCACATATCTTTGGTGCTTTTCTTTTGCCTTTGGTTCCACTCACGGACGGAGTAGGAGCCAGGGGCGTAGAGGAGAGAAGTGTGAGAGTTGTGCAAATCGGACAATTCAAGACTCACGGCTCCTCGGTGCGATTATAAAAGTACATGTGTCAGGAGCCAGAGCAGGACAAGCTGGACGCACATAAATACTAAGGCTGATAGAGTACATGTGTCCTAAGCCAGAGCAGGACAAGCTGGATGCACATAGTACTCTATCAATAAAGAATAGTTCAGAAATCGTCTGAGCAGTGGGAGAAATAACAACTAATCTTGCTCGGAGTGGATAAGTGATCGAGGCTGTGAAAGGGGTGGCAGAATTGAACTGTGACATTTTTCGTTGAACTTTTCTGGCATCGAGAACGAGAGACATTTGCGACGAACTTTGCCAGCAAGAAGAAGGACGATGAAGAACAGATCAAGACCGGTTTCAGCCTCCTCCTGCACCCCTGCTGAAAAGATGATAGATTTAGAGACTGTAAATTTAGGGAAAACGCATGGTAAAAGGAATAAGGTACTGATTTGGACATTGGTCCTGTGTTTCTTAAGTATGGTAGTACCAACAATAACAGCTATTACACTATGGTTCCTGGAGTACGCGCACCCATTAGAAACACTTTTGCCAAAAGCTGCTACTGAAAGCCCGGTTCATGTAATCACTGGTACTTTGCCCCCAAGGGAAGAAAGACATAGAGAAGGATATGGCAACAATACATTATTGCTCATCATGAACATGACCCATGCGGTTTTAAAGAAAAAAAGATTGCTGGGTTTGTGCCCATTTACCACAGCACGGTGGGAAAGGGATAGGCTGGTATGTACAACCGTTACCATTGGTTTATTCATGTGAAGTATCATTGAGTGCAATGTTCTTTGGGAAATGGAACAAGAGTAATACGGGTCAGCTAGATGAGACCAATATGAATGAATTTGAGGAAGTGATCATGAGACCTGTGGGTTGTTCCATATTCCACAAAGCTTGCGCATTTTCACCAGATCCCATGAGGAAGAATACACAAAAGACAACAAGACTAGATAGATTACATAGGCAAAATAGACCAACCCAGCCAGCAGAAGAAACATCAGTAATGACATTTCGAATGAGGGATGAATGGAATAAAGATGCTGTGCCCCCCGCCTATACAGTGGATCACAGCCCCGAAGCTGCTCCCCTATGTTTACAGAAAAAGGGTTCCTATAAAGTAAGAATGTTTAGCAACTTCCTGAACACAGTGGTTTTAAAGCACGAAATGGAACCCGTGTACGTAGGGGACCCTGTTTACTTTATATGTGGAAAAAAAGCATATCCATGGTTACCTAGGAACTGGGGAGGTACATGGTACCTAGGTCTACTGTTTCCAGGAGTGTTCCTCTTGGAGACAGCAGAAGTAGCCAGACGAACAAAAGGTAGAACTGAAAGGAGTAGCGAGGATGGAATGATAGCAATAGATATAGCCAAATCATTTATACCATTCTTGTCCCAAATAGAAAATTCTTACAATATAAGAAAACTGTCTAGAATATTAAAAAATGCAATAGCTTCAACAACGGATATTTTATTGAATATGACGTTAGAAGAAAAAGGAATAAGACTAATGGCACTCCAAAACAGGATGGCTCTCGATATAATATTAGTTGATCATGGGGGAGTTTGCAAACTCGTAAAAACTGCATGCTGTGTGTATATAGATGATTACTCCCCTACGATATTTAAAGCAATCCGGAAATTACATGTCCTAAGTTCCACACTCTCTACTGAAGAAGGGGGTTAGGGGATAGGATCCTGGTTTTGGGGATTATTGCGGTCTTGGGGATGGAAGTTAATTTTGATACTAATGATGGTACTTGGTATATTCATAACATGTTGCTGTTGCATACAATGCTTACCAATAGTTTGCACTGAAATAACTGATGGATGTACTAAGGAATATGTGCACATGGTGTCGAGAGGAAAACAAACGCATGGTAGGAATAACAGAGACACGGAGGAAATAAAAACAGTAAAACAATTCATGGCTATAGACATTAATGATGAAGATGATGCTGATAATAGCATGAAAGGTTCAGACCTCAGACCTATCCTCATCGGAGAAGGATACAATGAATGAATAAGACGTTTGGCATACGGCCAAAAGGAGGGTTTGTCTATCTGGAAAAGTGAATACCATTCATTTGAATGACAGACGTAACTTGATGGCCGTAGGCCAACCGTATTATGCACCGAATTATAGAAATATAGAGTGTTATGCTTGACCAACAAGCGGCCATTTTAAACGTAGCAGAATCGCCATTTTGCTTGTTAACCATTGCTCATTGCTTTCTGTCTAAAACTGCTTTGCAGCGTGCAATTCTTGCGATTTCTGCTTACTCTGCTCAACTGTTAACATTGTTGTCTGAAAATGAAAGAGCAAGGTCGCGGGACTGAGGAGTTCGTTGAAAACTCCTCATGAGTAGCCCAGAAAGGAATGCACACGCTCCCTCTCTGTAGCCTTGAGGGAGAGCTGCAGGGCATTTAATCACTTCACAGCTGCCAGCCTGTCTCGTACGATGGTAGAATATGTTAGAATAAAACAGCTAAAGGCTTGAATTATGCTCTTCCTACGGCCCCCCTTCGCAAAACTCTGTAGAGCGTGTCGGCTCCCAGTACACGAATAGCACCTCACAGATAGAAAAGTATGGAATGTGGCTCTTCCCCCCGTGTGCAGCTTGCTTCCAAGAACAGAACCACCGTGTTCTGTTCAACAACTAAAAGATGCCTCTGCACTTTCTAAATTGCACATTGTTTCCCGTTGGAAATGTCCATCGTCATTCCGAGTTCAAAGAAACTTAATAAAGGAGGGTGTTAAACATGACATAGCTGATTGTATGATATGCATTTTGTATATATGTAACTGATGTACGTAATTCACTCTCTTGCGTCCCTCGAGGTCTAGGAAACTCACGTCGCGGGGCGAGAGACCAGAATTGGCCAATTGGGACTATTTTTGCTTGCAATAAACCCTAGCATTGGGAATTTGAACCTTGTGTCTGGCGCATCTTTTCATGTAAAGTTATTGCCTTGTTTCCATATCACAAGGGACCCCTAGGGGCACCTTTCAAGGCCTGTGACTCATTCCACCGCAGAGATGACACTATTGGGTCAGGATGGCCATCGAGAGACTATTGTGTTTGATCTAATCAAAGCCCCACAGTTCCAAATAATACTGGGGATACCTTGGTTGGAAACACATAATCCTTGTATTGATTGACGAGAGAAGAGAATAACCTTCCCGGATTGTGCACGAACCTGTTACCCAAAGAAAAATCTGAACGCAGGCCTGGCCTCAGTAACCACAGCAGTCATGCAACTACCTCCAGAATACCAAGAATTCCAGGATGTCTTCCAAAATGAACAGGCAAACACATTACCTCTTCACAGATCGTACGATTGTCAAATCGATCTCATACCCGGTGCACAACCCCCATGTAGCAGGATCTATGCCCTTACGGAACCTGAGAACCTTCACCTACGACAATACTTAGACCAGTACCTTGCCAATGGCTTTATTCGCCCATCCAAATCCCCTGCATCTTCAGCTTTGTTCTTCGTGCCCAAAAAGGAAGGTGACCTCAGAACGTGCATAGACTACCGCGCATTGAAGCAGATAACTGTTAAGAACCGACACCCATTGCCTCTGATCCCTGAACTACTGGACCAAGTAAAGGACGCTTGCATATACACTAAATTAGATCTCCGGGGGGCATATCATCTGGTATGTGTAAAAGAGTGTGACGAATGGAAGACTGCTTTCCGCACTAAGTATGGGTTATTCGAATACCAGGTGATGCCTTTCGGGTTGTGCAATGCACCAGCAGCTTTCCAATACTTCATGAACGATGCCCTTCGTGAACTCATTGACGTTTGTGTTGTCGTATATATCGATGATATTCTAGTATACTCCTCTTCAGAATCTGACCATGTGAAGCACGTCCGAGCAGTCCTTGAGAAATTTCGCCAGCACAAACTATATGCAAAACTGGAAAAATGCGTTTTTCATGCCACAGAAGTTGAATTCCTTGGGTTTATCGTGACCCCAAAGGGAGTCCGAATGGACTCACAAAAGGTGGACGCAATCCTTAAGTGGCCATCACCAAGTTCAGTTAAAGGAGTACAAAGCATGCTCGGCTTTGCCAATTTCTACCGCAGATTCATCCCAGATTTTTCACATGTCGTACATCCCATCACACCACTCTCGCGAAAAAATAAACGCTTTATGTGGACTGAAGAAGCTGAAAATGCCTTCCAAGAGCTGAAAACGAAATTCACGTCTGCACCTGTATTAAAGCACCCGTGCCCTGAACTTCCATACATAGTGGAAACTGATGCATCCAGTCTAGCCATGGGAGCTGTCCTGTCTCAAAAGAGCCCTGAAACTGGCCAGCTTCACCCAGTAGCATTTTGGTCCAGAAAGTTCTCAGCACCCGAGTTAAACTATGCGGTTACCGACAAGGAGTTATTAGCCATTAAATCCACCTTCAAGGCTTGGCGGCACTATCTCCTCGGTGCCAGGCATACCATTACTGTGACCACCACAGTATTTAAAAAACAGCCAAGGCCCAATCGTCACGTCAACTCCGATGGGCATTGTTCTTTGCCGAGTTCGATTTCGTGATAACCTATCGACCATGTTGTAAGAATGGAAAAGCAGACGCCTTATCCCGAATAGGAATGGGAGAGGCAGAAGTGAACCCAGAACCAGTACCTATAATTTCCAAACAAAGGATTCTTGGCATGACTACTCTACAGACACTAGGGGACATTCAGGTAAAGATCCAGCAACTCTTTGATCCTATAGCCCTGCAGGACTGGGTAAAGAAAGGCCCAGACTACTCTGTCACCAATGATCTGCCTTATTACCAAGGGCAGCTATTTCTGCCACACAAGGAACTACAAGAGTGTTGGGATATATATATATATATCTTATTATATATATATTACTTGTTGTGAATTGTTCAAAGTTATATTCAGAAAGTGTATGTGTTCATACTATACCTTTGTACCTGTGTTTATCTATCCAAGCCATTGTGATGCAATGATTCCAGTCAGAGTGTTATGCTTGGAAAAGGTTCTGTTTAGAGTCAGTTGGTGCAGAGCTGGAGGGAGTGCCTGCTGTCACAGATTGATACTCAATAAAGTATCAATGTTTATATATTTGCCTGGACTTCAATTCTTAACATTGGCGACGAGGATCCTCTGAACCCTCGCTACGACAGCCCCGGCGCTTTCCGTGTTGCTGTGGTTCCACAGTTCCCGGCGGCCGTGACAGCAGGCAGAAGAAGTCAGCGCCGCTGCGGGAACCACGAGACGTCGGACCCAAGTCTAGCAGGTCAGGCGTATGGTGTGGAGCCTGGTGTGTGGAAAAGTGCCTGCCCCCTTTTAGGAGAGCGCGCGCAGGCACCATCGAGCCCCCAAGCGTTGGTTGAACTGAGTGGAGCGCGAGCGTGCGCGCGAACTGGAAGTAACTTGCCAGTGGAGCGCGAGCGTACGCACGAGCTGCAAAAGACTCGCGAGTGGAGCGCGAGCCCGTGAGACAAAAGAAGGCAGCGCGTCTCACTCGCGCGAGTGGAAAACAGCTGAGAGCGTGCAAGCGACTCGCGAGTGAAGAGCGAGAACTGCATCTGTCCACGCGCACAGTCATAAATCGGCTGGGCGGGCGCTGCTAATCAAGGAAGTGAAACCAGGACGGGCCCTGCGCCTGCAGCGTCAGTTACACATCAGCAAGTTTAATAGTAAAGGAGTGAGAGAAGGCACTGCGGTCTCCCACACTGTGTACTAATTAACACCGCCATTGCCTACTCATGGTGTTTTACAGTGAAAAAGCTTCAGGATCACCAATTTGGATGAACTTTTGGCATGTGAAGCACCACATGGTATCACGGCTGGAGACATACACAAGTGAGCTGTAATTCTAAAGTCATTAGTAACATTACTACCCGCAATACATCAAGAGGACTTTAGAGGAAAACTTAAAGTCATAACCAAATTACTTTTGTCATGGCTGCGTCCATCCCACCCCCTCTCTCTTTTCTGAATGAACCAGGCCGGCCTGCAATTAGGTGGGATAATTGGAAGGATGCCTTTGAGAACTATTTGGTGGCCATGGGGGGGGACAGATTCTCACCCACACGCAAGAAAGCTCTATTGATACATAATTTAGGAGTAGAAGGGCGAAGAATCTTTGATGGCCTTACTGGAAACCAAGTGTCAGGATCTGACGACATGGATGAGTATGAATTGGCTCTGGGTCGCCTGCGAGATCATTTTGAACCAAAGAAAAATGTCAGTTTTGAGAGGCACAAATTTTTCCAGAGAACACAAGAAAAGTCGCAACCTGTAGAATCTTATATTGCATGTTTGAGGTCCCTGAGCTATTCCTGCGAATTTGAACAGTTGAGTGATTCATTAATAAGAGACCAGTTAATAAGATGCACCAACAATGTCAGGGTTCAAGAAAAACTCCTTGCCAAGGACATGAGCCTGGATGAAGCGGTGGATCTGGCCAGGGGCATTGAGCAAACCACTCAGTATGTCAAGGAGCTCAGGATAGACAAAAATATTACTCCATCAGCAGCTGTGTGTGCTCTGGACCAAAGAAAGAAACCCAACTCGTTCAGTGGGAAGAAAGGGAACGGGAATGTGAGAAGTTCTTGTCCTCGATGTGGGAGTTCCAGACATGGCGCAAACTTTCCATCGTGTCCTGCCAAGTTTGGGGAATGCTTCAAATGCAGGGGAAAGGGACATTTCGCAAATGTCTGCAAAGCTGCTTCTGTCAGTTATGTGGAACACAGAACAGAAGATGATAAAGAAGAAATTGTCAAAAGAAGATATGACATACAAGAAGTGGCGGATGTGAGAGAACCAGTCAACAAATTCAAGGGACATTTCGCACCAACTTCTCAGAATCAAAGAGGGTATTGTATGTGCTCCCTCTTTGGTAGGGTTTGTTAGCAATAGGAAAACTGTATTGGCAGTAGATGCGAGTACTCTGGGTTTGGGTGCTGCTCTTTCTCAGTTTGATGCTGGCAAAGTAGAACACATCATAGCTTTTGCTTCTCGACCTTTGAGGGGTGCGGAAGAAAATTATTCAGTGGTGGAAAGGGAAGCTCTAGCTGTATCGTGGGCTGTCGAGCATTTTAAGTTTTATCTCTGGGGTCAATCTTTCACCGTGAGAACGGATCATAAGCCATTGGTTCAATTGTTGGGGAGTGGGGAATGGGCCAAAGGTTCCCCTAGAATATCTAGATGGATGGTAGACCTATTAGCTTATGATTTTAGGGTCACATACATACCTGGGAAAGATAACGTAGTGGCGGATTGTTTATCAAGATTGCCTGTGAAAGATAATGATTCTAAAGAGTTGAGTGTTGAACAAGGCCTGAGCATTTATGAAGTGGAATATGAAGCCATAGGGAGAGATGAGTGGAAAGATGCTGATGATATGGATGAAATAATAAAACAAGTAAAGGAGTGGACCAAAACAGGTTGGCCCAGGAAGGATCTTATTGAAAAGAAATACGAAGGGTATCATGGCATAAAAGAAGAATTGAGTTTATCAGAGGATGGTTTTCAACTCAGGAAGGGACTAAGGATAGTGCCTCCTTGTAATGTTAGGTCCAAGTTAGTTAACATTGCCCATCAAGGTCATTTAGGATTGGGTGGCACTAAAAGACATATCAGGCAGTCTTTCTGGTGGCCAGGAATTGATAGTGAGGTCGAAAAATGCGTGAGAGGTTGCAGAGAATGTGAAAAGAGTGATAAGAGTAAGGTTATTAGAGAGGCTCCCATAAGACCTGTAAAAGTTCCAACTGAACCATGGAAAAAAGTTGCGGTAGATTTAATGGGGCCTTTACAAGATTTAGGAAATGATTTCAAATAGTATTAGACATTACAGAACTGCTCTCTACCAGCCTAGGGCTAATGGTTTGGTGGAGAGAGCAAACCGATTTATAAAAGGAGGGCTACAGTTGGCTATGGTGGCAGGTCTGAATTGGCAAAGTGTGCTACGGGAGATGGTGTGGAATTATTGCACTACCCCACATTCCGTTACCAGAATTTCACCATTTATGTCCCTCAAAGGTAGGCAACCAGGGACCAAATTGTGTCCGGGATGGTTGAATTTGGCAAAGAGTACTTATGTGGACAGGACCAAGGTTATGTCACTCATAAGAGAGGCTCAGGATGGGTATGTGGAGAGGGCGAATGCTGAAAGGAAATCCAAAACTATAGACTGGAAAAAAGGAGATTTGGTTTACGTAAAAAACCTGAGAATATCTCCCAAGTGCATTGAGAGCAAATTTATTGGGCCCAAAAGAATTTCTGTAGTCAGAGGAAATGTAGCCATCATGGAGGGGGGTGAATGTTGGTCCATGTCTAGGTTAGTGAAATGTAACAACAATGAGCCTGATGAAGAGTGGGAAAGCACTGAGAGTGGCAATGATGATAATATGTTATCGGGTTCAAATGCTAACGTGAGTGGGGACAATAATGCTTCAAAAGATAACAATGCAAAAGTGGATTTAAGGAGAGTGCGCAGTAAACCTACCTGGTTAAGAGACTACTATAGTAATTGAATTCAATTGTGTAAGGGAGGAGATGTGTTGGGATATATATATATATATATATCTTATTATATATATATTACTTGTTGTGAATTGTTCAAAGTTATATTCAGAAAGTGTATGTGTTCATACTATACCTTTGTACCTGTGTTTATCTATCCAAGCCATTGTGATGCAATGATTCCAGTCAGAGTGTTATGCTTGGAAAAGGTTCTGTTTAGAGTCAGTTGGTGCAGAGCTGGAGGGAGTGCCTGCTGTCACAGATTGATACTCAATAAAGTATCAATGTTTATATATTTGCCTGGACTTCAATTCTTAACAAGGAGCTAGTCATTTCCCGTTATAATGATACCCTAGTGGAGGGGCACCCAGGCATTGCAAAAACTGAAGTTAAAATTAAAAGACAATTCTGGTGGCCCACCTGGCGAAAGGATATTAAATCATTTGTAATGTCTTGCGGCATTTGCGCCCAAAACAAAAGCCAGAAGAAAAAACCTGCTGGCCTTTTACAACCTTTGGATATTCCACCTACACCATGGCACACCTTGTCTTTAGACTTTATTACAGATCTACCTCCATGTAATGGATTTAACACCATCCTAGTTATTGTGGATCTTTTTTCCAAGATGGCCCACTTTATTCCTTTAAAGGGGTTACCTTCTGCTTCGATTCTGGCCAAGGAGTTCCTCGAAAACATTGTTCTATTACACGGATTCCCTTCCGTATTGGTTTCTGACCGAGGTAGTCAATTTATCTCGCATTTTTGGAAGAAATGTTGTCAACTGGCACAAATCGACGTGAGGCTATCACAAGTCGCATCTATGTTTGCATTCCACAATAGGGCAATGATTGCATTGTAATCATTGATATATTTTGCTTCTTCTATTCTTTTTATGTAATATGTATTTTTAGGTGATCAACCTTTAGCACTATGTCTAACTGAAGACATGAAGTTGTTCACTTCACCTGTTTCTGTAACCGGTCTAGGGAAACCAAAGCAGCATTTGGTGTAGTATTTCCCTTTGTTTTTGTATTTGCGACGACAATATTTGCCACATTTGTGTCTTTGAAACTGTACAATTTGTGCATGAAGATCACTATTTGTTGCTTCTGATGGAATTTCACAAGTGACATATTTTTCGATAAACTGTTACACAGTGGCATCACTGTCTTGACCAAATTTAGGAGAATCTTTAATCCATAAAAGCATGTGGATAAGTGGTGCTCCTCTGGCTTGGTATTCTTTTCTCCAAAAGAAGTGCTGCACTTCTCCGAGGGGAGGAATAGTTTTATTACAAATAAAGTGTAGCATAGCAATGAAACGATGATGGAAATATCTTGAAACATTAACAGGATCTAGAGAGCAAAGTTCTCCAGGTGTTAGTATATCTATGTTTGTTTTGTTTTTGTTTGATATTCGTAGGACATCACGTAGATCTTCCCATGCATATTCTGCACAACTTAATGTAACAAACCAAGTGGGTGGCCAATGTTTCTTATCATACAACATACATCCCCATGACGTCGGAACCAGTACTATTTCGTACCACGCATGTTTGCTAACAGATTTGTAATGCTTGATTGGAAAAATTCATCTTTTTATTGCACTTTTTGTAGTAATTGCATAGCTGACATATTTTGAAAGTGGGTTCCTGATTTTAATGTGTGTGCAACTCCGTAACATATAGTTGCTAGTTCACTTTCAAAGAGTAGGTGGAATATGCATCCCACATTTTGTCTAAATCTGGGATCTTCAGAATACATTCGTAATGAGCGGTATTCTGATGCTGTTATCTGAGTGGGTCTATCATCGTACCTTCCTCCTTTGTAAGTAGGAAAGAGTAGAGGACAAGCATGTGCTTCTATACTTTTTTCCCACATGCTGATTGGTGATCCTTTTGTTTGTCGCATTTGGTACATTTCTAGTATCATCTATGGTGTCATTAGAGTGTAATGGATGAATTGTATAATGATCTAAAATATTGGATACTGTAGCAGGATCTAAAAGTTCAAATTGACCAGTTTCTGGTGACTCTTGAATTATTTCAGTTGTTTCCCTTAAGTTTTCTTCAATATTTATTTCTTTGTAGTATTCATTATTGTCTTTTAGATATTGCAAGGCTTGTCTAACTTTATGTAAGTCTACCAGTTGTTGCCAAATGTTTTTGTCTTTTGTAGGTACACTATTTACTAACACAATTAAAGATTGTTCTATTGGACATTGCACTCCCAGAGTGTGCAGATTTTCTTTTAGATCTAATGGTAAATGTATTACTTTGCCGCGAATGCCTTTCGCCAATTCAGAGGCAGGTAATTTTGCTGTTTTTGGTTGAAGGCGTATTATTGCTTGAAATGGGTGCACTGTTTGAATTATGATGCTCTCATATAAATTGAGTTGTTGCAGGGGTTTTGGTAGACGGAATAATTACAAATTATTTGTGATAGCACGTGAAGGAGTTTGATTGTTGTCAAGTTTTGTAGGGCAGTAACTGCAAAGTGTTAAGGGGTCAGTTATTACGTATTTGTTTTCTACTATAAGGTAGAGAGCTAATTCAAACCATTTGGAATCTTCATTGTCTTCTATTTTGTATGTTATGTCTATAGTTTTTGTGTTATTTTTATAAAAAGTTCTGCAGCAACACACACACACACACACACACACACATGGTTTGGTACTACAGCAGATGTACTTTTGAATTTTAGTATTTCTTTTTTGTATGTGTGTAGTAAAAGGTTGCCATGTGCAGAATTGTTGCTAGTCTATTGTAAAGCTATTGCATTTTGTAAGTGGTTTTCACTTCCAAAATATTTACTCTGGATATGGTTGATTTCTTCGAGTACGTCTTTGGCTGTACCATGTAGAAGATTGTTATTTAAATTGGCTAGTGCTAAAGTAGGACTTTTAGCATAGTACAGTTTATAGACTAGATTTCTTACAGTTGAATGATGTGTTGATATCATTTTGATATGATGGAAGCTGCTTTTGCAAATAGGTCCTGAAATGCAGGCCAATGAATGTCCTTGCAGTCCTGTGTATTTGCTCACTGGACAGGTATCCATATTTTGCAGCAATTTTATTTTGATTTTGTCTTTGCCTTTCACATATTGATTGAGGAACTGGCGTAAAGCTTTGAAAGATTTTTTGGCAATGTTACACATTGACTTGCATGGCCATTTCTATACTGGACGTTCTGGTTCAGTCGAATGTAGAATTGGTTTTTCTGGGGATATTTTTGTAAGTAGTATTTCTTGTTCCATTATGGTATTATTAAGTTTTTCATAACCTTGTCCACTGCTTTGGATGGCAATTGTGTTTGTTTGATTTTGTTTGTATGCCTTTACATTGAAATATGGTTCTGTGCTTGTGGTGTGACTCCATTCACCTCCACAGATATTTGATAAGTTATTTTTGTTGACATTCTGTTTATTGAGAAGCCTTTTTTGTAATTTAGTACTTAGTTTTGTTAGTGGTTTCATTCTTTTTAACACTAAAATAAATAACTTTCTTTTGAGAAGGAGTGCACTGTCTATCAAAGCTTCTAATATTAATTTTCTACGGTAGTTTTTAAGGGTTGTGCATGATTTGTCTCCTGTTTTTATAAGATTCTGAAGGACTCTGTGGCAGAACATTTTTGCTAATATACTTTTTTTGGTATGGTTATTTCCTACTATATCAAGATTTATAGGAGCAGTGTTAGCAGTAGTGGTAGCTGGATTTCTGTTATTAATTTTCTGTTTTCTTTTACATTTTGATACAGGAGGCAAAATTTCTGTACTGGAAGATTGTTTAGTTTTGCTAAATGACTGTATTAGCTGTTTTGTTTGAACTTTGTGTACAAACTCTGCTAGAGATGGATGCTTATTTTGGACATTTGTATTTTCATTTGCTCTATTTCTGCATTGCTTTCTACGGACTTACTTTCTGGTAGGCATTCTGTGGGGTCTGTTGAAACAAAATAATAGAAGGTATGGGTTGGACTGTTGTGCAATGTATGTGTGCTGTATGCTGTATGCATGAGTGTTTGAGTATGATGGTAAAGATGTATCTGGTGGTGTGTGATTGTGCATTGGGCAGCTACAATTAGTTGGGAAGGCTATTCTTCTATTTGTGTGTTACTATACTGCTTTTCAGATGACAGTAGAACGTGAGCTAGTGGTGAGGATAAGCACCAATATTAAATCAAACAGTATAAAATTAAAACTATTCTTTGTTTTGTAATATTAATATTCTAGTGGCTGAGTTATGTTATTTGTGGTCTGAAAGATGGGGATTTGTGTGCCATTTTGCGTGCTAATCCCGGTTTAATAAATGGTGATTTGTGGGCAGAATGGTACACAAATCTTAGTTTTTTTGGTGCACAAATTACATGAATCACCCGCACAGTGTGTTTGAGTAATACATTTTAATAACAAGAGGATACATATTACAATTAACATTATAACAGTAACGGTGGAAGCAATTTAAAATTGAGAATCAGACCAAGAAAACAGTAAGTAGAGCAATTAAACTGAAGGGGAGAAGGAGAGTAATGCAGTAGAAGTGAGAGAGAGGGAAGGGTGGGGAAGAGGAGGAGGAGGGAAACGGATGGAGTTAAAGGTGACAATGGGGGGAGAGGGAAAGGGAGGGAGATGATAAGAAAGATAAGGCAAGAAGGGAGGGGGCAAGAAGGTGGGAGGGGTTTCATGGTGGGGAATGGAGAAGGGGAGATTTGAGGAAAGTGTAGAATGAGGAAAAGGTAGAAATAGAGCGGAGTGATAGAGGTAAGGAGTTCCAGTGCAGGGTGGCTAGGAGATGGAAGGACCGGAAACAGGATGTGGCAGAAGGGGAAGGAGGAACAGTGAGAAGAAAGTGGTCAGCAGAGTGAAGGGAGTGGGAGGGAGTGTAGAAAGAGAGGAGAGATAAGGGGGAGCAAGATTGTGGAGAGATTTAAAGACTAGGCAGATAAACTAAGATAGTATTGTACTTACTCTTTTTTTGTGGAATGAGCAGGTTTCTTTGTAGTTGTTGTTTGTAGTTCAGATGTTGCTGTTTTCCAGGAGAATGGTCTTCATTGCAATTGTAAAAGAAATAAGTCAGTAATTTTGTGTGTTTATAGCAGTGATCTTAATTGAGAGGTTCATTTTGGTGTCTTTGTAGTAGTATTCTTGTTTGTTTTCTGAACATAGTGTATGCATGCAGTTTCATTTGACTATGTGCATCATTTATATTTTATTTATATTATGTTAGTTCAACATGCTTTGTAAATGAGTAGAATATTAAGTATACGAAATTCACTTGGTTTTTTAAAGCTGTGTTATAGAATGTTAGGAGAAAGAAGAAATAATGTTATATTTATTTTGCAATTTTTATTAGGTAAATGGCAGAAACTGTATAGAAAAGCATGGAATATATGTATTTGTGAAGCTGTAGGTAACAAAGTAGAAGGATGTGATTTACAGGTAGTGGTGTTATTGCAGATGGGAGCATTTCAATGAAAGTGTCTATGTGTGTGAGTGTATGAAGATACATGAAATTTTACTGGCTGCGTGTAATTTTATGTTACACTACTAAGTGTTTTTCCACAACTATATTGTTATTTCTTCCATCTTCTAATATTATAATTTTTTAGATAGGTGTGTGTAAAAAGAAAATTAGATAGCAGACAGGTTTGGAAGGGACAGTTGATTATAGCGGATGGAAAAAATGACAATAAATTCATTTTATAGGCTACACAGGTTAAGTGACAGTTATTCTGTTTATATTCATTTATAAGAGTTGTACATGTACTGTGCAGACAATATGCATACCTGTAGTTTGTATTCATGCATGTGGATATGCATGCAGCTGTAAGTAGAAATCATGGAGACTTGAACAGTAGTTTCTGTAGTAGGTGCTTTCCAATGATATGAGACTTGTACTCAGAGTGATCTACAGTACATTTGAAGTGCTGAACTCTGATGATGGAGTTAGATGTAGAGGTCTTAGATGTGATTGGTGGATGTTTGTGTGACTGGTTAGCTGTATCCAATGAGGGAATGGCACAGAGAGCGAAGTGGAAATGGTAGAAGGGCTGTCCAAGTTACGATATGTCCGCGGACATTGCGGTAGCCCGCGGACATCGCGTATTACATACAGGGATTTTGGGGTGGAGAGGCATGTAAATGAGAATGAGTAGAGCAATTAATTGGTCAGTAAAGTTAAGTGGGTGTGTTGTGTAAGGAAAGAGTTTGTCAGAAAGTCTTTTTCCTGAGAGAAGAATGGCTGTGTGTTTCAGAAAACAGATTATCTGGATTTTGGGAGACTCATGGATACATTGGTTGGAGGTGCATGCACAACACTATGGGGTAGCTGCAGATCTTGGATTCCTTCATGTGGAAGTGCACTGGCATGGAGTGTGTGGAATGAAGTGGCTGGACTTGGTACCTCTCTGTGCTAGTTTGCAGACAGAGCTTCATCCAGATATAATTATAATTCATTGTGGAGGGAACAGTTTAGGACATGTGTCAGGAATTTCTTTGCATTTGTGATGAAAGAAGGACTTGGCAAGGTCATGGACATGTTTCCAAATTCCCAAATAATATTTTCTCGTATTGCGCAGAGACAAATGTGGCTGGGTTCTTCTTCATTTGGTCCACAAATGGAGAAAGCAAGGCGCAATGTTAATAAAGCTGTTTGTGCCTTTCTAGGAGATGTTGGCATGTCCTCTTTCCACAATGAAAATATTATATTTCGTAGCACATACATTTTTCGCAGAGATGGAGTTCATCCTACTTATGCTGGTAATCTGAGAAATGTACAAAATGCATTGTGTCCTTTTGTGGAATTACAGCCATCCATTTTGCAGTAGGTGTTGACTATTTCAAGTTTTTCAAACACAAAAAAACACCACCAAAAGGCTCTTTTCAGAGCCACCACTTCCTCCCAGAGAAAAGTGCAATGATTTTGATAGGGCAGCACCCCAAAATTTTAGATGTTCGCGAACTATCCGCGGACTTCTAAAAAAAAAATGCACAGGGCCCCGCTCCATTTATTTGTCACTTCTATTTTTATACTGTGAAAGGCGGCCCTGAAAAGAGCCTTTTTTGGGGGGGATTTTTGTTGTTTTATATATTTTTTGGTTTTTTACACATGACACACTAGGACAGGAGGGGAAAGAAGGGTAAGGGGGGGACACCAACCACAGGGATAAGAAAGGGCGGGTGGAGAGAGGAAGAGGGTGGGCCTTACTTAGGTAGTGGGCAGGTCTTCTCGTGCTCTGAGACCGTAGTCTCAAAAGCACTTCGAGTCTCTCCCCCCTGCAGAGTACTGCGTCGCAGTACATACACAAAACTGTGACTCTCGAAAGGTAAGGGTTACCAGCATTGTGAATGGCCTGTGAGGCAGCTGGAGGGATGCGCTCTCCCACAGGAGTGTCTCTTGTGGTGAGAGGAGCAGAAACAGAGGATGTAGTAGAGGAACTCAACCTACTACTCTCCTCACAAGGTACAACCTTGCGAACGGCCACACCGTGGAACGACCTTAGGTGTCGCTTCATAGTTGTCGTACCAAAGCTGTACGAACCAGACCTCCCGCAACTTAGCACCTTATTGCTCTGGTTGCAGGTGACTTTTTCGCACGTGCCTTGAGTACGTTACCATGAATGGTAAATAACTGCCACACCCAAGACTCACGGCGAGTGCTGGTAGTAGGCACTTCCACTACCTCATCCTCGTCATCCTCTTCATCCTCCTCTACATCCTCACGCCTGTTCCCGTTTTCAGGCCCTTGGGGAGGCCTCGGCTGTGAAGGGGGTGGGGGTGGTGCTGAGGCAGTTGTAGCACCAGGTGGAAGTAGAGGAGCCATGGATGCCATCAGGTGTCAGCAAAATGGGAAGATTAGCAGCCAAAGTACACAGTGTTCTGTCAGATAGCCAGAAACCCAATGAGGATGTGTTCTGGGGTGTGGCCTTTTATAGGGGTACGGGTGCACAGTTCGCGGACACCCGCGCTGTCCGCGGACAGATCGAACACCCCAAAAAGGCTCTAAAAGTACCAGAAAGTATGTAAAAAGTCAGGGTAATTGTCTGGGACATGTGCTATGGTGCATTTTTACTATAAAATACTGTGGATTGCCTGAAAAGGTACTTTTAAAATGTTCGGGGACCCAGAGAGTGTCCGCAATTCAGGACACACGCTCAGCGTGGGTGCGGTCACATGATGGCGTCACAAACATGTCTGCAAAGGGAATGGGTGTCCGCAGGACACCAAATGCACGGGAACAGTCGTGCGCATCCGCGCGGATGTTCTACGGACAGTGTTCGGGTCCTGAAACTAATTAAAAGTGCAACACAAGTGAGACGAACAGTTACGGACAGGCGTGATGTTCAGAGAATTTACGGGTGTGATGCGCATGTGCGTAGATGTTCTTCAGGCAGTACGGGCAGGTATAGTGTCCTCAGGACACCCCCATTTTGTTTATTTACAGATATCCCAGACAGCGTGTGTGTTCTCAGAACAGTTTCAACTTGCCTGCGAACAGTGCGGACAGGTATAGTGTTCTTAGGACACCTCCATTTTCGTTTGATTACGGACATCCCAGACACCGCGTGTTGTTCTTAGAACAGTTCCATTTTGCTTGCGGACAGTACGTACAGGTATAGTGTCCTTAGGACACCCCCATTTTGGCTAATTACGGACATCCCGGACACCCGCGCTGTCCGCGGACACCCCAACTGCCTTTTTTTAAAAAACACAAAAAAGAACTGATTAAAACACATATAATATTTTTGTTTTATTATATATAGATGTACAATTTATGAAAGAGAAGGGGAAGCAGAAACTGACACAAACACAGGGGAATTGGGGGTTTCAAGAGGATGGATAGGAGAAGATGAAGGGATGGAAGCTGTACATTGTACATTTTGTATATTACACTTTCTGTAAATATGTTTAATTGTATCTGTTCTCAATGATGCGGATGTGTCCAGTACTGTAACCATATCTGGACTCCATCCATTTCGCCATATGTAACCTAAGCTCTACATTCCTCTTGTTGCTCTTGCGCCCTGATACCCTTGGGTTAGGTCCGCATTACAAATACTAAAACAAACAAACATATAATACATATACATATACATAGAGGAAGTAGCAGCTTTGAAACAGAGCAATCATTTCTCTGCATTAAGATAATCAGTTAGGTTATGAACACTTTCTGCTACTACTGCTGCTTTTTTGCTTACTTCACTTTCCCTGTATATACTCATATTTGTATGTGTTGTTTCTTTGACTTTTGTCTGTAATAATGCAATTATGTAGTAAGTGGGTTTCAATAGCTACTTATTACATGTTTCACAGTACGCAAAACTCTAATAAGAAAGCAGTTATCATTTCACTGTTCAACACGGCAAGATTATAAATATTGCACCTCCATCATGTATGCTGCACACAATGCCTATGTTTCTACATGAGTAGCTTAGTATACTGGATAGAACTTCATAATAGAATGCAATTTATATCAATGCATTGCTTAATGCATTAAGTAGCTCATAATATTTATTCCAATGACCCTTGACACTTTTTTGCCAACATTAGAATAAAAATCCCTTGTACAGACTTTTCATGAAAAGTAAATGCACATGTGATGTCATCAGTGATGTCATCAATGACATTTGTGATGTCATCTTTGATGTCCTGGGTGTTAGTGTTAGCAGTGCACGGTGGTGGCAAATTTCAGGGGGTTTTCTTCGGTTTTACTTGGAACCATAACGTCCCTTTAACTAAGTTTTTTTTCTGAATTTCATAGGTTTTTTGGTAGCGCAACTTAACCATAACATCCCTTTAACAAAGTTTTTTTACTGAATATATATATATATATATATAGGCACACACTAATCTGACTTGGTATACTGACTGAGTCTGCAAAAGCAGTAAAAACCTACTTTTATTTTCCATGAACTTCGCATATGTAAGCCCATAATTGGAAATCAGTTGTTTCTAATAGTGAAGCATCATTTGTTGTAGGTTTTTATTATAGCACAGATCTAGCGCCAAGAAGCAGCGGAGACCGTATTACTGTAGCAACATCATTTGGAATGTGAGTTTGTGTACACAGAGCAGCATTGCAAGTTAGGTCTGATTGAGACTAGATTATTGAAACCAGGATCTGGTGGGAATACATCAACGGGGAAGCACAGTGCTGTATATGTCTAGATCACATTACACAAATTTACGATGTAAAGAACATTTGCCCCGGTGGGAAAAAACCTATGAAGTCCCACGAGATACAGTGCATGTTTAAGGAAGGGTGAGGCGTGAAAGACTGCTCTCAACATGCTCCCTCCATCCCTAGTTAGGAGAAATGTAGCCCTGTGTTCTCACATTGCGAGCGCCTGAGTTAACAGGACCTGGAGTGCCTGAGCGGTCTCATGAAATGAACTACAGGGAAGGGTTTGTGTGTGGTGCCGAAAATGTGCTTCATAGCGAGAGCCCGCTGATCTCCTTACACACCCTAAATTCATAGATTATCTGCCGTCTGCAGTTTATTCTGGAGAACTAGTGCACAGTCTCGGACTGGCCCATAGGGCACTGGGCAAAACCTAGAGGACTGGCTGGCACCTCTGGAAAGTCGGGGTACAGAGATGGATGGCCCGTGGGCTTGCATGATATGATATGACATGGCATTTATAACACGCCTATACACAAGTGTTTCAAGTCATGTTGCCTCTAATACATTTAATCCTTTGCACAACACATTACAATTTACACAGGGGACAGACAGGCTGGTGGCACACTGACTGGCACATGGGCATACCTTTTTGTGTTTTTGTGGATCTGGAATGGAAGGGATGCAAGCGGCAGCTGTTCTCTCCTCGTCGTCGTGTCGCTGGAGCCCTGAGGTCGGCAAGGGGCGGCCCGGGCTGCACCTGCACATGCGAGCACAGTCACATGGACACTAGGGCACGTGCAATTTGTTTGATGCCCAGCCCCAGGCGGTGCCCCCCAAAAATGTGTGAGCCACGTGCTGGCATGGGCAGAAATGCAGCAGCCAGCAGGCATCTAAGAGCAAACCACGCAGGCTGGCTCTGATCATGGATGATCACAATGTTCGTTTCCATTTAAATGTATGTGTCCTTCTCTCAAGCTAGAAATGAGGCCCAGGCCCCGAGGCCTACCGGGTAAAGTCCCAGTGGCCCAGTCCAGCACTGGCTAAAACCAGGAGGAATGACTCCCTTCCCAGGGTCTCTTTTCACTTTGCTTTCACAGTTCAACACTTTCAATCTTTCACTTTGCGGGTCTCAGACCTAGGCTTCCCCCGTCTCCAGACTTGGGGGCAAACTTGGTTCACTCCCCTGCCAAGTACTGCCCTGAGGAAGATGATTTGTACTCTTCTTTTGGTGTGGGTCCCAGACCGGTATTTCTCTGAGACTTTGATTTGGCAGGTACTGACATGAAGAAGTTAACTTGTACGGATCTTCTTTTGTGGGTGCTTATCCCAGACCCGTATTTCTCTTATTCTTTGTATTTGGGTACAGGGAGCCCTTTTCTCCGAAGTACTGTCACAAGGAAGATGACTCGTAGTGTTCCCTTGTTCCTGGGTCCTCAACCATAATCTAGTGGTCACTGGCTTTACTCGACCACCAGCCAGAGGGAAATTCCCTCCAATCTCCCCAATTCTCTCTTCAGTGTCCCAGACCCTCTTTGCAACCTCTCCTGGTGCATGTGTGTAACTTGCACAAGTCCCATTGGGTCCTAGACCCCTCTTGGCCTCTTCCTAAGCCTCATGACCCTTGCAGCGTATGGATTGGGCCCCTCATCTTCCCTACATCCCAGCTCATCCGACCATCACCCCCATTACATTTAAGAACTCCTGTACATGGCAGTCGCTCTTCTGTGAACTGGAGTAGGGTGTCCATTCCTCCTCCGCGGTTGTCAACTTCTCACGTCTGCTTCTGTGACCCGTGACTACCAGCAATGTGATTATGGCTCTGGGACCCTGCGGTCGACCTTCTTACAGAGCCTTTACCTCTGCCTGGCATCACGGTCAAAGGACTGACCAACGTCCAGTACTGCAGAGTCGCCTTCTGCAACTCGTCAGCTTCTTCTGCTCTCTGTTCTCTGCTCCCACGCCTCACAGATTCCATGGCTGCTGTTGCTCATGGGCTGGCTTGACAGCCAGCTTGACCACATAGTAAGTCCTTCTTTTATTTTTATTGTAAGCAGACAAAGAAGTCTAGACTACTCATTCAAGTTCTTAGGATTGCTCTTCGTTGTTCCGCATCTCCTTCTCATCCCATTAATTGTTAAGTAGGTCTCCCTGAGCTGGTCCCTGCTCTTCCTCGTCTCAGTAGTTATTACGTTTTCAAGCTTACAGACATGCATGGAAGTATGGGATATGGAGTTGGGTTCTATGGGATAGGAAGGTGTATAGGGTGTGGGTGGAGGGTTGTGAGACTGCATTCTCCCGAGATGTTCTCCTTTGTCTCCAGAAGGGACGTCTCTCCCCATGAGATCCTCCTGCTGATTACCACCCCCAGGGGGACTATCAGCTAGGTTCTTCACCACCCTGGCCTCATGGCAAGGGGCTTCCCCTCGGGGAGAAGCGACAACATTTCAGGATTGGTCACAGTATGCAGATCTAAAATGCTGACTCTGCATAATCAGGATTGGCCAGGTCTTCCCTCTAGGCCCAGGGAAACAGAAGTAGAGGTTGTTCAAGTGGAAGAGCTGTGTGATGACCGAGAAAAGGAAAACATTGTTTTGTTCATATAAATGGTTGCAGGATTACCATGAAAGGGGCAAAGACAACCTCAATGAGCAGCAAGTATGAATGGAAAAGAGTCTCCCATTCTGCTTGACACAGTCCATCAGTCGACATCATGACCAACAATAATTTCAAAACTATCACATCCACACAAAGGTGTGGATGTGATGTATCCTCTGTCTCTGGTAAGTCAATGAAGATGCAGGAACCAGGCTTTACCTAGGTATGTATAATTTGTTCCTGGTGTGACGGATCCCAAAGTATTGTCACTGCTCCCATTAAGGGAGACCCTTCCCTTGAGGCCAAGGAGGTGAGGCCACTACCCGTTAGTCCCCTGGGGGTGTGCTCAGTGGGTGGATCTCTTGGGGAGGGAAGCCTTCCATGAGACCGGTGATGATAGCAATGGAAGAATGCAGTATTCACCCCCCCATTACCATCCCCACTGTCCTTGCACCCCACTCCATTCCCTCTCGTCCCCATACCTCTTTGCATTTCAGTAGAGTGGAGGACTTTGTTATTCCTACTAGGACAAGGAAGGGTGAGGCTTACCCAGGTAGAACTGTGAGGGGTCAAAAATGTGAGGCGGCCAACTTTGTGAAGGTTTTTCAAATGATGCCATTTTATGAACTGAAAAGGTTGGATACACGCCTCACTATCCCTATCCTGATGAGTATTTCCCCGCCTATAAAAATAAATGGAAGGAAACACGCTAACAAAAGGCTTCTGTCCCTCAAACGTATACATATAACAAACTGAACGACATATGACAGTTTCAAAGTAACAGAAATAACAGGTATGTTCACAACCTGGTAACTGTTTCTCCTTATAACCTGGTTGAGTTCCCCTTCCCCAGATTCAAGTAGGATCTTATTCAGCAGTTCCAAAAGGATAAGGAAATCCTGTTTCACAGCAAAGTTCCAATAGAGTCCTTTTTGTTCCAACTTGAACTCCACCAACAGTTTACAATGTTTAACAAGTGTTTCCTCATTCCACTTGTGATAAGGAGTTCAATACACTTCTTCTCACGAAGCAACAATACTTCCATGATTCTGCAATAGTTCACAAAATACAATAGTGATTTCTCCACTTCTTCTTCAAAACTTTGCACCACACCACAGTACTTTAATGACTTCCACCTGGTCCACTCATCTGCCAGGTCTACTACTGCAAGATTCTCTGCCCTGGTGTACTCTCCTACCAGGAAAAATGAAAGTACTTCTGTGGGTAAGGGTTGTTTTCAACTATTTAGCAATGTCTTTTGCTTCACAACATCAGGTTTGACTACTTCTTTTGGGAAGACAAGAAACACATTGGTGCTGTTTGTTACACGCTTGTGACTGCCACATTCAATGCAGGTAATGCTCCACTCCTCCTGAATATCCGCTGTAGCAAGGGCAGCCTTCCTGCCACTCTTATTTCTCCACTTCCACACTAACCAAATGCTGACAATGGGTTTCTCTCACTCTTATACTTCTGTGGCTTTGGCAATGTGAGTTTGACCCAATTCCTCTTATAGCCTCTTTTACACACTGGCTATGAGATTTACAAACATGTGGATTCTTAATTGCCCTCTCTTGGCATTGGCAATCCTGGTTCTTTTTAAACTTTCCTGGATATTATTCTCGTTTGGCTTGGGCAATAGTTGTTTGTGTTGATTTCTTGTAATATTGCCTTTTCCTGTTTCTGGCACTTATTCTTTTTTTGTTCAATATTTATTTTCAAGAATTTCAAATAACCAAACAATATATTAACAAAAGTTCAACATAATACATAACACACCACACTGTATTGCATAGGTAAACAAATTATAAGTAATTCAAAGCTTGAAGAATTACTATAATATCGCAGATAACTGAAACTACTCCAGCTCCTTCTATGCGTAAATACCTAATCACAAGCACCTTGTATATAAAACCCCAACACTGAATGACACAAAGACACTAGAATACTCCACAGACTGAACAAAACAAAACAACAACGGGGGTGGGGAATCCTAGATCAACGCTCATGTACATTACCAGCTCGCTGAGACCTATGAAATTAACTAATCCTCAGAAACTCATCCACCATACAATTCATTAAATGGCGCCCAAAGAACCAGATATTTATCTTCTTTGCCCTGTCTCTCAAACATTATCTGCTCAAAGTCCGATAATAATAATACATCATTAATCCAATTCACCACTCTAGGTTACTTCCTCGTCTTCCACACCATGAACACCTGTTTTACTGCAGTCACAAGCACTTTATCAATCCATTGCCCATATCTACGAGCAACCGTGCACCGTCCCTTTCCCGATAAAAGCAACACCTGCATAGGCATACTAGGAATACTTATGTTACACCTCAGGCTTCCTCGCGGGCCTCCTTGCAGGGTACGACTTCTTTACAAGCTCCTCTATGGATACAGGCTACCATGGCGTCTGTCCAAACTTCGACGGACTCCGGGTCAGCTGACTTTTTTACGTGGAAGACGTACGGTAAGACACGCCCCTCCTATGACTATAAAACCACTGTCTTCCAAGGGGCTTGTTGCTGCTAATTAGCGTTATCAGCTACTCGCGGTTTCGTCCGTTTCCTCTTCGTGTCTTCATACACACGATTCCTCATCTGAACTCCTGGTGTTGACCTTTTGCCTGACTACTGGATTGCCTCGTCTCCTCCCTTATTCCTGTCATGCTCGTCTGGTTGTTTTGACTCTGAACGTTACTGGATCCGGCTCCCTTCTGCGGCACTTCATTCCTGGTTGCCGCCTCTGAACTCGGAAACAAATTACTGTCTACTATCCGGATCTCATCTACAGCTACTCGGGATACAGGTGTGCTCAGGTACAGACTTAATTGGCTATCCCCATTTCCACAACTGTTTATCTCCACAACTTGTCTGGATATTAGTCTTCTGTTGGATTCTGGGACAATGAGTGACTTTCATGCGAGATTGCCCTCAAGTGCATATAAACGCTCTCCTGACAACTGCACCAACCCGGCACTAGTGCGACCCTCGTGTCGTCCGGGGCTACTTCCCTATACTAACATCCCTGTTTGTTATTTTCTCCTGTCCTTGTCTTCTGTTCCAGGATCCCTTTCCTCATTATATCCTTATTCAGGTTAGTTGTTATCGATTCTATATATATAGTTGGGACCAATATTGAATTAGACCATTTACACTCATTTTTGTGTTATTCCTTGTAGATCCACCCCGGGGAAGTTACACTCCAATATCTATCTAGGTAGTTATCCATTTAATTCAACTGTTCTAAACACTTGCATTTACCTCAACTCGTCTAATATCTTTGTATTCCTTTGCAGCATTGGTATTGGCGGTGTGTGTTCTCCCCGCTCTTTTATTCAATTGACACCTCTGTCTGTCCCAACTGAAACAGCAGAGAGGTACATTGTGTAAAAGAGCCCCTCTTTGGGGAGGTCTGAGTCTTGTACTCAGGGGAGCTGGGATGGAAGGCTGAATATCGATTCTTGTACCACCATCATCTCCAAGGTCACTTCTCTGCGTCTTCGGCCTATTTCGGAGTGGTGAGTAACAACTTATGGACAAGATCGCATCTAGTCTATCCAATATTCCCACCCAGAAGTCCAACACACAAGAACAATACCATAACATATTAATCAGTTTCCCTTTCTCCTTCCCATACCCCCAACACAAATCATCATCAGCTAGTCCCAATTTACACATTCGTAACGGAGTCCAATACAAACGTCCCAATATTTTCAGGTGAATTAGTCGCAATTTAAGATCCAATTTACTCCTAAATCCCGCACCCCACATATTTTCCCACTCCTTCTCCGTAATCTCATACCCCAATTCCTGCTTCCATTTCACCAACACTTCCTTCCCAGAATCAGCAACCGCAGAACATACTGGCATCAAGTTAAGATAAGTACTCACCATCCTTGGTGACGACATGAGAATCTTACTACCCGATGACACCTCCTCCAATGGATTCGCCAGCATTGCCACCCTCTCACTCAATAGTGCTTTCAACTTCACAAATCTATTCATTTCCCGCTTGGCTAAATAAAATGTCCTTTGCAACTCTTCAAATGTCAATACATGACCATCCCGTACCATATCCAACACAGGGAAGTTACACTCCAATATCTATCTAGGTAGTTGTCCATTTAATTCAACTGTTCTAAACACTTGCATTTACCTCAACTCTGTCTAATATCTTTGTATTCCTTTGCAGCATTGGTATTGGCGGTGTGTGTTCTCCCCGCTCTTTTATTCAATTGACACCTCTGTCTGTCCCAACTGAAACAGCAGAGAGGTACATTGTGTAAAAGAGCCCCTCTTTGGGGAAGTCTGAGTCTTGTACTCAGGGGAGCTGGGATGGAAGGCTGAATATCGATTCTTGTACCACCATCATCTCCAAGGTCACTTCTCTGCGTCTTCGGCCTATTTCGGAGTGGTGAGTAACAACTTATGGACAAGATCGCATCTAGTCTATCCAATATTCCCACCCAGAAGTCCAACACACGAGAACAATACCATAACATATTAATCAGTTTCCCTTTCTCCTTCCCATACCCCCAACACAAATCATCATCAGCTAGTCCCAATTTACACATTCGTAACGGAGTCCAATACAAACGTCCCAATATTTTCAGGTGAATTAGTCGCAATTTAAGATCCAATTTACTCCTAAATCCCGCACCCCACATATTTACCCACTCCTTCTCCGTAATCTCAGACCCCAATTCCTGCTTCCATTTCACCAACACTTCCTTCCCAGAATCAGCAACCGCAGAACATACTGGCATCAAGTTAAGATAAGTACTCACCATCCTTGGTGACGACATGAGAATCTTACTACCCGATGACACCTCCTCCAATGGATTCGCCAGCATTGCCACCCTCTCACTCAATAGTGCTTTCAACTTCACAAATCTATTCATTTCCCGCTTGGCTAAATAAAATGTCCTTTGCAACTCTTCAAATGTCAATACATGACCATCCCGTACCATATCCCTGATACACAAAATCCCTTTCGATACCCAACTCCTCCAATATATAAGCTTGTTGGCAATTTGTAAGCTCGGATTAAGCCAAATAGAGGCTCTGTAATTGAGAAACATATTTCCCTGAAAAATACTCAACCACCAAATTAAAACTTCCCTAGTTACAGCAATAGTCGGCAGCTTACTATCCCTCCCAGGAAGTTTCCCCATTGAAGAAATAGCATTCAGCTGAAAACCATACAGTTTACACCTTTCAATCAGCACCCAAAAGGGTTCCGATCCACTCCCCAATGAAAAATAGTGTGCTGCTTTTTCAGAATAAACCCTTTATAGTAATGTTCCAAATCTGTGTATCCTAAACCACTGCATTTAGTACTACGCTTCAGGATAAACTTCGGAATCTTCAGTCTCTTCTTTTCCCCCCCCACAAAAAATCTTGAAAAACACGGTCAATAGCAGCTAGCATCTTTTTCGAAAATCAAAGGTAAAGACTGCATGACATAAGGGACCTTCGGCAAAAGAGTCATCTTAATTGCATTGACTTTTGCCCAGATCCCCATTGTTAAGCACTCACATATCCTAATATCCTTTCTCAATGTAGCTATCACGGTCTCCACATTGAATTCCACCATTTTGTTAACATCCCTAGTCAGGTAAACACCCAAATATTTCACATGAGACTCAGTCCATCTACACTTCCAATCCAAAAAATAATCCTGTACACAAGTCCTAGCAATCGGAAACCCCTCAGTTTTATTCCAATTAATCTTATGGCCCGATAACTTATCCACTTTATCAAAGATACCCTTCAGAACTACACTACCCCATTCATGATTCGCGAGAACCACCACCATATCATCTGCATATGAAAGAACTTTAACTTCTACATGACCAAACTTCAGACCTCTAATACCCAGTTCCCCCGATGTATGCCAATAATGGCTCCAAAGCGAGATTGAACTAGTATGGTGATAAAGGGCATCCCTGTCTCACCCCCCCCCCCCCGAGTTAGTTGAAAGGCCTCAGATAACACATTATTCACCCAGATCCTCGCTTTAGCACCACCCTGAAGACAACCGATTATCCCCAGAAACCTATTCCCAAACCCTATCCTTTCCATCGCAAACTTCAAATACCTCCAACATACCCTATCAAATGCCTCCTCAGCATCCATAAAAACCAATGCTGTATCCAACAATTCCTTCTGCTGCAAACTCATTATGCCAAGCAAAGTTCTTATATTATCATATCCAAACCTGTTTTCCATTAACCCCACCTGAGATTCATGAATCAAACTCCCTATACATGCTTCCAACCTATTTGCCATAACCTTCGCAAATATCTTCACATCTACATTCAGCAACGAAATGGGTCTTGAATTACTACAATTCTTACGATCCCTCACTTCCTTCGGTATCAAGGTAATCATCGCCTCACACATCGATTGACATAAATCACCTTCCCGCACAAACATATTAAACAATCTACACAAAATAGGTGCTAAATAAGTATTACATTTTCTGTAAAACTCCACAGGAATACCATCCATTCCTGGAGATTTACCTACCCCAATCTGCTCAACAGCCCGCAAAACCTCCTCCGTCTCAATTTCCATTTCCAATTTCCAACTTTCTTCCAATATCAAGTGAGGAATATCTAAATCAGCAAAGAAATCCTCCAATTCCACCTGAGAAGGAAACACATATTCAGAATACAATTTCTCATAAAATCTCTTAAAATTCTCACAAATATCAGTATTCTTCACCACCACTTCTCCCTGATCATTCACAATACTGTGAACAAACGGTTTCTCCGCCAATCCATTCAATCTACTAGCAAGTAGTTTCCCACTCCTATCCCCACACTCCCAAAAGTTTTGTTTTGTATAGAAAAAGCCTTTCTCTGCTAGTAAATCAGTCTTACCTGCCAACAACTTTTGAGTGTGTGACATCTCCAATCTATCCTTAATTCTACCATATTTCCGTTGCAAACACGACAGTCTATTCTCCATTGATTTCAATTCACACAAGTGCTTATTTCTCAAGTATACAGTTATACATTCTCCTCTCACTACAGCCTTAAGACCATCCCACACCACTCTAAAGTCTGCCGACCCCTCATTCTCCCTGAAATATCTCTCCATTAATATCTGAATGCTCTCCTGAACCCCCCATCATCATCCAGGACCCCCACTTTAAGACCCCACCTCATAAATGTGTGAGCCTCCCTATCCGTAACCACATGTAAGTCCACAGGAGCATGATCTGAGATCTCTCTTTCCTTAATATTCACACTAATCGTTTTCTCCAACAAACTATCTATAACTAAAACATAATCTATTCTAGAAAATGTACTGGAGAATAAAATGTATATTCTCTTGAAGACTATTCTGACCACATACATACAATTAGACATCTCTGGTCTGCTTGTCAAGTTCTTATTCTGCAACCTTCTTCTCTTTCAGTCAGCTTGGTTCTCACAAGGATTATTATTCTGCTTTACATCAATTTGGTATTCAAAATAACGTTTCTGATGTTTGTTGATCTGCTTAGAATCACATGCTGTGCATATGGTCCGACATCCAGTGGTAACTACGGAGTATTGCATCTTGTCTTTTGAGGATCGAAAAGCGGACGTCAGCATAGGCGTGTCTATAACACTATCCCTATCGTGACGTGTAGTGTACCCAAAATCCCTCACGCGCTGAGGTCCCTCAGATTGTTTTTTTCCACCCAGATAACTGGTCGCCCTATTGCAGAGCTCTTCCATAAGAGATATTGTTATTACCTTATTTATCGACTTTGTCGATTATCCCCTTAAAGTCACTTTGATGGTCCTTCCTGCACTACGCCAAAGACTGCGGAGGACTTCGACGCCTGCGATCTGGCGGCAAAGCCGTCCATGTGTCCGTGCCCTCTGGCCGGCCTACACAGTAGGGAGAGTGGGATCGGTGTTGCTATATTCTTTCAAGTATACCTTTCCTCTTTCCCCCTCTTTGTCCACTAGGTCTTGTCATCGCTTTTATTGCCTTTCGCTATGGAAAGGACTCCATTTAGGTTTTGCTCCTCTTGCACGGCCAGATACCCTTGGAAGGACGAACACTCTCAGTGCAATAATTGTGGTCCCCTTCACCATGACGAAGCGTGGTGCGCGCCCTATAAACTCCTGCGCCCCAAGACGCTTAAGGAGCGCTGCGTTAAGCGGTGGGTTGCCTATGGCATGTCGCAGGCTGGATGCTCTTCCCCCACCATTGCACCTGCCAAAAGTGACGGGGGTACCAGCGATGACCAGGCATCCGTGTCGGATGCCATAGACCTCACGGCGGACGGTACGTCCGCCAGCCCGTCCCCGACCCCGTCAGGCCTGACACGAGTTACGTTATGGGGAAAACACCCGGCGACAGGGGCGTACAGGATCGCAACACTAAGCACACAACCCCAAGCTCAGTTTCGACGGTACCGTCGAAGCGGTTGAAAGCTCCAACGATCCCGTGGAAAATTCCGGCAGCCTTCCCCGCATCCGCAGCAGCTTCTTGCAACTGGGCCTCCTAAGACAAAGGACGCTAACTCCAAAACCCATATGACCGTTGAAGTGCCCCTAGTGAATGCTCCAACGTCGCTGAAGGCCTTGGTAGGAGAGAAATCTACTTCTAGGCCTCCAAGTCAGCCAGCACATCGCCCTGTTTCGCCGAACATTACCGATATCGTCGCTAGGATTACTTCAGCAGTGGGGCTGAGGAAGAAGTCGAAAGAGGTGACAAAGCACATACAGCGGCATAGGGACGTGCCAAAAGATGCGCCACAGCGCCCCGATACTCGCAAGGACTACGTAGAGAGTCCAGTGCTTTTGTCACGCACTATTGGAGACAAATTCCGATGCCATAGGGAGTAATGAAGATTTTCAACCCCTAGACCCCTCTAGATCATCTACATGGACTGGAGAAAAATGTGAAGGGTGTATGGACAGGTTGGAGAGGTTTGTCTCGTTTTCACAAACTCTTACCCCCAAAAGACCTCTGGAAGGCCCTCCCTCTGTGCCTGTATCTAAGTTCCAGAGGACTTTGGAAACTCCTGAGGAAGATTTCACTTGCGTCCTCTCGGATGACGAGATCCCCATGGACACATATCAGGACATATATGACCTAGAGGAAGATACTATCTTTCTAGAAGGCTACAATGTGGATGACCAGGCGGATCCTATGGTCAACTGGGAAGATAGCCGCCAGGTTGATGCAGAACCTTGGACGCTCCCTACTCCCACCCAGGACCATGATGTCCTATATTTGGATTTGCCTCCCTTCACTCTGGCCGTCAAGCTTCCCCAGTGGATGACCAGATGGTCTTCAAAGCCATCTTGAGAAAGGCGGCTGACCATTCTCAAATCGCCACCCAGGAGGCCTTACCAGAACCGTATTTTGTGGTGGATATCCTTAAGGAAAAGCCCCCATCCAGCCAGGCCATTCCTCTTTTGAATTCAATTAAAAGGAGATTGGCAACTTCCTTGGTCACACCAGCCCAAACTAGGGCGGTAAACCTGAGGGTGGAAATGTTATTTCGCCCCTTTCCTATTGACCCTGCCTACATCAAAAGCCATGCTACTCCTGATTCCTTGGTGGTCACCACTACCAGACAACGGGTGGGGGTAACCCAGTCTACCGGAGAAGCACCACCCGATAAAGGAGTCAAAAAGACTTTATGCTCTGGGAAAAAGGATCACCACAGCAGCTGCCTTTTCTGCGCGCATAGCCAATAACACCACGCTGTTGGCCAGTTATGCTGATGTGCAATGGAACCTACTGCAGGAAGGTCTCCAGGAGGTGCCTGAGCGTGCAAGGACCAGGTTACTCGCCATCATGTCCGAAGGCAGACAGATCAACCAGAATGTGCTGAAGAACACCCTGGATGCTGCAGAGACAGCAGGAAGATCCTTAGCACAAGGCACTCTGCTTAAACATCATGCTTGGCTGAGGAATTCTGACTTAAAACCGGAGACCCAAGCAGCTCTTATAAATAAGCCTGTCGAGGAGACCAATCTTTTTGGTAAGGCAGTAGACAATGCTTTCGAAACTGCCAAAAAAGAGCATGAGACACTAAAGTCCCTTCAGCAAATCACCCAAAAACCCCTCCTCAGAGGCAGGGAGGCTCCCACCAGTCCTTTCGTGGCCAATCCCGTTCCTCACAGAACCATTATAATACGGGAAATATCTGCAACTCAGAACAGGCACCCAACACCCACCAACTATCCACCCAGAGGACAGCAGTGTGAGAAAGGTAGAGGCAGAGGTCCCAACCCCAGGGGGGGCCACAGCCTCTGGTCAGAAATGACCTGCGGATGCAGGTCCCCTCCCATGTCACCCAAGTCGGGGGTCATTTAACATCTTTCCTTTCGGCATGGGAGGGGATAACATCAGACCAGTGGGTTCTTAAGATGGTCGCCCACGGGTACTGCATCAAATTGCCCCACTGCCACAATTCAGACCGCCAAAAGCACGACGGCCGACGCCAGACCATCTGCGAATCCTGATACAAGAGGTGGAAACACTTCTGGAAAAGGATGCCATAGAAGTCATCCCTATTCTTCAGGTAAACCAGGGTATTTATTCAGTGTACTTCCTTGTATCCAAAAAGCGTCTCACCATGCTCCCTGTACTAGACTTGCGCCCAGTGAACAAGTTTGTCAAACCTCAAAAGTTTTGTATGGTTACTCTGCAGGAAGAAATCCTGCTGTTGAAGCAGTGGGGATTACATGGCGACACTGGACATGAAAGATGCATAGTTTCATATTTCAATGTTGCCAAACCACAGAAAATACCTAAGGTTCAGGATAGAGGACAGGCACTATCAATTCAAGGTACTCCCCTTCGGCATTGCCTCAGCGCCAAGGGTGTTTACAAAGGCCATGGCAGTAGCGGCAGCACACCTGCGCAGACTATCCATCCCGGTTTACCCTTACCTCGACAACTGGATCATAACAGGGGACTCTTGCGAAACATGCCTATTGAACACTCAGAAGACAATAGACCTCTTGTTCAGTCTGGGATTCTCCATCAACAAGAAGAAGTCCAGCCTAGACCCCAGTCAAGTCAAGCAGTTTCTAGCGGCCTAATTCGGATGAACGACGGCCTCATCTTCCCCTCCAACGAGAGGGTTCAGAACATGCTTTTTCAGATCCCTCAATTTGTAGCCAATCGGGATGTGATGGTATGCAAAGCCATGCGGCTGCTAGGAATGATGGCTTCATGCATTTACGACGCGCATGTGTCCAATGCACGAGTGGCTCATCAGCCAGTGGTGTCAGGCCAGCGGACAATGGGAAGATCTGGTAGTTGTCTCGCCAGCCCTCGTTCTCTCTCTGAAGTGATGGTCGAGGTAAAACCTCTTGAAGCGGGAAGACCTTCACCACTCCCGCAGTAGAAGCCACTCTCATGACAGACGCATCTCTCACCGGGTGGAGGGCTTGCCTAATACAGCAGACAGCGCATGGAGTGTGGTCCCCGAAAGTAGCGTCCAACCACATAAATCTGTTATAGCTATTAGCAGTATTCAAAGCATTGAAGGCCTTTCAAACACAGCTACAGTGGAGGACAGTTCTGGTCTTAACAGACAGCACCACAGCCATGTACTACTTGAACAAATCGGGGGGGGGGCACACACTCTCCAGGGCTATCCAAGCTGTCCCAAAACACAGGATGTTCCTGCTGTCCCAACACGTTCCAGAAGAACTCAATCTTCTAGCGGACGTGCTGAGCAGAGATTTCCCACTGCCCATAGAGTACGAATGACGTCTACACAAAGACATTGTCTCCAACGTCTTTGCAGAATGGGGCTTCCCAGAGAACGACTTGTTCGCAACTCAGGAGAACGGCCAATGCCAAGACTACGCCTCAGGTATCCCCAGAACCGCTCCAACGGGAACGGGCTCTGGATAACATGCGCAGGGAAATTTGTTTATGCTCCCCCCCCCGACTACCCTACTCAACAAGATTGTGCACAAGATGCACCAAGAACCAGTCACCATGATATTGGTGGCCCCCAACCCTGGTTCTCTCATCTGATGGAGATTTCCCTCTCCCCTCCTATGAAACTGCCCTGCCCATACAACATGTTGTCTCTGGACAGAGGAGAAACACTGCACCCATGCCCCCAAACTCTGAACTCTGAATTTAGCGGCCTGGCCCTGAGGTCATAGAGTTCGGACACCTTCAAGTCCCTCAGAGACGCATGGACATTCTTAGGGAAGCTAGGAAACCTAACACCCAATATTGCTATTCCAGTAAATGGAAACTGGTCATCTGGTGCAACGCCAAGAGCGTCAACCCCAATGACTGCTCTCCTACCCACATTGTGCTGTATCTGATTAATATATATATGATATTGAAAGGGAGAGAGGTCAGGGAGGCCCAGGGCGTCCTTCAAGTCACCTAGAGAAATAAACACCCCATCCACCCAGAGCTGTCCGGCCCTACAGAGACCCACCTCATACCATTGCTGGAAGGCTAGTGGTTTGTTGATCCCTTCCCAAAGTGGTGGGGCCCAGATGCAGCTCAAAGGTGAGGGCCACGTTGTGAGCCATCTCAGGTAACCCCCTTCCTTCCAAATGGACAACAGCACTCCCAACACTGGGTGTTTCAGAACCCTTCTTGGAATAGATGCCTTGGGGACCCATAGCCATTCGTCCAATGTGACTGGCGAGAAGAGTGTGTTATCTAACGTTACCCATTGTTTCTTTGGGCCAGTCATCAGGTGGTCAACAAGGACGCGCAGTTGTGACGCCTTATAGTAGGTGTCAAGATCGGGAAAACCCACCCCACCCTCATCTTTGGGTCTTGTGAGAGTGTCGTAAGCAATTCTATGGGATTTACCGGCCCATAGATAACGGAGAAGGGCCCGTTTGATCTCCAGGAGGAATGGGTTTGGTAATTGGGTTGGCAGCATTTGAAACAGGTACAAGAATTTGGGGAGGATTACCATTTTGATGGAGTTGAGGCGAGCCATCCATGAGAGGCCGGATTTCGACCAGCGTCCCAGGTCGTGTTTGATCGACCTCCATAGGGGCGGATAGTTTACTTTGAAGAGATCCCCTAGGTCTGATGGAATTTGGATCCCCAGGAGGGAGAGTCCCTCTGTACGTTTACAAAACGGAAGGTTGTCGATATATTGTCTCTCGGTCTCGTTGAGCTGGCCTGCCGGGAACGCCACTGATTTATCTACATTGACCCTGTAGCCTGCCAGGGAACCATATCGCTCCAGACTATTCAACACCTCCAGGACAGATTGGGATGGTTTAGAGAGGTACAGGAGGACATTGTCGTCAAACAGGGTTATTTTGTAATCGGTTCCCCCCATCTTGACACCCTGGATCTGGTTGTTAGTCCTGATTGCTTTAGCCCAAGGTTCCATCACCAGTGCGTATATGAGGGGGGACAATGGGCATCCCCGTCTTTGCCTCTCTCTAAAGGAAAGGACTCCGACTCTCTTCCATTGACCACCACTTTAGCGGAAGGGCGGGAGTAGAGGGCCGTCATCCATCCCCGCCACCTGGGTCCCATCCCCAAGGATGATAGAACCCCCTCCATGAAGGCCCAGCTCACCCTGTCGAATGCCTTCTCCGCGTCTAGAGACAGGAGAAGGGCACCATCGGATTTCACTCCATTTGAGCTCAATATGTGCAGGGTTTTGCGCATACTATCCGCTCCTTGTCTATTTACTAC
Source organism: Ambystoma mexicanum (assembly GCF_040938575.1). NCBI lineage: Eukaryota > Metazoa > Chordata > Amphibia > Caudata > Ambystomatidae > Ambystoma > Ambystoma mexicanum. The sequence goes on from NC_090938.1 coordinate 72,071,284, forward strand.
GAAGCCTACCTGATCGGGGTGGATCAGCCGGGGGAGATACCGTTCTAGACGTGTCACCAGGATCCTGGTAAAAATCTTGCCGTCTGTGTTCAGGAGCGAGATGGGCCTGTATGAGCCACACTCCACTGGATCTCTGCCCAGCTTAGGGATAATTGTGATTATGGCCTGCAGGAATGTTGGTGGAATGGTTTCTAAGGTCTTGATGTGGTTAAATAATTTGGTCAGCGGTTGGGTTAGTTCGGACTGGAATTGTTTATAGAAATCCGCTGTGCACCCGTCTTCCCCCGGGTTCTTGCCTATTTTAAGCTTTTTGATGGCCTCCTCCACCTCCTCCTCTGTTATCTCCTTGTCCAGTGTCTCTCTCTCTCTCTAGGTCTGTGAGCTTGGGTAGGGGGTGGTCATCAAGATATTTTCGAATTTCCTCCAGTGATTCACCTTCTTGTTTGGTATAGAGGGCCCTATAAAAGGCCGCAAATGATTCTGCCATATGTTCAGTTTTTATCTGGGTGTTACCCGCCCCGTCCTTGACCTATGTGTCTGTCCGCCCTATTTCCCCTCAGTCTGTGTGCCAGAAGAGTCCCAACCCTGTCGCCGCTCTCGTAGTATCTCTGCTTCGTGTATCTCATTTTTTTAACTACCTCTCCAATCAGGATTGTATGCAGAGCCTGTCTTTTCTCTCTCATTTCACTCAGGAGGTTTTCGCGGTCTATGTTTCCCTTGGTGAGCTGTGCCCTCATGGCCCGCAGGTCTTCCCTGAGTCTGGATTCTATCAGGGCCCTCTCTCGCTTCTTGCTTGCACCCTCTGCAATGAGGAGACCCCTGAAGGTGGCCTTCGCTGCCTCCCAGACTGAGACCATTGGGACCTCCCCTGTGTCGTTCGATAGGAAGAAGGCCTTCATTTCGTTCCTAAGGAATTCCCTAAACAACTGGTCCCTCATGAGGGTATCGTTACAGCGCCAGCTACGTGATTTCACGGTAGCTTGCAAACGCCATTCCATAACGAGGAGCTCATGATCCAACCAGGTCACAGACTCAACCGTACGGTCCCCAACCTCTCCCCCTCCCTCCTCCGAGACCAGCAGTAAGTAAATTCTAGTGTAAGTTTGGTGGGGAGGGGAGAAGAACGTGTAACCCCCAGGGGTCTGCCAGCATTTGCGCCATACATCAACCCAGTAGTATTCTTGTAGGAGGTCCCTCAAAGCGAGATTATCTTTTGTGGGGGCTCTTGGTCCCGTCCCTTTGGCCGACCACCAGTCCAGATGAGGGTCTGTAATGAGATTGAAGTCTCCGCCCAGGATTGTGGCTCCCTCGGCCCACCCGTCCATGACCCCAAAGACCCTGCGAATAAACTTGACTTGGCCCGCGTTTGTTTGTTTGTTTGTTTGTTTGTTTGTTTGTTTATTTATTTGGTAATGCACTCCAAGCCCGTGGGCATCTGGGCGCAGCAATACAAGAGGACTCGAAACTTAGTTACAATGCCTGACACAGGCTATTACAGAAAAACAGTGGTCGCTTACAATGGGTGATACAATACATATAGAATAACAAGGGTTAAGCGCATAAGAGTAACATCTTAGCAGGTTGTAACGTTTCCGCTAGGATGAGGATCGTTGCATGTCGTTGTTGTGCAGCCATTTGAGAGCGTAGGATCTGAATCTTGTGTAAGGTAAAGGGCGTCTAAGGTCGGATGGGAGTGTGTTCCATGATTGTGCAGCTCTAACTGGGAAGCTCGCTCCACCCGCTGTGGTAAGTTTGAATCTAGGGACTTCCAGTAGGAAGGTGTTGGCAGATCTCGTCAGTCGCTTAGAGGGTCTCCAATTGATTCTTTCCGCTAGGTAGGGGGGTGCTTGATTGTTGAGGCATTTAGAAGTGAGGGAAATAGTTTTAAGGAGGATTCTGTCCTTTATCTTTAGCCAGTGGGCTTCTGTCCGGTGTTTGGAGATATGCTCTCTGCGTGGGATGTTCAGAGCTGCTCTAAGAGAGTTATTTTGTAATCTCTGGAGTTTGTCAGTGACCGACTTATTTGCACCTGAGTATAAGGCGTTGCAATAGTCCAGTCTGGACATGACAAGGGCATTGGCCAAGGTGAGGCAGCTGGCACTGGACAGGAAGGGTCTGGCGGCACGGATGAGTTTACACGTGTAAGTGGTTGAGGAGGCGAGGGAGTTCACTTGCTTTTTGAGGGTAAGAGCTGAGTCGAGGTAAAAACCTAAAGTTTTGACCTCGCGCATAACCTTAATAGTATTGTTATCGATGTTAAATGAGGCATAGTCCGGGGTGAGTTTGGATAAGTTGTGGTCTGAACCGAGGAGCAGGATTTCAGTTTTATCATCGTTCAGGCAGAGGCCATGAGTGGCCATCCATGCTTGAATGAGGATGTAAATTTTATTCACCAGAGCCAAGTCCGCTTCATAGTTGCCCGAAAGGGGTATGAGGATCTGGGTGTCATCTGCGTAATTAGTGTAGGTGACGCCCAGTCTGTCCAACTTGTCGAACAATGGCTTGGTGAAGATGTTGTACATAGTGGGTGAGACACAGGAGCCCTGTGGGACTCCACATGTGATTTGGATGGGATCGGCACAAGTGGAAGAGGAGAACACTCTCATGGTCCGGTTGGCTAGAAAGGATTGGACCCATGCTATAGCATCTCTTGTGAAGTTGGCAGCCAGCTTGAGGTGGTTGCATAAGACTGCATGATCCACCATATCAAAAGCTGCTGACAAGTCCAGTAAAAGTAGCAGCGCTGTTTTCCCATTATCCTTAAATTCCTCCATTTTAGTTTTAAGATCTATCAGGGCTGTTTCCGTGCCATGGAGAGGGCGGAAGCCCGATTGGCACGAGCCTAGTAGATGATTAGCTTCTAGGTATTCTTGAATTTGGAGATAGGCTACTCTGTCGATAATTTTTAGTAGGAAGGGTACCGTGGTGATAGGCCTATAGTTAGTCGGGATAGATGGATCGAGGGTTTGTTTTTTGAGAAGGGGGAGGACCCAGGATTCTTTTAAGTTGGCTGGCACTGTGTTGGATTTGAAGGATGAGTTGATAAGCTTCGAGATGAAAGGGGCTAAGTCTCTGGCAGCGTCCTTTATTATTTGAGCTGGGCAGCTGTCGCCCTTACAGTTGGAGGGCTTCAGTGAGAGGATAGCCTTTTCAGTGTGGATGATGGAGATGGGTTTAAAGCTAAAAGGGGGGATAGTGATAGGTTCAGTTACTAGAGGCACTTGTTGATCAGTAGGAGAGAGGGTGTCTTTTTTGTTCATTATTTTAAGTTGGAGGGTGGAGATTTTGTTTGATAGAGCATTCTGTATATTAGTGCACCAAATCTTGTCCTTTGGGACCGTGTCAGTTGGTTGGATAGGGGATTCCATTTCCCGGAGGATGGCAAAAAGTTCCTTGGTATTCGATTTGGCATTGGTAATTCTGTCATTGAATACGTTTTTTTAGTGTTGATAATTTCTGACTTGTAGTGTTTTGTAACTTGGGTAAGCTTAGCTTTGTTGTCGTTGGTGGGCGAATTACGCCAGATAGTTTGGAGTTTTCGTTTCTGCTTTCTAAGGTCCTTAAACTGGGGGGTGAACCAGGCATTGAGGTGGGCTTCTTGCTTAGCTTTGCGTAGTTTTGCAGGTGCAATGGTGTCTAGTGCGTGAGACATAGCTTTATTAAAGGTGTCTACTAGTATGTCTGGGTCAGTGTTGTCCTTCAGACCGTTAATAGTGGGCAGGAGGAGGGGGATGAGTTTTTCTGTAGTAATGTCTTTTTTACTTCTGGTAGGGAGTGGTGGTATCATTTTGATAGTTTTAGGGCTGGGGAGGTCAAGTGTGGCAGTGAAATTTATTAGAGAGTGGTCAGTCCATAGTTGAGGGGTGATGGCAGTGATGACTATGTTGCAGTTGAGTTCTGATACCCAGTCAAGGGTTCTGCCTTTAGCATGTGTGGGGGAGAGAACTTTTTGGGTAAGGCCTTGGTCATTTAGGATAGCTGTTATAGAGAGGGTGTTTTTATTGTCTGGCTCATTGAAGCCGATATTAAAGTCGCCCAGCAGCAGCGTTTGCGAATTACTTTGGGTATTGTTCGCTATGAGGGTGGTAAGGTCCTCTTCAAAGGTTCCCAGGGGACCTGGGGGCCTGTAGATCAAGTGAATGGTTAGCGTGCGGTTATTGGAGAGTTGCATTTTTGCTGCGTATATTGCGTATATTGTGGCTAGTGTGACTCGTGTACCCTGGGCTAACCCCTTGATCGCCAGAAATCTGCCTCCAAAGCCCCTCTTCGTCTCCACATCGGTGAGATGCAGCGATTTACCCAAGAGGATACCCACTCCCTCCTTCTTAGAGGATTTGTGCGAGGCCCAGAAGTTTCTGCCTATCTCCTTTCCCTTAATCGTTGACTCGGCCCCCCTTCTATAGTGGGTTTCTTGTAGGAAGAGGGCAAGTAATTTCTGTTTGCAGAATAAGTTACTCGTGAGAGACCGCTTGTTCTGCGAGTTGAGACCCTTAACGTTGAGCGTACCGATCCGACCTTCAACCATGGTCGTCGCTATCCTTGCCCTGGGAAACCTCAGTGAGTGCCCCCGTTATCATCTGTTGGCTTGAACCCCAGAACCATGGCCTGGCGTTCCCTATTTCTTTCCACTCCCCCATCCCCTCCCACCTCCCTGGTTCCCCATTTCCCTTACCCATTTTGGTAGGCGTCCGTCTCCATCGCCCGACAGACATCGGGTTTAGTCAACAAACCACCAGGGCCGCTGCCTGGGCCCCGAGAGATAAATAGTGTGGAGCGTATCCTCCAACTTTTACCCTTAGGAACATTCACCAGCTTTAGTCGGGGTCCAGTCCCTCAACAAGACCTCCCCTGCCCCAGTCCCCTCTACTCCCGCCACGTGTCTCATAGGGGCTGGGTCCAACCGTGAACTAGCTTCCAATGTGGGTTGGAGGGATCTTTGAAGGCCTCGGGGGATGCAGCTGGCCATCCTCCGACGACCGAGAACAACCCCCCTCCGTATTTCAAACAGGTGGGACCCGAATCCTTCAGCCCTCAATTTCGCCCTAATCCTCGCGATCCGTGGCAACATCACAAAAACAACATAAATCACTCCCAAACATGAGGGGGCCCGTGAGGACCCTACGGTCAGATGAAATACAACACAACAACATAACAACATAACATTTCTTTAACTTTCCCCCCTTCCCTCTCAGTCACTCGGATCCACCGCGCGTGCTTTGGCATCCGCAGAAGTGGAACAAATGCTTCTCCTCAATTTGCCAGGGCGGGCAAGCGAGTGAACCACAACCGATCAGCACTGCGTTCCATTTCTTCTCCCCTCTATCCCGTCATCATGTGGGTCCTCCACGTCCCTCCGAGGTGTGTCTGGTTTTCCTGAATTTCTGGGTGCCCTTCACTTTGTGTTTCCCCTGGCTGTGGTCAGGGCCCCGTGGGGCCCGACTCGGATCTCTGTCGGGTCCACCGCTCTCCCCCGAGGGCCCCGGAGGGTCCCCGATCAGTTTGTCGATGCCTCTTTGGATGTCTTCTTCTGTAACAAGCTGAAAGTTTTCCCCTTGCCACTCAAAGGATAGGTAGAATGGGTTTCCCCAGCGGTACTGGACCCCCTTTTCCTGGAGCCACCTGGTGATCGGGCCACATTTTTTCCTCATTTGTAGCGTGAGGGCGGACAGGTCCTGGTATATTGCCACCCTGGAGTTGTCGAATTGTATCTCTCTTAGGGTTCTGGCTCTTTCAAGTATTTTTGCTTTGTCCCTGTAATAGTGGAACTTCGCAAGCACGGAGCGTGGGCCCCTACCGCCTCCGCCAGCTCTGTGAACCCTGTCGATCAGGATGGTTTCTCCGGAGTCGGTTCCCAGGACAATCCTAATGATCTCCTGCACTTTGCCCTCCAGGCCGGTCTGGGTCTCCCCCTCCACGTCCGACAGGCCGAAGAATCGCAGGTTGCATCTCCGTTCACGATTTTCCATATCGTCCACTTTGAAACGGAGCTCTTCGTCACGCCGCTGCATCTCCTTGAACCTCGCCTCCATCTGAGCCTCCAGGAAGACGGTGGATGCCTGATTGTTCTCCACCCCCTCCATTCTATCCTCCAACGTGGAGACCTTGGCGGTGAGGTCGGCCAGCTTGGCACCCATGTCCATTCTCATCCCCCTGATTTTGTCTAGGATTGTCTGGATATTGCTCTGCATGGTGTTCATGTCGGGGGTCGGCGTGGGCGGCGGGTTGGTCTCCATCTCTTGTTTTCGGGGAATGAATTGGTATCTTGCCAGGGTTCCTTTCCAACTCATGTGGTGTCTCCCCCTCTAGGTTTTCGTAGTTCCTCAAGATCTCCCCCTGGGGCTCGGGGAGACGGTCCCCTAGATAAGGTGTGGTGGTTGGGACGGGCGCCAGCCCCCTGACAGCCACTACTCACGGTTGCTCCAATGTGGGGCCGGTGGGTGCTTTCAAAGGTCGCAGAGGGGCCCAGGCGCGCTCCCGCGTCGGCCCGGGCCTGTTCGGTGTAGGCCTCTAAGAGTTGTGTCACAGCAGCAGCCGGGGGGGTCCTTATCTAATTGTTGCAAAGATGTTCCCCAACGCCTGGGGGTGAGGAGAGGAAGGAGTCAGGGCGCGCTCAAGCGACGGCCCAGGTCGAGATACACAGATGTGTGTGCGGTGGGCCAGGGTCCGTCCGTGGATGCCCAAAGCGTACGAACGTCCAAAGCCGCCGCAGCGGGAGCTGAAGGTGGGCTCGTCTGAGGAGGCCCCCACGGGCGAGGGTCCCGGTTACAGAGGGACTCCCACGGGCTTTCAGTGGTGCCTGCAGAGGTGCAGGGTTCGATTCCCCAGATTGATCCCGGCAAGACGCTCATCTGCGGAGAGGAGGAGCCCTGCCGCGGAGCTTCACCTTGTGCGTGGCACAGGCCCGGCGAGGGGAGGGCAAGCTCGGACGCTCCAAGTCAAATATCACGGGGACCCGGGCACCCCCAAGACTCAGGAAGGTATCTCCGGAGTCCCCAGGAGTTCCCCCACCTGGATTCAGCCCTTATAGGAGGATAACGTTCCTTTTATCGCAGTTTACTCCACAAATCTCTCCGGGCTTCAGGGGAGCCGAACGATCAGGCAGCCATCACGCCCGCGCCCCCTGGTGGCCTCTCTAGGAGGTGATTTTAATGCATGTTGTCTGAATGATTACCAACTCCGTAACTCTCAATGCCATGATCAGAGAGGACAGAGATGGCTCCAATATTTTGCCTCTTGGTGTCTGGGGTTGGTTCCCTACCAAATCGATGCCATGGAGTAACAAATGGAAGTGCTATCAAATGGGGCGGGGGTTGGTGGAAAGGTGGCAACAGGCTTTTGAGGGGTAGGTCCGGGGTGTTGTGCCGACTTTTACCCAGGTTGTTGTCCTTGTCCACAGGAGGAGAGTCCCTCCCCATGAGGTCCTCCATAGGGGGAATTTTGGGTAGCAGCTTCACCTCCCTAGCCTCATGAGAAGATGCTCCCCCCTGGGGAGTAGTGACAATACCTAGTGAATCGTCAGACATGAGAGGCACAGCTTCACTGATGAGGCCCGTCTAGGCCAAAACGTGTGTCTGGAGTTGCTGTTAGTACTCTTGTTCAGAGGAGTGTGAGTAACACTTCGAGAGGATCGGAGCCCAGTTTAGGGTGATCCAGGGGTGAAGAATCATCACCCAACGTAAAAGAATACAGAAAGGAATTTTTCTTTTGTTATTTTGACACATCAGTCCCTCGGAGGCAAGAGACTTTGTAGAAAAGATACTTCACCACCGAAGGTCCTGATATCGCTGAAAGGAACTGTAGCCTGGTGCTGGAGAAGCCCAGGAGTCTGCTGTGCTCAAGAGTCCTGCCTAGTCCCATGCTAAAAACTTAGGGAAGGGAGATCCCGGCCATAACAACCTGACTTATCATTTGTGAACACTTCTTTCTTTTCTTGTGAACAATATCCCACACTGTTTTGTAACTTAGTGGTTCGGATTGGCGATAGTATTTATTTAGTATAGGCCCTTTTCATTTCACTAGACACCACTAGAAGTGCCTTATTATTATTTGATGGTTGTAGCTTGCTCCCATCTTAGATTTAGGTTAGGCCTTTTTCTCACCCATTTATACAGTTTAATAAACACCCTTGAACTATGATCACTTGTGTCTGTCTTTACTGTTGCCACCATGAGTTCCTTACAGGAGAATTGCCTAGCCTTTCGGTGCTGGACTTCCCAAGTGGGTGGGACCAGACTGATATGCAAATGATTCATCTCCTCTTTGAAAGGGACAGTGAGCTAGAATTGTATTTATTTATAAATTTGTATAGCACAGAAACCACTGACCCTAGGGCTTAAGGGCGCTGACAAACATAGAGCAGACACAAACTAACAAGCCACAGGAGAGAAGAACAGGTGTAGGAGAACATTCAAAAAGCCATAAAGTGTTTACAGATAGGTCTTCAGTCCTTTTCTGAAAACTCAGTTAGAATTTTCATCTCTCAGTTTCAAGGAAAGATTGTTCCATGCCACGGGAGCTGCAGAAAAAAAGGCACAGGTCTTAGTATGTGATAATCTACATGCCAGGACAATTAGCAGAGAGTGGTTATTAGATCTATTTTTTCCAACAAACTACACTTACCACAATGCACTTGGCTATAACTATCTATTCCTGGCTATTCCTATTTTTCATCATCGGAACTACAATCCCCAGAAGCCCTAGGGATCAGCTCTGCTTCCACCAGCTCAGGAACAGAAAGGGAGGAGGCCGATTGTATGCAGGTGTGCTGATCCAGGTGCGAGCAATTAGCCTGCCTTTGTGTTGGGCTGGGTGGTATAAAAGCTGCTGCCTGCAGGAGCTCAGTCTCTTGCATTAAGAGTCCTTCCAGCACCTTTTTGCTTCGAGCCACATTTTTTCGCATGCTGTTCCTGTTGCTGCTTTTTTCTGATCCTGTTTCCAGTGCCTCGCTGCCCAGCTCCTCTGGGCTCACTCCTTGTTGCCCAGCTCCTCTGGGCTTACTCCTTGCTGCCCTGCTCCTTAGGGCTCCCTGCCTTGCAGCAGGCCTCACCCCGCTGCCTACAGCCCTTGACCTCTAGGCGTCCTGCCTTGCAGCCTGCTACACCCTGCTGCCTACAGCCCTAGCCTTTTGGGCTCCCTGCCTCAGCCCTGCTCCTCTGTGCAACCTGCCTTGCAGCCTGCTACACCCTGCTGCCTACAGCCCTAGCCTTTTGGGCTTCCTGCCTCAGCCCTACTCCTCTGGGCGTCCTGCCTTGCAGCTTGCTACACTCCTCTGCCTTCAGCCCTTGTCTTTTGGGCTCCTTGCCTACAGCCCTTGTCCTTTGGGCTCCTTGCCTTGCAGCCTGCTTCATTCCGCTGCCTACAGCCCCTTTCCTCTGGGCTCCCTTCCTTACAGCCCTGCTCCTTTGGGCTTGCTCCTTGCTGTCCTGCTCCTCTGAGCTCTTTACCTTGCACCCTACAGTCGTCTGCAATCCTCAACAGTTTACCTGCATTTATTACTTTCAGTTATTGCAGCCCCCATGTTTCCTGACTGCTGCTCCCTTGCTTTCTTCCTTGTTTTCTACCCTCAGTTCTTTATCCCTGTCCAATTCAGTTATACTGCTTTCCTTTCATTCCCTTCTTCTAGTTTGCTCATCAACTTCCTTTTTCCTGGATTTGTCTGTAATTGTCTTCTCTTGTATTATTGTAGACCCCTTTGTACAGAGTTTGTCTGTTGGTTTCCGCCAGGCAACCTCTGCCCTTTCCCTTGTCTCGTTTCTGTGTAACAGACACCCATAGCTGTTGTTTCCAGCCATGAGCAAACAGCGTGGGCCTCTGTTATAGCAACTTGTGCAGAAGACTGGAGTTTTTCCTAAGGTCCGTGGAACACTCTTGCCCTCTTCTGCATACACCCCAAGAGGGAATCCATTTTGTTTGTACCTTTTATTCCCCTGCTATACTTGCCTACTCATTTGTTATCTTTTACTTTCTGCTGTGTGTGTATTTGTCTGTCCACCTTACTTCAGCACAACCGCCCAAACCCTACTTGGGTGCCCTGTGCCACTCTTAACAGAGTGCCATCCGTGACAGAAACCAGGTGTCTAACCGACTATTCCCAGGATCTGTCATACAGGTGGCCAGGACATAGCAATCGCTTTTGGATCCAGTTCCTGGGGGTGGGCCAGTGCAGGAGGATCACTTGGGTGAGGGGTCTTCAGGGTGGGGGAGTGGCAGTGGGACACTAGATGGTGAGACGTGGTATCCCCTTCCTTGTAACATCTTTACCCCATGCTACCAGGTCGGATATGTAGGAAATATGCCCCCCTTTTACAACACAAACACTTTCACACAAACAGGCCGCTATGAGAGAAAACAGACTAACAACTGAGCAGTATACCTGACTTGTCACTTTAAAATAGTCAGGCAAAGTCAGGCAATTACTGATCATCACACATGCCTGACTTCCATTAAGCTTCCCCACACACGGATAAAAGCGGAGTACGAGAGCACACTCTGAGCGAGGCAAAGCACACGAGGAAACAGCAGTTTCGAGACGGCAGCTGAACAAGAGAAGAAAGGCAGCAAAATAGATGCTGATGGCAAGGAGGGAAGTTCCCTTGACCATTTGGACAAGGAACCGTTATTTTCTAGAAACCTCGAGAATAGAAAGAGTATGACCAGGAAGCAAAGGTGAAGAATCCTACATTATGTGTCGAAGAAACCCGGTCCGTCCCGCGTCAATAATCAAAGCGGGGAGAAGCACCAGCCTTTGTGGTGCCGTCCTTGGCTCTAAGAACAAAGCAGCATCAGTGAAATTAACATATCCCGTGAGTTGGGGAGACCAATACAAAACGGGTCTGTGTTGAAGCCAAGGTTGCAAGCAGCAACATTGTATAGCAAGCACTGGAATGAACATGGTTAAAACGCGTGTGATAAGAGACACAAGTAAAGTTGAACTGCTGATGAGTGATTGAACTTTAAAAGCAAGATACAATACCTTTGACAGAGTGGTCCATCACCGCGTGGGTGCTCAGTGGAAGGTCTCTGTAAGGTATTGTAAGGAAGGCATGGTATCAAAGCAAGACAGACACAAGTGATCACAGTTCAAGGATGTTTATTAAACTGTAAAATGGGTGAGTTAAATGCCTAATCTAAACCTAATTCTAAGATGGGAGCACCCTTCAACCATCAAATAATAATAAAAATAATACCATCCAAGTGGAGTCAAATAAAAAGGGCCTATATTTAAAAATAATGACTGCCTATTCTTACCGCTATGCTACAAAATAGTGTGGGATATTGTCCACAAGGGTCCGGCACAGCCAGGCAATTGGCCAGAATCACACGCACCTGACAGCCTTTTCCCTTCCCCACAGGGATAAAAGGTGGAGCACGAGAGCACAATACGAGCAAGGCAGACCGCACGACGAGGGAGGTAACTCAGCAGGGCAGTTCAAGAGGAGGAGGAAGACGGCGCAAACCGAGAGGGTGACCAGGGGAGAAGTGACTTTGCCCTTTCTGACCAAGGTCTGTGAAACCTCAACAGAAGGAATCACAAGACTGAACAATAGCCAGCGTGTGTTGCAGCAGATGTCACGATACAAAGGGCCCTCCTCCGATGATAATCAAGCCGGGAAAGATGCTTGACACCATGGTACTGCCTTGACTCCAGAGACAAGAAAAGCCCAGTGGTTCATCAAAGCCAGTGTGAGAAACCTGAAGGTCTCTTCTTGACTAGTCCCCAGGGATCAGTCATCTAGGTGGCCAATACACAGCCATCGCCATTGGATCCAGTTCCTGGGGGTGGACCAGTGCGGGAGGATTACCTGGATGGGGGGTCCTTGGGGAGTGGGAGTGGGAGTGGGACACTGACGGGCAAGACACGGTATCCCCCTTCTTCTAACACCTTTTCCCCATCCTACTTTATAGGATACTCAGAAACTCTACCCCCTCTCGCCTTTTATGACACAAACACTTTTGTACAGTACGAAAGCCAATGGACTAACAACAGAGCGGTTTACCTGACATGTCCCAACACAAGGGTCAGGCAGAGTCAGGAATTGACCAAAACCACACACATCTGATGGCGCTTTCCCTTCCCAACAGGCATAAAAGGTGGAGCACGTGATCACAAGACACGCAAGGCAGGCGGCATGACAAGACAGCTATCCAAGTACGCCAGTTCAAGAGGAGGAGAAAGGTGTCAAAATGCTGACAAGGAGAGAACCGACCTTGCCCTTTCCGGCCCAGAACCATGAGACCTGTGTAGAAGGCATCATAAGACTGAATAGCCCAAGTGTGTTGCAGCAGATGTCAACGGTACATGGAGCATGCCTACGCTGATAACTAGGACAGAGTGAGTACTGGCCTTGACTCTCGATACAAGTAAAGCCAAGCGGTTCATCACAGCATGTCGGTCGAGGGGAGAACCGATAAGAAACCGAACTGTGTTGAATGAAATTCCCAAAGTGGCAAATTAAGAAAAATACAAAACTGTGAACATTGAGGGAAAACCAGGTGCAGAGGTGTTATAGGTGCCTGCATATGAGTCTGTGCATCTGTGTGTTTACTTGCATGGGGGAGTCCGAAGGCACCATGGGATGAAGTGGCATTGGACCTTTTGGGGCCTTTCAATATCAGAGGTTCAAGAGACTCCTACTTACTTGTTATAATGGATGTGTTGTCAAAATGGCCAGAAGTGTGGGTTCTTAAGGATATTTCTAGTAGTAGCATAATACGTTATTTGGAGCATTTGTTCTGGATAGAGGGTTTCCGCAGGAGGTGTCTTTCTGACAATGGGTCTCAATTGGTGTCAAGAGAATTTAGAGAATTTCTGGAAAATATGGGGTAGAGCAGATCACCACATCATTACATCACCCCCAAGGCAATGGATGTGTGGAGCGTTTTAATTGGACCTTAATGGAGGCCATTAGAATTGCGGTTGCCATGGGGGTGACTGGGTACGCACTGTGATGGAGAGGACATTCCAGTACAGGTTGGCTCCCGATAGCATCACAGGAGTATCGCAGTTCGAGTTATTGCGAGGCAGGAAACCCAATTCCCATTTATGTCCTGGGTGGATGAGGAAGTGAGATGTGTGGATGTGGATGTTGAGGGAGTGGGAGGGAGGTTTTTGGTTAGTGGTTGCAGGTCTCAGGTACGTTAGGATGAAAATAATTGTTGCAGAGAGTTGGAAGTGAAACCAGGTGAATGGATCAAGGCGAAACTGCCCACCAAGGTGAAGAAAGGGTGCTTGTTGTATTCAAAACCCAAGGAGGTCATTAAAGAACTTGGTTCCTCAATCTTGGTCAGAGGAGGTGCTGTATGGAATAAAGAAAGAGTTGCTGTCTTGAGAAGGAATCGGTCGGGTGTTGATAGGTGTCAGAAGGAAGGGAGGTGTTAGAGGTGCCTGCATACGAGTCTGTGCATCTGTGTGTTTACTTGCATATAGTTATTAAACTGCATTTTTGTGTTGACTTGTATATAGTTATTAAGCTTGCTGTTGTTGTCACAGTGCTCTGACATCAGCCTAGTTGGAATTTGGAACCTCAGACCCTGAGGCTCTACATTGCACTTAGGTCAGTGGAGAGGCTGTTCCCCTGGCTGGGGGTCGTTACTCGAGTTGGCTCAATAAAGAGTTGTAATTCCCTTCAGACTTTGTGGGCCCATTTATTTCCAGACATAACAAGAGGGGTCCAGCATCACGCGGGTGCTCACTCAAGAAACTCTAGTTGATCTTGTTTTTTATTGAACTATCAATACCAGAAGGTTCTAAGAGAGCTGCAAGGAAAAGGTCAAAGTGGTCATACAGTGGTCAAGCAAAGCCCCCTGTGCAGTTGAAAGTCTTTGACCTGCACACAATTGGAAAGATAGGGGGGGATGAATCCTGCATAGTGAATTCAAGAGGAAAGAATTGTGTGAAAGGAAAGACTTGGCAAGAGTGAACCCGATGGAGGGATGCCGATAAAACGGGCCGAAGCCTGAAGTCCCAATGAACAGTGTGTTGATGGAAATGAACCCTGCAGAAAAAGATCCGAGCAGAGGGGTGTCCACAGTGAACTGTTTAAAAAGACATTAAGACTCGTTAATGTCAAAGGTGAGATTGTTCTGAAAAGCCCTAGTGAACTCAACGAAGGGAGGCTGAGATTTGAGAGGGGTCTGGGCGCGGAAGAGGGCGACCCAGGGATGAAAACTCATCACCTAATGAACACGTGGAAAGGAATTTTTGTTTATTGTTTCAAACACATAAGGTTCTCTGAGGCATGTGACTTTTTATAGAAAAGAGACAAGCACTGGTGATCCTGATATCTGAGAGCGGAACTGTCATCTTGTGATGGGGAAAGCTCGAGCATGTGCAGTGCTCTGGAGTCCCACCTTGTCCAGTGCTCAAAACATGGGGAAGGGAGACCCCTGGCTACAACATCCTGACTTATCATTTGTGAACACTTCTTTTGTTTTTGTAAACCCTATCCCACACTCTTTATGGTATTTAGTTGTAAGGATTGGCAATAGTTTTTTCTTAGTACAGGCCCTTTTATTTTGAAAAGACGCCACTAGGACTGCCTTATTATGATTTGATAGTCGTAGCTTGCTCCCATCTTAGATTTAGGGTTAGATTAGGATTTTTTCCAACTTAACTATAAAGTTTAATAAACACCCTTGAATTGTGATCACTTGTGTCTGTCTATTCTTGATACCATGCCTTCCTTACATATGGTGTCAGAAATGGGATTTGACTCAATTGAAACGAATTGGGGAACCCTACAGTTTCAAACACTTAGGCCCTCCGGGCGGTATTTCCCCATTTCACCATGGCCCTTCCCCATTCCCATTTTTGCCCCATTAGGGCTCAATGGGACTGGGGAAGGCGCTAAGTACGGTACCGCAAATTGTGGTACCGTAATTAGCACCGAGGTCCCTTTGCGGCACCCTACTTTAACAGCTGGTAAAACCAGCCGTTAAGGTCGGGTTCCGCAAAGGGACCTCGTAATCAGGCGTTAAGGGTTTAACGGCACCAACACCTTTTACGGCGCCATTAAAGCCTTAACGCCAGGGTCGTAATGACCCCCTTAGTCAGAGAGCTTCTAAACCTTCCAAGGATTCAGGGTTCGACATCTGTAGCAGCAAGGAAGCTATTATTCCCCCGGGGAATAGAGAATTAATTCCTACAGACTTAGTTTTGATACCCCTCATTGAGATAGGTGGGGCTACATAAGACTGGCCCTGAAATCTGAACTGACATGTATGTTCGGGATGGATGTCTTAGCAGACATTATTGATCCCGACTTTCGGGGATATGTGAAGGTTCTCTTACAGAATCATGGTGAAATCCCTTTTGAGGTACACTGTCGAGATCAAACTGCCTAGGGAATTTTGGTAAGAGCTCTATTTCCTCAGTTTAAAGAAAGTGAACCAGACAAAACTGAACGGGGTAACTTCAGCTTTGGAGAAGCTGACAGAGCAACAACTCCCATGCACTTGCGCGTTCTCAATGTCACTGGGCCTAGTAAGAACGCTGTTTTGTTCTCCCCTGTTCCCCTCCCTTGCCTTGTCGCGCTCTGAAACACTTGTGTACGAGCGCGATAGAAATAAAATATTAATCAATCAATCAATCGAAGAAAGGATCTAACAAAAGGGTATTGGCACGTTCCTGTATATGGGCCAGATATGGAATAAAATGCGTTTTTCAACACCTTAAGGACTGTTTTAATTCAAAGTCCTTCCTTTTGGCCTACACAGGGCACCTGCCACTTTCCAAAGCCTCATGGATCAAATCCTACAAACTTATTCCAATTTCTGTGGAGCTTATATTGACGATATAGCCATTTATAGCAAAACTTCGGAGGACCATCTCTTCCACCTTTAAACTTTTATCTCAAAGGTTAAAAGGCTCTGATCTGTCCTGTCCTTGACACATCAATTGTCAAAATGTAACTAAAAGCATATACAATTTAACTGCCTCAGAGAATGATTGAAGATGTTTGCAGCTGTGTTTTATACAGCACACAAAGTTACACTGGGAATTTCAGTAATATTCTGCAGTGAGAGCACGGACTTGGAGCTCTAAACGAACAGAGGCTGACCGGCCCCCATAGGGTGCGCTAGAGGGACAGCCTACATAGTGGGCCTTCCCCTCTGGCCGGCCCCTTGCGGGGGTGTTCACACTCTACTCTTCCTCCTCTGCGAGGCGGAAGAGGCGTCCCCCAGGTCCTGACTTCTGGTAAGGCACTTGGGGTTCGCTTATAAGGCGGGGGCTGCAGCAGGTCAGTCTCTTTTCCAGCATTCTCCCTGCCTTTTGATCGTGGAGTTTTCCTGGTGGTCGCACTTCTTCCTGGTTGAATTTGTAAGTATGGAAGGGACCTGGGGAGCCGGGTGAGGTTTGTGGGCTGTAACTTGTGCTCCGCTTGTACCTCGCCAGTCACCGCGTGTGGGTTTTGTTTAAAGATACGGGGGGCATTTTTGATTGTGGTGCAACACATGTCTCTGGTGCGGTATTGGTTGTGATTGAGTCGGCCGCCGAACCGTTGCTTTATACACCCAATGTTTGTGTCCACGGCCGCCACTCCGTTGTTCTTACTTGTACTCTGAATTTACTGACAACCGCACATGGCCCACTAGCAACCGATTGTCTTATGTAATGATTCGGACGCGGCTCCTGAGCTGCAAATGTATTGCAAATGTTGGTATTTATGTATTTACATGGAGATGTTTGCTTGCGAGAGGTACGGCCTCTGAGCCTTCTGTTTCAAGCTTTGGTGTCTGGTTTGCAGCCTCTGAGCCGCCATTATGATAAACACGTTGGCAATACAATCACTGTGTTCGGTGCTTGCGAAGCGATTGCCAGACAATTATAGTTTAAAATATGTGTTGGTTGGAGGCTTCAGAGCAGTGGGACGACCTCATGTTTTCCTGCTAAACAATCTCGGGACTATGCAATGATGTATGTTATGCGAAACGCTGTCTATAAGCAGGAGGTTTGGGTCATCACGTTTCAGTTTGTTGGCACTCTCTGCTGGATATTTGCAGCATAATTGGTTTGTGAATTTGCTGTATGTTGCAGCCGCTGAGCTGCAGAATGGGTACCACGTGTTGCAATAGAGTGGCCGGTCAGGTGTGTGAGATACGGCCTCCGAGCAATGGCAGTTATTCTTAGGTGTGGTCAGCGACCCTTTTCCAAATTCGCACTTCGCCTTGTTGAGCATGAGGCCTGCCGCCTCCAGCTCGGCACACACTTTGTGTAATGCTACCTCGTGTTCTTCCTTAATCTTTCCGAACATCAGGACATCATCTGAGTAGTTGAGGCAGTTGGGCACGTGCCGTATGACTTTGTGTATTTCCTCTTGGAATATCTCAGCCGCTGACGAGATGCCGAAACAGAGTCTCTTGTATTGAAAAAGCCCCAAGTGAGTCACGAATGTCGTGATGTATCGTGACTCTGGCACGATCTCGATCTGATGGTACCCCTTCGTGAGGTCAAGCTTGGAAAATATATTTGCACCATGGAGTAGGTGAATCATGTCGTGATCCTCGGTGCCTGGTGCCGTTCTCTTTGAATTGCTTTGTTTGCCCTACGCATGTCCACGCGCAGGCATATGGACCCATCCGGGCACTTCTTGGGCATTGGGACTATGGGCGAAACCCAGGGAGTTGGGCCGGTGACTGGTTCGATCGCCTGTAGTTGAATGAGTTTGTCCAGTTCCTCTTCGACTTGCCTATGTATGTTGACTCGTAAGCCCGATAGTGTTGGGCTACTGGTAGAACTTCTGGGTTAATGTGCATTTGGATTTGTGCTTCAACAATTCCAGTCCTTTGAACAGCTTCGGGAAAGCTGCTTCCACTGCTTCCGGCCTGGCAAAGTACTTGTGGGTCTTCAGCTGATATAAGATGTGGACTAAACCCATGTCGACCGCTGTTCTGAAGCTTAGTATGCAGCCGCTGTTAGCCTCAGTCTTTAGTACGTGGAGCGGGATCTTCGCCACGTGCGTCTTGTGTGCGCACCAGTCCGTGATGGTACCCTTGCAGGGCAGTGGTGTGGTCGCCCCGTATGGGTAAAGGTCTACTGTTGCATTTGTCAGCTTTGGGGGTCGGGCGAGTGAGTTGTATACCTCCTCGCTGATGATATTGAAGGTAGCCCCTGTGTCGATAAGGAATTCCAGTAGTGTATCATTTACTTGTAGTGTGAGAACAGGGCTGTGTTGAGGGCAATCTCATCTCTATGGAGCGGATGAATCGTCTCCTCCCACTGCGTCTGGATCCCTCTGATGGTCATCGCTCCTCTCGGGTTTACGTGTTTCTACGTTCTCGGTCCTTCTGCCATTGACTCTTCGGGTCACCTTCCGACCTGTTGCCTGGCGGGCTCAGTCGCGCTCTCCTTCGTCGTTCTTGGAATCTTTGTCTGCCATGCGTAGGGGCTGATGCATTCTTGCAGATGGCTCGAAAGTGGTTCATTCCTCCACAGGAAGCGCACTGCTGCCCCACGGTGGGGCATTACTCTGTGTGCGAATATTCGCACCCGCACATGAAGCACATGGCCTCCGAGCGCTTCCCGCTCTGACTGGGTGTGGAGGACAGTTTGGTTATGACGTCGGGGTCTATTGGTTTGTGTTGGATCGTGATTTTTCCCAGACTGTTGAGCTGGGACTCCACAGCCATCCACATCCAAACTAGTGCGAGAATTTCCTCCAATAACCTTTGTTTATGCAGTAGCTGTTTTCTGAAAGACTGCAACGCGCAGCCGGCAATCACCTGCGACTGTAGAGCCTCCTCATTGGAGTAACGGTGGAATTTGTAATACTTTAGTTTAATGCGGCGTCGCATGAGAAAGTTATTGAGGGATTCACCTTTTTCCTGTCGCGTGGTATGAAAGATGTACCTTTCATAATCGATGGTATGAGGGGCGAAATACTCTGATAGTTTGCCATGCAGGTCTCCTTGTGATGCTGTGTCAAGATTGAGTCGCTCCTCTGCGATATCCTGGTCCACAGGCCACACCGCCATGGACAGTGTGTTCTTCAAGCGGGCGTCATCGGTGAGCCCTATGGCCCTACATAGAATTTGAAGTCTCTCAACCATACGACCCAACGGGGCCTTAAATTGGTAGTGTCTCTTAGGTCAAAAGGGTAGGGCAGATGGAGCACTTGCGATGCGTCACCTGCTGCTTGCGCTGGATTGGCAGTGACTCCTGGCGCGCCATGAGCCCTTAAAGAGGACGCCTCCTGATCCGACTGATCTGACATTGCAGGACGTGGGGGGGATTCCATATGTGCACGTCGTGAGGGAGTGTGCTTCCCTCAATTAGTTTGTGGACTTCCTTTGCCCTGGGCCCTGGCTGGGCTCTGTGTACTATGTCCACCTTCTAGGGGGCTCCTGCCCCTTTTATCCTTACTTTGGATTCATGTGCCTCTCTCCCCCTTTGGCCTGCACTGGCATGGTGGAACCAGGCCTATGATGAGGCGGCGGCTGCTCTTGTGTGGGATGCAGACTGTGTATTGACGCGTGCTGCATGTTGCACTTGGTGCTCCCTCCCCAGACCTGTGCTGCTGCCAGGGGGCGTGTCCGTTGTTTTCCCAGCGTGTATTTATGCAGCCGCACTCCGGCCAAGTGCAGCTGATTGGAATGGGGAGGAGGGGAGGGCCCCTTGGTGGGAGGTGCGCCGAAGCACCTGTCCAGTGCCCGACGGCAACCTCCAGGCCGTGGGTCTACCGCAGTTCGCTCCGGCGGGACCAAGCTGTGTTACACGTGAGCTCGTAGCTCACTCGTCACCAAGGGGCCACCAGCCAGCTATCGCACTGCACTGCGGTCTCACACACACAGATGGTGGCGCCAAGATAAAGAGGGGAACATGAAGCTCTGCAACATGCGTCCGTCTTTATTTTACAGACAACCAGAACTGCCGTGCCCCACAACCCCTGCCTCCCTAACCCCAACGTCACTTTCCCAGAAACGGCCGCAACGGCAGCCGTCCCACCCAATGATGTGGTGGGGCTGCATGGGTGCTGCTCGCACACCATGACAGGTGTGAACTCGTTCTGCAATAGCTATGACTGGGACCGTGGTGTCCGGTGCCAGTGCAGGCTCCGCCATCTTACACTAATCAGCACCCTAGGTATGTTAAGAGGATTTTACAGCTTCATCTAGGATATTGTTTTGGAGCCGGGGTTGTGGCATCAGGTTATGGTTGTATGGCCTCACTGCCCCCGAACTATTGCATTCACTGTGTTTGTTCCACGCGGCAATGATCAAATTCTGATTTGTTTTGGGAAAACAGCGTGCTAGGCCATAATGGAGGCCAGATGCCATCGGATTCCCTGGGGAGGCGGGGAACAGACCGCATCTGAGGTCACTTGTGTTGGGCAGATTTGCCGAGGTGTGGTTATTCAGGCATTTTCGAGCGTGGTATCAGCACTCCAACCTTGGACCCCTCCCTTCTCGCCTTGCACCCTGGGAGTTGGTGTGTGAGGCAGCACAAGGCAGATGAGGGCTCTGCTGCAGAGAGGAGAGAATTGCTTTAGCTACATTCTGCCCTGAAATCTTGTTTTCTCTTCTACCCAGATTATGTGGCTCTAGCAGGTAATGCATAGGGCTGCGATTTCATGAGATCTTGCCTAAGCGTTGTTTCCATGGCTTATGTTGTGCACGGAGTGGTGGCATAAGCCTGTGTCAGAGCGACAAGGTTAGGCAGTATGTATATATGGATATGGCGTTGGACCAGGTGTCCAGTCAAAGGGTCAAATTCAAAAGGGTCGAATACAATAGATTCGACTCAAAAGAGGGGTTTGGGGGGACCCCCCCTGTCCCCCAAAAAGTGCATTCGATTTTTATTTATTTTTATTTTCCCAGTCCTTTTGATTCGAAACAATTGCATTTCGACCCTTTGTATTCGATCCTTTCACCCTAAACCATTGGACCATACTAACTGTTGATCCTGTAAGCTTTGAGGGAGTGGGTACATTAACAAGAAATGTTTTGTGTACTAAATACAGGTCATCTACCGTAGGGAACAAAGCAGCATGTAAGGATTCTTTACCTTGCCAAAGAACCAGAAGAAAGTTGGTAAGGCATACATGACCAGTGAATTGTGATTGAGCTGCATGTTGGACAGTGTTCAGGTCATTACAAAAGGGACTGTTAGGTAAGGTGCCACTGGCTACTGCAGCCCCGGAGGGCCGTGTTTGGGATATTCATTTTCAGTTTTTTACACCCGCTATCATGGGTCGCCATGTCTGTTGTAGGAACACAGGACATTTTGCATAGTATTGATGAGGTTCCTAACAACCCCAGTCCAAACGAAGATGAGGACAAAGGCAAGCTTAGGGCACTTTTTCAGGAAAAGATGTGCAGTCAGGGGAAGGCGAGCAAGCACCGCCCTCCCAGCCCCTGGTCATCCACGCACAGATTTGGCCCCCCCCCCTCATTACCCCACCGCCAACTGAGGTGCCCCGAAGGCACAACCTGCCAAAAGGAAGCGCCAACCAAAGGGTAAGAAACCACAGGCGGGGGTACAAGAATTGGTGGTACCGCAGGTGGGTGGTGAGCACTTGCAACCAGTATTGGTACAAAGTGCAGAGAAGCCCGCCGCAGTTTGCAGTGCCTTGGATGGGACGGGTGTGCCGTCTTTACCACCAGCACCCCCTCCAGCTCAAGGGCCGGCAGCGTGTGCAGCCCTTGCCCTCCCAACTGCCAATGTGTTGACAACGGAAACATTTAGTATGGCTTCGGAGGAAATTTTAAGGATGATCAAGGGAGGGGCAGCATGCCCGCCACAACGGGCAGTGGCCAGTTGGCAAGGGGAGTCTGGGAGGGTCCAGTGGGGACGCCGCAGATCATAGATGTAGAGCTGGCACCAGCGGCCATGGCTCCTAGCACCTTCACCACATTTAACCAGAGGGAAAAGGTTGGGTCTGCCTCACCTGATCTGGCCCTTGTACCTAGAGGATCTGCGCAGCAAGTTGCAGTAGCGTGGGGGGTATGCGGGTATGCGCCCTGGGGCATCTGCACCACTTGTCACAATATCCCCCCTTCTTTTGGGCAGATCCTCCTTGGCCTGGCACATCCCCTCCAGGTAAAGGAGCGTATTTGGGCGAGGGAGTATTTTGATATATTCTCCCTGTTGGCAGTTGAGACTGCAGGATGGAAAAAAAGGCAAAAAATTATAGAGCTGAGGAAAATATATTTAATTAGACTAAAGCTTTTTCCTTGTTGGCTGCAGTATGGATGGAAAGATTTTCCGAGCATGGCCCGGCCTTGTGGAAATATATGGAGACTATTGTTCCCTCTAATTATTTTTCTCTATGTGCGGAAGTGGTTGGCTTTCGTGCGCACATTATTTTCCATGTGCGCAACTGACTAATGAGGGTAAGCATTTTTGGGAGCAGGAATAGATGGCACATAGGTGTTAAGCGTTGTATAAATAAAATAAAATACTCATCTCTGAAGAATGCTTGGAGGGGAATTTCCCCCTACCCAACCTCTGCAATGATTTACAAATCAGTGTAAAAGGTAGATCTTAAAGCACTTTCTTTTCAAATATATAAGTGAAAAAAATATTTTAGATGTGATTATAAAGCGAGTTCATCACCCAGTCCATGATTTTAATATCTTCCACACTACTTAGTAAAAGTACTCATAGGCACATAAACATGTGCATGCACAGCGATAATTGTATGCTCAGTATAAACAATAATGTTAGTTGAGGCTATTTCTTGTCACTGCTCATAGACAATGCAGAACGGTTGCGTATTATAAAAAAAAAGAAAATCTTATCACAACTGATGTGGCTGGCAAAAAATCCACACATGAAACAATGGTAGCTAAAAGGAGTGTGCCAGAAAACATGCCAATAAGAGCTCGGGCACTTTAATGAAATAATTCACAGTTCAGGAAAACATGCCTCTCATAATGTGTGTCAGGATGATAATTGCATCAGAATAACTACACCACAGATTATGATGATCCGAATGCCTGTGCCACCGCTTACCATCAACATTACATTGTCCTGTAAACAGAGGAGTGACAACACTTGTTCAAACCCAGCTCTATAGATAAAAAGAGGCATACACCTCACTCAGTTTACTCCCTAAGAAAAACAGGAAAATGTGCCTAACAAAAAATAGTGTGCACAAAGAAGACCAACAAAAAAATATGAAACCATGAACAAATCAGACGCTACCCCCTGCTCCTTCCCACATTGTTTCAGTTATATTTTCGAATCCGTGACCAGCACAGCTTTACCGTAGTACTATTGCTACTGGCCAATCTCAAAATGAATTTTTTAGGGAAAAAACATCTTTCAATAAGCCTTTTGGCAGAGCTTATTAATTGTTTACTCCTTAAAAGATCATTTGATTCCAAGTAGGAGGTAAAACCTTATCATATCCCCACTTGTAACCCTTACAAAGAACTTGAAATAGCTGGACACATAATACAACCTACAGGGCTTTCCAACCCTTCCTTGCCCCAGCCTAGATGAAATTCAGTAAGTCTTACTGAGGTTTTTTATGGAGCCTCTTTTAAGTTAATCGCAGCAATGCTCAGAGGTACAACAGATGCAGTACCTACTCCTGTAACTAGGGGCCCCTTTCTGCAATACACCGTTATCAGTTAAACAAGATGCATGAGGAGGCTAGAGGCACTAAACACAGAAAACATGATTGTTTTGAAAACTCACAGTAGCGGAGTATGGAAATAAACAGAAGGCACAGTTTCCTACATTGTTACTACAGTGTACTATCATCTAACACAAATAACACATTTCCTTCCCAGTACTGCACTGCCCAAACCTCTGACTTGGTTGCCGATTTGTTTTTCGCCCACAGTAGCATTCGCCAGTGCCCATCAACCCTCACTCCCGGATCTCTGTGCTTGCCTCTAATACTAGTTGAGAGAGCTCTGTAAAAAGTGTGGGGATGTAGCAGTAAATCACTCACTGGGGTATTTGCATACCCAAAACACTTTGCAAACAAAAGATATTTGAAGTCTCACCGTGGTATTATGGACAGTTTAAGAAAATGTCATGAACATGCATACACACAATTATTTTGCAGAGCAAACCAAATGATTTGCAACCTCCCCTAATATTGTTGCCTAGAATTGTACAAGTGCTCAGTGAAACCAGCAGAGCATTATCATAGCATTTGCTAAGATCTATGCCCAATGGAACTCTGATCATCTGGAAAGCATGCAGGTTGCTTGAAAAGCAATGCAGCTGTTTGAATACTCATTGCCCTAATGCACGACGGCCTACACAGGTAAACTCATCAGGGCATGCCGACCGTATATATCTGAAGCAAGTTGTATCACCCTGGCCAACACCCTTATATTATCTAAGCTTGATTATTGTAATGCGCTCTATTTAGGAGCTAACAATTACATCCTCAATAAACTACAGACATTGCAAAATAGCGCCCTGAGAACGGCTTTGAACCTTCCCAATAGAGTGCATATTTCAAACATCAGAAAAGACAATCACTGGCTAAAAATTAGTGACAGAATACTACTTAAAACTACATCACTCACTTACAAATGCCTTAACGACGAGGCTCCCCCATACCTGGCAAACAGAACAATCAGAAAAACATCCATGCGACCGTCTAGAGCTATGAACTCCCACTGTCTAGAGATACCAAGGTTCAAGCTCACTAAAGCTGCAAGAAGCAGTTTTCCAGTCAAAGCTGCACAATACTGGAATGCCCTTCCTCTGAACCTCAGTCAGTAACCAATATTTGAGCTAACAGTTAGGTAATACAATGCAGGTGACCCTTTTGCTAAGGAACCATTGGCTATGGAGATATTGGTGCTTGAACGTTACTCATATTACAACCAACATAAAACTACTGTTGCTCATGGCGTTTTAGTTCTTGAAAAGATGGGAATTGTCTTCGTGCACTGCTAGAATTCTTTTGAGCGGCACCAAGAGGGAAGCTGGGCAAGCGCACATGCACCCAGCTTAGAGGGAACACAGGGAGACAATCGATAATGAGCAAAAGAAATATGGCTCAACGGGGTGGATTGAAGTGCAGGTATCCCCATGAGTGCGCAAAATGTGGCGGCAGCCACCCAGTGGCGAAATGCATCTAGACAGAAGGTGGTGGCAGGGGCCAGCGCAAAGAGCGGCTTGCAGGCAAGGGTCCCTCCCCCGTCGATTTACATTTTTTCCAGGAGTATTTGAGTGATTATCCAAAGCATATGAGAGGGATTTACTTTTTGGGGGGTTTATGGAGGGATTCTACATTCCCTATGAGGGACCCCTGATTGTCCTGTTGTCCAAAAACCTACCCTCTGCTGCTGATCAGCCCATAGAGGTAGGGAAGAAGATATATAAGGAGCTAGAGTTGGGAAGAATTGCTGGTCCCATCCCTCACCCCACCCCCATTTTGCCTGTAGGCATAGTGCCTAAAATGGAACTAGGTAAGTTCAGGTTAATACATCACCTGTCATACCCTAGGCGTGAGTCCGTGAATGACTGGCTCAGTCCGGAGCTCTGCTCTGTGCACTATGCCCCTTTTGATCAGACCATGGTTGTGGTGGCCGGCATGGGCAGGGGGGCATTGTTGGCCAAGGTAGACATTGAATCAGCTTTCCACTTATTTCCAGTACACCCAGACAGCTTTCATTTACTGGGATTCCAATGGGAGGGCAGTTTTTATGTTGACAAATGTATGCCAATGGGTTGCTCGGTGTCTTGCGCACTGTTTGAGGCATTCAGCATCTTTTTGGAATGGCAGCCCGCAGGGAGGAGCGAAGGGGGGCCCATTGTCGATTACCTAGATGATTTTATGTTTTCTGGCAGGGATGGATCTGAGGACTGTGCCTTTGATCTCTCTTCCTTTCAAAACTTGATGAATAAGATGGGCATACCATTGGCTTCAGATAAGACACAGGGTCCTTGCAAGATTTTAACTTTTTTGGGCATAGAAATGGACACTGAGGAAGGCACTTGCAGGTTGCCTAATGATAACATCAGGGGATTGGCACTCTGGAAAAAATTCAGCAATTCTTGGGGAACCTTAATTTTGCAGCTAACGTAATCCCGGCAGGCAGGGTGTTTGCATGCAGGCTAGCTAGGGCAACTGCTGGGGTCTCACAAAAACACCACTACATCGCCTCAGTGCAGGCCTAAAGGATGACTTGAGAATGCGGCTCACATTCCTAGAGAGTTTCAACAGAGTTCAGATTTGGAGGACGCTCTGGGAGACTAGTGTTGAGTTACGAATGTATTCAGACGCTGCGGGCAGTGAGGGATTTGGCGTTACTTTGGTCCTTGAATGGTGTGCTCAGAGCTGGCCGCAGCAATGGCACAAAAGGTAGGACAAGAAACATCATGATGTTGGAGTTGTTGTGGTAGGACTCATGTTGTGGCCACAGGTGTTAGGTAACAAGCGAGTGTGTTTCTGGTCCGACAACAAGGCTGTAGTGCAAGCCATTAATCTACAGTCTGCATCGTGCCCGGCGGTACTTAGCCTGCTGTGGAAATTGGTTGAGGTCTGCTTATACAGTAATATTGAGTTTAAGGCCCAGCGCTGTAAATGTGTCTGCTGACGCTCTTTCTCAATTTCAGTGGACCATGTTTTGGAGGGCCCATCCAGCGGCCAAGCTGAAGGAAGCGCAGTTCCAAAAGGTGTCGTGGCAGTTGGTAGCGTGGACAGAGTGCTATGTGAGTTAGGTGAGTGATCACTCCCATAAGTGTAACGCTCACCTGATATCCACTGGGGCGCCACTCAGCCGGTCCGGACTTCCGACCACTTCAAACCTTTCCCTGGACTTGCTCAACCAAGCACTGGGCCTGAAACACAGGATTACCAAAGGTCAATTCCCTATTGGTCTTGCTTATCTGGCCCCCTTTCTTCCGTGGGTCCTAACCTTCCCCCGGTTCTCTCCTCACCTTGTTTTTTGATGTGGGGCGCTCTCCGTCCTGCCTTCGGTGCAGGGGTGCGTTGGGTGATGCGGGCTGGAGGGTGCCTAGTTGCTTCACTGGCACGGGCCCGGCGGACGGGGATTGCTGCGACTTCAGCCCGGCCGGTAAATGGAATGAGCCTTACGAAGTTCTGATGGCTCTAGTCCCTTTAACACTGTGTCTTTCTTTTCTTAGGTGGTGAAGGTCTTGAGGATGGCGACGTGCTGCTGAGGTAAGTAGGAGTGCGGAGAGTGATGCTTATTGACTTCCTTCGCACTAACCAATGTTCGCCTTTTCCTTGTCCTTTTAGGTGCCGCAGTAACCCAGCATGGAAGCGAGCTGAGGAGATGAGCAGCGGTGAGTAAGCGCAATGTGTGGCGCCTCTTAAATGTTTTGGCGCTAACCTGATGTGTCTTTACCCCTTTTTCAGATCGGCGGGATGCTCCAGAGCAGAAGTTGTCCAGTCAACGGGAGTTCAGGTAAGGATCAAACTCTCTTTGCAAATTCGAGAGAGCTAAGTATTGCTGAATGCTTACTAACGTCTTTTCTTCTATTCCTCTCCCCTTTCCGTAGGGCGCGGCGTGCCGAGATGGAGATGACTCTGCCCTAGGAATCCGCAAGACTGGGAAGAGCCGGACAGAAGTTGGATGCTCTTCAAGGTCAGTATTGGTAACGATGTTCTTGTTTTTGCAGGTGCACTGGCACTGAAGAAAGAAGTGGGCCTCTTTAGGAGATCCGAGCACAGTGAGTGTCACGCTGCAGGTGCAGAGAAACGCAAAGCGTGTTTCTCAGGCCGGGCGTGGTTTAAATAGTCTGTAGGTATCACAGGTATCCCTGGGCTGAGCCACACCTGAAAGACTAGACTGCTTATCCAGTTCAAGGAACTGAATTACATGGGGGCATCCATTGGCCCGTAATACATTGCAAGTCCAATGCTATGTGGATCTCAGGACTGTGTGTTAGCTTGGTGCCAAAGGCGCCAAGTCTGAGTCCAAGTAGGTCTCTGGGGAGATGGAGAGGCCCTTAGGGGCCGACTAGGTGATCGTGACCTGGCTCCAGCCTGATATGCTGGGGGCAGGGGGCAGGAATCGTGACACAAGGCATCAGGTCCAGGTATCAGCAGAGCTACGGTAAGTTCCTGGGGATAACTGTGGCATTACAATGTACCGAGCGCACTTTGGAAGAACAGATAGGTGCATTTGTGGCATGAGCGCATAAGGACGGAAAGTCCAAATGCTGGGCAGCAGCTCATCTAGAAACGATGGCTTTTAATTGCAAATTGGGACGGAAAGCCGATCCCAGGAAAGGATTTTTGGTGCGCACTGCATTAAAAGGCAGGGCCAGAATGGAGCGTACCAAAAAAGATGGGCACAAGCCCATTGGATTTGAGTTACTGGTACAGTTGCTGTCCGCCTTGGCCGCAGTGTGTTTTGATGCATATGAGCTGTCCCTATTTAGGCTTGCCTTTGCGTGGGCTTTGTTCAGGGTTTTTAGGATTAGCAAATTGGTCTTGGCCTCTAAGAAAGACACATCAGGTAGGGCCATTGCCTTAAGGGATAATTACTTGTTCAGCAAGGACGCGGGCGAAGTGGTCAGGATTAGGTTGAGGAGATCCAAAACAGACCAGTTAGTAAATGTACAAATATTGAGATGCTCGAGTACCCACTGTGGGACAGCTGCCTGGTACACCTCTTGAAGCTCTTTATGACAAAGAGGACCAAGGAAGGCGGTCCCCTTTTACTGCGTGCGGATGCCTCCCCCCTCACAGTGTATCAATTCAGGAAGGTTGTGTCAGCGACCCTGGGGGTACTCGGCATCCATGGCGAGGGTTGGTCCCCACGAGGTTTCAGGATTGGGTCAGCCACCACAGCATTTTTACAAGGGATGTCAGAACCGGCTATCATGAGGGTGGGCAGATGGGAATCCGGCCGCTATCAGGCTGTATGTCCAGCCCCAGGCGGGCCACACGCCTAGTGGAAATCGGATGCGGACCCCAACAGCAACGTTTTGAAGTATGTTAGGGGTTTGGGGGGGAAAGAAGCGAAGTAAGTTGATAGCACTCACATTTATCCCAACAGATCATGCAGTTTGGATGATCGATCATTCCTTTATCACACGGGCAGAGAAAAAGGCCCTGCAATGAAAAGTTGGCCCCAACCTGGGATTTAAGGGGACAGAGGTGATATGTCTGGGTACCCCAGGTATAAGGTGACACTCCTTGTTACCCGCAATACATTGGAAGCTGCAGTGGAGGCCCGCACCTAGAATGATGGTGATCCACCTGGGCGGTAATGATTTTGCCAGGTTGGGTCGGGGGCTCTTGCTGGCCCAGGTACAGGTGGCTCTGCGTATAGCAGCTCGGGAGCTACCTGGCAAAGATATTTTTTGGTCTGAGATTGCCCCAAGGAAGCTCTGGCATGGCGCCCTTTCCCAGGAAGGGATGGAGAAGTCTAGGAGGCGCTTGAATAGGAGTGTGGAAGAATGTGTGAAATCTGAAGGGATGGGCTTTATTGGACATTGCTGTTTGAATTCTCTCCCATCGCATTTTGCTGCAGATGGTGTGCACCTGTCCGATACGGGAATGGATGTCTTTCTCACAGGGAATATATAGTAGGTCGTGCCCACATTTTTGTTTTTGTTGGGGGTACTGTATTATAAGAGGACAAATTCAATATGAGGTAAAGGATGAAACACAGACTACCCCTGTCTCCTGTTTATCAATGTATAAGTCACACACTCTATGGCATATACTTTTATGTCATGCTCAAATTACTAAATAACACCCCGATTCAGAATTCTTATTCATGTGTCAAATAAACATATCGAATAATTTATTGTATAACAATAATTTTCCTTATATTGGGATTTTATGCAAAAAACATCACATGACAATACATGACTAAAATATCTCAAGTGTTATCCGTAGACTTAATTTTTCTTAATATTTCATCTAGTCATACTTTTACATTTATTTTCACAGTGTTATTAAATGCAAGTAAGTTGTTTCTCAAATTGATACATCTGCGAGATGTATTGTCAACGCGTTTCGGCCTATTTCGGTAGAGTAAACCCCATCCTTGAAAAGGGTTTTCCAGAGGCCTTCATCAGGACAGATCGTTTTCTTTGCTTCTGGTCACTAACGGATCTTCTAAACCTTATTTCTTCCTATTTTAAAAAATAATAAAAATGAATACTGAGTCAAAAGGATGTACAGTTTAAATTAAAAACTGCTTTTATCGGGAGTGGGGATTTTCTACTAACCTTGTTCTAGCAGACTTGAAACAAGGACATCTTTTTGGGGGTTCCTGTTGCTGGAGCCACAACATTTTCTCTGTTGAGTTAACATACAGGATGTCTATTACAGACATTTCGACTTCTTTTTAGAAAGAATTTATACAGAAAGTGGTGAAAGAAACCCCTACCTAGCATTCACATTGGTATCTATTTTGGTCTCAAGGCATCTCACAGGCTTGACTACAGTGTGATTCCTACAGACCGGATTAAAAAAACCTGAATTATATGTACAATTAGAGACCCATTAATATGGGTGACCAATGGTAGTCTCTGGTTATTAACAGACCTGATAAGTGATTAACTATTGTTTAACAGACAGATCTCACCATACCATCATAATAAATTATTCGATATGTTTATTTTGACACATGAGTAAGAATTCTGAGTCGGGGTGTTTTGTAGTAATTTCAGAATGACGTAAATGTAGATGCCATAGAGTGTGTGGCTTATACATTGATAGATAAACAGGAGACGGGGGTAGTCTGTGCGTCTTCCTCACGGCAATACAAGCGACATTGAGAAGGGCTGGCTGTAGATAGGAGTGTCGGTGAGTTTGGCCTAGTTGTGTGGGGGTATTGGGGGCGATGGGGAAGCCACCCCCAAAACGTGGCTGATTTTTGGGGCGGACCTAGCCAGAGATGAGTTTTGATGCTGCGGCTTCAGCTGTGAGCGGTTCAGGAATGGCTGGGCTTGAGCCAAATCCAAGTGACGGGTACTGATTCCCCTCCAGGGAATTTTAGGCTACAGCATCAGATGTCAGTGGACCTGAGAATGTATAGTGACTGGCAGTCACAACCAGAAGCGTATGTCCGCTGATGTCCCGGGGCAGACAGGGAATGACACGGGTCATCCTATATATGTATGTTATGTTAGTATATGGCTGGGATCATCACATTTTATTGTTGCGCCAAATAAACTGTTACCGTGTGTTTCCAAATACTTTATAAAGTTGTCTGTGGTTATTCTGTAATGTATTCTTTTTTTACATTTTATTTTAGTTTACAAAATATACAAAAAACATACACATAAGATTAAACTAGACAAAGAACTATATACAACATCATCTGTACATTCAATAAGTCCCTCCACCTCTCTCCCCCACCACCCACAGGTTCACAAAAGGTACATCATAAATATAATACAATGAGAGAAATGTCCCCCATGTCTTCTCAAACAATGCAAGTTTCCTTTCTCTTCTACATAACACTCTCTCCATCGCCGCCAAATTATGCATTTCAGTGATCCATGTCTCAATTTTTACGAGTGTAGCAGTCTTCCAGCCAGATTAAATACATTTTTTCCCCATCATCGCACCTCTCAACTCCCATTTTGTCTGGCATATAGCAAGGTCATCCAATATCTCATCACTTCCCAGCACCAAGGTTTTGAAATCAAAAACAATTCTCTCTGCCAGAACTTTCTCACAGATCGTATCAAACTCCAACCAGAATCCTCTCACTCTCCTACAGTCCCACAGCATATGCTCATGGGTGCCAGTTTTATGCACACATGCGCAACAATCAGAATTATCCATTAGACCTCTCTTGCACATCTGCTCCGGGGTCCAGAATATCCGATTAAAAATTTTAATCTGACAGGATCTTTCCGTCAGCCCCAAAGTCTAACATTCTCACACATTCTTGAACCGAGCACCTCTGGAATATCACTTCCAATCCTCCAACTCCATTCTGTCCTCAAAGAGTCATTGTCAGATGCAGGTTGCCCACGTCGTGTAGCCGAAGAGTTCTTCCTCCTGATGGAACCCTCTGACTCCCGGAATAGACAGCCAGAGCGATCAATCAGATGAAAGAAAGGATGCCAGATGAGACACAGACGACCCAGATGAAGACACGTGCCGCATGATTTGTTGTCGGTGAAGTCAGGGTGGTACGATTGGCCGAGCACAGGCGTTGGATCTGCAATTGAGGGGTTAACACAACACAGAAAGTATAACCAACCGCCCTTCGGACCAGACCCCAACACAACAATTTAAGAAGGCAATACGTGTTGATCAAATTCCAATAACAACCCCCTTCCCATGCGAGACTATGGCTTACCGTGTTTTTATCCTGATCAACGCCGGGGAGAGTCAGGTGGAAAAAAGGAAGGGAAGCAAATCCGAAGTCCACAATCCAAAATCCAAGAAAAGCCCAACCACCTATCCCGCCGGCACGAGGACGCCTAATATACACTTAGGTGTACTCCAAGTCTCAAGTTTGAACAATCCAAAAAGTTCGAGTTCCAAAGTTCAACAATCCAAAAGTTCGGAAAGTTCCAAAGTTTAAACAATCCCAAAATTACCCAGACGCAATCCAGGTGAGTGAGGATCCAGAAGACAAACGAAGAGTAACCAAAACAAATGGGCGAAGGCAAAGATGTCCTTGAGCAGTCCGAGGTCGAAGCACGATGCAGGCAGCAAACAAGAACAAGGTAGTCCAGAATTAAAGCCAGGTAACGGTCCGGGTCGAGGAAACGAGGCAATCAGGAACACAGGAGGGAAGGGGGAGGAAGGGTACTGCAACAGGGGTTCAAGGGAACAGGATACAATGCACAAGGTACGAAGCGCCACCAATTCTCAATCAGAAGCACTGATACAAAGTGAAGGTGGTGCCTAAAAAGGAGAGGTCACATGACAGCATTCTGCGGCTTCCAGCGTCGGCCGTAGGAAACGCTGAGAGGACGCCAGCGTTGCCATGCCAACTTCCAGGCACCTGGTTGCAGCGTTCTTAAAGGGCTATGCAGCCGTTTCCTGTACATGACAGTCATTGCCTTTGTACTCTGCCACAATCAATCCATATATATATGACTGGCCAAGCCACCTTCTCTCAATTTTGGTTTCAGGGTGAGCAAATGCAAATTCACCCTCCCTTCCACATTAACCTCACCAATAACTCTTCTGAGCTTCTGATAGTCTGAGATATTGAAATTAGAAATGTTAAAGTGTGTTTGCATTTCTCTGGCTGTCGTCCATTTCCCATTTTTGAAAAGATCCGCAATCCACCTTACTCCATCAAGAAAGCACTCAGGCCAAAATATAACTTTACCCTCTAGTCTAATGCTCGGATTCATCCAAACTGAGGCCTAGGATCCCTAAACGCGTCAATTCTCAGAAATGCATTCAATTTCTTCCAGGAACTCCTGAGACCCCCAATCAAGGGATCTCTTACACAACCTGTCCTTGAAACACAGGTTAAAATCGCCCTAGGCGAGAGTTGACCATTATAGTTGCTTTCAGCAACCATCTACTCTTTCGGTTCGGGTTCTAGGAAAGCAGCTAATAATTGGGAAATAAAAGCCAGATGATAAGCCCTAAAATGGGGGTACCCCTAATCCACCTTTCACCAAAGTTTTGATCTAGGCGATGTTTGGTCCCAGAAGAAATTGTGAAGTAGTCTATCAAGTTCTTTCCAATATTGCATGTCAATATTCAACGGGATCATGGTCAGGACATAATTTATCCTAGGTGTTGAGACATCTTGAGAGCATTGACCTTCCCCAGAAGAAGAGATGTAATAAGCTCCATCTCTCCAAATCCTGTTTGAAATCAGTACAACCCATTTTCAAGTTTTCCTTTACAAAGTCAGTAATCCTAGGCATAATCCATACCCCCCCAAATACAACAACTTTTTACCACACCACTTAAATCCTAAACGTGAAACGAATTGCTTATCACAATTTGCCACAAGAGGCAGGACTACTGACTTAGCCCAGTTTATTTTGTAGCCTTAACACCGATGGAAAAAAGACAAGATGTCCATAAGTACTGGTAGAGACTGTTTTAGATTCCTGAGAACCAAGAGCAAATCATCGACATATTGCCAACAGTTTTGTTGTAGTGCCCAACAGTTCAAACCAAGCAATCCAGACTCCATCTTAAGTGCTACAGCCAGAGGTTCAATCCCAATGACAAACAATAAGGGGGATAGAGGGCAACCTTGTCTCGTTCCAACACAAAATAGTCTGATCGTAAACCATTGGTATTAATGTCAGCAGTTGGACTGGAATAAAGAAGCTTAATCCAAGACATAAAGCTTACACCAAATCCCATTTTCTTGAGGGCAGAAAAAAGAAAATCCCAATTTACCGGGTTGAAAGCCTTTTCGGCATAAGGGATTAGGACTGCGGTGTCATCTTGAGAGTCTGCTGCCACTGATATTGTGTGCAGCAATTTCCTAATGTTGCTTGAAGTCCTCCTACCCTTCACAAAACCCGATTGATCTTTGTGAATTAGTGTCGATAGTAGATTCTCTAACCTTAAGGCCAATAGTTTAGACAGTATCTTGTCGTCGGTATTAATTAAACTAATTGGTCTATAGCTCGAAGGGCGGGTATCGTCCTTCCCTTTCTTTAGAAAGATTGAGATAATAGCATGTCTTATGGTTGGCGGTTAAGAGCTATTAGCTACCGACGATGTAAACATGTCTTTCAAAAGAGTCAGCGCAGAATTTGGCAGTAATCTATAGAACTCCACCAGTAAACCATCCAGTCCCAGTGACTTCCCAACATTCAACCTACTGATCGCTCTCTTAATTTCTTCCAATGTAATATCTTCCTCGAGAATCTGTGAAGTATCTTCTGAGATCTTCAGAATCTTCAACCCCTCAAGGAACTTTTTTCCTGCACCTGTGATGTGCTATTCATTTTTGTAGAACTCTGGGAGAATCTAACTATAATCTTTCCCTCCTTATATCTCAATATTGCAATGGTGATCACAAATACGTTTTATTACTGACCTCAAATGATGTCACTCTATGTGCTGGAAAATGTACAACATATGAAAGGTTAATCACCTGCCTTATTGCTTCTGTTACAAATTAAATCCTAACTTTGGGATTATTGTTAGTATTAGTTGCTGTTTTTTTAAAGAATGCTTTAAATATATTTGTGTATATATAAATACATATTTATATTATAACTTTAAGTGTGTGTTTACTTGGATACCTGTATTTACTGATTTCATTGTATAGCTCCACTGACTTTGAATTGATGTAATCAAACGTTCTGACTCTCTTTTCCTTAATCTATATGCCAACCAGCGATCACATTTCTCTCCCTTTTCAAAATATGTGCATTTCTGGTAAAAGAATTTCCTCTCCACCCGATCAGTGATTAGCGTCTTCAGTTCCTTCTTTCATTTCAAATGTTGTGAAATCAGTACTTGTAGGATTAGCCATAAGCCTCCTTGATATGTCTTTAATGTTTGACTCGAGTTCTGAATGTCTCCTCTCAAATGTTTTCTTCTGTATGCTTGCCAGGCCAAAGAGTATACCCCTCATAGTGCATTTGAGCATCTGACACACTATCTCTGGCTTAATGTCCCCTGTATAATTCTTTTCTACGAAAAACTCAATATGTGCAGCTAATTTTTCAACCACCTCCACATTGCGTACGTATTCATCCTCCAAATATACTGTTTGTGTATGGCAAAGTCTAATTTCAAGTGCATGATCACATGCGCATGATCAGTCAACAGGATGTTACCAATTTCGCTCGACCTGTAATTCTCTGTTATCTTTCCTGCCATCAACAACATATCTAGCCTGAAGTAAACTGTATGTGCTGCAGAAAAAAATATATATATTCCAAAGCCAAGGGGTGTTCCAACCTCCAACTGTCCTTCAAATTATGTTCAGCAAGTAGGTCCATCAACGCTAGAGAATGGTTGTCATTCTGTCTATGTGGCCTAGATGTAATCTTATCCAATCCCTGATCCAGCAGCACATTAAAGTCCCCTCCTAGTATAATGTTTCGGGAGCCCACATCCTGAATAATTTGTGCAAGGTTCCTAAAGAAGGTTCCATCGTCAACTGACGGAGCATAAATACTGCATAAAATCACATCTGAACCTTGAATGTTGATCAACAAGGCAATAATCCTTCCCTCTCGATCCAAGACATCTCTCAAAACTTTGATTGGTGCATTTTTCCTGATCAGAATTGCCACTCCTCTCGATCTAGAATTAAATGATGAACGATATACTTTTCCAATCCAACCTTTCTTAAGAGTATCCAATTCCCCCCTAATGAGATGTGTCTCTTGAATAAAGCATACATCACTTTTCAGATCATTCAAATATGTCATAACTCTCTTTCTCTTATGTATATTATTCAAACCATTCACATTCCATATGTCCGTACGCAATTCATCACCCACCTTCACCCCTCTGTTTACGTCAATCACTTCCTTCAAACTCCACTCAAACAAAGGGACTAAACCGCACAGGAAATGTAGAAATGTGAACCCAGACCCACCCCCTCTGAAACAGAAGCAAGACACCAACAACAACTTAACCATAATAATTGAACAATACATTCCAAACAGTCCAGGGTCCTGGACACTCTCCTAAATTTTAAGAACTCCTACTTAATATAGAAAACCTGTAAAATCCACAAATTGCAAAAATTAAAAGCCAAAACGGAACATAATCTCAAGCATGACCCCTATGAGTCATTCCTCCAAATCGGGAGTGTTGAAAAACCCCACTTCTCATTCTACAAAAGCATTAAAATCAACATTCACCACCAAAGTGCTGAGCCTCCCAAACATATGGATTTCTCTGGTTGCATACACCTCACTAATGAGTCCATATCATTTTTAACTGTAATCGACTTTAAGATGGGAAAACCCAACTGGTCGTAATCCCCTTCACAGAGATGAAACCACTCCATGTCTCACCACCAACCTTGTCAGTAACAATCCGAACAAGATAAGACTGTTACTATAAAACATATACCCATTCTTTCCCAATTCCATGTATCACCTCCCTAACCCTGCCATACAATTTCCCCTTTTAATTTCATGGTCTCGGGTGATACTTATGACCCTTCTGGCTCCCCTGTAATCCTTGCCAACTCCCTCATTAACAACCAATTCTTTCTCAGTCATTAATTCCATTGAGCTGACAGGTATATCAATAAGTTCTGCGTAAAGATTCCCCATTAGCTTTAATCTAACACCAGATAATAAACATTGCAAGTGCGACAGAATCCAGTTCAACCCAAAGACGAGCCTAGATATACAGGTGAATTCCCTCAGTTTATCTTCGAATAACATAAAATGAAACGATACTCATATTCACCACCAATAATAATTTTCCAGGCAAGTTATACACAATCTTTAAAAGGTAGCATTGTTAAGAGAGGTGTAGGATGTTTGAAACTGGCATGGCACTTTCTTGAAGCAATATAATATTGGTTTGATCATTGTTTTGGCCATTGTAGAAACTAGCAGAACAACGTGTTAAGGTGTTCAGTTGGGGTAAAATTGACATAACACCTTTGAAACAAGAACAACAATACGCTCCATTGTGGCAATTTCAAACAGAGATTTGCAATGTGGAAGATTCATACTGATAGTTAGCATATGTGTAAATGCCAGGGATTAAGTAACACTCGTGGCTGATCAGACATATAAAAATCAACATACCGTATCTTGAGCCCATGTGTAGTAAATCGCCCACCTTAAGTGAAGACAGGAGCCGTACTTGAGTTGCACCAGTGGTTTATTGATGCTGTAATTCAATAACGAGTTGAAGAGGCACCAGGTGCCAACATTACTAAAGGCCAACGGGCCCAACTGTGCTGAGGGTCAGGATTCCTCAGGCTGCATAAATCTCGAGCTTTTAAGTCCCGTGCTCGGAGGAGCCGGGTAGACGCCTCTGATCGCGTCTTGAGCTCGTCCCGTAATGCGCGCGTAGCGCGCGGGGGCGGAGCTGTGCTTGCTGGCGAGGTCTCGCGAGAGCGGGGCTCTCGCGATCGCTCTACACCATGTAACCTCTTGGCCATCCAGTGGGGGATTGGCAGATCCCACGTCCTGACTACGGTCAAGGTTGAGGGCTGGGCGTACCCACTGCCGCTGGCTGACACGTGCAAGATGGGCTCTCTGCCTCGAATGTCAGAGCTTCGAGTCCGTGGAAAACAGGTAACATGGTTTATCTGACATATCCTTAATAATGTCATTAGTCCATCGTATTCCACTTCCCTCGCCCAGACATCAATGGCAGGGCGAAATACCAGCTGTGATGCACTGCTTAAGACTCAACACTCTGATGGGCACTGTAAACCCGGTTCGTTGGACGTAGTGCACCAGGACCTGCATGAGATCACCCCAACCCGATGAAAGGTCCCAACCATCAATCAAAAGGAAGCTGGGCGACCAGAACGAAACACGGATCACCTCATCATCATCCACCGCCATAAAGACTCCATAATGGCCAGACAGAGTAGAAGGGGTCAACCAGTACGGAAACGTACCTTTTAACATTACGTCTTCACTCTAGATGTAAAAAAAACCTTGGTTGACATTCAAGTTCAGTTTTTGTTCGTGGCGATCCGACAGATGGGACTCCCGGTGAATTACCATTTTTTCCCAGCTGATACACTCATAACTGCTCATGTTATTCTCTTGTTGCCGTACTACTTTAGATCTTTGCTTTGATTACGGATGCGGCTCCGTGGAATCCTTCCGGCTGATTAGCTGATGCACGATGATGCACGTTGACAATATGGACTAAAGTCCTTTTCTCTAACCTCCTTGTCGGTGCGGCCGCACAGGGAAACAACAATACTACGGTGAGCATTCTTTGAAAGATGAAGTCGTTTAACTGAAAACTAGCATCGGCGCAATTTTCCCCGGTGAATTGTAATCAAGAAACAATTTAAAGCTCAACTAAAGTGGCAATAAGATCATACCCAGTGTGGAAGGCACTAATATGGATCCAGTCAAGGCCTAAAATTAGAGCTGTTTTGAGTGAATCCAACCATCCCAAGGCCTCCTTTGGGTCAGGTGTGCTCTATTCACCATCTGGACGTGCCAATGTCAGCAAGTTGGCCATGTTCAGAAATGCCTTTACCCCAATGATCTAGCCAAGTCTTTAGCCTCCTTAAATTATCTCCTGATTAGCAGAGATTCCTTAGGATAGTCAGGGTATATGAAAATGTGATTACCTCTGAAGTAGGCACTTCCTTGATTCCTTGCAGACCTCAGAATATCCGCCTTAGTTCTGGGGTTCACGAGTGAGATCAAAATCTGCCTAGCCCTCGGGCCAGCTTTCCTGCCCACTTTGTAGACATTACCCATATCCACTGGGGCAATATGCTCACTGCTGTAGCAGCCTTCAGTATATCAATCACCACAGGTATCAAGTCCTTACTGTTTTTTTCTTCAATCCCCACCATTCTAAGGTTCTTACTTCTGATTTTTAATTCCATATCCAAGCTTTCTCCTTTCCCTTCTGCAACTCTTCTTTCAGATTGCTGTACGCCCTAAAACTGCCAGCAATCTCTGTAGTCATTGATGTTGAGCCATTTTCTAAAACAGAAATGCGGCTACCCACCTGGGAGACCTTCAGGGAAAGATCAGCCATGGAAGATTTAACTTCCCCACACGTCTTGAGCCACTTTTAGTAGCTAGGAGTAAATATCCTGTGGGGTAGGGGTCTCACCGATCTCTGCAACTTGCTTGGGTTTCTTAGGAATCAGGTTTTCAGCAATAGCAGTCTTTTTCTTAGCGTTCATAATCACAATGGTACCAATAGAAGGAGTGGGCCAGGAGCTGCAGGATTATGTTGCTGCTTGCATTCTGGAATCTCTGGTTCTTCTGTAATGTAATATATGACAGGTGTGTCCACAAGAGGGTGGGGGGTGCAGAGTCAAAGGGGGATCACCCGTGAAGTAAATTATCTCACAACGATGAGCTCATTTAGTCAGCTCTGATGGTGGCATAGGATGTGTGTGGCGTCACGCTGACACGCTCTGACACTTGCCTAGACCTCATGTGCTTTCACGTAGGCCATCTGTGACCAGGCAGCATGTCAACATCCATCAAAATAAAATGCTCACGCCAATGCCCATGAATGGATGCTGCGTATTGCTCACGCTGGGCTGGCTGGGCCCAGAGGAGCCATGAATCGGTAGGTTTGCTCAACTAAATCTGTACGCGGTACGACTGCTTAAAAAAGCAGAAGCCTACTGCCTAAATCAGTACGGTTGGCAGGTATGTGGTGAACCTCACAATTGTGACGTCCCAGTTAGTCTGTTCGCGCATGCGCAAGCCTTGTTTCGGGCCCATGCATGCGCAGGGTTAAATAAACTGCGTACGACGGCAGTTGCCGCCGGGACGCGCAAGCAGCAACAGCACATCCCGTGTCTCCGTTCCTGCGTGTGTGCATGTTGGGCGCGGGTGCCCCCCCACAACACAACAACTGGCCACGAGGCGGGAGACCGCCGTAGTGCTTGCCTCACATTTACGGCTGTGAAAATTGGCGACGCTACGTCGGATGGAAGCACGGACCCGGCGCAGACATTCCGGCAATTTCAAAGGGCAAGCACACAGCAGTAGCGGCCTGAAAGGGTGCTCGTGCGCTGCTGTTTAAGTGCTACCAAACAATTTTTGAACTTTTGGTCGCCCCAGAGCCCTGAGGTTGATCTTCTCAACACAGACAAACCGTTAAGGAGTGCTGCAAGACACAACAAGGTTGTGGATTGGCCAGCAGCAATCTGAGGTACGTGCAAAATCAACCCCAGTCAGGTTTGCGGCCTCTGAGGCATTAAGAGGTGCCTGTGCGACCTGTGACCATGGCAGAAAGCGAGGACGAAGGAGGAACTGCGGCAGTAGCGACGAGAGCACAACAAGGGTCGTTGCTACCAATGCAGGAATTTGATGTATCAGGTCCCCCATCAAAAGTAGGTCCAAAGTGGTTGCTATGGAGCAAGAAACTTGACATGTATTTCACGGCAAAGGGGATAACTGATGATGACGCAAGAAGGGCGACTCTGTTGTATTCCGCAGGTCTGGACGTAATTCGCATATATGAATCTCTCAACCTGCAAGTTACCACATATGATGCCGTCAAAGCTGCATTGGAGAATCACTTCATACCACTTTCCAATGTTGATTTCGAATGTTGAGTTCTGCGGGGAAAAACAGAAGGAAGAAGAATCCCTGGATCGATTTTGTGCCAGATTGCGGCTGATGGCCACCACGTGCCGATGGGACAATGAGGATTTGATGATACACAATCAGGTCATCCAAGGGTGTCGTTCCGGGAAATTACGGAGACAAATTCCGAGAGAGCCAGGGTGGACCCTACAACAAATACTTGACAGCGGCAGAACGTATGAGCTGGCGGAAGCGAGAGGTGCCAGGATGGACGCTGCAGTGCGACCGGGCGCATCTGAGGATGCGTTTGCCATCAGCAAGCGGGGTGGATCGAAAGAGAAATGGGGTCCGAGAAGGGAAGGGACCCAAACACCATATGGGTCTAACGTGATTTGCCAAGACTGTGGTATGATTTGCCTCATTCGTGGAGTGTCCAGCAAAATCAAGTTCGTGTGGCAGGTGCAATGGACCAGGACACTATGCGAGAATGTGTCGGGCCCCTGCTCCCGTCCCTGTGCAGAGAGGCCCGGCTAGAGCTCGGGGGAGTGGGTCAAGACAACAGCAGAGCATCGCGGCCCTGGAGCAGGAGATGCAGAGACTACAGTTGGCCGAGGAGGAAGAGGAAGAGGAGGACGAAGTGTTCTTCATTTCAAACATTGCCTCTGGAACCAAGAGAAAGAGACAGCCCAAGTGTGTAGTGGACATTCAAGGAGTGCCGACACAAGTGCTAATTGATACTGGGGCATCGGTCTGCGTACTGGCGGAAGAGCACTATCAGAAAATTCCAGGCCCTCCGCATTGGACAGGTCGACGGCGAAAATATTCACGTTCGGCGGGGAAACTCCACTGCCAATCAAGGGCGTGTTCGTAACTTCGGTATCCAAGGGGGAAAAAACAATCAGGGCAAGATTTTTTGTCACGGACGTGAGTCCCCATTCCTTACTCAGCTGTGCAGCATCCGAAGCACTGAACCTGGTGCATTTCGCATACGAGGTGTATTTGACGGACATTGACTCACTGCTTGTCAAGTTTGGGGGCATTTTCGAAGGGGTCGGAAAGTTGAAGGCACACCCTGTGGGTCTGCACATTGACAAGTCAATTCGGCCAACAGCCCTGAAGCATAGGCGGATCCCTTTCCATCTAAGGGAGAAGGTGGAGGAGGAGCTGCGGTCGCTCGTCAATATGGACATCATCGAGAGGGTGGAGGGGCCTACGCCCTGGGTGTCACCAATAGTGGTTGCACCCAAGCCG
Organism: Ambystoma mexicanum; assembly: GCF_040938575.1. Lineage (NCBI taxonomy): Eukaryota > Metazoa > Chordata > Amphibia > Caudata > Ambystomatidae > Ambystoma > Ambystoma mexicanum. The sequence continues at coordinate 72,113,573 of NC_090938.1, forward strand.
AAACAGCCTGGTGCGGTGAGAATATGTGTAGATATGCGCCTCCCTAACGCCGCAATCAAAAGGGAGAGGCACTTGACGCCCACCCTGGATGACATCGTAGGGGGGTTACAGGGGGCGAAAGTGTTCTCTAAGTTGGATCTGCGGGCTGGCTACCACCAGCTTGAGCTCCATCCAGATTCGAGGTTCATCACCACATTTACGACGCACGAGGGTCTCTACCAATTCAAACGCCTGAGTTTTGGCATTTCGTCGGCCGCCGAGATGTTCCAAAACACCATCCGGGGAGCTTTGGCAGGCCTAAAAGGTGTGTTGAATATGAGTGACGATATTTTGGTGTTCGCCAGCTCTGAAGCTGAACACATGAAAAGGCTAGAGGACACACTAAAAAGACTGCACGATCTGGGTCTCACTCTACACCATCAAAAGTGTGAATTCTTTAAAGACCGAATTGGATTTTTCGGATTCATCTTTCACGCCGCCGGCGTGTCGTCTGACCCGGCAAAGATCAGAGACATTCAAGAAGCGGCCGCGCCACAGTCTCCTACGGAGGTGAGGAGTTTCCTGGGTATGGTGACGTACTGCGGGCATTTTATTAAGAGTTTGGCCTCGCTGGCGGAACCGCTCAGGGCTCTGACGCGGAATGATGCAGCATGGAAGTGGGAAGCTTGTGAACAGGAGGCATTTCAAGCCCTCAAAAATGCCCTGTCCGATGAAGACACGATGGCGTACTTCAATCCTTCGGTGGAATCCGAGATCGTGCTGGATGCCAGCCCTGTAGGTGTGGGGGCGGTGTTGCTACAGCCAGATGAGAGAGGGGAAATGCGACCGATTGCATACGCAAGTAAAGCCCTTTCCAGTACCGAGATGAGGTACTCGCAGATTGTGAGGGAGGCCCTGGCCATCCTGTGGGGCTGTCGGCATTTCCGCCTCTACTTTTTGGGCAAACCCGTCGTGGTAGTGACAGACCACAAACCGCTATTGCCTATATTGGCGGGAGTTTCGTCAAAACCACCGCCGAGAATAGAGAGGTGGATGTTGGCCCTCATAGAGTACGGGGTGCGGCTAATATACAGACCGGGAACCAACAACCCGGCGGACTATCTGTCGCGACATCTCAACAAGGAGAATACGGAAGCAAAGAGCGGTGAAGAGGACTGCCAAGGTTTGCTCTGTCAGGTGGTGGAAGGGGCACTGCCAATGGCTCTCTCGAGACTGACCATAGCGACGGAATCCTCCAAGGATGAGGTCTTCGTCATCATCAAAGCCGCGGTGAGGAGCGGAGATTGGAGGGAAGTGCTGCGCAATAACTCACGGCGCCACAAGGAGGCACGGAGGGACCTGCAAGCGCTCTGGCGAGTGAGAGACGAGCTATCTATCTCTGATGATGGACTCCTCCTCAGAGGGCAACAAATTGTCATACCACAGGCGCTAAGGAAAAGGGTGTTGGAACTGGCGCACATTGGTCATCAAGGGGTCGTCAAAACCAAGGCGAGGATGAGGCCCAAGGTCTGGTTTCCAGAATTGGACAGTGAGGTTGAAACTTTTGTGAGAAGATGCCTGTCCTGCCAAGCGGCAACCCCGGGAGACAAGGCCCCGCCAATATGCTCCATGGAGCGCAGCACGAAGCCTTGGGGGATGGTGCATGTGGACTTTGGCTCGACGGGTCGAGGCATGTACTTTCTGGTGGCCGTAGACCAGTGGTCGAGGTACCCGGAGGTCGAGGTGGTGGAGTCGACGGCCACGGAGTTCACCACCAGAGCGTTGGACAAAATGTTTGCGACGCATGGCTTCCCGGACATACTGTGTTCTGACAATGGACCCCCATTTACTGGCAGCCAGTTTGCTCATTTTCTCCGAGAACGGGGGATACATCACCGCCACGTGTCTCCACTATGGCCACGAGCTAATGGAGAGGCCGAAAGAATGATGCGGACACTCAACAAGGTACTGAGGATTTCAGCCAGTGGGGGTGAAAATCTGCGGACGAAGCTCGTGGAATTTCTGAGGGAGTATCGAGCAACGCCCCACCAGTCCACGGGGGTTGCTCCCGCAGAGGCACTGTTTGGGCGGTGCCCGAGGGGAATGTTGCCTGAAATGGAGGGCCGAGGACCGGGGTCATCGACAACGTGAAAGTTCAGGAGGAACGAGAGTCGCGCAACCAGAAGGAAAGCGAGAGGAGGGGTTTGCGAGAAATGGAAATGCAAGTTGGAGATTCGGTGCTGGTTCGCAATCGGCACCCGGAAGGCAAATTGTCTCTACCTTTTGAACCTCGCCCCTGGAAAGTGACGCATGTCAAATGGACCATGGTGACGGCAGCGTGTGAGCGGGGCACCGTCACCCGCAACCGGTCTTTCTTCAAGAAAGTGGACATGCCGGAGGGAGCCCAGACCCCGGGTGAGACTGGAGGTCCCGAAAGGAACCCCCGAGCGCACGAGGACGTGCCATCGAGCGAGAGCACTCCCGCTGGAGAGGGTGACCGACCCCTGCCGACGGTCCCGCCCCGGTATCCTGTCCGACGGGATCGCAAGCCACCTGTTCGTCTCAAGGACTATGTCCTGGACTCAGGGGACTGAGCCTGCAGCAAGAGAGGCCGCTCCCGATTGGTGAGAAAAGTGTTCATGTTTACCTGTTCAGGGGAGCCTGTGCACCCCTAGTGTTATACTGTTTCTCGTTAAAGAAAAAAAGGGATGTGACGTCCCAGTTAGTCTGTTCGCGCATGCGCGAGCCTCGTTTCCGGCCCACGCATGCGGAGGGTTAAATAAACTGCGTACGACAGCAGTTGCCGCCGGGACGCGCAAGCAGCAACAGCGCGTCCCGTGTCTCCGTTCCTGCGTGTGTGCGTGTGTGCATGTTGGGCGCGTGTGTGGGCCACCGGAGGCCCGGGTGCCCCCCCACAACACAACAACAATGATGGGTTAAACAATGGCAATTGCTATTCTTTCTGCCCAAGGTGTGCAATAGTGGGGGTGTCTCTGCTGGGAAGTCTAGATTCTTACAAAGGTAAGCATTGTAGAGAAAATGATTCTTCGACCGCAACCGATGTCAAGTGTTGGTGATGACGAAACGAACTCTCAATGGATTAGTTGGCTATATGGCTGTATGTTGCCATGACCTAAAAGTTCAAGATGTGGACAGTGTTGTAACCCCGTGATGGATTCTGGGAGTTGTAGTTTTGACCAAGAACTATTGAAATGGACTATAAAACATGATATTTGTATCTTCCTCCCTCGTCTGGACTCTAGTCCTTATTGCATACGTGCAGGGGTCTCAGCGTGGCTCTCAGTTATTGGCACCTCACTTCTTCCTGTTAATGTACGTATAATGTTTCTTTCTGCACTTGAATCCAGCATCCTATTGATAAAAACTAACATTCCCAGAATGCAAAGAATAACACGGGATCATCTCCTCACACCTGTGGTGGAATAATTTAATTTCTCAGGAATAGGGTATTTCACGTGATAACAGATTTTTTTTTTTTTTTTTTTTAGAGAACCTGATATTCTGCAGAAATGCTTTTCCGGCTGAGCTTTCTCGCCGATGGGTTCCACCTTATTGAATTCTCGTACAATTCAGGGGACGCGCCGAGGGTGTGGGGCAGAGGTCTGCTTTCCTTTATGTAGCGCCTTGACAGCTTGTGGTGGGTCCTCCTGGCGCATCACTCTGTTAATATACCCACAGGATTCTTGTTTGCTTCCGAAGGCACACATTAAACATTGGGTGATGCTACGCTCAACGATTATGAATTAATTGACGGACTTTATAAATAGACAAGCAGCCAGGTGACTCATAGTTTCCACCAGGCTCGCTCACACATCACCTCCTCACACACTAAAGCCAGGGAATGCCCTCACCTGGCCCCGCCTCCCTCACGCTGGTCACGTGGCTGTTCTTTCCTCTCAGGCAGGTGACTGTGCGGAGGACGGAAAACAATGGAATGAAGCAACCTGTTAAGTAGTTCCATGGGCTGAGGTCTTTGCTGCTGAGCTGAACGTGTAAACTCCAAGCCATGTCCGACAGCAGGGCAAAGATAACCCTTCCCTGATTTTAAGGTTGATAAAAGGAGTAGCATGATTTGGATAGAGTGGATTCCTTAATTTAACCACAAAGAGATCATTTGATGGATGGTGAGTACTGTATAAATAGGCAAATTATAGCAGAATAGACCAGTAGAAAGTAAGGGTAAGAATAAAACTAATTTTATGGGGAAGTGCAGTCTCCTATGAAAGAAATACTCTGGACCTCATTACAGTTCCCCCGGTCTGGAATAACTGCCGGTAATTCCGGTACTGTCAATTTTATCAGACTGGGGAAACACAAGTTTGCCGGTGGGGGCACTGACTTACCTCCAGGCCTGACCTGCCGGTAAATCAGGCCTCCGCCGGCAAAGAAATGCTGCAGTTACTGGCACCGGTATTACCGGTGCCGGTAATCTCATGGCAATCCCCTCCATGGCTAGAATGGGGATTTTCCGGCTTTTCCAAAACCTGCGATATCCCAGTAGTACCTGGATATCAGGCAGCGGAAACAGTAGGATCACTTTGCCGGTATCCCGTCGGAATGACCAGCATGAGACCGGCAAACTCATAATGACCCCTTCTGTCTCTCTTGGCAAAGCCATTCCAGGCATGGGCCTCTGTAACGGTCAGGAACATGAAACCTGCCATAGGGTACCAATGGAGACTATGATTCCCCACGCCCCTGAACAACGAGAAACCCATCTACTGGGAGAATGGTGGGGACAGGAGACTACACCCTATACATGTCCAGACACGGACTGAAATGAAGGAAGAAACAGAGACCCAACTAAAATGCAACCCTGCAAGGAAGGAGGGGCCGGTGAAGAGGAGCAGAAGGTTGATACTGAGCGGTCGGCTGAACCCAGAGTGAAAAGTCTGCTGCCGCCATAATTCACAAAAGTCATGTGGAGCCGAGAGACGGGAATGCGAAAGCCGAAACGCTGCGGTGTTGCACACTAGCAGAAACGCAAGCTTGTTGCTGCCATTTTAGTGACCTGAGCAGCGGGTCCGCGTTCAAAGAAACGCCGAAGTGCTGCATAGAAGAACTGCCGTTTACAAAACAAACCGCTCAGCAAAAACATCCCAAAACACACAAAGACCCCAACAAAATCCCAATAAACAAACATTTTCAACCAATTGCTTACCTGTTCAATGAAGACCTGAACAGGACGGTGGGAGCCGGGGAACGCGGCAGCACGCCAGGCTTGATGGGAAAAAGGGGCAGGGCTTGGGAGGGTTTTTATAACTTGATAAAGGAAGTAAGCCCTGATTGGCCTGTTAAGTCCTGTGTATTTAAAGACACCACGTTGAGGAAGGGAGTTGTTCATTCTTGGTTTCGTTGCAGAAAAGCCCACACGAACCGGCAGGAGCTGCAGAAGGCTGGTGGGCGCATGAGGACTAGGCCGAGAAGACTTGCCAGAGGACCTTATGACATTCCCTGCAAGAATCAGAAAAGAACACTGAACAAAGCACAGCAGGAAAAGAGAAAGAAAACTTGAAGTGAAGATCCCTGCATTGCATTTTTGTTTTTACACTTCAACCATATGTAAGTCTGAATAAAGATCATTCTTATTTCATCAAAAACCGCTTGACTGGCTCATTGTCACAGCCTCATTACAGTTTGGCCGAAACAGAAGTAAGGTGCCAGTATTAACGTATACCAGCACCGTTTCCATGCCGGCCAATTACTAATTTGCTTGTGAGGTGCCTGGCTTACCTCCAGCTAAGAGCTGCAGGTCAGTCAGGCACCTTACCAACAAAAAATCACTGGTATAACCGGCACCAGTATTACCAACTGTTAGAACCCAAGGCCTAAATCCAGTTGCGGTGGCTTGACACGTCGAGACGCAATTTGGTCTTTCTGACACCATACCCCTCAAGAGTACAAAAGGACAGATTGAGGTGGGTATTGCCCGAAAATGTTTGTACACCCTGGTAATCAGACAGCTGGAAGCAAGAAACTCAAAATGGGACTGAATACTTCCAAGCTAGATTGGTGAGTACCCAATTGAGTGGACAGGTGAGAAACAGCAGATGAATTCTGGTTAATGAAGCGGTAGTCCTGGAAACCCAATGTCCTGTTTCCTATTCCCGCCGGCACGAGGACGCCTAAAGAGTCATTTGATCGTTACGCCATTGCGCTGATGTTCTTTGATCCTTGCGCCGATGCGCAACAGTTCTTTATGTTCCTTAAAGTCTTTGAGCAGAAAAACGGAGGATGAAGAAATTACTGTAGCTGGAATAATCCAAATGGCTTTGGCAAGCGGGGTAAGACGTGAAGAGGACCAAGCAGTCTGTGAAAGTTCCAAGATAAGCAGTTAACGGGTAAGACTTGAAGAATGATGCAAATGCAGTCCGTGGCCGTTCCGGGTCTAGTAATGAGCAGGTAAGACTTGTGGGATGAGGCGATGCAGTCCGAGGACGTTCCGGGTCTACTAATGAGCAGGTAAGACTTGTGGGAGGAGACGATGCAGTCCGTGGACGTTCTGGGTCTAGTAATGAGCAGGTAAGACTTGTGGGAAGAGACGATGCAGTCCGTGGACGTTCCGGGTCTAGTAATGAGCAGGTAAGACTTGTGGGAAGAAACGATGCAATCCGTGGATGTTCCGGGTATAACAATGGGCAGTTAAAACAAAGGCAATAGACAAGAACAATGAAGAAGTCACGTAGAAAAACAAGGAGTCAAGGAACCAGGAGACAGAGTAACAAGATGCGTAGCTTAAGAGTTTTTGCAAATTCAGAAGCACTGCTATGCCCGGGGCGGGGCTTAAATACTGGTCAGGTGACCGCACGCACAGCGCGGCGTCGTAGGCCTAACAGCCTACTCCAATGCAAAGGGCGCCAGTGTCTCCACAGCAACTCATAGGGTTTCCTGAAAGGGAGCGTGAAAACAAACGAACCATGATTCCGAGGAGTTACAGGGCGTCCCGCTGTGGAGTGAGAACCGTTCACTCTACTGTGTATTCTGGAATGTTTGCATTTACGTGGAACTTCTTTATGATCAGATGCAGAACCATCTAGTGGAACCCTGACACCAGCAAAATCCCCCCATGGAGTCCAATGAGAGTCCATGGAATGGGGATATACCACCGGCACTCGTAATCTTTTAGTCATACCGCCGGACCGAGTGCTAGTATCACTATTTCCGTTTGCCGGTATTCTGGCAGATTTACCACCAGGATACTGGCAAACTTAAAATTGACAGTGAAAATAGTGGAGAAATATCAAACACTAACACAAATTAAAGGGGTGTGAGCTGTGAGTTCCTTTTCATGCTCCCTGGAAACTTTACTTTTCAGCACAAAAGTCAAACCTGGGAAGGGCTGTTTCATTTCACCCTAAGTAAAGCCCCCAGTCCTTGGTAATGCATGCATTAGTATGTACAGGCGGTTCTCTGGTGTCCAAGAGGGGGTATTTTCCCCTGTACCTCGAGCGCAGGGTCTATACACCTGTCCCACCCACCGACAGTTGCTCGGATGATTATTAATATGGTATTTATTGAGCGCGAACCTAGCTTCGAGAAGCAACAGAGCGCTATACAGAGGTATACAACAACACAGAAACATAACTGAGCGCTTTAGAGGTAACAACAGAAAAGATATACAGCAAGGGTGGGTAGGATACAGAGGATCACAGAGGAGGGGTATAGCTGTGCCGGGAGGGGCGGACGGAATCTAGCGAGTCAGTTGGCATGAGGGGCGACTTAATGGCCTAGGTGTTGAGGAGGAGAGAAAAACTCTTTGAAGAAGTGGATCTTCAGATCTTTTCTGAATTGTAGGAGTGTGGGGGCGGGTCTGATGCCGACGGAGAGGTGGTTACATAGTCTTGGGGCGTAGGCAGAGAATAGGCTCAGATCACACAGGATCTTATCATGATTTTGGCTGTAGCATTCTGAAATACCAGAGGCATTGCCGCTCTGCCAGATACCAAGCTTCATAGCGGAAAATTCGAGAAACCACCTGCTTTTCTATGAGGAAATAACTTCATTACAAAAGCATTATTACCCATGTAGTGTTTCCACATGTGGGAATATTGCATTGCACAATTGAGTCCCAAAATGGGGAATAACTAAAGGTTCTGTACAACTCTAAAACATGCTGAACCTGCCTGTTCCTGCTTGTTTACTGTATGAAGTGATATTAATTCAGTTTGGCGGCATTACGAGATATAGGGGGTCATTACAGGATGGGCAGTAATGCAGCGGTAATTCCAACTCGTGGAATAACCGTTAGCTCCATGGTGTCGGGCGGAATTACAGCCGCATTGCAACTTGCCGTTAACAGTAATTCAGTCCAGCGGAATTACTGCTAAAATGGAGCCCACAACAGTTATCCCGCCCGTATTTGTCGGAATTACTGTTTCCACTGTACAGCACTAATTCTGCTGGACAAATTAACGCCCGCGGAAATAGCGTCATCACCACAACGGGAAGCACAGTGGTGGCCATTTTGAAAAACTTAATCCACTCTCAATCTCCCATTTCCTGTTGCCATCCAAACATATGATAGTGAAAAGCTATCACAGGATAAAGCAAAGGGGGAAGGAGCCTGATTACAGGCTCCGATAAAAAGAATTCTGCAAGGGGGAGCTGCAGGTCCTCAATGATGAGGTGGTGGACAATGCAGAGGATCTCTATGGCTCCTGGCACCTAAAACATCGGTGCAGTGTAAAACCACCATCTGGGCTGACATCTGCAAGAAGGTGGCAGCTGTGTGCAGAGTCCCACAGGATGGAGAGGACTGCAGGAAGAGGTGGAATTACCTCAAGGACATGGTCTGCATCCGCCTGTCCAGACATCGCCAGGAGTCATTGGCCTAGGAGTGGGCAGCTTGGGCCCCTTAGTCCTGACCCCTTGGGTGGAGAAGGCTAGCTTCATCCTCGACATGGAGGGGACTGAGGAGTCTGGAGTGTGGAGGCCGGGCCAGAAGTCAAGTTGGATCTGGTGAGTTTGAATGGCCGCCCCTTCACTTCACAATGCACAGGCCAAATTACCATCCCTAGTATGTGTCCCTCAACACAGATGGGCCCAATGGACTTGGAAAGATTCCACCAAATGCCAATGAGTAGTACACCCTCAGTAGACACTACCCCCAATTTGCAGTGGCCGTATGCATGAGCCTGCAAGCAACCATACCCCTCAGACCACATGTGTAGGATGTCCCTCCACCATGTAGCATGAGTGACTAGCAAGCCCAAGTACAAGCATGCCTGAAGGCTAACAGCATGGCATAGGCGATGTAGGAGGGTGAGGATGCAGGCACATTTACTTCACATTGCTGGGCATCCAGGGCAATGCCAAAAGCCACCACCCCTGTAACGCCCAGCGATGGGAAGGGGAAGAGAAAGGGCAGGATCACAAAACCAGGGCCCAGCAGTACCACACGTGCCAGTACGGACACCTCATCTGATGATCCTGCTTCAAGCACTTCACAGCTGGCCACTGAGGATGTGACAGGGGTACCAGTTGCTGGCAGGCGCACACAGGACACTGTCCATCCACCCACCCACCAGGAACATGATAACCCCACATCACCTGAGAGGGACACCCAGCAACTTGGCCAGCATGGCCAGGACTCATAGGGTGACTGTGATGGCCAGTCATATGGATCACCCGGTTTCAGCCCCAGTCGTCCCCATTACCCTGAGCACATCATCCAGCCATCAAAGGAGGCGTAATGATATGGAGCAGCGCCAGGTGCGCTTAAAGACACTTGCAGAATCACAGATCCAACATTTATAGGCCATCCGTTACTGTGTACAGGTGGCCTCACTGAGGATAGTGAGGGCCATGGAGGGGGACCGACGGCAGTCAGCCACAACATCTGCTGCCATGACTGTTGTCAGGCAGAATGTGAGTGAGATGACAGAAGGCATCTCAGCCTTTCCGGAGACATTGCAGGCCAGCATGCTCCTTGCCATGCCACGCACCCTGGAGCCTGAATCCGACCAATCCACCTCTGTCACCCCCACAGAGGGATCACAGCCCAGCACCCCAAGGCGTTGCTATCCGCGCAACCTGGCTCTGAAGGTTCTGGAGGACACTAGTAGGAGAAAGAGGCCAGGCAAGTCAATCTTCATATGTATATAATAGGCACAGGGGAGGGTGTTTTGGGGATGGTGGTGTGGGCAGGGAGGTTGTGGGGGGGTTTGGGGATGGTGTTGTAGGGAGAGGAGCGACGGGGCAGGGTGTGGTGGCGATGGTGGGTGTGGGGGAGGGTGTATTGGGGATGGTATTGTGGGAAGAAGTCAGGGTGTGTGGGGGATGGTGTTGTCGGGAGGGGGTTCTTGGGAGGGTGTGTTGGGGATGGTGTGGAGAGAGCGGACATGGGGGGAGGGTGTGTTGGGATGGTGCTGCAGGCAGGGTGTTGTGTGGTGATGGCGTATTGGGGATGGTGTGGGAAAAGGGAAGGTGGGAAGGGTGTGTTGGGGATGGTGTTGTGGGGAAGGGTGTGTTGGGGATGGTGTTGTGGAGAAGGGTGAGGGTGTGTTGGGGATGGTGTTGTGGGGAAGGTGGGGGGAGGGTGTGTAGGGTATCTGCAAATTTCACATTAAACATTTGTTCACCTGTAGCATTGCCAGGACGTTCTTTTTTGTGAACAATGTGTTTACTCCTTAATGTGAAAGTATATACAGTGGTGCATGGCATGTTGAAAGAAATGTGCTCAGAAGAAATTGTCCATGAGTTCCTGATGAACCATTCATCCTGCTCTGAGCTCATCCCGCCCACTCCGTGCAACTGCTTTAGCCACAGGCAGTGTATCCCCCTCCTCAGGGGGTGGCATGTCCATATCAGGGGGTAAGTAGGGACATTCCTCCGGAGGCTCATATTATGCAGCATGGCACAGGCCAGCCCATTTTTGCAATCAGTTCAATATAGCGTCTGGTCCTGCTGTGTGTGTCTTTTAAGGCCACCTCCTGTGGCTTCTGTGGATCCCGCATAGGTATCATGAGCCACGGCAGCTGGGGTTATCCAGAGTCACCTGCAAGGCGGAAGGTCAAAGGTATCAGTCACAGTTCATTGTGGATGTGTTTTCCAATTCTACAGAATATTGATGGACATTCTGTGCATGCATTATGAGTTTCATCACACCACATGTCTTGCTATCACAGTATGTGCATGTGGAATCCAGCAGTATTTGTATTGTTGTGTTACCCCATGCACCCAGCTCACTGGCAGCAGTTGCCGTTTTCAGGGTCCATGATTGTTATGGCAAGATGCTATGGTGTCTGTTTTGGGTCTCTACGTTGCTCACATGCATGTGCCCCGATGGTTGGTTACTTATCCCTCAGCAGATCTCTGGTGTCTGCGTCTCTTCCATGCTGATGTCATGTGTCCGAGTACTTGGCTGAACAACTGCCAGCGTTACTGTTCTTTGGTGCTGTGTCGCACTTTGTGATGGAATGATTAGGGATGTATCCTGTTGCATTGTGATAACTGTATTCGTGTGTGTGTGTGTGTTGGTAGGCCGTTGTGGCAATGTGCATATGCGTAGGGCAGGCAGGGGTTGCTCAGTGAAACTTCCACTGAGCTTGGAGATGCCTGATATGTAGTAAACACTACTTTAGAGGTAAGTCTTTAGTGGTTGAAAAATGTGATGCTTCTCAGAAGTCAACCTGGTCAGATTGACGAAATGATAGAATTCATATTAACTCCAGTTTCAAATTTGTGCAATATTCTTTTATTTATTTAAAATCCATTAGCAGAGGCCCAAGCCGATGCATTTTGGACATTTTGTCCTCCAGGGCGGGCTCTTGAACACATTAACAGAAATGAGGTTATCGTCACCCCTATCTGCAATGATCTCGATATTGTGTTACATCATTCAAATGAAATACTCATTTTGTTAAAACCACTGATCAAAACATACATGTCAGTTAATCATATGCACTGTTGTAATATACAGATTCAACTTTCCTGTAGACAGAATGTTGGCTACTTGGTTAGACCGTCCTGTATGAACTTTATGGGGTGGGAACCAAATGCTGCAAGCCGAACAAATTACCTCATTTGTAACGGTTATAAAACTTAGCATACATCTCAATCTTATTTTGTCAAAACATCACTTCTGATCTAATGGCAGTAGTTACCTTGCTCACTGTTACAGCATCATGCCAAGCAAACTGTTGCATTTGAATATAGAAGTATTAGAGCTTTGATTGCAGAGCTGTGTTGCCTAGATCTTCAACTAGCTTCTGAAAAATTTAAATAAAAAGTACCATGTTCTAAACCGTTGTTGAATATTGAGTTACTTAGCTGTTGAATACTAAGTACCCCTGTGGTAATAGAATGACTGCTTTATAATTGATGTTTCTGTAAATGCTTACCTTTTGTGAGCGTTCGAATGACTTAGAAAATGTACATTGTAACCGCCGGCCGCAGTAGGTAGTGTGAGCGTGATCTGTCAATGCGTGTACGAGTTCCTCTGTCGAAGAGAGGCTCCAGTTAGAAATTTGGTGCTAGAACTTTGTAAGTGTTTAGATATTTTGCAAACGTATTAAGGGCACTTACTATGTAATACGATTGCGCGTTGTTTTTTTGGAGAAGGTCCGGTATCATCTCCGCGTCTACAGCAACAGGTGTTGCCCTTGACGACACGACACCGGGACCCTCAGAATTGTTATGTATTTCTGTGTCATCGCGTATCAGCGTGGTGACGTCGGAACTTCACAGCAACTACTGTCGGGAATTGTAGTAAAAATCTTGTGCAGATCAGTTGATGCAAGTGAGATCAGCTTCTTCTTGTGTGTGTTCACTATTTGTGAGCGCGTGCAGATTACTAAGCTATATGTGTGTGTTGTATAATCGTCTGGAACAAAATGTCCTCACGTGAATAGATACGGGTCTATGCTGAAAAGAAAACATATAAAGGTTTTGTTGAAAAACGAAAAATGGTAATGCCAAAATGTTTCATTATATATTTGACTATTCTCCATGAATAATTCTGATGTATATGGACATCTAGCTAGACCAATACCAGTATGTGATATGATGCATGTGTGTCTGAAAACACTCATATATTTGCTGTTGACGTTTCTAAGTCTGCTATGAATCGTATCAAATCTTATCAAGGGAACAGGAATAAGATACAATCATTTTATACCAACCAATGTGGGTTGTTGAGTAATACATTCAAGGGGACATGAATGAGCTCCGACAATATGTGACTCATGGAAGAGTATAGAAAAAAGAAGAAAGAAGAAAAACAATTGTTCTGGACAGTAAATATTTTAAGGACGATGAACTGATGGTTGTTCTACCATTGTGTTCTAGGTAAGAGTACTAGTTGATAGGTGTTCAACATAGTTCCTAGCTAGATGTTGAATGCTGTAATACTGTATTTCTTAATAAGATTGTTAGGGTATAACTTCTTACATGCGGTATTGGTGTGTAGGCTGGCTGTGTCGTGTCATTTTCTTTTGACAAATTTTCATACAGTGTTTAATTGTTGATTACAAGAAACAGAATAAGTCAAGTTCTTCATTACAACCTGATGGAGCAACAGTGTCAAGTCTATCAATCCAGAAAGCCTCTTGCTGTTCCAGTTTTTTTTGTCAAGTTCATGTGCAGATCTCTGGTCCTAATTACTTCCAGTATCCGAAATTGTATCTGTGCAAGCTGATGTTTGTGATCATGAAAATGTCTTGCAACTGGTGAATGTCAGTTGTTATCCTTATGTTTGACTTATGCTCGTTCCATCGTATTCGAGCTTTCCGGCAGGTTTGTCCTACATATGTCAAACCGCACTGACACTTGATGGCATAAATTACATTTTGAGGTCGCAAAGCCCTTCAATTTTACTTTCTCTCCAGTTTTTGAGTGTGTCATTTCATTCCCCTTGATTACATTGGTGCAAATATTACAAGCAAGACATGGATAGATTCCCGGATGTTTACTGGGTTGCTTCTTTTTGCGGTCTGGTTGAGTATTCACAAGTAGATCTTTTAAGTTGTAACTCCTTTTGAACGCAAACATTGGTTTTGTAACAAAGTTGTTCTGTAATTTAGTGTCACATGAAAGTAATGGCCAGTGTTTCAATACTACTCTTTTGATCTTATTAGACTGGATGCTGTATTTACTTACAAATACCAATGACGCGTCAATCTCCACGTTCTGTCTTTTTGGTGTTAAAAGGCTGCTTCGCTCTTTGAGATTGACTTTAGATCTTGCTTCTGATAATTCAGATTTATGATGTCCCTCGTCTGGATTTGTCTAGCATTTTAATAATTTCTCAACTGCCAGTAGTGTTCACAATCCTTTTTACTCTGAGGAGTCGACTGTATGGTAGACCTTTTAATGTAGAGGGGAGGGGGGAGCTCAGTCTGTGTAAAAGATTATTTCTATCAGTTGGTTTATGATAAATGTTTGTTTCAACATTTGGAACCCTTGGTGTAATCTGTACATCCAAAAAATCTTGACCAGGTTTGCCAATTTCTGAGCTGAATTGTATTCTTGCATCTATCGAGTTGAGATAAGTCAAAAAAAGAGCCAAATTCTCTGGTGTACCTTTCCAAATAATGAAAATATCGTCAATATAACGTCCCCAATGCTTTATGTACTTCTGTGCCTATGCGTATCCAGACAGCATTGTCCATCTTGTAATAGTCCTGTGGGTTATAGGCTGTCATTTGTGCTGTGAGAGGGCAGGTCCTGCATGTACATGGCCTTGTCAGGGCACGCATTGTGCTGTTGTGCCCATGCATCCCTCCTTCCCTATGTTTTCCTGTTGTGCAGCACATTGGCATTGTGTGATGGCATTTGTACTCACCCACTATCCATGTCCGTTGTCCTCTGTACCTCTCTATGTATCCAGGTATTGTACTATTGCGTAGGACTGTGTCATTGTGGGTGGAACCACACTGCACACACATCACACACTGCTGTGCCAGCCAAGGAAGCTGGCACAGCAGTGTGTGATGTAGACATCTGGATCGCAGGTCACCTGGGCATACAGTGAGTGATAGTACTTCCTGTTGCGGTACACTGCTTCATGTGCCTGGGGGGGCACCAGTGCCACATGGGTGCAGCCCAGGGCTGCAATGATGTTTGGCATGTGTGCCACAGCATGGAACCGTGCCTTCATGGCATACTCCTGTGCCGGAGTGGTGGGCAGAGAGATATACCATGCATATGGCGCAAGAGGGCTTCCAGCACCTGTCCAAGCATGAATGAAAATGTTGGCTGTGGCATGCCGTGCAGCATGGCCACGGAGTGCTGAAAGGTGCCAGTTCCTAGGAATAGCAGGACGGACACTAGCTTTAGCGGCCGGGGAACAGCGTTCCTGGTATTATTCCTGCTCTCAATGTCCCTCTGGATTATGGTGAGCAACTTCACCTATGGTCCACCTGTTGAGCCGGCACAGGGATACCAGCTGAATGTCAGTGAGGGTTTAGGTTGAGGGCCTGACCCTAGCTATGGGTGCTCGCCTTTCATGGCGTCTCCTCCTCCTCCTCTCTGCACCCTGTGCTGATTTTCCTGCCTTTATAGATCAATGCGCAGCGTGAGCAGCTGAATATCCCAGTTCTCAATGGCTAGTGGCAGCGTGGTGTTGGAAAATGTGTTTTGGGAAGGCGTGTGCTTTATGTAGCCCTCTTGAATGGATTGGATGCACCTGCGGCTTCATTTGTGGCGCTTGTCTCTATTTACCGCCACCTGGATGCTGGAGGTAACTGCGCTGTGTTTTCGGCAGAATTACCAACAGATTTCAACGGTATTGCTGCCATGTCCCAACGTGTAATACGACAGAAATACAGCTTTAGTGTTCTCGATGGGGATTCCACCAACTGTATTACAGTTGGCGGGATTACCGTTGGGGGAATTATCGCTGATGGTATTACCGCTTGCTCATAATTCGGCGGGGTGGTAATTTGGGCAGTAATTCTGTTCGTAATGACCCCCATAATACCACCAAATTCTCAATAAGCCCCAACTTTACTACTCATTCACTGTCTGAGATGTAGCGCAGAGTGGGCAGAAACTGATCTGCTTCCTCCTCACTTTATGATTCAATAGACTTGATCGTGGGGGGGTTCAGGTTGCTCCCCTCCCGCTTATTCGCTTCTTACACCACTTGGATCCTCAAAGTTGCCCCAGTCTGCCCCAGAAGCTTGGGTTGCTCAGGGCTCCGCCTGCGGTCAGAAACCTGAGTTTGAGGGTTTTGAAGTTCAGAGAATGATATAGGGGAGCTGGTGTAAGCAAGCGTTCTGGTGAGAGTTCCCTGGACCTCTGGGGGGGGTTCCATTTTTGCCCCCGGGCTTTAGTCTCTCTCGCTATCTCTGCTGACAGCCAATTCCCTGGCCCGGCACTTCCCTCAAAGTACGCTACCAGATTTCTAGGGTTACTATTAAAAATGTCAGGCAGATGTTGAAGTGGTTGTGTGTAGACATCACACTCTTGTGGATTAACTGCTTTGTTCTGGGTCCTGCTTGTCAATGTTTGCGTGTCTCCTGCTTGCCTTTGCTCCACTCTTAACATCCCATGTGGTATTATCCTATGTTTCAATACATAGGTGTTTTTAAAAAGTGTTATGCAGGGAAACTGGCCATCTGGCACTCCTGAAAGCTTATCATATTAAGTTGTCTTAATCCTCTTTGTCCATATTTTATGTAAGGCCTATTTTCTCGGTAAATGGGTCTAGAGGCGAGCGCATATACAGCACAGCCCCTTATAAATGTACAAGTGCATAGAGTCTTGGGGTCGGGGCTGCGATCCCTCACAGCCTCTGTCGGCCACTCGCGCTTCCGGGCAGGGGAACGGATTTAGAGCGCGTGAAGGTCTCGCGGGGAATGCCCTAATGGACTTAGCGGGTTTAACCAGAGCGGCCTGAGGAGCACGCAGGCTGCAGGGCAGGACGCGTGAGCGTCATGCAACAGACCTGAAGGAGGGCCGGATAGCAGAAACGCGCGCCAAAATAAAGAGGAAAAAAACCTCTTGCAGGAGCAAGACGGAGCGCCCGGAACATGGGACAGCACTTCAGCGATGACTCCAGCACAGTGGAGATAGACGTGGCCGAGCTCCAGGAATGGTACAAGAAGTTCGTGGTGGAGTGCCCCAGCGGGACCCTCTTCATGCACGAGTTTAAACGCTTCTTCGGGGTCGCCGAGAACCAGGAGGCGGCCGACTACGTGGAGCACATGTTCAGAGCCTTCGATAAAAATGGGGTGAGTGGGGAAGTGTGCACTGGCCGGGTTATGCTGTTTTAGCACCTGCTGCGTCCTTCCAAGTGTTCTTCCAATGGATCAAGCTTGGGTTCCACTTTAATACTGTAATTATTATTATTTATTCAGTGTTTCATTCCTTCATCCAGTCTTTCTGCCTCCTGCTGCTTTTGTTTTCTCATTCTCTCCTTCATTTAAGCCATTCCCATGTGTCCTATTTACACGAGTGTTACAACCATGTACCTTTGACTGATATTTTGATGTGCAGTTTTTTTGTTGTGTTATTTATATAGCGCTACGAACCCTTGGGCATCTGAGCGCTGCTTATTTCCCACGTTGTGTGGTGTTCATTTATCGACCTCGGAAGAATGAAAGGCTGAGTTGGCTCTGCTGGGATTCGAACCTGCATCAGCAGCCTCTGCACTGATGTCAAAACGAGCGCTCTACTCGCTGTGTTATCTGATCATAGGGGTATATTTGCTAAGGTCATACATTAATTTCCTGGGAATACCACATGTCTTCCTGAATAATAGTTGTATTAAAGTTTATGAATGTCCCACCGAGACTATATATGATTAATAGATTATTATAATTGGTTATTTATAACGTGCTTAATGCTGAAGAGGTTTCTAAGCACGGACCTGGGATTCGAACCTGTGTTGCTCTTCCAAGACGCGTGCATTGCCACTGAGCTATGCTACCTGTGCTTGATTTGGTGTTTATTATGCCTATGCACAAGTGTTTTAAGGCGCGTCATGGCAAGGGAGGGGAAACAGAGGGAGGACAAGACAACAATCTTGATAGGTCTGTTGTCATTGAGAATGTGAAAGAGCGCAAACAGAGTTAAGTGCTGAGAGGCTTGGACTCCAAGGGGCAAATGTTCTCCTAGCCCAATAGTGCAAGGTTAGCCAGGCTGCAGTGCAAGTAGGGCCAGGCGCCAAGTGCAGGGGGACTGGTCATGGGGGGCCCGGTGTCCTGTAAGACTCAGAGGA
This sequence comes from Ambystoma mexicanum, assembly GCF_040938575.1. Classification (NCBI taxonomy): domain Eukaryota; kingdom Metazoa; phylum Chordata; class Amphibia; order Caudata; family Ambystomatidae; genus Ambystoma; species Ambystoma mexicanum. The sequence goes on from NC_090938.1 coordinate 72,131,736, forward strand.
CAACCAGGCAGCCAGTCAGCAGAAGGGGCAGGAGCAAGGGAAGGTTAGCAGGGTAAAGGGAGAAACAGGTGGAGAAAAGGTAGGTCTTGAGGAGTTTCTGGAACTTAAGGATGTCCGGCTCAAGGCGGAGAGAGGCAGGGAGGCCATTCCAGAGGGAGGCACCTGCAGAGGAGAGAGTTCTACCCTCCAATCTCTGCTTGGAGAAGCGACTCACCCGCAGAGAGTTAGAGGTAGACAAGCGAAGGGCTCTAGGAGGAAGGTACTTAGGCAGAGAGTAGTGGGGCCACTGACCCAAAAGTCTTGTGGACGATACAGAGGGTTTTAATCTTGATCCTTGCAGCCAGTGGAGGGATTCCGGAGCCAGAGAGATGCGGTCCCTGGGCTTGAGACCAAGGATAAGTCTTGCGGTCCTATTCTGGATGAGTTGAAGAGGGCAAAGCGTAGAGGTAGGTAGATAGAGAAAAAACCTGTTGCAGTAGTCAAGCCAAGGGAGAACCCGACCTCTAGAGACAGTGAGCTTCTGGACGACTGTTCGAAAAAGGAGATGGTCTTGGAGGAGATACAGCTGGAAGCGTGCCTTCTTGGCAAGGTCCAGAATGTGTGGAAAGAAGGACAGTGTGGAGTCGAAGATCTCTCCAAGGTTTAATTTGTCTCACCAGAGGGTGAGGGCATGGGGCCCAAGGAGGGCGGCCAGAGTGAGAGAGGGAAATCTGGAGCCGGGGTCCCAATCAGAAGGATCTGAGACTTGCTGGCGTTGAGGCAGAGATTGTTAGAGGTGCACCATGACTGACAGCAGATAGACCGGGATGAGCAAGGAGGATTCCGAGGGTAGCCTGAAAGAGAGCTGCGTGCAATCCGCATAATAATGAAAGTTAGATTTGAAGGTAGATATCGGAAGGGCCAAAGGGGCCAGACAGATATCGAGGAGCATGGGGAGAGGATCGAGCCCTCAGGTACACTACATGTAGAGCGAGAGGTGGTGGAGAGTAAGGAACCAAGCTGGAGCTGGGAGGGTCGGTCAAGGAGGAAAGAGGTCAGCCAAGCAAGAGCCTAATCAGAAAGGAGTGATAGAGATCAGGTTTAACAGGAGAGTAAGAAGAGAGAAGGTGAGGAGGGGGGTGGGCAAGGCAAGCCTGAGGGGTGAGGGGAGAGAGAGAGGAGAAGTGGTGGAGAGTACGGACAGGATCTCCTGGATTTTAGTGCTGAAATGAGAAGCCAGAGCCGTGAAGGGCCTGGATGTGGGTAGAGGAGGAGGATACTGCAATAGGATTGGCCAGCTGCTTGCAGATTTTTTAAAGTTTGGCCGCGTTGTTAGAGGCCGCAGAGATGCAGGCTTAAATTTGGACCCTCTTCTTAAAGAGGATGGAGAGTCTGTATTGCCTTTGGAGCAGGCAACGTGTCCGTTTGTCAGAGAGTGCACCCAAAGCTCCAAAATTCCGCTCAGCTACTCTGCAATTGGGTTTCAGAGCAGTCAAATAGGAGTCGTACCAAGAGTTGTACTTTGTGGCAGGCTTCAGGTAGATCCTCATAACAGGGGCAAGGATATCCACAGTGTTAGAGATGGAGAGGTGAAGGTTGGAAATTGCTGTGTCACGGTTGGGAGTCAGTCGCAGGAGTAGGTGGAGGAGAGAAGGTGGAGGCAAAGATGGCTGCTGAAACTCACTTCATGGGTCGAATAACCTCAACGGAAGGTGGCAGTGTTGGGAGGGCCTTTGACAAAGAGACAGGAAGTTTCAAGTGAGAAGAGAGAAGAAAGTAGTCAGTCCAGAAAAGAGGAGTAGTGAGAGGATTAGAGGGGGGGATGCCTGAAGAGATGAGAGGATAGAATGGTGAGGGAAAGAGAGTCACATAGGTTGTGAAAGAGCCCAGACGAGTCCGGGGAGTCCAGGTGGAGGTTGAGATCCCCAAGGAGGAGGAGCTGGAGGATAGAAGAGAGGAGGAGCGATCAGCCCATTCAGAGAGTAAGAGGGTTTCTGGGCCAGGTGACCTGTAAATGGTAGCCAAGGTAGGATCGAGGCCATGTTAGATAGAGAGCCTGCAGACCAGGTATTCATAAGAGGAGTAGGTCTGAGTGGGGATGATGGAAACAGAGATCCATTCAGGAAAGATCAGGGCTACTCCGCCTCAGGGTCTGTTGGGCCTGGTCTCAGAGAGGATCTTGAAGTTCTCAGGGAGGAGTGTGTCAAAACCTGTGACATGGACACCACATCTGGGTGAAACCTACCAACCTCTGTGCACATTTTGATTTATGAAATGAAATTCCAAATGCTGGACAGGTACCATCAATATTTTAACATTGTACTTGGTGACACCGCTCACCCATTAACTGTGCTCCACATACCATACAACGATGCGCCCGCTCAGAGGCATTGCTTGGGGGGGATGGTGGGGCTATAACCCCAGGTCTTTTAGTTGTAGTCCCGGATAGAAGCTCAGGGCTACAACCAAAAGGCTAGCTAGCCCCGAGTCCCAAGAGTCCCGACATTAGTGTAGCCACGGATCTTTTCCAGACCTAGCAACACCCCTTCGTCCCACGACCGGTAATAACACGCGTATGACTGCCGAACACGGCAGGAAATCTACTGCATACTATTACACATATTACCCAACAGAACTGAGCACACAAACAATTGAAGTTACCTACATGTCTAGACTTCCCACAAGGACAAGAGGATTCATCTTGAGAATGTAGAACGCTTCGCTGTGAATAACGACTCATACATCTTGGCAACGATCTAGGACGCAGCCTTGATAAAGACTGCTTCGGTCGAAACAAGTATCTGCTCGGGTTTGATATTAAGAGTTCGGATCACACGAATGAAGTTAATTGGTTAATGGTTGTGAGGAATTTGACCATCTGCACGGTGGGTGTATGCTCACCTGGGCTTTTTGAAATTTTATATGAAATTGAATGATGGTAGATCAACTTCTGGAAAATGTGTGGGGCTAATCTGCACACATTTTCCTACGTTCACAGCATGACATACACACCGAACTGTGTACTCTGGGTGGATACTGCCTACAGGTGCAGTCCTCCCTGTCACATTTAATTGGAATGTGACACCCAGGAGTACATCAAGGCATCTCAAAAGGGAGAGGGCAAAACCTTCCTCCTGCCATGGCCAGCCTGCTTAAATAACAAAGGCTCCATGGTTCCGCCCTATCCTTTGTTGGCCATGCTGGTGGCAGCTATGCATACTGATGAGAGTTAATTTAAGCAGGCCCATGAGCGGCCCGGTCGCAGGGCTAACAAAAGACAGGAAAACACCCAACACTTTTGGTATGTACTGTGTCAACCTAAAACCAGCTGCGGCCTCTCAGTATCAAAGGCAGTGACCTGTCATGTCTGGTACATGAGTTTACAGTAGCCAACCCCGCAGGGGTAACTCATTCAGAGGGTAGGAGTATGTGATTTGATGGAGACGAAATGTCTGTTCTTGCCACAGATTCAAGGGAGAACTGCCGCTTTAATCAGGAACCACAGAGAGCTCAATTAACCAGAGAGATCCTTTGATCCACAACAGACAGGAAGATGGGTGAGACTTAGTATTACATGTTTTCTCCCCTTTACATTTTCTGTTGCAAAGCACTCTGGTTATGACCTCACACATACAGGAGATTGTTGGTGGGGACCCAGGATTAAGGTAGGCTTAGCCGACACCAATCACTGGGGCCCATCGTGCTTTAAAATCGGATCAAGCCCCTCTTTTGGAAGATCATCTGAAGACTTTGCAAGGAGTAAAAAGAAGAGCTAATTTGTACCCTGGCTGAAGGTATAGTCTGCCTTACAGCTTCTGCCAGTGAAGGAAGGCCAGGATTTTTAAGAGGGAAGCAAGACCCTACCCCTAAACATCTCCCAGGAAACAGAGGCAGATACTGAATCCAGAGGACCCTCCGACAGCTCCAGAACCGGTACCTAGCGAGCACACAGCGTTCACTGCTAGGCTCTGCAAGCAAGCTTCCTAGGTGGGAAGATCCAGAGAGTCTCTAAACCAAACCAAGGACAAGGCAGGTGCCTGCAACATTATCCTCAGCTTTGGGCCGTCCGCCTTAAAGGACAACACACGCCCAGTGAAGACGCTAGGAGGCGTGCATCGACAAGCATCAACCAGCATCTGCCTTAAAGGACATTTTTTGAGCCAGTTGAGCCCCTCGAGCTGCAACCGACTGCACCACTGACTGTTGTCACGCCGCAGTTGCTAATGTCGTCCAAGATGCCTCAAGCAGTGCTTCAGACCCGCCAACCTGCACTGAGATAACGAATCCTGACCCGAGCCGCTGTGCAGGCCAGCCTACAGCTGTCCGTCCAGCCTCGCTCACCGAACTGACTGACGCCTGATACCCGCAACAGTCTCCCGTCTTGAACTCGGTCGCAGAAACTGCAAAGCGCCCTGAAACTGACACGACCCTGTCGAGCACCAAGACCTTCTACAAGCACAAGGTACATTGTGGTTCTGTCCCCCTGGTCCTTCTCTGAAGGCCCCTCATGACATTTTACGACCCATTGCTCCCTTTGTGCTGAAACCAAGTATCCTTGAACCAGTGCGATTAATTACTTTATCGACTACCCTCCTGTCAGTATCCAGAGTGCATCCCTTTTCCTTCTTGAAACAGTGTGTCCTCTGCATTCCTTTACAGGCTGGGTGGTATTTTGTAGTGCTAAAACTGTCTGTTATGACAATAATAAAGTAGATCTTCTTATACAACCTTGACTGCACAGTCTCTTTTTATCATTGGATAATAATTGTATTTTTGCTTGTGTTGCAACTAACAGCGATCCACGACCTTGCAGAGATAAGCCTGCCGTTCCGTCTGCGTTACCAAAATTGGACAAGGAGGTTTATAATTTCCTCGTGTTTCCAATCTTTTCGGATCCCTTCTGGTGTACTAGAGTTGTGGGGCTGATTTATGGTTCAGAAACCTGATATTTGTACCTGGACCACTGGTACCCGGAAGTTGATTTGTCACAATGGCATAATTAGCACTGTCCACACTGTTAATAATACCAGGAAATATGCGTGTGTTTGAAGTAACCATTCGTCAGTAACTGTATGTTTTTTGGGTGACAAAGGGCATAGTCGCACCGGTTGCCTTCCAAGCTGCACTCCTGGAACAACTCAACTAGCTATCGAACAAGGTAATGGCATGTAAATTGGCCAGCACAGAATCATAAGTGTACAAATGCCTATATATTTTCTGTACGGTACGGTACATTGAAGTCTAATTATTCCTATAAAAAATACTATATATTACTTTGAAGTAATTTAATTTGTTGCTATTACTTTGAAAATATACTTCGACATTCTTTTTTGGGGGGTCTCCCATGCCACCTTTCCCCTTCACTACCACCCTCACCCCAAACCCTTCCCCTCCCCTTTTACACTTTACCCCACAAATACATATAGAATTTGAAGTATTTCAAAGTAATATCCACATAGTAATTTACATGGAAGTAATTTACTTTGTGGAAACAATGGAAGACCATTAAAACAGTGTGGTCTTTGGCTTTAAGCAAATAAACCTGATTGCTCTTGTTAAAATATTTCTTTGGTGCAGTCGGGTGGGGGGCATTATAAAGGCTAGTATAGTGAGGTGGAGTTGCGACATATGCCTCACTGTAAGTGATTGCATGCACATTGTGCATGGATTATGAACTCACCCAACTCAGTTTACTGCAAAGAGGCTTCGGCGTGCATCTCACATTCACACTGCCCTCCATTGGTTCTTTTTGTATGCTGTCTGCATGGCGCTTACTGCCCCCCACTAAAGGGGAACAGGAGCAAGGGAAGCAGAGGGGAGGAGGGGTGGAAGGTTTTAGGTTTAGTGGGGGGTGGGAAGAAATATTGTTTAGTGAAAGTGAAAAGAAGCAGAGGTAACAGTCAGGGTGGTCCTAATATAGGCATCTATTCGCCCCTTTCTTTTTACTTTACTCTGTCTCTTTCCCGCTCTCTATTTTTCTATCTCCCTCTCTCGCTTCTCTCTTAATGGAGATATCGTTATAATTTAACTTTATTGCGACCAAACATTCATCACATTATCACAATGTTAAAACAATTCTGTAATACTTGATCGAAGCAGCAAAATATTATGTATGAAATACAAAATCACCAATCAAGCTTCACAGTGATACTACATATACAGGGCAATTAATTATTCATTTTTTGAAATGTTTGGATCTCCTAAGCCAGGCTTGTAAAAGGTTCCTTTCGGCTGCACACATGCCTTCTGTAGCATAGTCCTATGGGTAGGCAAGCTTGTAAGGCCATGTTTTTCAGCATGTAAAGAGTGATTTGGGGCAAACCGTGTTTTCCTGTGTGCACTGAGGCTTCTTAGTGGGCAAATATATTAACGTTTGAGTAAATGTACCTTCCCCAAGGTGCTAAAGGACAGGCCGTGACCCTCGACGAGGCCTGGGCAGCTCAGCCGCAACGCCCAGAGCCCAAGGCTACACTCTAGGCTGGCTGCTTGGAGTCAGGGGACAGAGTGTGGCACTCCAGTGCCCTGTGTCAACTTGACCTAGCGTGCAGAGCCCAAGTCCTCAAGCTAAGCTGGCTGCTTGGGGTCGAGAGACAGACGGTGGTACTCCACTGGCCTGTGTCATATTGACCTAAGCATGCTGAGCCCAAGTCCTCAAGCTAAGCTACACTAGCCTGTAGCGTCATGACCTAAGCTTGTAGGTCTCAAGACCTCACTCTGGACGGTCTGCTTGGAGCTAAGACTACGGCTTTCAACTAGCCTGTAGCAGCATGACCGAAGTTTGCAGATCCCAAGCCCTCACTCTCAGCTGTCTGCTTGGAGCTAAGACTACGGCTTTCCACTAGCCTGTAGCGGCATGACCGAAGCTTGCAGATCCCAAGGCCTCACACGGGACTATCTGCTTGGAGCTAGGACTACAGCTCTCCACTAGCCTGTAGCAGCATGACCGAAGTTTGCAGATCCCAAGCCCTCACTCTCGGCTGTCTGCTTGGAGCTAAGACTACGGCTTTCCACTAGCCTGTAGCGGCATGACCGAAGCTTGCAGATCCCAAAGCCTCGCTCTGGACTGTCTGCTTGGAGCTAAGTCTATTGCTTTCCACTAGCCTGTAGCGGCATGGCCTAAGTTTGCAGATCCCAAGGCCTCACTTTGGACAGTTTGCTTGGAGCTAAGACTACGGCTTTCAACTAGCCTGTAGTGGCATGATCTAAGCTTGCAGATCCCAAGGCCTCACTCTGGACTCTCTGCTTGGAGCTAGGACTTCGCCTTTCCACTAGCTTGTAGCGGCATGGCCTAAGCTTGCAGATCCCAAGGCCTCACTCTGGACTGTCTGCTTGGAGCTAAGTCTATTGCTTTCCACTAGCCTGTAGCGGCATGGCCTAAGCTTGCAGATCCCAAGGCCTCACTTTGGACAGTCTGCTTGGAGCTAAGACTACGGCCTTCCAGTAGCCTGTAGCGGCATGGCCTAAGCTTGCAGATGCCAAGATCTCACTCTAGACGGTCTGCTTGGAGCTAAGACTACGGCTTTCCACTAGCCTGTAGCAGCATGACAGAAGCTTGCAGATCCCAAGACCTCACTCTGGACGGTCTGCTTGGAGCTAAGACTACGGCTTTCCACTAGCCTATAGCAGCATGACTGAATCTTGCAAATACCAAGGCCTCACTCTGGACGGTCTGCTTTGAGCTAAGACTACGGCTTTCCACTAGCCTGTAGCAGCATGACTGAATCTTGCAAATACCAAGGCCTCACTCTTTACTATCTGCTTGGAGCTAGGACTACGGCTTTCCACTAGCCTGTAGCAGCATGGCTTCAGCTTGCAGATACCAAGGCCTCACTCTGGACTGTCTGCTTGGAGCTAAGACTATAGCTTTCCACTAGCCTGTAGCGGCATGGCCTAAGCTTGCAGATACCAAGGCCTCACTCTGGACTGTCTGCTTGGAGCTAAGACTACAGCTTTCCACTAGCCTGTAGCAGCATGGCCTAAGCTTGCAGATTCCAAGGCCTCACTCTGGACTGTCTGCTTGGAGCTAAGACTACTGCTTTCCACTAGCCTGTAGCGGCATGACCGAAGCTTGCAGATCCCAAGGCCTCACTCTGGACTATCTGCTTAGAGCTAAGACTACGGCTTTCAACTAGTCTGTAGCGGCACGACCGAAGCTTGCAGATCCCAAGGCCTCACTCTGGACTCTCTGCTTGGAGCTAGGACTACGCCTTTCCACTGGCATGTGTCATCTTGACCTAAGCATGCAGATCCCAAGTCCACAAGCTAAGCTGGCTGCTTGGGGTCAAGAGACAGACTGTGGTACTCCAATAGCCTGTAGCAGCTCATCATAAGCGTGCAGAGCCCAAGGCCCCGCGCTAAACTGTCTTGCGGTGCCTTAGACTTCACTGTAGTCTGGCTACTTGGAGCGGGGGCCCTCCACTAACCTGCAGAATCTTGCCATAAGCATGCAGAGCCCAAGACCCAACGCTGGCTTCTTGGGGTCAAGGGACAGACTGCAGTACTCCACTGGCCTATGGCAGCTCCGTCTCAGGTGCAGAATCCAAGGCCGCACCCTAGGCTGGCTCCTTGGGATCAAGGGACAGACTGTGGCCCCCCACTGGCTTGTGGCTGATGAGCCTAACCTAACGTGCAGATCCCAAGTCCTCATTCTAGTCTGGTTACTTGGAGCTAAGACTACGGCTTTCCACTAGCCTGTAGCGGCATGGCCTAAGCTTGCAGATACCAAGGCCTCACTCTGGACTGTCTGCTTGGAGCTAAGACTACAGCTTTCCACTAGCCTGTAGCGGCATGGCCTAAGCTTGCAGATACCAAGGCCTCACTCTGGACTGTCTGCTTGGAGCTAAGACTACAGCTTTCCACTAGCCTGTAGCAGCATGGCCTAAGCTTGCAGATTCCAAGGCCTCACTCTGGACTGTCTGCTTGGAGCTAAGACTACTGCTTTCCACTAGCCTGTAGCGGCATGACCGAAGCTTGCAGATCCCAAGGTCTCACTCTGGACTATCTGCTTGGAGCTAGGACTACGGCTTTCAACTAGCCTGTAGCGGCTTGACCGAAGCTTGCAGATCCCAAGGCCTCACACGGGACTATCTGCTTGGAGCTAGGACTACAGCTCTCCACTAGCCTGTAGCAGCATGACCGAAGTTTGCAGATCCCAAGCCCTCACTCTCGGCTGTCTGCTTGGAGCTAAGATTACGGCTTTCCACTAGCCTGTAGCGGCGGCATGACCGAAGCTTGCAGATCCCAAAGCCTCGCTCTGGACTGTCTGCTTGGAGCTAAGTCTATTGCTTTCCACTAGCCTGTAGCGGCATGGCCTAAGTTTGCAGATCCCAAGCCCTCACTCTCGGCTGTCTGCTTGGAGCTAAGACTACGGCTTTCAACTAGCCTGTAGTCGCATGATCTAAGCTTGCAGATCCCAAGGCCTCACTCTGGACTCTCTGCTTGGAGCTAGGACTACGCCTTTCCACTAGCTTGTAGCGGCATGGCCTAAGATTGCAGATCCCAAGGCCTCACTCTGGACTGTCTGCTTGGAGCTAAGTCTATTGCTTTCTACTAGCCTGTAGCAGCATGGCCTAAGCTTGCAGATCCCAAGGCCTCACTTTGGACAGTCTGCTTGGAGCTAAGACTACGGCCTTCCACTAGCCTGTAGCGGCATGGCCTAAGCTTGCAGATGCCAAGATCTCACTCTAGACGGCCTGCTTGGAGCTAAGACTACGGCTTTCCACTAGCCTGTAGCAGCATGACCGAAGCTTGCAGATCCCAAGACCTCACTCTGGACGGTCTGCTAGGAGCTAAGACTACGGTTTTCCACTAGCCTATAGCAGCATGACTGAATCTTGCAAATACCAAGGCCTCACTCTGGACGGTCTGCTTGGAGCTAAGACTACGGCTTTCTACTAGCCTGTAGCAGCATGACTGAATCTTGCAAATACCAAGGCCTCACTCTGGACTATCTGCTTGGAGCTAGGAATATGGCTTTCCACTAGCCTGTAGCGGCATGGCCTCAGCTTGCAGATACCAAGGCCTCACTCTGGACTGTCTGCTTGGAGCTAAGACTACAGCTTTCCACTAGCCTGTAGCGGCATGGCCTAAGCTTGCAGATACCAAGGCCTCACTCTGGACTGTCTGCTTGAAGCTAAGACTACAGCTTTCCACTAGCCTGTAGCAGCATGGCCTAAACTTGCAGATTCCAAGGCCTCACTCTGGACTGTCTGCTTGGAGCTAAGACTACTGCTTTCCACTAGCCTGTAGCGGCATGACCGAAGCTTGCAGATCCCAAGGCCTCACTCTGGACTATCTGCTTGGAGCTAAGACTATGGGTTTCAACTAGCCTGTAGCTGCACGACCGAAGCTTGCAGATCCCAAGGCCTCACTCTGGACTCTCTGCTTGGAGCTAGGACTACGCCTTTCCACTGGCATGTGTCATCTTGACCTAAGCATGCAGATCCCAAGTCCTCAAGCTAAGCTGGCTGCTTGGGGTCAAGAGACAGACTGTGGTACTCCACTGGTCCGTGTCAGCTTGGTCTAAGCTTGCAGAGCCCATGTCCTCACACTAAACTGACTTCTTGGGGCAAAGAGACAGACTCTGGTACTCCAATAGCCTGTAGCAGCTCATCATAAGCCTGCAGAGCCCAAGGCCCCGCGCTAAACTGTCTTGCGGTGCCTTAGACTTCACTGTAGTCTGGCTACTTGGAGCAGGGGCCCTCCACTAACCTGCAGAATCTTGCCATAAGCATGCAGAGCCCAAGACCCAACGCTGGCTTCTTGGGGTCAAGGGACAGACTGCAGTACTCCACTGGCCTATGGCAGCTCCGTCTCAGGTGCAGAATCCAAGGCCGCAGCCTAGGCTCCTCCTTGGGATCAAGGGACAGACTGTGGCCCCCCACTGGCTTGTGGTTGATGAGCCTAACCGTGCAGATCCCAAGTCCTCATTCTAGTCTGGTTACTTGGAGCTAAGACTACAGCTTTCCACTAGCCTGTAGCGGCATGGCCTAAGCTTGCAGATACCAAGGCCTCACTCTGGACTGTCTGCTTGGAGCTAAGACTACAGCTTTCCACTAGCCTGTAGCGGCATGGCCTAATCTTGCAGATACCAAGGCCTCACTCTGGACTGTCTGCTTGGAGCTAAGACTACAGCTTTCCACTAGCCTGTAGCAGCATGGCCTAAGCTTGCAGATTCCAAGGCCTCACTCTGGACTGTCTGCTTGGAGCTAAGACTACTGCTTTCCACTAGCCTGTAGCGGCATGACCGAAGCTTGCAGATCCCAAGGCCTCACTCTGGACTATCTGCTTGGAGCTAGGACTACAGCTTTCCACTAGCCTGTAGCAGCATGACCGAAGTTTGCAGATCCCAAGCCCTCACTCTCGGCTGTCTGCTTGGAGCTAGGACTACGGCTTTCCACTAGCCTGTAGCGGCATGACCGAAGCTTGCAGATCCCAAAGCCTCGCTCTGGACTGTCTGCTTGGAGCTAAGTCTATTGCTTTCCACTAGCCTGTAGCAGCATGGCCTAAGCTTGCAGATCCCAAGGCCTCACTTTGGACAGTTTGCTTGGAGCTAAGACTACAGCTTTCCACTAGCCTGTAGCGGCATGGCCTAAGCTTGCAGATCCCAAGGCCTCACAGTGCACAGTCTGCTTAGAGCTAAGACTACAGCATTCCACTAGCATGTAGCAGCACGGCCTAAGCTTGCAGATCCCAAGACCTCACTGTGCACAGTCTGCTTAGAGCTAAGACTTCAGCATTCCACTAGCATGTAGCAGCACAGCCTAAGCTTGCAGATCCCAAGGCCTCAATCTGGACTGTTTGCTTCGAGCTAAGACTATGGCTTTTCACTAGCCTCTAGCGGCTCGGCCTAAGCTTGCAGATCCCAAGACCTCACTCTGGACTGTCTGGTTGGAGCTAAGACTATTGCTTTCCACTAGCCTGTAGTGGCATGGCCTAAACTTGCAGATCCCAAGGCCTCACTCTGGATGGTCTGCTTGGAGCTAAAACTACGGCTTTCCACTAGCCTGTAGCGGCATGGCCTAAGCTTGCAGATCCCAAGGCCTCACTCTGGATGGTCTGCTTGGACCTAAGACTACGGCTTTCCAATAGCATGTAGCGGCATGACCGAAGCTTGCAGATCCCAAGACCTCACTCTGGACTGTCTGCTTGGAGCTAAGACTATGGCTTCCCACTAGCCTGTAGCCGCTCGGCCTAAGCTTGCAGATTCCAAGGCCTCATTCTTGGATGGCTGCTTGAGTGGGTGCCCGATACAGGAGCCAGGTGCCTTTGCCAGACGATAATTTCAATCACGTTTGGAACATATTAGTGATACATGGAAAATGCAGATCCTTCATCAGCCCACGAGTCTTGATTCTGTGATGTACATTCACACGTTCCAGGGTACGACATATGTAAAGATGGGATTGGAGGGGCAGGAGCGTGTGCGGTAGGCATAAGAAGAGTGCCTCCCCACGTTTCTGAGAGGGCAGTGGGAATAAGGTGCCCTTCTGCACAGTGCTGTGAGATGGTTATAATACATTCATGATGACTCACTCCTCCTAGGCAGGCCTGGTAGGGCTCACTTTATGAACAGGTTTATTATACATTTGGCTGGTAATCTAGGTACTCGCAGAGCTACAAAGAGGCTAAAAGAGAGGAAGAGAGAGTAATACAGGGAAGGAGGCCCCAACAAGGTACGTTAGGCACATACGTTACTTGTATAGCTCTGAACGCTGAGATGAGGTCACTCCAAAGCACCAAAGTGTATGAGGGGCGATGAAAGGGGGAGCACCAGTACCGAGAAAAGAGGTCTCCAAGTTCGTAGTTGTTACGTTCCGCCCTGCGTCCCGCTGCGCGGTGACGCAGGGCGTCCTAATAAAAGCCCCGCCCCCGCGTTCGGGAGGCAGTTCCGGGGCAGACCCAACATCAGCGTGGGTGTGCATTCTTTCCAGCTCCTGCTGGAGCTGCGCCACAGGCCGCGCGGCCTCTTTGATCAACGCCAGCCCCCGCGCGTAGGCCGCGGCCCGCGAACATAACAATGGCGACGAGGAGAGACGAACCTCACGAAAGGCTCGGTGCTCGGAGAGCACAATAACGCCACACAGCCATCGGCTAAATTTTTGGACACCCGGTGGGGGTGCCATCACACACGTGACCCCCCCCACCCAAAAAAAAAAAAAAAAAAATTTTTTTTTTTTTTTGTCTACCTCATCCATTCATGCTCTCTGCCACCAAGTCCACTTTTCTTCACTCCAGAATCGAGAAAACCAGGTGGCATCGAACTTCCAACACAAGGGAGCAGCATCACGGCGGGTAGGGAAGGCCAGGCCCTGAGTCGTAACACGGTGCCTGGATACGGCGGCACCTCCAAGGTAGGCCCAACGTCGCTGCATGGGTGGCCGTCAGAGACAACTACGACAACACGGATCAGGTCCACGCCAACATGGCGGCCGGCGCATCCACGCCTGGGCCCTCCACGCCGTCCAGAATTGCAGCAAACCTGTCCATGACGCCACCTCCACCTCGAACACAAGGCACTTCGTCGACACTGGTCCAGCCGTTTGACCCTTTCACGGATCCGTCGTCATGCGGTCCCAGATGGCAGCTGTGGATCCAGAAGTTCGAGATGGCGATGGAGTGCAAAGAGATCACTGCGCCCAGGAAACTGAAGGCACACCTTCTACACAGCGTGGGTGACGAGGTACTGCGCATTTTCAATTCCCTCAACGTTGATGATGGCCTGGATGGGTACCGAAGCGCGAAAGACGCCCTCACCGATCACTTCCTCCCTCAACTAAACCCAGACTATGAGACGTTTCTCTTCTGCACCACCTTACAGGCAGCGGAGGAAACCCTTGATGCATACCACACCCGCCTGAGAAAGTTAGCCATGTCCTATGAATTCACGAACGTGGAGAAGGAAATCAGGAGGCAGATCATCAACGGGATTCATTCGGAAAAATTGAGGCGCCTGATACTTAGTGAGAAGGGTATTCCCCTACAGCGGATCCTTGAACTAGGACGTCAGAGGGAACTGGCACACACCAGAGCGGCCAACATGGAGGCCACACTACACAGGCTGCAACCTGCTCTGAACACAGCTATGGTGGCCCGCGTCACCAACAAACAACCCTCGAGAGATGACAACAGTGGTGGATACGGCCAAAACAGGTGGCAACCGCGCGGTCCGGGATCCACAGAGTGTGGCTGGTGCGGTGGCCCACGACATGGCCGTCGCAACTGTCCTGCTCAAGGCACCACATGTGGAGCATGTGGCCGGAAGGACCATTACGCGAAGGTATGCCGATCAACGGACACCCCCATACAGCCCCCGCAGAACCAGCCGGAGAAGGCTGCGACTAAGAAAAAGAAGCAAGCCAGTGCCAGAAGGGTCGCAGTGGCCAGCTCTTCCACGGAGGATGAAGGGGATGATATCTCGGCGATGCTGCAGGCCCCCTCCAAGGACACAGACAGGAAAGGAAGGAAGGTATACATGGTGTCTGCACTATGCCAAGACCGAGGACCTCGCAGAAAAGCCGCCCGAAGGCGCAAATGCATGGTATCCATCCAAAACCAGTGCATTCTGATGACCATCGACACAGGCGCTTCGGTGAACGTCATGCCTGAAAGCATTTTCCTGACCCTAAGTCCTACACCAGAGCTGAAAAGCACCGACACTCTGTTGTATGCATACGGCTGTCGAAAGCCCCTGCCGGTCATTGGCAGGTTCCGCACCACGCTGGAACACGGAAAAAACAGACTATGGTCCAAAGTCTATGTGGTGAAGGCAGGTGTTGAGAGCCTCCTGAGCGGGGACGCAGCGGAGGATCTGGGGGTGGTCCAATTCATCGGCCATGTCAACGATGAAAAGGAAGTGGAGCAGATGCTGAACCAGTACCCTGACCTGCAAGAAGGCATAGGCTGTCTGAAAGGCAAAACCATCAAACTTCATATTGATGAGACAGTGCAGCCGAAAGCCGTCCGGCACCGGAGAACGCCTTTCCACATGAGAGAACAAGTGGAGCAGGAACTCAAGGCCCTGGAAGAAGCAGGTATCATTGAGGAAGTCACAGGGCCCACACCCTGGGTCTCTCCCATGGTGGTAACACGGAAGCCCAAGCAGCCTGGAAAGGTACGGATCTGCATAGACATGCGCCTCCCCAACACCGCCATCAAAAGGGAACGCCACATAACCCCAACAATCGACGAGATTGTGGCTGACCTCACAGGGTCGAGCATATTTTCAAAGATTGATCTAAAGGCGGGGTATCACCAACTCAGACTCCACAGAGACTCTCGATACATAACAACGTTCTCTACACATTTGGGGCTACGGAGATACAAACGCCTGAGTTTTGGAATATCGTCTGCCGCGGAGGTGTTCCAGCAGACCATCCAAGAGGTCATCAGGGGCATCCCCGGTGTCCTCAACGTGAGCGATGATATTCTAATTCACGCCCCCGACAAAGAAACACACGTCAAGAGGCTTCACGCCCTACTGGGCCGACTACAAGAGGTTGGGCTCACAATACACCGGGAAAAGTGCGAGTTCCTCAAATCCGAGATCACTTTCTTCGGCTACAAGTTTGGCAGCACAGGCATCTCACCTGACCCGCAGAAGGTCGCAGACATCCAGGCGGCAAGCCCACCGATGACCCCCACGGAAGTGCGCAGTTTCTTAGGCATGGCCACCTACTGTGGGAGGTTCATCCGAAACCTGGCCACACTATCTGAGCCGCTGCGGGAACTCACGAAGGCCAACGTCAAGTGGGAATGGGGGCCAACATGCCAGGACGCGTTCGAGAGCATCAAGGACTCCCTCTCAGCTGACACCAAGATGGCCTACTACAACACTGAACTGCCCACAGAGCTATTCGTAGATGCCAGCCCCGTAGGGCTCGGAGCCATCTTAATGCAAGTCACGAGAGAAGGGGAGAAGAGACCGATTGCGTATGCGTCGAGAGCCCTCACAGAGACCGAACAAAGGTACTCACACATCGAAAAAGAGGCCATTGCCGTGCTGTGGGGGTGCCGACACTTTCACCTCTACCTCTATGGGCGTCATTTCACAACAATCACGGACCACAAGCCCCTGCTACCAATCTTCATGGGAACATCTGCACACCCTCCGGCCCGAATCACCAAGTGGTTACTGCACCTCCAGCAATATGACTTTAATCTCGTCTATCAACCAGGCAGTGGAAACCCAGCGGACTATCTCTCCAGGCACCCGCGAGAGGCCACTCAACAAGAGATCCAAGTGGCGGCAGAAACAGAGGAACACATATGCCAAGTAGTGCGCGCAATGAGACCCAAGGCGGTGAGCATCGAGGAGATCGAGGCGGAAACGCACCAGGACCCGTGTTGTGACTTAGTGAAAAATGCCATCCTTTCCGGTGATTGGAAGACTTTCATGAGACACACACACAACAGAACAGCGGAAGCAAAAGGGTTTCTGTCCGGCATATTCACAGTGCGGCAGGACTTGTCAGTCACGGAAGGTGGACTGTTGCTACGGGGAAACCGCATAGTGATACCTCTCAAACTACAGGACAGGATAGTGGCCCTAGCACATGAAGGACACCAAGGACTGGTGAGGACGAAAGCCCGCATTCGGCACCGAGTATGGTTTCCCCAGATCGAGGAGCGGGTCGAGACACTCGTTGCCACATGCCTACCCTGTCAGATCACGGGGGCCCCGCCAGACCCGGAACCTATCATATCAGCAGAACGGGGCCGCTCTCGCTGGGAGGCCATCAGCATTGACTTCTGCAAGCTCCGAGAAGGCCTCCACCTGTTGGTGGCAGTCGATGATCACTCTCGATACCCGGAAGTCGAGGTAGTTGAGTCCACAGCAGCGGAAGTGGTAATTCCGGCACTAGAGAAAATGTTCGCGACTCACGGACTACCTATCTCAATCAAAAGCGACAATGGGCCACCGTTTACAGGGGAGGATTTCAAAAAGTATCTACAGGAACTCAATGTGAAGTATCATCACATCACTCCAAGACACCCCCAGGCAAACGGGGATGTAGAGCGATTTATGAGGACTATCAATAAGGTGCTCAGAGTATCTAAGGCCAACGCCAGCCCCTGGAAGGTTGACCTCTTCCGATTCCTCCGAAATTACCGGGTCACGCCTCACAGCACAACCGGCATTCCGCCAGCGGACCTCATGTTCGGCACCGTCATCAGATCCTCAATCCCGCATCACCCAAGCAGAACCCCGGACACGGTGAACGAGGAACGCACAGAGAGAAGGAGAAGGGATGCCAACGAACACATGAGTGGCAAGCGGAGAGCGAGGCCGTCCCATCATCAAGTGGGTGACCAGGTCATCATGCTACGAAACCCCTCCAAGTCTAAACTGGACACCAGGTACGAGGAACTTCCATGGACCGTCAGCAACCGGCATGGAACCATGGTGACGGTAACACGGGGAAGCCGCCAAGTGACGAGGAATGCGTCATGGTTCAAGGCCGTACCACGTACACTGTGGACCGACAAGGAGGGCCACTGTGAAGGCGAGGATACTCCTCCCAGTGAAGAAGAGCCGGAGGCCATCCCTGAGGACAACGGAGCGAGGGATGGAGACTGGGAGCCGGTGAATGAACCCGGCCTCGAGGACCCGAACCGCGAAGATGGAACAGAGCCGGAAGCAAGGGGGGGTGACCCCCGCGAAGGACGATACAGACTGAGAACAACAACAAGACCGCCAGCTAAGCTAAGTGACTATGTGTGGTAGATGGTACACTGCCCTGAACCCTACTAGCGGGGCGGCTGAGTGTTGAAGACGGACAGTTGTTGTTGGACCTCGCAGTTGTTTGGCAGTTATAGTTATGTGTGTTGTTTTGTTTTATAATAAAGGAGGAATGTTACGTTCCGCCCTGCGTCCCGCTGCGCGGTGACGCAGGGCGTCCTAATAAAAGCCCCGCCCCCGCGTTCGGGAGGCAGTTCCGGGGCAGACCCAACATCAGCGTGGGTGTGCATTCTTTCCAGCTCCTGCTGGAGCTGCGCCACAGGCCGCGCGGCCTCTTTGATCAACGCCAGCCCCCGCGCGTAGGCCGCGGCCCGCGAACATAACAGTAGTAAGGGGTTATCTGGAAACCCTGGTGTGGTTGTAGCTCTCGAAAGATCAGATGTCTCGACCCCTGCTGTAGGCGGGGATTTGACGGGAAATCAGGTGGTGGCATTAAATAGGAGCACGGCCTGTGAATGCTCTTTGAAGTCAGCAAGTAAAGTACTAGGAAAGGGAGGTCCATAGAAATAATTTCTTCACCTCTTCCAAGAGGCAGTGATGCAGCATGAAAGCTTAGCCTTGCACAAAGTAGCACTAGTGCACCCCAGCTCCACGATCAGGCAGGTGCTTCATACAGAAAAGCTGCATGGACACCAGGGTAACTTCTAATGCAGGTGGACCTGTGTTTGACGCACCTCTGCGATCAGTAGGGAGATCAGAGATCAGAGCTATCCTCGCTCTGAGGTCTCGGGAGGATAGCTCAGGGGTAACGTGCTTGCCTTGGAAGCAAGGCGTCACGGAGCAACAGAGGTTTGATCCCCGGGTCCGCGCCTAAGCGCGTTATAAATAACCAATCATATATATATATATATATATATACCCTGGTCCTGGCTGACTGGAGGTGCTTAAGACCTGATTGAGCCCTTTTTTGGGGGGGGCGGGTTGGTGTCACTGAAGTGATTGAGCGTCTCCAGGGATGGATTCTCTTTGCTAAAAGTGGGTCTCCATAGAGGTCAGGATTCACAAGAGCAGTCAATTACCTTACCAAGAATTTGATTTTTCAGGGAGCTTGGGTTGGAGGGGTGGAGAGATTGTATGCATAGTACATTTCAGGATGCGTAAGGGCCTGGGAGAGGGTACCCCGTACAGACTGGTTAGAAAGAAAGGGCAAGTTCACACAACTGACCATGACAGGGGTACAGGAAAGGGAATGCATATTATTTATTCATATATAGTAATAAAACTTGTCCACATTTCAAATAGTGAATTGATTTAACATTCATATATAAGAGCAACAATAGTTACATAGTCCAGTGCAACACTAGATATAAAAATACAATTACAAACACAGCAGCATTGCACATTGTAGCTCATACAATCTACAATCACAGCTACTGCATAGCGTCGGTGCCGTGACTCACCACAGTTCTATCACATGCACCTACATAATTCATAAAATACATATTAGAATGCATATTAGAAAACCTCGACAGCCACCTCCTAGCACAGGAGGGGCAATACAGAAGCCTACACAAACACAACATCACCATCCAGCTAGAAGTCCCTCAGCAGAACGCCCTTCCCAACTCCCCCAGTGGCGTGGCCAGCCTCTTTTGACTGGAGTGACCCAAGTGGGGCACTGACCTATGCAGGGGTGGCATGAAGTACGAGCGCACACACACACACACACACACACACACATACTGTTCATAGTTTAGGATAAGGAGGTGGCCAATCAGATTCCAGGGCTAACACGTGCAACTCCAGGCCACTCCCTGGACATGCCGATGCAACTCCCCCTCCCCACCCCACACAACGTCACCTGTAAATGCAACAGTGGTACCTACATAGCATCATAGCTCGTTGTTAGCCCAATCCGCAAGTCTCTGAATCGGGGCAGCCTGTGCGAACCATATCCCGGTGGGGAGCAGGATGTAAGCAGGACTCTCCTGAAGTCACCTCCTCCCACTTAAATCCTACACTTATCTCGACATAAAGCCATAGGACCCAATCTATGCAAATCTGCACTAGGGGCAGAGTTTGTGCTGTGTGGGACTCCCTCTCGCAGCAGCACTCTGCTCATTCTTGGACGTGATACATAGCCCAAACCCTCCTACCCATCTCACCTTGCCAAGCCCTAGCCACCGTAGACATGTTCTATGCATAATTCCATCCAATCTATTGTGTTTGCTAAAGAGGCCAATCTATGCGGCTTTCTCAACTCAGTCCCCTAACTCCAGGATGAGGGGGGGGGGCTCACAAGGCAGATGCGCGGACCCTTCAACACAGCCCCTAAAACAGACTCGCACAGTTGCTGCCTTGGTATCTGATCATGGGGGAGAAGGGTACAGGGTCCTGGGCAAAGCCCTGTGAGTCCCCCGCAGCGCGACTTCCCTGCAATGAAGACCTCAGAACTATACCGATCCCAAATGGTTATGAGAAGTGAGTGCCACCATCCACCCTATCAATCGGGTAGCATCTCGGTTACCTGAAGCAAGTGTTCTCCAGTTAAGGTCCAAGATCAAGGGGATCCCCTGGGGTGGTCAACGTGCTATCTAATGCCCGCCTCGAAGAACTGGCAATCTCCCAATGTACACCGATCTTCCTGTCCCAGGACTTTAACAGTACCCCGTCAGGTGCAAAGAGATGGCACATCCCATGTTCATATTGAAGGATCCAGAAAGCAATAAAGAATTTCAAGCAAGTTTCAAAAAATCTTACGAAAGAAACACATCGTACTACCGTCATAAGGGCGCATTTTGGAAATTGATTTGTGGCGACATAGGTGGGGTCAGATGAACAGTCGTTCTTCATTTATGATTAAGGGAAGATAGAAGGGGATCTGAAAAAGACCAAGAAGGCCCTTGCGTTGGATGGTAGTGTGGGAAAAAAACAAGTGTGCATTAAAGACGGGATAAAGTTCTTGCTTGATCATCAGGCTGCGAAAGTGGTCAATGTTATGTTACTGGCATGCTACTAGGTGTACTATGGGGAACAGGGTGAGAGAGCCTTGATGCTCTTAGCGGAAAGGCTATAGAAGCAGCAGCTGCAGAGATCTATAGTCAGAGTCTGCACGATTGCAAGAATGTCGCAAGATACTAACAGAAAAATCTTAGAGTTCTACACTATAGGGCAGAAAAAGAATCGTAACTAGTCCACTTATGTAGCTTTTCCTCAAAATTGGCTTTCTGGAAAGGGCTTGCCGTGACTCTTTGGTTGCAGACTAGGATGTGAATGATGGATGAGGCATTCCCAGCTGTTGATACCCATTGCCAGTGTTCTTTTCTCCTCGTTCTCCATCCAAGCTCCCACTCTCTGGAACTCCTTTCCACTCTGCATCTGCTGCAAAGAGGATCACCTCTCGTTCAGGAAGGCCCTCAAATCCCGGCTTTTACCTGCAGCAAACTGACAAACGTTCCCCACTTCATGCTTAACTTCATGACATCTAGACCATGAAACTGATTGTACCTACCCAGTAGATCCTCCAACACAAGGTAAAGTATAATCCCAGAGCAGCCCGAACAAACTGATGCCACAGGGACATCTAAGCAAAATGACAGCTGATGCCCATGGTACATAGTTATACACCACTTCGGTGGAAAATAGCCGCAGGCATGGCCACCCACCCGCAGGCATTCGCTTCCATACACCAGACCAAGCAGTCTCCAGAAAGGGCTCCCAAGCCGGGCCCCTGCCGGGGCCCACTCCTTACTAGCCCCAGCCACATTGACACCTCAGGCAGTCTGTGTAGCTGAAGCACTGCACCGTAACACGGGCTGCCTGCAGTTGTCAGCACTTCAGATTAGAAAAAAAGAAAAGGCATAGCCTTTTGATTTTTTCTAAACCAAAGTACTGACACCTGCAGACATCCTGTGTAACCGTGACTGCTACATGGCTGCCTTTGGACTCTGTACTCAGAAACAGGAGGAGGGCCAGGCTCTCCTATTGTTTCTGAGTAAAGATTCATCCGGCAGTATGAAAGCCCTTTAAGTGTGCTGTTAAAGGGCTTTCATGCGGCCTGACGACTCTTTACTCAGAAACAATAGGAGAGCCGGCCCTCCAGTCCTCCTCCCGTTTCTAAGTACAGATTCATCATGCAGCAGACAGACCTTTCACCCAAGGAGTCAGTGGGTTTAAACCATGCGGCTCCTTGAATGAAAGGGCTACCTGCTGTGTCTGAGTACTGGGGCGCACCAAAGGTAAAAATGCCAATGCATCCCAGCTACCCTCCTTTCACCACCCCCCCCTCATTAGGGGAGGGGACTGGTGAAAGCAGGAGAGCTAGGGGGGGCTCTCCTTAGGGGTGCAGCCTAAGTACACACGTATATAGGCCATGCCCTTAACAACAGCGTCCCTCGATTTAGCATTCCACCTAAACTTCTGGATGAGACACTTACCACAAGAGCACGCGAACGTGTTATCACCAGGACTGTGAAATCACTTTCTAGGATTGTACTCTGCAGGAAATATTTAAATACAGCTTTATAGGTTTAAAAGGTACGCATAGGTGACCCCGCTTTGAGGCAAGTCAGCCTCTCATTCGGCCCACCGTATCTTGTGCAAGCAGGAGCATGTGGCTACAATGACATCACCATGCCTTTTTCTGGGTATGCATATGTGCGATCTTGGGTCAGGTAAGTGCACACGCATACAGGTGTGATGATGTCACTATGCTTGTGTGTACTGTGATGAATCTTGCAGAGACCTCACATAATCCCAACCTAAAGTCTCCTCCCAGGTGGCTATGAGAAGGCAGCCGCTATCTGACCCTAACCCTAGTGGTGGTATTAGCCTGGTGGATCACCTGGGAGGAGAAGACCCCTAAAGGAATAGGATGGCTCCGCTAGGAGAGACGCAGTAAATATCTTCTTCGTTGGGAGAGAATTCCATGATGCTTGAAAATGTAATGGTTGTTGTTATAGAAGGAGCTTCCCTTACCAAAACTACCCAAATTGTTGGAGATGAAAACCCTTATAATCAACGGGGGAATAATATGTAGAAATCAGAGAATACATATTCCTACTTTTGATGGTTATGATTCCCCGTTGGGTGTGCTCTATAATGCCCAGAATCAATCATTGATTCCCTTACAAACCACCACTCAAAATGTGTTTCCATGTGTATAGAAGTAACAAAAAACGTCTGCCAAGCGGGAGACTATTATAATGAAGGTAAAAAAAAGAGTGGTAGTCGTGTCGTGATGGACAGCTGGACCAGCTAAACAGTGTAACAGCGACTTTAGAAGTGACTTTGCTTGAAGCACACGCGCTGAACCGCGCGTCTGGCCTTTTTGAGGCTTTCTGTGAAAAGGGGCGGAGCAACCCAACAAAAATATTTTAAAATAGTGTATTTAGGGACTTTATTTATCAAGGTGTCTCCTAAATTATATTATAATGGTCCCACAAGCTTTTAAGGTCCTTATTGCACACCAAGTAGTAGAGTTCAAATGAGTCCAGGAAATCACTGCAGTCTTTCAGTATTCCACCAGCGAAACAGAGACTTTAGAAGCGAGTTTGTTTGAAGCGCCAGGAGCGAAAATGTATTTCCAAAGGCAGTTAAGCAGAGTAAGACTTTTGAGGAAAAGAAGAACAAGAACATTAGGGACTTCCGATCCCATAATGCCCTAAGTACTGGGACGAGGAAGAGGAGCTCTGAGGTGCAGAACTGTTATGTGCAGGCTAGTGGTTCTCATGACCCACACCTGAGCGGGACTTTTGAATATTTAATGCCACTTCAGGTGTGGGCCATTAGAAGCAGAAGGATAAGTGAGCAGCATGAGTGGAAGGAGCAGAAAGAAAATGCTGGGACCGCCTCTGTGATTTCAGCCGAGCACAGTGCTGTGAGAGTCATAGAGCCTGGGACTCCAGCTTTTAGAGGACACGTAGCAGGAAGCAGTGCAGTTGTGGGCTTTCCCATGGGAGCGAGGAGCTCTCCAAGTGCAGTGTCCTGCTCATTGTGGTTGGTGTTCACCGGAGCACGCAAGGGGAGTGGCAAGCTCCTGTTTCAGCAAGCATGGGCTGCAGGAGTATGACTGGAGCTGTCAAGCTCCCAGGACCTGATGTGTGAGGAGAAGACCGAAGCGGCAGCAGGTCGAGCGGACACTCGAGGAGACGGGTGAGTTGGCCTTCATTAGGTGACCCTTCCGGCACTCCATACTAGACCACTGGCTGCTAACGGTCATATTGAATTCCGAACTGATAAATTAAAGTATTTGTTGCCTAATACACACATTGGCGGTAAGCAGAAGGACAGGGATTCTAACAGCCATTGCCAAAGTAAAACAGGGACAATACGTCAGCAACATTATAACAACCATTGCCAAAGCAAAAAAGGGCCAATATTTTGGAGCCAGCATTGCCAAAGCAAAGAGGAGGTAATACTGGAACTCAATAACAACCAGCATTGCCTAAGTTAAAAATGGGTGATCATAAGAGGAAGGGGAAATCGTTTTCCTAAAGAAAGAAATGTGAATAAGAGACACTGGGCCACATCAGGGGGGTTGCGCAGAGCGGCAAAAATGTGCTGGTAATGCTACTACCACTGCATTACCACTCTGCACAATCCCGAGTTTGGGCGGAAAGTTGGAGGTTTACCTCCAGCTTCTTGCTGGAGGTAAAACTGTCCACTTTCCAGCCATTTGCAGCGCTACTACCGCAGCACAAATTGCACCCTGGTAATAGCACCCAGCATGCCCCATAAAGCCTTATGGACTCTAAATAAAATGGGGACTTGCAGCCTTACCACAACTCAGGATCCGGCACTAATAGTGCTGGACCGAGTTGCAATAACGCTATTTGCATTGGCAGAATCCCGGCAGAATTGCTGCCGGGATTCCACCAAACACCTGATGAGGCCCATTGTCCGCAGTTAACTGGTGTGGTAGTAGATACCCAAAGATGGCAGGACGGAAGCCCTCCTTTTAGAATGAATCAAGGGGGGGAGTAACGTAACCTGGACAACAAGTGGCAAACATACCAGTGGAACAAACAGCATCAATGTGTATTGCACCTTTATGAAAGAAGTTGTGAATTTCAATCATGGTGAAAGTCAAAGACTTTTTTAAAGTGTGACGAATGCCACATCACAGAGTGCTTATCCTGGCAGGAGAGTATACCAGGAAAGGGCTGTTACTGGTTAGCTCTGGGAGGTTAGTGGACCAGGAAGAAAATATCAAAATACTGCATTGTGGTGGAAAGTGGTTGTGAAAAAGAAAGTGGAAAGTCCACTAAGCTATTTGATGAACTGTACTCTTTGTACCTAATGCAGTACCTCGCGACGGACCTTGAAACAGAACATCTCACAACTGCCAACGATGCTAGATGCTTCGGCAATACAAGATAACCGCACTGGAAAAGACCAGAAACACTCAGGACCAGAAACACCCAGGAGCAAATGGGAAAACAACACCCTCACTCCTTTTATCACCAAACCACTAGGGCACCTACAGCAACTGCAACAAGATACAGAAGAGGAACCAGAAGAAGTCAGGGACAACCCAATACAAAACCTAGCAGATCTACTCAATGACGAAACAGATGCCAATGAACACACCGCACATCCTGACATCAATAAGGAAAACCTCCAACAAGACCAACATATGAAGAAACATGGAAGAAAACAAAACAATTCTATAAAAATACACTGCAATCTTATAAATGCTAGATCAATGTCCAAACATGCTACAGAACTCTACGATCTGCTCTACGACAGTGGAATAGACATCTCATTCATCACAGAAACCTGGCTAGATGACAACTACAAAGTCACACTCAGCTGTATATCCGACAATTTCAAATGTACACAAAATAGGAAAAAGTGGAGGAGGACTTGCAATATCCTACAAAGAACACCTGAAAATAAAAACAGACAACCTGCTAAACATCAGAAACTTCGAATCCCTCATCCTTCTTTTGACTGCTAAATTTCGTAGACACATTCACAGAAGCCATCACGAACATAGCCATCAAACAAGACAACCTGATCATCCTCGGGGGCTCCAACATATGGTTTGAAGAAGAGAAGCCAACTCTCAAAAATCACTAATCAAGCAACTCGAGACAATGAAACTACGAATCCTCGAAACCATCAACCGCAAGCCTGGATGGAACCGACGTAGACAAAAGAGCAGACCTAATCCAAAAATGGATCGCCAATACAATAGACAACATCTCCCTGGAAAAATCCTTCCCTCCTTCACAAAACAAAGCAGTGGCAAGATGGTTCACACCCCACCTCACTACAATGAAGAAAAAAAAACTGGAACTGGAACTAGAATTGAGGAAAAATTATGACCAGGCAAAAAGAATAAACTACCAAAAACAAATCAGATGGTACAAAAAAGAAATCCTCAAAGCCAAAAAGAAATACTACGACAATGATTCACAATAGTGACCGACACCCAAAAAGTATTATTCAACATCATAAATGTGATGAGAATCCCACCTATTAGCAACAACACACCAGTACCTTCACAAAAACTATGCAATGACCTTGCAGACCGCTCAAAAATAAAATCACTGACATACATCAGCTCATACAATGCAGACCAATCGACCAGACCGTGCACTATGCCCCAAAGACCCTGGAAGGTGTGAATAATCTGCAAAGCTTCACATAAATATCAGTTGAGAGATTCATCAAGCTGGTGAAACGTAGCATTAAAGTAGGATCACCGATGGACCCCTGCCCACCAGACCCCTATAGATCAATACTCCAATAATCACACAAGGTACTCTCCTGGAATGCCAGAGATATCTCTTCAACCAATCACTCTCAACAGGGAGAGTACTGCAGTCTTTCAAAACTGCATAGATGAAAACCAATCCTCAAGGATACTACAGATGATGTGGAAGACCTCTCTAACTACAGACCAATATCAAACATTCCCTATCCAGCAAAACTGATAGAAACCTATGTCTACGAGCAAACACTGGAATATGTAGAAACATACCAACTGTTGGACCAGGCACTGGTCAGTTTCAGACCTATGAGAGGGACAGAGACAGCACTTCTCTCTATCTGGGATGACCCAAAGACCAACGCAGACTCCAACACAAACTCTGCTTTGATACTACTTGACCTCTCTGCACAGTTCTACAAAGTCAACCACAGCATCCTAATCAGACGACTGGAAGAATCAGGGATCACAGACACAGCATTGACCTGGATTAACTCATTCCTATCTGAAAGAACAGAAAAAATATGGATAAAACCATTCAAATCAGCGCTGCGAGACGCCACCTGTGGAGTGCCACAAGGATCCTCCCTATCCCCTCTACTCTTCAACATCTACCTGACCCTACTGATCAACCTCATCAAAAGGCACAGCCTCACATGCTACAATTATGCAGATGACACCGAAATCATCTACAAAATCGAAGATGTACAACAGGAGATCGCAACGCTAGTAGACTGTCTGAAAGAACTCTACGATTGGATGAACACTAACAGCCTCAAACTCAACCCGGGCAAGACAGAAATCATGACCATATCCAAAAGCCAGGAAAGCAATCAATACATCCCATGGCCAACAGAATTGGAACAGCGCCCATGCCATCAAAACAATTGTCAAAAACCTTGGAATCCTAATGGACAACGAGCTAACACAAGAACCGCAAGTAAATGCAATAATCAAAAAATGCTTCTTCCCTCTACACACAATCAAAAAGATCCTACCATTCCTCTCCTTTTTGCACAAACCACTAGCCATCATCTTCCTAATTATGTCCAGGATTGACTGCGCCAAAAGCCTATGCCTCTGAATTCTGGATTACCTACTAAAGAATCTGCAACGTATACAGAGCGCCGCAGCCAGGCTCCTCCTTAAACTATCCAAAGAGACCGCATCACTCCTGTACTAAAGATGCTACACTGCCTGCCAGTCAAAAAACGAATCACGTTGATTCTGGAGTGTTGGCCGACCTAGCAGCAGCTTTAGCCAACTGCTCCTACTCTCTCCCCTGCCTGTGGATATTAAACCTAAGGAAAGAATACAGGGAATAAGAAGAGGATTGATGTGCCAGAGAATCCTATCCCAAAAAAGCCAAAGCAAGAGGGCGAGATGGAGGAGACACCCATCATTAGTGATATCTACTCCCTTTTACTTAAGGTATCTCAGAACGTGCAAGAGATGAAATGCTCCTTAAATGAATTGACTTCAAAGGTGAACCATCTGGAGATCAGAGTTACATAAGTTGAATCGGGTAACTCTGCTTTGGCATCTGAATACAGAGCATGTAAAGACTTAAGGTCTGAGATCTTGTTCTTAAGAAATAAGGATTTATCACTGTAAATTGAAAGCAGGAACTTGAATCTACGTTTGCTGGGTTTACCGGAAAATGACATGCATAAGGATTTGGATTCTTGAGTCCTAGTGGTCCTGAAAGATGTGCTGGGCAAGGAAATTGTGTCCTCTGGTGACTTGTATTATTCCTATAAGACTGGGAAAATCATGAAGGACAGTCCTAGTCAGATAATGTTGGTTCTAACCAAGGTTAAGGCAAAGGAGAAAATACTGAAGACAGCAATGGAAAAGGGAAGCTTGTTCTAGAAGGAAAATCACTTGCTATTTTTCTGGATTTTCCCAAGTAGATTGTTGCGAAAAGGAGGGCTTTTATGGTTGCCAGAACTATTGCATGGATAAAAACATCAAAACTATGTTGGTGAAACCGGCAACTCTGAAGATCTACATGGAAAAAGGCATGAAAATAACAGAAGACCCTGATGAGGCTGAACGCTGGCTCATGGAGGCAGATTCCATTTGGCTTGCCCAGGATTAACCTTTCCCTTCATTAGTATAACATTGGGTTAATTCTCAGCACTGTTTCTTTTTGATTTAAGAATTTCATGCCATTACTGTAGTTTGTTTATTGATATATTATATTTCTGTATCGTTTACAAGCCTTTATTTACTTATTAGTGTGAGTATGTTCAATGTGGATTACCGTTTAAAATGGCTCCATAAATTATGCGTGATGTAAAGGGTGTGCGTGCAAACAGAGAGGTCCTTTCCTTTAAAAGGAAGTGAAGCCAGAGTATTCGTGATGGTGGTGTTTTCGCCTTTCTGACTGCGTGCACAGTTGATGGATCAGAGTTGAAGTCACCAAGCAACATAGAACAGCTATTGAAGGTGGGTGCGGTTATGGAAGGCTGGTAGAGGCGTCTGATTCAGGTCGGTGCATAGGATAGGGTAGACCGTTGCATGCGGTTGTTAGTCCCTTCGTCTCCCGTGTGGAAGACAGCACTGAAGCTACATAGGCCCCTGGAGGTGGAAGGCCCAGGGACATAAAATGGGAGGTGGGAATTGAAGGGGAAGTGGACATGGGGAGCACCTACCAGGTGCCTGCCCATTAGCACCCAGGTGTGGAGGGTGGGCCAAAAGGCTCAGAGGACAAAGGAGTCCCAGACTCCTTGGTGCTCCTGCCAATCAAGAGGGTGACAGGGGCAGGTGACAGCACGGCAGTCCCCGCCCCTGACACACACACATCAAAGGCCCCGCTCCCATCCGGATGGATGGGGGACAAAGGGCCTTTTTGATACTTCAAAGGGGGCTACCTGCCCCCAAGCCAATTGTGGCCTATATCTGAGGAGGTCAAGATAGCCCACAGTCATCTGTCCCCTCTCGCCAGCACTTGCAGGAGCAGTGCTTACACCATCCTCGCAGCAAAAGAGAGGCGAAAATTCATTCAAAAACCTCCCTCCCTCGCTCTAAGTAGACATACTACCGACTTGTGAATAGTGGATAATTAGGACATGCACCAGTTAAAATATATAGAAATTCACAGAATAGAGCAGGCGCCATTTAAAATGTATGTGTTCACAGGAATCCTCAAAGTAAGAAGTTGTTATTTTCCTTACTGGAAGTAAGAAATAACCAAACTACAGGGGCAGGTTGCCAAACTTGAGGTAAGTTTGATGAAAGCGCAAGGCCAGTAATCCACCACTAAGGAGGAAAAGGCATAACATAACCAAATAGGCAAATGCCTCAACAAACAGGAAACGTTTAAGACAAGGCAAGCACCAATTAAAAAGGTATAAGTTGAAAGGACTAGCCAAATAAAGAAGTTATCATATGCCTCATTGGAAGTAATTAAATAAGCAAACCACATGGGCAGCTTGCGAAGCTTGAGCTAAAGTTTAATGAAAGCTAAGCCCAGTAATCCACCACTAAAGAGGAAAAGGCATAAATAACCAAAAAGGCAAACGCCTCACAAAGCAGAAAGAATATTAAGAGAAAGTAAATTGAAAAAAAATAAAAATAAATAAAAATAAAAAAAGAAAGTAAATTGGCCAGTGTGAGGCATCCAAGTGGTAATTATCAACTAGCACTAATGCCTCATTAGGCAACTTCAAAGAAAGAAGTTACCATATACCTCATCGGAATTAATTAAATAACCAAACCAGACAAGCAGGTTGCCAAACTAGAGATGAGTTAGTGATGAAAGCTGTATCCCAGTAATCCACCACTAAAGAGGAAAGGCATAATAAACCAAAAAGGCAAACGCCTCACAAAGCAGGAAAATAGTAAGACATGGTAAACTGGCCAGGTGAGGAAGCCGGTTGGTAAGTATTAGTAGCTACTAACACCTCGCAAGAGGCAAATTAAAAGAAAATCATCTGGAATTGAAGGAAACAGACCAAGAAATTGGATATTTACAATGCCTCTCAAGGGGCCAATCCTAAAATAGGAGTACATTTCTGATGTAGTCCCCAAAACAAGGAACAATGCATAAAACCAGGGGTACGGCAAAATGACTCTCCAGGATGCAGGGGAAAAATAATCACGCCCCTCAATGGGACAACCTCAAAAAGGGAGGATATATCAGAAGAAAGGCTAATAATGCCATCACCAAAAAGGTGCAAACACATAAAGGAAAAGAAAAGGCAAATGCCTCACCTGGACGGGTAATTGAAAGAAACAAACTTTGAAAGAAGATGAATGCTGTTGGCGAAGCAATTGAGTTATCACATAAGTAAAGTTTGAATTTGAGAATGTAACTCAAAAGCAAAGAAAATAAACCGGACATAGCTCACACGCTGGGTCCACAGAATGTCACAAGCTTTTGTATGATGGGCGGCAGGGATCAGCCTTGAGTTGGCCCTACATGGTAGTAGGGACCCCGCTCACCTGATCCCCGGTTCCCAAAATATTTGTGCTTTGTTTTTGTTGGTCGGTTTTCTTTGCACCGATCATGATACAATAAAACTTGTGGCCAAAGTTCTTTCCACCTTATCTTCTTGTCAGGCCTCATCATTATGGTTCTAGCACTAAAACACTTCCAGGCTTATAGAAGCATCGAGAGGTAGCTAGTACTTGCATGCAAAAAGAGGGTAATTTGAAAGAACGCAGAAATGATTGGATGATTTCAATGTGGAAACTGCCTCTCTGTATTTAACACCGATCTAAAGGGCACCTAGGTAATACCAACCAGAGTGTAATTAATGTAATCATACGGATGCACAGTCAACTTGGGAAGTGTAAAGCATGTGTGTTTAAACGTCAGCCGTGGCCGAGGGACTTCGGGTGGAGGGGTGCCAATCTTTCGTGGCCAAATGATGAAGCAATTTCAAGGGATTACTCATGCTTGTTTTATCGACCGCTTTGTCTGGCAGCTAGTGTTAAAAGGTTGGACCTGGGATGATGCAAACATTCAGAAAATGAGTGCTTGGAAGAGCGGTGTGCGGGGATTCAATTCATTAGTAATGGTGTTTGGTTTAACTGCATGCCTTATGGTGCATAGGCGAGGGCGCGCTAGTACCATTGACAACATTGCTCAACTTCATGGGCTATGGATAGGCACAGGAAAATGAGTGCAGTAGTAATGACCAGCAGACGGAATGTTTATGTTTATGTGTTTATGTTTATGTTTATTGTGTTTATATGGCGCTTTACGCCAAAGCGCTTTACGCTATAACAACAAGAAAACAATAACAGTAGAAGCAATTACAAAATATGAGTCAAACCAATAATACAGCAACTAGAACAATTTGCCAGTGGAGATAAATGAGGGAGGAAGGGGTGGAGAGGGGAAGGAAGTGGCGAATAGGAAGTGAGATAAGCGAGAGAGGAGAAGAGGGGTCTTAAGAGGAAACGAGGTAAGATGAGGAGGATAAAAAGGGGGAGAGGGGACGGTGGAGGAGGATCAGAGTATCAGGGAGGGGAGTAGAGAAGAAGAGATTTTAAGGAGACATGAAAGGAGGAATAAGTGGGGATGGAACGGATAGAGAGGGGAAGGGAGTTCCAGTGGAGGGGGGCAAGGAGCTGAAAGGAGCGAAACGAGAGGAGGCACATGGGGATGGGGAACAAAGAGAAGGAAGAGATCTGCAGATCGGAGGGAATGGGAGTGAGTGTAGAATGAGATGAGAGAGGAGAGATATGGGAGAGCAAAATCATGAAGAGATTTAAAGACAAGACAGAGGAGGTGGAATTTGAGTTGGGAATGAAAGGAAAGCCAGCCAAGATGTGAGAGCGAGGAGGAGATGGAGTTGTGAGGAGAGAGAAGACAGAGGGTATGAATGGCAGAGTGGTAGAGGGATTTGAGGGGGGCAAGATGAGAAGCAGGGAGTCCGAAGAGGAGAGAAGAACAGTAGAAAAGACGAGAGAAGAGAAGGGAGGAGATTAAAAGTTTTGTGGCGTGGAAGGTTAGAGAGGAACGTACTTTGCAGATATTGAAAAGGTGGTAGCGACATGTGCGGGAAGTGAGAGAAATATGGTGGGTGAAGGAGAGGGAGGAGTCAAAGTAAATGCCTAGATTAAGAGCATGGGCAGAGAGGGGAAGATTATTGGCAGAAAAGTGAATAGAAGGAGGGGGAGAAGGAGGAGGAATAGTGTTGGAGGGAAAGAATAAGACTTCATTCTTGTCTGTATTGAGAGAGAGAAAGTGGGATGACATCCAGTTTTTGATGGCAGTAAGACAAGAAGAGAGTTTAAGATGGAGGTCAGGAGTGAAGGAAGAAAATGTGAGGAAAAGCTGGGTGTCGTCGGCGTAGAAGTGGTGAGAAATACCGAAGGAGGAGATGATAGGGGCGAGAAGGGAGGTGTAAAGTGAGAAAAGAAAAGGGCCAAGGACAGAGCCTTGGGGTGCACCATAGTCCAAGGGAAGCGTAGAAGAGGTACGACCACCCCAGGAGACTGTAAAAGAGCGGTGGGAGAGGTAAGGAGAGCCAGTTGAGGACGGAGCCTTTGAAACCTAAAGAGGAAAGAGTGTTGAGCAGTAAGGATGGAGAATGGAGTAAGAATAGAGTAAGAATGGAGCTATACATGCAGAGCATTGTAGAGCATGCGTCAAAATAAAGTAGCACTGCTGGAGAATTTATGTACATGAGTAATACGATACTAGGGTGTGTATAGCAGTATCTACATAAACAGAATAGGATATAGTGGAAGCTTGTGTCTATCAATACTTTCAAATGCAGGAATCGGAATTCAGCAAGTTATGAGATTAAACATATGCTTTCCATTTTAAGCTTGAAGCTGTGTGGTTCCGTTAGTGACAAGTTCGTTTTTGAAATTTGCAGTGGTTGTCCAGAGTCCGAAGGATTCAGGATGCCAGCAATAATTAAGGGGGTACTTAATGCTAATAATACATGGGGGAACACAGAGCCATCTTAAGCTTTTTTGGGGCCCTGGGCATGGACATCTTTGGGCCCCCCCTCAATCAAACCAAAGGAATTGAGTGATCAAGTATATCTGGTGGCACCCCCCGCCCACCGTGAGCAAAATCCATAGGTAGACATGCCACATCGCAACATTCAAAATAAGCATGTTTACTCCCTTTAAATACCCTTAGCCTCTTTATTCTTGCTCTGATCAGATTGATAAACAAGTAGCATTTGAAGGCCAACATTAGCAATCTACGAATAGGTTACTTCTCTTCTAGTATATTAACAGGATACTTTTTATCAATATCATCCGAGAAGGTATGCAGCCTGTAGTATTTATGCAGTACTGTATGTAAAAGGTACATGTAACCCAGAATAGGCAGAGAGCACACATTAGCTGACTCAGAGAATACAAAAGTGCTCAAGCATGGATAGAGTAGACCAATTGTAAGGAAGGGGAAAGCTACACATACCATAGCATGGATAGTGGAGGCAGATTAGAAGCTACCAGGAAGGTGCCTCTATCCAGACAGACTGAGATTAGAAGTGGGACATGGTTTTCAAATAGTGTTGCCATTAGAGCTCAGGGGAACAAGTACCTATGGTATGCAGTATATCAATGCTCACTATTATAGTGGTAGTAACCCTTTAGGCAGTGAAACCATGAGTGAGGCTTTTATGAAGATCATACCCTGCGAAGGAAATCACACTGAGGGGCTGACAATATTGAAAGGTTTAAGGACTCGCAAGACTGAGAGGTTAGGCAATACAAGATTAAATGAGATGCCCAGGATCACATATTGCTTTAGGGGGTGAAGCTGGGATTTGTACCAACTCTGCAATTTCTGCATTTGAACACTTTCTTTTCCAGCTCTTACCATGTACTGAAACTATTTAATTTTATAAAACTGACTTGCAAAGTACACAAATCACATTTCCAAACCTGACCATTTTAAAAACCAAAATATTACATAAGGGTGTTACGCAAAAATGGGAATGATTATAGCTACATTGTCTCCATCATCAAGGGAAGCATATAAGTACCAGCATACCAATCGATGTAATATAACAGATTTAATCAAGGTATGTCTTTTGTACTTCTTTTAAGCTTTAAATACTTGCAAAACAATGGCTTGTGAAGTTGTCATTCATAAACATGCAGAAAAACCTTTAACTTTTATACAAAAAGCAAAAAGTTGCGTCAAACGAACAGACCTTAAAATATGCTTGTCCAATGCCTACAACATCTGGTCCACTCTCTCTCCTGTCTACCACCCCTTCCACTCAAATGGCCTACATAAGAAGAAAGATGAAGTAATGGGCTAAACGATGCCACCAGCATGCAAGAAGGCGATCCTCACAGAAGACAGCACAGTAATGCAACAGATATATGATTTGACCAGGATCACTGTATCGTCTGCTGGCAAAGCCTGGATACAAGCATGAAAACTTTGGTCCCACAGTCTTTTATTCATTTGGACTAATAGTTTATGCTTATCTTTGGAGGGAATTGCCTAGATTTTAGAACGCCCCATCTGAACAAACCAATTTCTAGACCATCACCATACGAATGACATGTTAGTTTTTATCGCAACCCCTATCTGGTGCAGGAGCATTGCTGATAATTGCACCTCTTATGTTGCAAAACCAAGTACATATGCAGGTAGGTTTATAAACTTCAGTCATAGGAAAGGTTCAGCCAGCCTTGCTGGAATGTGCTCTTCTAATCTTTCATATGAGCACATATCTCTGCAATGCGTGCTTAACACACTGAGCTACCGTCTACCATTGGGGCACTCAATTTATCAATATAGATTTCAACTTTGGCTATTGCACATGAACAACATAATTACCACACGAAGGCAAGAATGCTACAGAAGTTGTGCCATATGAAACACACACACTTTGTATTCCACAGTGAACATAGAAAGCATTACATGATTAATTGATCAAGGCAGAATGTACTTGTCAAAACAGACAGAGAATAGGTTTAGCGCCTCAGCAGCATGCCATACAATCTCCTGGCATGTACTATTTAAGTCTGGTGAACAATGGAATCTTACTTTAGATCAGGCAGCCTTGTGGGGGCCCCCTCTTGCCCCTTTTCCCCTCCCATAAAGACGTCTCTGGGGGAACATACTGATTAGGCTCATTGAGGGTCTAAATGATAATCGTCTGCATTACTCTTGACTACAGTGGTGTGTTGTGGTATTGATGAATGTAAGTGTAATTACAGAGTGGGGACATAGATTTGGGGGATGAAATATTAGGACATTTGGCTATTCAAATTAGTTTAAGATGTGCAGTTAAGGATTAGATTCTTTGGGGAGGGGGCCGGGCCGGTAAGATCTCTCTTTAGGAAACATGGGAAGGTGCTGCTGATGGTTTTGTACTGAAAAAGCCAAACGGATATGTTCTGTTACTGAGCTTGTTTGTACTTTGTTTTTGTGTTGGTGAGTGTTTGTTCACAGAGTCGGTTTCGTGGAAAACCATTATCGATCAGCATAACAAAAACACCATGAAAATTGTTTTTTGGAATGTGAAAGGGGCAAACTGTCCTAATAAAAGAGAAAGGATTTAAAATAGACTAAATTAACTAGGAGCGGTCATTGCCCTATTACAAGAGACACATATGTTAGAAACCGATGCAGAAACATTTTAACGTGGATGGGTGGGGCATGTGTTTTGCTACGGCTTTACCTTGAGCTGCATGGCAGTTTGTACTCTGATCAGGAAATATTTGCCAATATCTGATATTATATGTAGCAAGGATACTGGTGGAAGAATAATTTGTATTAATCTGAAAGTTCAAAATGTCACAGTGTATGCTCCGAATGTAGGGATGGACAGTTTTTTGTAGCACTAACACAGTTTATACAGAATCTGAATCAACAAAATCTTTTGATGGGAGGAGATTTCAATATCACATTGGAACCCTTGTTAGACAAAGGTATGGTGACTGTCAGCAATGAAAGCAAAATGAAGCGGGATGGCATGAGAGACTTTATGGGAGAATTTGGCTTAAAGGATATGTGGAGAACTCAACACCCACAGGACAGACGATACAGATTTTATTCAGGGTGTCATACAACATTCTCACGCCTAGACTTGCTCCTAACATCAGGGACTGACACACACAACTGTGCCCAAAGCAAAATGAATACTATACTAATGTCAGACCATGCACCAGCCTTAATAGATTTGTCTTTGACATACCCAATGCCGAAGAAAAGTATTTGGAAAATGAACGTCACTTTGCTAGAGGATGTCGAATTAGTGGACGAGATAGTGACAGAAGCTAAGTTCTTTGTGCAATAAAACTGGATGGCAGACGTAGAGGTGGAATGTGTTTGGGAAGCGTTCAAATGTTGCATGCGAGGCGTGTTAATTGACCTTTCTAGTAAAAAGAGAAAGGATAGGGATCTAGAGTTGAGGGAATTTACGGAAGAAATAGAAGAAATTGAAAAAAAGCACTATGTTAAAACATTCACCGGAATCTTGTTCAGCACGAACAGTCAAAAAAAGGAAACTAGAGAGGATTCTGACAGAAAAAACAGAAGTACAATTGTTCAGAACAAGAAGTAGCTACTATGAAGGTGGTGAGAAATGTGATCGCCTCTTAGCACACCATTTTAAGGTTACGGAGAATGAAAAATCAATCAATGCCATTGAATGCCAGTCAGGGGAAATAATTGTTGAACCGTCACGGATTAATAAAGAATTTAAAGAATACTACCAAAGGTTGTACACATGTGAGGGGAAGATGGGAAAGGAGCGCTTGAAAGATTACATAAGCAGCTGCAACCTTAAGAAGTTAGACTACGAAGGAAGTTCAATTTTAGATAAGAATCTAGACATCGAAGAACTTAAAAGAGCAGCAGGCCAACAAAACACAGGGAAATGTCCGGGGCCTGATGAATTGCCAGCTGAATTTTACAAGGTTATGCCAAATGAAGTGTTTGCTCTGCTGTTGACAATGTTACAAGCCTCTCTGAAGAAAGGTACGCTCCCTCAATCCTCTCGGCACCCAACCATCTCATTATTTCTAAAACCAGAAAACCTAAGCTGAATATGAGCAGCTATATGCCCATAAGTTGAATCAACACAGACAATAAAATATTGCCATCGCGATGAGACTTGAAAATATACTACCGGAGATCATGGGCCAAGAACAAGCAGGTTTTGGAAAAGGGAGACATGCTTCAGAAAGCATGCACGGACTGATTTTGACCGTATTTGAAAATAAGCAGTGCTCTCGTTAGATGCAGAAAAGGCACTTGACCATATTGAATGGGATTATTTAATGGCCACCTTAGAGGGCTCAAGTGTGGGAGAACATCTACTAGGATGGATCAAACTACTGTATTATCTACTAGTGGTTTTTGCTCAAAGATTCAAATTGGGCAGGGGGGCAGGACAAGGGTGCCCTCTATCCCGTTGCTCTTTGCTCTCGCAATGGAACCTCTGGCAGAAGAAATCAGAGGGGATGAGCTGATTGAAGGGGTCCATTTTGGGGAAGCCTCACAAAAATGATGGCTTTACGCGAATGATATGTGACTGGTGCTACAAGGAATCAAAACATCAGTCAAAGCAATTATGAACCAAATGAACGACTTTCATGAGCATTCTGGATATAAAATGAATTGGTCCGAATCTGAAGCAATGCCTGTGCCAAAGACTTGAATTGACCAACAGTTGATCGTATTTGCTTCAAATGTTGTTCTGAGAAACTGAGATGATTGGGCATTTGGCTGACGAAGGATGCAGATCAAATGATGGACTTTAATATGCACCGCACTATCGAGACTTTAGAAAAGGACCTGTGTAGATGGAATTAATTGAAGCTTATCCTTTGGGGTACAGTAAATGCTATCAAGATGACGGCAGCCCCACAAATTAACTACGTCCTGAGTATGATTCTGTTGATTGTAAGGAAAAAGCAGATAAAGAAAGTGGAGAGTCTATAGAAACATTCTTGTGGGACAGCAAACGACCACGCCTAAAAGTTGAGGTTTGGTGGTACCTGACTTAGGTAATTATCATCTGGCCTTTGGATCAAGGCATTTGCTTCCCTTCATTGAAAACTCCCCAAATGTTTGGACTCAAGCTGAAACCAGTAGATGTACTCCACTTACCCCAAGGGCATTATTACCTTTGTAAGGTGTACAAGGGTGTAAGTCAAATGCACCAACAAATTTTCATAGGGCATGCTGGAATGGACTTTTGAAAGTTAGTAATAAAGGTGTCTCTTGTTCAGAAAACTGGTCACTCTGGTTAAATTCGGAAGTTAAGCTGGAGGGGAAAACATTGTTTTGGCCCAATTGGTTTTTGCGTGGCATTCCGTGGTTGGGTGACCTTTTCAAGGACGGGAAATGGCTTTCATTTGAAAGATTGAAAATGAAAAAGAAACTTGACAATGTCACATACGAAGAATATAGCAAATTAAAGAAAGCAGTGGGGAATAAGATCCTGGAAGTCTGCAAAGATTGGATGGATGAATGGACTCCTAGAACAGTTTAGGGTTCCCAATGAAAACCTTCTAGTGAGATGGTCTGAGGGGTGATACATTCAGAGATGTCTGAGGGGAGGTGGAACAATAATTGCAGACATTTGTCTTTAACCTCATTGAATCTAGGGGAAAGAGCAAGACAAATTAGGATTCTGAATAGGGTGTATTGAACTCCACAGAAATTCTTTAAGAGGGGCTTGTTAAAGTCTGAGGCATTCTGGAGATGCAGACATAGGGTGGGTTCGTTTGAGCACATGATAGGGTAATGTGGATCTGTGAGGGACTTCTGGAGGGAGGTAACACTGACAATAAATCGAGTTTTATTGATCGATGTGGAATATGATTAGGAGAAGAAAACCTCTTGGAGGGTTTATCATATCCACAGAGATGTCGGTTCTTTATAGCATTGCTATCTGCTAAGAAAACTATTTTAAGGAACTCGAAGAGTGAACAAATTCCATCTCTTTCAGAATGGATGAGGGATTTGGAACAGATGTCAAAATTGGAAAGGTTAATCTTGTGCACAAACAAAAAAAGAGACTTATATGAAGATATCTGGGGTAGATGCCTGGAGCTATGATATTTTTTGCATTAATGGATTATTATTTTTAGAATATCCCAAGCTGCTTTTTTAACCACACATGTGAACTTATGTATCTGTGTTCGTCAAATTAAGATGTAGCATTGTAATATTACATGTTAAATTTATTTTGTAAAATTCAAATAAATATGTAAAAAAACATGAATCACATTCAAAACAATGTGCATAACACACAGAGCAATCCACGGCCAAGGAGCAGTATTCCTACACATTTACCAGCCGGCCAGAACTCTCAGATCCAGTTACAACATCCACCTGGAGCCAATACAGTACACCAGGTAAACACATGGTGCTTTAGCATTCTCCTGTCTAGCAGCAACTTGGAACTCTCTCCCGAGAGAAATTCGAAACACGAAGGACCGTCTAAAATTCAGAAAACTCCTAGAAACCTGGCTGTTCAACTCAGAACTGGCCGAAAACGAATTAGCAACACCCACACCCCTCGGAATGAACACACACCTCACAAGAGGGAGGACGAAAGCATACCACGTCAAGTGCAGGGAGTTGGAGAGACTTCCAAGTGGGAGGTAGAGCTGGGTTGCTAGGTAGGGCCATAACAGAGTCTAAAGAGGGAGACGGGAGCGTCCAGATTGAGCCTCAGACAGAGGGATAAGAGTGAGACGGTAGATTGAGAGCACAGGGAAAAGATCACACAGCCCCACCGATGTACCGGAAAGAGGCTGAGAAAAGAGGGGTGGTAGGTGCACACCTGTATAGACCAAGGGGCAAAACGGGTGCAGAAATAATCTATTTGGATACTGGGTGGAGAGGGGGCACTATCTCTAAATAGCCCTAAAGTCAACCCACAACCCTACACAGAATAAAGCATGGAGGTCCCCCGTCTCCCTAGAGCACCAGGAACGTGTATTACAAGTGACCATAGCACAGGAAGTACGATGGAGCCCCAAAACTAACCAAACCCACTAATAATCTCATCCCTCTGCTCACACCTCTCAAATTCTAAACATAACACAACCATATCTATACTGCACAACAAACCGCACACAGTTCACTACACCGGAATAACAAACACACCGCAGTAACGCCACAACTAACCAAACCCACTAATAATCTCATCCCTCTGCTCACACCTCTCAAATTCTAAACATAACACAACCATATCTATACTGCACAACAAACCGCACACACTTCACTACACCGCAATAACAAAACAAACCACACATAGCCTCACACAACAGCACATGACAGCTACCGACCGAAAAAAAATCACACCCACGCAAACGGTGTAAACCGAACTGAAGTTGCCAACAGCACATCACAGCTCTCTTGGGTCTTTTCCTGCTAAGTCCTACTAACTCAACCTACCCCTTTGCTTTTCAGATGCGCCAGAGCACCAGGGGACCACTCAGGTGGTGATAGTGCGTGGTATAAATATCCTTTAACATAACATAACATAACTATGGTAAAACCATTCTGACAAAACATTGTTGTTCATAAAAGAGAAAGGTGAAAACAATTGTTTATCAAAGCAGAGGAGTTACACTGACATATTGACTGATAGTACGAAGATAAAGTTTATTAATTTGTTATGCAAGAGTTTGTGGAAACTTGACAAGTGCTCTGTAGAGAGATAGACTTTGGGCCTCTTTACAACCCTGCTGGTCCGGTAACAACGGTGCCAGTAGGCTTACCGGCACCGTTGTTACTAGACTGGCAGAGTACAAGTTGGTGGGCGGATGCCCTTCCGCCTGCCAGGTCTGACCTGGCGGGCGGAAAGGCACCCGCTCGCAGACTTTGACGGTAGCACCGGCACCATTATGAATGGTGCCGATGCTACCGTCTTCCCCGTTCCCATTGAGTCCTATGGGACTCAATGGGAATGGGGAGTAACTTTTTCCGATGACTGGCTTCAGGGACTACAAGGTCTGTAATGCCCCAGTGATTCCCCATTGCCAGGCGCCAGAAGAAATAGACAACTCCGGCGGCAGCCTGATGTTTTTACCAGCACGGCTACAGCCGGAGCTGTAATGAGGTCCTTTGTCAGATGTGTAACAATCCAAGTGCCAAGTGGAAAACTAATGCAGTGAAGAAACTTTGTTTTTGAAGCAAAGCTTAGCTATTGAGAGGAACCTTTTGTTGCTTTTGAAACAGAAATGGATTATTGAAAAGAACTTCATTGATTTGAGCTATGAGTTGAAAGACCTGCTTTAATCCTGGGAAAAAGAAACTGACCCTGGTCATAAGGACATATGGTTATATGCGTGAATCTATTTATTATTTTCTTGAGTTGAACAGCCATCTAAATACCTATATCATTTTGTTGTATGTATAAGTGTGAGGCACAGATACTGTTTG
Organism: Ambystoma mexicanum; assembly: GCF_040938575.1. Lineage (NCBI taxonomy): Eukaryota > Metazoa > Chordata > Amphibia > Caudata > Ambystomatidae > Ambystoma > Ambystoma mexicanum. Next base: position 72,173,460 of record NC_090938.1, read on the forward strand.
ATGTTAGAGTGTTTTCCTTTAGTATTAGTTCATAGGTAGGGAAACCCTTGTTATGTTAGGGAAAGTGAGGAGTTTATCACACCCATATAATTTAATAAATTGTCTATTTATGAAACAACTCTATCCAGTTGTCCACCTCACATTTCTGACCCCGCACATTACACACACACATGCAGATCTCTGCTTAAGGGACCACAGACCCACAATACATCACCTTGGCGTGTTAGCCATGAATCAGCACTATACTACACCAGTTCTGGGTGCACCAGCTTAACCTGGATGCAGGGTGGCAAAGGTATGGCCTTGGCTGGAGTTTAAGTTCAGAAATCAAAGGAAACTGGCTAAAGGTACTAAGAGCAGTTGGATTTGGGTGGTTTGACCGAAGTGTAAAAATTTGCGGCGGAATTGACTGTAGCCAATTTCACAGCAAATCTATTTTCACTTTGGCAAAACAACCCAAATTATGCCATACTCCCAACCCCCAACCCCTTCCGCTACTTACCTTTTTCCTCCTTGCCGTCTCCACCGCTCCTCCTGCACCCCTGCAGCGTCGGATCTGTCCCTGTAATGCGGATGGGATCCAACGCTGCAGGGTCTGTTTAAAAAAAAAAAAAGTAAGCGGTCAGGTGTGGGGGGCACCCCCCCCAACTCTTGCTGACATTATAGTGAACAGGGGTGCAGGGACACCCCCGCAGCCCCCGCTCCATTGTTCACTATAATGCTGTTCGGATATGGGAGAATTGATCGCAATAATCATATTGGATGAAATCTTCTATCAAATCTCTCATTCGAACAATGGTTTTCGGTCAGTTTGGCTAATACAGAGCAGTTCACAGTACCAAAACAGGTGTTACTATGCGAACATCATTTGTGGGAGAAAAACTCATGGGCCACGTCCTGCGTTGGGTGTATCATGGACTTTATCCTGGGGAAATCTTGTCAGATGGCTACTTTTTTAGAGGTAGGTGTAACCACTTGAACTCTGAAGGAGACTTTTCTCCAAATAATTTCTCTTCTCCTAGTCTCAAATAGTGAACCGGATGGCCGTCTCTTTACAACCCAAATAGAAGTTGTAACAACGTTATAGCCTATGCGCCCAATTATCTGGTGTTTTTATGTTATGTTATACTATGTTGGGTTATGTTATGTTTCTGAGATAAATATCACACACCTTTGCTCTGTTATGAACTTCAGGTGATCTGCTGGATCTGGAAGAACGGAGGCACAGGTTAGTGGTGAGAGAGGAAAAGTGCAAGATAGCTCTGCTGGGGTGTTGATGCATGCAGACAGGCAGTACCCTGAACTTTGTGGGGGGTCTGCATCTACGGGTTCTTTGTCCAGAGAAGAAGCCTTGTGTATCCATGGCTTTAGGAGGTGAAACATAGGATCCCTGAAGCAGTCAGTACCAAGGAGGGAGTTGTTTCCATGGAGCGTGTGTGGTGTTTATTTTGTGAGGTCAGAGTTCAGGTGGGATCTCAACAAGCAAATTCACAGGTTAGGAGTTCCCGGGGCAATTGTTAGAAAAAGTAAATTTGAGTTTACATAGGGTTTCAGGAACATCAACACAGAGCTCTAACTGCATAGAAAGTCAGGGTGATAGCAAATCAAACTTTCCAGGGCAGTGGCATTCAATCCTTTTTTGTTATGAGCGCCCCTTGAGTACACATATTGCTGCCAGGCCCCAAAGATGCCATGACTGCTTATATTTTCTATTAAAATCAGTCAACGTAATCCCTGTTTGAAGAGCATTGTGCCACCGATGGACAATCTTCGAGGCTAGCACCACCAGTTTGAAGACCACTGTTCTATGGTATTTGGCCGCTAAACCATACAGCCACAAGTATTCATCGGGCACGAGGGAGCAAGTACTGTAAATACTAGCTGTGTTTTTACCAATCTTTCTTTAGAGGTTTCTCTCCGGTAAAGTAACTCTTGCTTTAAGAAGAAAAGGGTGTTCCCTTCTCAAAGCCTTCTGCTTCAGAGATTGCTTATAGAAAAGCTTCAGCGAGAGCTGGATCATTTTGCTGGGCAAAGGCTAGGTTGGGATAGATGGTGGGTTCTTCTCCTTTCCTTTCTTCGATGTTAAGAGATTTATCAGTTTCCCCAAAGCCTATGTTACCTCTGTCTGTTTTATCTACTTTGTTTTCTTTAAACTGAGGAAATAGAGCTCTCTCCAATATTACCTGGGCAATTTGATCTCCCCGACGTACCTCAAAAGAGACTTCACCATGATTCTGTAAAAGAACCTTTATATCTCCCCAGAAATTGGGATCAATAATGCCTGTTAAGACATCTATCCCAAATTTCCAGGTTAAGCTAGATTGTGGGGCTAATCGTATGTAGCATCCCGGCGGGGTTATCAAAACCAAGTCCGTAGGAATCATTCCTCTTTTCCCAGGGAGGATAGTAGCTTCCCTACTGCTATAGATATCGAACCCTATTGATTCCTTGGTGGCGGAGGAAGGTTTAGAGGCTCTCTCAATAAGTCTTTGAAACTGTAGGGTTCCTCAATTAGTTTCAATTGAGTCACATCCTACCCAGACACCATATGTAAGGAACTCATGGTGGCAACAGTGAAGACAGACCCAAGTGATCACTGCTCAAGGGTGTTTATTAAACTGTATGCAGGCTGGAAAAACGCCTAATCTAAACCTAAATCTAAGATGGGAGCAAACGTTGACCATCAAATGAAAATAAGGCATTTCTAGTGGCGTCATGTCAAATAAAAAGGCCTTATAATAAGAAACCTATTACCAAACCTTACAACTAATACAAAAAGGGTGTTGGATAGTTTTCAAGAAAAGAAAGAAGTGTTCACAAATAATATGTCAGGATGCAATAGCTTGGGTCTTCCTTCCCCATGTTTTTACCACCGGGTAAGGGGGGATATTGGAGCACAGCACACTCTCGAGCTCTCCCGACACAAGCTGACAGTTCTGTTTCAGTGCCTCAGCAGCCTCAATGGCCAAGTCTCTTTTCTAAAGAAAGTCTCTTGCCTTCGAGGGTCGGAAAATAACAAATAGAATAAGTTCAGTTCAAATGTTCATGGGGTGATGATTTCACCCCTAGGTCTCCCTCTTCCGGGCACTGACCCCTTAATTAATTCTCATCTTTCCTCCACCGGGTTCACGGTGGCCTTTCTTTTTCACAATTCTGCCGGGTTCACCTTTGTCAACACATTGTTTCATGGGACTTTAGACTTTGCCCCCGTTTCGTTAGCATCCCTCTGCCGGGTTCACTCGAGCCAACTTCACATTCACATTTGCTTTCAATGTCTGCGGGATTGACTTCCCTCACTTTCTCTTGATGCAGGATTCACTTTCCTTGTTTTGATGCGATTCTTAGGTCAAAGGCTTTTGATTGTACGGGGATTTTGCTAGACCTCCTGTATGCCAACTTTGACCTGTCTTTGCGGCTCTCCTACAGCCTTCTGGTATCTGTAGTTTCACTTAGATGGGGTTGACCAGAGTTTCTCGGAGCGGTGGGTGCTTGTCCCCTCTCCAGCACGTCTCCCCCCTTAACAATTGAGTGTTTCAAAGTCTCTTTGTACTTTTCTCATTATGCCACTTTGCGGTTTTCACTTAACACAGTTTGGTTCTTATCGGCCTCTTCTTTTGACTCGGCTGTGATGAACCGCTTGGCTTTCCTTGTATCTGGAGTCAAGGCCAGTACCACGGTAGCAGGAGCGTCCCTCGCTCCTGCTTATCTGTGTAGGCACGCTGTGTGTACCGTCGGCATCTGCTGCAATACACCCAACTTGTGCTATTGTCCTGGGTCTTACGATTCCTTCTGCAGAGGTTTTGTGGGTCTGCATCGAAAAGGCCAAGGTCGGGTCTCTTCTTGTTAGCCTCTCGATATTTGCTGCCTTTCTCCTGCTCTCGAATTGCTGTGGTAGATTAGCTGTCTCGTTGTGCGGTCTGCCTTGCTTGTACTGTGCTCTCTTGCTCCACCTTTTATCCCTGTGGGGAAGGGAAAGGGCCATAAATTGTGCGTGATTCTGGTCAATTGCCTGACTTTGCCTAACCCTTTTTTTGGGACATGTCAGGTAAATGGCTCTGGTGTTAGTTCGTTCTCTTGTGTGTTGTGCGAAAGTGTTCGTGTCGGAAAAGGGGGCAGTGTTTTTTAATGTCCTATGTGGTAGGATGGGGAAAAGGAGTTGAAAAACGGGTGATACCGCGTCTCACCCGTCAGTGCACCACTCCCACTCCCCGAGGACCCCGCATCCAGGTGATCCTCCTTCACTGGTCCACCCCAAGGAACAGGATCCAATAGCGATGGCTGTGTCCTCGACACCTGGAGGATAGATACCTGGGGACTAGCGGGCGAGACACCTTCAGGCTTCTCACAGTACACACAATAGAGTCAGGTGTAGCATACTTTGCATTCACGTCTCAGTTCTGTGAAGGAGGTTACGTTTCACAATACTTGAAACAGAGCTATACGTAGCATACCTTGATATTACTCTTGTCAAGTATATTAGGTTGGCTAACCTGAGAATAACAGATACTGGCCCTATCAAAAGAAGGGGGAGGTGAATTTAGCACAGGAGAAGGGTTTAGATGTATTAACCCAGGGGAATACCGCATTCTCTGAACATGGTCGCCCCCAATCCCATAAGAGGTTTGATCCCCCATGTGATCCTCATTCCGTGTACCACCACCAGGGGGGACTATTGTACTGTGAATGCCCCGCCCTGGCCCCATGGGAAAGGTCTCCCCCTAGGGGATAAAAGACGACATGCTCAGATTCGTCACAGCTGCTGGGGCTCATGCATTGGTTTAGTTCATTGGGACAGTAAGTTAGTGTTGGGTTTTCCTCTACTAGCATTGATTTTCTCGATGATTTGGGTGTCGTCTGCATAGTTGTAACAGGTGTAACAGTTGAACACAGTTCGCCGTCTATTCTGGGCGGTAAATTTCTGTTGGCCTGTTTGTTTATTCATGTGGTGCTCTATTATGCCTCCGCGCATGCCTGTCAGCGCGGTACAAATAAAAATAAAGAAATAAATAAGGTAAGGCCATGTTGTTTTTATCAGGTTGATCAGGGGCGTCATGTAGATGTTAAAGGGTAATAGTGACAACAAAGATCCCTGTGGGACTCCATGTTGTTTTGCGAGGTGTTGATTTGAATGGCGATAGCCAAGTTGTTTCTGTTCTTTCTGTCAGGAATGATTTTCGGCAGAGGCGAGCTGTGTTGCCGTTGCCGATGTTGGAGAAGGCGATTCTGTTTGTTACTTTCTGAGATATTTGCAGGGTTTCTATAAGAGTGTTGTTGGTGGTTTGCAGTACTCACCTTTATTTGGTGTGACCATAAAGAGAAACACTATCTTTTCCTATATCTAGGTGGGGTTTACCTGCCTCAACTAAAGTGTGAATGGATCTGTCGGGATGTCTCAGTAACTTGAAGAGTCCAACATCATGTGTCAAAATGTCTCTATCTCAGTCCCTTACAGTTATAAATAAACTAATAAGCAGCAATAAAGTTCTTGGTCCAGGAGAATTATTCCCTGCTCATGACTGGGTGGCACAGTTCTGGTGGCAATTTTCTTACAAGGAGGAATGACTCAGTTCCCCTGGTTATAGTACTTCATAAAGGATATAAATAATTTTTTTCGAAAATATAATTCTGAATCCCAAAATACTGATTTTTATTTTCAGAGCATATATATGCAGGGGGAGACCCTCAGCAGGCTCACCGTACCCAAACACATTTTTTGTTAACTTTAACCCCTCCCCCCCACATATATGTGCGGTGAAATGGGGCACTGGAAATTCAGCTTTTCTGGGATTCTGCTTTTTTTGCCAGAAAATTATGGGGTGATCCCCTTCACAAACAAAGCGATTGCAGATCCTCTAACACTCTCCGTCAGAAAGTTCACTATTTTGTTATCCCAGGGTGAATGTCTCCCTTCTGCTGGATCAGTGGTTTGGTCCTCCTAGCAGGCTCAACTCCCAGGGTGAATGTCTCCCGTCTGCTGGATCAGTGGTTTGGTCCTCCTAGCGGGCTCAACTCCCAGGGTGAATGTCTCCCTTCTGCTGGATCAGTGGTTTGGTCCTCCTAGCGGGCTCAACTCCCAGGGTGAATGTCCCTTCTGCTGGATCAGTGGTTTGGTCCTCCTAGCGGGCTCAACTCCCATGGTGAATGTCTCCCTTCTGCTGGATCAGTGGTTTGGTCCTCCTCGCGGGCTCATCTCCCAGCGTGAATGTCTCCCTTCTGCTGGATAAGTGGTTTGGTCCTCCTCGCGGGCTCAACTGCCAGGAGAATGACTGCCTTCTCCTAGCTTTCTTTGGCTTTGTTCTCACAGTTCACAACAGCAGGGGGATGATTCCCTTCCCTGGGCTTCCACTGGTTTTATCTCACAGTTCACAACACCAGGGGTAGTGTCTCCCTTACCCTGGCCTTTCTTGGCTTCATCTCACAGTTCACAACACCAGGGGGAATGTCTCCCTTCTCCTGGCTTTCCACAGGCTTCATCTCACAGTTCACAACACCAGGGGAATGTCTCTCTTCCCCAGTCCTTCCACAGGCTTTATCTCACAGTTCACAACACCAGGGGGAATGTCTCTCTTCCCCTGACCTTCCTCAGACTTCATCTCACAGTTCACAACACCAGGGGAATGTCTCTCTTCCCCTGACCTTCCTCAGACTTCATCTCACAGTTCACAACACCAGGGGTAGTGTCTCTCTTACCCTGGCCTTTCTTGGCTTCATCTCACAGTTCACAACACCAGCGGGAATGTCTCCCTTCTCCTGGCTTTCCACAGGCTTCATCTCACAGTTCACAACACCAGGGGAATGTCTCTCTTCCCCAGGCCTTCCACAGGCTTTATCTCACAGTTCACAACACCAGGGGGGGAATGTCTCTCTTCCCCTGACCTTCCTCAGACTTCATCTCACAGTTCACAACACCAGGGGGAGTGTCTCTATTCCCCTGGCCTTTCTTGGCTTCATCTCACAGTTCACAACACCAGGGGGATGACTCCCTTCCCAGGGCTTCCTCCGGCTTTATCTCACAGTTCAAACACCAGGGAGAATGTCTCCCTTCTCCTGACCTTCCTCAGACTTCATCTCACAGTTCACAACACCAGAGGGGGAATGTCTCTCTTCCCCTGACCTTCCTCAGACTTCATCTCACAGTTCACAACACCAGGGGAATGTCTCTCTTCCCCTGACCTTCCTCAGACTTCATCTCACAGTTCACAACACCAGGGGGAATGTCTCCCTTCTCCTGGCTTTCCACAGGCTTCATCTCACAGTTCAGAACACCGGGGGGAATGTCTCCCATCTCCTGGCTTTCCACAGGCTTCATCTCACAGTTCACAACACCAGGGAGAATGTCTCCCTTCCCCTGGCCCCTTTGTTCACTTAGTTTCACAGTTCATCTCTCTACTGTTTATTTCTGGCAGACCGAGTTCACCCCCTTGCAGGTACTGCCCCAGGGAAGATGGTGTATACTGGTCTTCCCTTGTGGGTACGTGTCCCAGACCCGTATCTCCTTATTATGTGGATTTGGCACACCTGTAATGCTTCCATTCTAGGTACTGCCACGAAGAAGATGACTTGCGTTAGGTTTCGGTTCCCGGGTGCTCGACCCTTCCCTGGTGGTCAGTGGCTCTGCTTGACTGCCAGAATGAAGGAGACTCCCTCTAACCTTTTCTAGGGTTGTGTGCGGGTCTCATACTCTTCTATGGTGGCCAGTGGCATTTCCATTCCCACTGGGGCGAGGGATTCTATCCCTGAGGCTATGCTGGGCTCTCCACCCGCTGGGTCACCCGCGTTTCTTGTTACCTGTTGACCAAACGGGACACGTCACCGGCTCTAACAGAGTTTGTGGTTGGTCTTGCCAGCCTCTCTGGATCCCTTCTGATCCGACCAGCTGCCCTCTCACTCCCCACTCAGGAACAATGCCTGTTTGGACCCAGTGGTCCACCTGATAACAAGTGGGGAACTGCCACTCCCTCCTCAGTCCCCATAGGAGTCGGTCTCCTGCTGGCTACTCTGCTGCTTCAGCATTGCAACTTCTTGCCTTCTTGCTCCCTTCGCCGATTTGAACTTCCCGGGTAGCTAACGCGGAGTCCTCCCTTCCACGGCATAAAACGCTGAGTCACTCTTTGTTTTCTTATTATAGGGCTTGTCCCGCCCTTCCGTAACGTCAGTCCTTGTTGTTAGTGGCTCTGTGGTAATCGTTATGCCTCTCTTGAGCCACCTCATCTCAGTACTTTTACTTTTTTCAGCTTTCCAGGCACTGCAGCAATACCTGGATCTACTATTAGTAGAAGGGGAATCTTTAATTTTGCAGAGGTACATGGAAGTATTGGGTATGGTGCTGGGGTCTAAACAGTAGGGAGGTGTGTAAGGTACTGGGTGAGGGTTGTTATACTGCGTTCTCCCTAGATATCGTCCTTGTCCCTAGCGGGAGTGTCTCTCCCCATGAGATCCTCCCACTGAGTACCACCCCCAAGGGGACTATCGGGTAGTGGCCTCAGCTCCCTTGCCTCATGGGAAGGGGCTCCCTCTCAGGGAGAAGTGACGACATCTAAGGATTCGTCACAATTCCTTTAACCTAGAAAGCTCCATGGGCAATCTAGAGCGATGTTATGTGGATTCTTTGCTTGACCGTTAGCCAGTGGCATGGTATTAGAGCTGGAGCTGGTTTAATATTTGCTATGTTAAAGATACACCTAGGTTGTCTTTAAATACTGAAACATTTAGAACTACGATTATTCCTGTATATACAAGTAAGAAAATAAGTAGGTTCAAGAAATGTTGATAGAGTCCCTAAGTAGTTTCACGTCATCCGCTTATGCTTATAGCGGAGCCCAGCATTTGCTATGACAATTTTTGGCAGAGTTGACTTGTACTGTAAATTTCTATTTAGACGATTTATGTGTGGGATGCGGGATGTTGTGTGTTGTACAATGTAAATTAATATGAGATGCTTATAATAGACCTTATTTGGCATGAGACTCATCTATCTACTATGGGGGTTCTCTGCTAATAGGAGAAACATGAGAACTAAAATGGGTGCTATGAGTAAGAGACACTGGCAATCCTACGTTATGACGGGGACAGACACAGGGGACTTGGTGCACGATTCCTCGGGCTCATCATTCCCTCTTAGACGCAGTTATTTGTTTTCTATATGAGGACGCCAGCACCTGACCCAGGTCAGGGAAAGTGGTCCCTAACCAGACAGTTCACAGAGTCAAACTAATCTCTAAACTCAAATGATTAGCAGAATCTGCATACACATAAGTGGAGGGGATAAGGCAGGTGCCCAGCGCCCATGGATTGACCGATCAGATGGGAACACCACACCCAGACACACAGATACACGTGGGCAGCTACGAAGTGCAATGAAGCCATGAAAGCTCGGGCAAGAGATTCCAATATGGTACTGTTGAAATGCGGCAAATTTGGAGCGGTGAAACCGGCAAGTGAGAATATTCAATTTAAGAAGGATTATTATTATTATTACATCCGGAATCACCTAGGAAATCAAGACTAAAGGAGCTTACCAGTAGTCCGAAGACAGGTCACCAGAGTGATAAACCAATCATGGGCCATCTTATAAATAGACCCACAACTCCTGGTGTATATGAGGAGTCAGGAATGGCCAGAAGGGCGTGTAAGCCAGTAAGAAGCAGATGTGCTACTCTCCACACCTTGGACAGAGAGAGGGAGACCAGAACCTGGACGGAGGTAGCCTAAGGACTGGCAGATGTACAGCGGAAGCTCTGCCAGGTCCTAGGCAGACAATACACCATGTGGAACGATGTTGTACCAGAGGTGGAGACCATGGCTGTGTCCTGGCACAAGGTCCTGGATCAAGGTGGAAGATCAGAGGATTTGGTTCATTAAAGCAGATCCTGGAACCAACCTAAGACGAAGAGGCCCCTGTCAAGAGGGTTGCAATAGCTGCCTAATGGGGGCCCAGACTGAGGGTGGAGAAATGTGCATTCCCATCAGGGAGACATGAATGTGGGCTGGTAGAGAATGTATCTAGAGAAAGGATGAGCACCCTGTCCAAAAGACAGAATAAAGAGAAGGGACTGCTGACTAGAGCACCTAAGGAGAGGATCTTGCCAGAGGAACCCCATGGCTCTGCGTATCAAAATCTGATGAGGAAAAGGAGCCATTAACCCGTAGCTAAGGTTTATGAAATAACGAGTATCCTGGCGTCTGAGAAAATCATGTGCCAAGTGAGAGCAAACCAAGAGGATGTGGGGAGGATTGGAGAGGAAATGATGGCGCTGCTGAAAAGGTCTCGGATAAGGCAGAATAGACAACGAGCTGTGAAGAGCTTATAGTTATGAGTAATTCCTGGAGACACAAGCAGACACTGCACAGCTAGAGGGTGGCACGTGAAGGAAAGAACACCATGGTCCTTGAGAAAGAGAGTAAGAGTCACAGAGAAAGACTTGCTCATACGCACCTAGATTATGGAGGAGAGGGAAGCTCTGATCTGTTTATGCGTCTGGGTGGGACGGGTCGTCCCTGGATTGAAATGAAGGGAACCACTACCCTAACCCAAGCAAGGAGCAGGAGCGGATATCCTGGCCTAGGAGAAATCCAAGCACAGAGCAGATGCCAAGGACCCTGAAGAAGCCTAGAAAACAGACAGTGAGCCTGAGCAAAAGGGCAGACAATTTACAAGACGGTGGAGAGGTCTGAATCGTGAGTACTCGCTGGTCGGCTTGCCCAGGAGACTTTCTTTGGGTTTGTATGTAGATTAGGGTTGGATGTTAATAGAGTCAGTTTCTGGAATTGTGTGCTAGCCGGGATTTGGAATATTCATTTGTTGAAGCATCGGGTTAGCCTGCCGGCCAAAGAACTTGTTAAGAGTAGGTTTGAACTTAAATGTAGGACATCGCCTTTGGACCTTGGTTTATAGAGTAGGTCATCAACGGGATATACACGTTTGTTAAGATTAGGTTTAAGACTATTGTGAATCAACAATCAAGCTGCCAGGACCCCCTTTATGTTGTCCCACCATTGACATGGTTTGTTTTGCAAAGTTATTCCTTATTGTTTCCAGGTTAGTCCTCCAGCTCCTGTAAGCGGTTTTTCAATCTAGAACTGGAAGGTTTTCTACTTAATAAAGAGACTTACTTCCGTGCCTGTCTCCTTGGTCCCATTTCTTGAAATCCTCATACATTTTTCTTTGTAATTCTTTGCATATTATTGTAAGAAAGAGCATAGCAAACTAATAAATCAGGATATGTCGTTGACGAATAACCCCATATTAAATAAAGTGCGAAAATCCAGTAAATATATTTTAGTACCAGATTAGCAATTAAGTCATCAAATGAATGAATGAAACCCAGCCCAGAAGCACAGATTCAGCGTATAATTCAAATGAATTAATTGACCACCACAAACACCTTCATCTTAGCAGAAACAAAGCTGTAGATGGAATTAAACAACAGGTTGAAGCTCGTGATTAGACAGGGTTATTGAGATAAATGGCATGAAACCTAAAGAGTTGTATGCGGCCAAATAATTATGGCAATGCCATCTTTGTGAGCCGGAAAAGGTAAGTGATTGCTGTAACGGAGGCAGCCATTTTGCTCTCCTGTTGAAGACACATCTACTGGTGGACCTCTGTCCACAGAATGCATGCCAAAGAGCGAAGGCCGGCCTCTGGGCCTACTTGGTCTCACTCCCCCACCCTCCATCTCCAGCTCCACAGATTAATTCCGCCCTTTCGTCTCCTCACACTCCAACCATCTTTCTGCCCCCTGCCCTGCTACCGTGTTGTCCTCTGTATTCGGTGGCGAAGGCACCTCAGTTTGCAGTGTATTGGCCTTTTTCAGTCATATTCGTATGTGCCGCGCGACCACCTAGCAATTAGCCGACCGCAAAAACTGCAAGCTGCCAATTTCTTTCAAATGTCTGTAGTGGTTCACAGACGAGCAGCACGCCTGGTGAATTACAAAGAAACTAGTTATTGGTAAGTACATATATGAGCTTCTATCCGGGGCTACAACCAAAAGACCCGGGGCTATTGCCCCTTCAGCCCCCGACCCTAGTAACGCATCAGTGACCAGGTGACCTTATAGCCACAGGACTGATGCGACACTTAAGGATATAAGCGGCAAACCACTAGACTTATTCCACCCTTTTTGTGTTATCTCCTGCTTGTGTACATACATACACTCTGGTTCTTAATTGCTGATGAAAAGTTACAGTTATGTGGCATCGCCCTATTATAGCGCAAACCATCACTGCGAGATTGAAAACCTTGTATGGAAAACAACGATTAGAAACGAAAAAATAGATGGGGATGTTGGGTAGGGGTACATATTAAAATTGGGGGAATGTGGAGGAGGCTGCGGGTGGTCTCCCCGGCATCCTAAATAGAACAAATTGGGTTTCCTTTCGAGGTTTTCGACTTTGAAGTAACAAATGTGTTGTTTTAACGTAGATCCCCCTCTCGTTGCATTAATTGGTTTGATGCGGCACACAGCTGCAATTCAAAGGGTCACTTGAAAATGGGTGTTCTAACCTTCCTTTTTCTGTGACATCCTGTAACTCATTCTTGCTGTATTGCTGTTTCATTCGGACTGTCTGGTTCACTTTTGAGCATATTTTTGCTAAGTGTATACTTGTAGGGTATATACACTCCTGTACCATCGATTGTCTTGTTTTACTTTGTGTAATCATTTGCTTTGCACCCAGATGCCTCAGGGTTAGGTGCACCATATAAATAAAGAAATAAATAAAAATAAATAAATACAATTATTTTACAGGAGTGGCCTCTAATGTCTATTAGACCATTCTAAAAGCTTGTTAGTTTGCTCTGTTTCCTCACATCCTATTCCTTAAGTCCCTCCAATTTAATGTTACAATGAACAAGGAGGGTTGCGTGTTGTTGTGAAGCTGCCAGTGTCAATACATGCATACGTCAAGAAAGCACAACTGAATATTGTGATATGCTTAGGAAAGCTTTTGGTTTCTCCCAAGACGACCATCAGCTACTCAAGTTAGCCTAATTAGGAAAGATTAGTTAAGTGGGAATGAACGTGTAAGTTCATCATAGAAAATTGCTACTAGCTGGTACTTGGTGCTTTCAAATCAGGATTATCCTGATCCTATTAATGGTAAATAAAGCATGAATTAAAAAACAAGAGTGAATTAAATGTATGACCCATTGGACTAATCAGAGAGGGATGTCTTCTGAGGTTGAACGTTAGCTTTAAGGGTCTTTTAAGCTTAACGTTTAGCAGCTGGTATAGAAAGAGTTTGTGAATTTGTTTGGCTATCAAACATATCTTGTAACGCATCATGCAAGATGTTTGGTACGCAGAAAGGTGTTTCCTGCATCATATCTAGATTATAAATCAATGTTTGTGTTATTTATGATTGCAAATGAATACCTCTATAGAAGCCCAACGTTGGACAACACCACGAAATATAGAAAATATTGATGTCCATAAGCAAACGTTAGTGTAGACTGGTCAAAATGTAAGACCTTGTGACTTTGATATGACTTTCACCATAGTAGGTGCCAGGCAACGATAGATCATGAGACAGCGAACCACAGCCGCGCTTCCTAGGAACACGAAGACCCAAAGCCACCTCTCCATCCGGGCTTGTTAACTCACTAAGTACCACCATTGGGCTGCCCCGGGTGCGGCCGGCAGCCATAATGATCACAGAGCATGACCGTGATGCTGAATATTAAATCTATTAGGCCCCAGCGTCTAGTGTTTGCTAGCAGCCACATTCGATCTCTGAAAGCAGAGCGATGCTTTCCTTTCTTTAAACAACCTCTACTGGGATCTGTAGTTAATTTTCGGATCTACCCAGCTGATGAGGGTGACTATAATGCAGGAACCCGAGCATTTAATGAGCCGCATTGTGCAAACTTGCAGTCATGCGTCTATGTTTACAATAGGGACCATGAGTCTCTGTGACATATGAATAAAATGCATATTGAATGTGGTATATGGAGATTTATAGCTAGCATTGAAAAGATGGCAGCTACATTTTGAACCTTACTGTGTTCTGGGATTCCACACAGGTGAATGTTGCTGCAGCGAGGTCCGTTTTTCAGATCTATTCTCCTCCCAGCGTAGATCTGGGAAGTGCTTGTCCAGATTCCTGCAGCAAAGGATTGTACCCCAATCCTACTGCAAGCACTGTGATCTTCCCTGGCTCCACCAGCGAATCAGTGACCAGTATTCCAGCAGAGGATATATCAACCTAATGTTTGGACAGCAACAGAAAGTGGGCCACTTAAACTTTCACTACGTTTCAACCCAAAGAGTTGTTATTACATTGTTTCAATCAGTGGCAGGGGAAAGGGGGTGATGGGACGGTTCTGAACCTAGAGTTCAAGAGGGTCGGGCAGTGCGGGAGAAGAACTGTTTGTGGGTCTTCTCTCTCTGTGGGCTAGCTTATGCTCCAACCTTAGGTGGTGGAAATGGACTGGGGGATCGCACCTTTTGCAAGGGATAATGGGGGCTTTCAGTGTGGGCCTCGGGTTATTTTATTCACCCCATTAACATTTGCCTATCAGAAGATGAATGATGAACACCTGGAAAATAGCAGAATTTCTTATAATGTTGTCAGTATAAAATGTGCACACCTTTTAACCTCCGCCCCCCAAAAATGCACATCAATATTTCCTTCACAGTGCAACATTGATATGGATTTCCTCCTGCTCAGACCCTCGAGTGGTCTTGTGGGGAAGTGTCTCGCCTCTCAACCTAGAGACACAATTCAAATCCCGGACCGACACGCACAGAGCGCACCGCAGCATGCGCAAATAAATGTGGCGGGCACAAGGATACCCCAGGATTGGGGAGCCGGAGCTGAGATCCGGGGAGACATCTGGCCCAATGACAGCACTGGATGGATTTGGTGCTGGAGATGGTAGAGCATCCAGAGTTGTGAAGTTTAGCCGCCAGGTATGTTGGTGTGCCATTCAGGGCTGCATTGAGTTTGTGTAGATTCAAATCCGACTTGTTGGACTTTTTTTTTCTCTATGTCGAATTGGCTGCAAATATATGCAGGGGGAGACCCCATGCAGCACCCGCGACCACCCCTATATTTATATGACCGTTTCCACCCCCGCATCCCCCACCTATATTTGCGGTCAATTTCAGTAATAAATCTGCAACCAATTTGGATTCGACCAAATGGTTCGTGCAGTAATGAACCAATCCCTGCTTTGTAGATGATGCAAGCACTTTTGAACAGGATGCGGGGAGGGAGCCAGGGTTGCGTGCGCAGGAAGGAAGCAGTGGCATGGAGGGTTTTGCTCAATGCTTAACTCTACAGGCGTTTCTACAGCGGCTTATTTGTCCATTGTCATTGGTGTCATTGGACACTTTTACCCTTGAGGACGATGAAACTACCCACTATTGCAATAAGTTCATGTATGTAGTTCTTAAGTTTAAGGTTATGAAATCTCTTAAACTATTCCCCTGCACAGGAGAAGGTGCGGTCTAACAACCCCTAGTGTGCGAAGATGTCTGAACTGGGACCATTCATATTGAAATCACCCACTCCCAAACTATGAGTTCTAAATGCCCGCGATTTGGAAATTACCTCCTGCTGATCAATCAGTAGATTATCTGATGCTCAGATCAGGTAGTGCAGTGGGAATTGGAGATTGTGTCGTCAGCTAAGAGGTTGTGTAGACCCTGCACTGGTGCACAGTCAGAGAGTCCTGTTGTGGTTGCTCTGCACCCGGCATATGAGGAGCCTCCAATGCAGAGCCAAGATGCTGGCATTTCATTGGTGCAGGGTTATTAGAAGAGCGGCCCTGCTAAAGAGCATGGCCATTGGGTTTCACATTGACAAAATGCCTGTCTCCTGATACATGTCTCCTCAATGTAATTCCTTCCAGGTCAAGGGTTTATGGGCCCAAACCTTTGCACGCTGCTTGTCTTGGGGTGTCATTTTCAACCTGTTCTTTTTGGCAAGGTGATTTGTTCTTGTAGCCCCCTCCCAACACACCCCAGATGGCATTTTTATTGATTAATCGAATTCCGTAAACAACACACAGGTTTGTATTGATGGGAATATGTTATTTCATCGACTGGGGCATCATGAAAAATGATCAAAACTCCCTGATTTCGAACTGGACTAAAGAATCTAATTTCGAAAGTGCCCCAAATATATGTGGGGTTAGAGGAACCCATAAGTAGTGGGTGGGGGGAAGATGGGGAACCATAGGGGCAAGGAGAAGGAGAATAAGAAAACAGGCAAAATCGAAAAACAGGAATGAGAAGAAACCTGGATTCAATTAAACAACATAGAAGCCATTAGACTTCTCAACTGGTATTTTAAGTCGAGTTAGACCTTTGTTACTGAATGCTCAAGCCCCAACAATCCTACAGCATAAGTAACTTTTCTGAGTAACCAGAACTTTTGGCTGGAATTCCACTCGCTCGTCGAGGAAACCACGATCACGTTCTGGGTGTTAATAGTTTCTAATACTGAATGATAACATTAAGCGGCTGCCCGCAGGAAGTAGCTTGTCTGTGGTTTAAGTCAGAAATCCAGGGAACATTTCAAAGAGTGGGTGTTTGTTTTCTCGCGGGCAGTGACTGAGGAGGTTTTTGGGTCTTGTGGTGGGAAGGATTCGGCAGCGGGTAGCGGGCAGCGGGCAGCGGGCAGCGGGCAGTTTCACTAGTTTGTCCCATCTTCCCTCATTTCCCTTTCCACCTCTTCACATTCGCCTCATTCACAGCCTGTTGAACCTTCAAGGCAGGGGAACTCATGTGGTTTTGCCTGGGGCGAGCTTGTTGAAGTCTATGGGGGTAATGGGTTTGCCATAGGGGAGAAAAGAACCCGCGCATGTGTCACCGGCAAGCTGAGAGGTGTCCACAGCACTGCATGTCCCCTGGCTGCACTTAGATATCTTCCCAATCACGTCTTTATGACTTCACTCATATGGCCATCCGCCTGCACCTCGCGCCTCGCAATCCATAGCCTCTTCTGCAGTCCTGCATACTAGTGAACCCAGGGATTTAAGTGGGCCGGGGCTAGCCAGACCAGAAGGGGCTCATCCTGAACAGTCCAAAAAATGCCCTCCAGATGGAGCTCTGTCGGGCTTTCTGACCTGATTTTCCTGTGCTAAAAGTTAATGAAAAGATGAGTGATAATACTATTCTTCCCCAGTAGAGGGCAGTACGAGCCATATTTAGAATCACATTGACAGTTTCAGACATTTGGGGAAATGATATGATTGGTTATTTATAACGTGCTTAATAGCCAGAGGTTTCTAAGTGCAGGCCGGGGGATCGAACCTGTGTTGCTCCATGTCGTCTTGCTTCCAAGGCAAGCACGTTGCCCCTGAGCTATCCTCTCGAGATTGTTTTGTTACACTTTGAAGGGAAAATGTAATCTAGAGATACAATGTTTGATTCTCACAACATATTACATGACAGTCTTGCCATAAAAATGCAGCAAGGAAGTGGGGTAAATCTGTGCCTCTCTGCACCCGCAGATTCAATATCTAGGTAGACTGTCACTGATTCAGGTACAATAAAGGCCTACCCAACCACTAGTATGCAAAACTGTGTTATTGGTGCACCCGGATTTTGTGCCACTGTCGACATAAAATCAAAGGTGCAACTGTAATTAAGAGAGAAGTGCCTTTATTATGGATGTGCCCCTTGGTGACATGTGTTTCGACTTCCCTTGGGTCTTTTTAAAACCTGGGCACTCAAAAGAAAAAGCAAACGTATACAGTCTGCAGCTGGTTTATACAAAAGAGTTCAATTGCATGACATGTGAAAACTTGCCAAAGAATTCATATCACAAATCAAATAGCACAATGGTTGTTGACATATAACCTTGCAGCAAGAACATTTGCATACTATGTATGGCAAAAATGGTACAATAAAAATATTGACTAATAGCTAGACATTTATTTGTTTCGTGATTGTAAGAATAATTAGGTTGGCTGGTTTAGGAGTTACGCTGGTAATTTCTGCCATGCAAGGTCTAAAAAGTGCACTCGAGCCGGGGCTCTACGGAGCCTCCCTGCCCTGATTCCTTATGCTAAAAGTCAATGAAAAGATAATAAATGACAGTACTACACTTGCCCAGTAGATGTCACACTGCAACTGTTTCAAATCACAGCCTCAATTTCAGACATAGGATCAGTATATTTGTTTTGCAACTTTTTCTTCCAAAACATCTTCCTTCTCGAGCTCTCCGCTCATCCTGCTCGAACTCTCTGAGGGTCAGACGCCTCTCCAAGCAGAGAGTTGGGGACAGATCTGTCTCCTCGGCTGGGGCCTCCTTCTGGAACAGCCTCCCTGCCTCTCTCAAACTTGAGCAGAACCACTGCCGGATCCGGAAGCAACTCAAGACCTTCTTTTTCGCTTCCGCTTTCTCTCTTCCTCTCTCCTGCTGATGCACCTGACGGTTCTGCGCACTGGTCACCCGCTGAACTCGGTGTATGTCCAGTTGCCTTCGCACTGCCTCCGGGCTCCCGGGCACTTCAAGGTCGGTATCTGCAACCCTACAGTCTCTTCTCTCTGCACTTATGAGCCACCCTCTGGCTGCACTTGTGAGTTAACTGCACTTCCCCATCACCCTCCCCCTGGCACTTCTCCCTTTCCCTCTTCCCCACACTTGTGTGATCTGAATGACACAAGGCCTAGTAGGATCATTATTTCGTCCTCCCTTTGTTTCCCCCTCCTTGTCTTGTTACGCCTAAAAACTCTTGTCTACAGGCGCGTTATAAATGCCACATCATATCATATCAATACTCTGAAAAGAAAATGTAATATATTTTATTTTTGCAACATATTACTAAAGTCTTTGCACTAGAATGATTTCGTGAAATAAATGAAGACTCATTTATTTCCTTTAAAACAAAACAATGGATTGGAACCGGATTGGTCCCTTTCTTATTGAAAAGTCTGGTCAGGGCCGCGTATTTACAGATTCAACAGATTAAAAAATACCTAGGTAACAACAACTTGCTTGGCACAAGACAATCGGGCTTCCGTCCCAAACATGGGGCTCCTCGATCTATCTTTTGATCTTGTCAACCATCAAATCCTCTGTCGCCACTTGAAATCTGCTGTCCACTTTTCCGCAAAAGCTACCAAATGGATCAGCTCCATCCTGGACAACAGGCAGATGAGGGTATTCTCACCCACCGCTTCTGCAGAACCTACTCCAGCGCATTGTGGGGTACCTCAGGGCTCATGCACCTCAACAACACTCTACAACGTCTTCACTAAACCACTGTTTGATGTACTTGATTATCTGGGTGATACCTACACCATCTACGCTAATGACACCCCGATACTCATCCCAATCATAGGCGACTACCTAGTGGACACAAAAGCCTTGAATGACATCTATCAAGTCATCCAAGCCTGGATGGCGCAGCATGAGCTCTGTCTAAATGATGATAATACAGAGCTCCTCATCCTGGGCTCCCAACAACGACTGAACAGACTCGACCCTGCCTTCAATACCTTCAACATTTATGGTAACACTATTAAAGTCTCTTCCGATACCAAAACATTAGGAATCTACCTCGATTCCACCCTATCACTTAATAGACAAACTAACGCAGTTGTCTCGGCATCCGCCTACACATGTAAGCTTATTACAGCATGTCGCCCCTTCCTCACCACACAGAACTGTACTATCCTGGCCAGGACATTGGTTATGTCCAAATTAGACTACTGCAATGCCTTATATATTGGGACTAGCCAACGTAACCTGAAAAAACTACAGGTCACGCAAAATAATGCCATTAGAGCTGCCCTCAACATCTCCAGATCCTCACACATCTCTGAGACAAGGAGAAGCTTACCCTGGCTATCAGTAACACAAAGAATTTCTCTGAAATTTCTTACGCTCACACATAAATGTTTGAACAGTCAGGCCCCCACCTATCTCTCCTCGCGCTTCTCTCACTACACGCCCACCCGACTACTTAGATCGGCTCAAGCACACTGTCTGACCATCCCCAGATACAAACTGCAGGAAGCTGGTGCAATCAGCTTCCCTGTCCTTGCCTCCAAGCTATGGAACTCGATTCCTCTATCTATTAGATCAGAACCTTCTCCTACCCTCTTCAAACAAAGAACCAAATTATGGCTAGCTACCACTGTTCCCTAAATGACCAAACGTACCTCAGGACTCTCTCTCGGCTCTTCAGTTGCCTTCGCCTGTATGTATTCTTGCTAATAGTAGATATTGTGCACAGCACATTGTAAACTATGTACAGCTATACTGCGACTGTAGATATTCCTGCACATTATATTGTATACTATGTATAACTTTATTGTATGTATATGTTGCGCTAACCTTCTACTCTAAAATGTAACCAGGACTGTATTATACTACCTTCTCAAGATATGCGCCCGGTTGCCCTTGGGCCTGGCTGCACTATATAAATAAATAAAATTCAAATACAAATAAATTTGATGTACATTTTATTAGTCATTTTATTGACTTGTGATTCATCATATTATATTTCAAAATAGATGTTATCGCGTCTTGTTAGAGACTTGTTGCAAACGTCTTTTAATGCTTCGATAGCTATTTGCAATTCATGGTTCTATGTCTATTTCCCACCCGTTAAAGGTGGCATCAAAAAAAGGCGCTTTTTTTATACTGATTTGGCGTGGCCTTCCAAACGACGGGAAATGGTAATTTCGGGGCCAGGGTTCACCCCAGAAACTCCCTTTATTTATTTATTTTATTTTATTGATTTATTTGTACCATGGAAGAACACCAGTTAAAGAAAGACAGGACTTACATAAGGAGGACAGGGAGCTACTTTATCTGAGCTTGGCCAGAATTAATTTATTTGAGGAGCAGAGTTTTCAGGCAGCCACGAAATATCTTTACATGTTTTTCCAAGCGAAGCATGCTTGCGTGTGTGTTCCACAAATGGCCCGCCCTAGTCAGGAAGGCCTTACCAAGTTCTCCCACTTTTTATAAACCTAAGAGTTCTGATGGTTCCAGTATTGCTCTTGCCCCTGGACTACCAAACACTAGTAGACAGTTTTTGCTCCATCGAGGCAGAGCCAGTTTTCATTCCTCCATTGCTCTATCACCCCATAGATTGTAGTCAGATTTCTATTGCTCCATGTGTGGTCGTTTGCACGCATGAAAAGCCACGCTCAGTTCAGTTGGAGGTTGTCGCAGTTCCGCAAGGCACTAAACAACATACCTCTTCCATCAATACCTCCACGTTTTTTCCTCTCTTCTGCCAACAGTACTGCGCTACTGTCCAAAAACACCTCGCCCAGCTTTCACTACTTCCACGCCTTGCAAAGTACTCCGCCACTCTCGCACTAGATTCACGCTATACATGAGAAAATCCAATAACAAATGTTTCTATGCTATTGACCAGCTATTCTTATTCTTGCTTTCTTGGGGAAATCACATGTCGTCTTTTATTGCCCTCAAATTCCTATGCTTTGAAACCACGTCAGATGGCGTCTGGCACCTCAATGGATGTATATAACCTACTTCACTTGGGAGGATTGTACTCTAGGACATATGAGAAGGGCTGCCCGGCTAGAGAAAGTGTATCACAGCTCGGGCGCCACCAATCATTTATATGCCTGCTCCAACCTAGGGACGAGCGGAGCACACCGCCACAAGGTATCTGCATTTGGTCACATCTTAAGATCTTAATATAAACAAGGTGTTAAACATTGCAGGGTGAGCATCATGGGGCGAGCGGGGTTATGAGTTCCTTAGATGTCATTTCCTTTCTTGCTAACACAAGGCTCCACCTCAGACGTGAGGAGTTCCATGGCCAGCTCACTGCTACCCGTGGCATCTTTCTCCTATGCCAATTGCCCTTATGAAAAAGGGCAGCAATATGTCTGCAATCTCACTCGGCTCATAAGACAGGAAGAACCTCATTATTTCATTGAGACTGTTTGCTTGTGATATCCCTGGATTTTGAGTCTGCAACCAACCTTTGGTTCTCCAGATGCTATTGGCTATGGCTCCCATGATCTCTCATCATTGACGGAGCTTTTTGGGGCTGACAAGATAAGTAGGAAAAAACACCTAGCGAGTCCAATGTTGCAGAGCCCACTCTAGAATATACCTTTGAAGGCAACTTCCCCCAAACAAAGGGTAGGACAGTGCATGCTACATGTTCCCTCATCTCTGCTTTGAACGCACGCTTTGCTTCATCTGCTGGTTTCCATCAATTTCCATCACATCTTGTGTCAAGGCGATTGGTCCTATGGAGTAACAAGAGGCCTCTTTAGAATTTGTTCTCCGGGGGTGACATAAAAGGACACATGATGCCGGAACAGGAACAGCCAACCTGCCACCCTCCACATGTTGTGGCCTACAACTCCCATGATTCTTCAACGCAGACTATGCTAGCTAGGAGTCAGGGGAGTAATAATCAAAATATCCAGAGGGTGACATGTTGAGTCCCCACATGCCATAATTATTTATGTATGTATTTACATTTGAATCTCGTGGAAATTCAATCTCCTGTGGAGTTCCACAGGGTTCTTCTCTGAGCCTCCTGCTTTTTCATCTTCATATGAGACCATTGACTCATATAATGAGGTCGGCCGGGGTCCATTTCTACATTTATGCTGATGACACTCAGCCCATTTTCCAGTTTTATGGGGATGATGTGGTCCTGGAAAATAGGTTTAAATCATGTCTGGGGCAGGTCAGTATCTGGATGTGTCAAAACAAACTGAAGTTTAATATCCAGCAGACAGCGCTGTTGGCATGCTGTGCTCATATAGTCAGCCCACGACTAGGGACTGTTGGGAAACTGCAAGTGTCCAGTTGGGTGGTCAATTGCTGGCCCCATTCTTTATGACAATATCCATTACCTGTGCACAAAGCCAAGAATCTAGGCTTCTGACTCGACTCTTCATTATCCTTGGAGAGTCAAATATCAGATGTTTCCAGTCTATGCTTTTTTTACTTGAGGTCTTTGGAGTTTTTTGGTTTTGTACATAGAATTCAAATTGTAAATGCTTTTATTTCCAGTCAGCTTGACTATTGCAATGCCTTATACTTCGGCCTGCCAAAAGCAGCCATTGGCCGACTGCAGAGAATTCCAAAGGTAGCTGCCAGGGTTCTGGTGAAAGCTGGTCGGAGGGAACACAAATCGGCAATCTTGCGAGCCCTCCACTGGTTGCCGGTGGAGAGCCGGATAAAGTTCAAGACGTTGTGCATGATACAGCTTGCATTGTATGGTCAATCGCCCAATTTCATCACAGCTAAACTTCTTCGCTATGCTCCAGGGAGATGTCTGCGTTCTGCCTTCGCCAGCTTACTTTTGGTACCCACTTTTAGATGGGTGAAATGGGGAGGCTGCTCATTTGCCATGCAGGAATTTACGGGGATTGAGGGACATTTGGACTTCTGTCATAAAATAAAGACTTGTTTTTCCCCCTGTCAGTTGATGGTTGGGGCAGGGGTTGGGGGGTTCTGTTCTCTTTCTGCTCGGGTCTTCTTTGGCCCACTTCTTTCAGCGCCAGGATGCCTCCTTCAGAGACGATATGTTTTGCGCTTAATAAGTGTTGGACCATAACCGTAACCATATTTATGGATATATTTGGTGTTTAATAATGTGCCACTAGCATACAGCATACTTCGGAGCACGAAAATTGAAAGGGTGGGGGTGAAAGAGGGTGGCGAAGAAGTCTCGCCCTTTACAAAAGATCCATTAAGGAGCATATTTTTAAGACTTTACAAATGCTGGGCGGGACAGCGGATGCCGGACATGGTCACTGGTTACATTAAGCACATCAATGATAAATCAATGATCTTCGTTGATAGAGGGTTTTTACTACATTCGACCTGAACATTCTGTAGTTGGCCAGACATCATTACCCAACTTCTCCACGTGTGAGGCTCAAAGTGGTGCTGTGTGATCAGTCTGAACTGAGTGCGTGCAGCAATGTCCCAGCCTCTCGCGAGATTGCTGATCTGGTGGGCCTGCTGCTGTTTGGCTGCAGAACGCCCTCTGCATAGTTTTGTTGGCGCCGTGTGAGAGGTTACTGCTGCTTTTCTAGGGCACAGACCTGTTGGGGGGGGGGGGGGGCACATTATGCCTTGAGCAGTGAACTGTGGTATTTTTCAGGAATTTCCCACAGAATTCCTATTGGCCGAGTGCCGGTACTTTTGCCACTCATGTGTAGGCCCCAGACCTCTGCCCTGCGCCCCAGGATGCGTTCCACCATTGCTTTTAAAATGGAGTCGGCATGGCGTCATATCTGCGGCTACACTTACTCAGCTGTGCTGCATCCTTGTCGCTCGTGGACAGTCCAGTCCAATGGCGAGGAAAGTGTAAGGCCGTACATTTCTAAACTTTTTCAGACTTTGCCTTCCAGTTATATATATATTTTTTTTTTTGCATTTCTTTTTTCTTGTTCTTGAGGACATGACTTTGGACTTTTCTTTTACTATTTTAGAGTCATTTTCCTTATAGAACTTTTTGCAGACACCAACGCACTGACACGTCAGCATGGAGCAGTGTTAAGATCTGGCTTTGCTGTTTCTCCGTGAATCGGTGGGAATATTTTGAAATTTTTCAAGAATGGTGATTTAGTTAGTTGTGCCAAAGGATAAATATCCCTGTTTGACCAGAGCGTCATCGCAAGACCAAAAACTAACATGCATTGGAGGAAAGTAGCGATGTTGCTACTCTGTTTCTCACTTGTATGATTCAGTAATATTTTCAAAAGACTCATCTGATGTCCCCTTCATATGGTGTGATACATTTTTCACCTTGCAAGGTTGTCCAACTCCAGGCCTTGAGGGCTGGATCCATTTTGGATTTTCAGGATACCCCTCATTAATATTCATGAGATACATTTGCATACAATGATTCTAAATATATGCAAATGTTTTCTTATGAATATTAATGAGGGATTTCCTGAAAACCCATCACGATACTGGCCCTCGAGGCCTGGAGTTGGACAACTGCCGGACTAGTTGATGACGAGTCAGCAAGATCCAAAAACCTTGTCTTTGTCATCAATTGAGCTATTCTGCCAACATTGGCGGTGGTCGTCTTAGTCCTTCTTTACTTTTGGTTATTGTGATTTCTATAAGCTGAAACTGTTGTCGTGGGAAGTGAAAATAGGTGAGAGACATGATGTCATGGGTGAACATTGTTTAGTTTTTTAACAATCTATTCACCATCCTTGACCATGCTTGTCCATGTGCCCATTAACACCAAAGCTCTTGGGATCTTTTTAGGCTTGGTATGTCCTTTTATGGGCATGGACATATTATGTCTAAGCAGCCATTTGAAATCGGAACTGTAATAGCTTAATTGCAGATGTAAACTCACTACTGGTGCTATAATAAATTCTTAACCAAGAGCAATTTCAGACACTTTTTTTAATAATCTGTATGTGTGTTTTTCATCTGTTCCTTGCAATTAATTCCTGTTAAGACAAATATTGGCAAGGCAACAGTATTGACTCATGTATAGTTGTTTATTGTATTTAGTTGTATAGGCTTTAAACAGGCAGTTTACAGGCACTGCGGTTAGTTATCCAGATATTAACACTATTTGCCAGCTGTGGCCCTCTTTTGGTCAGTGAGGACCATCATGCCCGAGCCTGGACTATGCATAATACATGGTGTGTGGAGACCGGTGTGGGGACTGCAGCATCTCCCCAGGCAATTCCGTACTGCAGTCATACCCTGACATCAGCAAAACAAAAGAGGTGATGCCTGGAAGGTTTAGAATAAATCTTAACCTCTGGCATTGCTCTGGGAAACCCCTTGCCATCTGGGAAAACATGTTCCGGCCTCGTTGGGCTTCATCAGTGAGGAGTAGCTTGGGTCTCTAGGCCCAGCAGGCACAGAACCCACGTCTGGGCATGCCTGTCCCACTCAAGGTGACTACAGCCAAACAAAAGGGGTGATGGCTGGAAGGTTTCAAATTCATCTTAACCTCTGACATCACTCTGGGCAACCCTCCAGACCATCGTTCTTCAGCCTGCCAAGCCATAACAGAAGGGAAAGACAATATGCAAATCAGGCTTGGTCCCACCCCCAAAAGGAGGTGCAAATGATCTTCTTGGAATAGGAGAAATCAAAACAGTTGTTTGTCTTTTATTTCTGGGGGATCACTGATTAGAAGGGAACGTAATCAACCGAAATTCAGAGGCTCTTGCCTGAGGACATTAGATCCCCCTCATAATGTGCGTGTTTGTTTGCAATGTTTAAAAGTGCTGCTGGATTAACACGCATTGACCTGCTTTCTCTGCTTATCTCCAGTGTCTCCTTTACACAACTCGGACATTCCGGGCAGTTCCCCGAAATATTATTCTGGGGTTTTTTCAGAGTTTCTGTAATTGCAAACTCTGCAAATGAGCCTGCAGGCTACAAGGATGTGCTTAAGCACAGGCCATCATATCACCACACACCACTTCTAGTCGCAAGAGGCAATCCCTCAAAAATGCCCTCGTGAAAACTCCCTTTCTAGGATTGACACAATATAATTAGCATTCGTAATTCTTCACTCCCCTCTTCACCCCCCTTTTTGGATAAGCATTTATTCAAAGTTCCAATTAACCTATACCTTTCTCCCATCTCTGCTTACCTTTCTCCAGAACCCTGCACTCACTTTACCCCACCTGTACACAGTTGTCTCTTTTCTGTTTTCTACATAGAGTACTATTTGGAGAGGGTACAATACTCCAAAACCCGGACAAACATTGATAAGTACAACTATATTCATAAATATCAGAGATAGTCTTCAAGACAGAGAAGCGGTGTAGAAGTAAGCCAATAGTCAGAGAATATCTTGAAATACCTCTGTCACATCTGGGCCTTTTAAAAAAAAAAAATCTGGTGTGTACCTAGGCCCCTGCTTGCAGCCTTGCACCCGATCCTTTCCCCTTCCTCTTCCCCTCCCTCCGCCCGCCTCCCGGCCCTCCCTCGACCCGTGATTGGCCACTCGGGCCTACACTCTCAGAGGCATGCAGGCATGCCACGGGACAACGCCATTTAGAACGCGGCATTCCCAGGTGAGCTGTCTTGCCCCCTCGCTCCCTCAAAAATGTTGCTGTGTCGCCATGTGCACCCAGGCCGCTGCTTGCAGCCTTGCGCCCGATCCTTTTCCCATCCTCTTCCCCTCCCTCCGCCCGCCTCCCGGCCCTCCCTCCAACCGTGATTGGCCACTCGGGCCTACACTCTCAGAGGCATGCAGGCACACCACGGGACAACGCCATTTAGAACGCAGCGTTCCCAGATGAGCTTGTGTGCCCCCTCTGTACCATCTGGGCCTTTTAAAAAAAAAAATAATCTGGTGCCGTGTCTCCATGTGCACCCAGGCCCCTGCTTGCAGCCTTGCACCCAATCCTTTCCCCTTCCTCTTCCCCTCCCTCCGCCCACCTCCCGGCCCTCCCTCTACCTGTGATTGGCCGGCTCTCCAATCTTAAATTAACCTCCTAAGGCAGCCCTCTGCCTTGCAGCCCCCCTGGCCAAGGGCCCTAGGCAAAGGGCGGCTCCTACACTAGCAGCTCCAGGATGTGTCTGCAGGTGTCAGCAGGGGAAGCCAATGAAGCCAGAAGTCAACAGACACCAACAAAAACTGTAAGTGTGGCACGGGTGGGGTGTAGAGCAATTACTCTACTCCAAAAAGCCCCTGCCACTCTACCTTACCTTTCGATTTGTGGATTGCCATAGCCTCACACCATGCATACTTAGAGAGATTTGTGACCACCAGCCTAAATCTACTCAATGCTGACTGGACTGTAAATGTTGCCTGTATTACATACTAACCTAACTACTTGCCAATGTTAGCATGTACCACACTTAGATGGATTTCGTGACTTTAGTCTGCTTTGCCTCTAGACAGGATTGTTGATGTTAGCATGTACCACAGTTAGATGGAATTCTTGACTTTAGTCTGCTTCACATCTCGACAGGATTATGAATTTTAGCATGTACCACACTTAGACGGAATTCTTGAATTTAGTCTACGCCACATCTAGACAGGATTATGAATTTTAGCATGTACCACACTTAGACAGATTTCTCGATATGAATGTTAGCATGTACCACACTTAGATGTAATTCTCAATTTAGGTTGCGTTACGTCTAGACAGGATTATGAATGTTAGCATGTACCACACGTAGATGGAATTCGTGACTTTAGTCTGCTTCACATATAGACAGGATTGTTAATGTTAGCATGTACCACTCGTAGATGGAATTCATGACTTTAGTCTGCTTCGCATCTAGACAGGATTGTTAATGTTAGCATGTACCACACATAGATGGAATTCTCAATTTTAGCTTGCGTCGCATCTAGACAAGATTATGAATGTTAGCATATACCACACTTAGATGGAATTCGTGACTTTAGTCTGCTTCACATATAGACAGGATTGTTAATGTTAGCATGTACCACACTTAGATGGAATTCTTGACTTTAGTCTGCTTCGCATCTAGACAGGATTGTTAATGTTAGCATGTACCACACATAGATAGAATTCTCAATTTTAGCTTGCGTCGCATCTAGACAAGATTATGAATGTTAGCATGTACCACACGTAGATGGAATTCATGACTTTAGTCTGCTTCACATATAGACAGGATTGTTAATGTTAGCATGTACCACACTTAGATGGGATTCTTGACTTTAGTCTGCTTCGCATCTAGACAGGATTATGAATGTTAGCATGTACCACACGTAGATTGAATTCTTGACTTTAGTCTGCTTCGCATCTAGACAGGATTGTTAATCTTAACATGTACCACACTTAGATGGAATTCTCAATTTTAGCCTGCATCACATCTAGACAGGATTATGAATTTTAGCATGTACCACACTTAGACAGACTTCTCCATATGAATGTTAGCATGTACCACACCTAGATGGAACTCATGACTTTAGCCTGCGTCGCATCTAGATAGAAATGTGAATGTTAGCATGCGCCACACTTAGATGAAAATGTGAATGATGACAAGTGCAACACCCGAATGGAATCATGATCACTAGCCTTCCTCACATCTAGACAGAATTTTGAAATTAGCAAGCGCCTCACACCCAGAGGGAGTAGTGTATGATAGCAAGCATCACACATAGACACAATTGCAAGGACAGAAAGGCCAACTAACCAATCCACTAACAATCTCATCTCTCTGCATACACCGCTCAAACTCTAACCGAACACAACCACAACCCTAATACCCAGCAATCCGCACAAACTTCACTACACTGCAAAAACAAAACAAACCACACATAGACTTGCACAACAGCACACGACGACTACGGACCGTAAAACACCCCAAGCCCAGCCAATGGACACACCAGGCTGAGGCTGCCAACAGCAAATCACTGCTCTCTTGCACTTTTCCAGCATATTCCCTCTAACTCACCCCCCTCTCCCTCTTTCAGAGCCGCCAGAGCGCCAGGTGACCACTCCGGTGGTGATAGTGCGCGGTACAAATATCCTTTAACATTAACATTCAAAGTCATTGAAATGTATACAAGTCAACGGCAAGTAGTATAAAGAAAGGGTACATTTATGCTGGACATGCACTGTAAACAGATGGCGTTTGAGTTTCGAATGAATGGGTTAATGAAAGATTTCTGAGCAGAGATTTCCAGACTCGGCATTGTCCATGAAGGCTTGTGTCGGATTTATCAATTATTGAGCGAAGCGCATCCTGAAACACATTGCAAATTTGCTTCATATTGTACCAGTCATAACAACTTGTGGCTTTCCAGATGTTTCGGACTACAAGTCCCATCCTCTCTTGCTAGTGTAGTCAATAGTGTAGTCAACTGGGGAGTCATATGCCAAACCCCAGTTGCTTAACTCTGGTGCTGCACAGCCCTATAGTAATGATCAAGCTTCAGGTGGGCAGTATGTTGAAGAAATACTGTGCCTTGCAGGTAATAAAATAACATTTTAAAGACATTTGATCGATGAAATTAATAGAAATGAGAATTGGTTAAAAATGATCTCTATGTTTGAAGTTGTGAGAGGTGGTCAAATGTGGCAAGGGCTGAGCCGTTAGGATGCGAAGGCATTGTACATGTTTAGCAGAACAAAGCTTCACTTGGATGGGACATTCTTGCTGTATGACACAAGATGCAGGTCC
The DNA here is from genome assembly GCF_040938575.1 of Ambystoma mexicanum. Taxonomy (NCBI): domain Eukaryota; kingdom Metazoa; phylum Chordata; class Amphibia; order Caudata; family Ambystomatidae; genus Ambystoma; species Ambystoma mexicanum. The sequence goes on from NC_090938.1 coordinate 72,203,532, forward strand.
CAGCGAGGATAGCATAGTGACCAAAAACGTATCGATCAAGAGAAAATAGCAAGTAACAACTCAAAACCTCCAATTTCACATTTTTTTAGAGATTTCCCCCCAAAAAGTAATGTTTTTTTGATGGCGGTGGGACAAAGCCACAGCAATCGGATAAGCAAAGTATTTCACATTTAGAAATACTTATTTGGAAGGCCCTTTATATTAACCTGAATTATTGTTTGAAAATATATGCAGTTTTTTTATATGTACACATTTCTTTAAATTATCATGCAAATTGTTTTGAAAAGATAAAGCAAATAGGATGAAAACCAACACCACAACATTCACCATGAAATAAAACATTTTCTACAATATAAAAAAATAGACATCATGCATTGCATCTGTTAACCCCTTTGCTGTTTGGACATTTTAGCACTATTAACATGCTTAGACGTTATTTTGTTCCCCTTTGAAACATTATATCATTGTCCTTCACTGCGAAAACGTTATTATTTTCTATGTTTATCGAGTAGGCTGGTATGTTATCTAACAGCCTTCATTAGTACCATTTCCTGTTGTGCTTCAGTCGCTAACTTCCATTCCCTCTCTCTCTCTTCCTCCACCTCTCTCTCCTCTCTCTCTCTCTCTCTCTTCATCACCACCCTCTCTCTCTACTTCTATCTCTCCCACTCTCTCTCCTCACCACCACCCTCTCTCTCCTCTCTCTCTCTCTTCATCACCACCCTCTCTCTCTACTTCTATCTCTCCCACTCTCTCTCCTCACCACCACCCTCTCTCTCATCTCTCTCTCTTCATCACCACCCTCTCTCTCTTCTTCTCTCTCCCACTCTCTCACCACCACGCCCCTCCCTCTCTCTCTCTCTCTCTCTCTCTCTCTCTCTCTCTCTCTCTCTCTTCATCACCATCCCTCTCTCCTTCTCTCTCACTCTCTCTCACCACCACCCACTTTCCTCCTCCACACTCTCCTCACCACCACCCTCCCTCTCCTCTCTCTCGCTCTCTCTGTCTCCTCATCATCACTCCCCTCTCCTCTCTCTCTTCTCACCACCCTATCACCTTCTCTCTCCTCAACACCACCCTCCCACTCCCTTGTACACTCTTCTCACCACCACCCCGCTCACCCCCTCTCTCTCCTCACCAATACCCTCTCTCCTCTCTCTCACTCTCTCCAAACCACCCTCCCATCCCTCGCTCTCTCTCTCACATCCCTCGCCTCACCACCCTCTATCTCTCTCGCCTCCCTCTTTCTCTCGCTCTCTTGCCTCACCACGCTCTCTATCCCCCTCCCCTGCTCTCTCTCTCTCTCTCTCTCTCTCTCTGTCCTTCTCTCACTCGCCTCATCATCCTCTCCTCTCTCTCGCTCATTCTCTCTCTCTCTCTCTCTCTCTCTCTCTCTCTCCTTCTATCTCCTCTCTCTATCTCTTTCTATCTCTCTCCCTCTCTCTGTCTCACCCTCTCGCCTCACCACTCTCTCCCCCTCTCTCCCCCCCTCCCTCTCGCTCTCTCTCTCTCTGTCTCTCTTCCCTCTCTACCCCCCCTCTCTCTTTGTTCTTAATTTCCCAGGATAACACAATTGACTTCCTGGAATACGTGGCCGCACTGAACCTCGTTTTGAGAGGAAAACTTGAGCATAAGTTAAAATGGACCTTCAAAGTGTATGACAGAGACGGGAATGGCTGCATTGACAAAGCCGAACTGCTGGAAATTGTTGAGGTTGGTGCATGTATCCTTAAACATATCAGTAAGAGCGTTTCCTTGCATGACGCGCACTGTGAGGCGTCCCCTTGGTGATTGGCAGAAGGCAATAGCTGGGCGGGGCCTGCAACCTTTGGCTGTCCAGATGTCTTGGATCACCGCCCCAATCAGCCATAGCTGATGTAGTCAACTGGAAGGCATCATGGAAGTTGTAGTCCAAAATATCTGGGGAGCCACAAACCCCAGACCCTGGATATAAGGGGGAAATTTGGAACACAGGAACAAGATAATAATGTGAACATGAGAAGCCAAAGATCTTTGGAGCAGTAAATGTTTCTAAGGCTGGGGGCCTGCAGGGGAGTCGCTAGGTCTGTAAAAGACCCGGGGTTATGCTGATGTCGGAACAGTTGGGACTGGGAGCTAGCTAGTCTTTTGGCTGTAGCTCCTGAGATTCTATCCAGGGCTACAACCAAAAGATCAGGGGCTATAGCCCCCTTACCCTCCCCTAGCAACGCCCCTGCCTGTGAGAATATGGGGGCATACTACAAACGGTTCCATGTGTTAATAGCGCCGCAAAAACATCTCTTTCAGAGTTTAGAAGTTAGTCAGAAAACTGAGTGATTCTTCAGTAGTAAAAAAGCTATTAACTTCTGCAAAAAAGTCATTGCGTTCACTGCATCACACTATTTAAATTTCCAGCAACAATTCTGGTGGATATTAATGGCTTCGGGGAAAGGGATGAGCTGAATACTTAAATAACATTTAATGAGGAATTGCTCGATCCAAGTCCTTTCTGTCCTTCTGAGCAATGAGGCCAAACCTACCCTCTGCTTAAAATAATATATGGCAAATATATTGCTGGTAACCATAGGCGCAACCAAATTGCTGATGATCCAAACATTCGTAATTCAATCAGCGTTCATTACTAAAAAAGTCCCTAATTGTATCCGGTGGAGCTTCTGAGTCAGTTGTTTGCACATTGTAATTATGGAATTAATGGTTCTATGTTTAGTGACATGATGTAACGCTCTCTAAAGATAGGGCATGGCGCCTCCCTATGCAAGTGCTGGCACTGGGAAGAATTGTGGGTCTTCCGGACCTTTTGTCCATGCGGAACACTTTGGACTGAAACTGTTAGATTTCTATGAAGGTAACAGCATATAATTGCGGATGATAACTGATTTGCGGTATGTTGATCAACGATGACAGGCAAAAGAGCCAAGTTCCCGAAGTTATTAGTTAAACTGATCCTTATTCGTTGAGTGTTATCAACCCACAATTAACTCGTACACATAGAAGGGGGACACGAGCTAGAAAAGTCGTGCCCATTTTGTTAGTTTTTAGACGAGACAGCACAACCATATACTGATAAATCATTGGAGTGAACATCCTAAGTAATAAATAGGTATAGAGCACAGACTATATAGGGCTGATTCACGAGGAGGCTAGTATGAGTAACCCTGAATTATTCCCAAATTACCAACAGTAAGTCAGAGGCAAATCAGAGTTACTCATTTGTGAATCGAATAGGTATCTTTATGGGTAACTCGGCAACGGCTTGGTGAGTCGAATATACCTCTCCCGGATAGCTCAGAGTGACTTATAGTAGCGTCTTTGTGAATTGGATAACCTTCACGAAGGGTAACCCAAAATTTACTCATACAAACTCTCAGTGAATCAGACATACTTCGCCAGGAGTAACTCAGAGCTACCCACAGTAACGTCTTTGTGAATCGAATAGCCCTTTCCAATAGTAACTCAGAGTTGCTGCTAGTAACCTCTTGGTAAATTGAATATATCTGTCGAGGTGTAGCGCAGAGTTGAATCAAATGGCACTTTCCAAGGGTAACTCAGAGTTACTCATAGTAACTCCACTGTGAATTGCTTTGTTTTTCAAAATACCCTCTCCATAGTAACGCCTTTGTGGATTTTCCCTATTGGGGTTCGTAAGAAGAGCATAATGTTTTACAAAAGTACAGCAGGAAACAAAACTTCTGGATAGATCCTAAGAAGGGGCTTGAAGTAAGAAGAAGGCTTTTCATCAATAGGTTGACTGCATTTACCATAATCGGGGGCCACAGTCCCCTACATATTAAAGTATTTTGGGCATGCTGCCTAAACTGAAACAATCTAATGTGTGCTCGCTGAGCCCTCCTATCCGCAACGTGATCAGGGGTGGTGGATCAGGATGGGCCGACCAACCATACATGCCCTCTTAGGTCCCAGGCATTGAACCATATTTGCACCCGGCGAAGGGCACTCAGCCAATCCGGTGGCTGGAACAGCGGCCGAGAATACACAAACCCCGCCCGCTCTCCCAGCCACCCGAGGCCCAGCCCTGGGTGGCATTTTTAAAATGTTTCTTTTTGTTTTCTAACATGGGGAGGCAACAGGGAGGCTCTGTAATTTCACCAACCATTTCTTTTTGGTGAAACCAGGTCCTGTAATAGAAAAGGCAAGAAATCAGGTGTTCTATTGTAAGACCTCCCCTATAAAGCTGGTGTGATGAACTCACCTGATTCTCCATGATCATTTATTGGGGTAGTGAGCTGTTGGGGACCGAGGCAGCGCTGAGGATGATTGGAGAGGATCTCACTCTAGTCTTGTCCCCCACTTACAGAAAATGCAGAGAAAGGGGCCACTCCAGCAAACTAGATTTCCCAGCGGCTCACCATCTGGTAAGAGGCAGGGTGCTGACCTCGCAGGTAAACACACTACAAGCCACCGGCGGATATGGTAGCTTGGTTGCAAGAACAACCCTGTTCAGCTTCACATCCGGGGACTCCATTACCCAGAATACACCACAAGGGAGTGGACTGGCTCTCTGACTGGGATATAGAAATAAGCAGTGTGCTGCTCACCGGATAGGTATTTTAGCATCCAAACTCCAGTCACCACAAACCTCATAGTTCCAGCAACTGGAGCGGCTTCAGAGCCGGCAGTGCGGGCACTGAGTGGGACATGTCATGGACAGGGACCGGGTGAGTTTGGAAGGGTGGAGGAGAAAATATCGGTGGGTTAGGAGTGCTGTGTCATAGAGCCTTCTTCTAAGGATTCTACCAGGAGGGCAAGATGCATACTTCACTCTGCCTCCAGAGCCGGCTAAGGCGCCGACCGCTCGAGTGCCTTTGAAAGATCAGATGAAGAAGATTGAAGCTGTGGGGTACGAAAGCATGCAGACATCTGCTATGAATTCTTTGGAGAAGCTCAGGACATTTTAGATTGCACCGGTTTATGTGCAACCAACGAGTCTATGACCACCAAATTGATACAAATTCGTTTTAATGACCTTGTAAATGTGTTGTATCTTCGATCATTATTTTGGTTTCAGACGTAGTGATCCACCCTATGCATCTTCTCTGCCCATGTAAGTGCCTTCCCTAATCCACCAATCCCAACGAGTCTCAAACTTTACCCTCAATCGCCCGTGCAGTTGCTGCTTGTGCCTCTACCTTTCTTAATTTTGCTCCTTTGTTCTTTAATGTGTATACCAAATTCCTATTCACAATTGATTCTCATCATTTCAGTCCATTTATAATTTGAAGAAAATCTGCCATCAAGAAAGGGACGATCGGACCCCGTTGCTCACCCCAGAGGAGGTGGTAGACCGGATCTTCCAGCTGGTTGATGAGAACGGAGATGGTAAGGCTTCTACAAGTTGGAACTCTTTGGACAATCACCACTTAACACATGATGACACAACTACAGTAAAGTTTGGTAAAATCATGGAGGTGCTTTGTAGGAAGAATAGCTACACACTTGTACTAATTAATTTGGGAATATTAATTCTGGAAGAGATTCCCAATATATCGCTTGCAAGGTTCCGCCTAGGCTCAACTTCTCATTTTGTGGAAAAAAATGTCCCTGAAATCCAACCTTTTTTTTAGTCTCTACCATCTTCTAATGTTCGTGGTAACTGTTACCCTAAAGAGGAAATTCTCTTATTTCCTAATACTCCCTGTATTATGTCACCCCTCAGTCTCCTTTTTCGAAGTTTAAACATATTAAGCTCTTTTCTTCTTCATTCAAATGCTGAACCGTCATATTTTGGAGGACATTCTCTGAATGTCCTAATTTCTTTTGAGTATCCATCCATAAACCGAACGCAGTATTTAAGGGTTGTGTGGACTTATCAAAAAACACAAGCAATTTCTTCTCTATTAACCTTTATTTAAAACATATTACTGCTTTTTATGTTTTGTTACTACCTGTTAGCGCCTGTGTAATTCTACTGTGTTATTCAGTGTACATCTAACAATGCTAGTCCTTAGAACCCTACTGATTCATATGATAGGTTATTTATAACGCACTTAATACCCAGAGGTTTCTAAGCACTGACCCGGGAATTGAACCTGTGTTGCTCCGTGTTGTCTTGCTTCCAAGGCGAGTACGTTGCCCCTGAGCTAGCGTCCCAAGATTGCTTTGTATTTGCAATTTCGATTAAAACGTCCTAATGAAATGCCTCCACGACTTTAGTGTTTCTCTGGACCTGTGTGTAGTGTCACTCCATCTGCTAGCTTCCCTGTGTCCTATCAGATCATCAGCTCATTTTCGGACTTTACATAAACAATTTATAAGATCATATCAGCACTGGTTGCTGTAATTTTGGCTCCCACAGATAGATCGCAGGCAATTTTATTTATTTGAAAAAGCACTAGTTACTGCATTCCCTCCTAGATCAATTAAAGGTTTAAGTTAAATTTAAATGTATGATTTATACATGAAAAGTGGAATGAAAGAGGCCTCCTACTAACAACAATGAAATTGGGGTTCAAGAGTTCGCTGTGTTTAGATGTGATTTTTTTGGGCTTCTTTTGGGAATTCATGTCAAGAACACAACTCAGAACTCAGAGGAAAGTATGACCCAGTTCCCATCCACTCAGAAGAGAGCCCGGGTATCATCCATTTGCGTGAAAAAGATTCAAATAAAAACCTTGGAGCAACAGATGGTGATGTCGATCACCACACCGCTGAAGACCTTTGTGGATCCCTCGTGCCACGATGTAGAATTTGTACATGGCTTTGATCAGAAGGCAACAAGTTGAACCAAGGAAGCAGAAGGAGATGTGACTATCAAGCGATCAATAACCAACTAAAGACTCGTAGTGGGCAAACAGGTTTATTCTACAGCAGAAATCGCCAAAGACCTCAAATGAACTGGGAAAAGGAATGCGTGGTTGCCAAAAGCAAATTGAAAAAGGGCAATTCTAGCTTTCTTGAACACCCTCTAGTCCATTCTCAATTCTCTTGTGCTCTGCCTCCTGGCGATCAAACAATAGTCACTCGCAGTGATTGCAGTTTTAACTGTGGCATTTTTTCACTGCTGCCCGGGGGGAGTGCATTACCATGAGGCCAGGGAGGTGAGGCCACTACTGGACAGTTCCCCTGATGGTGGTACTCACCGGAAGGATCTCATGGGGGGAGAGTGCCCCTCTAGGGACAAAGACAACCATCTAGGGAGAACGTGGTACAACCCTCCTCAACCTCCACCCACTTCCTTTACCTCACCTCAGTCCATGAGGCCCACCTTCTCATCCCTCACTTCCATACCACAGACATCCATCTGTCTCTGCAAAACCCAAGATTTAACTTCCACCAGGACAAGGAAGAGTAGGGACTGCGCAAGAGAAACATCCTTGGCTCATACTGGAACAAAGAGGAACACAGTCTGCCCAGAATTAATACAATGGGCACTTAATGGAATGATGAGGATGTATGGAGCCCTACCGACTATTCCTAGAACCTCTAGCGAGGATTCTAGTAGTTTCATTGGAGAAGCACACATAGAAATAGAGGAACCACAACATAAGGGAGATAAGTCCTCCCTGGAGGGGCCACAAGATTCGAAGCTGGTGAGTGAGGACAAGCCACGAGAACCGGTGTCAAGACACTTATCTGCCAGCAGCAGCAGCCCTGACAAGTCCGCCGTGGAGGACTGATGAAGCGGGAGGAAGAACGGGCCTTCTGCTGACTGAGGGAGCTGGAATGCGCCATCAGCTGGAGAAGCGCAGCCTGAGAAGGAGAAGACGCTGCAGAGTGACCACAGCCGCTGGAGAAACAGCTCGAAGCACGAGATGGAACGCCGAGAAGCCCACCAGAAATCCCAGGGAAGTACCCTGCAGGTATCTGAGTTCCTGGAATGGTTAGTGGGATAACTGAAGGGCTGAAGAGTGATGAAAGATGGGTCATGAGGCTTGCACCCAATGGCAAATAACCTTCTGGGCCATCCTCTTCTTGGCATTTCCTGGCAGGGTAGTGAACCAGGTCTACCAAAGTAGGGAGAAGAGGAAAGCCAGGTTTGGGACCCGCAGACAAGAACAAAGAAAGCTTTAAACTATCTTCTTCATGGCAGTACCTTGCAGGGTAGTGAACCACGTCTGCCAGAAAAGCAAAGAATAAGGGAATGGAGTCATTCCCCCTGGTGTTGTGAACTGCGAAACTGAGAATAAGAAAGGCAAGGGGAAGGGAGTCGTTCCTTCAGGTAAAAATCTCACCTAACAACTGGAACTGTGATCCACTGCAGAGAAGAAGGGAGCAATTATTTTGGACCAAGAAGATCCACTACCTCTTTAGTTTATTTATAATTGTGAGGCACAGAAGTAAGCTTTTGAAACAGGATGGTAGACTTTTGATTTACACGGAAATCTTGACCGAAAACTTAGTATTTCAGTTGAGGCAGGGAAAGCTCTCTTAGAATTTGGGAAAGTTAGGTTTTCTCTTTATTTTCATTACTAATAAAGGTTTATGCCAACAACCATGCCACCCTTGTGTCAGTCCCCTCTTTGTGCACCCTTACAATCCACTTTTTATGATTGCCTTGGGTCGTTTGACTGTCATCTCTGTAGTCAGGATGTTTTGTTCACTTTTTCGATGTTTCTCCCACATGACAGACTCATGGTGCCCGAGATTGCTGCAAGTCATGCAGAGCTTGAGTTTAGGTTCCTAAAGATCTCACTGGGTTCAGGGAGCCTTAGGCGTGTACCCGGGAATACTGGCAATTGTGTCTGCAGCAGTCTTTGCCAACACACGATGAACAGGTGAACCTTTTGTCGGACCTCTTTGTACCACTTCTAAATCTCTAGGCCTAGTTCTGTTTCATTTGCGTCACCTCTCTTGTCCACTTCCTTGATGCCCCCAATGATGGGGCCCTTATCACTGCCCCTTCTCTGTCCCTGGGTGAGTTTAACATTTTAGCTCACTGGGTTCTCTTCTTCTCTCTTCCTCTCTTAGCACCGTTCTTTCTTGAGAACTCTGTTTTTTTATCTCTACTCCACTCTCTAGACCCCTCTGGGTCTCTCTGCTCTGTGATGCCTCATATGTTCTTCTTTCCCCCTCCCTGTGTTCTCTATCTCTTCTCCCCTCCTGACCTCTCCTAGCATCTTCCTTCTCTCTCCTTTCCCTTCCGCGTCAGTCCCTCAGTCTTTGCTCTCTCTTCTTTTCTATAGATCTCTGCCACTTTCTTCTACTCCCCTTTCTCAGCTCAAGGTCTCTTCTAGCTCCTTTATTATCTTCCCTCCTCTTTCAGAACTTTCCATTTTATTCCGTGTCATCCTGTTCTCTCTTGCCTCTTGTTCTCCCCCGCTTCTGACGTTCCCTCCTCTTTGCTCTGCTCATAAACACTCTGCTCTTTTCAATGCCCACCAACAGGCTTCCACAGCAAGTTCCGTTTACGCTTCCATGGCTGCCCTCTTCTAGGTCTTTGAAGGACAAGTTCCATTCACCTGTGGCTTGCAGCCTGCACCAGACAGAGTTTGGGTACTACAAGTCAAACACTATTACCAGCAGGGCTCTGCAGAGCAAACTCTTAAGAGGGTATCCCCGAATTGACTACCTACAATGTTTCAACAACAGCTGCCGGCCCTTATTATCTCTATGATACTCCACTGGTCGAAGTCGAGAATCTCCAGCTCCACAGATGGACTTCCTAGGAGCCCGCCAGTCACAACAGGAAAGTAACTTCCGGTCCATTTGTCATTACTGAATGTTGACCAGCCCATAGTCCCTTATTGTCTCACAGATCCTGTTACCAAAGGTTTCTGGTGCATGAGGCAGATCATCAGTATTACTTGCAAATGATGTGAAAACCCACCCCGACATGCTTCAGACATCCATGATGGAAATTGACACTCTGATTCTTGAAGGCTTTGCTAGTCCATAGGGTTTGGAGCAAAGATTTTAACATCGCTTTAAGGGTTGGGTTAGGGTGACAGAACCTTAGCTATGGGGCTCTGTTATAAAAACGGTAGGACTGTTTCTTGTTAAGGAGCTAATTGATTTTAGGAAACATAATTATAGGAAAGGGGTGACCCATGGGGTTGTTCTGAATTTGTATTCCCCCAAAAGTTATTCCTTGGTTCCTTGATCAATGGAAGGTTTCCCTGAATTCAGCCCTGAATTCCCTGGTCATGGTTGCGTTCCTCTTTCCACCCCAGACACTGCTCTCTTAGGTTTTAGGGTTCTTTATGCTTTGATGACCATGTATCATTTCCCAGGGTTATGATGGGATCAGGAGCCTGAGGAATCCACCGTTTCCCTCGTTCGGGCCCTATATCAAGTAGCCGGAGGTAGCATCAGACCTCTCTTGGTTCCTCCAGCACCATAAGTCAGCCAAAGTATGTTGCTTCATCACAGGGAACACCGCCATCTTCACTGACTCACTTGAGATCACCAAGGATACATATGAATACTGATGGGTCGTATATAGAGGATCCAAAATCTCTATCGATTCCGCAGCGATATGAACCTCAGCTGTGACTTCATAAACCAGGATGATGGGTGCTAGCAAAAGGATGAAAATCGAACGTTTTGGAGGTCCCAGTAATGTCAACATCTATTTCAGCCTAGATGGCACCACCGCGTAGATACAAATATCAAAATGAGATCACGTGCAAAGATGGTAATATTGGACCCCAGGGATCGGGCGGTGGGTGCAGGGTACAGAACAACATCCAACGAGCCTACCCAACAGCCGGTCCTCTTTCATAGGACGAACGGTGTTAACATTCTTCAAACCCTAAGAGGCTGAATTTGGTTTGTGATTGACATGTTTCTTATTTCACATGAATTCATTTAGGGTATGTTTTCCTAGGTTTATTTCCACTCATAAATGACCACTGGGTGATCTTTCCGAATATCAAGAGATCTGGAGGAACATCTCCTTTTTTTGTACTATTCTTTAGCATTTGAAGAAAGCTGTTGTCCTTGATATACTCAGATTCCATTTGTCATTACTGAATGTTGACCAGCCCATGGTCCCTTATTGTCTCACAGATCCTGTTACCAAAGGTTTCTGGTGCATAAGGCAGATCATTAGTATTAGTTGCAGATGATGTGAAAACCCACCCCGACATGCTTCAGACCTCCATGATGGAAATTGACACTCTGATTCTTGAAGGCTTTGCCAGTCCATAGGGTTCGGAGCAGACAAATATTTTAACATGGCTTTAAGGGTTGGGTTAGGGTGATAGAACCTTAGCTATGGAGCTGTGTTATATAAACGATAGGACTGTTTCTTGTTAAGGAGCCAATTGATTTCAGGAAGCATAATTATAGGAAAGGGGCGACCATGGGATTGTCTTCTATTTGAGTATATTTGTTTTCTAGTCAATATGTGACTAGTTGAAGTCAATATCCAGATGCAATGTCAAAACAAACATTTCCTTGATAACATAATCTAGATAAAAATGCCCCATGTCTTATCCTTGACACAAAAATGTAATTTGCTTGTGCAATCATCAAGACACAAACATTTTCCATATGATAATTTAGATTCACATTTTTTTCTACAATAATCTCGAAATGCACTTTGTTTCTCTATACTATAATTTAATTTACAAAATGTGTGATTGGATGTCCTCTGTAATGTGTAACATTTATTTTCAATTTTTTGCACTTACAGGACAGCTATCCCTGGATGAGTTCATCGACGGAGCTCGAAAAGACAAGTGGGTAATGAAGATGCTGCAGATGGACGTCAACCCTGGAGGATGGATCAACGAGCAGAGGCGAAAGAGCGCGTTGTTTTAATCACTGTACGCGCAGACGTTTGGAATTGGGTACACTTGGTAATCGTTGCTTCTCCGGCTGAAGATTTTCAGGGACCGTACACGCTTGTGCATCCTCTTTGAGACGACAGACTATGACGCAGCAGGATTGATGTCGTCTACATGGTTTTGGAGAACTAAGGGTTAACCCCTCACTGCGGGCCCAAGTAGAGGCATTCTGGTGCAGGTTGCTGGTGCAACCAGGGGCAAGAAATGCTGACACACCAGCTCCATTCACTACATGAGCTAGACAGGAAGGAGCTCAGAATTTCAGAAGGGCACCCTGGAAGTCAACAAACCGATTTTATCTAAATATGTACAGTTGATAAATTTCAGAATCAAAACGAAACAGGAAACAAAGGCCTGCACTTGGTCACAGAGCTCTGTGGCTATGTGAGACAGTAACCTAGAGCTTTGCCGCTTCAACTACAGTTGAATGCTTTGTTGTTTTTTTTATAAGGACAGAATAATGTGATTGTGTCGTGGATCAGTCCTTATTCACGGAAGCGTAAATGCTCACACTGATTTCTGGTTGTACACTGTTCTACACTAAGCTTAAATCTTAACACCTTTTTAATATGCCAAGGCTCAGCCGCAGGGGTTTTTATTGTTGGAATAGAACAGTTCTGGTTGCAGTTTGCAAAGACACAACCCCCTGACTGCCTGTGTCCCTTTGATATATTTCACCATTACTGCTTGCATATGTGGGCTTCCAGTACCTCCTATTTCAGCCTTCAGATCTGCTTTCTTCCGCATAGTAGCCGAACTCTAATGCTGTATTTTCCTAGTAAGTATGTCTTAATGGCAGCCCCTATCTATGAATGTGTACATTGAAGGACAGATGTTTCACTTGTAGGGTCTTGGGTTTCCCACACCTCAGATGTTGCTTTCTCCACCGACTTTCCTATAAACACATACAATATTGATAGACTGGCTTAAGGTTTTTGTGCTTAGTATCTCCTTTGTAGACATTATACAAGTTTATGGTGGTGAAGTCACAGCAGACAGGTCATGCAGCCAACTCCTACAACAGCTGCTGAATATTGTTAGTAGGATTGGGAAAATGTTTTTGGCATTTTTATTTTCATGGAAGGTAGATAGGGAATTGTTTTTTAAAAAATGTACAGTATTTTCTGGTGAATTTACTCTGAGTTGTGAACCGCATCAAAGTGGTTTATTTTTGTAGCGATTCAGGATTACATTGGAATTGGATTGTCATTTAAAACAAACATTTCTTTTCATTTTGGGGGATTTTTTTATTTGCTACTTTTCTTGGAAAGTGTGATTATTTTGCAGACATTTTATTTTTGTTGCAAGCTCACAATTCAAGTCAAAAAGGCAGTGATTAGTAATTCTGCATAAAAGCACATTTTGGACAACTAGCTTTGCTTCCGGAGTAATAGGTGGCCTGTGCTTTAGTTTTTTGTTGCTATAAAGTATTCCTTCCCGCAATCACAAGGCTGAGTTTAACATACCTCTTCTGTCACGCTCTATGTCGAGGTGTGCTGCAATGAATTTAGTCTTAAATGTTTTGCTCGTTTTTAATGCAACCCTTCAGACACAAATAGTTCTCAGCTTTTTTGCTTTCTTGAAAGTTGTTTAGATGTCAATTGCAGAAATAATTTAGCTAGCACCATGTGAGGAATTCGACCATCCGCACAGTGGGTGCGAGCTCGCCTGTTTTTTAAAATTGTTTAAAAAGAAATTGAATGATGGTAGATGAACGTCCAGAAAATGTGTGGGGCTAATCTGCACACATTTTCCTATGCTCACCACACAACATAAACATAGAACCGTGTACTCTGGGTGGACCCAACCTAAAGGCGCCATCTGCCCTGTCCTATTTAGTTGGGATATGACAGCCAAAAGTACATCGAGGCATCTCAGAAGGGGGAAGGCAAAACCTTCCCCTTGCCATGGCCAGCCTACTTAGCTAACAAAGGCTCCCTGGATCAGCCCTGTCCTTTGTTAGCTCTGCTGGTGGTAGCTTTGCATACTAATCAGAGTTAATTCAAACAGGCTCGCAGGGGCCTGTTTGCAGGACTAACAAAAGAGACAGGAAACCCCAACAAACTTTGATATGCACTGTGTCAACCTGAAGCCAACCCCTGCCCCTCATTATCAAAGACAGTGACCTGTCATGTCTGGGACAGCTGTTTACAGTAATAGTAGTCATCCCCGCAAGGGGACCCCATTCAGAAGGTACGAGTATGTGGTTTAGCGGCGACCGAAAGTCTGGTCTCGCCACAGGTTCAAGGGAGACCTGCCACTTTAATCAGGAACCACAGAGAGCTCAATTAACCAGAGAGAACCTTTCATCCACAGCAGACAGGAAGATGGGTGGGACTTAGTATTACACGATTTCACCCCTTTACCTTTTCGGTTGCAAAGCACTCTGGTTATGACCTCATGCATAAAGGAGATTGTTGGTGGGGACCCAGGATTGGTTCATTAAGGTAGGTTTAGCCTACACCAATCACTGTGGCCCATTTGGCTTTAAAAGGGGGTTGAGCCCCTCTTTTGGGCAGGTCATCTGAAGACTTCACACAGAGTAACAAGAAGGTCTCAGCATTGGACCCTGGCTGAAGTTACAGGCTGTCTTATATCTTCCACCAGTGAAGGAAGACCAGCGTTTCCAAGACAGAAGCAATATCCCTCCTCTAAACATCTCCCAGGGAACAGAGTGAGATACTGAATCCAGAAGACCCTGCAGCAGCTCCAGCACCGGTACCCAGCCAGCACATAGCGTGCCCTGCTTGGCTCTGCAGCATGCTCCCTAGGTGGGAAGTGCGAGAGAGTCTCTGAACCAAGACACGGGCAAGGCAGTTGCTTGCAACACTCCCCTCAGCTTTGGGCCATCTGCCTTAAAGGACGACACAAGTGTAGTGAAGAAGCTAGGAGCAGCACAATGACAAGCATCCACCGACCATAAAGGAAATTGTTGGGCCAGTCGAGTCTCTGGAGCTGCAACCGACTGCACCGCTGACTGTTGTTATGCCGCAAGGGCTAACGCCGCCAGAGACGGCTCAACCAGTGCGTCAGACCCGCCAACCAGCACTGATACAACAATGATTCCTGAACCTGAGCCGCCGTGTAGGTCAGCCTGCAGCCGTCCGTCAAGCCTCGCTCGCCGAACTGCTTGCAGCTTGATACCTGCAGCTGTCTCCCATCTTGAACTCTATTGCAGAAGCTGCAAGGCGCCCTGAAACTGACTCCCTGTCGAGCACCAGGAACTTCTCCAAACACAAGGTACATTGTGGTTCTGTCCTGCTGGTCCTTTTCCGAAGGCGGCATGTGACATTTTATGGCCCATTGCTCCCTTTGTGTTGAAACCAAGTATCCTTGAACTATTGAGATTAATTATTTTACAGACTACCCTCCTGTCAGTATCCACAGTGCATCCCTTTTACTTCTTTGAAACTGTCTGTCCTCTGCATTCCTTTTCAGGTTGGGTTGCATTTTGTAGTGTGCTAAAACTGTCTGTTGGATAATAATAAAGTAGATATTTGTATACAACCTTGACTGGACAGTCCCTTTTATCATTGGTTAATCATTGTATTTTTGCTGTGTTGCAATTAACCAACGATCCACAACCTTGCAGAGAAAAGCCTGCTGTTCCGTCCACGTTACCAAAATTGAACAAGGAGGTTTTTAATTTGCTTGTGTTTCCAATTTGTTCGGATCCCTTCTGGTGTACTAGTGGTGCGGCGCTGATTGGGGGTTTAGAAACTAATTTTCGTCCCTGGACCATTGGTGCCCCGGAAGTTGATTTGTCACATTGCCGGCAGACGGTCAGGCCTATTTGTATTTATTTATTTATCAATTTATATTGCGCACCCGGTACCCAAAGGCTTAAGGGCGCAGACATAAAACAGTTGAACATAACATGTAATTCTTCAGCAGTATGGGGGCGACCTTTAGCTAGTTAGAGCCTTGCGCACAGCTTAGTCACCCAATGATAAAAGTACTGTTGCAGGCAACGTTTAGACACTGCTGGGTATTAATAATAGTCTTGGATCTTGACATGGTGACTGTAAAAGGCATGACCAAGGATGTCCTGTGTGTCCTATGTCAAGAGAGAGGGCTTCACCACAGCACTAAGGTTAATAGACCTGAGGAGCTGACCAGCCTCCAAGCTTGGTTAGAAGCAAGAGAAGTTGGGAAGAAGACCCCAGGGGACTGGCTAGGCCCTGTATACCCAAATGAAGAAGACCTTCCAGCAGGGTTATTGGAAGAAAACGAGAAAGACATCATGACTAGTGTTTCTCGCCAACCATACCACCGGGGGGCAATCATGGTTTCTCATTGTTCTAGCGTGTCAGTGAGGTCAGAGTCTATTGCGGCATCCCGCAGGTCCCAGGCCTCTGCACAGTCTCTAAGTAGCCTAGTAATAGTTGCAGCTGTTAACGAGGTAGCAGCTAGAAAGCTCCTGCTTGAGGAGAGGAGACTAGTGCTAAAGGAACAGAAACAGCGGGACACGGTCACCATAGATCTGCGCAAGCTCGTACTCGAAGAGAAGATGGAGCTCAACAGATCCACCTCTAGCAAAGCAGTAGTAGTGGCTCAAACCAGAGGGCCCGGGATAAGCCCCGGAGGCACCCCCCAAAGACCTAGTGCAGGCTTACAAAGTGGGTAAGGATATTTTTGACTGGTTTGAAGTGCTCAAGCTGGCTTTTCAGCTACAGGAGGTGGACGAGGCACTGTGGGGTGCAGCCCTGATGAGTCGCTTACCGATGCACTGATGCAATTCTTGAGTTAACCCCTTAGGAAAGACCCGTTTATGAAAGCATGAAGGTGGCCCTCCTGAGGAAGCTCTGTAAAACACCTGAACAGTATCTGAAGAGCTTCAGAGAGCTCTGAAAGAAAAGTAGGCAGGAATTTGAAGCATTCACACACTTGTCGTTGAAATATCTGAGTGGTTGGGTGGCTGGTAACAAAGTTGCCCCATTTAAAGGGATGTACAATTTGATTGCGTGTGAGGATGTATTGAAGAATTGTGAGGTTGACCTAGACCTGCGTCTTGTGGACAAGACTATCACAGACCTTAGGGAGCTTGCAAAGGCTGCCGACAGTTCTGTGATTACTCGAGCCCAGAACAAGGCTCAGACCCAAACCAGAAGAGAAATCTTCGAACAAAAAAGTAAACAATGATAGGAAGGACAAATGTCCAAACCAATCCTCTTCGAAGTCCGGTCCTCAAAAGAACAAAGGGAAACCCCAAAACTTTAGTTCAGTATGGACACTGAAAAGAAGAGCGCAGGCACCCCTAACACTGGGACACCTGCCTTCTCACCACCCAAAGGTTGTTTTGTGTGTAAGAAGCTGGGCCATAGGCAAGGGGATCCTGCTTGCAAGGGCTTAACCAAGCAAGCCATCATGAATGTTGGACTCAAGGAAGAGGCCTTCATTAGTGTGGGCCTCCTAGAGGAGGACTTCCCACTAGGCCAAGGAGTGGCCTAATAAGGATTAGTTACACTGAGTGGAAACGGTAAAATGTCTCCAGAAGAAATCCCAGTTCCCAATAATACTCAACTCTATCTAGAACATGTGAATATCAATGGACACAGAACTCCTGCGGTCCGAGACACTGCCGCTAGTCTCACTGATGTCATTGAGCTGGCAGTGGGTACAGCAAGGCCAGTATATTGATGGGCCTGATTGTAGCATCAGTGGGTTCGACAGAAAGAGTAAGTGCCACTTGGCAATAGTGGGGTTCAGCTGGTGAGGTGAAACGACCCAGCACCATATAGCAGTGAAAGACTCCATCCCTGTCCTGTATATGTTGGGTAATGATCTTCCTGATATCGAGATAGTCGCAGCAGCTAGGAGATCAAGGGCCGAAGAGGCTGCCAGATTGAAGACTCTCAGAGCCTTAGGGCCTGGAGTGCTTCCAGAGGGCTTGGTGGAAGGACCGGCGTGTCCGGTATGCCCTAGTCCAGTTCCACAGACTGCTGTGTCACCTACTCCTGTGGGAGAGGTGCCAGTAGCCACTGAGGACCCTACTTTGGTAGCAGCGGACTCAGTGACTTAAGAGTTGCCTGGCGCACCACAGACAGGAACCTGAGGTCGAGGACCAGGTGAGTCAAGATCTGAAGGGTCTGCCCACGCTGGATGAGTTTGCATAAACTGAGGGCGCTGAGCAGACTGACTTTTTCAAAGCCCAGAAAGAGTGTCCCACTCTGGCGGGCCTGTGGATGCAGGCGCAGGAGCAGGCTAAGGCTGAGGCCCCTGGCCTGTTCATCATGTACTGGGAGGATGGACTCCTATACAATGAACCAAAAGACTCTGAGGGCGAAGGCACCAGAAGGTTGGTGATTTTCCAGTGCCACAGAAAGTTTCTTTTGGATTTGGCTCACCAAATTCCTTTAGCGGGTCACTTGGGAGGGACTAAGACATCAGACTGGTTGTTTGCGCACTTTTACTGGCCGCAGTGAGGCGTAAATGGTAAGGAATTTGTCTGGTCCTACTCGACTTGTCAAGCTTCTGGCAAGTCAGGTGGTGCCACAAAGGCCCCCTTAATTCCCTACCTATGGTTGGGTGGCCTTTCGAGAGAGTATGCATGGACATTGTGGGCCCTTCGTGTCTTCAAACCAGCTCAGGGAACAAATACATCTTGGTGGTGATAGACTACGCCACAAGGTACCCTGAGGCTGTCCCACTGAGGAGCATCAAAGCCCCTGTTGTTGCGAAGGCTCCGATTTGGATATTCTCCCGCGTTGGATTCCCCAAGGAAGTCATTTCTGACATGGGATCAAACTTCATATCAGCGTATATGAAGGCTATGTGCGAAGAGTGTGAAGTCACCTACCGGTTCTCCACATCCTTCCATCCACAAACAAATGGGGTTGTTGAGCGGTTCGGCAAGACCCTGAAAGGCATGATAGGTGGCTTGTAAGAGCACCTGAGGAGAAAATGGGATATTCTACTGCTATGCCTTCTTTTCACCTACAGGGGGGTGCCACAGAACAGAGTAGGGTTTAGCCCCTTTGAGCTTCTGTTTGGACACTGTGTATGAGGTCCCCTCAGTCTAGCGAGAGAGAGATGGGAAGGCAACCCCTCATCTCCTGCATGAGATGTGGTGGACTATGTACTTGTCCTTCAGTCTAGAATGACAAAGTACATGGAACAGTCAAGGAAAAACCTAAAGGCCAGTCAGGAGCTGATGAAGCACTGGCACGACCAGAAAGCCACAGTGACAGTCTATTCTACAGGCCAGTGGGTGTGGATGATGGAGCATGTCAAACCCAGTGCCCTACAGGACAAGTGGACTGGGCCGTTCTGTGTGCTGGAAAAGGCCAGTGAGGTGAATTATCTCATTGACTTGAAAGGACCTAAACAGATGTGCAGGGTCTTTCACGTCAACCGGCTAAAATCCCATTATAGCCGGGATGACTTGGTCATGGCATTAGTGACTGATGGAGAGACTGAGGCGGAGACCGATCCCCTCCCAGACCTCCTGCACAGTGAAGCCACATATGGGTCAGTTGAAGATTTCAACCTTGCGACGGACCTTTCAGAACAGCAGCCGACAGACTGTTGCCATTTACTGAGACAGTTTGCCATTCTGTTTTCGCTGACTCCAAGTTGCAGAGATTGGTGCACCCATGATGTGGATACTGGAGACAGTATGCCGGTAAAGAGTAGGATTCACTGGATGTCCGATAAGGTCAGGGACGCCATCAAGGAGTACGTTTCCAAGATGTTTTCCCTAGGAGTGATAGAGCCATCCAACAGCCCCAGGGCTAGCCCAGTGGTACTGGTCCCTAAAACGAACAGTAGTGGGAAGACTGAAGTTCGCTTTTCGTGGACTATAGGGGGGCTCAATTCTGTCATGAAAGCAGATGCTCATCCCATTCCTCGCGCATATGAGCTCATTAACAAGCTCGGCACTGCCAAGTACATGAGTACCTTTGACCTCACTGCAGGTCAGCTTGACAGATGGAGCGAGAGAGAGGTCAGCATTCTCAACCTCAGAAGGACATTATCAGTTCACTGTGATGCCCTTTGGATTGATGAATGCTGCTGCCACTTTTCAGCAGATGGTTAACCAGGTTTTGTCTGGTCTGGAACACTTCAGTGTTGTCTATTTAGATGACATTGCTGTGTTCAGTCACACCTGGGAGGATCACTTATCCCACCTGAAACAAGTGCTTCAGGCGCTGCAGAATGCATGTCTGACTATCTAGGTCACGAAGTGCCAGATAGTGTAGGGTACCCTGACTTACCTAGGCCACCTAGTCGGTGGAGGTAAGAAACAACCTTTCGAAGAGAAGGTACAGGTTGTGAAGCAATGGGACATCCCCATCACACAGACGCAGGTGAAAGCCTTTCTAGGTCACACTGGGTACTACCTGCTGTTCATCAAGGGATATGGGACCATTGCCATGCCCCTGAATTATGTAACTTCCAAGAAGATGCAGAAGGTAACTAGGACCCCCACCTTTCAAACCTCCTTTCAGGATTTAAAGGATGGATTGTGCTGGGCCCCAGTTCCGAAAGTGCCACACTATGGTCAGGAGTTCATTATCCAGAAAGACGCTTGTGATTTTGGGATTGGAGCAGTGTTAGCGCAGTTGAACTCTTAAGGGGTAGAGCAACCTGTCGCCTACATTAGCAGGCGATTGATAAAAAGGGAAATGAACTGGGCTGTCATTGAAAAAGAGGCATACATGGTCGTGTAGGCAGTGAAGAAGCTGAAACCCTACATCTTTGGGTCGCACTTTGCAAACCATACAGACCATCGGCCTCTTCGATGGGTAACACCCATGCAAGGGGAGAACCCTAAGCTTCTGCATTGGGCCATATCCCTACAGGGATTAGATATGGTCATCCAGCACAAGCCAGGCTCCCAGCATGGAAATGCAGATGGCCTCAGTCGGTACTTTCAACTTGTTGATGAAACAAAGCCTCAGTAGGGTGGTCGTTCACATGTTGAGGCTGGGGGCATGTGACGATTTCCACCATCCGTACGTGGTGTGCGCTCGCATGGATTTTAAAATTAAAAAAAAAAGAAATTGAATGATGGTAGATGACCTTCACACATTGATATCATTACAGGCCTCAGTACTTGTGGCACAGTAGTGGTAAAGCAGGCAGAACTTCAGAATAACTGCTGTGTTACCACTCTGCATGAATATGGGGTTTGCCACCCAAAAATAACCAAAGAAAAGCTGCTTGGACCATGGAGGAAATGGGCCTGATATACAAAAGCGTTTTTCAGTAGGAAATCGCATTGAAAAAAGCTGTAAATCAGACCCAATGGGCCTCATTACACGGAAGGCGGTGAACCATGGCGCTATTAGCGCCATGGTTCATGCCGGTAAAATACCGGCACCGCCTTGGTGGAAAGGGGAATTACCGCCCCATTCCAAGGTTGGCGGGCGGAAATTCCCCCTTCCACCATTGCCCTTCCCCCATTCCCATTTTTGCCCCATAGGGCTCTATGGGAATGGGGAAGGCGCTAATTACGGTACCGCAAATTGCGGTACCGTAATTAGCTCCACTGGTCCCTTTGCGGGTTGGTTATTAACGCCTGCAAAAAGCAGGCGTTAAATTCCCCAACCCGCAAAGGGACCTCGTAGTAAGGCGGTAAGGATTTACTGGTACCGGTAAAATACCGGTACCGGTAAACCCTTACCGCCTACCGTGTAATGAGGCCCAAAATCTCCATGAACAGAGGTGGTAACAGAATAGACAGATTTCACACATGTGGCAATTCGGCCTGCCCCAGTGGAGTCAGGTAATAACCACACCCATACATGCGGCATTAAATCCCCATTAATAATACATGCAGCGACTGTATTGGACTTACAAGTTTGCTGGTATCCCTCCAGAACTACCGGCAGGATACCGGCAAACTGCCCTTACCGTTTCCGCTGCTTGAAAGTGCTGTAAATCCCAATTCAATGGAGTCCCAGAACACTCCATGGAGGGGATTGCTGAAATGACTGGCACCGGTAATACCGGTGCCGGTAATTACGGCATTTATTTGCCAGTGGAGACCTGATTTACCTCCAGCTCTTGGTTGCTGGCTGAATAGCTATAAAGGGTGTCATAAGCAAAATTGTTCTCAGAAAATTTCAACTTGAAATACCTGGCATATTAAACAATTCAACAGTGGCAAATAAACCAGTAAAATCATGAAAATGATTGTTTTGGATCTACAGCTGCATGCATCTCACTGGTGTTTCGTAGCAATGGCTAGTTTCTGTCTGTATGATCAAAAAGGTTATAGAAAGCATCAGGTCCTCCTACGGTCCCAGACACAACCCGTAACTCAGAGGTCTGAAACCTGTGGCTCTCCAGATGGTTTGGACTACAACTCCCATGCTCCCTCACCATTGACTATGTTGGCTAGGCCTAATGGGGAGTAATAATCCAAAAATGGCAGACTTTGTGAATTCTGGCAGAGAAGGCTCTAAGGGTAAGAGACGTCCCTGTTGACAGAGGGTTGCATATTACGGCTTGTTGACGGAGTGATGTGGGGTGTGCAACTCCACGCATACCCACAATGCTTCTGGGATGCGACAGTTGAATATCCTATGAAATCTGTGGGATTTTCAGATAGTATGGATTTATAAGTGACATAAATATAAACAGAAGAAAGACTTTGTAGGTGCCACAATGAATGAAACTAACCTTAGACTTCTGAAGTTCTCAAAACGTCTTTATTACATAAATACGTCTACCACAACTCCATGTGTTTTTACACAAGAGCTGTGCGTGTATGTGTGTGTGTTCGCAAACATGCACATTTCATTCAATTGTGTGCATGTATTTCCTTTCATCCTTGCTTCTTATATACACAAGTACTCCTATGATAGTTAGCAACCCCATCGGTTTTACACAATAGCCAATCAGTAGCGTCAATTCGAATTTCTATGGAAATGCTGGTTTTCCAAGCATCTCAAATGCCCACCACCATGTTTCTCTTCCCTTTTTCCATTCATCAAAATAACAACATTATTCAGTGATTACAGACAGTGCAACAGGATCTATCATTTATAAAAAAAACAACCAGATCATTTTAGCTGTCCTTGCATCGGGATTGACTAAGTATACCTTTAGGTAAATTATTAGTTAAGTTCATGATTTGAAGGACCGGTTTAAATTGCCTATCACAAGCCTTCTGTGTCCTATTCACTGGGATGAAATGTGGGTATCTATAGAAAGCTTACTTGCATGAAGTACTGTGCGCCGTGTGCAGGGACACCTGCATATTTTTATTCAGTCTTTGAGCTGCTGGTTCTCACCCTATTACAGAAACCTTGCATCAGCACAAGTGCAATTAGTGCTACAACAAATATACCCCTGGTGAAAAGCATTATCTCAATGCATTTTTGTATCAGGGCAAACATTGCTCTGCTCAAAAATGCTTTGAAGGAATCGGTTGTGTGCATTGGGGAAATGTTTACTCCTGCACCGGTGTAACATTTAGATAATACCATGCAAAATCTCTACCAGATTATCACTGAATGGCTTTGAATGGCTCATGTTGGGGGATTTCAAGCCTAGAAGAGAATACATACATTCCTCCCCAGTAAATTCAATTAACCAACCCCACATATTAGAGACCTTCAGCCGTTTTTGTTTCAAACCATTTCACACTATTTGTTCCCCTGAGGTGATGTAGTGTCCGACAATTCGCTGTATCAACTTCCTTTTTTCAATTCTTAATTTGTCCTGACTTTATTGCTAGAGGGAGGAACAATACAAGGGACAAGGACTTCACATTTTGAACATCTATCATGCAAAAGGTGACGCTACTCTTCCATGACTTAAGTAAGCCCATGTATTAAATCCACAATCATTTTTGGAATAACCGCAGCTTCCTCTGTTTCGATATCAACGTCTATCGTTTCTTAACATCGCTTCAAAGGCATAACAGTGGGTATTTACTTTTTTAAGTTAAAACATATTCCATTATTCTTTTATGGTTGGTCAAACAATTTAGATGATCGATCTGTAATAAGGACACATAAATAGATTTATGAGATATAAATCAAGTTAGTGAAAGCTGTTAAACGAGTAACAAGTTCAATGAATATGTTTTCAGCAACTTGGCATATAATCAAAGAATAGGTGGGTACTTATTAAAAAATAACACTACTGCTACAATGATTGAAAATTCGTTTGACTATTTTACTTTTATACCGATTATTTTACTTTTTGTGAGAGTGCCAACTAGTCTATAAATTCATTCGAGCCATTTAATTGGACTTTGGATGAAAGGTCCATCTGTGAAGTTTCTCCGTCACATTACCTAGCCTCCCTTGTTATCTTTTGCTAGATAATCCTGTTAAAATCCTTCTCAGCATGGCCCCTCTCAAGAAAATGCACGTCCAAGGTGTTATAAAGTTGAAACGCCAACTCCCCTCTGGTTCAAGTTTCCTTTATTGAAGATCAATGAAGAACGACTGCAGCACCTCCTCTCATTCCCATGGCAGACTCCAACTGGCACCACATCAGTTCTTGCACATCATGTCTAACCTCGAACCATAACAGTTCTAGATGGAACTCCTCTGTGCAATTCTAAGAGGGAACACAGGTGGATAGAATAAATATGAATAACGATATAAAACAAGGGTTGGTTTGTTTGTGATTAAGATGCTGGTCTTAGCCTCAATTGTTCTTCTCATGACCGCTCTGATTGGCGATGCCTACATATACCAATATAACAAGGGCATATCATAAGGGGGGCACAGCAACGTGTGGGCACCGCTTAGCGTGACGTTGCAGATGTTAATCTTTCTTTTCCCCTCTTTCAATAATTCAAGTTTGTTGAGATGAGGGCACGTACTGCACAGTTACCAAATGGTGAAGTATTCACAATATTGTGGGAACTCCCTCTTGTCAATGTATTGTATGATGTTACTGCTTTTTTAAATCTGGCATTTTCTTTTATCTTGAAGTACTGATTGCTGATGGTAGTTTAACAAACCAATATTATTTCTTCATCTGGTCTAATCTGTCACCCCCCACAAGAATCTTTTCCTGGTTATTTCTTTCTTGCAATCCTTTCCCGCTTTGCCTGCTTTACTTGCTTGGATAGCCCCCTCCCCTTGTGTTCAGAGTTTAGGGTTCCCCTTGTTGCTCATAGTCTGGCCTATTTGAGTAGGTGCAATACAGCCACAGATGTTGCCTTTACAGTAAATTAGCCTGCAATGGTTCCGATTAAAAGTTGTCCTTCATTAGGAGGGTCAATCTTCTTGCTGGCGTATGCACCCTTGCTGGTGGTGACCAGATGTGCATTTTGTTGATTATTCTACTGGTAAAGAGATAGAGATGCTTGTTTCTGTCCAAAGGATGAAATTGTCATCTATAAAATGCTACCTATCTAAATGTACTCTCAGAAAGGATTTAAGTTGGATAGTTAATTTGCGCGTCTCTTTGAATAGCTCCGCATATACACGAGATCAATTACAACTAGGGGCCACCGTATCCCCAAAGGCATGCCACTTATTGGGTGGCATATTGTAAATTTTACTGTAACCGTCCATAATTATCAGAACCATTTTAATGTACCATATGATAAGATGGTTTGGTATTTGCCTAAGTAATTCTTGATATGTAATTTTACACTAAGCACAAAAGGGTATTTCCTGGGACTACAAGTGCACAAGGAGCCTACCTCCATCCATACAAATTAAGGACGCTTTCACTGCGTAAAACATCTTGCTTTCCACCCGGTTGAAAGTGGTGTATGCAAATATGAGCGGAAGTCATAGGGCCTCATTCCGAGTTCGGAGGTAACAACGCCGCTATTTGCGGCATGGCTGCCTCCGAACTCGTCCAAACTCCGGCTTGGTGAATGGAGTAATTACCGGTCCATTCCGAGGTTGGAGGGACCGGTAATTCCCCATTCACCAGGGCCATTCCCCATTCCCATTTGAGCCCCCATAGGGCTCAATGGGAAGGGGGAAGGCGGCAATAATGGTACTTTAAATTACGGTACCGTTATTGACCCCAGTGTCCCTTTGCAGGTCCCGTCCTTAACGCCTGCTAAAAGCAGGCGTTAAGGAAGAACCCACAAAGAGAACTCGTAGTAGGGCGGTAAGGGTTTAACGGCACCGGTCTCATTACCGGTGACCGTTAACCCTTACCGCCCTACTCGGAATGAGGCCCATAGTTGGAAAAAAAGGCCTTCTTTTAGTTTGGGATGGCTTTTGAAGAAGAAGTTATGGGTCTCTCTTGGCCAGTAGAACCGATCTCCCTAAATGAGGCAATATGGTATAGTCATACCGGCATTATCAAAAACCTTTTTCAGCAAATCCAAAATACTGAAAAAACACAGGATTTAAAAATATAAAACATTTATGGGGGTAGGGTAAGGGAGTAAAATGGGTGAGGAGGGGGTTGGGGTGGGGTTATGGACAGAGGGAAACAGGGAGGAGGGGCTTGGGGTGGGGTTATGGACAGAGGGAAACAGGGATCTTGTGGGCAGGGGGACCCCCCAAATAATAAAGAAATTCAGCATTTTCTCAGTATTTAAGATTCGTTAAAAATGTTTTCGATAAAACATTTTTTGAAAAAATTGCATAGATCCATACCGGAGGAAAGGTTAGCAGACAACACAATGATTGCTTGATATGATACAGTGAGCAGTAAGCCATTGTAGTTAAGAGGTAGGGTGGTACAACACAGAGAGACCAAAAGAGAATGGAAAAGAGGATGCTCCAGAAAAGAGATAATTTGATATAGCTAAATAGAGAGACAGAAAAA
Organism: Ambystoma mexicanum; assembly: GCF_040938575.1. Taxonomy (NCBI): domain Eukaryota; kingdom Metazoa; phylum Chordata; class Amphibia; order Caudata; family Ambystomatidae; genus Ambystoma; species Ambystoma mexicanum. The sequence continues at coordinate 72,229,991 of NC_090938.1, forward strand.
GAGAGAAAGAAGGAATGAGAAAGAGATGCAAAAGAGACACAGAGAGAAAAGACAAAGGGGAAACAACAGAGAAAAAGGAAATGCTTCAAGCTTCCGGGTCTGATTCAAAAATCTTTGCACTGGTGCAAATCAGAAGATGCCATAACAGCTCAGATGTGCACCCGCCACCACCTACATCTCATCCACAAAGTAAATACCTTGCACAAACATGGAGCAACCTGGCTCACTGTTGGGATGCTCCTGTGCAAATGAGATTCACAAGGGCATTACTGAGATGGCCCGGGCAGCTCTAGTTTTCATCTAGATCAGGAGTCGGCAACCTTTTGTTCTCCAGGTGTTTTGGGTGGCAGCCGCCAGCATAGTCAATGGGGAGATATCTTGGGAGTTGTAGTCCAGACTGTCTTGTGGGCCACAGTGTGCAGAACTCTGCTCTGCTCATAGGCTTTGTGAATCAAACATGAGGTTCCAGCAGCAAATATGAAATGCTCACGGGCATCAGGTGGTTTCCTCCAGTGTAATCTTTGTGAATCAGGCCCACTGTGTGGGATTTGCACGTGTTCATGCTCTGCTTTGCTCCTAGCACGTGTCCATGTTCATGTTGACTTTCACCCTTATGATGAGTAAAGATTCTGTTTGATCTAAAATCTTCAATTCTCACCCCTGCTGATTCCAGGAGCCTTGGGATGTCTCTCTGATGAGCCCCTGACCACACAAAACAAAGGTTTCCTTTTCAACCATAGGTTGAGTTCTTAACACATGTTTTCTTTGCGTGTTATACACGGGGCTGGTTTTGGTGACACCAGTGCTTTAAGTGGCCTGCAAACTCGAGCCAGGGATCACAGGGGGCGTGGCCTGACAAGGGGTCAGCGCTGCAATTAAATGCAAGGAACAATTTTGCAAAATGGACGGCCAGGCCGTGGCCTAACTGCTAGCATTCATGTCAGGTAAATGTTGCCTTGGCTTTTTATTGCGGCGCCGACCACCTGCCAGGCTCATATTTCACTAGAGAGGCAGGGCTCATCACCCTCTCATCTGGAGTGCGAGGGTGGTGATCCCTGCATCTCTAGTGAAAGCAGTGTCTGGCAGGGGGTCGGCGACACAAGGAAAAGACGAGGCTTTTTTGTAAAGGCTGAAGCACTTGTGCGAGAGCTTCAGGCTTTGCAAACAAAGCCTCTCCTTTTGATTGTGTCGCCGACCCCCTGCAAGCCACCCCTTTCATTAGAGATGCAGGGATCATCACCCCTCCATCTCTAATAAAAGAGGTGCTTGGCAGCGGAGTCGGCAACATAATCAAAAGGAGAGGCTTTTTTTTTTCTTAAGCCTGAAACTCTCGCTTACACGTGAGCGTCAGGCTTTAGAAAAAATCCTTGACATCTAGCAGCCTGGTGGGCTGGGGTTAGCCAGGGACTTTATTGAGCCATGGCAGGGCCTTGTCTCAGACACAATTTACTGAGCCTTCCGGGCCTCGCCCCTGGCTAGCTCCAGCCGACATAAAGCCCTGGGTGACACCCACAAGCACAGTAGAAGAATTGTAGTCTGTCAAACCGAGGCTGTGTGTCCCAGGATGCGAGTGCAAACTCGCAGCTCTCAACCTTTTGTGTCCCCGGGGTGGTTGAAAACAGCTGGCTTGGCTTTTGCTCGGTGAGACCCCATTGAAAAGGAGTTGGCAGGGGAGTGACCTGATTGCATTGAGGTCGACACCTGCCAAAATTTGAGAAGTATGGCTACTCTTACATATTTTACTTGTGTCTTTTGCCTAGTGATCTCATCAGTGTTTGTTTGTAGACCATGGTTACAATGTGCGTGGAAAACCAGCACCAGCTGTGACGCAGTGCTCCCCGGAAGCGGAAATAGATTCTGGCGAATAATAATGTGAAACATTACAGCCAGCAATGCATTGGCGAGTGATCTGAAAGTGAGCACATTGCACAGTGATTGCCCTGGCTTTGCTCTAGAGGGTGGGGGGAGGAGGGCTTGGTTAAATAGACGTTTGCACACATGCCCCAGTATCACCCGCATAATCGCCCGCAATGGTATTCACCCTCTTGTGCTCCTTCAATGTATTTCTGAAACCCGACATATAGGTCACGCATGGGGTTTCCTGTTTTATTTCCCAACCCCCAGCCTCACCCTCTTCCTTTAATGTCTCAAGAAGGTCTAGATTTTGAAGCTCAATTGCTATTTTCTGTAAATATTGAAAAGATTAATGGAGACTGTGACATCAACTAGGTTTTTGTGAAGTTGAAAAGTCGCTGCACTGAAAGTAATACGCACTTTCTCCTGTTGGCTGTGGGTAAATGGCAATATACACGTTCCTGGCTTCTACTGGCATTTCCTTTCAATGGAATTGAATAAATATTTATCTAACATATGCTTGTTTTCTATGAGCTGGCTATATGTAAATGCTTAGCTTCAAAGAGCATTTGGCCCTGGCAATTCTGTTTCTTTGGATTCTATGTTACAGTTACGAGTCTTGATGGAGGGGAACACAGCTTAACTGCCAGTTGTGCATTTAACAGGTTAATAACATGAGTGCTGTTAGGTCATCTTTTGCTGTGTAGTGCTTCATTGCCACAGTGGGATTAAAGCACTATTAAAAGGTCATATTGTATTTGAATGTGTGTTGATTTAGCTGCAAGTGTCTTTTGAACTGGTCTGTACATACCATTAAAAAGGCAGAACTATATCTACACCTTTCTAGCTTGCTGCTGGATGTCGCGGCTCAGCCGTAAGCACCCCTCTGAGTAGCCTGTCCACTTTAATATGATTAACGGACATCTGTGTCTTGTTAAATGACCCGAAAACAGTAATCTCTTCCAAATCAGGGGGCATTAGCAGCAGTGTAACCAAATCCTGGAGGTGAAAGTAAAGGCCACTGCTTAATCCACTGAGCTGGAGCGGGTCCAGGGGCCAAACTGGATCACTCCAAGCGTCTCCTGCAGAAGGCCTTGCTGAACAAGGAGGCCGACACTGCTGTCGAAAAATCACAGCGGCGAAAAAGATGATGGCCACACGCCTTGCACAATGGGCCCTAGTCTTAAATTTATGTATGAAGGTAGCATTTTCCATCATAGTCAAAATCCTGCTAACATATTCCTAGGGCGTACATTTAGAACACTTAGTAATACATTCCAGCAATCAAATTGGTACTCAAATCACACAAAAACTATCTGTCGCTGCAGCAGGAAGTGCCATCTGTATCTTGAGAGAAATTGCTAAATGCTTACTACTAAATTGATTCTGTTTATTTTATGGAACACCTGTCTCTATGGAGGTGCAGGCATTTCAAGAACACCTCGCCCTGCTCCCACACGTCTTCGACATCATCTCAACAGTCCCTTTCGTAGCCCTACCAGACCCTCCCATTGCTAGCGTCTTCTGACCCTCACATACCCTCATAACACCCATTCCCTTTCTCACATTCTCATCTCATCCTCTGGCTACTTTTAGCCATTGCTGAAAATCATTGATTCCTTTGGTCTTGGGGACGATGTCGACGATACACGCAACAAACAAACGGATAAGTCTACCTTCAAAGCAAGCGTAGGGGTGTTGCTAGGTCTGGAAAAGATCGATCTGGGGCTACGCTAATGTCGGCGCTAGCTAGCCTTTTTCTTGTAACCTCTGAGCCTATCCGAGGCTACAACCAAAAGACCCGGCTATGGCCCCCTCCGCCCCCCACAGCAACACCTCTGCATGAACACATTGCAGTAGATCACTCTCTTGTCTCACAGCTAAACTCTAGAACAGTCTCTCTCTCTCTCTCTCTCTCTCTCTCTCTCTCTCTCTCTCTCTCTCTCTCTCTCTCTCTCTCTCTCTCTCTCTCTCTCTCTCTCTCTCTCTCTCTCTCCCTCTCTCTTTGTAACTTTGCACTCATGCAGACCTTAAAAAAGCATTCTCCTGACCATTTCCTTAATAATGGCTAATCGCTTAACATATAGTCGGAAGCCATATAAAGCTCGTATGGTGAGCTCACCGTAAGTGCTTAAAAGTTTCCTTGCTGGTAGATACGCTCTTTCTGTGCCTCAAGTACTACAAAACGTGTGTGGCCACGATCCATATAAAGTCTAAATAAAACTGTTGACACAACCGACCCCATGACACACTACATGTCACAGACAAGGAGGGCTATAATGAGGAACTGAAGTGGGCAGACTTCAATCTACCAGTGTGGCATGGCCCACATCATCCCAGAACCTGGCCTCATAAACCCATCTAGACTAATAGCTCATGGTTTGGCATCTTGAATGCCGCGCAGTGGTTCAACGAGACCAACCAGCAGGTGGTCCCACCATCAGCCGCCACCTGAAGTGGACAGACTTCAATCTACCAGTGTGGCATGGCCCATGGGTTTATGAAGCTGCAGAACCTGGCCTCATAAACCCATCTAGACTAATAGCTCATGGTTCAGCAAGTTGAATGGCGCGCAGTGGTTCAACGAGACTAACCAGCAGGTGGTCCCACCATCAGCCGCCACCTGAAGTGGACAGACTTCAATCTACCAGTGTGGCATGGCCCCCATCATTCCAGGACCTGGCCTCATAAGCCCATCTAGACTAATAGCTCATGGTTTGGCATCTTGAATGCCGCACAGTGGTCCAACGAGACCAACCGGCAGGTGGCCCCACCATCAGCCGCCACCTGAAGTGGACAGACTTCAATCTACCAGTGTGGCATGGCCCCCATCATTCCAGGACCTGGCCTCATAAGCCCATCTAGACTAATAGCTCATGGTTTGGCATCTTGAATGCCGCGCAGTGGTCCAACGAGACCAACCGGCAGGTGGCCCCACCATCAGCCGCCACCTGAAGTGGACAGACTTCAATCTACCAGTGTGGCATGGCCCACATCATCCCAGAACCTGGCCGCATAAACCCATCTAGACTAATGGCTCATGGTTTGGCATCTTGAATGCCGCGCAGTGGTCCAACGAGACCAACCGGCAGGTGGCCCCACCATCAGCCGCCACTTGAAGTGGACAGACTTCAATCTACCAGTGTGGCATGGCCCACATCATCCCAGAACCTGGCCGCATAAACCCATCTAGACTAATAGCTCATGGTTTGGCATCTTGAATGCCGCGCAGTGGTCCAACGAGACCAACCGGCAGGTGGCCCCACCATCAGCCGCCACCTGATGCATGGCTGCTTCTCAGGCACAAAAGCTAATTGGCTACGGTGGTTGCCAATGCCACATATGAGACTTCAAAAATGTGGCCACAGTGGAGCAACCCTGTGGTACACAAGGGGAACATGAGTAGGTTGCATTATGTTTGCCAATTTCATCTGAATTATACCAATTTTCTCAATGAAAGGGGAATTAAGAGCAGTGCTTATAAGGCATGGGTTTCCTAATTCCACTGGGCTCGATAACAAGAATAGTAAATAAATAAATAAACAAATAAATAAATAACAAGAATAGTACTATTGTTTTTTTCAAAAGCAAAAACTAGGGTGGGTTTGCGCCTCCTATCGCCCGCCTGTCATGTTAAATCTCTGTGCGAGGAAACGGGATTGGCAACATTTGTTCTGGTTTGAGAATAAGTTTTTGATTGCATCGTTTCCTAGGAAAACTGGAAGGTATGGAAAGGTGATCGAGTCTCCACAGTTAACTCTTTACGCTGCTAGTGACCTACCTTCTAGTTATTATGCGAGCTCCCTGTTCGCTTGTAACCACAGCTTCTCCAATTGATTCAAACTGGCATTTGTGATTAAAACCTTTGTAAATGGGCTTCTGACCGTAACTTGCTTATCGCCCCTTAAAATGTACTAAAGCTAGTTTGCTCCAATTTGTCTGAAAATCAAGGGGAATTACAATAGCCCTTCGAATTTCCAAACCACAACCTGACCATGGATTTATTTCCCTGCACATGGTTGGTGGAAAATGATGTTTCTACATTCATCTGGGCCTTTTGTTGTCTGCGCAGATGTATTATGTCTGCTCACCAGACACAACATAGAACACACGCGTGTTGCTTGTGAAGATCTTCGTCATACTACTAGTGCCAACATTCCCAAACATAAAATCAATTTTGGTCCCTTTTGATTTGGCCAAAGTTTTAAAGAAAGATGGTCCTTGTGTGAGAATGCCACTCTTTGCCCACATCATGCGTAAGGAAAGTATGCGCCCAGCGCCCAGATGCCTCCAAGTTAGGTGTGCTATACAAATGACAAAGTAAATAAATATGCTTCTGCAATTGTACCAAAGCAGACTTTTCATCCATAATTCTAGTCTGTTTTCCCTTTCCTCCACCCACTTGTAAATACCTATATCCGTTTGCTTGATTGTGTATGTGTCTGTGTGTTTGTGTGTCTGTGTACATGTACTAATTAAAAACACAATGTTTTCTGTTTGTAGCCAATCCCAATTTTGACAAATAAAGGAAGGGAGGAACAGAGAGATTAATTGATATTCCCAGGATCACAATATTTGGTGAAGTGTAGGAGCTGGGATAAGTTTACTAAACATGGTAATCCCACCTAAGGGAATACATTCAGCTTCCTACTCACAGGGATATGTATCATATATTATTATCAAAAACGAAGGTTGCTTGAAATGTGATTAACTTTACCAGGCAGACATGGTAGGTTAAAAAAAAGTCCTGACAAAATGGCCTAACCTATAATGCATATATTCAAAACCAGCATTTTATTAAGAGTTCATCATAAGAAATCTTAAAATGATTTAAAACACCAGCATTAATATATCAAAGTAAAAAACACTACAAAAAAAAATGTCAAAGCTAATACTGTTGCTCTAGGTTAGCTAAGTACACTTCTTCCACGTCCTACATGCACATGTTTCTGTTCTATTGGCCCGCATGGTGCAGGACATTCATCAGGGGCTGTACTAATAAAGTTATCTGAAAGTGATGAACTTAGTACAAATTATAATTTCTCAGTGTATTCAATATCTTCCTGGATTATACCAAACAAAAAAGAAACATCACTTAGTTTCTTAAACTCTATTTTAACCCTTGTAAATTGAGATATGTACATTGTTACATATCTCTTATAAAAAGTGTACCTGGAATACTTTTCTGTGGTCTCCATCAGCTTCAATTGCTAAACACAGATCGCCATTACTGAATGTCCTGTGGAGCTGGGATATGAACTCAGGTCTTCTGGATCAACAGCGAACAAGATAGCGCTTGAGATTACATTACATGAGCAAGCATGGGCGCTTGGGAGCAGGGCGGGCACTAATCTGAAACATAACCCATAAAAACAATGGTATATAAACTCCTAAATCAGCACACATAGAAGAGAGCAAAATTGATTTTTTATATATTTAAAGATTGTTTTCTATTTTGCAATTTATAACACAAGCCCAGCACCCAAACACTCATCCGTCCATGCTGGTGTCAACTCCATGTGCCACTTAATCCCACAATTGGATTTCCTTAATCCGACTTCCTATCAGCTGAAATTAGAAACGTAAGGCGGGGTAGCGTTGGCTGCTGGGAGGAAGCTAATCTTCACGTCTCCTGGAATGGATCGCGTTCCTTCTGGTGTGCGTGGGAGGGGGCATTCAGGCCTCGCCACACGAAGCCTCCACATGATGGCACGCTAAAAGTGAGGGAGGGATTTAAGATGGTCAAAGATCACACGTGCCGTGTCATTCTCATGCCTTAGCGGTCTTTCTTCCATTTCAGCCTGGGTGCTTGAGGACTAAACCTTGAAACAGGATTCCTACACTGGTTTATCACACACTACAAGAACTCCTCATGCCGGCAGGCATTCTTATCAAAAAGCAACGGCATGATTTAAAAGGATGTGACAGAAATTAAAAACAGGCGCAATCGGTTGGAAGGAAGGCAGCAATGACAGCTGCATGTTTGCCGTAGAGACTGTTGTGTGGTGGTCTGGTGTTTTGGTGACGTGAGCGTCATGACTATGTCATGACGCTCACACGCTCACTTAATAAAAGGGGCTCTGCTGGCGCTGCGAAGGCAAAGCAGCAGAGCCCCAGGAAGTGGCAACTCGTGTCTGTGCATTTGTGGGTTGAGGGCCTGCCACGTGGTTGTGGCCTAGTGTGCAGAGCGGCCCAAGTGCCCTCGGAGCCGCGGCTGCTGGAGACTAGGGGTGACACCCCCACATCGTGAGACTTGCACCCGGTTACACCGGGTGCCATAGGGTGGTCCCCTACCGAGGATTTGCCGGCTGCCCCCCAGCGTACCCTTCTCTGTCGGGTGATCCCGACAGCATCTGTGGGCTGCCCCGGAGACCGGAGGCAGCCCACAACAGAGACCGCCATTGCAAATCTTCACCATGCGGATCCATGCAGTCAAAGGCATGGGAACCCCCACAGATACCGGGTTCCCATGCCGTGGCCCCTGACCCACCTCTGCATCGCAACCAGAGGGAAAGAGCCAACCGTGCGGATGCCAATTTATCTGGCTGTTCCACCATCCTCTTTACAATGGGGCTAAAGGGCCCTTATTATAGACCTGCACAGCTTGCTTTTAACTCTTTGCAGCAAGCTGTTGCCTTACGGAGGCAGATTAGCTTTGAGTATTGGCCATGCGGAGACGCTTTGTGTTATGCAAATTACTAGTTCAGCTAATGCCCAGCAAAATCTTTGTGTTTCGGTCGAGTCGGCCTGCACTGGTATGAAACATTATGTGGCAAACCTGAGGAAAAAAAAGTGCAGAAAGATTGGGAAAGTGGGGAGTATGCCGGGTTATCAACAAATGACAAAAGGTGCTCCAAATACTCCCAAAATTAGTTATCGTCTAAATGACTCTGAAATATAACAGCAATCTTTATGTGAAGAGTTAGTCTACTACTCTCAAATGTTGATTAGTAAATATAGTCATACATTTATTGTTTCCTTAATTAAACATCAGTCAGGGATCACTTCTACTGGAGTATTGATAGAAAATACTGTATACACAGAATATTGCTCAGCAAAACAAGAAATACATTGAGATCCAACCAATGTATATAAAGTCAAAGAAATGGTTGGTTTTCTTTAGAAAAGCATAAACCAATGTAATTTGGGCGAGTAACAGCCTGACTGTAGATTATGTCTGACATGTTTCAGCCCCTATTGGAGAGCAGGGCCTTCTTCAGGTTGAGCGCAACAAATAGTGGTCTTTCAATAGTGACCTTTTAAAGGTTTAAAGTTTAGCCCAAACACACCATTTAAGAAGTGGATGCATGCACTATAGTAGCTAATGGCACCAGTTGAGTGATGTGTTTGTTCCATGAAGTTTATGTAACTGGTTCAGTTCATCTTCTAAAACATTACATTAACAACATAATTTATTGGTTGAATGACTGCTTGATTGATTTTTGATTGTTCCATTGATTGGCCTGCTGACAGGTGGGTTATTTGCTTTGTTAGTTCATTGGCAATTGACTGATGATTGATCGATTCCAAGAATGGTCAACTTTTGGATTGACTTTGAACCTGACTGATCAGTTAACTTAGTGTACTAATAGAATACCTCCTTGATTGACTAAATTACAGGTTAGTGGCCTAGCACATTGATTGATTGATTCATTGATTCATTCATTCATTGAATGCTCAGTTGATTCATTGATAGAATGAGGGATTGAAGCATCAACCAGCTGAATGACTAAATCATTGATTGACTGATCAGTCACAAAATAGATGAATGAGCTACACCATGAATGCATTAACCACTTAATTGATTGCATCTTTATGGCTGGTTCACTGATAGCATGTCTGACAGATTGCTTGATTGGTCAATTAATGTTTGTTTCATTGAACGACTAATAGGCTGATTTATTGGTTGCTGGTTGTTTCATTCAATGACTGGTAGAGTTAATTTATGAATGATCACTCTGCTTGTGGACTTCTTAATTGATTGAATTAGCTGAACTACAAATTAGCAAATTAAAAGATTGACTTATTAATTGACAAATGAGCCCATCATGAGAAGAAGATCTCCCGGCACATTTTAGGTTAACAATCCGTTAGGCACAGGAGTAGGAAATTTGCAGCTGTCCAGCTGTTTTGGCTTTCAACTCCCATGATCCCTCGTCATTGTCTGCACTGTCTCGGTCTGATGGAAGTTGTAGGCCAAACATCTGGAGAGCCACAGGGTACCTACCCTTGGATTATGGAGTGCCTATCAAACACATACAATTGCTGTTTGCCTTTATTCAGCAATATCCATTAATTTGTTCATTTATTTAATACCATCCCAGGTTTCTTCAATGGAGTCCACAGGCCACCTATAATTTGCAGAATCCGACCGCCTGGCTAATGTTTATTCCCCATAGGTATTCTTGGCAGTCATTATAAATTCTCGCCTGACATGAGTGCAGAATAATTCCTAGCAATGCCTTCTCACACTCACGGTGCCAATCTGTCAATGTTGACATAGCCCATTTCATTATGTCATCCCTTCCCTGCCCTTTATTACCCCCTCTCTCCCACCACCCTTCAACTCTTATTCAGTCTATTCTGGAGTAGGCACCTCTTGGCCCTCAGGCGGTTCGGGAGCCTCTGAATGAACTAACTCCAAGGAATGCCCAACTCCAGTCTGTCACGCAGCCAAACATGACATAGTGGACTCATTTCCCATTCTCCAAATCTGCCTTGGAAACACAGTCCATTCGATTCTTTGCACTCTTGGACACGCCCTTCTCTTCTATGTCAAATATCTTGGGTCCACCTAACAGGAAGATATGACTCCATAAAACAGTCTAACCAAACTGCACTCCCTGCCCTGTTGTTTGCAGCTCCTACTGCCTCTGCCCCATCCCCTTATCTTTCCCCTACCCTAAGGCCGGGCTATCCCTGGCCAGAACACTATATGCCCAATGAAGGAAGGGGTGAGAGCATTGAAAGAAACATGGATCCCTGCGCTGATCTTTCTCTATAAGCTGTTTGTGTCTTGCTGCCAGTAACTGGGTTCCTGGGGGACCATGCTTCTGGTGTCCCATATTGTGAAGTAGAGGAGGATAGTGGGAACCCGGTTTGTTGTGGTGCTGGATTTAAGAATAATGTCACCAGTTAAGGTAATAGGTCAGGCACATGTAAATGATAAGTCTCGGTTCTTTACTTTGAAAGAAGTGTTAATTTATTGGCAAAGGGTTGCCAAGATCTCACAACACTTGTATTATCAAATTATATGAAACAGTGCCTCAAATGGGTGGTTTTCCTGCGAGTACAATGCCAATGGATATCTGGCGTCCTGTGAGCTTAGGAGGCTCAGGTGTTCCCTCATCCTGGTTCTTAGTTCCCTGATAGTGCTTCCGATATACGACAAATTACAGGTGCAGATGATCACATATATGACATATTTACACTTGCAATTGATAAATTGAGTGATTTTGTGACATTGAGTTTCGCTGAAGTATATAGACTTGGCATTCAAAGCATGTGAGCACATAATGCATTTTCCACATCTGTGGAAACCTGTGGCTTTGGTTGAGGAGAGCCAATTCAGGTTGGTGGCTTCAGGGGGTGCCATGTAAGATGGGCTGAGCAAGGTCCTTAGTGTGGGCGCTTTGGTGTACGAGAGTTGCGGCCTGGCGGGTATCCACTTTTGGGTATCAGTGTCGATGCTCAGAAGGTGCCAATGCCTGTTGAGGATTCTCTGCACCTGATGACTGTCTTGGTGATACCTAGTAACATATCTTATAACATCTTCATGTCGTTCAGTCGTGGCTTTGGGGGTCAGTAAAGTCTTCCTGGCCCTATTGGTAGCCATTGTGATTACTGATTTAATAGACTTCTCTGTATATCTTCTGTCAGTGAATCTGCTGTGCAGTTGATTGCATTCGGCTTTAAATGCCTGATTCGTGCTGCAATTTCTCTTAGCTCTTAGAAATTCACCCTTGGGCATATTTGCAATCACAGATTTGCGGTGGCAACTTGTTGCAAACAATACAGAGTTGACTTCAGTTGGCTTTCTGTAAGTGCTGATTTCAAGTTCAGCGTCGTTCACCGTGAATTTAATGTCTAAAAAATCAATGGAGCAGTCACTATGTGTCCCTGTAAGTTCGATCCCAAATTTCATGTTCTTTAGGTAATCCTTGTAGTTCTCCAGTTGTCATGATGTACCTGTCCAGATCATCAACACATCATCAATGTATCTGTGCCATTTATGTATCAGTTTTTTAAAGTAGGGATTGGAAAAGGCATGAACCTGTTTGTAATGTTCCTAGGCACGTCATCCAAGAACATGAAGAAACTCCAAACCACACAAAACAACGCCCTCAGAGCAGCCCTCCGCATTCCTAAGAGGGAGCACATCCCCCAGGCCAGGCGGGACGCCCATTGGCTCCCAGTTAAGGAGCGCATTCTCTTTAAAACCCTCTCCATCACACACCATCATAGGCAGGAGTCTATCAGAAACCATTCACTGTGCCACCTCTAACAGACCCAAGCAGACCCAGCACCGCAACCAGCTCGCAGTCCCAACCTTTAAAAGATCCAAAGCAGGAAGCTTGAGTTTTGCCGTCCTAGTACCAAAGAACTGGAATGCATTACCACCAGCTCTCAGGAATGAGACGTCCCTCACAGTGTTCCACAATGCACTGAAAACTCAACTCTTCCACTAGCCTCTGTATGCCGTAAAAAATGTTTACGTACTGTTGCCATTATTTATGTATCTCACCATTGTATGAGTGTCATACCACTGTATCACACCATGTAAACTGTTGTTCACCTAAGCAATTATCCTGTAACAGCGCTACGATGCCCCAGGGCCGCTGCATGCTTTATAAATTCAAATAAATAAAAATAAAATATTAATTAAAAAAAACAATAGGTTAGCCATCACTGGGGCATATGTCACACCCATTGCAATGCCCTTTGTTTGTCTGTAGAATGTCTCACTGAAGATAAGCACATTGTTTGTTAGGGAGAACTCCAGTAGCTCCTTAGTCATTTTTAAGTGGGAATAGAAAGATGCCAAGGCTTTGGCATATGTGTAATCTATGGCTTCAAGAGCCAGAACATAGTCATTGGCAGGGTAAAGTGCTTTGACATCCAGGGTCACCAACAGGTATTCAGGTTTCCATATCACCTCCTGTAGGATAAGTAATGTATGCATAGTGTCCCTGAGGTAAGTCGGTATTTTGGGGACTTTATGGGCAATTACATTGTTAATATATTTGGCAATTGGTTCTGTAACCCAACCAATGGCACTTAGAATGGGTCTTCCTTTTGGTACTAGTGTGAATGTCTTATGTATTTTCTGGAGAAAATAGATAGTTGGCATTCTTGGACGGTCGATTTTGAGAAATTTGTATTCATCGTCCGTAAGAAGTCAACATTTATATCATTTGGTAGTAAATTCTTTAGTTTACATCACAATGGTGGTGCTCGGATTGGTTGCTAGAGTTTCGTTTCTATATGCCCAAGGCACGGACAAGCAGGGACAAGCTTAGGTGCTCTGAGACTACTACGGCTCAGATTTGACGCAATACCAAAGCATCATCATATAACATACCCAAAGAGCTTCACAAAAGATACAGTGGTTTACACTGCGACAGCCATTTTAGACAGCAGAATCAAGAATGCAGAAAAGAAATGACGGGATATAATATAACACATATTTCTTCCTAATCAGGATGATTGGGGAGCGAGGAGACCGCAGTCAATAGTAGGTATTGAATCTGGAAGAAGAACAACTTTGAGTCTTTCTGAGTCGGCAGAAGGTCATTGGACTGAGTTGGGAAATCTTCCTTCAAACCTTTACCCGGTGGATACACCAGGAAAAATAGGATCAAACACAGATTTGTACAATTGCACAATGGTGCTATTTGAAATTTTAATGCACTTCCTTGCATCGCAGCTCTAGCAACAACGTGTCTGGCGGTGCAGTGAAAAAGTGGTGGTCATAAAATGACCACCAGTTTTACCCCACCGCCATTCTGCAAATCAGGTGATCACGTGAAACTCATGCTTCCAGCACTCTGATGGAGGTATTTCCTCCCGATTAGCCTAAAAAAAAGGAGAACTTGCCATGCCAGACTGACCACCCGTGGCAATAATTCTGCAATCCTGATGGAGTCTTATGGATGGTATGGTATGGGGATTTGTAAAACACGAACCAAGACCATAAGGCATCTAGGTGCTAGGAGCAGATTAGCAGTGAAAAGGACCACCAGCAAAAAGCCAAAGCTAAAGAAAAGATACATTTTCTGCATCTTACGAAGCTGAAGATGGTCAGCAGTGTCACAGAGGGACAAGAAGAAAATTCCAGAGTGTAGGTGCCAGAACTGAGAAAGACTGACTCCCTGCCCGAGCTTTTTGATAACTGAGGACTTCAACAGAGCTTGCAAGGAAGATCAAAGAATTCTAGTCGGTCTATGAGGTGTCAGCTTTGAACGAAGGTATTCAGCACTGGTATTATGAATGCACCCTGAACATGGGGATTAACACCGCCATTCCGCCACTTGTAATTGGAAGGAATTTGCTTAACAGTAATCCTACTCCATGTTTGTGACAATGCTATGTGCTGGCTAGAAGGATTTCCCTGCCTCCAGCCTTTAGAAGGCTGCAACAGCGACACTAGGGTTTATTATTAAGAGCAAACGTCATTTTCCAACCAGAAACCCTTTAAAAGTTAAATAGGGCAATCAGAGCAGTGCTATTGGTGGAGGCTTAACAATCATGAAACATGGTTGATAAAGAAGTTACAAGAAACTGGTGCTTAAGTCGGGGGCTCGTCAGATAGGGAGGAACAGCACAGTCTCAACATTGAAACATTTTTATGTTTTTATTTTTTTACAAAGCACAATCATGAAGAGAAAAGGCTGCGGAGAGCTACTGTACGAAAGCCACCTGTGCGGTTGGGGTGGGGTACTTGTTTGAGTTTGCATCATAAAAAATTTAAAAGGGAAAAACAGGCACAATTTAAGTAGAAACACAGGCCAGCAAACATCCGTTTATTGGTTTTCTTACTATGATCACACAATAGTTTAAAAAAAAGACCTTGTTCCCCAAACTAAATACTTTGCATTATACTCCTCTGTTTGCATATTCTCTCTGCATTCCCCATGCAGCAGCACCTCCAGGTTATACAATTCAATACAAGTATCCAGATTTAGCTGCATCATCGCCATCTAGTGGCTTAGATCACACGTTCACAGCTAATGACATCTAGAGTCTGGTAGATAGCAGAGCAGCAGAGTAATAGTTGATATATATTGTATATTGTTGTTTCATCGAAATAAATCACTCGGTGTAGGGTGACCAGATGTCCCGGTTTTCCTGGGACAGTCCCGGGAAATCGCCCTCTGTCCCAGGAGTTTTTTTTATTTTATAAACCCTGTCCGAGAGTAGAAGGATGGGTGGCTACGGTCCCGGTTTTTGACAGGAACCGATTTCAAAATCCAGAAATCGGGCCTGGCGCCCATCTTCCTCTGCGTGAATGGGGGCGTGAATGCTTTTCACGCTCCCATTTCCTCTTCCTTCCCCTCCGGCCGCTCTTCTCCTATGAGAAGAGTATGCCTGTGAGGACACACCCCCGCAGCAGGCCAGTGAGATAGAAGTAGGACTATCATTTTGTTTGTGTTTACTTTAGACCTACTTCTATGTCTATGGCCTGTCCCTTTTATTTTTATCTTGTCACCCTAACTAGGTGCGTGGTAAGTTACTTTGTCATATGTTACTTAGTGGGGTGTATGGGCAGGTACATGTAGAGGGGTTGGGGTTCGGATTTATGGGGACAGAGGGAGTATCGAGTGGCCTCCCATTAAAACAAAGAAAACCCAAAGTAATCCACGATAAAGTGACCTCACGAAAGTTGTTTTCACCTTTGACTTAAGGGAGATAGTCAGCTTGCTCATTCTGAATACGGAAAACTGCTAATCTAGAATATTTAGGTCCTCAATGCCCCAAAATGGTCCAACATCAACATCTACGGTGATTCGTGCTCAATTTGTAGCAACTGCTGTTTTTATTAAGTCAAATTCCCACTAGAAGTTTACTCATATCTTCATAGGTAAGTGTCTTTTTCCAATCCTACCTGGATCACATCCGAGGCCCTGAACGGTGAATCCTGGCTGTGGAGGTCCGCCCACCTGCTCCTGCTTCCCCAGCTCCTCCTCCAGGGGCATTGAGGACCTACGTAGAAATGTGGATTAATCCATACATCTGAACCACCTTCGCCAAGTAAAAAGTGGAGGGATCATGGCTCACTCTACCAAAAGAAACAGGACATAGATGGGTTGCTGTCCTTTTCGTCCTGAAGAAGGTTGCCGCATTAAGGGACCATAATAGGGATCCAGACACAACCGAAACACGTGTAGACGTTTAAACTCTGTGGGATCAAAAATCCACAAAGATGGATTGATTGAGCAATAGATCTAAACCCGCCAAGGGATTACCATAGTGAAACAGCGGCATCTAGCCATAGAGGGTTAGAGAGAGATGAGATAGAGAGTATGAGTGTAATGGAGAATGAAAGTGAATGAATGGTAGCCGATTGAAAAAGTGAGCTTTGGTGTCTTACAACCAACCCTGGAATCAATACAGGATATTGGTAATGAATGTAAAAATGTATTTATATATGCATTTTAAAATGTGTTTGATATCATTAAATTGAATTCATTGAACCTATGATAAGAATTGTTGGTTGGTATTTATAAAAAAGACCATACAGAATAATTAGAGATCACCCCTCTATTCCACTGGTCCATTGTATATTGTTTCTCCAGGAAGTATAGGGGGCAAAGCACATCTCGTCCGGCCCCACGCAGAGAATTGGTGGCAGTAAATCACCTTTCATCCCCACAATCTGGAAAATGGAGTGGCAGGTCACTTTATGGTGGCAATAACATTGTTGCACTAAATATCGTATTCTTAAATGTCGCTTAGGAAAGAAACCATATCCTTGGCAGGGGTGGTGCACCGGTAGATGTTGGGTGTGAGGTAGCAAGTGACTTGGTGGAAATGGGGGGATACAGAGGAAGATGGTCTCCCCTACAAAAGAAGTAATGAAAAAAAAGCAAATATTATTTGAGCCTCGATAGTTAGGGCTAACAAATTGAATGCCACAAAAAACGTGACATGTTTTTGAAACTCGGAAGGGGGATAAATCACTTCTTCTCCTGCCACTCAGGAAAGTGAGGGGAATGAACCCCCAGCCCTCACTATTCCTCTTTTTCCTGTTCCCTTCCTGGTTTAGGCTTCAGGGCCTGGACAGCACTGCCAGAAAGGGAGGGTGAGGCAGGGCAGGAAGTGGTGGACGATAAAGATTACACTCCGGTCTAGGGCGCTAGGGACACATGATGGGAGAGCGGCTAGCCAGAAGCAGGACATGGCGTATACAGAGCAAGATACTAAGACATTGAGGGGTGGCTGGCGGAACTCTGCCATCCAAAGCTTTCTAGCTCAAAACAAAGCATTATGGACAGTGCTGGCAGAAGAAGCGTGAGGGCCCATTGCCTGCAGCTGGGAAACCCCGCCTGCATATGTTGACAACAAAACTGCATTGATCAGATGCGGTGTAAGGTTTTTAAATACAAAAGGGTAGCAGGGAAAATGTTAAGTACATTTTTGGAAAAAGGTTGAGTTTTGTATCTGTGGAGCATATATCGGATCCCAAAATCAGTGTATGAACTCTGCCTCCTGGGTAAAGGACTGGTCCAGGTAACTGTGTAGTGGTTCATAAAGCAAATTCCAATGGGTGATTTCCCAGTTTTTATCATCGAGGTTGCAGTAAAATGATACCCCACACAACTTCTTTCATCTCAAGCATACTCACTGACAGACACCAAAGAGCTGAAAGAAGGATAAAACATGTCTGTGATTGGCCCTGGTACAACATGTTGGGCTAATCCCCCAGATAAAATATAAGAGGGAGGTGGTGGGTGGCTGCATGTTATCATGGGAGAGGCTTGTTAGCCTGTGCATGGCAGAATAAAGAAAGACCACCAGAGAGATGCTGGAAGCCTAAATGACCATTTACAAAATATATTACCCTTTCTTTGTTAGGGTCACATGGGTCCTTCAAGGTGTGGATCCCACTTCATTTGAAACACATGGTCTTACCATATGACACGAGGGGTGCAAAGAAAAGTGAATGATGCCAGAATATAAAATCTGGCTATGCATTGTGATGGCATGTACAACCTTTTTCATAGACCAGTGGGCCCATTCATGTTTTTATTATATTTTTATTATTTTATACAAAATTGTTAACTGTACAGGCACCAACATTTAAAATACTGGTAGGTGTTAGTTGCTACTCAATACAAAAACAACTCACATGCTCCTGTGTGGCCTGTCAAATAAAGCAGGCTGGTAAAAAATAATGCCATGTACACTGGAAACAGCTCTGTTTTTTATTTATTTTTATTGGCAAACATATGGAAAAATCAGACATTCAAAGGCTGACAATGTGTCCGAGATTGTCCTGGAATCCATGTTGTGTCAAATAATTATTTAAACTCAGAAGTTCTATGCAGGCTGGGCACGTGACAGTGTCCGGCAGCAATACAGATCATATCGTAACTGATGGGGGGGGCAAGATGTCTGTTCTTGGAAACAGTCCCTTCTGTAGCCAATGCTATGTTCATTGTTGTCCAACTGGGGGAGTCACATGATCCTGCGGGGGGCGGAATTGAGGGCTTGGGGTGACGGTTGCGGTATTCAGTAACTTTCAGAAGGTCAGTAAGTCGGTTGTTATGTCATGTTATTGAGCATGTGTATAGTGCCTTTTACCATTGGTATGATCTCAAAGCGCTGTGGGTTGAACCCCCTCAGGAACCGTAGTCCAGGTCAATGGAGAAGGTAGGATGGGAAGTAGTGTGTGCATGCACTGGTATGTGTGCAGCTAGGCCCATTAGTCTTGAGTAGCTGAATTCTAGGGGAGGTGCTTGTATGTGAGATTATGTTTCCAGCTATGCCTTTTTTATAGTGGGGGATAGCTGCGTTCTAAAGATTGTTGAGGTGTGCATCGGTGTGTGTAATTACGTGTGTACCTTGGTCGATTTACTCTTGGTCGATAGCTGCATTCTATTGTTTATTGGTGCAAAGAAGACAGTCAGCATGTTGGTAGTTATGTGTGAGTACCAGTGCAGTTGGGAGAGGTCCCCTGTTCCTAATTACCTTTCTGTGCCTGCTGAATTAGCCTTTGCTTCCCATTATAGAGGTTTGGTGTTCTAATTCTCCAGGAACCACTGGGTCTAGTGTCGACTCAATTCTGAATCGCCAACCGAGGCTGTACCTCTCTCTGGCTTAACAATATGATCAAAGTTGAGTTTGGTCATTTCCCATACTTGCTGTCCCAGGCTATTATCTTCCCTATACTTTGGAGTGTTGAGTGTTAAGCTCTAGGCATGGTAGGGGCGGCAGAGCGTAGTGGCCATTCTAGTGGTGCCAGTCCTGGTGCTTTATTGGGCCAGGTGATTGCAAATCTACAGTCCGCCCTCTCTGCGTCTACCTGAGAGGGCCGGTGCTTGTTGGTTAATACCTTCTAAATAGGCAGTTACATTCTGTTTTGTGCTGTCGGAATTCCGAGTGCTTCCTAGATACGCGGTTTGGTTCTCAATCAACCTGAAATGTCCAGCATCAAAAACCAGGTTGTGCTATTAGTGCTGTGCCTGTCTGGCATTTTAGGTGCAGCGGTTGGCTGTGTATTCCAGGTGTAGTGTACGCTTTGAGTTGTAGCGACAGCTCATCGTTGTCACTTAGAAGCGCTGTCCTCGCCAGAGTTGTTGCCTGATTTAACAGAGTAGTATATTGCCAGTGAAACAAAGCCAGCCCAGTCACAGTGTTAGAATATAATTGCTAATAGGTCCAGGGTTCTGAGTCTGGGGTATTCGTTTACAGCTGATGGTTGAGCGTTCCCGTCTAGTTTATGGTTTAAGTTGTGACAACCGCATCATTGTCCCTTACGAGAACTGAAACCGGCCGAAGACTTAACATGATCTGAGAGTGTAGTGCATACACGGTAGAAGACAAAAGACCCACCCATTCATAGCGCTAGAGCATAAGTGCTGCTAGGTCCCGGGTTTGGAGTCCCGGGCTTTCATTGACAGACAAATAAAGGGTAAACACAGTCATCACGTTAGTGCATAGGTGCGACTGGGCATTCATTGCTGAAAGATGGAAGGAGCCCACACGATCATAGCGTTAAACACAAATGTTACCGGTAACTGGGTTCCATGTCCCGGTCATTCTTACCCGTCCGTGAAAGTGTATTATAGACCATTTCTTAGCCACAGGGGTTGGTCTGGGGGCATGGTTCTTTGGAGGGGCAAAGGCCAAAACGGTCCTTTGCACCATTAAGGGGAAAAGCCAGGTTTGGAGTGCCTTCTGGAATGCCATGAAGTCTTGGGTGTGTCGCATGAGGGGTGGGGGGGCGTGAGTTCCAGATTGTTGGTGTCAAGGTTGAGTAGGCAGACCCTCCGATCCTGGCTGATTTTGAGGCGGAGACCCCTAGGAGGAGTGCAGTGCTTGACCTTAGAATGCGGGTTGTGAGGTACGGCACAATCTTTTCTTGTATTTGGGGCCGGCTTTGTGCACAGCCCAGTGAGTAATGCACAGGATTTTGAAAGTGGCTCATCGCCCAATCAGGAGCCAGTGTAATGTGTGGAGAGCAGGTGTGATGAGATCCCTTCATCCCAGTGCAAGAAGAGGCCTGGCTGCAGAGTTCTGGACTCTTTGGAGTTTGTTTATTTGGTGGGCCGGTGCACCCAGGTAAAGGGAGTTTGCATAGTCAAGTCTGGAAATGACAATGGACATAATTGCAGCCAGTCTATTCGGGCAGGTGAGGTAGGGGAAGATGCGCTTCAAAAGACTGAGGTGGACGTGGCAGGATTTGGAGGCATTGTTAATGGGGTGCGACAGAGTTAGGTCCGAGCCCATCGTGCAGCCAAGGTTTTTGACAGAGGTCAAAGTGGAGTGTTGGCGGGGGTGGTGGTGGAGGCAATAGAGGGTGGCCAGGGAGACGGCTGTGGGGATAAAAGCTGTTTTATTGCACACCATGATCTCCATTTTCCCCGAGTTAAGAAGGAGATGGTTACTCATCATGGCAAAGAACTGTGGACTTGAGTGTTCCAAAGAAAGGCCCCTGGAGTGGGAGGACCTATGTTTGGAAGTAGTCAGTAAGCCAGTTTTGATGGACCTAGTCTGCTGGTTCTGGCTGAGGAGGTTATTTTTTAACTAGGAGTGTTGTTCTTTTTCTGATACTTTGGCCAAAGTTTTAAATATGCAGGTACTTGAACTGGACACAGAATTTGATGGGGGCTGATGAAGATGGCAGCTAGTGCGCAGAGAGTGTGAAGAGCATGTTTACGGTTATTTCAATTTAAGGTATTTTGACCTATGAACCAATAATTCAACTTGCAGTCATTGCAACGTTAAGAGCTAATATGTTGGTGGACATCAATGGGTGGAATAAAGGTAATTAGATGGCAGCCGCTTGGCACCTTCAGCACCACTGATTTATTAGAAAGACAAAGACATATCTGTGTATTTGGAGACCATAAGCTCACGGGTCCTGAGTGGGGCCCTAGGTTTGACTGAATCGTGCGGGAAAGCTTAGGAGTAGAGCTTTAGAGTGAGGCAGGCGAGTACACCAATGCCATTCATTTACAAAGAAAGGAATTGACCAAGAACTAGTTGGCCTTTTTCTGTGGGACTTTAAGCAGGATGTTAGCCAAAAGTGTCAGAGGGGTCCAGGAGGATGTGTACTGCTGCTTCACCTGGGTCACAGATGTTGACCACCATATCTAGTACCACCATTGACTCCGTCCCGGTGCTGTGGAAGGGGGTTGAGGGGATCAAGAGACACATGGAAATGAGAAAGCTGAGTTTGAGTTACTGTTCTACAGCTTCTTCAAGGTTTTTGCATGGGAAAGTTAGATCAGACGATCATTGTTGAGTTCCTTAAGCAATATTTTGAAAGGAGTGAGATTATGAGAGCTACTTGGCGCTGGAATAGGAGTGTACTCATGCCGAGAAAGAGTTGGCCAGGATGACACCAATTGTCGGCCGCGGGGAATGATAAGGATGACGTTGTGGTCAGCGTAGATGGAGAACGCATTGAGAGCACAAAAAACGATTTCCATAGGGTGACTAAGATTGATGGCAGAGCCTTCAAAGGTCTCTCAATAAAATATCACAGGGGGGTAAGAGGGGCTGCACCAATAAAAGACATGAAGGACTTCACATTCCGCCCAAACAAGACATTACAAGCACAGGGCTGCGGTAAATAAACTGCTGTAAAATGATGGTAACTGTTACCGCTGCATTACTACACCACCGTACTATAGGTTGGGTGGTAAGGTGGAAGAAAAAGCTCCAGCAAAATGCTGGCAGTAATTCAGCCACCTTACTGCCACAAATTGGCAAAATCCCCAGAATTACTGCTGGCGGAATTATTGCCAGCAGTAATTCTGCCACAATCCTCATGGAGTCCTATGGACTCCATGAATGGGGACTAACACCGCCACTTGTGATCTGTTGATAATTCCGCCCGACCAAGAGGCGGTAATGGTAGATCCGTTTGCCGGTATTCCGGCATTTGTACCACTGGAATACCGCCAAACCTCTAATGTGGCCCACATGTTTATAACATCAGGGCTACCCCACAGAGATCAATGAATTGCCTTGAGATGACAGAAACTGGGGGCCGCTCTGTTGCTAAAACAGATAGGTTGCAATGCTGCAAACCCCACTTCCATCCACCGCCCTCCCCCCGCCACCGGCACATTATGCAGCCTTCCTACCTTCAAGGGTATGTTTACAACTGAAGCTACAATGAACACAAGATTGACATATCTTAGGTGATAGCACGGCCAACCCATTTAGAGACGTCTCATGCTTAAACGTCTGCTTAACATTAGAACACGTTCTTGGGCAAAGTGCTACTTAATCACTTCTACTCACAACCCTACTTCCTGACCACAGAGCAACGGGCAGTAGTATTGTCTAATCTATATAGTACAGAGTCTGAAACCAATGGCCCTCCAGATGTTACGGGCTATGACTCCGATGAACCTGCAGCATTGACTATGCTAAAGAAAATAGAAGATATCGTCCAAAACATCTGGAGAACCAAAGCTTGCAGACGCATGGTAGGGCTCATGGGGTTAGTGTGTCTACTGATCTGAGGACAGCGAAAGTATCATTCAAATGTCAAGTTGGTTCTTGGTTAGTAATAGCCTCCCGCTGTGAATATCAGTACAACCCCGACTATGTGAAGGATCTGAAATAGTTCTATATACATTTACTCTTTGGATTAATTCAAACATCTAAGGAATTCTTATAAAAGGTTATCTTGACATCTTATGCATGATAATCATGCTTCTTAAAGTGCCGGGAAACAAAATAGATCATAACCACATTTCAGTTGGCTCCTATTTTCTGTGCTTTGCTAGGTACATCTTCCTATATTTTGTTGTTTAAAATCAGCTTTTGACAAAGTCCAGAGGCACAAAGACATCTCTTGCTACGTTGATGATACTGGTGATCATAAAAAAAGAGCTATGGATCCAGGACGACAATTCCTTGATTTAATCAATTACTTTCTTGTCCCTATTTCCAGTTGATTTTCTCCACCTTATGAGGTGGCATCAGTGAGGGCGCGCCTCACCAGTACACCTCAATGGGAAGCAATTTCCTTCCATTTGTCGAGGATCAGAAGCCTAGCTCTTGCTTGCTAAGAGAGTATCCTAACATAGATTGATGTTACGACACAACAATTTGGCTGATCCACCGTTTTCTCTCCATTGTTATTGAAGAATTCAAAATGGACAAGTATTGGTTACGCATGTTCTTAGCTTCCCTCTGATTGGTCATCACTGGGTGCGCTCTGTATTTCGTCGAGTCGCTTTCCATCGTTCTGGATCATCAGGATGATATGCTTAAGATCCAGGCTCCGCGTCAGAATGTCGAGAAGCATCTCATCTTTCTGAACTCCGTCCATGAACTCTTCGAGAGACAGTTCACCTAAAATAGACCAGAGGAAGAGTTTAAAAAATGCCTCCGTCAGTTACTTCAATTAGTACTGTGTGGAGTTCAGGGGCGACAGCCTTTTGAAATCTGTGCCCCAAAAAGCGGAGGTAGTGCTGGGAGAAAGGATCAAAGTCAGCAAAAATGTACTCAGTTATCAATCTCTCTGATGTATCCAGGCAAACTGTGGCTATGATTCTGATGCTTGTACTAGGGGAGATACTGAAATGGCCCAGTACTACGCCCACAGTTTTGGAAGATGGTGAGAAAGAGAGAAAACTAGAGAGAAAAGAGGGGGAGAGAAGAGATGGATGGAGAGAGAGAGAGCGAGAGAGAGAGAGAGAAAAAGAGAGGAGGACAGAGCAAGAGAATAGAGGGAAAGAGAGTGGGAGGTATAAGAGAGAAAGAGAGAGGGAGGGAGAGAGAGAGAATAGAAGAGAGAGAGAGAAGAGGGGGAGGGAGAGAGGATAGAAGAGATAGAGAAAAGAGAGGGGGAGAGAGAGAAGAGAGATAGAGAAAAGGAGAGAGAGGAAGAGAGAGAGGAAGAGAGAAAGAGAGAGTGAGAGAAGAGAGGGAAAGAGAGAAAATGGAGGGAGAGGGGGAGAGGGAGAAGAGAGATAGAGAGAGGGAGAGAGAGAGGAAGAGAGAGAGGAAGAGAGAAAGAGAGAGTGAGAGAAGAGAGGGAGAGAGAGAGTATATATAGAGAGAGAGAAAGAGAGAGAGAGATAAGAGAGAGAGAAGAGAGGGAGGAGTGAGAGAGGGGGGAGAGATGGAGAGAGAGAGGGAGCGAGAGAGGGAGAAAGAGAGTGGAGAAGCGAGAGAGATCAAGAGAGAAAGAGAGAGCGAGAGAATAGAGGGAGAACCAGAAGAGAGAGAGAGAGAGAGGTAGAGAGAGAAAGAGTGAGAAGAGAGAGACCAAGAGAAAGAGAGGGATAGAGAGCGTATATATATATATATATATATATATATATTCAGTGAAAAAACTTTGTTAAAGGGACGTTATGGTAAAGTTGCGCTACTAAAAACCTATGAAATTCAGTGAAAAAACTTTGTCAAAGGAACGTTATGGTTCCAAGTAAAACCGAAAAACCCTTGACATTTGTGATGTCATCTTTGATGTCCTGGGTGTTAGTCTTAGCAGTGCACGGTGGTGGCGTGAGTTATGGTTGCTTAGCTCACCATAACTAGCGAATTTCAAGGGTTTTTCGGTTTTACTTGGAACCATAACGTTCCTTTGACAAAGTTTTTTCACTGAATTTCATAGGTTTTTAGTAGCGCAACTTTACCATAACGTCCCTTTAACAAAGTTTTTTCACTGAATTTCATAGGTTTTTAGTAGCGCAACTTTACCATAACATCCCTTTAACAACGTTTTTTCATTGAATTTCATAGGTTTTTATTAGTGAAACTTAACCATAACGTCCCTGTAACATTTTTTTTTAACTAAATTTTAAAGGTTTTTATTAGTACAACGTGACCATAACATCCTTTTCAATAGATGAAGACCACTAACATCTTATGTCCTCAAAGTGGGAATGCCGGGTGGTAAAAAAAACAAAAGGATTTTCCTTCCTACGCCGGGACGCCTGTGGCGTCTCGGCGTAGGAAGGAAAATCTTTTACCAAGATAGCCACCATGGAAAGGGAAGGCGGGGTGTATAAAGAACACAACGGCGCATGAGCGGGGTTGGGGGGGCACAGGGGAGACACATGGGCATGAGCGGGGGGTGAGAGGGAACAGGGTACAAACGGGGCATGAGCAGGGGGTGAGGGGGAAAAGGAAGGAAACACAGGGCATGAGCGGTGGTGGGGGGAACACGAGAGAGACACGGGGCATGAGCAGCGGGTGGGGAGGAACATGAGGGAGACACGGGGTATGAGCAGGGGGTGGGGGGAACACGAGGGAGACACGGGGCATGAGCAGGGGGTGGGGGGCAACAGGAGAGACAGGGGGCATGAGCAGGGGGTGGGGTCAACAGGAAAGAGACACGGGGCATGAGCGGGGGGTGGGGAGAACAGGAGACAGACACAGGGCATGAGCGCGGGATGGGGGGAACAGGAGACAGATACAGGGCATGAGTGGGGGTGGGGAGAACAGGAGACAGACACGGGGAATGAGCGGGGGGCAACAGGAGACAGACACAGGGCATGAGTGGGGGGTGTGGGGGGCAACAGGAGAGAGACACGGGGCATGAGCGTGGAGTGGGGGAATGCAGGAGACAGACACGGGGCATGGGTGGGGGCAACAGGAGACAGACACGGGGCATGAGCCGGGGGTGGGGGGAACAGAAGACAGACACGGGGCATGAGCGGGGCAGTCGGGGCAACAGGAAAGAGACACGGGGCATGAGCGTGAGGTGGGGGGCACAGGAGACAGACACGGGGCATGAGCGGGGGGTGGGGGCAACAGGAGAGAGACACGGGACATGAGTGGGTGGGGGGAACAGGAGACAGACACGGGGCATGAGTGGGGGGCCAACAGGAGACAGACACGGGGCATGAGTGGGGGTAGGGGGGTACAGGAGACAGACACGGGGCGTGAGCGGGGGGTGGGGGGCAACAGGAGAGAGCCACGGGGCATGAGCGGGGGGTGGGGGGAACAGGAAACAGACACGCGGCATGAGCGGGGTTTGGGGGAACAACAGAGACAGACACGGGGCATGAGCAGGGGGTGGGGGGCAACAGGAGACAGACACGGGGCATGAGCGTGGGGTGGGGGGCAACAGGAGACAGACACGGGGCATGAACGGGGGGTGGTGGGGCAACAGGAGACAGACACGGGGCATGAGCGGGGGTGGGGGGAACAGGAGACAGACACGGAGCATGAGCGGGGGGTGGGGAGAACAGGAGACAGACACGGGGCATGAGCGGGGGGTGGGGGGCAACAGGAGACAGACACAGGGCATGAGCGGGGGTGGGAGGAACAGGAGACAGACACGGGGCATGAGCGGGGGGTGGGAGGAACAGGAGACAGACACGGGGCATGAGCGGGGTGTGGGGAGAACAGGAGACAGACACGGGGCATGAGCGAGGGGGTGGGGAGCAACAGGAGACAGAGACGGGGCATGAGCGGGGGTGTGGGGGGCAACAGGAGAGAGACACGGGCATGAGCGCGGAGTGGGGGGGTACAGGAGACAGACACGGGGCATGGGTGGGAGCAAGAGGAGATAGACATGGGGCATGAGCGGGGGTGGGGGGAACAGGAGACAGACATGGGGCATGAGCGGGGGGTGGGGGGTACAGAAGACAGACACGGGGCATGAGCGGGGTAGTGGGGGGCAACAGGAGAGAGACATGGGGCATGAGCAGGGGGTGGGGGGTACAGGAGAGAGACACGGGGCATGAGTGGGGGGACAACAGGAGACAGACACGGGGCATGAGCGGGGCGTGGGGGGTACAGGAGACAGACACGGGGCATGAGTGGGGGTAGGGGGGTACAGGAGACAGACACGGGGCATGAGCGGGGAGTGGGGGGCAACAGGAGAGAGACACGGGGCATGAGCGGGGGGTGGGGGGAACAGGAAACAGACACGGGGCATGAGCAGGGGTGGGGGAACAACAGAGACAGGCACGGGGCATGAGCAGGGGGTGGGGGGCAACAGGAGACAGACACGGGGCATGAGCGGGGGGTGGGGGGCAACAGAAGACAGACACGGGGCATGAGCGGGGGAGTCGGGGGCAACAGGAAAGAGACACGGGGCATGAGCGTGGGGTGGGGGGCACAGGAGACAGACACGGGGCATGAGCGGGGGGTGGGGGGCAACAGGAGAGAGACACGGGACATGAGTGGGTGGGGGGAACAGGAGACAGACACGGGGCATGAGTGGGGGGGCAACAGGAGACAGACACGGGGCATGAGCGGGGGTGGGGGGTACAGGAGACAGACACGGGGCATGAGTGGGGGTAGGGGGTACAAGAGACAGACACGGGGCATGAGCGGGGGGTGGGGGGCAACAGGTGAGAGACACGGGGCATGAGCGGGGGGTGGGGGGAACAGGAAACAGACACGGGGCATGAGCGGGGGTGGGGGAACAACAGAGACAGACACGGGGCATGAGCAGGGGGTGGGGGGCAACAGGAGACAGACACGGGGCATGAGCGTGGGGTGGGGGGCAACAGGAGACAGACACGGGGCATGAACAGGGGGTAGGGGGGCAACAGGAGACAAACACGGGGCATGAGCGGGGGGTGGGGGGCAACAGGAGACAGACACAGGGCATGAGCGGGGGTGGGAGGAACAGGAGACAGACACGGGGCATGAGCGGGGGGTGGGAGGAACAGGAGACAGACACGGGGCATGAGCGGGGTGTGGGGAGAACAGGAGACAGACACGGGGCATGAGCGAGGGGGTGGGGGGCAACAGGAGAGAGACACGGGCATGAGCGCGGAGTGGGGGGGTACAGGAGACAGACACGGGGCATGGGCGGGGGGTGGGGGGAACAGGAGACAGACATGGGGCATGAGCGGGGGGTGGGGGGTACAGAAGACAGACACGGGGCATGGGCGGGGTAGTGGGGGGCAACAGGAGAGAGACATGGGGCATGAGCGGGGGTGGGGGGGTACAGGAGACAGACACGGGGCATGAGCAGGGGGTGGGAGGCAACAGAAGAGAGACACAGGGCATGAGCAGGGGGGTGGGGGGGTACAGGAGACAGACACGGGGCATGAGCGGGGGGTGGGGGGCAACAGGAGAGAGACACTGGACATGAGCGGGTGGGGGGAACAGGAGACAGACACGGGGCATGAGCAGGGGGGCAACAGGAGACAGACATGGGGCATGAGCAGGGGGGGTGGGGGGGTACAGGAGACAGACACGAGCATGAGCGGGGGGTGGAGGGGTACAGGAGACAGACACGGGGCATGAGCAGGGGGTGGGGGGCAACAGGAGAGACACGGGGCATGAGCGGGGGGTGGGGGAACAAAAGAGACAGACACGGGGCATGAGCGGGGGGTGGGGGGCAACAGGAGAGAGACACGGGGCATGAGCGGGGGGTGGGGGGCAACAGGAGAGAGACACGGGGCATGAGCGGGGGCAACAGGCGACAGACACGGGGCATGAGCGGGGGGTGAGGGCAACAGGAGACAGACACGGGGCATGAGCAGGGGGTGGGGGGAACAGGAGACAGACACGGAGCATGAGCGGGGGGTGGGGAGAACAGGAGACAGACACGGGGCATGAGAGGGGGTGGGTGGCAACAGGAGACAGACACAGGGCATGAGCGGGGGGTAGGGGGCAACAGGAGAGAGACACGGGACATGAGCGGGTGGGGGGAACCAAAGACAGACACGGGGCATGAGCGGGGGGGCAACAGGAGACAGACACAGGGCATGAGCGGGCGGTGGGGGGTACAGGAGACAGACACGGGGCATGAGCGGGGGGTGGGGGGAACAACAGAGACAGACACAGGGCATGAGCGGGGGGTAGGGGGCAACAGGAGAGAGACACGGGACATGAGCGGGTGGGGGGAACCAAAGACAGACACGGGGCATGAGCGGGGGGCAGCAGGAGACAGACACGGGGCATGAGCGGGGGGTGAGGGGCAACAGGAGACAGACACAGGGCATGAGCGGGGGGTGGGGGGCAACAGGAGACAGACACGGGGCATGAGCGGGGGTGGGGGGCAACAGGAGACAGACACGGGGCATGAGCGGGGGGTGAGGGGCAACAGGAAACAGACACGGGGTATGAGCGGGGGGTGGGGGGAACAGGAGACAGACACGGGGCATGAGCGAGGGGTGGGGGGAACAGGAGACAGACACGGGGCATGAGCAGGGGGTGGGGGAGAACAACAGACACGGGCATGAGCGGGGGGTGGGGAGAACAGACACGGGGCATGAGCAGGGCGGTGGGGGCAACAGGAGACAGACACGGGGCATGAGCGGGGGGTGGGAGGAACAGGAAAAAGACACAGGGCATGATCAGGAGGTGGGGAGAACAGGAGACAAACACAGGGCATGAGCGGGGGGGCGGGGGGCAACAAGAGAGAGACACGGGGCATGCGCGTGTGGGGGGAACAGGAGACAGACACGGGGCATGAGCGGGTGGGGGAACAGAAGACAGACACGGGGCATGAGCGGGAGGGGTGGGGGGCAACAGGAGATAGACACGGGGCATGAGCGGGGGTGGGGGGAACAGGACACAGCCATGGGGCATGAGCGGGGTGTGGAGGGAACAGGAGGCAGACACGGGGCATGAGCGGGGGGAACAGGAGACAGACACGGGGCATGAGCGGGGGGAACAGAAGACAGACACGGGGCATGAGCGGGGGGTGGGGGAAGGGGAGAGAGACACACGGGGCGTGAGCGGGGGTGGGCGGGAGGGAGAAAGACACAAGGGGCAAGAGCGGGGGTGGGCGGGAGGGAGAAAGACACAAGGGGCAAGAGCGGGGGTGGGCGGGAGGGAGAAAGACACAAGGGGCAAGAGCGGGGGTGGGCGGGAGGGAGAAAGACACGCGGAAAGAGCGGGGGTAGGAGGGAGGGGGAAAGACACGGGGCAAGAGCGGGGGTGGGAGGGAGGGGGAAAGAGACACGGGGCAAGAGCGGGGGTGGGCGGGAGTGGGAAAGAGACACGGGGCAAGAGCGGGGGTGGGCGGGAGGGGGAAAGAGACACGGGGCAAGAGCGGGGGTGGGCGGGAGGGGGAAAGAGACACGGGGCAAGAGCGGGGGTGGGCGGGAGGGGGAAAGAGACACGGGGCAAGATCGGGGGTGGGCAGGAGGGGGAAAGAGACACGGGGCAAGAGCGGGGGTGGGCGGGAGGGGGAAAGAGACACGGGGCAAGAGCGGGGGTGGGCGGGAGGGGGAAAGAGACACGGGGCAAGAGTGGGGGTGGGCGGGAGGGGGAAAGAGACACGGGCCAAGATCGGGGGTGGGCAGGAGGGGGAAAGAGACACGGGCCAAGATCGGGGGTGGGCGGGAGGGTGAAAGAGACACGGGCCAAGATCGGGGGTGGGCGGGAGGGGGAAAGAGACACGGGGCAAGAGCGGGGGTGGGAGGGAGGGGGAAAGACACGGGGCAAGAGGGCGGGTGGGAGTGCGGGGACAAGAGCGGGGGTGGGAGGGAGGCGGAAAGACACGGGGGAAGAGCGGGGGTGGGCGGGAGGGTGATAGACACGCGGGGCAAGAGCGGGGGTGGGCGGGAGGGAGAAAGACACGGGGCAAGAGCGGGGGTGGGCTGGAGGTGGAAAGAGACACGGGGCAAGAGCGGGTGTGGGCGGGAGGGGGAAAGAGACACGGGGCAAGAGCGGGGGTGGGCGGGAGGGGGAAAGAGACACGGGGCAAGAGCGGGGGTGGGCGGGAGGGGGCAAGAGCGGGGGTGGGCGGGAGGGGCCAAGAGCGGGGGTGGGCGGGAGGGTGCAAGACACACGGGGCAAAAGCAGGGGTGGGCAAGAGCGGGGGTGGGCGGGAGGGGGAAAGACACACGGGGCAAGAGCGGGGGTGGGCGGGAGGGGGAAAGACACACAGGGCAAGAGCGGGGGTGGGCAGGAGGGGGAAAGACACACGGGGCATGAGCGGGTGGTGGGCGGGAAGGGGAGAGACACACGGGGCATGAGCGGGGGGGTGGGCAGGAGGGTGAGAGACACACGGGGCATGAGAGGGCGGGGAGGGAGAGAGACACACGGGGCATGAGTGGGGGGTGGGGGGAAGGAGAGAGAGACACATGGGGCATGATCGGGGGGTGGGCGGGAGGGGGAGAGACACACGGGGCATGAGCGGGGGCGGCGGGTGGGGAGAGACACACGTACATGAGCGGGGGGTGGGTGGCGGGTGGGGAGAGACACACGGACATGAGCGGGGGGTGGTAGAGACACACGGGGGTGGGAGAGACACGCGGGGCAAGAGCGGGGGGTGGGCGGTTGGGAGAGACGAGCGGGCCACGAGCGGGGCATGAGCGGGAGGGAGAAAGACACACAGCGTTCGTGTGCAGGCGGCAGATCCCGCTCCTCGGCCCTCCGATGGCCACCGTGTGCCGATGGCGTGAGCGGGGGGCTGGAGGAAAAGGGAAGACACTTAGCATGAGTGGGGGGGGTGGGAGGAACAGGAGACAGACACGGGCATGAGCGGGGGTGGGGGACTTACTGTGCAGGCGGGATACCAAGCCTCTCATGCGAGGAACAAAGATGGCGGGCGTCTCTGAAGCCAGACGCACTGCACGCTTCCACGCATCCAATGAGAGAGCACGTCAGATGTCCGCGGACATCACACAAGCTGCTTGCCCAATCACCGTCCTGTCCGCGGAGCGAACAGGGAAGTGTGTACACAGATATCACTAATTTTTTTCACTTACATTTTTGTCCTTTTTTTAAAAACTACTGGACGGATTTACACCAAATAAAGCAAAGCACGCTTTCGGGACCAAGCCGCCGCTCCTGCCGCTGATTTGGTGTAAATCTGTCCAGCGGTTTGGGCTGTAGGCGTGAGCAAAGTTTTTTCCCATTATGTCTATGGGAAAAAAAAGTTTTGGGACCCCCCCTATAACTTTGCCCCCCCTGGACGAATCCTCACCAAACTTTGCAAGAAAATCCAGAGTGACCCAACTACCTTTTTTGCAAAGTTTGGTGAGGATCCGTCCAGGGAGAGCGAAGTTATAAGCCACCCAAAAAGTGCTCTTCTTATGGAAACAGCAATTTAACCATAACTACATGGCCACTACCGTGGCCATGTAATATATATATAGAGAGAGAGAGAGAGAGAGAGAAGAGAGGGAGAGAGAGGGAGAAGATACGAGAGAGAGGGAGTGAGAGAGAAAGAGAAGGGAAGAGAGAGAGAGAGCGATACCAAGAGAGAAAGAGAGAGTGAGAGAATAGCGGGAGAACGAGAAGGGAGAGAGCGAGAGAAGAGAGGTAGAGAGAGAGAAAGAGAGGAGGAGAGAGCAAGACCAAAAGAGAAAGAGAGAGCAAGAGAATAGAGGGAAAGAGAGAGATAAGAGAGAACAGAAGAGAGAGAGAGGGGGGGGGAGAAGAGAAGAGAGGAGAGGGAGGGAGAGAGAATAGAGGAGAGAGAGAAGAGAGGGGGAGAGGGAGAGGTTCAAACATGATTGGTGAAACTAAATGTTAAAGGGTGATGATATCAAGTTTTTAATATAAAGTGAATTTTATTTATTGTTATAACATATCGTAATGACATTGATCAAGCTCTTACAGGGTCAAGGTATTTGTTGATTAGTACAACCTTTACCAGTAAGGGTTAATGGCAGAACTATAGCTATACGTTTCTCTATATGTGCCTGGTACACTAGCAAACATGTCTAGGCGCTATACATTTTGATAACATTCCTTTTGAGGACCAGGTGGAGTCGGCGCCTTAGGGATTAGAGCACTTTTAGTCCATACTCAATGCAGCGCCACTCCGAGTGTGCCTTAATGTATGCAATGGTTCATTTCGGAAGAGGGGACAGAGTTCAGCAGTGTCGGCCATATACTTTACCTATAAACGTCACCTCTGTTTATTTAAAAGGGAAAGGTTGGAGATTTGCTCTAAGAGCTGAGTTCTAAGTAACCAGTGCATTTTTGTTTTTGCTAAACCACTTCTTTGTATGTCTAAAAAGATAGTGCTACCCCTCAAATGCAGAGAGGGGACTTCTTCCATTTGCTAAAGGTCCCGTAGATTTTTTTATCTTTTTACACCATGTAGTGGGAAAAGTAAAGAGCAACAGAAAGAGAAACCAGCCTCACACTTCACTTTTCCACCACGTTTGTGGAAAAGAGCAGAACCACCTAGGAATATTACTATTATTATTAGGGTAATTATTGAGCGTGGGCCTAGCTCCTGGAAGCAGCTGAGCGCTTTACAATCATAGGGGAAGGACACAGAGAGGGAAGCAGAGAAAAGGAGAGCAGGGAGCTAACAGGGGAGGGCAGGCAATAGACAGCAAGGGATCTAGAAGCAACCAGTCAGGGAGACAGTGGGGAGTAGATCGCCGAGTCTCAGGTAGGGTGGGGAGTGCAGAGTGTGTGGACCTAGGCGTTAAGGAGGGGCCATTCCTTGAAGAGGAAGGTCTTGAGCTCCATCCTGAGCTGGAGAAGCGATGGGGCGAGTCTGATGTTGACGGGGAGGAGGTGCCAGAGTCTTGGAGTGTAGACAGAGAAGGCCTGTCTCCTGGTGCTTTCCTTCCTGCACCGTCGGAGTTGAAGTCTGCACATTTCCTTAATTCTGGTGGAAATCCACGAGCAATGCTTCCACGATTGTCATGGATTTCCATGGAATATGCAGCTTTTACAAGGTGGTGATTCCAGGTGGCTACAGCAGGAACATACATATGTCTGATAATGCAGCCTCGTGTGTCACATGGAGCGGGAATGGCGGGCAGACATGTTAAGCCCGTGTCCCTGCTCTCCCTGCTCCACCTGACAAACTGACCAAATCACTGAGTGCTGTAGAAATGGCAGTAAAACTGTATCGCGACTTTTAACATTAGTTTTTGCTGATCCACAGGTCTGCTTGTTCCTCTAGATTTCATCTTTTCTGTGTATTTTCAATGAGAAGCAGAGGAGTTAAATGTAATTCCCTCTTTACTGTTTGCACACCTTGAAGCAAGTGTGTTTGGACTGCATGTGTGAAATTATCTACATATCTTTTGGTGTCCCTATTTATTTGATGTGTTTGCATAATAGAAAGCGGCTGTTGACTTGTGCCTTCCTAGACCCACTCCGCATGTTAGGAGCTATAGAACCCTTTGTGCAAAGCCTGGCCTTCATGTACTGTAGTTGGGGAGTAGGCGGGGCTCTCATCATTTGGAGAGTATGGTGCATCAATAATTTAGGCTTTGTGTAAATGAGTTTAATTGTCTTAACAGAATATCAACACGCCTTTCCTTTTTGGAATCTTCTGGAGTTTAAAATATTCCACGTCTATGCCAAAGTGGTCGATGTGACGCCCCGTCCCTCCCGTAAAAACCTCCTTGGTAATAAGGAAGACACAAATCTGCTTGATGGGGAGGAAACCCCCATAGTACCCCCCGTTTCACTTTCCTAAACGCTTCCCTTCCATATGATGTTTTATATTATAATTGTTTAAACCCTTTAGCCTGTTCCCCTTTGCTTCATATCTTTTATAGGTAGAAATTGTTGAGTCCACTTTATTTCCACCGAATTTCTTAGATGCTATTTTTGCTGCCAAGAAGCGACCAACAGCAACAATTAGCTCAGCGATCTCTAGGTAAACGGCATGGATGCCTCATTATATCCCGTTTAGGTACCCTGAGGAGCCAGGTCATTGTCCTATATTTACAATTATTAAAACAATGCTATCCTGGCCTCGCTGACCTCCTTTCTCACTAACCAACCCTCTTAGGTCCAACTGGGGTCTTTCCTCTCTTCTATCTCTCTCGCTACTTGTGGTGTTCCCCAGGGGTCTAACCTTTCTCCCTGGTTTTTCAACCAATACTTGGCACCTCTTGCCCACTGCATCGCTGATTTCTGATCCAACTTTCAGTGTTATGCAGATGTCATCCAGCTCTCTTTCAGGCTCCCCTTGGCCGTCTCTTCTCCTTCTTTCATTGCAGGTTTTCTGGCTGCAATTCAGGAGTGGTGCACCACCAATTATCTCTGTCTTAATGGGTGTAAGACTGAGATCCTCCTCATCGGAACACCAGCTCCCTCCTTTTCTCTCTCTCTCTCTCTCTCTCTGCCCGCTCGCTGTGGGCCCTCTTCCTGCTCCTACCTGTGAGGCTAAGAACCTTGGGGTCATCTTTGACTTCACCCTTTCCTTCTTTCCTCACATCTCTGACATCTCTAAGAAGTCAAACTATAAGCTGCACCTCCTCAGAGGTATTCTTCCTTTCCTCACGTTTCCCCAGAAGCCCACTGTCTCCAGTGCTCTGGTTTTATCTAGGTTAGACTACTTCAACAGCATCTTTCTAAATCTTCCTGCCTCTAGTCTCCGACCTCTTCAACTTATCCAGAACAGGACTGCATGACTTGCCCTTGGTCTCAAGCCCAGGGATTGTATCTCTCCAGCTCTGAAATCTTTTCATTGGCTCCCAGTGCCAGCAAGGATCAAGTTCAAGACCCACTGCATTGTCCATAAGGCTTTCTGGGGCCTTGGACCGCACTGCCTCCAACTCTCTCTTCCTAAACATCTCCCTTCTCGAGCTCTCTGCTCATCCACCTCCAACTCTCTGAGGGTCAGTCCCTTTTCCAAGCAGAGAGTTGGGAGCAGATCTCTATCTTTGCCGGGGGCCTCCCTCTGGAACAGCCTAACGCCTCTCTCAAACTTGAGCAGAACCACCTCAGGTTCCAGAGGCAATGCAAGACCTTCCTCTTCGCTTCCGCTTTCTCACTTCGTCTCCCCTGCTGAGGTCCCGACTGCTTCACGCACTGGTCACCTGGCTACCCTCTGAACGTGGGCCCAGACTCCTGTATGTCCAGTTGCACCTCACACTGCCTCCTGGCTCCCCCAGCTCTTGTGGTCTGTATCTGCAACCCTACAGTCCCTTCTCTCTGCACTTATGAGCCATCCGCTGGCTGCACTTTTTTGAGTTACCTGCACTGAGCCACCCGCTGGCTGTACTTTTTGAGTTACCTGCACTTCTCCCTCCCCCACGCCCCTCTGCACCTCTCTCTTTCCACTTCCATGCACTTGCGCGATCTGAATGACACAGGGCCTAGTGAGATCATCACAGCGGAGTGTGGCTGCAAGTGCGCAGTCTTTGGCAGTCACTCTTCACTCTCTACTGTTCCTGGGAGGTGCTACCACTGCTGTGGTTCTACAAGACCCACTCCATACCGCGGAGCGGGCCGCGGACTGTGGCTCCGAGTGTGCAGTCTTTGGCAGTCTGTGCATGGCTGCAATGGCGCCAACGCCGGATACCGGGCATAACCAGGTCTCTGAGCATGACCCCAGGGAAGTGGAGGAGGGCCGTCTGCTCAGAAGCGCGTGCCCACGAAACACCACAAAAACTAATTTTAACCGCGGGGTGCAAAGCAGGCCCCCGTTAGGTCTGCTTCTGACTCATAAACAACACAAAATGCCAGCTACACCACCATCACACGTTCGCCTCAGGCGTGCGGACATAAACGAACAATCTGCGGTGGAAAGTGCCACAAGGCAAAACAGCCCAAGGCAAATAAGTTCGGCAGAACTTGAGGGAACTCATCAGGACATAACTGTTTCCTCGCCGCTGACACAAACGCTGGAATCTTCAGTCTGTCCGCCCGCGTCCTCACCACTGCAGTCTCCCCCTCAACAGCTCCATTAAAAGTCCTGGGAACGGGTGCCCTGGCCCCGCACTCGCCTCTACAGGTGTCACCTTCAGAGCCATATGTGCCTGCCTCCCAAACTGGATTGACCTCAGCGTCACCTTCAGAGCCATATGTGCCTGCCTCCCAACCTGGACTGGTCTCAGTGTTCGCTCCGAAAAAGGGCCCAGAGCTCCCAAATCCTCCTATTGAGCCTCTCGACCCTGTTAAGGCGGTTTCTCTGGAAAACCCTGCAGCAGCAAATCCACCAAGCCTGTGGACCAACAAGAAGGGGCCAACAAACTCAAATCAGCCGAAAACTACTGGGGCCCTGGCACCTTCAACTATGGCTGGGCCCCTGACTACTCAGCACACGGCTCTCCGAGCACAAAGGGTGGTCGGTGGCCCAACAGGACTGTCGCCCAATATTTCAATCCAAGAACAACGCCGCCATTTGACTTCCAATGGCCAGATGGTCTGCCCAAGGCAAGAAGGGGCGCAACTTGTTCCTCTACCAAAAGTACGCCCTCTAGATCGGATCAGTTGCGGTCCTGTAGATCCACCTATTACACCTGTAGTGAGACGTCTCCTAAATGAAAGCTTGGCTTCAACCCCAGCCCCCAAACAGCGTCCCCAGCTACCGGGCTCCCCAATTGACTCCTCAGGACAAAATAAAAGGGATCTTCTATCAATAATGTCAGCAGTTACAATTGCCCTAAATCCCTTTACCAAATTGTACGAAAGCATCAATGAAAACTTAAAGGACCATACTTCGATCCAAGCCACCATGCTTGCAAAACTAACCTTTTTGGAAGGCTACATCACAGCTCTAGATGGCCAACTAAAATCCCTTAAGTCGAACGTGGATCGCGGGCATACTATTGTCGCTCCCTGCTTTGTAGCATGCCCAACGGAGGCCGCAGCCGGAATATCAAACCTGCCTCTACAACCGCGACTCTCACCCTCCAGCAGTGCTACTCATCAGTCGGAGGGATCTGTACCTCGGAATTCATCCAACCATGAGGTCATTGTCATAACGGATGACTCCCAACAGGCTTGTCAGCCTCGAAATTCATCTGCGAGGCCAGAGGCCTGTTCCTATCCTCTCTTTTCAACTGCAAGATCAGAAAAACTGGACCAAGGAGGAAAATCACTAAATCAAAAAACATCGCCAGTTAAGCTATTCGCTTCATGCGTTGTTAAAAGAGCCACGAAAGCCGGAAATTCAACTCATACTGTGGCCGTGCCAACAGGAAAGCAAAAAGGAAGTGCTGCCTCACCACGTTCTACAGAAGACTTCATGGCTGAAAAAGACCTGATGGAAATTTCCCAACACTTCGATGATCCCCAACCCGCATTACTGGCTAAGGGGGGGATAGCTCCACAGGGGCCGACCCACCAGGCTACACTGGGTGTATCGGGCAGTCTGCCGGAGCCCTTAATCATTGAAGATTCAAGCGAAACGGACACAGGGTACAAATTCATCACTTTGGAGGACCGCAGGAACAATCTTCTTTGACGGTGTACACGCCCCCCTCACAGCCCTTCAGGTGCTAGAGTGGTGTTGTTTGCACCTTCGAGACCTAGGGACTCGCCGGGTCGAAACAATCCGGCCTCTAGTGTCAAGTTGGGCCACTACGCCTTCGGGGGGCATCAGACAGAACGTTCCATAAAGAAAGGAGGGAGTTATCCCTCAGCACCCACATCAAAAGACCAAAGGGGGGCGCGCTCGTCGATCCACTACTCCTCAAGAACAGATTCTTACCGCAAGGAAATCAATTCTTTGAGTGAGCCGCCAAACAAGTTGGAACAACACATAGACAACGAGGACAACATAATCCTAAACAGAAGAGGTATACTTTCATTATTCAGCCTGATCCCAAATCTTCGTGAAATAAAATCCTCTGACCTAAAGATAGTGGACCCTTATCACTCGCATGACAGAGCCAAAGCGAACATCCACACTGCTTCCAAAAGTGTGAAAAAGGAAATAGTGCAAGCAAAAGAGGATTTGGCCACTCTAGGATACATCATCAAAACCCAATGCCTAAATTCACATCCAAAGGACTCGGGTCACTTTGAGAAAAATCCGGCCCACCAGGATAAAATCATTGGAAATGAGAAGGGACGAGAGCGTAAAAGAATTCCGGGTCAAATCCAAACTGGGGTTAACTCTAATCCAAATCCTCAAGAAACACTCTCGACCACCTTTCGGGACAACTCAAGCCCGCTCAAGCTGACTAAAACCTTTGATTGCCAGAAAGCAAGGTCTCGTAGGATCAAGTTTAAATCGCCCGAAGGGGACTCGACACAGCACCGAACGCAGAGAAACAGGTCAAGCCTGAGAGCATCAAAACAAGCCGCTCCCTCCAACCTAAAACCAAGAGACAAACTACAGGGGTTGTGGGCTTGGCTTCCGAAGGTGTTGTCACAAACGAACAAATAGCAACCCGCAGGTCAACTGGAAGGGCTTCTGGATTGTCCGACGGTCGACCACCATCCTACTTCTCTCCATTTCTGTTCATGGAACACCCGCGGCCATCTACACCTTACAACGAGGGGCGACGCGAACCTAGCATCATTTGACAGCATTTGCTTACAAGACACCTGGTTGGTACAAACACCCGCCATGGATGGTTATGACATCACCTTGGCCCCAGCCAACAAAGGGTTATTGGGTCGCCCAACCTCGGGCCTCCTCACGGCATATCGGCAGGGAATTGGCCTAAAACACAAGGCCACACTTCTTGCTAACCTCTCGATCTTGGCAGTACTACTCGATTGGGTTGAAAACTCCCATTCCAGATCTTCGCAAATCGCGATTGTTAATACATACTGGGACCCAGCAGCGATAAACCAACAGTCCGACTTAACGATGATGGGAAACCTGGTTGATGAAATCCAAGCTACGTACCAGGTCCTTGCCATTATAATCTGCGGGGACTTAAATGTTAAATGTCGCGACTGCCTTGCAAAGCCGGACAAATCTTCGTACTTGACCCCAGCGGGGAAAAGAGGGCACCTCTGGTCGTCCTTAATGTCCTCAAGAAATCTGGAAAATTTGAATTTTGTCTTTCCGAACGCCCATCGTCTGCCAACTTGGGAACAAGGCCCCCTCAATGCCACCATTGATTACATATACACATCCAGGCAACTCTTGGGCAAGGTGAAAGCCTTTGAAGTACGCAAAACAACAGCCAGCGATCATAACCAGCTTGCGATGTCATTGGTCAACCATTTTACACAATCCGTGCCGTACGTCCTGGCAGTGGAATCAAACCATTGTGGAAACAGATTGAATTTGACAGCGCGAGCAGTCACAACCCTGTGGGCCAAATATGTTTGTGAGGGGAGCATCAAGAGAAAAGAAAACCTCGACTACGTTCCTTTATTGGTACAATACCGGGCAAAACCTAAACAGTTGTCTTCTTTGTCCATTCAACCCAGACATTCCTATGATGCTACTCTTGTAGCTAAAAGACGAGAGCTCCGCAGGCTGAGGCGACAGCTGGGAAATCTTCCTCAAAACAAAGATGAATTAAGGCTGGCAATAGTAACCTACAAAAACTGGGTAAGACACCATCGCCAACAACTCTACCAGCAGGATGCGGAATGCATGCTAAAGGCCATCTGTGGAAACAAAGCAAAGGAGTTTTGGTCACTGTTAAAATTATCGGCCCCTTCACTTAACAACTCAACTATCAACGCCATGGCCGAGCAAAAATGGATTTCTCATTTCTCCTCAGTCTTCCAAGCTCCGGAAACAACAGCTCCTGAAACAGAGGCCTCACCAGGAAACAATCTGTTGGTGTCGGAATGGCTAAAACTAGACGATCAAGCCGAAATCGGAGACCACATTAAAAAACTGAAGATCTCTAGAGCAGCGGGCCCCGACGGCATCTCCAACATAGACTTGAAAACAAATCCAGCAGAATGGGCATTGATGATCGCGTCGATTTTCACAAAATGCGTGGCGCAGAACGCCCTGCCGTTTTCGTGGACTAAATCCATCATTGTCCCGATCTACAAGAAGGGTGACATCACAGACCCCCTAAACTACCGCCCTATTGCACTCTTGGACTGTATTGGCAAAGTTTATGGGAGTCTGCTCCTGAAACGATGTCAAGCTTGGGCAGAGTCGGCCCCGTGCAATGACAAGTTCCAAACAGGCTTTAAAAAGAAGATGGGTACGGCGGCTAATATCCTAACCATCAGCACCCTAAAAAGTAAGGTCTGGGAAGGTAAACCTCGAATTTTCGTTGCTTTCATCGACCTTTCCCAGGCCTTCGATCTAGTGGACAGGAAACGGCTATTGCAAAAACTAGAAGGGTGGAGCTGCCCTCAGGAGATTCTGCAACCAATTAAAGCCCTACACTCGGACACCACCCTCAGTGTTCAACTGTCACAAAGGGGGGAAATTCTGACTGGACGGGGGATAAAACAAGGCTGCCCCTTGGCTCCAGCGCTGTTCCTGGCCTACTACAGGGCATCAGAAGACCTGGCACGTACTTTTCCACCACTAATCGCAAATGTCAAAATAAGCCATCTACTATATGCCAACGACCTAATCTTACTGGATCAGACACAGATCGGCCTCCAGAGGCAGCTTTCAAATCTCCTCACCTACATGGAGAAAAACAACTTAAGAATAAACAAAGAGAAAACTAAAATCTTGATACTCGCAGCTGGTCATAAAAAAAATCAATGACAAATTCACATGGCGTCTTGAGGAAAACGAGATCGAGAGGGTTACCGAATATAAATATCTGGGTGTTTCGATTGACAGCTCGAAACTTGAGACCTCCATGCAGGCATCCCTCCAAAACAAAACCAAGAAGCTGGCCTCCCAAGGGAAAGCAATCGATACAAAATTTGGGAAATTTTCTTGCATTCCAGTGCTAGAATTTTACAGGAAAAAAGTTGTGCCGTCCATCACCTATGGTGCTGAAGCCATGCCATTGATCCCAGCTAAAACTTGGCAGAACCTAGAAAGCCTGTTTTGGAAGACGGTCTTTTGCCTTCCAAAATCTACATCTATCGCTGCAATTCGTCGTGAGTTAAGCCTCCTGTCATTAAAGGCAACGGTAAATATCAATGCACTCAGGCTATACAGGAAATGTATAATGGACGACAGCGATCATATTTATGGTCTTCTCAATAAAGAACTCTACTCCGGCAAGGTGAAGATGTTGACAGCCTGGAAAGACTTCAACAGGGCCCAACTTGAGTCGGTTGAGTGCTCGGAAATTGATCTCATCACTAACCCCACAAGAGCATGCCAGAAGCTGAAAGATCTAGACTGGATTCAAACTCAAGAATCAGCATCTAAGAACAAACTTCTCCTTCACCTCCCTGCATCATTCAGCAAACTCAATGAGCTGATGAAATGTCTGCAAAAATGTCCCATTAGGGGGGCCCGAAATGCGCTCCTAAGGATTAGATTGAACCTGCTAGAGACCAATGAAATCCAGAAGATCAGAGGACTAGCGGATTCAAGCACTTGCCGCCTGTGCGCAAATAAGACTGAATCAATTAGACACCTGCTGATGGCCTGTCCGAAAACGGCAACCCTGAGAGCTGCTCACTTTAAACATCTAATCGGGGACGACAGAGGGTGGGATGAAGAAACATGGTGGCCAAGACTGATTGGTGGAGATCGTACATCGTGGCTCCTAGCAACCACAAAAATCTTGGAACATACCATGAAAATGTTAACATCTTGAGGAGCCCACCCTGAGTAGTCGCAGTGACTTTGTTCTTCTTTTCTTTCTGCAACTTGTCTTTTGTAAAGTTCGTTTTTGAACATACACAAATAAAAAAATAAAAAAAAAAAAACATTGTTTTGTCCTCCCTCTGTTTCCCCCTCCTTGTCTTGTCGCGCCTAGAAACACTTGTGTGCAAGCGCGTTATAAATGCCATTTCATATCATATATCAGAGTTATGTTATGTTAAAGGTTCTTATGCCGCGCACTGCTGCGTGGTCTCTTGGCCCTCTGGCGGATCTGTAAATCAAGCAGGGAGGTGGGTAAGTTAGGACTGAGCGGGAATAAAGAGCAAGCAAGCTGAGATGTGCTGTTGGCAGCCTCAGTTGGGTGACACCGTTCACTTACCATAGATGTGTTTTTTCGGTTGTTAGCCGCCATGTGGTGTTGGGTGAGACTATGGGCCTCATTACAAGTGAGCCGGTCCGAAAAGAATGGTGGTGGTAAATACACCACCACTGTTCTTTCCGGACCGGCTGATCTCGAGTGGCGGGTTTAACACCATCCGCCTGCAGGCGGACGTGGAAACACCGGCACCATTACAGCATGGTGCCGGTGTTTCCACTTCTCCATTCCCATGGAGTCCTATGGGACTCCATGGGAATGGGGATTTACCGAATTCTGCCTCCGGAATTACCGGGTCACCGGGGTTGTAATGCCCTGGTAATTCCAGGAATCACGGAGGCGGAATGGTAATACGAGTCCGGCGGTAACTTGCCGGTTTTTCCGGCTCGGTTACCGCCGGATTCGTAATGAGGCCCTATGTGTGGTTTGTTACGCTGTTGTTGTCAGAGCTAGAATTTCCAGGTACAAATTAAAATCGGGACTTGAACGACTCACACCTGTTATTTGGTTTTATTTATTCTAATGTATTTCTATTTAGCGCTCACGTTAAAAGTTGGCAATTGAAGAAATATGTGTGAAGGAAAAGAGTTTATTAGTGTAGCCCCGAGTTCCCACATGTTTACAGTCCTTGTCATACGTGAGTTCGTGCACATGCTTTGGATAAAAGTGTTATATAAGCTCTGTACAATATACACATTCAACATAAGCCAGGCACATGTTTGCATCAAGTAGTTCTCTGCCACAAAGTTTGACTTGCATCCGGTAATCTCAAAGGCGTGTGTATTGCAGCACAATAACCACCAGAGGGCGCACAGACACTGCATTGTTTGCGCAAGAGCGGAACAGGCCTTTCCAGCTAACAAAACACACGTGCCACAGCGCCAGCCAGTAGTCATGCCTGGCAGTTCACCTCGTGTTCGAAACCACTGAGAAATGCATTGTGGGTAGGCACACTAGCTGAACATTATACACGTTTTCTCCACGTGAGAAGAGTGCCTTAGTAAAGAAGCTGCTTAGTGGGCTGCTACACCCGCGAGCAGAGCTTGTGTGTGTCTGTTTCTGGTTTTATGTGCAGTTTTAGTGCATTGTGTTTGTGTCTTCAATGCTACTTTTTTATGCAAGTGAAGAACTAATTGGCT
The DNA here is from genome assembly GCF_040938575.1 of Ambystoma mexicanum. Classification (NCBI taxonomy): domain Eukaryota; kingdom Metazoa; phylum Chordata; class Amphibia; order Caudata; family Ambystomatidae; genus Ambystoma; species Ambystoma mexicanum. The sequence continues at coordinate 72,274,305 of NC_090938.1, forward strand.
TAGTGCACATAACACAGAGTTTATGCAAACTAAGTTACTAGACTGTGGGATTTTTCTGAATGAAGGGCTGGCGACATGTTGCTTTACGCTTGTGTTAAGAATAAGGCTGAACGTGTGTGATGCCTGCTCCTAAGTATCTTGTCACTTGTGGACTTTTTGCAGTGTGGTGAGTGGCTTCCAGCAGCCTCACCCCTTTAGCCTTAATGGCGACGCTGCCCCTCCCCAGCTGCCTAGGGGAAGCGCCACCATTAAGGCTGAATAGGCGAGGCGCTGTCCCCTGCCAGGCAACCAATAGAAAATAAATGCAGAGATCAACACCCTCTCCTCTCGGGAGAGGGTGTTGATCACTACAAAAGGCTGCCTGGCAGGGGTGCCAGTAGCCCATTGAGCCGGGGCTCTTCAGGGGGGCGTGGCCTAATGGGCCAGCAGGACGCCTGCAGTTAGGCCAGGCCCCCTTGATGAGCCCTGGCTCATTTTGTTGTGCCAAAAAAAAAAACGCCTGCGAGGGCAGCATTGCCTTTAACGCGGCTCTGGCGTGTAAAGCACAATGCTCGCTACATGTACAACTGATTCCTTTCAGTTGTACATGTAGTGAGCATTGTGCATTACACATCAGTGCCAAAGCCGCGGTAAACGGATGCTGCCGTCGCGGACGCTTTTTTTTTTTCTTCTTTCTTTTTTCCAGCGCGGTTCATGGGCTTGGGCGGCTGACTTTGGCCGGATCCTGAGATCCGGCTACACATCTGGTGCCGGATCTCGGATCCGCCGAGAGCCGGCCCAATGACCAGCACTGGTTGCAGAAAGCTGCATTGCTGCGCATTGTAGCGTTTTGGTTTCAGATTAATGTTCAGTGGTGTTCTGTCCCGCTCCTACTTTTAAAGGAGGCCACATGTCCTTACAGTTATTGTCTTCAAGGACCCACATTGTCACATGTTTAAAGAATTGGAAACACGTTTCCTGTGTGATTCCCAAAACGAGGAATTCACCAGGGGTGCACAACTTGTTTCACCGAAGGACCGAATGTACCACACAGTAGGTCGAACTATCCATGTGAATGAGCAAATGGAAGGCGCATCAGTGTGTGAATGTGATTTTTTTTAATGGGTTTTAAGGAGTACTTTTTATTCATTCGTTTTCTAGTGTAACACGTGATACATAGCATTTAAATGGCATTATCACTTTGATTTATTTGTATTATGCAACTGAAATCATGTTTTGAAATAGAAGTAAAACTGCACGTATAATGCAAAGGGCCTCATCACAAGTTGGGCCGTAACGCTGGCGCTAATAGCGCTGCCGATATCTGCCCTACCGCCAAACCCCCCGGCGCTATTAGCTCCGGATCACGAGTTTGGCGGTAATGGTATTCCCCATTCCCCATTGAGCCCTTTTGGGAATGCCCCATTCCCCATTGGGCTCAATGGGGAAATTTCGCGCTCATACCACCGGCGGATTTCTCTCCGGCGGTATGAGCGTGAATTTTCGGCGGATTTCCCCCCAGCTCAGAGCTGGGGAGAAATCCGCCGAAGCCCTGATTTGGCGGACCCTTAAATCCGGCGGTAATAGCGCTACCGCCGGATTTAAGGGTTACCCGCCAAACACGTGATGAGGCCCAAAGTCATAAACTGGACCACAGGGGCTTCACTCATGACAGACTTAGAGACTGACTTCAGGCCAGGCAACAATTCATCATTAAACTCATCTGACTTGGAGGACCATAAACAAAATGGCCCGTATATTGTGCGCCACGGCTGTACACCGTGACAGAGAGCATATTTTGACATAGATTCGAATGTATGGAATTTGAAAATGAACAACGACTACACATTGCTAGAATGTAGTCGATGATGAGGGTACCCTGTGGCCACAGGTCTCTCTGGGACCCTGGGATGCTCCGTGGACGTCGACTATTTACATTGACGGCAGTATGTTTCTCCATAGATAGATTCATACATAGATAGAGAGACGTATAGCTATATATAGGTATCTATGTATATATATATATATATATTTTAGATTCAGAGAGACCCATAGCAAAAGTATAGAGCTAGATATAGACCCACATATAGTTAGAAATATCCCATATGCAGAGGTGGCAGATGTTAGATATAGCTATAATAGAGTAATAGAGAAATAGAGAGATAAACAGACGCACATTTAGATAATGTAGATCGATGAATGGATGGATGGATGGACGGACAGATGGATGGGTGGATGGGTGTGGTGGATGGTAAACGGTTGTGATGGGTGGGTGGCTGGATGGGTAAGTTGGTGTGATGGTGGGCGGATGGGTGGATTGGTAGGTGGGTGGATGGGTAGTTGGTGTGGTGTATGGATGATGGATGGACAGGTGTATGGATAGATGGATTGGTAGGTTGGTGGGTGGATGGGTTAGTGGGTGTCAATGATTGATGGATACGTGGTTGTAATGGGTGGATAAGTTGGTGTGCTGGAGGGAGCGATGGATGGCTGTGGTGGATGGATGGATGGATGGATCGATGGATCGATGGATCGATGGATCGATGGGTTGGCGGATGGATGGATGGGGGAGTGAGTGTGATGGATAGATGGATGGATGGATGGCTGTGGTGGATGGATGAACAGATGCAATGGATGGATGGGGGAGGATGGATGGGTAAGTGCGTGGACCTGATGGGTGGATGGATGGACAGATAGATGGGTGGATGGATAGATGGATGGATGGATGGATGGATGTGTAGTAAGTGCGTGTGATGGATGGATGGATGGGTGTGGTGAATGCATGAACAGATGGGATGGATGGATGGATGGATGGATGGATGGATGGATGGATGGATGGATGGATGGATGGATGGGTGTGGTGAATGCATGAACAGATGTGATGTATGGATGGATGGATGGGTGGGTGGATGGATGGATGGATGGATGGATGGGTGGATGGGTAAGTGTATGGGAAGGGTGGATGGATTGGTGTGGTGCATGGATGAACGGATGTGATGGATGAATGGGGTGGGTGGATGGATGAGTCGGTGGGTGGATGGATGAATGGATGAGTGGATGAGTGTGGTGCATGGATGGACTAAACAAATATAAAGATAGACACAAAGATCGATAGATATAACAGATAGGTGGGTAGGTAGCTAGATAGATGCAGATAGGTGGGTAGGTAGCTAGATAGATGCAGATAGGTGGGTAGGTAGCTAGATAGATGCAGATAGGTGGGTAGGTAGCTAGATAGATGCAGATAGGTGGGTAGGTAGCTGGATAGATGCAGATAGGTGGGTAGGTAGCTAGATAGATGCAGATAGGTGGATAGGTAGCTAGATAGATGAAGATAGGTAGGTAGGTAGCTAGATAGATATAACAGATAGGTGGGTAGGTAGCTAGATAGATGCAGATAGGTGGGTAGGTAGCTAGATAGATGCAGATAGGTGGGTAGGTAGCTAGATAGATGCAGATAGGTGGGTAGGTAGCTAGATAGATGCAGATAGGTGGATAGGTAGCTAGATAGATGAAGATAGGTGGGTAGGTAGCTAGATAGATGCAGATAGGTGGGTAGGTAGCTAGATAGATGCAGATAGGTGGATAGGAAGCTAGATAGATGAAGATAGGTGGGTAGGTAGCTAGATAGATATAACAGATAGGTGGGTAGGTAGCTAGATAGATGCAGATAGGTGGATAGGTAGCTAGATAGATGCAGATAGGTGGGTAGGTAGCTAGATAGATGCAGATAGGTGGGTAGGTAGCTAGATAGATGCAGATAGGTGGGTAGGTAGCTAGATAGATGCAGATAGGTGGGTAGGTAGCTAGATAGATGCAGATAGGTGGGTAGGTAGCTAGATAGATGCAGATAGGTGGATAGGTAGCTAGATAGATGAAGATAGGTGGGTAGGTAGCTAGATAGATATAACAGATAGGTGGGTAGGTAGCTAGATAGATGCAGATAGGTGGGTAGGTAGCTAGATAGATGCAGATAGGTGGGTAGGTAGCTAGATAGATGCAGATAGGTGGGTAGGTAGCTAGATAGATGCAGATAGGTGGATAGGTAGCTAGATAGATGAAGATAGGTGGGTAGGTAGCTAGATAGATGCAGATAGGTGGGTAGGTAGCTAGATAGATGCAGATAGGTGGATAGGTAGCTAGATAGATGAAGATAGGTGGGTAGGTAGCTAGATAGATATAACAGATAGGTGGGTAGGTAGCTAGATAGATGCAGATAGGTGGGTAGGTAGCTAGATAGATGCAGATAGGTGGGTAGGTAGCTAGATAGATGCAGATAGGTGGGTAGGTAGCTAGATAAATGCAGATAGGTGGATAGGTAGCTAGATAGATGCAGATAGGTGGGTAGGTAGCTAGATAGATGAAGATAGGTGGGTAGGTAGCTAGATAGATATAACAGATAGGTGGGTAGGTAGCTAGATAGATGCAGATAGGTGGGTAGGTAGCTAGATAGATGCAGATAGGTGGGTAGGTAGCTAGATAGATGCAGATAGGTGGGTAGGTAGCTAGATAGATGCAGATAGGTGGATAGGTAGCTAGATAGATGCAGATAGGTGGATAGGTAGCTAGATAGATGAAGATAACATTTCTGCAACTCCTCAGTTAAAATTCTGCAATATTTTGTATTTTCTATTATTTTCCTATTCCAAATGCAAAGCAAACGTATTACCGCTATTTCATAAGATCAGGCTTATTTGAAAGATGCACCACAATCTTCATTGACTCCCTTTTTGATATTTACGCAGTAGCCGCTACTCACCATCACCGTTGATGTCGATCTTGTCGAAAACCATGTTGGTGAACTCCTCGGCGGTCATTTCGTCATTGCATCTGTTAATGGCCCGTATAGCCTGTAGCAATACACAAGACAGGGCATTACAGACATTAGACCAGCAATGCAGCCTGGTTTATGTTAAGCGCCATGTTATTTGCAAAGCACAACATCCGCCACTTGAGGGTGTCCTGGCCAGTGAGCATGTCTCGGTGAGCGAGATGACAACCTGCAGGGTTTCCTCAGTTGCCTGCTCCTTGGGTGCCCACATCTTGCAACCGTCCCCAACACCACGGCTGGTTTGCCAGACCGCCCTGCTCTTCCAAAGTGGGTGGATATTGAAAAGTTCCATGCCACACGTGCCTGCTTTCTGTTTCTATTCCTTTTTCACTGAAGTGTTGTTAAAAACAAGCACTGGCAACGCCACTGACCTACTGTTTAAAACAAGCATTGGCAAAGCCAACAGTTTTGGCTCGTGTAGAGTATTAGGCATTTGCCAGCCACTGCTGTTAGATGCCCAGGTACTCGCACCATTTTGCTCCTGCTGCCCTCAATTGCCAGTTAATACCATTACAGCAATGCCTGACAAGTGCCTTTCCCATGCCTACACAAAAGCCCAAACTGATGCTTGTTTTTCCACGTGTCTGATATGTTTAGCGAGGATTGCAGTTAAACAATGGAACGATGTACCAGATGTGCACAAGTCAGGAAGCAGGGAAGAGTGGCTGAGTCTGTGCCGTTCCCACCACTAGAGATCCGTGTTACAATAAAACAGCAGGAGCAGCGGCTAGACTGTGAAGAAAGTGACTGCCCCGAATGTAGGCTGGGGCAGGGTCAGTCACAAGTCAAGCAGGTGACTGATTATTACCCAACCCTTCTAGTCTTTCAAAGGGCTAGCATATTGGGCGGTAGCGCGCAATAACACAATGCGGAAAAGATCGCTTAAATGTGACAGGACGACGCACACATAATATGCTCACCGCAGCTCAATGTCTTACAGACTAACCTAACATCCCTTCATAATGAGCTGCCTTCATGTCACCACCTCTGTGTTACGCCCTTCTTGCGCCCACCCCCTTCATAGACTTCAACTTCAGCAGCCAAGGGCAGGGTGAACTCCATTACAAGGCAGCGTTCCAGTCATGGCCCCCACTCCTCTCTCTGCGCCTCACACTCCGCCCCCGTTTCTAATATGGCAAAACCTGTCTGTCTGAACAGAACTAATCAATTCTTCCATAGCTGTATCCACGCATATTTCCTAAAACAAAACTAACGCAAACACCATGATCCAAATCTGTGCCCCGCCCAAAAAACCCATTTGCCTTCTAGCCCCCCAACCCCCAAACCCATGCCTAACAGTCTCCACCAACTCTTGTATCCATCCTAAGACATTAAAACCAGGCTGACTCGTCGCAGCAACGATGAACACCTTATAATTATCATAGCAACCTCATGCCTCCCAGCGCTGTCACCAAAAGCTGCCATGCAGAAAAATTCCAAACATGAAAATGCCTCTTGCTTAGAATTGGGTGTTTATAATGCACCTGTATGCAGTGTGTTTCGAGGCGCAACAAGACAAGGGGTGAGGAAACAGGGAGGACAAAACACAAAGGATCTTGCGAGGCCTTGTGACATTCGGATCATGCAAGTGCAGTACAGAGAAGTGCAGGGGAGGTGGGGCGGGAGGAGTGCGGTCCAGGGCGTCGGGCCCATGAGAACATCGAGTGCCAGGTGGACAGAGCCAGGGGAAGCAGAGAGCAAGGGGGGAAAGAAGGACCATGAGCAAGTGCGAGGTAAGGGGCTGGAAGGGCTACAAGGGTGCAGGCCCAGCCAGGCTAGTGCAAGGAAGGGCCCAGAAGGGTGAGTGCAGGTAGAGGTGGGTTCAAGGGGAGACTAATTGCAGGGTTAGACTAGATTAGGGGTGCTTTGTGCCCTGCAAGACTCTGAAGGAAGCGGGCAGTCAGTCAAGAAGCCGACATGGGCATTAGCAGGGAAAGAAGAAGAGAAAAGGAAGGTCTTGAGAAGCTTCCGGAGCTTAAGGAGATCCGGCTCAAGTCTGAGAGGTCCAGAGAGGATGTTCCAGAAGGAGGCACCTGCGGAGGAGAGAGATCTACCCCCACTCTCTGCTTGGAAATGCGCCTGAACCGCAGAGCGCTACAGCTAGATGACCGAAGGATTCTAGCAGGGAGGTATTTAGGGAGATAGAGGGTCTTGAACTTGACCGTCACAGCAACCGGGAGCCAGTGTAGAGATCTTAGGGCTGGAGGGATGCAGTCCCTGTGCTTGAGGCCAAGGATAATATGATAGTTTATTTAATGCGCTTAATACCCAGAGGTTTCTAAGCATGGACCCGGGGATTGAACCTGTGTTGTTCTGTGTCGTCTTGGTTTTAAGGCGAGCACGTTGCCCCTGAGCTAGCCTCCCAAGCAAGTCTCGCAGTCTTATTCTGGGTTAGTTGTATGGGGCGAAGGGAGGAGTTAGGCAGATTAAGGAAGAGGCTGTTTTAGTAGTCCAGTCTGGAGAGGAACAGAGCTCTGGAGACATTGCGTTTCTGCAGTGGTCAAAGTGTACAAAAAGAAGTACTGGAAGTATGTCCTCTGCTGGCGTGCCCCTGCTCCTCTGAAACCCTGTTGCTACTCCCCCTCTCACGTGCAATCCAAACCCCCAAACAAACACACCTGCTGTTTAAGGCAATGTTCAGTGCCGTGCACTAAAGTGCACATTTCAACTTCTTCCTATATTTTTATTTTTAAAACAAAACCATTACGGAATGGTTTCTTTTAAAAATAAAAGTATAGGAATAGTCAAACTAAAAAGAAAAGCAGTAGAGCACGACTCCCAACCACTGAGTTTCTGGGGGAAGGTGAGGAAAGGGAGAATTCCTCTGAGGAGGTGACACTGAAAGTGGGCCTTCTTGGCAAGGTCCATGATGTGAGGAGAGAAGGCGCGAGAGGAGTCGAAGATGACACCAAGGTTTTTTTGCCTCACAGGAGAGTAGGAATGGGTGTGAAGAGTTGTAGCACATTCCAAAAGTTTAAAAACGTTAGTAGCCCCCTCTCACCCATGACAATTTGTCATGTCCGCGAGTGCGTAAATCATCCCACAAACCATCCTGGGATGAGGGTGAGACTTATCGCTTCACTAGGGGAAATAAGGTTGACCTTGCATGCCTTCCCTGCAGAACAACATCTAAACCACATGGATTGGACAGTCCCCACACGTGTTCATGGTTCTTTCATGTATGATTCGGTTGCCGTCAGTGCCCAAAAGAATTGTCACTTATGTGCACAAAGTGTCCTTTAGCATTTGAACAGGGAAATTGTGTTTTTCCCCATGCAAACATTTTGCCCTTTGAACAATGGAAGTGTCATGTAAAATGTAATGATCTGAATTCAAAAGGTTGCATGAAGAGGGGGTGGGCACTAGGAAGGGTAGTGATTATTGATGTTAGGGCTATTGCATGCCGGTAAGATAGCTCAGCGGGTTGAGCGCTCGTTGCTGTGATTTATGTGTGATCTGCAGGTTGTAGGTTCGAATCCCGGCAAGACCAACTCACTCATTCGTCTTTCTGAGGTCAATAAATGAGTACCAACTCCGGTTGGGATGATAACTGTATGTAAATATGTTCTTTGTAAAGCGCTTTGGCTTAAGACACTATATAAATAACAAATCATTATCATTATTGCACCGTCAAGGCCGCCATGATGTCTCACAGCAATCCTACAAGAAAATTAAAAATACTATACTTGAAGATAGCAGATTACACTGGAGTCAATTTGCTTCGAAGATCCCACAGTTACGACAGATAAAGAAATGGAGTAAGAGGAAAATATTGTCCAAGATCACGCAGTTTGGTCGAATAGGATAGAAGGTCACTGCTATGGGAATTTCCCATTGAAAAATGCTTTTGTAAATTAGGCCCAATGTATGTTTTGGATGGGACCCCCCCGCCCCATCCGCTCGCCCCTTCATCAATGAAATCTAAATTGTGCTGTCTATGTATGCCGCCATCTTCTCTCCAATATGCCTTGCTCACACGGGTGCCCTTTTCTTGTGCACCGTGTTTCCGTCAGTGGCACATAGTATCAATAGAGTGGCATGCACAGGTGATTAACAGGGGCCTTCACGAAATATTTCGTAACAGCTTCCGGCTCACCTGGAGTGTATCTTCCCATTCCACCATGGGCTCAGAATTCCAACCCTGGCACTCTCTGCATAAGCTAACATCTCCCTCCAGTGGGTGGGAGGGTAACTTCCAGTACCCTGATGATTTAACCTTAGACCGCCTTTTACGAAGGCTCAGGCCATGCTATGCCTTGGAGCAAACTAGTTCTCAGTGTGCAGTCCATTGACACGGGCCTCCTTCCAACACCGAACATATATTTCAACCACAGCACCACTTACCCTTAAATGGGGTGTCCACACAATGGGGGGTCGATCTCTCTCCTCTGCAGTGGCCTCCCTGCCCCTCTCAGACTTGAGCCGGACCTGCTTAAGTTCCCGAAGATTATCAAGACTCTACTTTTCTCTACCTCTTTCCGCTTCCCGCTCCCTTGCTAAATGCCCCGCCTACTGCTGTGACTGATGGCCCAGTGCACTTATGAGTCACCCAGTGTACCAGGCCCTCCCTGACCAGTCTCCACCAGCACCCCCTAACCAGCACTGCCCTGGCCCACGGGCTGGGTCCATCCCCTGCCCTCTCTCTCTTTCCCTGCCCAACCTGATGGGTGGGCACCTCCCCACCCGAGTCCTAAGCACCCCTGTGCCCCCTGTCTCGCACTTAGACGGTGGCCCTCCCCTGCCCCCCATTATCACTTGCCTAGCCCATGGACTGGGAGCATCCCCTGCTCCCTCACCCCTCCCCCGCCCCTCTACTCCCAGCACTTGCACGATGCGAATGCCACAAGGCCACGTAGGACTGTTAATGTTGTTTTATATCCCCTGCCCCTGTAGCCTTGTGGCGCCTAGAAACACTTTTTGTTGTACAGTGCGCCTTATAAATGCTCACTAAATGCATTACAAAATTAATAAATGTGAGAGACCATGTGTAGCAACCAACAAAGGCAACTGCACGCCCATCGTATCCACATGCATAGCAACTGCACGCCCATCGTATCCACATGCATAGCAACTGCACGCCCATCGTATCCACATGCATAGCAACTGCACGCCCATCGTATCCACATGCATAGCAACTGCACGCCCATCGTATCCACATGCATAGCAACTGCACGCCCATCGTATCCACATGCATAGCAACTGCAGCGTTAGCAGGCTGAGAAGTAAGGGATAGCCAACGGATTTCTTATGCCACATGCAATGTTTTGTGAATTCCCAACCTCACAGTACCAGCATGGCACATGTTACCCTCCTGCAATTGTCTTACTCAATGTCATTTATCACGGACTTGTGACTGTGGCATTGCCTCGCCCAATGCCAATTCCTATCACAAACAAACTTGTCAGCTGACCGATATCATGTGCCACCAAACAACACTAATGCTAAACCTCTCTACGCCAAATGCCCTAGACCAAAATCTCAAAGCACTAAACAGTCTTACATGTACCCAGCCGGTTCTCCATCAGGACTCGGTCCTGATGCTTCACGGCTCCTTTGGCAGGAGCGGGGAGGTTACCATGGAGATTATGATAACGGAAGTGGAGCTTCACTTTGTGCCGGTCCAATTGGCTCCCTGCACGGCACAGCAAGTCATGTGGCACCGGGATGACACCATGCTCTTAGGAAGACGTCGGGTTGCCCGAAGCCCGGGGCTTCCCTCACTACAAAGCTGTGGTTATCCGTGACTGGTTTTGGCGTTTCTTTGAATTTTCCGCTGGCTTCTGGAACTTGGATTTACGGACTCTGGATTGTCTTGGAGCTTCCTTGTGTTTCGGTGATTTGCATTGCTTTCTTCAGATGAGACTGAGGAGACTGTTGCATGGGCTTTTTCCTGGACCTGGATTAGTTGTCCCTTAGCAGCGTCCTCGTGCCTTTCGGATAGCTCCCTACGTATCCACCTGTTCGTCGGACCGTGCAACCTTCTAGATTGTGGACTTTTAGGCAGCTCGTGCTGCCCGGGGTAGTTAGTATGATTCTTCGTCGCATTGTGGCTACGGTCGGTTGTCTGATCTATGGACTTCCCGCAGGGTAGGTGCACCTTAGGTTTACTGCATATTTTCCCTTGATTCAGCAGCCGGGGGGAGGCTTGTTCTAGGGCGTTCGTTCTGAACAGTTGATCATCTGCTGGTTGTTGGGGTTTTGTCCCCTGCAGTAGTTCCACGGGCCTCCTGTTGTACCTATAATTTTTCCTTAAACCTTCGGCAACCAAGTCTTTTCTCATCAATCGTTGTGGCGGTTTTAAGGGGACAGTTCCCTCAGATGGGTCTTCACTACTGGTCAAGGTCAATTCATTGAGTCCCTGACACCCCCCCCTAAACTAACACTTGATGCCAAACAAACCTGCCCTGGTGTGCCCTGGCAAGGTTCCATTGGCCACTGAGTTTCCAAAAATGCCCAGAAAGCGACCAGAACACAGACCCTGGGTTCTTCCAATCTGCCCACATCAACACAGCAGAAACAGCCACCTTGCTCACCTGCCTCTGCTTCTCCCAACTCTTGCAAGTCCCTAACTACCAAGATGCCCGCAAAATGGCAACCATCACCCTGCAGAAGACTTGATATTATAACATAATATGCCTGCCAATGATTTTGTAGTTTGTGAGAGGGCAAACACTGCTCATGGGTATCTTAACAAAGAACGGGCTTGCTCAGTGCCCTATTGCATGGGTTTTCGGGCTGGCCACCAACAAGTGGTAATGCTTGATTAGGGCCAACATAATCCACATCCAAGAAATTATCTAGAGGGCATGCCCTCTGAACCTGTGCCAACTGGATCACCGTTAGCACCCCAGTTCTCTAGATCTTTGGTAAACAACATCACTGCGGTGGATCCTGGCACACACCATTCATGAAGCGCATCCCGGCATTCACCATTCCCAGAAGTGGTCCGCGAAGGAATGGGCTGCCGTATAAGCTCCTGATTCTGAGAACAGCCTGAGGTGTCCTCATTCCTGGACTTCCTCGAGGCTCCTTAAGCCACTTAACTAGATTATCTGTGCAGTGAAGGATTGCCTTTTTAACAGAACGCTTACCTGCTTCTAATTACCATCACACAGCACTGCGAGCTGAGCGCAGCTCTTGCTGTGAACTTCTTTGCTTCCTGCAGGAGGCGGGACCAGTCCGCGCCACGTGACTGATCACGTGACATTTGCCATGTATTTATTAAGACTCGAGCCGCCCGTGCGGCGTTAAGCCCATTGGAGTCAAGGCCACTGGCTGTTGTGCGGCTGTTAGGCGCTGGATGCGCGTGCACTCTGGTGATTTCAGTAAGAAGAGATTGCTGTGGTCCCCTACTCTGCATGTTGGCAGGACACCTTGTACCACATAAGACGGTAATGAAAAACAGTACATAAACTGATAATCTCTGTAACCAATTTTATTTTCTTTGGGAGTCTCGTGTGATCAGGACCAGCGATCGGCGGGAGACTGCGGGGCTTGTCCCTTTGATCCCAGTCGCTTCTTGGCCACATGCAACAAGTTGTTTCATATTATTTTCTGTCTGCAAGTTAAGAAACTGTTGCAGTGTGAATCTATTGGTGCAAGCTAAGTCACCCTCATTGCGTGAAGAGTGCGGGGGAGGTGAAGCAACAGGTGTGGTCCCTCTGTGACTTCCTGTGCTCTGTGACTAAAAGAAGATCAAATCTGGTCTGGCTGTTATGCTGACCAGATCTACGACCCTAGGCATGTCTTTAGAAGATCATTCTCCGTTTCTTACAGCTATCCGCAATGACATGGGTTTGTCAGCCCAGTATGAGTGTGTGACTCCGGCATGGGATCCAGTCAAAAAAGGCGTAATGGTGAATGGGGACATACGAATGTTTTACAGAGGTTCTCTATCAGCCCATAGAGCAAAGCAGACTGTGGCCAGTGATCAGGCACAGATGACTGGGGGTGCTTGTAGTGTGGATCTTTCAATTGTAAGTCCGGCACTCGATACTGCCGGCCCTACATTAGGCACAGCACCTGATTTATTACTTGCTGCTGCGCAACATAACTCCCGCCTGCATGAGTCATCTATCTCGGATACGGCACTGTTAGACTCACTAACTCAAGGATTGATTCTTCCCACTGCCATAAAAACTTTACCACAAGTGGCAGGGGATGCTGCCATTATTGACTTGGACATGAATGGATCAGCATTCTCTGACAAATGTATGTCGGACAATCTGTCTAGCACGCCTTTGATGTTTACAGACTCATCCCAAAGCTTTGATGATGATTCAGCTACATCGAATGCGTCAGTGAGTGCTGTCCCAGGTGTGTGCACCCTGGGCACGATTACTTCTTCGTTCCCGGAGACGCACTCGCGTGGGACTAGCACTTGTGTGGTTTTGAATGCACCGGCCCTACTTAAGTCCAACATCACTCTACAAGCATTGAACTTGGCTGTCCAATCATTAAGAGACTTGTTATGTTCTTTAAATCAGAAAATCATGACACAAGGAAGTGAAATTAACGAGCTAAGGGCTTTATTTGATGGGAGGGGGAAAGCATCTTTGTGTTCAATAGCCTCACAAACACACTTAGAGGTTCCCCGACCAATGGTGCCACACTCAACTGTAAGTAAACTCCACGATCAGGGATATAGGAGTAGTTTACCCTGTTTTGAATCTGTCATATATGAAATATCCCTTGGGCCGGTAATTGAAGAATTGAATCCACTTTTGATATGCAATTCGCGACCTGAGTGTGCGCAACCATCGAAGCTTACATCTACTCAAAAGGTGTATTCAATTTTTAACTGTGGCAATGATAAAGTGACCAATGTGAGAATTGGGGATGAGGATTCGAAAAAGAAGGTATCTAGTAATGCAGTTGAAAAGAAGGCACAGACAAACAAATTATCAAAAAATCAACCAACACCCAAAAGCATTGCGAGAGCTACTGCTAAATGCTTTATGAAATCCATTTCGACACCAATAGTTGCAAATAGAAAACCATGTGTAAATGTTTCTGATGCAATTAAAAAGAAATATATGATGATAAACCGAGATAAGCCAAGAGAGCCCACTAAGGCCCTTAGCGTAAGGGTGCTGGATGAGTATACCGTTTAGATGCCTTGATGAAAGAGATTGCACAGCTGAAGTCTCAGGTTAGCCCCTCCAAATCACTGTCGGCGACTGCGAGCAGTCAGCAGAACGCAAGTGAGGCCACCATTACATCCTGTACAGAGGAGGTAATGCGACATAGAGCAGAAATAAGGGAGGCGGTAGATGCATATATGCAGGGCCAGCATCTTCCCCCTTTATTATTGGGGGCTCCTGTTTTTGTGCGGCGCTTGCCGGACAAGGGTTCTAATACATTAGGGAATGGTGTGAAGCAGTCTACAATCAATGTTGATGTAAGTAGAAATGGAAGCATTGATTCAGTAGCCCCCACTCTGAGTACGACCCAGGTTGCTATTGACAATAATTACCTGCCCATAAGTGACCCCACGGCTAGTGTGAAGCCAATAATACCATCTCACATGAACACTCCAGGTGACCTCTCAAACACAGTGTTATCACTTATTAAAAATGCACTAGGAGACTTGGGTTTGAACATGAATGGCAAGGAACCTGTAGCCTTCGGCTCACTTGTAGAAAAACAAGAGAAAAAGAGTGATTTAAAAAGTTAAATTCGACCAGCTCTATAATAATAATAATAATTTGGCATTTATATAGCGCTACAAACCCTCAGCTATCTGAGTGCTGCTTATTATTACCCACAGTGTGTGGTGCTCATTTATCGACCTCGGAAGGATGAAAGGCTGAGTTTGGCGCTGCCGGGATTCGAACCTGCGTTAGCAGGCTCTGCACAATGTCAAAGCGAGCGCTTTACTCGCTGTGCCACTTGACCGGCTCTATGTTCTTTGATCCTCAAATGTAGACCGGCTCCTTGTACCCAGTATGATCTAAATCGAAGAGCCATTTTGGCAAATTCTCCGGATGTACCGCCACTGCAGGACATCGCATCAGCTGATCTAACTCTGGTAGAATTTGTATCCAATTTGAACTTAAATGCTGTTCGCATTTGGACTCAATCCAGACCAATCCGAAATTTGGTTTGGCAAGCAAAGAGGTATCTGTTTGACCTGGGATTTGTAGTCAGTGTGGAAACAGACAGTATGCCCAGCCCATTAGTGTCAAGTAGCACGGAATGTGTACCTAATACCTAATCTTTGCCCACCACTAATATGAATAACAAACAATCAGTGCTAGGAGGGGGATCTTGTGTTTGCAACTGCAATTCTAATCGAAATTAACTAAGTATCCCCAAAGGTCATCAGTCCCTCTCATTGGTTAGCTGGAATTCTCGAGGCTTCAAGCACCTCCTGAATAATGATGAGAGTGGGCTAAGCAGGTTTGACATAACCCTTCTCCAAGAAACATGGTTAATTTCACCTCTAATTTGGGCTGAGCATCAGGTTCATCATACTCCTGCCTTAAAGTCCTCAGTAGGCAGACCATCTGCGGGCCTAGTAGTAGCTTTGAAAGAGGGTCCGGGGTATTTGTCAGATGTCTGGGCAACTCCAAACCCCTATATGTTACTAGTCAGGGCGGTTATTTATGGTGATGTATATGCAATCTTCAATATATATTAGAATCCTGTAGCCATCACCACAAACCTGTTTTTAGGGACTTGAATGCTTTGTTTGACATGGTGGACGAAGATAAAAGCATCACCCACCTAATATTGGCTGGGGACTTGAATTGTCTTGCAGAAAATGATGGGCAACAATGTGAGAGATTGGTGCAATGGAACTTTCTAGTCTCATTTAGAAATCTATATATTTTGAATGGAGCCATTAGTCCTGATGTTCCTTTGGCACCGACTTGGCATAGAGGTAGCTCTTCATCCACAATTGATTATGTATATGTGAACTTTGTACTATGGTCCAAGATGCAAGCGTTTCAGGTGACACCGTCAAGGGTGAGTGACCATGATCTGCTCTGTGCCAATTGGCAATCTGGTATAAGATCTGAGGTTGATCAGCCAAAGGTATTGAAGAATGGTTGTTTGGTTGCTAATTGCAGTGGGAATCGTTTACGATAGACGGAGAATGCCTTGATCCACTTCAATCAAATCCTTCTTGATTCTAACAAAAATGATACTCTACACACGACTAATGTGGGTCTCATTTATAGTGATGTGATGCAAGCTTTTAATCAATCAAAACCTTGTGATTCGAAGGTAGGGTTCACTTGCACACTTTTGATAGATCCCTATATATTAGGAAAACTGCATATCGTGCGGAATTAAGAAGGTTAGCAAGGCTTCCTCTGGCCGTCCGAACGGTCCTCATCAAAAGAGCTTGTTTAACATACAACAACTGGCGCTTGGAATATCGAGCAACCTTATACCAAAGAGATGGGGAGCAGATGTTAATCACGTTAGCGCAGAACAATATATCAAAAGTGTGGGCTTCACTCAATCAGGCCACCAATACTCATCAAATGGCCATGCAATCTTCAGTGGTGGATGTACATCAGTGGGTGAACCATTTTGACCAGCTATATGCGCTACCCCTTAATTCTCAACCTTTGGCTTCAACCCGGGGAGATGCAAAGTTTTGCCTGCAATTAGAACTGGTCGAGATTAAACAATTAATCATGTCCTCTAGCAATTCACGAGCGGTGGGCCCTGATGGGATATCTAACTTCATAATGAAAAAACATTTGGAAATCTGGGGCTCAATTCTCTTCAAAATATTCTCAGCCATTAATCAACAGCAAACACTACCAAAGTCTTGGACTGAAGCGATCACAATACCAATTTATAAAAAAGGCGATCGCAAATTACCAGAGAGCTATCGTCCGATTTCCTTGTTAGATGCTCGGAGTAAAATATTCTGCAGACTTATTCTGAAGGAGCTCAATAAGTGGGTGACTGATAGTCAACTCAAAGATCCGCTCCAGTCTGGATTTGTAAAAGTAATGGGAACTATCCCCAACATCATGGCCCTTTCAATAATACAATCAAAACAAGTGGATGGTGGTTGTCCATTGTACTAGGGCTTCATTGACTTTAAGTCAGCGTTTGACTCAATGGATAGATCAATACTCGTAGACAAACTACATTGAACATCAAAACACGTTAAAAATCCAAATCTGTGAGATCAAAGCTAAGTTAGAACCGTTGATCTCACAGTCAAAGATACTTCTAAGAAAATTTGGGAAGTTCACATTAAAACATGTTATAGCCTTTTATAGGTCGAAGGTAGTTCTGATCTTATTGTATGGAGTCAAGGCTTTTGCCCTGCGAGACCGTTGTTTTTGGGATGCTTGGGAGGCAAAATACTGGAAAGCAGTTTTAACATTGTCGCCCGGGACACCGTTGGCGTTACTGCGATTCGAATTAGGTTTAGCCTCTCTGCATTCCCAAGTATTATGGAAACAGTGTGCCCTGTTGCGAAAACTATTAGAAGGGTTGGTGAAACCATCCCTCTTGAATATCTTAGCTCAAAACATACTTTCATCGAATGATGGTTTATCGAGAAAGTGGCGGCACCACACCCTAAATGCAGCAGCTGATGCCGCAGTAACAATTGAGCTGCTGTTAACCAACCCACAGTGCAAAAAGAAAGATCTATGAATACGACTGGGTTGGCAACTTGGCACTGTGTTCAAAACTAAGGGATTTTAATTCTAGCGCTTTCGGCCTTAAAAGGTATGGAGTGATAGCTGATTATTTGGTAAAATTTCCATCACACTCATATCGTCGAAAACTTCTAAAATTTAGATTGAATCAGCATGAAACAAGCGATATCCTGCATAGAAGGCGACTAATACCAAGAGAGCAAAATTATTGCCACTTCTGTTTGGTCAGGGAGCACAGGGAAACGTTACAGCGCCTTGTAATCGAGTGCACTGCATTAGAAGTTACAAGAGCTAAATGTTTTGGAAAGAAACTCATTTTACAGAATCATGTAGATTATGATGAAATTTGGAATATGCTGTTTTCTACCTCAAGAACAACTGTTCAGATTGCCATTGTGCAATTTATAGAAATAATATTACCAGGAACGTAAGAGGCCAAGTGAGATCAATGAAAAATGAAATGTTTTTATATCATGAATATGATGAGTATTGCAATTTGTACTGCGACTGACTGCATCTTGTGATGCATGTGTACATTTTTGTAACTTGTTGATCCACTGTATTGTTTAGGATTTAATATTTGAAAAGTTGGTTTACCAACTGTAACAAATAAATAATAATTAAAAAAAACTAGATTATCAACTGTCACGCCAAGCTCCTCAACCAGGAAGGCTGCCACTTCCTGGAACCTTTTCTGCACCTCCACGAATTCCACCCGAGACTAATAAAAGGAGACAGCCCTGTTAAAACACAGTTAAACATTTCCCAGTACTTTGCAGCACAGTGTTTTCTATCCGGGAGACGATTGTTCCGCTGGATGCTTCATTTAAACTTCTATTTAGGACTGAGCATGGCGATGTTGTAGTGGGTAAATCTTTTACGTCGAGGCACTTGTAGTGTTGGTGAAAAGCGACAATATGATGGGCGCTCAAATCTGTCTCTGTGAGCCATTTTAGATGCTTACTAAAAGAGCCACATTTCTTATTATTACTGGTGAAGGGAGCAAAGGATTCGTGGGAAATGGCTGAAGCTGACGTAACAGCCAAATTACATCCCTGACAAGTTTTCCAGTTCCATACTTGACACCTCGAGCCAGTTTTGGTTTCTGCTTCCAAATGCATGCTGGGACTTCATTTTTACCATTGCAAGGTTGGGCCTACAGGTCACAAGATGCAGTGTGAAAAAAACAGGACTGTCTCAAAGATTCTGCATGGAACTGGGAAACTTGTCATCTATGAAATTACCTCTGGTGAGCGCGTATAGCAGTGTCATGTACATAGCTTACACAGCCAATAGAAACACACTAAAGATTTCATTACTCACGATAAAGTGCAAACGGTACAGAGCCTTCCATGAATAGGCCAGAAACTAAAGGTCCTTCTGACCGCTGACTTGTGAATCCAAGTGAATGTCTCTCCAAGTGTGCCTTGTTTAGCGCTTTATACCCTACAGACCATTTCAAAGCGCAGGAGGGGAAAACAGAAGGTGAGGTTGAAGGGGAATCATTTGGTGACAGCAAGAAGAAACTATGAGTTAGACAGCAGCCAGGAAGCATGGTGAGAATGAGTGAACAGGCTAAAGTGACATGCATTTCTTATGTCTGCCCATATTAGCCATGTTTAATATGGCCTGTGATCCGAGTCCCAGAGCAGGCCTTCTACACTGTGCGATGAAAACAGTTTAATATTGAGTGAAATTCAGGCCTCCTTGCTATAACGCGCAGTGCAATGTAAACACGTTTATATTTAGAGACATGCCAGCCGCAGGATTTCCTTTTCCATGGGGCAATGAAGTACATTGAGATGAGTTTTTTCTAAAAGTCCCTGCTGCGAGCCAATGACTTTGAGCCTGGAACAGCACATTCCGATTGTCTAAGCAATGTCTGTTAACGGGTATGGAGGCCCTTTCCGTGAAGGAAGCCAATGTACAAGATAGCGGTGGCGCACACTGCAAACTACAAAATGCAGCCCTTCTGTAGTTCTATTATGAAGGACAGAGCCAAGTCCTGTGCCATGCTATGCACAAGAACGGTGTGTGGGAAAGGCATGGTATCAAGAGATGACACAGACACAAGTTATTCAGTTTCAAAACCTTTATTTTGCTGGTCAGCATGGTGCAATGCCTAACTTGCCCTAAATCTAAGGTGGAAATGTTCCCTAAAAGGAAGTAAGCTAGGGGAAATCTAAGTCTGTTAGTCCAAAATCAAATGTTTTCTGTGGCAAAACCCATACTTGCCCTCACTTCTATATGATAACGATGTGTAGGGGACTGGATAAACTCAATAGTATTCAAAGTAAAATCAGGAGGGCACTGGACCTCTTCTCTAGCTCCCTTCCCCAAGTTCAAAACACTCAGGATCTCAAAGCTCAGCAGGCTTTTCAGGATTCAAAAGTTCAAAGTACCTTATTACTCACAAGGGGTCCCTCAGGCTTCCCATGTCCACGTTCAAACCCTTCTTGGCATCACAAAGTTCATTTTACACAATGTTCCTTGGGTTTCCACTGGTTCCCATTTTCTGGATTCAAAACCTTCTGGACCATACACTTCAATGGGTTTCCTTGTCTTCTCTCGCCCAAGTTTCCAGCCTCTCTTTGATTTCACAATGTTCCACTCCCTTTAACACAAATGTTCAACTTGTATAACACAGAAGTTCCATAACATTTGCTTCTTTCGGGGTTCCCTTCCCCATTTTTCAACTTCCTCTGAGGTCACAGTGTCACCACCTGCCCCTCATATATTTATTAATAACTTGTCGCAAAGTTCATACATGTACTTATTTCTTCATGGTGGTCTCTCAGTGGCCCTCCTGGATTGATTTCTAGCCCGGAGGCCACCCCAATGCTTTTCTAACACTCTTTGCTTTATGTCACTACTTTTCCATTAGTTTGGGGAATTTTGCTCCCACTTCATTTCTCGCTCCGCTCTCCTCTTTAGGATCTCTATTTCACTCACACTTCGTGTCTGCACACAGATCCCCACTTTGCAGACAATACCTTTCTTTACACAGGGTCACTCTGCCACTTTGTTTCCTTTTAAATACACACACCTGGTGCTCAATGTTCTCCACTTGTGTATTCTTTATCAATGTCTTTGCCGTCTGAGGTCAGGGTCTTACCGTCTGCCCCTCAGCCACTCCTGGGCTCCTTTCCTGGCCCAGGGGAATTTGTATTGCTGGTTACCAATTTGAAAAGGGATTAGCAAGCCTCCTGGCTCCCATCCATGGATTCTCCTGGCTCCTTGGAGACACGGCTCCCTCGCCACGCTTTCCCTTTCAGCTTCACTTTGCAGACCTTCAGCGTTGCTGCATCCCACTCTCCTGCATCTGGTCCTGGGCAGCCACAGCTTCTCAGCTCCTCTCCCTACCCACTCATCTTGCCTTCTACGCTTGCTGCTTTTATACTCCCTGGGAGTGGCAACAGGTTGCAGGCGAGTGTAGTCAACTTCAATGGCCTGACTTTGTCTGACCTTGCTAGCGGAACATCTCCATGGAGCATATTGTTGTACCTCTGTTTTCATCTTCTTTTCCCAGTACTATAGTGGTGTTATACATAGGAAATCTGCATTCCTCTTGACTCCATCTTCTTCATCACAGTGCCATAGTGGTGTTTCCCATAGGAAGTCTGTACTCCTCTTGACTCACTCATCCTTATCACAGTACTTGAGTGATACTTGGGGAAAAGAAGGATGTGTGCCTGAACAGGTCCTATAAAGGCTGAGGGGGTGTCAGGGAAGTGGGATAGTTCTGTTGTTGAGGACAAGTGTGTAATATATTTAATCATTTCCTTCTTTTATCATTCTCAGATAAGGATAGCACAGAATGAAACTTCTGGTTTTCACAACAACCTGGGAAAGTAGAGGGAGGTGAGCATAGGTAGGTGTTGGCTTCAAAAGATGGGTTTTGCCCAATCTTGTCTTTAGATTTTCTTATTCTCTTCCTTTTCCTTTTCCCTGGATTTTGATATGGGTTTGGAATTTTCCCAGTGTTTAAGGAGTAGATATCAGAATATCCCATAAATGCTTCAAGGATATAGTCATCTACTTCTCTCAGAAAAGTGGAATGCCACGTCTCACCTAAGGGCTGCCCAAGTCCATCCCCCAAAGATCCTCTACCAGGTGATTAAATGGGAGAAATCCCTCAGGTCTCTCACAAGTGCTTTAAGCTGAAAATACAATATTTGGCAAAATCCCTAAATGCCATTGGAGGACAGAGAATTGTCCCTGACTAGTCTGTACACAAACACAGTAATGTCAGCTAATAATCCATTATTGGCAGAAATTCCTAGATGCCACCGAAGGACAGAAGCCATGTCTTTTGCCATGCTGCACACATGGACAATGCAGTCAGCTAAAAATCCATTGTTGGTTAGAATTGCCACTGAAGGATAGGGAGAGTAGGCATGGAAAGGCTTGAAAACAGGGAGCCGGGGGAGTATATAACCAGGTGAGTTCAATCCTTAAGGACTGCTGTTCGGGGAGAGCTGGCAGGAAGACAGGCGCAGACGGAGATGGATGGAATTAAGCAGTGAGGCTTCCCCAGATGGCAAGGGTGATCCCACTGCTTATTCATTTTCTGGATTCTTTAAAGCACTAAACTGGGTTCTGGCTATTTTGAATTTGTTTTGAGCAGAACTCGAATGTCATTTGGGCTGCTTATTCTACTTTTCTCCAAGGCACCTTATCCAGCTCATAGCCTAAGGGTCTAAGAGCAGACACCTCGTTCTGGATTAGCTACATGCTGAGCAACAGTGAGTCCAATGGACATGTAATTATTTTAAAAACATTCTATCCTCATTTAATTCTATTTTGAATTATGGATTCTTTTCATGGCATTTGTTTTTTTCCAGTGCTCTCCAACTTCCCACTGTGTCTATGCTACTGAGTATAAGGGGCCTCTTTTACCCTGCATTTGATATCACATTGAGAAAGGTATTGAGGGATAGATTACTGATTCAGGCAGAGGCCTCTATGAGATTGCCTATCATGACTTGGCGAGGCAGTGCTAGATTGCCTAGCATATTCTGTGATGTATTGATTATTGATTGAGGCAGATGCCTCTATGAGATTGCCTATCATGACTTGGCGAAGCGGTGCTAGACTGCCTAGCATATTCTGTGATGTATTGATTATTGATTGAGGCAGAGGCCTCTATGAGATTCCCTATCATGACTTGGCGAGGCAGTACTAGATTGCCTAGCATATTCTGTGATGTATTGATTATTGATTGAGGCAGATGCCTCTATGAGATTGCCTATCATGACTTGGCGAAGCGGTGCTAGACTGCCTAGCATATTCTGTGATGTATTGATTATTGATTGAGGCAGAGGCCTCTATGAGATTCCCTATCATGACTTGGCGAGGCAGTACTAGATTGCCTAGCATATTCTGTGATGTTAAGCTGGATTTCTGAACTCAGACCTGGAGGGGCAGAAGTTCAGAAGGCCAGCCTAGTTTCTTGGAACAGGGTAACCTCTGGACAAGCCAGACCAATCAGGGTAGCTATGGCAGGCGGTCAAGACTAAGGGGGTCATTACGAGTTTGGAGGTACCATGGCGCTATTAGCGCCATGGCTGCCTCCAAACCCGGGTCCGGTATGGCTGAATGGGGACTTACCAGGGCATCCCAACCTATGCGGACCCGGTAAATCCCCATTCTGTTAACCATTCCCCATTCCCATTGAGCCCCTATAGGGCTCAATGGGAATGGGGAGGGCGCTAATAACGGGCCCACAAATTGCGGGCCTGTTATTAGCTCCAAGGTCCCTTAACGGGACACGCAGAGAATGGCTGGTCAGACCCGCTGTTCCTGCTGGGACCCGCTAAGGGACCTCGGAATAGGGCGCAAAGGATTTACTGGCACCGGCATCATTACCGGTGACCGTTAACCCTTGCCGCCCAACTCGTAATGACTCCCTAAGTCTCAGGAGGGGTGAGGGTGACTGAAGGACCTCAATGAGTACACAGAGTAGGGACACTTACAAATTACTCCAGACAGGTGTTATATCAAAAATATAGACACATTTATTACAAGGCCTAGTAACATAAACCATAGCAGAAGAATCAACACAACTCTATCAATACAATGTATATACAAGACCATTGGGGTCTAAAGGGTTAAATGCACGAAATATGTCTATAACCTAGAGGGGAAGGAAACAGGCAGTGCAGATGATGTTTAGGCCCCATTCGACATCGACAATACACCTAACTAAGAGGCAGTCCAAGCCCTAAGAAGAGAGGAGCCTACAGAAGGTAGGGTGCGACCCAGGGATTTTAAGGGGCCTCACAAAACCAATGTGAAGGGTCTGGGACCTGAGAAAAAGAAACCAATGAGAATGGGTCTGGGACCTGAGAATAAGAAGTCATGACAGCAGGGTCGAGGGCTCTCCCGAGGAGAGACAGTATACTTGGCAGGGGAGTATAGCTGAGATACTGAAAAGAAACCAGTTAAGCCTACACAGGGTCGGGGAGCCACCGTGTATGAGGACAACGTCCTCCACACAGTACCTGGTAAGGATGAATACCAGGTCTACTTAATTGAGTCACTGTAAAGACTCACCAGGGGTGTGAGCAAGGCCAGGGGAAGGGAGGCATTCCCCCTACTTTGTTGAACTGCCAATTATATGGAACTGTGGCTGTCCAGAAGAAGGGAGTCATTCTTCTGGACCAAGAGGACAGTAAACCACTTTAGTTTATTTTCAAGTGGAAGAGATAGAAGGAGGATTTTGACACTGGACGGTGGTCTCTTTATTTCCAGACATTCTGACATGTTCCTTAGTGTTTAGGTGAGGCAGGGAAAACCCTCTGAGTTTAGGGAAAGATAGGGGTTTCTCCTTATTTCTTCAAAGAATAAATGTCTTTGGCCAAAAACATGCCAGCTGTGTGTCACTCTCCTCCTTCCACACCCTTACACAGTGCTTTGTTTTTGTGCTGCTTCTATGCGCTGTGCCTGTGCTGTCCACCACTATCCTAAGTGATGTGGTAATGCATGGCCCATTTAACTACATTCCCTGATGAATGCCGGGAAATTCACTGGGTGAGAAATGAATTAACAGATAAGGATGTAGAATATGCACGGCAGGATAGCTAAGTCAAAGGATATATCCCCTTAAGGGCAATGTTCAGGATGGGCAACTGTCCATTATAAGACCTATACCCGTGAACCTCTGGCACCCTTTTTGTATAACTTTCTGGTGAAGCGAGTATAACTGTGGCACAAGAGTGGCCAAGATTTGAGGCTTTTCTGTAATGCATGTGTGTCATCAAGCCAAAGCACATGGGAACATGACAGCACATGCTCTTATTTATCCCTAGGTCCTGACGTAGAGTTGCTGAGACAGCAAGAATGGTATGGAGTGCTGGAGGAGTCCAGAAGCTATGGCCAGATATAGTGAATTGACAGAGGGAGGCAAATCTAGCGAGTGCAGAGATCTGACCCTGAGAGCCCAACCGATAGTGAGACAGTCAAGGAGCACTCACATCCCAAACCTGAAAGTGGTCGGAGGGAGAGACAGATGGAGGCCGAGAAGGGGTGTAGATCCAAGAACAAAGGATGGAGAAATACACCCCTGCCAGCAAGACTACTAGACCTGACTTCTGCAATTGTATTAGCTCTCCCCTCTTGCTTCTCCACTCTTGGTCCTCTCCTCCTCTCCCTTTCTCCCTTTTCCTATCTCTTCCCCTCCTCCCCTTACTTTCTTTTATGCACTTACTCTATCAGAATTGTCCCTGGATCTAGTATGATAGCAACCTCATCTGTCTCCTCTCCCTCCCCCTTACTTGTCCCCCCCCAGCACTATCTGAAATGTTGTCAGGCCTAGTACGATAGTCGCTTGTTTTGTTGCTCCCCTCACTTTCTGCACCCCTCTCTCCCACCTTTTGTTTTTCTCCAGCTCTACCAGAAATGTCGTCAGGCCTAGTATAGTAGTCGCCTGTCTGTTTCCATTTCCTTCCCACTCTTCCCCTCCCTTCCTTATCTATGTCTTAGCTCTTGCACTATCTGAAATGTCGTCAGGCCTACTACGATATTTAATTTCACATCCTTACTGTTCATGGCCTGTAAGAATGTCATTGTATTTTCCCTTGTTCCCTCTCTTGCCTTGAAGCGCTTTGAAACACATTATGTATAGGCGCTATATAAATCGACTATCATATGATAGCATAAGAGCTTTCAGAGGGAATAGCAGATGGGAGCTGGAGTCGTTTGCAAACGAGTCAACCAGAGAACCGTGAACCAAACCCATGGCTCATTCTTGGAAACTGACACAACCCCACGCCCCCGTGCCCGTACCCAGCATCATTGAAATTGAAAGAGAGAGAGAGAGAGAGAGAGAGAGCATCAAAGTATTGAACTCCTGAGGAGTGATAACCACCCAAGGAAGTGTTTGGGATGTAAATATTGGAACTCCCTACGACTCCCTACCGCCTGAACTAAGAGCAGAAACCTCCTACTGGCCTTTCTGAAAAGCTCTAAAAATGGGCCTATTGGCTTAAATAGGACCACCTTTGCTAACAACTTCCAACTACAAACTCAGCTCACATTATTATTATTTTCAGTGCAACCAGCCGCAATAGCGCCCTCATGACCTTGGGCGCTTTGAAAATGTAAAAAAAAAAAAAAGAAAATAAGAGTAACATACTGAGATGCTTCATTCTAGAAAACCGGGTCAAAACCCCCTGAGCTTCAGTGAAACTGAAAGCGAAAAAGCATTACACTTCAGAGGAGTGAAACTCCTCAAGCAAGAGACCCATACTTAAGTGTTATATTCTGGGAAATGTAACCAAAAGCTTGATGTCAGTACAACTAAAAGAATAAGAATCAACCGGTTATATTAGATATGAATGATAGCACCTCAGGGAAGATAAACAAACTTTTAAATGTTGCATTAGAGAAAACTGAGTTAGATCACTGAGATATAAGAGATCAATAGGCAGACCAAGACAAAATGACCAGCCAAACTTAGCTTTCTCATTTTCTGAAAGAACAAATGGAGGAGCGTAACATAATAAAAAAAAAAAATCAAGCCTTTTTGTGTCATGGAGTAACACAAATCCAGCTTTAGGGGTCCAATCACCCTAGACTCCTCTCTCTACTCTCAGGGGTTCTCTCTGTAACTGTAAAGAAAGGCTTCTTTTCTGGGTTTTGTCTCATTGACCATCATTCCCAGGTTTAAATGGGTTCCCACGCCCTTTTTTATATGGTCTCTCCTCTGGGTCTCATCTACTTAATACTCAGTCCCAGGTTTAATAGGTACCTTGACGCATCTTTCTGTGGCTTGCCTCCTTTGACTCCATATCCCAGGTTTAATAGGTACCTTGACATTTCTTTCTGTGGCTTGCCTCCTTGACTACATGTCACATGTTTAAAACAGATAATGCACCCTTCTAGGTGAGATATCCTCTGTGTCTTACTTTCTTTTCTCTCCATTATGGGTTCAAGGGGGTGCTGCATCCTTCTTCTTCCCTCCTTAGCTTGACTACTGTGAAATAGGGTATTGCTCCCTTTGGGTTTCAGAAAGCCTTTACCAAGGCCTCAATGATGTCCATTCTTTTGTGTCCCGAACCGTACCCTCTTTCTCCCTACTCTACCTTTGCACTGATCCTTCTCCTCACCACCACTCCAGATGCTTGTTTCTCCATCAACTTTGCACTTGAGGCCTTTCAAATGGGGTTTCGCCTCTCCCTGCATGCCTCAGGCCAAGTGTGACCTTGTGTACCTTCCAAGTCTCCCTTGCTGTGTTCTCTCCCTCAATCTTGTGATGCCTTCCTATCATCTCTTCCCAGTGTTCCCCTCCAGTTCCCTCCTGGGACCCTCCTTCTTCTTCATCTGTACACTCTCTATCGCCCATAACCTGATGGTTTCCTCCTTGAACCTCATCACTCCTGATGGTCTCTTCCTGGCAAGTCCTGATAGGCTCCTCCTCTTACTTATGATGGCTTTCATCTCCTCTCATTTCTTTTTGGTCTCCTCTTTTGACCCCTGACGGTCTCCTTCTATCACCTCCTAGTGTTCTGTGAGCACCTCCTTCACATCTCTTTTATGTTCCTCTTCCGCCTCTTAAAATTCATTCACCGCCTCATCCACAGCTCTCTCTCTACACTGCTTCCTCCCCTACTTCCTGCTGCTGTCTACAACTTCCTCCTTTACAAACCTTTCTCTCCAACTTCCTCCAAAACCCTCATCTAAGATCCTCCAAAATCTCCCTTCATGCTCCATCCTCTTCCAAACTCCTGCCAAAAGCCTCATTATCTACAACCTTGTGGGATGCTGCAGCCTCTGTACTTATATTTATTTCAGTTTATTTTATTTTGCAATGATAGCACTGCACAAATCCTAGTTACAGGCAGACACCGGATACAAAGGCCTTAAGTGCTGGCCTTTAGTGTGGGCTGCCACTTGCCGGTCCACACTGGAATGTGCCTGATGGCATCCAATAGAAGCGTTTCTCACCCGGAGCAGGATAGGTGGCCAGGTAATGTCTGCAATGCATTTCAGCTCCTCCGGCGATGGCAGCGGCCATCTTGATGTGGTAATGCCACGTTGGCCGGTCGCTGTAGCTGGTGTCTTCACCCAGGCAGGTTGAGTTGTGCTGGGGCTCGTTCAGGCCACAGGCAGAGACTAGATACAAATGCCTTAAGTGCTGTAAATAGTCCAGTAACCGCTTCCCAGGTGCTGGCATTCCCTGTACTTGCATACATTCATGAGGGTTTGGCGGTGAGTATTTTTAATGCAACCGCTTGCATGATTTTGGGGCTGTGAGGTTGAATCAAAATTGTATTTGCTTGATCAGCCATTTTAAATTTCATTCCTAGCCTCCTGGTGCTCCACACCCGCCTCTACGCTGCAATGTCCTGCAGCGTGGGCGCGTCGAACTGGGGAGCCTGCATGGCGGGTGAAGGAAAGAAAAGCATCCTTAACAGTGGCAGGTCGCAGGCCATTCAAGTCCACCAGGTGGCGCTGGTGTGGGCTGGAAGGAAAATTCACAACACTATTTCCGGACCCACAAGTCTCTGAGTGGGCCTCTACTCACAGCAGTAGGGATGACCGAATTTGATGCTAAACGTTAGTTAGGAATATGAAGGGGACGTGTTAGTATATCAGCTCTCAGAAGGGACACATGGTGCGAGTTTGGGCACGTGGAACCCAGTGTTTCACTACTATCACGCAGATCCATATTCTATGACACCAGAGCTGCCTCTTTTAATGTATACGGTGCATAAGGCTCTTGTGACTCTCCCGCTATGAGCAGGGAGTAAGTGATGATGACCAGGGGGACCCCCATTCAAGAAACCGGGCCCCACATCTGCTAGCTTGGGGAGTTACTCGGCCCCCATGGTTACCCGCTAGACAACCCAAGACACAGGAAGGGGGGCCTCGTCATAGTTCCAAGATACTGAAGAAGTGCATTCTGGGAAAACGAGCAAAATCAGAGGGAGTTAAAGAGAAAGAATGTCATCATTCCACTCCAGAAGGGATCCAAAGTCTCAAGGCATGACACACTGAACTGTGAGGAGGCTAAAGGTCACAGTGCAAGAAAGAGACTCATGACCCCGGTGCTTTCTAGGGAATCGAGTTCAGTCCCTGGATCGAATTGGATAAGACAAGACAACACAGGATGAGTGACTTTAATGGCAGTGAAGAGTCCCAAAGCTGGGAGGAAGATTTAAAATAAATATTTAATCCTGACGAATTCAATTTAAGAAATCTTTAAACCTTAGATTTCTGTTTCAGGTGATTCTTTCTGAGACAGGTCCTTAGAGTTTACCAAGAACATGCATGCCTGATACTGCTAAGGGCAAAAGGGTTTACTTTAAAGCTATAATTGATTTGGCCTTTGACATGAGAAAAGAGTTATTTTCGATATTGAGGGATATTGGCACAACTCAAGCAATTGGCCTCCACAATAGCCATTCAGAGGTACAAGGTGACAATGCAGCGGCATAAACTCTAAACCTGTTTCTGAGCCTTCAACCTATCAGTACCCATGAAAATCAGTAATACAATTGACAATTTCAGGGGATTTCCATTAACTCTTTAGATCCGTTAATAAGATCTTCCAAATGTTCAGGATCACAATTTGATCCAGTTCCTTTCTAAGACCATGCAGGATATTTTGCCTATGTTTGGATTACAGTCCTACACTTTTTTTCAATACATCTCTGGATTTTGACATAGTACCAACCAATCGCCTGAAAATAGCAGTCATTAGACCCTTTTTTAAAGAAATTTTCATTATATTCAAGGGATTTATGACATTTCTGATGAATTTTACTACTTTTCATCTGTAAATAATGTTTGATAATAAGCTGTCCAGACCTGACAAAAGCCATACTTGATCAGATCAGTGTGGAGATGGGTTGCAACAGTGCCGGAGAACTAATAGTACTCGGCCCATCCATGGTCTTCAACACTGTTGACCATCCTCGACTGATGGGGCATTTGAAGTCCTTTGGATTCCACAGCAAAATGTCTGAATGGACTCCCTCTTGTGCGACTAGTTACGATCAGCCTTTCAACTCTCTTCTCTGGGGTACTGCAGGGCTCCGCTCATTATTAAATCCTTCTTAATTTGTATAAAACGTAATTGGAAAAACAGGTCGATTCAAGAGTCTTTTACATCTTGAACTACACGGATGACACCCAGATTTTCATCAATATGTAGGAAAGTGATGACTTTTCCTCAGCAAGACTGAGCAAATCTCGCCCCCCAATTAAAGCTTGGTTAATTACAATTCCTTGAAAATAAATCTGAGAAAGACAGAGGTACTGCTTATAAATGTCTCATTTAACCCCCGAAAATCTATGTTTTGCTTGCATCCATGTTCTGTGCCAGTGCCAGCGGTGGCAAACTTGGGTTTCATCATGTCTGTCTATTTGTCCTTAGGATCTCATGTCTTGGTAGTGAGGGTATCTTGCTATTTTAGTCTGAGACTGTTTGTCACTATTCATTTAACCCTACAAAGGTTTATCGTTGCATGCGATTGTCTCGTCCTGTCGGGACTTTAGGCATATTATCTACCCAGGGCTTATGGCTAAATGGATGTCATGGTACAAGTCCAAAATGATGCACCTCTGCTGCCACTCGGCCTTCCTTAATCCAAACAGGTTCCCCACACATTGTTGCATTCTCTTGGCTGCCTGTATTCAGTCAACTTACTTTCAATCTTTGGTAGATCAACAAAGTCCTTTCTACTCCAAACCTATAGTAGATTGTTGATTTAGAGATCCACCAGAAATGTGCATTCCTAATGCAGCATACCCTCAGCGGTCTCAAAATACAGGAAGGGCAGAATGTAGACAACTCACTTGCCGTTGCTGTTTCTAAGATCAGGAACTTGCTGACAACTTGTCTGTAAAATGGACAAAACCTTTAAAGCAATCTGAAGACTTGGCTCTTTTCTGGGCTGCACAACTGGGTTCCTATTGCGGAGTGCCCCCCTTTAAGCCAATGATGCCTTATAAGTACACCCACAAACCCACACAAATCTTTGATACCTTTTAACATGATATATTCCAGCACAACCTAGACCTATTTTCTCTGTAAGTAATGGTATGGCTTTTCTTGACAAGCGAGAGGGAGAGGGAGGGAGGCGGAATGAAGAGAGCTAGACAGAGAGAGAGTGAGAGCAAGAGAGAGAGAGAAAGAGAGAGAGAGAGAGAGAAAGAGAGAGAGAGAGAGAGAGAGAGAGAGAGAGAGAGAGAGAGAGAGAGAGAGAGAGAGAGAGAGGGGATGGAGAAAGAGAGATCGACATTTCATGGTTGGTTTGGCAGACCATATGGCAGAAACCACGAAGAGTGTCCGGGGTTCTTTGGTGCTCTCCCCAAAAATGATATTTCTCTACAGCATGATCTATTCGATTCCACCAAGCTGAGGAAACCTCTGAATAGGTTTCCTATCAGATCGCTGAACGACTTGTTATTAACAGAATCAAAACAAGTATTTCCACCAGGAAACCTCTTAGCATCTTCCAAATTACCTTCCCAGGTGTCTCGATTCCTGACTTTACCATTGTCGAATCACACCTGCACATTCACTGAGCAGTTGCCTTCATATCCCACCTTATTTGCAGGTTGAGGTTGGGTTTGCTGCACAATTTAACTCAGTGCTACTATTCAGGTTCATAAAACTGCAGGATCAGTCTCTTAAACAGCCTTTAAGTGGCTCTTCCTGACGCGTTCTTAAGAGAGTCTTGGCCTCGTGCCACACCATGGCTCAGAGGATCTTTTAAAGGTCTGGCTTCAGAGGCCTCCATGATTAACGCCTTTTTTGACACTTGGGTTTGGGCAGCTTTTAGAAAATTTGAGATTCTTTGCCAGCAATTCTAATTCAAACCAATTCATAACTTATTAGAACACTGCATTTGTTCTGGCATTTCAACAAGCTGAGAAATGCTTGAAGCACCGCCAAGAAACGTAGACGATGCGGAAACAAGCTTCTTCCTGTTTCTTAAAGTTAATATTATCCCAGAAAGAAAACATGGGGCAGTTTGCTTTGGCACGCCTACAAAACACAAAAATGTGTGTTCTGCGAAACAAAACAGAGACAGATCTTGAGTCTCAATGCCTGTCTCAAATATTTCAAATTTGCACTTGAAAAATGGTGCCGGGTTTACAGTGCTGGGAATTCCATCCTGCATTTGATAGCAAAAATCCTTTATGAGGCAGGGGTGGGGCAGGTTTAATCACAATGCCTGCTTTAGGACAGAGGTTTGCAACCTGCAACAATCCAGATGTGTTTGCAGAGGGCCCCCATGATCCCTCACCATTGACTATTCTGCCTGCAGCTGATTGGCGTTCTACACCAAAGCATCCGGAAAGTCAAAGGTTACAGACCCCTGATTTGGAATCTTTGTACTCTGTTGTCCAGAGAGGAAACCCTGACGAAGTCCAGAGAGGAAACCCTGACGAAGTCCAGAAGTATTCATGGGGACATAGACATTAACATTTTATGACTATTTTGTTGAAACAAAGCAATAAAAGTTAAAGTGATTATCATTTGGGAACAGATTTGGAAGGGGGAATTGGATTAAATTCTTAATCTCCCATTGACAAACAGGGGGATTAAAAGGGATATGACTATTTTATCAAACTGGAGGGGAGTAAATCTCCTCGGCAGTACAAATTGATCAAATTTAGATGACTAGATCAAACCAGCTTTTAGGCCTTTAGAATATCAGTGTAAATATCGCCTCAAAATTACAGTGGGAGAAATTCAAATATTTGAGAACCAAAAATCTAAAATTAAGGTTGAAGGACCGCCACACTTTAACGCGTCCAGTCATAATGTCACGCTTGTTTGATCTGGGGAAATCATGGGCCAATGCCGACAACTGTGGACATTTGGAAAAGTTAATCTCCTGTCTTCAAAGCTCTACTTGATCAAAGTAAGCGTCTATTGGGGAAACAGAGGATTTAACAGCTTTCTGAAAACTCCTCGATCACGCAGTGGGTTATAGTGCCAAGATACAAAGTTGACATGCTTCTCCACTCTACACTGCAACCCAGAAATCCTTCTCTGTCACACATTTGGTCACTGATACTAGACATTAAATATAGCGCGCAGTCAGACACTGGAAGGCCTTGCTCAGAACTGAGTCTAAAGGGTCCTTCCCATCTTTATTGTAACCTTTTCCCGCCTTCACTCCAAAGCGGTTCTGTCATGTGTTGTGCATGAGAAGCTGTCAGAAAGGTCTGCCAGTTTTTGTGAATACAGATAATAAACTTGTATCACAAATTCCCCAAGTCATCTAGGAAAATTGTCATAGTTGTAAACTTTGTGCGGTACTATATAATCTGACTCTGTAGTTTCTTCATTTCTTTCTTGTGTGTGTGTGTGTGTTTTTAGGTATTCTCTAATATGACCTGACCTTAAGTGCACCCGGGTAGGATTCAGAGTGTGGCAGTGGGGACCCATGCTGCCATACTCAAACTCTCTTGAAAATGACTGGTAGTGGAAATAAATATATAAGGTCATGGCCACACAGCGGAAAAGAGGCATTATGGGTACTGTGATGAATTCTGCAGAGTCATCACTGAACCCTTGCATAAAGTCTCCTCCGATGTGGCCAGTGGAAGGTAGCCACTACCTGATCCTGACCCTGGGGGTGGAAAAACGAAGGAGGATCACATAGGAGGAGACGGCTGTCCAGGGGAAGTGGTGACTACGATACGAGAGACGCAGTATTCATCCTCCTCTGAGGATGAGGTACTCCTAATATGTAAATATCTAATGGCATGCTGTCAATGCATGGTTCCCTCTCCTAGGACTACCCTAGGGCTACCCAAAGTGTATCACCTGGAAGCTCTTTTATCCAGCCTCAAAGTGGTACATTGGGGGTTCCGGAAATTTATGTCACAACTTGTAGTTGTTATGATTCTATCTTATGTCAAGGTCCTAAACCCGCGGGTAAACTACCATCTCCTTTAACAACCTCTAATAAGTTTGAACACTCTCTGATATCTAACCAGATTAAGTTAACCGATTATAAAATTAACAAGAACATTATGGACTCCATGTTCCATAATGCCCATTGTACTGGGACGAGGAAGATTCACTCAGAGTTGATGAAAGATCATGAGCGGTCTTGCTGTTGGGCGAGAAAGCACTTGAGTGGGATTTTTAAAAGTATAAATAGACATCAGGTGCAATGAGAGAGGGAAGATGATGGTGTAGTCGTGGAGGCAGCAGGATGCTGTGTAGAAGATGCGGTAGATACTGGGGAAACGTGGCCATGAAGAGGCAGCGCAGTGGGAAGCAGTTCTGAAGCCAGCCACGCTGTGTGGGAGAGGAGCTCCCGACATGCCGTGAACTCCCCTGGTACAGGAGACACACCAGAGAACACACAGAGCTGCCAGAGCTTCGTTGAGGGACTGCGCATGCAGTGGCAATGACAGCGCAGCTGGCAGAAGCAGAGAAGGGCCAGCAGAGAACTGCCGAAGCACCATCAAGTCAGAAGTAGATGCCAAGGCATACCAGTGAGTTGGCTTGACGCAGGTAACCCTGTGGTGTTCCGAAGGAGACCGCTATAACTATTTTGAATATCGAATGAATTAACTGATGCGAACTGGACAAAACTCTCCTAATAAGGGATACCAATTAGGGGACCATTGTAACCCACCTTGCCAAAGCCAAAGAGGATTGATATTCAGGCAAACGGGGAGGAACTTTCCTAACCAGGGATACCAGTTAGGGGACAATTGTAACCCGCATTGCCAAATCAGAAGAAGATTGATTCAAGGGCAGATAGGGTGCAGCTCTCCTAAAAAGAGATGCCAATTGGGAGACAATTGTAACCCGCATTGCCAGCAGTTAAGAGGTTGCACAAACAGGTGTGTGGAACCTAAGGGCATCCTCCCATCTACTCCCTTTGGATCTTCCTCTCAGGTGGCTAGGAAAAGGCAATTGCTTTTTAGATCCTGACTCTAGGGTGGATATGCGAGGGAGGATCACCTATGTGGAGGGACCTTGGGAAGTGGGGAGAGGATCTCTTCAGGTGAGACATGGTATCCCCCTTTCCCACATGAGAATGAGTCCTACCCTCCCCCTGCCTTTGTAGGATATTGTCAGTCTTTTCCACGCACACCAAATGTTCCACAACCAGGTACCTTTATGACTGGGACGAGGAAGAGGCAACTAGGAGTTATGCACACTTCTAGTCAATTTCACCACTGTGCAACTGAGGTGAGGGAGAGGACCATGGAGGAAAGACATTGCAAAGGTCAGCCACGTCCCAGTAATACATGTAAGTGTGGTCAAGCAAATGATCTGCACCTGCAACCTATTGAGAAGCCACAAGTGCATAAATAGAGAGACCAGCAGAGAGGCAGGGAGAACCTGCCTTGTGTGAATGCCGGAGCTGTGAGGTGAGGAGCAGGCTGGATAGGGGTCGGTTGAGAGGAC
The DNA here is from genome assembly GCF_040938575.1 of Ambystoma mexicanum. Classification (NCBI taxonomy): domain Eukaryota; kingdom Metazoa; phylum Chordata; class Amphibia; order Caudata; family Ambystomatidae; genus Ambystoma; species Ambystoma mexicanum. The sequence continues at coordinate 72,309,649 of NC_090938.1, forward strand.
ATTGTGTACTCTAGAGGGGTCAGAGAGTCACTGCGACCCGAGCAGGCTGTGAGAAGGTCAGAGCCCCTGAAGTCCCCTATGTCGCGTGTCCCCAGCTGAAGCTGGGGAACACTGAAGACTCTGTATTGTTGTGGGCCGCTGCTGCGAGGTTCACAGGTGTTGAGCGCTGCTCGCTGGAGATCCTGGTGCAGACCCGGGAGGCAAGTGGAAGCCGAAGACTAGCAGGAAGACGCCTTGAGGAGCAGACCAGCCCCAGTCAGTGTAAGAAAGGGAACACTCGCGCCGGGGTGGTCCAGGGGCAGAATAGGATATTTGCTGATACCGAGCAAACTGAAACTTTTAAGAATGGGATTTGGAACCTGAACAAGGGAAAATTGAATCGTGAACAATGCCAACTATTTTGTGAAATACACCAACAATTATTGAATACCATACTAAAAGGAAGACATGGAAATTATGTGAAATTACAGCACAAGTGAAAAGCGAATGATGTGCTGTAATGAAAGTTGTGAAAAACGCAAAAAAGCATTGATGAACAAAGTGAAAACCTGCTATGAATACTTGTGAAATAAGTGAAAGTAAGTTGCTCGATAGAATGGACAATGAGAAATGAAGGTGGTGGAAGAGGATAATCACCACACAATAAATTGAATACAAGTTGTGGCAAAGCCAAAGGATTTCCAAGGAGAAACCACAGCACATGTTGAATACTGACACAGGTGCATGGTGGAAAACCTGTGTTGGCCAAGGAAAACTAAAAGCATCACAACTTGCCAAGGGCTTTTGTGGTTGTGTGACCTGTAATGGGTGAACTGTGTGTTCCGACAAATGCGCTTAGACTGAATAGCCCATAGGTGGCAAAGAGTCAATAAAAGCCAAGATAAAAAGGCTGTGTGGTATACGTGCAGAAGTGAAGGAAATCATCTGTTTGAACTTTTAAAGAGTATATAGAAAGGATAAACTGGAAGTATCATTGAAAGCCAAGTGGCTTGGAACTGCCTTGACCTTGGGGAAGGAAACTCTGATATATCCGGTAACTCTGTTGAACTTGGGGAAAGTAACCCCGAAATATCCTGGAATCGTGTTGAACTTGGGGAAAGGAACCCAAGACCTTTTTGGAACTATTTTGAACTTGGGGAAGTTGAAATACGCCAGAGCTGGATGAAGATCAGAACTTTATTTGAACACTGTTTCTTTTAGTGCTGACGTATATACACATTATTTGGCTTTAGTTGTGAGGGCAAGTACAGGTTTTGGACAGAGACAGACTTTTTAAATTGAACTTACTGACTCAGACTATCCTTAGTTTCTTTAGGTAGGGACATTCCACCCTTGTATTTTGTTTTTGTTTGTTTGTTTGTTTATTTGTTTATTTTATTTGTATAGCGCTCCAAACCCAGGGGTAGAAGGGCGCTTAAGAAGACAGTTACATAGTTGAGAAGTATCTTTGTGTTGCATACTTCGTACATACATACTTATAGTACATGCATATGTAATATAAGGAATACAATTTGCAATTTAAGTGTTAGAATAAAATACAGGTAGAAATATACATTTATAATATACAGTCATATGCAGTACATGAGCCAGTTAGTGGTCAGGTGTTAGCTACTCTTTGTTCAGGAGCCAGCTGATGACTTGCCTCCTGAAGATCTGGAAGGATTCGATTGATTTGATGTTCAGAGGTAGGGTGTTCCAGAGTTGGGAGGCAAGTACTGTGAAGCTAGTCCCGCCAACTCTTTTTAGGTGGAATCTGGGCACTGACAGGCATAGAGTGTTGGAGGATCTGGTGGTTCTGGTAGTGGGTTTCAGGGTGAATTTGTTAGTTAGATATGGTGGTGCTAGGTGATTGAGGGACTTGTACGTGAGGCAGATGGTTTTTAAGTCAATTTTCTGGCGTATGGAGAGCCATTTGCAGGCTTTCCTAGCAGTGGAGAATTGCTCTCGCCTGGGAATGTTGAGGGCTGTGCGCAGAGCGTTATTTTGAAGTACCTGTAGTTTGTTAAGTACAGATTGGTTAGCACCTAGGTACAGGCTGTTGCAGTAGTCTAGTTTGGATTGTATGAGGGCCCTGGCAAGGGTGAGGCAGCTATTGGGTGATAGGAAGGGTCTGCTGGCCCTAATGAGCTTGCCGGTGTAGGCAGAGGCTGAGGCAATCATATTGGTGTGTTTGGAGAGGTTGGTGTTGGCATCCAGATAGAAGCCGAGGGTTTTCACACTTTTGGCAATAGGGATGGTGTGACCATCGATCGTGATGTTGTTGTAGTTGGGATTGAGTTTAGTTAGGGTGTTGGGGGAGCCAACGATGAGGAGCTCTGTCTTTTCATCATTCAGGCAGAGGCCGTGAGAGGCCATCCATGCCTGAATGATGGAGAATATTTTGTTGATCCGAGCGACGTCTGCTTGGTAATTGCCTGTGATGGTGAGGAGTATCTGGGTGTCATCTGCGTAATTAGTGTAGGTGACACCCAGACGGTCCAGTTGGTCAAATAGAGGCTTTGTAAATATATTGTACAAAGTGGGGGATACACAGGATCCCTGTGGGACCCCGCATGAGATGGGGATGGGGTCTGCTGCAGCTGTTGTTGAGAAGACTCGTATGGTTCTATTTGCCAGGAAGGATTGTATCCATGTGATGGCAGAGGAGGAGAAGTGAGCTGCGGTGGATAGGTGGTTGCAAAGGATTTCGTGGCTGACCAGGTCGAAGGCCGCTGAGAGGTCTAAGAGGAGTAGAATTGCGGCATTGCCTTTGTCTTTAATTTCATCAATCTGGCTTTTGAAATCAATGTATGGGGCTAGTTAGGACTTACTTCATCCTGATATTTAAGTTAACACAACTGTGTTACTTAGCATTGATTCTGTTGTCTGTGTCTTGCTTCATGATGCCTTCACACAGGAAACAAAGACAGCAGGCACAAAGCCCTCCTTCTATGAGAGAGCAAGCTAGAGAGAACTGTAACCTGCACTGTCTACAGTCAAATGGCAAGCAAGAGAACAAATACCCTTTTAGGGGATATTACTTTGGGAAGATTGATATAACACACACTTTGTTGAAAGTCAAGAGACCCTAACAAGAAGGAGTTGTTGGTTCCAACCTCTTCATGTATGATTTTGTTGATAAGAGTTTTTGGGAACAAGCATTACCGCAAAGTACAATTGTAATAGTAGTGTTTTTATTCAGGCAGGCGAATAAACCAGGAAAGGGACCAATTGTAGTTAGTCCTGGCAGGTGCGTGAACCAGGAAAGAAGCAGATGATAGAAAGCCCTGTTATTGTGGTAAAAAGGTATGGTGAAGAGGAAGTGTTAATTCCATCACCCTGTATTAATGAACTGTTACATTTCCGAAAAGTGTTTTCTTTGAAGAAGTCATTTCAGAAATTGTTTCAGTTGAAGCAGAACTCATTGCAGAAAGTGATTACTGTAACAGAGGTCTAAAGTATTTCTTTTGAAAAAAGACATAAGAAGCATAAATAATTGCTTGGTTTTTGAGAAGCGAACATTGGCATTGATTTATGAATTTGTGGTTTGAGAGAAAGACTCTTTTGTTTGGCTGAGCAGGAAATCAAGGAAAATTGACAGTTTCTTTGATTTATGAACAATCATTTGGCAAGGAGTTGGAAGGGGGATATTCACTTTGCCAAGTAAAAGGATATTAAATGGGACAGTTTTGATATGCTAATCTGAGTGGAACTTTACTTTTGCACAGAACTTTATTGTACTTGGACTTTGCTATAGAGATTCCTGAATTGATCCAGGGGAAGTGAAATCATGCCTGGTCACAAGGAGTCCTTCTGACAATCTTTTTGTTGAACTGGTATATTACCTTGTGGGATTTAAGATTGCCAAACTAACCTTGTATAATGTTGTTGTATATTTCATTGTGAGGGGCAGATGCTTTTTGGACACTAGGTCATTTTTCTTTAGCCTTAGTTTGTTAGACAGGGGCCTTCTGGTTATGTTAGGGAAAGATAGCTGTTTGTCTTACCTTTTTTTGTTAAATAAAATGGCACTTTGTGAAAACACTGTAACTTTGTGTCTGTGTCGCATATCTGACCCCTCACAGTACCTGCATATATAGGGTAGGATAGTATGACAGGAATGCCTCTGTAGATGCCTACTTTTGCTTTGGCTGTAAATGACTTGTAATACTCAGACCTACCACTAGACGGAGGAATGTGGACTGCAAGTGACTCTAAAACAGGGCTGTCTAGCTCCAGGCCTTGGTGGCCGGAATATTGACAGGTTTTCAGGATATCTCTCATTAATATTCATGAGAATACATTTGCATATATTTGGAATTTTTGTATGCAAATTTATCTGAGGAGGGTATCCTGAAATCCAACATGGTTCCGGTCCTTGAGGTCTTCCGTTGGATAACCCTGCTCTAAAAGATTCACAAGCCCCAGACACAATCATGACAGGTGCATTCAGTTACAGCTGTAAGAGGGTAGCTTAAAAGAAGTTTGTCCAACAGGACCTCAAGCAGTTTTTTTATGATTCCAGTGATCTCTGTAAATATGTGATTATACATTCTCTGATTGCTAAGAGTACAACATGAACGAAAACTCTTAACACACAATAAAGGACTATTTAAATTACGTGCACTCTCAAATTTGGACACTCGCAAATGTGCATCATTACACACACACACACACATTTTCACACTATTACATTTGAACACTCACACAGTTGCATGTGTACAGTCACGCACAGTGCTAATGGCAGCAGTGTGTGGTATAGATCCCTGTGCCATAACATGATACTCTCATTTTAGGATCCTAAATTGAGTTGCCACACCCTAGGATTTGTTTTCCCCAGTTTAATTGTTACCCCACTGTATTTTGCTCCGTAGCATACTAGATGAACTATTGCTCCACGGAATTCATTGTTTTTCCCACTTTAACTCTTGCCCCCTGTATTTTGCCCCTTAGCTTCCTCGGATACGTGTTTGCCCATTGCAAGGATTGTGAGCAGCAACACCAATACTCTCTTCTTCACACCCAAGCACACTATACGCAGATCAACGATGCCACTCCAACACAGCAATTTAATATCCATCCCTACAGAATTCAAACAAGAGAACTCTACAACTCTCCAACCAACTTGCATTGCACCGCCCAGCAAATACATCCACGGCACCACGGCCATACAAGGCTCTCATCTGGTCATACATGCTTCTATGCCCTTGACACGGACCACTTAGAAACAGACCTACCTAGAGAAACTGGGTACTTTCAAAGCCGCAGAGTACCTGAAAACCATGCAAATGGCCGCCCTCTGTGTTAAAAATCCCAGTACCATAATGTAACATAACCTCCAGCAGGATGGTAAACAAGCAGCCTGGCACAGAAGAGGTTGCAATTCTGGATCACTGCAGATGCAACCAAAGTGATCAGACCCGGAAAGTGGAGAGGAAGTCGCCACAATCCTTCTCAGAGAGCCAGGAACAGCTCTGGATGCTGGAACCCAAGGCAGACATTACTCATGTGAAAAAGTTGACGATATCAGTGATTTCATTAAAAAGGGAGGTTTTAATACAAGAGGTCCTATTCAAGTTCAGACATTTTGCTTGTGAGCCGTACACTCCTGAACCCTATTCAATGGTGCACGATCACACGCTTGAGGCTTAGACTGAGGCTTAGACGGTCATCGGTCATTGTGTTCTAAGGGTCTTACTTCAGAATTCACCAGAGCAAAATGCATGGATGAGGCTGAGACTGAAGACTGCAGGAAGGCTCTTCAGTCTTCAGTCGGAGGATTGGACACTCTATGGTTTGAGGTTTAATGTTAAAGGCTATTTAAGGAGCAAACAAAAGACATTTGGATCCCACTTTTATCTCCAATGGGGTGACTTTTTTTTAGCTGAGAACAATATATTTCACTGGAAAACCGGTATATCTATATAATACATTCTTCTTTGCAAGTAATTTATGCAAATCAAAAGATGCATTTTATATTAAAGTTCCCCTTCAAATCAAGCCAGAATTATATGAAAGGTCCTTCCTGTGGCACTTCTTTGGAAGTAGTGGCCAGACTCATATGTGTCTGCTGTTCCGTCTTGTTTGTTAGGAGTGATTGTAGTCCCTTTTCTTCTTTGTTGGAGGTATTCACATGTTTTTAGGGAGTACGTGGCTGCTGAGCCACTTGTTGTAGAGATGGGTGCCCGGGATTCTTTCTCTTTCTCTGTAACTTGCATTTCTCCAGATGTTTTGGGCTATGACTACCATGATCCCTCACCATTGACTATAGTGACCAGGACTAATGGGTACTGTAGTCCAGACATATGGAGAGACAAAGTTGCAAACCTCTGCTTTAAAGCTCTGTGAACATACAGGCTGAGCAGCCAAAACAGCTGCAAGACGTACTGGTCCCCGTCTGTTGCTAGGTGCCTGCTCTTGTGAACCCCCTGAGGATAGCTCAGGGGCAACGTGCTCGCCTTGGAAGCAAGAAGACACGAGCGATACAGGTTCGATCCCGGGTCTGCACTTAGAAACCTCTGGGTATTAAGCACGTTATAAATAACCTATCATATCAGATCATGTCCTATCATGACTCACCTTGATGATATTCAACAGTTCTCCCCGGTCGATGCAGCCGTTGCCATCCACATCGTAGAGTTTGAAGTACCACCGCAGCTTCTGCTCCACTTTCCCTTTGAGAACCAGGCTCAGTGCTGCCACATACTCCATGAAGTCCATGTACCCGTCCTGTGGGGGTAAAAACAACCTTAATACTTCCGGGCAGCACAGCGGCACAGCAAAGGGCCACACAAGGCATTAATAGGAGTTAAGAACCAGTAAAAAAAAAAATTATGCTGGATAGCCCTGTCACGAATATGTAGCCCCTCCTACTGAGAACTAGAGAGTATCACTCTTGGTAAGCCCTGTGATGACCTCGACCTGACTGAATCGACTGATGCTACACATATGTGATGTGGGTGGATGATCTTATAGCATGATAGGGAGCTTTGGAGGAGTGTACTGCATGTAGCAGTTATTGCCTTGACATGAGTGCTGCTGGATAAACTAGTGAGCATTGCATCATGGAACCTATGTTCTGTAACATGCAACTAAAGCAGAATATGGCAACTTCAGCACAATATCAGATAATAATGTCCCCATACATAATGTCTTAGGGACAAGCCATTGGCGACATTATATATGGTGACATTATGTATTGCGGGGATGTCCCCTGCTCCTCTTGTAAAAACACAAACAAATTTGGGGCTGGCAGGGGTGTCCCCTGCATGTTTAATGTCATAATGTCTGCAAAAAATGGCAACTTTTTTGTCAGGAGACATTTTTGTGGGGACATTATTAGATGGAACCCTACAGCACATTATATTCTGTCCCTGTTGCTTACCATGAACAGAATACTAGCGTGAGTGATAATGGCGCTTTTCAAAGCTTCTCTCGATGGTTGCAGCAGTAAAACTGATAGACACAGCTAAGCCACACTCATGCCATCTCTAGTAAATGGCCCACTTACTGTGACCGCTCATTCAAAACGCACATCGCCAAAAAGACCCAAACAGCATGCTACCACCTCACACTCCTCTGCGATGCCAAACCTTTCTTATGAAACAAGAGTTTCAGAACAGTTATCACAGGTCTGCTCATCTCCCAACTTGACAGTAGCGACGCGCTGTTCATCGGGGTCCTAGATGTCACCTTGACCCTCTGAAAACCAACCGGCAAGCTCTGTCACAAAACAAAGACAATTCAACCACATAACTGGCATCTTCGAAGAGATGCACTGGCTGTGCTTTCAAGCATACATCATGTTCAAGACAGCCTGCATCAGCTACAAAGCAGTCACCATCCAAGTGCCATTCTACTTGGCAGAAACAAATCACCATCTCAGGATGCCAAAACAACACCAGTAACCACAACATGGTGTGATGCATCGAAGGTATTCATCCCTTCTGCCCAAGGGGGAGCATGCCCCTTTGAAGCTAGGTCAGTGAGCCTGCGCCGCAAGACCCTCCCTACGGGTTTGGGCGAGTGGGACCTCACTAGGAGAGACTCCCCTTAGAGGACAAGAACTCCCGTTTCTGTGAGGAACTCCCTAAACCTCATAACCTAGTAGCATACATGGGACTAATTGCTACAAAGACTAATCTACCACATACTTGTTTGGCTGAAGGTAATGTTGGAACCTACCAGCATGAAGCAGGAAATGGGATTATCCCTTTAAGACGACATGCATACGTAACTCAGACGAGTGGAGGCAGTTGGAGAAGCAGAGAGTACCCTATGCTTGGAAAGCTCCCTGGCGTGAAATCCGCTGGAGGAGGCGGACAATATAACAGTTACAGACAGGGGTCAAGTCCCAAAAACTAACGTGGGGGGACTCATCAACAAACGCAATGGGATGTGATGTCGCCAGAAATTAGCGTATCGAGGTGAGATATGCACATTTCATTAAATTGGCTTTGCATAACCACTCAAATTGCACAGAACACATGGCATTTGCCTTTCTTAAAATCATCACGCAAACAAAACCAAGAGAGGATATTTTCTTCTAATAGTGTTTTTGAAAATGGTAAAAGGTGTGCATGTTTTAAACTCCAAGAACCAATATAAATTTTTTTCCTGGAACTAGCAGTACCTGAATGGGATATTTTACCTTTAGTTGTTTGTTATTTTTAATCAGGTTCTATAGTGCAGTGGTGAAGGGTTTGGCATGCAAACCTGACGACTGCGGTTTGATTCCTGAGGTTGAATTTAGTTAATAAATTCAAAGAGGACATTCAATGTTTCTCATTTTAGCTGGGGGGACTGAGTCCACCCTCTGAAAAAAGTGGGAGGACTCCATCCACCCACGTGTACCCTCGACTTGACCCCTGGTTACAGAGCCAGTGACTTTTGAAGAGCAGCTGAATGCCTGAGTGAGTCGCTAGAGACCCAGTGTATCCAACAATGGAAGAACAGTTGTAGTGCAGGAAAGCCGAGCCCTGCTGCAGGTGATGGTGAGACCACGCCTCTATTGTGGTGGATAAGGCACCCAAACAAAAACGGTGAAACCTCTCGAGAAGGTAACTGTAAACGTGAGCAGCTTCCAAGATGCAAAGCCCATGTATGCCTGAGGAGAAGCTGAGAACCGGAGACCACGGAGCATGTTGAATGAAAGAGTCATTGGGAACACAAGCAACTTCCCAATCGACTACTCCACATATGGCAGAAAGACAGCCAGAGATGAGGACGCAACAAAGAGAAAGAAGGAGAAGCCCAGTACCGGAGAAGAGTACCCTAGAAAATGCAAGAGCCCACAACATTTCCCAGCCTGTAGAGAGGTAACGGGGAGAAAGGGAGAAGTTGGAGGGTCCCGGGGCAATGGAAGACGAGAGGAGGATCCCGTTCCAGTACTCACGAAGAGTTACTTCATTTAAACCTATGTATTTGGAATTGTATAAAGCTGAGAAGAAGGGAATTGAATAATCCTGGATGGGAAGTCTAGGAAGGTTCCAAACCAGAACCTAATTACAAAGGAAAGATACTATATGAGCAACAAGCTGCAAAGATGAGAAAATGTGACATAAAGTCTGGTAACAGAGGAGGAGAGACTATGTACATCTGGAACTCCATTACCCTAGTGTCACATGGCATGCAACGTGTCACGTCCATCATAAGACATGGAAGCCATCCAATTGTCATAGGGATTGAATCCCCACTCTCCTGTGTCAGAGCGCTCCTCAATCTGTTTGTATGTGAAGTAGCGCGATTGTTCTGACCCTCACTTTTGGATTACCCGTTCCCCGACCTCGGCGATTGTTTCCACTGGTTTCTGCATTGCTTCATGGATGTCTGCTTTTGGTTTGGATTTCTGGTTTGGATTGCTTTGCCTTCTCGACTTTTGGATTGTTGTTCCTTTTGGACTGCCCTGTTTTTGGATATACTTTCATGACTTTTTCTCCTGGAACTTGGTACTTTTGGAAATCCTTCCTGGGGACCATTCACATGACTTCTGGATAACTGCTGCTTCCAGCTTTGAACCCTTCAGCAAACCCACCTTGTGGTCTTCAGGGTGTCTCCTTCTTGTTTCTAGCAGGAGCATTGTTAATCAAAGTCCAGGTAAATCCTTTAGTACACACACACACACACACACTTATTAAGGTGAATTGTGCAGGTCATTACTTGATAGTTGATTCCTTGCTTTCTCTCTATGGAGCCAGGATGGAAAAGACTGGTGACGTGGTCACTTCTTTTACCCTTTGCCCAATACTCTGGCTAGTGCAGTGTTCAATATTAAGTCGTGACTGGCTAGTAGATTGGGAGGAATGTTTCAGGTCATCTGAGAGTCTCGTCTGTGACAAGTGAGCAGAAACCACAACCAAGCTGAGAATAGACTGTGGGAGCTCTAAAACCTTCAACCAACAAGTTAAGGGAATATCATGATGAAGGTTGGCCTAAATACTGTGTTAATGGGAATATCGAATCAAAGAACGTTGCAGAGGAATTACAAGAGTTAATTCAAGAAATAAAGGGAGACTATTACTGAAGATTTTGCTAGATAAACAACAACCAGAATAAAGGCATTGATATAAAGAAGCTGTCGGAAAAGACTGGTATAGCAGGAGAATCAACCCAGTATCCTGGACCTGTCTACATTTCGATTCTTAGTGGTAGTGTCAGGCTAGAGCTAGATTTGGACGCAGGACTTTTCCTTCTTTGGGACTTCCTGACAACAGATAAGCAGCTTTAGTTCCTTTCGATAGGTGGGGAATCCCCTTTAGCATAGAGAAAGTTAGGCCGTTCTATTATCATTTTAATAAAAGTAATTTGGAGAGTCTGACTCCTTCTTCCGATCCACCACAAAGTCAGATTGTAAAAAAGAACTGCAAGAGGGAGTAAACAGGGAGATATGCCTTTTCCTGCTGCATAGATACCATAACTAATAAAAAGTTAGGCTGTAAGGCTACCCCTCACCCCTACATTTCAGGAAGAACCTAAAGACCCCACTCTTCAATTGCTGATCACTCCACCCAACCCTACTTCTCACCCTCCAGAGCTCCCTGCACCCCCTGCTCACAAGAACCCTAACTACCTCTGCTACCTTTTCACCTTACCGTTACCTTTGCACCCTACCGTTAACCCCTTTGGGTGCTCTACTGATTTCCAGCTATGATTGTGCTTTATAAATCACATATACACAGATGTGTCTCTCTGTGATTGTTTCACAGATGCCGCCCAGCAATATTGCAATATTGACACTCTTTTAAACTACACTTTACAAGGCATTCCTGTCCTTTCTAGGCACTACAACGCTAGAATTTTAACTCTCCAATGTGATCTTAGTAAATGTGTCAAAGTCAGAACGATGAAAGGTGGCACTGGCCCAGCCAGAATTGTATCCCTTGGCTGAAGATTGCCCCCAGATCTATGAAGCAAGGACTTGACTCCATGTGCTATTATGCATTCACCTAATGTGAATAATAAAACAACTAGTTAAGTTTGTAAAATAATGCATAGGACTAGGGCAGAAACTGAAGAGGTTCGTCAGGTTTATCACTGAGTGAACAGTAATGACATGTTTTATTTGACAAAATAAAAAAATCTTAATGTAGAAGAAATTGTTACAGATAGCCACAAGTACACACCATCTCTCAAAGACTGTTCAAGGGTTTTTATTAGAAGAATCATAAAGGGGCTTGATAAGGGTGGTGTCGCTCTCTATCTAGTGCAGGCCTTTCCCACCATAGCCCAGGCTTCCCTCAACCCCATTATGGTCTCTGGAGATCGGCAACCCCTACTAAGAGTCAGCCTGTCTGCTGGTGATAGCCGAAGTGATCTTCTAATGATTTCCCTCGTGGAGCAATCTAGGTGGCTCTTAACCTAGGTCCCAGACACTCTAGGCCCCCACGTGGTCCTTCCCTTGCATGCCCTGGTACTCCTCGCCCTGATGCTCTATTCTGCGTTCCCCTTTCTTCTACTTTCCTTCCCTTTTCTCTCTGATTCTCATTTGTTTTCCCCTCTACACTGCTCTTCCCCTCGCTCCCTCCGATGTTCTCGTTCTCTCTTTCTACTCCCCGACTCTCATTACAACTATTCTCCCTTCTCTGAAACACTCCTCCTCTCCCCTCCTATCTCAAAACATCTCCTACACACCTCTTTACAAATTACTATTACACTCCCCTCTCCACAATACTACACCCCCCCTCTGCCCTACTACTCTACTCCTCTCTCCACACTACTAACTCACTCTTCCCTACTAATTTCCACTACACTACATTCCACCCACATCTTATCCCACAGCCACTATTCTTCCATTCCCTCAGTCCCCTTCTCATTCACTCCTTAATCTCCCTCAAATAGCCCACTCACACACCGTGCAGGCATACTCAAACCCAAGTACCACTTTCTCCCAACAACCAATACCTCACCTTGCACACTCTTTCAGCAATCATCCCCAGCTCCTCTGCACCGTCCTTCCTCCACTTAATTTCTTGGTCCACCTTCTCCTCCCTCGACCTTAACCAAATAACCCACACCTTCCGGTTTGCGTGCCCTTTACATCCTCCCCGTTTCGTCTGCTTTTGCTCTTTCCCCCACCTGGTTGCCTGGGCCAACTGTTGGCTGTCTTTTCCCCAGGGGAGGTGTCATGGGTGAGCAAACACTAGTCCTTTTCTCATACAGAGGTCCGCTGGCTCTAAGCATTGATGGACTACCACAATCACAGTCTATATCCAGGTTCAAGTTGGGGTTTTTCAAATTGTTGAGTATGCCAATGTTGCCAGAGGGACTGCTCTGAGTCCCTGTCAAAGGTAAGTGAGCTTGCATGGTGCGTGGATATTTCTGGAATGCAAAGAGGACCACTCAGCCTACTCCCTGCCTATACTCTCCGCACTCTGCAACTAATCCAGAACAGGACTGAGAGACTTGTCCTTGGCCTCAAGCCCTGGGATCGTATCTCTTCAGCTCTGAAATCCCTCCACTGGCTCCCAGTGGATGTGAGGATTATTTAAATCCATCTGCATTGTCCACAAGGCTTTCTGGGGCCTGGGTCCAAAATACCTTCAACTATCCCTCTGTAAATAGCTCCCCTCTCGAGCCCATAGCTCCTCTTCCTCTAACTCCCTCAGGGTCAGTCGTTTTTCACAGAAACGAGCTGGGGGTAGATCTCTGTCTTCGGCTGGGGCTTCCCTTTGTAACAGCTTCCCTGCCACCTTGAAACTTGAGGAGAACCAACTCTGGTTCGGGAAGCACCTCAATACTTTCCTCTTCGCTTCTGTCTTTGCCCCTCTTCTCCCCTGCTGATCTGTTTTCTCTTAGCACCGTGCACCTGGCCCCCCTCTGTCCTTTGGGCCCAGCTACCTGCTCACCATGCCACCCTCCTGCACTGCCTCTGGGCCATCCCTTGCACTGGGGTCTGTATCTGTACCCATATAGTCCCCCACCCACTTCTTTTCTGCACTTATCAAATATACCCTATCTGCTTAACCTACAACTTGCCACTTGCTGGCTGCACTACCACCCTTATTATTTGTTTTAACTTATTTATTTATTCTGTTCTCTCCCCTTTTCCGCACTTTCCACCTCTCCCCCTTCCATGCACTTTCTCCCTTTTCCCTTTCCCATGCACTTGCGCGTTCTCAATGTCAATGGGCCTAGTAAGACCTTTGTTTTGTTCTCCCCTGTTCCCCTCCCGTTGTCTGGTCGCGCTCTGAAGCACTTGTGTACAAGTGCGACATGAATAAAATATAATTTCATTTCATTTCATTTGTGCAGTGCAGGCATGGCGCGGGGAAAAGGTGGCACTAATTTCATGTAAACAGTCACAAGTAGAAGGGATAGAGGCTCACCCCCTGTGACCCCCTTACCCCCCAATCTTCACACCCATGCCTCTGGGGCATGTCTGGCTCTAGCGAAAACCCTGGTAGGTCTCCCACCTCAAGCTGAGAGGGTTCTCCATCCCCTTTTGAAAAGGGAGAAGGAGAGGGAGAGAGAGAGGGGGCAGAAAGGGAGGCAGAGAAGGAGAGAGAGAGGAGGAAGACGGAGAGGGAGAAGCAAAGGTAGAGAAGGGGAGGAAGAGAGGGGAGAGAGAGTGGGAGAGGGATGGGGAGGAGAGAGGTAGAGGAAGATGTGTTGGGTAAGAGGGACCCCAGACCAAGGGAACTGGGAAAAAGGTCCCCAGAAGTGGAGAAGAGACCCAAGATCTTGGGGAGAGAGGGGACCATGGTGTTGGAAAGCTGAAACTGGAGATTTGGAAAAGAGACACCCAGGAGACTGGGGAAGCGAGAAACACATGAAGTTAGGGAGAGAGGGGTCCAGGAGGTCGAGAAGTGAACTGGAGGTGAGGAGATGAGTTAGGAAGGAGGGGGCAATGAAGGGCATTGGGGAGGTGTCCGGTGAGAAAGTGGTGAGGGCAGTCAAGGAGGAGGGGGGCAAGGTATGCACAGGAGGTGCTGGCTAGGAGGGCTAATGAGAATGTGGCAATAATAGGCAATGGAGGAGGCCTGAGATGTCACATACATCATAACTCACTTTTCAAGAGTGGCCGACATGTTGTGTACACTGCCGCTCTGACAATGTTATTCAAGTGCTCTCTGAATGCGCAAGTGCGGGCGTGCAGTTAATGCTCAGCAAGTGAGCCCGCTGGAGACGTCGCCTGCTTATTGGGAAAGTCTGTTTGGAATGTGCTGTGCTCGTTGCTCAGGTGTACCTGCTACTGTATGCAGCGCTAGTAATGTGTACATGCCGAACATGACGTCTGCTTGAGAAGTCACATACCTGACATGCTAGTGCATTTTTTAGATATCTCACTACTCAGAAATGTTACATGTCACGTGCTGGCTTTTCCTGTTTGGCAAACCATTAACACCAGACATTACTTAACCTCTGCCAGACATGAGAACTAAAAACAGCCTTTAAGTGGAATGTATACACATTCTCTACAGTTCAAAGCCTTCAAGTGCACAGGTGCCACCAAGAGAAACATATGGAGTAAAAAAACAATGAAGCGCTTTCTTCCTTCGGCTGCCCACTCACGGGTTAAGTGCTAGCACCCACCTAGGGCAAGCCTGCACTTTGAGGCCATACATTGACTTCTACCAAAACAAGATCATGATATCAGCGCCTCGAGGATGGAGAGTATGAAGCACTATATTAAGACCTAATGGCACTACGTTTTAATCACTGGAGGTTTTGCTTTCTGCTTGCCTCAATGAAGTAATGAGAACAAACTTGAATTAAAAAAAGGTTCAAATCTCTCTTCGGGTTCTGAAATGGTACTTTTTTTTCATTTATGGTGGACCTTGGAAAATTATAATGATATTAAATGTTGTTCAGATTCTGATAAATGTATTATTTAGAAGTTGAAAATATGTATTCATTTCGTTGTTGGTTAGTTAAAAAGCTCCTAACACAAGTAAGTGCCTTCTAGGTGCAAGGGAAGAGCGGGACGGATAGGGGGTGAAGGAGACGCATTAAGGGGATTCTGGGAAGGACGTTGTAGGCTGCAAAGCGAACTCATTCTCATTTGCACAGAAGCCACATTCCTGCGTTACAAAGGTTTCATGCCCAAGCGTCCATTATAACTTTGGAACGTTAGATTTTCCATTGAGGACTATTAGGCCAAAGCAGGCCTTAACTGCTGATATAAGCCCCGCTCTTGCCTCACAACCTACGTTCCACCATTGTTCCTCTGGAGGGCGCTGTGCATTCTACTACCTCTCATCTCTCAATATACCAGCCACCAATTTCTGTTGTTCCCCCTACCCGGTTAGTGCGCCCTTCTGCACTTCCTGAGGCTGGCTTGGGTCTCAGCAGAGTGGCACAGATGCTTCCGCCTAGGGTCGCTGCACACCTTTCCTGCTTCCCCAAAGTCCTCTCTGCCTTCCAGGGGCGTAGACAGGGTAGGGCCTGAGCGGGCGGTGTGTGGGCATTTACAGGTGTTAATGTCACTGCGGTGGGCCATCAGCTACAGGCCCCACTTGTTAGACAGTCCTGGCTACGCCTGCCGCTATCTTATGTCATGTGTCTTTTTATGTGTCTTCGGTCTCCACCCACTGGTCCTCGTCTTTTCTGTGGCCGCCCCAGTAGAGTGGTCTCTCTGCCCCTGCCGATGGCTTTCTATTCAGTCGCCCAATCACCCCCAAGTCCTTTCTCTGTTTCACCCACTGTCATCAGTCCCCGCCTTCCTCTGCGTGGCCCACGTCACATTCGCTCCTGGCAGCACAAGGCTGAGTCCCATTTCTTTTCATTTCCTATGTCTGCAATCTAATTCTATCGCCTGTGTTCTCATTTAATCTCCCAACAGTACAATGGCATTATGGTCTGACTTGTGGAGTCTCTGATGAGTGTAATTTCCCCCCCTAATCTCTCATTCAGCGCTCTTGGCTTCACTCTGTGCCCTTAACCCAGGAGCGGGCCGATAACACACGTTACAGCCTGACAAGTCGAGCTGGAATTCCTTATGAAGACACGATCGGGCAGACTTGAATTGGCACAGAAAAATCTGCAGATTTAGTTAACCAATGGCCTTTTTGGCAAGTGGAGTTTTGAGGGACTTCCGGGTTTTTCAGTGGTCTTAATTGTTTTCAGCATTTCAGGGACTGTGCTATACCGGTGGAAGTGGTAGTGGGGAGCAGTTTATCCTGGTATTGGACAGACGCGATAAAAGGTTTGTAAGCTTGAGTAACTTAGTAGATAATGCACACAGGGTTTAGTGCTCATTTAATTTTTCACAAAACTGGCACCATTAAAGTGTTTGTAACCAAGAGTCATATGTACTGACTATTTGCATTTTATCATCATAGAGTTAGACGAAATCTGTGAATGGTTCAATTACTCTCTGGACTCCTCCTCCTCCTCTATGAATTATGACGCTGGAACTTCCCCGGCAGAGCGTCAAAGCCCCTCTTCTCTGTTGGAGTAGTACTCAGTGTTTATCAGTGGCGTCGCCAGGAATCAAATCTAGGAGGGGCACAGAGTGGGCCAAAGACAAAAGTAGGGGGGCCACAGACAAAAGGGGGGGGTGCCTATGAAAGGTGTGTGATGTCACAAGTACTCCTGCAGAGAGGCTTTTGTGCACACCAACTACCCACACCCCACTGCACCTCCCCTCATGTTTAAGGTTCCTGCATAACAATAACAGACATCAGGTTGCTCCTCTATGAAGTATGATTTATAGGGAGTTCCTCTTTGCGACAGGAGTCCATGCCCCCAAGGAGGGAGTCTCTCCCAGTGAGGTCCGCTTGCCTCTACCCCTAGGGAGGATATTGCGTAGCAGGCTCACCTCCTTAGCCTCACAGGGAAAGGCCCTCCCCACGGCGGAGAATTGACTGAATCCCACGATTCATCACATACCCTTTGCCTTTATTTGTTGGCATCCCCCTGCTCACTGATGGGACATCGGCTAAGGAAGTCCACATTTCCTTGTTCCTGTCCCTTCCAGTGTTCCAGAGTAAAACAGAATGGTTGGTGGTCTAAGAACCATCTCATATCCGAGCGTTAGTGTATTTTCTTAAACTCATCTATGCAATGGAAAAATGATCCGTGACCAGCCTAACTGTTCTTCCAGTCAGTTAATACTTCAGATGCATCACTGCACATTTGATGGCAAAGGTGTCCAATTCTACGGTGGTGTAATTCTGCTCCCTCAGAAAGAGTTTTCTACTTGTATACAATATGGGATGCTCTATACCACCGTACTCTTGTGATAATACTGCTTCAAGACCTAGTTTGGATGCATCAGTCTGCAAAATGAACTCGCGGTTGAAGTCCGGGACTTTTAGGACTGGTTCACTGCATAAGATGTTCTTTAAGCTGTTAAACTGCTTTGGTCTTGAGCGTCCCATACCACTTTTTGAAGATGGGCATTATTGAGCTTGTTGGTTAGTCGAGCTGCTATGGAGGAATCATTTGGTATGAATCTCTGATTGTGCCGCGTCAGCCCTAAAAACGCATGCAGTTCTCTCTTGGTTTTGGGCAGAGCAGTGTCTTGTACCACTTCAACCTTCTCTCTTTGAGGCTGTAGCAAGCCATCACCCACAAAGAACCACAGGTACTTGACGGCTGACTGGGCTAGGTGAACTTCTTGGGATTGGCGGTCAGTCCTGCATTTCTTAAGGGTCTGACGATTTCAGGTATGTGGAATACATGATCTGCCCAAGCCTCACTGTAGATTTCTATATTGTCAAGGTAGGCCACACAGAAATGGGAGAATGGTTGCAAGACTTTATCCATTAGTCGTTGGAAAGTGCCAAGTACCCAATGGAGCCCAAAGCATAATATTTTAAATTGAAATAACCCCTGAGTGGTTGAGCAAGCAGTTTTCTCTCTATCCGAGGAATTGAGAGGGACTTGCCATTAGCCTTTAGCCAGGTCAATCATGGAGATACCTTTGATGCAGCTAAGTTTGTCAATCAAATCATCTATCTGGGGCATCTGATAATTATCAATTTGCAAGATTGAATTCAGCTTCCGGAAGTCAATGCAAAATATCCACGATTTATCAGGTTTTGCAACTAAGACTATTGGCGAAGGCCAGGGGCTTTCTGAGAGCTCTATAATGTCTGTGTGGATCATGTTCTCTACCTCTTGTTCTACTATTTTCTTTCCAGGCTCAAAAATCCTGTAGGGTCTGAGATTTACAATTTTCCCTTGAGGTGTCCAGATATTGTGAAAGAAATGTTTAACTCTTCCTGGTTGATGTACAAAGACATCATCAAATTGAACTAACAAGCCTCCCATGTCTACCTGTTGAGACAGAGATAGGTCAAAGAAGATCAAAGTGTTTTATTGCCCTACCTCAGTGAGCAGAGTGGCTTTAGTCATAGTGGAATCTTCGATGGGATCTAACCTCCCCTCTTTCAAGTGATTCAAATGATATCATTGTGTTTTCTCTCCCGGATCTTTTATTGGCCAAACCATTTGGACAGCATTGTGTTACCTGTTATGGGTAATAGCGCTAAAATGTGTTAGCCTACTGAAAAAGAACAGGAAACAGCCTTCTTATCATAATGGGTCTTCTGATACTCCTGGGCCTGTCCCAGATGTTTTCGGACAATCTCTCGGACTGTGGTCATATGCTGTTTTAGATTTTGAGCTGTCTGCGAAATGGGTAGAATGGCTTCTTTCCTCTTGTCCCATATCTTTCTAAGCACATCGACGACATCCCATGGTTCTCTCCCGTACAGCAGCTCAAAAGGAGAGTACCTCAGAGAGGTCTGAGGTGTCTTTCCTAGGGCAAAAAGGGCCACAGGATCATGGTGTCCCAGTTCTTACCATCTGTTTCTACAAGCTTCCTTAAAATCTGCTTAAGAGACTGATTAAAATGCTCGACAAGACCATCGGACTGGGAGTGACAGAACAATGTCCTCAGAGTCTTTATATGGAGGATTTCCTTTACCTCAGACATGAGGCGGGACATAAGGTGGTACCCTGATCTGTAGAAAATCCTACTCGGTAAAGGAAAGAAATTAAGTGTTTCTGGATTTGCTGCCTGGTGTTATTTCTCAGCGGAAAGGCTTCAGGATATCTGGTGGCAAAATCGACCATGAAGAGAATAAATCGATTCGCCAGCTTAGATGGTACTAGGGGTCCCACGATATCCATTCAATTTCTGCAGAATGGAATGTCTAGGATAGGCAGAGGATGTAAAGGGGCTGGCGGAACTAAGATAGCTCAGGTAAATACAACATTCCTAACACCCCAGGGCAACAGAATTTTGGTGTCATTTGACTCTGGGTCTTTCCGACTCCTTGATGCCTGGCTGGCAAGTGGGGGTAAGCCAACTCCAGAACCACTCTCCTGTGACTTCAGGGAATTATAAGGTGTGATCTGGGTTTTCCTTCTGGAGTAATACCTCCCCTATATAGTTGACCTTTCATTAAAAAAAGAACGTCCCCATCTGATTTGTACCGTCCTCCTCTGGGATGATTTTCGAAAAAGGCCTGTGTCAACATGGGGTCGCTTCTCTGGGCAAAGGCTAAGTCAGGTAGGAGACCGATTTCCTCAGTTTCCTGTGAGGTCTATTTTTCTTAGACTTGTCTCCCTCACCAAAACCTGGAAAACCTCAATCCTTAATTTTTGTTGGTCATGGACTGCTTGACGGATAGGAAATAGGGCCTTCTCTAATATTCCCTGGGCAATCTTTTCCCCTTCCTTCACAGTATATGCATTTTCCCCATGCTTGTGTAACAAGACTATCACATTGCCCTTATAGTCGGGATCAAAGATTCCTGCCATTATGTCCAAACCCTGTCTTCAGGCTAATCCTGATTTTGAGGCTAGTCTTATATATGTTCTCCTGGAAGGAGACAAGACTAAGCCTATTGGAATTCAACATCTTTCGCCTGCTGTTATTGTTATTTCGGTAATGCTTTGTAAGTCAAGGCCAATCGACTCTGCGGTGGACACCGTGGGTACATGGGCTTTGGTGGTTAGATTTGTGAACTGTAGGGTCCCCCAAATTTTATCAGTTGGTCTGCATCCCACGTCTGACACCATATGTGGCAGGTCAGAAGAAGTACAAGGACCTGTGTCTTCCATTTTGGAATATTTGTTTATTAATGAAAAATGCAAAACTCCTAACTTTCCCTAAGCGATGGGTTTTCCCTACCTAACAAAAACTAACTAGGGTGCTTGTGTGTCATCCATAAGTCCAAAGGGAAGAACTGGTCTCTGTCCAAAACTAATATAACCTGTCCCTGCCACTATCAAAACAACTAAGGCACAGGAGAATGACTGCCATCAAGTTCACTTTAGTAATGTATCTGCAGGCAGTTCGGTAACTACTTTGATTAAGTCGTATAGTTCAGATATAAGGCTTCTCCAATTCTCCACAGCGTCCTTTACACTTTGTTTCCCGCTCTCGATATTATGCTTCTCTCTCCTCTTGTCAGTTAAACTTCTGACTCTTTTTCTATTCAATGTCCACTCCTTTACTTGGCTGGGCCAAGTAGAACAGTCCCAAAAAGGATTATTACTCTCCTCCACAACTTGGTAGTTACTGGGATGAGTATGAGGGTATCCATAATGGTTCTCACTTCTCTTCAACACTTGGTCTTAATGGGACGAGAATGCATGTTCCAGTAATCTTATTCACTTTTCTCCACCTGTTTCCTCCTCTTACAGAGATTAATATGAGTGTCCTAATAATGCTTCTTATCTTGCTTTTTTTTTTATATTCAATTTTATTGGTTTTTCATGGCAACAGAGTGTTAATACAAACAAATGACATTGGGGCACTGGCTCGGGCCAACTTCCATTTGAGAACCATAATATTCTGCTGTATACACCCTCCCTCCCCCCTCCCGCACAAGACCCCTAATGATGGGGCACACGATCCACATCACCATGATTATCCTTTTCGGGCAGTTCCAACCGGGCATACAAGGAACAAACATTAGTGAACTTTACTTGGGAAAGTACAATGAGTCTTATGCCACGACCAGTTTCGGGCCGGGTGGAGTGCTCCTGTTAAACTCCTGCCTCTTCCTCTACATTAGAGAATGCCTCCATGAATTGTAGCCAGTCAGTCTCAACCTGCGTGCTGGAGCCGTGTATTGCTGCTGTTAGTCTCTCCACAAAATAAATGTCCTTGGCCACTATCATCCATTCCCTCTTCGAGGGGAGAGATGCTTTCTTCCAGATCCTGGCCCGTGCAGCTCTGGCTGCCAAAAGCAGGAAGTGAGTCAGGTTCGGGAGTTTCTCCCAGTGGTCGTCCCTGTGGCGGAGTCCAAATATTAATAACAATGGGTCTGATGGGTAAACCCCCTCTCCCGCCTCCTCGAGCCAGCTGAGCACTTCTGACCAGTAGACTTGCACTTTCTTGCAGGACCACCACATGTGCCAGTAGTTGGCTCTTTCTCCACATCCGTGCCAACACAGTGGGACGGTGTCTGGGAACATCCTACAGAGGGAGATCGGGTCATACTGCCACCTATGGAGAAGCTTGATGATCTTGCTTTTTTAATTCTGTCATTACTGAGACGAGTATAAGGGCTCACATATAGATCTTCACCCTTCTCCGATAACTTTAACATTAAATCGGCACTGGGACAAGTAGGATGCTTCTCTTCCATATTCTCTGTATCCCTCCTGGGTCTCCCGCTTTCCCAGTTACCTTTAACTCAGGGTTAGCGTCACCGGGCTTGCATTCAGGATGGGATCCTCTCCTCTGCATACCAGGCTGGCTTCTCGCTTCTCGCTTTCTTTCTCCACTTCGTAGTATCCGCTTTGTGCTGCAGTTGGGTAAGTGGTCTCGGCGTAGTTGTTGGACTTCCCTGTCCACAGACTCTCAGTCACGCCACCACCTTGGACCTGGTTGCTTGTCTCTGGCTTCTGCCCTTCTGTTTCCTCTGGTTCGTGTTTCACCTGTGTAGGCTGCACGCGCCTACTTCCCAGCAAGCTTAGCAACAGGATTTTCCTCTCTGCTCCAGCGTTCCTTGCAATGCTGATTTGAAGCTCCCGGGATTCTCTCACTCTCTGGACTCTTCCTCCTCCTTGATTCATGACGCAAGGCCAGGACTACCCCAGCAGAGCATCAAAGTCCTCCATCTCTGTGTTAGAGGTGTACTCTGTATTACTTGCATGGTCTTCTTCTCAGTATCAAACAAGTGTTTCTGTTCAAGTCTACTTAATGTTTCTGCATAACAATAATAGACATCAGGTTGCTCCTCTATCAATGATGATTTATAAATGTGGGCTTCAGGGAGTTCCTCTTTGGAACGGGAGTCCCTGTCCCCAAGGGGGGGGATCTCTCCCAATGAGGTCCCGCTTGACTCTACACCTAGAGTGGATATCATGTAGTGGCCGCACCTCCCTATCCTCACACGGAAAGGCTCCCCCCTGGGGAGAAGTGACTGAATCCTGCAACTCATCAAAGTATATATTGCACAACTTTGGTGGCAATGCCATCCCTTGAGGAACACCACAGGTGTCTGGGAGAAGCAAAATGACACATTATAATTACTACGATACATTTCCAAGCAGAAATTGATCCTGTGTAAAGTACTGCCTCATATTCCCAAAGGATAATAGAAAAGGTCCCTTTGAAGTTTAAGGTCTACAGTGCTGCATGTGGCCAAAAGGTCTAGGACTCTGGGCTTGTTGGAGCCCAAATCTTTCACTGGTTCTTCACTGATGTCTAACAGTGTGGTTTCTGTGCTGAACTTGGATTGTTTTTCATGAAACAGACAAAGTTCCTTGCTAGTATTTTTTCTCTGAATTGTATGTTGGAACAAGTGCAATATCTTTCAAGGCCTAGTGCAGAAGTCTGTGTCCTGCATCTCTCCAGATGATTTAGACTATGACTCCCATGATCACTCACCGTTGACTATACTGACAATGTTGAGTTTGCAGGGATGAACACCCAACTGGTCCGGCACAAGCGCCAAATGAGAGGGAGATGTTCCAAATTAACGTGATGTGCGGGATAGGGTTGTGATTTCCTCTTTAATTTCTATATCTGCACAGAGGAAGGTGGATGACTCCATATTTATGACAATCCGAGTGATGCATTTTGGAAGTTGATGTAAGAGCTGCAAGTCTCATGGGTCATGAACTAATGTGTAAGGTTCAAGTTAGTGTATTTATTAAGAATATTAGTCATTTATATGAACACTAAAGTTGTGCCTGGATTGAAAAAAGAGGAATGCATGTTGTATTCTTTCGCTGTGAATTTATGAGAATTGGGTAATTAAGTGATTGACGCACTTCTGCCACTGTTACCGCAGTTTCAGATCTGGCTAATGTCATATTAACCTTTTGTTTCCGAGAGGTCAATAAAATGAGTGCCATTACCTTTGATAATTGAGCACCTTATATTTAAAGCACTGTGAAAAATCAAAATATCTGCTACGGTACTATACATAAAAGACACACAGGGTCACGAGTCTGCTCGATGCATCCTTAAAATGGTGGCCTATGTACAAAACCCCTGAATTGAAACTTTGTCAGGGGGACGGAAAGATAAAATAGTTTGGAATGCAACGTCATTCCAAGAGTGGGCATGTGAAAATGCTACTACTTCAGTCATGATGCAGTGGGCCAATGAAAGGCACTCTCTGCACCCCAGATAGATGGTATCACCCCATCACTGCGCACCCTAAAATGTGGAATTTTAAAAGCCCAATTTCACCGCCTATATATGTGGGGGGATGGGTTAAGTTGATCATAAATGTGGGTGGCAAGGCGGGCAGTGGGGGTCTCCCCTGCATATGTATGCAGTGAATTGGGGTAAAACAAAAAGAAATCGACATTTTGGAATGCGCATTAAAAAAATGGGCCGTGATCCCATACATCGCAGATAAATACCAGTTTCACAAAAATAATCAGAAGAATTACCACACTATCATTCAAAGACACTAATCTTTATGCTAAATGTTAGAGAATAATATATTGCAACGGTTCTTTCACTATAATACATCATTCTATGCTGATGCTCAAGCTGCCTAAAAGGAAAATAAGCACTGAACTGAAAGATTGCAGAGAAAGGACAGACTCACAATAAAGAATTAGTGTCGCACATCTCCTACCATTCCAATATGGTGCCTGTGAAAATACTGATGTAGTTAAGATGGCATCAGTCCAATGAAACGCAGTCTCTGCATACAGAGCTGCTGCTGCTTGCTTTTTGGATTGGTCGGCTTGTCATAATATTCTTTGGACATGGACGCCCAAGCACCTCATCGGGTGAGATTACGCAAGCCCAACCCCTCAACTCAGGATAGAGATGCCAACTAACCAATACCACTAACAATTTCCTCCTCTACATACTCCTCTCTAACTCCAAACCAAACACAACCACAAACCTCCAGTACAACAAACTGCAGAAACTTCACTACACCGCAACAACAAAACAATAAACACACATAGACTCGCACATCAGCACATGACGACTACCGGCCGCAAACACCCCAGGCCCAGCCGACGGAACCACCGGGATGAGGCTGCCAACAGCACATCACTGCACTCTTGCACTTTTCCAGCCTCCTCCCACTAACTCACCTTCCCTCCCTCTTTCAGAGCCGCCAGAGCGCCAGGGGACCACTCTAGTGGTGATAGTGTACAGTACAAATGTCCTTTAACATTAACAGAGTGATGTTGCAAAAAAGTGCAAAAACGTAGACGTCACTGCAGCATGGAAAC
Source organism: Ambystoma mexicanum (assembly GCF_040938575.1). Lineage (NCBI taxonomy): Eukaryota > Metazoa > Chordata > Amphibia > Caudata > Ambystomatidae > Ambystoma > Ambystoma mexicanum. The sequence continues at coordinate 72,334,744 of NC_090938.1, forward strand.
ATGAGAAGTTTCTAAAAGCATAATTCAACAACTGTCTATGCAACTCACACAGATGAACAGGCTTCTGCAGAATGGATGCCACTTTAAAAGAGCTTTCGGCATAATTCACTCGTTCTCAGCCACGGTACAGCGGATTGGCATCAGGGCCCCTCTATAGAGTGCTCCGAGGGCCAGACCTACAATGACAATCAAATGCCCCCACATTTGTCATGCCTAAAAATACATAAGAAGAATGAGATGGGGATGGCTAGTGTTTAAGTGACGTCACTGCCAGGCTCCACACCTTCATAGAACTGAGCACCCTAGAAATGACTGATTCATGTTCATTGAGTAACTGTTCTAATGAACATGTGTTGCAATTATCCGTATATGTGTAGTGTGCACTGACGTGTGCTCTGAGAACAGTGTGACTGTGTTGAGGAGGTGCAATAAGTTGACAGTCTGTTTCCCTCTGTATTGTATATGCACTGCAGTAAGTGTACATTTTAATGACGTGTGTGCATCTGATAACACATGATAGATGCATGTATCTAATAGCACAGGATACTTGAGCTTTTATGCCACAGGAAATACGGGTGAATTTAATAACACGTGATATGTGTGCAATTAATGCCACAGGTTATGTGTGTTTATGTAATATTATGGGATATTTGTGCAATGAATGTCACACAATATGCAATAAAAGTGTGCGCATCTAATGCCACAATATGTAAATGCATCTAACAACAGCAGCTTTGTGTAGGACTAATGCAACAAGCCACAGTCAACGATATGTGCATGTCGGATGCCGCAAGATATGTGTGTATCTAATGCCCCAAAATATCTGTGCATCGATTGCCAAAAAATAGATGCATCTAAATTCACAAGATATGTATGCATATAGCAAAACCATATGTGTTTGCATATAACACCTGCGAGAAACCGGAGGGTATTCTCACTCGTAGACACCTTAGATCCTCTGCTCATGTGGCCAGGGAAAGGCCATCGCCATTGGATCCTAACCCGGGGGGGGGCGGATAATAGAGGGAGGATCACCTGGGTACAGGGTCCTTGGGAACTGGGAGAGGTGTGCCCTTGGGTGGGACATGGTATCCCCTTTTTCCCATTGACAACCAACCGTTCCCGAACCTTTATGGGCTATTGTAAGACAGCTCTCCTCATTTCTCCACAGTTGACAGTTTACAGTACTGGGACAAAAAAGAGGCATCTAAGAGCCATGAAGATTAAGTTCTTTTACCACTCTAGTGCTGGTCGAGGAAGATGCCTGCTAAGAGCAATCAAGGTCAGGCATGTCCCTTTAATGCTGGTGAAGCAAGGCTGATTGATCGTCCACACCTGCAGCCTGTTAAAGGCCAGATGGTGTATGAATGGAGCCCAACCCAGTGGCAACAAAAAAACAACAGGAGAAGGACCAGGAGGCTGGTGCATGCAGTGAAGGAACCTACAGCGTGGTGTGGGAGCGGTGACTCCCTGGACCAGACTGGGAAACGCGAGGTGAGCCATACAGAAAGGCTGACCCTTCCCCTTCTACTCTATGTGCTCATTCCCCTGTGGTGGAGGACCACCCCAGGAGTGCTTCACGGGCAGAAAGTGGATCCCCGACGCTAAAGTAAGAAGGCTGTGTGATCTGCGCTGCAGCCTGAACTTCTAAAAGTTACCAGTGAGTTTCTAGTGTTAGAGAAACCTGTAGCGAAGTGGTTGTGTGCTTCTGAACCGCACTTTTTCAAAAGTCTATGATCCCTTGAACCTTCAATTAGCCAACCGATGGGGACAGTCTGTATCAGGGTGGGCATGTGCTTCGGAATAGCACGTTTTCGAAAGTCTCTGATACCATTCACTTGCAATTAACAAACGATGAGAATACTTTGTAGCAGAGGGTTCGCATGTGACAGAAAACACATTTTCAAAGCTTTCTGAGCAATGCAACCGGCAATTAAAGCAAAACGTACAAATACTGAACTTTAAATGAAATGCTGCAATTAAATCGAAACAACCAAATACTGAACTATAAAGAAAGTGAAAATAGACCATAAACAAGAAGCCAATTATTGAATACCGAATTGAATTTAAAACCTTGCTACCAAACAGAATTAGAACTTGTGAAACCCAGAAGTGGGGGAGAAAACTTTAAATCCAAGCAAACCATTGTGTGTTGAAGTGTCAAAAGACAATTACCCACAAACCATTATATGTTGAAGTGTTAAAGGACTATTACAAGCCTACCAGCCAAAAAAGGAATATAACTCGAACCAAACAATAGTATTCTGAAATCCTAATTTATAGTGGCATTTTCAACCTATATGCAAGCTGGAAGTTGTCTGAGCAAAGTATTAAAACCAATATTAACTGAATTGCAAAAATATTAATATTGTGTCCCTTCCAAAGTTGTTTGAATTGTGTAACTTGGAACTACGGGAAAGGAACCCCGAGTCCTGACTTGGGGAAAGGAATCCCAGAGACCTGAAGAAGACTATTGCATCCTACATTTAGGAAAGGAAACTTTGACACTTATTTTTGTGAAACTGTTTTACACCTGGAGAAGGGAGCTGAAAAGAAGCTGCATACTAGATGAACTTAGAACTTTATGTTAAACATTGGGCCTCATTACGAGGTTGCTGGTCCGGATTCAACAGTACCATTAAGCTAGGTTAGGCAGGGCGTGGCGGAATTAAAAGCACCTGCGAGCACAGCAAGCCTGTAGCACCGGCCCAGTAATGAACCGTGTCGGTGCTACAGGCATCCCCATTCCATTGAGCCCTATGGGGCAGGGCCGGAATACCCCGGTAATTGCCCATTCGCAGGTGCCGGATATTCATGCTGGTTTAGAGGTAGCCTTGCCAGTTTTACCAGCAAGGATACCTCCAAACTATGAGGCCCATTGTTTTCTTTTGGTTGCTGGCATCCCTACACATTGTATAGATTAATTGTGAGGGCAAAAATAGGTTTTTGATGCAGACAGATTCCTATATTGAACTCCTTGACTTAGACTTTCCTTAGTTTTATTTACATATGGAAATTCCACCCAGCATAGGGCAAGTTAGGCCTTTTTGCATCCTGACATTTAAGTTAATACAATTACTTTTTTTAAATTCAGAATCTCTTGTCTGTGTCCTCCTTCATGATGCCTTCAAACACGAGATATGTGTGCATGTAATGAAAGAGAGACAGAGAGAGAGAGAGAGAGAGAGAGAGAGAGAGAGAGAGTGTGTGTGTGTGTGTGTGTGTGTGTGTGTGTGTGTGTGTGTGTGTGTGTGTGTGTGTGTGTGTGTGTGTGTGTGTGTGTGTGTGTGTGTGTGTGTGTGTGTGTGTGTGTGTGTGTGTGTGTGTGTGTGTGTGTGTGTGTGTGTGTGTGCATGTGTGTGTTTGTGTGCACATGCGTGTGTGTGTGTGCGTGTTTCATAATGACGGAACTTAATGAGTATTGAATTTGTTTGGTGACATTCTACTCAAAGTTGGTTAGCTGTTAAGTGAAGAGTTGGTTTCCTATTAAAATTGGCAGCCACTGATTACAACTACATTAAACACTTCTTGCAAAAGTAAGTGCTATACTCTCAGCTTTGAAGGAGTGATGCAGAACCCACTGTGAGCATCAGATCACTCCACAGCTTTCCTAAAGCCCTTTACCAAAACATCTGTAGAGTTGAAGATTTCAAGGCCCTGTTATTTTGGCAGCTCCCAAGTAAATATCTCTTTTTCAGACAATGGAAGACATCTAGTGACGATGTTCGTACATCATGCGTGTCACCTCGCTGGGGTGTCATCCGCGAGATTTCTGTTGGTATTCTTTGGGAATTAATGCGTTATTGCCATTTCTATTTCATTGCTGCCTAGAAGAGAACAGAGAGGGAAGGCAAGTAGGTGAGAATCCCTTTACTAAGACACAAAGGGCCTCATTACACGGTAGGCGGTAAGGGTTTACCGGTACCGGTAAGGGCACCGTTAAACCCTTACCGCCTTACTATAAGGTCCCTTTGCGGGACCCGACCTTAACGGCTGCTTTTACCAGCCGTTAAGGAACGGGCCCGCTAAGAGACCTTGGTGCTATTTACGGTACCTCAATTTGCGGTACCGTAATTAGCGCCTTCCCCATTCCCATTGAGCCCTATGGGGGCAAAAATGGGAATGGGGAAGTGCCTTGGTGAATGGGGAATTACCGCCCCCGCTCACCTTGGAGTAGGGCGGTAATTCCACCATCCACCAAGGCGGACACAGTAAAATACCGGCGGCAACCATGGCACTAATAGCGCCATGGTTACCGCCTACCGTGTAATGAGGCCCAAAGGCTGCTTCCAGGTGCTTTTCAGTGAAAGGTTTGCCCGGAAAGTACAAACATTAGAGTTTTTAAAAATGATACTTTTCTTCTTCAAATGTACTAAATGCCTCAAGCACCTGACCTGTATCAGTAATCTCAGATTTCTTACAATGCACAAAGAAAGCTGTACAAATGTGTTTAACCTCAGTGTTCCTGTGGTGTGCATGAAAGCAGAGTTTCTGGGCTTCCGGGTCTCGCTTTTAGTATAAGCGCTAGACACCATGAGGAAAATGCAGAAGGCTGGTTTGCTTCACCGAGTCCACCTCTTGCTGTTCTATTGTCTGCAGGGTGGAGTTGATTTACTCGTTTCGTATAGAGGTTCAGTTTTGTTAACCACTTGGTACCAACTCGTTTTTATCTTTTCGATGTTGAAGACTGGTTGGACGCCTCCTCAATGGTTGGCAGAGATCCACAGAAGTTTGGGTATTGTAATCTGATCGCCGGGTCATTTTTCCTATTAGTGATACAGTGTCCAACCTTACATTTGACAAAAACCAGTTGATCAGAGTTATACCATGTATTTGTAGACTTTCTATCCATTTTGATTATACGTCTATCAAAAGAGGAGAACTAAGTCATTGTTAAAATTCTGTCTGAGTCTCTTCCCGTCTCTCGCTTGTCTCGTCCTGAAGTCATGTGCCGACTAGCCATGGGGTACTTTTATATTAGTGGACATGTTTTCGGCCTCATTAAGAGTTTGGAGGGGTAAAAAAGTGGCGGTTATTTCATTAGAGCTACTCTTTTTGGCAGTTATGGATTTACTGGCACTTTTACCAAAGCGCTTAATTCCAAGTGTGGAGGAAAAGGAGAGCAAAAAACTGGAGGCAAATCCTCAATTTTAACAAAGTAATTGGCAGATTTACCTTGCATAATTACAGCTCAGGACAAATCGACCAAAAATCACCATGGAGTTGTATTGTCTGCAAAAATGGGAATTTCCACCACCACATCAGCACTCATAATCCTGTGGTAATGCCACAGAACTGAGTGGTGGTAACAGTAAACTATTTCAGTGGTAAATAGGTAATATGTATTTGCCACCAATTGTCTGGCAAACTCATAATGAAGCTTTGTTTGTAGTTGGAAATAGATATGATATGATATGATATGGCATTTGTAACGCGCCTATACACAAGTGTTTCAAGGCGCGACGAGGCAAGGAAGTGGGAACAGAGGGAGGACAGAGACAACGATCTTACTAGGCCAAGTGACATTGAGATCGCCAAGTGCAGGGGAGAGGGGAAGGGAAAAAGTGCCAGTGGAAAGGTGATGGACAGTGCTATACATAGAATCAAAACAATAACAAGAAGTGCGGCCAGCAGGTGGCAGGTGCAAGGGTAAGTGCAGACGGATGAGGTAGGGGTGTTCCATACCTGTGAAGGTTAGTTTGCATGACATCAATGCAAGGTTGAATGGGAAGAATAGATCCGGTGAGAGACCCACAAAGTGTTAGCAACACGATATGTGTCATTATAAACTCTCTCTAACCATATTAAGTGAAACTTCTGGGCTAAGGTAGTCCCCTTGAAAAACCACATATATGTAAGTCACCCAAGATTCATACTCTCCCCAGATGGTGAAAGCGGGGAGCTGGACGAGATTGGGGTACACATGCTCTCCCCAGATGGTGAAGCGGGGAGCTGGACGAAATTGGGGTACACATGCTCTCCCCAGATGGTGAAGCGGGGAGATGGACGAGATTGGGGTACACATGCTCTCCCCAGATGGTGAAGCGGGGAGCTGGACGAGATTGGGGTACACATGCTCTCCCCAGATGGTGAAGCGGGGAGATGGACGAGATTGGGGTACACATGCTCTCCCCAGATGGTGAAGCGGGGAGACGGACGAGATTGGGGTACACATGCTCTCCCCAGATGGTGAAGCGGGGAGACGGACGAGATTGGGGTACACATGCTCTCCCCAGATGGTGAAGCGGGGAGATGGACGAGATTGGGGTACACATACTCTCCCCAGATGGTGAAGCGGGGAGATGGACGAGAGAACGTGTGTAAAAAAAGGTTTGGAAAGTCCTTTACATTCATCACAGAAAAAAGAGTGGGTTCATGAGAGGACGCATCTGGCCATGATTACTTTGAAAGAATGTTGGGGCGCCAAGGTGCTGACCTGGAAGACACAGTAGGGTGTGGAAAATGTGAGAGCAAGGCGCAGCGCGCGCAGCAAAGTGTGGGGATAAACTTAAGACCAGGTCCAAACAAATGGAGCGATGCCCAATTATCAGAAGGAGGCGATTCATCTGGAGAGCTGAATGCTTTTCTCTCGCAGCTTCAATTCCAGCTGCATCCAGAGGCAATCAACCAAACACTTTCACACCTGCCTCTCGGTTTTGGATCACTTTGCTTTTTTTTCTAGCATCAAGAATGCCCCAAAACAGACCCCCAACGGCGATGAGCTGGCTCCGCAAACTCTGGGATATAGTACTGATGGAGTGGGTGACGTATAGGATCCCAGGAGAGGCGGACAGATTCCAGAAGGAATGCGGAGAAACGTTACAATTCTTAAAAAGCGACGTTGTGCAACAATGGTGCCCGTTGCTGGACATGGGGTGATCTATTGGGAAGCCGTGGAGAATTAACGGGTAAAAGACAGTTTGCTCCGGATGACACAGAATAAAGAAATGCGGTTCCTCAAGGGAAGGGTGGGTGCGAGGTGGACGAGGGTGGCCGGGGGATGTTGATAAATTGTTTAACAAATGGCAATACAAATATTGTTTAAAAAAGAAAAATGGCTTGACCCGAGCACCGCATACCCCTAGTACTGGCCGAGCACGCTCTCACGCCCCTTTCTCACGCAGCACTACTCGATCTCAAAGCCATGCTTCTTTCAAAGCTCCTCGGTGCGTGCATTAACCCAACACATACTTTCCCGTGACCGATCTAGCGCGCTTCCGCATGACTGCAGCGCATCTCCCCCTGCGTGTCGCACTGCCTATGGCCTGAACCTCCTTTCCTGCTTTGACAGGGGTCAAGTCCTAAAAATAAAAGTGGGGGGACTCAAAGGCAATGGGGTGTGACGTCGCCAGAAATTAGCATATCAAGTCAAAATATGCACATTTCATTACATTGGCTTTGCATAACCACCCAAATTGCACAGGTTGAATGGCATTTGCCTTTCATAAAATCAACACACAAAACCAAGAGAGGACATTTTCTTCTAATAGTGTTTTTGAAAATGTTAAAAGGCGTGCGTGTTTTAAATTCCAAGACCAATACAAATGTTTTCCATGGAACATGCAGTGCCGAAATGGGACATTTCCCCTTTAGTTTGTTGTTTTTCATCAGGTAATATGGTACAGTGGTGGAAGTGTCCAGCTGGCAAACCTGACCACTGCAGTTTGATCCCCAAGGTTGGCTTTAATTCATAAATTCAAGGGAGAGTTCAATGTTTCCCATTTTAGCTGGGGGGACTGAGTCCACCCTCTCAAAAAAGTGGGGGGACTCCGTCCGTCCACCCGCGTGTACCCTCGACTTTAGCCCTGCTGCTTTCACACCCTCTGGCTTCTCGCTGATCGGCGCTTTGAAACGACTTCGGTGGTGATTCGGCGCTATACATTAGCAGTCGGTGGACGGAAGGAGAGCTCAGGGGCAATGCGTTTCTCTTGGAAGCAGGACAACGAACGAACAGCAAGACAGGTTTGAAGCCCAGTCCCAAACTTAGAAACCGGTCTCTGCTATGAAACACAGTATAAAATATATCATCTCTCTTTCATTGTTTTATTTACATTTCATTGCCATGTTCCCTCTCCGTTGTCCTCTGGCACTTGATGCACGAGGCTTTACAAATGCGCAGTAAATAAATACATAAACATACTTCTGTGTGAAACTTTAAGTCACACATTTTAATCCATAGGAGGGAAGAGTCAACTGTTTATCCTTCCAGGTCAATAAACTGTGTAATAAACATATTTTTAAAATCCATTATTCCCCTGCTTATACGAATTAGAAATACAATGAGGCGCTATATAAAACATACTTTTTTATAATTGTACAGCTTTCAGTTTTGCTGTGCATTTGATGTATTTCAGCACAAAACAAAAGCCGACAGAGATGCAAAACGTCACCTTCGTTACATGCCCGAACTCTTCAGCATTTTTAGGGGTCTGCAACCTTTGGATCTCCAGATGTTTTCGACTTCAACTTCCATCCTCTCTTGCATGTGCTGCCAATAGCGAGGGAGAATGGGAGCATGTGCTGCCAATGGCGAGGGAGAATGCTCTGATTACTTACCGGTAATCTTCATTACTCCTAGTCCTACTATTCCTCGTCACAGTACTTACTTCATGAGGCACCTGCCTCCGACACAGGACCTTCTTCTATTTCTTTAAATCTCTATAACTCCTCCCCCACATCCATGTCACTCAGTTTCATATTACCAAGCCGAGCATGGGACCTTCCCCGCAGGGAGGGTGAGGAGGGTCGTCAGTACTGTGATGAGGAAGAGTAGGACTAGGAGTAATGAAGATTACTGGTAAGTAATCAGAGAATTACCTCCACGTCCACTCTTCCTCGTCCCAGTACTTACTTCATGAGGTATACCAAAGCAGCAACGGGGAAAAGGTCCCAATGAGACACAGAGCCAAAACCCGTGCAGCAAAACACACCCACAATAACTCTTAAATCACATCCCCACAGACAAAACTCCAACCACGAAGGAACCAACCCCTGAGTGGGAGAAACTCAACCCATAGCGGTTGATGAAAATGCCTAGACCAGCCAAGGCGGCAGCCATACAAATCTCTTGCAGAGAAAAACCCTCCATTTCATCGGCCCAGGAAGCCGCCAAACCCCTGGCAGACCGCCCCTGATTGTGCGCAGGCACAGGCAGGCCAGAAGCCACATAGGCCCTAGAGATCACAACCCAGAACCACCAGAAAATGGAAACCACAGATGCGTTATGCCCAGCCCCAGCCGGACCACAAGCACTCAGAAGACTATCAGATTGGTGGAAAAAGCAAACCAAGCCAAATACTCCAACGCGTCCCGCTGGACATCAATGTTAAGCCGAGCCACCTCCTCAGGCGTTCTTGGATCATGAAAGAAGTCAGGGAGAACCAGACCCTGAGAGGTGTGAAAACCGAGAGACAACTGAAGGGAGAAACATCGGACCACACCCCGGCACCACCGAGTCGGGCAGCACCCTCAGGAAAGGAGCGTGACATAAGAGAGCCCCAATCTCCCCAAGCCTACGGGCAGAAGTGAGGGCAATAAGAAAAGCAGATTTCAGTGTAAGATGTTTGATATCAATCTCAGAAATGGGCTCAAAAGGAGGCCCGTGAAGGAACCGTAATACAAGAGGGAGATCCCAAGAGGAAAACCCTTTATCAGCACAAGGACGGGAAGAAGAAAAACCCTGGATCAACTTCCCCACCAACACCTCCCCATCCAAGTGACCGTCAGAGTCCCCCAAAAGGAATTTCATGGAGGCCCACTGAGAGCGAAGCCTGGAAAAACTGCCAGGCCCCTGTCAAAACGCCTCCTGGAGGAACCGAAGGATAGCAGAGGCCAGAACGCAGGGGAGGGATCCCAGACCGCCCATACCAGTCTCGGAAATGGCCCCAATGTCTGCCTAACACCTTCAGAGTGGAGGGTCTAAGAGCATCCATTTGGACTCAACTACAGGATCTGAGAACCCCTGAGATATCAACCTAGACTGAGCAATAGCCACACCGCACATTGCATCCGGTGGAATTCCAACCGCTGATCCCCTTGAAGGGGACACGGCCACCTCGGAACCAGCCAAGGTTCCTAGGACCGAAGCTCCAACAGAGAGGGGAGCCAACTCTGGCGGGACCAGAACGGAGCTAACAACAACACAGTCACCCTGGACACTTTGATGCGCCAAACCACCCGGGGCAGAAGGGGAATAGGCGGAAAGGCATAAAGGAAAACCTCAAGGCCACTGTACAGAGAGGGCGTCCATCCCCCAATCCCCTCAGCCTGAAACCGAGAGCAAAAGAGGGGAACTTCTGCTGAGGCCGGGGATGCAAACAGGTCTAGAACCAGGGACCCTAATCTGACACAGGTCACCGCAAAGACCTGGGCCAACAGGACCAGTTCCGCAGAGGAGTGAAAACCGGTGTCTGAGAAGATCCGCTTGAACATTGTCCACCCTTCTGATACGTGAGGCCACCAGAGACACCAGATGAGATTCCTCCCAGGTGCCTATCAGCGCTGCCAGAGCATTCAAGGAGTGGCCGGAACCCCTTTTGCAGTTGACATATGCCAAGGCCGTCGTATTGTCCGATCGGACCAAAAACCGGCGACCGTCCAGCAACTCCTCGAAGTACACCAGAGCTTGGACAATGGCACAACTCTTGCCAATTGGATGATCGCCGGCTCTCCCCAGATCTCACAACCCTTGAGCTGAGAGGACCCCCAATGTAGACCCTTTCTGCTGGTGTTGGTAGTAGGAGAGGCCACAGGAGGAAGGACCATGCACACCTCAGCCTGTAGACCTGAAACCCCCCGCCACCATAGCAGGGACACTCGCAGCGCTGGGGACACTGAAAACAAAACTACGAAAGCCGAGATGTCGGGAGCCAGTGTGAGAGAGTATAAGACACCAGGAGACGTAACCGAAGATGGGCTCAAGGAACTGGAAAACATGCAAGACGCCACGTGCCCCGTAACTTCAGCAACAGGCGAGCCAAGACATACTGCCTTCTGAGAACCCAGCCCAGAACAGCCAGCAAGCTCCCCCCCTGCACAACATCCAGAGTACGCTCTCGCCAGACGTCCGGACAAGCAGTGCAGGGTCTTGAGACCCATAAGCAGGTGACACATCCTAGAAGGCATAGGGACCAGGAACACCCGCAAGTAGAAAACTTGACCCTGAACAGGGAGAGGAACGGGCAAGACGGTAACCCACAACAACCGTTCGGAGAGAACGGATCCCATGGCCAACTACTTGGACCGTGAGCTGGGTACCAAAGTCCTAACCATGCAAACCTGGACAGTAGGAGACAGGAACGGCAACTGATACCCCCTCCAGAAGGAGCCCATTACCCAGGAAGCCGAACCCCACCGGTCCCATACACCTCCGAGAAGATAGAGACGAGGAACCAGGGATAACCGCCAGTCACTGCACTTGCACCAGAGGGAAATCACAGGACGTTGAAACAGGCCTGCGCCACAATATAACAGCATGCTTGTCAGCCCACAAAAAGATCGGACCTATCAAAAGGAAGATACTGGACAGCCCAGAAGTCCAGCAGACTATGGCCCCCTCAGCCAACAGAGGAGCCACCAGGCTGGCGTCAAAAGGGCAGAGTACTGTCACAAAGCGGGGCAAAGCAATCCATCCCGGATAGCCGACATCAAAGGCAACCCCCTTGCTGAGGTATGCCTATACTGGAAAACCCACTGAAGTGACATCCCCCTCCACCGGCACCAGGGGCTCTGAGAACCCCTCTAAGCACAGACATGTACCACCATGTGCCCTATCACTTCCCACAAGTCTGAGAGGAGGCGTGAAAGCAACGCGTCGGCACCGGAGGACCTAGGCCCTAAAAGAAGAGACACTGGGAACCCCCTGCATGGCCGTTACTTCCATGATGCATTTTCCATAATCCCATACCGGACAATGGAAAAGCAAATCAACTCCTTTGACTTTCCCTCGCGCAGTTTAGAGGAAGAGGACAGGACAAGGAGTCTGCGTCCATAGCTAGCACAGACCCAAACACACCACTAACTCGCCACATGACTGAGAGGTGGCTTGAGCCCTGTATCCAGTAGCTGGTAGCCCCATGCTCTAAATGGTTCCAATGCGTCGGTCTAGGAAGGATGAAGAACCGAGTCCGCACCGCTGAGACTCGAACCCGAAGTGTAGACTATGCCAGGCCGGTACCCTTCCGGCCGCTTGCAGACGTGTCCAAATCTGAGCCGTATTCACAGGCAGCACACAAAGAATGCAGCCAACATCCGGTGCATCCTGGGCTGTGTGTGTCTGTGGAGCGGGTGGTATGTGACATGCCTGTGACAGTACAGAGCCCCCACACTTTCAAATACTCTGTCACAGTCACCCCACGACAAGAAGCAGAGAGGCCTCACAACAAAAAGGGAAGACTAGCCCACACTGCGAAGTGCTTGCCATCATTTCCAATAAAGATGTGTACACAGAGCACGAGGTAACGGCCTTTCGAAGGAGTCAAGATGGCCATACCAGCAAGAGAGGGGAAAACATCAAGCACAGTCCTCCCCTCTCCTTACCTTCCCCCAGATAATGCAGCCAACATCCGGTGCATCCTGGGCCGTGTGTCTCTGAGGAGCGGGTGGTATGTGACATGCCTGCGACAGAACAGAGCCCCCGCACTTTCAAATACTCTGTCACAGTCACCCCACGACAAGAAGCAGAGAGGCCTCACAACAAAAGGGAAGGCTAGCCCATACTGCCAAGTCGAATCAAGATGGCCAAAACAGGAGGAGAGGGGAAAAACATCAAGCCCAGTCCTTCCCTCTCCTTACCTTCCCCCGGGCCGTGCAGGACCCGGGACACAATGCTCACGCTGCGGTCCGGAGCCCAGCAAAGAACCGAGCGAGGCAATCCAGCTCAACTGTGACCCCAAGCCCTGCAGGGGGCCCAGGAGCAGCGCCGCACCTGAGGGAGCCGAGGGCCCCGCCACACAGCCCCCCCCAGGGGGCCAGCAATCGGTGCTCCCTGGTGCCCCGCACCGGGAAGAAAAAGTCCAACCTGCCAGAGGCAGGAAAAATTAAAACTGAGTGACATGGATGTGGGGGAGGAGTTATAGAGATTTAAAGAAATAGAAGAAGGTCCTGTGTCGGAGGCAGGTGCCTCATGAAGTAAGTACTGGGACGAGGAAGAGTGGACGTGGAGGTAATGGGAGCATGTGCTGCCAATGGCGAGAGAGAATGGGTATTGTGCTGCCAGTGGTGAGGGAGAATGGGAGCCTGTGCTGCCAATGGCGTGGGAGAATGGGAGCATGTGATGCCAATGGCGAGGTGGAATGGGAGCCTGTGCTGCCAATGGCGATGGAGAATGGGTCCCTGTGCTGCCAAGGGCGAGGGGGAATGGGAGCCTGTGCTGCCAATGGCGAGGGAGAATGGGAGCATGTGCTGCCAATGGCGATGGAGAATGGGAGCCTGTGCTGCCAATGGCGAGAGAGAATGGGTATTGTGCTGCCAATGGCGATGGAGAATGGGAGCTGCTAATGGCGAAGGAGAATGGGAGCTGCTAATGGCGAAGGAGAATGGGAGCCTGTGCTGCCAAAGGCGAGGGAGAATGGGAGCATGTGCTGCCCATGGCGAGAGAGAATGGGTATTGTGCTGCCAGTGGTGAGGGAGAATGGGAGCCTGTGCTGCCAATGGCGTGGGAGAATGGGAGCATGTGATGCCAATGGCGAGGTGGAATGGGAGCCTGTGCTGCCAATGGCGATGGAGAATGGGTCCCTGTGCTGCCAAGGGCGAGGGGGAATGGGAGCCTGTGCTGCCAATGGCGAGGGAGAATGGGAGCATGTGCTGCCAATGGCGATGGAGAATGGGAGCCTGTGCTGCCAATGGCGAGAGAGAATGGGTATTGTGCTGCCAATGGCGATGGAGAATGGGAGCTGCTAATGGCGAAGGAGAATGGGAGCTGCTAATGGCGAAGGAGAATGGGAGCCTGTGCTGCCAAAGGCGAGGGAGAATGGGAGCATGTGCTGCCCATGGCGAGGGAGAATGGGAGCATGTGCTGCCAATGGCGAGGGAGAATGGGAGCATGTACTGCCAATGGCGAGAGAGAATGGGTATTGTGCTGCCAGTGGCGAGGGAGAATGGGAGCCTGTGCTGCCAGTGGCGAGGGAGAATGGGAGCATGTGCTGCCAATGGCGAGGGGGAATGGGAGCCTGTGCTGCCAGTGGCGATGGAGAATGGGAGCCTGTGCTGGCAATGGCGAGGGGGAATGGGAGCCTGTGCTGCCAATGGCGAGGGAGAATGGGAGCATGTGCTGCCAATGGCGAGGGAGAATGGGAGCATGTGCTGCCAATGGCGATGGAGAATGGGAGCCTGTGCTGCCAATGGCGAGGGAGAATGGGAGCCTGTGCTGCCAATGGCGATGGAGAATGGGAGCCTGTGCTGCCAATGGCGAGGGAGAATGGGAGCATGTGCTGCCAATGGCGAGGGGGAATGGGAGCCTGTGTTGCCAATGGCGTTGGAGAATGGGAACCTGTGCTGCCAATGGCGAGGGAGAATGGGAGCATGTTCTGCCAATGGCGAAGGGAGAATGGGGGCATGCGCTGCGAATGGCGAGGGAGAATGGGAGCATGTGCTGCCAATGGCGAGGGAGAATGGGAGCCTGTGCTGCCAATGGCGAGGGGGAATGGGAGCCTGTGCTGCCAATGGAGAGGGAGAATGGGAGCAGTGTTGCCAATGGCGAGGGATAATGGGAACATGTGCTGCCAATGGCGATGGAGAATGGGAGTCTGTGCTGCCAATGGCGAGGGAGAATGGGAGCCTGTGCTGCCAATGGCGATTTTGAATGGGAGCCTGTGCTGCCAATGGCGAGGGAGAATGGGAGCCTGTGCTGCCAATGGCGATGGAGAATGGGAGCCTGTGCTGCCAATGGCGAGGGGGAATGGAAGCCTGTGCTGCCAATGGCGATGGAGAATGGGAGCCTGTGCTGCCAATGGCGAGGGAAAATGGGAGCCTGTGCTGCCAATGGCGATGGAGAATGGGAGCATGTTCTGCCAATGGCGAGGGAGAATGGGAGCCTGTGCTGCCAATGGCGATGGAGAATGGGAGCCTGTGCTGCCAATGACGAGGGGGAATGGGAGTCTGTGCTCCCAATGGCGAGGGGGAATGCTCTGATTACTTACCGGTAATCTTCATTACTCCTAGTCCTACTCTTCCTCGTCACAGTACTTACTTCATTAGGCACCTGCCTCCGACACAGGACCTTCTTCTATTTCTTTAAATCTCTATAACTCCTCCCCCACATCCATGTCACTCAGTTTCATATTACCAAGCCGGAGCATGGGACCTTCCCCGGAGGGAGGGTGAGGAGGGTCGTCAGTACTGTGACGAGGAAGAGTAGGACTAGGAGTAATGGAGATTACCGGTAAGTAATCAGAGCATTACCTCCACGTCCACTCTTCCTCGTCCCAGTACTTACTTCATGAGGTATACCAAAGCAGCAACAGGGAAAAGGTCCCAATGAGACACAGAGCCAAAAACAGTGCAGCAAAACACACCCACAATAACTCTTAAATCACATCCCCACAGACAAAACTCCAACCACGAAGGAACCAACCCCCGAGTGGGAGAAACTCAACCCATAGCGGTTGATGAAAATGCCTAGACCAGCCAAGGCGGCAGCCATACAAATCTCTTGCAGAGAAAAACCCTCCTTGCATCGGCCCAGGAAGCCGCCAAACCCCTGGCAGACCGCCCCCGATTGTGCGCAGGCACAGGCAGGCCAGAAGCCACATAGGCCCTAGAGATCACAACCCGGAACCACCGGAAAATGGAAACCACAGATGCGTTATGCCCAGCCCCAGCCGGACCACAAGCAATCAGAAGACTATCAGATTGGTGGAAAAAGCAAACCAAGCCAAATACTCCAACGCGTCCCGTCGGACATCAATGTTAAGCCGAGCCACCTCCTCAGGCGTTCTTGGATCATGAAAGAAGTCAGGGAGAACCAGACCCTGAGAGGTGTGAAAACCGAGAGACAACTGAAGGGAGAAACATCGGACCACACCCCGGCACCACCGAGTCGGGCAGCACCCTCAGGAAAGGAGCGTGACATAAGAGAGCCCCAATCTCCCCAAGCCTACGGGCAGAAGTGAGGGCAATAAGAAAAGCAGATTTCAGTGTAAGATGTTTGATATCAATCTCGGAAATGGGCTCAAAAGGAGGCCCGTGAAGGAACCGTAATACAAGAGGGAGATCCCAAGAGGAAAGCCCATTATCAGCACAAGGACGGGAAGAAGAAAAACCCTGGATCAATTTCCCCACCAACACTTCCCCATCCAAGTGACCGTCCGAGTCCCCCAAAAGTAATTTCATGGAGGCCTACTGAGAGTGAAGCCTGGAAAAACTGCCAGGCCCCTGTCAAAACCCCTCCTGGAGGAACTGAAGGATAGCAAAGGCCAGAACGCAGGGGAGGGATCCCAGACCGCCCATACCAGTCTCGGAAATGGCCCCAGTGTCTGCCTAACACCTTCAGAGTGGAGGGTCTAAGAGTATCCATTTGGACCCAACTACAGGATCTGAGAACCCCTGAGATATCAACCTAGACTGAGCAATAGCCACACCGCCCATTGCATCTGGTGGAATTCCAACCGCAGATCCCCTTGAAGGGGACACGGCCACCTCGGAACCAGCCAAGGTTCCTAGGACCGAAGCTCCAACAGAGAGGGGAGCCAACTCCGGCGGGACCAGAACGGAGCTAACAACAACACAGTCACCCTGGACACTCTGATGCGCCAAACCACCCGGGGCAGAAGGGGAATAGGCGGAAAGGCATAAAGGAAAACCCCAAGGCCACTGTACAGAGAGGGCGTCCATCCCCCAATCCCCTCAGCCTGAAACCTAGAGCAGAAGAGGGGAACTTCTGCTGAGGCCGGGGATGCAAACAGGTCTAGAACCAGGGACCCTAATCTGACACAGGTCACCGCAAAGACCTGGGCCAACAGGACCAGTTCCGCAGAGGAGTGAAAACCGGCGTCTGAGAAGATCCGCTTGAACATTGTCCACCCTTCTGATACGTGAGGCCACCAGAGACACCAGATGAGAGTCCTCCCAGGTGCCTATCAGCGCTGCCAGAGCATTCAAGGAGTGGCCGGAACCCCTTTTACAGTTGACATATGCCAAGGCCGTCGTATTGTCCGATCGGACCAAAAACCGCCGACCGTCCAGCAACTCCTCGAAGTACACCACAGCTTGGACAATGGCACAACTCTTGCCAATTGGATGATCGCCGGCTCTCCCCAGATCTCACAACCCTTGAGCTGAGAGGACCCCCAATGTAGACCCTTTCTGCTGGTGTTGGTAGTAGGAGAGGCCACAGGAGGAAGGACCATGCACACCTCAGCCTGTAGACCTGAAACCCCCCGCCACCATAGCAGGGACACTCGCAGCGCTGGGGACACTGAAAACAAAACTACGAAAGCTGAGATGTCGGGAGCCAGTGGGAGAGAGTATAAGACACCAGGAGACGTAACCGAAGACGGGCTCAAAGAACTGGAAAACATGCAAGACGCCACGTGCCCCGTAACTTCAGCAACAGGCGAGCCGAGACATACTGCCTTCTGAGAACCCAGCCCAGAACAGCCAGCAAGCGCCCCCCCTGCACAACATCCAGAGTACGCTCTCCTCAGACGTCCGGACAAGCAGTGCAGGGTCTTGAGACCCATAAGCAGGTGACACATCCTAGAAGGCATAGGGACCAGGAACACCCGCAAGTAGAAAACTTGACCCTGAACAGGGAGAGGAACGGGCAAGACGGTAACCCACAACAACCGTTCGGAGAGAACGGATCCTATGGCCAACTACTTGGACCGTGAGCTGGGTACCAAAGTCCTAACCATGCAAACCTGGACAGGAGGAGACAGGAACGGCAACTGATACCCCCTCCAGAAGGAGCCCATTACCCAGGAAGCCGAACCCCACCGGTCCCATACACCTCCAAGAAGATAGAGACGAGGAGCCAGGGAAAACCGCCAGTCACTGCACTTGCACCAGAGGGAAATCACAGGACGTTGAAACAGGCCTGCGCCACAATATAACAGCATGCTTGTCAGCCCACAAAAAGATCTGACCTATCAAAAGGAAGATACTGGACAGCCCAGAAGTCCAGCAGACTATGGCCCCCTCAGCTGACAGAGGAGCCACCAGGCTGGCGTCAAAAGGGCAGAGTACTGTCACAAAGCGGGGCAAAGCAATCCATCCCGGATAGCCGACATCAAAGGCAACCCCCTACCTGAGGTATGCCTATACTGGAAAACCCACTGAAGTGACATCCCCCTCCACCAGGGGCTCTGAGAACCCCTCTAAGCACAGACATGTGCCACCATGTGCCCTATCACTTCCCACAAGTCTGAGAGGAGGCGTGAAAGCAACACGTCGGCACCGGAGGACCTAGGCCCTAAAAGAAGAGACACTGGGAACCCCCTGCATTGCCGTTACTTCCATGATGCATTTTCCATAATCCCATGCCGGACAAGGGAAAAGCAAATCAACTCCTTCGACTTCCCCTCGCGCAGTTTAGAGGAAGAGGACAGGACAAGGAGTCTGCGTCCATAGCTAGCACAGACCCAAACACACCACTAACAAGCCACATGACTGAGAGGTGGCTTGAGCCCTGTATCCAGTAGCTGGTAGCCCCATGCTCTAGATCGTTCCAATGCGTCGGTCTAGGAAGGTTGAAGGACCGAGTCAGCACCGCCGATACTCGAACCCGAAGTGTAGACTATGCCAGGCCGGTACCCTTCCGGCCGCTTGCAGACGTGTCCAAATCTGCGCCGTATTCACAGGCAGCACGCAAGGAATGCAGCCAACATCCGGTGCATCCTGGGCTGTGTGTGTCTGAGGAGCGGGTGGTATGTGACATGCCTGTGACAGTACAGAGCCCCCACACTTTCAAATACTCTGTCACAGACACCCCACGACAAGAAGCAGAGAGGCCTCACAACAAAAAGGGAAGGCTAGCCCATACTGCCAAGTGCTTGCCATCATTTCCAATAAAGATGTGCACACAAGGCACGAGGAAAACGGCATGTTGAAGGAGTCAAGATGGCCATACCAGAAGGAGAGGGGGAAAATATCAAGCACAGTCCTCCCCTCTCCTTACCTTCCCCCAGATAATGCAGCTAACATCCGGTGCATCCTGGGCCGTGTGTCTGAGGAGCAGGTGGTATGTGACATGCCTGCGACAGAACAGAGCCCCCGCACTCCCAAAGACTCTCTGCCACTGTCACCCCACGACAAGAAGCAGAGAGGCCTCACAACAAAAGGGAAGGCCAGCCCATGCTGCCAAGTCGAATCAAGACGGCCAAAACAGGAGGAGAGGGGAAAAACATCAAGCCCAGTCCTCCCCTCTCCTTACCTTCCCGGGGCCGTGCAGGACCCGGGACACAATGCTCACGCTGCGGTCCGGAGCCCAGCAAAGAACCGAGCGAGGCAATCCAGCTCAACTGTGACCCCAAGCCCCGCAGTGGGCCCAGGAGCAGCGCCGCACCTGAGGGAGCCGAGGGCCCCGCCACACAGCCCCCCCCCAGGGGGCCAGCAATCAGTGCTCCCTGGTGCCCCGCACCGGGAAGAAAAAGTCCAACCTGCCGGAGGCAGGAAAAATTAAACTGAGTGACATGGATGTGGGGGAGGAGTTATAGAGATTTAAAGAAATAGAAGAAGGTCCTGTGTCGGAGGCAGGTGCCTCATGAAGTAAGTACTGGGACGAGGAAGAGTGGACGTGGAGGTAATGGGAGCCTGTGCTGCCAATGGCGAGAGAGAATGGGGGCATGTGCTGCCAATGGCGAGGGAGAATGGGGGCATGTGCTGCCAATGGCGAGGGAGAATGCTCTGATTACTTACCGGTAATCTTCATTACTCCTAGTCTTACTCTTCCTCGTCACAGTACTTACTTCATGAGGCACCTGCCTCCGACACAGGACCTTCTTCTATTTCTTTAAATCTCTATAACTCCTCCCCCACATCCATGTCACTCAGTTTCATATTACCAAGCCGGAGCATGGGACCTTCCCCGGAGGGAGGGTGAGGAGGGTCGTCAGTACTGTGACAAGGAAGAGTAGGACTAGGAGTAATGAAGATTACCGGTAAGTAATCAGAGCATTACCTCCACGTCCACTCTTCCTCGTCCCAGTACTTACTTCATGAGGTATACCAAAGCAGCAACGGGGAAAAGGTCCCAATGAGACAGAGCCAAAAACAGTGCAGCAAAACACACCCACAATAACTCTTAAATCACATCCCCACAGACAAAACTCCAACCACGAAGGAACCAACCCCGAGTGGGAAAAGCTCAACCCATAGCGGTTGATGAAAATGCCTAGACCAGCCAAGGCGGCAGCCATACAAATCTCTTGCAGAGAAAAACCCTCCTTGCATCGGCCCAGGAAGCCACCAAACCCCTGGCAGACCGCCCCCGATTGTGCGCAGGCAGGCCAGAAGCCACATAGGCCCTAGAGATCACAACCCGGAACCACCGGAAAATGGAAACCACAGATGCGTTATGCCCAGCCCCAGCCGGACCACAAGCAATCAGAAGACTATCAGATTGGTGGAAAAAGCAAACCAAGCCAAATACTCCAACGCGTCCCGTCGGACATCAATGTTAAGCCGAGCCACCTCCTCAGGCGTTCTTGGATCATGAAAGAAGTCAGGGAGAACCAGACCCTGAGAGGTGTGAAAACCGAGAGACAACTGAAGGGAGAAACATCGGACCACACCCCGGCACCACCGAGTCTGGCAGCACCCTCAGGAAAGGAGCGTGACATAAGAGAGCCCCAATATCCCCAAGCCTACGGGCAGAAGTGAGGGCAATAAGAAAAGCAGATTTCAGTGTAAGATGTTTGATATCAATCTCGGAAATGGGCTCAAAAGGAGGCCCGTGAAGGAACCGTAATACAAGAGGGAGATCCCAAGAGGAAAGCCCTTTATCAGCACAAGGACGGGAAGAAGAAAAACCCTGGATCAATTTCCCCACCAACACCTCCCCATCCAAGTGACCGTCAGAGTCCCCCAAAAGTAATTTCATGGAGGCCTACTGAGAGCGAAGCCTGGAAAAACTGCCAGGCCCCTGTCAAAACCCCTCCTGGAGGAACTGAAGGATAGCAGAGGCCAGAACGCAGGGGAGGGATCCCAGACCGCCCATACCAGTCTCGGAAATGGCCCCAGTGTCTGCCTAACACCTTCAGAATGGAGGGTCTAAGAGCATCCATTTGGACCCAACTACAGGATCTGAGAACCCCTGAGATATCAACCTAGACTGAGCAATAGCCACACCGCCCATTGCATCTGGTGGAATTCCAACCGCAGATCCCCTTGAAGGGGACACGGCCACCTCGGAACCAGCCAAGGTTCCTAGGACCGAAGCTCCAACAGAGAGGGGAGCCAACTCCGGCGGGACCAGAACGGAGCTAACAACAACACAGTCACCCTGGACACTCTGATGCGCCAAACCACCCGGGGCAGAAGGGGAATAGGCGGAAAGGCATAAAGGAAAACCCCAAGGCCACTGTACAGAGAGGGCGTCCATCCCCCAATCCCCTCAGCCTGAAACCTAGAGCAGAAGAGGGGAACTTCTGCTGAGGCCGGGGATGCAAACAGGTCTAGAACCAGGGACCCTAATCTGACACAGGTCACCGCAAAGACCTGGGCCAACAGGACCAGTTCCGCAGAGGAGTGAAATCCGGCGTCTGAGAAGATCCGCTTGAACATTGTCCACCCTTCTGATACGTGAGGCCACCAGATGAGAGTCCTCCCAGGTGCCTATCAGCGCTGCCAGAGCATTCAAGGAGTGGCCGGAACCCCTTTGCAGTTGACATATGCCAAGGCCGTCGTATTGTCCGATCGGACCAAAAACCGCTGACCGTCCAGCAACTCCTCGAAGTACACCAGAGCTTGGACAATGGCACAACTCTTGCCAATTGGATGATCGCCCGCTCTCCCCAGATCTCACAACCCTTGAGCTGAGAGGACCCCCAATGTAGACCCTTTCTGCTGGTGTTGGTAGTAGGAGAGGCCACAGGAGGAAGGACCATGCACACCTCAGCCTGTAGACCTGAAACCCCCCGCCACCATAGCAGGGACACTCGCAGCTCTGGGGACACTGAAAACAAAACTACGAAAGCTGAGATGTCGGGAGCCAGTGGGAGAGAGTATAAGACACCAGGAGACGTAACCGAAGACGGGCTCAAGGAACTGAAAAACATGCAAGACGCCACGTGCCCCGTAACTTCAGCAACAGGCGAGCCGAGACATACTGCCTTCTGAGAACCCAGCCCAGAACAGCCAGCAAGCGCCCCCCCTGCACAACATCCAGAGTACGCTCTCCCCAGACGTCCGGACAAGCAGTGCAGGGTCTTGAGACCCATAAGCAGGTGACACATCCTAGAAGGCATAGGGACCAGGAACACCCGCAAGTAGAAAACTTGACCCTGAACAGGGAGAGGAACGGGCAAGACGGTAACCCACAACAACCGTTCGGAGAGAACGGATCCCATGGCCAACTACTTGGACCGTGAGCTGGGTACCAAAGTCCTAACCATGCAAACCTGGACAGGAGGAGACAGGAACGGCAACTGATACCCCCTCCAGAAGGAGCCCATTACCCAGGAAGCCGAACCCCACCGGTCCCATACACTTCCGAGAAGATAGAGACGAGGAGCCAGGGAAAACCGCCAGTCACTGCACTTGCACCAGAGGGAAATCACAGGACGTTGAAACAGGCCTGCACCACAATATAACAGCATGCTTGTCAGCCCACAAAAAGATCTGACCTATCAAAAGGAAGATACTGGACAGCCCAGAAGTCCAGCAGACTATGGCCCCCTCAGCTGACAGAGGAGCCACCAGGCTGGCGTCAAAAAGGCAGAGTACTGTCACAAAGCGGGGCAAAGCAATCCATCCCGGATAGCCGACATCAAAGGCAACCCCCTACCTGAGGTATGCCTATACTGGAAAACCCACTGAAGTGACATCCCCCTCCACCGGCACCAGGGGCTCTGAGAACCCCTCTAAGCACAGACATGTGCCACCATGTGCCCTATCACTTCCCACAAGTCTGAGAGGAGGCGTGAAAGCAACACGTCGGCACCGGAGGACCTAGGCCCTAAAAGAAGAGACACTGGGAACCCCCTGCATGGCCGTTACTTCCATGATGCATTTTCCATAATCCCATGCCGGACAAGGGAAAAGCAAATCAACTCCTTCGACTTTCTCTCGCGCAGTTTAGAGGAAGAGGACAGGACAAGGAGTCTGCGTCCATAGCTAGCACAGACCCAAACACACCACTAACACCCCACATGACTGAGAGGTGGCTTGAGCCCTGTATCCAGTAGCTGGTAGCCCCATGCTCTAAATGGTTCCAATGCGTCGGTCTAGGAAGGATGAAGGACCGAGTCAGCACCGCTGAGACTCGAACCCGAAGTGTAGACTATGCCAGGCCGGTACCCTTCCGGCCGCTTGCAGACGTGTCCAAATCTGCGCCGTATTCACCGGCAGCACGCAAGGAATGCAGCCAACATCCGGTGCACCTGGGCTGTGTGTCTCTGAGGAGCGGGTGGTATGTGACATGCCTGCGACAGAAAAGAGCCCCTGCACTTTCAAATACTCTGTCATAGTCACCCCACGACAAGAAGCAGAGAGGCCTCACAACAAAAAGGAAGGCTTAGCCCATACTGCCAAGTGCTTGCCATCATTTCCAATAAAGATGTGCACACAAGGCACGAGGAAAACGGAATGTTGAAGGAGTCAAGATGGCCATACCAGCAGGAGAGGGGAAAAATATCAAGCACAGTCCTCCCCTCTCCTTACCTTCCCCCAGATAATGCAGCTAACATCCGGTGCATCCTGTGCTGTGTGTGTCTGAGGAGCGGGTGGTATGTGACATGCCTGCGACAGAACAGAGCCCCCGCACTCCCAAAGACTCTCTGCCACTGTCACCCCACGACAAGAAGCAGAGAGGCCTCACAACAAAAGGGAAGGCTAGCCCATACTGCCAAGTCGAATCCAGACGGCCAAAACAGGAGGAGAGGGGAAAAACATCAAGCCCAGTCCTCCCCTCTCCTTACCTTCCCGGGGCCGTGCAGGACCCGGGACACAATGCTCACGCTGCGGTCCGGAGCCCAGCAAAGAACCGAGCGAGGCAATCCAGCTCAACTGTGACCCCAAGCCCCGCAGGGGGCCCAGGAGCAGCGCCGCACCTGAGGGAGCCGAGGGCCCCGCCACACAGCCCCCCCAGGGGGCAAGCAATCGGTGCTCCCTGGTGTCCCGCACCGGGAAGAAAAAGTCCAACCTGCCGGAGGCAGGAAAAATTAAAACTGAGTGACATGGATGTGGGGGAGGAGTTATAGAGATTTAAAGAAATAGAAGAAGGTCCTGTGTCGGAGGCAGGTGCCTCATGAAGTAAGTACTGGGACGAGGAAGAGTGGACGTGGAGGTAATGGGAGCATGTGCTGCCAATGGAGAGGGAGAATGGGAGCCTGTGCTGCCAATGGAGAGGGGGGATGGGAGCCTGTGCTGCGAATGGCGATGGAGAATGGGAGCCTGTGCTGCCAATGGCGATGGAGAATGGGAGCCTGTGCTGCCAATGGCGATGGAGAATGGGAGCCTGTGCTGTCAATGGTGAGGGAGAATGGGAGCATGCGCTGCCAATGGCGAGGGAGAATGGGAGCCTGTGCTGCCAATGGCAAGGGAGAATGGGAGCCTGTGCTGCCAATGGCGATGGAGAATGGGAGCCTGTGCTGCCATGGCGAGGGAGAATGGGAGCCTGTGCTGCCAATGGCGAGGGAGAATGGGAGCCTGTGCTGCCAATGGCGAGGGAGAATGGGAGCCTGTGCTGCCAATGGCGAGGGAGACTGGGGGCATGCGCTGCCAATGGCGTTGGAGAATGGGAGCCTGTGCTGCCAATGGCGAGGGAGAATGGGAGCATGTTCTGCCAATGGCGAGGGAGAATGGAGGCATGTGCTGCGAATGGCGAGGGAGAATGGGAGCATGTGCTGCCAATGGCGAGGGAGAATGGGAGCCTGTGCTGCCAATGGAGAGGGAGAATGGGAGACTGTGCTGCCAATGGCGAGGGGGAATGGGAGCCTGTGCTGCCAATGGAGAGGGAGAATGGGAGCATGTGTTGCCAATGGCGAGGGATAATGGGAGCATGTGCTGCCAATGGCGATGGAGAATGGGAGCCCGTGCTGCCAATGGAGAGGGAGAATGGGGGCATGTGCTGCCAATGGCGAGGGAGAATGGGAGCATGTGCTGCCAATGGCGAGGGAGAATGGGAGCATGTGCTGCCAATGGCGATGGAGAATGGGGGCATGTGCTGCCAATGGCGAGGGAGAATGGGAGCATGTGCTGCCAATGGAGAGGGAGAATGGGAGCCTGTGCTGCCAATGGCGAGGGAGAATGGGAGCCTGTGCTGCCAATGGCAAGGGAGAATGGGAGCCTGTGCTGCCAATGGCGATGGAGAATGGGAGCCTGTGCTGCCAATGACGAGGGGGAATGGGAGCCTGTGCTGCCAATGGCGATGGAGAATGGGAGCCTGTGCTGCCAATGGCGAGGGAGAATGGGAGCATGTGCTGCCAATGGCGAGGGGGAATGGAAGCTTGTGCTGCCAATGGCGAGGGAGAATGGGAGCATGTTCTGCCAATGGCGAGGGAGAATGGAGGCATGTGCTGCGAATGGCGAGGGAGAATGGAGGCATGTGCTGCGAATGGCGAGGGAGAATGGGAGCATGTGCTGCCAATGGCGAGGGAGAATGGGAGCCTGTGCTGCCAATGGAGAGGGAGAATGGGAGACTGTGCTGCCAATGGCGAGGGGGAATGGGAGCCTGTGCTGCCAATGGAGAGGGAGAATGGGAGCATGTGTTGCCAATGGCGAGGGATAATGGGAGCATGTGCTGCCAATGGCGAGGGAGAATGGGAGCCCGTGCTGCCAATGGCGAGGGAGAATGGGGGCATGTGCTGCCAATGGCGAGGGAGAATGGGAGCATGTGCTGCCAATGGCGAGGGAGAATGGGAGCATGTGCTGCCAATGGCGAGGGAGAATGGGGGCATGTGCTGCCAATGGCGAGGGAGAATGGGAGCATGTGCTGCCAATGGAGAGGGAGAATGGGAGCCTGTGCTGCCAATGGAGAGGGAGAATGGGAGCCTGTGCTGCCAATGGCGATGGAGAATGGGAGCCTGTGCTGCCAATGGCGATGGAGAATGGGAGCCTGTGCTGCCAATGACGAGGGGGAATGGGAGCCTGTGCTGCCAATGGCGATGGAGAATGGGAGCCTGTGCTGCCAATGGCGAGGGAGAATGGGAGCATGTGCTGCCAATGGCGAGGGGGAATGGAAGCTTGTGCTGCCAATGGCGATGGAGAATGGGAGCATGTTCTGCCAATGGCGATGGAGAATGGGAGCCTGTGCTGCCAATGGCGAGGGAGAATGGGAGCCTGTGCTGCCAATGACGAGGGGGAATGGGAGTCTGTGCTCCCAATGGCGAGGGGGAATGGGAGCCTGTGCTGCCAATGGCGAGGGAGAATGGGAGCCTGTGCTGCCAATGGCGAGGGAGAATGGGGGCATGTGCTGCCAATGGCGAGGGAGAATGGGAGCATGTGCTGCCAATGGCGAGGGAGAATGGGGGCATGTGCTGCCAATGGCGAGGGAGAATGGGAGCATGTGCTGCCAATGGAGAGGGAGAATGGGAGCCTGTGCTGCCAATGGAGAGGGAGAATGGGAGCCTGTGCTGCGAATGGCAATGGAAAATGGGAGCCTGTGCTGCCAATGGCGATGGAGAATGGGAGCCTGTGCTGCCAATGACGAGGGGGAATGGGAGCCTGTGCTGCCAATGGCGAGGGAGAATGGGAGCATGTGCTGCCAATGGCGATGGAGAATGGGAGCCTGTGCTGCCAATGGCGATGGAGAATGGGTATTGTGCTGCCAATGGCGATGGAGAATGGGAGCTGCCAATGGCGAAGGAGAATGGGAGCCTGCGCTGCCAAAGGCGAGGGAGAATGGGAGCATGTGCTGCCCATGGCGAGGGAGAATGGGAGCATGTGCTGCCCATGGCGAGGGAGAATGGGAGCATGTGCTGCCCATGGCGAGGGAGAATGGGAGCATGTGCTGCCAATGGCGAGGGAGAATGGGTATTGTGCTGCCAGTGGGAGGGAGAATGGGAGCCTGTGCTGCCAATGGCGAGGGAGAATGGGAGCATGTGCTGCCAATGGCGAGGGGGAATGGGAGCCTGTGCTGCCAATGGCGATGGAGAATGGGAGCCTGTGCTGGCAATGGCGAGGGGGAATGGGAGCATGTGCTGCCAATGGCGAGGGAGAATGGGAGCATGTGCTGCCATTGGCGATGGAGAATGGGAGCCTGTGCTGCCAATGGCGAGGGAGAATGGGAGCCTGTGCTGCCAATGGCGATGGAGAATGGGAGCCTGTGCTGCCAATGGTGAGGGAGAATGGGAGCATGTGCTGCCAATGGCGAGGGGGAATGGGAGCCTGTTTTGCCAATGGCGAGGGAGAATGGGAGCATGCGCTGCCAATGACGAGGGAGAATGGGAGCCTGTGCTCCCAATGGCGAGGGAGAATGGGGGCATGCGCTGCCAATGGCGTTGGAGAATGGGAGCCTGTGCTGCTAATGGCGAGGGAGAATGGGAGCATGTTCTGCCAATGGCGAGGGAGAATGGGGGCATGTGCTGCGAATGGCGAGGGAGAATGGGAGCATGTGCTGCCAATGGCGAGGGAGAATGGGAGCATGTGCTGCCAATGGCGAGGGAGAATGGGAGCCTGTGCTGCCAATGGAGAGGGGGAATGGGAGCCTGTGCTGCCAATGGCGAGGGGGAATGGGAGCCTGTGCTGCCAATGGAGAGGGAGAATGGGAGCATGTGCTGCCAATGGCGAGGGATAATGGGAGCATGTGCTGCCAATGGCGATGGAGAATGGGAGCCTGTGCTGCCAATGGCGAGGGAGAATGGGAGCCTGTGCTGCCAATGGCGAGGGAGAATGGGAGCCTGTGCTGCCAATGGCGATGGAGAATGGGAGCCTGTGCTGCCAATGGCGAGGGAGAATGGGAGCATGTGCTGCCAATGGCGAGGGGGAATGGAAGCTTGTGCTGCCAATGGCGATGGAGAATGGGAGCCTGTGCTGCCAATGGCGAGGGAGAATGGGAGTCTGTGCTCCCAATGGCGAGGGGGAATGGGAGCATGTGCTGCCAATGGCGATGGAGAATGGGAGCCTGTGCTGCCAATGGCGATGGAGAATGGGAGCCTGTGCTGCCAATGGCGAGGGAGAATGGGAGCCTGTGCTGCCAATGGCGAGGGAGAATGGGAGTCTGTGCTCCCAATGGCGAGGGGGAATGGGAGCATGTGCTGCCAATGGCGAGGGAGAATGGGAGCCTGTGCTGCCAATGGCGAGGGAGAATGGGGGCATGTGCTGCCAATGGCGAGGGGGAATAGGAGCCTGTGCTGCCAATGGCGAGGGAGAATGAGAGCATGTGCTGCCAATGGCGAGGGAAAATGGGGGCATGTGCTGCCAATGGCGAGGGAGAATGGGAGCATGTGCTGCCAATGGAAAGGGAGAATGGGAGCCTGTGCTGCCAATGGAGAGGGGGGATGGGAGCCTGTGCTGCGAATGGCGATGGAGAATGGGAGCCTGTGCTGCCAATGGCGATGTAGAATGGGAGCCTGTGCTGCCAATGGTGAGGGAGAATGGGAGCATGCGCTGCCAATGGCGAGGGAGAATGGGAGCATGTTCTGCCAATGGTGAGGGAGAATGGGAGCCTGTGTTGCCAATGGCGAGAGAGAATGGGAGCATGTGCTGCCAATGGCGAGGGAGAATGGGGGCATGTGCTGCCAATGGCGAGGGAGAATGGGGGCATGTGCTGCCAATGGCGAGGGAGAATGGGAGCATGTGCTGCCAATGGCGAGGGAGAATGGGAGCATGTGCTGCCAATGGCGTGAGAGAATGGGTATTGTGCTGCCAGTGGTGAGGGAGAATGGGAGCCTCTGCTGCCAATGGCGAGGGAGAATGGGAGCCTGTGCTGCCATGGCGAGGGAGAATGGGAGCCTGTGCTGCCACTGGCGAGGGAGAATGGGAGCCTGTGCTG
Source organism: Ambystoma mexicanum (assembly GCF_040938575.1). Classification (NCBI taxonomy): domain Eukaryota; kingdom Metazoa; phylum Chordata; class Amphibia; order Caudata; family Ambystomatidae; genus Ambystoma; species Ambystoma mexicanum. Next base: position 72,363,833 of record NC_090938.1, read on the forward strand.
CCAATGGCGAGGGAGAATGGGAGCCTGTGCTGCCAATGGCGAGGGAGAATGGACCCTTAAACTAAAGCATTAAAGAAGAGAAGTCTGATTACACTGTCTTCGCTCTTCATTCAGTGGCCAGGCGATTCAGGTGGTGGAGAGTTGAAAGGTCACGTGACCCTGCTTGAAATCAATGGACAGTAGAAGCTATAGTAAACCCATCACCAAGAACCTAGCTCGCCCGTCTCTGACCCTATGTAGTCTCCCTCTCCATGTCCTTCTAAGGGTACCCCAAATATTCTATCCTAATATGACCCGTTTTATTGAACCCCGTTAAAGTATTCCCCCTGCTCTACAGCGCTCTGTTCCGTCATAGCTAGGGGTGTGCTGTATAAAACCCAACAAGGCAACCAGTATCACACAGCGCGTCATAGAAGAGTCGGGATTGCTCTAACCTCTCAAACTCCAAAGAGTGCTTTCTGGACATTCCGTTCTGCTGCATTCTTAGAGGCAACCCTTTTGTGACAATTGATCGCTGGCTGCACTCTAAAACCTAACGACCCCCCCCCCCCCCCGCCCCCCTCAGACCCCCGCTACCGGCCCTCTACGGCAGGTTGCCAGTGGTGGAAATGGAAAAAATGTGGTGGGGGATCCCACAACACACGGGGTGAGGGGAGGAGTTTTGGGGGGGGGGGGCGCTGCCCGAGGGGGCGTGCTCTACAGGGGGCGGGGCTCGTAGTTGACATCCAGCAATGCTGGAATACGTAAAAAAATAAATTAAAAAAACGCCTGCAACAGCAGCATTGGCTTTTACTGCCGGCTTTGGCATTGGTGTGTACTGCACAATGCTTGCTACATGTACAACTGAAAGGCATGGGTTGTACATGCAGCGAGCATTGTGCATTACACACCAGTGCCAAAGCCGCGGCAAAATTCAATGCTGCCGTCCCGTGTGCTTTTCTTTTTCTTTTTTTTTTTTTAACGATTCCAGCACGGTTCATGGGCTTGGGCGGCTGACTCTGGCCGGATCCCGAGATCCGGCTCCATATCTGGTGCCGGATCTCAGATCCGCCGAGAGCCGGCCCAATGACCAGCACTGCAGGTTGCAACATAAAGCATCAACTCATTAAAGTTGGCACATACAAATCAATGAAAGATTCCCTTTCGCTTATTCTGCCTTGCCAACCTTCAGAAAAGAGTTTGCTCCATTTTGCATCGTCAAGTCAAACTCTTCCTTCTCGGGCTGTAGCGCTACAACTCCACAAATGGTGCATGGGGGAGCCCAAAAGCAATACAATGATCCCAGGACCCACTTGCATGGGCATGTTGTTATTTATTTTTAGAAACTAAGGGCCCGATTCGTGGAATTGTTCGCACGGTTCAAAGTGACGTTGCACTGGCGACACAAACCCTTATTCATGGAATGTGCAAAGGGTATTGTTGCAGTGCAAAGCCAGTTCCATGAATCAGGGGGGGTGTCGGCAGTGCAAAGTCACTTTGAACCGTGCAAAGAATCCCATGAACCAGGCCCTACACCTTTCATTTGCTTTCATAAAGTGTCTTAAGCGGGTATAGGACAGCGGTTACGTAATGGGCCGAATACCAAAAATGTGTGTAATTCGTTTAATGCTAAAACATTCTAGGTGCATCGCGACACTCAAGATACAGGCTCGGTTTCACAAAAGTATTTTAAAAATCCTTCTAAAAGTTTATAGTCAAAGAACTACTCCTAAAAAGAAGAGACAACAAACCTGGGGCAGTGTTTGGCCGGTTGCATGAAACAGGTCAATAACACCGTGGTGGGTGGCTATGGAGTAATACCCAGGCAGTACTGCCCAGTTCAAAATATTATACTTAGCACACATAACCTTTCCATATGTTGGAGCAGTATAGTTCTAGTAGGTAGCAAATGCCGGTAAGATAGCTCAGTGGGTTGGGCACTCGCTGCTGTGATCTGCAGCTTGCAGGTTTGAGTCCCGGCATGGCCAACTCAGCCTTTCATCCTTCTGAGATCGATAAATGAGTACCAACTTCGGTTGGGATGATAAATATATGTAAATATGTTCTCTGTAAAGCGCTTTGGCTTAAGGCGCTATATAAATAACACATCATTAGCAAAGGCACACAATGGATGTGGCGAGGACGACAAAGCAGCAAATGAACATTTACCTGGTTGAAGTCAAAGGTGTCAAACATTTGCTCAATGTATTTGCTGGAAGCTGGACTTAAATTCTTCAAGCCAAAGAACTGCTTGAACTCATGCTGGGTGAGCTGCCCAGAGGGGCACTCCGTCATGTACTTCTTGTACCACTGGTGGATCTCCGTGGCACTCAGCTCTTCCACCGCCTTGCCGTCCATGTTGCCCATTTTCCGGTCACGAGGTGATCCTGACCAATGGTCTCTGATGGACCAGTCAAAGACTTCAATTTAAGCGCTGTCCTTTTAATTATTTTCTACTTCTTGATATAAGCGCAAAACCCCTTCAAGCTGATATTGTCCTCAATAGGGAGCTAGTTCCTACCCTTGCCTTGAAACCCTCCCAAGCCCTACTGCTGAAGAGATCGCCTTGCTCACAAAGCCTTCTCTCACCGGAAGTAGCTCCTTAAGAAAGCCCTTGCCAATTACATTCCAGCCAATGAGAAGCAACACGGTGATGACCCACTGTGGACAGAGCCAGGCTGAAATTCTAAGAATGAAAAAAAAGGAAAAAAGAAAAGAGCTACCATGTGAAACCTGAAGATTACACGCGACTCAGATGCGATAGCGATAGAGAGGTAATTCCGGGGGGGGGGGGGGGGGCGTAATCTTGTAATCCACTTTGGTGCTGGCTTTGACTGTGACATCAGCGGCAAAAGCACATCCTAAAATAAGCAGAGTGGAGGAATCAAGAGTCCCTGTACGTGCAGGGGGCACCCCGGGGATTAGAAAGGTCACCGGGGCCAGGAGCGCAGAGTTGGTCTGCAGTGGAGCCAGCGGGACTCTGCAAAGGATTAACTAGTGCCACGTGAGGGGAAGGGTGCAGGGGAACCTTGACCTCTTCTTAATGTGGACCTTATGGATTCAGAAAGCATCTTCCTTGCCATTATGAGAGGATTCCCTACTCCTACATTGAGAAAGATTGTATTGGCCCAGCAAAGGAAACTCAGTCCATGGGTAGGGTGACCAGATTTTCAAGACAAAAAAACCGGGGAAGCCAACAACATAAAAGAAGGACTCCAGCCCCCCGACCCTCTGCATAACCGGACCTCCCCCCGACCCCATTCACACAGTATATACATACAAGAGGTGCACTTTGCGTGTTGATAAAAGCATGTAAATACCATGCATGTTACTGATTGAATTGTGTATAATGTTATATTTTTACAATGAACATGCCTGTTATTGGTATTTAGTGCAAGATCAGGTCCGGCCTTAGGGTGGTTGGGGGGGTGAGCCAGGCGACCGCCCTGGGCGCCACGCCCTGCAGGGCGCCATTAGCCACCCACCACACCAGCTCGGGGGAGTCTTTCAAGGGCTCCGCCGAGCTGGCAGAAGGCTGGCAGGCGCCTCACTGTTACCAAATGCGCACGCGGCGGCAGAGTGCATTCAACAACAACCCTCTTCTTATTTTGGGGCAAAAACCTGCACCTCTATGACTTTGATGAAAGTGCACCTCTTTTATTTGAAAGCAGCATTTCAGAGTTTTATTAAAAAAACATTTAAACAACCCGTACAAATTCACTGTAACTATAACATATAGGTCGACTCTGATTTCTTGCCTAGTTTTTGTCTTTTTAATATTTTAATAATGTAATGCATTTGTTTCTTACATTCACATGGAGCGCTTAGAAGATGGAGTTGTCCGGCATGAAGTACAAAGTAAGTCAATAACACTAATAACAGCCTTGTCCCATATGCTTTAGTCACTATTTTAGAAATGTAGCAAGTATTCATTGTTTGTAAAAAAAAATCAACAGTGCGTTTCATTTTAGTTAGAAAACTACATATTTTGGGTGATATTCTTTTCCTTTACACACTTATTTACTAAAAAAAGTGCAGTTGAACTAGGTCAGCCAAATAGAACCTTTCTTACTCCGAAAACGTGACATTTAGACCAGCGTAATAATGATAATAATGTGTTATTTATACAGCGCCTTAATCCATAGTAATAATACGGCACCTGTAATATTGCAGAATGTACAAACACAAATGGGCAAGTTCCTGACATGGGGCCCTGTCAGCAGCAGGACAGATTAAAGGGTTCAACTTTGACCTTTGCCCTTTGAGTTGTATGGAGAAAAGGGCTATCAACCCCGTTAATCCTCATTGCCGTCGAGGTACACATTTGAAGGGGGCGGCCCAGTGGTGAGAACGGGAGCTAGTGGGTGGGAAGCCACGTGGCACAAAAAACACTTCTAGAAGTGGATGGGGCCTCAGGAAACCGACGGTTGATAAAGTCAAGTGTGCAAACTGTAAAGCGGAATGGGAAACAGAACTAGGATCAAGACATGAGAAGAACAAGTTACTTCTTACCTGGTAACGTTCTTTCGATGGGATGTTCCTCCGACGTATTCCTAATCTTTGATAGATCACTTCCAGCTTGGTGGCCTCGGAATTCTTTTTCAGTAGAGGGTGCTGCGCGTCAACGTCCCTCGAGTCGGTGTCCCTCGACAGCCTCTGTATCGGCGCCGACGTCATCATGCGTATAAATAGACTCGTGCAGCGTCCGTTGCTCAGTTCCGTTTTGTAGCTTGGAATTATCTGTTCATGAATTGGTTATTGACCTTGAAGGAGCGTAAGCTGCAACCACAAGGGAAGTTTTACTGAGGGGATGGATAGGAGGGGCGATAAGGAATACGTCAAAGGAACATTCCATCGAAAGAACGTTACCAGGTAAGAAGTAACTTGTTCTTTGAAGGGATTGTGTCCTCCGACGTATTCCTTATCTTTGATAGACTCCCATAGCAGTGGTGTGTAACGGAGGTGGGAGTAAAATTGTCATATTCCCTTTTAAGAGTGAACAGAGTGTAACACAGCTTTGCCAAATCTAGTCTCTTGACTACAGGAGGAATCCAGATTGTAGAATTTAGTAAAGGTATGTGCGGACGACCATGTGGCAGCCGCACATATGTCTCGAATCGGTACCCCTCTCTGGAGGGCCGAAGAGGCTGCGATACCCCTGGTTGAATGAGCTCTAATATTTTGAGGAGGCTCTTTCCCTGCCAATTTGTAACATTCTAGAACGGCTAAGATAATCCATCTGGAGATGGTCTGTTTTGTAATTGGCAATCCTAGTTTGTGCCCTGTGTAACCTATGAATAGTTGGTCTGATTGTCTAATCCTAGCCAGTCTGCTGATATAAAAACTCAAGGCTCGCCTTGGATCCAGCCTATGTAGCCTCTCTTCCTCTTTCCCTGGATGGGGAGGAGGATAGAAAGAGGGTAATGTTATCGTCTGAGTGATGTGGAATTCAGAAACCACCTTTGGGAGAAAATTAGGCTTCACTTGTAGGACAACTTTGTCCTTATGAAAAATTGTATGAGGAGGTTTACAAGATAGGGCTTGTAATTCGCTCACCCTCCCGGCCGATGTCAAAGCCACTAATAAGACAGTTTTAAGGTTGAGAAATCTTAACGAACAAGAGTGGAGTGGTTCGAAAGGAGTACCCATCAGGAAATTCAAAACTAAATTTAAGTCCCATAAGGGAACTTGGAACGGTCTCGGGGGATAGCCATTAGTTAACCCCTTCAGAAATTGTATTACTAATGGTCATTTGAAATATGATGGTTCCTCTGCAGTGCGCTTGAAGATCGACAGCGCTGCAAGGTGGCCCTTGATTGTACCAACTTGAAGACCTGAATTCGCCAAATAGAGTAGAAAGGATAGCACCATTGGTGTACTACATGAAAAAGGGTCAATATTCTTTTCTCTACACCAGCTGCAAAACTTGTTCCAACGGCGGCGGTATAAAGTCTTTGTTGATGGCTTTCTAGCCGAAAGCAACACCTCCATGATGTCATCTGGGAGGTCCCAATCCTTGTATCTCAACCTTTCAGAAATCATGCATGAAGGTTGAGAGTTCAGATGGCTGGATGGAGAACCTGACCTCCCTTCTGCGAGAGAAGATCCTCCCTGTGTGGAAGACGAATTGGAGGGCAGATGGACATGTCCAGAAGGTCCGGGTACCATATTCTCCTGGCCCAGTCTGGGGCAATTAGGATCATAGTCTTTCGGAATCTTCTCAACCTCCTGATCATCTGAGGAATGACAGGGACTGGAGGAAATGCGTACAGAAGTTGAAACTCCCAGCCCACTACGAACGCGTCCCCTAGAGCTCCTCTCGGGGGAAATTCCCTTGAGCAAAACTGATCGCACTTCCTGTTGATATTGGTGGCGAACAGATCCACTTGAGGGGTTCCCCAAAGGGCGAAGATCTCTTGAAGGACTTCCTGAGCTATCTCCCACTCGTGAGAGACTGTGTTCTGCCTGCTCAGAGCGTCCACTGTCAAGTTCTTCTCTCCGGCTAAGTGAACTGCCGATAGAGAGATTCCTTCTTGGATTGCCCAAAACCAGTGCTTTACAATAAAGTTTATTTTTCTTCCAAAATCAGTGCGTCTGTGCTCTGGTTGAAAAGCTCTTGCTAAAATAAATGTTTCTCTGTAAACCGCCCTCTTGAAAGTTAAATACATTTGTTTTAGTGCTGGGCTAATTGCTTCTTCTACTCCTTGTGTCTGCTTCAATTTCTTGCAAACACAGAGAGCTCTGGAAAAAGCTTAATTCTTTGTCAAGACAGGAGGCTTCATATTATGCATTAATTCTTTACTTCTGAAACCAAAGCAGCAAAGAAAAAACATTTACAAACAAAAATGTTTGAACAACAGAGCTAAAACAGAGTTCAAACTCAATGCATGGGGAACTCCCCAAACTAACATGAGGACAGGTCATGCCCTCTAGATGAACAATGAGCAAGGGCCTGCCTCCATATAAGCCCTTTACTCTAATCCCAACTCCTCTTTCTTTGCTGCTGACGCCACAGCTAAGTCACTCCTTATAGTTATGCCTTGCATGCTGGTCAGTAGTTGGCCTTGATACACTGTATAGAAGTGTATTGTGTAGAGTGTATTGTGTACAGTGTTTTACTTTATAGTGATGCTTTTGCTGCTTGTCACTTTGGGACATTTTTCCTTGGTTATGTGGGTAACATTGTATTGGAGTGCTGGTGAGGCAGCATACGACCGCCGCTTTAACATTAGCGGGTCAGTCTTACACGCGGGTAGCTCCACCTGCCGATGGAGTTTCATAGCTCTCCAAGCCCAACGCACGTGGGCCTGTCATTAGCTTTCGCTTCAGACACGACACACGTGGGCCTTTATTTTATTTTATTTACTTGTGCGCTCTCTGCAAACAAGCACACTTAGGTACTAGAGTAACATAGTGCAACTGGTTGTGTGCCTTAACTGCCATGCTATTATGCAAGTCTATGCAAAAAGGACGAGCATACTCATCCTTGGCACGTATGGGATAGCTCTGTGTGCTGAGGGCCAGCTGCTGAAATGTGCATGGTGTCTTGTGTGTCAGGGGTTTGAATTCCGCTGGTGAGGACTAAGCCCTACTTTCTGACCACCTCCAATCACTGATTACTGTTAAAATTGGTAAAAATAACGCTATTATTACAGTGTTTACAGAAGGGAAAAGAACTCCAAACACGCAAAATGAGAACATGTATGCAATGCATAGGGCCCGATTCATGGAATTTTTTGCACGGTTCAAAGTGACTTTGAACTGCTGAAAAGTGACTTTGCACTGCTGACAGAAACCCTGATTCATGGAACTGTGCAAAGTGCATTTTTGCAGTGAAAAGTATGTGCAAAGTCAGTGCATAGTCGTTTTTGCAGTACGAAAGGACTTTGCACGGACTTTGCACTGCAAAAATGCACTTTGCACAGTTCCATGAATCAGGGTTTGTGTCGGCAGTGCAAAGTCACTTTTCAGCAGTGCAAAGTTACTTTGATCGTGCAAAAAATTCCATGAATCGGGCCCATAGTGTTTATAATGTATTACTATTACTTATAGAACACTTATTTAGACCATAATACGCATTGCATTGCGTGTCTCACTAACTCTATGTTCCCAGGATATACTAATGCACCATTGTATATCGAGAAAAAACATTCTTTGTGTAACATTTCAAAGGCATTGCATACAACCTTTTTTGTCACAGGATCACTATAGGAATACAACATTAGAAAAAGAACATTGTTTTCTCCTATTTTGGCAGCCAGTAGCCTCCAACCAATTGGTGCAATGTGATTAGGGATTGAGATAAGAAGCGGTAAAACACTGCCACTGAACAAACTTGTAAAATCTGAATGACAACACCCCAGTTCCAATGGCAGTGGCTGCCCATGTCCTCTTGCGGAACAGGCTTCCAATGTCTGAATGGCATGAGTGCGGAGAGGGCGGGACATGGCCAAAGCATCCATGTGTATTTATCCCCTGTTCGCTGCTAATCTCTACTTTCCACACTCCATAGTATTAATGTATGGCTAAATATAAAGCACCACTGTTTGGCCAAAACAGGAAGGGCACTCACTTGTAACCCGCTTCCCCCTGCACAGGGCTGTAGCTAGGTCTGGAAAAGATCAGGGGCTACGCTAATATCGGGACTGTCGGGACTCGGGGTTAGCTAGCCTTTTGGTTGTGGCACTTGAGCTTCTATCCGGGGCTACAACCAAAAGACCCGGGGCTATAGCCCCCTTAGCCCCCCCCATCAACTCCTCTGCCCCTGCAACATGCAAGCATGAAAGCTAAACGGCTGAGATAGTTACCAGGAAACTTTGAGGATTGTGACCCAGAAAGCATGAATTGCTCATCTTGTGAATTATTCTTCCCAGTTTATGCAGGTGATTGGATTGACGGGAACAGGAGCACTTTTGCAGACTATTTAAACCCTTTGGTTGCCCAAGAATTCAAATATTACAATGAAAATGAGTAGGTGCTTGTATATATTAATATGTACATGTATTAATATGTCTATATATATATATATATATATATATATATATTAATATGCGTTTGTATGTATCCATAGGAGAAATAAAACTATTGGCTTCAGACTGTATACATAGTTCGGGCACTCAAAGGGTTAACTTGAGAATACCATTGCTTTTAACCACTATTATAAAAATATGGTCTGATATTTAATCTCATATGGCCTGCTGGTCCCACCAGTTATTGAGAACCACCACAACCCCTCTGCCCTCTCTCGCCATAGAGTATAAATATGGAATAAGGCAGTAGTGGGCAACATGTGGCCCTCCAGATGTTTCGGCCTACAAGTCCCATCAGCCTTACCCAGCAGAGTCCAACGTGTGGGATAATTAGAGTTGTAGGCCAAAATATATGGGTGGCAGCAGGTTGTCCAACACTGCTATAGGGGCTTCAACAAAATTAAGTCCATGCCAGTATATCAATAATATATGCGTGATGTCTTGAACTCAATGTTGGGAAATGGGCAAGGAGGTTACTTTTGGCAAATCATTATTATTCCTAATTAAATATTGCAATAACTTTCTACAAGTTGTGAAATACATGGTTCTGAAGCACCTTACCAAGACCGCTAATTGGCCACCTTGGACTTTACTTTACTTTACTTTAATTTACTCCGTACACACCAGAAAGTGCATGGAGGCATCCAGGCGCAGAAGATGACAACCTGTACGGAAGGAAAAAAAGACATACAGAAGATAGGAGATAAAAGAAATCACCTAAAAACAGACTGTCAAATAGGAGTAACGCTGCCTAACATACCAGGTTATCTAAAGAGAAGGGTCTTCAGTTTCTTCTTAAACTTATCCAGCGCTTTTCTCCGTCTGAGGTCAGGTGGAATTGAGTTCCAGAATCTAGGTGCTGCTATACCAAGCACACTTTTATCAACTTGAGCCAGATTAGGTCTTGGGACGATCAACATATTATCGTTATCCGATCTCTCTCCCTGGCACTGTGGGTTTGAGCCCTCCAAGCATTTGTGCACGATAGTGAGCAGATGAAAGTGTATTGTAGCCTCAACCGGGAGCCAATGTAACCTCCTCCTCCTAGCTTCTGAGATACAATCATATTTTCTGAGTCCAACTATAACTCTAATGGCACTGCTCTGTATAACCTGGAGTCTTGTTAGCTCCCATCAGGAGACAGCTGCAATAATCTACCTTTGAGCCTAGAAGTGCTCTGCCAATATTGTCAGTACTCTTAGTAGATAGATATGGACGTATGTGAGACAGTAGTCTTATATAATAGGATGTAGAGACAAGGTTGTTAATTTGCGTTTTCATGGTAAGATTTTGATAAAAGAAAACTCAAGAGCATTTTAATCTTACCTGAGCACCCGGCTGGGGAAGATGGCGGCCTCCTGCTCTGAGGAGGCTCGGACGGGTGGGGGCTTTACTGTGTAGTAAAGCCCCCCGTTCAGTGTCTCCTCATTGTTTGTTTGTTTGTTTGTTTGTTTGTTTATTTGGTGTAGCGCAGAACCAAACCCGAAGGGGTAGCTGGGCGCAAACAGTACAAGATTGCTTAAGAACTTAGTTACAGGAGAAATACACGTTATGCAGTTCGCAATTAAATCAAGAAAAGTGCAGTTTATACAGTTCACGTTAGATCAACGAAATAAAGAAATGCGGAACTACGGTTCAGTCTAGTTTATCGGATGTCATTCAGCTGGTTGCAGGCATCTAGTGTTTATGTGGGAGGGGGAGGTCGAGCTAAGTGTCATTGGCACGGATCCAAGTGAGGACTTTTCGCCTGAAACTAGAGTAAGGTTGGTCCATTCTGAGATCCAAGGGGAGTTTGTTCCAAGTTTGCGCAGCTATGATTGGGAAACTAGAGCCGGCGGCTGTACTCTTTTTGAATCTAGGCACCACTAAGGTGAAGGCGTTGGTCAGTCTAGTGGGACGGTTAGAGGTTCTCTTGTGGATTCTGTTGGCCAGATAAGGGGGGGCAATGTTGTTGAGACATTTGGATGTGAGGGAGAGTATTTTGAGGGTGATCCTGTCTTTGATTTTTAGCCAATGGATATTTTTCCTAAAGGTGGAGATGTGGGCTCTGTTAGGAATATTTAAAGCTACTGGGACGCATAAGCCACGCCCCCTCGGCTAGTAATTTGTAATACTGTGTGCTAGTCTCACATATGCATTCTCACTGTGTCATACTTATCAACCGGAAAGTGCTATAAACTTGTAGTCAATGAAAGTTATCATGATCGTTGCCAAACATTGTATACGCTGCGCCCGCTGGTCGATTCCTGAACCCAATACACCCGGGCCCACCCGGATGGGAGGCCCGGGGAGGTAAGCTGGGAGGTGGGGGATTTGTGTGAAGTCCGGTGGGGCAGCGCCTGTTTGGCGCTGCCCCACTTAGCATGCACATGGTGGGGTCGTGCATTGCTGGGTAACAATGGGACCCCAGACAGCGCGTCTCCAAGACAGGAGGGTGAGGTGAGAGGGGCAGGTGACAACCGGTAGTCACTGCCCCTTGTCACCTTGCCCTCCATACTTCAAAGGCCCCCCTTCCCATCCTCCAGATGCTGAGCGGGGGCCTTTTGAAGTTCAAGGAAAGGGCCGCCTTGCCCCCAGGCCGAATTTTGCCTTTATCTGGCGGGGGCAAGGTGGCCCTTCTCATGCTTCCTCCCCGTCAGCCACGAACAGCAGCAGGACGGCTGCAGGTCTAAAAAACCATCCCTCCCACCCTGCAAATAACTGTAGGGAAAGGCTGTATCGAGGGCCAGATAGAAGATGGAACACAATCATATCATTAGGGGAGGCTAAAACGCCTCACTTTATAAAATAAACATAAAAATTCAACTCCAAGAAGGGCCTCCTTCTAAAATACCGGGGGGTCTTTTATCTATTAGTTAATATGCTAGGAAAATACAGTTATAGAAGACCCAGGCGCTCAGAATCCACCAGAGAACATCAATACAGGTGGGAGCTCTAGGGGTTTTACAAAACTGAAAAGGAGAGAGGTACTTGAGCAGAAAAATGTACTAGTAAGCCTCAAGTATCCACCTCCATGCATGCAGAAGGGGGGGTCCCACCACAAGTGGATCAGGAGCAGGGTAAGTTCCTAGTAAGGCTCCGGAACCCACCCCCTCGCATTTTTTATGCAAGATAAGCGCACTGGGGTACGCAAGTGGATCGTGGGCAGGGGAAGTTCCCAGCTATGCCCGCAGAACCCACCCCAGCGGCGGAATAGTACAACACAAGCACTGAAGGGGTTTCACACAAGTGGATCAAGAGCAGGGGAAAATTCTAGTAAGGCTCTCTTTTTGAACCCTTTCCAGCTGTAAAAACAGGCAGCCCTAAGCGCCGAGGGGGTCTCACAACGCAAGTGGATCGGGAGCAGGGAAAAAACCTAGTAAGGCTCTTTGAACCCACCCCGGCTGTAAAAACAAGCAGCTTTAAGCGCTGAGGGGGTTTCACAAGGCAAGTGGATCGGGAGCGGGGTAAAACCCAGTAAGGCTCTTTGAACCCACCCCGGCTGTAAAAACAAGCAGACTAATGCGCGGAAGGGGTCTCGTAGCACAAGTGGATCAGGAGCAGGGAAGACCCTAGTAAGGCTCCTAGAACCCACCCCCGATGAAACAACTAGCCCGCAAACGTAGCGTGGGGGCTTCAAAAACTCAAGTGGATCATGTGTGTAATAAGTGCCAAATTCATCTCCAAAGAGTGGACCAAGAGGCTAAAACGCCTCCATCCATGGAAAAGTACAAAAAAAAAAAAAAAAAAATGGCTCTAAGAACACATCCCGCGGAGGATCAAGTGAAAGGCTTCACAACGCGGGGTTTTTGTTCTATCAAGAAACACGGATCAAGAGCCATAACTTCAGCGAAAATCACCCTGTGAGCAAGAGAGGGCGCAAGTGCTAAACCCGGTCAGGTTGGACATCAATAAATGGCACACAAGCGCACACCTCCCCACCTCACTTGGAAAGGACAAGAGAAAGTAGGATGAACCTGCTTCAAAGACAAACAATTATGAACATGTCACAGCTCACACGCTGTGGCCAAACAATTGTCACAAGCTTTCATATGAATGGCGGCGGGGAGCAGCCTCGAGCGGCCCCTAATTGGGATTAGGGCCCCCTGCTCACCTGTTCCCTCTGTCCCCAAAATATTGTATTGTTATTCCTTATGTGATGTTATGGCTGGTTTTTCTTTCGCACCATGGGTGGTACTAAAATAAAGCTTGTGGCCAAAGTTTTTTCCACCTCACATCCTGGTCGTCAGTCTCCTCATTCGTGCAACTGTCATTTCTGTGTTGCCTGTCCTGTCACACTTGTCATCCATCCATGTCACTCGCATGCCACTCCCCAGCACAAAAACACTTCCAGGCTTATGGCTCATCGGTCTCCACAAACATTCTTTCCCTCTGTGGCTGCTCCACAACTAGCCGTATTACACTGGTTACGCCATTTCGATGCCTCCATCCATCTGCGGAACGTAAATATTTTGCAAGGCCTGAAGCGTGACCCGACATCTCAATTTACCTGTTCCTAAAAACAGGTACATTACACTTCCTGTCACCTTGCACGATTTACACACAATGGTTTCTCATATCCAGGCTGCTTTCTTGTCCCTAAATCTACAAATACCAGACTTTCATCACGCACCCTAGAGGCAATGCTGAGTTTCCTAGAACTGTACTATAAATAGCATTCCATATCGAATGTATCTTTCTATACAAGGTTTCTACAAACAGTCGTCCTGGAAACGCAGGTATGGAAGTATGTTAAAACACAGTCACTAGTGTGGCATACAAAGGTGAACTAGAGGCACATTTCAGTAAATAGTTCCCAGCAACTTATCGCTGGCCGAGAAGACAATTTGATTTCGTGAGGGCAGATTGGCTAATCTGAACCAGTTGGGTATCGCTCGAATATCACAAAAATAAAATGCTGACTGTGCTTTTACTGCGCATTCGCATTTACAAAAATGTTGAACCCCAGAATACTGAACAAGGGGAGTAGGGGTTTAAGGCATGTTCCCCTGAAGGATATAATGGGTTCAGGGGTTGCGGGGGTGTCCACGCTTCCATTACATGTTACAATAAAGTTTATTAGGGGAGAAAAGGGAACTCTATGGCGGAAGTCCCAACCCACATTTGGGATTGGGAACTGATGTCGCAGGGAGCGGGCCTAGAGGAAAGAAGGTAAGTGAGCTGCCCACAAGTATTTAGAGGAAAATGGGCAGCGGGTAAGGAGGATGCAGGAAATAGTGATCTAAGTGCTCACTGCACGCCTCCATTTTCGGATTCGACATTTTCGGACACGAAATTACACAGCGGGCAGTGATCACATAGATCCACCAATTGTGGTCTTCAGACCGCAGGGCTAAGTGCAAGGCACAAAAGAGCGTCTTGCGTAGGCCAACGCACAGTGTGTCCCGCCTTAGGCCCGCACAGTGGGGACCATCACCAACACAACACGTCTGGGGTTGGGTGGATGGTGGGTGAAAGGGTGCAGGGAGAATGAGGGGGGTCCTACCAGAAATGACAAGGGAGAGGGGAAACAAAGAATGACCACACAGGTGCAGCTTTTACTGGGCCGCGCTGCGCAACGTCAGTCTTTTGTAAGCAGGCTCTGGCACTAGGCTCAGTCCAGTTATGCAGGACTGGAGACATGTACTTTGGGTTCGTGTTTTGATGGTTTGAGCGTCTTTGATAGAGAATCATGGATTTGGGTGGGTGCTTAGTTTTCTTGTCCAGATCGCTGGTATTAGAGAGGAGTGCTAGTGTAGGAAGCTTGGGATTGAAGTTATTGGTCTTGGGTTTGTTCTTAGATTGAGGGGCTTTCATTTACTTGGATTTGCTCTTCTGTTTTGGGCATGGCTTCTTTTAGAATGTCCTGCTGGATTTAGGATATTTTTTTTTTGGCGAGACATTGGGCCTCATTATAAGCATGGCGGTCCGGGAACTACGGTACCGGTAAGCATGCCGGTACCGTAGTTCCCGGACCGCCATACTACGAGCTGTGCTGCCTGGCAGGCAGAGCGGCACCCGCGAGCATCCGACGTCCTACTCCCATTCAGCCCTATGGGGCCGAATGGTGATGGGGAGTCGCTGGTTGCTGCCACCCGCAAATGGGCAATTATCGGGTCCGCCGAACTCGGCATGACCCGGTTCTTGCCCATTTGCGGGTGCTGGTAAAAATGCAACTCCGGCGGGGCTACCGCCGGAGTTGTAATGAGGCCCATTATGAGTATGCCAGTCCGGTAACAACGGTGCTACCGGCATTGTTGTTACCGGACCAGCATACTGCGAGTTCTACATGCGGGTGCCTTTCTGACCGCCAGGTCTGACCTGACGGGCGAACGGCACCCGCTCGCAGACCTTGACGGATGCACCAGCACTGGCGCTGCTAGGGAGGGCTGAGGGGCTATAGCCCCGGGTCTGTTGGTTGTAGCCCCGGATAGCAGCTCAGGCGTTACAACCAAAAAGGATAGCTAACCCCCAGTCCCGACAGTCACAAAATTAGCATAGCCCCAGATCTTTTCCAGACCTAGCAACACCCCTGTGCACCGGCACTGTTGCACCAATGGGACTCGAATGGGAATGGGGAGTAATTTTTCCGGCGCCTGGCAATAGGGAATTTCCGGGACCGCCAGGGCTGTAATGCCCCGGTAAGTCCCCATTGCCGGGTGCCAGAAAAAAAAATGACTCCGGCATCAGCCGTGCTGTTCTTACCGGCACGGCTACTGCCGGGGTCATATTGTCTGTTGTTTTGAGATAGCTTTATTGTGGCTTGTGGAGTTAGGAATTCCCGGTTTTTAAATGAACTGTTCTGATGCCAGATTTATTTTTGCAGAGGGCTTGTTTTGGGTTTTGGAAGCACTGTTTTGCTTGTGACTGGGGTGCTCGTTGTTTTTTCTTGTGGAAAGACTGGATTTGCTGTATATGCTTCTTTTGCTGTTTTATGGTCTGGCTTTATGAGGCTGTATA
Source organism: Ambystoma mexicanum (assembly GCF_040938575.1). NCBI lineage: Eukaryota > Metazoa > Chordata > Amphibia > Caudata > Ambystomatidae > Ambystoma > Ambystoma mexicanum. The sequence goes on from NC_090938.1 coordinate 72,379,780, forward strand.
TTGTATTTTAAAGAAGACAGGTTAGCGTGGCATCCTTGTGTGTGTGTGTGTGTGTTGGGGCACGCTGCTTCTTTTTAGAGTAATTGAAATGCATGTATTCATTAGTGTTGTGCAACACGACAACTGTAATCGACCCGCCTACAAAGCAAAATGGAGGTCATTCACAAGCTCCGGAAGATATTCAGACCAAGTAAGAGCAATAATGGTGAAATGAGGGCTAGTAAAACAAAGACAGGACAATAAGTGCAGAGCTAAAGGCAAGGATAAGGGAAGTGCAGTCAGTCAATGGAGGTAGAGGCAGCGGGGAATACGTGTGAAGAATCACCAGGGAACCAGGGCAAGAGGAGCAGTAGGGCACATCAAGGCGTGTGTGCAAATGTGTGCTTTAAGGTTTTCCCGGAAACAAATGTGACTTTCTTCCGATCTGAGCGGAAGAGCGGTCACAAGTTCTGTTTTTTTATTTTTTTTTATTTTGGAAGGTACTGTTACATCCGCCCTGTGTCCCGCAACGCGGTGACGCAGGGCGTCTGAATAAAAGCCCCGCCCCCGTGCATGGGAGGCAGTTCCGGGCACAGCAACGAACAGTGTGTGACGTGGGTTCATTTCGCTCCCGCTGGAGCTGCGATGCCGTGGCCTGCTCATTAGGCCCGGCACCCCCTGTCTCCACGTGCACAGGGCCGCGAGGCAGGGCACAACAATGGCGACGAAGGGAACAGAACCCAGCACATGCGCTCGGCGCTCAGCCAGCTGTTGCTGACCCACGGCGACACACCACATTTTTTGGAACATCCGGTGGGGGCGAGGGGCGGGGAGGGGCTCACAAAACCCCCCCACCCACAAAAAATATATATATATTTTTTTCCCTTTTTCTCCTCCACTTTTGTTAAATACCAAGTGGGCTGAATCTCGACACGGGCCACGGCTGTTTCCGAAGGGACACACCCCCTAGGAGCTCCCATCATGATGTGCATCAACCATTCCGTGCACACCAGGGGTCAGAGGCCCCGCTCCAGTGCAATACTTGTGGACTCAAGGCTACTGTACGTGGTGAGCGCCTGGATCGACGCAGCTGCCCCTTGACCATGGCGTGAGACCCTCAAACCTCGGAGGGACAAAGTCACCAAAGGACACACATCAAGGTGAGGCATTTGAACCCCATTGGGACACAGCGAGGTCCTGCCATGGCAACTGGCACGTCCACCCCCAGGCCCGGCACGCCCTCTAGACTGGCAGCAAATCTGTCGATGTCGTCACCGCAAGCTCGCCCACAAGGGGGCTCCTCGGCAATGATTCAGCCTTTTGACCCATTCACAGATCCATCATCAGTTGGCCCCCGGTGGCAGCTATGGATCCAAAAATTCAAAATGGCAATGGAGTGCAAGGACGTAACCTCCTCCAGGAAGAGGAGATCGCACTTGTTACTGAATGTGGGGGACGAGGTGTTACGCATCTTTAACTCACTAACCATCTATGATGGCCAGGTCATCTACCAGCTAGCGAAAGATGCCTTGACAGCCCATTTCCTCCCACAACTCAACCTTGACTATGAAACCTTCATTTTCTGCACCACATTTCAGGCAGAAGAGGAGACCTTGGACGCCTACCACACCGACTCAGGAAGTTGGCGATCTTGTGTGAGTTCACGGATGTCGAGAAAGAAATCCAGAGACAACTCATTAACGGCATCCAATCAGAGAAACTGAGGAGGATGGTGCTGAGTGAGAAGGGCATCTCTCTGACACGCATTCTGGAGTTGGGTCGTCAAAGGGAGCTGGCACATGCCAGGGCCGTCAACATGGGCGTGACTCTTCAAAAACTACAGCCTGCCCTCATGACATCCATGGTGGCCCATGTCACCAACAGACAATCCACAAGGGATGAGGCTGGCGGCAACTACACACCAGCCAGATAGCAGCCATGGATCCCGGGACCCACGGAGTGCGGATGGTGTGGTGGACCGCGACATGGACGGCGGAACTGCCCCGCGCAAGGGACAACATGTGGCGCATGTGGCAGAAAGGACCACTATGCTAAGGTGTGCCGGTCATCGGGTACCCCGCTACCGCCTCCACAGAATCCCCAGGAGAAGAGTGGGACCAAGAAAAAGAAGCAAGCAAGTGCACGGCGAGTCGAAACAACCAAATCCTCAACTGAGGAAGAAGGTGATGACGTCACAGGGGCCCGACAAGATCCTGGCAGGGAGCAGCGGATGAAAGGGAGAAAAGTATACCTGTTATCAGCCCTGTATCAGTGACATGCTATGCAAAGAAAAGGGCTCAGGAGGTGCAAATGCCAGGTCACTCTCCAAAACCAACGGGTATGGATGACCATAGACACGGGAGCTTCCGTAAATGTTATGCCCACAAGCACATTTCAAACACTGCAACCACGACCGGACTTGAAGAACACAGACACTCTTCTGTTTGCATATGGCTGCAGGAAACCCCTACCGGTGGTTGGCAGATTCCGCACCACTCTCAGTCACAGTGAAAACAGGTTACCGTCTAAAATCTACGTAGTAAATGCAGGGATCGAATGCCTTCTGAGTGGTGATGCAGTCGAGGACCTTTGGCTAATAAACTTCCTCTGTTAAGTCAAGGAAGCACAAGAAGTCGAGAACATCCTGGCACAGTATCCCAACCTGCAAAACGGGATCGGGTGTTTGAAAGGAAAGACAATGAAGCTCCATATTGACGAGTCGGTCCAGCCAAAGGCCGTCAGACACCGGAGGACCCCCTTCCACATGCGTGAACAAGTGGAAAATGAACTGAAAACATTAGAAGAAGCCGGCATAATAGAAGAGGTAACGGGGCCGACACCATGGGTTTCCCCGATGGTGGTCACAAAGAAACCCAAACAGCCGGGAAAAGTCCAAATTTGCATTGACATGCGTCTCCCAAACACTGGCATCAAGCGGGAGCGCCACATCACGCCGACCCTCGACGAAATCGTGGCTGATCTCACGGGATCAAGGGTCTTCTCTAAGGTTGATTTGAAACCAGGATACCACCAGCTGAAGCTGCATAGGGACTCTCGATACATAACCACTTTTTCAACACACATGGGTTTGCGAGATACAAGCGGCTAAGCTTTGGGATCTCTTCGGCTGCCGAGGTTTTTCAACAGACAATTCAGGAAGTCATCAGGGGCATACCAGGCATCCTAAATGTAAGCGACGACATCCTGATCCATGCTCAGGACAGAGGAGAGCACTTGAGGAGATTACGGATGCTTTTGGCCCGACTAGAAGACGCTGGACTAACCATCCACAAAGAGAAATGTGAGTTCTTCAAGACGGAAATATCATTTTTTGGCTACAAGTTCGGCAGCACCGGCGTTTCCCCGGACCCCCAGAAGGTTGCCGACATACAGGCGGCGAGTCCGCCTACGTCACCACTGAAGTGCACAGCTTCCTGGGGATGGCCACATACTGTGGGAGATTCATCCGGAACTTGGCCACTCTCTCCGAACCCCTTCGAGAACTTACCAAGATCAACACAAAGTGGAAATGGGGGCAAGCGTGTCAGGAACCGTTTGAAAGCATCAAAGAGTCCTTATCCGTGGCCACAAAAATGGCGTACTACGACACTGCGCTCCCGATGGAACTTTTTGTGGATGCCAGCCCTGTTAGCCTAGGGGCCATCCTCATGCAGGTCACCAAAGAAGGCGAGAAAAGGCCCATGGCCTATGCGTCAAGAGCTCTCATAATGACAGAGCAGCGATACTCTCACATTGAGAAGGAGGCAATTGCCGTACTGTGGGGGTGTCGTCACTTTCATCTCTATCTGTATGGCAGACGGTTCACGGCAATTTCGGATCACAAACCCCTTCTGCCAATCTTCATGGGCAGATCCTCGCGCCCGCCGGCCAGAATAGCCAAATGGCTGCTACATCTCCAACAGTACAATTTTGAGTTGGCCTATCAACCGGGAAGCGGAAACCCGGCAGACTTCCTCTCAAGACATCCTCGAGCCGCGACGCCACAGGAAGTTCAAGTAGCTGAAGAAACTGAGGAACATATCTGCCAGTTTGTGCGGGCCATGAGACCAAAGGCCGTCAGCAGTGATGACATTGCAGATGAAACACACAAAGACCCGTGTTGCGACCTGGTTAAGGATGCCATCATCTCAGGTGACTGGAGGTCCTTCATGAAGAACACCTATAACAGGACAGCGGAAGCAAAAGCGTTCCTCACAGGGATGTTCACCATACGACAGGACCTGTCAATCACAGAGCAAGGTCTGCTGCTCAGGGGGGATCGGATCATCATCCCGCCGTGCCTGCAGGACAGAATAGTGGCGCTCGCCCATGAAGGTCACCAAGGGATGGCTCGGACGAAGGCTCGAATCCGACACCAAGTATGGTTTCCACAGATAGATGAAAAGGTGGAAAAACTAGTCAACACCTGTCTACCATGCCTGATAACCGGAGCCCCACCTGATCCAGAACCAATCCAGTCAGCGGAACAAGGTCTTGGCAGATGGGACGCAATAAGCATTGACTTTTGTACACTGCAAGAAGGTCTGTACCTCCTGGTGGCCATTGATGACCACTCACGATACCCCGAAGTCGAGATGGTCGAATCGACGGCAGCGGAGGTAGTCATCCCCGCCATCGAGAAGATGTTTGCAACGCATGGACTGCCCACTACCATCAAGAGTGACTATGGCCCACCATTCCAAGGGGAGGAGTTTAAACGCTACCTGCAAGAACTCAACATCCGGTATCATCACATTATGCCAAGGTGGCCCAAGGCGAATGGGGATGTGGAACGGTTCACGAGAACCATTAAAAAAGTGCTGAGGCTATCACGAGCAAATGCCAGTCTGTGGAAAGTCGACCTCTATCGTTTTCTGCAAAACTACAGAGTCACCCCGCACAGCACGACGGGTGTCCGACCAGCTGACCTCATGTTCGGCACCATCATAAAGTCTTCCATTCCTCATCACCCCAGCAGAAACCCGGACAGATTCGACACCGAGCGCACCGAAAGAAGGAGAACAGGAGCCAATGCCCACATGAGTGCCAAGAGGAGGTCGAAACCATCCAACCACCAGGTGGGCGACCAGGTGGTCATGTTGCGGAACCCGACAAAGTCCAAGCTGGTCTCCCGCTATGAGTCTCTCCCATGGACTGTCACTGAGACACAAGGGACCATGATAACTGTGCAAAGAGGACACCGTCAGGTGACAAGAAATGCGTTGTGGTTCAAGGCGGTGCCACGCAACCTGTGGACTGATGGGGTATGTCCCCAAGAAGATGAAGACTCCCAGCCGATGGAGGAAGAACCCACCAACTTTCAGGGTGAAGAAGAAGCGAGTGACAGAACGTGGGAGCAGTTGAGCGAACCTGACATGGGTGAGCCGGAGATGGAAGGTGAGAGACCCGATGAGACAGCGGGGCCCAGCTCCAGGGGTGGGAGATATGGCTTAAGAACTGCCACCAAGCCGCCAGCTCGGTTCAAAGACTATTTGTGGTAGGTTGCCCCACGAGAACTCTAAATGTGGTAAGTACCTGGGTTTCGTGTAGTGTCAAGCATTTGCATATCTGAGTAATGTGTGTGGTTTATTGTTAAGTTAATTTAAAATAAAGGAGGAATGTTACATCCGCCCTGTGTCCCGCAACGCGGTGACGCAGGGCGTCTGAATAAAAGCCCCGACCCCGTGCATGGGAGGCAGTTCCGGGCACAGCAACCAACAGTGTGTGACGTGTGTTAATTTCGCTCCCGCTGGAGCTGCGATGCCGCGGCCTGCTCATTAGGCCCGGCACCCCCTGTCTCCACGCGCGCAGGGCCGCGAGGCAGGACACAACAGGCACTACATAGTTTGTAATTTCCTGATCATAAGAAATTCAACATATCTTATTTTTTATCGTTACATTAACATTTTAATTACTAAAAAAATGGATAGTGCATTTTGCTGTGCTTTGTCTAAAAGCCTACATATTAAAGAGAAGTTTGCATACCGGACACTGGGCATATGCAGCTGCAATAGAGTAACCTGGTGCTGGCCAAGGGCTGGTTACCTCATTGCTGTCTCAGGTCTAACCAGTTGGCACAGAGGAATAGAAAAATGGCGATTTGTCTTTTTGTATATGTTCCGTATCCCAATTTCAAGTACCAGTTCTTTAAGTTTGAATTTGCCATCGGCCGGTCAGCACTCGGAGTGGCACGGCTTTCCAATTCAGACTCATTGTTGCAACGCATCACTGGCCATATTGCTTCTAAATGCTTTCTGATGACATCATTGCTGATCAGGCACAATAGAGCACTTTGAGTAAGGGGTTGGCTCTCCTTTGGTCTATTCCAGAAATATGATAACCTTATTACCCGCCTGGCTGATCCCTCTCTCCCTCGAAAGAAGAACCACAGCAAGCATTCACTCGTTGATCTCTCTCCTCCAATGATCTTCAATCCAGAAGAAGCATAAGCATCCTGTTGGCCATAGAGAAGCAGGGCGGGGTGTGTGGGGGATGGGATACAATCAAACTCCAGAAGCTTCCTCTGCTTATTTGGGTACTCTCCAGCAGAAGACAAGACAGCATTAGACTCGTACCTTCAACCTCTGACCGTCCCAATTCCTTTGCGGCTACCTAGAGCCCCGCTCATTGCCAAAGGGGTTGTAACTTGAAGCAGAAAAGTTAAGCAGTCAATCTCCTTTCAAACATTTGGGGTTGGCTGGTTTTCACATTCTAACCTCCTGTCCAGTTAAGGAGGTGTTAAAGTGTCTCACTAGATCAGCTTTCATAAAGAGCACACCCTTAAGTGTTACCTAACTAACTACAACTATCCCTAAATCAACCAAATACCAACTCACTGAAATTCCCAAGCACAAGTTCAGCAGATATTTTGACATGTTCCTGAAAGTTCCTTTTGGAGAGTTGTGGAGACCTTGTTTCTCTACTTGTCTTTCTTTCTGTGCTTGTGTGTGTCTAGCAATCACTAGTCAGATACTCATTTCAAATTGCAAGAGCCCTAATTATAGTTCTTTTTAAGCGGTTCAAGCTTCAATGGTTACTGTATTGTACCACACGTCCCTACTGGCAAATGCCTACAGGGTAAGCGTCTGAGGGCGCCTATTGGAGATAAGGCTCCTCTTGTGAGTGGTAGTGTCCCTTGGCTCATTCTGGGAGACACGCTCTCCGGCAAGTGGTACGCTACTCTCCTCAGGACGTGAGATATGACACTCGTGTCACTGATTATGAGTGAGTTAGGGAACGTGTCACTGATTATGAGTGAGTTAGGGAACTTTCTGTGCGGTAGTATGCAAGCCAGGCACCAGACAGACTGGCTTTCTCCAGGGAGCTAGATTCTCAGAAGCCCACCAAGTCTTGAAAAGTCACACAAGTGGAATAGAGTGCCCAGAGAAAACATGCACGCTCCACTGGACTGTAGATAAGAGAGGGAAAGGGACATGTCACATTAAATACAGCTGAGAATTTGGGACGAGAGCTTATTTTCAAGGGTCTCGTCTCTGGGATCTCCTATGAAAGGCATTTGAGAATGCTGGCAGCATTGCAGGCAAGAGTTTAGCTTTTGATGACTTCATCCACTGTATTGGTAGCTCAATCTGGATTGATGAGGTCAGCATACAGGCCACGTTTTGGAGGATTATTTACTTAGAAACCCAAGTATATTGAAGCAAAATCAGTCTCCCCAAATACTTCTTCCAGGATCATAAGCTCTTGCTGATCTATCCAGACCACCTAGGAACTTACTTTAGGCGACCACCCCAGAGGACCTGACAGTGAAGCCCCAACGTTTGTTTTGGTTATATATTTTCCAGAAGAAAGTGCCTCTTTTCAGTTTCCCTATGTTTCCTGGCTCACTGCTAAAGTCTGGCAAGTTGTAGGATACACCCATTCCATACCAGATGGCCCACAAGGCCTATCATACAAATCAGACTCCATCCCTTCCTTGCTGCTTTCAACACACACACTGCACCCAACACAGCTCTCCCAACCCTGAAGTCTCACTAAGGGATAACCCACCAGCATCCTTTCTCCCTCGAACACCAAGAACCCATGCTGCAACACCGGTAGCGTGTGATTCCCACCTGCTGTCATCCACACAAGAGCTTATGGCATCTGCCTCTCACTCTAGCCACTAACAATCCCGTCCATCTATCTTTTATTAGAGAGGCCATCATTATTGCCAAAAGGGCGCGTAACAAAACGTTAAACAGAAATACGTGCGAGAATGTCTACCTGCTTCACACTCATGGAAAAAGAAAGTGGTTAAAGTGCATTTTTGGGGGGAACCCCACCCCCCCAAAAAAAGAAAAATAAATAAATAAAAGAACAAAAATACATTAGATGGACATTTTTTAGATGGAAACATTTCAATGGAATGGCATCAGATGCAATGGTTTTAGATGAAATTACCATAAACCCGAGGTGGACACAAAGTTGAAATGTTCTCATCGTCAGGCATTTTATTAAGCCGAAATGGGTTGGAAAAACACCTCTCCAGCCCTAGCCTAAAGAAGAGTTTCCCTGACTATGAAACTAAAACTAAAGATCAGTTTGTGTCAAGTAGTTAGTAACTTAGAAAACTGTCATTATGTCCAAAACATTCTAATCCGACCCTCACACTAGAAACAAACAACTAAGGGTGCAAGGAAATGTCTCTGACTTGATGTTTAGTAAAAAGTGATCATAAAAATAAAAATATAAATCCAACAAAAGTGTTTTTCAAGGATAGACCCTTGGATCCAGAGGGTGATACCCTTCCACTGGATTTTTAGGTAGGAAGGCAAGTGTTTCTTTATCCAACAGTTCCTTTAGCTTTTTATACGGGATTGAGAAAGTTCTTGTAACCTCCTCTACCAGAAATCCTCTTATGGGCTTTTCAGATCTCCTGGTATACTCTCCTGCCAGACATGGTCCCAAAATGTTAGAGTCTTCATACACCTTCAAGTGCCTGATGTATCTGCCTATCAGCACATCTTTTTCGAACTTCTCAGATCCCCTGGTATACCTCCCAGCCAGGTATCTTGCAACAATGTTCGACTTTTTATTTCAACTTTGATGGATTGCCTGGTATGCTCCTCTGCCAGGAATCCTCTTACAGGCTCTTCAGATCCCCTGGTATACTCCCCTGCCAGGCATTGTGCCACAATGTTAGAATCCTTATACAACTTTGATGGACTGCCTGGTACACTTCTCTGCCAAGAATCCTTCTCTGGGGTTTTGCACATGCCCTGGTATACTCCTCTGCCAGGTATCTTGCCCCAAATGCCAGCTGACTGGTGTATTCCTTTTGCCAGCACTTCTTATTGGTTTCACTGTCCTTTTCAATATGCTACAGCAGCATTTACTTTATTGTGCTCAATATATTTACTTAGGGTACAACTTGCTTCAGCTTTTCCCCATATTGACATCTCATGCATATGTATTTATTTGGAATTTGTTGCTGCACTTTATCTTGTCGGTATTCAAATATTCTTCTTATTGGGCATTGAGATAACATTGTGTGTTGTCTGTATTTAAACCGCTTTCGAGCATTGTCCATAGTATTATTCTCACACCGTTCATTCACTTGATTGCATGCATGTCGGTATGCCCCGGGACTCCCATCGACTCTGGGCAGACTCCCTGGTAGTTCACAGCATCTCCGACTTATAGCGTACCTCTGCTGTGAAGATTCCTCCCTGGTTCGGCTTCTTATATGATGCAGACTTACCCCCATAGTTTCCTGAAGCTCTGTGTTCACTCGCCAGCTTCCTTCTGCAGCTTGGACCGGAGAATGCAGTTTCCTGGCACAACCGTACCTCCAGGAGCGTGGCTGCGGCTCCCAGTGCCTCCATGGTCCTTCCGTGTGCCTGCTGCGCCTCTCCTTCCTTCACACTATGCTGGTGTGTGTGACTCGAGTTTGCGAGCGCCGCTTGGATCTGAGCATTCTCTCTGTCTGCTTTCTCCTGCATGTTTCTCTCCTGTATTGATTGATAGTGTAGTGCAGAGCCATTTTTAAATGTCCTGTGCACTATAGGTTTAACAAAACAACTGGTCTGCACGTGAGTTTTTGGGCTTCTCTTAGTTTGAGACATATTAAAAACAGGAGAAGTTATATGTGTGTTGTGAATGTTTGAAGTAAACAGGGAATTTTGTCTAGATTGACACAAAGGAAGGTTTTTACATTTTTGTTTACAGCAAGAGATATTTGTGGGGTGACAAAAAGCCATCAAGAACTTGCGTATTATAGGGTTTTCATCAGAACAAGGGAGGAATACTGCATCTCATCTGACGGGGTCACTGCTTCCCCCTGACAGCTGTCTCCTCCCTCATGATCCTCCTTCATATATCTGCCCCAGGGTCAGAACAGGTAGCGATTGCTGACCCCTGGCAATGTGGGAGGAGGTCACTGCTGGCAGAATCAGTGATGACTCCACTTGATTCATCACACCTACCTGCAACCTTCCATACTGCAGCATTGCTGTGTACCTCAACTGAAACCACGCAGAGGCTGATGCTTAGAACACTGCTTCAGTTATTTCTCCAATTCATCAATACTACAAGACATGTTTTCCCTAATGGTTCTTCTCTTCCATAAACTGCCCATCGATCTGCTGTTAACAAAGGCCGCTCAGTAGGGTGAAGGTTGGATGGGAGCGACCTTACTTGATCACTTAAAATAGGCCCAAATACACCAATAAAGAGGACAAACTCAATAACGGAATAACTCCAAGTGCATGAGAGGCCCAGCTTTATTCCAATACAAACAGCCGCTGGTAGTGCATACAAAGGGCAATCTCAAAATGGCGTTAAGAACAACAAGGTTTTAAACCAAATATACATCATAGCTGATGTCATAGTTAGTAATCATCACAAAAACTCCTGCTCTATTACTTGATTGGTTAGTGGGATATAGAACATAGAGTTATCCATAGGTGAACCTTTTACTATTGGTTCTTCCATAACTAATAAATCCTCCTAGGTTCATCCTTCTACAAATGATACATTTCAATCTAACATGCTATTGGTTGGCACTCTACTACAATAGTCAATAAGAAGAACAGGGTTTGGTTGGTTGGCTATTTGCTTATCTGGCCTGGAGTACTTTTAGGCAGTGCCAAGGTATGTGGTGGGGAAGGAGAGGTGGGTGAACTGCTATAAATCAGTTTAAATAAGTTACTCCCTTCTTGTTCCCAGGCCTGAGGCCTTATCTGGCAGCCTGTTCTTGACCTTGGCATGTCGCCTTTGTGTCTGGATGTGCTAAGGAAGTGGCAGGTACATTATCTAATTGGGCCTGGAATAAGTGACTATTGTTTGGATCATGTGGTGAGGATCACTATTTAGAGTTAATTATCTATTTATTGGAGTTTCTGCTATCCTAATGTGTGTGTGCTTTTCTTCGGCAGCCACTTGGGGTGCTGTATATTAATTAATTATGGGAACAATTGGCACAGTAGCTACTTGCACCTGGCATTCAAGGGTATATCTTTTTCTCACTGCTACCAATTGAAACTAGTTAACTTTGATAATTGCAAGCTGTGTGCCCTGGGAAACACTATGTGATGCGGTTTCAGCTTCAAAGGAGTAATTCCACTCGACACACTGACCTTGATGTTTGGGCTTACTGTCTGAGCCTTCTGAGGCCTAGAATTTTGTGTTAAGCAATTTTATGCCTGGACGCAGTATTTCAGAATTGGAGCCTTGCAGGGTTTGTTCCAAGTACTTTGGTTCTTGTTAGTGTTAGTGTTCTTCATGTTTTGCAAGCTGCAATTAATTATTCTCTGCTCATGTGTGCTGCAACCTCTCCCTGCTTGCTCATCTCTATATTACTTGTATAACGCTGCCTGGGTATTCCTCAACCTATCCTACTTATGTGAGTGCAAACTACTTGCTACCTGCTTGTATCGCTCAACCTATTCTACTCTTCATGGCGGCTGCATGACCACTGGTCGTTTACTGAACATTTTTCAGCTTGTACTTTCGTTCATGCTCAGGAACGGGTGAGGACGTGGCCAGATCTGGTGCAACTCTCCTCGCAATTATCACACTGCCCCCCTCTGGTCAATTTATTGGCCACACCTCCATTCTCCTTCATCCAGTTATACCCATACTTAGGTATTCATACTTTGCACCCCAACCCCCCTCAAACTACCTCCTTGTTCTACGTACTCCTCTGGCCCAACTGCCACAAAGCAGCATTCCCCATCTCCTTCACAATCGACCCAGTGCTGGGTATAGTTTTCTGGGTCAGAAGGGGGGTCAAACCTGGTACCTGGGGGTCCAATAGGTGTGTCCATGGCATGCATTTAATGTGGTTCATCAGTTTGTGTGGATGTGTACCACGTTATCTTTACCCAATATCACTGTCATCATGTTCTGCTCTACAACCTTTTTCCCAGTTTTCCTACACTATGCTAATAATATTTGCAGGACACAGAGACCTGTTAGTACCAATACCAGAACTGCTATTAATATTTTCAAAGCATTACCTAGCCAGGTAGGCACCCATGAGGACAGAGCCATAAACAAGTCCTCATCTTCAACTTCACCAGTTTCCTGGACCATTTTTATGTTCACATTTTGCAGGGAAGTTATTGCTTCTGTCAAGCTCCCATTCTGCTTATTGTGTGCTGGTATGAATGTGCAACAGCTTGAGTCAATTTTTGCACATATTGCACCCTTCATGGCAGTGAGGAGGTCGAGGACATACTTATCTTGGAGAGTCATCTTCCTTAATTGCATTGAGCCCTTTCTCAGTGGCATTTACGGACTGCAGTAACTCACATCTAGTTATCTGCAACCATTTGGCATTTGCTGCCACTTGCGAGCCAGGGGCGAGAAGAGACGCAAAGAACATTGATGCCTTGGCATTTGCTGCCACTTATGAGCCAGGGGCGAGAAGAGACGCAAAGAATATTGATGCCTTGCTAAACAGCCTGTGATCAGATGGGATGGCATCCAGTGCATCATTAGAAGCCGTAGAAAAGTAATTCTCTCCTTTTGTGCATTGTTGTGTTTTGTATACCTTATCTTTCAATTCCCTTTTTACCATAGGGGAGTCTCCAATTTGCACCGCAGCACTTTGAGGCACCACTAGTGCTGTTGCATGTAACACTACTTATGAGCACGTGCCATCCCAATTTGGTGGGAGCGGCATATAAGCCTGTGAACTACATGCTTAATAGTGGTCCATTAGTACAGATATGCCCACTTTCATGCCTGGCATATCCAGGGTGCATTTGCATCCTACATTCTTCCCTAACTGCACTGTGACATTATTTCTGAAACACAGCGATGGCTTTTCTATCCTCGTTATGTGCACTGGCCCTTCTTCATCCTCCACCCATGTTAACAGTCTTAAATATTCTTTCCATTCTTCTAGGCAAATCCTATTAGCATTTTCTACAGGTCCCCACAAATATCCTATACGTGCTTCTGCTCTCATTATACCTTCTACCCAACCCCGAGAGGTAAACACCTCTCCTGCTATGTGTAACTGTGGTCTGTCCCAGCAAAAGGGTATCTCTTTCCTTTGATTATCAGTACATTTCAACAATGGATGATTAGTTACTCTTACTTTGTCCCTTTGTGGCCCCGGCAATTATATTTCATCACCTTGTTCACCAATGACTTTTCGTTTATAAAGTTATCCTCATAAAGGGATTCTGCTTTTGTCACCATTCAAATGAAGCCGAGCCTCCCTGGAATTGTCCCCTTGTTTTGCACATTGTAATGTGAGTTAAGCAATAGGCCCTGGTTACTGGTATTTCCTCGACCACGAAAAATCTGGAGACACTCAAGAAGTACTGAAGGAGTGAGCATACCAAACAGTTTTCATCCGATTTAACCCTTCCTACCATGGTCATATGCCTATACCAAATGTTATTCTTTTTTTAGCATAACCTTCAAAGTGTTGTCTCAGGAGGTATTCGCTATTATTCACATCTCTCCTAACCCGTGTCATTTCTTGCACATGTTAATAGCTACATTAATACTATTATCACTAAAATATTATATCAATTTTCTCCAAATATCTCTTCCTTTGCACATGTTGAGATATTAGAGAGTATTTCAAAAAAGGTAGCAGGCGCTTCGCTCCAGAAAGAACATGGCATGATAACCTGTTCTGAGATGAGAGTTTGCAGCACACGCTTTTTGCTCACTGTACCTTTCACAGATGGGAAACATCCATTTGCATATCAGTCTTTGTCCCGCCCACATGGGCAGTCCAGCACTGAAATGCTGTGGCAATTCCCTTCTGAACAAGAGTACCAACAGCAACCCCATACACGTGGTTCAGCCTTGTTGGGCCTCATTAGTGAGGTGGAGCTGTGCCTCTCTGAGCACAGTGAGCAAGGGGTCCACGTCTGGATGACCCTTGGAAACGTAGGGTGACTAAACCTAAGTCCCTTAAATAATCAACAGATAGTCGATAGGCGCCCCTCTCTGAGAACGAACACGGCCCATTGACCTGTTCTTTGGGAAGGTACCCACTCGAGAGTCTGCAGCCACACTTTAGCTCACTGTACCTTTCACAGATGGGAAATATCCATTGGCATATCAGTCTTTGTCCTAGCCACATGGACAGTCAAGCACTGAAATGTTATGGCAATTCCCTTCTGAACAAGAGTACCAACAGCAACCCCATACACGTGTTTCAGCCTTGTTGGGCCTCATCAGTGAGGTGGAGCCGTGCCTCTCTGAGCACAGTGAGCAAGGGACCCACGTCTGGATGACCTTTGGAAACTTAGGGTGACTAAACCTAAGTCCCTTAAATAATCAAAAAATAGTCCATAGGCGCCCCTCTGTGAGAACGAACACAGCCCATTGACCTGTTCTTTGGGAAGGTACCCACTCGAGTCTGCAGCCACACTTTAGCTCACTGTACCTTTGACAGATGGGAAATATCCATTGGCATATCAGTCTTTGTCCCACCCACATGGACAGTCGCACAGGGGCACCTATGGACTATTTTTTTGAGATATTTGAGAGACTGTTTCTCTTGCTCTCGAAAAATACATTGTTCAATAGTGCAATGTCAGGTGTCACATTGCTGATCAGCTCTCACTCACGTTCTCGTCTGGGGTCTGGTCACCTCTTATTCTTCTTCTTCTGGCTCCTCTTCATCCAAAGGAGGGCCATGCCTGTACACTTTTTCACATCATCTATATGCACCCACACTTTCTTTCTGTGCACTTTTATTGCGGTGTGGGTAGCATACTGGACAGAATATGGGCCCTCAAGTAGTGGCGTGACAACTTTTGGATGATTGTTCAAAATATGCCATTCTAAAAATTATAAAAGTTATCAAGCACCTCACTATCCCTACTCTGACAAGGATTTCCCTGCCTAACAAAACTAGACGGTAGCACTCTAACACAGGATGTCTGGCCTTCACACTTAAACATCAAATACACAAAGAAATGATATGGAAATTCAAATAAAATCACAATGATATTAACAGTTTATTGATGACCTCTTAGTAACCTAGGTGACACCCCTTCCCCAGGATTCAAGGTAAATTCTGCTCCAATATTGAACAAACGAAATCCATATAGGTAGTACAGTCTCAATCCAGTTCTTGATGTTTCAATGTCAAGGTAAAGTCTTGTTACCCAAAGTTTCAACTAACAAGAAAGAGTTTCTTCTTGGAGAAATAAGGACTTTCCACTTCTTCAAAATAGCATCAATGTTATTCCCAGTCACGATGCTTTGCCACCACTTCCAATTATCCAAGAAGATTTGCTACAGTTCAAAAGAAATACAACTTCTTTAAATGTTGGTGAAACACAATACTTGGTTAACACTTAATATGTCTCTCTTGATAAGATTAGGAGTCACAGTAGTTATCTTTGTCAGAATGACTTCAACATACTTCTACTTTCACTTCAACTCCTACAAACGTTTACCATAAGAACATACTCCTTTGCCTCATAGTTTTCCACTAATTCATTTGTGCTAGTGAAGTTAGCATCTACTCACAACCAAATACACTACCACAGCTTCAGTACTTTGTGATACCACTACAGATTCATTACATTGTAACTTCAAACACGTTTTGGTTCTGACAAAATTCACTTTCAGGTACTTCAACATCTTCAAATAAGCAAGACACTCTTCCTCTGAATATCCCCTTTAAAGGGGCAGCCTCTTTGCCCCTCTTCTCTGTCTGCAACCAACAACAACCTATAATTGCCTTTGGAACACTCTTCTCTATGCCATCTACAGTCTTTGGCAATGTAGGTTGTATCAGCTTCAAAGAATATTTATAATTAGCAAGTTTCCCTTCCCTTCCCCAAACCTATCTTTATCCCTTTGCCAATTGTTAGCCAAGATAATGACCCAGAAGCCTTGTTAGCACTCACTTGGCTCCAGGTAATGCTTGCACACTTGTATATTGGGCAATACTAAAGTTGTCTTGGCTCACAGCATTGTTTTGACTTCTCTCTGGCTTTGGGAAAGGTTTCTTTCAGTCTCGATAGGGGAATACTCTAGGCTTGGGCAATGCTTGCTCTCTCCGACTTCAAATACAATGTTTAAACACTTGGCATTTTTTACAAGCAATTGGTGTCTGCGTAAATAATAATTTTAAAGTTCACTCTTCCTTTGAGAAACTTATTTAGGCACATGCAACCACTTCTTCATAGGTTTTACAAAGTTTAAAGATTTAACAATTATTTTTCCGTAGCGTTTGCTGTTCACCCGATTGAAATAAAAACACCCAATACTATGTGAGTACTACATTTCAAGTGTTCCATTGTTATAGAATGAATGAACAATTTCGCCACACTTCTATCTTTGCACAAGTTAATTTTATGCTGGATACTGTTGCCGGCATTGCTCACACAAGGAATCAGAATGCCGGATTTAACTCATCGGCTTCTGTTTTCCTTTCTCCACGTGTTGCACAACTTCTACAACTTCTGGCTCCACTTGGGACCCACATTCTACCTCGCTGAAGGCATCGTCAGTCCAGCCACTCATTTAAGGAGGCCATCTTGCTCCTAAGGCCCACGACTCCACAACAGCTGCTCACCACAGTCTCTGACATGCTTCTCGCTGTGCAATCTCTGCAGTTAGGCACACATGGAGATAGGCAGCCTTTCTGCACACCTTCTGATGCGCAGCCACTGCACACAAGAGTTTGGGGTAACAGGACCCTGACAATATTAGTAGGAGAAATCTGCTGCATCATGATCCCGGCGTACTTTCGGTTCTTCCATTTCTGCCTGGATTGCCAACACTGTGCCTTCTTCCTAATGCTCATACTACTACTGCATGCACTCCAGTCAGAGTTACAGCTCCTTCTAGCTGCCTGCACCTGAGTGTGCTTTTTATGCCTCTCAGGTTCCTTCAGGTGTGGGCTATTAGGCTTAACTGCCTGACTACTTTTACAGCCCGCTTCCTCATACCAGTACTTCTGGGATTATGGGACAAATTCAGATTTTCTAACTTCTGCTGTTTGGCAAACAACCATTAAAAGTGTGGGATTATGGGGAAAGCTAAACAGGGGGTTTCCCAGTCTTCCTTTCCTTTGCCCCCATGTGATCCTCCTGCAGTACATCACCCCCAGTGTCAGGATCAGGAAGCGTCTGCCTTTCCCTGGCCACATGAGAAGGGTCCCAGGTAAGGTTACTGGGAGGAATCATTACTGATTCATCACACCCCCTACACATGTTTATCTGTCGAGAAATTAATTTCAAACATTTAGTCATGGCCATTAAATAATCATGCATCTCATCACCTAGCACAGTCACAGAACTCTTTGCATCCAATCGAGCATGCACGGGACGAGCAATGGGGACGTGTGTCCTTCAGCCAGTCACTATTTCTTGGGCCTCAGGTGGTGGTCTGAGCCTGGCTGATTGCGCAGGGAAGGCAGTGCAAACAATTCTTGTTTAACGTGTCTCTCAATTTTACAATAGGTTCCTTCAATAGGCTTTTTAAATGTTTCAAAACGCTGTTGGCTTGGGGATCGTAAGCGGAACAAAACCTTTGCTTTATGCCAAGCAGGGATGTTACTTCTGCAAATAGCTATTTTATAAAGTGTGGTCCGTTATCTGACCGCAACACTTTGCACACTTTGAAACACCTCATGTGCGAGGAACTTAGCAGCCAACTTGGCGTGTGCATGGGTACATGGTCCTACTTCTATCCATGTGAAAACGGACACACCACCACGATCATGTATTGATATCCATTAAAATTTTGGAGCATATTGACATAGTCTAATTCAGCTGCCTGCACAGAGAAATGTGCTGGTAATCTGATGCTTGTCACAATCTCAAAATCATCACCCCTACTCATCACTACTGCTCCTGAATTGCTCAATCCAGTGCTCTGCGCTATCGTCGATGAACTGTCAACGAAGATCACCTCTCCCCCATCTAACGTTGTTTCCTTTACTGTGGGTACATCTGTCTGGCTTTGATTCTTAGGACTCATGGAATTGGACCAACCACCACCCCTATGCCAACCCCTTTCTTCTTCTGACTGCAGAGGGCACAGAACAAGAAGGTTAACAAAAGGGCAGAGGCGTCTGAATGGCTGTGCCCCCTTTCTTTGGTACGTGAATCATCGACTCTGGAGCTGCACTGATGACAGGAGCTGCAGGGATGACAAAGTTATGTATGAAACACTTGTCAGACTTTAGTCTGATCTGTACTATACAGGGTTGGTCGATCAAGGTAGGGTATCAGACATTGAGTACAGAAGGCCTTGAACTCTCTGGGATCCCCTCCATATATAACGGGCATGGGTGGTGTTGGGATATTGAGGCCTAACCCAGGAGGTTGAAACACAGTGGGGGTTAGGACCAACCTGCTATCTCCTCTAGCTGCAGAGGTACATGAAGGGCCTGCAGTGGAACCCCCCACCACCCCAGGAGTGGCCTACCGCAGGGACCCTTCCTGTGGCTTGTTCCACCTTACCTTGAAGGGCAGTCATAGTTTGAAAGAGAACCATGCTTTCTTGTCGAGCGGAACTGATTTCGGCCTGTAGCTTCTGTAGGGCTATGGTTAGTTCCTTCACAATGTCTTCCATGGTTTCGGAAGGAGAATATAACGTTCTCACAATCTGTCCAGCTTTGTCCAGTGTTCAGTTGAATTGCAGATCCTTAGGAACCATGAAATTGGACCAACCACCACCCCTATGCCAACACACTCTCCTTCTGACTGCGGAGGGCACAGAACTAGAAGGTTGACAAAAGAACAGAGGCACCTTAATGGATGCGCCCTGTTTTCTCTGGCACTTGAATCACTGACTCATGAGCTGCGCTGATGACAGGAGCTGAGGGAATGACACAGTTCTATATGTAACGCTTGCCAGACTGTAGTAGTGGGGATTGTGGAGTAGGGATATATGTAAGAGTATTACTAATACCAAAGCTTCTCAGTAGTAATGCGCGAACCATCCAAGATGACATTGTATGTTGATGTCACAGATGGTAATACTTGTTTGTTTGTTTGTTTTATTATTTATAATGTGCAGTTATACCCAGGGGTATCAGGGCGCAGCATTTACAAGAATATGGGAAGCTTAGTTACAAAATATAAGATGTACATGTTGGCAGAGGGAGAATATACAAAGCAGAAGAGGAAAACAGTCAATATATACAGTATATACAAAGTAAAAAGTGGGCACAAGAGGTTACACAGTGTGCGGATCGCATGAAGGGATAGCCTTGGCACTTAGCTATCTTGGTGGTCCTTCAGTTTCAGCCATGAGACTACCTTAGAACGGAAATTCAGGTAAGGCATGTCTACTCTAAGGTTGGGAGGCAAAGAGTTCCATAATTTGGCTGCTTTTACCGGGAAGCTGTTACCTCCTATGGTGGCAAGTTTGAAGTTTGGGACAGAGAGGCAGTCTTTGTATGCAGTTCTGAGGGGTCTCGAGGAGGCTTGTCTATGGAATCTGTTAATCAAGTTGATCGGGGCGGCATTGTTAAGAGATTTGTAGGTAAGTGAAGCTGTTTTTAGGAGAATTGTATCTCTAGTGGAGAGCCAGTTGTTCTGTTGGTTGAGTCCTGAAATGTGCTCTCTTCTGGGGATGCCTAGGGCTGCTCTCAGGGCGTTGTTCTGGAGAGTTTGTAACTTGCTAGTGGTAGCCTTGGAGGTTCCCAGGGAAAGGGCGTTACAGTAGTCAAGGCGGGATAGTATAAGGGCTCTAGCGAGTGTGAGGCAGCTAGTGTCTGACAGAAATGGTTTAGCTGAGCGGATTAATTTGCACGTATATGCAGATGAGGATGCCAGGGAACTCAGTTGTCTTTTGAAGGAAAGGTTAGAATCCAAGTAGAATCCTAATGTTTTGACCTCCTGTCCAACTTTGATATTGTTCCCATCTATCATGAATGAGTTGTAGGCCGGGCTGAGTTTCTTTAAACTGTGCGTAGTTCCCAAGATGATAAGCTCCGTTTTCTCATCATTCAGGCATAGTCCATGAGTGGCAATCCATGCCTGGATGATGATGTACACCCTATTTAAAAAAACTTTAAGAGACTAGAAGGAATATTTATCTGGACCTCTTTAAGACAACCCTCAAAACGTCAAAACCACTAAACATACCACACTAATGCTTAAAGGGTCCCTTGCTTCTCCAGTACCTTCTTCTAACTCAGTCCTGCATGTTGTTTAACTCATTAAATTACAACATACTTATTCCAAACAGTTTTTTTAATCAAAAATATCAATTTATTTACTCTCAGTAAAAACACCACTAAAAAATACATTCACAATTATCTCAACAAAGACAGCATCTTGCACTTTTGTCTAAGTTCAATTATTGCACATTTGCCACTATTTTTGGTATCATTGACCACAGACAACTTCTACATAACATTCTATTTTCTAATACATATCTCTGTTATTAGATAGTTCATCAGTAGAAGACACATTTTTCAGTTTTTCATTTACTTTTTATATCTTCTCCTTTCTTCACTGGGTACTCCGACTTCCCCATAAAAATCGTGCTCTACTCATTCACACTTATGTCATTCATACATCCTTTCATTCTACAATCCACACTACCCAACATGTTTCTTTCCTTTATCAGTTCTCATAATTTCAGGAAATTCTTCAGGGGTTAATTTTTGTATAGCAACAGTCTGTTATGTAGTGACCATTCGGTCTTCTTGTATTCTTTATACTTCTTGGTCAAGGCTCATGTGTTCGGTTCACATCTGTTTCATTTCTGGGCCAGAATTCCACAAGAAGGTATCTGTGAGAAGCAAGTGTATGAAGAATGGATTTAATTATTAACCCAACTTCTATGCAGTCTTATTCCTACATTCGGGGTATACAATTTACCATGAGAGAATATATTCTTCCAATTCTTCAGTACTAGACATGCACTACTTGGTAAAGGACATTATCACGACACAACGTCTTTTCATAAGGTGGTTTACCGTTTATCTAGTGACCTACCCTCTCTATTTTTTACCGTAATTCCCCTGTTCTTAAAAAAAGGGGCATTTGATAATTTATTTAGTTTCCCAACGCTCTCACCCTACTGTTATGGTACACTATTTACCTTCTGGCTTTTACCTGCAGGTTGTTTATTTTCATCCATCCAGGTATCTATCTCTAGGTGCTTCTTAATTCTCAACACTTGTGTACTGCCTTTTTGGGTTCACCTTTTGCAACATCTATCAATACAGAAATGTCACTTACAGTTACTCCTGGTTAAACTGGTACTACATATTCTATGTATAATAAGCATAATCTGGTATTACACTTAGTTCTAGGGTATGTACCTTAATTAGAAATTCCCATGTTAGAGTCCGCCATGTTTGTTGTTTTCAGCTTATCCCGACCCTTCAGTGATCTTTGTACGAGATGAATGCCTCTTTTTGCTTCAATGGTTACGACCTCGGTCGTCCCGGGTTCCCACGTGATCTATACACGGCTTCTTAGTGTTCTAAGTGCCGATATCTATAGAAGCAAAAAACAAAAAGTGTATCTTTAAAAATTGAAACATTCCGCCCGCGTGATCTTTAAACGGCTTCTTGGTGTACTAAGCGCCAATATCTCTTATAGCTAACTCACGGGACATGTCTTTAGAAATAGGGACATTCCGCTCTATTATATCTCCCTCCTACAGTCTTACATTCGCTGTCTCGTATGTTTCACTTACCTTCTAGCTAAAGGGCTTGATCCATCTGCCTCGCGGGTTGCTGTCGGCGTTCTCTTGCTTCTTCTGACTTCCGTCGTCTCTGTTCGCATACCCGGATGTTTTTGCCCGCGTCAAAGTCGGTTCCTCCTTCCGGCTTGTGTCCATTTCCATGTTCTTTTCTACATTGTTGTAGATAGGCGCGGTTCCATCTATCCAATGATATTCCTTCACGTCACCGTTCTGGCATTACAGGTCCTTTTTTCTTGCCTTCGTTACTCCGTATTTATTTCTTTCTTCTTTGGTACTGCCTTTCCTGCACCATAGATAAGGATCTAATTTCCTAGTATACCCTATTTAGCAAGGCCAAATCCTTTCCATAATCTCCAGAAAGCGGAAGGAGGATCTGGGTATCATCTGCATAATTAGTGTAGGTGATACCGAGATGATCCAAATCATTGAAAAGGGGCTTGGTAAATATGTTGTACAGTGTGGGGGAGACGCAGGAGCCCTGTGGGACACCACAAGTAATGGGCATAGGGTCTGCTGCAGCTGTGGGAGAAAAGACCCTCATAGTTCTTCCGTTAAGGAATGAGGTGATCCATGTAATGGCCTCGGGAGAGAAGTGTGCTGCTGTGTGGAGATGTGAGCATAGGGCAGAATGGTCGACCAAATCGAAAGCTGCAGATAGGTCAAGGAGGAGGAGCAAGGGAACTTGTCCTTTGTCCCTGAGTGTATCAATCTGAGCTTTCAGGTCGATGAGTGCAGTCTCAGTCCCATGTTGAGGGCAAATTGTCTGGATCCTAAAAGGTGGTGTTCTTCAAGGTGCTTCTGTATTTGTACGTAGGCAACTTTGTCTAGGATTTTTAGTAGGAAGGGAACAGTCGTTATGGGTCAGTAATTGGTAGGTATGGCTGGGTCAAGAGTAGGTTTTTTTTTAGTAAAGGAAGTACCCAGGATTGTTTTAGATTAGTGGGGATGGAGCCAGTAGTGAAGGAGGCATTGATCAGTTTAGGGATCAAGAGTGAAAGGTCACGGCCGGCATCTTTGATGAGCTGTGCTGGGCATAGGTCTCCCTGGCAATTGGAGGGTTTCAAGGACAAGATGATATTTTCTACGTCGAGAGTATTGACTTTAGAAAACTTGAAGCGGGTAGGGTCTGTGGTCGTGCACTTATCCAGACTTTTGGATGGGAGCGTGTCTTTTAGGGCAGCTTTTTTGCTGGAGATTTTGCTTTGAAGGGTCACGATCTTATTTGCCAAGGCATTTTGAATTTCCGAGCACCAATTTTTATCTTTTGTGCAGGTGTCAGGGGGTAGCATAGGGGTTTCTACTTCTTTAAGTATAGAGAAGAGTTCTTTACTATTAGATTTAGCTTGGGATATGCGAGAGTCAAAGGAGGTTAGTTTGGCCAGGTAGATTTCTTTTTTGTAAAGTAAGGCTAGTTTAGAAAGTTTTTGTTTACGGCTGTAGGGGATTTTTTGAGTGGAGCACCCGGCTATTCGGCTTTCCCTCGGAAGGAGCACAACAGAGAAAATGTGCTGCCAGGGGACACTTGAAATAAATGGGGAACATGAAGAAGACTGTGAATAACAGTAACGTTCCAAGAAACAAGTGTAATAAACATATGGAATTGAATGAAACAAGCCAAGTTACTTCTATTGAATACTGAACTAAATAAAATAAGCAAAAGTAACCCTTATTTAATACTGCACTGAATGAAAAAAGCGAGGAGGCATTTATTTGAATACTGAATTGAAAGAAACAAGCTAAGCTACACTTAATTAAGTGAAAGCTACATTTATAAGTAAAAACAACATCTGTGGCAAACTGAACTACTTATCTGAATGAAATGAAGCAAAATAAGTTACAATTGATGAACAGTGAACTGGAATCAAAGAGAAAGATAAACTGAATGAACACATTTGAATAAAGCAGAATCATGATTAAGAAACAACCTATCTGGTAAAGTTGTGAAGCTGCATTTTAAGAAAACTGATTGTTGATCTAAATATTAAACTCTAAAAGAAAACTGGAAGTTCCTGGTTGCATGACCTGTAGTGGGTGGACTGTGTGGTCTAAATCTGTGCATAGACCGGAGAACATCTCATGCCTACAAGGAAGTTTACTTTCATGAAAGCAGGAAAACAACTAATGGTGAACATCGGGCTTGGGGAAGTGAACCCTGAGTTATAAAGAATTGCGGAAGTCTGGTTGAAAGACACAGCTACAAGATATTTCTTTCTGTGTTAACATAAAGCTTAGGGAAGGGAACCCTAAGTATTGGTGCCATGGAAACGTGTCACCCTGGAACTGTGTTGAACTTGGTGAAGGGCATACCACCCTTCACAAAGGTATAAAACTGTATTTCTTCTAATATTGATAGGAAGATAAATTGGACCCTGTGTTGAACTTATTGACATTTGGTAAAGGAAGCTGAAGAGTAAGCCAGAGCTGGAAATCGCTCAGAACTTTGTTTGGAACACTATATTGGTTGACATCCCTAACATTGTTTTGTATCAGTTGTGAGGGCAAGTATAGGTTTTGGACACAAACAACTTTTAAGATGAACATATTGACAAAGAGTTTCCTTAGTTTCTTTAGGTAGGGAAATCCCACCTTAGTCTAGTGCATGTTAGGCCTTACTCCATCCTGACCTTTTCTTTAATTAAATACTATTGCTCAGCTTTGAATCCGCTGTCTCCTTCCATGATGCCAAACTCACAGTACCTGTGATCTCTATTAAAATCCATACCCTTTCCAGTGTACCAGATATTCAACCGAACCCCTTACTTTTCGGGCATCGAGGATTTGACTGGTTTCATACACTCCATCAGTCCCAATCGCAGGTGTTTTTGATGTTGACCGAACAGGGGAGTTCCGGTACTTGGTTACGGGTTTAGCAATGAAATATGGAACACAGGATGAATCTTATAGGTATGAGGTGAGGTGAGTCTAAAGGAAACAGGGTTAATCACCTTGTTTACTGCAAAGGACCAATGTAGCGAGGCTTACGTTTCTGAACACATGAGGGTATACAAATATTATGGGTGGACAACCATACCATATCCCCTACTTGAATCGAGGATCCTATTTATACCTCCGGTATGCAAAACGTTTGGAGGTTTCGTGGGCTTGCGTTAGGTGACTCTGGGCTTGCTTTCTTCCCTCCTGGACATTTGTCATTAAGGCTGTGGCTGTGGATAATGAAGGACTCGGCTGTATTTGCAAAGGGAAGGAATTTGGATGGTATCCGTAAGTGACATGGAAGGGGGTGTCTTGGAGGGATGAATGTATTGCGTTGTTATATGTGTATTCCGCTAGTGGTGACAGAGACACCTAGGGCCTCATTACCCGGTAGGCGGTAGGCATTTAACGTTACCGGTAACGTAATACCGGTAACGTTAAATCCCCATGCCAATCACGACCTGGCTCACCGCTATTAGCGGCACCGCTAAGTACGGTGCCACTAATAGCGGGCAGGCCACGTGCACCCGACCCTCCATCCCGTAAGTAACACCATGCCGCTAATAGCACACCATCACAAGGCGAGCGGACATGGTAATAGTGGCATGGTAAAGGCCCCAAAACCCCTTACCGCCATGATGCTAATACCGGCATCGCGAACCACCCGTTAATAGAACTGAGCATTGTTCCCACCTGCCACAGGTGGACACAATCAGCACAGGTGGAGGCAATGGACACTGTGGCAGCTCAAAAGGAGCACACCACACCCCTTCCCACACCAAGATGGTTCCAATACTGGCAGCATTACATGGCCTAGAGGACCTCATTGCAGTGCTGCTGCTACAACAACAGGCTGCACAAAGGAGACGCAGGAGGAGGAGGAGGGCCAGACAGGCACAGCAAGCACCACCATGCCACCTATTCATGCCACAGAGGCACCCACCAATTCCCAGGATCAGAGCCAGTCCATTCAACCTAACACCTGAGCAGATACACATCCTGTACCGTCTGGACTGGGACACCATCACCAGCATCGTGAACATGATACACGACGACATTGTGACCCTCATAGACATCAGAACTGCCATCCCCCCTCTACTGAAGGTGGTGTCAGTGCTCCACTTCCTGGCCACAGGAACCTACCAGCATACAGTGGGGCAGATGCATGGCATCTCCCAACCAGTATTCTCACGCACACTGAACCAGGTACTCGATGCCCTCCTGAAGCATGCACCCGAACACATATCCATGCCACGAACTGGCCAGGAGATTGAAAACACCAAAGTTGGCTTCTATACACTGGCAGGCATTCCAAGTTGCATTGGGGCCATCGACTGTACACATGTGGAATTGGTTGTACCACATCACAATGAATTAGTGTACCGAAACAGGAAGCAATTCCACTCAATCAATGTCCAAATGGTATGTGACGCAAACAATATAATCACACATTGCTGTGCCAGATTTCCCAGATCTACCCATGATTCCATGGTCCTGCGGAACCCAACTATCCCCCACTACATGGAGCGACAAACGGCACAACGTTCGTGGCCACTCGGTGAGTAGCAGGGCAAGCACATGGCAGTGTGATTGGGGGGGTAGAGAGATCCTCTAACTGGGTGTGCATGGGGGGGGTTGAGAGATCCTCCAACTGGGTGTGCATGGGTGGGGGTAGAGAGATCCTCCAACTGGGTGTGCATGGGGGGGCTGAGAGGTCCTCCAACTGGGTGTGCATGGGGGGGTTGAGAGATCCTCCAACTGGGTGTGCAGGGGGGGGTAGAGAGATCCTCCAACTGGGTGTGGCCTGTAGTCCGTTGCACAAATGCACATACAGATGTACGCTAATGGGCATCTGTGAGGGCAGCAACGTACTTGGGATGAACGGACATGCAAGTATATGGCACACGACACAGCTGCCAATCCAAACCCATTGACATTAAAGATCAATCCTCATCCACATTGCACAACACTCCACGCCATGGAATGCACATATGAGATCCATGACATCAACATAGTCATGCAGCATTCCTATAGCACAACATCAACAATGCATTGTGCCCTTGGATGCATGCATTGGCACCCCCTTAGCCATGGCAATGCACCACAAACACATGGCACCACTGAGGCGTTGCCTCTCAGCATGGCAAGATCAATGTCGGAAGCACTGTACACCACCAGTGTGGTACCAAATCTGCCTGGCCACAGGGACGCCAATTACCTGGCCTCACCCAGGACATGGGAATTACTGTAGGAGGCATCAATGGGGCATGTCTACTTGCATGCTTGCGCTCACCTTTGCACAAAGCAGTCACACAGACCGTATTCATGGATGCAGTTGAATGTGCACATGATTCTCAATGATAGGTCAAAGTATGTGACATGAACAGGCCACACATGCGCCGAAAAGAAACAGGAACCCATTCCTCCCCCCCATACAGGTGATGCGGGCTATCCCCTGAAGAGGTGGCTCCTCACACCTGTACGGAACCCACAGAACAGGCATGAAGAAGAATACAATCGTGCCCATACCCGTAACCGCCTTGTCATTGAGCAGACTTTTGGACTTCTGAAGTCACGGTTTAGGTGCATAAGCAGGTCTGGTGGCGCACTCCTATATGGCCATGAGAAGGTGGCAAAGATCACCAAGGCATGTGTCATGCTGCACAATATGTGAATGAGACGGAATGTGCCACTGCCCCCTGAGGTTGAAATGGAGGCACCTGATGAGGATGATGATGTGGATGAGGATGGAGGTGAAGGGGATGCATGTCATGCAAGAGGGGATGGCCAGGAGGGACGCGCTGTGAGACAGCATTTGATCAACCAATTGTTCTGAGTTACATGTAGTCATACTGTCACCTGTATATGGCTGGTGGGGCACTGGTGTCAGTTTGTTAGCTCACAATGGACCTTGGCGTCAATAAATTGATCATACACAATGGAGGAGTACAGGCCTGTGTTCTGCTCAAACAACTGTGTATTAATGAACAAAAACAGAAAAATGTGCAACTCCCCATCCATCCCACCACCCTTACAACTGTCCCATCACACCCTTCCCCCCACCCCCCACAACTGTCCCATCACACCCTTCCCCCCACCCCCTACAACTGTCCCATCACACCCTTCCCCCAGCCCCCACAACTGTCCCATCACACCCTTCCTCCCACCCCCCACAACTGTCCCATCACACCCTTCTCCCACCCCCCACAACTGTCCCATCACACCCTTCCCCCCACCCCCCACAACTGTCCCATCACACCCTTCCCCCCACCCCCCACAACTGTCCCTCATAGGTCTTCAACAATGCATGTGTTCTGGCATGCACCAAGGTCAATGGACGTTCACGCCCTATTCTTCATTACCAGGGCCAGCATTTGGGGGCTGGCTGGAGGTGCGCCTGGTGGTGCTTGAAGACCGTCTCAGTGGACACGTCTGCCGCGAACTGCAGGTTGAAGAGGTGGCAGACTGTCCTTGTGTAAATTGCCGCTCCATTGCATCTGCGATGCGGGTCAGCACCTCCCGGACGCGTGTTAGCTCGCCACACAGCCTGTCCGTGCAGGACTCCATCCCCTCCCTGGAGTGCCTGGATGTCTCAGCGAGGTCAGCCCTGAGACGGGCAACCTCCTCCACATGTTGACCGACAAGCACTGTTAGAGCCTGCTGGCGCTGGATGACGGTGGCCAGGCTCTGGGGGGCTACTGAAGGCCGCTAATGACTCGTCAGCAGTGACGTGTGAGCCAGGTGTGGGGGCGGGGGATTGCTCTGGGGTTACAGCAGGGCTTGGGGTGTGCATGGGCAGATCTAGATACGTGGGCTCATCCACGTCAGACAATGGCCCAATTGCTGCAGCCTCCCCTGCCGAACTGGCTGCAGCTGAGGGTGGACCCTCGGTGGCGGGGATTTGGGGGGGGGGGGTGGACCTCTGGAGCCGGGGAAGTAGGGGTTGCTTGGCACTGGCGCGCAGGTCTTGTTGTGGAGGCTGCAATCGGGGCCTTGGCCCTTTTCCCCTGGATGTCATAGGGGCATCCTCGCTGGGCTGTGGCCTTCGCTTCTTTTGCACAGGGGGTGCCTGGGTAGCTCCGTCGCTGTCTGAATGCGACCCTGTGGGGGACAAGAAGGGGGATGTCATTGGTTATGGTCGCATTTACTCAATGCAGGCTACATCATGATTACTTTTGGGCCCATTTCACAATCATTGTGGAGGATGCAGGTGAGGTGTCATTTCAGTGCCTCATCCATGCAGTGTTGTGTGTGGCACTTGGCTCTGTTGATGTATGCATGTGTGGGTGCTGGGCCAAACATGCAGTGATCCCGGGCTGACATTTGTGGGGACCTGTACATTCACATTGCATGCTTGCATCAGTGCACTTACCTCCATCAGATGTGTCTTGCACGCCGTGCTCCATCCTTCCGACACCCTCAATGCATTCTACCCCGATGAGGTTTGCACAAGTCTCTTCCCACTCCTTCAACTTGATGGGAGACCCTGATCCTCCAGCAGTGGCAGTTGTGTTATTCTCGGACAGGATCATCCTGACCCAGAGTCTCAGGTCGTCCCATCTTTTTCGGCAGTCTCGTACGGGGCGCGTGTTGCTGCCAGAGGGACTCACTCTGGTTGACACTTCCTCCCAGATGGCCTTCTTCTTTAGGAAGGTCTCCCTCCGCATGTCATTAGCAAAGACCACTCCTGCATTGTCTGCTAATGTCCGAGTTAGCATGACTAACTCCTCAGTGGAGAACTTCTCCTTTCGCTGCCTGTCTGTGGATTTCTTCAGTGCCTTGGGCATGGTAAGGGTGTGACGATGGTTTCCAGGCAGCAGGGTAACACGTACAGGTCCAGGGGGCAGAGGATGGCAATGGATTGTGTTTTTAAAGATGGCCGCCGTGCTCTTTCCCATTCCTGTGCGATGACGCTATTTCCGGTTCCGCTTTTTAGCGGTCACCGCTAATAGCGGTCACCGATATTTGCATGCTGCGCGAGGGCGGAGGTACTATCTGCCCCTTCGGGGAGGCCGGTAAGGTACTTTTTGGTCACTTTAGCAGCATGGCGGTAGGGTCATTAACGGCATGGCGCAATGCTCGTGTCTGCGTACTCGTAATGTTACGCTATTAGCGCCCTCTTGCGAGGGCGGACACGTTAATTGCGCCATGCCGCTAATTTACTATTTTTAGCGCACAACGTGTAATGAGGCCCCTAGTCCCCAGAATACTCAGAAATGTAGCAATGGAGGTATTGCCCCACAGTCTGGTTGGTCCGCTCCATTTGCCTATTGCTCTGGGGATAAGCAGAAGAAAAGCGCAACTCGATGCCCAAGAGTCAACTCAATGTTGTCCAAAAGAGAGAAACTAATTTTGATGCCCTGTCGGAAATGATTGCTTTAGGAATCCCCTGGAGTAGAACAATGTTTTGCACAAAGGTCTGAGTCCATTGAGGGGCTGTGGGAACCCTAGGAAGTGATATGAAATGCCCCATCTTGGTAAAAGAATTGATGACTGTCAATATTGTGGTATTCCGTTCACCCAAGGGTAAGTCCCCTATAAAGTCCATGGAACAAATGTGCTATGGGCCATCAGGAATGGGTAAAGAATACAACAAGACAATGGGTTTTCCTTTGGGTGTCTTGGCAATAGCACAAACAGTGCATCCTCATTTGTAATCTGCTACATCCTGTCTCAAGGTCTTCCACCACACATATCTTTCAAGGATCTTTTGGGTCTTGGTAATTCAGAAATGTCTGTAGCTGGTACATCATGACACCAGTGGAGTGCATATAACAGGCTTTCCCTTGTGGGTAATCATAAGCAACCTGCTTTGTACAATAATCCCTTGCTTTCCGAACTGTTGGGTGTTGTTTCTAGAAACACCTTTCTGCTTTCTGCAGTGTAGAGTTCAATGAGTGCTTTGTCCAATGAAGAGGTAAGATGGCTGGATGGCTGAAATGATCTTGTCTGGTGAGACAAACGGAAGTCTTTCTTCTTCCTCGCTAGGTTCATGAAACATTCTGGACAAGGCATCTGCTTTAGTGTTCAGGTGCCTGGCTTATAAGTGACAACAAATTTGAAACGTGAAAAGAAATTAATCCAGTGGTTCTGCCACTGATTCGCTTTGGCTGTTTTAAGGAAGTCGAAATTCCTGTGTTCTGTGATCACCTGGATGGGATGTCTTGAGGCTTCCAGCGAGTGATTGATTGCCAAGAGCTCAAAGATGCTATAGTTGAGTACTGAGGGATGAAACAACAGTAGAAATTGGCAAAGCCCAGGAACCGTTGTAACTCCTTAACATTTCTGGCCTCTGGCCACTCTAGCAGAGCGTAGACCTTCTGGGGTCAATTCCGTTTGGGGACAGAACATAACCCAAGTAGGCAATGTAGTCTTGGTGGAAGCTACATTTTGAGAGTTTAACATGCAGATTATGCTTCAAGAGTCGGTGTAAAACCTCTTTTACATGTCCAACGTGTTCTTCATAAGTGGCGGAATAGATCAAAATATCATTGAGGCATATCACGACATAAACCTCCAAAATATCCTTGGAAATGTAATTTAAGAAGTGTTGCAAGGCGGGTCGGGGCATTGCATAGCCCAAAGGGCATTCCAAAATATTCATAGTAGCCAAAAGAATACGGAAGGCCGTCTTCCACTCATCGCCCGTATATATCCTGATCATATTATAGGCGCTACAAAGATCTAGTTTGGTCTAGAGATGGCTCCGACCTCCTTGATCTAATAGAGTCTGGATAAGAGGCAAAGGATAAAGTTTTTTATAGCAATGGGATTTAGTTGCCTGTAGTCCACACATGGCCTTAATTCGTCATCATCCTTCTTCTGAATGAAGAACAATGGGGCCCCCGCCAGCGATGTTGAGTGTCTTATAAAGCCTTTCTTTAGATTCTCGTTGAGGTATTGTCAGAGTACTTTGTTCGCTTTTTTGGACAAAGCGTAGGTACACCCGAAAGGAATCGTGCTCCCCGGTACTAAGTCTATTTAAAAATCGTAGGGCCGATGCTGGGGAAGTTTGTTGGCTTCCATAACATCAAAGACTGAGGTGTATTCCTGATAGTCAACTGGGATCTTGGCTTTTTTCCCTAGTTCTCGCAACATAGCTGACTACACTTAGGTCATGGGCTTTGTGTCAAAGATAAAGGATCGGACAGTCTATGAGCAGAAGTGGGAAAACAAAACTGAAAGTGTGTTTGTTCCAATCGATAAGAGGATTGGCATGCTGCAACCATGGTATGCCCACAATCAATTGAAAATGCGGGGCCGAAATTGCATCAAAAGGCACGTTTCCTTGGTGTTTTCATTCACAGGATAATGCAAGAGGGATTGTTTCTTGGGTTATTGGTCCAGAAATAAGAAAAGATCCATCAACCAACGACACTGGTTCTGAGATAGGCTTTTCATATAAGGGTATCTGATGTTGGTGGGCGAAATCAGAATCAATAAAGTTCCTCGTAGCTCCACTATCTAGAAGAGAGAAGAGCCTGAAAGGTACCCCACTGATGGGTCTTGGTCTGTAACTGTATCGAAAGGTACATATGCTTGATTGGGGAAAGACCCAGGACTACTACATTAAAGCAGCTTTGGTGGGCTCGGCAAGGACGTCCCTCTATTCAGCGAACTTGCTTGTTTGCTTCAGGAAGGAACCTCTTTTGTGTGAGAAACCTGAAGGGGTCCCACCGGCTAGTCCCCAGGCATCTGTCATCCAGGTAGCCAGGACACGTCCATCGCTTTTGGGTCCAGTTTCCGGGTGTGGAACAGTGTGGGAGGATCACCTGGTGAGGGGTCTTCGGGGAGTGGAAGTGGGACTCCGGATGGCAAGACGCAGTATCCCGTTCCCTATAACACCTTAGCCCCATCCTACCAGGCAATTACTGATCATTAGCCACACTTGACTTCCATTACACTTCCCCACAAGGATAAAAGGCGAAGCGCGAGGGCACACTCTGAGCGAGGCAAAGCACACAAGGAAGCAACAGTTCTAAGATGGCAGTTTAATAGGCGAAAGACAGCAAAACTGAAGAGGAACGCAAGGAGGGAGGTGCCCTTGAACTTTTCAATGAAAGACTATGGGCCTCATTACACGGAAGGCGGTAAGGGTTAACGGTCACCGGTAATGGTACCGGTGACCGTTAACCCTTACCGCCTTACTACGAGGTCCCTTTGCGGGTTGGTACTTTAACGCCTGCTTTTTAGCAGGCGTTAAAAACCAACCCGCAAAGGGACTAGGGTGCTAATTACGATACCGCAATTTGCGGTACAGTAATTAGCACCTTCCCCATTCCCATTATGCCCTATGGGGCAAAAATGGGAATGGGGAAGGGCAATGGGGGAAGGGGGAATCACCGCCCCGTCAACCTTGGAATAGGGCGGTAATTCCCCTTTCCTCCAAGGCGGTGCCAGTATTTTACCGGCATGGACCAAGGTGCTAAGAGCACCTTGGTCCACCGCCTACCGTGTAATGAGGCCCTATTACTCTCATGAGCCTTCGAGAATAGGAAGTGTAAGACCAAGAATCTAGGCTGAAGAATCCTGCATTGTGTGTCAGAGGTACCTGGGGCTCTCCCGCGTCGATTGTCAAGGCGGGCAGAATCGTTTGCCCATGTGGTACTGTCCTTTTCTCCTAAATCAAAGCAGCGCTAGTCAGCACAGGCAGTGAGTTGGGGAGTCTGATACCAAACCAGTCTGTGTTCAAGCCAAGGTTGCAAGCAGCAACATTGCTGAAGAGAACAGTGTATGAAGCGTATGTGGCAAGTGACGCAAATAGAACTAAACAGCAGATGAGTGATTGAACTTTGAAGCCAAGATACAATACCTTAGACAGAGTGGTCCGGCACCACATGAGTGCTCAATCGAAAGTCTCGGTTAGGCATCCAACTGAAAGGTGGCAAATGTGAAGAGTGATAAAGAATTGTGAAATCAAAGTGGTCCTGCAACGGGTCAAGCAAAACCCTGTGCACATTTGAAAGTCTTCGATAGTAAGAGCATAAAGAAAATAGAAGAAGTTGGTTGGAGCCCAGCGGAGGGAGATCAGCTAAGAGCTTTGGTTAAAGCAAGTTTGTGTTAAGAGTTACATTTGAAATGGAAATTGAAGCGAGACCGGCGGTGGGAGACTAATTATGTTAAAAGGAATCTGAGCCTGTCTGAGGGGCATCCCGGGTGAACAGTGACACCCAAGATTGAAAGCATTGTGATAAGAGATGGATCTGAGCCCGGACGAGGGGGATCCAAGGTGAAGAACATTGTGTTAAAAGGATATGGCACTGGCTGAGGGGGGTCCAGGGTGAATAGTGAATCGCCTGAGAAATTGAGTACTTGTGAAAATCTGAAAGAGGAAAAGAACTTATTTGTTTGTTGCATCAGGCCCTCTGAAAGAAGAGACTTTGAAAGGCAAAGAGAAGTGGGCATGAAGGCCCGGATGCTAGTGTTTGAACTGCACCCTCGAGCTAGAAAAGCCAGTGACTGTGCTAAGCTCGAGTGAACTGCCTTGTGCCGTGCTAAAAACGTGGGGAAGAGCGGCCTATGGCCTGAACATCCTGAAATATCATTTTGTGAACACTTCTTTCTTTTTCATAACATTGTTCCCCACACTATTTGTATTTAGCAGTAAGGATTGGCAATAGGTTTATTAGTATATGTCCTTTTATTTTGACAAGACACCACTAGGACTGTGTTATTATTATTTGATGGCCGTAGCTTGCTCCCATCTGTAGATTTAGGATTAGATAGGCTGTTTTCAAACCCTTTTTAAAAATCAATAAACACCCTTGAACTGTGGTCACTTGTGTCTGTCATACTGTTGATACCATGCCTTCCTTACACTTAGGACAAAAACTTATGGAATGGCCTGGATCACCACAATAAAAGCACAAATTCATCTTCCAACGTCTTTCTTTCTCTTTGTTGCTTAATGGGCCCGTAGTACCTCCTCTCTGCATAGATTCAGGGTCAGTTCTCGTGGGTAGTAGTTCCGGATCAGGTCTTAAAAAAGGGATGGCAGTAATTAGTATTTCTTTGCTCGATTTGTATCACAGGGTACATTAACTCAGTGATGGATTCTGGATGCTTTAGGTCTTCCCTCGGGCCTCTATAGAAGAGGGTTATCTGTACATCTTCCTCCCAACAAGGTTTGGGCTGCCATGTTACGGAAACGGGCGATATAGGACAATAAGTCTCGATTGCCTTGATGGATGTGAATTAATTCACTACAGATTGGGTATCATACTGATGATCAAAAACTCGGAGTAGCTAATCAGAATAGGATCATTGTTTTCTATGTATGGGGTAGCCCAAGCAAGGGCTGCTTTTTCTAGGTTGAGTAACACCAAAGCTATCTTAGCCTGATCTGTACTATACAGGGTTGATCGATCAAGGTAGGGTATCCGACATTGAGTACAGAAGGCCTTGAACTCTCTGGGATCCCCTCCATATATAACGGGCATGGGTGGTGTTGGGATATTGAGGCCTAACCCAGGAGGTTGAAACACAGTGGGGGTTAGAACCAACCTGCTATCTCCTCTAGCTGCAGAGGTACCTGAAGGGCCTGCAGTGGAACCTCCCACCACCCCCAGGGGTGGCCTACCGCAGCAACCCTTCCTGTGGCTTGTTCCACTTTACCTTCAAGGGCAGTCATAGTTTGAAAGAGAACCATGCTTTCTTGTCGAGCGGAACTGATTTCGGCCTGTAGCTTCTGTAGGGCTATGGTTAGTTCTTTCACAATGTCTTCCATGGTTTCGGAAGGAGAATATAACGTTCTCACAATCTGTCCAGCTTTGTCCAGTGTTCAGTTGAATTGCAGATCCTTAGGAACCATGAAATTGGACCAACCACCACCCATATGCCAACACCCTCTTCTTCTGACTGCGGAGGGCACAGAACTAGAAGGTTGACAAAAGAACAGAGGCACCTTAATGGATGCGCCCCATTTTCTCTGGCACTTGAATCACTGACTCATGAGCTGCGCTGAGACAGGAGCTGAGGGAATGACACAGTTCTATATGTAACACTTGCCAGACTTTAGTAGTGGGGATTGTGGAGTAGGGATATATGTAAGAGTATTACTGATACCTAAGCTTCTCAGTAGTCATGCGCGAATCATCCAATATGCCTTTGTCTGTTGATGTCACAGATGCTTACACTTGTCTCACTGCAGCCCGATTTTGCCCTAAGCTTTTAGGACATGAATCAACTTTACACAACATAAAATACAATGGTGATTGTATTCATAATATGTGTATTGTGAGAAACCCGATGGCATTTTCACACCTATACCCCAGGGATCTTCTATTCAGGTGGCCAGGCAAGGGGCATCCCTTTTTGCCGACCCTCGGGGTGGGCAAGCGAGCGAAAGATCATCTGGGTAGAGGGTCCCTGGGGACTGGGGAGAGAATGCTTAAGGTCGAGACATGGTATTCCCCCTGTCCTGATGACAATTCATCCTACCCCCCCTCTACCTCTGTAGGCTACTGTGACAGTACTTTACCCGTTGACAACGTACTGCGAAGAGGAAGAGGCATCTTCATGTGAGGAAGATTACTTATACAAGAAACCATTATGGTACTGAGTAGAAGACGATGTGAACAGAGGCAAACCAGTACTTTCAATACATGTGTCCCACTAACGAGGTCAGGCAAAGCCAGGTACTTAAAACTAACTACTATCACCTGCAGTCTATCAACCTTTGCTGGGAGTATAAAATGAACACAGTCAGACAACCCAGAGAGAACGGGGAACGCAGAGAACGATGAGCAGCAGGAAGGGGTGTCATGTCCGAGAGTGTCCCTGAGAGAACAGAGTGGCGAGCCATCAGAAGTTTGAACGGGAAAGTCAGCAGTGTGGCCAGGGACCCGGACAGAAGTAGTGCAGGGAGCCGCGTCTACAAACAGTTGCTGGGGTGAACACCCAGAACTGCTCATTACCCTGGCTGGAAACACCAGCACAAGGTTGTCAGAGCGGCAGGTGGAGCAGCGCCACCTTTTACGAGGAATAACGAAACTGCCAGAGAACCAGACGCAAATGCTTTTGAGTTTCAACGGCTGAATGAAACTCAGTGCACGTCTAATCTGAAGATACATTCTGTCAGCGTAGTCAAGTGTGGCATGCTGCTAAGCTGTACAAGTGTGAAACTGAAGCAGAACACCTGGCCGGGGATGGAAAGATAAATACATTGTAGCAGGGCTGAATCTCCTGACACAGCTGAGTGAAAAGCTGCCGCGGGGGGCTAGCGAAGTGGGAGCAAAAGCCGACGATATACGAAAGCAAGTTGTCAAAGTAAAAGAAGAGGTTAAGGGCAGCGCTCAGATGACTGGTTGCGTGACCTGTAATGGATGGACCATGTGGTTTAAAACTGCGCCTAGACCAGGAAGCCCTAATATTTAAAGAAAGGCCCTAAGACCAAATGTTATGCCAATGATAAAGAGCCACTGGTTGCGTGGCCTGTTATGGGTGGACCACGCAGTCTAAAACTACACCATGAGCAGGAGGGGGCTGCAACAAAAGAGTTGTAAGGTGAGCAGAACCTGTAAACTTTGTTTTGTGTGCAAGAACTGTATTGAGCTTGGGGAAGGGAACCCTGAGCCTTGAATGAATATAGCAAGACTGTTTCTTTTGAACGTTGTGAACATTTGATAACTGGATACTTCATGAACTGGTACCTGAAGTTTGGGGAAGGGCACCTGAACTTCTTATGAACCTTCTTTTTTTTAACTGAACTTTTTGCCAGTAAACCTTGTGTGGATTATAACCAGATACTATACACCAGAGGATACAAGCTTTGCAAGATCCTACTATTTGAACTGTATCCTTACTTGGGAAAGGGAGCTAGCCAGTGCTCAGAACTTTATGTTATTCACTTCTTCAGTTGAACCATCCCTTAACTATAGTTGTCTCTTAGTTGTGAGGGCAAGCATAGGTTTGGACACAGACAGACCTTTTGATTTGTACACCCTGACTTTGACGATCCTTAGTTTATGTAGTCAGGACAAACACGCCATAGCGATAGAGCCAGATAAGCATTTTAGCCATCCTGATGAATTCAATAAAGGTTTTGAAACTGTATCACCTGTGTCTTTGTCTTTCTTGATACCATGCCTGTCTCACAGTATACACGCATCTCCTGGATCACCTTCACCCTAGGTCCAGCATGGTCGTACAGCCTGTGCGCTCTGTTCTCACACACATCTCAATCTTTATCTTCAAGTACGGGTAATGTATGCCTGCGTGCACCGGCCTGCCCAGTACAGCCTATGCGTTCCATATCCATGCATGGCTTGGTCAATAATGCAATAACAGAGGACCTCTGTCCTCCCAATACCAAGCGGACAACAATCAGAGGCCATGCATTTCGGATTTGCAAATGTAGGGCTTAGTCCATACTTTCCTACTCATATGAAAAATGGCTCCCATCCCACTTACTTGGTTAATTACTAATTGGGAGCAGGAATACCATGCTGCACATTACAGGAGTCTTAAGCAGTTGTGAGACACCACTCCTGTATTTCAGCGTGGCTTTATTGAAAAAGCAGCATACAAAGACAGACGTTAGTATGTCCCGTGGTGGCCATATTTGAAAATGCTAGAAGTGTGTTGTAACCCCATAAGGGGCTACTTGGTGGCCATATTAAGTGTACTGCAGGGAAGGATCTTTTGCAGTTGTCAGGCATAGGATAACAAAAGGAGGGGAAATTAGTTTGACCATGGAGGAAAGTCGGGCGCACACCAGGACAGATGCTTGATTGTACTTTGGTACCAACATGTTCACGTCGGTTGCAAAAGGTGGCATGAGGGTTAATCCTAATATGTACCTCTCTAGTTCTCCCCCTGGGAAAAGTCATAGAACCTCACCCTGGTTTACCAGGATGGGACCTACGAAATATACACAGTAGGCGTAGAGCATTAAGGTCACGTGAGCGCACTGTGAGAAACCGGAGGGTATTCTCATTGCCCCCCCCCCCGGATCCTCTATGCAGGTGGAATGGGAAAGGCCATCGCTGTTGGATCCTGACCCTGGGGGTGGACAAGCGAGGGAGGATGACCTGGGTGGAGGGTCCTTGGGGATTGGAAGTGGGGTACCTTTAGGCGAGACATGGTATCCCCCTTGTCCTCATGATAACCATTCTAACATTCTCCCAACCTTTATGGGTCATTATAAGAGTGTTCCACTTCATTCCCCCTTTAAGATGCATAACAATACTGAGACGAGGAACAAACAACTAGGAGCCATGAAGATTACCTCCTTCACTCATTCAAGTACTGGGACGAAGATGTCTGAAGGTCATGCACGTCCCACTGATTTACTTAATTGTGGTCAGGCAAGTCAGGGAATGCATACCCCTAACTCACACCTGCAGCCTGTTAGCCCACCACAGGTGAATAAAAAAAGGAGGAGCTGCTAGAACAGGAGGAAGAAGGAGAAGGAAAGTGGAAGCCATGCAGAGCAAGAGAAGACACCAGTACGCCGAACGAGACCCTGGGAGTCCTGATGAATGGTCAATGCAGACCAGTGCTCCCACAGAGTGGAAGGCGGGCAGCAGGCTCTGCCGGAGGGCAAAAGTGAAGCTACGCATAGCAGCCGGCGAGTGTTCAGTGCAGTGCCTGGCTATTTGGCTTCCCCTCGGAAGGGGGGCAATGGAGAAAAGGAGCTGCCAAGTCCAGATAAGTGTCAGGCACACTTAAAATACCCAGGGAGTATGAAGGAGACAGTGAACACAGTAACGGTCAAGGACACAAGTGAAAGTAACTTATGGAATTAAATTAAATGAGGCAAGTTTATTCTATTGAATACTGAACTAAATGAAATAAGCAAAAGTAACCATTATTGAATAACGAATTGAAACAAGCAAATGTGTACTTAAATCATGTGAAAGCCACATTTGTAAGTGAAAGCAACATCTATGGCAAACTGAACTACTTATCCGAATGAAATAAAGTAAGATGAGTTACGATTGATGAGCAATGAACTGGAATTCGAGAGAAAGAAAAACAGAATGAAATACTTTGAATAAAGCAGAATCAAGATTAAGAAACAACCTATGTGGTAATGTTGTGAAGCTGCGTTTTATCAAAACTGCCTGTTGATCTAAATATTGAACTCTGAAAGAAACCTGGATGTTCCTGCTTGTTTGACCTGTAGTGGATGGACCGTGTGGTCTGAAACTGTGCCAAGACCACAGAACTACTATTTATGAAACAAAGGAAGATGGAAAAGTAAATGCTAAGATCTTGGTTGCGTTACCTGTAAAGGGTGGACCGTGTGGTCTAAAACTGTGCCTAGACCGGAGAACATCTCCATGCCAATAAGGAAGTTTACTTTGATGAAAGCAGGAAATCAACAAATGGTGAACATCAGACTTGGGGAAGAGAACCCCGAGTTACAAAGAATTGCAAAGTCCAGTTGAAAGACACAGCTACAAGATATTTATTTTTGTTTTTGCATAAGGCTTGGAAAGGGAACCCTAAGTATTGGTGCCCTGTAACTGCGTTTCCCTGAAACTGTGTTGATCTTGGTGAAGGCTGCCAAGACCGTCACAAAGGTATAAAACTGTATTTCTTCTAATATTCAAAGAAAGATAAATTGAACCCTGTAGTGAACTTATTGACATTTGGGAAAGGAAGCTGAAGAGTAAGCCAGAGCTGGAAACAGCTCAGAACTTTATGTTTGGAACACTATTTTGGTTGTCGTCCCTACACATTGTTTTGTATTAGTTGTGAGGGCAAGAATAGGATTTGGACACAGACTGATTTTTAAGTTGAACATATTGACACAGACCTTCCTTAGTTTCTTTAGGTAGGGAAATCCCACCTTAGTATAGTGTAAGTTAGGCCTTACTCCATTGTGACCTTTTTGCTTTAATCAAATACTATTGCTCAACTTCGAATCCAGTGTCTGTGTATCCTTCCATGTTGCCAACCTCACAGTACCCATGATCTCTCTTTGGGTCATACCCTTTCCAGTGTCGAGATATTCAACCAAACCCCTTACTTGTTGGCATTGAGGATTTGACTGATTTCATGCACTCCATCAGCCCCAACCGCATATAGCTTTGATGGTGAGCGATCAGGGTAGTTCCGGGACTTGGTTAGGGGTTTAATCAATGAAATACGGAACACATGATGAATCTTATAGGTACGAGTTTAGGTGAGTCTAAAGGAAACATGGTTAATCATCTTGTTTACTGGAAAGGGACCAATGCTTAGGTTTCTGAATACATAAGAGTATGTGAGTATTACGGGTGGACAACCATACCATATCCCCTACTTGTGACAGAGGACCCTGTATACGCCTCCCGCCTGCTAAAACGTTTGGAGGTTTCTTGGGCTTGTGTTAAGCGACTCTTGGCTTGCTTCATTCCCTCATGGATAATTCTCATTAAGGCTCTGGCTTTGGGTACAAAGGTACTCGGCTGTATTTGCAAATACAAGAATTTGGATGGTAAGTGACATGGAAGGGGGTGTCTTGGAGAGATGAATGTACTGCATCGTTATATGCATATTGCGCCATTGGTATCAGAGACAGCCAGTTCCTTGGAATAATTATAAATGTAGCAACAGAGGTATTGCCCCAGGGTCTATTTGGCCAACTCTGTTCGCCCATCGCTCTGGGGGTGACAAGCAGAAGAAAAGCGCAACTCGATGCCCAGGAGTCGATTAAAGGTTTTCCAAAAGAGTAAAACAAATTGTGACCCTCTGTCGGAAATGATTGCTTTAGGAAGATGTTTTGCACAAAGGTCTGAGCTAAATGAGGGGATGTGGGTAATCTAGGAAGT
This sequence comes from Ambystoma mexicanum, assembly GCF_040938575.1. Taxonomy (NCBI): domain Eukaryota; kingdom Metazoa; phylum Chordata; class Amphibia; order Caudata; family Ambystomatidae; genus Ambystoma; species Ambystoma mexicanum. Next base: position 72,421,563 of record NC_090938.1, read on the forward strand.
GCTATGAAATGTCTCATCTTGGTAAAAAAATCAATGACTGTCAATATGGTGGTATTCCCTTCGACCAACGGTAAGTCCATTATAAAGTCCATGGAACAAATGAGCCAAGGACCCTCAGGAATAGTTAAAAGATGCAGCAAGCCAATGGGTTTTCCTTTGGTTGTCTTGGCAATAGCACAAAAGGTGCATCCTGGTATGTAATCCGCGACATCCTGTCTCAAGGTCTACCACCATACATATCTTTCAAGTTTCTTTTGGGGCTTGTGGATCCTGAAATTGCCTGCAGCAGTGGAGTGTGTCTAACTGGCTTTCCCTTGTGGGTAACCATAGGCAATCAGCTTTGTACAACAATCCCTAGTTTCCAAACTGTCGGGTGTCATTTCTAGAAACACCTTCCTGCTTTCTGCAGTTTAGAGTTCACGGAGTGCTTTGTCCCAGGAAGGGGTAGCCGGCTGGATGGTTGAAATGATCTTGTCTGATGAGACAAATGGAAGTCCTTCTTCTTCCTGGCTAGGTTCATGACACATCGTGGGCAAGGCATCTGCCTTAGTGTTCAGGTGGCCTGGCTTATAAGTGACAACGAAATCAAATCCTGAAAAGAAATGAATCCAGTGGTTCTGCCGCTGATTCATAGCTTTGGCTGTTTTAAGAAATTCAAGATTCCTGTAATCTGTGATCACCTGGATGGGATGTCTTGTGCCTTCCAGCAAGTGGCGCCATGTCAAAAAGACCTCCTTGATTGCCAAGAGCTCTTTCTCAAAGATGGTATAGTTGGCCTTGGCTGGTGATAAGGTCCTTGAGTGGTAGGCAACAGGGTGTAGAAGAGTTGTTTTCAGATCTTTTTGCAGCAGTAATGCGCCTAAGGCTCATCAGAAGCATTGACTTCGACCGTATATGGTTGAGAAGTATCAGATAAGGGTACTACAGGAGCTGTTGTGAACAGCTTTTTGAATTGCTGGAAGGCTTCTTAAGTTTCGAAGGTCCAGATAAAGACAGTGCTCTTCTTCAAAAGGCAAGTTAACAGCAAAAACAAGGATGACTACTGAGGGATGAAACAATGGAAGAAATTGGCAAAGCCCAGGAACCATTCTAACTCCTTAAGATTTCTGGGTTCTGGCAACTCCAGAAGAGTGGAGAACTTCTGAGGGTCCATCTCAAGTCCGCTTGGGGACAGAATATAACCCAAATAGGCAATGGGGTCTTGGTGGAAGCTACATTTCGTTTTATGTACAGATTATGCTTCAAGAGTCAGTGTAAGACCTCTTTTACATGTCCAACGTGTTTTTCATAAGTGTTGGAATAGATCAAAATATCATTGAGGTATATCATCACATAACCCTCAAAAAAGCCTTGAAAATGCTGTTTAAGAAGTTTTGGAAGGGGGCCAGGGCACTGTATAGCGCAAAGGGTATTACAAGATATTCATAGTGGCCAAAACAAGTACGGAAGGCCATCTTCCACTCAACCTCCGGATATATCGTGACCAGATTATAGGCACCACAAAGGTCTAGTTTGGTGTAGAGATGGCTCCGACCTGCTTGATCTAATAGAATCTGGATGAAAGGCAAAGGATAACGTTTTTTATAGTAATGGCATTTATTTGCCTGTAGTCCACACATGGCCTTAATTCGTCGTCGTCCTTCTTTAGAATGAAGAACAATGGGGTCCCCGCCGGCGATGTCGAGTTCCTTATAAAGCCTTTCTTTAGATTCTCAGCAAGTTATTGTCAGAGTACTACGTTCTCTTTTTTGGACAGAGCGTAGGTACGCCCCCCAATGAATCAGGGCCCTGGGACTAAGTCTATTCGACAATCGTAGGGTCGATGCAGGGGAAGTATGTTTGGCTCATTGGCTTCCATAACATTAAAGACTGAGGTGTATTCCTGATATTCAACCGGGATCTTGGCTTCCTTCCATAGTTCTCGCAATACAGCTGGACTACACTTACGTCCGAGGCTTTGTGTTAAAGGTACAGGATTGGACAGTCTCTGAGGGGAAGTGGGAGAACGAAACTGAGGGTGTGTTCGTTCCAATCGATAAGAGGATTGACGTGCTGCAACCAAGGTATGCCCAGAATCAATTGAAAATGCTGGGCCGAAATAACATTTTGATTCGCAGGATAACACAAGAGGGATTGTTTCTTGCTTTATTGATCCAGAAATAAGAAAAGATCCATCAACCGACAACATTGGTTCTGAGATAGGCTTTTCACATAAGGGGATCTGATGTTGATGGGCGAAATCAAAATCAATAAAGTTCCCGGTAGCTCCACTATCTAGAAGAACCTGGAAGGTACTCCACTGATGGATCTTGGTCTTGTGAAAAACCAAAGGCTGTCTCACACGCTAGTCCTCAGGAACTTGTCATCCAGGTGGCCAGGACACGGCCATCGCTTTTGGATTCAGTTCCTGGGGGTGGACCAGTGCAGGAGGATTAGCTGGGTGGGGATCTTCAGGGAGTGGGGGTGAAGCAACTGATGGCGCTACATGTTATTCCCCCCTTTCCGATACCCATGACCCTCCTACTTCATAGTATTTTCTGATGTCCCAACTTCCCCCCTCCATTTCCACAAACACTTGGCCAAGGAAGAGGGTGACAGAGTAATAAGGCTAACCCTTACACATCATATTGGACATGTACCGCTAATCGGATCAGGCAAAGTCAGGCGCTTGACTTTAATCACATACATCTGATAACCATTATCTCTCCCCAAACGGATAAAAGATGGAACAAAGAGACACACTCTGAGCAAGGTGGAAAATGAGAAGCAGCAGAACTTCCGGGGCGAAGGCAAACCTACTGGAGCAGAGTGACAGATCGAGGGACGAGAACCAAGGGTAAAGGAGCCCAGGAGTTCCCTGCAGGAGGTTGTTGCCTCCAAAGAATCGTAAGATATACGTGGAGAAGGGCAAATTCCAGGCAAGAAGACTGCATTGTGTTTCAAACGCGCCTGCAACCCTCTCAGGTGAACGACAGAGTTGGGGAGGCGAGGCCAAGCCTGTGGTATTAAGCTTGACTCTGGAATTAAAAGGCAAAGACAAGAAAGGAATGCACACAGCCGGTGAGATGGCGAGCAACATGAAAGACCGGTGTGTGTTAAGGGAAGATTGAAGTTGCAGAAGTATATTACACAATTGAAGGCTGCACATGTGTGGATGAGACACGAAGAAAGGCAGACCTGTGGTGAACTTTAAATTACTGATAACTGTGAAACCAGTGATAGAGAGTAGCGGAGTGGTCCGGCGAAAGGAGGTAGCCCACTCAACATTCTCTATGAAAGGTGAAATGTTTCATTATAAAGCAACAAAGTGAATGAACTTTAAAGAGCGTGATGTTCAAGATTGACCCAGGCAAAAGGGGAAGTAGAGAGTGAATATTGAACTCTTGTGCTCATGAGATTGAACTACATAGACAAGGAAACATTGGGGTAAATAACACAGGAGTGCGAGTTGAAGGAAAAGTCGAAGTGGTCCTGAGGAGGTCCATAGTAAAAGCCTCACACATTTGAAAGTCTTCGACATCAGGAAAAGGTCCAAGCCCGACTGAAGGAGACCAGAAGAGGAGTGTGATAAGTTAGGGGAAGGGAAACCCTAACGAAGGTGAATAAAGCTTGAAGAAGGAAACCCTGCAAGTGCTGTGAGTGAGAGGTCCGAGCCTGACTGAGATAAGCCAAGGTGAAAGTTTTACTTTTAGAGGTCCGAGCCCGATCGAGGTAGGCCTACGTGAATCTTTGGTGAACTGTGAACCCTTTTTGTTCAACTGTGAAAGAACTTTTGGAAGGCTGGAAAAGTGACTTTAACTTGGAAGGCCAGGCGGGCGTCAATCCATGAGCCACAGTGTGTTATCCTGTCTACGAGGACGGCTTACTCTGTGCTGTCCAATGTGAGGAGGAGAGCTGACTCAGCCACTTTAATTCATTATATTTTTACACTGATTTTCCTTTTCATATGTATTGCCATTTACACACTTTTTCTATAAGGGATAGGGCAGGCATTAGGGTTTATTAGTATAGGCCATTTTGATTTGACAGAGACGGACTATGACTGTGTTTTCTTTATTATTTGATGGTAGAGACTACTCCCATCTTAGCTATAGGCCAAAGTAGGAGTTTTTCCAAACCCCAAGAACTGAATAAAGGTTTTACAAATTGTGTCTGTGTCCTACTTGTGATACCATGCCTCCCTTACAGTCTGTAACTGTATCGAAAAGTAAAAATCGGGTGCTTCATTGGGAACAGACCCAGGACCACTCCACGGAAGCAGCTTTGGTGAGTTCGCCAAGGATGTCCCTCTACTCAGCGAGCTTGTTAGTTTCCCTTCAGGAAGGGACCTCTCTTGGGGCAAATACGTACGGAATGGCCTGGATCACGCAATAAAAACACAAATTCATTTTCCTTCTCTTCGTTGCTTAATGTACTCTTAGTAACTCCTATCTGCTTAGGTTCAGGGTCGATTCTCTAAGGATTGTTCATTCTGGATCAGGTCTAAAAAAGGGACAGCGGTAATCAGGATTTCTTTGCTCCCCTCATCTTTCCCCCGTTTTCTGATCGATTCGTATCACCAGAGAGATGAACTTAGTGATGGATTCTGGGGGTGCTACTACTTGGCTTACTGAATACTATAGGTCTTCCCTCGGGCCTCTATAGAAGAGGGTTCTCTGTACATCTTACGCCCACAAGATTTGGGCTGCAATGTTACGGAAATGGGCGATATAGTACAATAAGTCTTGATTGCCTTGATGGATTTAATACATTCATTACAGATGGGTTAGGTAGCATACTGATGTTCAAAGATGGCCCAGAAGGCACTGAAAAACCTGGGGGAGTTAGTCAGAATAGGATCATAGTTATCTATGTATGGGGTAACCCAAGCAAGGACTGTTCTTTCTAGGTTGAGTACCACAAAAGCTAACTTAGCATGATCTGTACCGTACACGGTTGGACGATTAAGGTAGTGTATCCGACAATGAGTACAGCAGGCCTTGAACTCTCGGGGATCCCCTTCATATTTAACAGGCATGGGTGCTGTTCAAATATTGGGACCTAACCCAGGAGTCTGTAACACAGCGGGGGTTAGGACCGACCTGCTATCTCCTCTAGTTGCAGAGGTACTCATAGGGCCTGCAGCAGGACCTCCCACCAACCCCCAAAAGGTGGCCTAACCCAGGGAACCTTCCCGTGACTTGTTCTACTTTATCTTGAATTGCAGTCATGGTTTGAAACAGGACCGCGTTTTCTTGTCTACCGGTACTGACTTCGACCTGTAGCTTCTGTAGGGCTATGGTTAGTTCCTTCACAATGCCTTCCATGGTTCGGAAGGAGAATATAAAGTTCTCACAATGTGTCTAGCTTTGTCCGGTGTGCAGTTGCTTTGCCGATCCTTAGGAATCATGGAATTGGACCACCCCTATGAGAACCCCCTCTCTCGGACTGTGGAGGGCACAAAACAAGAAGGTTGGCAAAAGGGCAGCAGTGTCTTAATGGCTGTGCCCCCTTTACTTTGGCACTTGAACCACCAACTCTGGAGCTGCGCTGATGACAGGAGCTGCAAGGATGACAAAGTTATGTATGTAATACTTGCTAGACTCTAGTAGTGGGGATTGTGGAGGAGGGATATATGTAAGAGTATTACTGATACCTGAACTTCTTAGGAGTCATGTGCAAACCATCCAAGACGCCATTGTCTGTTGATGTCACAGACGGTGACACTTGGCTCATTGCACCCTGATTTTTCCCTATGCTTTTAGGAGTTGAATCAACTTTACATGACAAAATACAATGGTGCTTGTAGTCATAATATGCATATTGCAGGGGAGGCATGCTATCACAACCAGAGACTGACACAATGGGTACACTTTGTCAAACCTTTATTTAAATGGTTGGGATTGAAAAAACTCCCATTCTGCCCTATAACTAAGATGGGAGTAGTCTCGACCATCCAATAATAAATAATGCAGTTCTAGTGGAGTCTGTCAAATCGAAATGGCCTATGCAAACAAAACCCTAATGCCTGTCCTATCTCTTGTACAAAAAGTGTGAAAAGGAAAATTGTCCTCAAAAGGAAAAATCATTGTTCAAATGATGTGGTTGAACCAGCTATCCTCCCCGCGCTAGGCCACACGGAGTAAGACAATCCTTGTAGGCAGGGTGACACACTCTGGCTCGGTTTTCAACACAATATATATAGTTAAAAAAACCGTGGATCGAGGTCTGCCTGGCCTTCAACGCTCGAGCCTCTTTCTCTTTCTTCCAAAATAATGTCTTATCCAAACGTTCCCAAAAGATCCCCTGCTGCCGGGCTCAGATATTTCACTACACAGTTCTTTTAGATCTCCCTCTGTCAGGCTCAGATCTCCTACGATAAAGTTCAACACAAGTTGCAAGGGGGGCTCCCTTCCCCAAGCTTATTTCACTTTGGGTCTCCCTCCGCTGGGCTCGGACCATTCACAATAACTTTCAACACAAACTTCAGGTTTCCCTCTGTCGGGCTCGGACCCCTTTTGGATGTCGAAGTCTTTCGATTGTGCATGGCTTATTTGTCAGACCACAGCAGGACCACTTCAACTCAAAGTTCACTGTGTTACTTTCACTCTTCCCTTCTCTAAGAATTAATCTTCTTCCTTTTACTTTTACTGTTCATTTGCTTTCTCACTTTAAACAAAGTACCTTTCACATAGACCTTCGAGTGGGTTACATCCTTTCATAGAACCACTCTGTTACTTAGTATCGCTGCTTTGCCAGCTATTCTTTACATTGAAGTCAATTCACAGGTCTGCCTTTCTTCGCGTCTCCTCCACATGCGAGCAGCCTTCACTTGTGATATGGTGTTGCTACTTCATTCAATTTACCACACACCAGTCTCTTATGTCGCTTGCCAACTCACCGGCTGAGTGTGTTTCTTTCTTGTTTTCCGATTTTCGAGTCAAGGTTAGTACCACAGGCTTGATCTTGACTCCCTAACTTTGCGTTCAGCCGGGAGGGTCGCTGGCGTCCTTGAAACACAATGCAATCTTCACTTGTGGGATCTGGCCTTCTCCACGCATCTTTCACAGCCTGTCAGAGGCAATGACCTCCAATAGGGAAGCCTTGGGGTTTTCGGTCCACTGCTCTTGTCCGTTTGTCTGTTGCTCTGCTCCAGTAGGTGTGCCTTTGTCACTGAGGTTCTGCTCATTCTCGTGTTCCGCCTTGCTCAGAGTGTGTCTTTGATTTCTGCCTTTTATTTGTGTGAGGAGAGCATATTGGTATCAGATGTCTGCATTTAGGATTAAGTGCCTGACTTTGCCTGACCCGATTAGTGGGACATGGCAAGTACGATGTATACAAGTCAGTGTTGTTATTCTCAGACATCCTCTTCCTCTGCCCACTGTTTGTGTAAATAGGGGAGGAGCGAGTTGGGATCTCAAAGCATGCTAAAACATAGGATGGGTTTGAAAAACCAAAAAAGGGTGAATACCGCGTCTCACCATCAGCTATCTCACCCCCACTTTCCGAAGACCCCTCACCCTGGTGATCTTCCCGCACTGGTCCACCCCCATGGTCTGAATCCAAAGGTAATGGCCATGCCCTGGCCACCTGAGAGAGAGATCCCTGGGGAATACCGGGTGAGACACCCTCTGATTTCTCACAATATACACACATCTCCTGGATTAACCAGCCTGGTCATGCAGCGTGTGCGTTTTCATTCTAACGCACATCTCAATCTTTATCTTTAAGTTCGGGCAACATAGACGTTATGCCCACTAGTACCTGCCTGTCCAGTACAGCCTATGCATTCCATATCCACGTATGGCTTCGCCAATAATGCAATAACAGAGGACCTCTGTATCAACAATAAGACAGACACAAGTGACCACAGTTCAAGGATGTTTATTGAACCTCAATTGGGTTTGAAAAACGCCCATCTAATCCTAAATCTAAAGATGGCAGCAAGCTACGACCATCAAATAATAATAACGCAGTTCTAGTGGTGTCTTGTCAAAATAAAAGGGCCTGTACTAATAAACCTATTGCCAATGTTTACCTATAAATACAAATAGCGTGGGAAACAATGCTATGCAAAAGAAAAGTGTTCAAGAAAGTATATTTCAGGATATTTAAGCCATTGGATTCCCTTCCCCATGTTTTCAGCATGGAATAAGGTGGCACACTTGAGCTTAGCACAGTCTCTGGCTACTCTAGCACGAGGCTGCAGTTCAAGACTCCAATATCATGGCCTTCTGTGCCAAAGTCTCTTTGCCATTCAAAGTCTCTTCTTTCAGAGCGCCTGATGTAACAAACAAATAATAAAGTTCCTTTCCTTTCAGGATTCTCATATACACAATTTTCTTAGGATTTCCACGTATCCAATTTCTGGGGTGATTCACTGTTCACCACGGATACCACTCTGCCAGGCTCAGATCTGTTCTAACACAAAATATTTAATCAGTCTCCCTCTGCCGGTCTCAGACCAATTTCTCTAGCATAACACAAACTTGATTTAACACAAAGCTTTCAATTTATCTCCCTACGTTGAGCTTGGACCAACTTTCCATCAACTTTCTTTACTGTATCAATATCGAAGACTTTCGATTGTGCACAGGATTTGGCTTGGCCCATTGCAGGACCACTTCGATTCACAATCCTTTGCCACTCTTTCACTTTTGTAAACTCTCAGCTGAACACCTTACAGAGGCCTTCAAATGAGCATGCATGCAGTGCCGGACCACTCTGTCAAAGGTATTGTATATCTTGGTTTCAAAGTTCAATCACTGATCTGCAGATCAACTTTACTTGCGTTGGTTATCACACGCATTTCATACACTGTTCGTTCCAGGGCTCACCATACAATATTTCCGCTTGCAACCTTGGCTTCAACACAGACCGGTCTTGTATTGGTCTCCCCAACTCGACGGCTGTGTTGATTTCACTGACGCTGCTTTGTTGTTGGAGCCAAGGACAGTACCACGGCAGCTGGTGATTCTCCCCGCCTTGATTATAAATGCGGCAGGGCCCCGGGTACAATGCAGGATTCCTCAGCCTGGTTTCCTGGTCTTACGCTTTCTATTCTCGAGGCTTCTTGAAAGTAACAGTTCCTTGTCGAAAAGGTCAAGGGAACTTCCCTCCTTGTGATCCGCTTTGGTTTTGCCGTCTTTCTCCTTGTGTCAAACTGCCATCTTGGAACTGCTGTTTCCTCGTGTGCTTTGCCTTGTTCAGGGTGTGCTCTCATGCTCCACCTTTTATCCGTGTGGGGAAGTGTAATGGGAGTCAGGTGTTTGTAGTTAATAATTGCTTGACTCTGCTTGACCCTTGTGTTGAGACATGTCAGGTATACGGCTCTGGTGTTAGTCTCTTGTCGCTCATGATGAACCGCCCCTTAGAAAGTGTTTGTGTTGGAAAAGATGGGGGGATTGAGTTTCTAAATATCCTACCTGGTAGGATGGGGGAAAGGTGCCATAAGGAAGGGGATACTGTGTCTCACCTTTCTGTGTCCCAGTTCCAGTCCCGAATACTCCCCCATCCAGGCGATCCTCCCGCACTGGTCCACCCCCAGGAACTGGATCCAATAGCGATGGCCGTGTCCTGGCCACCTGCATGACAGATCCCCGGGGACTTGCGGGTAAGACACCTCCACGGACAGCTCACAGTGAGAGAAAGCGGACTAAAACCCGATGCGTATACTTGACATGTCTCAATACAATGGTCAGGCAGCGTCAGGCAATTACTGATCATTACACACACCTGACGTCCATCACGCTTCCCCACGCGGATAAAAGGCAGAGCAAGAAAGCAGTGAGGCAAAGCACATGAGGAGGCAGCAGTTCCAAGATAGCAGTTTAATACAAGACGAAAGACGGCAGAAGCAAAGAGGATTGCAAGGAGGGAAGTGCCCTTGACCTCTTCAACAAAAGTTTGTTACTTTCAGGTACCTTTGGGAATTGGAAAAGTAAGATCAGGAATCAAGGCTGAAGAATCCTACATTGTGTATAGGAGCTGTCTGGGGCTCTCCTGCATCGATAGTCAAGGCAGGGAGATTTGTTTGCCGCTGTGGTACTGTCCTTGGCTACTACAACAAAGCTGCGCCAGTGAAGTTAGCACTGCCAGTGAGTTGAGGAGACTGATACCAGACCGGTCTGTGTTGAAGCCAAAGTTGCAAGCGGCAACATTGTAAAGTGAAAACTGAAGAGAACCTTGTAGGAAGCGTATGTGGCAAGCAACACGAACATAACCAAATAGCAGATGATAGATTGAATTTTGAAGCCAAATATGATACCGTAGACAGAGTGGTCCAGTACCACCTGGGTGCTCATTTGAAAGTCTCTGTTAGGTATCCAGCTGAAAGGTGGCAAATGTCAGAAGTGATAAAGAATTGTGAAATCAAAGGTGTCCTGCAACGTGTCAAGCAAAACCCTGTGCACATTCAAACGTCTTTGATAATTGATGAAAAAGGATATGAAGTTGATCAGAGCCTGACTGAGGGGGATGCAAGATCTGAGCCCGGCTGAGGGGGATCCGAGATCTGAGCCCGGCTGAGGGGGATCCGGAATATGAGCCCGGCTGAGGGGGATCAGCAGTGAACAGACACCCGAGCTTGAAAACATTGTGATAAGAGAAGGATCTGAGCCCGGATGAGGGGGATCCAAGGTGAAGAACATTGTGTCAGGAGGATCTGTGCCCGGATGAGAGGTATCTATGGTGAATCGCCTAAGAAATTGAGAACTTGTGAAAATCTGAAAGAGGAAAAGAACTTATCATTTATTTTTCACATCAGGCCCTCTGAATGAAGAGACTTTGAAAGACAAAGAGACGTGGACATAGAAGGCCCTGATGCTAATGATTGAACTGTATCCTTGTGCTAGAGAAGCCAGACACTGCTAGGCCCAAGTGTACCACTTTGTCCCACACTGAAAACGTGGGGAAGTGAGCCAACAGCCTAAAGATGCTGACATATCATTTTGTGAACACTTCTTTCTTTCTTGTAACATTGTTTCCCACACTAGTTGCATTTAAAGGTAAGGATCGGCAATAGGTGTATTAGTATAGGCCCTTTTATTTTGACAAGACACCACTAGGGCTGCGTTATTATTATTTGATGGTCATAGCTTGCTCCCATCTCTAGATTTAGGATTAGATAGGCGTTTTTTAACCTTTTTTCTAAGTTCAATAAACACCCTTGAACTGTGGTCACTTGTGTCTGTTTTACTGTTGATACGATGCCTTCCTTACATTTCCTCTTGACAACCCCCTTCTACTACTGTTACTGTGGGAACAGGCTCCTTTGTGGAACAGTATGTCTACTACTTCAACCAACTTTAGGGTAAGATACACTGAAGTATTACACACACAAGTACAGTTTTAGACGTTCTACTCCAACTTGAATTGTAAGTTGTGTTAAAGACAAGACTCTTCGATCTCCACAGGTAGGCAACACACTCTCCTTTCTACACTATACAAAAAGGGCAGACTCTTTCCCTGTTCTTTCTGTATTATTGCCACCAATATAACCTGCCTCTGCTTCCAAACTGCTCCACTTTCACCTTCAATGGTCTCAGCAGTACAGATTGTTGACCTAATCTTATTACAAGCACCAAGCTCCTTTCCCAGCTTAGTAGCTACCCAGAAGCTGTATTGCCACACTTCCAGATTTGGACAGCAATGTCACACTTGTATCAGAGGACACTGGGCTGTCAACAACTTTAACAACTTCAGCATGCAGGTGAATAGATCTTAGCAGGGTTGGTTTCACCATAGAAACGATTTGTCTACTGGCTTGGGCAATGCTTGTTCTTTTCGTCAGTTTAACAACTTCTACATTTATTGAAGACTTGCTCTGGATGTTACAAGGATTAATCTTCCAAATAGAAACATATTTAGGTACACGCAACCACTCTTCAAAGAGGATCTTTAACTTTGAAGACCCATAAAGGATTGTATTCCCCTTTATTAACACAGAGTTATACTCTGGCTCCGGCCGGGAATCACTATTGTTCACATGTGACCTCTCCTGGATGGTATGTGCCTTGTTACACTTTGTGAAAATGAGCTTTAGGTTCCCGAGCGATTTGTAAAGCGTTCCTCTTAATTGGAGAAACGCGACCACTCAGGTAACGCTTAAACAGTTCAACAATGGAAAATGAAAGCTTTCTTTTATACGCGAGCACACCGACTTGCATTAGTAGTGCCCAGTCTACATTTTCATTGGTAACAGGACTCTTCACAGCGACAAACAACTTCTACTTGCTCCCAATCTTATGCGAGTTATTACAGAGCTGGCAACAGTTACCGGCAAGGATTTTAAAGCAAACCTGCACACAGAGCATCACTCACCAGCTCCAGGAACACTGCATTTGTGGGCTGCTTCCACTTCCCGACTTTGTTTGCTTCTGCTACTACTTTAGGCACTCTTGGGATCTACACCCCTCAGCCACATAGGTGTCTTCGTTCCAGCCACAACCACGGAGTGTCTCCTGCACTCCCCTGTCCCTCGGCTTGCTTCTGTACACGGGTCTTGGGTTGCAGCACAGTCCCAGCTCTGTAGTCACAACCACTAGGCGCACCTGAGAAGACTTTCAACCTTGGCACGTTTCTCTCAGTGCAGCCACCACAAAAAAGGGTTTGTGAACACAGGACTCTCTCAGGACTTGCAGATGAAATCTGCTTTCCTCTTGCCCCAACATCTCTTAGGTGAACACACTTCCTTGTGAACTGTCAGCCTCATGAGATTCCCCTTCTGCTACTACTACCAGCCTTCCAGCTCCTGCTCCATTCTACTTATCCCTCCTGCTGCAGCCTATTATGCTTCTTAGGTGAGGCAATTAACATCAGGTGCAGGCCCTTATTGTTAATTGCCTGACCCTGGCAAAGACTGTTAAATCTAATTGACTGTCCTTCCTTTCTACATGCCTCTTGAGCCCTCTTCTTTGTCTCAGTCCCTATCTGGGACATGTAGTTCACTTTAGTGAAATCAGATTTTTCTACTTCTTTTATAGAATTAAGGGTAGATTTAATTCCCTTAGTCTTTTCAAAAGCGGGATTGAAGGTCTTAACCTTATCAGAGGAAGAAGGTGTAGAGAAGATAAAGTTTCCGCCATTCCTTGTAGTATACCTTTGGTATTCAGGAGGATGTTTGCTGTTAGGGATATAAAAGATTTGTTCTTTTGATGTAACAGGTTTGGGTCTTACCACCTGTGGTTTTATGACTTTCATTTTAACAAGAGGCTGAAGGATATTAGACGGACAATAAGCCACTGCCTTTTCTACAGGAAATATACTGCATCCTACAGATTCTCCTCACAACCCTGTGCCCTGTCTCCACCCAGGTGATCCTCCCGCAGTACACCATCCCCAGGATTGGGATCAGGAAGCATCTGCCCTTTGCCTTTAGGCAGGGTTTTGGTGAGGGATCCACACTATTCATCAACATTGCCTTCTCTTTACTTTGGAAATGATGGTTACAATCTTTCTGAAATATTCTCTTCTCTTTAATTTGGCAATGATGGTTACAGTATTTCCTAAATATGGCCCCTGTTTTAATTAGGCAATGATGGTTACAGTCTTTCTTAAGTATTGCCCCCCTCTTTACTTTGGCAATGAGGGTTACTATCTTGGTTCAATATTGCCCCCTCTTTGCTTTGGTAATGAGAGTTGTAACCTTTCTTCTCTTGCTTTCTTTCAAAATGAGTAGAACGCCAACCTGGACTATTTTCAGTATTCAAAATGATTGTAGGCAGCCAGCAGTTGACTACAGAGCGCCTTGGTGTTACCTATCAAAGGCCAACTCACCTGTCTCTCTCTATACATATGTATACAGTCAATCCGCTGCTGCTGCCACTTCTGCTTCTGTTGGTTCTGAACTTCTGACAACTTTGGTCGTATTCCCGTGGCCTGTGCCGTTCAGGAAAGGAGCATCTCTTACTCCTTGTGCACTCCGTCACCGCCACCGGAACAGGGCACAAAATAAGGAGAGGTTTTCTCTCCCACGGGACAGCCTGTCAAAGTACTGCTTCCCGCAGCAAGACCTCTGTTCTTCAGGTTTTCAAATTCAAAGACTCCCTCAGCACTGTAATTCGTTTGAAACACAGCAGCGGTTCCGGCATCTTCGTTTCTCTCTCTCTGGTGCTCCCACTGCTGCTGACCACTTCTTCTAATGGCTTGGGCCTGAAGGGGCTTCAAATATTCTAAGGTCCCGCTCAGGTTTGGGTTATTAGAACCACTAGACTGTACATGGCAGCTCTGTACCTCTGAGCCCCTCTTCCCCTTCCGAGTACTTAGAGCATTATGGGACTTGAAGTCCCTAATGTTCTGGTTTCTTTTTATATCAAAGATTTCAAGTCTAACCTTCTTTAATTAGTTCTATTTATTGAATACACCATTAGGGGAGGATTCTAGAGGATTTAATGGTTACTGGTTGATTTCATAATCAAACCTAAAGGTGAATCATATCAGGAGACCAGGCATTAATGCTATGATTCTTATTTATTATACCTATGTTGACCATAAAGGTTTTCACTACTAATAATTTGGGTAATTTTGGGAAGGGAAGCGTGACATCCTGAACAGGATGAATACCGGAGTCATCCTACTCCTTTGGTGGCCTTTTTCTTCCAGGTGATCCACCCAGCTAATGCCACCTCTAGGATTAGGATCAGGATCAGGTGGCGGCTGCCTTCCCCATGCCAACTGGGAGACTTTAGGCATGGATTTTGTGAGGACTCAGCAGGATTCATCTCACGTCCTATCATAAACTAAAACAATATCAACAACAACGAACAGCAAATAAAATCGATTGTACACGCTTGTCTTCCCTTTATACTGAGTATCTCCTCTTTTATCTCTTTTACTGCTCCCCAAAGGAGACTGGGCTTTATGCCCTACCATTCACAATTACTGTCGGAAGTATCTCTTTCTCTCTGTCTCTCTGTCTCTCTGTCTCTCTCTCTCTATCTCTCTTCAATACTCTTTTTTCAACTGAGACAACATTAACAACAAAATGTACCCTCCACCGCAGGTATTTTCATGCATGGATATACTCACATCTTATGATCCCGAGGTCCGTCAGTGTCGACTCTCATCTATCTGCCTTCTTCGCCCTCTGCACCCAGTGTGCTGCCTGTGAGACTGGGCAGGACTTGCAGGACCTGGGCTCCTGCCACCACCTCTTAAGCGCGCACTCGTGCCGCTCCCTGCTGGCGGTCTCTACTGTCCAAGGGAGACGCAGCAAGACGCAGCAAGGAGTCCTCGGCCCCCACCAGACACTGGGTATCTCAGCAATGCCTCCAAAGAACAAGTTACTTCTTACCGACGGGATGTTCCTCCGACGTATTCCTCATCTTAGATATCTCCTTCCAGCTCTGCTGGCCTCGGAAAATTTTTTCTCTAGAGGGCGCAGCGCGTCGACGTCCTCCGAGTCGATGTCCTTCGACAGCCGCCGTATCGACGTCGACGTCATCCTGCCTATAAAGGCCGCGCGCAGCGTCCGTTGCTCAGTTTCGTTTTGTAGCCCACAATAATACTTTCTGGACTAACTAATCACCCTGAAGGAGCGTAAGCTGCAACAACAAGGGAAGTAGAACTGCGGGGATGGATGGGAGGGTCGATGAGGATTACGTCTGAGGAACATCCCGTCGACAGAACGTTACAAGGTAAGAAGTAACTTGTTCTTCGAAGGGATTGTGTCCTCCGACGTATTCCTCATCTTAGATAGGCTCCCATAGCAGTATTCTATTATCGGAGGAGGGAGTACTGACTTCACGCTGTCTTCTATTGATGAATAGAATGCAGTACAGCCCTTCCAAACCTAGTCTCTTGACTGGAGGAGGAATCCAGATTGTAAAAACGTGTAAAGGTATGGACAGACGACCATGTAGCGGCCGCACATATGTCTTTAACCGGCACGCCTCTTTTGAGGGCCGATGAAGCCGCAATACCTCTGGTCGAGTGAGCCCTAAGGTTTTGAGGGGGCTCCTTCCCTGCCAGTTTATAACATTCCAGAATGGCTAGAATGATCCATCTGGAAATGGTCTGCTTAGTTATTGGTAACCCCAGCTTGTGACCTGTGTAACCTACAAACAGCTGGTCTGCCTGTCTTATCCTGGCTAGTCTACTAATGTAAAAACTTAAAGCCCTCCTAGGGTCTAGCCTGTGTAACCTCTCTTCCTCTTTCCCCGGGTGAGGAGGAGGATAGAAAGATGGTAGGGTAATCTTCTGAGTGATATGGAATTCAGAAACCACCTTTGGGAGGAAATTAGGCTTCACTTGCAGGACAACTTTGTCTTTGTGAAATATAGTATGAGGGGGTTTACAAGAAAGAGCTTGTAATTCGCTCACCCTTCTAGCAGATGTAAGTGCTATTAATAAAACAGTTTTAAGGGTAAGGAATCTTAACGAACAAGAATGGAGAGGTTCGAAAGGTGTACCCATCAGGAAAGTTAGTACTAAGTTTAAATCCCATAGGGGAACTTGGAATGGTCTTGGGGGATAAACATTGGTTAACCCCTTTAGAAACTGTATTACCAAGGGTAATTTGAAAAAGGATGGTTCTTCCGCAGTACGCTTAAAGATGGATAGCGCTGCGAGATAGCCCTTAATGGTGCCAACGAAGGCCTGAATTTGCCAAATATAGTAGGAAGGACAAAACCATTGGTGTACCACACGAAAAAGGGTCGATATTCTGTTCTCTACACCAGCTGCAAAATCTGTTCCAACGGCAGCGGTATAAAGACTTTGTTGCTGGCCTCCTTGCCGAAAGCAACACCTCCATAACATCATCAGGGAGGTCCCAATCCTTGTACCTCAGCCTTTCAGAAGCCAAGCGTGTAGGTTGAGGGTTTTGATGTCTGGATGGAGAACCTGACCTCCCTTCTGTGAGAGTAGGTTCTCTCTGAGTGGAAGTCGAATTGGAGGGCAGATGGACAAGTCTAGAAGGTCCGGGTACCACGTTCTCCTGGCCCAATCCGGGGCAATTAGGATCATGGTTCGCCAGAATCTTCTCAACCTCCTGATCATTTGAGGAATGACAGGGACTGGTGGGAACGCGTACAGAAGCGGAAACTCCCAGTCCACTATGAACGCGTCTCCCAGAGCTCCTCTCGGGGGAAATTCCCTTGAGCAGAACAGGTCGCATTTCCTGTTTAGGCTGGTGGCGAACAGATCTACCTGAGGGGTTCCCCAAAGGGCGAAGATCTCTTGAAGGACTTCGTGAGCTAGCTCCCACTCGTGGGAGACTGTGTTCTGCCTGCTCAGAGCGTCCGCTGTCAAGTTCTTCTCTCCGGCTAGGTGAACTGCCGATAGAGAGATTCCTTCTTGGATTGCCCAAAACCAGAGCTGCATCGCCTCCCTGCACAGGGGTAGTGAACCTACGCCTCCTCTTTTGTTGAGGTAATGCATGGCCACCGTGTTGTCCGTCATTATCAGGACGTTCTTCCCTTGTACAGCTGGCAGGAACGCCTTCAGCGCAAGTCTGATGGCTCTCAGCTCTAACAGGTTGATGTGTAGTCTGGACTCCGATGGAGACCAACGACCGCTGATGGTCAAGTCGTTGGCGTGGGCTCCCCACCCCGTGAGTGAGGCATCCGTGACTACTGTTATCTCCGGCCAGGGTTGCCAAAACTGTTCTCCTTTCAGAATGTTCTCCTGACAGGCCCACCACTGAAGGTCTTGAGCCACCCTGCCGGGAACCTGAAGAAGATCTGTCATTCTCCCTGAGAATTGTGACCACTGAGTCCTCAGTGCCCACTGGAGGGATCTCATTCTCAGGCGAGCCTCTGGCACTAGGAAAATGCAGGATGCCATGAGGCCTAGCAACCTCAAAAAGTCGAAGGCTGGGAGACGTTGGGCATGCTGGAACTTGGTAACCATCTGTAGAATATCTTGTGCCCTCACCTCTGGTGGCAAGGCTTTTCC
Organism: Ambystoma mexicanum; assembly: GCF_040938575.1. Taxonomy (NCBI): domain Eukaryota; kingdom Metazoa; phylum Chordata; class Amphibia; order Caudata; family Ambystomatidae; genus Ambystoma; species Ambystoma mexicanum. The sequence continues at coordinate 72,439,437 of NC_090938.1, forward strand.
CAGGGAAGTATCCAGGATCGCTCCTATGAACTTGAGTCTCTGCGATGGTATCATTTGTGACTTCTTTAAATTGAGGGAGAAGCCCAGTCTGTGAAGGAAGTGGCACACGTGATTTAGCTGGATCTGAGCTTGTTCCGGAGAAACAGCCCTGATCAACCAATCGTCCAGGTAGGGGTAGACGTGAATCCCTTCCCTCCTTAGACTTGCAGCCACTACCGACATTAACTTGGTGAAGACCATCGGGGCGGAGGTCAGCCCAAATGGCAGCACTCAAAATTGATAGTGAGAGTTGCCAATTGCGAACCTCAGGTATTTCCTGTGTTTGAGATGGATAGGCACATGGAAATAAGCGTCCTGAAGGTCCAGAGATACCAACCAGTCCTGGAACTGAAGGGCCTGGAGGATCTGAGAAAGAGTGACCATCTTGAATTTGTCTTTTCTGAGGAATTTGTTCAATTCTCGCAAGTCCAAGATGGGTCTCATTCCTCCGTCTTTCTTTGGAATGAGAAAGTAAGGGGAGTACCAGCCCTTGTTCCTCTCCGCTACAGGTACCGGTTCTATGGCACCTTTCTCTAGCAGGTCCCAAATTTCCTGCAAGAGGAGCGGATCTGGAGCTTTCTGAGAGCTGATCCCCGGTGGATGACTCTGAGATATACGTAGGAAAGGCAGGCAGTAACCTTGGGCAACTGTTTCCAATGCCCAAGCATCTGACGTGATAGCCTGCCATACCGTCAGATGTTGAGTCAACCTGCCTCCTACAGGTGTCCTGTGAGAGAAGTCCTCAGAGTGGTTTTGGGGCGGCTGATGAAGATGCCGATGGTAAAGAGGCACCTGCTATTGCTGCGGCTTTTGAATATCTACCCCATCCACCTCGGGTAGTTCTTCTTTGACCCCTTTGAGCCGGTCGTCCTCTACCTCTTCCGAATGCAGAGTAGAAGCGAAAGGACTTGCCCCTCGCAGAGGTTCCTGTGGGACGAAAAGGAGTCTGACGGATTGCAGCTCCTAGGGATTTTGCTGCTGCTTTTGAAGTTTGCAGTTTCTCTAAACTGTCATCCGCCTTTTTCCCGAATAAAGAAGAGCCATCGAATGGCATGTTCAAGAGCCTGGCTTGCACATCTGGGGCAAAACCCGACTTTCTCAACCAAGCGAATCTCCTGGTTGATGTACTTGCCGCCATTGCTCTGCTGATACTGTCAGCCGAATCAATGCCCGTCTGGAGGGATTCGCACATAGCGTCTTTACCGTCCTGTATAATATTCAGGAACGCATCCCTTTCTTCTCCTTCCGGGATGCAGTCAGCCGCTGTAGAAGCACACTCCCAAAGTGTATGGCTGAACCTAGCAAGGGTGCAAGTAGCATTAACAGATTTTAACGCCATGCTACATGCTGAAAAGACTTTCTTTGCCATAGCATCATATTTTTTATCGTCCCTGTCCTGTGGGACGGTAGGATAAGCCGTCTTGACATCGGTAGAGGATGCTGCCTGTACCACCAGACTTTCTGGGGATGGGTGTTTAGACAAAAACTCTGGGTCTGTAGAAGATACCCTGTACTTTGTAGACAGTTTTTTATTTACTGCTGGTACTACATCTGGGGTTTCCCAGTTTGTCATGATCTTTCTCTGAAGAGCTTTATGAAAAGGCACCACAGGATCCTCCTGTGGGCCTTTGTCAAGAATATCCGTGAGGTCATCTTGTTGGAAAGATTGTGAAGGTGCAGACCACCCCATGAACTCTGTAATCCTGGCCATTAAGGCTCTGTAGGGGGTTTCAGCATGCTCCCCAGGGTCTGGTTTAGCAAACTCCACCTCAGGGGAAGTGTCTAACCCACTTGCCTCATGTAAAGAATCATGAAGATCCTTTAATCTGCGCTCTTCAGAGGAAAATTCCTCTCTAACTGGGGTTACAGGTCCCTGTAACTCAAATGTGTCTTCCTGTTCAGACAAATCACCCTCTTCTAAAATTGAGGATATAGTTCTCAATTGTTCTGAACTCATAAAGGGAGTAAATCCCATTTCCAAGGCAGAGGGTGCCGAACTTGTCATTATTGGCCTCGAAAACGTCGATGTCGTCGACGCCGACGTCGAAGGCTTCGAGCGTGGCGTCGAAAACAGAGGCGGAGGCCTCGAAGACCTCGACAGAATTGGAATTCTACTCGACAATATCGAAGCCATCGACGTCGAGGGCCTGGGGATAGTCACTGGATGTGTGGTAACCGTGACTTTTCTTGGCGTCGACGCCGGTGTCGAAGCCGGCGTCGAGTCGACAGACCCGTGTGTCGAAGGTCCCCTCGACAACGGCGTCGAAGACATCGACCTCGACGTCGACAGAACCTTCGAGGAAGGTTTGGAGGTCATAGTCCTGCTCGAGGGTTCGAGACGCGCTTGAGAGGTTTCTTTCGCCGGCTACTGCGACTCGCGGCGTTTTTGACCTTTGGGTCTTTCGACCAGAGCATCGCTCTCGGCAGTCTTCGAGGGGGTCGAGGCCGCGTTCTCGAAGACGCTCATCATATTTTTTCGGAATTCCTCCCATTCAGCCCGGGAACTATGTTTTGTGGGGCAAGGGATTCTTTTTGGCGAAACAGAGGAAGAGGAAGACAGAGAAGGGGATCTTCGACGTCTCCTCTTCGAGTGCTTCGATCTCGAGGAGTGATGAGACCCACTCCGAGACCTGGAGCGCGAATGGTGACGAGGAGACGAATGTCTCGACTTCGTCGACGAAGAAGAAGCTTTAAAAGTCTTACCTTTCTCCAGCTTCCCCCTACGCTCCTTCAGGGCCTTAGCTGTCATGGACATACAGTCCTCGCACTCCGAACAATGGTGTTCAGCTCCCAAACACCACAGACAAATTCTGTGAGGATCGGTCAACGACATCTTTTTCCCACAATCTCGACATTTCTTGAAGCCGGATCGAGGAGTTGTCGGTTCCGACGAGGAAGCCATCGAGTACGGATCGAATAACTCGAGGTAAATAGGATTAATCTGACTAAGAACTGAGCAACGGTATTCCGAGGCACTGAGTAAGCGCGGAAAAATGGAACTGAGCAACGGACGCTGCGCGCGGCCTTTATAGGCAGGATGACGTCGACGTCGATACGGTGGCTGTCGAAGGACATCGACTCGGAGGACGTCGACGCGCAGCGCCCTCTAGAGAAAAAATTTTCCGAGGCCAGCAGAGCTGGAAGGAGATATCTAAGATGAGGAATACGTCGGAGGACACAATCCCTTCGAACGTCTGTGTATGCTGCAACCTCTCCCTGCCTGCTCATCTCCATCCTACTTGTATAACCCTATCTTGGTATTCAGCAACCTATTCTACTTATGTGGATGCAAACTACTTCCTGCCCTGCTGTGTCGCGCAACCTATTCTACTCTTCATGGCGGTTGCGTGACCACTGGTGGTTTACTGAACAATTCTCCGTTTGTACTTTCGCTCATGCTCTGGAACAGGTGGTGGCATGGCCAGATCTGGTGCAACTCTCATCTCCATTATCACACCGGTAAGGTCAGTACAGGGAGAATGCAACACTTGGTATGGGGATGGGCCTTCCTGGGCTTGGCCAATGTCAGCTGGTTTCAGTTCTGTGGTGGGGCAGAGAACGAATGATTCCAAATGCTAGTTGGGGTTCCAAAAGCACGCACTACAAAATCTTCAATCACACACCAAAACACCAAAAAACATGATTAGCCATAATACAAGCTGTCCACGAAGGCATATAGCTAAATGCTGCTTTTGATTTAGGAGCACTAGCTATCTAAATTATGAGATAGTAATGCTAAGCCACCAGATTTGGCAGAATACTTAATACTTAAAAGTAGCAATGAAGTTGCAACAAGAAGTTTCATTTGAAAATTATACCCATGCTGCTAGTCATGGTTGTAGGTCTAGCAGTCACCTAGTTAATATTTCTTTAGTGGACTTTTTTTTATTTGTTTAACAGGGTTATGCTACTCTCTCAAAAGGTTACACAGCGCTCAGGATTTACCAGGCATGCCTATAGAGACTCCTAGGCATTACTGGGGATTGTATGCCACATCAAATAGAATTGGGTTGCCAATTGTCAACTGCATAACATTAAATCAGTTTCACAAAGGTAATAGGCTTTTAAAGAAAAGTAGATGTAGCTGCCATCTGGTTTCCGGTGTGCATATTTCTCCTGCTGCATGCAACTTAATCTGTGAAAGATGGCTGTCTAACAGTTGCTGGGTGTCAAAAGGTTCATATTTCCTAGCATATGGATATTAGTGGTCCACCTAGGCACCCATGGGCAGAGGCCCACCTTAATAGAAACCAACGACACCACCTTGTAGCACAAACCGTATCATGAACATGAGACTGTTCAGCAGATCTTACTGTCATGGGGAACTCATTTGAGCCAGAAGATTAAACCTAGCTGATGGCAGCTGCAATCTGGCCCGAATTCATGGTCTGATTGATAGTATTAATTTGTATTTGTATTTATTTGTTATTTATATAACGCCTAACGCCAAGGCGCTTTACAAAAACAATTTTACAGTACAATAAAAGTGAGCCGGTGGTTACAATAAAATAATATAGGTTACAGTAAAACTCACAATACAATTAAAGCAGAAGTAAGAAGGTCTTTAGGGCAGAACAGAAGGTGGAGTTAGAATGAATAGACCGGAAGGAGAGAGGGAGAGAATTCCTGTAAAGAGGAGACAGGAGAGAAAAAGAACAGAAACAAGAGGAAGTACAAGGGGGACGAGGAACAGTTAAAAGAAAGTGGGTTTGGGAACAAAGAGTACGAGAGGGGACATAGAAGGAAACAAGAGAGGCAAGGTAGATAGGAGTAAATCGATAAAGAGATTTAAATACGATACAGAGAAAATTGAATTTAAGCAGAGAGTGAAAAGGTAGCCAGCGGAGAGGCAAAGTAAGGGGAAATGGAGTCACAAATAGGTAGGGAACTCAAGAGACAGATAGAGGAATGGAAAATAGATTTAAGGGGAGCTAGAGGGGAGGTGGGAAGACCAAAAAGAAGAACAGAACAGTAGAATAATCGAGAGAAAATTAAGGAAGAAATTGGAAGCTTCGTAGCAATGAAGGTAAGGAGAGGTCTAACTTTCCAGATGTTAAAAAGATGAAAGTGGCAGGAACGAGATGTAATTGAGATATTATGAGCAAAGGAAAGATTAGTATCAAGATGAAGACCAAGGATGTGGGCAGCCAGGGAAAAGGGCAGATGCAAAGGGGAAAAAAGAACAAATGGAGGGAAAACAGGAGGGGGGATAGTATTGGCGGGAAAAAAGAGAACTTCGGTCTTAGATGGATTAAGGGCAAGAAAATGGTCTAACATCCAAATTCTGATTGCGGAAAGACAAGCAGAAAGATTTGAGTGTATATCAAACGAGAAAGAACAAAAGGATAGGAAAAAGTTGGGTGTCATCGGCATAAAAGTGATGAGACAACCAGAAAAAAAAGAGATAATCTCAGCTAAAGGAGAAGTATACAAAGAGAAGAGAAATGGACCAAGGCCAGACCCTTGTGGCACACGATGTAGAAGAGAAGGGAATTCAAATTAACTCCAGCCCAGCATACTAAGTAGGAAGGATTAGCAAGATAGGATTGAAACCATGAAATTAAAGAGCCACAAAAGACAAAGGAAGAAAGAGAAAGGAGTAATGAGTGATCCACTGTGTCAAAAGCAGTGGATAGGTCCAAAAGTATAAGAATAGAAGAGTGTTTTGGATAGCGGGCAGAAAGGAGAGAGTCGAAAACAGATAAGAGAGCAGTTTCCGTACAGTGAAGAGCTTGAAAACCAGATTGAAAGCGAGGTAGAATAGAATTAAAAGTGACAAAGGAAGAAACCTGAGAGTAGACGAGACATTACAGTAATTTAGAGAGATAGGGCGGAAGAGAAATAGGATGTAAATTTGAAGGAATGGCAGGATACAAAGAAGGTTTTTTCAGAGCAGGAGGATTGATAGCATGTTTCAATAGAAGATGAAAAGTACAAGTAGTGATAGAAATGTTAAGAAGACTAGTAACGTAAGAATCGAGAGAAGGATAGATGTTAGAAATGAGAGCAGATGGAACAGAATCTTTAGGAGAAGCAGTGGGATGTGCCCGAGAAATAAGTAAAGAATTGTCAGAATTAGAGATAGGTGAGAAAGAAGAAAGAACCGCAGCAAGGGGAAAGGAGAAACAGAGCAGGATGAAGACTGGGGAGCAAGGGGAATAGTAGAACAGAGAATTCTCTTTAGAAGTGAAGACATTAGCAAAGTCAGATGCATTAGGTGTAGAACGAAGAGAGTGATCAGGCAGGGGGGAGACAATAGGTGAGAGAGGGATTAGAAAAAACGACGAGGGTGGGAGGATTGCGAGTGCAGGAGATCAGAGTAATAAAGAGGTTTAGAAGAAAGAAGTGCCTCATCATATAAAGTATGGTAGCAAGAGAAGGACACACCATCAGACACAGATAGAGATTTATGCCGACACTCCGGGCGACGGAAAGCTCTACGCACAGAGCAAAGATACGGAGCGAGCCAATGCAACAGTGATCAGCAATGTCCTGGATTGACCTAACAGTGACATATTGAAGTATCACAAAACTGCAAAAATAACCAAATACCTATCAACATGAAGAGCAACAGCACACAAGCAAAAACAATTTGTGGGTGAGAGTGTGTAGCATTTTTTTTTAAAGTTCCCCAGGAGGAACCCACCCACACGTGTGAGATTCACCCATGGTTATGGACCTCTTGGAGCGTCAAAGTTACATTTTACCTCTGTTGATACTCAGTTCTGCTGAATAAATCTCCACCACAGCAGAAAGTATTCAGACCTAGCAAAACAAAACAAATGTATACAATGCATAATGTGCAATTGTTTAGGTGTTCAAGCAAGTATGAAAGAGTCAATAAGTGGGCCTCATTACGAGTTTGCCGGTAAAACATGCCACTTACCGGCAACCGCGTAACACTGTTACTGCCGCCTAACATCCCAGTGCTTCTGGGATATCATAAGCGGCAGCGATACGGTTATTTACCTTTCCCATGGAGTTATTTCCCATTCCCATGGAGTCCCATAGGAGGTTAGTAACGGTGCTTCAGTGAAAAGCCTGCCGGTAGGGGCCTGAACTCCCGGCAGGTCAGGCCGGCTGGGAGCTCTATGCCCCTAACGGCAGACTTGTAATTTTTTTGTCAGTCTGGAAAGGGTGCCGGTAACTTGTAATTCCGGACCACCATACTCGTAATGAGGGCCATAATGTATGCACAAATGCACATGGTGGCGAATTGTTAAATGAACTTATTCTAACAGCAGTAAAACTGTCCAGGCAGCCTATCCTTAAAAGCATCGAGTAAAAGATACAGTAATATGATCTATGGAAAAGGTACAAGTCGCATAGAGTTTCACTTTGTTGTGCTTCAAGCAAGGGGAGTTCCTGTCTATGCAACCACTTAAATTCATAAACTTGTGGCGGTTGGAATGTGAACTCTAACACGACTCTTTGTAATTAGAAGTGCTATTGGGGCGCAAGCAGGTTTCTTGCGTGCATCGGTGCTAATCCACAAAGTATCGAGATTTCAGATGCAAGTTATGCCTGGCAGAACTTGGGCCAACGCCAGGGATCATGTTTTGCCTAAGTGAATTGAGGCAACCCTGTTGCTGGGTAGAAAAAAGTAAATTGCACTACATTTGCAAACAAGATCAACTTGTGGCTGCTTTACTGATGTTCTGGCCAAGGTCATGCAATGTGTGCGTAGTGGTATGCTCACACAAAAGTCAGAAATTGTTTTTGAGGATCAGCCGATTGCACACAACGAGCTACGACAAAAGTTACACCATTTTCCATGTGTTCAACATGATTTAGCTTTTTACTTCCAACTTTTAAAAAATTAAGCTATATTCTTACATATTGCAACTAGGAGTGTGTTACGGCCATGACGAGAAACTAAGGGACAATCTCACAGAAGTTATAGCCACATTTTTCACACAAAAATTTTGTCCACACCAAAGACTTTAGAGTTCACCATGTGTAATTTATCAGAAAACAACAATGACAATGGTGCCCATAACATCTTTTAACTTTCATTGACTTATCTAGAACGTCTCACTATAACAGCAAAATACTGCAGGAGGTAACGGGGTGGTATATCATTTAAATTATTACTTATTTTTACTGAGATCAAAAATTGCACCCACATAAAAAAAATCAACCATGCTTCTCCTTTGGCAAACTTACTGAACATAAATGTATTAATACCCAAAGGAGGCGGTAGAGTATGACTTGCATATGTAAAGCAAAACTTTTTCCCAAAAGCAGAACTCTCTTTCTGGGCGGGTTCATACCATAGCCTTTATAGAAAGATTAAAGAACACCATGCGAAGCTGGGTGTGCCGACGCTTGTGTATGTATATAGTGAATTGGCTTCTAGTTGTGGCATGTTTACAATAATTACCTACCCAGGGACACGTGAGGATTTAACCCATGGGACCGAGCAGAACTGCAGGAGGATGAGACATCAGCTGTGAAACTCCTCGGGCAAGACAGCACCCACGCTTGCTATGGTGCAGCCAGTTCACCCTGTACACTTTATTAATGTGGTCCGACCTTCCCAGCATGCGTTCATATAGACCAGTATAACCCATTACAATCACAATAACCAATAGGTCCAGTTGGTAGCTTGTGATATTGAATGATACCTGGCCCTAACAAGAACTCTCAGGCTAGCCAAGCAAAGTCCTCTTTGTCTTGGTTTGGCCTTTGTTCCTTTTGCTATTCATCAGACACTGTTCCCCAATTTCAAAGCACCAGGGTCCTGGGTGTGGCCATTATAGACAGAGGTGAAGTGTTCTTCTTGGGTGCAGATGAGGGTCTGGATATCCAAGCACATGGAGAAGGACAGAGCATCAGTGCATGACCATGCTGGTCCTGAAACAGATTTTGCGGGTCTGGAAATCACATAGCCACCCATCATCTGGGGAGTGAGATCTGAGATACGAAGGAGCAGTGTGATAGGACTTTTTTAGACTAGAGGGCAAAACAAGGAGTTTTAGACGGATCTGGGCCTGTTTTGTTGAGTATATTGGATAGAAAATTATTGTAAGGAAGGCATGGTATCAACAGTAGACACAGACACAATAGATTCAAGTTTCTAAAACCTTTATTTTGTAGTTTATTGGGGTTGGTGAAATTCCTAACTGGCCCCAACTCTAAAATGGGAGTAGTCTCGACAATTACACAAACAAAAAATGTGTTCAAGTCAGTCTACTCAAAATAAAAAGGCCTATACTAAGAACACCTAATCTTGCCCTCCTTCTCAAATGACAAATGTGTAAAGGGAATACAAAAATGAAAAATAGTGTCTTAAAAGAAATGTCAGAATGGCTTAGGTAGCAGCAACTCCCTTTGCCACGTTCAGAGGCATGGGGTCTCGAGAGTTTCTTAAAAAGGATAGGTGGATGGCACAGTTCTATAGTCTTGCACACTCTGGCTTGATGGTACAATTCAACAGTTCAGGCTTGGGCTTCGAACTTTTGATAGTCTTATAAATTCCTTAAGCATCATCTGCCTTACCACAAATACACAGTTCTGCTCTTGGCTTTCACTATGCCACCATTCAACACAGGCTTCACTCCGCCGGGCTCGAGCCTATTTTCCTCTTTGTGGGGGTTCCCTTCCCCATGTTATGTTCTTCACACCTAACTTTCACTCTACCACAGTTCAGCACAGGCTTCCAACCGCTGGGCTCAAGCCTGTCTTTCTCTTTGTGGGGGTTCCCTTCCCCATGTCATGTTCTTCACACCTAACTTTCACTCTACCACAGTTCAGCACAGGCTTCCAACCGCTGGGCTCAAGCCTGTCTTTCTCTTTGTGGGGGTTCCCTTCCCCATGTTATGTTCTTCACACCTAACTTTCACTCTACCACAGTTCAGCACAGGCTTCCAACCACTGGGCTCAAGCCTGTCTTTCTCTTTGTGGGGGTTCCCTTCCCCATGTTATGTTCTTCACACCTAACTTTCACTCTACCACAGTTCAGCACAGGCTTCTAACCGCTGGGCTCAAGCCTGTCTTTCTCTTTGTGGGGGGCCCCAATCCTCACGTTCTATCCTTATCTCCTTTTACTGTCGAAGACTTTAGAAACTGCAAGGATTTTACCTAGACCACTGCATCACCACTTCGACCTCCTTTGAAACAATAATCCTCACAACACCAATGCTCCTTGGTACTTGTCGTTTCCTTATTCTCTTTCTTTGTGCCCTCTTGGCATCTTTCAAAGTTCATATGCAACACCAATACTTCTTGGTACTTGTGGTTCTACTTTTGCCCTCTTGGCCTCTTTCAAAGTTCACACGGCACATTAATGCCTCTTGGTATTTGTAGTTTTACTTTTTCCCTCTTGGCAGTATTCAAAGTTCATATATATATTGCTTTTGACTCAATCCACTCTCGTTCTGGATCGCAGTTACATTCTTGCCTTTGTTTCCCGCTTTCCATAACTCCGAACATTTCACAGATACTTTTGAATGTGCGACTCCTCCTTGCAGGACCACTCTGTTACTTTATGCATGTTTCTCAGCATTCAATCATTGTTCTCTTCATTAGCCATCTTATCGGCACACGTCCAACCTTCAACTCTTGTTACATACTTCTTCTACTCTTAACACAAACCAGGCTTTTTCTGCCTTCGATAACTCACCGGTCGTATTAATTGTGCTTCAATCTTCAATGTATTCCCGTAGCAGTCAAGGCCATTACCAACACCGCCTCTGCTGCTCCCCAACTCTGTCGTTCATCCGGGAAGGTAGCGGGCCGCCTGGAAGCACTTTGGAGGTTTCTCTTTTCCGACCACTCGTTTCCGGTCGTGGAATGCTTACAGCTTCCCGAAAGGGTGGAATTCTCGTTTGGATCTCTGTCATTCTCTCAGCAGCCGATCAGCCCCTTGGCCTTCCAACCTCCACAGCCTGGTTCACATCAGCCCCGAAAGAGCTGCACCTTCTCATGCGCAGCCTCGCTCAGAGTGTGCCTGTGTGGACAACTTTTTCTCCTGACAGGGAGTGTTAACAAGTGGAAGGTGTAAGGCCTCATTTCTCATTTTCCTCGGCTCAGTAGTGTTGTCAATGTGAAGAGGGGAGGAATTATGTGAGTTGTAGTTTCCCATATAATAAGCAGGGATAGGGTTTAGATGAGTCAGTAAAATAGGGGTTTACCATGTCTCAGCATCAGGTGCTTCACCCCCACTCCCGAGGACCCCTACCCAGGTGATCCTCCCTCGCTTGTCCACCCACAGGGTCAGGATCCAAAAGCAATGGCCTTCCCCGGGCCACCTGAGTATGGCATCCCCGGGGACTAGGCCGTTTAACACCATCTGGTTTTTATCACTATGCATACAACTAGCCTTACAGATAAGGTGTGTATCAGCCACTTTTGCTTCCTAAAAAGAGGTAAATACTCCCAATAAATTCAAATAGGATGTAAAAATACTCCCAACAAAAAACAAGCAAACGACATGTAGAACCATGCGCCCCTGCTTTCACCCAAACAGCTCCATGGGTATGTTTGGACCAGTAGTGCATGTAGTACAAGAGGAAGAAATTACTATTATTGCTGCATGATTGGAAGAAGTAAACATGTATATTTTAATGTACATGATTAACTAGGTGCAAAGAAATAAATATTACAGAAACGTTTCCATTTTCCTGTTTAATCATTTTTACTTGCTTATAAAATACTCCCATTGCGAAACAGACTTACATGTTTTCTCCCAAAAATGTGTTTTACTTCCAACTTTAACAAATAGGGAGTACTCCCACTTCAAAATCTTAACTGGAGCACTGCATACAACATATGTGTTCTATTGTTGGCAGTGACCACCAAAAACAACTTGCCATATTGTTAAATCCTGTATATGAAATGTCAGTTTTTTGTGTAATGAAAATATAATCAAATCTTTTAGTGCAAAAAAAATCAAATTTCAAATCTGTTCAACATAGGTATGGAAATAATTTCTTGGAGATCAAATATAAGTTATCATTTGAACTCTAAATAAAATAAAAAGGAGTGAAACATTACTGTTGTCATATTGTTTTTATTTCATGAAACATTTTTTAAAAGCCGTGGCATCGCCATTTGGGTATATTGGGATTTTGACAGCGCGGCCGCTTTCTCCTGTGATCGGTCTCGAAGCAGAACTGATAGCCAGACGTCGGCTTGACAGAGGTGTAGAATGGGGCGAAGGAGTTTGCCTTGAAGTAGGAAGGGTCGTGTGCCACATCTATTGATCTTGGAAGGTCGGGCAGCTGATATTTGGCCTTCATGCAGAGGCTGGCCAAAGAAGGCGGGAAGTAAGGTTTGCTCTTGCTGAATTCAGAGAAGGACATCAGTTTGGAGAGATTATTAGACCAAAAGGAAAACAATAATTTGTCACGAGTGTCGCCCACCATAACCCTTCTGCTGGCATTTCTAGGGATGGTATTCAAGATACCTAAAATGGACTGAGAAAAAGAAAAGACAAAAAGAAACGTGAATACTTTTGATAAAGTAGCAGCTGGTATCACAATTTGAAAATAAGGATTGTAGGGAAAATGGGGCTGCGAATTTCAACTGGGTGAGAGTTTTATCAAAAACGCAGACTCTGACAGAAAGAGGTCTGCGACTCTGGTGTGAGATTCTGGTGTGGGACTCTGGTGCGGGACAAAAAAAAGGGGGGATTGAATTCGGCATTGCATAATAACTGATGATGTAACATAGCATAAAGCTACACCATGGTATAGCATGGACTGAGTTGCAATGAAGACTAATAAATACTGACCATTAATACCATCATTTGCTAATCTGGAATTCCTTACTAATATTGAAGGCAGCTCAGTCCGTAGTTCTTTGGTGCAAAATATTGGTGCAGATCATTGGTACAAGCCGGCCCATCTTATGTGATGGCGGGCACAGGCTGCACAATGTCGCTTGGAAAATACAAGAAATAAACGTGTAGCATTAAAGCTGTTTTGCAGTGAATACGTGACAAGTTGAAGGGCATGGAATGTGCAAGTTCATGTTGCTCGAAGCAAGCTTCTGCTCAAAACTCCCAGCGCAGGAAGCCAGTGTAACCGGACAATATGGCAGCTATATTCACCTTACATTAGACTCTGCCTCTACCAGTGTTATTCGAGGCCTAAATGAGCAATAGAACTTGTCTTGGGAATCATTTTCTCTGTATCATTCAATACAGTAAGCCAAGAAGGCTGCTGAAAGCAGGACATTTCAGCCAAATGATTTGCCTCGCCAATTCTTTCCAAACTTAAAAAGGGGCATTCTAGTGCTTTGATGTGACCATTAACCCTCATTCAGTAGAATTGAAGACTGCTTACACTTTTATGGGCTCCAGCAAGATATTGTATCTGAGCTAACCCGTGAATTTGACAGGCAAAATCCACTAGAATGGATCATGAAACAAAATGGCCGCTATTTTCATCTTACATTAGGCTCTGTCTCTGCCAGTGTTACTCAAGGCCTAAATGAGCAATAGAGCTTGTTGTGGGAATATTTTCTCTGTATCATTCTATACAGTAAGCCAAGAAGGCTGCTTAAAGCAGGACAGCTCAGCCAAATGATTTGCCTCTCCAATTCTTTCCAAACTTAAAAAGGGCAATCTCACACTTTGATGTGACCATTAACCCTCATTCAGTAGAATTGAAGACTGCTTACACTTTTATGGGCTCCAGCAAGATATTGGAGGTCATTACGAGTTTGGAGGCAGCCATGGCGCTATTAGCGCCATGGCTGCCTCCAAACCCGGGTCCGGGTCCGGGTAGGCGGAATGGGGACTTACCGGGACATTCCGACCTATGCAAATTGCAGGCCCGTTATTAGCTTCAAGGTCCCTTAACAGATCCCGCTAAGAACAGCTGGTCAGACCAGCCGTTCCTGCTGGGACCCACTAAGGGACCTCGGAATAGGGCGGTAAGGGTTTACTGGCACTGGCATCCTTAACGGTGCCGGTAAACCCTTACCGCCCAACTCGTAATGACCCCCATTGTATCTCAGCTAACCCACTAATTTGACAGGCAAAATCCACTAGAATGCATCATGAAACAGGCAACTAAGATCTATGGGGTAATATCTAATGAGAAGGAAGAGACAGCTAAGAGTGAATAAACTTAATTCATAAGCTAAAGAATCCACACCGCCAGTCCTAGAGGTAAAGTCTGTAAAGATGCCACTAGAAACAGACGAAATTCAGGCAAAGAATGACACACCACACAATCAAAGGGGTGTGGCTCCGCAGAGAACAACACCCCAAACCCCTGTGTTCCAATCCATAGATCCCAGTGACAGAAGCTCATACATTAGTCCTCAGTGTCTTGGTCATGCTCCCAAGGCGTTATTTCGCTATGATATGCCAGGGCTATATAACACCCAGAATCAGATGTACAATAGCCCATTTCAGGCATTAGGAGCCCAGTTTAGATTTGACTCTAACAGTACAGTGTATGGCCATCAGGAAAGGCCAAGGTATGTTGATAGGTTCATTGAAAATGGAAATCAGCACAGGGAGCAACCACACCTAAATGAAAGACAAAATGTGAACTATACACCTTGCTAATATAGTCAGTCCCCACCGCAGGTTGACCACAGTCAAAGGATGATCACCCAACAATCCCCACCTCTTATGGCACTGGAATTCAGGGGAAATACAAATAGATATTAATCTCCTGAAAGGTACCATAACAGGCCTAATCAGGGTGAATTCAACCATTATGGCCTAAAACACAAAGGGATTAGTTTAGGGACATGGACAGGTTCCAATGCATAGAGGTCCAGGTTAAAATGGTGTCTGAGCAAATAGGGAAATTGTGTGCAGTACAAAAACAACAGCCAAATGAAAGTGCAGAATGTCACAGAAGTGATCTTGCGTGTGGTGACAAATGACTAGTTAGTTTGTTTTTGCCATGATGACCAGGAAGTACCATTGAATGAAGACACCGAGTTGCATAGTGATTTAAAACCAAGAAAACAATTGAGAAAACAAGACACATGTAATGTAAACACATATCAAAAGGATGTGTGAATTAACCTAGATAGGAACCAAACCCTTCAAGGTGTGTGAAAATGAGAAAGAGGAAAAAAGAAATGAGCATGAAAACCCAAAGAGCAGTGTGATAGATGGCAATTTAAAAAGACTGGAACATGCAAATAAAACACATGTCGTCAAGCAAATGATGGTTTGTGACAAAATGAATCATTGCAGGACTGATGGTACACTGAGTATATCAGCAGTAATACATCAAAAGAGAGAAACAAGTGACAATGTCCCAGTACTTAACAAGCAAGATACTATTCATGCTTCCACAGAAATGAAAATTCCCCAAGAGACAGATGGCGGTCAGTCATTTGAAGAATATTTTAAACCACAGATTTTTCAGGAGGAGAAAATGACAGGTACTGTACAAAATATAGGTAAGTGTCCCATACCAGAAACTTATATGCTGCCAAATGACACATGTGAAAATATAGATTCACTAGGTTCCAGAATGCGGGTAAGTGGAAAGGACCCGGGGGTAGTCAGTGGCGCTGCTGCAAAATGGTTCTTAGTCCAACAAAATAAACAAAGACATACTAAGAGAGATGGGCAAAAAGGGGGCTTAAGTGTCATTTCATATGCCCCTTTGCCCAGCAAGAAGTCAAGCAAGCCTAAGGAAAGTAAGAACTGAAATCAGTAACAATTCATATTTCCTATGTATACAAGAAGAATGCAAGGACAGATATTATGCTCCTATTTCTATTATCGAAAGGTGCAATGCATTAGCAATGATTGAAACACAGGTGGAAAGGCAACCGTGATGTCCCAGAAATTAATTTAAAGCATACATTAGGGAAACTCCCCACAGGACATGCTGATATTGAGACAGAGTGAAGGCCCAGTGCAGAATTTCAATGAGGAAGAAATACCAGTGGTAGGTGTCACTGAAGTTGACATCAAGATAAGGAGACATAGTACGAGACAGGATGTGGTGGTCACATCCATAGATGAGATACCATTCCTTATAGGAACAAATTGCCTTAGGAGACTCTCAACTCTCATTGATGGGTAAATGGGGTATTGTGGCCTTTGGCCAAAAAAAAACTAAACCCAAAAGGATAATGAGTCAGAGCAACAGTGCAGAATGTGCAGAATGTCACAACATTGCCAGATCAGAAAGTGCAGTCGAAGTGTATCGTCAATATGGCTGTGTGCCTAGTGTCACTGTCATTCCGATGTGCCAGAGTGAAATGCAAGGAGAAAAGGAAAAGCAATCTATAGAGATGTTTCTGGACCCCAAGAAAAATTGGCAGACACAGATTGATGAAAACACATTTTATCTAAATGAGGAGAATTGTACACTAAATATTGCTGAAGAGTCGGATCAGGAAAGCTATATTTCAACAATAGCAGAGTTACACATGTTAATGTTAAAGTATATTTATACCGCGCCCTATCACCACCGGAGTGGTCCCCTGGCACTCGGGCGGCTCTGAAGGAGGAAGGGAGGGTGAGTTAGTGGGAGGAAGCTGGAAAAGTGTAAGAAAGCAGTGATGTGCTGTTAGCAGCCTCAGCCCGGTGGGTCCATTGGCTGGGCCTGGGGTGTTTTCGGCCGGTAGTGGTGTACTGTTGTGCTAGTCTATGTGTGTTTTTTTTTTGTTTTGTTGTTGTAGTGTAGTGAAGTTTGTGCGGTTTGTTGTGCTATAGATGTGTTGTTGTGTTTGGTTTGGAGTTTGAGAGGTGTATACAGAGAGGGGAAATTGTTAGTGGAATTGGTTAGTTGGCATCTCTATCCTGAATTGGCGTGTTGGGTTAGCGTAATCCCACTAGATGGGACGGTGGCGCCACGCGCCTCTGTCGCGATCTTGGCCCGTCCGGCATTCAATGTCCTTTTCATATCTCGCTCCCACCTCCACCAGCCTCCCTCAAAAGCTCATCTGTCTTTCCTACCCACTTAAGTGGTAGAAGGGCAGGACTGAATCCCGGAGCATGTGAATGGGCATCCAGAAATAATTGAGGCATTGTTGGCTTAATGAAAGTGTGTTTAAACAAATACTTGACAGAGAGGAAATATCAAGTTTTTAAATAAAAAGTTAACAAATGTTTGGGCTGGATGACCCTGAATTGGGGCAAAGAATTGTGGGAAGGTGCATGTTGAAAATCACAATTGGTTCCAAAAGCATTCAGCATAAGGTTTGGATTGTAAGTGGAACCAAAAATAAGTTCTACTTGGGAAATGACATCATGCACAGAATGTGCATGATTTTAGATTCCTTGACACAAAAGGTTTGGTCTAGGGTGGGTGGAGTGCTTACCATTGTGCCCAAATGATGCCATATGCAGTTGAGCTTCAGGTAAAGAAGGATGTCACTATTCCTGCTTTCAACAGACAATTCATGATAGCATTAAAGTACAGGAAGGGGCAAAAGATGGAATTGCCTGATGATTTTGTATGCCTCAATGAATCCATGAAAGAGCAACGGCTAGAAGGCGAACATACAGCATTGGTTGAGATTGGGGATGTCCCCATTTGAATACTGGTGAATAACAATGGATGCCAGATGTGAGAAACCAGAAGGTGTCTCGCCCACTGGTCCACGAAGATCTGTCATCCAGGTGGCCAGGACACAGCCATCGCTTTTGGATCCAGTTCCTGGTGGTGAACCAGTGCGGGAGGATCAACTAGGTGAGGGGCCTTCGGTGAGTGGGACACCGGATGGAGAGACGCGGTATCCCTTTCCTGTAACACCTTTACTCCATCCTACCAAGTAGGATATGTAGGAACTCTACCCCCTCTTTTACAACACAAACACTTTCATACGGACAGCCCGCTATGAAGGAAAACAGACTAACACCTGAGTTGTATACCTCATGTGTCCCAATACAATGGTCGGGCGAGGTCAGGCAATTACTGACCATCACACACACACTTGACTTTCATTAAGCTTCCCCACACAGATAAAAGGCGAAGCACGAGAGCACACTCTGAGCAAGGCAAAGCACACATGAAAACAGCAGGTAGCCCTGTGGCTTTGGCCTGATAAAATACCTCAATAGGATACCGTTCTAATTAACCCAAACTTGTCCTCTTGACAAAGCCGCATATGCGTTATTCACTGTCTCTATGTAACACTCTTACTCAATCGCTCTTATTTTCCTTCTAGCTGAGACAGGCCCTGCTGTAACAAAATTGGAGAAAGAGGAACAGTTTACTGAATAATGGTGAATTGCAGGAGAATTAACTTGTATAATATTTTTTATGTATTTATTATTACTTGAATTTAATCAGATATGATTTTTACGATTTGTAGAATATGCAGTTTGCCCACACAGAATGCAGCTGACTACAGAGGAATCAGCATTTAGCTGTCAAGCGGGGATCCTTTGCACCGGCAGTCCTCTTTCAATGACAGCTAGCCAGCTGGGGTAGAAGAAGAACCCCACAACTGGTGAAAGAGGGGGCACTATAACTAGAAAGTGAAGAGGGAGGAATGGAGGGCCTAGTTTGGGTGTTGAAGGAGAACTGGTCAGTTGGTGACTTGTGGTTAACTGAGAGATAAGGTGGGAGAGGAAACAGGTATGGAGGCTCAACTCCCCAAACCTCATAGAATTATTTTGCAGTTGAAGAGTCGCAGCGAGGTAATGTCAATGAAAATCAGTATTTTGTGATGTAAAAAAACGAATGAAATTGCACGGTGCGACTAATAGGGGAGACTTTGGTAATCTATCTATTAGGGATAAAATGTTGGGTGCAATACTAAATTATGAGACAGTTTTTCTGCAAAAGTACATGGATCCAGCTCATGCACAAGCTCAGATGAGTATTTCCTGGAATAGGGATAACATGGTGTTGGGACAGAGTGCAAAATTTGAACTTGTAAGGTACTAGCCAGGAATACAAAGTTACTTTCCCCCCCAATTCACGACATACGCACACAGAACAGAATTTCTTACTTGCCAGGAGTCAATCACTAAGCAATTGATGGTGGTGAGGGCACCTTTTGAAACCGGCCATTGGGGATTGGAAGGCTCTGTGCTGCAGTAGATTTGGGGGCAATTGGAGAGGCCATATGGGCAGCTGGAGATGGAGACCATCAGAACCCGCTGGCCAATATTTGGGTGCAGGCAGTGAAAGCGGACACTTATGTATCTAGCTATCAAGCTGGCTGTTTTGGCCACCCTTAGACACCACAGGTGAAGGCAGCCCGGAGGCCCGGTTAACTTCTTAATGACTTGATTCAGCAATATTTGGTAGGGCCCTTTTTTACCCTTTGTGTTTATAAAGCAGCAGAAGAAAAAAAAAGGGATAGCATTATATAAATCTTGTTGGACTGGTTGTATACGAATTGATCGTTGTACAACTGCTCGAATGACAATTGACCTTTTCACAATTGACCGAATTGTGAAGGTCATTTGTACCATATATGTGGGGGGGAAACCCCCCACAACCCCCCACCCAACGCCAAATCCCCCAAAACCCATATATATATATATATATATATATATATATATATATATATATATATATATATATATATATATATATTCGGTCAATTGTGAAAAGGTCAATTGTGACCCTTTAAATTGTAAACGACCAATTTGGGTAATACCATTGGACTATAAGACAGATAAGCGGGGATACTTTAAAAAATATATAATAATAATTTAAAAAAAAATACATAAAGTTGACCCCATCAACAAAATAAAACAGAATACTCTGGTGAGAAGCAAACAAGAACAAGCCATAAGGAGTTTATTACATACATATTACAACAACGATGCTCTGGAGCTCTGGGAGGTGTTATGGTGCAGAAGTAAGGCTCAGACAAAAAGGTGACAGATTGGTTATAAACTTACCAGTAAAAGGGTTGAAAAATCGACCCACTGTCCCTAAAGGTAAGAGGGGGTTCCCTGCCTCAAAGAAATCTAAGGAAAACATCAGGATGTCAAATAAATAGTCACAGTTGTGTCAAAAAACCCTGCTTCTGACCCTAACACTAGTAACTTAAATCTAATGTGCAAGGATGCTATATTCAGAACTAAAGTGATGTTGACAGTTCTTGCCAAAAGAAAGGTCCCAATGTCTCAGGATGTTAAAAAAACAAGTGTTCCTTTTCAACAATGTAACATTCCAATGACCGGGGATTAGCTCCTTCCCCTATATTCCTTCTTGTTCTACCTGACAAGTTAGGAGCTTGTCTCCTCCTTCTGTGGTTTCCTTTACTTTGCAAAAATAACACAAAAGAAAGCACAGTATTCTCTCAGCCAGGGGACTTGTCTACATTTCCCTGGACTTTCCACGCTTTCCCAAAGATGCACAACAAGAATTTCCAGCTTTCCCTTGAACACCTCTTCATTGTTCACAGAGGGTTTATGTCTGGTTCACTCTTCTGCTTAAAACACCCCAGGAAATTATAACAGATAGTCTTTGTTCATTTCTTCTTTTTATCTCCTTGGGTCCCAGACCCCGTACTTTCTTGAATGATCTTGACCTTATTCTTAGACTTGCAATGATATATTATCAGCTTGGTGTACTCTCCTGCCAAGCATATGTTTTTCTCTTGTCTGTCTCTTTTGCTTTCAGAGTCTCAGACCTTCTTATTCTCTCGCTCTAACGTGGCTGAGGGTCCTAGACTCACAATGCTGTAACACAATTGCTTGGTCTACTCTCCTGCAAGCAAAGATTTCTTTCTGCACTGTCTGTTTCTCACAGGGTCCGAGACCCTCTTATTCTCTGGCTCTCATATGGGTGTGGGTCCTAGACTCGCAATAATGTCTCTTGCCTGCTTGGTTTACTCTCCTGCCAAGCATACAACTGTTTCTTTATCTCTCTATTACTCTCAGGGTCCCAGTCCATCTTATCCCAGAACTCTGGCACTTCTTGGTCTGCCCGCGTGCTGGGTTTGTGTGGTTCATGTCATCCAAGCGGTGGTGCTCCGCTGTGAGTCTCTGGTAGCGTTCGGGTATTCTCTCAGGCCGGCATCGGGCCTGCTAGTTACTCCTTCTTTCTCGGGGGTGGTTTATGTCTCTGCGTTCAAGTATCTCCCCTCATCGTGGGTTGCTCCACCGGTCACTGCTTCCTTCTTGGACTGTAGTTTTGGTCCCCAGCAGCTCCCCGGCTTCGAGGCGGCCAGAGGTTTTCTTGGGCAGCAGCCAGTGTAGTTCCTTTGTGCTCCCATTCGCCTCTGTGCATGGCGTCTCATGGTGCGTTTCCCTGTATGCCGGATCAGCGTCTCCCAAATTTCCTTCTCAGAGTATGGCTCTTTCCATGTTGATTTCCCTCTTCTATTTTGTATTGCCTTTGACCAATCAAGTGACGTGAGAGACTAGACCGTTCACTCCGGTTCTCTGGAGTGATCTTCATACTCCTGGTCATCTTCTTCACAGTACCTTTTAACATTTCCAACAGCGTTCAATGCCGTTTGCAAATGAGCAGAAGATAACGGAAAAGTTAATGTCATGGCTCTGTTTCAATGTGGCCAGAGAAACATTGCCAGTGGTCTGAAAAGAATCTTAGTTGCACTGCACTTCCTCCTGCACATAGCCACTGGCAGTGGAGACCAGCTACGGGAATGCCACAGATCAAAGCGCATCCGTTTGTGAAGCTGGTGCTCTTTAATCCGTTGGCAGCTAGATCTGTGAGGACCCCCTGGACACATTCTGCAATTAGATGGATTTTCAAAAAGGAATCTGTCATGTTGACAAGTAAGTTCCGGGGTAAGGAGGCGGTTGGCGGGTGCAAGGAAGTGACATGGGGCCAGGCAGGCAGGGCAGTCTACAGTTGTACGTGGAGCAATAAAGAAATGTAACATCACACTTGTCTGTCATGTTATTGCGCAGCAAATCCTTGACTCCGGTCCATGTGGTCCTTCACCCGGAGTAATCTCGGCACTGGCGATGAGGGAAGAACGTGGTATGACACGTGGCTGACTTCAGGCGCCGCGGGCGCAACAAAGCTGGCGAGGAGGCCTGATAACTGTTGATAACTGTTATATCACCCGTGGCTGCGGCGGTGAGGCTGCCCAACAGCAGGAGGGCTGGGCGATTGTCGGAATCAACCTAGGGCTGTGGCGGTGATCCTCACAAACATATCGGTGAGTGAGGCATTGAAAGGAGAGACAGACAGTGCTCGTGCCACGTGGCGGCTATCTCACAGAGTCTCTTTTCCCTCTGTTCTTTCTTATTTAACCCCAAGGATATAAAAGAAACAGTGCACACAGGAGAGAATTATAATGTCTGTCTAGGATGTCCCCCTGGCAGTTAATCAGGACATTCAGGCTGCGGGTCAAGAGGCTCCACCAGCAACAGCTCCATACAGGCTCCCTGACTCCCTGGCTGTGCAGCTACCAGGGGCCTTTGATCTATCTGACACAAGCGGCATGGGGCAGAGGTGGGCCTAGTGGATTAGGAATTTTGATCTCTAAATGGAGGCAACAGGGCCCGTGGATGAGGAAAGACAAAAATGCCTGCTTAAGTTAGCAGTAGGGCCTGCAACAAGGGACATTATCGATGAAATTCTAGCAACGTCCATCGATTCCATTTAAGATTTAAAAGGTGCACTGGCCGCCTCTTCACACTGCACACAAATGTGACCTATGAACATCACCTTTTTCATAGCACAAAACAGGCAAAAGGTGAAACAATGGATGCCTGTGTTATGCGCCTACAAATTCAAATGAAGCACTGTGACTTCGCCAATTACTCGAACACGAAGGCTCTACGGTCCCAAATCATTGCGGGCTGCGAATCTGAGGCGCATTGGCGCAAGCTACTTCAAAAAGCCTGAATACTCGACGAAATCCTAACTTTTGCAAGGGCAGAAATGGCGGTTGATGTACAAGTTTAGAGTTTCAACACAGCCACGCCTCCAGAGACAATGCACATACTCCAGAACGACCAGAGACAAGAGGAACCTTTTTGTTATCGGTGCAGGAATGAATATCCACCCAAAAGAACCTGTCCAGCAATTGGACAGAGGTGTGCTGCATGTGGCGATGAAGGACACTTCAAATCGGTGTGTCGCATTGTGCGAGAAAAAGGATGAGACAGAGGGGGAGAGTCCACAGCTTGCTACAGGCCGACGCCTCCTCACAGTGACACAAGCGTCTTAAGCAACCGCCCATTCTCATTACAGACCAAAAGAGAACGAAACAAGAGAGCCGGAATCAGGGGGTTGACAAGCACAACAAGTCACTTGCACATGACCAGACAGAAGGTTGAGACACCATGTGCGGTACCTGGTAGAACAATATCCCTCAGACACAGAAATCATCTCATTGGACGGTGAACACAGAAAGAAGGGTTATCTGTACGGTATGGGCAACACTGCCGCAACAGAACACAGCCCGACCCTGGTCAGGGGGCTCAATGAAAGACCGACCGAGTTCCTGATAGACACTGGCTCGACTGAATGTGGTAAGCGAACAGGTGTACAATGAACTGCAGTGCCCCCAAAACTCCGGCCGGCAAATGTAGATATATACCCGTATGGGGCAACATCTCCCCTGAAGTGTTTGGGACAATTTGAAGGCACATGCAGATATAAATCAAAAGAAAAGAAGGTACCCGTACATATGCTTGGCACTGGGAGTGGGAGCGGGTGCATAATCAGCTTTAAAACAGCTAAAGACAAGGGTCTTATACATGTGCTGTACAGGTTAATGGTACATAAATACATCGACCCCGTGAACATGATCAAGGAACTGCACCCAACCCTGTTCAGAGGAATAGGAAAACTCTGCAACTAACAAATCAAGCTGCAATAGACATCCCACCTATAGCACAACACTACAGAGGCATACCTGTCAACATACAAAGGAAGGTAGAAGAGGAACTGTATAAAATACTTGAGCCACGGGGCCCACAACATGGGTATCTCCCATCGTCCCCGTCATGAAGAAAGGCTCAAACGCCATCCGCCTGATATTACTCATACATCAACATTCAAACCGACTCAGGAAGTTTGGCAAACTCAAGACTGATTTATTAACAATTTTCTAAAACAGGGACTTACAATGATCATCAATGGACGCTCTCTCGATTTCTCTCAAAGAAGCCCATGAGCACCAAGTCCAGTATGTGTGCTCAGAAGGGTTCCTTGCGTGAATTACTTTCACACACATTTATCATATATAACAAATTCAATTAAATTCATCTTGTTTCGGCCCAAAACCATAAAAAATACATAAACAACATTGCAAGTAAAAGATTTTAGGATGAAATACAAACCGATTACATAGATAAAACATCATAAGAATGGCATCACATATTGGCGCCAGTTGTAAAATACCAGACCACAAGCTAAAAGCTATGCATAAAGCAAAGAATATAAAAATATGTTCTCATACTTTTGGGACAAGGAGCCCACAATGGTGGTGTTTGCCTCCTTCGTTTTATCAAAAGAGATGTATTTTCCGAATTAGGAGGATTTACAGCGATTTACTTACAAAGAGAGAGGGATGGAGAGACTTATTTACAGTATGCAGACTGGATGGCATGAAGAACATGTTTGCCGGTACCCATAATGTACTGCTTGGAGAAGGTGGCCCTTGCCTAAGTCACCTGCCACCCATTCAAGCCACACCCAGCACCCGTCAGCCCATACCCACTTAGACTGCATCCCACCGTTACAGCCCCTCTACGATTTCTCATCCCACCTCAACGCACACAAGCACAGATCATTTTGTGGCGCGTTAGGACCAGAGTGATCTTAAATCTTATTAACTATTGTGCCAATTGATTCCTATGCCCACTAGGAATACTTGCGGTGCAAAGCAGTCTAAGCACGGGAAAAGTCTACTAACCCACACTACAGTCATTACCAGAATACATGTTGAGTTTACTCTATTCTGCATACGTTTCATGAGGGTTGGTCTTGCCTGTATAATTGCAATTTACTAACCATGCCCCGGTTGTTAGAAACCCCAAAAGGGGTTCATATAGAGGATACACGGGTCAAGATGAAGATAACACATTCAGTATCTCGTGTTGTTTTCAACAGGGAGGAAAAAATAGCGAACTTCTTTAGGGTGTATGTACCCAAAAATGGTGGGTGTCACTCATATAAAAGGTTAAGCTGACAGATTAGTTTCTTGGACACAATCTCATATATAACATTGCAGCCTGAATGACAAATGATACGTTTTAAAAAGGTGGAAGACAGGTCTCCTTTTCAACAACAAAATCAGGAACAAGGAACCAAAGTGTGGAGAGACTCACTAAATGTTATCAAATGTAACTTCTTTTAACCAGTCCATAGGGCAGCCACACAAACCCAGCCCTCCCAGCCTGTGTGGTGACATCCGATTGTCACTCACAGGACCGGCCTGTAACACTTTCAGATTCTAATCTGCCCACGGCTCTTGTGTCACAACCCTGTGGGAATGTGGCCCAGAAACGACACGCCAGCATTCCAGGCACTCCTGCTGCCCAGCAATGCTGATCCGTTTACATAACTGATGGTATCTCACAAGGGTGTGAGAATGGATGCTGAAAATACTCTGATGTATTGAAACTTGAGTCAGGCCCAGGAGGACATTTCAAAATAACAAACACATTTTCATAGGAGCTCAAAAGAGTAGATGACTGAACCTCGAAGGATTTTAGTTTATGCAATTGGCAGTGGAAACCGCTAAAATGAATTATTTTCGAGGCCACCGCCTTGTATTTCAGTTTAGATAGCAATTCGAGTCGATGGGTATTCTAAAGGAACAGGGGGAAAAACATGACATACAAATTACCTGCGATGCGTTTTTCCTTAAAAAGCAGGACAATTGAAATTCGAAAGGAAAAATCAGAACTCCAAACCCTGCTTTGTAAGGAAACAATCCATGGTATGGAGTGATAAAGTCGCCTGGGTAATGGTCGTCAGGTGGTGACATTTCCACAAATGTACACTCCCAAGAATCCAAAGCTCTTTGCCCAAATATTCTATACCCGTCCTATAATATGTTGGGGAAGGCTTTTAGGGATGCAGGAAAAAAGTCGCCTACCTGCCGTCTTTTTCCCAGGCGACATTATCACATGCAGCTCAATCTACTTGAATTCATTTCTGAACTTCTCTAAAGATATAGTTTCTGCAGACATATCTGTGATTGAAACTGGTGCTCTAGATTGAAGACGTCTCACGTTGCTCTATGTCAGATGTGAGTAGATAAAGCATCTCCGTCTTATTATCTTTGCATTCTGTTTTTGTAGCACAATATTTATAATGGGGCGGGGGCGAAACTTATGCAATAGAGGGCACAACCAAGACTGGCATGGGGCAGCTTCGACCAGTAGGTCACATTTGCAATTCTGGTCAATGTTTTTATCCCTGTCAATCCTTAGAAGCGCTATGTCAAACTGATGGGATTTTTGCCTCCAGCTGTAAATGGCTCAGCGAGCTTTGGTCAAAGCAACTCTAAAAAAAAAAATAATAATAATTCCCAAAAAGAAGATTGTTTACTGGACTCGTAGTTCTATCTTTCGATACCAGCTAATCCTATAGGTTGAAGGTGCAAACTACACTTGTGGGCAAGAAATCAAGGTGAAGAGAAAGGCCCAGCAAAAAAAAAAGAAAATTATTCCCACAAATCTGAGATTTGTGTTTAGGAAAACTCTCAAACGTTTTAAAATGGTACATGATCAGCCTGAAAAAAAGCTAATGCAGGGATACCAATAAGATATAGTGAAACAGTCCTTGCACCAAAGTACAATCAATAGCATGGACCAAAACCAACCTGTTCATCTGCACCCATAAACCTTAAGGCATCCACAGACTTACAATACACAAGATCAAATCAATACATATTAAGATAAACTGTTATAACCCTAGCAAAAATAAGGGGGTGAGCAGACATACTGTGACAAATCGAGGGATTCAGTCACTTTCCCGCAAGGGGGACCCCCTTCCTGTGAGGAAAGGGAGGTGAGCCAGCTACTTAATAATCCACCTAGGCGTGGGGGTAAGTGGGACCTCACAGGAGAGACTCCCCTCTTGGGGATAAGGACTCCCTTTCCCATGAGGAACTCCCTTCATATTATCACCCACAGTCCAACACTGCCCTACTGACTAACAAATATCCAGACTTCTCCTAGATATACTACTGTAATGTTATACCAGCAGAAAAACCTGGTACTAGGACGAGCAAGAACATAGGAGCAAAAAAGAGTGCTTGTCTATTAAACACTGAGAGGAAGAAGCTGACAAGGGGTATGATGAATGTATCACAAACACAAAGGAAGGACTTTCCTGAGAAGTTGGGGAAATCTCAGCAGTGTGTCATAAAAAGAGGTGGTCTCAGAAGCAGGAAATGAAGCCCGGGTGTTTCAAACAGGCTGGATTGAGAAGGCTGGGAAACCAAGGGAGACGCTGCTTCATGCACTTGAAAGCAGCTATGGAGAAGAAGGGACGGCGGCACGCTGCCGACCAACCGAGAGGACTGAGTTGGTAAAAGTCCCTGAAGGGATGTCCAAGCAGGGCTGAAGGAGAGCCCTCCTGTCGGCATTTCAGAGAAGCTGCACGCCAGGAAGAGTCTGCAATCCGAGAACTGAAAAGAAGGTGATGGCATAAAAGGGGAACCAAGAGAATCCCTTTTTTTCGCTGATAACGCAGAGATACAGCAAAGCGTGTCAGAAGCAGCGAGAAAGAGAAACCAGAGAACCATCCTGAGTATGGAAAAGAAGAAAAGAACGTTGATCCAGTGACGCAGACCTCTTAGACTACAAGTGAAGGGGAAAGCGGAAGACCCGGGGAGCGAGTCGTAGAGAATCACTCAGCTATCCTGCATACTCGTGAGGGGCAAAGATATAAAGAGAGGGATGACCACTCAGGGTCCCTGCTTATTCATCCCAGTGAGTGGCAAAGATATCAGAAGAGTAAACATCACTCCAAAATCCTGCATACTCGTCCCAGTGGGTGGCAAATATATAAAAGTGAAAATCACTCTGAAACCCTACCTACTCATCCTAGTGAATTGCCAAGGCATAATAAGAGTGAAGATCACTCAGGGGCCCCGCCCTGCATACTCATTGCAGTAGTTGGCAAGAGTACCAAAAGTGTGGGGGTCATACAGAAGCTCATCATAGTTGTCCTAGTGAAGACAAAGAGTACAGAATAAGCAACAGGCAAACAGAAACTTGATCTACATTCCTTAGTGTGAAGAGAAAGAGTCTGAAGAGTGCTGAGAACAAGTCTACAAGGGCCTGTGACAATCCCTTGAAGGAACTAAAAGGGCTATTATGAGGGATAGCCAGAGACTATTTGAAGATACCTTATTAAAAGGAGCAGTGCTGAAAAGCATCCCAAGAGAAGGGAGTCATTCTCCTGATTTTATGTTGTTTTTTTCTTAGTAGTAGGGCTAGAATAGCTTAGCTTTTTGGACGGAGGACGGACTATTTACTTTGGCCATTACGACTTATGACTAGGACCCTAGTTTAGTTATGTTAGTTAGGGAGACCCTTAGCAAGGTTTTCCTCTCCTACTTTCCCCTCTGCTTGGCGAGCTGTTTCTCCGCTGGCGATCCTGCTTGGGGTTGTGCTCGGATGGGCGGGGGATAAAAGATGAAGCCGGGAGTGGTGAGCTGAGGTATCAACAGATTCAGGCAGGTTGCACACCTAATGTTTTATGCAACTGTTATGTGCTTACTAGGTTCTTATTTAAGATTGATCCCAGCTTATAATTGAAACACATAGGTCTGCATTTTCAGTCAGTGGATGAGAGTATGCTTCTCACTATCGCACAACGCTCTACGATCTAAGTCTATGAGCCCTTTGTAACTATTGTATGAGTGCATAATCGAGGCCGTAATACTTGACTCATCCTTGAGATACTCAGCTTGCCTATTACTAGAGCTCATGCTTCTAAAGTGGTGTCTGGGCACTTAGTTGGGCCTCCTTCTCAGCTGATGTTTTCTGACCCGGGAGTAAGAAAGGGGTTTTCCCCAAGAAGGACTTAAACCTGGGATAGCGTAACAGGTTTTCCTGGAGCATGGTACTATTTCTGCATATCCGGTGTGCATTGGTAGTCAACAGTCTGAGGTCTTGGCAAGGAGTGCTCAGATGAGAGAGCTACTCCGAGACATGAGATTAGAGTCAACTGACGATGGACCTGGACCCTTTATGGATACCTCCATTACAGGTACTGAGTTAGATAAGGAGCAAGTGGCTAATCAGGAGGATCATGCAAGTTTATTGGGGCGGCATTAATTGGAAGTCAACCTGGAAGCACAGACTGCTTAGCATCAGCCTTGGCTATGTCAATGCAGTCCCCAATGAAGAGTAGGGAGAACGTTATTTTGGAGGCTATTTCACACTCCCCTCTGGCACATAAGGGGATGGATGACGATCCAACTCATCTCAGTAGATGACAACACATTAAGGAGAACACCATTTGTGATCTTAACCAGTGTTCTAACATTATGAAATTCTGCCTACGGGTTGAATCCTTGGTTATGGTTGTAATGCAGGCCCATCATTGTAACAGTGTTGATAAATGCTGCCAAGCTGACAAGAATGAAACCAGTAGTCTGGTATCTGTTAGAAAGGAAATCACTGAACATCAGGTTGAGCCAGCATTTCCAGCTTCTGGTTTAGTGTGGTTGTCAGCACCTGCAGAATGTCTCTGTGGCATTATACCATCTCCTCAAAAGCCTGTTGGCTTTACGTACCCTACACACAGATCAGTTAACTCCCTCGATTCGAGAGTTATCTGCATAAGAAAGTCCTGAATGCCGGAGATCAGTGACAAATCAAAGAGGGTTGTTTATAGATCGGAGAAATATTATAATAACTAGTGTGGAGAAGCTGGGGACGAATGGGCCTAGAGAGGTGCTCTGGAACAAAGTCCCGCCCTGGTTACATTTGTGAGTAGGTTGAGGTTGTATTAGAATGCATGACCTGAGAGTTCTCGGGAGGGTGCAAATAAATGATTGGTATACTGTGAGCAATTCAGACTATATTGTGATAGGTTGTGGACAGAGTACTCTCCCACTGTTTTTGATCCTGTGTAAGAAACTGTATTAGTTTAATCTAGCCATGCTGGCCTAGGAAAGCTTCTTCTCTTACTTGTATTTCCTTTTTTGATTTGTGGGGGACATTGCTGTTGCCTACCTGGCTTTTAGTTTTGCTCTTGTGTGTAAACATAGATTTGCTATTTATATCTATGTATGTTATGTGTTGTATGTGAGCGCACAGATGCATTTGGTTTGGTCGCGCTATACAAATAAAGAAAACATAAACAGCATAAGGAAACTTAAACATTTTCTTTATTTAAATAAAATACTTGTGAACATGGCAAATAATGATCTGTCTCCTCCTTCTGACCTACCACATTAGACTATCTTGCCACTCCCCATAACTAGCACTACACTGTAGACTGGTTTAATGTTCAAGACACACACACAAATCACTGCCACTACTCAAGGGAGTAACTAATGTCAATGATTCTGCACCACGCTTATTCAGTCGGACTCAGTCCTTTTGTGTTATACCATTGAGTGGGAAAACATCTGACCACTGTTTCTCAGAGCAATATTAACCCCTGCAGGGTTCAAAGTATAGGGCCGCGATATGCGAGGGACTCAACGTTGGATTCCGACACCATTTACCAGCTTGCGAAATCTTGCAGCGGGGTGGAGGCTATTGCTATTAGAACCCAGGGTTTATAAATTGGGATGCTGATATCAAAGTATTTGCTTGAGTAAACGGGTCATGAGCTCGCCAGGGTCTGATTATTCACACAAATACTCAAGGTGTCTCTCATGGAAATGGAAGATGGGTTCCATGTGCAGACCCTTTTCCCAGGAGCTGCTGAGGAGCATTGCGGCAGCCGCAAAAACAACAGGTAAGTGGGTTGCTAAGGGTAAGCTTATGGGAGGTGGCGAATGAACTGAGAAGGAGTGGGGAGCGGGTGGGAAGATGGAGGGGTGGTTGTGAGCAGCACACAGCTTGGTTCAAACCCATGCTTGAATCCTGTGATTCAGCTCAGCTCAGAAGAAACCTGTTTGGATGCTGCCCCTACCAAGCTGCTAATTTGTATTAATTGACAATAGGAAAGACCCTCTCTCCTGGAGGAGGGCAGATACAGCAGGATCAACTATTGTTGAACTGCTACAGAAAATAGGCCAGTGCACCAAAATAAGTGGCGAAGAACTCTGAACTGCAACTCCCGAGTTCTTGCAAGAACATGGGAGTACTTTTAAAGGAAAATGTGCAAAATAAAGATTATAACATTGTTCAGAAGACCACATAGGACTAGCTATAACCTGGTATATGCTGAGCAGGTATGCATGAAAACATCAGAGAAAATAAGGAATCATCGCATACAACAAATCCACTCCAATGGAACAGACAGAGGATGAAAAAAACAATCTCGCAATGAGGCCGAGGGAGCACTGAACACCACAACTTGAAGATGAACTCAAAAAGAATGATCAAAAGGCACTGAATTCTTTACTAATTCAGAAGAACAAGAAACTTCATGACCTAAAAGGAGTGGCCCTAGGGACTGTTCATAGGCAGAGAAGGATAACGGTGCCCCCTGAAACAGTGATCCTTACACCAAACATTACAAACACTGAAGAACCATTGGTGGACCTCAATCAGCAATCAACAATCAACGATAAACAAACAGGACCAACACTAAAGACACGACGGGAGACCTCCCCAACAATTAACTAGTAGACATCAACGTCTTGCGAGCATGTACATACACATACTAAGCAGTCTGGTCTCTCCAAAGGACTGACCTTCTGCTAAGTTAGGAACTAGACAACATTTAACCCTGTGAGAAAAATAAAGACTATATACGACACTTGTGTCGCAAAAACAACTTCCATTGGCAGACCAATAAACATTGGCAGGGTTTGAAAATAGCTGGGAGCTATTTAGCTCTTGCTTCTAGGATAGGATAGCCTGGATAGCATGAAACCAAGAGGTACCAGGAACTACACTTTTGGCTCCACAGGCCCACTGGTGACCAGGCTCGACTGACCTATAGGGCAATAGGGCAATGCCCAGCCAGGTTGATAAGTTACTTCACCATGCGGCTAGTAGTTTTGACCAGTATTACTGAATAAATAGTCTTTAAAATGCACAATTTGCATAAGATTTTATTAAAAAAAGCTCCCCCTTTGGTACTATTCAGTCTGTCACAAAAGGAATGAATTAACAATTGCAACTGTGTGCCACTTTTTCATTGGTGCCCAGTATGCTCCAGTCCAACCCTGCTGGTGACTTCCAAACATGCATATGTGGCATCACCTTTGAGTATTTGAGAATGTTAATAAAGAAGAATTAGGACACATCTAGTACACATTTAAACAAACTTGATCATAAAACTGGGTACAAACTTAAAAATGTCATCGCATAAGGAAGTTGGGTTTCAAGCACACTGTGTACCCGCTCATGGTTCCCCAGCAGTAGTTCCTGCATACTGGGTGATGCCTGACACTGAGGAGCAGGTTTTAGTCCCTGCTTATTTCTATCTATATATTTGAAGCAGGAAATCTGTTAGTTTGTTCCTTACACAATTCCACACCGTTCCACCAATCTGCACCAAATGTTGCATAGTTACCCATTAGGACCCTCCGGACATTACTGGCTACATGACATTTGTACGCCCCACCACTTTTCCCTGGATTTCAGCCCCAACACACATGAGACG
Organism: Ambystoma mexicanum; assembly: GCF_040938575.1. NCBI lineage: Eukaryota > Metazoa > Chordata > Amphibia > Caudata > Ambystomatidae > Ambystoma > Ambystoma mexicanum. The sequence goes on from NC_090938.1 coordinate 72,472,061, forward strand.
GTTGCCTGAAATCAGCGAAAATGCAGTCATTGAAGGACCGAACAAAGCTAATTTTAAGCGTCTTGACATGAGGAATAAAATATGAAGGCTCGAAAACCTCGTTTCAAGATGCTAGGACACTCCGTTTCAGAAATATTTGCACCGCAACGCACTGCACCGCGCCAGGATGAGGCAACAGGTGTAGAAAGCGCACAGAAGGTCCCAGCATGCTGCAACACACTAACTCTCACCCTCCCCAACCCCCCAACATCTGCTCCGGGGTATGTCAGACAGACACACGATTCCATTCTAGGTACAGTTTACTTCGGCGTGCAAAGCACATCAAGTGATAAGTGACTTGGAACAGAGGCCTACAGGATCACTAATTTTAAACAATTGATGAGAGTGTTATCATGTCTGTCTACAGAACCCGTGCAGAGTACGGTCATTTTTGCTAGTTGTATCATAATTTCAAACCCTGAAAGGTATGCCCCAGGTTATGATTGCACAAGAAAATGCTTGAACTAGATACCGCTATGTTCATGTAGTTTGAAGCTTGAAGCCTACATCGGCATGCTCAGAAAATGTGTAAGATCTGACATACTCACACACAACAGGTAACTAAATAGAAATTAATCCCCAATAGAGAAAGGCAATATGAACACTCCAGAGAAACAAGGAAAATGTAATACAAACAGCTGGCGGTGGAGGTGCTGGTGTGGTCACGGACACACAGAAATACAAAATGGAAGCAAACAGACAACGTTTTGACTCAAATTATAACTAGGAACTTAGTGACACACCGCAACATGGAATACACAAAACTCTGGAATAAATCACCAAGTCCATGCCAAGTAGCACCAAGGAACACCTCCAACATCTGAAACCAAACAATGTAACCTTTGGGACTTTCTCAAAGATCCACAAACCAGGAAATGTGGGCAACCCAATCATCTTTGGAGTAAATACATTAACCAGAGCCATATCAGGATATACTGAATCCATCCTGAATCCACTGGTGATGGCCACAGAAAGCCTTGTACAAGATGCAACACATTTCCTCAGGAAGATTCAAGAGGCAGAACATGTACCCTCGGATGTACTCCTGGCCATGTTGTGTGTCACTGGACTTAATTCCAAAATTGCATATGAAGATGGAATTGCGGCATGGCAGAACTTCATAAAATAAACGAAAACCAAGATAGGACACCCAACCACAGCAATCACAGTTCTATGAAATTCCTACTCTTATACAATTTCTGCTTCAATGCAAGGCACTTTCTACAAAAGACAGGACGGCCAGAGGTACAAATAAGGCACTTCATTATGCAAACATATTCATGGCAGACCTATAACATGCGTTTATACAACAATCATCCCTGTAACCACGAATATACGTACATTACAATTGATGGCACCTTCTTGATTTGGATAGAAAGCAAAGACTTTCTTTAAATAATCCATTTATCACTAAATGGCTTACACTGATGCATCCAATTCCACGTAGAATATTCCAAGAAGAGGATACATTTCCTCTATTCAGTCATCTCTGTTGGAAGGAATGGCCATCAAGATACAGCTGTATACAATAAACCCATCAGCAGGAATAAATACCAGCACAGAGCCTGTTTCCACCCAAGCCACACAAAATGATCCATTATCTAAAGCCAAACCATCCGAAACCAACGCATATGCTCCAACATTAGTCAAAGCAAGCTGCACAGAGTATTGAGTCCTACTATCCTGGATGGGCAGCTTAACTGCAACTGGCTCACCTTAGGAATAGGATGGCGCTGTGCAACATGGGTTTGATGCCCCAGTTGGGCTGATTCATCCCTCCATCCTCCGGAGGTCCATAAATTGAGTACCATGAATGGGTAATAGTGGCACTGACTATTAAGAACAAGTTATTCACTTTGCTCCTAGTCCATAGTCCAATTTCCCTCATTTATAAAAGCTGTGCATCCCATTGGGCGGGGACTAGCACATTTACACAACAACAAATCCTCCACATTTAAATTTAGGGGCAGAGCCTTTGCAGTGTGTGGTTGGAGTGTATGCAGACTCCGCCCATCTGCAATTCACAGCAGTCCCTATATTCCATGCCTTAGGGCTGTCCAACTACTTTTTATTATTTTATTTTAATGCATTTGATTATAGGGGGTGGATAGAGGGTGAAGGGAGGACAGGGGACTAAGGACTAGCAGTACAGTGGTCACTAGGGTACCATTATCTTACTCCTAAGTCCCTTTCCCTTTTCTTTATACATATGGAAGAGTACCATGCATCACACTCCTGGGTGGAATCCAAGGACACAAAAAGGTTCTGCAGGACATCCTGTCCACATCTAGAGTATGATCTACAGCTATGCTGTCCATGCAGTAGTGTTTGCAAAAAACAGACAGGAAGGACCACGTGGCTGCTTTAACTATGACCTCCTACAGAACCTGCCTTTCAAAAGCTAACTTTCGCCATGACCGCATAAGCCCGGATTGTTTTTGCAAAGAGTAGGATTCTGAGATGCATTAGACTATGCAGTGGGCAACCAATGTCATAGATGCCTTCCTGCTTGCTTAACAGCCTCCAAAGGTGACATACAGGTCATTGTCCTGCCTGAATTACTTCGTTCTGTCATGGTGGAATTGCACCGATCTGTGTACATCCAGATAATTTATGACTCGTTCAGCCTCAGACTGAGGGTTCAGAAAGGAAACCAGGAGAGAAATCTCCCCATTGATGCGGAAGGCAGAGACCACTTTGGGAAAGATCTTTGGATGCTTGAGAATGATCACCTCTTATTTCTTATAAATGGTATAAGGTTCAGTTGCTGACGGGGCTGAAATCTCACTTGTGCAGTAGGCCAACATAACTGTCACGAGGAAAGCTATTCTTAAGTGACCAACTTGATGTCTACTGATGCCATAGGCTCCAATGGATCCAAAAAAGAAAGAAAATAGAGGGCCGCAGTGCAACCAGCTCCGTCCTTACAGAAAAAGAGACTGGCGGGTGGTGCCGGTGGGCGGAGACAGCGTATGCAGTGCCCATGCCCTCGTGTGTGCTGGCTCCTCCCCAAATTTAAACTTGGAGAATTATTTTGCGCAAATATGCCAGTACCATCAAAATGAAACAGACATTCTATAATTAAGGGAGAAAGGGCACGGAACATAGCAGTATAGTGCTTACAAGCTGGGGGAATCTGGTATGACGTGAAATAAAAGGCCCTGTATTATTACTGTTATATATCAACCTGGATCCACGGGCATTGCCCTATTATTGCCTGAGCCCAGCATTTACTGTTCCACTGATTTGTTGGAATTAGAGATTGCCTGACGTATACATCTCATGGCATCACTGAACCCGATGCTTGGTGCCAAATTGTAATATTTGGGTCTATTTAAAATGGCAGAAAGCACAGACTAATTTATTGCTTAGCCAAACTTACAGCCAATTCATGTACTCATTATCGGTGGTGAGGGACCTGGGAGTGCTGCACTGTTGCATATCATGTTTCGATAATGGACATAAGATGCATTACATTTCCTGACGAGGATATCAGGCACCAAAACCGTTATGACTTGTAAATGCAGAGGTAAACAAGTGTTTTTTTTGTGTGCCTTATAACTGAGGAGGAAGAGAACTGTCCATAAAGGTTCCCTGGAGTCTCTCTCTGTGCTATCCTCAAATGACCCCTTGTTGTTCCGCTCAGTAAATGTTGCTAGGGTTTAAACCACGGTCAAAAGACAAATGGGATTATCCACTTGAGAGAACGCTCAGTTTACGGTGCTTTGCTGTAATTGGCTAAAGAGTATTCCCTCGCCACTGCCTGATCCTATAACCTGGATATTCCTCAGCTCACAGAAGCACATCCTTCATCAATAGGCACATCTTTAGAAGATTGCTTTTCTGCTGCCCTATTGTATGCTAAAACATGGATGAAAATGGAAAGATGAATTACTAGCTGTACACAGTGTATCATAATCCATTCTAGCCTTATCTATGACGTTTCTCTCTGTCAGCGCAGGGAGGGCCACAATCTCTGGACGGGGTGTGCACTCTATAGCTTGGTGTCTGCCTCTCTTTTTCTTTCTTTCTATATCAGTATAGATTATATATATAAATTTGATGTTTTTCGCTTTCAAGTCTATCTGGATTTCACAAATGTTGTGACTGTGTGGCGGAGAGTGGCAGTCTTGGTCTGCCTCCCCTACTACATTCCAGTCTTTCTTCAGTGCGGATCCAGTCTTTCTACAGTACCTTTAAAAACTTACTACCTCCGCGGAGCGGACGCGGAGTGGCGGAGAGTGGCAGTCTTGGTCTGCCTCCCCTACTACATTCCAGTCTTTCTTCAGTGCGGATCCAGTCTTTCTACAGTACCTTTAAAAACTTACTACCTCCGCGGAGCGGACGCGGAGTGGCAGAGAGTGGCAGTCTTGGTCTGCCTCCCCTACTACATTCCAGTCTTTTTTCAGTGCGGATCCAGTCTTTCTACAGTACCTTTAAAAACGTACTACCTCCGCGGAGCGGACGCGGAGTGGCGGAGAGTGGCAGTCTTGCAGTCATGCTAGGCAAGCCGGCAAAGACGCTTACTCTACCGCCGGCACAATCAGAATCAGAAGAGGACACGGGCAGACGCTTGAGAAGTGCTAGCGTAAGTGCCATTGCCAAAAAAAACACAACTACAGCTATGCCAAACCCCCCCCTCGACACAAGCTTGCCACAGGACGATGCCTCTCAAGATTCAACGCAGAAAAACCCTCTAAGAAGGATCAACATCATAGCGCCTGCATCAACGACCCATTATTCTCTACCACGCCAGGCTTTGAGGTCACCGGTCTTACCTAGCAGTGTACGGCCGTCTTCGCCCAGGGGGTCTCCCCAGTGGGTCGGGGCGAGGCAGAAGGCCCTGTGGTCGATCCACCGAATGTATGTCAGCGGCCGGAGGACTCGGCTCTCTCCCTCCACCAGCGTCTCTCCTCGGCCTTGACCGGCGCTCCGCAACCTCTCGGAGGAGAGGCGGCGTTGAGATCCCGGAATGGCCGGTCGGAGGTCGACGCTGGCGCTGAGGAGGAGGCGAGGCGGCGGACGTGCCCCCCGCTTAGGGCGGCGGAGGAGAGGGTAGCTCCAGACGGTGCTCTGAGGCCCGTATCAGCGGCCCAGATGGGGCTCGAGCCCGCCCGACTATCGTCCGCCCAGGCGTTCGTTTCGCTGCAAACTCCGCCCCCATCCGTGTTGACGGTGCAGGCCCAGATCCACCAGGGGGTGGGGAACGCAGCCAGCGAAGAGGAAGACATGCAGACCCGGCCCAACGTGGACCTCGCATCATCTCTATCGACGGTGGTCGAAGAACCGGTGGGGGAAGAAGATTTTACTCCTGTAAACCAGAAAAAAAGACCACGACTCACCGGTGTTCCCCCCCTAATAAAAAAAAAAAACTATAATAAAAAAAAAAAGAACCAGAAAAAAAAAAAGACTGCCACTTCACCAACAAAGCCAGATCTTAATGACCATCTTGATAATGCAAACAAGAATGGTAACTTAAACCCTATAAAAAATTTGAAAAAGGGACCAAAACAACATCAACAACCGTTAAAACTTTTGACGGATTTCTTCCGCAAACATTCAACGGCTTTTCAAGGTCTAAGGCAAGAGTTGACCGATGAGGAAATACTGGCAGTGACCTCTGAAAGCTCCCCTCCTAACAAACAACGTAGATTGAATCCCTTATCTAACATCCCTCCTTTGCGACAACCAACAGCAGTAGACGACCGCATGCTATCTCCAACCAAAGAAAATGACCAATCTGTTGAACTTCCCCCAAACAAGCGGGCCTCAACGAATGAAGCTGCCACAACAACGCCATTAGCACAATGGCGGTCAAACGGCTCTGACACCACCGAGGCTGTACTGGTGCTAACCGAGGTTAACAGCGATCCACCGTGCTCCAAAGAGAGAAACTCAACACACCTGGCCACTTCGCAGCAGGATGGAGCTTCCAACGAGACATTTTCAAATGATTCCATGGCTAACCAAATTCCACCCACGTTAGCCAAAACTTCATTGACCCTGCTCCCCTCTCCAAAAGAAATTTTAGAAAAAGAAGACTTGAACGGTCACGTCGAGGAACAACCACTAGGGAAAGACTCAGTGAGTAAGCCCCCTCCCTCGGGGAGAGATGAACGCATCAGAACAATCAACTCCCCCCCTGATTACTCGCTGACGAAAAAGCCTCCTTCATCGCACAAAGTCAACTTACTGCCTGAAAGGCCCTTGGACACCTTTTTCTCCAACTTAGACACTTATAACCACTATAGAAGATACTCACTAGATCACCTCCCCAGAAGATCAAACTCAGGAATGTCATCTACAAACCCCTCGACCACACGGAGCAGTAGTCCCCCCCCACAAAGCCCAACAATTTCAAACGATCCTCCACCAAAAAAACTAGACATGTGTACTTTGATGTCGGCACTGACAATCGCTCTCGCCCCATTCACCAAACTCTACGAGACTATCAGTGAGAACTTGAAGGATCAAATATCAATACAGGCGACTATGTCAACTAAATTGACCTTTTTAGAAGGTTACATAATGGCTCGAGAGCAGAAACGGAAGCAGGGCGATTTTCTGGAACCACAACATCTTTCATCACCAATTTCTAAAGGAAACAATACCGAAAAAGAAGTGTGCATGCCGCCTATCCATACACCAGGTGAAACAAAAGCCACTCAAACGGTAGCATTTATTGACTTAACAACGTGCTCCGGCTCACAACCAACGGCAGGCAAAACCATAAAAGATCACTTTGAAAGTACAACAAAACTTACGAGTACTTCAAACCCTGAATCAACAACTCAAAACCAAGCTCCTTCTAAGACTAAATTACCACCATTGATAAAACGGTTAGCAACCCAACCAACCCCACAGCTTACACCGAAAGTCATCCAAAGACCACCTCTGGAAAAAAACGATCCACCTAACCCCTCACCAAGAGGGGTCCAAGAGTTCTTAATTCACGAAGAGCTGATGAACATCACACAACATCTAACAGAGTATTCGACACCTCCTTCAACGAAAGAAAACCTCAGGTTCGACAAAGCCACGCCACTCGCTCAACAACAAACCAGACCGAATGTAGAAGACGCAGGACTTGAGCCTTCATCCTCAACCTTGAAGAACATTAGAAGGACCATCACCAGGAAACAAGATGACGACAGGAAACATTATGCTTCCCGCGTCCATCGCGACAAAAAGAAAATATCGCCACCCCGAAAGCGTGAAGAACGATCGCGCTCTCATCGCCAGATGAGACGAAATCATCACCACGATGAACCTAACCATGTTCCTTTCGAAGTCGGACAACGACCATCTCGTCCACACAGATCCTACAACAGACCCATGCCAACGAGAAATACACCTAGAGCCTTATCGCAAAAAGATCCTCACATTAGATGGATTCTGAAGCTTGAACAAACTCAAGAAAACCAAGACAAAGTAATCCTAAATAGAAGATCAATCCTTGACCTCTTCAGCTACATCCCCAAACTATGTGCGCTGAAATCTGAGGACATCCAGATAGTCGATCCGAGCCATAGGGACCACAAGGCAATTTCCCACCTCTATATCTCATCCTCTGCTACTAATAAAATAATAAGAGCAGCAGTCGAAGACCTGCAAATCATGGGGTACGATTTAAGAGAATCTACAAGGGAAATAAAAACTCGTAAAAATGAAATACCTGAACCTACCACGAATCGCCCAAAGGGAAAAACTGACATAAAGCACGCCCCCAAACAGCAGCATGATTCGTCAAAAAGCACTAAAGTCATCGGAAGACGTAAAGATGTACTATATTCAACTGTTCAGAACGCCCCGGCATTGCCAATAACCACTCAAGAAGAATGGCAATCAACAGATTTAAGGAAAACCCAAAGGAAGGTTCAAAACGAGTCCTACGCAAACGTGGTAAAACCCAAGACAGCCTCTACCCTTGAGACTATGTGGTCATGGCTGCCTAAGGCCTTGAAGTCCCAGCGCCAAAAATAGCCACCAACGAATCATATCTACAGCGACACGGTCAACAACCATCAGACTCGGATTCACGACCGAATAAAACTTTGTTCATGGAACACCAGAGGCTTTTACCATTTAACCACTCCAAGCGCCATCAACTGGTATGAATACGACATCATTTGCCTCCAAGAGACTTGGCTACTTCATCCTCCGATCATTGATGGGTTTGTGACCAACATAGCAGCAGCGAAAAAAGGATTAACCGGTAGACCAACAGCCGGCCTATTGATCGCAATCCGAAATGATCGTGGTCTCACGAACATAGAAAAATTGAAAGAGACCCAAGACATGTTAATGATAAAGCTAAATTGGTCATCTGCCAAAGAGAACTCCGCTGGCTATTCAAGGTCGATGGTTATCATCACCACATACTGGAACCCGGCCACGACTAACACCTTGAAATTTATTAAAGAAATGGAAAGAAACATCGACTGGATCCACTTAAATCAAAAAATCGACCACATACTTATATGTGGGGATCTCAACATTAAATGTCACAACCCTGACAACTCTTCTTGTGCCAAATGGAAAGTCCCAGCTACCGACCAAAGGGCATCTAAGTGGCTAGAACTAATGGAATCTAGATCTTTCCTAAACCTTGATCACGCTTTTCTCGATTTAAAGAGACTCCCAACTTGGGAAAGAGCCAACTCCAAATCTACAATAGACCATATCTTTGTCTCGCGGCCACTACTAAACCTGGTAACTGCCTTCGATGTGAAAAAAACAGAGGAGAGTGATCACAACCTCCTTGAAACTACCTGGATCTCAGTGGCGCCAAACAAGAGCACGATGCCAAATAACATCGACCTAACATCGCAAGGCACAAGATTGAAAATGACGGAAAAAGCAATAAACTCGTTAACATTAACGTACAAAGCTCTTACTGCACAAAATCAGAAGCCACCGGCTGACTACACTCCATTATTGGCAGCCTTCAGAATCCCATGTGGAAGGAAAAGAGAAAATCATTCTCAGAGGAGGCACACATTCGACAAACTTATTCAGGAAAAAAAGAGGGAACTAAGGAGATCTAAAAGACTCGCCCTGACACTAAACCAACCCGCAGCTGGCCTAATAGCTGAAAAAACCTATAAAAATTGGCTGAGAAGTTATCGACATAACCTGTTCCAGCAAGACGCGGAAAATATCCTCAGGGCAATAAATGGCAACCATGCCAGAGATTTTTGGACCCTCATCCACTCGGCTACGCCAGGAGCCCCTCCCGACCAATTAAACGGAATTGCGGCTGCAGTTTGGGAGGCCCACTTTGAAAATTTATTCAAAGAATTAACACCTACTGAGAATAAAACACCCGAAACTACCGCTGCATGGATCAACATCACCGACCGGGACGAGATTCTGGTACAGATAAAGAAATTAAAACCATCCCGCGCCCCTGGCCCAGACGGGATTACAAATGTTGATCTTAAAACCCACCCGGAAGCGTGGTCTCATCTCCTGAGTATAATTTTTGCATGTTGCGCAACTTCCAGATCAATTCCGCCATCCTGGACCTATGCGAACATAGTCCCCATCTACAAAAAGGGTAATAGAGCCGATCCATCCAACTTCCGACCAATAGCTCTTTTGGACTCAATAGGGAAACTATTTGGGTCCCTCCTCCTGCAACATTTCCTCAGATGGGCAATCAATGCCCCTTGTCAAGATAATCTTCAAACAGGATTCAAGAAGAACCTTGGTACGAACGCGAACATTATGATATTGAACATACTGAAAAATAAGATCATCGAAGGCAAACCAGATTTATACATCACGTTCATTGATCTAACTCAGGCCTTCGACAAAGTGAATCGTACTAGATTATGGCAGAAATTAACTAACTGGAAATGTCCACCGGAGATCTTGAATCCGATCAAAGCCTTATACTCAAATACTTCAATGAGAGTAAGGCTAAACCAACAAGGGTTCCTGTCGGAGGAGATAAAAACATCGAGAGGCGTGAAGCAAGGCTGTCCACTCGCCCCAGCACTGTTCTGGACTTATCTGGGGGACTTTCAAGCCTCCGAAAAATTAATTCGCTCCTTTCCACCGAAATTGGGAGGAACCCTGATCAGCCGCTTATTTTACGCCGACGACCTGATCCTATTGGACCAGACTCCTATAGGTCTCCAACGACAACTAAATAACCTTCAAAGGTATATGGAAGAAAACAACTTGGAAATTAACGTGTCCAAAACCAAAACAATGAGGCTCCAAAAAACTTCAAGGAAAGCAGAAAAGTCCAACTTCTGCCTCGGTTCCATTCAAATTGAAACGGTGAACAGTTTTAAGTATCTAGGAGTCACACTAGACAGCTCTGCGAACGACAAATCAATGCAAGAATCCCTCATCGATAAAGTCAAGAACCTCGCGATCCAGGGAAAGGCAATTGATCGTAAGTTTGGCCGTTATTCCTTAATCCCTGTAAGGGACTTCTACAAAAAGAAGGTCATCCCCACAGTAACCTACGGCACAGACGCTATGCCTAACTTACCGGCAGAACTGTGGCCCAAATTGGAAGCCCTATTCTGGAGGAAAATCTTGGATCTCCCGAAATCGACCCCGTTAGCCCCGCTCAGAAGAGAACTTGGGTTGCTATCCTTGGGCACCTCGGTGGCGCTGAACAGTGTTCTACTATACAGGAAATGTATCACGCCAGGGACTCCATACGCTTATCGCCTGATAAACCAGGAACTAGAAATGAAATCATGTAACTCACTGTTGAAATGGGAATCTAACATGCTGGCCCTCCTCCACTCAGCGGAAAGTTGTAAGGAAGAGCTGATAACCAATCCAGTAAAAACCTCAAAAAAAATCAAAGAGTGGGACTGGATTCAAACTATAGAAACAGCAAACAAATACAAACTCACCAGTCACCTCCCACCTTTCTTCAAAAAACAGGACATATTGCAACCATACCTAAAACTTTTTCCAAGCAGAACAGCTCGTCTTTATTTTCTGAGAATTAGACTAAACCTCTTGGAGACAAACGAGATCTTGGCAATAAGAGGTCGCTCAAATACAAGCCAATGCCGTCACTGTAAATCCCCGAACGAAAAAGAAACGATCCGTCATCTCCTGCTGAACTGCCCTAAGACTCGAGAAATCCGTTGTACCTACTTGAAGAACTGTATCTCCGACTTCTCAGCGACCGACGAGGTAAACTGTTGGAACAAGTTGATCGCAGGTGACAAACCGGGCTGGGCCCTGGCTACTGTAAATATCATGCAACACATCATTAATTTAAAGTGTTCCGCAGAAGCTCAGCAGTCAGCTGCTAATCTGTCGACCTCCTAAACAAAAGATAGATACAAGCAAGATCGTCCTGTACGCAACTCCGTCTGACGCACTGGACCTGTTCGTCAAGACACCAGATGCGTCACTACCAGTCACTTCCAGCCATTTGCCTTCTCCTGCTTCGAGTTCCGGCATCCACATGGAGCCAGTAACTAAATATTGAAACTATTTAAATAGAAACCTCAGTTAATTATTCCCTGCTTTGTAAAAAATCCGAAGTGATTAAACAATAAAAAAAAAAAAAAAATGTTGTGACTCCTCACACCACCCCATAACTCTGCACCCGCTTTACGAAACCTTGCAGTCAAGTTTTTTATTTTTGCAAAGTTTCATCAAACGTCGCCAAAGTTATAAGCCACCCAAAAACTGCTCTTCCTATGGGAAAACCAACTTAATCATAAGTACACTGTCACTACTGCCGATCTTGTAATATATCAGTAAGGTCTTGGGCAAAGGTCACCTTGCTGCAATGATACTCCGTGAGTGAGAGCCACCTTGTTTGTCCGATGTGCGCTCTCTGTTTTATCTTCTCACTCTCTTTCTGTGTTCCTCTGTCTCTCTTGGTCCCTGTATAGCTCTGTGTCCTCCCCTCTCTGGAGTTGAAATGTCAGTAACACAGAAAAGCATGTTCTCTCCCTCTTGGGGACCTGTGTATTGAGGATGGAGTCTCTCCGGCTGCATCACAATATTTCCCGGTCATCATCTCTCCACATGTCTACCACCGGTCTCCATCTATCCCTCTTCTCTCCCCGTCTCTCACTCCGTCTCTCCTTCCACTCGCTCTCCTCCTGAAGCCTGTGCATAGAGGAGAGTCTCTCTCCCTCTCTATGCTGCTCTCGCCCTATATCTGCACAGTTTGCTGCCCGTCGCCAAGATTTGTCAGTAAACACAATATGGAGAAACAAAAACAACGCATGAGAAGCCATGAGATAAAAAGAAAGGATACATATATCATATGGTTATGCATCATGATAATTGTGGACACACCTGCTCTGTTCCAAGGAATACAACTTCTCATCATTCTTGTTATGGGGGTTCTACATCACATAGTGGAAGTCTTTAGTAGCTTTACCTGTGTGTGCCTATTTAACAATATGGTGCTGCTTGTAGGTTGAACTGTTTCTCCAATCCCGAACCATCCTAATGTTCGGAGTAAATGACACGGGTCATCACATGGTGAGTGAAAGATTGTCATCTTCATTTTGTGAGTATGCCTCATGTTGATGGCAGCAGACGTTTTATGGAGCAGGGAAAAAGCCTACCACTCTTGAAAAAGCTTCAAGTTGCTGCTGTGTTGAGCCCGAGTTACTTTAGGGAATATTGCCTTGGTATCATTAATTGTTTGGAAGTGCTTCTACCAACCTAATCTGGTCTGAGGATTTGAATGAAGACATATGCACGTGGGCAATGTGAACAGGGAGACGCCGGATTCAAGTTTTAATGTTGGAGCTGTTACTTAGTTAATGGCACAGCGATGTGGGTAGGGTTGGCACAAACGCCTACCTTATACCATAAACACAAAATCCTAACTAATAAGGTGAGGACAAGAACAATCAAACAGAATGGAGATAGTTATTCTCTGTCTCACTCTCTCCTCAAACAATGGCTTACTAAAATGTTTGTTCTACATTTCAGCAGTGCCGAGCCAATGCTTCCCTAATCAAATAAACAGAAATGTACAAGAAAAACCAACCAAAAAGTTCCCAAATTCATCTTGAAAAGTCCATCCTTAAATTGGCATGGTTCAAACAGTTTGTGAAGAAAGTCTCTCAGAGCTTGAAGAGTATGGATGCTTCCCAGACCAGGTAGTGAACTGTGCCTAGTTAAGGGACACTATATAGCTGAGGGAGGAGTCTGGGACCCAAACCTTCAGAAACCAAGAGAACAAGAGAACTGTAGATATGAGATAGCAACTGGCAAGTTAGTGAACCAGGCTTAAGTAATACATATTACAGAGCTGAGAAGTAGTCTGGAACCCACATAATGAGACGGGGCTCATTATGGGGGTTCGTAATGAGGCCCATTGTGATGTGCATCTATTTTGGATATGGGTACAAGCGTGTAGTGATACATTTCTCATTGATCAATCTTGATGCAGCATGGTTGTGGTTGTCAAGCATTGTCAATGTTGGGTACTGGTTGGGGTGGGTGTATGCACTGTAATGAGCAACTGGGGCTTGCTGTACAGTTGTGTAGGGGATGGCAGGATGTTGATTGGCATGGCTACAATTGCCTTGGTCCTCGTGCAGGGTTCTTGAGTAGGTGGTTTGGAGTCACTTTTCCATCACTGATCCTCACAAGCCTTTGCATGTTGGCCTATGCCTTCTGACCCTCTCATGCCCTTTACGTGAGCATCCGTTTACATGGCGAACATTGGTCATCACTACCATTCATTCCTGTGTGCCACATTCTGGTTTGCATTCATGTCACATGCATATGGGTATGTGCTCCTGTGACAGCATGTGTACTGGCTAGATGCTGTGGGGTTCACTGCTAGTGGTGAGTAGGATTGCATTCAATTGACTTGTCTGTGATGCAGGCGGTGAGGGATGTGCCCAGATTTAGTGCAGGGATTTGTGCTAATGGTGTGATGCATTCTGGTACATATGGTAATTTTGAGACGACTGTCTGGCTTTACAATGATTGGAATTGGGTGTGATCCATCTGCCCATTTGATACATGCATTCCATGCCATTCAACTCAGGGATGCTATTTGTGTGTAGTAGGTTGCATTGAGCACATGCTCTGGTGCCTGTGCATCTATCCCCCACTACACAGTGCTCATGCATTGGTCAGTCTACCCACCCAACAGCCAGGTGCGCTATCCGGTGTACTGTGCCATGTACCCTGGCAGCGTGGAGTTCCTCAGTACAATTGAGTCTAAGTAGATCCCGGAAACCGAGCGCAACAATGGGTGATGAGGTGTTCAGCATCACAGACCCAACTGCACATTTAGGGAGTGGTATAGCTTCGTGTTTCTGTACACTACCTCAATGGCATTTCTGGCCACCAACTCCACATGGGTGAAATCCAACGCACCAATTATGTTGGGCATGCCTGCCAGGGCATGGAAGGCAACTTTAGTGGAATTCACCTTGGCAGGGGTTCGGAGTAGGGCAATGTGGTCTGCCACTTGGCGTAGGAGTGCATCTAGGACCTGGAACAGGACCCTTGAAAAACAGGGTTGGGATAGCCTTTGCAGCTCACCCACGGAATTTTGGTAGGTGCTGGTTGCCAGGAAATGCAGTACCAACGCTACCTTCAGCAAGGGTGGGATTGCAGTCATATGTTTATCAGGCTGGCTAAGTCATCATGTATCAGGGTGACATTTGAGGTTATGGTCTCTCTGTAAAGCCAGTATAGGGTGTGTATTTGGCTTGGGGTCAGATTCCAGGGTGTGGCCCTGATACGGGTTATTGGTGGCTCCCTACAGGGTGCTTCCGGCTGGCCATTGATGTTTTGTATGGCCCTTTGGTTCCTCCTTTGCCTCCTGTGTCTCCGCCACCTCCTCTGCCTCTCTGCTGCTTCCTCCTCTATCCCTTCTTGCAGGGCCTGCAGTCCAATTTCTGCTACTGCAATTTCCAGCATGGTTGTGTTGGGAGGGGTGTTGGGTGTGGGTGTGATCCTTTTCTACATTCTCAACGGTCAATGCTGTGCAGCTGGGCTGACTTTGTGCACCTGGGACCTGTTGCTGCACACCTTGCACCGTCTAATGCCTGGTCCGCGGTGCCGGTATTACAGGTGCAGTCTTCACAGTGCTAACGGAATTTCTATGCCGGTGTTTCCATGTACTCAGTGCTTGAAATGTGTCCCTATTACCGCTGTGCCAGTGCCTCAGGCACATCCGGCAGTACATTCCACTGTTTACGTTCACGGTGCTGAAGGATGCGGTGGCACCGTGGCTGTGGGTTTGCGGTAACAGCGTTTGCGCCATCGCGACTTGTGATGTGCCGGTCCAGTAAACAGTGTCGGTATGGTGCTACCGGCATTGCTCTTTCTGGACCGGCATGCTTGGAACGAGACCCATTGTATTGTTTAACAGACTTTCAGAGTATGGAAACAGCACTGAGATGTAGCCATTTACTTCTGTTTCTACCATTCTAAGCAATCAGGATGAACAATGTCAGAGCTTTCGAGAGGGCTGGCTGAGTTTCAAGGGGACGGGGTTTTGAATCACACATGTCATACAGAAAGACAATACAATTCTATATTTTGTGTAAGTAGGACCTATATGGTGGGCAGGCTTAGCTCAGAGGGTTTAAAAAGGCTGTCAGGATGGAGGAAGGGGGACTCACTCTCTGGCTTCGAGTTCCTGGCTGGCAGCCATCTCGGAAGAGTTTTGCTGACCCTGGGGGAAGTGTGCAGGCAGGCGCTGACAGAGGATCCTATGTGCTGTTTCCAAACTAAGAAGATAGTGTCCAGCAGCTAGAACGGGCGCTGTCAATTCAGGACACACACTCATGCTTAAAGATTATCCTTGGTGAGTTCAGTTGATCTGAGTTGCATGCTAATCTGAATTTGTAGTATTGGATAGTGTGGGGTGGATTATATTACACACTTGTCAGAGGTGGATGTTTCATTTTTAGGTACTGTACAGTGAAGTCTTAACTGTGTTATTTTTTTTTATTCATGTGACAAAATTCAAATGTAATAGAAGGTTAGTCTCTGCCAAGACTTGTCAGAAGCTCAAAGTCAGTTTCCACATACCGCTGGCTAGTTATCAAAATGCACTTTCATGAAAGCTCATTTATAAAAAAAAAAAAAGAGTTAACACTTTGACATCTAGCATAGCAAGGCACTTTCATTGCAGAAGAAATTAACTGCAAGTGAATTGCACTTAGAAATGTTTATTTTTGATTCCTGGCTCAAAATGTAAGGGGTATGTGAACATTTTGCATTGTATGTTAATCTGTATCTTGCATATTTCTAACCTGTGATAAAGAATAACAATTCAAAAGTTCAATCATCTCAGAACATGTATTACGTGGCAAATGTATTCTGAGATGCAAGCCAAAAGGGCATATTGTGGTATTGTAAATAAAATACTGCAAGGGGATAAGTTAATTGTTTAGAGTGTACCAAGTCTAGCATTTACTTACCGTTAGTGATCCCGGTATAAGAACAATTATCAGGCTGTACTCTAAAGTTAGGCTCACCACTATACCACAAAATACCAATAAATACCACCAACCAAAAATACTACAGAAAATACCCCTAACAGGAGTCATCCTGTTATAAGCAGGGTGTCGTTTACATTATAGGTTTCTTTTGGAGTGTAAGGGGTGGAAATAGGTGTGGGACATAGGACAGTGGACTGTTTCATTTTGATGGACATTCTGACATTATCCTTAGTTTTGGCTGAGGCAGGGAAACCCCTCTTAGTTCTAGGGACAGTTAAGAGTTTTTCCTTATTTTCTAGTCAATAAAGGTTTGTGCCAACAAACAAGCCACCCTTACAGTACTCAGACTGCCAGATATTATATGGGCCTTGTGATAAACCTGAGGGTGTTTCACAACCTAGTCCCCAAGGATCCTGTACTTAGGTGGCCAAGGAAAGGCCATTGCTTTTGGATCCCGACCCTGGGGGTTGTAAGGAATTTATGGTGGCAACAGTAAAGACAGATACAAGTGATCACATTTCAAGGGTGTTTATTAAAGTGTATAGGGAGGTTGGAAAAACACCTAATATAAACCTAAATCTAAGATGGGAGCAAGCTTCGACCATCAAACAATAAGAAAGGCAGTCCGAGTGGAGTCTTGTAAGGGACTATACTAAAAAACCTATTGCCAATACTTACACTAAATACAAATATAAGTGTGGGATAAGGTTCTTAAGAAAGAAAAAAGTGTTCACAAATAATAGTCAAGGATGCAGTAGTCGGATCTCCCTTCCATTTTCAGCACAGGATAAGGTAGGACTTTGGAGCACAGCGCTCGCTCGCGCTTTCCCAGCACAAGCTGACAGTTTAGCTCTCAGGAATCAGGGCCTTCGGAGGCTAATTCTCTTTTGTACATAAAGTCTCTTGCCACCGTGGGCCTGATATATTCGAATTTATACTCAAAAAGCTCTTCTCTGCTTGCATGTTGGGTGATGGTTTTTCCACCCCTTGGTCGCCCTCTTCCGGGCTCGGACTCTTCTCAATTGTTAGCCTCCATTCACCAGGTTCACTATGGCTTTCAACACAATCTTCTTTGCATCATTCACAAATCTTAATATTTTTTTAAACAGTTCACTGTGGACATCCTCGGCCGGATTCACTCTTGTCAACACACTGTATTTCGGGACTTTAGACTTTGCCTTCTCTTTATTGGCATCCCTCATCAGGGTTTACTCTTGCCAATCTTGTCAATCGTGTCTTTCTCATTCAACTTTTAAGATGCAGGATTCACTTCCATTAGCTTCACAATCATCTGTCGGTCAAAGACTTTCGACTGAACAAAGGATTTTACAAGACCCCTGTATGACCACTTTGACCCCCATTTCGCCTTTCCCAAGGCTTTCTGGTTATGGTAGTTCAAAACAATCGAGTAATTGCCCAGAGTTTCCAGAGTGAGCACCCATGTGGTGCCAGACTCCTCTGTTGCTGTTTTTCCCCCTTTTCGTATAAATAGTTCTTTGAATCATTTACAGTTCAATTAGACATTTGCTACTTTTCGTTCAACACAGTTCGGTTTCCCATCGACTCACAGGGGTTCCATGTAATAATGTCGCCACAAAAATCATGCCATGCAAAAATATCGCCGAAAAATTGCCATTTTTTGTGGCGACATTATTGCATGGAACATGCGGGGGACACCCCCGCAATCCCCAAACTTTTTTGTTTTTAAAAATTTTTTTGTAACATTTTTTTTTTTTTGCCCCTGTCCCCATATATATGGTCACCCAAATAATATCGCCACAACATTTTCCCGGCGATATTATTTGCGGCGACCATATATATGGAGATATTATTACCTAATACCCTCACAGGCTGTGATGAACCGCTTAACTTTCTTTCTCTTTGGAGTCAAGGTTGGTACCATGGAGACCAGCGTCACTCCCCGACTTGGTCATCAGCGGAGGAGGGTCCTGTGTACCGCTGACATCTGCTGCAAGACACGCTGGCTATTGTTCGCGGTCTTACGATTCCTTCTACGGAGGTTCCACAGGCCTTGGATGGAAAGGGCAAGGCCACTTCTCTCCTCGTCACCCTCTCAGTATGCGCCGTCTTGCTCCTCCTCTTTAACTGCCGTGCTGAGTTACATCTCATGTCGTGCAGCCTGCCTTGCTCGT
Organism: Ambystoma mexicanum; assembly: GCF_040938575.1. Lineage (NCBI taxonomy): Eukaryota > Metazoa > Chordata > Amphibia > Caudata > Ambystomatidae > Ambystoma > Ambystoma mexicanum. The sequence continues at coordinate 72,490,683 of NC_090938.1, forward strand.
ATTGCGTTCTTGTGCTCCACCTTTTATACCTGTGGATAAGGCAAAGGGACGTCAGTTGTGTGTGGTTCTGGTCAATTGCCTGACTTTGACTGACCCTGGTGTTGGGACATGTCAGGTAAATGGTTCGAGTGTTAGTCCGTCATCCTCCGTAATATGCAAACATGTTCGCGTCAGAAAAGGGGAGTGGTTAAAGTGTTTGTGTATCCTACGTGGAAGGTTGGAGAAAAGTTGTCATAAAAAGGGGGATACTGCATCCCCCCCGTCGGTGTACTACTTCCACTTCCCAAGGACCCCCCATCCAGGCGATCCTCCCTCACTGGTCCACCCGCAGGAACTGGATCCAATAGCAATGGCTGTGTCCTGGTCACCTGTATGACACACTCTGGGGACTAGTTGGGGAGACACCTTCAGGTTTCTTGCAGGATGTGCAAATGAGGGAGGATCACCTGGGTAGGGGCTCCTCAGAGATTGGAGACGTACCTGATGGTGAGACATGGTATAGCCCCTTTTCCAGAACCCATCTAACCCATATCCCTGCTTATTTCGTGGGAAATTAAAGCTCCCATAATTTCTCCCCACTTCACATTGAAAACACTATTGGGCCAAGGAAGATGAGGATTGAGGCCAGGAAGATGACTTGCAATGGCTCTGTCCTTTTAATGAGTCCAGGGAGAGTCAGGCACGTAATCCTAAATGTACACACCTGCCACTTGTTAACACTCACTGTCCGGGTAAAAGGTGGTGCACACAGGCACACTCAGAGCGAGGCTGGGTACGAGAAGGAGCAGCTCTTTCGGGGTTGATGAGAAACAGGCCATGGAAGTTTGAGGCCAAAGGGCTGATCGGCAGTTGCTAAGAATGAGAGAGAGAGACAGGCGAGAATGCCACACTTTCAGGAAGCCGTTGTTCCAAGAATGAAACTGAGTGAGCGGAAAGGAGAAACCTTCAAGATGCTTCAAATTGGTGTGCTACCCTCCTGGGTGAATGACGGAGTTGAGGAGGAGCAGAGGAGGCGTTGATAGGTAACGGCTTTGATTGCAGCATGAAAGGCGTTGAAGAAAGAATCCCAATTAACACGAACAGTGAGTTATCGTAGACAACAAAAGCCCAGTCTGTGTTAAAAGCAAAAGTAGCATTAACTAAAAGTTGAAGGTTGTGCGTGTGCCAATAAAGTGCATAATGGAAAGGATAATTATTGAATGTTGAAGAAAGTATATAAAGTAACAGAGTGGTCCTGCGAAGCGGAATTGCACATTTGAAAGGCCCTGTGAAATGTTCAGAGTTGAAGTGTATTTGAACGGGAACCGAAGGCAAGAAAGTAACCCTGGTCCCGAACGAAAGCTGAAGAAGTGAAATGCAAAGTATGTGAACTCTGAATATGCCAAAAGGGCAAAACATATGAACTTTGAAAGAGAACAAGAGGGCAAAGTAAAGAGAATAAGAAACTACAAGTACCAAGAGCATTGTGAAATGAGGAAGATTGTTGATTGTTGAATTGTTTAAAGAGAGGTAGAAGTGGTCATGCAGAGGTCTATGTAAAATCCTTGCAGTTTCGAAAGTCTTTGACAGTAAAAAATATAAAGACAAAATGTGGGGAAGGGAATCTTCACAAAGAGAAAGACAGGCTCGAGCCCAGTAGAGGAAAGCCTGTACTGACCTGTGGCACAGTGAAAGTTAAGTGTGAAGGAAAGTGGGGAAGGGAACCCCCACAAAGAGAAAGACAGGCTTGAACCCGGCGGATGGAAGCCTGTGCTGAACTGTAGCAGAGTGAAAGTTAAGTGTGAAGGAAAGTGGGGAGGGTAACCCCCACAAAGAGAAAGACAGGCTCAAGCCTGATAGAGGGAAGTCTGTACTGAACTGTGCTAAACTGAAAAGATGAATGTGAAGAGAAAGGCGTGCTCAAGCCTGGGAAAGGGTAGCATGTGTTGAATTGTGGCAAAGTAAAAGTCAAGAGTAGACTGTATTTATGAGAAGGCGAACAAAGCCTAAGAAACTGATTGAACTGCCAAAAGCATGAAGCCCAACCTGAGCTGTTGAATTGTACCAGTAAACCAAAGTGTGCAAGGCTGATAGAACTATACTATCCACCTATCCTTTTTAAGAAACTCTCGAGACCCTGTGCTGCTGAACGTGGGAAAGGGAGTGGTTACCTAAGCCATTCTGACATTTCTTTTAAGACACTTTTTTCATTTTGTATTCCCTTTATACATTTGTCTATTGAGAAGGAGGGCAAGGTTATTTTTATTTTTAATATAGACCTTTTTAGTTTGACTAGACTGACTTGGACTTGTTAATTATTTGTTTAATGGTCGAGACTACTCCCAATCTAGAGTTAGGGCCTGTTAGGAATTCTACCAACCTAAACAAAACACCAAAATAAAGGTTTTCAAAACTTGCATCTTTCGTGTCTGTGTCTACTACTAATAACATGCCTTCCTTACAGCCTCCTGCCACAGGTCAGCCTTTTCCACTGGTTCACAGGTGGATGGTGTGGCTTCTACCACCACAGTTCACTCTACGTGAGGCTCAGGATTGTGCTTCTGGCTACTGACCTCCTGCCATGCCCCTGGTATTCTCGCAATTTGGCAAGTGGCAGCTTTCGTCAGCTGCTGTATGGCTTACACCAGCCATTCTAGTTGCTTACCATGGTCTCTTCCTTTAACCTCCCTTGTATCAAGATAGCTGTTGTATCCCAGTCAGGTCAAGTCAAAGTTTGCTTCATTTCATAAATAATTCCCATAAGAACACAGGCAGAAATGACATACATTAAATATTTCATCAAAAATGTGTCTGATTTTGACTTCTACAAAGAAAGAGACTCTGTGTCATCCACTAAGGAAAGGGACTGCAAGGGTACAGCTTGGTCTTTGGTTACTGGTGCCAATGAGTCTACTGCCCTAAAGGTGCCTTCCTGAGCCACAAATGTGTCTGTCGACTTCTTAGACTTCAGTCTGTCCTCCTACAACCATTGACTCTTCTATGATCCAGTCCACAGCTCTACAGTCATCTTTGGCACATGTGCCTTCAATCAATGAACCACTGCTATGTCTGCCATTTACTCAAGAGCCTCCACCATGCACGTGGTCAGTCCCAAAGACCTTGACATGTTTGTCTTCAGTTACCGAGATGGCTCCAGCTTGCATGCCTTCAGCCTCAAAACTTCCTCTGGCATGCCTGGCTTCAGCTACAGCGACTCATCCAGCATACCACTCTCCAGCCATAGAGCCTCCGGCAGTCCACCCTAAGTGCATGTGTTCAGTCCCAGAGCCAACCACTTGTCTGCCTTCAATTCATGAGACACCTGTATCCTGCTTAGCCTCGCTGCTAATATCAGAGGTATACCTGTCTACACTGTCAGATTCTGCTGCATTTTCTTCTGCTCCAGAGATTCCTCCTGAATCCCAACCATTTACTGTTGCTGAACGTCGAGCCTGCTTCAGGGGGATCACCAGAATGCCTACCTTTTACACAAGACGATTCTCCCAACTACTTGACTTTAGCATCAGAGCCTCCTGAATATGCAGCATCACAATCTGAGACTTTTGCCAGCATGCCTGCAATTTGCTCACCTCCCACATGTCTGCTCTCGACAGAAAGGCTAACAGAGCATCTACCATTGTCTAATGTATGTTGCACTAGCCTGCCTTCCTCCTCAAGGACTTATAAGTGACCGCTCCCAGTGACTGAGTTTCCTGGTCCTTCCAACTCTGCTTCAGATCCTGCAAGTCCTTCATGCCTTTCTTCGACCCATGAGTATCTTCCTCACCAGAAGCCTGCCTATGACTCTTCTAGTCTGCAACCTGAGTCTATGCATTCCAGTCCATCTGTCTTTGCCCACATGCCACCATTTCCATCAGTGCCGCCTCCAAAGAAAAAGCACTCCTATCATGGAAAGAAGATGCCTCGTGCGGGTGGCGGGCACCAGAAGACGGCCGTAGGAGGGGGTATACTGTCACGATTCGCTTCCTTCGCTCCCGTTCCCACCACTTGGGGGCATGATTTGGGGTTTATTCCCTACTGGACTTTCCTTCCAAACCTTATGCTACAGTGCTGTGATGAATTGGGAGCGCTAAATCCTTATTTTCCAAGTTACTTCCCTTCCGGATCCATTCCAGGTTTTTGGCAGCCAGTATGCTGCTTTAATCAAATGACTATGCTTTCCAGAATGCCTGGCCCACAGCTTCATCTCCACCCTTGCAGGACAGGGCTGGGTGGAGGATAGGCAACACTTGTGGCTGCAGGTGCAGCAAGCAGCACACCTGCGGCGTGTGCTCGTTAGGCAGGTTTAAAAGCCTCAGTTTGCTTCAGTCCAGTGCTGGTCATTGATGCAGTGTTCCTGTTTGTGACTGGTCCCTTGTTCCTGGCTCTTAGCCTTGTGCCTAGTTCCAAGTTTCTATTCCTTATTCCTTATCCTTGGATTTCGAATTGATCTGCTTAATTGATTTCTGCTTCCCAGATTCCCTTTCTGTCTTCTTCTGTTAGCAGGCAGCTTTTCTCAGTGCTTTCCCTTTTGGTGCAGCCCATTTTGCCTGTGTTCTATATTTCTTTGACTTTGTCCTTTGCTGTTGTAAACCTTGATACTTGAGTCTTTCTTCTTTATAGATTAGCTTCATGCCTTTTTCCTTAGATGGGTGGGGGAAGTTCGCCCTTGTAATTTTGTTTTCTCTGCTCCTGTTCCTTTACTTTCTCTTGGAATCCATTCCATGTTTTCCCTTGCACCTGTGCATATATTTCCCATTGATTATTAGGTGTGGTGTGCGGTTGTAGCTAGCTCCTGTGTGAATGCCTATGTTTTCCTCACTATTCCTACTTGCCCCTTGTCTTGAGTCTTATGTATTTAGTTATCCTTCCATTGCTGTTACAGCCTTTCGGGGTCCCTGTTTGATCAACAGGGTTCGTGGGCTTGCTGACATTCAAGTAGTATTTCTCGTCCTCGTGAGTACTGTTTTTAAGTTTCCTTATTTAATACCATCAAGAGTGTTAGTTCACAGATCCTGTCTTTGCTTGCCCTCTATGTGGGCGTAGCGCTGTCAGTACCTGTAATAGCAATTGGGGGGTAAGGAGCTTGCTGACTTTCCTTGCAGTCATAAGGAGCATCTAAGTGCTTACCCCACATCCCTTTTCATATATTTGTATTGTTGTCACACTCTGTTTGCACTCCTGGGTTTTAGTATACATGAGTCTTGGTTCCTGTGTGCATGTTGTTTGACTCAAAGCTATTCACTGTGTGATTTTGTGCACATTTCCCTTGCCATAGTCGCTGCCTTTGTCCTTACCTGACAAGGCTGAGCATTCTCTTGGATTATGTGTGTACACAGAGTGCTGGTCTACTCAGTTTTGCCTTCTTGTCATCCTTCTCTCTGGCACAGGGAAGAATCAGGTACTAATCCTCCAAGCTCTTCGACACTGCGGTGCCAAAGAGCTAGTAGGTGCTTCACAGAGATGCCTGGTCCACAGTCTTGTGATTGCATCTTGTCTGCTTTTCTCTAGTCGTCTGAATGCACAGCGGCTATGTGGTATACACAATAGCAGTCCTCTACATCCGAGAGTTTTGCCATTAGATCTGTATCTTGGAAAGCTCCCCAGCCCATAGTTCAGGGGAAAAATGAAAATTCTATCCATGAGTGTCGTCTCGGGCTTCCAGGCTATGCCACGTTTCAAGACGGGTAGTAGGCCTGAGGGATCTCCAGCAGGTACTTTCTGGGAGGACTTTCAGGTGGTGGCTGGTCCAGCCCCAAACTCTAGTGGCTGGCTATCTTCTAAGAGTAGTATATCGAGACTTCAACAGACTTGGAATCACTACCTTACCCTGTACATGCAGTCGCTTTGTATATGGGGTCTCCCAGAGCTGAAACAGAAATCCCTGAAAACCACTTCATCGGCTGCTCACTGCTCTGGAAGGAAACCGAGACCTGGACCGAGCAGAAATAATTGAATTAATCACCTGGTCCAGCAAATGAGACAGGGTGGACTTCTTTTAATTGTACGGGAGCCAGGAAGCAGAAACAAAGGCAGATATGATCTTCGGGTACACCTTTCACAGTTACCCAAATAGGTCTGGAAAAAGACGACATGCCTAAGGCAGACTACACTCTTACGAATGACTAACTCCCTCACACCTCACATAAGCGGACCAGAATTTTGGTACAAACACCATACAGACTACATAAAGAAGGAGAACCTCTCTAATGCAAATGTACTGTGAATATAGAAAAAATGCTTCTAGCTCCATTAATGGTAAATAGTAGCCCTGTACCCAATGGAAACATTTCACTGCCATTACGACTGAGGTTAGCAGTGACAAGATACCAAAGTCATAAGAGTGGCCAAAGAACTTAAGCTGAATACTAGTAACGTACAACCTTCAGTAATGCTGGAAATTAAAGTCTTGCCAGATACCATGGAAGAAACTGCGGATGTACCCCTACCTGGAAACACACAACATAGCCAGAAGTGGCAGTGTCCCTGGAGCAGCAGTGAAGAACCATTTCCAGTAACGAGAACAGGAGCTGACCTATCTCTAGGTATGTTGACCCATGCACATCATTGAACATTGTTGAGTTGAAAGCCACATTGGTGGAGACAGCAATTTACATTGGTTTGAAAATGGAAAAGCATGATTACTGGCAGCTTTTGCCTGCAAAGCTTCACTCTTAGTAAAACCCATCATTAAGGCATTGTTCCCTCCCCTGAACCCAATTTGAGATCTGGTTTGAGGGCAGCTCTCATCTGCCTTTCAATCCCAACAAGGTAAGACAAGCAGTCAGATTCCTACTCGGTTGACAGACAAGGCACGAACATCCCTCACAAAGGGTTTGCAGGCTTAAAACAGGTAGGGATTAGTATAAATGCAAATTTAAGGGAGAACAAGACCTTTTAAAGACAAGGCATTCCTGTTGATGGCATTCTTGGAACAAAATAGTCATCTGCTATTGATAACCGTCTAGATTATGGACATGAAGAGTCACCCACACAGAATTAGGCAGTGATTAATGTGAGGAGACAGGAATTAAACTCTGGCACAAGTTAGCCATGTTTTGGTTAAAGACCTTTATTGAAAATAAAAGGGTTGGGAAAAGGCCTCCCTGACTGTGCTCTAAAAGGAACTTCCCTACCTAAACAAAAAAACTAAGGATCCGTCTGTGTCAGAAAGTCAAAAACAATACTGTCCTGTGTCCAAAGTTCTATTGTGCCCCTCACACTAAAACTAAACTCAATGGTGAAATGGGAAATGTCTTTAGCCTTTGGAGGTTAGGAAAGGTGTTAACAAAAGAAGAATAAATGGCTCCAACAGAAATGTTCTTCCAGTATAGAGAAACTTGTTCCAGAGGGTGGTTCCCTTCCCCTGTATTCCTCTTGGCTTTTCGAGGTTTCACATACAACAGTTATTTGTGCATTTCTAGGCTCAACCCAATTAACATACACACTTATTTGACTTTGCAATTGTATTTCCAGAACTCTTGGTATGCTTTTCTGCCAGTTTTCTAGATCTCCTCTCTTGGTTCACATATCTCTTTTCTAGTCCTGCCAGGGCATCTTGCTCTCACACACTTGTGGTTAACTGGTATACTATCCTGCCAGGGCTTCGTGTATTCACACACGTGTGATTGCCTGTTATACTCTCTTGCCAGGGCTTATTGTATTCACACACTTGTGGTTGCATGGTATACTATCCTGCCAGGGCTTCCTATAATCACACACTTGTGATTGCCTGGTATACTCTCCTGCCAGGGCCTCTTCTAGTCACACACCTGTGATTGCCTAGTGTACTCTCCTGCCAGGACATAAGTTGTTCACACACTTGTAATTGGCTGATGTACTCTCCTGCCAGGACTTCTGTTGTTCACACACTTGTAATTGCCTGGTGTACTCTCTTACAAGGATGTCTGCTGTTTACACACTTGTAATTGCCTTGTATACCTTCCTGCCAGGGTTCTTATATTCACACAGGGCTTCTGCCCTTCCCCAAAGTTGCATATAGACTTGGTTTATCAATCTGTCCTCTGGATATACTATCCATTTGGGTTTTCCCCATATGTGCATAACATATCTCCTTTTGCTTGGAAGGGTTTTGTTTGTTGCTTAACCCCCCCCCCTTTTTACATCAAGTTAATTTGTTCTTGCTTTCTTTTATTTGTGCGTTTACCACTTCCACTCGACGTTGCTGCAGAAACACACCTGGCTCCCCGCTGCCTCTTGGTGGACTCACCAGCTCTTGTTGGCATCTTTCGTTTCTCCCGCGATCAACCAGAGAAGAGTCCCCATCTTCTTCCTTCTTGAGACCACCCTCTTCCTGACTCTTGCAGCTTCCACTTCACGTGTCTGCTTCTCTCCGGGCTCTGGTAGGTAAGGCGCTAGTCTCTGTCGCCTGCAAACACCCAGGAGTCTCTCACTGGCTCCAGGCCTTCCCACAGCGTGCCCTCCTTGCGCAGCCTCTTCCGTCTTTGCTGATGAGCCACCTGGCTCCACCACACCGGTAACTGCCTTTCGGTTTTTTCACCTTCACAGAGAGACACAGCTATCGCCCGCCAGCAGCAGACATTGAATATGTGCTTCAGTGGTCCCGGGGACAGGTGTTGGCAAGCAACCAATAGAGCGCTCACTGGACTTGTAGCCTCTCTCGCTCTGTAGTGCTCACTTCCTCTTCCTCATCCCAGTGTTTTGGTCATTCCGAGCGATGAAGTTCACTTTTGAGAATTTATTTGAAAAACTTAAATAACCATTTCCAGTAGTCTTAAATGGTAGATGAGTTATGGATGACTGATGAGTGGAATTGAAGAGGGTGTTATCCCATTTCTTCATTGGAGAAGGAATGGATGTATCACAATAAGTCATGAGGGTGTTGGATATGGGAGGGTTACTTTCAAAAGAAAATGGGGCATACCATGTCTTACCCGATGAAGACATGACATCTCTCAGAGATGTCTCCCCCATGTGATCCTCCCTCATACAGCCCCCCCCAGTGTCAGGATAAGGTAGCGGTTGCCGTCCCATGGCGACATGGGAGGAGGTCACCGCCGGGGAATCAGTGATGACTCCATCGGATTCATCACAGTAATTAGCATTAACAAGGGCTTCATACCCTGCTAGAGAGCATTAGTTTTGCCCTCACATGGCCATGTACTGTCATCTTGGCCTGAGGTACTTCCACCAAATGTGCAGATGGTGGTATAAAAAGTACACTTACTCCCTCAACATGGTAGGTAGTGGCATTCTATGGGCATGGGTGAATCATGAAGTGGAATGCAGAACAAGGATAGTGGAGAGAGGACTCATAGGGCCAGGAGTGGTGCACACGGCCTGTTGCTGCCATTGTATACCCAAGTGATATCCGACCAAAGGCATCATAGAACTCAGTGCATCTTCATATAGCCTTGTACTGACATCATGGACCCAGGCACTGTTAGTGGATGCCCAGTTAGTGGATGTTACTGCAACAACATGAACTGTACTGGCATCACATGTCTTGCTTTTAACACGCTGTGCCCGGCAAAGTCATGATAATCCAAGCCATTAATAATATGGCATTTATGCCCACTCAGGAGGGCGATCATGGCCGGTAACGGCACGCCAGCCCGAGCTAAGGCAGTCCTGAGCCAAGCAAGGGGCCTCAGCTCGGGCTGTGTGCCACAACCGGCCATATCCGCCCTCCTGAGCGGGCATGACGGAGAGCCCGTCCACTGAAGCATTCTCCTGCCGCATGTGTACCTCCATGACAATGTTGCAGAGGCCTCCAACTCCATCGCGCCACCAGCGTCCTCCCTCAGCTGATGGTCCCTCTCCCAACGGGGCCTCAACTGACCCTCCCGCTGGGAAAGTTAGTATGGTTCTATCTGGTTGGTGTCGGACTTCACCAATTGTTGACAGTTCATACCTAGGCATAGTGAGAAAGGGGGAGAAGTCTGGAACTACCCTTTGCCACTTTGGAGGACTCACTGCAAACACCAAGAAACAAAGGCAGGGAAGTTTTAAAATAAACAGAAGCACTGGGTCTATCCTTTGAATCTCCCATTGCATATTTTTTTGTATGTCTGTGCGTTGCAGAAGATAATCAGCCTTGGTCTTGTTCCTGCCATCACTGGAAGCAATCTACTCCCAACTGCTGAACCATAACCCCTTTACAAGGGAACAGCAGCAACCACTGACATTTGTTGGCTTCATCAGGGAGGTGCAGAGTGGTTACTTTGTCTCGGTGAGTAAGAGACTCAAAATCTGGGCAGAGCCAATGTTGCATTTGATTTGCATTTAGTTGGCCTCCTTCTGTAAATAGCACAGTCTAAAACATGATGGAATGTAAATTGCCCAGAGGAATTTGCAGTGGTTAGGATTATTTTACAGCTTTTCACCCATTTTTTTATGAGTCTACCAAGAGCAGAACCAAGTATAAACTTGTGATTAATGAGGGCAGGATTCTTCTTTGACCCTTTTATGGGGCTATTATGTTTCACCGAAATTCTACTTACTGATAAGAAGGGTTTTTTATTTCCTCATTTTGATTTTTTTTTTAAACTTTGTTTTTTTAATTGTATTTCAGTGATCTGAGCTCATCGTTGCACATGAACCCCTACTCTCAAAATCCCCTGATAGCTTCTGTAGTACACTATGGAAGATGCTCATATTTCTAACAGCACTCTAAAGCTTCATTGTTGCCTCCCAACGGGACCGTAAAGTAGATATTGAACAGTATGAATTCCTGCAGTTTTTGGCACATGTTCTTTCTTCTGTCACTCTATTTACCTTTGTTTTATCAGGTGTAGAAATTCACCAAGAAATCTGCGGGGAACTATGAAATTCTATTTGTTGTTTGAGAGTGCAGCCAATACTATGTCAATACTGTATCCTAAAGTTACAAGAAGACATACCCCTTTTAGCAGCAGGTTGCAGGATCTTTGCTCCAGGCAAAAATATTGGCATTACTATGCAACCAATTACAAAATGAAGCAGATAATTAAGTCTGGACATACAAAAGGGAAAGAGGGATATAGTTGGAAGAGCCATCTTTAAATAGTGTGTCTGTGATCCTTATCCATGATCCTTAGAAAAATTGTCCTCTCATAAGGCCTTGTAAGTCAGACATCAACAGACCCCGGTTGACTGGGGAGTCAGGTGTTACTGAATCCTCACGGGTAATGATGCTTTGCAGTTCTTGAATGCGGGAGGAAGTCTTTGACGGGGTGCCAGGTGTTTCTCTACTGAATCCTCATGGGTAGTGATGCTTTGCAGTTCCTGGAAGCGGGAGGAAGTCTATGACAGGGCATCAGGTGTTTCTCTACTGAATCGTAATGGGTAGTGATGCTTTGCAGTTCCTGGATGCAGGAGGAGGTCTTTGACGGGGCGTCAGGTGTTTCTCTACTGAGTCCTCATGGTAGTGATGCTTTGCAGTTCCTGTATGCGGGAGGTGGTCTTTGATGGGGCGTCATGTGTTTCTCCACTGAATCCTCATGGGTAGTGATGCTTTGCACTTCCTGTATGCAGGAAGAGGTCTTTGACAGGGAGTCAGGTGTTACTCTACTGAGTCCTCATGGGTAGTGATGCTCTGCAGTTCCTGTACGTGGGAAGAGGTCTTTGACGGGGCGTCAGGTGTTTCTCTACTGAATACTCATGGGTAGTGATGCTTTGCAGTTCCTGTACGCGGGAAGAGGTCTTTGACGGGGCGTCAAGTGTTACTCTACTGAGTCCTCATGGGTAGTGATGCTTTGCAGTTCATGTATGTGGGAAGAGGTCTTCGACAGGGCGTCAAGTGGTTCTCTACTGAATCCTCATGGGTAGTGATGCTTTGCAGTTCCTGTATGCGGGAGGAAGCCTTTGAAAGGTCTTGTGGCCATTTTGGATATCATCAATGTGCTCTGAAGAACTGTCCAAAACCAATGTCCCTTCTGAGTGCGGTTGAGATGTCTTTTCTCCTCGCAGGTACTACTACTCATAACAGAGTGGGGTGTTTCTCCAATAAAATGTGTTGCTGAGTGACGGGGGTTACTGGAAAGTTTTTCTCTATATGGTTTTCCTGGGTCTTGGACCGGGGGGCTTCTTCAGTAACAGGGGGGGTGGCATCATGGTAACGGCAAGAGTTGAGAGTCTTCACTACTGGGGACTTGGTGAGGGGTCTGGAAACATGAAAATGCACTCAGTATGCCAGCGTGAGAACATCTGCATACAAATCCCTGGCAAGAAAACAATGGTGGGCGAGCAGCACACTAACGTCATTGAAATGGAGTGCACCGCTTGTGGCTATCCAGAAGGCTGATGTGGCAGTTGGTGGAACCTTGGGCCTGCCTGATGAGTGATTGGGCGGGGTGGGGGAAACAAGGTGAGAACCATCCAGGGAAAGTGAGGAGAGCTCTGCCAAGAAGATGGAAGCATACCAGAAGACGCCAGCAGTAGAGACATGCCGGAATGTGGAGAGGAAGGAAGTAAGAGCGGCATTATGATGGTGGATGGTGGAATGTCACCAGCGCTGTTACACAGGCATTAGACAAAATCAACGACATCAGACAAATCTTACTAAACAGACCAACCAACCCTAACACTCAAGCAACTAGACCTGACGAGGAACCGCAGCACAAACTCCAAAACTTCCCGGAAATATCAGTAGAGACATTTGTCAATCTGGTAAAAAGACAGCAAGAAAGCAGGATTACCTATGGATCCCTGCCCCACTGACATCTACAAATCAATCCTCGCACAAGGAACGCCATCAGAAAATTATAGAAACCTCTAAATCTGTCGCTCATAACAGGGATTGTACCATGATCCTTCAAATCATCATATATTAAGCCACTTTCGAAAAACACAGTTGGCGACGTGGAAGACCTCTCCAACTACAGACCGATTTCAAACATTCCCTACCCAGCAAAAATCCTAAAAACATACGTATACAAATGAACCCAATAACATGTAGAAAAACACCAGTTGCTAGACCAAGCACAAGTCGGCTTCAGACCCTCAAGAGGAACAGAATTGGCACTAATACCCATCTGGACGACCTAAAAACAAACGCAGACTCCAACACAACCTCAGCTCTGATTCTGCTCGATCTCTCGGCAGCCTTCGACACAGTGGGCCTCATTACACGGATGGCGGAGAACCATGGCGCTATTTGCGCCATGGTTCATGCCGGTAAAATACCGGCACCGCCTTGGTGGAAAGGGGAATTACCGCCCCATTCCAAGGATGGCGGGCGGTAATTCCCCCTTCCACCATTGCCCTTCCCCATTCCCATTTTTGCCCCATAGGGCATAATGGGAATGGGGAAGGCGCTAATTACGGTACCGCAAATTGCGGTACCGTAATTAGCTCCCTGGGTCACTTTGCGGGTTGGTTTTTAACGCCTGCAAAAAGCAGGCGTTAAATTCCCCAACCCGCAAAGGGACCTTGTAGTAAGGCGGTAAGGATTTACCGGTACTGGTAAAATACCAGTACCGGTAAACCCTTACCGCCTACCGTGTAATGAGGCCCAGTAAGCCATGACACCCTAATCAAAAGATTAGAATATATAGGTATAACGGACAAGGCACTACTCTGGATTAAATCATTCTTAGCAGACAGAACAGAACCTGTATGGATAAAACCCTTCAAATCTACTCCACAAATTAACAACTGTGGAGTACCACAAGGATCCTCACTATCAACACTATAATTCAACATCTACCAGACTCCATTAATCAGGATCTTCAAAAAATACAACATTACATGCTACAACTATGCAGACGACACCAAAATCATCTACAAAACCGAAGATACACAAGCCGACCACTCAACCCTAGTAGAATGTCTAAAAGAAATCTTTGATTGGATGAACGCTAACAACTTAAAAATCAATCCAGGAAAGCCAGAAATTATATGATAGTTTATTTATATAGCGCCTATACACAATGTGTTTCAAAGCGCTTCAAGGCAAGGGAGGGAACAAGGGAAAATACAATGATGTTCTTACAGGCCATGAACAGTAACAAAGTGAAATGAACTATCGTACTCGGCCTGACAATATTTCAGATAGTGCAAGACCTGAGACATAGATAAGGAAGGGAAGGAGAGAGTGGGAAGGAAATGGAAACAGACAGACAACTACCATACTTGGCCTGATGACATTTCTGGTAGAGCCGTAGAAAAACAAAAGGTGAGGGAGAGGGGTGCACAAAGGGAGGGGAGGAACAAAACAAGCAACTATCGTACTAGGCCTGATTACATTTCAGATAGTGCTGGGGGGGCAATTAAGGGCAGGGGCGAGGAGACAGACAAGGTTGCTATCATACTAGGTGCAGGGACAATTCTGATACAGTACGTGCATAGAAGAAAGTAAGGGGAGGAGGGCAGGAGATAAGAAAAGGGAGAGAGAGGAGGGGAGAACAGAGAGTAAGCAGTAAAAAAGAGTGGAGAAGCAAGAGGGGAGAGTGAATACAATTGCAGAAGTCAGTAGTAACACAATGTTGCAAGCCAGGATACAAGATGAAGTTGGGAACAGCATGATTCAGGGCCACCATGAGTACAAGATGAAAAGGAAGTCCAGCATGAGAGATGAGAAAGGGTGACGCACCATGAATCAATGAGGTCCTAAAAGTCAAATCCAGCATTGGCCACAAGACGTGATGGTGAAACCAGAATGCATCAGGACAGACTCCTTCAGAAGTATGCTGGAGGGAGGGGAGGTGGATTAGGGTATAAGAATCAAGTAAAACAGGCAACACCTGTGTGCGGGAATGTGGGGCAGAGGGAGTACACATATGTTGGTGCATGCTTACCTGCGTCTGAGCAGGTGGTTGGGCCCTGGGTCTCCTGGTCCGAACAGGAATTGCCCTTTTCTTCGACTGCCCTTCGCTTCAGACGCCCGGGCGAGAGACGCCCTTGATCTAAGAGTTAAGAGCAGGAAGGAAGAGACAGGGCTAAGAAGGTGGATAGTGATTAGGTCAGGTGACCTAGATCCACTTGCCCTCCCCATCTGCAAAGGAAAAGAGGCTGGTGGGCTCCTTAAGTAGGGAAAAAGAGTGGCAACCAGGAAGGCACCAGGTGGGTGGGGATTCCTAAGTGGGGAAAAAGAGCGGCAACCATGAAGGCACCAGGTGGGCGGGGCTTAGGCCAGGTGACCCAGATCCACTTGCACCTGCTCCCCATCTGCAAAGGAAAAGAGGCCGGAAGGCTCCTTAAGTAGGGAAAAAGAGCGGCAACCAGGAAGGCACCAGGTGGGCGGGCTTGCTCAGTGGGGAAAAAGGGCAGCAACCATGAAGGCAGCAGGTGGTCGAGGCTTGCTAAGTGGGGAAAAAGAGCAGCAACCATGAAGGCACCAGGTGGGCGGGGGTTAGGCCAGGTGATCTAGATTCACTTGCACCTGCTCCTCATCTGCAAAGGAAAAGAGGCTGGAGGGCTCCTTAAGTAGGGAAAAAAGAGCAGCAATCAGGAAGGCTCCAGGTGGGCAGGGCTTGCTAAGTGGGGAAAAGGAGTGGCAACCATGAAGGCACCAGGTGGGCCGGGCTTAGGCCAGGTGACCTAGATCCACTTGCACCTGCTCCCCATCTGCAAAGGAAAAGAGGCTGGGGGGCTCCTTAAGTAGGGAAAAAAAGCTGCAACCAGGAAGGCACCAGGTGGGCGGGGCATGCTAAGTGGGGAAAAAGAGCAGCAACCATGAAGGCACCAGGTGGGTGGGGCTTAGGCCAGGTGACCTAGATCCACTTGCACCTGCTCACCATCTGCAAACATGATTATATCCAAAAATCAAGAGAACACCTACATATCCTGGCCGACGGAAATGGAAACCGTGCCCACACCATCTAAGGTAATAAAAAACCTGGGAGTCCTAATGAACAACGCTCTAACCTTAGAACCACAATTAAATGCAATAATTAAGAAATGTTTCTTCCTCCTTCACACAACAAGAAGAATCCTACCTTTCCTCTCCTTAACCCACAAAACACTGACAATCATCACCTGATCATGTCAAGAATCGACTACGCAAACAGCCTCTACCTCGGGTTGCCGGAATACCTCCTGAAGAAATTACAACGCATCCAAAATGCAGCAGCTAGACTCCTCCTCAAACTATCCAGAAGAGACCACATCACTCCAGTGTTAAAAATACTACATTGGCTCCAAATCAAACATTGTATCACATTGAAAATAATGTGCATAACACACAGGCGAATCAGCGGACAGAGAGGACAATTCCTACAAAAGAAAATAACTATCTACAAGCCAACGAGACTCCTCAGATCAAGCAAATCCACCTGGAAAAAAAAACATACACCAGGAAAAAACTAGGGGGCTCCTATTTCTCCGTCCTAGCCGCAAAAATATGGAACAACCTTCCAAAAGAAATAAGAAACACCAAAGACCACCTAAAATTTAGAAAACTTCTAAAAACTTGGTTTTTCAACACATCAGAACCGAATTGAAACAACTGAAACAATCAAACAGGAAACACAAAGAACAGACGGATAGAATATATGATGGCACAGACAACACCCAGGACCGACTAAGGGAAACTCCTACAAGAACAAGAGAGACGATGCTAGGTGGAACAGAATGCAAGCGACAACCCCATGAGGAAAATAGCATACATGCCCAACACCACCAACAACCTCACCCAGTCAGAAAGGACGTAAGGTTCGGATGTTCCTTGCAAGTAAATCAATCCGAAAAGACTAGGTTGCAGCAAAGACAAACTGGCATAAAAGGGCTAGCTGAATAAAAAGATGAAAACACTTAAGTAGCTAACTTAGCATAATGACAGAGGGATGAGACAGCCTTATGATGCTGAAATTGAATCACCGAAAGGAAACAACCTTCTGTAAATCAAGAAGGAGAGGCTATAGGTAAGTGAATTTCTCCTAACAACAAGGCTAATAACCAACCCCAAAAAACTATTAAAAACCTCACCACTCCTCACACACCTCTCACACTTTAACCAAACACAAACACACCTCTAAAAGCTGCAGCAATCCACACGCACTTCACCACACCACCCCGCAACAACAACCACACCACACAGACCCCCACAAAACAGCACACGACAAACTCAGAACCGAACACCACACCAATAAGCTCGGCGAACGGTGTTAATCGAACTGAGGCTGCCAACAGTACTTCACAGCTCCCTTGCTCTTCTCCAAACTTTGCCCTACTAACACGCCTAACCTACCCCCCATTTGTTTCAGATCTGCCAGGGGACCACTCCGATGGCGATAGTGTTGGTACAAATATCCTTTTCCGATGGCGATAGTGTTGGTACAAATATCCTTTAACATTAACATTAACATTAGGACATATATTTCTATGATGTGAATGGGTGGTGAATGCTTAGAAAAGACACACACACACACAAACACACCACACCTCCCATAACTCTTGCTTTAGGGCACTCAACTTGCACTGCCACAGCCTAATCCAGTGGTTAAAGCAGCAGAGGTCTATGGCATCCAACCTTAAAACTCCAAAATGCCATCGTACACCTCGTCGGGCACAGCATTCTTCAGGTCTTCGACAGAGCAGCCTCCCAAGTAGCCTAAGCATAAGACTAAAACCATGGGCTCTGAAAACCTATACCAAGCTTCCCGGCTTAGCGAGTGCAAGGGCATGCTTCTAAGCACTACAGGGAAGTTCCCTCCCACAAACATTTTGTCTTGGTCCTCCCAGAAGAACTGATTACCTAGGAAAATGAGGGTGTATGTCTCTAGTAATTCCCCCGTTCTACTCCCCACCTACTAGCTAAACAGTGGCGGAAAGGTACACATGCTTAAAAAGAACCTTGCCTTGGACGACTCTATTCTTGTGCTTCTCTAAATGTGCTCCTTTTAACTCACTGGGTAGGGCGGTTTCTTTTCACTCCTCGTTATCTCCTCCCTTCCTTCCCTCCCTCCCTCTGGCTCGCACCTGCACCTCTTCCATAACTCCTTTTAGCATGCGGCCGCTGGAAGGACTCTCAACATGTCACCTACATAGATACAAACATGCATACAGATAACAAGTCTTTAAAGTTTTCCGAGTTCAGAGGCCACCAGTAACGTTCTGGGAACATCGCCAGCAGTAGCTGTGCTGGAAGATGTTAGATTTGTTAACTCTCAATGCTGATAATACTGAATATGCCGCCCGAGTCACTTGGTATTTCCTGTGCTGCACTTATATAACACGAGCCATTCTGAGGTTAACACAAGGTCTGAACACATGCAGAACTCACCGGCCAATCATATTAGTAGCTGGCCATAAACCAATTAATCATGTCATGGGAAGATTACGGAAATAAAGAGTGACAGGTTTCCCGGTACAGGCAACGTGGAGGCATTGCATAAGCTTAAGTGCTAATAAATCTGATCATTAGTTTCCAAGCGGTTTCCGATTGGGGATCATGAGCTGCTTCTATTTTTACATAAACTATTGGTCTTCACTGTCAAGCAATTCAATTGATCTCGCTACAAATTAGTGTGATTGTTCTTCATGATGTGAAACTATTTTTACACATTAAGACAATAACAATGTATAAGCATAAAGCATTCATGAAGCATAAGGTCCATGTTCTGCTTTAGAAATGTATAAGGGATTGGATAGAGCACAAAGTGTAAAACCGATGTCTTCAGCCAAGGAGGTAATCACAAAACAAGAGGATTTTAAACATTCTTTTACCAATTTTTCTCTTCAAGACTTAACTTAAAAATGTACAATTAATGTACATGTTGTAGTGTTGGTAAATGTAGTTTGGACTGGGGACGGGGGAGCGGGAGGGAAGTGACATAGGAGGAAAGGGAAGGGCAGAACAAATTGGGGGCCTGTTGAATAAAGATGTGTTACAGTAGCGCTCCGTCTCCCCATCTCTTTGCACTGTGACGCTGAGGGGCGACCGGCAGTGCCTGCACAAGAGGCCCTTGTGAGCGAGGCATTCTACACTGGCGATGAGGACGGCCCACATGTGAGTGGTGATGGCCGCCTGGAGTGGCTATCGTTGTGCAGCAGCGCTCCTGGCCGGAGAGCTGCTGTACAACGTGAGATGGCAGTGAGCCGGCAAGGTCCGCGTGATGCGGGTGCGCACCGGAGACAGAGCACACAGCTGGGGGAACGACGACAGGACCCGGGGCAACGGCAGTGAGTGTCAGACAGCGGGCACGAAACCCGGGTGGCCCGAAAGGAGACGATTTGAGCAGTGCTTGTGCCTACCTTAGGCGGCCGCCATTTTGTGGGTCACTCACTCCCCAATCCGCTCACTAAAACTACGTCAACCCTGGGTGTCATTCTGTGTCAGTGCCATCATAGTAGAAGCCCAAAGGGAATAGGAGGGGCAAAATCGCAGCAATCCACAATACGAGACCTCGAGAGTTGAACAACACAACAACCATGACTGATCTGGATGGCCCAGCCACCGTCCCGGCCACACCACCAGCACAGGGTCAACACAGTGTTCCGGAGTCTCTTGCGGTACAGCTGCCAGGGATATTCAATGTTTCGTATACCAGCAAAATAGGGCCAACATGGGCTAGGTGGATTAGAGACTTCGACTTGTATCTGGGTGCTATAGGACCCGCTGAAGATTCCAGACAACAATGCTTATTAAAACCGTCGGCAGGCCCTGCCACCAGGGACATTATCGATGAATTTCCAACCGACTCCATAAGACACCATTCAAGGTCTGAAGACCGCACTGGCCACCTACTTTACATCACATACCAATGCAGATTATGAAAGACTTATGTTTCACACTTAAAACAAATGAAAGGAGAACCCATGGATGCCTTTGTGATGAGGCTGCGCATTAAAACGAAACACTGTGACTTTAACAATTACTCAAACATAGAGGCATTGAGGTCTCAAATCATAGCAGGACAGGCGCCAGAGCTTCAGGAGAAAACTACTACAAAAAGCCAGAACTTTAGAGGACATTTTAATGCTAGCGAGAGCTGAAGCAGCGGTGGATTCATAGGTGGAGTCGTTTGGTAACCAAAAGGGATCACAGACACACCCTGAAGTCATACAGAAACTACAAGGGGCATCAAGGCCTCAGGGTGAACCGTTCTGCTACAGATGTGGCTATGAATTCCCCCGTGATGGCACATGCCCGAAGATCGGACAAAGATGTTCCGCATGCAAAGTAGAAACCCACTTAAAGACAGTATGCCAGGATTAAGACTACAACCACTGCATCTGAAGCCTCTCAAATTGCAGCCCAAGTGCACGGCAGACTGAAGGAAGAAGAAAGACGCAATCAAGGATCTGGAGATGAGAAGCAGAGGAAAGCTAGGAAGGAGGACAAGCTGGGGAGAGAGAGAAGACGATATTGCATCTCATCATCATGACCAGAACGTCACTCAAGACGATATGTACGATGTCTTGTTGAGCAATCACCATTCAACACTGAACCGGGCTCCTCTGAAGGAGTACAAAGGTGAAAAGGATATTTGTATGCATTATGCAACCAGCAAGCGACCAAGCACAGCCCGATACTGCTCATGCACCTAAACTAGAGACAGACTGAATTCAGTATAGACACTAGCACCAAAGTGCATGTAATCAGTGAGCACATATACAAGGCTCTACACCAGACACCCAAATTACACCTGTCAGCAGTAGACATATATCCCAACGGGTCTTATGCCTTAGGCAATTTGAGTCGGCATGCAGACACAAGAAACAGATTACGCCCATTCTGGTTCACGTGATCTCCACTCCCACGAAGTGTGGGTGCATCCTGAGTTTTCAAACCGCTGTAGACATGGGACTCATCCAAATACTATACAAACTAATGGTTCCCAAATATATTGACACCGTGGACACAATTGACCAACTATTCCCATTACTATTCAAGGGCCTCTGCAACACACAGATCGGACTCCACGTTGATGAAGATCCCCACCGGTAGCTCAACACTATAGAGGTATCCCCGTCAATATTCAACGACAAGTCGAGGAGGAACTCCACAAATTACTAGAACAGGACCTCATAGAACCAGCGATAGTGCCCACACCGTGGGTGTCCCCCATCATACCTGTTCCAAAGAAGGGCTCAGATGCAATCCAACTGTGTGTGGACATGAGGAGACCAAATGAAGCCATCAAGAGTAAACGACATTTGGCATTTTGTATCACAGATATGGTTCACTTTCTCAACGGTGCAAGGGTATTCTCAAAATTGGACCTAAATAAATGAGCGCACTGAGACCTTTGAGCACCCTGAGACCTTTGGGTTAGTGTGCGCTATATAAGAGCTATTTAGTTAGTTAGTTAGTTAGGTATCATCAGCTGGTCCTAAGCCCGGAAAGTAAATATATCAGCACGTTTGTGACCCATCTAGGCCTATATAGATACAAACGACTTAGCTTTGGAGTCTCGTCGGCAGCTGAAATGTTTCAAGCGGAAATCCACAACAAAAAGCACATTGTAAATTGCATCAATTATAGTGACGATGTTCTGGTGTTCGGTGCCACTGCAGAGAAACATGATGACACACTCGCCAGAGTATGCATGGCACTAGAAGCGGCCAACCTCACACTGAAGAGAGGTAAATGCGAGTTCAGAAAGGGGTCACCCAGGTTCTTTGGACACATCTTTTCAGACAACCGCATGACCCCAGATTCCGCCAAGGTATATAGGTGATAAATGAAACACCACCACCGAAAAACATCTCGGAACTCAGGTCATTTCTGGGTCCGGCACGTTGTTGCACACGATATATCAAGAATTTTGCCACCATCAGTGACCCACTAATGGCCCTTACCAAACAGGACACACCGTTCCAATGGTCGCCTGCATGCCAGCAAGCCTTCACATCCATCCATGACTGGATAGAGCAGGCTGAGAATATGGCCTATTTTGATGCGGAAATAGAGACGGAACTAACGGTAGATGTGAGCCCAGTCGGTCTAGGGGCCATATTAGCCCACAAAGGCCCGGACAACTCCAGCCACAGGCAAATTGTCTCTTATGGGAGCAGGAGCGTATTAAAGATGGCGCAGGATATTCACAGGCAGAGGAGAGCCTGGCAGTCGTCTGGGCCTGGAAACACTCATTTATTTTTATACAGAAAGCCATTCACAATTATAACCAATCACCAAGTCTTACACTTCCTATATGGCAACCCTCAAGCAAAAATGCTGCCCGCATTGCCAGATGGGCCTTGTGATTACAGGAATATGCGTTGGACATCATTAATAGGCCGGGAAAGAGGACAACCCAGCGGTCTTCTGGTTGCGACGCCCGAGACCTGAGAGCATGCAAGAGCCATCAATAGCTGATCGGTACAATCGATAGCTGGTTCAACAGGCAATTCCTCAAGGCATAGACCCGTTAGGACTCACAAAAGAAGCAGACAGCGACATTGGATTCCAAAAGTGTTATAGAAGGGAGGAAGTCAGGGAAATGGCGGCAAGCAAAGGAAAGGAGCTGCCTTGAATCAGTCGAAATCAGGAAAGTAGTAGACAGTCTGCTAATGATAAAGGAGGAATTGGCCATGTTGGAAGAGAACCTACTGCTCAAGGGAAACAAAATCATAGTACCCATGCCGCTGAGGAAGCGAGTGATAGAGCTAGTGCACAAAGGGCACAGAGGAATTGTCTCGACAAAGAGAATGCTTATACAGAAATTATGGTTACCAAAGCTTGACTCGATGGTGGAGGAACTATTTCGAGAATACCCTACATGTTACCTCATCACACCAAACAGTGTCAGGCTGAGAGTTCCTGTGTCCGCGGAAGCTGCTGAACCCCCGACAATCCCCCTGAAGTGTAATTCTCAGAACCAGAAATACAACTCAGCTCTGTTAACTACACCCCTAAGGGAAAGGGGGAAGTGGATAACATAAAAACACCAGGCTGACGGCATCAAGACTAACCGAAACTGAACCTGCAGAGAATACAAGAAAACAGATGCAAATCCTCTGATTACTTACTTAACTTCAATGATTAGAATTTACTTTACATCCATAACTAATAAGTTAAGAATCATACATGGTTCTTCTCCTAAAACTTCTTAGAGAAGTTTGCAGAAGTAGCTGAAAATCATTCTTACTTGAGTCTCTTGAAATTTACAGCAACTTCTTATTCATGGCAAACCTGAGAAGTCTTGCTCTTGCCTTTTCAAAGTTGACTAATTGTTCCAGTAAGATTGTCTTTAGTACTGCCTTTGTTTTATTCTTTTCTTAAGTTCCAAACTATTTACAAAACAATTGAGTACATAGATTCTTGAAGAAGCGCGCGCAAAGATGCACACGCGCTGAAGTACAAACGTGCTGAAATCACACGCGCTGAAGAGTCCACGTGTTGAGGCGCACCCGCGCTGAAGAATACCCGCGCTAAAATCACACGCGCTGAAAAGTCCACGTGTTGAGGCACACCCGTGCTGAAGAATACCCGCGCTAAAATCACACGCGCTGAAAAGTCCACGTGTTGAAGCGCACCCGCGCTGAAGAATACCCACGCTAAAAATCACACGCGCTGAAAAGTCCACGTGTTGAAGGGCACCCACGCTGAACAACACATGCGCTAAAATCCCACGCGCTGAAGAGTCCACTCACTGCAGAGTTCATGCGCTAAAACACACGTGCTTGAAAACACACACACAGCAGAGTACCCGTGCAGAAACATACGCGCTTGAAAACGCACGCACAGCAAAGTTCACGCACAGAAGGATTCTCACATTAGGAAACACACGCGCTGGTAAACACACGCGCAGTAGAGTTCTCGCGCAGACAAGCTCTCGCGCCGAGGAACTCTCGCGATAGGAATCTCACGCACATAACACACTCGTGCTTTTTATGTACATGCACAGACGAATTCTCGCGCTAAGAAACACACGCGCAGGTTACACACAAGCAGTAGAGTTCTCGCGCAGACAAGTTCTCGCGCCGAGGAATTCTCGCGATAGAAAGCTCACACGCATAACACACCTTAAACCTCGCGCTTACTTTCAAATGAACACCAAAGTTCACGCACTTAAACAATTCAAAGTTAAAGGCTCCAAGAAAACATTTTACGAATTCTCTCTCAAACGACTTCAAGATGAAGGCAAAGCAGTAGAATTAAAATCTCAAAAGATAGTCACTTATCTCCAAAATGATTTCTAAATATCTTCAGGGTTTCCTGTCTTCAGATCACTTTCCTGGTAAACAAAGATCTTCTTCTGACACCCTATGGAGAGTAGCCGCTCAACTGCTAGCGCCTGAAGGATAAAATCCACCAGGCCCAAGACTAAAGCAGGAGCAGCCACTACACACGTCCTCTCAGCTGGGTGTTAGATGATGAAAGGCAAAGAGTGACAGTTTAGAATGTTCATTGTTGTTCTGCAGGGTTCTCTAGCCAATCAGAGCAGTCACTGAGAAACTCCATCTTGCCTTGGGTCAGAATCAGGATTCTGTATTAAGAAGTTAAGGCCAAACCAACTACAATAGAAAACTTCCCACCCACATAAGGCCAATCTAAAAGGGATAGTAATAATAATAAAGAGATAAAGGAAAAGAAACCTGACAGTACCGCCCCTCCTAATGCCCAGTCCCTGGGCCTACCTTATGTGGATTTTTGGCATGAAAGCTAGCAATTAAATTGGGAGCATGTACATCAACTGAATCTTCCCAAGTTCGTTCTTCAGGTCCATATCCCTCCCAATCAATTAAATACTGCAACTTTCCCCTCACTTTCCTGGAATCCAAAATCTGTTTAACCACAAATTCCTCAGATGAACCCTCCAAAATCACAGGGGGAGGAGGTGTTCTAAATCTAGTTCCTGAACTAATTGGCTTTAAAAGGCTACATGGAAAGTGGGGTGTACCTTCAATTTCTTGGGTAATTTCAATCGCACTGCCACAGGATTGATGACTTTCTCTATCTCAAAAGGGCCTACAAATCGTGGAATTTATTCTTCCCCTTAATTTTTAGATACCGGGTAGAAAGCCACACTAAGTCTCCTACCTTGTACTCAGGACTTGCTTTCCTTCTCAAATCAGCACATCTTTTATACTTCAACTTTCTTTCCACCAGCACCTTTTTTATCCATATTATTCTTCATTACCAGCAAACGATCTTCCACTCCAGGATTCCCGGAATCCTCAAAAACCTCAAAACTCAGAAAGCGAGGATGAAACCCACGACCCAAAAAGAACGGGAACATAGAAGTAGCATCCTTATCACAATTGTTGTAAGAGAATTCAGCCAACCATACTAAATCCACCCATTCCTCTCCGGCTTGTAAATAACACCTTAAAAATGTCTCCAATTCCTGATTTACTCTCTCTACTTGTCCATTAGTCTCAGGATGATACCCAGAAGTTAAACTAACTTCCACCCCAAGTTTCTTACAGAAGGCCCTCCAAAATATTGAGATAAATTGAGATCCCCTATCAGAGATAACTTGACTAGGGAGCCCAGGCAGTCTCACAACACCTTGTAAGAAACTATGAGCCAGTTTTTCCGCAGTAACCTCTCCCTCCATCGGTAAAAAATGCGCTTCTTTAGTAAGAAGATCCACCACAACTAGAATGGTAGTACAACCTTTATCCAGAGGAAGATCAACGATGAAATCCATAGAAATAGTGTGCCAAGGACGAGGAGGAACAGGTAACGGCTCCAATAAACCATGCGGCTTCCCAACTTGACTTTTTGCCTGTGCACAGACTAGACATGTCTTAACAAAGTTCAATGTGTCTTGGCAATTTTTTTCCCACCAAAAGTTCCTTCGAACTAACGCCAGAGTTTTCCTGAAACCAGGATGTCCTGACAAGATGGATTCATGACAGTTTCTCAAAACCTTTTCTCTTAACTCTTCAGTAGGTAAATAAAGCTTGTTGTCAAAAAATGGTAGACCGTCTTTTAAACTTCTGGCTGGATCTAGTCTCACCCACTCCTCCATCTTCTGCAAGGACATATTCTGGCGAACTTCGTTCAAGACGTCCATGCCTTTAATGACTCCAGCTAACAAAAAACGTTCTGGAGCAATAAGAGGTTCTGGCTCCAGAAACTCTCTCACCTCACTTCCAGGAAATTGGCGGGATAAGGCATCAGCTTTTTTGTTCAAACTTCCGGGTTTAAAGGTCACGACAAAATCATAGTCCGCAAAAAATAAGGACCGACGAAGCTGTCGTGGAGACAAAGTTCTTGCAGATTTTAAAAACAATAAGTTTCGATGATCAGCAAGAACCGTTACCATGTGTCTTGCTCCCTTAAGAAAATGTCTCCATTCTTCAAAAGCGGACTTGATTGCTAGCAGCTCACGATCTGATATTGTATAGTTAACTTCCGCTGCAGAAAACTTTCTTGAAAAGAATGCAACTGGATGTAACTGACCAGTAGTTTCAAGTCTTTGTGAAAGTACCGCCCCCAATGCTAAATTTGAAGCGTCCGCCTCCACAAAAAAAGGTTTCGAAAGATCTGGATGTATTAGAATCGGACTAGAAGTAAACCTTTCCTTTAACTCTTGAAAAGCCTTTTCTGCTTCAAGGTCCAAGTTAAATTTCACTCCTTTTTTCAACAGTCACGTTATAGGAGCAACTAGCTGAGAAAATCCTTCGATAAATCTCCTAAAAAAATTTGCAAACCCTAAAAAACTTTGTATTTCCTTAACCTTAGTTGGAGTAGGCCATTCTAGAACTGCTTGAACTTTTTTAGGATTCATTTCTAAACCATTTGGTGAAACTATAAAACCTAAAAACTCCACTGAATCTGTATGGAATTGACTTTTTTCCAGTTTGGCGAACAAATGATTTTCTTGCAACTTTTGTAAAACTAAGCAAACATGTTTCTGATGTTGATCCAAGTTAGAAGAGAAAATCAAAATGTCATTGATGTACACTGTCTTCAGATCACTTTCCTGGTAAACAAAGATCTTCTCCTGACACCCTATAGAGAGTAGCCGCTCAACTGCTAGCGCCTGAAGGATAAAATCCACCAGGCCCAAGACTAAAGCAGGAGCAGCCACTACACACGTCCTCTCAGCTGGGTGTTAGATGATGAAAGGCAAAGAGTGACAGTTTAGAATGTTCATTGTTGTTCTGCAGGGTTCTCATAAGGCCAATCTAAAAGGGATAATAATAATAATAAAGAGATAAAGGAAAAGAAACCTGACAAACAGGCACCCTGAACAGCTGAACATGTCAGAACTGCCAAATGGTGTGTGGAAAGAAGTGGCAGTAGATTTCTTCGGTCCCATTGAAGGGGGGAAATGAGTGATGGACGAGTACTTGCGATTTCCGGAAGCAAAAGTAGTCTCTTCCACCGCGGCTCACCACGTCATCCCTGTACTGGACAGAATCTTCATCGCATACAGCATTCCCAAGCAGGTGAAATCGGACAATGGGCCACCATTCACGAGGCAGGAATTTAAAACTTTCATGGAGTACATGGGGTTCCAACACAGGAAAACAACCCCATGATGGCCACAGGCCAATGGAATGATTGAACATTTCAGGGCCAACATGAAACACTATAAATCTCACACCTAACTGGACAACTATATGAACAGGTGTTACATCAGCTGTTACGAGACTACAGCCACACAGCTCCACCGGAAAGTGCCCGGCAGAGGTTATGTTTGGCCGCAACTTTCGCACTCAACTACCACATCACCAGAGTGCTGCTGGAAGATATGTAGAGGACAAGGATCTCAGAGAGCGGGATGAAGGAGTCAAAGAAAGGATGAAGTGCTATGCAGACACTCAGAGACAGACGAAGCCCTCCACATTAGCAGTGGGGGATGTAGTAGTAGTAAAACAACCTAAGACCAGCAAAAGGGATGCCATATTTCATGAAGACCTTTTAATCATCACAGCGATGAAAGGCTGCATGATCGCTGCTGAAGGAGACCAACGGCATGTGACAAGAAAATCATCCCACTTCAAAAGGCTGGCCGGAGGTATCCAACCAAGGTGAAGCAGTCTGCAGAAGAAGGAAGTCACCCACTCGTCTGATGAATCTTATTATGGAGACACTGATGACTCTGACGGGGTAGAGCCATGTGACCTGGTGTTTGACACCAGACCTGAGCCATTGGAGGTGAGTTACCACCAACCACAAAAGGCAAGAAAAAAGCCACGAAGACTCATTGAAGAAATTGTCAGGAACTGTAGTTTGGACTGAGAGGGCGGGGCACAGGGAGGGAAGTCACGTGGGAGGAAAGGGAAGGGCAGTATGATATGATATGATAGTTTATTTATATAGCGCCTATACACAATGTGTTTCAAAGCGCTTCAAGGCAAGGGAGGGAGGCCATGAACAGTAAGGATGTGAAATTAACTATCGTACTAGGCCTGACGACATTTCAGCAAGAGCTAAGACATAGATAAGGAAGGGAGGGAGGGAGAGAGTGGGAAACAAATGGAAACAGACAGGCTGCTACCGTACTAGTCCGGACGACATTTCAGGTAGAGCCAGAGAAAAACAAAAGGTAAGGGACAGGGGTGCAGAAAGGGAGGGGAGGAACAAACCAAGCGACTATCGTAACATCTTACAAGTTGGAGGCCTGTTGAATAAAGACGTGTTACACTACTGCTCCATCGGAGCGTCTCTTTGCGCTATCGATGCTGAGGGGTGCCCAGCAGTGCCCGCATAGGAGGCCACAGGAGGCCACTGTGAACGAGGCATTCTACATGTGTGAAACTTCATTTCTGTGCATTGGCAAAACCCTGGTTAGGTTAACCTTGTGGTGCCGAGTGAGAACACGATCAGAGAGTACTTTGGTGGAGAACTTAGCAACGCCTGCCTCCATCTATGGAGGTATAGAAATGTACAGCAGATTTATAGTCCACCCTATCAGCCAAATGTATCAGGCACTACCTACCCTCTGCTAGTTGTGCCCCATACTTTAGAAAGAACTCCACAAGTCACTCTCCCTCACTCCCCAGGTGAAATCCTTCAGTGAACAATCGCGATGACTAAACTAAAGACTGTCCGACCGCCCAACTTCACAATTTCCGCCTGCTGAACAAGGCCTCTGAAGGGACGGTGGTACAGGGGGATAATTAGTCCAATAGAAAACACCTACATACTTTATAAAGAGATCCCAATATTTTACACAGGTGTATTTTAGGGAATATATACCAGCTCATACATAAGGGCACTGCATGGCGCATTCGAGTTCCTTGTCCTTATAAAGGCAGTTGGCCAGCATTTATTTTATTGACAAAGTTTCTTGTTGACTTGAAATACCTGAATATGTAACGGAAGGCAGATTAAACCACAAACAGCCACACATGCTTGGAAGTGTATATACAAAGCAGCTCTGACAATGAGAGCAACAGGACACAGAGAGATAGATATAGATAGATAAGCTAGATGGATACAATAGGAAACTTGGACCAGCATTCATAAGTATATATGTTGATCTCTGTGGCACCAAATAGAGGTCTGCTTCTCACGACAGTCCATTCATTCCTCCTCACTCAACTCAAAATCACATTACCAAGTGCAGAGAAATGCATGGAAAACCTGCCTTATCAAAACCAGGCAGCAGAAGAATGCAGCCCAAAGCCAGTGGAGAGTTAGAGATTGGATTTTAGGAAGAGGCCTAGGGGGTGCAAAGGAGAACTGGGAGTGGAGGATGCTGCAGCACGGAAATAATGCAAGTAATTTGAAAAAGGAATGGTGGCGCTCAGTACAGTTTGTGACCACCAGTTTAGGGACTGTGGCTAGAAAGGCTTTTCTATTTGCCATAACACTATATTGCCACCACTGTCTTTTCCCTGCCCCCAGCATCCCCCACTCCCTGTACTCTTTTGCAGCAACCACCTAGGTGGGTGTATATGTATACAAGTCTATGGTGTGAAACATGGGTTGGAGACCTGTGAGTCTGGCGTTAAACACGTAATAGTAATGTATGTAAATATGTTCTATGTAAAGCACTTTAGATTAAAGCGCTATATACAAAACAAATTATTATTTTACAAATCAGCAATAATAACAATACATTCAGATAAGTTGCATCATTTGTCTACTGAGGGGAATCATAATGGGTGTTAGGAAAGATTTCCATGTATGGGTAATTTTTCCTCCAGTTGTGAACCCCCAACTTTTTACTTTTGTCTGAACACCCTATCCTAACTTTCTCCAGTGGAGCCCAACCTTCTGCTGTACGCCGCTGGGCTTTTGTTATGGGGACATGCCCTTCATACTGTCAGTACTGGGAGCCTTTGTTTCCGTTAGTCTTTCACTTTGTTGTCATTTGTTGGTAACATTTTATCAGTACACAATGTACCTTACAGTACAGTGAGCTTGGGTCTCTTTTTCATTTTTAAGGCCCTAGAGAGCCTCGAAGGATTTTTGGTGATTTTTGGTGAATGTACAAGTGCGTCCAGGACAGAGCTGGTGGCAGCAATTACTTTTAAAGCATTTTTGACCTTTTTCTATGATCCAAACTGCGTGCATCACAATTGCCCCAGGACAGTGGCCAGTATCTAAAATGGGCATGCCATGAGGTCCTTTGTTCTGTCCTTTGGCCATTTTGTCCCTTTGCCTTCCCCAAGTTGAGCAGACTCGGAAAATTCCTTATTTGGTCATGCAGACCCCCGCACAAACCAAAGATGTCGCAGGCTTCTGCATGCCCTGTGTGTGTGCACCCAGGATGTGGGCTGGAGCTGTCTAGTTCCAATACACATCCTGGGTGCAAGGATGTCTGGTGTGCTGGGATGACTAGGACCACCGTAGTCCGTGATTGGTCCATGTCTGGGATGGTTGAATGTGAGCAGATCTCCTATTGGTTTCTCATTGTTTTGTCGCGAAGGAAATTCTGGATAAGAGAAGGCACTCCAGATCTATTCCAGATCGATCTTCTGAGTTCACACTGAACTCAGTAAAGGAGCCAATTATCCTGAACCAAAGAAGCAGATCTGTGGAACCGCTGGTGACCCGCTGGAAGGTCTGGCACCCTGACCCAGCTGTTGTCCCGTTGGAGTCCCTGTTTCTCATCGATCATAGAAGGCATGCAAGGGCACTTCGACCCATTGGAGTAGTGGGACTAACTACTCTCGGCACCTCCTGCTTAACCTGCAAGTGAGCCTTTTCAGAAGTGTACCTGGACCGCCCAGTGAACTGACCAGCTCATACAGGAACTTTGCCTTGAAACCGCTTTCTCGAGTTTGGACCGGAGACTTAGGGAACCGTAAGCTCTTGGTAGAAGGCACCCTCTCACAGAGTTTCGTACACCTAGCATTCCTAGGTCTGGAATTAGGAGAGTCTGCCTTAACCCGAGCATATGCGATACCCGTATCTCCACGCTGTGTTGCAGAGCTTCGTGGGTGCCTTGCTGCTGTGCCTCCCCCTCCCTGTGCCCTAAAACGAGCTGCAATGGAACTGGCCCAATCCTTCCACGAGAAGCGGAGAAATCACCACTGTCCCGCCATGGACTGAAGTCCCGGAACGCAGCCCATGAAAGCAGGAGAGACGTGCAACTGCTGAACTGAGACCTGCAAGGAACTGGACTTGACTAGTGAAGTTTGGTCCGAAGTGCGTCGAGGGTCGGTGAGTACTTGCATCACTTACCGGTGGCCCCTGGCGCATCCATAGACTGTTACGCACGAGGGCCCCCCCCCCAAGGGCCACTCTCCTTTCTTAGGGCAGCCTGTGCTACCATCCTATTCCCGATTTCTGGAAATTGCTCTGCCCTCTTTTGGAGACCCTCCATAATTAGTGGAACTCTATTCTTCATCGCTTTACCCCCATTCCTGTGACACTACAGCCCCTTGAAGAGACCCCTTGTGTACTTTAACGCACAATTGAACGCTGCGGTGCTGAACTTACTTTTGGGCACAACACTCCACAATTTGTAGGGATTGGACTGCCTGTTAGTGAGAGTTGAGACTCTTGAAGAATTGCCTAAAGTATATTTCCACTGCCTGACCCTCTTCTGTTACAGGTTGTGGATCTGCCCTTGTTTAATATTCATTTTGGCCAATAGTTACAGTATATATGTTTCCTAGTAAAGTGTTGTGTTGGTGTTGTTAATATTGCTGTGGTTTCACTTTGTGTTTCATTTAAAAGGCCTTTAATAAATGTATGTGTATTTTCGATATATACACCTGACAGAGTAATTTGTGGTGTTGTTTACTGTGTGTGCTCATTGTGGACATTCAATCACCCTCACCCCTTATGAGACCTAGTCTTGGCCGCCACCAATGCTACCTTGATTGGACGGGCTTGTACAGAAGGTTACCCTGTTCCAAGAAACTAGGCTATCCTTCTGAACCTCTACCCACCAGGTCAGAGTTCAGAAATCCATCTTAACAATGGGTTCATGAAATGTGCTCTGTTATGTTATAAAGCTTTTATACTGTGTCAATAACCATTGTCATGTTCTTATGGTGCGGGCACCTTGTCCGAGAAATTGCAGTATTGTGCCTTCCTAGTCTTTGGAGGAAGAAGAAAAGAAAAAGGGCCAAGAGACGGAGTACAGGGAAGCAGCAATAGGAAAGAGACGCACAGAACTAGCAACTTGGGAAGATCCAATGGGGTTTAAGAAAAGGGAAAGTGACTGGTACGTAATGGTAAACAGAGGATCAAATAAAAAGCTGATCATGAAAGAGGGAAAATAAGAAACCTTGTGGTGATGAACATTTTCCCAGTGATGGCGGTTTATATTTTTTTAGACGGAAGTATTAGAATTATTTAAAACATGGTTGAGTTATGGCCCTGCCTTATGCCCGGGAAGTCCTTGAAGTGCGGATGCTAGATTTCTCAAGGAGCTTTTTTTAGGCACCCCTTGAAAACCACAAAAAACATAATCTGTGATTACCAAGCCAACTGGCAGAAGTTACAGAGCCAAAGACTGGCTGTGTAAAGAGGGTCAATGCCGGGAAATCATAGTGGACATAGGGAATAGGGAGAGGAAGTGAAAACGCCCGGTATTACACAAATTGACCTTTTACAATTGACCTTTTGTCCTAATTGACCTAATTATAGTGGTCCTAATTGAGCTTCTGCACAAATTACCTTTATATTATTTTAGTTATTTTATATATATATATATTGGGTTGGTTTTGGGTTATAAATAATATAAGGGGATTGGGTGGGGTCATTTCTTCTACCAGTAGGTTGGACCTCTAGAAAGAAATCATAAGTGCCATACTTATTCACATTCTAGGATGGACGTAATTTTTCCACCTCTAACCTGCCAAGCCATTCCTCCGGCTAGTAAACAGGTGGAGGGTAACACTTACAACCTTTTCTTCCCTCAGACCTACCACATACCCGATAGGGACAAAATAATCATCTGCATAGAGCGTAAGGTAAAAATTCCAGCCCGCTCAGTTATCTATCTGATGCCCCTGACTGAAAGTAGATGTAACAGGAGATTAAAGGTGTTACCTGTGCTGTTCAGTGGAGAAGATATCAAAATCGTCCTTTTGAATTTTTTGCACAATCTTGTACAAATTAAGAGGGGCGAGTTAGGAGGACTCTTGGCACATGAAACCCCATATGAACCTTTATCACAGTATGGCATGTGGAAGGGAGATGAAGGAAACCCAGGAAAACAACATGATGGGAAGTAGGACCCAGACATTTTCCTGCATGACTCAAAGCTAGAAGCAGAGAAAAATGCAGATTCTAGTTACAACCGGACAGAGTCAAAACTATTAACGGAAAAGAGCAAAGGTCTGGATTCCTGTCACGTCTTGATGTCCCAGTTGAACTAGAGACGGTTCATAGTGATAATACCGAATCAAAAAATCTCGAAAACAAAAATCTCGAATACAAAAGGCCGAAAAAAAAAATATCGAATTTTTTTTTCAATGTGTTTTTTTCCAAAATGGGGGGGTTCCCCCCCAACCCCCCTTTTTTTCATTTTTTTTTTATTTTACCCCTTTTTTTTACTTACCTGACCCCAAAAACATATATAAATAAATAAATAAAAAATTCGATATTTTTTTTTCGAGATTTTTGTTTCGGGCTTTTTGTCATTCGAGATTTTGTTTTTGAGATTTTGACTGACCACCAGGTAGGACAGGATTGGCTCGCATAGAACCTCAGCAGCTCTAGAAGGAACAGAATAGAGATCAATGCATTGATACTGTCTGTCACTTAGGCAATTAACTTATTAGACGAGTCACATACCTGAAATGGGCATACGTAGGTTTTAAAAAGGAAGAAGCTGAATGTGTATTGCCCGTCGGCACTAGGACCGAAGAGAAGACAGATGGCAAAGTCTTAGGGATGGGGAGCCGTAATGTCCAATCCAGTTCCAGAACAAACAGGAAGGTCGAATCCAGGCCAGAAACAAAGTTTCAAAAATGGTCCAAGTCACCAAAATGCAAGGCAATCCAAAAAAGAGTTCCAGGGATGCAAGTCCAAAGTTCCAAAAAACAGAAAAGACAAAAAGTTCAACAAAAATCAAATGGCAATCCACAAGGCAATCCAAAATGTTAATCCAGGAGTCAAAGGCCAGGTGCAAGGATGTTGAACAAGAACAACAGACAGCGAAGCAAGCCAAACGCTACTACAGCTGAGAAGCATTGACAGCTGTTGGGCGGCGGCTTAAACAGTGTAAAATTTCATCTCCGGGCTGCGACATACTGCTGTCACGTGAGGGGGGGGGGTCATGATCCCGTGACCAGCCTTACCCTTTTGGTGCTGCGGTGCTGGCTGGTGTCGCTGGGCTGCATCGGCCAATAGCCATGGCAACCGCCAACAGGGCTCCAATGTATGGAAGCAGCGCGGTCCTCCAGGGACTACAGGAAAGCCACAGTGGGCCGGGACAGGGTGCCAGGTACATGCACAACAATTCCCCAATATTATGCTAGATCCCTCTTCTCTTGAAAACTGAAAATTGTGACCCTCCTGAAACTACGGTCACTCCATTATCTTCACCCAAATATGGTAGAATCGCTGAACAGCCAGTAGAGGCCTTTTTAGTCAGGATAGCCAACAAGGATAATAACTTTCCTGATTCCCCACCAACTAGAAAAGTCTCCTATCCTTACGAGACAGAAAGCTGTGAAGTTTCCCAGTCCAAAAATATTCTGGTCTTTACATTGGTCAATACTCCCACTACATCCGAGAAGGATAGATATTCCCCTGAGGAAGATACCCTATCAAGGTCATCCACTACCCCTGATGATAAGGAGACCCTCGAAGTAGAAGGAGACGATGTGTAGACTCCCTTGATAGAAGCAGAAAGTGAAGATGAACCCGATTCCTCATGGGTGGAATTTGGATTCCCTGTCGGATACCGACCCCAAAACAGGAGTGTTTTTCTTGTGGGAAACTGGGTCATCCCACAAAACTTTGTCCACTCAACAAACTGGAAAGCTCTACCTTACCATCAGAGCATAAATTAGGAAGGAGAAACAAACGAACCGCAGGTTTTCCTATTTAAATATTATGTATGCCCATTCTATCAAATCAGCATCTGTTGAGAAATCTGATATCATGCTTTGTGCAGGGGAGAAAAATAATTATCGACCCTCACTGGTACTACAGGGAAAGAAAATATGGGCCCAGTTGGACACAGGAAGTAAAGGGTCTGCTGTAAAAACTGCTCTTCTTCCTCCAAGTTGGGAAATCTTGGGCCAGAGAAGTGTAGGGTGTTTTCATGGACAGGCTTCGACCAAACTCACGGTTACCATGTTATGGATTGAAATGTTATTAGTAGTGTTATTGTTACTTTACCTTCCCACTCAGATGGTTTTGGGTAGTGACGTCCCATATTTTGATGAGTTGATTCTTTGGGTGGGTCAGCTAAAAGTAAAAAACATTTTGATGAAAGAAAGAATAAGAAATTTTCATCTTACTCTCCCCATAAATCTTGGGAACAAGAAGAGAAATTTTCAGAAGATCCAATATGGAATGGGGAAGCCCAAAAACCCACTTTGAATGTGTGGGAGAAAATTAACCTGGAATGGGAGACCAGGTCTTTAGGGGAAGGGTATGTGATGAATCCTGCCGACTCCTCACAGAATCCCAGCCTAAAGTCTCCTTCCATGTGGCCAGGGGAAGGCAGCCGCTACCTGATCCTGACCGTGGGGGTGGTAGTAGCCGGATGAATCACATGGGAGGGGAAGGCAATCAAGGGAATGTGAGGACTCTGTCAGAGAAAATGCAATATCATCTCCCGCAGACGAGGGTTTCCTAATACCTGACTATCTGATGGCTTACTGCCATCGTACTACTTTCCATGGCAAACTTCCTTTAAACATAATAGTGTGAAAACCCTTTTGATAAACATGGAGCTAAAAATCTAGGAATGAATACTACTTCTGATTATCATAATTCGACTTTCTTTAAAAACTTTCTTTAAAAACGTCCCCTCAGTGTACATTTCATAAATCATTAAAACTGAGAAACTTGAATAAACTTCAACAAAATAGGAGCATTTTGGACTTCAAGTCTCATAATGCTCTAGGTACTGGGACAAGGAAGAGGGGCTCAGAGGTGCAGAACTGCAGTCTGCAGTGTAGTGGTTCGGATGACCTACACCTGAGTGGGACTTTCAAATATTTAAAGCCACTTCAGGTGCAGGCCATCAGAAGAAAAAGCAGAATAAATGAGAAGCAGTCGAAGCAGCACTTTGTAGAAGGTGCAGGAGACAAAGCTGCAGCTGATGTGAAAGCGGGGTGCTGTGTAAACGCTGTGGCAGAAGTCGAGAATGCTGTGAAGTGAAAACAGTGCGCAGTGGGAAGCAGTAAATAAACTGGCTGCCCAGAAGGAGAGAGAAACTTTCCCAGTCCTGCGTGTTGCTCCATTGTGTGGCGCTCACTGGAGCATACTCAGAGCGAAGGTTGCTCCACCTGTGGGAGGCGAGAAACATAGAAACATTGCCCGAGCTGTCAAACACCTGGGGTTCCCTGCTGAGAGCAGGAATGCAATCAGCGGGCCCAGAGGAGAGGCTGGCTAAGACAGATAAGTTGGCCGTACTTAGGTGACACTGGGATGCTCCTAGCCAGTCAGCTGGCTCAGCAGTAGGATTTTGAATACCAGACTGATGAAAAGAAAGCTTTTGAATACCAAAGTAATGCATTAAGGCGATTTGGGTGCAATTCTCACTTTAAGAGGCAGAGTGAAAAGAACTATTGTAACCAACATTATCTAAGCCAAGAGTGGACAGTATGTAAACAAGGTGAAATAGAACATTGTAACCACCATTACCAAACCAAAAGGGAACAATATTCAAACTAAGTAAAAGCGATTCACAGAAAGGAAGATTACTGTTAGAAAGAAACTGTACAAAGCATTGCCGAAGCCAAAGAAAGGCAAACAAAGGAAAGCAAAGTTGGCAGAACAGAAACAATCTTTGTGATAACTATCAAGGGGGAAGAGAATTATAATCTGCATTGCCAGGGGCAAGTGAATCAGTATGTAATACATTATTAATGCCTGCAAAAAGTGTTGACTTTCTCGACTGTGGATCGGATTAAAGTGTGCAACGTTTTGAAGCAAGCCTTACCACGAAGTACTGATATTAGTTGCAGGAGTTTTGTCCTGGCAGGCGAGTAGACCTGGAAGGGAAACTTAGTGGTGGTTAGTCCTGGCAGGCGAGTGGACCAGCAAGAAGTTGAAGTATTACAATGTGGTAGAAGGTTGTGGCAGATCAAAAAGAGTACATTGGTTGGTGAACTTTGAAGAACTATTGTGAAATCATCCTTATGACAATTGTGTTGCATAAGAAGAAATGTGTTTGGTTTATCAAACAGCAGTTCGTTGACACTTTGAACATTGTCTTGAAGAGTGGGAAAACCTATTGCACAGTACAATAATTGTGTTGCCAAGTGAAGAACCTGCGGAAGGAACAGAACCTGTACTATACTTTGAGTGGAACTTCAAAATTGAAAGAAATTGCTTACTTTTGACTTTTAGTTGGAAACATTCTGAACATATCCAAGGGAGGGGGATTCAACCCTGGATACAAGGATTTATGTTTATTCTTTCTCTATGTGCATCTAAATGTTATTTTGTGAAACTTGGACAGCCACATAACGCTTTTACGATTTTGTTGTATAAATGAGTGTGAAGGACAGAGATCTTTGAACGTTAGGTCCGTTTTCATTCGCTTTTGGTTTTGTTAGGTTAGGGGGAGTTAGGCGTTTGTCTCACCCTTACTGTTCAATTAAATGGCTAATTGTGAGAAAACTCTACTTGTTCGTCTCACATTTATGACCCCCTTACATAGTGAGGAGGAGAAAAGGAGCTTGATTTAAAAAGAGACGGTCAGGAGGAGGACAGGGAAGGGAATAGAGGAGAGAAAAAAGAGAAGGGGAGTAAGGAAGAAAACTAGAGGTAAAAAGAGGGAGAGGCAGAGGTAGTAAAAAGGTGGAAAGTTGAAGTAAAGGAATGACTTGTGCTGGGTGAGATGAGGAGTCCATGAAAAATGAAAGTGCTTGTACATTAGTAGAGTGTGAAAGAACCCACAAACCCCACCTAAAAAAGGAAGAAAAAACAGCTTGGCCCAATACCCCAATTGAAGCATAAGAGTCTGGCACAGGGTCCCAGTAAAGACAACCCAAGGATCTAAGTGTGGTAGTGCCAGGTTTGGCGAAACACAAGAAACCAGCTACAGGATATCCTAACCAATACAGTGATGACCAAGGAAGAGTCTGCTAAGTTTATCAAGAAAACCTCTATCGAACAGCCAAGAAAGAACTGTAGGGACACTTAAAATCCTAGAGACTGTCTTTTTGCCAAGAAGGCTGAACTATAGAAGACAGGGAGGAAAAGAGAGAGGGCCACATCTTTAGAGAAGTTGAAACCTTGTTGTATGCTTTACTAGAAATGTCCACCCTTTGATCTCAGTGTCACTGAATCCCCTTTTTTCTGTTTCTAAAAGTGAAAGCCCTTTGACCTTTCCTGACAATGTGTCATCGGTTGATCCCTGCCCAGGACAGTGCACAAAACAAAATGTTTCTGTTTTATATTTTAATGCGGACTGGCGGTTGTGACTAAAACACACATTCCTAGAAACACACACAGACACACACACACACACACAAATAGACCTTCAGGCGGAGTTCCTTAATTTACATACTGGAACGAAGAGAAATTAACCTGCCCCATGGCGATGAACGACAAAATATTTACCAGTGCTTTCTGTAAAATCATGCATGTCACCATAAGCACACTTCATATTTGGTGCAATTCTGCCACTCAAAGGCCAGCCATGCAAAGTCAAACTTTTATTTGACATTTACTGCAGTAACCTTCTGGACAAACCAGACCAATCATGGTAGCTTGGCAGGTGGTCAAGACTAAGTCTCGGGAGAGGTGAGAGTGATCAGAAGCCCAGAATGAGCACACACAGTAAAACTCCACAGAATACACTAAGACAAGTGTATATAGAAAATACATATACATTTATTATACGCCTTAATTAAACATGAATACAACAAAGTAATATCAAACAGTTACCACACAGGCCTTTCACTATGTACCATGTAAACAATTATGTTTCACCTAATGCAGTAAAGGGGGAAACACAACCACAACCTGCAACAGAAGGGTAAGTTAACACAAATATAGCATTGGGCAGTTCTTCAGAGTGGATCCCTAATTTAAGCAGTCCAGCCCTACGGAGTGGAGAGACTAATGCTCAAATGTACAGCAGTGAGGTGAAAATGTGCGGTGATGCATATGAGAGAAAGCGGGTCCTCTTCAGGGAGCTGTAGCCGTTCAGGAAGGGGCTTGAGGTGATGAGGAACAGTGTCCTACTATTTGAGGAGGGTCTACCCTTGCAGGCAGAGTGACTTTCGAGTTTCGGGAATAGCCAGGGAGAGCGGGCTAGCCCAGCTAAAGTGAGTATCTTTTTAGGGATTCTTGTGTGTAAAGAGCAATGGCTGTGCCAGGGGGCCACTGGTAAGTGATGCAAGTACTCACCGACCCTCGACACAGTCCAGGCCAATCTTTGCCAGTCTAGGCCAGGTCGCTGGTAGGTTTAACTGCTGTAGTTACACGATGCATCGGCTCTGAACGGCTGTGGGACGATTGTCCATGGTGGGACAGTAGCCTTTTCTCAGCTCTCGATGAAGAAAAGAGGAGAGTTCCAGTGCAGCACGTCTCAGGGCACACAGAGGCAGGTATGCAAGGCTCCTACAACGACTGTCACCACAGCAGGGCGACACAGCAAATGCACTCTCTTAAACTATGACCCAGAGGTGCTAGGACTATGAAATTTGGCGGGAGAGGCCACAGGACCACAAGCTGGCGATTTCTTAAGTCTTGAGTGTCAACTCAGGACGGCGGCGCTCCTAGGCGAAACCCCCGGGTTTCAGCTGGTCAGTTCACTAGATGGCCCAGGAGCACTTGCGAAGACGTTCTATTTGAGGGTTATCAGGAGATGCAGAGAGTAGTTGTTGCCACTACTCCAAAGGGTCGAAGCGCCCTTTCAGGCCTTCAGTGATCAATGCAAAAAACAGGGGTCCAACAGGACAACAGCTGCTCAGGGTGCCAAACCTTCCAGCACATCCCTGGCAGTTCCACAGGTCGGCATTAGCATTTCAGGATACTTGGGCTCCTTCTGTAGTTCGGTGTGAACTTCAGGTGATCGACCTGGAATTAATGCAGAGCCCCTTCTCTTATCCAAGATTCGTTTCGCACTCAATTCTGCGATAACGAATCGAAGGGCTGCTCTCTTGCATTAACGCCACGTTTGTGCCAATCACAGCCACAGTGGTTCCAGTCATTCAGGCATACCAGACATAATGGAACCAGTAGTGTGAATTGGGCCGACATTCCCAATCCTCTTCCTGGGCACTGTAAGGAACTCATGGTGGCAACAGTAAAGACAGACACACGTGATCATAGTTCATGGGTGTTAATTAAACTGTATACAGGTTGGAAAACGCCTAATCTAAACCTAAATCTAAGATGGGAGCAAGCGTCGACCATCAAATGAAGAATAAGGCAGTCCTAGTGGCATTGTGTCAAATAAAAAGGGCCTATACAAAGAAAACGATTGCCAAACCTTACAACTAGTACAAAAAGGGTGTGGGATAGTTTTCAAGGAAGAAAGAAGTGTTCATAAATAATATGTCAGCATGCAGTAGCCTGGTCCTTCCTTCCCCACGTTTTTAGCACGGGGTAAGGTGGGATTTTGGAGCACAGCACACACTCAAGCTTCCTCAGCACGAGTCGACAGTTCTGTTCCAGTTTATCAGGAGCCTCGATGGCCAAGTCTTCTTCCCCTTGAAAGTCTCTCACCTTCGCGGGCCTGATGTGTTAAAATAACAAAATAAAGGTTCCTTCAACAAAATGAAAGTTTGTCTCCTGATTTTACTTATGGTGAGGGTTCTTCCCACCTGGGTCCCCTTCTTCCAGGCATTGACCTTTGTTCCTCGTGATGTTGGGTGTTGGCTTTTCACTCCTAGGATCTCCCTCTTCCGCGCTTGGATTCACAGACAGTTCCTTTCAATATCAAGGCCTTCAGTGGTTGTGGTTTCCTGGTCCCAAGGGCCTGATAGGTTTACGAAGAAAAGAACTAACTAACAAACACAAAGTCCTGTCTCACATATTTCTCGGGTGATGGATCCCCTGGGTCCCCCTCTTCCGGGCGCAGACCCCCTTTCTGCTTTCAGCCTTCCTGCACCGGGTTCACTATGGCTTTTATCGGGTGATATATTCACCCCTGGGTCCCCCTCTTCCGGGGTCAGTCTTGCCAACTTTACATTCACTTTCAATGTTCACGGGAATCACTTCCCTTACTTTCTCATATGGCAGGATTCACTTCCCTTGCTTTCGTTATAGTTCTTAGGTCATAGGCTTTCGACTGTATAGGGATTTTGCTTGACCTCGTGTATGACCACTTTGACCTATCTTGGAGGCTCTCCTACGGCATTCTGGTATCTGTAGTTTCACTCAGATGGGGATCGACCAGAGTTTCTCAGAGCAGTACCCACATGGTGCCAGTTCCACTCTGCAGCTGGTCTCCCCTTTGTAATATCAC
Source organism: Ambystoma mexicanum (assembly GCF_040938575.1). Taxonomy (NCBI): domain Eukaryota; kingdom Metazoa; phylum Chordata; class Amphibia; order Caudata; family Ambystomatidae; genus Ambystoma; species Ambystoma mexicanum. The sequence goes on from NC_090938.1 coordinate 72,532,487, forward strand.
AGTTCTCACTTTGCCACTTTGCGTCTTTCATTCACCACAGCCCGGCTCTTATCGGTTCTCCCCTTGACTCACCAGCTGTGATGAACGGCTTAGCTTTCATCTTTACTGAAGTTAAGGCCATTACCACGGAAGCAGAAGTCTCCATCGCTCTGGCTTATCAGCTTTTATACGCTCAGTGTACCGTTGACATCTGTTGCAACACACTTGGGCTATTGTTCTCGGTCTTAAGTTTCTTTCAGCGGAGGGTTCGCAGGGTTTGGTCGAAAAGGGCAAGGTTGTGTCTCTCCTTGTTAGCCTTTCGATATTTGCCACCTTTCTCATCCTTTTCAACTGCCGGGTCTGGATAGCTGTCTCGCCATGCAGTCTGCCTTGCTCGTACTGTGCTCTCTTGCTGCACCTTTAGTCCCGGTCAGGTTGGGAAAGGGCCGTCAGGTGTGCGTGATTCTCATCAATTGCCTGACTTCGCCTCACCCTTGTATTGGGACATGTCAGATAAACAGCCCTGTTGCTCTGTTTTCAGTCCATTGTGCGAAAGTGTTTGTGTTAGGAAAAGGCCGGGGCAGGGTTTTCGAATGTCCTATAGGGTAGGAGGGGGAAGAGGTAATGAAGGAAGGGGGATACCCCGTCTCATCCATCGGTGTCCCACTCTCACTCCCAGATGACCCCCATCCAGGTGATCCTCCCTCACTAATCCACCCGAAGGAACTGGATCCAATAGCGATGGCCGTGTCCTGGTCACCTGAATGGAAGATCCCCGGGGACTAGCTAGGGAGACACCTTCAGGTTTCTCACAGCACACGTGACATACAGGAGCACGCGAAAGATGCGGTTTTTGCAGGATGCTGCATGCCCAAATAAGGAATTTGAGGGTCGGCTCGACCTGGGGGGAAGGCAAAGGGACAAAACTGCCAAAGGACAGAACAAAAAGACTTTGTGGCATGGCCATTTTCGGCACTGGCCAGAGTCTTGAGCCAAACATGCTAAGCGTGATATGGTTCATTATAAAGAAGTCAAAATACTATAAAAGTAAACTGCTGCCCCAGTTTGTCCTAGGCACACTTGTACAATTACCAGAAAATCCTTAGAGGGTGTCTAGGACCATAAAACAAAAGGACACCTATGCGCAGTACTGTAAGGTAATTGGCACATAGATAAAAAGTTACCAAGAAATAACAACATAGACAAAGACTAAGGGAAACATAGTTTCCCCAATGCTGACAGTCTGAAGGAAGAGTCAGTTTCCCCATAACAGATGAGCAAAAGCCTAGAGGAGCGCAGCAGAAGACTATGCGCCACTGGAAAATTCAGGTTAGGTTAGCAAAACAAAAATGTTTGGGGGGGGGGGGTTTAATGGAGGGAACATTGCACCTAAGGGAATTCTTTCCTAACCACGATGAATTTATAATAAGCCCCTAAGTCTTTGACCTTGCATGACAAAAACTATTATTGAGCAACATTTTGGGGAAAGTGAACGCTTCTTTCTGGTGATCTTTAATGAACCTTTTTCTTTTTGAAACCAGAATAACTATTTGGTGAGATATCTAACTTAAGCCTGACGCACATGGCGCTGACTTAACTTTCTGTGGTGCTCTAAACGTGGTAGGGATAGGTAATAAGTAGGTTTTCGACAGAGGACAGATATCCCGCGGTGACTGAATAGGAATATCTGCAGGAGGGATTTAACCCGTGAAGTGATGAGGAACCAACCGAAGAATTGAAAATACGTAAGGATGTAATGAAGGAGTGTAATACCACAATTGCCCAGATTTGAAAAAAGGCACACAGGAGAATAATTTAAGAATAAAATAACAGTACAAGTTTGAAAGAATTCTGTGGTGCTGGTACTTTTTGTGAGAGACTGTTATGTCATGTTATGTTAAAGGTACTTATATAGCGCACTGTCACCAATGGAATTGGTCCCCAGGCGCTCTGGTGGTTCTGTAAACAGGAAGGATGGGTATGGTTAGTCTGGAGGAGGGGAGCAGAAGAATGGGAGAAGTGATGTGCTGTTGGCAGCTTCAGCTCGGTATACACCAAGTGCTGTGCTTTGGTGTTAGTTAGGGATCAGGCGAGACCTCGAGTGCTGTAGGTGATGTTTATGTGTTGTTGATGCGGTGTGGTAAAGTGTGTGTGGATTGCTGGGAGAGAGATTGTTGTGTGGCTTTGTGTGGTTTAGGGATGCAGAAGGTTGAGGGTTGGGTTAGTGGGGGGTCTGTGTCCTGATTCAGGTACTTTCTGATTCCGTTAGAGTTGTATCCCTGTGGGTTGGGTTGATGCTGGTTCCTCATGGGCCGATTCGCTTTGTCGGTGCTTCGCTGACCCCGCTGTATCATAGTGAGTATTGTTTGGATGGATAGGTGCGTCTGAACCTTTCTTCTGGTGTGGGACTGGGTTGGTAATATCTCTATTCTCTTGTTATCTGGTGTGACACTGGTCAGTTGAGGTTTGAATGGTTCAGTGTCGGAGTGGTGTTGATGTGGTGTTCTAGTGCTTCCTTCTTGGTGAGCCTGTGTATTCAGTTGTGCGTTTCCTCTTGTCATAACTGTCTTTCCGTTGGTTCATTGGTTTCTGTCGGGTGAACATCCTTGGGGATCTTGTTAGTTGTAGTTTTTGTGATGGGGCATTGTGCTTCCCGCTGTTTGGTCGCTGGACAGTGTGTAATGATGAAGCGTTCTGTTTCTCACCCATCGGGTAGGGTGCTTGTGGTGTAGAGCTTAATTTCCCCCTCTGTCTATTGTCCTTAAGGTCTGTTGGGAATGGCTATGGTATACGGTCATGATCCTCTTGATGATTCGTCCTAGTGTTTCTGTCTTTGTCTTGCTATTTATACGGTCTTTGGTTGTATTGCGGCTGTCTCCCGGTTAGTCGTTTAGTATCTTGTGGGATATTTTCCTGGGGGGGTTTCCCCCATTGGTGTCTTGGTGCGGATCAAGGTCTCATAGTTGTGTGCGTGCCCCTGTGGCTGTTATTTCTAGTTCCCACGTGAAGAGCCAGGTTTTGAATAATTTCCTGAATAGTAGGTGGTTTCTTGTGTTACGTATGTACTTTGGAAGGTTGTTCCAGGTTTTTGGGGCTTGGTGAGAGAAGGAGGATCCTCCAAGTTTTCTTTTGTTGTAGGGTTTCAATTCCAGGCAGATGTCAATGCTTGATCTGAGCGTTCTTGTTGGTTGGTATAGACGCATTTTGTCACTGAAGAACTCAGCGCCTTCTTTGTGTACCGCTCTGTGCGTGATGCACATTGTTTTGAATTTTATCCTTTGTTTTATTGGTAGCCAATGTAGTGTTTTCAGTGCCGGTGTGGTGTGTTCTCTCCGAGGTCGTTTCAGAAGCAGTCTGGCTGCCACGTTTTGAATGTGTTGTAGTTTTTTTAAAAGTCGTTCCAGCATGCCATTGTCAGCTCATAACCGAATCCAAATGATTTCATATACACAGCCAAACATGAACCAGAGCGATTCTCATCACACTGCCCAAAATGTAATTTCATGGTGGTATTTACATTGCTGTGCCCAAGTTGATTCTAGGTGTTTTCCAACACTGTGCCAAAGTTGAATCAGTGTTTTTCCATTGCTGTGGCAAACGTTTATTCTAGGTGGTTCTTTATTTCATTGTCAAAAACGGAATCTAACTGGTGTTCATTACTCAGAAATAGTTTAATCTACTTCCGCTTGACAGTTCTACCAAAGTTGAATGCAACTGTCTCCCATTGCCCTGTCAAGTCTAAAGAATATCACTGCGTGCAGAAAAGAGATCCTTTGTATGCATTTGCATTGTGTTCATTACACAAACAAATGAGAATTTGGGTAAACATTTTGTCGCTGTTCAATGTTGTCTTCCAGGGGCACTCAGAGGTTGTAAGGGGCGTAGTTTTCACTCATCACCCTATCATGCCCGCCCCGGACATGCCACACCCCACACCTCTCCTCCCCCACCCTATTTTCTCCCCTCACAGAGCCCGCCCACCCTGTGCACCCCAGATTCCACTAACAATAAGGCAACTCGGGCAGCTCACTGGTGCCTGACCACTTGCGACAAGTCAAGGATGAAGACATACAAAAAAATAGAACACTGTTGTCTAGTCTGGCACAAAAAATATTTTGTTTGAGTAAGTGATCAAACAGGGATGATCAATATAGATGTTGACTTTACTTTGTTACTGTGTTCAATAGATATATTGCAGGTGGAGAACTGGTTGTCCATATCTCTCACGCATGCGGCACTAAGAATATCAAATGAATATTGTAGTTAAAGGGCGCAGGGTTTCAGCAAGGTGATATCAATACAACCCCAACCATAATAAACACAATTGTTTAAATAAAGGTCTTTAGCCGCAAACATGCCACCTTTGTGTCATCCTCCTTTTTCTATACCCTTGCATACCCCTAAAATGTCCTCAAGGAGTCTGACTCCTTTTTCTGGTCCGCCACATATGGTGTCAGTAGTGGGATGTCTATCCAGTGGTAGACGTTGGGGACCCATGCTATTTACCAAAGTAGTCACTAAGGCCAAGGCTCCCGCAGTAGCAACCCCAAAGTTTACTGGATTTGGTTTACATAGCATAAAGGAAATCAACATACCCTTTATTTTATTTATTTATGTCATTTGGTTATACGCCCAAACCCTCTGGTATCGCGGCGTAGGTTTGAAGCATATTTACAATCTTAATGGTTGAACAAAACAAGAATACTGACAGGTTTCAAGAATACTTACAATCTTAATGGTTAAACAAGCAGTCATAAAGCAAGGAACAAAGTCTTACATGAATACATAGGGTTACATGGTGAGGAACTTAACAATGGTTGCTAGTAGAGGTACAAAATAACCGTGTGGAGAAGTGTATGTGGACAATACCGGCCAGCTATGAGGATAAATGAGGTAGTGGCAATGGCCAGCATATATCAGATAGGTACCTGGTGTCAGATTAGAATTTGTTGAAAAGCCAGGCTTTTAGTAATTCCTTACATTTTGGGTGGGAGGGCTCATTACAAATGTCTGAGGGGAGTGAGTTCCAGATTCAAGGGGCTGCTACAGGAAAGATAGAGCTGCTGGTTTTGGCATTTTTGAATCAGGTGATAAGGTGAGTGTTGGCATTAGATCTGAGGGATCTGGTAGTTGGTTTGCGCGTGAGGCACAGGTTCAAATAGATTGGTGCGTTGATGGTGACACATTTGTGCGTGATGGTGACAGTTTTATGTGGAATTCTTGCTTGAATAGGCAGCCAGTGAGCCTGTCTCCTGTGCTGAGATATGTGAGCTCTCTTGTTTATTCCTAGCGCTGCTCTCAGTGCATTATTCAGTAATCGCTGTAGTTTGTTTATGTTTTTCTTCGAGGTCCCTTGCAGTGGTATATTACAGTAATCAATTTTGGCCAGTATGAGGGCTCTTGCTAGTGTGATGCAGTTTTGAGATGTGAGGAATGGCCGACTTAACAAAAATAAGTTTGTTTGTATATTCGGTAGAGAAGGCAAGTGAACTGATATGTCTGGTCAGGCTGGAGTCAAGGTAGACACCAAGGGTTTTGACCTGGTTGGAGATGGAAACAGGGGTACCATCTATAATTATGGATGTGTATTCTGGGTGGAGCTTGCTAAAACGTGATGGTGTGCCTACTATCAGGATCTCCGTTTTTTCTCCGTTGAGGCAGAGACTGTTGGTAGCCATCCAGTTTTGGATGTGTGAGTACATTTTGTTTATGCAGATGGTATCTTGTTCCAGATTGCCTTAGATAGGGATAACAAACTGCGTACCGTCTGCGAAGTTGGTGTATATTACTCCCATCGCATCCAGTGCAGCGAAGAGTAATTTAGTATACGCATTGTATAGGGTGGGGGATAGGCAGGATCCTTGTGGGCCACCCAATGGGACTCAGATGGGGTCTGCTGCTTCCTCTCCAATGGACACTCTGGAGGTGCGGTCTGACAAGAATGACTTGATTCAGGTTGTTGCTTTGTTAGAGAATTCGAGGTTGTTTTTATTGTTAGGCATAGTTTGTCATGATCTACTAAGTCAAATGCTGTGGACAGATCGAGTATCAGTAAGATGCAAAGTTACTCAATTCTCTGATGGGGTCCATCTGGGTTTTTAAGTCCAGTAAGGCTGTATCTGTGCTATGCCTAGGGCGAAAGCCTGCTTGCCTGTCCCCTAGTAGTTGGTTGTTCTCAAAGTGAGACTGCACTTGGGAATAGGCAATTTTGTCTATGATTTTAAGGAGAAAGGGGACTGTGGTGATCGGTCTGCAGTTGGTGGGGGTTGTGGGGTCTAGTGTTGATTTTTTGAGAAGGGGTGGGAGGAGGCTTCTTTGATGTTTGCTGGGATGTGGTTGGTACTGAAAGAGGCATTAATGAAATTGCTGATGGTAGGGGCTAGAAATGGGGCACAGGCCTTGACTAGTTTGGCAGGAAAGCTGTCTCCTTTACAATTGGAGGGTTTGAATGATGCTATAGTGGTAATAACCTGGGACACAATCACTGCAGTGAAGTGGAAAGGAGTAATGTTAGATGAGCGGTCTGTTGTTAGCGCATGGGTGGGTTCAGTAGTTTTAGCTAGTAGTTTTCTTTTTCGAGTACCATTTTGTTTTCAAGCATGTTGACTTTGGACGCCAGTGCGCCCTGGATGGTGGTGCACCATGCTTTGCTCACTATAGCTGTGCTGGGTGGTGGGATAGGTGTTTCTAATTCTCTAATGATAGAGAACAATTCTTTGCTGTTCGGGGCAGCATTCGTGATGCGTTGGTTAAGGGAATTAGCTTTGAGGGTGATAACTTCACGTTTATAAGTTCTTGATATAGATTGGAGTTCTTTTGTAGTCTCGCTAGTGGGGTTTTTTCTTGAGAGATGTTCTAGCGCTCTTTTTTTCCTTCTCAGTTCGAGGAGATCATCGTTGAACCATAGGTTGTTACGCTTGGGTTTTTGGATTTTGGGTTTGCGAGGGGTTAACTCATCAATAGTTGTTTTAAGGCATGTGTAGTAGTGCCAGGAAATGCTATCTGGGTGTGCATCGATGAATTTGGCATTGAGTAGTTTATTTAGGATGGGGGACATGATTTCCGGGGTGAGTTTTCTAGTGTTTCTCACCAGGATAGGGATGGGGGGGTGTATTTACGGGGCCTAGGCCACTAGTTCGGTTTACATTAAACCTTATAAGAGAATGATCGGTCCATGAAAACTCTAGTATATCTTCTATGGTGACTGGAGTATTTAATGTTAGGATCCAATTTAGAGTTCTCCCCTTGGAGTGGGTGGGGGCATTGACAATTTGCGTGAATTGCATTTCTAAGAACGGACTGTGGAAGGCTGTGGCATTGTGGTCTGATGGGTCATTGTAACCAGAACGATGTCTCCTAGGAGAATGAATTTGGTGTTGGTTTGAGGAGTGGGGTGATAAGTAGCGGTAAGTCAATGTCAGGGTTATTAGAAACACTTGGGGATCTGTACACGATAAGGAAATTAATGGTGGTTTTTGGATTGGTGGCTAGTTAGGAGCTAGGAGTTCATAGCCTGTTAGGATCTCTACTATACATTCTCTGAAGTGGAGACTGGTTTTTGCAATGATGGCAAGACCTCCTCCGGTGGTGATATGGCGGTCCGCTCGGATTATAGTATAGTCAGGCGGGATCGCAAGTGTGAGAAGAGGACCTGAGGCTGGTTGGAGCCAGGTTTCGGTCAGTACTAAGAAGTCTAATTGGAATTCCAGAATGCAGTCGTAAACATCTCTTTAATGAGCGACGGTTGATGCCCACGGCACGCAGTATTTCTCCCCCACAGGGACTTATGTACGATTTGCCTCAAAAGCAGGACTTGCATGGAGATCTGCCCTGGATGTTGTGGCTGGTGGGATAGACCCAGATTATCGGGGAGAAATCCAAATCCTAATTCGTAAGTATGGGCCTAACCCTTATGTGGTGAAGGATGGAGAGGTTATCGCACAAGGGCTTCTCCAACTAGCCCTTAATCTGAATCCCCAAGAGGTGGAGGTAACTAAGGGAATCTTGAGGGTTTAGGGAGGCTGATCTTCCAGATGTAGACCCAGTGGAGACTGAAGAATCACATCTCTACCCGACCTTGCCTTTGCCCAAAGGCATTATCTCGTTCTGACAGAGGCCTTTAAGAGGGTAATGTCGGACGAGAATGGGCACAGACAAGCTGGACCATTTTCATTTCTTAAAAAAGCATTGTCATATAGGGGAGACACTGGTAGGGATGGTCTACCCCGAACCCAATTGGTGGTTCTCTGAAGCCACGGGAGAATAGTACTGGAGTTGGCCAAATTTCCCAATTACTGCCCCAATCAGGTAATGGGAAAAACCCAAACGCAAGTGATCCCTAGGTTTTATTGGCCTGTAGTATTTTCAGATGTCAAGGGCTATGTCTCGACTTGTGACATCTGTCAAAATGTTGCAGCCCCTCCAGTAGCACAGGCCCCCTTATAACCTCCACCCATCATTGAGGTACCCTTTTCAAGCAATGCAATGGACATAGTATAGTTAATCTTCAGAAACTTCCAAATTGGGGGAGAGGTTCATTTTGGTAATTGAGATCTATGCTACTCGGTATTCAGAAGCTTTCCCACCAGTCAGTAAATACTAAAACATCTCCTTCCCTTGCTTTCCCAAGTAGGACTTCCGAAGGAAATCTCAGTAGCCAAGGCACTACCTTCAAGTCCAAGATTATGCAGGAGGTCAAAGAAATGCTCCCACATTAAAACCTTGCACACATCGTTGTATCACCCTCAGACTGATGGACTGGTAGAAAGGTTCCATCAGACCTTAAAAATAATATTACACACGTTGGGAGAGGCAGATGGCTGTAATTGAGACACCATGATTCCCTGGGCACTCTTCACTGTCAGGAAAACACCTCAGGCATCTCTAGGTTACTCTCCTTTTGAACTATTGTATGGAAGAGAACCTCGAGATGTACTCAACATGTTGAAAGAGACATGGGAGGAAAGAGAAGAAGCCACTATACCCATCTCCCACAGCACAGAAACTCAAAACTCATATGGCTTCTGTTAGGGAAATTGGGAAACAACATTTAGGCAGAGACCAAGAACATGAAAAGGCTTTGCATGATAAGCATGCAGTAGACCAGTCTTTCTCCGTAGGTAGGTGAATCCGTCTTAGTTATCCTTCCCGCCTCTGAGAATAAGATGATTTCAAAATGATAGCATGTAAACCTGTTCAAAGAGTGGAAGATCGACTCAGAAGAGGAAACAACAGTGACAATGGCTGCCCTCCTTACTGATTCAGCCTTAGAAAATCAATGAATACCCAACCATCTACCACTCTCCCAAGAAAAAGGACTCCATGATATATTAAGGCATTTACTGGAGGTTTTCTTTGAACATCCGGCTAGGGTGAGTAATTCTTTTCATGACATCCGTACGCATGCCAGGCAAACAGTAAACCTACAACCTTACCAGATTCCGGGGGCAAGGAGAAAATCATAGTGGCGGAGCTCGATGAAATGCTCATAGCTGTCATTATTGAACCATCAGAGAGCCCCTGGTCGTCCACCATCATTTTAGTGGACAACCCAGACCAGCTTTGGAGGTTCTTTAGCAATTTCAGGAAACTGAACTCCATCTCTATGTTCAATACTTACCCCATGCTATGAATCGATGTGCTCATTGAGACGTTAGGGTCTTCCAAATACATTTCCACACTTGACTTGACCAAAGGATATTGGTATGTGCCCTTAAATCCATCCAATAGGGAAAAGACCACCTTTTCTACATCTTAAGGGCTTTTTCAATGTAATGTACTTCCCTTTGGCCTGAACAGAGCTCCTGCTACTTTCCAAAGGTTTATGGACAAAATCTTAAGATCCTACTCTAACTTTTCTGGAGCATACTTGAGAAACATAATCCGTAGTAAGAACTTGCATCAACACATGCACCGCCCTGATGTAATTTAATGCGCCCTCCGGAGAGTTGGTTTAAGGAGTAACCCGAAAACATGCCATCTGGCTCAGGTGGTTATAAAGTAACTGTTATATTTCGTGGTAAATGGATTAATAAAACCTCAAGTTAAAAAAGTTAAGGGGATGAAACAAACACAAGTACTGAAAACAAAAAAGGAACCTTCAAGCTTTCCTAGGACTGAAAGGCTACTACCAAAGATTTATCCCAAATTATTCCACTCTAGCCGGCAATCTTATGGATAAAGGGAAGAACTTTCAACGCCAGAGACTTGTCTGGAAAGAAGATATACAAAGCTTTGAAGGGGTTAAAGCAAATTTTGTGCCAAGAAACAGTCATGAAAATGTTAGATTTCAACAAGGAATTCATGCTTCAGACAGATGCTTCTAAAGTCAGATTGGGGGAAGTATTATCCCAAGAAGACGATAGGAAACATCCCATACTGTATACCAGCTGAAAACTGTTTCCACAACAGCAATCATATGCAACAGTGGAAATAAAAGCCTTGGCAATCAAATGGGTGACACTGATGCCTGTGTTACTATCTGGCGGGGTAGAAATTACAGCTTGTGACCGACCACTCACCCCTAATCTGGATGACCCCTAGGAAAGATTCTAACACTTGAGACATAAGATGATTTCTGGACTTGCAAACCTTTTGCTTTTCCGTATAACATAGAAAAGTGAAGATCAAAGAAATGTGTACTTCCTAAGTCGCTTCCACCTTACCATTGAAGGGACTGCCACTCGCTTAAAGGGAGGGGTATCTGATGAATCTTCGTCCCTTCCCCCCAGGGGGAAGCCACCCATTTTGAGGCTTCGGAGGTGAGCACGTTAAGCAATACCCTCCCTAGGCATCTGGACAAGTGGGAACTCACTGGGAGTGACTCCCCTTTCTGAGACATGGACTCCCATTCCCACAAGCAACTGCCCATTGGAAAAACACTACACACCTATATGGGAACTGAAAAGCCTGTTGCTACTGCTCTATTACCTCCAATGAACAGTGACATTGTTGCCATCCCATTGGCTTTAGGTAATGCTGGATTTCCCTCAAAGAGCAAAGTGGAAAGACACACCGCTTTGGAACACAGCACCAAACATAAAATGGTGAGGAACCCGGAAGGCAGGGTGCAATCGCACCGCACTGAGGAGCCACCGGTGCTCTGGAGCTGAGCGAGCAGAGAAGGATGCCAGAAGAGGGGCAACAAGAATGGTAGAGTAACCGATGTGGAGACAGAGGCGGAAGAACCGTCCTGCTTGGTGGAGTGACCATGCTACAACCGTGGATGGCCTGGGACCCTCGAACGAACACAGAGACCAGAGAAATACTATCAGGATTACCTTCCTCTCGGTTTCAAAATCCCCCTCGTCCTCCTCACCTGATGAACTTGATTCAGGCGATGGAATCTTCCTTCTCCTCTTGGCAATTACCTCCTTTTTTTTAATGAAGGTACGGTCTGCCACGGAAGGAAGCCACCGGGAATCCCTGTTATCAATAGGGTGGTGGTATCCTCTCTTCCGGGGCAGCCAAGCGATCAGGGGAAAAAGCCTTATCGCACAAAAAACCCCTCTGAGTAAGGAGTTCAGGAAGGTGTGTCCTATTACCCGGATTCCAGTGAAGATTTGTGGTCTTCTGTCCTCCAGAAGGTAAGTGGTTGCCAGTTCAAACGAGATACAATGTAAGGAGGGCAGTAAAGCTGACCAGAGCTGACTGGAGCAGGGCTGGGGAAAACCCAGACAGCAGGAATAGCAGGGAGGCTAGAGCCAGGAGGGACACAGCAATCGGGAGAGAGAGAGTCCCCAAGGGAGAAAGAAACAAGAGAGGAAGAAGAGCGGCGGACTACAGAAAGCCAAACCGAAAAGAAAGAAAGAGAGAAAGAAAGATGCGCTCGAGAGACGCCGCAGCAGAAGGACTTGGTTACGAGAAGCCAAACAGGGAGACAAGCCATGAAGGGAAAAACGACAAGGAAAGAAGCGTAGCACCGGAAGACAGAAATCACAAGCGTAGCGCAACAAAAGAGCAAAGTACCAAAGAGTTGAAACGCACTGACTGCTGGGAACTGGATGGAACAAGTAACTCCCGGCGGCGGCCATGTTGCAGAGAAAGACTAGACTGCACACTGGAATGCAGAAAAAGATGTGAAGGCACAATCAATGGAGGCAACGTCTCCATTGATTCCAGAGCCTAATGCCCCCTGGAACTGTGACAAATACGGAAGAATGAGCTCTCCATTCTGCATTGAGATGCAGAGTCGATCAAGAGGGTCAGCAGACACGGAGACGGGGGCACAAGAGCTGTCCCACCAGGTGGCATGACCACTAGACGACCATAGTGGGATACTGGCACTCAAATGAAAGCTGGCACCAAGTGACACTGAGGAATGAATCCTCTGCTACAGAGAGAAATGTCCAGACGCCATCCCTAAAAGGCACATGCAAGAGGGGTGAAGGTACCCGGGTTGCCCAGCAAAGAGGGAGGCACAAGAGAGCAAGAGAGTTGAAACACAAAGCAGTCCACAAGAGCCCTTTTAAGTTGAGCATTGAATATTGGCAAAGGCTAGGGACACACACATGCAAGAAGAGAATTACCAGGAACTGGATGGTCTTTTAAAAGCAAGGGATTGCAAGGGATATTTACATTAAATATGTAATAGTCAGAGATATGGGGTCTAGTGGGTAAATTAGAGACAGTGAAATGGACACAAATCCAGGCTTCTCCGCTTGACCAAGATGTGTAATCATGGGCAAATCGCTTTACCTTGCAGGGCCTAATTGTCCCTAACTTTTTAAATTGAGATCCCTGAATAAGTGTTTCAGTCAACAAAATGTATTATGCACCAACAATCAGGCTTTACCGGTCATAAAGCGACAGTACTTGGGTGAATGTGGCAGAGCGTGGCAATGATTATAGCACTTGGGTCTGTCAGGTTTTAGCTACCATATGATGACTACAAATGATGCATGAGGTTTAACCTGGTATAAGAAGGCACTATAGGGTTTATGAGACTGAACTTAGCATTCTATAGCAGTGCCTGGTGGTGAGGCCATATCTAGCATATTATTGCTATACATGGCGGAACTGGTACAATTCAAAGGTGGCCAACTCATTTCTGCTCTTCCCCAGCATGGTTTGCAGCATTTTTATGAGGTGGATGGGGCAAACCGGGCAAGCCGCCCAAACTCCCAACTCCTTCCCCAACCCCACCCCATGGCATGGTTTGCAGCATTTTTATTAGGTGGATGGGGCAAGCAGCCCAAACTCCCGACTCCTTCCCCAACCCTGCCCCAACTAACTTTAGAATAATTTTTTTAACAAATCCTAACCCTGTACCATCCCTAAATGAGCAGTAAAACGACTGCAACGAGTTGTGGCCGACGAGTTGGGCTGGTACATCTGGCATGTGAGACTAACAGATTTGCTAGTACTTGCTTTTATAGCCAGTCACTGGTCTATTATAAGAAAGCATTTCTATTTGTAGATTTGGGATACCTTTCCCTTTACACAGAATGAGCAACTTTACTAGATTCAGGCCATAAATTAGCAGTTGCTTTTGAAATTTGTGTCCACACAAATGGAGGCATAGACCACGTGTTTTGGAAATAGAATTCAAGTTTGGCAGAGCTGTAAAGCATGAAGTGTTCAAAAACACTGCATTTTAACTTAAAATCATCTGCGATGCGTTTAGAAACGTATATCATTACTTGTGTTGGAAGCACTCATATGGCAAGGTACTGGTCCTATTCTTTTAGAGCAGGCTTGTCCAACCTTTTTGAATGTGGGGCCGAAGCATTAACTTTTTGTCACCCGGTGGGCCGGCGAGCCAAAAGTGAACACCCTTACCCAAAGCAGTATACTCAAAAGCGATGGTGTGTGACCTTTGACACAATAGCATCACAGGGGTAGCCATGCAGTCCCAAAGATAGCTTTTGGTGTCGGGGCAGTGATCAAAGGATAGTTTCTTGTGATTTCTTCCAGTGTGTATGTGTTGATATTTCTCTGAAATAGTGGGGGCGACCGAGCGTAGCGAGGGAGCTATAATGATCTTGGGAGGGTTTGGGGTGAGGTGGGTGGGGTGGGTGGGGTCCCCCCCAAGATTTTTTTTCCAAATATGGGGCTGAAATTGTGCATTTTACAGCAGGAAAAGTGACCAAAAAGCCATAAGTTTACAATCAGTTCTAAAGGGGAACATGTACATTCCATGTCACCAACAGTAGACAAGAACATAGTAGAACGCAACACATTTTAATGATCAATGTGTCCACAGTGTAAGACAGCACTGTCACTTATGTAACACATTGGCATGCTGGTTGTGCACAAAATATGTCTCTGTAGCAACATGCCTATGCTGGCTGTTCCCAATTTAGGCCAGCATTGTCCTCTACAAAGCATGATTCATGCTGCCTGAGCATGTGCAGTGTGCCCAATACATATGCCAGCTTATCTCTGTAATAAACATTCATTACTTCTGTGCTAATGAAAGAAGCATAATCCAATTCCAGGGGGTCGGACCCAACATTGCAGAAATAAATAAATTGATCGTGTCCACGGACCTGACAAACATTGAACAAATAAATAAATCGGGCAGGGGAGCCGACTTCTAATTCCCAGCGGGTGCCCAAATATAGGAAGTGACATCACTATTAGTTATATGTCCGCATTTGCACGTAGTCGCTGACTTGGTGCGAAGGGGGAGGGGGGTGCAGATCAGTGGAAACATTGGCTAGCATGTACTGCATATACTAAAGTCAAGTAAGAAGGAGGTGTAAGCCTTCCAGTTGCATTCCAGTAGGCCAATACTGCCCCTACTCCAACCCTCTATAATCATCCAGGTTGTAGTAGCCCTCAAAAGGCAGAGCAACACAACAAGGATGGGAGAACGAAATGCCATCCCATCCTGTGAGTGTGCCAAACCTCAGAGCAAAGACTGTGCATGTGCCTCCTACCTTGGAGCACAATCTCACTAATTTGATGCAAATCTCGCAAGTGGGTGCTTGGGAATCCCCTGCGTGTGTGTGGGCTGCAGACCCCGGATCACTTGCTCATTTATTCAGTACTGTCCCAATGGTGAGACGTGTCATATTTTCACATTCGATCTGGAAAAGTGAATACCCTTCATTTGAATGACAGACGTAACTTGATGGCCGTAGGCCAACCGTCTTATGCACCGAATTATAGAAATATAGACTGTTATGCTTGACCAACAAGCGGCCATTTTAAACGTAGCAGAATCGCCATTTTGCCTGTTAACCATTGCTCATTGCTTTCTGTCTAAAACTGCTTTGCAGCTTGCAATTCTTGCGGTTTCTGCTTACTCTGCTCAACTGTTAACATTGTTGTCTGAATATGAAAAGGGCAAGGTCGCGGGACTGAGGAGTTTGTTGAAAACTCCTCATGAGTAGCCTAGAAAGGAATGCCCACGCTCCCTCTCTGTAGCCTTGAGGGAGATCTGCAGGGCATTTAATCACTTCACAGCTGCCAGCCAGTCTAGCACGATGATAGAATATGTTAGAATAAAACAGCTAAAGGCTTGAATTATGCTCTTCCTACGGCCCCCCTTCGCAAAACCCTTTAGAGCGTGTCGGCTCCCAGGACAGGAATAGTACCTCATAGATAGCAAAGCATGGAATGTGGCTCTTCGCCCGTGTGCAGCTTGCTTCCAAGAACAGAACCACTGTGTTCTGTTCAACAACTAAAAGATGCCTCTGCACTTTCTAAATTGCACATTGTTACTAGAATAGACATCGAAAGTGTCATAATTGTCATAATTGTCATACCCGTCGGAAATGGCCATCGTCATCCCGAGTTCAAAGAAAGTTAATAAAGGAGGGTGTTAAACATGACATAGCTGATTGTATGATATGCATTTTGTATATATGTAACTGATGTACGTAATTCGCTATCTTGCGTCCCTCGAGGTCTAGGAAACTCACCTCGTGGGGCGTGAGACCAGAATTGGCCAATTGGGACTATTTTTGCTTGCAATAAACCCTAGCATTGGGAATTTGAACCTCGTGTCTGGCGCATCTTTTCGTGTATGGTTATTGCCTTGTTTCCATATCACGAGGGACCCCTAGGGGCCCCTTTCAAGATGGCGCCCGAATAGGGACCCTCCCCCACTTGCCCCATCGTATACGTTGTAACGGAGTAAAGGCGGAAGAACGGCGAGGACGGGACGATCGAGCCGGGATCAAGAGGTGTACGGGGCGCCCTGTAGAAGTGAGGAGAGATTCCTTCCGCAGATCTGCACACATTTGATCCCTGATCGACATACCGGGCCAGAGGGCAAAGGAGGCAAGGGTCCCGAGACGAGGCAGAAGCCAGAGAAGCGCAGACACGACGTTGGGAGAGGTTGCGTTAAGACAGGCGACTTGTTTTATCAGGTGAGTCATTCCCCGATTCAAATAAAAACCTGATTTTTGGTAGAGTGTTGATTTTGCAAATTCAAACGTCCAGGTAAAGGTTAGCTAACCAAAGGGGAAGGTTAAAGAAACATGCCTGGAGTACTGTCCACTTTAGCAGGGATTTTCAGCTGCGGTAGACAGTCCTTGGAATATGGCCAAAGTGCACCGCCTGGGGGAACGCCGGCTTATGACATGTATGCAAAATATGGTGTGGGTGCGATAATATTTTGTGAAATTTGGCATAGGCAAACTAGAAAGCAACCCGACCATCAGTGGCCGATTAATGTTAGCTTTGAGATTGCGAGGATAGATAACCTAGAAAGGGTGCTGATTAGGAAAAAAGCACGACCCGCAGCTTTTGAGACTGTCAAAGATTGGAGGAGGGAAGCAATGCTCCGATTTAGGAGTAGAGAGAAGCATGCGCGTAGGCACAAAACGAAGCTTGAGGTAGCAGAAGAAAAGGAGGAGGAGGAGTGGACAGCAAGTCTAAGACGGGAAGGGAGATGTGACCAAATGAACATAGAAGGAATATACCCGCAGCGGGAACTACACATAGCAGACAGATTAATGGAACATTTGTTAACTAACACGGGTCGAGGCCCAAAACCAGAATCGAAACCAAACACGCCAGTAGTGACTGCGCAGGCCCAACCAGTAGCTCTCGTACCCCCTCCCGTAGCCCAAGCACTTCCCCTCACGCAAGCATTAACCCAAGCCCCACCCACAGCTCGAGCCCTCCCACAAGCGCAGACCGCGGACATGCAATTTCCCAGCACCCAGGAAGGCCCTTCTCAGATGCCACCTGTGTCACTTGTCCCATCCGCACCTCCCGCTCCAGAGACAGATTCAGCACCATCCGCCCCTCCCGAAGTCGTAATTGAGACCGGGGAAGCGAGAGGCGGGGCTGAAGGAACAGGATTTGGACGGGTAACTCGAAGCGCGATCAGCAAAGAAAGAAAGATTGAATTACGGCAAGAGGCAGAAATGTACATAGAAGGAAATGATGGGACGGCAGCATTGGCCTCATTGTATGGGTACCGAAGAAGCGACGAGAGACAGGTAGTGTTGGAATGCATGGGGGAAATTTTGGTGGGAGAATGGAAAAAGATACTTGGGAATTTACCGCCACAGCGATTGTTAGATTTGAATAAGTTAGCACGTAGTGAGCAAAAAGATGAGGATGTAAGAAAACATGTGCACAAACTCATTGAAGTGAAAAATGAAATGGAAGACAGATATGCTAAGATGTTTGCTACACCTGAATATAGTAGTGAGTGTATTAAGAAAGGTAGGAAGGAGGCGTCGAGGTTGTATATGCAAAAATCGTGGCCGAGAGTTTTTTCAGGTGGTACAAAGCATTTGCCGGTACCGGGACAAATAGGTGATAGACAAAGATTGCAGGTATGGGTGGGGGAAACAATGCGATGGATGTCGAACAAAAGAACGTCAGTGAAGGAAGTAAGTGAGATATGTAATGGGTACCCATTGGAGATGAGAAAAGAAGCGATGCGAATGATAGTAGGAGTGTTACTGCAGCAGGTCATTGGATACAATAGAGGTAGAGGAAATGCACAAGGCAGAGGAAATTTGAATAATATGCATGGGGTGTCATTGGGAGTAAATCAATGTGCGTACTGTAAGGAGGAAGGACACTGGCGAGCGCAATGCCCGCACCTACAGAATAGAGGTGGGTTTGGTCAGAGAAGGCCTCATAGAGGACATCAGGGGTCAAACGGCCCAAGCAGAAATAGCATGCAGCAGTAGCAGGGATATACCAATGGAGGTACTGAAAACCAATCCTATGGTCAAAACCAAGCGCAACAGAACCAGGCATTGACCCAAAGTGTTTCAAACCAAAATCAGGGCGGGCAGGGCCAACAGAGAAATGATCAGAGCGGAGGACACCGAGGGGGAAATGGGAATATTTTTGATACACAGCCAAACACGTATTATAGCAGCAGCGGTGGCTACACATCGGACGATGTGTTATTTTCACAATAGGACAGCCCACGGCAAGGGTCGGAACCAGTGTCTATTCCCGTGAATCAGAGAGGACCTTACGTAGAAATGAGAGTCGGGAATAAGGAGCACCGTGTCCTTGTAGATACAGGGGCACAGAAGTGCTCGATCGACCACCACTTGGTTCCGGAGATCCCACTATCGGGGCAAAATAATGTTTCTGTAGGGTTCGCAGGTACACCAGTAATTAACCCCATGTCCGAAGCTGTCCCAATTACAATAGGACCATTTACGGAACAGTGTCCATTTCTTTTGACAGAAAATTGTGGAGAGAACTTGCTAGGATTAAATTTGTTGAGAAAATTGGGGGCAGTCATACATTGTACAGCAGACGGGGTGTTCCTCACGATGTGGCCTCACGATGCACCGGGGACGGAATTTATGTCAAAAGCGTTACCAGAAGAGCTAAGTAGAGTACCAACCTGTCTGTGGGCAATGCATGATAACGATGTAGGATGCTTGAAAATAGAGCCAGCAAAAATAACTTTTAAAGAAGGTGTTACACTACCACGAATTCCCCAGTATAACATTTCTGTTGAAGGTGCGAAGGGATTAAAAAGTATTGTTACTGACCTGGTGAGATTGGGGGTGGTTGAAGAAATTGCAGGTAGCACGTGTAACAGCCCGATTTTTCCAGTTTACAAGAAAGGAGGCAATGAAGTACCCTATCGTTTCATAATTGATCTGCGTGCATTAAACAAAGTGGTAGACCCACAATTCCCTTTGGTCCCAGATGTCACAACGATACTGACAATGATACCGGCCACTGCAGAATACTTTAGTGTAGTTGATCTGAAGAACGCGTTCTTTAGCATTCCAGTGGATAGAAGCAGTAGATATCTGTTCGCGTTCACTCTAGGAAGTCGATCATTCACATTCACACGCATTCCACAAGGATACACAAAAATGAAAGGGGTTGGACCTGACGGACAGGGAATAGCCACTTAGTACATTTATTTTTTCATGAATACCAATAAATGTTCAAATTTCGTTTCTAAACGTTGACGAATGTCGGTGTGATAAGCACGCACAGACGGAACCATCAGAACAGTGGATGGAGGACATTTGTGGAATTGTCTCAATAGAGCAAGAGGCCTTTTATATATGAGGCCAAAGTATACACATGTCACCAGTGTGTTATAAAAAGTAAAAACAGTATGAATGGTAGGAGTGAATCAGTCTGAGTTGAATTTACATTTAATTGTTTATT
This sequence comes from Ambystoma mexicanum, assembly GCF_040938575.1. Taxonomy (NCBI): domain Eukaryota; kingdom Metazoa; phylum Chordata; class Amphibia; order Caudata; family Ambystomatidae; genus Ambystoma; species Ambystoma mexicanum. Next base: position 72,552,035 of record NC_090938.1, read on the forward strand.
GAAATGTTTTAGCATTGCATATGAATTTATTATGAGAATAAAAAGTTTTTAGAAACGAAATTTGAACATTTATTGGTATTCATGAAAAAATAAATGTACTAAGTGGCTATTCCCTGTCCGTCAGGTCCAACCCCTTTCATTTTAGTATATAACGCCTGAAGGACCTGGCACCCCTTTTTTGTATAACACAAGGATACACAGAAAGCCCGAGCATTTACAGCAGAGCACTAAAAGAGCAGCTAGACATGCTAGAATTACCCGAAGGTTGCGTACTCTTGCAGTACATAGATGACTTATTACTAGCTGCTGACACAAAAGAGATCTGCAAAGAAAGTACTATATTACTATTGACACACCTAGCGACCCATGGTCACAAGGCAAGTTTGAAGAAATTCCAGTATAATCAGAAGGAGGTGTCTTATTTGGGTTACCTACTTTCGAAAGAAGGGAGAAGATTAACACCAGAACGCATAGAAAGTATTTCTAGTATGCCTATTCCAAAAACTCAAAAAGGAGTGAGAGCTGTAGTAGGCATGGCCTCTTATTGTCAGCAGTGGATCAGTAATTTTGCGTTGATTGTGAAGCCGATGATAAAGTTAACTAAAAAGGATGCAGTGATGCCTTTACAGTGGGATGAGGAATGTCAGAAAGCGTTTGAGCAATTGAAAGCTGCATTGTGTGCTGCGCCAGTTTTAGGCACTCCTAACTATAAAAAGATCTTTAGACTATTTGTGAGTGAGATTGAAGGATGTGCATTGGCGGTTTTGACACAGGAACAAGGTGGAAGAAATAGGCCGTGCGGCTATTATTCTTCCGCGCTGGACCCTGTAGCGCGCGCACTACCACGATGTTTGCGATCCGTCGCAGCGGCTGCTGCGTCAGTAAAACAAACGGAAGGAATGGTATTGGGGCACACTTTAATTCTGATGGTGCCACATGCTGTAGACGTTCTATTAAATCGGACACAGAATCAACAACTCACCTCAGGTAGACTGACAAGATATGAGCTCATCTTGTTTGCACCCCACATCCAAATTATGAGGTGTAGCGCATTGAATCCTGCAGAATTAATGCCACTGCCCATAGCAGAAATTGGTGACAATGAATCACCACCCCATGATTGTTTAATGGTCACTGAAGAAGAAACAAAGGGAAGAATTGACTTGAGCGACATCCCACAGAAAGAGCCAGATGGGGAGTTATTTTGTGACGGCTCTTGTTTTAAATTACCTGATGGCACATCAACGGCCGCATATGCAATTACTACCCTAGAGAGTGTTGTAGAAAGCAGAAGAATCCCCTACAATTCGGCACAAGCCGCAGAAATAATAGCACTGACCCGAGCCTGTGAACTCTCTGTGAATTTGAACGTGAATATTTATACTGACAGCCAGTACGCCTTTGGCGTGGTTCATAACTTTGGCCGACTTTGGGCTGAGAGGGGTTTCTTGACATCACATGGGGCCAGGATTCAGCATGGCCCTTTGATTGTGCGATTGTTGTCTGCACTCACGTTTCCAAAGCGCCTAGCTATAGTGAAGTGCGAGGCGCATAAAAAGGTAACATGTAAAGTGGGAGAGGGAAACGCATTTGCAAACCGGATTGCGAAGCAAACAGCCACAGATTTGGGAAATAAAATGATGACAGTACAGACTGAGGAAGTACCTTGTATGATAGAGTATGGAGTTGCCACAGTCAAAGAAATGCAGGCTGAGGCCACGAGCGAAGAGATTCAGGGGTGGGCTGAGGGCTCTGCTGAGTTAGATTTGAAGGGATGTTCGGTGGACAAAGAGACCAAGAACTGGATGTTGCCAAATTGTTACGTAACCGCAATGGTTACAATGGCGCATAGCCCTACCCACATTTGCACGAAGAAAATGGTACAGCATTTATCCACAGTATGGAAAAATGAGCACATAAAAAAGAATGCAGAAAGGCTAGTGCAGAATTGTATTACGTGCCTGCAACACAATGTAGGGAAGGGAACCGGGGCTCCAGTAGGTAGTTTTGGCCCACCCTCTATGCCATTTGAGGTGATCCATTTTGATTTCATAGAAATGGAAAGGTGCCAGAACTACAAATATGTGTTAGTGGTGATTTGTGCATTCAGCAAGTGGGTAGGGGCATATCCTTTAAAAGACTGTACTGCCATGTCAACGGCAAAAGTAATGTTGAAGGAATATTTCTCCCGGTTTGGGTTGCCCCGTGTCCTATGGTCAGACAACGGCCCACACTTTGTGGGTGCAGTAGTGCTACAGACCTGTGCAGGTCGGCAGATAGAGAAGAGATTCCACAGTTCCAGGCATCCCAGTTCTGCCGGGCTTCTGGAGAGACATAACAGAATCTTAAAGTCAAAGATATCTAAAATCTGCGCTGGGACCAAGTTGAGTTGGCTGGATGCATTACCCCTAGTGCTATTGTGCATGCGCACGTCTGTGCAGGCTAAAACTGGGCTCTCCCCCTATGAAATTATAATAGGGAGACCGGCAAATGTGTGGTGCGCACCGCAGCCCAAAAGATTATGTGAGGTCGAGCATCCTATGTTAAGCACGTACTGTGGCCTTTTAATGCAGAAGTTGCGTTTGATTCATCAGCCGCTGCAGGAGGCGTTACCAGTGCGATACACCGGACCGGGGCACTCGCTGGAACCTGGAAGTTGGGTCTTAATAAAGAACTTTGAGCGGAAGACAGCATTAGCACCCAGGTGGCACGGCCCCTACCAGGTACTTTTGGCAACGCAAACGGCCATCCGAGTAGACGGACGGAAGGCATGGATCCACGCGACACATGACAAAAGATTCCCAGGACTGCTGACAACTTCCAACGACCAGAGAAAGGAAACGGTCTCGGAAACGAAATAAACTGTTGCCAGTCCATTACCACAGCATCAGCCTGAGCGAGAAGTGAAAGTTGAAACAAAGCCCAAGCGAGAAGTGAAACTCGAAACAGAGCCTGAGGAGGCTGCCAGTAAGGGGAGAGGGCGAAAAGTGCCCCAACGTTGCTCAGCAGAAACAACATCACTGCCGAGCGACACAACCCCTGCATTGCAAACACGAGCAGAAACAACGCGTGTACCCCTTTGGCGCCCACCAGTTTCTGCAAATGCACCAAAACCAAAGAAAGAAACTACATCATTGCCACGGCGCTCTCCGCTACCCATCATTGTGCCACAGGCTGACACTGAGCCTGATACTGGAAGTGCAACGGCACTATTCACGGATTATACAATATCAGGAGTGAACCGGTATAATTTGCATCCTCGACAGGCAAAGTGATCCACAGATCTTTGGTGCTTTTCTTTTGCCTTTGGTTCCACTCACGGATGGAGTAGGAGCCAGGGGCGTAGAGGAGAGAAGTGTGAGAGTTGTGCAAGTCGGACAATTCAAGACTCACGGCTCCTCGGTGCGCTTATAAAAGTACATATGTCAGGAGCCAGAGCAGGACAAGCTGGATGCACATAGTACTCTATCAATAAAGAACTGTTCAGAAATCGTCTGAGCAGTGGGAGAAAGAACAACTAATCTTGCTCGGAGTGGATAAGTGATCTAGGCTGTGAAAGGGCTGGCAGAATTGAACTGTGACATTTTTCGTTTAACTTTTCTGGCATCGAGAACGAGAGACATTTGTGACGAACTTTGCCAACAAGAAGAAGGACAATGAAGAACAAATCAAGACCGGTTTCAGCCTCCTCCTGCACCCCTGCTGAAAAGATGATAGATTTAGAGACTGTAAATTTTGGAAAAAAGCATGGTAAAAGGAATAAGGTACTGATTTGGACATTGGTCCTGTGTACCTTAAGTATGGTAGTACCAACAATAACAGCTATTACACTATGGTTCCTGGAATAAGCGCACCCATTAGAAACACTTTTGCCAAAAGCAGCTACTGAAAGCCCGGTTCATGTAATCACTGGTACTTTGCCCCCAATGGAAGAAAGACATAGCGAAGGATACGGAAACAATAAATTGTTGCTCATCATGAACATGACCCATGCGGTTTTAAATAAAAAAGATTGCTGGGTTTGTGCCCATTTACCACAGCACGGTGGGAAAGGGATAGGCTGGTATGTACAACCGTTACCATTGGTTTATTCATGTGAAGTATCATTGAGTGCAATGTTCTTTGGGAAATGGAACAAGAGTAATACGGGTCAGCTAGATGAGACCAATATGAATGAATTTGAGGAAGTGATCATGAGACCTGTGGGTTGTTCCATATTCCACAAAGCTCGCGTGTTTTCACCAGATCCCATGAGAAAGAATACACGAAAGACAACAAGACTAGATAGATTACATAGGCAAAATAGACCAACCCCGCCAGCAGAAGAAACATCAGTAATGACATTTCGAATGAGGGATGAATGGAATAAAGATGCTGTGCCTCCTGCCTATACAGTGGATCACAGCCCCGAAACTGCTCCCCTATGTTTACAGAAAAAGGGTTCCTATAAAATAGGAACGTTTAGCAACTGCCTGAACACAGTGGTTTTAAAGCACGAAATGGAACCCGTGGACGTAGGGGACCCTGTTTACTTTATATGTAGGAAAAAAGCATATCCATGGTTACCTAGGAACTGGGCAGGTACATGCTACCTACGTCTACTATTTCCAGGAGTGTTCCTCTTGGAGACAGCAGAAGTAGCCAGAAGAACAAAAGGTAGAACTCAAAGGAGTAGCAAGGATGGAATGATAGCAATAGATATAGCCAAATCATTTATACCATTCTTGTCCCAAATAGAAAATTCTTACAATATAAGAAAACTGTCTACAATATTAAAAAATACAATAGATTCAACAACAGATATTTTATTGAATATGACTGTAGAAGAAAAAGGAATAAGACTAATGGCACTCCAAACAGGATGGCTCTCGATATAATATTAGTTGATCGTGGGGGAGTTTGCAAACTCGTAAAAACTGCATGCTGTGTGTATATAGATGATTACTCCCCTACGATATTTAAAGCAATCCGGAAATTACATGCCCTAAGTTCCACACTTAGGGTTGGGGGATAAGTTCCACACTTAGGGTAGGGGGATAGGATCCTGGTTTTGGGGATTATTGCGGTCTTGGGCTGGAAGTTAATTTCGATACTAATGATGGTACTTGGTATATTCATAACATGTTGCTGTTGCATACAATGCTTACCAATAGTTTGCACTGAAATAACTGATGGATGTACTAAGGGATGTGTGCACATGGTGTCGAGAGGAAAACAAACGCATGGTCAAAATAACAGAGACACTGATGAAATAAAAACAGTAAAACAATTCATGGCTATAGACATTAATGATGAAGATGATGCTGATAATAGCATGAAAGGTTCAGACATAGATACCCCAGACTTATCCTCATCGGAGGAGGATAAAATGAATGAATAAGACGTTTGGCATACGGCCAAAAGGAGGGTTTGTCAATCTGGAAAAGTGAATTCCCTTCATTTGAATGACAGACGTAACTTGATGGCCGTAGGCCAACCGTCTTATGCACCGAATTATAGAAATATAGACTGTTATGCTTGATCAACAAGCGGCCATTTTAAACGTAGCAGAATCGCCATTTTGCCTGTTAATCATTGCTCATTGCTTTCTGTCTAAAACTGCTTTGCAGCTTGCAATTCTTGCGGTTTCTGCTTACTCTGCTCAACTGTTAACATTGTTGTCTGAATATGAAAAGGGCAAGGTCGCGGGACTGAGGAGTTCGTTGAAAACTCCTCATGAGTAGCCTAGAAAGGAATGCCCACGCTCCCTCTCTGTAGCCTTGAGGGAGAACTGCAGGCCATTTAATCACTTCACAGCTGCCAGCCAGTCTCGTACAATGGTAGAATATGTTAGAATAAAACAGCTAAAGGCTTGAATTATGCTCTTCCTACGGCCCCCCTTCGCAAAACCCTTTAGAGCGTGTCGGCTCCCAGGACACCTCATAGATAGCAAAGCATGGAATGTGGCTCTTCCCCCGTGTGCAGCTTGCTTCCAAGAACAGAACCACCGTGTTCTGTTCAACAACTAAAAGATGCCTCCGCACTTTCTAAATTGCACATTGTTACTAGAATAGACATCGAAAGTTTCATAATTGTCATACCCATCGGAAATGTCCATCGTCACCCCGAGTTCAAAGAAACTTAATAAAGGAGGGTGTTAAACATGACATAGCTGATGATATGATATCCATTTTGTATATATGTAACTGATGTATGTAATTCGCTCTCTTGCGTCCCTCGAGGTCTAGGAAACTCACGTCGCGGGGCATGAGACCAGAATTGGCCAATTGGGACTATTTTTGCTTGCAATAAACCCTAGCATTGGGAATTTGAACCTCGTGTCTGGCACATCTTTTCGTGTATTGTTATTGCCTTGTTTCCATATCACGAGGGACCCCTAGGGGCCCATTTCAATCCTGTGAGTGTGTCAAACCTCAGAGCAAAGACTGTGCATGTGCCTCCTACCTTGGAGCACAATCTCACTAATTTGGTGCAAATCTTGCAAGTGGGTGCTTAGGAATCCCCTGCGTGTGTGTGGGTTGCAGACCCCGGATCACTTGCTCACTTCTTCAGTGTGAAACTCTGGCCAAGGCAGTACTGTCCCAATGGTGAGAAGTGTCATATTTTCACATTAATTATGCTTAAGCACTTTGGGTTATTGAATAGTACTGCTACATTCTGAGTTATTCCATCCCTTTAAATATATTAGCTCTTGTATAACCACAACAGTGTTGATTTATTCTGATGATGATGAAGATGTTAGACTTGCTCAATAGTTCTGGTTCAGTATCATTAAATGTACTTCAGATCTTCAGAGTCTCGGGAGGATAGCTCAGGGGCAACGTGCTCGCCTTGGAAGCAAGACGACATGGAGCAACACAGGTGCGATCCCTCTGGGTATATTATGCTCATTATAAGTAACCAATACAAATAAATAAATCTGCTGAGAAGTGCTAGGGCCTTGTCAATATGAGTGTAGCAGCTCAACTGAGAAGTTCTGATGTTGCGCCATCAAAAATATAGCAGCCCCACTAAGATGAACTAGCATTGCCTCAACAAAAGCATAGTATTACAATTATAGAAGCCCTGTTTTGCAAGCTAACTGAGGAGTACCAGCTTTGCCCCATTTAAAATATGGCAGCTCTAGTAGAAAATAGATTACACAGCTCTGCTTAGAAGTGCTGTTACTGTTTCTTTAAAAATACAGAAGCCCATTAGCTCTGCACCATTAGGCCCTGCAAGTACCTCATTACACGGTAGGCGGAGAACCATGGCGCTATTAGCGCCATGGTTCATGCCGGTAAAATACTGGCACCGCCTTGGTGGAAAGGGGAATTACCGCCCCATTCCAAGGTTGGCGGGGCGGTAATTCCCCCTTCCACCATTGCCCTTCCCCATTCCCATTTTTGCCCCATAGGGCGTAATGGTAATGGGGAAGGCGCTAATTACGGCACCGCAAATTGCGGTACCGTAATTAGCTCCCTGGGTCCCTTTGCGGGTTGGTTTTTAACGCCTGCAAAAAGCAGGCATTAAATTCCCTAACCCGCAAAGGGACCTCGTAGTAAGGCGTTAAGGATTTACCGGTACCGGTAAAATACCGGTACCGGTAAACCCTTACCGCCTACCGTGTAATGAGGCCCATTGAATGCTATCACACAACAAGGTCAACAGTATGGCAAGGTCCATACTGGGTTCTATGTGATAATTCTGCATTTTGAAGAACAAATTGTTATGACCAGCCCTTGGTCATACGGTTCACTCATCAAGGACACTCAGGATACTCAGAACAGGTACTCTTAGTGGTTACTTTATTAGCTTCATAGTTACAGGATCAGATGTCAACAAGTCATTGAGAGATCAAGAGGGATAAGGGATAGGAGCCCACTGGCTCCCACCACCCAGGCTCACTAATTGTAACTGCCTGGTTTAGAACCAATTCAACTCTAAACATTCTAACCTTACACTCCAAACTCACAGCCTACATTCTGATGATGACATCAATCCTGGCACAGCACACATGCAGGCGCAAGAGCCAACCCTAACACCTCCTTTCCTACATCAAACAAACACACATCAAACTCACCAGAAGGAAGCCAACCCTAACACCTCCTCCTGTTGCATAAAGACAAACCCACTACCACACACTATACATAACTTCTTCGCTCCAACCATGTTCCACTTACCCCAGGGAAATTGAACCAGCAGGCTTAACTAACATCCTACGACAGACCCAGCCGCCACAACTAACACTCCTAACCAATCAAAACAAAACAATTCACCTTCCTTTCCCACCTGCCACGAGGAACCTCGAACTGCCACTTTCGAGCACTAACCGCCCACCTTGGCAAACACAACAAACGCTACCAAAACCAACCAAAACACCACAAATCACCTTCCGTTCCCCCCTGCCACAAAAAAAAACTCGAACTGCCACTTCCGGGAAAAAAACAGGTACTATCGTAACAACAAAAGACACTTACTAACAACCCAACAATCTACCCGGGTCAACTACACTCACAACTCATACCGCTGTTAGAGCCATTCAGAAATTCAAGCAAACACAGCCACACCAAGTCACCACTCACTCACCCAATCACACCATGAATAAATGCAACTAGATGTCACTAAAACAACCACAACTAGCCCCAGCTACAAATGTTGGCCAGACATTTGAGCCCTTCTAGACAATTAAAAACACCCCCAAAGTGAACACAGCCGAAGATGAAACATTGCCAAGCTTCTGAAATTGACCAAGAGGAACTCAAGAACAATCCCAGAAACTACCTAAAAGTTCAAAAAGAGAAAACACAAGGTACAATGACACCTGCATCTTCAGGATTTCAACATAAATACCTGGACCCTAACAACTTCATAAGGTCACCAATAACAACATCAAAGCTTCACACAGCTTCAGGCACTAGTCCCCTACTAGATGCCTCTGGGCTCAGCAGAATGTTCTGACTTGTGTGTCGTGTAGACCGTTGAGACCTCCGTCCCCAAGTGACGCACAGGGGAACCAAAAGAAACCCGCTGTGCGACCTTTGGGGCCACAGGTGGGAGATGTTACTTCCCGGATCCACGGAACCTCTGGAACACCGATGCTGCTGCAAAAAGAACTAGGTTAAGTACCAGGCAAATACAATATATCACAAGAACCAAAGGATCTGAATAGTCTTACCTATCCGGTGTTTGGAAAACCCGGGAAACCTAGGAGGGAGGTTCGAGACTCAGATGAGAGGCGGTCCCCAGAACAAGAGGGAACGCAGACAAGCGTGGATCCAGGATAAGCCACCTGTAGAGCTGAGGGCGTAACTTGAGTTCCCAAAAGGGCAATGGCGTAGAAGTCCAACAAAGTACCAAGGGATGATCCGAAGACAGGTGGGGGTCGTGTCGAAATTCAGCAATAGGTAAGCAGTTCCAAGCAAAGGTACAAAAGGATAATCCAAGGGAGTCCAGGTGAGAGTTCCAAGATCAAGGTAAACCAAAAGTTATCAAACGTAGTGCCAAACAGGGTCTGAAGACAGCTGAGAAGCGATGAGTGCTCCGTGCATCAGGCTTTATATACTGTGCGCTTCGGGGTCATGTGACGTCCACCAAGGTCACGTGGGAAACGCCTCTCTGAATCACGTGAGCAAATGAACAATCGACGCGGAGGTGTTCCGCCGCCCCTTCTGCTGTATGTTCTCCATGGCAACTGCCAATGCAGGAAGGGCTGCAACCGAGCACGTAAATTGTACCTGGTACGGAACTTTCGGTCCTTTGGGTAAACCAAATCACATGAGTCTCGAACCCTGGAGGGAGTCGTGTGGGAACCCGAGGAAGGTGTTGTGGAGATGTTAGCAGTGTTCTGGTGTGCAGAGATGTTAGCAGTGTTCTGGTGTGCAGAGGATCGTTTAACATAGCCCCCCCCCCAATGGCCCACGACCTCGTGGGCAGGACGGGTGATCCCTATGGAACCGGGCTACCAACCGAGGAGCATTAACATCCAAGGCGGAAACCCAAGAACGCTCCTCCGGTCCATAACCCTTCCAATCCACCAAATACTGGAGCCTACCCCTAAACCAACGGGAACCCAAAATAGCTGACACTTCAAAAACATCAGGGGAGGCCAGGGACACAGGGGCTACTGGGGCCCGAAGGCGGGAAGAATCAGGACATGGCTTGAGGAGAGAGACATGAAAAACAGGATGGTTTCGCCAAGAACTCGGAAGAACCAGACGAAAAGCCACTGGATTCACAACCTGAGAGATCTCATACGGGCCAACAAAGCGAGGCAGAAGTTTCCGACAACCCACCAGGCGAAGGTGATGGGAAGACAACCACGCCCTGGAACCCACCGCAAGGGGAGGAGCAGCCAAGCGCTTGCTGCCAACACGGGACTTCATAGAGGCCTTTGCTTCAGTAAGATGGACCAAAGTACTAGCATGAACAGCAGACAGATCCCTAAGACAAGCCGTGGCCGCAGGATTCAAAGAGACAGAGGCGTCAGGGACAGGCAAGACTTTGGGGTGTTGGCCATAGAGGGCGTAGAAAGGAAGAAACCTGTAGCAGAGTGAGCCGCGTTATTGTATGCGAACTCGGCAAGCCGTAAAGCACTCAACCAGGAGGACTGCTGCTGCAGGATAAGACACCGAAGATACTGCTCCATAGATTGATTCGTCCTTTCAGTCTGCCCATCAGTCTCAGGGTGATAGGCCGAAGAATATCTGGTATTGATGCCAAGTAGCTTAGTCAAAGATCTCCAAAAACGAGAGGTGAACTGCGACCCACGATCGGAAACAATGACAGAAGGAAGCCCAAACAACATGAACACAGATTCAAAAAACAACTCTGCCAGGACCGGGGCCGAAGGGATCCCCTTACAAGGAACAAAGCGAGCCATTTTAGTGAATGTGTCCACCACCACCCAGATGGTGTCAAAACCCCGTACCTTGGGGAGATCGGTCACGAAATCCATAGTCAGTCTATGCCAAGGTCTTGGGGGTACCGGAAGCGGAAGCAGCAGGCCAATTGGACGACCTCTTCGATGTTTGGCCTGAGCGCAAACAGAGCAAGAGTTGACATAGCATTCCACGTCGCGCTTCATAGAGGGCCACCAACACCAGCGCTTTAGGAGATCCATAGTACGCTCCTGGCCGGGATGGGCATTAAAGGGGGCATCATGAGACCATTCAAGGGCCAGGTTACGGGTGTCAGGCTTGGGAAGGAACAGGCGATCATGCAGGCGATCATGCACGAAAGGCAAACCATCACAATATACGGGATCGCAGTTGGTCAGAATGATTGCTCGTCCATGCTCGCACAGAATCCAAGAGTGACAGAGAGGGAGTGCAGATGAGTCTTACCAAGAACAGTATCGGGGAAGGTTGGCAACTCGACTCCACCCGGAGAGCGTGACAAGGCGTCCGCTTTTCCATGAGTGATTCCAGGACGATGAGTAATGTGAAAATCAAAGGCGGAAAAGCAGAGATGCCACCGGACCTGTCTGCTATTGATGCACTTTAAGGAAGCCAGATCCTGTAGATTCCGATGATCGGAGTAGACAGTAATTGGATGCTTAGCCCCCAGGAGGTGATGGCGCCAGACACGAAAGGCGTCCATGACAGCCAGAAGTTCCTTCTCCGTTACTGTATAATGGGTCTCAGTATTGGAAAACTTGCGGGAGTGGTATGCCACCGGATGCAACTTGCCTGTCGTAGGACATGTCTGAGACAACACCGCACCGAGGGCAAAAGAAGAGGCATCCGCCTCGACTATGAATGGAAGATCGGGATTGGGGTGCTGGAGAATCGGTGCAGTGGTGAAAGCGGTTTTCAAAGCCTCAAAGGATTCCTGATGTTCCTTTTGCCACTGATAGGGTACTTGAGGGCTGGTCAGAGCCGTAAGTGGGGCCACAATTGTGGAAAAGGACGAAATAAAGCGCCTGTAAAAATTGGCAAAGGCCTGCAAAGCCTTGAGTGTCTGAGGAACTGGCCAATCTAGGACTGCCTTAAACTTGGATTCGTTCATGGATAGTGCCCCAGGGGTAATGTGAAAGCCCAGAAACTCAACAGACGTTTAATGGAATTGACATTTCTCGGGTTTGGCAAATAGTGAATGTTCCCTCAGACGGGATAAGACCTCCCGAACATGCTTTACATGGTCATCAAGATTCCGTGAAAAGATCAAGATGTCGTCCAAATAAACAACCATGTATACGTCCAGAATGTCCCTGAATATGTCATTCATAAAACGCTGGAATGTTGCCGGGGCGTTGCATAGACCGAAGGGCATGACTAGATATTCATACAAGCGGTAACGGGTGCAAAAGGCGGTTTTCCACTCATCGCCCTCGCGAACGCGCACTAGGTTGTATGCGCCGCGAAGATCCAGCTTGGTGAAAACGGAGGCATGGGATAAGTGGTCCAGAAGAGGGGTGATCAAAGGAATTGGATACCTATCCTTTTTTGTGATGGTGTTAAGACGCCGGTAATCCACACAAGGACGTAAGTCCCCCTCTTTCTTAGGTACAAAGAAAATGGGACTTGCAGCTGGTGAAGTAGAGGGGCGGATGTGTCCTAGTCGTAGGGCGTTCTGTACATACTGTTTCAAAGCTTGTTCTTCCGAGGGAGACAGAGAATAAATCCTGCCCGAAGGAATGGTAGAATCCGGGATTAGTTCAATCGGGCAGTCATATGGTCTGTGTGGAGGAAGCACCTCGGAAGAACCGCGATCGAAAACTGACTCGAATGCTTTGTACTCAGAGGGAATCCCAGTAACTACCCCTCCAACGGTGTGGGAATTCACAACCTCTGATCCACCATCATTCAATGTGAGTTGCGCAAGAGCTCCCAAGGCCCGGGAAGGAGTATCTGTTACTTGATGGGTTGGGAGACAATAGTTCTGACAGATATCCGACTCAAAGAGCACCGTGCCTGTTTGCCAATTAATCAGAGGATTGTGTTCACGCAACCATGGTATTCCTAATATGATACCGAATTGAGATGTGGTGATCAAGTCAAAACTTAGCGTCTCTGTGTGAATGTCTTGTATGGTCAATAATAGAGGAGCAGTTTGGTGTCTAACGGGACCAGAGACTAGTGCAGTGCCATCTATGGCCTGAACCGGTTCAGGTCGGGTTTTCACCACTAAAGGTAGATTGAGAGAATGGGCTAAAGCAATGTCTATGTAGTTCCCAATGGCACCAGAGTCAATGATGATCGTGACTGCGTGAGAAATACCCGTAGAGGGACAAAGAGTGGCCTGTACAAAGATGGGCTGGACACGAGCAAAAGCAAGAGTGGTACCCGGAGATGAGGACTGGAAACTCGACCTGGTCTCCAGATCTAAGGTCGAGCTGTCCGAAAAACCTGGGACTTCTTGGGACGACGAGGGCATTCCTTAACATAATGCCCCGTGGTACCACAGTAAAAGCATGCATTATCCACCCTCCTACGTTCTCTCTCGGATGTCCTGATAGGGCTACGTAAACCTCCCACTTGCATAGGTTCCTCAGTGCTGGAAGCAGGAGTACTGACAGCTGTAGGATGAGAAAGACCCAACTCATCTCTGCGCTCTGATCGACGTGCATCTACCTGCAGGGCAAGATCCACTAGTTCCTGATACTGAGTGGGCACGGAAGGAATCACTGCTAAGGCATCTTTCATGGAGTTATTCAACCCCCTATAGAATATGACCGCCCGCTTGATTTCTGCCCATGATGTCTCGGCGACCAATTGGTTGAAGCGGGTGATGTAATCTATCAAGGTCCCTCTACCCTGGGTTAGCTCTAATAACTCCAGATCCCTAGACTGTGCCTTGTGTCGGGTGTCGAAGACTCAAGACATCTCTATAACTAACAAATCGAAATCATAGAGAACCGGGCTATTGTTCTCCAGTAAAGGATTAGCCCAAGCAGCAGCCGTTCCGGCCAGGTGGGAAAGGGCAAAGGTCGCTTTCGCAGTGGAATTAGGAAAGGCCAGAGGTCTACACAGAAAGTGTAACTTGCACTGATTGATGAAAGTCCTGAACTTCTTGGGGTCGCCTTGATAACGTTCAGGAGCGGCCAAAGGAGAAGGGGTTGGGAGGACCACCGGAGTTGGAGCTGGGGTACTTGCCAACGGAGGAGGTGTGGTTGAAGTGGCAGCATCCCCGAATTCAGAGTCTGCAGGAAGGGAATGCTGGACACTCTGTATGGAATCTAGCCTTTGGTGAATCACTGTGTTAGCGGCGGCCATATCTGCCCTTAATACTGTAATTGTCTGAACTAAAGCAACTATGGGTTCTTCCGTGGACCCCTGCATTATCTAACACGACTATATGGCTTCTCAGTCTGTTCTGACTTGAGTGTCGTGTAGACCGTTGAGATCTCCGTCCCCAAGTGACGCACAGGGGAACCAAAAGAAACCCGCTGTGCGACCTTTGGGGCCACAGGTGGGAGATGTTACTTCCCAGATCCACGTAGCCTCTGGAACACCGATGCTGCTGCAAAAAGAACGAGGTTAAGTACCAGGCAAATACAATATATCTAGTTTGCAAAGGTAGCGGGCGCCCCTCTCTCGACAGAACAAGGCCTGATAACCTGTTCAGTGGTTATTAACCACTTGAGAGTTCGCAGCCACTGCTTTTACTCACTGTGCCTTTCACAGATGGGAAATATCCATTTGCATATCAGTCTTTGTCCTGCCCAGGGGCAGTCCAGCACCGAAATGCAATGGCAATTCCAACCTGAACGAGAGTACCACCAGCAACCCCATACACGTGTTTCACCCTTGTTGGGGATCATCAGTGAGGTGAAGCTGATGCCTCTCTAAGCACAGTGAGAGGGAGACCACGTCTGGTTGCCCCCAGGAGACCTAGGGTTACCAATCCCAGGTTCCTTGAAATTTAGTTTGCAAAGGTAGCGGGCGCCCCTCTCTCGACAGAACAAGGCCTGATAACCTGTTCAGTGGTTATTAACCACTTGAGAGTTCGCAGCCACTGCTTTTACTCACTGTGCCTTTCACAGATGGGAAATATCCATTTGCATATCAGTCTTTGTCCTGCCCAGGGGCAGTCCAGCACCGAAATGCAATGGCAATTCCAACCTGAACGAGAGTACCACCAGCAACCCCATACACGTGTTTCACCCTTGTTGGGGATCATCAGTGAGGTGAAGCTGATGCCTCTCTAAGCACAGTGAGAGGGAGACCACGTCTGGTTGCCCCCAGGAGACCTAGGGTTACCAATCCCAGGTTCCTTGAAATTTAGTTTGCAAAGGTAGCGGGCGCCCCTCTCTCGACAGAACAAGGCCTGATAACCTGTTCAGTGGTTATTGCGAGAGAGGGGCGCCCGCTACCTTTGTAAAACTATTTTTTAAGGAACCTGGGATTGGTAACCCTGGGTCTCCTGGGGGCAACCAGACGTGGTCTCCCTCTCACTGTGCTTAGAGAGGCATCAGCTTCACCTCACTGATGATCCCCAACAAGGGTGAAACACGTGTATGGGGTTGCTGGTGGTACTCTCGTTCAGATTGGAATTGCCATTGTATTTCGGTGCTGGACTGCCCCTGGGCAGGACAAAGACTGATATGCAAATGGATATTTCCCATCTGTGAAAGGCACAGTGAGTAAAAGCAGTGGCTGCGAACTCTCAAGTGGCTAATAACCACCGAACAGGTTATCATGTCTGTTCTTGCGAGAGAGGGGCGCCCGCTACCTTTGTAAAACTATTTTTTAAGGAACCTGGGATTGGTAACCCTGGGTCTCCTGGGGGCAACCAGACGTGGTCTCCCTCTCACTGTGCTTAGAGAGGCATCAGCTTCACCTCACTGATGATCCCCAACAAGGGTGAAACACGTGTATGGGGTTGCTGGTGGTACTCTCGTTCAGATTGGAATTGCCATTGTATTTCGGTGCTGGACTGCCCCTGGGCAGGACAAAGACTGATATGCAAATGGATATTTCCCATCTGTGAAAGGCACAGTGAGTAAAAGCAGTGGCTGCGAACTCTCAAGTGGTTAATAACCACCGAACAGGTTATCATGTCTGTTCTTGCGAGAGAGGGGCGCCCGCTACCTTTGTAAAAATACAATATATCACAAGAACCAAAGGATCTGAATAGTCTTACCTATCCGGTGTTTGGAAAACCCGGGAAACCTAGCAGGGAGGTTCGAGACTCAGATGAGAGGTGGTCCCCAGAACAAGAGGGAACGCAGACAAGCGTGGATCCAGGATAAGCCACCTGTAGAGCTGAGGGCGTAACTTGAGTTCCCAAAAGGGCAATGGCGTAGAAGTCCAACAAAGTACCAAGGGATGATCCGAAGACAGGTGGGGGTCGTGTCGAAATTCAGCAATAGGTAAGCAGTTCCAAGCAAAGGTACAAAAGGATAATCCAAGGGTGTCCAGGTGAGAGTTCCAAGATCAAGGTAAACCAAAAGTTATCAAACGTAGCGCCAAACAGGGTCTGAAGACAGCTGAGAAGCGATGAGTGCTCCGTGCATCAGGCTTTATATACTGTGTGCTTCGGGGTCATGTGACGTCCACCAAGGTCACGTGGGAAACGCAGCTCTGAATCACGTGAGCAAATGAACAATCGACGCAGAGGTGTTCCGCCGCCCCTTCTGCTGTATGTTCTCCATGGCAACTGCCAATGCAGGAAGGGCTGCAACCGAGCACGTAAATTGTACCTGGTACGGAACTTTCGGTCCTTTGGGTAAACCAAATCACATGAGTCTCGAACCCTGGAGGGAGTCGTGTGGGAACCCGAGGAAGGTGTTGTGGAGATGTTAGCAGTGTTCTGGTGTGCAGAGATGTTAGCAGTGTTCTGGTGTGCAGAGATGTTAGCAGTGTTCTGGTGTGCAGAGATGTTAGCAGTGTTCTGGTGTGCAGAGGATATTCTAACACAGAACCACAACCCACAACAACATCAAAACTTCACAAAGCTACACGTGAACTCCGCAGAGCCACACATCACCACAACGTCGAAGCTTCGCAAAGCATCTGGTACTAGTCTCCTACTAGATACCTCTGCACCCCGCAGAGTCACTAACCAATTCACACATCAGAACTCCAACAAGTTCCTTGACCACTTCTTGGTCATGCACTACATCTAAAATCTCTTACAAACCCCGCAGGGTTCTTTGACCAACCACTGGTCATGCACCACACTCACACTCAACTCAAAACATACACAAACACAGCACCAACCCATAAATATGATGTAAAGCTGCTAGAAAGCGCTGCAGTCGCTGCAGCAGAACTTGGGTCACACCTCGATGAACATACAACAACACTCACACCTGCAATTGCCTCAAAATGGTTATTCTAAGCATAACATTTGAGTGATACATTAACACATTGTACATTGCAAGTCAGATTTTCTAAAGCCCACATTGCCATTACTCATGCAACTCTAAATGCTGCAAATCCTCAAAATATTAAGCTAAGCATAACATGGAAAACACCACTACGATTGTGTACCAAACCAACAAACCTCACACAAGTCAATCACTGGGTTGTACCAATCCTAAAAGTCCATGTAGCCAACAAGCCAACTCTAAAACCTAGAATGCCTCAAATTCATTATTCTAACACATAGATCATTTACATCACTCCAGCCCAGATCTAACGTATTACTCACTGTTGAGTCTACAACATCACAAGTACATATATATTCATGTAATAATACATTACATTAACATAAGGACGAATCGGCATGTGCTAAAACCACTGTTGCGCTCGAATCCCTAAACACTCACTCTACTTCCAAACAGTTGTTACAAAAATGCAAAATGAAGCTTGACATGTGTATTACAAACTAACCTTGCGATCCCATAAACATCACGTATAAATAAACAGAAAACCCCCATATATCCTGACATAGTAAAGTATGCGTTTCAAATAGAGCGTTTCAATGCAAGATGTGCACTGACGTATACTTCCAGACATATCAGCACAGTAAGCCAACGTGGCTCGCCGCACTCAAGATGTGTTGCAAACACTTCCTTTGAAGAAAGAACCACAGTACCTGGAAGGGCTGCCAAGATGCATCTCGTTGCTAACACAACCAAAAACAAAAAAAAACTGTGTTCAAATCAACCGCTGGCATCGTTACTCCCTTCCCAACAAAGCTGCTCACCTCCCAATGGCTCATCATCGGTCATTCAAAGAAAAACTCAACGCACCCATGAACTGTTGGTGACTTCCTGGTTACATTGGAAGTACGCCAGAAGGTGCTTTACTCAAGCCTTCACAGGGACACACAGCAGTGAGAGGAAACAAACGTTCCCTGCAAAGAATGCACCAGAGCGAACGTTCCAGCTGATCCCCAACCCCTCCAGCAGACCGATGACGTTACCATTGCAGCTGCAGGAATGGGGTTGCACCGATCTCCGTGACCCAACCGTCACCTGAGCCTGCTAGTCTCAGCTACCTTAAACCAGGACTCCGTTGTGGCCATTTTAGTTCCTCCAGAGGGACGCTGTCAGTCATACAAGTTTACCAACCACTGTGTCATAAGACTCCACTGCAAACAGCGCCACTCACGTGGAGCTAACCTTTGGGTAAAATAAGCTACTGACTGAAATCTTCACTTTCACAGGACACCCACCTCAGGTGTGCAGACACCATAATCCCCCGGGATACTTCACAGTCAATGGCACAGTAAGCTGCCTTCCTCAACACTGTGTGCCACTCTTTTTAGACTCCTGGCAGCCTCTTTTGTCACTGCCTTGCACAGCCCTGACTGGACACTCATGTCCCAACATCCCAGGGGACAGACTGCTACATTCAGCCTTGGTTGCTTCTATTCTCCTGACTCTTGGGCAGCCACTAATAACACGGCCTGGGCTCCAGCAGGTCGCTCTCCCCAAGGGTCTCCTAGGACAGGCTGCCCCTTCTAGCCCTGGGTGGTGGGCATCAACCAGTCCATGGGGGGCAATGGGCTCTCCCTCTCTCTTTGCATTCACTTGTCCTCTTGCCTGCACCCCCCGCAGCAGAGTCTCTCCTCCTCTCTCGCATGACATCACACAGGTACCTGCTTCTCTATGCTTCCAGCTGTCCACTCCAAGGTCCTCCTTCACCATACCTTGGACCATCCTTGTCGCCAATTGTTATGACCAGCCCTTGGTCATAGGGTTCACTCATCAAGGACACTCAGGATACTCAGGACAGGTACTCTTAGTGGTTACTTTATTAGCTTCATAGTTACAAGATCAGATGTCATCAAATCATTGAGAGATCAAGAGGGACAAGGGATAGGAGCCCACTGGCTCCCACCACCAAGGCTCAAATATTGTAACTGCCTGGGTTAGAACCAATTCAACTCTAAACATTCTAACCTCACACTCCACACTCACAGCCTACATTCTGATGATGACATCAATCCTGGCACAGCACACATGCAGGCACAAGAGCCAACCCTAACACCTCCTTTCCTACATCAAACAAACACACGTCAAACTCACCAGAAGGAAGCCAACCCTAACACAAATACAAAACAGACCAGTTTATTTCGGCCGATTTGTGTGGTCAAAAGACAGAATTATCACATTCTACTGCCCACCCACCCTGCTAGACCCCCCAAGAAGGTGATGCCACCTCACCCCACGCTCCCATCCTCTCCCACGCTGTTATCTTCCTTAGAATTCAGGGGAGTTACCTCCCTCAACGCCTCCGTTCCCCGCCATAGCATAGTATTCACCCTCACCACGTACACACTCAGAAACATGAAAACAGTCTCATTTGCCCTCTCCCTGCCACCTCCCCCCGCAGATGCAATGAAAGAGGGTGCACAGATGTACAAATACATCCAACCCAAAAAGATTTTTAGAAATTGAGGGACAGACTTGCTTTGCATCTGTGCCTCCATTTCTAAAAATCGTTTTGGGTTGGGTGTACCTCTACATCTGTGCACCCCTCTTTTCAAGAGGGGTGCACAGATGTACACATGCATCCAACCCAAAAAGATTTTTAGAAATTGAGGGACAGACTTGCTTTGCATCTGTGCCTCCATTTCTAAAAATCGTTTTGGGTCGGGTGTACCTCTACATCTGCACAGATGTACAAATACATCCAAACCAAAAAGATTTTTAGAAATTGAGGGACAGACTTGCTTTGCATCTGTGCCTCCATTTCTAAAAATCGTTTGGGTTGGGTGTACTTCTACATCCGTGCCACAGATGTAGAAATATACCCAAACCAAAACGATTTTTAGAAATCGAGTGACAGATGGAAAACAAGAGCCTCTTGCTTTGCATCCGTCCTTCAATTTTTAAACATTGTTTTAACCCGGCTTTCACCCCGGCCCCCAGAGAGAGGCACAGTATGGATAGAACAAAGGGCCATCCATACTGCGTCTCTTCTCTCCGGCCTGGAGGGGCCAGGGAGGGGGGTGGGGGAACCCACGTACTCGGCCCCCCTGAAACCGGCATGGTTTATTTATTTATTTGTTCAATGTTTGTCGGGTCTGTGGACCCGATTAATTTATTTATTTCTGCAATGTTGGTCGCATTGCAGAAATAAATAAATTAATCGGGTCCACGGACCCGACAAACATTGAACAAATAAATAAATAAACCGGGCCGTGGCAAAGGCAATAACAGTCTTCCGCCACGGCCCGGTTTATTTATTTATTTGTTCAATGTTTGCTGGGTCCGTGCACCCGATTAATGTATTTATTTCTGCAATGTTGTTTCGACCACCATTGCAGAAATAAATAAATTAATCGGGTCCACTGACCCGACAAACATTGGGCAAATACTGTTACTGCCTCTAGTGCCCCCTCACCCCCTTTTTTGGGGGCACCAGAGGCAGTAACAGTCCTCCGCCCCGGACTAGTTAATTTCTTTATTTGTTCAATGTTTTCTGTACAGCCTCGCGGGCCACATGAAATGGCTTGGAGGGCCACATTGTGGCCCGCGTGCCGTATGTTGGACAACCTTGTTTTAGAGCTTAGTAAATTCTATACTTCTCGCCGGCCACGGCTAATTTTATTAATGAATCACTTTCACCCGCCTTTTCCATTCTCAGATGTACTTGTCATGGTGCCCTTCCCTTGTGCTTTTTGTCATAACTTTAGAACCTCTCCTTCAACCAATCTGTGTGACTAAGAAGATTACGGAGCCTAGAGACCCAAACTATTCCTCACTGATGACTCCCAGTGAGGCCGAAACATGTCTGGGGATGCTTGGGGTCTTGTGCAGAAGGGATGTGACATAGCAGTTAGGGTGGGACTGCACCTTTTCAAGTGGAATCTGTGGGGAATCTGAGGGCGTCATCACTTCTCCCCCCCCTCCTCTCGGGTTGTTAGGGAAAGTTAATCGCTCTTGGATCCTGACCCTGGGGGTAGATATGCGAGAGAGGATCACCTGGGTGGAGGACACTCGGGGAGAGGGGCGGGGATATGCTTAGGTGAAATATGGTATTCCCCATTTCCTTTTCATAATGAACCCTCTAGTCCTCAAGCCTTTGCAGGCTTTTGTCGTCCTGTCCCTGTTCCTCCCCCAAACTTGCCCCAAGAAACACCAGCTCAACACTGGACGAGGAAGAGACCAACTAGGAAGCCACATGCTCATATTGTTGAGATAGACACATATCAACATCATTTGGTTAATACAGTCACATATCATCCTAACCTGCTTACTGGAACGAGGAGGAGGACAGCACGAGTAAGGCAAAACTACAGATGCAGAGTTTATGCAGCAGGAAGCGAAGCTAAGGAACGCTGGAGGCCGGTAGCAGTCAGCGAGAGGCCAACGTGACAGAGCGAAGCGGTCGCAAGAATAGTGGCCTGCAGGTGGAGAATCACTGGGGACAGGAAGCAAGATACTGCACGGGAAGACGACAACCTGTGGTGGTAGAGACCTTGCACATTGTAAGCTCCGATCAGTGAGTGTAGGAAAGACTGGGTTGGCAGGCGACGCCATAAGCTCCGACAGGTGAGTGTGGGAAATACTGGGTTGGCAGGTGATTATGTGATGAGCATTATTTTGAATACCGAACTAAATGAAAACCCTTATAAGTGCTTTTTAATACCAAACAGAGCAAGCATAAGTACTTTTGAATAACGAATGAACTGAAAGTCATAATAAATACTTTTGAATGATAAACAGAGTAAAAGCAAATTTTGAGCACTCGTGAGTGGAGTGAAAGAAAGGTGATGAAAGTAGCTGACACCAAGAACTGTATTTTCTGAAACACAAATACTGGCAAAGTCAAGAAAATACCTAGAAGCAGGGATCACAATCCTGGGGCGCTTACCGCTATTTAGCTCCTGATAAAGATAAAAGATAAAAGTGCTACTGGTAATCGCTTTGAAAGTCCAAGGCAGGAGCTGCTTTCAGCTCCTGCTGAATTAGCCTCCTGGGAACATGCATGAATCAACCCTGTCAGCCTTACTCTGTGAGTTAAGAAAAAAGTTGCTTCTAAATAAAACACAGCAAGTTTTCCTCCAGAATGCATTCTTTTAAAGATTCATACACCAAAAAAAGATGTAAATTATAGAAACAGCTTGTGCACAAGGGACACTCATCTTTCTAGCATTTAAAACGTGTGTACAATTTCAAACGTTTTTCCTTCAGCCATGCTTTTGAAAGAAAGTTAAGTCAATTTCACTCCTTTTCTTAGAGGAAGCAGTGACAAAACGGATATTTCTTGTAAAGCCTTTCTTTTAGACGGCCTAATAACATATTTCCTTGCAACACTTAAAGGTTGTACAATTGTATTATAAAGGGCTACACAATACCATCCAACTACTTAGTGCAGGAAACCCCACCGTTTTTCTTTGTTTAAGTTTGAGCGGACTATAGCTCTAAATGGAGAATACAGATTTTAAAAAGCAGGTGTAGGTTTTGCTTGCAAATCTCTCCACTTACACGTTGCCTTGTACATTATTGTCCTGCACTGTGAGATAATGCCAGTGTCAGGCAGAATCATCTGCAGTACCCTTACGGAACACTACAGACAATTAAGTCCACAAGTGGTAGTACAATTTCACCTTTGGTACAAGCCTGTACTACACACTTATAGTGGTAGCAGTAGCGGAGCAGCCAGACTTATCTCAAGAGAAAATGAGCAGTAATAGGGATTACACTAAGGACTACAATTACTGTGACTCAAACAAACACTGAGTCAAGGTTTCTGGTTAAAAAAATATAGGTACATTTATTTTTAAACTAAATGTTCATAAAACACTTCACTTCTAGTAAATGAAAACACACTCTAAATATACCACACACAACCAATTCCTTTGGTTCAGGACAATTCAAGGTAAGTACATTGGGATTTGGCAGACCGGTGTTGCGAAACAAAAGACGTTACCGGGGGATACTAAGCGATCCCTTTTTGACAGTAATGACATTTCGGTCTTACGAAAGAAAAGCGTACCCGCGGGAAGAAATGTAACCGTAGTCAAACACACTTAGCACATTGAATTAAAACCAGGGAATAGTAGATAAAAATCATAGGCAATACTTTTGTGAAGGCACTAGAATCAGAGGATGTGCTCTAAGACAAAGTCAATAGACCTCCGCCAGTGTCAAATGGAGAAGGGCTCTGTTGACGAGGATCACACAGTTAGAACAGTTATGGATTAACGTTGCCAGGACTATTGGATATTGTCAAAGGTAGGCAAAAGTTATAAGAGGGAAGTAAGAAAGGACAAGCCTTCAGAAAGGAAAAGGGGTTCACCCCGATTCCTCAAGGTCGGACGGAGAGAACAACCAAATGGACACAGTACCTTATTCGGCTGCGTAAAGCTGGTGCTACAGCAGTTGTTCCTGGTAGTTCCTGTAGACTCACGGTTCCTGGAGCTTCAGTCGTGGGGACAAGAAGGAGGACGTCTGGAGCGATCTGCACTACACAGGGATGAGACCAGCAGCAGCATAGCAACGGTGAATAAAAGGTGTGCTCCTTTAAAACAGGAGAGGGCTCTTCTGATGGCTATCCTGACCACTACAGCTTTGTGCAGCGATTTTGAGCCAGAAGAGGATTCTCTGGCTGTAAAAGGTGAGCTGGTTGATCCCACCAGGCTCAGGGAAGAAGACTCCGGACTGGATCTTCTCTGTCGTTGAAGGGTAGATAGCTCAGGACTGTTGCAGGGCTTCACCGGGATTCGGGAGTTGCAGCAGCCGTCTTCCTCTCCGCTTCTCTTCGGTTCTTGCAGTTCCAGTGGCGACTCTGACTTCCAGCCCAAGAGTCCTGCCTTTTATGCCAAAATCTCCCATTCAGACAGCCTGGCTATTAATCACACAGCAGGGGGGTTGTCCAGCCCGGACAACCACCTCAGCCAATGGACACAAAGTGTGACTTGGGACTCCAAGGAGACCCTGGGCAGGTGGTTACTAAACCCCTCCCTCACATTCAGCCCACCTAGACACCCAGACGCCAAAGGAGGGCTTCTTTGCAAAGGACAGCGAACAAAGAAGGCAAACCTGGTTTGGTGCGGAAAGTAAAACACAAGAAGGATGTTAACCAAAGGAAATGGTGACTAAACCTGACAGGAGCCAAAATAAAATGTATTTGGTCAAGCGAGTTTATGTTCGAGGCTAATACAATAGCCTAAAACAGTACCACGTTTATATACTATAATCGCGGTAGAAAAGTTAGGGTAGAGACCACTGCCACCAGCCAAGTCTTAATGTTAAGGGAATGAAACAAGGCTCCAGGAGGTACAGACAAAAAGGGATCAGAGTTAACCCTTTCCAATACTCCATGTAAAATGGGGTGTACTGGGTCTGTAGTTTAAGTGACTACATAAAGTTAATGGTAACTTTACCAGTTTCTGGGGGAACAGTAGTCAGCCCCAGAAAAATGGAGTCAGTGGGAAGTCTCAGAGACAACCCTGTGTCACTGCAATGAAGGTGCTGTGTAACACACTAAGAAAGTGGAGCTCGTGGAGTGCTGTGGCTCCAGAGGCAAAGATCACACAAAAAGTAGAAGTACACATGGCAAAACACATCTAAGACTGGGGAAAAGGTTCACACTCTTACAAGGTGGAAAAAAATAAACCCCAGAAATCCAGCAAAGCTGCTGAGGGACTCACTAGGTAAGGGAAATTAGCCATAAATGAGAATTCTCCCTAACTCTCAACCCCCGCCCCCCAGACTAAGGGACAGGAGGATCTAATCCACTCCTGGAGCGATCTCATACCTTTAGTCGGTTATGAACATCCTAGAGAGACCATCAGCATTTTGGTGGTGACTTCCTGGTCTGTGCCCAATGGTAAAATCAAACCCTTGCAGGCAGATTGACCATCCTAGTAGTTTATGGTTTTCCCCTTTCATTTGCATCAGCCATCTCAAGGGTTGGTGGTCAGTCTGAATAATGAAAGTAGATCAATAAAAGTATGGTCAAAACTTCTTCAGTGCCCTCACAATAGCAAAACATTTGCGT
Source organism: Ambystoma mexicanum (assembly GCF_040938575.1). Lineage (NCBI taxonomy): Eukaryota > Metazoa > Chordata > Amphibia > Caudata > Ambystomatidae > Ambystoma > Ambystoma mexicanum. The sequence goes on from NC_090938.1 coordinate 72,577,363, forward strand.
TCTATTGTTGCCCACCTTGTCTCGGGATCCTTTAACTTCCTGCTGATGAAACAAATGGGATATTCCCTACCTTTCTCATCCATTTGACTAAGGACTGCACCTATATCTACATTTGAAGCATCCATTTGTACAATGAAGGGGTGGTGGTAGTCAGGAGCTCTTAGGACTGGAGCTTGACAAAGGGCTTTCTTCAGGCCTTCAAAGGCTTGAGTGCACTCCTCATTCCATCTGACCTTTTTAGGATATTTTGGAGAAGAGATAACATTCAAAGGAGAAGCTATGGTCCCATAGTTCTCTATGAAGTTCCTGTAGTACCCAGTGAGACCTAGGAAGGCTCTCACTGGGGTTTAAGTAGTGGGGGTGGCCCAGTTTTGTACAGCCTGTACTTTTCTAGGCAATGGCCTTATTTCACCTCCTCCTACCTCATGTCCAAGGTAGACCACTTCGCTCTGACCAATTTGACATTTACTTGCCTTTATGGTCAGATGGGCCTGCTCAAGAGCCTGCAAAACATACCCTAGGTGATCAATATGTTCTTTACATGTAGGGCTGAACACTCCAATGTAATCCAAGTATGCCAAGTCCTCCATCCCATCCAGAACTTGATTGACCATCCTCTGAAATGTATTCTTTAGTCCAAAAGGCATTGCCTTAAACTGGTAGAGGCCTGCTGGGGTGGAGAATGCAGTTTTCTCCTTGGTATGGTCTGTCAGAGCTATTTGCCAATAGCCTGAGGTTAGGTCAAATGTGCTGAGGTACTTGGCTGCACCACGTTTATCCACCAGCTCATCTGTCCTAGGTAAAGGATGGCCATCAGTCTTGGTGACTGCATTTAGAGCTCTATAGTCCACGCAGAATCTCAACTCTTTGGATCCTGCTTTTAGTACAAGCACAACTCGGCTAGACCATGGACTAGTAGAGGGTTCTATAACACCGAGATCAAGCATCTTGTTGACCTCATTCCTTATATGGGTTCGTACATTGTCTGACATTCTGTACCCCCTGCTGTTCACAGGCAAACAGTCACCAGTGAGGATATCATGCTGGCCTCAAGGGGTCAGGCCTGGTGAAAGTGAGAACAGGGAGGCAAACTGATTCAACAGTAACCTGCACTCATCCTGCTGGTCAGATGTTACACTGGAAGAGAGATTAACTCCATCCACTTTCTCATCTAAAGGTAAGCCTCTGAGGAGGTTAGGCAGAGGTTCACTCTCCTCCTCCCCCTGAGCTGAAGCTAGAAGCAAAGCTCCTATTTCAGGTTGAGAGACATAAGCCTTTAAAGTGTTGGTGTGAAAGACTCTGGGATCCTCCTTAGGATTGCCTAAGTCCACCAGATAGTTCACCTCTCCAAGTTTACCTACAACTTTGAAGGGTCCTATCCACTTGCCCTGCAAGGCCCTCTGCCTTGTGGGCACCATAACAAGAACAAGCTGGTCTTGAGTAATCTCAACCATGTTAGCCTTCTGGTCATGCCAATGTTTGACCAGAGCTTGACTAGCTTTCAAGTTATCACTTGCCACAGCCATCATGTGTGACATTCTCCTCCGGAGACCTATCACATAGTCAGTCACTCTGACTGGCTTGGGGGAAGGAGCACTCTCCAACCCCTCCTTAATAAGGGCAAATGGACCTCTGACTGGATGGCCATAGAGAAGTTCAAAGGGACTGTAAACTACTCCCTCCTGAGGGACTTCTCTATATGCAAAGAGAAGGCATGGCAGTAGAAGGTCCCACTTTCTTTTAAGGGGTTCTTCTAAAGCACCTATCATGCTCTTCATAGTTCTATTAAACCTCTCCACCAGTACATTTGCTTGTGGATGGTAGGCGGTAGAGAACTTGTAAGTAATCCACAGGTTTTCCACATGGCTTGCATGTAGTGGGACATAACATTTGATCTCGTCAGATATCAAATCTTAGGAAAACCTACTCTGGTGAAAATACCAAGTAGGGCCTTAGCCACAGCCTGAGACGTAACAGTTCTCATAGGTATTGCTTCAGGATACCTAGTAGCATGGTCTACTACAACCTGGATAAACTTGTTACCTGAAGATGTGGGAGGATCAAGACGACCAACAATGTCAATCCCGACCCTCTCAAAAGGAACTCCCACCAATGGGAGAAGCACCAAGGGTGCCACATTCTTGGTTCCACTCTTGCCAGCGGTTTGGCAAGTGTGACAGCTCCTACAGAATTTGTCTACTTCTGAACCCATCTTAGGCCAGTAGAAATAAAGTGAGAGCCTTTGCTTGGTCTTCTTAAAACTTAAGTGACCAGCCAAAGGTATCTTGTGAGCTAACTGTAGGAACTGGAGTCGGTTCACTAGAGGTACTACAAGTATTTTGCAGTCTCTAGGGGTTGACTCAGTCGGTTCACTGTAGAAGAGGCCATCTTCCCAGTGTAACCTGTACTTCCCATGCTCTTTCCCATCGAGCTGAGAAGCTGCCTGCAGGCGAAGACCTTCAAGAGTAGGACACTCCCTTTGTCCTCTGCTGAAGTCTGCTCTGTTGGGTCCACCTTCTGCCAGTAACGACTGCAGTTCAGGATGTTCAACAGGGTCCAGATCTCCAACCAGAGTAAGGTCTTCTTCCAGATCGGATTCCTCAGTATCTGGTCGAACCACACAGGGTTAGACCTCACACTCAGCCTCAGCTGGTGAAGGAGTCACAGGTGTGGCTTTGGACAGTCTCGGTGATGTCCTTGTGGGCACAGGGGTGCTTGCTATTTTCTTGCTGGCAGACTTGGGTTACCCTTTGTCCTTCCTTGTCTTGCAATAGCAGTAAGTCCTTTGGACTTGGGGTGATAGTTTCTTCTATCAGATCCCAAGGAGAGCCTCTTAAGGTTCTCTCACTTGCAGGCCTTGTGAGCTCCTGGTTCCTCTTACTAGACACAACTCCAAGAGTTTTTAGGTCTTTACCCAACATAACTCTCACAGGTACTTCACTCTGCACACTATGAGGTTTCTGACAGTCATGTCATTGCACTGGATGAAAGCTGGTAACTGGGGAACCATTTGCACAGGGCCTCCAGCTAACTTGGTTAGGTATTTGGTGCCTTAGCAACATCCTCTACCTTGAACAAACATTCATCAACCACAGTTATGCTGGATCCAGTGTCTCTGATGGCAGGGGTCTCCTGACCATTCACAAGAACACTATCTTTATAATACTCTTTAGTATTATCTGGGATTGAGTTATAGACATCTAAATTCTGTTGTTCCCAAAGACCCAAGGACACTAAAGAAACACTATCTGAGACTATCATGGGTTCATCAGCCAGTAACAAGATTTCCACTTGACATAGGTACTTCCTCCACCTGGGAGAAGGCTAAGGAGACAGTGTGGACCCTTGAAGGGTACCCTTACACCTGGGATCCCCTTTCACATGGTCAGTAGCTTCACAAACAAAACATTTACCAAATTTCCTATTGAATGGAAGCTTACTCTGACCTCCACCTGGTTTAGCACCAGATCATACACTAGGCTGATTCGGTTTCCCTTGTGGTTTACCCTGGTTCTGTTTGGGGCCCTCTTTTGGATTGGAGTTATTGGAATTCTCGTTGTTATCTTTCTTTGGCTGCTTTCCCTCATTCTTCTTCTGAGTTGCCCCAGAATCCTTGTGAGTAGCCCTGTTGGCAACCCACAAGTCGGCAGCCTTAGCTAACTTCTTAGGATCTATCTCCTTTGAATCAGCCAAGTGCTGTCTAAGCTCAGGAGAGCAGGCATCATAAATTGACTCCAACATAAAAAGATTCCTCAAACCTTCATAAGTGTTCACTTTGTAACCCTTAACCCAACCATCTAAGTTTTTCAAACAGTCACACACTCAGGTAGCCCAAGGGGTACCATCATGCTTTTTGAGGGTCCTAAACCTCTTAAGGTACTGGGAAGGAGTCTTCCCAAATCTAGCTATGAAAGCTAGCTTCACACACTCATAATCCTGTTTATCCACCTCCCCCAACTCCATTACAGCATCACTTGCAACAGGGGGGAGCCTAGAGAAAAGCCAACGAATCAACTGATTCCCTGAGATACCCTGAATCCCATGATCATATACAAAGATTGCTAAACAATCCAAAACATCAAGTTTAGTCTCATATATAACAATCATTTCCTTTGGCATATGGTGTCAAGGATGGCACTCTTATTAAGAGTGGCACAGGACACCCAGGAAGGTTTTGGGTGGTTGTGCCTAAGTAAAGTGGACAGAATAGTTCACACACAGCTGAAAGAAAGGAGAGCGAAGAGTAGGCAAGTGTAGTAAGGGAAAAGGTACAGAATAGTTTCCGTCTTGGGGTGTATGCAGATATAGGAAAAGAGTATTCCACGAACTTTAGGAAAACTCTAACCTTCTGCACAGTTTGCTATAACAGAGGCCCACACTGTTTGCTCATGGCTTGGAACAACAGCTATGGGTTTCTGTAACTTAGAAACTAGACAAGGGAAAGGGCAGAGGTTGCCTGACGGAAACCAACAGACAAGCTCTGTACAAGGGGTTTACAAACCGTACAAGAGAAGACACTAACAGATAAATCCAGGGAAAAGGAAGTTGAATAGCAAACTAGCAGAAGGAAATGAAGGGAAAGCCGTATAACAGGATTGGATAGGGAGAAAGAACTGAGAGTTGAAAACAAGGAAGAAAGCAAGGGAGCAGCAGTCAGGAAACAGATGAACTGTAATAACTGAAAGTAAATAATGAAGGTAAACTGATGTGGATAGCAGAGGACGGTAGGGTACAAGGTAGAAAGCTCAGAAAAGCAGGGAAGCAATGGGCAAACCCAAAAGGAGCAGGGCTGTATGGAAGGAAGCCCCGAGGGATTGGGCTTAGGGCAGCGGAGTGAAGCAGGCTGCACGGCAAGGAGCCCAGAAAGGCCGGGCAGCAAGGTGTGAGCCCAGAGGAGTAGGGCCGCTGAGTGTAGAAGAGTGTAGGAGGACTGTAAAAGGCTGCTAGATTGGAAGCCCAGCGGACGAAGACTGTAGGTTGAAGGCAGTGGAGCGTGATCTGCTGAAAGGCAGGAGCCTGGGAGGCAATGGCGGAAGGTAGCAGCGGAGCCTGATCGGCTGCAAGGCAGGAGCCTGGAAGGCAAGGGCGGAAGGTAGCAGCGGAACGTCATCGGCTGCAAGGCAGGAGCCTGGAAGGCAATGGCGGAAGGTAGCAGCGGAGCGTCATCGGCTGCTTGGCTGGAGCCTGGAAGGCAATGGCGGAAGGTAGCAGCGGAGCGTGATCGGCTGCTTGGCTGGAGCCTGGAAGGCAAGGACGGAAGGTAGCAGCGCAGCGTGATCGGCTGCAAGGCTGGACACTGGAAGGCAAGGACGGAAAGTAGCAGCGGAGCGTGATTGGCTGCAAGCCTGGATCCTGGAAGGCTAGGACGGAAGGTAGCAGCGGAGCGTGATCGGCTGCTATGCAGAGGAACCGCATACAAAGATACGTAGCTCGAAGCAAAAAGGTGCTGGAAGGACTCTTAATGCAAGAGACTGAGCCCCTGCAAGCAGCAGCTTTTATACTGCCCAGCCCAGCACAGAGGCAGGCTAATTGGTCGCACCTGGCTAAGCACACATGCAGACAATCGGCCACCTCCCTCTCTGATCCTGAGCTGGTGGGAGCAGAGCAGATCCCTAGGGCTTCTGGGGATTGTAGTTCCGATGATGAGCAATAGGAATAGCCAGGAATAGATGGTTATAGCCAGATGCATTGTGGTAAGTGAAGTTTGCTGGAAAAAATAGAAAAGTATCAATGGGGAATAAGGTCCATATTGATCGCCAATGTATGCGCCCATGGCGCAGGCATGACATATGGTGTCTCTTAGGACTGGAAGACCTAGAAGATCCTGGGAGAGAGGCATTTTCTACAGAACATTTCTTCATCTCTAAAGCATGAGCCATCCCCATTTCTCTGAGCCTTAACTCTTGATGTTTCAATCCAGTTTGTGCATCAATACGTTTCCCTTCCAACTCAAGTCTCATTTTCTCAAGTGCAATAAATCCAGGAGTGAGTGTAGGACCTGATGGGGTCCCTGTGGACAGAGGTTGTGGTTTCTGAGCAGGCAGTGGAGTTCTAGGGCCTCCTAACAAAGACTCCACTACTACTTCTAATCCAACACTCTCAGAATCAGAAACATCATTACCCACATTTGCTCGAGGGGTAGGCCCTTCTGACCCACTCTCCAGACTTTGTTTTCCCAATAACTTAGCAACCAGTTCAGATTTGTATCTTTTACCAGAGAGGCTCTGTTCCCTAAACATGGTTCTTAAAACCTCAGCAGTGTAATCTTCCATATTTGACATGATTTTTCAGTTAATAGATTTCTGTGGTGTTTAGCCTTGTGGTTAGCTGAACCAAGGTAATAGCAGCACTGTAAGTGTAATCACTATACTTAAAAATCCCACTGCTGTACACCAGTGTTAGGCAGAATCATTTGCAGTACCCTTAGGGAACACTACAGACAATTAAGTCCACAAGTGGTAGTACAATTTCACCTTTGGTACAAGCCTGTACTACACAGTTATAGTGGTAGCAGTAGCGGAGCAGCCAGACTTATCGCAAGAGCAAATGAGCAGTAATAGGGATTACACCAAGGACTACAATTACTGTGACTCAAACAAACACTGACTCAAGGTTTCTGGTAAAAAAAATATAAGAACATTTATTTTTAAACCATCTGTTCATAAAACGCTTCACTTCTAGTAAACAAAACCGCACTCCAAATATACCACACACAACCAATTCCTTTGGTTCAGGACAATTCAAGGTAAGTACATTGGGATTTAACAGACCGGTGTTGCGAGACAAAAGACGTTACCGGGGGTTAATAAGCAATCACTTTTTGACAGTAATGACAGTTCGGTCTTACGAAAGGAAAGCGTACCTACGGGAAGAAATGTAACCGTAGTCAAACACACTTAGCACATTGAATTAAAACCAGGGAATAGTGGATAAAAATCATAGGCAATACTTTTGTCAAGACACTAGAATCAGAGGATGTGCTCTAAGAGACAGATAAAGTCAATAAGCCTGCGCCAGTGTCAAATGGAGCAGGGCTCTGTTGTCGAGGATCATACAGTTAGAACAGTTCGAGATTAACGTTGCCAGGAATACTGGATATTGTCAAAGGGGGGCAAAAGTTATAACAGGGAAGGAAGAAAGGACAAGCCTTCGGAAAGGAAAAGGGGTTCACCCCGATTCCTCAAGGTCGGACGGAGAGAACGACCAAATGGACAAAGTACCTTATTCGGCTGAGGAAAGCTGGTGCTACGGCAGTTGTTCCTGGTAGTGCCTGCAGACTCACGGTTCCTAGAGCTTCAGTCGTGGGGACCAGGAGGATGTCTGGAGAAATCTGCACTACCCAGGGATGAGGCCAGCAGCAGCAAAGCAACAGTGAATAAAAGGTGCGCTCCTTTAAAACAGGAGAGGGCTTTTCTGATGGCTATTTGGACCACTACAGCTTTGTGCAGCGATTTCGACCCAGAAGACTATTCTCTGGCTGTATAAGGTGAGCTGGTTGATCCCAACAAGCTCAAGGGAAGAAGACTCTGGACTAGATCTTCTCTGTCGTTGAAGGGTAGATAGCTCAGGACTGTAGCAGGGCTTCACCGGGATTCGGGAGTTGCAGCAGCCGTCTTCTTCTCCGCTTCTTTTTGGTTCTTGCAGTTCCAGTGGCGACTCTGACTTCCAGACCAAGAGTCCTGCCTTTTATGCCAAAATCCCCCACACAGCCTGGCTGTCAACCACACAGCAGGGGGGTTGTCCAGCCCGGACAACCACCTCAGCCAATGGACAGAAAGTGCGACTTGGGTCTCTAAGGAGGATCACATACAAAGTACAAGTACACATGGCAAAACAGATGTAAGAGTGGGAAAAACGTTCACACTCTTACCAGGTGGAAAAAAGTAAACCCCAGAAATCCAGCAAAGCTGCTGAGGGACTCACTAGGTAAGGGAAATTAGCCATAAATGAGAATTCTCCCTAACAGCCAGCTACAACACATTTACAAACTATGCCTGCGATTACAGCTGGACAGTTGCCTTAATGAGACCTTTCACTGTAAGATTAAACCAAGGTTACTGATGAAGTTGTCAAACATTTGGAATGTTGTTAAAAAAAAGGGTATACCAATAAATCTTCCATACATGCTGTATATGGCTACTAAGAGAAACCACATAATACATTGGGCTAGATGCCTTTTTCTACATTACGGTTTACTAATGTTTTGGTGTCGTTTGATATTCTTAGTGGGTTAATGCACCCAATGCAGAGGTCTTAAATCTATAAAATCTTTGTATCTCAGGATGGAACCATACCAGGTAGAGCAACCATTCATCCACCTGAGGTCCTTAAAATATGATCGAATAATCCCTGTGAAACAATGCAGCTTGAGTCATGTAGCGACTGCAGCAAACATCTTGGCATCTAGTATATTCGACACCTGCACCATAACCCCATTTTTCAGACTTAACCAAAAGCACAACTATAGTTACTTTTAAAACCTTACCCTATTTCTTCACCTAAAAAGTGAAGGCATAGGGTGGGGTAGATATAGGGTGCAGTAGGAGAGAGAACAAGGTGGTAGCAGAGAAAGAGGCAGGAGCAGAAAGAAACGTGTCAGTGAGGGTATAGCTAAAGCAATAGATGTAGCAACAGAAATAGTGTTCTAGTGACCGATCATGAGTCTAGTGGCAGACATGAATAATGACCATGTGAAGAAGCAATAGATAGACAAATAGGGAGGCTGGCATAAGAGTAAATAAAAGGGAAATAAATATGATGTTGCATTGCACAAGATCATAATAAAAAGATACAATCGGTAACAGTGCAAGAGAGAGCATTTTTCGGTGCTTATCACAGATTGGAAATAAAAGCAAGTTCAACCATTTTTCAGGCATTCCAGAGTGAATAAAAAGTGGCATCCTATACTTACAAAGCTGTTTTCTGAGAATCTTTTTATATTCTGGAGAACTTTTTTTCAACACATTTTTTATGTGTACACTATCCTTGGAAAACCTTTCAGACTTTAACAGCTCCTGGGTGAGATGAATGACTCCTGGTCATAGGGCAATCCTCGACACCCAGGAGCTACTTTCAGCTCCTGCTTCTTGAATCTGAATTTCGACCGCTGCAGAACGGTATGGTATGAGAGACCAAGCATTGGCCAAAGCCAAAAGAGTTGAAGGAACTGCATGCTATGAGGAAACCTGCAGGGGCAAGATCCAGGAAAATACAAGAAGGTGTAATACGTGCATGGTGGCCACCCACACCATGGTACAGTGTCAGAAGAGTGTGACGCCAGTGTATGGAAGCAGTGGCATATTGTTGATGGAAAACAATCAAGAAAGCGGTATCGGTTGTATGACCTGTAATGGGCGGACCATGTGGTCCGACAACTGCGCCTAGATTGACTGCCTCCCAGTATGGAGAAGTCAATGACAGTAGCCACCAAGAAACTTGTGTTTTGCAACAACCTCTTATGTGATTTTGAAGTGAAAACATTGAACTGCCTATGTGAAATAGTGAAAAGAACCAATATTAAAAGAGCTGGGAAGTGTCCCAAGGAACTGTGTTGTTTTGAAAAGATGGAAGATGGAAGATTTTAACTCTTGGGAAAGGGAACCCGAGTATCTTGTCAACTGCTTTGAACTTGGGGAAAAGGAAGCTGTATATAAGCCAAGCGCTGGAAGAAGCGTTGAACTTTATTTTGAAAACTATTTATTTTGATGCTGACATCCCTACACATTGTATACAGTTAGTTCTGAGTGCAATTATAGGTTTTGGACACAGACAGATATTTGATTTGGACTTCCTGACACAGACTATCTCCTTAGTTTTCTTTAGCTAGGGAAATCCCACCTTAGCATAGGGTTATGTAGGCCTTACTCCATCCTGATTTTTAAGTTAGTAAAGCTTTTGAGAACCAAAGTTGAACCTGTTGCCTGAGTCCACTTCATGGTGCCTTCACAAACAAAGCCTGATTTGCATAAGGATTTTCCCTTTCTGTCAGGCTGAAAAACAATGGTCTGGAGGATTGCCCAGAGCTGTACCCATGGTCGATCGTTTCAAAATCTTCCAGCCATCACCTTTTGGTTTTGCTTAAGAAGATTACATAACAAATCCCTACCATTTCTATAGCAATTGCACTTCAATCCCTTGGTGAATTGTCCTCACTTTATGAATATAAAGTGTCCTTTAGTAAATCAAAAGTTCATCCTCGAAAAAAATGCATGCTTTAAATCTACTCTTAATGCCTATGTAGTTACCTGGTGTCCAAGCTCTATTAAATAATAGGTATCAATTTGAACAAAGACACTATTAGCCAACATAATATCACGTCAATCCTAAACAAAAAAAAGACTCACTTCCTTTACCAATACATGGAATCCTCGAGTTTTATCCTGGTGGGGTTGCATTAACTCCATAAAAATGATTTTATTCCATCATGCACTTATTTTGTATCTATGTTGCTGCTTTCCTTCAAGCCACCTGTTTTTAAAAAAAAGAAGTTGGATAGCCTGGTAACCAACCTTTCATTCAATATTAAACTCCTCTCAATAAGGTGAAACATTTTAAAACTTAAGGCTGAGTAACTTCCATGATTTTCAGAAATATCATAAAACATTTGCCCTTCGTCAGCTTGTGCAATAAAGCCCTATCGGAGCCTTTCAATTCAGTAAAGTTCTTCAAGCGACTGGCTGTTCCTGACTAAGGATCTTCCATTTCTTTGTTTCTCTTTTTTTTTTTACAAAGGTTTCTGGAAGTGTAGAATTGATCATTCCTATGTATCTACCTCTCTTGGGGATATATGTATTCAGCATAATGCACACTTTTTCTTAATAATAATCATCCTATTTTTCACACCACTTAGTTTAGTAATTTCTCATCATTTACATCGCTGATTTGCTCATAAGAACTTGATGGTTTGAAGTCACTGAGGTGATCTTAACTGCCCTGCCTTCGCTTTATATAAAAATCCCTCAAAAAGGTCTTTTATCTTTACTGCTTAACCCTTTGCATAAAGGTGAAACATGTACGCTCCAATCAACAATTTACCTTTAGGTGACGATGATCTAACAAAAGTGTAAACCGACCATGTGCAGGATTGGGGCATTTGCATTGCCTCGGATACCTGGGAATGCATTTTGGTTGAATTGTTTTAATTGCTCTGTGGCTGCTAACCTCAGTGGCTGCTCTCAGCTGCACCATATCCCTCATCAGAGTCCTCCGCCTTGGTAAGGCACCTTTTGCCCTCATCCACCTCGGCCCACACAAAGGCACCTGATCATGCACTCCCCACAGAGCAGGCATGGTCGAAATCGTCCCGCCTGACCTTCTTTGCCTGACCCCGTGATGTCGGGCATGGTGCGGCACCATAACGAGGCTGGTGCCTCGTTGCTAAGTTACTAGCGGCATTTAGCAGTGGCCATATCCGCCGGCAGGCGGAAACGCTGGCGGCCGCTCACGAAGGCCCAAAGGCCCCTGTTTGCCCCCTGTTCACACCATGGAGCAGATTAGGAGCTCCCCTCGTCTGTTACGGGCGCCTCTGCCTTCCTGCCTATGAGCCTGTTAGTGCCACGCTCCACTACCAATAAGGTAACTTTGATCAGTAACGCTACTCCCACACCCCTGGCGACCATTATTGTCTATGAACACTAAGAATCTGCCTAAGCACGCTTTGAACCTTTGTATATTATTTACTCAGCCTATCTCACGTGTTTCACATGCTCTCTAGACTAAGGCATGCCTGCTGGGTTGTATCTAATCCTGACTACTACTCTGCATTAGAGGCGCACTATGCTCCCTAGCCGTCTTGTCTTGCCACATTTAAACTAATTGTCGCACTATGCATTTAGCCTTTCTGGCTTTTTCAAATTCTAGATGCATTTAGCCCTGTTGAACCCTGCTGCCTTGTTTCAAATTTAGTTGCATTTAGCCTTGCTGTCTTGTTTCAAATTTAGATGCATTTAGCCTTGCTGTCTTGTTTCAAATTTAGTTGCATTTAGCCTTGCTGCCTTGTTTCAAATTTAGTTGCATTTAGCCTTGCTGCCTTGTTTCAAATTTAGATGCATTTGGCCTGCTGCCTTGTTTAAATTATAGATAGCAACCCAGTGCTTCTATTCACATTGTGGAACCCCCTTCCCAGGCCCAGAGTATAAGTACACACCGGCCCAACTGGCGCCAGCTTAGCTGAGACTTATACCTACCTATACTCTCACCTCCACTTAGAATATGTCTACCTACTAGCAGTGTATTTGCCTTTGTCTTCATCTTCCTGAACACTGCTATTCAGTTTAAGATGGCACCACATTTACCCAACATGCCTCCTCCTACCATGCTTAACAACCAGGCACCTTCCTACCCACACACAGTCAACCTACAGTTATTACCTAGGCTTCCTTGTACCACCTCAGATAGGAACCTAGGACTCAGAGCTAGACTAGCTAAAATCTACGAGCCTCTCGCCCGCTCATTGCCCACTCCACAGAAGTCCATAGAGTTGTCGTCTCAACTAAGCCCTAACACTAAAACCTCTAATCTACCATACAACATCACCTCTAGACCTTTGCACAACCGCCCCAGTCAGAGCATTCTTGATCTAACTCAAGATAAATGTCACACAACCTCCACTAAAAACACAACTACCATCAAAACACAGCTAGCCCTAAAATCAAGGGAGCCCTGATCAACGCCAGATCCTTAGTAGCGCATGCCATAGAAATTGTAGACTTGATCCTCAAAGACGATCTTGACTTCCTCGCCATTACCGAGACTTGGCTACACCCTGCAGCAGGCCCCATGCTCATGCTAGCAGTCCCAGACAACTACTCTATCCTGAGGCAAGATCGCCCCAACTCCAGAGGAGCGGGTGTCGCCATTATACACAAATGTAGTCTATCCATGAGATGAGTAACTCCTGCCAATGTCCGATCCTGCGAAATTCTGTCAGCCAAAGCCCCACTCACCAATACCCAAACCCTTACTATCCACCTGATCTACCACCCGCCAGGCCCCATCGGCACCTTCGATGAAGACCTTAATGCCATTCTAGCCAGCAATCTCAAAAGCTTGTCTCAAATCCTCACCTTGGGGGACTTAAACATAGGATATAACGACCCTGCAGACCCAACAGCTAGTACCATTGTCACCACTCTTGCCGAACTAGGCTTTGCGCAAAGAAGCATGGTACCCACCCACTCAAAGGGCAGATTACTTGATTGGGTGGCCGACCACAATTGCCTAGCGAACATCACCAATATCACACCTCTAATCTGGACTGACCATCACCTAGTTTTTTTCTGGTTATCCATCGACAGACCCACACCTCAGCCCATCTCAATGGTCCCCCCCTACTCTTACCAAAATCAAGAAAAACATTACACTAGAAAGACTCATCCCGAATTTACTCCCCAAACTCAACACACTCTCAGACAACATGGATCCAGAGATCCTAGTTGAAGAATATAACAAGGCTATGGCCACAGCATTGGACCTCATCGCCGCACTCAAACTCAGACCGAGTAAACCGAAAACGCACCTCAACAAATGGTACACACCATTCCTCAAAAACTTAAGGCAACAAAAGAGAAACTGTGAAGCTACCTGGAAAAAATCTCCCTCAGCTGAAAATAAACTCAAACTATGCAAAATAGCCGCACTCTATCAAACAGAAATCTACATGGCCAAACGAACCTCCTTTGACTCCCGCATATCCTTAGCTAAATCCAACATGAAAGAACTCTTCTCTATTCTTAAAGAAGTCGAAACACTGATACTACCCCCTGATACCTGCACTAAAGATAACAATTGGTGTTCAGAAATTCAAAACGCCCTGGCCAATAAGATCAAGACCCTTCAAAATAAAATTTCCAGTAAAAAAGCAGCCCTAAAAGACATGCTCCCATCGAAAAGTCCAGATAAGAACACGACCATAGATCCCTCCCACTTCAAGTTCTCTAAAGTCAACACTCTTGAAGTGGAAAAAATCATCCTGTCTCTGAAACCTTCCAACTGCCAGGGAGATCTGTGCCCAGCTCAACTTATCAAAGATGCCGCCCGTGATCTGTCACCTTTCATCACTAAACTAATCAATGCTTCCTTTACCACCGGCTCCATCCCCACAAATCTAAAACAATCCTGGGTACTGCCTTTATTAAAAAAACCTACCCTTGATCCAGCCACACCTACAAATTACCGACCTATAACGACCGTTCCTTTCTTACTAAAAATCCTAGACAAGGTCGCTTATGTACAAATACAGAAGCACTTGGAAGAACACCACCTTTTAGGATCCAGACAATCAGGGTTCCGAACGCAACACGGGACTGAAACTGCACTTATTGATTTGAAAGCTCAAATAGACACAATCAGGGACAAAGGGCAAGTTGCCCTACTCCTCCTCCTCGACCTATCTGCAGCTTTCGACCTGGCTGACCGCTCTGTCCTATGCTCACACCTCCATACAGCAGCACACTTCTCCTCCGAGGCCATCACATGGATTACCTCTTTTCTTAACGGAAGAACTATGAGGGTCTTCTCTCCCACTGCAGCAGCAGACCCAATACCCATTACCTGCGGTGTGCCACAGGGCTCTTGTGTCTCCCTGACACTTTACAACATATTTACCAAGCCCCTTTTCGATGATTTGGATCATCTCGGTATCACCTACACAAACTACGCCGATGATACCCAGATCCTCCTTCCGCTTTCAGGAGATTATGAAAAGGATTTGGCCTTGCTAAATAGGGTGTACACCATCATCCAGGCATGGATGGCCACTCATGGACTATGCCTAAATGATGAGAAAACTGAGCTTATCATCTTGGGTACCACGTCTAGCCTAAAGAAACTTAGCCCGGCCTACATCTCCTTCATGATAGATGGGAACAATATCAAAGTTGGACAGGAGGTCAAAACTCTGGGATTCTACTTAGATTCCAACCTTTCCTTCAAAAGACAACTGAGTTCCGTGGCATCATCATCGGCATACACATGCAAATTGATCCGTTCAGCTAAACCATTCCTTTCAGACACTAGCTGCGTCACACTCGCCAGAGCCCTTATACTCTCCCGCCTTGACTACTGTAACACCCTTTACCTGGGAACCTCCAAGGCTACTACCAACAAGTTACAAACACTTCAAAACAATGGGCCTCATTACAACTCAGGCGGTAAGGGGTTTACGGCGCCGTAAACAGCGCCGACCCTTACCGCCTGAGTACGAGGTCCCTTAGCGCCATGGAGCTTTTAACGCCTGCTTTTAGCAGGTGTTAAAATCCATGGCGCTAAGGGACCATGGAGTTAATTACGCCACCGTAATTTACGGTGGCGTAATTAACGCCTTCCCCACTCCCATTATGCCCTATGGGGCAAAAATGGGAATGGGGAAGGGTAAATGGGGATTGGGGACTTACCGCCCCGCCAAGGTTGGAATGGGGCGGTAAGTCCGCCAACCACCATGGCGTAAACGTAGTTTACGCCATGGTGGTAAAGTCACGGCCCAGGCGGTAACTTACCGCCTGGGTCGTAATGAGGCCCAATGCCCTGAGAGCAGCCCTAGGCATCTCTAGAAGAGAACACATTTCAGGACTCAGCCAACAGAACAACTGGCTATCAACTAGAAACAAAATACTCCTAAAAACGGCATCACTTACCTATAAATCTCTCAACAATGCTGCCCCGATCTACCTGATCAACAGATTCCACAGACAAGCCTCCTCGAGACCCCTCAGAACTGCGTACAAAGACTGCCTTTCCATCCCACATTTCAAACTTGCTAATATAGGAGGCAACAGCTTCATGGTAAAAGCAGCGAAACTATGGAACTCCCTGCCTCCTAACCTGAGAATAGACATGCCTAATTTGCACTTCCGCGCTAAGGTAACATCATGGCTGAAATTGAATGACCACTCAGGTATCTAATGCTATGGCTTCTTTCATGCCTTCCACACACCGTGTAACATGTGTGCCCACCCTTGTAATTATGTTGTTACTGCTTACATTGTTTGCCCTCCCTACCACTTTGTAAATACTCCTTACTGTGAATGTGTACCTCTATACCTGTTACTAAGCTTCGCATATTCTTGTAACTGCTGCGCCCTGATACCCGTGGGTATAATTGCGCATTATAAATAATAAAACGAACAAACAAACAACAGGCCATTTGTGTTAGGCATCAGGCATACCAATACATGAGGAGGTTTAGTGCAGAAGGTTCTGGCACATAATGTTCCTGTCACTTGCCCAATGCACAATTTTATTTTACATTTGATTTGTGAAAGTAAGCATGCACAAATTATTGCTCTGATATCTGGAATTCTGTGCAAACCTTTTCTAATTTTTCGCTGCAAGATCACACTGCCGGAGGATGTGCCCCCTTACCATCGTGGTGCAGAGCCTGGAGATTCATCTTTCTTCTACAGACCCGGCGACATCTTCCGAAATTGCCATCACCTTCTAGCAGCTGATCCAGCCTCCCGCATTGCCCTGGAGACGGAGAGGCACGTCGCCTCATGGAGCCACCCGATTGACTGAATCTTTCATCAAATACGACGGCCCGGCTGAGCCGTGAGGTGGAGCCGGGCCTGGTATTAAAGGCCTGTGTGTTTAAGGCCCTGCACAAGATGATTGGCCTGGGATTTCCAAACTACCTGGTGAAGACGATTGCAAGCTACCTGGGAGGCCGCACCTTCCATGTCGCCATGCGGTCTGAGATGTCCTCATCACATCCCATCCGAGCAGGTGTGCCACAGGGATCGAACCTCGGACCCTTCCTGTTCAACCTCTTCACCAACGACATCCCGACAGATCTCCACAAGACCGACCTGGCGCTGTATGCAGACGATGTTGCAGTCATCTCCCAGTCATTCAGCGAAAGGAAGTGGCGAAGAACCTGCAAGCTTCATTGGATACCATTGCGAAGTGGTACAGCGACTGGAGGATAGAACTGAACACCAGCAAGACAACCGCAACGCTGTTCACCAGAAAGAAGATCAAGGAGCACCCACACATCAGCCTCAACGGGGAGACCATCAAATGGGAGAGCAGCAGCCGCTACCTCGGTGTGACCCTGGACAGCAACCTCAACCGGGAAAGCCACATCGAGAATACTCAGCAGAAGGCAAAAGGAAAGATGGCAGCGCTGTACCCACTCCTGAAGAGCAAGTCCATGCCCCTCCGGACAAAGATCAACGTCTACAAGGCGATCATCAGACCAAACCTGACGTATGCCTCCCCAGCATGGATAACCTGCCATGAGCGACACCGGAAGAGTCTTCAGATAGTCCAGAACAAGGCCCTGCGGATATCTTCTGGAGCTCCAATCTTCACAAGGATAGCAGACCTTCACAGAGACCTGGACATCGAGATGTTGGACGAACATCTAGCGAAGCTGAGTAAGAACTTCTGTCAAGGACTGGATCAGAACCCGAACCCTCTGATCAGAAGACTCACTGCCACCACTGCAAACCCCTTCGACCGCTACCCGCGGCCCATCACTGCGAAGACCCTGTGAAACCAGCTCTAATGTGACAAGACCACACAGAGCAAGAAGAAAACAAACCCACGACTACATACTCAACCCGAGAAGATGGAGTAATGAGGCTCAAGCCTCGGTATCCAAAAATCACCGCTGATGGCTAAAAATCTATCAGCAAGAAGAAGAACAAGCGCGGCCCTGTCATTCCCTGCAAGAGCACACTGCAGGAGGATGTGCACCCTGACCATTGTGGGGCAGAGCCTGCAGATTCACCTATCTTCTACAGACCCGGTGACATCTTCCGAAATGGCCGCCACCTAATAGCAGCTGATCCAGCCTCCTGCATTGCCTTGGAGACGGAGAGGCACGTCTCATGAGTCCACCTGAATGGCCGAATCTTTCATCAAATACTGAGGCCCAGCTGAGCCGTGAGGTGAAGCCGGGCCCGGTATTAAAGGCCTGTGTGTTTAAGGCTCTGTCTTTCCCTGTCTTGCCTGTGGCTTTCCTGGCTTCCAGTACTGCCCAACTTGCGATCAGACTTTTCCGAGCACCCCTCCTGCACCCGAGGCACTCCTGATCTTTCCACAGGTAAGAGGTGCTCATTTCCATAACCACACCTAAGTTGCCCATGATCCACCTACAAAGATATTGTACCGTCCACCTAACGTTCTTGTGTGAGTTTTCCCTTTATATACACTTGTTTTTACTGACCGTATCTGCATTGTACCTGCCCTGCTACGTGATCCTGCAGCCGGCAGCTAGTATGCATCTGTTTCCGTCCTTGCCGATTTAATTACCGGAGCTATCCAAAATCCTTAAACAATGCTCTTGCCTCATTACAAACAATGGACAATGCGCTGACCCTTACCACTCCATAGTGTTCTATTGTCTGTGTCATGCACTTAGCAAGGATCACCCGGACATGCCAGCTCAACTAAAAACGCACCACCTTAACTGGTGCATACTGGACTGCCTTACGTTCCTTTCCACACTTGCGAACTGCCGAGTAGTCAACTCACTTACCATTTCTAAACTGCCAAGTTGACTGCTTTCAAGTTGACTACTTTCAGGCCTTATGATCAATGTTATTATTGATACCTGCGATATTACCTGCCTTACTCACTGCCATGGATTACTTGCCTGCTGCAGCAGAGCACCCCCATTTGTTTTACATGGATCGCACACGTGTCCTTTTCCATAACTAGTCTAACCTTTTCAGTAAAATAATATGCGGTGCGTTACCCTCCTCATGCACTCTTGATTTAATTCTATCGACATACTGCCTGTCTGTCTGAAACTGATCTCTTACTACGAGGAGACCCACTGCCTTTTTGCTTTACCTCTCAGTTTCTCCCCATTATCATGCACCATTGATGTGGCCCTCTGTCTCTAGGTTGAG
Organism: Ambystoma mexicanum; assembly: GCF_040938575.1. Lineage (NCBI taxonomy): Eukaryota > Metazoa > Chordata > Amphibia > Caudata > Ambystomatidae > Ambystoma > Ambystoma mexicanum. Next base: position 72,596,217 of record NC_090938.1, read on the forward strand.
CCTTCCCAAGTATGCACTCTTCCGTTACCTTTTTTATGTCACATATGCATCCCTGATGCAGCTCCCCGCCACAAGAGGCGAGCTTTCAAAGTATGTATTCTCTCTATCCATCATGTCCCATATATGTACCTATGACGTAGCTCCCCGTAACAAGAGGAGAGCTTTCAAAGTATGTATTCTCTCTACTCATCATGTCCCATATATTTACCTATGATGTAGCTCCCTGTAACAAGGCAAGATTTTCCTAGTATGTATAAGCTGCACTACACTGGTCTAATTTATGCCTGGTCTGTAACCATTGTAACCTGATGTTTCCAGCACTTACTGTAACCATATTCTTAGGCTAAAAGGGCCTAGATGCCTCTGAGGTTTGTGCGCTATATAAATGATTAAATAAGTAAATAAAATGATTAAATTGCCCACCTGTCACTCATCAATCTAAAGTTGGGACCACTTGACGAGTCTGAAATTGAGGAGATTAAGTCTCCCAAACTGTTCAACCAAATGATTAAAATAGGTGTTTATAAAATAATTCCATGTAAACAGAAATGTTCTGATAATATAACCAAAGTTATCCATTGAATTATATTTGCACAGGGCCTAGAATTGAAAAATAAAGTACCATATCGGCTTTTGAATTCCAAAACTTTAGTAATAAATGGTCAGACTTAATTAATTTACCTAGCAAAACTAATTCTGTATTTGCGTCCAAACAAGTTGGCAAAAAAGTGAACGTTCCTAAACCACTTTGATTACTTGCTGGTTCTGGGCTTGTATTTTATGATGCTCTTATCTAAATCACTTTGTGTTTCTGTCTGTCTTGTCTTCGAAACTGCCTGTTTTCCTCAATATAATGTAACATGTTATAAATTGTACTGGCTAATTTTAAAATGTGACATTCATTTTTCGTTACGTGTTAAATGTGTCCTCTTATTCATTGCTAAGTGTTATATGAATGCGCTAATCGTTGTTCACCACTAGTACTGTTTTTAATGAATTTGATCATTTGTATTGGGTTTATTTTTTCTTGTGAAATATCAATAAAAACTATTTGACTTAAAGAAAAATAAGATCAAGCTCACTTTTGTGGCCATGCCAATCAAATATGTATTGGTATTGCGTACTCACTGTTTATCTATTTGTGCTACCATGTCTATGGGCCTCATTACGAGTAAGGAGGCAGCCATGCCCTAAATCATGGCATGGCTGCCTCCATACCGGGCTCTAATACCGGGTTCCTTCAATGAGGAATAACCAGGTCATTACAACATTGGAGGACCCGGTAATTCCTCCTTGAAGGAACCGATCCCCATTCCCATTTGGGCCCCCATAGGGCTCAATGGGGATGGAGCTAATAACGGGCCCGTTTATAACTGGCCCTTTATTAGCACCTTGGTCCCCTCGCGGGACCCGGAAAGGGTGTCTGGTTTTACCAGACGTCTGTTTCGGGTCCCGCGAGGGCGCCTCGTAATTGCGCATCCCGTAATGAACTGTGCCGGTCCCGTACCGGCACCCTTCATTACGGGAGCGCAAGCCTCGTAATGAGGCCCTATGTGTTTATGTCCCCTTGGGTTTGTTCAAGAGGCTCTTACTTCTGCATGAAATGCCATGAAAGTTTGGAGTTTAAGCAACATTCCTTTAAAACGTGCATGCTTTCCATTTAAAAAATATAATGGTTTTTTTGTTTGCAATTGACTGCACTGTTGTTGTGTCTGCCATCTTTGACTGCTGTATTGTTGTACTGCCTACTTCTGTATATGTTTCACTCTTCTCCTTAGGTTCCCTTGATCATAGTTCTGTTTCTTGGCCTTGCTGCCTGGTTGTTCCCTGTCATGTTCCTTTTTCATTCAGGTTCCCTCATTCTTACTCTGTTAACTGGTTTGTTTTTCACATCTACATGACGACTCTTCTTTTTTGTCTCATCAAGCCTATCGTGCATTGTATTAATTTGTTCTTGTCTTGTCTGCTTGCACCCCTCTTCTTGTGTCTTGTGCCCGCCCTAGTGTCTCCTCCACACTTAACTTTGTTCCCCCATCCCTCACCTCCCCCCCTTCTCTCCTCTCCCTCTGCATCCTCTATGGTGCTCTGCATCCCTCCTATCTTCTCTAACTGCTTCTCTATTGACTATCCTGTCCTTCTTACTAAGTCTGGTAGGAAGAAGTTCAAACGGGATATCCTGGTCTCCAACCCAGGCCTCCCTATCGCTGATATCTTCACCAGCGCTTCCTCCAGGCAGACCCTCATTGACATCTTCTTTGTCATTCCTTCGCCAGATCTATAGACTTCACATATGGTCTCTGTGCTCTCTCCTTTTTCCTCCTCTCCCATTAATGGTGACACCTGGTGGGAGGCCCTCCTGGCCCACTTCCACTCCTCTAAGAACATCAATAAAGTTTACATAAATTGCACTGTCTTGGGCCAAAGTTCTCAGGCCAACCTCCTCCTCTTTGATAGACGCTTCCCGTGCCCCATCAACTTCCTTTCTTCTCCTGCTGTCCCTTCTTTCCCTTCTCTGGCTCCTTTACCTCTACCCTCTGCTACCTCTCTGGCTTTCCCTACTTCTTCTCTGGCTGCCGTGTTGCCTCCCTCCTCTGCCACCTCTATGGCACCTTCATCCTCCTCCTTGGCTACCCTGACCTCTCCTCCTTCCTCTTCTGCCCACCCTCGTGCCCCTTCTACACTTCCACAGGGCGTACCTCTGACCTGTACCCTCCACAGAATTCTTTCAAGGGTTGTAAAAATTCCACATTGCCACTCTCAATTCTCGCTCAGCTGTCAAACAATCCTCTGACATCTGCCGTCTCCTGGAGGAACACGGCTTCGATGTTCTAGGCCAGATCTGAAACAAGTTTTGAAACTCCCCTCCCCGATGGCCACAAGATCCTCTCCGCGACCACATCGAACCGTCCCGTTGGGGGTGTAGCCTTGATCTTCCCCAAGTGGATCCCTGCCTCTATCATTCCTATGGAGGTCTACTCCTCCTTTGAATGCGTGGTCTGCAGGCTCCCTCTCTCTCCTGGCCACTCTCTCACTGTGGCTATCTATCGGCCACCTGGTCGGGTAACCTCCTTTCTTTCCGAGTGGGTGGACCTCTCCTCTCTCCTGGCCTCGGCCACTCAACAACTCCTCCTCAGAAACCTCAACACCCACCTGGATGCTTCTTGTCCCTCCTCTGGATTCTTTCGCAACCTCTGCGAATCTCTTTCTCTCTCTATTCTTCCCTCTGGCCCAACTCACTCTGCAAGGCACACCCTGGATGTTTTGATCTCCTCAGACCTCCCCCTCTCTAATCCTCTAACCACTCCTCTCTCCTGGAGGGACCACCTTCTCTCATCTCTCTCTACCCCTCAGGTTGAGCCAACCCCTCCACTGCCACTGTTACGCTCACCTGGCATCCACAGGGATGCCACCCAGCCGGGTTACTCGCTGGTATGCTTCTCAGCTTTGCCCTGATGTGGTCTGCGGGGAAGGTTCTGCCTGAAAATACAGGAGGACTGTGTTCAAGACTGACCGACTGGGGTAAGTATCCTCCCTCCACCCCAGTATGCTTTCAGTCCCTCTGGCCCCCTCGCCTCACATTGTGGTAGAATTAGGCATGCTCTCCGTCCTGCCTTCTTTGCAGGAGCGCGTTGTCTTTCATGGGCAAGTACAGTCCAGTTACTTCACTGACGCCGGCCCGTTTGATATTGTTCGGGTAGGTCTTATTGCTGTTCTTTAGTTTTGTGGCTATCCCGCATGCCTTTCTTTGTTTAAAATGTCTCTTTTTTCTCCCTTTGGTATGCAGAGCTTCAGCGCGGCGAACTGGCTTGGTTGAGCCCCGCTGGTAAATGATGGCGCATTAAGAGCGCTATGATGCGTAAGTAAGCGCTATGCGCAGCGCTGCAAAGTCTTGCCTTTGCTAACCTGTGTTTTCCTTCCTTGTAGGTTGCAGTGTTCTTCAGCGCGAGTGGAATGTCCGGAGTGGTGCCAGCCGAGAGGCGACCAGCCAGGTAAGCCTTTTGAGCAGTTCGTAATTTGTAAATGTCTCTACAGCTTTCTTTAATGTTGCCTCTATCTTTCTCTTTCAGGTCGTTCTGGCCGGGAGGCGTGCAGATTCGAGGAAGCTGTTCTCAGTAGCTGCGAGTGTTTAAAGATGAAGACTGCAGGTAAGATGCTGCTGCTAATGATGTTCCTTTTGTCTTCTTGCAGGTTCTGCTTCTCCGAGGTTCGAGGGAATAGCTGGACACGGTGAGCGTCACGTTGCAAGCTGCAAAGTAACGCGAAGCATGTTCTGCGGTCAGGGTGTGGTTTATATAGCCCAGGTAAAGTAGTACCAGGGAAAGTAGTTCCAGGCCTCCCACACCCAAAACACTAGACCGCATAGCTTGGTTCTCAGGAACCAAGCTATGTGGATGCCTCCATGTTGGCTGACAATACAATAAAGTAGTTCCCAAGCACATTGTTGTTGATGGTGTATGAGCTTGGCGCCATAGGCGCCAGGACTGGCCCCATGAGGGCTTTTGAAGAGGATGCCAGGCTCTAGAGGCCCGAGTCCTGACTCCACCTGGCCTATTGGTTTGCCAGAGGGGGTTTTGGGCGAGGGTCGTGACAGCCACCCACCTTCTCGGTCATCCGACCCATGAAGCGTGTGTCAGCTGAAGTTTTCCCTGCCACTTTATCTCCCCTCCTGCACCTCTGGCTGACTCACATCTTGACACAGCCCGTTCCAACTTCCGTTCTTCTATCTCTGACACTCTTAATGCACTTGCCCCTGTCATGAGCATCCGCTTGAAGCCCAAAGCCAAGTGCAACTCTTGGTACGACTCACGACATTGTCACCCTTAAATGCAAGTGTAGGGTGGCTGAGGGGAAATGGCGGGCATCTTGTACACCCTCGGACAAAGTGGCCTGCTGCCTGCTCCAGAGGAAGTACCGACTGTCCACACTGAGAAAAGAGCTAATATCCAAGCCAGCGTCTCTCCGGCATCTAACAACTCGGCCAAACTCTTTAAAATCTGAAAGGAGTTGGCCAATCCTGCTGCAGTCTCTACCTCTCCTGTCCCCGCTTAGGCCCTCTGCACGGCCTTGGCTTCCCATTTTATCTAAAAACTCCAGGACATACCGCCCACCCTCTCTTCCTCTGCTTTTTCCTCTACCTCTGGCCTTGTTGCCGCCAACTCTCCTCCTCCCTTCTCTTCCTTTCCTTTGTTCACCCCTGATGAGGTCTCTTTCTCCCTGGCTGTTCAACCAATACTGGGCACCTCTTACCCACTGCATAGATGCTCTCTGCCCCAACTTTCAGTGCTATGCGGATGACACTCAGCTTGCTTTCAGGCTCCCCTCAGCCACGTCTTCTCCTTCTCTCATCCCGGATTGTCTGTCGGAAATCCAGGAGCGGTGTGCCGCCACTGATCTCTGCCTTAATGCCAGTAAGACAGAGATCCTCCCCATCGGCTTACCAGCACCTTCTTTTCCTGACACTCTCTGGCCGCCCATTCTGGGCCCTCTTCCTGCTCCCAACTGCGAGCTTCGGGGTAATCTTCGACTCCACACTCTCCTTCTCTCCTCACATCTCTAAGAAGTCAAACTACCAGCTGCACCTCCTCAGAGTCATTCTTCCTTTCCTCACTTTCCCCAGAAGCTCACTGTCTCCAGAGCTATGGCTCTCTCTAGACTGGACTACTCCAAAAGCCTCTTTCTAAATCTACCTGTATCTACTCTCCGTCCTCTTCAACTCATCCAAAACAGGACTGCGAGACTTGTCCTTGGCCTCAAGCCCAGGGATCGTATCTCTACAGCTCTGAAATCTCTCCATTGGCTCCCAGTGGCGACAAAGATCAAGTTCAAGACCCTCTGCATTGTCCACAAGGCTTTCTGGGGCCTGAGACCGCAATACCTCCAACTCTCTCTAAAGAAATATCTTCCTATTCGAGCTCTTCGCTCCTCCACATCCAACTCCTTGAGGGTTAGTCGCTTCTTTCAGCAACGAGTTGAAGGCAGATCTATTTTTTTGACTGGTGCCTCCCTCTGGAACAGCCTCCCTGCCTCTCTGAAACTTGAGCAGAATCATCTATGGTTCCGAAAGCACCTCTAGACCGTCCTCTTTGCTTCTGCCTTCTCTATTCCTCTCCCCTGCTGATCTCCTATCTGATACATGCACTGGTCAACTGGCTACCTTCTGAATTTGGGCCCAGGTGCCTGCCTGTCCAGCTGTGTATCTGCACTCCCTCCTGGTACCCTGTGGGTGGAGGGAGGGGTTGTTTAATGGCATCTTACTCCAGGATGAAAAAGAAACAGTGATTGCATTTTTTAAACATTACGTAGAAGTTGTAGCAGTTTATGAATGGCAAACAGTAAAAGGAGAAGTCCTTTGTACTGTTAACCATTCGCCACACAGGGGATAGATAAGTAGCCTAGATAAATAACTAGGCTAGATATAATAATTACAAACTTATATTTACATGGCATAGAATGCCCCCAATGGACAGTTTTCATGTATGGATATTATTCTTTAACTAGTTTCATAACACATTTTTACTTCAAGTTTATTTTGTTTAATAAGCTCTTAAAATACAATACATACACCATGAGGTGGCTGCCTTAAATAATGAAGTTTGGAATGTTAAAACAATAAGGAGGAGACGAGGGGGGAAACATTGCACTGTAAGTGGGAAACCTGCATTATTTCACTTCTCTTGAATGTATGTTTTCTGGTAGTTAGAAACAATCAAATGACCAGTGTTTGCAGGTAATGGAAGATGTGTATCAGTGGCTATGGTCATGTGCATGCCCCTTAAGAGGTGTGAATTGTGGGTGAAGGGAAGGCTACATAAAGTTTCATGCTGAGGGGCAATGACACACTAATGGTGGTAATTTAAATGTATATTCTTTGACCACGTTGTCTTTAGTCTTGTGAGAACCTTTGTAAGTCACAGCTTTTTGAGGTGGAGGGAAGTAAAGGAAGGACCCAGATAGGGGGTTTGAATTGAGGGGGTGGGGTGGGAATGGCTATATGGGGGATTGAAGGGAGCAGGAAAATGGGTGGGGCATAAAAGGGGGCGGGCAGAGGAACGTTGTTCCACTACTTTTTTGTACATTGATTCCAACTCTCCTCATTGTGGAAGGAGCTTGGTTTGAGCCACACATTTTAATGACCGTTGTCATATTGATCAGCTAAAACAACACCTAGCAGCATTCCTGGACATTCACCCTCATTGGATGCGAAACCTCTGGGAGAAATGTAACCCTCACACATAGCTCCCAACCTATTTTGTCACCAAGGCGGGTGAAAACCATAGCCCTCAACCATTTGTGTTGCAAAGGTGGGTTAAAACACCCGATTTTGTGTTTGGCGGGTGAGAGCCCATTGAAATGAATGGGTGTGCAGTAGGCTTGGCGGGTGAGTTGGCGGTTGCTCACACCAACCTAAAATGTAGTCAAAGGCTGAAAATGGAGTCAGTTCCCTCTCAGCCACCCTTCTTAACCTGCTTAAAAGATGTTTACACTATTTACAAACATAAAGCAGAAGAAAGACATCAAAGGTAAAGCTGCCGTTTCTTGAGTAAATCACTACACCGTGGCCGCTCCCCGGGCAGAGGGATGTGAGGAATAAAAACGTGGCGCCAAAGCCCGCGCAATTATAGTCAGCAGACTGCGCATGTGCTGCACCTGTCACCTGCCATTGGCTTGAAACATTGCACATGCGTAGGAGGCGCCACTGCACCGTCCCCTAGTGTCAGTGTGAGGGACATCATCATACCATGCAGGAAGCCTGCCGATGCGGGCATTCGTCCGGCGGGGGGACCCGGTGCTCCTTCTCCACCTTGCAGGAAGACTCTTCCAGAAGTGGCTCCTTCACCCTGCACCAGCTCTCTGGCGGCGGCGGCCAATGCCCACGCGGGGCCTTGTGTTTTTTCCGACAGTATGTCGGCTGTGGAACTGGAAGCCTGGCCGCGCGCGGGGCCTTGACTTCCACCCTGCAGGTGTCCTCCTCGGGGTGCTTGTCCTTGCGCCGTGCCCTGTGGTCCACCGTGCAGGGGGTCGGGACCAGCGTCCTGTGAGGAACTTTGCAGGAAGTAGGCTGCGCGGGGGGCCCGTGCTGCAGCACGACCCTTTTCTCTTTCGGGGCTTTGTGTGGCAACTTGCAGGTGCCGTGCTCCATCTTTCGGATGGTAGAGCGGGCGATGTTAGTGAAAAAAGTGGGAAATTAGTAGAAAGGAAAGCGATGGGCCAGACCACAGGAGAGTTCAACTAGGGAGTGCCGGGGAGGCACCGCGCATGCTCTCTGTGACGTCACAGTGACGCCATGCACACGGCCATTGGCTGCGCGGCTAGTTGGAGTCTCCAGCCAATCAGGCGTCGAATTGTGTCCCTCGGTTCAAAAACCAGCGCTCAACTGCCACTGGGTGTCCATACATGTATTCTCAGCTCCTCTAGATCAGTGACTCCATTTATTTACCTTGTGTACGACTTGTGTGTGGTGTTTGCCATGAACTGTGCCTACCAGCTGTCAGGCAGACTATTTCATATGCAGCAAGGAGACATGCAGTATCTGTGTGCCTCAGGTAAGACTCAATGTACCGGGGCAGGAAGCTCTGCCAGTGAGGGCATGGGAAAAGACGGGCTAACTGGCTATTCAGAAGACAGTACTCTTTTGGCTGCTCTATTGGTCTCTCTTAACTTAATTGCCGGTGGTATAGATAGTTGCCTCCTGCTTCTGAGGAGGCTTGGAGTAGGAACTTTACCATGAGACCCTTCCTCGACCCTCCTTATTGGCTGGGAGGCCGCCTCCCCTCTCGTATACTAACTCATTACATAGACTGTGTTCTAACATGTTTATGGTTGACCATCACAGACCACTTAATGATCAGTGATTTTAATATATGATTTTACTGTAATGTAAATCCTTCAGTAAGCATGCTCATAAGTGTTTGGCAGCCTCTGGTCTTCTACTCTTGGTTCAGAAGGCCACTCATGGTTGGGCATCTGTTTTGGCCACTTCTACCATCACCCATGCCCAACTTTTATCACCAACCCATACTGAGCATTTTGTATACACTTCGACCTCTCCAGGTCGGCAAGGCACCCTTCTTAACTATATTCCCAAGAAAAGGGGATCCTCTTCTGTCTGCCTCCCTGCCACTGCTTCTTCTGCATGACCCTTTTACAAGCACTGAGGTTTGTTCACACCTTGGTTCCAGTGACAACCATGAAGCTGTATCACACACAAATGCCTACACAACCAGGCTCCCATCTCCCTTGCATGCTGATTTACACCCCATTCGTCTTCCCGACCTCTCAGATCCGCACAGACGAATTGCCTCGTTCTACCCAGATTCAAATTACAGAAAGCAGGGGGGACTAGCTTCCCTACATTAGCTTCCAAACTTTGGAACACCTTGCCCAATCTGCTTAGATCAGATCCTTCTTTCCACTCCTTTAAACACAAAACCAAATTGTGGTTAACGGAACCCGTCATCCCTCAGACTGACTGAGAACGCCCATGCCTATGCGCCTACCACCCCACTGTTGATATCCTGTATTTGGTACATACCGTGTGAACACACTGTACAACCCTTTTTAATCTTTGTATACTTTTTCACTTCCTCCATGCACTGTTTACCCTTGCCTGTGTTACTGTATATTGTACTTTATCCTTTTCCTCTGTCACCTGTCACTGTATATTGTACTTTATCCATTTATATGTACCATTATGTATTATATTGTAATCCTCTTCCTTAAGTTATTGTAACCTTAAATTAAGCGCCCAGATACCCTTGGGGCAGGCGCGCCATACAAATAAAGAAATCCAAATCCAAATTGCCATGCTTCCAGCTCCAGGCAACAATGAAGCACCTGTATCAGAAGACACTGGACCTTCAGCAACTTTGCAGACCAGGGCTAAAGCTTTTAATAGGACTGGTTTCACTATGGCAAGAGTTTGCATCTTGGCTTGGGTAATGCTTGTTCTTCTAGTCTGTACAACAATTTCTGGATACGTGTTCTGAATACAAGTTTCAGCCTTCAAATAAAAACAGATTTAAGCACATGCAACCACTCTTTAAATTAGATCGTTATCCTTAAAGAGATACTAGTGATTGTATTTCTTATTCAATATCGCAGATAGGGTTTCAGACTCCTTTAGGGAAATACAGGTGGCCACACGTGACCTTCCTTAGATGCTGCATTCACTTGTTACACTTATGAAAATCAACATTCGCTTTTCTAAATGGCTTTTAAGAGGCATTCCCTTTTAAATGAGACATGCAGCCACTCTGGCAACGGTCAATTGTTTAACAATACAAATAATTGGCTTTTTGTCTTACGCAAACACTATTGCTCTCGCTAATGTTGCGCGTGTTACATTTTCATTAGTAAAAGGAATTTTCACAATGACAAACAGTTTATACTTGCTTTTGAACTTACGTGAGCTACTTCAGAGATGGTAACAGTTACCGGCAAGGCTTGCTGAGTGAACCCCAATGCAGACCTTCACTCACCGGCTCCAGGAACGGTGTGGTTGCGGGCTGCTTAACTTTCCCAACTTTTTCAACTGCTACCACTACTTTGGGCACTCTTAGGACCCACACCCGCCTGCAGCACAGGTCTCTCAGGTCCGGCCATGCCATTTGGGAGTCTCGTTTACTCCTCAGTTCCTCGCCTTGCTTTCTGCTACGGGCCTCAGGCTTCAGCACGGTCACAGCCACACAGCGCACCTGAAGAAAGCTCCACTCTCAGCACGTCTTCTTCAGTGCGCCCACAGCAATGCAGGGTTTGACCACAGGACCCTCTCCGAATTTATAGGTGAAATCTACTGTCTCCAAGCTCTGGCATCCTTTCTGTGATCACACTTCCTCGTGAATTGCCAGCCTTATGCTCTTCTACTACTGCCAGCCTTCCGACTCCAGCTCCATCCTCCTCTCCTCTGCTGCTTCAGCCTTTTATGCCTCACGGGTTTGGCATTTGGGTCAGGTGTGAGCCATTGTTTTCAATTGCCTGACCCTTGCAACGGCCTAATTGTCTGACTACTACGTCTACATGCTTCTTTAACCCTCTTCTTCATCTCAGTCCCTATTCGATTCTGGGACATTTAGTTAATAAAAGTCAGGTTTTTCTACTTCTTGAGCATTTCTTAGGGTATATTTAATTCCCCTACTAATTATACCAGAGGGGCTGTAGATTATAACTTTACTAGAGGAAAATCATTTAAAGAAGACATTTCCGCCATTCCTTGTAGTGTACCTTTGGTATGAGGAGGGCATTTGATTTTAGGAACCAAAATAATTATTACCTTTGGTATAATATGCTCTGGTATTACAACCTTGGGATTTACCACCTTAGTTTCCATAGGAGGTTGAGAGACATTAAAATGCCAGTAAGCCATAACCTCTTCTGGTACAGTGGTAAGAGTTTGCCTGTTAGAGAAATGATTTTACGTCTCATCCCATGGAATCTTCCCACTACCCTGGGCCTTGTCTCCACCCAGGTGATCCTCCTGCAGTAGACCGCCCCCAGGGTTGGGATCCGGATAGCGTCTGGCTTTCCCTGGCCACCTGAGAGGAGCCTTTAGGCTGGGTTTAAGTGAGGGATCCGCAGGATTCTTCAGTCAGTCTGTCACAAAAAAACAAATATGTTTCTAGAAAAGTACTTTGTGTATTAAAGGTGAAGTCGCTGAAAAAAACAGCAAATCCTATGTCCCCAAACTAAAGACTGAATAGCTGGGAAACTAAATATGTGTCAAGAATTGAGGGTTGGTGTTATGTTTCTCCCAAGCATTAGACATGTTTCTCAGCTTTGATTCATTCAGACTACTGGACATGTCCCCAAACCTCCCTCTGCTCACACAGTGGAGGAAGAATTTGTGAGCCTTAGTGATGGTTCTGGAAATTCTATATATGTTCCATGATATCCTTGTTGAATCGGAAACAGTCAACTATCATCCATTACAGTCTATAGTAACCAATGATATGTCGTTTGAAACCGGGATGTGTGAATTAGGCAAATGATGAACATTTAGAAATCGGGGCATGTGCAAACGTAAATGTACACTTGGTTTTATCAGCACAGTTAACATGAATAATGAGAATGCAGTGTTTAACGCTTAGGTGTATTTTCTGGAGTCCTTGGAGAGCCCCCTCCCCTTATACATAGAAGAACCTGTATTTGGTCTTTCCAACACAGGTGTGTACAAACAGGTCATGCTACGATTAAAAGCAATCTGAAAACTCGGGATAGCAGTTAGCTACTAAGACTAAGATGGGCTACACAACCATTTTAAGGATTTGAGACATCACCACTTCACAGTCAGTTTTCAAAAGACAAAAGTTCAAGACCACAGTCACTCCAATTGAGGCACTTGCCTTACCAAAATCAGATCGTTTAAGCCACCCAGACCTTGGCTAATGTGAGTGTAATATTAGGGCAAAATCTTTATTTTGTGGGGTGTTCTGTCACATGTTACAGTACACATAAGCATTTTGTTTGTTATTGTTTGCTTTTGTAAGTCTTTGACTTTATTTGTTATGGTTGGAGGGATTGCCATCTGCTGCAACCTTTTTTGATGTGGTTGTTAAGCACCTCATTTTGGCAATTATGCTGTAGTAGCTGTAATAGTTTTGGCAATCGTTTGTACTCGTTCTTTGTCTGTGGGGAACCACAAGGCAAGTCTACAATGGCTGTTCTACTAACATGGGCTTGCCTAAAGCCCAGCCTGATACCCTCCATTAGGGTATTGACTGCCTTTTTGCTCTGTGGGTGACTTCAGTGTCTGGCAGTGTTTTTCAGGCTGTTAGTTTGGTGTGTGATGGGAGGGTTGGCTTAGACCTTCTCATGAGTCAATATTTATAGCTAGGGCAGCTGATTCAGCAGATTCTTACTTGAATCGTTGGAGGATGCTGCATAGATGGGATCCCCTTTTTCTTTTTTTTTAGTTCCCAGGTTTGGCCATACTGGCTGTGCTCTGTGTCTTTTATTTTCTCTTGTTCATGTTATTCTAAAGGCTGCTGAACAACCCTGCCAGACTGCTGCTTGTCATCTTTGCTGCCTGGATGGCTGTTCCATCCTGAATAGCTCCGGGGTTACTGCACTGTTGCTTCCAAGCAGAAATCTTCTTGGACCAAGCACCTCCAGATCAGGAACTTCCCTGGCCCAGAAGAGTGGTGGCTCCCTACTACTCTACAGCAGATCCCATGGTGCCTTAGTTGCTGCTTTGACTTGTGGCCAACAATCGCTGTCCTGCGTACACTGATTATTCTTCCACCTGGGTCATCTTGTCTCCAACCCTGTATTTACTGGATTCTCCTACTTCTTCCAAGCTGATCTAAAGTGACTGGCACCACGAGTACATGTTTCAGGTTTGCATGTCTTATATTCTTTGGAAAACTCTTAAAGGGACCTACGGTTACTGGAGTTATGGGGTTTTGCAGGCCCCCACCGCAGTTGGCCATTAACTTGCTTTTGGCCTGAATTAAGCACCTCTTCATTTTCTGGTTGGCAGGGTCTCACACCTGGCACGTTAGCTCTTCTAAGGGGTATTCCCTTGATCCCTTTTGGGTTGGCTTCTTCGTTGTCCATATCTGTGGGGTAGAACAGGTACTTACTTGGCTTTATCCTATAATTGTAGCTGTCTCTCTATTTGCTTTGTTTATTCCTATGGGCACTTTTGGCAACTTGAGTTTCAAAGTGACCTACCTGAAATTGGACATTTTCCTCGGTTCCAATGAGTTTTACCAAATACTGGAACTTTTGCACTTGCCATTAAACATTTTAAATCACTGCAATGTTCTCCTGCCACACAAACACATTAGGATTATGTGTCTAATGATGGTTAATGGGTCTGGTATCACAAGTTTAAACATATCCTGACTTTTGATGGCGCTCCATGAATCAGTAATAGTATTGGTAACCCCTTTCCTCCATCTTGGGGTTATCGTGCTTTTTTTCTCTAGATCCTCTTTCATTCAAGAATAATAGTGAAGTTGATTATTGAAACAAGCAGAGTTCATTAATACAAAGTAATACGATCAGTAGCTTATTGAGTACACTTAAAGAAGAATCTTCTTTTCTAGGAAATTTTGGAATTCACTCTACTTAACCTTCATTTTCTTGTACCTAGTGATACTGATCATAATTGGAACTGAAAAGCTCATTTATTGGGTTATATTTGTAATCCAGACCCAATATTTGAAACACTGGAAGGCCTGTCTGGTTGCTCTTGGTGCTGTAGCAAAGGAATAATTATAAAGCATTAATTGTGTTTTTGTAATCAGATGTTTTGTTTTTTGAATTCATGCAACCCATAATAAGCAAGGTATTAGTGAACTTGAGGGCAAAGAACACGGCCTCTGTTTTTTACAAAGTTTTAAGGCTGGTGCAGTGACCTCATTTGGGCTCTTTAGTTTAGTGCTAATGCTTGTGCCAGAGGTAAACCAGCCATATTTGTCATTTTGCTGGGCCTACAGGTTACTGTGCAGGTGCCATTTCACAATGTGCGCTGTTTTAGTGCAGTAGACGCAGGAATCGTGCAGGTGCTTCCATATCCCACTATTTTAACACTGCAAAACCTGGCCTAAATATATAATTGTCTTAGAATGTCGGTGCACTGTGGACTGAGCATGTGTTAAGTCATCCTGAACAAATTAAGTGAATGATGTTGCAGCCATTCTATACTTGCAACAAAATGCTGAGTATATCCGAATCAAGATATATGGTTAATTGTTGTGAAAAATAAAAGCACCAAGCCCAGTGAAAGTGGTACACTGAATTCTTCTGCCGGAGAAAAGGAGTGTATGAAAATTTGAGTCAAGCATAAAAGACGTAATTCCTTGTCGCACATTGAATTACAGAGTCATCATTACCCTAATTTTCTATTAATGTTTTTAATGAACTTTTCAATGGCATTACAGGAATTCAGGTTTTCCCCTTCATCAAGTGAAACAGGCTTTCATTCCTTTGTGTACATCCACTCTCTAGCTGCCATGATAATCTTAGTATGTGAACGAATGAAGACTGTACCTGAGTAAAGGAGGAACTCTAAGCTGGTACTGCTACAAAATAGATTCTTATTATTACAACAGCACATGTAATATATCCACCTGTTAGATGTTTTGATGGAAATTAATGCATAAACAAGGTACGTTTTACTTGATTACCTATGCTAGGAGTGATTTATTGAAACATGAAGTGTATTAAGAAGTAGTGTAGTAATCACAGACCTATTGAGTGGAGATCAAGAATTGAATTATCCTGTTAAAGCGTAGTGGTCAATACAGTGCAACTGATTTAACTGATCCAGCAATGCAGTAAAACAATCAAAGGCCTCTGGAACGTATTGGGGCCACTTGGAAAGTATCACTGTGGCCTCTGTGAGAGCTAATGTCAACAGTGGTCCCACTGATGGTCTTCTGAAAACAATACAAATTTAACATGCTAAGCAAACAAAACAGCAGCTCAAGAACAGTAACTTAAGCCTTATGTCCCCAGTCTTCAAGAACTTAGTGAGGGACTATACATGAGCAAAATTTCAAATGATGACTTTTACTTACAAATCTATCCAGGTTTCAGCAGTGGCCCACTTGGAGCGGTGAGTGCCACAAATTTGTCCATATGGATTCTACCAGGTCACCAACTCTACCCATCAACTGTGGAATTCTGAAAAGATCAATCCTCTCCCCTGCATCAGCAAAGTCCACGTCTCCCTCTTTTTACAGACCCCTCTCCTTCAAAGATCACATAGCAACAAACACACTTGCGGCTTGATATCAGCGTTCCCTCCTGTGGAAAATCAAGCCTTTCATCCCAGAAAAGCACTTCAGGTCTTATGTAAAGTATTGGCCCTCTCCCAACTGGATTTTGGCACTGCCCTCTTGTAAGGCCTCCCGGAGACCACCCATAAGATGTGTTCTGTATGCTGCAACATGACTCGTCAAGGCACTCCACAAATTCGACCATATCACCAGACCTGCATCTAACTGCATTGGATCCGACTGAAAACACTTATCGCCTTCAAATCTTTCTGCATCATCTACAAGGCTGTTGCCCTCAAGTGACCAAGCTACCTTGCTGAGAAATTCCAGAGCGCTACGATCCAGCAGAAGTAAGAACATGGGCTGCCTTGAACCCCAGTGGTACAGGAATGAAACTACCAGAATACAGGCTTTCTCTGTTTATGCCCCTAGACTCTGGAACCTCCTTCGCTTCAACTCCTGTCTTGCCATCTTAATTCTCCCTTTCAGGACAGAGCTTGAGAACCTTCTCCCTAGCACATAGATTCACACACCCGCCACTCCCCACCTTACCTGAGACTGGGTTATTCCCCCCAGCCCCTTGTTTTCTACCATTGTTGCTTGTAGATCTCTTCTACCACATCAACAGGTTTTACCCCGTTTTTACCTCCCCACTCACTTATCTGTGCTTCCATCACAAGGTATTTACCCGCTATGACTTGCAAAGCACTCTGCTGCTTCCAAACATAGATTTGTGCACAATAAATACTCTGGTGGGTCAAAAGAATGATGCAGTCTCCGATAATTAATTTCACTTATTATTTTATTGAAAGAAAAAGATAAATGTCTAACTGTCCCTATCCTCCGGAGCACCCTTACCTAACAAACTAGCTACAGTGCTTGTCCATCGCCAGTGAAAGTCTAAAGTAATCTGTCACACATCCAAACTAACCTTATCTCACCCTACCACTAACCTAATAACTAAGGACTATGGAATGACTCCCTTCTGTCGTGTTCACTTCTTGCAAACTTAAGTTCATTAGCAGGGTTTGAAATTGAAGGGAGCTATTTAGTTCCTGTTTTTAGCCTAGAAGAGCCTGGTTAGCTTGACGACAACTACTACCAGGAGCTACGTTTGGTTCCCCAGGTCAACTAATACCAAACAAACACACCTATGTGAATTTGACTCTGTATTGGGGACAATCCATAAATAAATATTATGACGCACATACACGACATTTAAAGGGCCATAAACAGACAAAATGATATGTTTCCATCTTGTGTAGAAGTTATATTTGCACACTGCTATGTACTAGCTCCTCGTTCCCCAGTGGTAGCTCCTGGTAAGTTGTTTATGCTGGATACCAGAAGCTGCTTTTTAGCTCCTGTGTATCCAATCTTAATTTCGAACCCTGCATTAGGATATCTTCAAATAGCGTCTGGTGACTGCTTTTATCAGATATATTTCATTCAGCACTTTCTTGAACTTAACTTTCTTTTCTCAGGTATTGTATTCTTTAGCTTCCTGCTTGTCTTTCTTGTGGTTTCTTTTATCAATAGGGGGTTTTCCTCCTTTCCTCTGGTAAGACTATTAGGAATTTACAAGTCTCCCCTTTGTTGCTTTCGCTGGTTTTTGGTCTTTTTAACCTAGTCACTCTTGTTTTAGCTGAACCTGAAGATTCCCTCTTCTAGGTATTAGTAGGAGGTTCTGTTCTCTCACTGGGACAAATATGAGCGTTATAATAACGATTCTCATTCACTCTTCTAAACATCAATTTGATATACTCTTCTTCTTTACTGGACTATTTGGCGTATTTCAATAATGGTTTTTGCTGGCTTCACAGGTTTTTCAATATTATAGTCTATTTGTACTGGGATGAGTATGACTCTTCTCATACGACTTCTCATGTTCTTCACTGGTTTTTAAGATTACTGTACTGAGACGAGTCAGAGTATTCCCATAAGGCTTCTCAATTGCTTCCCATGGTTTTAGTATTATCCCTTCTTTTCTCGTACTGGGACGAGTATGAGCATTACAACAATGATTCTCTGTTCCCATTCCAGGTCTCCTGTATTTCTTCTTACTTGTAACTGGTAGGGATAACTACACTGGGGTTTCAGATCTCTCCTGCTCATCTGTGTTTCGTCAAGCTGGTGTTAGGAGCTGCCCATTAGGCAACACTGTCCCCATGTAAATAGTTCATAGAGGGTAGGTTGCTTGATCTGCTATTGTTCACATGTAAATAGTTAAGATATCTTTGCATGCGTGGAAGTCTTCTGTATTCTCAAGTGGAACCTTGCTGAGTGGAGGGTCCTAGGTTCCATCCTTGTCAGTTGGAGGAGAGGTGCACTGGCTGAGGGTCGCTATGATTGAGCTTGTCTTACCTTGTTGACAACTGGTGAATAAAGGACAGGTCGTGCGCTGACCATGGAAGCTGTGGCAATGCTGGAAGCATCTCTGATTTTCTTTTAGTTCCTTTGCAATAGTATCGGTCTAGCTTCCTACCAAGATGGCTGCCTGGTTATAAAGGGGGGGGGGGGGCAGAGACTTCTATTATTTTGGTGAACTCCTGCGCTTAGCATTCTACTCTTCCTATGCTTGTGGGTGGTAATGGCCTCTTTCGTAGACTGTCCCGCTTCTATTCTTACCTGCTCCTTTCGTTCGGGTGAGTTTCAGATCTCTCGTCGTGCTCCATGCGCTTTCATATCTTTTGTCTCCTCTTTGTGCTCTGTTACTTCGTGTTTGCCACAGAACTGCCCTTCTGTTACCTTTTGGCCTCTGGTGCATTCTCTTACCTGCATTACGGGAGGTAGTTCATCACAGCACTGCCCTTCTGTTACCTTTGGCCTTCAGTGCATTCTTTACCTGCACTACGGGAAGATTGAACTTTCTGGTTTATTGTCACCTTGTTGAACTATTGAAGAACAGTCTACAAAGATCAGACCAACCCTCCACTACGGATTATACTATTCCGAAGATCCCAGACTCGTGCATTGACTACAGAAACGCCAGATCAAGACTACGTAAAATACAGGGTTTTTTTCCGCCTTTTGAGGCTTTTTCCCCTGTACTTGGGGTGGGCTCCCCGGGTGTCCCCGGACTTACGTTCACTTCTGGTCATAGTGGCCTCTGGGGGAACTCGCCCTTACCTTCATCAGAAGAAGAAGGAGGGAAAACCAAAGGAGCTCTGAAAATCTCGCAAGAAGAAGGGAGCAGAAGTTCAAGAAAGCTCCTTCGAAGAAACTGGTGAGGAGGAGGATCGGGAGGGACCCACATGGCGTGACAACAGGTTCAACTCTCGAGCATGTGTGTTTTGCCTCCTTTCACACATAATAATCTAGGGACGAGAAAAGAAAGCAGGAAGCAGCTACCCCCGGAAAAGGAGGAAGGAGAGCTGCACCGGAGCCAAGCTGGATTGGGCAGGAACCTCGCCATCAGCCACAGATGAAGTCTGTGCCAGTCTGTGGGTGGAGGAGGACCTGCTGCCTCCAACAGAGGCAGTCTGGTTGAGTGAAGAGAAGAGGCAGTTTTGTAAGCACGCGCATGGCGCCATCGCATGAGCTTCTTGCCTTCGGTCCCATTAGAGGAAGGGACCCAGAGGCATCGGCATGCAACCATTCCAATGGTAGCATCAGGTTGCCACGGCAACCTCCAACTCAGCGGAGTGGTCTCCAGAAGATCGGCGAGCTGAGAATAATTTGAGCTGCTGTGCAGAGCAGCAACCACGAATAAAAAAACAATAAAACAAAATGCTCTGCTAAGGCCAAGGATTAGAAAGGAAATCACAAGGCCACACTAAGTGAATAATTGAGGCCATGCGAGCAGAGTCGGAGCACAAGACTTCCCAAAGGAGTTGAAGTCACCCAAGGCCAGGCAATAAAAGGAACCACCCTTATTCTCTGCAAAGACTATTTTGTGTTGTGACAATTTCCTAATAAGCAATAGAAAACAAGACACCCATTAACAACAGGCCAGGAGAGAATGACTGGGGTCCCAGGCTACACTGCTGGTGAATGTTGAGGTGACTACAGAGAAAAGGGTGCAGGAGACACACACTGAGGGTGCCAACGCAGAAGGTGTTGGTTTCGCAAAGTCAGCATAACATAGCTAATGTACCTGGCCCGGTATTCTTTCTCCCTACCCCTGGTGAACCTAGAGTGCGCTGGCCTGATTGGAGGGATGGCTTCACTAAATATCTCTTGGCGATATTTGACACCAACTACTCCAACGATAGGAAGGAGGCACTGCTGTTCCATTGTTTGGGATCCGCAGGCCAGAACATCTTAAAGAAGCTCCCGGAGCCGGCAGGATTAGAGAGCGCAGGTTTGTATGAAAGGACAATTGCCAAACTTGACGAGCACTATGAAGTGAAAGAGAACCTCATCTTGGAGCATTACCACATTGCAACCAGAGAGCATAAAGTAGGGGAGAGCATTGAGGAATTCATCATGGCCCTAAGGATTAGGGGAAGAGCATTGAGGAATTTGTCATGGCCCTGCAGAGTAGGGGAGAGCGTTGAAGAATTTGTCACGCCCCTGTGGAGTAGGGGAGAGTATTGAGGAATGTTTCACAGCCCTGAGCGGTTTGGCATGTGAAGTGCCACTTATTGCCAAGAAGAACAATTGTGAGATCAGTTGATGATTAAGTACAACAATGATGGAATAAGGCAGGAAATGTGGAACGAGCGCAACCCCTTCCTTATCAAGGGTGATTGAGACCGTGAAGTGTATAGAGCACACCGAAAAGTGTATCAAGGCCCTTCATCTGGACAAAGGTGCTGAAAGTGCCAGGACAGCACCGGAGGAAGGTTCTGTAAACAAGAGTTCAAAGGCATCTCAGAGGTAGTTGTCGTGAAAGTTCAAAGAGGGGTGAGATAGTGAAGAGAAAGGGAAGAGACATCTCGAATTATGCTGGTCCGCACAACAACAGGAACATAGGATGATCATGGGGATCTCCGAAGGAGTTCAAACCCTCCATGGACAAAAAGTGCTATAAGTGTGGCAATGGGTCCCACTTGGCATATGATATGGAATGTGTGGCCGTCCACATCATCTGTCGTGAGCGTGGGCGCAAAAGACATGTGGCCCGCTGCTGCAAAAACATTACACCCTGTGGACAAGTGCATGAGATCCTTGAAAATAATGAGGATGATGAATATGGAAGCATGGAGAAGGAAATAATAGGCTCCATTCACGCGGTGTTGGGGAAAGTGAGGAGACGCAAGCCCTACACCATCATAACCGGCAAAGGAGTATGCATATTAATGCTAATTCACAGTGGTGCTGACTATACGGTTATAAGTGTTCAAGTATGGAGAGACCTGTTTGGCTGCTGCACTCTACATGAGCCAGAGATAAGGGCCAATGAATATGGTGACATTACCATAGATATTCTTGGCCAGTTCAATGGAGTGTTAAAATTCAAAGGGAGAAAGGCTGAAAGGACCGTTTGTTTAAGTTTATGTAACAAGCAAAGGAAGAGAGCTATTATTGTGGAGTGACCAGGCTGAACTGTGAGATATGACTAGACGCGAGGCATCCTGAGCAAGTTTTGGCAATAGATTAAGATAAATTAGGTGACGACTCAACAGTGTCATTGGAGTTTGGTCAACAAGTTTTTGAGAAAAAACTGGATTGCCTCAAGGGATTCGTAGACCCATTTGACTCAGATGTGGCGCTCAACCCAAGGTGGCCAAGTTACGCATGGTGCCATTGACACTGCACAGAGATGTAGAGGATGAGATTGCCAGAATGAAAAGTGAAGGTGTCATTGAGAAGATTCAGACTTCAGAATGGGTTACTCGTGTCGTTGTTGTGAGAAAGTCCAACGGTTTCGTAGACTGCAAAGATTTAAGACATTTAAACAGCATGGTGGTGGCGGAGAAGTTTCCACTTCCTAGAATTGATGACTTATTGACTGGGATCGCTGAAGCTTGAATGTTCTCCATTTTAGACCTCAGATCTGCCTGCCGCCAGATTGAGCTGTACAAAAGTTCCACGGATCTAACTGTGTTCATTACACCTCTTGGTCTTTTTAGGTGACAGAGGATACCTTTTGGGCTTCTGTCGGCAGCCAGTGTAGTTCACAATATTATGTATTGGTTGTCTGGGAATCAGAAGGGTGTGTTGTTTTACCAGGACGATGTGTTGATCTGTGGTGGGAGTCAAGAGGAGCAGGACATGCGACTGAGAAGAGTGTTGGAAATCTTGAGTGAAGCCGGTCTTGCCATTGCCACTGAGAAATGTGTACTTGGGGCATGAAATTTCTTCAGAATGGGTGAGGCCAAAGAATGGTGCGGAAGAGGCCATTAGGAAAATGGAGTGTCCCAAAAGTAAGGGTGATGCGTCATCGTTTCTGGGTCTGGTGGAATTTTATAGCAAGTTTGAAAACTTGTCAGATAGGACAAAAATTATGAGGAGGCTAGTAAAGGGGTTTCTTTTGATTGGGATGTGGCATGTGCCAAAGAGTTTGAGGATATAAAGTGGGTGATCATAAAAGCTCCAGTTTTTTTTAGTTTTGTGGAGGGTAGGAGGGCTCTAGTTTATGCAGACGATAGCAATTTTGGTCTTGGTGTGGTCCTAATGCAGGAGTGTGGTGGAAGTTTGTGTACCATTGCATTTGCCTCAAGGACATTGAAGAAAGCATAAGTGAGATATTCAGTGGCGGAAAAGGAGACTTTGGCTTGCATGTGGGCTGCAGAAAAGTTTAAAATGTACTTGTGGGGCGAGAATTCACCATCGGTATAGACCAAAAACCACTAATTAGTATTTCCTCAAAAGATGGGTTGGAATGTGTGTCAAGGAGAATAATGAAGTGGGTTAGTAGTCTTCAGGGGCTACAATTTTGTATGGAGCATGTTCAAGGTAGGAACAATGTAGCTGTGGATGTCTTATCAAGGTCAGTGGTGGTAGGGCGAGTAATCGGTGAGGAGGTTGGGGGTGATGAAGATGTAGCAGAGATTTCTTTGTGTGCAAGAGTGTATTAAGAGAGCTGATTGGGATGTGGCATGTTTGGAGGATTCGGTGTACCAGTTAGTTATGAATTTGTTAAGGAGAAATTATTCAGAGGTGGGCGATGAGATGATGAAAGAGTACAAGAAGGGGAGGAATGAGCTCTGTGTAAGAGACAATTACTTATGCAGAGGGCATAAGTTGGTTTTACCGGAGAAAATGAGGAGTGCTGTAATGGAATTGGTGCATTGTGGCCATTTGGGTCTTTCAAGAACTAAAGGATTGATCAGGTCTGACCTTTGGTGTACTGGTGTCGATAAGGATGTGGAAGAGCAGGTAAAGGGATCTTTTGATTGCGGGGAAGGAGACAAGGGTCTCAGAGTCCAGGAAAAAACCCTGGTGGTCAGAGAGAGTCCAAGAATGTCGTGGGATGAGGTCGCTTTGGACTTGTTAGGTCCTTTTAATATTAGAGGATCCAGAGATACTTATTTGCTGGTGGTGCTGGATCTTTTGTCTAAGTGGCTGGAGGTTTGTGTTCTAAAAAGAAGTTACCGGTGGTAGCATCATGTAGTTTTTGGGACCGCTGTTTTGGAGAGCGGGTGTTACTCGTACGTGTCTGTCGGATAATGGGACACGGCTAGTTTTGAAGGAATTTAGGGGATTTTTGGAGAAACGTGGTATAGAACTGGTTACGACCTCTCTTTATCATCCACAAGGCAATGGGTGCGTTGAGAGGTTCAACCGCACCTTGATGGATGTTATCAGGATTGTGGTGGCCATGGGCGGAAACTGAGTGTGGACAGCCATGGAATGAAAGTTCCAATATAGGCTGGCTCCACACACGGTGAGAGGGGTGCCCCCCTTTAAATTGTGAAGGGATAGGAAGCCCAATAACATATCTATTCCCAGGTTGGATGGGTATGTCAAGATGTGGAAGTGGATGAGGTGAGAGAGAAATTACTGGTCAGTGGACAGAGGTCCAAGCAGAGGTATGATAGGAAGAGATTTCCTGTTAGGCCTGGTGAGTTGGTTAAGGTGCAGTTACTGATGAAGGTGAGGAAAGGCAATTCTTTGTTCTCTGAGCCCAAGGAGGTGGTTAAGGATCTGGGTTCCTCTGTTTTGATCAGAGGGAGGGGTTTGGAACAAGGAGAGGGTGGCAGTGCTGTATGGGAGTGAAGTATGTGTAGGAGGATGGGAGGGGGGTGTTAGGAGCTCCCCCATTAGACAGCATTGTCCCCATGTAAATAGTTCATAAAGGGTAGGTTTCTTGATGTTCTGCTATTGTTCACATGTAAATAGTTATGAGATATTTGCTGGTGTGGAAGGCTTCTGTATTCTCAAGTGGAACCTGGAGCCTTGCGGAGTGGAGGATTCTAGGTTCCAACCTGGTCAGTTGGAGGAGAGGTGCACTGGCTGGGGGCCGGTATGATTGAGCTTGTCTTACCTTGTTGACAGCAGGTGAATAAAGGACAGGTTCACCTTTCAAGCATGTGTGTTTTGCCTCCTTTCACATAAAACAGTTGGTCTTTAGGATCTCCTTCACAAAGGGACGTGGCCTGAGCTCATGGCATGAGGAGGTCACCGTGCAGAGCTCCCGCTAAGATTTTCAATTTGATCCTGCTGCTACGGACACATGTTGGGAAGTGAAATAATACACACTTCTAAGGGAGGGCGAAGCATTTTCCCAGATCTCTAAAGAAAGTCAGTCGAAAAACGGAGTCGCATTACCGCAGATTTGAGCCTCGGAAGGACTACCCCTCCGGCGAACAAGATGGCACTCACTGCAGAGGCCCAAAGCAAGGCGCCAAATTGGAGGTACGGCGATATAGCATCGCGAGGCGGGGGAGCGCTGACCCCTGGACTACGGCGGTCGTGAATCGAAGATGCTGGAACAAGCTGTCGTAAGGGGCAAGCGATGAGGCAGAGCGGAGGGGCTCCATGCAATCTGGTACCTGAAAGACATCTGGGAGACAGAGTAGGGAGGCACCCTACGCTGTATCAGGACAACGCACACTGTGAAACCAGTCAGAAAGGGCAGACTGCGCCGCAAGCGAGGCGGCATCGGTCCTGTTGCTGGTGGAGGACAGGGAGAGCTGCGCCACTCCGAGGAGGACCAATCTTGCTCACTGTGATGCACTTTAGTGCGGCGGCGGTGGGTAGTGTGTGCCACACTTCCCACAGAAGGCGCTGGAATTCCCCCCTGGAATCCGGAGACGACAGCCATAAGTGAGGTAAGCCACGGCACGGTACCGCTAGCTGGCAGGGGTCTGCTGCTGCCCTCGAACAGAACTGGGGGCAGTTCATAAATACGAGTGCCACTCCATACAGTAAGCGGCACGCAAAGTCCCTGGCGGGCGCAACCAGATTAAGTACCACCGGCACAAGGCCCATACCATGGGTTTGGGTGGGATCCGCAACAGGGCACACCTCATTGTTGCAGCTTGGGGTGCCGCCACATGCACCCAAGGCAACGGGACAAAGGCATAGCCTGCAACACGTTAGTTGGGGTACGGGGAACCACCATGCGGCACAGACCCTTCGCTGCGTGGACACAATGAACTGCTGACAGCGACCCAGGCCTACCAGCAGCTGCTATCGTTGGTCCACTAACGCCTGGGAGCACCAATAAAGTGGCACAGAGTAGGTCACTGTGCCCACCTCACCATCCAGGTTGTCATCCTGTGGATCGGCAGGCACCTAGGAAGACCGTGCTACGGACTATCACATAGTTCTACCACCAGCAAGCTAATCCCTGCTGAGAGAACGCTGGATCACGTTGTTTCTGGGCAAATGGCACTGAGAATCCTAGGGACACAGTTGGTAGGATCGGTGTACCAAACCAAAGGGTAACAAAGAACAAGTCACAACCACCAGCATTGTCGCGCCCTGGCAAGTACCAAATAACGCACGTTGTGAATGAGAAGCTCTGAGGGTGCCAACAAACCCAGGTGCTGAGCTAGTCACAAAACCGCAAATAGCCCACTGGGGTGGGGCGAAGTACTGTTACACAAACAAGGAACTGACCTCACCCCATCAAAGATATTTATCTTATTACACACTATTTCTTCCTGTGTGGTACTCTACGACAAAGAGGCTTAAGACTAATTCGCCTATAGAACAATAAATGTTGAACCCAGAAACTCTGGATATCTGATTAATTTGATATGGGGCGAAGTACAACAGCTATCGCAGATACCCCATGAAAGAGGACAAAGCTGAAGCAAGGCAGTGAGGTGGGGACTGCGTGGAGTGGGAGCTGGGCTTGAATCAGATTAACAGTGGCACACCGCAAGAGGGGCAGTCAGACCCTTCCGCGCTCATTGAGACATTCAAACACTTCTGGAAACGGAGCTATCACTTGTCAAGCAGACACTGCGTGGGCGCACACAACCCTAGCCGCCGCAATCCGCGCAGACACTGCCCTATAGACAAACCAGGTCGATGCACATCTCCAGCACTCTAAGGAGCAATCTCAAGTCAAGGTTAAAGAAATGAAGTGCAAGGCTGAAGACCAACTTGCGCCCTAAAAAAGTAGCCATGTCCCCCACTAAAGGGAAGGCAAAAACGACGATCGTGGATTCCTTTGCCGTGACCAGGCCACGAGTCCCAATGCAAAGTGGCACGACTGTAGTGAACAAAAGGCCCTGGAAAGTAGACAACAGGGACGGTCAGGTACTGGAGACTATAGCTGCATTGAGGTCGTTCATAGACAATAAAATCAAAGAGGTTAAAACAGACATGCAGCTAAAGCGACAAGATGCACGTAACCTGCAGAGAGGGTGACCACTGCGGAGGCCGGGCTCCAGGAAACAGCATAGACAACGGCGGACCTAAAAGCAAGAGTACAAGAACTAGAAAAAGGGGTTGCAATGCTTGAGGCAAGATCTGAAGGGTGGGCCTGACGCAATAATGTGCGCCTCCTGGGAATCCCTGAGGGAATGGAAGGCCCGAACCCAACCGGATTTGTGGAACCTTGATACAATAGCAGATAGGCGCAGGCCAACCTTCACAGGGTTTCGCGTTGGAGAGGGCCCACAGAGCTCTACAAAAGAAACCACCACTGGGATCACAGCCCGCCCAATGATCGCAAAGATCCTGAATTTCCAAGACAGAGAGGTCATACTTAAGTACTCAAGAGAAGGAGGGGAGATGAGGAGAGACAATTCTAAAATAGCTATATACCCGGACTACAAACCCACAGTACAGCGTGCAAGAAACTTGTTTGTCCCGATCAGGGCCAGGCTCAGGCAACTGAACCTAAAATGCATGCTAATGTACCCATCCAGACTGAAAGTGATCTATAAAGGGCGGGCTGTATTCCTGAAAACCCCAGCTGCGGCCAACATGTAGCTGGAGCACAGCAACCTGGCTGGCGGCGAGGAGGCAGTTACATGAATAATCCCTGATGGACCCTGAGGGTGGGCCACAGGGAAGAAAGCCGCCCACCTGGGACAGCGGCAAGTCGACCAACAAATGCTTTGTGTCCATGGTAGCATTGTTATATAACCAGTATCGGACAGGAGTGCTGCTAGGCCACTTGACCTGAGCTTATAGGCCTAACCCATGGAACGATAAGTGCAGGCCTGTTGCCAGCACGACTATACTCTTATTCAATGGCCGGATGGATCCAGAAGGTGCAGGGACCACTGAGCGCTGCAGGAGCGAAGCAGCAGCTGGGCTTAGTTACTTGGTTTTGTTTGTTATAAGGTCTTCATACGATGCGGTGGTAGCCAGGAAATGGTCATATGCGGAAATGGGCTGCGGAGCGGAGCCTGGGCTGAAGTTGTGTGGGGGATGCAATGAAGGGGCCAGAGAGGGCTAAGGGGAACCACACCAAACGGCCATGGCAGCTCAAATTGGGGTGTTGACGTGGAACATAAGGGGAATGGGTACTTATTTACGAAAGGAACTGGGTCAAATCCTTCCTGAATAGGAAAAAAGGTATCCATAGCCCTCCTGCAGAAAACTCATCTCACTGAGGATGCCACCTCCAAACTAAAGGAATGCTGGGGTGGGCAGGAGTATGGTGCGGCATACTCCAACTATGCACGTGGTGTGTTTACGTGGATAAATACTGTGGTACCCTTCCGGTTAATGGGGGTGGAGGCGGACGTAGAAGGCCAGTATTTAATATTGAGGGGCTCTATAGAACAAACAGAAATATGCCTAATTAACTCATACTTTGCCAACCAGGTTACCCGTGCACCTCAATGCGCTATGTGCCAAAATAACCCACCACAGGGAGGGCTTCTTCATTTGGGGGGAATTTCAATTGCGCGAGAGACCTGAACCTTGACAGATCTGACCCACCGCTGAATCGGGTGGCAGCAGCCCCTTTGGCGCTAAACACAGCACTAGCCCACCTTGACTTGGTTGATGTTTGGAGAGAGCTACACCCCACAGTCAGAGGATACTCCTACTCCTCCCCACTGCATGGTCTGTACACCAGAATCGACTACATATTCACGGGCCGGGCCCACCTGCCGCAGATCGAGTCAGCGCAATACCTGGGCATTTCGATCTCTGACCACTCGCCGGTGATTCTGACTTGGACGGTGCCAGGCCCCCTATCCCACTATGGCGCATGCCCACAGAAGCGCTGACAGAGCTGGCCTTTAGGGATCACCTCAGAAACAAACTAAAGGAGTATATATAGAACAACGTTGGCAGCGTGGAACAATGGGGCACGGTATGGGAAGCACTGAAAGTAGTGGTGCAAGGAGAGGTCATAGCTGATGCAGGGGTTATCAGGAAAACGCTAAGAGTGGAATTGGAAAAACAGGAGGAGGAAATCAGGCAGATAGAGGCTAACACCCAGGGGACCAGGGAGGAGGAGGCAAAATTGGGGGAAGTGAGGAGCAACTGCCAAGATGCCTGGGGGAGGCTTTCCAAGTTTGATTACATAGCAAGAACTACTAGAGCACATAAGGAGGGGGATAAACGGAGCAGGCTACTGTCGTGGCTGTGTAGGAGAGAACATCCGAAACACTTAACAACAGCGCTAAAGGATGATGAGGGCACTACCCATAGGACGTAGCAGTCGATTAAGGACACCGTTGCTACATTTTATTCCCGCTTATACGACCGTGACACTTTAGTGCCACAGGAGGATATACTGGACATATTGGAAGAGATGGGGCTGCCCAAATTAGGCAAAACACGTGAGGCTCTAGATAGGGACATCTCTGCTGAAGACGTGAGCGAGGCGATTAAATCCCTTACCACTAACAAGACCCCTGGTAGTGATGGGCTCCCCCCAAGGTTCTACAAAGCCTATGAGTTGACCCTGACCCCAGTGTTTATTCCGGGCCGAAACACTACGGTAAGCCTGCATAGACTGCAACACGTAATGGCACAAACGACGGAGGTGAGGGGGCACTTTGCGATACTATCTTTAGACGCTATCAAAGCGTTCGATTACATATACTGGGAGTGGCTACGTGCAGTACTGAGAGAATTTGGGTTTGAGGAAAGATTTGTTAGATGGATAAAGGTACTGTACACAACACCAACAGCGAGGGTGAGAACTGGGAGAAATGTATCATCGGCCTGGGACATCCGAAGGGACACTAGGCAGGGAAGCCCATTATCACCCATGATCTACATACTAGGGCTTGAACCGATCACAATCTACATAAGAAAAATAAGAAAAAAGAAATTTGATGCAGGGATTCGGGTGGGTGAAACGAACCATGTGAGGGACCCACATCTTAACGTGCCAGTGATGCTGGAGGTACTGGACAACTGTGGGAGGGTCTCGGGGATACGCTTCAGCATACAGAAGTCCTGTATATTCCCGCTGGCTGGTCTGAGGGGAAAGGGCATTGAGGATCTACCAGACGTGGCGTACAATGGCAATTGGACTTGTTCAGGTACTTAGGGGTATATATACGTCACACACCAGAGCTGATGCATGAAAATAACACCATAGCAGTGGTGAAAGGACTATGGTCATCAATGAAGTTCTTGTCCAAACTTCCTCTATCAATGATGGGCAGAGCGCCAATTGCTAAAATGATCATTCTTCCGAGATTTTTATATCCCTTCCAGAACATACCACTATATTCAGGCCTCTTTCCTTCGCACACTGGAAGTGCTACTCCAGGAGTTCCTATGGGGTGCAACCCGGCATAAACTGTCTCTAGCCACTTTGACCCTACCCGACAGGGAAGGGGGCATACAAATCCCAGACCTAGAAAAATATTACTTAGCTGCGCAACTTAGCATTGTAGCTGGATGGCTCTCGGATGAGGCCACAACTGAGACAGAGCTATGACAACACCTAGTGGCCCCTGTATGTTTGAAAGAAATATTGTGGGTCTCCCTGAACTGCTTGGGGAGCTACCCCCATGATCGTAATGCTGGGAAGACAGGTATGGAGCAGAGCCAAGCCACTGCTCCGCCTTGAACACCTGTACTCACCCAAGACCCCAATTGCTGCTGATGTATGCAAAGTAAGAACTGATTTAGCAACGGTAAGGTATTGGGAAAGATGGGGCATATATATATATATATATATGGGGGGACCTATACGGACAGGGAGTCTTCAGGGAGTTTGACTCACTGCAGGAAAAAGAGGGGTTACCAAAAAGGCAGTTCTTGTGGTATCAGAGGGCCAGACATGTGGTAAACGTGGCCAGAAGAGCCGACAGCGAACCCCCTGTTGACATTAATGCACACTTTGATTAATGGCTGGAAGCCAGTCTCTAGATTGTATGGTCAGTTGGCGGACAATCCCAACCCCAGGAGTGCGTCATTAAAAGCGAGATGGGAGACAGACCTGGGACTAGATATCACTGAAAAAGAGTGGGAGAGAGTGCTAGAGTATCCCCTGGAGGTGTCCAGGAACGCTAGATTCCGACTAATATAACTAAATGGTTTATACTGCACCTACATGACCCCACGCAGGTTAGCTTGATTCAACAGGCAGGCACGGTCTCAATGCCTGTGGTGTGGCATGGGGGAGGTGGGAATGATGCACATGTTCTGGGGATGTGTAAAGGTGCAGCGTTTCTTGGCCAAGATAGAACAGGCTTGCAGGAAAACAGGAATAGTACGATATGACTGGTCCCCATAGGAATGTCTCCTGGGTGCATACCCTAGAACATGGGTGCACAACATACGGCCCACGGGCCAGTTGCGGCCCGCCATGTCATTTTGTCTGGCCCACCAGCAACAAAGACTTTCCTAATGGAGGGCGGCCTGCAAGCAGCATCAACAATCCTCTATTATGAAAAGTCATTGTTGTCTTCCGGGCCGGACAAAACACTGGCCCTCATTGACTCAGGGCCCACGAACCACGTAGCTCCTAAGAGCCACGTAGTGCGTGTGTGCTGCACCAATGGAGGGAGCACTACGGCTGGCGTGGCCAGTAAGGCTTGATGCCGGAAGGCATTTCTGCCTTGCCCCGCCCACGTCAGCTGTAGTACCGGACCTCGCCAGCGTTCCAGCTAGCCTGCCTTCCAGCACGTCGTCCGGTAAGTACAGATTTTTTTTTGTTTTGCTTTTTTTGGGAGGGGGCTGTTTGTTTGTGTTTGTGTGTGTGTGTCTGATCTTTGTATGTTGAGATGTGGGTGTGGGGTGTGTGTCGGGTCTGCCTGAATGTTTGTTTTTGTGTGCAAGTGCACTGTGTGTTGAGATGGGGGCGATGGGGTGTGTGTCGGGTCTGCCTGAATGTTTGTTTTTGTGTGCAAGTGCAGTGTGTTGAGATGCAGGGGTGGGGTGTGTGTTGAGTCTGCCTGAATGTGTTTGTGTGCAAGTGCAGTGTGTGTTGAGATGTGGGTGTGGGGTGTGTGTCGGGTCTGCCTGAATGTGTTTGTGTGCAAGTGCAGTGTGTGTTGAAATGCGGGTGTGGGGTGTGTCTCGGATCTGCCTGAATGTTTGTTTTTGTGTGCAAGTGCAGTGTGTGTTGAGATGCGGGGTGTGGGGTGTGTGTCGGGTCTGCCTGAATGTTTGTTTTTGTGTGCAAGTGCAGTGTGTGTTGAGATGCGGGGGTGGGGTGTGTGTCGGGTCTGCCTGAATGTGTTTTTGTGGAAGTGCAGTGTATGTTGAGATGCTGGGGGCAATGGGGAGGGTCGGGTCTGCCTGAATGTTTGTTGTTGTGTGCACGTTCAGTGTATGTTGAGATGCTGGGGTGGGGGGGGTCCAGGTCTGTATGGGTGCATGCTTGTGAGTTTGTTTGGTGAGTTGGGGTTGGGGGGGTTCGAGTCTGTATGGGTGCATGGTGTATTGGTGTATGCTTGTGGTTTTGTGTGCTGAGTTGGGGGGTGGGAGTTCGGGTCTGTATGGGTGCATAGTGTATTGGTGTATGCTTGTGGGTTTGTGTGCTGGGTTGGGGGGCTCAGGTTTGTATGGGTGCATGGTGTATGCTTGTGAGTTTGTGTGCTGAGTTGGGGGTGGGGAGTTCGGGTCTGTATGGGTGCATGGTTTATGCTTGTGAGTTTGTGTGCTGAGTTGGGGGTGGGTGGGGTTCGGTGCATGGTGTATGCTTGTGAGTTTGTGTGCTGAGTTGGGGGTGGGGGTTCGGGTCTGTATGAGTATGTATGCATGGTGCATGCTTGGTGGCATGAGGCATAGTGTTTGGTTGGGGGTGGGGGCATTGGGGCATAGTGTTTGCTTGAGGGGTGTGTGTCTTGCTTGGGGCATAGTGTTTGCATGAGGGGTGGGTGTCTTGGGGCATAGTGTTTGCATGAGGGGTAGGTGTCATGGGGCATAGTGTTTGGTTGGGGGTTGGAGGCCATGGGGCATAGTGTTTGGTTGAGGAGTGGGAGCCATGGGGCATAGTGTTTGCTTGAGGGGTGGGAGCCATGGGGCATAGTGTTTGCTTGAGGGGTGGGAGCCATGGGGCATAGTGTTTGCTTGAGCGGTGGGTGACATGGGGCATGGTGTTTGGTTGGGGAGTGGGGGCCATGGGGCATAGTGTTTGGTTGGGGGGTGGGCACCATGGGACATAGTGTTTGGTTGGGGAGTGGGGGCCATGGGGTATAGTGTTTGGTTGAGGAGTGGGCGCCATGGGGCATAGTGTTTGGTTGAGGCGTGGGGACCATGGGTCATAGTGTTTGGTTGGGGGCCATGGGGCATAGGGTTTGGTTGAGGGGTGGGAGCCATGGGGCATAGTGTTTAGTTGAGGGGTGGGAGCCATGAGGCATAGTGTTTGGTTGAGGGGTGGGGGCCATGGGGCATAGTCTTTGGTTGAAGGGTGGGCACCATGGGGCATAGTGTTTGGTTGAGGGGTGGGCGCCATGGGGCATAGTGTTTGGTTGGGGGTGGGCACCATGGGGCATAGTGTTTGGTTGATGGGTGGGGGCCATGGGGCATAGTGTTTGGTGGAGGGGTGTGCACCATGGGGCATAGTGTTTGTTCGGGGGGTGGGTGTAATGGGCCATGGGTCATAGTGTTTGGTTGAGGGGTCGGGGCCATGGGGCATAGTGTTTGGTTGTCGGGTGGGGGCCATGGGGCATAGTGTCGCACGCCAAGAGTAAACCCAATAATAAAGCTAAAACAGGCACACTTTTTGTGGAAACCTGACTCAACAAAGGCCATACTCCTCTGGGGCATCCCAAACAGCAAAGTATGGCAGATCAAAATAACGGAATGTCCAATCAAGGGTCAATAAAATATATACAATTTAAGTAAACAGACAATATGCAATAGGTAAATAGAAATAAATGATAACAATGGAAAATGTGTAGTACAAAATGTAAGTTTGAAATACAAATAAAAATCGTTACACCTCAAAAACGTATTCTTTTTCCATGTGTTTAATAAAAATTGGTGGTTGAAAAAGCCTCCCGCCACGCCTGCTGCGCCTACTGCCCCGCCCACGTTTACTTTTCGGCCCACTATAGCCATCATGTAAGGTACTTTCGGCCCTCTGTCAAAATCAGTTGTGCACCCCTGCCCTAGAATAAGCAAGTTCAAACACGTAGTGAAATTCATGGATATGGTATGCATACTGGCTAAAAGATCCATAGCAATGGCATGGAAATCGACAGGGAGCCCACAATATGCAATGTGGTATAGGGAGTTTAAACACTGGACAAAGGCAGAGACTAGGACATGGGGTGCAGGAGTCTCCAGAGAGGCGGAGGAGGTAAGCGTAACGTTTGAAGCATGGAAAATGTTGGTTTGGGACATGTTTTATCCCTCTGACGACGAGCCCCTTGAGTGTATACTTCTCACCTAGCACAATTATAGTACACTGTGGAATATGAGAAAGAAGGAAGGTCCACACACCCTATTACTCCACAACTGGCAGTTGAACACTGTAAACCATATCCCTGCAAGACTGTGACTAACTGTGAGAATGGAAATACGTATGAAGACAGTTAATGTTGGTTTTTGTTTAGCTTGTTATCAGTCACCAAACCTGAGTTGTATGTTTTGAGTATGGTAAAATGTAAGCTACTGATTGAATGTGATCTTATAAATGCCAATGAAAACATTTTAAAATAAATTAGGATCTCCTTCACATCTCTTCTTTCGTGTTTCCGGGTTTGTGGGCTCTTCGGTGTCCCAGTTATTTGTTTGTTCTGCTTTGCTTGAGTGGCATCCGCGTTGTTTGAATGATCATAGGTCCACCACAAGTTTGTGGTCACGCCACCACTCTCCTCGTTAGTTTGCTGACCTTTAAGATGCCACAAGTCTCATTCTGGTTCTCTCCTTCCTGTCTGTGTGAGATGCTGTGTGTCTCAGTCTGACTCCTGCTCTCTCACTGGTTCAGGATACCGACCATCCAGCTTCTAGCTTAATGCTGGCATGCAAGCACTTTTGTAACTCGTGGACTTCTCTCTCGTTCCTCCAGGCTTCTTGCCTTTCATACACTACATAGCTGCTGGACTTCCCAGGTGTTGCCCTTTCTCGTATGGCTTCTTTTCACCTCCAACTTATATGGGGAGGAAGCCCGGTATACCGTTGACTATAGAGAGTTAACAACGTATACTCTATCTAGGTCCGGGAGGACAGTAATCCATTATTTACAAAGGAGACAGAGCTAGTTAATATAGATGCCACATGTACACAGAACTCATAATATTGGAGTATCTCAACAAGGACCCGTCATAATTAGAAATGATTAATATCAGATTTAATGAATCACAGATTTTTAAAAAAACAAATTAAATCATACGGTCCACAATATGTACATACATTTTGAAAATCTACACCACAAACAAAGGACATGGACAACAGTTACGTGACAAGCTTTCAATAGCTAGTTGCCAGTGTGTCAAGAGTAAACACACCGAACACCAAGCGGTACGTTTTATATACAGTTTTACGCACCCAAAGTTAATTAGGGTTAAATGTGTCAGCAAATTGGTCACTCTGGTAACAATCCAGAGTGTTGGCTCGACATGTTTCAGTTCCTAAACTAGGTATGGAACATTCATCAGGAGAAACATAAATGACAACGTAACCAAATAATTCTAATCAACAGACAAATATTAATATCAGGATATTTCTTGGCATCTGTGGGGTAAAAAACAAACAAACAAGGCAAGAGATGAGCTAACAAATAGCAAATGGAGTTGCCGGTTCTGACTATGAACAAAGGTATCACAAATAGAGGGGATAAATACCTCTAGTGATGCCTGTGGGTGCTCTCTACTGAGTGGTAGTAGGAAGTAGGAGTCCGGAATCCGGTCCAACCTAGGATAAACAAATATAGATATCCATAAGAGCGCCATGGGTAGCTCTCAAAAAGCCGGAGATGCGCCAAAACAAAGCGACTATCTGAGCCGAAGAACGGCAGAGGTGCCTTCCCTAGATAATTAGAGATAGAAATGGTGAAAGAGACCTAATGGTAAAAAACCTCTAAATAATCATATGGTCGCCATATGGGCAGCAAGTGCGGAGGGGAAGCCAAGTCCGCTCAAGGAAGAGGGGACAAAATGGCAAGAAGAAGTGTCACCCCAAAAAAAAGGTAGTAATACTCGTCCTGTGTCACACAGTCTAAGCGCCGAAGCAACAAGGCCCCTATCGTAACGCTGTGCCTCCGTTCCGAGATACCCAAGTACGAGTGTAAATCAAAACCCAAGAGGGAGTAACAATAGAGATAACTCTGACGAGCCCGCTGTAACCGGCGGAACGTCTGTGAAGCCTGAGGCGTACCTAAGAGGTAGAGGTTCCCTTCGTGGAATAAAGGGGAAACATACAATGAATCCCTAGGAGAAATCAGCGTGTCAGCGCTAGTGCTGAAGAGACCGCGGCAAAGCTCCGTGTAAATCAGGTCTCAGGACAGGGCAGCGTATGATGCCTGGCCAATACTTAACAAATTACGGAGACACGGGCAGTCCTACGTCTATGTCAATGTGACACGACAGGCGTTAAAGGTGTAACGGCCCTGGCGGCCATATTGGAGTGGAGATAAAAAAATGGAATAGCGAACGTCCAACAGTGACAGCTGACCCCCTAAGTAGAGTTCATGAGTTAGAAAGACAAAAGAGCAAGTGACACCCGTGAGTGGAAGATAAAAAGTTATAAAGAACTATGAAGAAGTATGGGAGAAAGTACAGAATAGATAAAGCCTAAGGACACATCCGACCACTCTAGGAAGATGGAGACACACAGAGTGTGAAGAACTGTTACAAGGGTACCCCCATGTCTACGGGCAGAACAAAACAGACGGCGTACTCAACCCTTCACCCCGAAGCTAATCTATGGAGTACTGAAAATAAAAATAAAAAGAGAGAGTTCGGTATAGAGACCGACCCCCGGCATGTAGAGAAAGGGCGCTTAGATATTGTGCCATTCTATAGAGTCATTAAGACCCCTAGTGTCACTCTGCAAAGTATAAATCATTTTTTGCTCAATCTTGAGGAGTTTCTTTTCACGGGTGGCATAGTTGGTTCCTTTCAGTGATAGAAGTATTGTCCATTTGAAATCCTCATAGTGATGTTTCAGAAGGTTGAAATGTTTGACCATCGGAGCATTTTCGGTTCTATTCTTCAAACAGCTCCGGTGTTCCATGATGCGTGTTTTTGCCTTCCGGGTGGTCTTACCCACATAATGCAGTCCACAGGTACACGTAATCAGATAGACAACAAATTCAGTATTGCAATTAGTCAAATTCTTTTGAGTCCAGAGTCTTGAGAGGCCAACATCAATACTTTTAGTTACGGAGGTCAATTTACAAACTCCACACGAACCACAAGGATAATGTCCAGTGGGTTCGGGTAACCCCCAAAGGGTGGTTAAACGGGGTTCAACGGTGGGAATAGATTTAAGCTTGCTATTACTAACTCTATTCCCTATCGTGGTACTTCTTTTGTACGCAAAGATAGGCACGGGCATGGAGGGAGCAGAGGTTTTAAAGATTTTCCAATTTTTCTTTATGATGTTGGTGATCTCAAAACTCCGGTTAGAAAAGGTACTCACACAAACAATACGTTCATCTTTGGTTTTAACAGGTTTCGGTTCCAATAAAGCTTCTCGATTGTTGTTGAAAGCTCTCTTAGCTGATTTTCTTACCAATTTCTTTGGGTAACCTCTCTGTCTGAGTTTTTTGGTGAGAATGTTAGCCTCTGACTCATATATTTCTTTAGTAGAGCTATTTCTTTTGAGGCGTAAGAATTGACCAAAAGGAAGATTATCACGAAGGTGTTTGATGTGGTGACTAGAATAATCCAGAAGGGAATTTTTATCGGTGGGTTTGTGGTAAGGCTTAATTTTCAAAAGGCCATTGGAAGCAAAAATCGTAAGGTCCAGAAAATGTGTGGATTCATTACTCAATGTCATAGTAAACTGTAAATGTGGATTCAGGTTATTGAGCCAATTAAAAAAGGCGTTGGCATCTTCTATAGTCCCTTTCCATATAACAAGGATGTCGTCAATATAACGACTCCACTTAACAATGTTATTGCTAAACGGATTTTGATCGCTGTAAATGTTAATCTTTTCGAAGGTCTCAACATAGAGATTGGCCACACTCGGAGCCATGGTGGCACCCATGGCAGTCCCTTCAATTTGCTGATAGAACTTGCCATTGAACTCGAAATAGTTACGTTTTAAAGCCAGTTCAACACACCAGAGGATAAATGAGGTAGGCACAGGGTCAGAATCAACACGGGAGAGGAGTATTTCTTCAATGACGTCAAGGGACGCTTGTTGGGGGATGTTGGTGTATAAAGAGACAATGTCCAGGCCCACCAAAAGTTGAGTCTCAGTGTTGAAGGTCAAATTTTCATGGCTATTGATGACGTCTCTGGAATCTTTCAGATATGATTGCATGGTCTGTACGAATCCTTTAAGATAATGGTCGGCAAAGGTGGAGAGAGGTTCGAGAACGGAATCAATCCCAGCTACAATTGGACGACCCGGAGGGTTAACCAAGGTTTTATGCACTTTGGGCAAAGTGTAGAAAGTAGGAATACTCGGTTTCTTATTGACAAGGAACTCCGCTTCTTGTTTCGAGATCCATTTACGGTCTTTAGCTTTAGAGACTTTGTCGGCCACGAGAGCCATCAGTTCCGGAGTAGGGTCCACGGTAAGTGGACGGTAATAGTGGTTGTTGTTCAATTGTCTTTCACATTCCGAAATGTAGTCACAGCGATTCAGCACCACGATCCCGCCACCTTTATCCGCTTTCTTGATGATAATCAGGGAATTCTTGGAAAGGGAATCCAGAGCTTTAAGTTCAATGTTAGAGAGATTCTGGAAGGGTCTAGAAGCTTTAGACTCCAGAGCCTTAATCTCAGCAATCACTTTCTTTTCGAATACTAAAGATTCAGGAGAGAAACTCTGGGACGGGGGATAAAACACAGAAGGTTTTCGAAGTCCAGTGCAGTTAAATGGACCTTCAGAAGTAATGTTAGGGTCACCGGAAAAAAATTCTTTAAGATGGATTTTCCTCATCAACTTCTTGAAATCGATGAGAAAATCAAATGGATCATGTTGTTTTGTCATGACGAATCCCAGTCCTTTATTAAGGACTGCTTGCTCTGTTTCTGTAAGGATATAATCAGACAGATTAATCAGAAGCGATTCCCGCTTCGGGTTTGTTTTGATCCGTCGTCCCAGCTGCTTCTGTTTGGGGCCTGATATAAAAAACGACCCTGATTGCCTCTTCTCCCTCCATTATTCTGTCGTCGAGTAGACTGTCCTCTTCCTCTTTTGTTAGGGGCCCTATTACCAGCTGAGGTTCCTTCACCTGCATCATCAGGGTCACTGCTATCGTGACTTGTACTATATGAGGTGTTACGGAACCTGACTCTTCTATTGTGTCTGCTTGGACCGTTGGTTTGCAGGGTCTTGTTGATGTAATCATCCTTGACATATGGAAAAGCTCTTTCATGTGAGTAGCGGGCTAGATCTTTTTTCATACGCTGGATCCTTTCGTTGGTGTTCAGACTCTTAAATTCCTTCATCTCCTTCTCAATTTCTTCCAGTCGTTTCTTATACGTCTCCAGAGGTAGTAGTTTCTTTATATTTTCTTCAATTTTGAGAAGTTCAATTTCAATTTTGGTTGATGTTTCTTTTGCTGTATCGATAATCAAGATTAACCAGTCACGGCCACAGCGATTCGCTATATA
Source organism: Ambystoma mexicanum (assembly GCF_040938575.1). Taxonomy (NCBI): domain Eukaryota; kingdom Metazoa; phylum Chordata; class Amphibia; order Caudata; family Ambystomatidae; genus Ambystoma; species Ambystoma mexicanum. Next base: position 72,635,398 of record NC_090938.1, read on the forward strand.
GCTCCATTGTACTCGGAACTTTTCATTGTCCAGAAAGAGTCTAGGTTCATTCTGGACTGTCAGTCCTTGAGGTAATGCTTTATTCTTGAGATACTCAAGCATAATTGCTCCGTGAAGTTCTGTCCTCGTCAGTCTTTTCCTCAACTGGATTAACTCGTTCCATTCATCTTTGTCTTTCGTGATATCCACGATGTCTTCATGATTAAGGATCGAGATAGCTTTCATGAGGGCGGCAGCATAATCGTCACTGTAGGCTAGTGTGCGATCATCTGCCATCGTGAGGGTAAAGTAGTAAGGAAACTCAATAGAAAAAAGTGTGAAAAGTGTGAAAAATAGAGCGGCTCAAAAAAGTGCAGTGCGTAGACGCACTCTCCACCCACTAAGAGAGAGTTTCCTGTGACTAATCAGCCACTATGAACAACTTATATGGGGAGGAAGCCCGGTATACCGTTGACTATAGAGAGTTAACAACGTATACTCTATCTAGGTCCGGGAGGACAGTAATCCATTATTTACAAAGGAGACAGAGCTAGTTAATATAGATGCCACATGTACACAGAACTCATAATATTGGAGTATCTCAACAAGGACCCGTCATAATTAGAAATGATTAATATCAGATTTAATGAATCACAGATTTTTAAAAAAACAAATTAAATCATACGGTCCACAATATGTACATACATTTTGAAAATCTACACCACAAACAAAGGACATGGACAACAGTTACGTGACAAGCTTTCAATAGCTAGTTGCCAGTGTGTCAAGAGTAAACACACCGAACACCAAGCGGTACGTTTTATATACAGTTTTACGCACCCAAAGTTAATTAGGGTTAAATGTGTCAGCAAATTGGTCACTCTGGTAACAATCCAGAGTGTTGGCTCGACATGTTTCAGTTCCTAAACTAGGTATGGAACATTCATCAGGAGAAACATAAATGACAACGTAACCAAATAATTCTAATCAACAGACAAATATTAATATCAGGATATTTCTTGGCATCTGTGGGGTAAAAAACAAACAAACAAGGCAAGAGATGAGCTAACAAATAGCAAATGGAGTTGCCGGTTCTGACTATGAACAAAGGTATCACAAATAGAGGGGATAAATACCTCTAGTGATGCCTGTGGGTGCTCTCTACTGAGTGGTAGTAGGAAGTAGGAGTCCGGAATCCGGTCCAACCTAGGATAAACAAATATAGATATCCATAAGAGCGCCATGGGTAGCTCTCAAAAAGCCGGAGATGCGCCAAAACAAAGCGACTATCTGAGCCGAAGAACGGCAGAGGTGCCTTCCCTAGATAATTAGAGATAGAAATGGTGAAAGAGACCTAATGGTAAAAAACCTCTAAATAATCATATGGTCGCCATATGGGCAGCAAGTGCGGAGGGGAAGCCAAGTCCGCTCAAGGAAGAGGGGACAAAATGGCAAGAAGAAGTGTCACCCCAAAAAAAAAGGTAGTAATACTCGTCCTGTGTCACACAGTCTAAGCGCCGAAGCAACAAGGCCCCTATCGTAACGCTGTGCCTCCGTTCCGAGATACCCAAGTACGAGTGTAAATCAAAACCCAAGAGGGAGTAACAATAGAGATAACTCTGACGAGCCCGCTGTAACCGGCGGAACGTCTGTGAAGCCTGAGGCGTACCTAAGAGGTAGAGGTTCCCTTCGTGGAATAAAGGGGAAACATACAATGAATCCCTAGGAGAAATCAGCGTGTCAGCGCTAGTGCTGAAGAGACCGCGGCAAAGCTCCGTGTAAATCAGGTCTCAGGACAGGGCAGCGTATGATGCCTGGCCAATACTTAACAAATTACGGAGACACGGGCAGTCCTACGTCTATGTCAATGTGACACGACAGGCGTTAAAGGTGTAACGGCCCTGGCGGCCATATTGGAGTGGAGATAAAAAAAATGGAATAGCGAACGTCCAACAGTGACAGCTGACCCCCTAAGTAGAGTTCATGAGTTAGAAAGACAAAAGAGCAAGTGACACCCGTGAGTGGAAGATAAAAAGTTATAAAGAACTATGAAGAAGTATGGGAGAAAGTACAGAATAGATAAAGCCTAAGGACACATCCGACCACTCTAGGAAGATGGAGACACACAGAGTGTGAAGAACTGTTACAAGGGTACCCCCATGTCTACGGGCAGAACAAAACAGACGGCGTACTCAACCCTTCACCCCGAAGCTAATCTATGGAGTACTGAAAATAAAAATAAAAAGAGAGAGTTCGGTATAGAGACCGACCCCCGGCATGTAGAGAAAGGGCGCTTAGATATTGTGCCATTCTATAGAGTCATTAAGACCCCTAGTGTCACTCTGCAAAGTATAAATCATTTTTTGCTCAATCTTGAGGAGTTTCTTTTCACGGGTGGCATAGTTGGTTCCTTTCAGTGATAGAAGTATTGTCCATTTGAAATCCTCATAGTGATGTTTCAGAAGGTTGAAATGTTTGACCATCGGAGCATTTTCGGTTCTATTCTTCAAACAGCTCCGGTGTTCCATGATGCGTGTTTTTGCCTTCCGGGTGGTCTTACCCACATAATGCAGTCCACAGGTACACGTAATCAGATAGACAACAAATTCAGTATTGCAATTAGTCAAATTCTTTTGAGTCCAGAGTCTTGAGAGGCCAACATCAATACTTTTAGTTACGGAGGTCAATTTACAAACTCCACACGAACCACAAGGATAATGTCCAGTGGGTTCGGGTAACCCCCAAAGGGTGGTTAAACGGGGTTCAACGGTGGGAATAGATTTAAGCTTGCTATTACTAACTCTATTCCCTATCGTGGTACTTCTTTTGTACGCAAAGATAGGCACGGGCATGGAGGGAGCAGAGGTTTTAAAGATTTTCCAATTTTTCTTTATGATGTTGGTGATCTCAAAACTCCGGTTAGAAAAGGTACTCACACAAACAATACGTTCATCTTTGGTTTTAACAGGTTTCGGTTCCAATAAAGCTTCTCGATTGTTGTTGAAAGCTCTCTTAGCTGATTTTCTTACCAATTTCTTTGGGTAACCTCTCTGTCTGAGTTTTTTGGTGAGAATGTTAGCCTCTGACTCATATATTTCTTTAGTAGAGCTATTTCTTTTGAGGCGTAAGAATTGACCAAAAGGAAGATTATCACGAAGGTGTTTGATGTGGTGACTAGAATAATCCAGAAGGGAATTTTTATCGGTGGGTTTGTGGTAAGGCTTAATTTTCAAAAGGCCATTGGAAGCAAAAATCGTAAGGTCCAGAAAATGTGTGGATTCATTACTCAATGTCATAGTAAACTGTAAATGTGGATTCAGGTTATTGAGCCAATTAAAAAAGGCGTTGGCATCTTCTATAGTCCCTTTCCATATAACAAGGATGTCGTCAATATAACGACTCCACTTAACAATGTTATTGCTAAACGGATTTTGATCGCTGTAAATGTTAATCTTTTCGAAGGTCTCAACATAGAGATTGGCCACACTCGGAGCCATGGTGGCACCCATGGCAGTCCCTTCAATTTGCTGATAGAACTTGCCATTGAACTCGAAATAGTTACGTTTTAAAGCCAGTTCAACACACCAGAGGATAAATGAGGTAGGCACAGGGTCAGAATCAACACGGGAGAGGAGTATTTCTTCAATGACGTCAAGGGACGCTTGTTGGGGGATGTTGGTGTATAAAGAGACAATGTCCAGGCCCACCAAAAGTTGAGTCTCAGTGTTGAAGGTCAAATTTTCATGGCTATTGATGACGTCTCTGGAATCTTTCAGATATGATTGCATGGTCTGTACGAATCCTTTAAGATAATGGTCGGCAAAGGTGGAGAGAGGTTCGAGAACGGAATCAATCCCAGCTACAATTGGACGACCCGGAGGGTTAACCAAGGTTTTATGCACTTTGGGCAAAGTGTAGAAAGTAGGAATACTCGGTTTCTTATTGACAAGGAACTCCGCTTCTTGTTTCGAGATCCATTTACGGTCTTTAGCTTTAGAGACTTTGTCGGCCACGAGAGCCATCAGTTCCGGAGTAGGGTCCACGGTAAGTGGACGGTAATAGTGGTTGTTGTTCAATTGTCTTTCACATTCCGAAATGTAGTCACAGCGATTCAGCACCACGATCCCGCCACCTTTATCCGCTTTCTTGATGATAATCAGGGAATTCTTGGAAAGGGAATCCAGAGCTTTAAGTTCAATGTTAGAGAGATTCTGGAAGGGTCTAGAAGCTTTAGACTCCAGAGCCTTAATCTCAGCAATCACTTTCTTTTCGAATACTAAAGATTCAGGAGAGAAACTCTGGGACGGGGGATAAAACACAGAAGGTTTTCGAAGTCCAGTGCAGTTAAATGGATCTTCAGAAGTAATGTTAGGGTCACCGGAAAAAAATTCTTTAAGATGGATTTTCCTCATCAACTTCTTGAAATCGATGAGAAAATCAAATGGATCATGTTGTTTTGTCATGACGAATCCCAGTCCTTTATTAAGGACTGCTTGCTCTGTTTCTGTAAGGATATAATCAGACAGATTAATCAGAAGCGATTCCCGCTTCGGGTTTGTTTTGATCCGTCGTCCCAGCTGCTTCTGTTTGGGGCCTGATATAAAAAACGACCCTGATTGCCTCTTCTCCCTCCATTATTCTGTCGTCGAGTAGACTGTCCTCTTCCTCTTTTGTTAGGGGCCCTATTACCAGCTGAGGTTCCTTCACCTGCATCATCAGGGTCACTGCTATCGTGACTTGTACTATATGAGGTGTTACGGAACCTGACTCTTCTATTGTGTCTGCTTGGACCGTTGGTTTGCAGGGTCTTGTTGATGTAATCATCCTTGACATATGGAAAAGCTCTTTCATGTGAGTAGCGGGCTAGATCTTTTTTCATACGCTGGATCCTTTCGTTGGTGTTCAGACTCTTAAATTCCTTCATCTCCTTCTCAATTTCTTCCAGTCGTTTCTTATACGTCTCCAGAGGTAGTAGTTTCTTTATATTTTCTTCAATTTTGAGAAGTTCAATTTCAATTTTGGTTGATGTTTCTTTTGCTGTATCGATAATCAAGATTAACCAGTCACGGCCACAGCGATTCGCTATATAGCTCCATTGTACTCGGAACTTTTCATTGTCCAGAAAGAGTCTAGGTTCATTCTGGACTGTCAGTCCTTGAGGTAATGCTTTATTCTTGAGATACTCAAGCATAATTGCTCCGTGAAGTTCTGTCCTCGTCAGTCTTTTCCTCAACTGGATTAACTCGTTCCATTCATCTTTGTCTTTCGTGATATCCACGATGTCTTCATGATTAAGGATCGAGATAGCTTTCATGAGGGCGGCAGCATAATCGTCACTGTAGGCTAGTGTGCGATCATCTGCCATCGTGAGGGTAAAGATTGAGCAAAAAATGATTTATACTTTGCAGAGTGACACTAGGGGTCTTAATGACTCTATAGAATGGCACAATATCTAAGCGCCCTTTCTCTACATGCCGGGGGTCGGTCTCTATACCGAACTCTCTCTTTTTATTTTTATTTTCAGTACTCCATAGATTAGCTTCGGGGTGAAGGGTTGAGTACGCCGTCTGTTTTGTTCTGCCCGTAGACATGGGGGTACCCTTGTAACAGTTCTTCACACTCTGTGTGTCTCCATCTTCCTAGAGTGGTCGGATGTGTCCTTAGGCTTTATCTATTCTGTACTTTCTCCCATACTTCTTCATAGTTCTTTATAACTTTTTATCTTCCACTCACGGGTGTCACTTGCTCTTTTGTCTTTCTAACTCATGAACTCTACTTAGGGGGTCAGCTGTCACTGTTGGACGTTCGCTATTCCATTTTTTTATCTCCACTCCAATATGGCCGCCAGGGCCGTTACACCTTTAACGCCTGTCGTGTCACATTGACATAGACGTAGGACTGCCCGTGTCTCCGTAATTTGTTAAGTATTGGCCAGGCATCATACGCTGCCCTGTCCTGAGACCTGATTTACACGGAGCTTTGCCGCGGTCTCTTCAGCACTAGCGCTGACACGCTGATTTCTCCTAGGGATTCATTGTATGTTTCCCCTTTATTCCACGAAGGGAACCTCTACCTCTTAGGTACGCCTCAGGCTTCACAGACGTTCCGCCGGTTACAGCGGGCTCGTCAGAGTTATCTCTATTGTTACTCCCTCTTGGGTTTTGATTTACACTCGTACTTGGGTATCTCGGAACGGAGGCACAGCGTTACGATAGGGGCCTTGTTGCTTCGGCGCTTAGACTGTGTGACACAGGACGAGTATTACTACCTTTTTTTTGGGGTGACACTTCTTCTTGCCATTTTGTCCCCTCTTCCTTGAGCGGACTTGGCTTCCCCTCCGCACTTGCTGCCCATATGGCGACCATATGATTATTTAGAGGTTTTTTACCATTAGGTCTCTTTCACCATTTCTATCTCTAATTATCTAGGGAAGGCACCTCTGCCGTTCTTCGGCTCAGATAGTCGCTTTGTTTTGGCGCATCTCCGGCTTTTTGAGAGCTACCCATGGCGCTCTTATGGATATCTATATTTGTTTATCCTAGGTTGGACCGGATTCCGGACTCCTACTTCCTACTACCACTCAGTAGAGAGCACCCACAGGCATCACTAGAGGTATTTATCCCCTCTATTTGTGATACCTTTGTTCATAGTCAGAACCGGCAACTCCATTTGCTATTTGTTAGCTCATCTCTTGCCTTGTTTGTTTGTTTTTTACCCCACAGATGCCAAGAAATATCCTGATATTAATATTTGTCTGTTGATTAGAATTATTTGGTTACGTTGTCATTTATGTTTCTCCTGATGAATGTTCCATACCTAGTTTAGGAACTGAAACATGTCGAGCCAACACTCTGGATTGTTACCAGAGTGACCAATTTGCTGACACATTTAACCCTAATTAACTTTGGGTGCGTAAAACTGTATATAAAACGTACCGCTTGGTGTTCGGTGTGTTTACTCTTGACACACTGGCAACTAGCTATTGAAAGCTTGTCACGTAACTGTTGTCCATGTCCTTTGTTTGTGGTGTAGATTTTCAAAATGTATGTACATATTGTGGACCGTATGATTTAATTTGTTTTTTTAAAAATCTGTGATTCATTAAATCTGATATTAATCATTTCTAATTATGACGGGTCCTTGTTGAGATACTCCAATATTATGAGTTCTGTGTACATGTGGCATCTATATTAACTAGCTCTGTCTCCTTTGTAAATAATGGATTCTTTTCACCTCCACAGGTCTTCGAATCAGTCATTGGGGGGATCTCCTTAGTTAAAGGAATAGTCAGATTTTCCTGTTCACAATAGCACATTGGCATTTTCTTCACACAAATCCTTATAAGATACATCTGGAGAGGTAGTATTGACATGTTATCTACGGAGTTGTTTGCCAGAGGAGGGAGTCTCTCCCGGTGAGGTCCCGCTTGCCTCTACACCTAGGGAGGCTATTGTGGAGTGGGCTCACCTCCCTAGTCTCACAGTGGGGGGGGTTCCCCCTTGGGTAGAAGGGACGAATTCCCTTGATTAGTCATATGCCTTTCCCCTTAATTCTGAAGCCTCTGTTGATTGTAAACCGACTTAAAGAAGTCCATGTTTCCTTGCTCTTGTCCTTTCGATGTTTCTCTGTGAAACAAAATGGTTGCAGATCCAAGAACCATCTCATGATACCAGCGTGTGTGTCTTTCCTGATGCTCATCCAAGTCATGGGACAGCGATCTGTAACAAGCCGGAACTTTCTGCCAGTCAAATAATATTTCAAGTGGGTAATAGCCCATTTGATGGCCAAGGCTTCTAATTCTACAGTTGTGTATGATTTCTCTCTGGGGAAACGCTTTCTGCTTATATACAGCACTGGATGTTCTATGCCATCATGTTCTTTGAAGAGTATGCTCCTACTCCTGTTTGGGAAGCATCGGTTTGTACAATAAAATCCCTATTGTAGTCTGGCATCTTTAGGACTGGTTCACTTTTTTTCATTCTGCAGTTGGACTACTACTGTGTATTACAACGTCCTCTAGGTAGTGTCGGGCAGGCATGGACAGGCATGGTATCAAGAGAGATACAGATTCCAAAGTAACCGTTTGAAAAAACCTTTATTAACAAACGTTGTATGGTTGGTTTAATGACTACCTGGCCCTAATTCTTCTTCAACAAATATTTCTAAGGGCCTTTGATGTCCGTAAGTATAAAACCAATGTTTGTCTGTCCAAACCTATGCTTAAACCAAATGAGATAGGGGGGTCTTCCTAAAGTAAAAACGGTGACTAAAAAAAAAATGTAAACCACAACTGGTTTCATATAGTCTTACCAATAGGTGTAGTTCTGCCAGTTCAAAATAGTTAAACTCAAAAGGATTGCCCTTGGAATCTTCCACGTAGGGCTCTTGCCGTAAGTCGATCAAGTTCACAATGTCTCTGGGTCTCTCTGGGTTCCCTTCCCCAAGCTTTGATTGCTCTAGTTCCAAACAAAAAGACACAGTTCCTGTTAGGCCTTTCCTTCGCCAAACCTAGGCCTCTCTTTACGAAAATCCACAATGTCATTAACGGGCCTCTTAGGGTTCACTTCCCCAAGCCTAGACCACTCTCTGGTCTCAAACACAAAGTTCCTCTGTGTCAGGATGTACCTTTTTCTGTACAGTTCTTTCAGGGGGGGTAGCATCATAGACTTTCAAGAACGCTGGGTGCATTGCTCCTCCCGGGCGCGACCACTCTGACCTCTAGCCCCTCACCTTGTTCTGCAACACCTTTTAACTCTTTAATGCCTCATTCATTCTGTCCTTTTTCACTTCACTGTGCTTCCTGCACACCTTCTTTTTCTGTCGTGCACACTTGCACCTTCTGTTGACCTCTCTGTGCTTCTTGCACTCTTCTCTTTGTTTTCACTGTGCTCTCTTGCACCTTCAATTCTTCACTGTGCTCTCTTGCACCTTCTCATTTCCTTTTACGCACCACTTTCACTCTCTGTATTCCATTTGGGCCACTCGCACCCTCTTTCTCAGTTTCAGGTTGCTTCACCATTTCTTAACTTTTGGGCCTCTCACGGCCCCTCTAGGCTATTTCCATGCAGCCAGTGCACTTTACTGTCTTTTCACTCTTTCTGAGCCTCCAGTGCACCTTTGCTATTATTCCACTTTGCTCTCCTTCACCGATTTCCAGCTTTCATTCGCTTCACTTTGCTGTACTTTCTTTCAATGCGTTCTAGCTTTCACTGGCTTTGCTTTACCTTCTTTCGCTTTGCTTGACTTTCCACGTTTACTCATCGTGCGTCTCCTGTATAGCCCTCCTGCTCCGGCCTCCCGCACACTACTTGAGTTACTTTCAGCTGCATGAAGCTCACAGTCAGTAGTGCAACGTGGTCGATAGGTCACATAAGTTTCAATGGGTCTTGGGTAGAGGTCAGGGTCTCACCACCTGCCTCTCAGACACCCCTGGGACCCGCACACGTCCCAGGGGAACAATCACAGGCCGAAGCCCGGCCAACCGACTGCCTTCCAGATCCCTGGAGACATAGCTCCCTCGCTACGCTGCATCCCCTCAGACACACAGGGCCAGCTTCTCTGCACTCCCGTACTCCACCGGTCCTTCTGGGCTCCTTCTCTAGCAGCCTTCCACTTCTTGGCCTCCTGGCTCCATCCAGCAACCAAGCCCCCTCTGCTGTTTGTACAAAACCTGGCTTGGGACTGAGAAGGGATCTCCCCCTGCTGCCACACAGCCTCCCTTCTATTCTCCCAACTGATTGTCCCTCTGCTCTCTCAGCATTCTCCTTTTATACACCTGTTTTGTATCAATGGGTTGCAGGTGTGTGGTCGGGGCATGTTTTGCCTGACCTCCAAAACTCCAATTAACCGGACATGCCTATCATTCAGTCCTGAAAAGAGTCAAGTAGAGTCAGGTGTGAGTGGTCATTGTTAAATGCCTGACCCTGCCTGACTCTATTAGAGGGACAATCTAATGGTAATTGGTGGCAGTCTTCTCTTTGTTCTCAAGGTGTTTCTCATAGGTAATCCTCACTACTCTTGTTTGCCTCATCTTCTTCCCAGTATTAGTTGGAAATAGGGAGGGGAGATGGAATGGGATTGGAAATATCCCATGAAAGCTGAGGAAGGGGTTTTGATGGAAAATGGGGAGAAGGGGGAATACCATGTCTCGACCTCAGGCTACTTCCTCTTCTTCTGTTCAGGGGTTTAGGATTACTGGGACTTGTAGTTCAAACCAAAAAACGTAGGGTTCTTCAGAATTTTTGCCCTGTAGTAATTTCAGAATATTTTAGGGATATTAACATTTTTAATCCCCTTCCTCCATTCATCCCTAGGTAATTAATCCCCACAACTCTGCTCCCAGCGGTTGGGTCACGATGCATTGGTCGTGTCCTGGCCACATGAGAGGGGTTTTTGACCTGGATTTGGGGAGAATCAAGGATGATTCTTCACAGTAGGCATCACTGATTGCAGTTTAGGGCTTCATGGCTGTCCATAAAATGTTGAAATATGGCCGGTTTGCCATGCAGACCAAATGGCAATACTTTAAACTGAAACAGGCCTTGAGATGTTGAAAAGGCTGTTTTTTCTCGAACATTAGGATTTAGGGTGACCTGCCGCTAGCCTTTGGTTATGTCTAGTAAAGATATGTACATAGCCGAGCCCAATCTTTCAATTCAATCATCTCTTTGTGGCATCAAATAGATGTCGAATATAGATATTGAGTTAAGTTTTCTAAAATCACTACAAAAATGACACGATTGGCCTGCCTTCTCCATCAAGACAATGGTAGAGGAGGACCAGGGACTTTCGAATGGCTCAATAATATCAGTTTTAAGCATTTCTTCAACCTCCTTTTGTATTATTTTGTTCCTAGCCTCTGGGATCAGGGCTTCAGATGAATAGTCTTTCCTGGCAGAGTTGTGATATGATGGGGGAGGGGGGGAAACATTAACTCTGCATGGTTGTTCTACAAAGGCATCAGGAAACGGATCAAATGCATTCCTGATAATTGCGTTTTGGGATGAGATGGGTCAGGAGTAACTAGGGCATTTACCTTGTCGGAGTCGGTAAGCAGAGTGGCCATGGTAACAGTGGTCTCCTGCCTTGAATCTACTTTCCAATCTTGAGTCCATTAATATATTTGGGTCTTCTGTCTCTGGTGTGGCTGTGATATAAGATAGTTCCAGGGACCCTTCCTTTCAGGGACTTCATATGGTCCAAATCATTTGGACACAATTTTATTCTCGTAAGTGGGTAGGCGAACCTGCACTAATTGCCCTTCTGAGAACATACAGGGAATGGGCTTTTTGTCATGGGTAGCCCGTTGTTATTCTTGGGATTGCCCCAGATATTTCGGGACAATTTCTCTCACTGTAACAATGTAGTATCAAAGTTTTTGGGCAGTTTGAGAAATTGGTAGAATGGCCTTTTCTCTTTCCTCCCAAGTCTCCCTCAACATATCTTATACGTCTCTGTTCCCTTTGCGAGGAGTTAGACATGAGAGGCAGACAAAAAGGTATGTAACTCTCCAAGACAGACATTTTTATTGTACAGAAATGGGTTGGAAAAATGCCTCTCTAGCCCTGTTCAAAAGAGGATTCTCCCTACCTGAAACCTAAACTAAAGGTCTGTCTGTGTCAAGTAGTCAGTGGGCCTCATTACAAGTATGGCGGTACGGTAACAACAGTGCCGGTAAGCTCTCGGCACCGTTGCTACCGTACCGCCAAACTACGAGTACTGTGAGCGGGTGCATGTCTGCCCACCAGGTCGCATAACCGCCCTCCTCATTCCCATTGAGCCCTATGGGGCTCGAATGGGGACTGACAATTACCGGCACCCAGCTTCGGGAATTACCGGATCCGCTGGGGCTGGAATGCCGTGGTAAGTACCTGAAGCCGGGTGCTAGTAAAAAAATGACTGCGGCGGCAGCCGTGCCGGTTTTACCAGCAAGGCTACCGCCGGACTCATAATGAGGCTCACTAACTTCAAAAGCAGTCCTTGTGTCCAGAAAATTAAATTCAAAACTGACCCTCATACTAGAAGCAAAACAAAAGTTGCAGGTAAATGTCTTTGAATTAAAATTAGCTAAAAAAAAGTGTTCACAACCAAACTTAATAGTTCCAACGAAAAGGTGTGCCATGGAAAAAACCATTAGACCCAGAGGATGGTTCCCTTTCCTTGGATTCTCAGGTAAAATGGCAAAAAGAATCTCTTGTCCAACAATTCCTTTGAATTATGTTTCCAAGAAGAGAACTTTGGATCCAGAGAGAGGGTGGTTCCCTTCCTCTAGATTTTTAGGTAGGATGGCAAAAAGTATCTCTTTATCCAGGAATTTCTCTGTTCTTTTAATACTTGTTTCACAAAGTTCTTGTTCGAACAATAAATCCCATAGTAGTTTTTCTTTCACTCCAAACAATACATTCCACAACAATATTTCTTTACTTTTATGGATTGTCTGGTATACTCTCCTGCCAGTAATCGTTCTATCGGGTGTTGAGGTCTCCTGGTATACTCCCCTACCAGGAGCCCTCCATGTCAAGTTCTTTACACAACCTCGGGTACTTGCTATATTCCTCTACCAGGACCTCTGCAAAAGTTCTCAAGGTAAAGGTACACGATGTAAGGACGATCCTTCCCCCGTTTCCCTCTCACAGGCGTTACCTCCCAATTGCCTGGTATTCTTCTGCCATGGCTTCTGCAAATGTTCACAAGGTAAGTGGGTTCCTTTCTTCCCCTTTTCCCTCTCACAGGTTTTGCTTCTCAACTGTTCTTTTCATCATACAAAGTAGCAAATGTTCTAAGGTGTTCAATATATTTGCCTATGGTAGCACGTGTTTCAGCTTTCTCCTCACATTGACCTCTCATGCAACTAGTTTTACCTGGGGCTTGTTGTGGCCCATTTGAACTTGTGCTTTCCCTTGATTGCAATAAACTACGCTTTGTGTTTTTCTGTCACTTGCAACTTCATACAGTTCAAACATTTGCTGGTGTGGTAAATCCCCAGAGTCCCCCCGTGTATAGGCAGATTCACCAGGTCTTTTGTACTTCTACACCTTTACTTGCATTTATGCAGTGGTGTTTCTTCCCCTTCGGGATTATACAGATGCTCTGTCAGCGTCTGAAGCAGCTCAGCAAGGAACCACTAGCTTCCCTGTACCAAACAACACTGTCGATGCAGTTGTGTTCCCTGGAGTCTCTCTGCGGTCTCCAGCATCACCATGGTTTGCCTTCCTCTGCGCTCTCCTTTCCGTCTCACCACCCTGGTCCAGATACCTCACTTTTGGGAGCCCCATTTCAGGATTCCTTGTTCTCTCCTGCATAACAGCAGCAGCACCATTTTGTACTGCTTTGGCCATTTTAAAATGTCCTGCATACTTTAGGTACAACACAACAACTAGTCTGCACATTAGGCTTCAGGATTCCCTTGATCTGCATGAACTCCTGCCTCCTTTCCTCGTCTCAGTAATTGAGGAGTTGAAGTCCATACATGTGAATGGATTTCTTAGATGTGGTTGTTAAAGATGCAATAGATCCATAAAATGTTACATATGAGTTGCGAGTGTTTTAAGTCATGAGCAGAGTTTTGACCTGAGTGTTTTAAAAAAAAAAAATTTAGGAAAGGGTTTATGCCTTTTACTACAGGGTGTAACAGTTAGATGACAACAGGCTCTTAAGGACTTCGGTATTCTTAAATCTTCCTCCAGGGAAAGATGGTAATCTCTCTTCTTATTCAATTGAGGCATCACCTCCCCCCTGGTAATTCTCTTCCTCTGTGTAATCCTTCCTTATACAGCCACCCCAAAGATCCAAATCGGCAGTAACTGTTAACCTTAGGGAAGGAAGGAGGTCACAGCGGGGAAACGAGTGATGATTCCACCGGATTCATCACACCTCCCATACAGAAGTACAAATGGGGAATGTCCCAGAGAACCATGGCAAGTTTTCCTGGCTGCGAACAAAGTCCAGTGGATCTTAGCATTCCAGTTTTCCCATCCGCTTCCACTAGCTGACACAAGATCCTTTCAGCGTTTGGTTAAAACATTCCAATAAGCCATCGGTTTGAGGGTGGTATGCTGTGGTCCTTAGTGTCTTGATGTTAAGGATTGTTTTGACCTCCTGCATAAGGCGGGACATAAAGGTGGTGTGCTGGTCCGTCAGCATCTCTTTTGGAAATCCTACTCTTGAGAGGAACAGAATGAAGTGCTTTAAGCTCTGTTGTGTGGTATTCTGCAATGAAAAGGCCTTTCACTATCACTAGAATGAAATGACTACCCAGTCTAGAGGTTTCTAGAGGGCCCACTATATCCATCACTATCCATGAAAACAGAACATCAATAATGGGCAATGGTGGGCTGGGGGAGTCAGAGTAGTTGCAGTCTTTTGACAGATCTAACACGTCAGTACAAATATTTCTGGCCAGTAAAACATGGGTGTTATCTGGCTTGGATCTAACACCACGTCCCTATGACTTCAATAAACTACTAATTGGGCACGAGATACCCCTTCTGGAGTCAATATAGTAGGCCTTTTTTTAAGGAGACCAAGGAGCCAGCCTAATTTTGTCCCTCTTAATCAATTACCCCTTTTGCGAAGGCCTCCGTAAGCATTGGGTCAGTTCGTTGAACGAAGCCAGATCAGGAAGGAGGTCAACTTCTTCTGTTTCTTGGAGAAGTGTATTCTTCTTTGGGTGTTCTGCTTCGCCAAATCCATGAGAATGTCTCTCTTTTTCCTTCTGAGTATTAATCTTTTGGGGTATTGGGAATAGAGTGTTTTCTAGTATCCCTTGGGTTATCTTTTCCCCTTTTTCTACAGTGTATGATTTCAGTGATTGTGCAGGAGGACTTTAACATCACCTCTGTAGTCCGAATTAATGACCCCTGTAATCACATTTAATCTATACCTCCAGGCTAGTCTGGACTTTAAGGCTAACTTTGTTTATGCCTTTATGAGGCCTAATAGTAGCCCAGTGGGGATTAAACGTCTTTCACCTGGTGGTATTTCAATCTCAGCAGTGCTGCGGAGGTCAAATCCAATGGATTCTGCTGTGGTGAACATATGTGGATTGGGTTTGGAAGTAAACCTAGTAATCTGCACGGGTCCACAACTTTTATCAATTGGTCTCCATCCCATTTCTAACACCATATGTGGTGGGTCAGAAGGAGGACGCAGGCTCTGATCATTAATTTCACTGATTATTTTGTTTAAAGAAAAAAATAAATGTCTAAACTTCCCTATACTATAGGCGCGTCCCTATTTAACAAACTAATTAAGGTGCTTGTCAGTGAAAGTAATCTGTCCCCATCCAAACTAACCTTATGTGACCCTACCACTAACCATATCTTACCCTACAATTAAACTAATAACTAAGGGCAGGAGAATGATTCACTTCTCCTGGGGTGTTCACCTCTTGCAAGTTTCAGTTCAATAGGATATCTTCGAATAGTTTCTTGTGACTGCTTTTATCAAATCATGTAGTTAATTCAGCACTTTTATCTCTCGACAGCTTTAGTCATCCAGGCACAGGAGGTCGAAGAAGGGTGAGGAAGGTAACGCACCAATAACAGACACTGAGCTGCTTAAGCAACCACCTCTCTACTGAGGGACCCGGTGTATCTGTGTAATTTTGTTCGGTCGTGGTACAAGTTCAGGCTTGAGGACCCCTATTTCGTAGAGCAAGCAACCGACAAGGCTGTAAAGCTTGTGGGAAAGAAGGCTTCGAACTACCTTGAGACGTCAAGCCCTGCAGAGGTGAGACCTCCTTGGCCCAAAACTTAGATGATTTGATGCAAGCAGAAGAACAGCAAGAAGAAGAGACACTTCAGTGGATACAGACCCGGTCGATGACTAGAGCCAGACAAGAACTGAATGAAAAGTTAAATTAGGCACACTGTCCTCTCCTTATACTAGGTAATCATACTGATCAGTGGCTAATGATTCTCTACCTGCACATCCTTTCAGGAACACTTTTCCAAACTCATAGGGACCTCTGGACAGATGATTCGACATAAGGTGTTCTTCTATGTGTTCCTTCCTCAATTAGCACACAAATTGTGGCTTGTCTGGGAGTTCATTGTTTTTTGCTGCACTGACTGATTGTCACAGCAGGAGCACTTAACTAACACATGAAAATCCTAATGGTGCATTTCAAAGACTTTTTTTAAGGGGTCTCATGAACTTTACGGACAATATAAAAGGCATCCGGCATTACAGAAAATGGAAACTGTGACAAGATCTATTGTGTTGATATTTTATGCTTTCAGTTTTCTCTACCTCTTTACCCTCTTTGCTCTACAGAAGGTTGTATTATTGCATGCACACGCCTTGGTACCTGTTAACACAATCCCAATTCCTGCACTCATTGACACCATATCTGGGCGAGTAACCAGCACTGGCCGAGAAGTAAAGCGATTCAGGCGAAGCGCAGATATAGATTTTCAACATGTAAATACAAGCACATGACCAAGGTGGGGATAGAGATGACAAAGGAGAGCTGCTATGTGTGCTCTTACATCCCCTATGCCATGAGTACTTCCAGAACATTCATAGTGACCAAATTCCCAACAGCCAGAGCACAATGCCTCACGCACATGTCGCTCTGCACAACAAGAGGCCAGTTCCTAAGGAGATGGGCCACATTAAGATGGATGTCGCAGAAGACGTTCTCATATGAAGTATCTACATTAAGACTATGGAGATGATAGTTGACTATTGAAGTACTGATAAGACAATAGAATAAGTTCCCAGCAGCCCAAACAAAGGAGAGGCCAGAATAGTGGCACAGAAGGAATTACAATGTCTAGAAATAGGACAGAGGGAGATGGGAGGAAGGCCAGGATGTTGGGAAAGACCACAGCTACTAGTAGACAGATAAATATTTACATAAGGAAGGAAGGAATGGTAGGGTGCAAGGCACACACACTCCTGACAGTTCCAGTAGAAGTGGTACAGAAGGAAAATGATGATTGTCTCAAGGAGTGGGCAGTGTAAGGAAGGCATGGTATCAAACAGTAAGACAGACACAATTGATCAAAGTTCAAGGGTGTTTATTGAACTTCAATTTGGTTTGAAAACACCTACTAATCCTAATCTAAAGATGGGAGCAAGCTACCACCATCAAGTAATAATGCAGTCCTAATAGAGTCATGTCAAAATAAAAGGGCCTATACTAATAAACCTATTGCCAATCCTTAGTTCTAATTACAAATAGTGTGGGAAACAATGTTAGGCAAAAGAAAAGTGTTCAAGAAATGATACGTCGGGATATTCAAGTTGTTCACGTTTTCAACACGGGACAAGGCAGCACACTTGAGCTTAGCACACTTTCTGGGTTCTCTAGCAAAGGGATGCAGTTCAAAACTTCAACATCAGTGCCAAACTCTCTTTGCCATTCAAAGTCTCTTATTTCAGAGGGCATGCTGCAACACGACAAACATTAAAGTTCCTTTCTTCTTAGGATTTCGCATATAGAACTTCTCAGGTGCTTTAGTGTTTACCCAGGGTCTCCCTACGCTGGCCTCAAACCGACTTTGACAAAAAATCTTCAATTTGCCTCCCTCCGTCGGGCTCGGACCAAATAATTCACATCTACAACTTCTCGGGTGCTTTACTGTTTACCCTGGGTCTCCATCCTCCGGGCTCATACCCACTTCGACACAAAATCTTCAATATGTCTCCCTCCGCTGTGCTTGGACCACTCAACTTCATCAAAATCAAATACTTTCGAATGTGCGCATGGTTTTGCTTGACCCGTCGCCGGACCACTTTGATTCACAATTACTCGTTCTCTTCTTGACCTTTTTCTCACTTTCACTTTTCCCACTACTTAGCTGGATACCTCACAGAGACCTTCGATTGAACACCCACTTGGGACCTGAAACTCTGTCAAAAGGTATTGTATCTCGTTTTTAAAGTTCAGTCACTCATCAGCACTTCAACTTTACTTGTGTCTCTTATCACAAGCGTTTTAACACTGTTCACTCCAGCGCCTGCCATACAATGTTGCTGCTTGCAACCTTCGCCTCACCACAGACCAGTCTTGTGTCAGTCTCCCAACTCACCAGCTGTGTTGATTTCACTGAAGCGGCTTTGTTCTTGGAGCCAAGGACAGTACCACGGCAGCTGGTGATTTTCTCTGCATTGATTATTGATGTATGAGGGCCCTGAGTATCTCTGACACACAATGCAGGATACTTCAGCCTGGTTTCCTGGTCTTACGCCTTCTATTCTCATGCTTTCTGGAAAGTAACGGTTTCTTGTTGAACAGGTCAAGAGAACTTCCCTCCTTGCAATCCCCTTCTGTTTTGCCGTCTTTCCTCTCTCGTTCAGCTGCCGTCTCGAAACTGCTGTTTCCTTGTGTGATTTTCCTCGCTCAGAGTGTGCTCTCATGTGCTGCCTTTTATCTGTGTGGGTAAGCTTAATGGAAGTCAGGTGTGTGTGTGTGTGTGTGTGTGTGTGTGTGTGTGTGTGACATGGTCAGTAATTGCCTGACCATTGTATTGGGACACGTCAGTTATATGGCCCGGGTGTTGGTCTGTTTTCTCTCATAGCGGGCTGTCTGTGAGGAAAGTGTTTGTGTAAAAGGGGGGTAGGGTTTGTAAATATCTTACCTGGTAGGCTGGGGTAAAGGTGTTATAGGGAAGGGGATACCGCGTTTCACCATCTGGTCTTCCACACCCTGAAGTCCGCCTACCCAGGTGATCCTCCCACACTGGTCCATCCCCAGGAACTGGATCCAAAAGCAATTGACTGTGTCCTGCCACCTGGTGGGTTTCTCACAGCAGCAAGTGCAAAACTGCTCACCTGGGTGGAGAACGAAGCAGGTCCCATGCCAATCGTACCACATGAGAATGCTTCCTTGTGTTAACAGAATGATGGTCCAGTGAAGGTTGGAGGGATGCAAGCAAATATCAGACATGAAGGTCGATAATGCTGTGTTAAAAAATCACTACTGGGCCCGCGGGTCCAAGGCATGCATGCAGGTACCACTAAACTAAGTGCTCTCTGGTGCACTGAACACACCAGTGTTAGTAATGCCTCAAAAGGACATACAAGTAGATGGATTCCTGAAGATTAATACATGGCAGCGGAAGAAAGTCTGCAGAGCTAATGAGAGTAGAGAGAGGAAACTGTTTTGACAAAGATTGAAGATGAACTAGACTCTATACCACCAGAACAGACATTATTCAGCCAAACTGAGATGTTCTTTGCGTCGGTGGTACCATGAGTCCAGGTCAATGTCAACGCCAAGTGGCTCCAGATCACAAGATTGAAACTGTTGCAGACGATAAACTCGACCATCAAGGGGTTTAATGCCATCAAAGAAGAGTTGAGAGCTGTCAGATTGATGACCTTACAGAACAGATACTTTATAGATCTCCTCACAGCTATGGAAGGAGGCGTTTGCACCAAGATCAGGCCTTCTTGCTGTACGTATGTGCAGTCCCACGATGGAGAGAATGGGACACCAACAGAGGCAATCATACAATTATCAGACCTGCATGTGAAAATGAAGGCAGTGACAAACTCAATAGCAGATGATGAAGATTGTTTGACATGCATCTTTTCTTGTACACAATCATCGATGGCCAGTAGATTGAAACACTATGAGCATTATTGTACTTCTTGTAGCTTTAATTGTGCTTAAAATGATTTTAGGCGGGAAAACTACATATCTCATCAGCCCTAAGTGCATGCAAAACTGGTGACTAGTGCCAGCCACCAGAGACAGTCGGTCTTCGCTGGGTATTTAAACAGCAGCTTTTTCCTTTAAATACTTTTAGGCATTCATTCATACATTGTGGGGAGTGCATGATTGACCTCATTGTATTATGATAACTGTCGCTCTTTGTTTCTGTTAGATTGAAATCTCGCTGCACTTCTAAAACCATAACGCGTGTGCATTCATAAGATTAACAAAGATTGAAACGGCGTTCTTGTTGAAACTCCATTTGTGCAGAAACACTATTCAATCACACTGCTTGTTAGATTTCATTGATGGCACAGGTAGATTCGATTTTTCATTAGATCGCTAGATTTGCTTTGTTTAAATCCGCTTTACACAGTGAACTCATCACAGAATGTGCGTTACCTGTAATCTGTGGATAGTAACACTTGTAACACTAACAGCATTATTGTACGTCTTGTGGCTTTAATGTGCTTAAAATGCTTTTGAGCGGGAAAACTACATCTCAGCCCTAAGCGCATACAAAACTGGTGACCAAGTGCACCAGAGACAAGCCGGTCTTCGACGAACCTCTGCGCGCTCTGCATTAGTCCTTTTTCCTATTAGGTAAGATTACCTGTGCCCGTGTAGCAGCCTTTCCATTTTGGGGTACCTCGAGACCTACATTTGACTGTATTCCGATCTTCTGATACGATTTGTGGACTTGGCGTTCTTCCTCCTTCTTCTGTTCCTCCTGTCCCGGTATTCTACAAAGGCAGAGGAGCAGAGCACTTTTGGCCTCTACCGCTTGTCTTGTGACTAGCTATTTTGAGTCATGTGCTTTCCCAAAAATATTAATCTGCTGTTAGCAGCCCAAACGAGCATACCGTCTTTCAATTGTAAACAAATATGTACAGTTAAAACTTGACGATTCATAAGCCCATTCCCATGCTCATAATAATATAATTTGCCCCCAGGTGATCACCAGCCTAGTTGCACAGCATGCCCCCACCTTGAGCCCTAGGGTACAAATCCCACCCCGTCCCCTAGTGCTAGAAGCTCCGGCACCCAGCACACAGCCACAGATTCCTCTAGAATTAGTTGAGGATGAGCCACCTGCAAAATGCCACAGCCAACTTTGTTCACACACCCCTCCCCTGTATCCCCCCTCCCCCACCAACCAGGACTCACATCCCCAAGCAGCAACAGGGGTCAGCCAAGCCCCTCCTTCTATCAAATCAACTAAAGAATTTGGAAGAAAAGCATCTTCATCTACACACGGGCTGCAGGAAAATTAAAATGTCCCTTTTAAACATCAAGTTCCTTAAGTCACGCTTGTGACATTCATGATTCATGGACCTGTGCTCCATTTTGCTACCAGAGTTCAGGTGAGCTTTGCCCCCCTTATCCTCGACCCCCCTTTCAGCCCTCATGTTGTGTGTTTTAGCTGCTTGTTTATATTTTCAGTGCTTTCTCACGCTCTCTCTCCCCCTGCTCAGCCCCCTCTCCTCCCTTTCTTTCTTCCCTCCCCATAGACGCCCCTCGCTACTGCAAGTAACATCACCGTGCTGGCCTCACTTGCGCTCCATTTTGCAGCTGAAGTTCAGGTAAGCTTTGCCCCCCCTCCTCCCCTTCTCCCCCAGATCCTCTTTGAGCCCTCATTTTCTCATTTGTATCTACTTTAAAAAAACTTTTCATTGCTTTCTTTTGTGCTCTCTCCCACTGCTCAGCCCTCTCTCTTCCCGGTCTTTCTCCCCTCCCCATAGCCTTCCCCCTGACCCCCATTGGCTGCAGTCCTTGTAACTACAAGAAACATCACCCTGCTGGCCTCAACTGCACTTCATTTGCGGCCAGAGTTCAGGTGAGCTTTAACCCCCTCCTCCCCTTATCCTCCGACCCCCCTTTCAGCCCTCATTTTCTGTGTTTTATCTGCTTCTTTTTTACTTTTTCAGTGCTTTCTCACGCTCCCTCTCCCCTGCCTAGCCCTCTCTCCTGCCGTTGTTTCTCCCCAACCCATAGCCCTCCCCCATTGGACGTGACCCCTCATTACCTCAGCCCCCAGGGCATCTCCTCTGCCCATCCAGCCCCTGCGGCTAAGGGCCCCAAGACAAAAGGAAGCTCCTGCAGAAGCAGCTCCAGATCGTGATCGCCTTGGAAGCAGGAAGCCTGCAGCCGTCAACCAGTAACGACTGACAAGGTAAGTGTGTTGCGGATAGGGGGAACAGCAATCACTGCACCCCACTAAACTACCCCACCTCTCTTACTACTCCTGTTTCTCTTAGTTCACCACCACCCTAAAGCTCTCACACAGTCCCACTGTATTAAACTCCCACACCGAGGCAAACTGTGCTGCTCAACGTACCTTGCATCTAGGTGAACTTTGCTCTAACTGTGCTAGTCAGCAATACCTCACATCGAGCGCCAGGCAGGGGTTCTGCTCCTCACTGGGCTGCCCCGCTGCTCCTGCTACCTAGAAGCTTTAGTCTGATGCACGTGGCCCACAATCGTGTGATGGTCATATCTGGCACTTAAGCCATTATGTTTGTTAGCCATTCTGGATAACTCCTTACCTACTCCACCTGTCCCATTACCTAATTGTCATTTGTCCTTTTCCCCCCAGGCACTCAGCCTATCTATGCCTTTCAGCTATAGTCAGCACTTACCTCACTTACAATCACCATATTGAAACCAGCCTCATTGTATAAGGTAACCACACTTTGCATCATGCTAATTGTGTTAGTCATCCACAGTTTGCATTTGAGCAATTAGGGATGGGGTAGAACTGTGAAGGATTATCATGCATCGCATCTAGACAGAATTGTGATGATAATCACACGTCACATCTAGGCAAATTCTGAAATACTCATGCGTCACATGTAGACCGAACTGTAAAGGCTAGGATGCACCACATCTAGATAGAATTGTGGAGATCAGCCTGCGTCACATCTAGACAGTGTGAAGACTAGCATACATCGTTCCTAGATAGAATTATGGAGATTAGCATGCGTCATATCTAGATTAATTGTGGAGACTAACGAGTGTTGCATCTAAATAGAATTGTGAAGATAATCATGCATCTTGTCTAGATAAACTTGTGGAAATTGGCATGCATTACATCTAGATCGTGATGCCACTAACCACGCCTACTAAAAACTCTCACCCTTCCGCAAACACCTCTCAAACTCTAACTAAACACATACCTCTAAAGCACAATAAACCGCACACACTTCACTACACTGCAACAACAAAACAAACCACACATAGTGTTGCACAACAGCACACAATGACTTCCAACCGAAAAGCACACCTAAGCTCATTGAACGGTGTTAACCGAATTGATGCTGCCAACAGCACATCACAGCTCTCTTGCACTTTTCCTGCTCAGCCCCATTAATCCCTCCTACCCTCTTTCCTTTCAGATCCGCAGAGCACCAGGGGACCACTGCAGTGGTGATAGTGCACGGTATAAATATCCTTTAACATTAAAAATCTTGAATTTGACTTTCTTTTCTCTGGTATTATATACTTTAGCTTCTTGCTTCGCGTCCTTGTGGATTCCTTAGTCAATAGGGGGTTCCTCCTTTCCCCTGGTAAGGCTATTAGGGATTTACAAGTCCCTCCTTTGTTGCGTTCCCTGTCTGGTTGTTGGTTTCTCTTCTTGACTTGGTATCTCTTGTTTTAGCTGAGCCTATAGCTTCTCTCTTCCGGTTATTAATAGGCTGCTTTCTTCTTTCTTACTGGAATAGTATGAGTGTTGAGCATAGGGCCTTTAGTAACATGCATGCAATGGATGGGTTCACAGAATAACTCTGAGGCCAAATAACCGAACCAACTCAGGAACATGGCAAAGTACTGTTTTATTATCAATTATCTAAAACAGGGAGTTACAACGGATATCAACGGATGTTTGCTCGATTTCTCTCAGCGATCTTTTCACAAAACATAGACTTTATACTAAAAATACAGCAGAGGTGATGTCATACTGCGTGGCAAATAATGAAAAACCTACTAAGGATTGTGATAGGATTAAGGGGAACATCTAAGTATACATCACATAGGAACTGGGATTGTGATTGGCTGGCCACTAAAACATGTCATCCACAAAACCATTAAGTACACAGTTTTCAATTGGTCTTCAAACTATAAGGGCCTTCATTATACAGACCTTTACAATTGGTTGGCACGCTTTTGCCATGTCTCGAACATTTGGTTCACTTAGCAGCAAATAAGCACAGACCCAGGTGCAAGGAGGTGGGCCTGACTCTATCTCCCCACTCAATTAGCTCAAAATCTCTCATTGCCCATGCCTTCTGCCATGAAGATTGTCTTTGACTTGGCCCTGCAAAGTATCCTTTCTCTGTGAATACATGGGAGTGCAGGCACTCGCTATCATTGTTCTAGGACTCCAAGTTCGACTCTATTTTCATCCTTGGCTCACGTGACAGGAGACCACGATTTGGTCCATTTTGCAGATTTCAGATGTCTTAAATTAATAAAACTTCGCACTTTTGGTGTTCTTTCTCTGCACCTTAACAAGAGATGATTCATCCTTTGCACGTTCACGCCTTTCAAGAATAGATAGCTCACCTTGGCTGATTCAGTTTTGATACCAGGCCAGACAGCCTTGCCATGCATCTCCACAATTTCAGCGTATTCTTGCTGCAACACAATTCTCCCTTTCTTCTTCATGGGTCCTGGCTTATTAAAATTCATGATACCGATGTCCAGCTTCTATACAGTGGCGGCTTCGCCTGTATTCTATTCACTGCATATCGCCAGCTTCTATGATGACTTAGCCTACATTTCGTTTTAGCATCTGTACAATTATTGATCGGTTGATTCTCTGCAGCACTTTGTGCATGTGTAATCTTTTTCATATTTAAAAGTTCACTTGACTCTTTACTATGTCATTAGTTTCTTTAGGATCCATGCAGCATCATACTCAGCCAGTATCTTGGGATGCTGCACATGTCTAATGTGACGTCACTAGCATCTCTGTTTGTTCATATTCCTTCAGGGAGTTCCTCCCTCAGATTGTCGTCTCTTCGGGGATACATTCGATAGGGTTCTCTCAATGGGTATCTTCTTTCTAATATACGCTGCGGTGTTGGCACAACTGATGGTGTCAAACACGGCACAATCTCAGACTTCCAACATATAGGAGGTAGGGGGTCAGGATTTCCTGCAGAGGCATGCAGCTGCTACTCTACAGAGTTATAGTAACAATTCTCATTCACTCTTCTAAACATCAATTTTATATGCTCTTCTTCTTTACTGGGATGGGTATGAATATTCCGATAACGATTTTTACTAGCTTCACAGGTTTTCAATATTAAAGTCTCTTTGTACTGGAACAAGTATGAATCTTCTCATACGACTTATATTGTTCTTAACTGGTTTTTAGGTTTCTAGTTTCTCTCTTCCTGTACTAGGACAAGTATGAGTATTCCCATAAGGCTTCTCCGTTGCTTCACAGGGTTTTAATGTTATCACTTCTTTTCTCGTACTGGGACGAGTATGAGCATTACAGTAAGGGTTCTCTGTTCCCTTTCCGGGTCTTCCATATTCCCTGTTACCTGTAACTGGTAGGGATAACATCACCAGGGCTTCCGATCTCTCCTGCCCGTCTGTGTTTCGGATCTCCTTCATGTCTCTTCCTTCATGCTTCCGGGTTTGCCGGCTCTCCGGGCTCCTACTTATTTGTTCTTTCTGCTTTTCTTGAGCCTTATCAGCGTTGTTTGAAGGGCCACAATTCCACTTTGAGTTTCTCCGACCTTTAGGGTTCCTTTTCTTTCACTGGCTCAGTGTTGGCGTGCAAGCACTTTTGTAACTTGCAGGCTGCTCTCTTGTTCCACCAGGCTCCTCCCCTTTCGTACACTATATGGCCATGAGACTTCCCTGCTCTAGTGGCATAGTGCCTATGCTCGCTTCTATGGCTTCTCTTCACCCCCACAGGTTGCCTTCTTCATCTCAGTCATTGGGAATTCCTTAGTTAAAGGAATAGTCACATTTTCCTTTTCACAATAGCGCATATTGACATTTTCTTGACACACATCTTTACAAGATACATCTGAAGAGGTAGCATTGACATGTTCTAAATGGAGTTCTTTGCCAGAGTGGGTGTCCTTGTCCCTAAAGGGGGAGTCTCTCCTGGTGTGGTCACACTTTCCTCTACCCGTAGGGAGCGGGCTCACCTCCCTAGCCTCACTTTTTGGGGAAAAGGGACCAATTCCCTCGACTTGTCGCAATACCCTAATAATATAATAGTAATTATTCTGTCATAGCCCCAACAAAATCAAGGGGCACCGCCCCGTTGTAGAGCTGCTTCATACTCAATTTTTCCACCATAGGTTGCATGGCAGTAAGCTCGTTGGTGTTAAAGTTGTGAGAGCATAGACTTGAGGCATTGGGGAAGGCATGACCATGTGTGTGGCTTTGATGTCATTTCCATTAGAATCTACACAAGGTTAACCACTCCTAAAATAGATGTATCCTGTATTACGGTGTGCATGCCCACCCCAGGTCTGTTGTTCACACTTCTAGACTGTGAACCCCAAACTGAAGTTTGTGCATCTAAAAAAACGATATTTGGCAGATGGTTCATCATGCTTCCTGCTCACGCCACTAAAAAAGAGGGTGAATCTCACTATCTAAACGTTTAACATTTGACGACACTTGCTTCCAATAGTGAGTATCTTGAAGCAATATTCTAATTAAAGTAGGTTTTGTTAAGTACTTAGTGGTCGGGTGTCAGTGGGGGTTTCATTTGGTTGGATCGTGTTTATATTCCCAGAATAGGTCATTTGCACTGTTATTGGTAATCTTAATTTGACATTTCCAATGTTGAAAGACTTTAATTTGTATAGGTTATGTATAGATGTTTAGAGCACAATCAAGTTAAAACCTATGCTGAGGGAACTATTACATTTTCCTCGCAAACCATACACATCTCTTCATGATGAATCCAGCTTTCAGCTTCCAGGGAGTTGCTCGCTGACTGTGCTTGAGCATGGCAACTCTGAAAGTTGGCAATTATTTGTAGGAGTAGGCTTAAACACGATTCAGTAATGGCAGTGAATACAAAGCAACAGAATGTTAGTAAGATGTAGGCGTTGGTTCAAGACAGTGGAATATAGAGTGAGTCACTAAGTTCTGGAGGCTCATTCACAATATGTTTGTACATGTTTGATGTGTGTATATTGTTCATACAGTATGGACTTATTCCTACCAACAGCATATCTCATCCCTTGCCTGCTTCCTTAAAGCAGTATTTCCCTTCTATTCCAGCTTTAATAAATGTGTTTAATTTCTACTGTCTCACTCGGCCTCCATTGGTTGGCCTCATTACGGGTCCGTCGGTAACCCTGCCGGTGCTACTGGTGGGTTGCTGCTGGACCCATAAAAAATTACTGGTGCCTGACTTCCCGGTGCCACCAGGCTATTACAAGTCCGGCGTCCGGGAAGTCAGACGCCAGTAATTTTGTTAATCCCCATTCCCATAGAGCCCCATATGACTATGGGAGTGGGGACATGGAAGCACTGGCCCCGTTGTTAACGGTGCCGTTACTTCCGTGCAGTGTTTGCCTACCATGACCGCTGTGCCCGGCATGGTCAGACCTTTAGAGCAAAGCTGCTCCGGCAGGCAAACACATAGTTTGCCAGTCCGGAAACAAGGGTGCCGGTGAGCTTACCGACACCCTTATTTCTGGACCAGCAAACTCGGCATGAAGTATTCACTCAACACAAGGTACAGGAACATTATATAACACTTGATAATTAGTGAAGCAATTATCTATAACTAAGGTTTGGCTATTTTCAACGGGGATTCCAAGTAAATGTGACATGCAAAAGATATGCTGTTCTTTAGTGATAGGTTGGGTCGGTCAATTTTCTCTGATTTGGTTAAAATTAGCTAGAATATGTTTTGTGCAAATTATGTAACATTAACGACAAAGGGGGGCCTGAGAGAGTAACTGCTGTTCTATGTATATAAACACAAAACAAATGATTTGGGGAAACTGTTTTGCATATGCTAATATTCTACAGCACGGCAGAACACCCCACACCCAGGAGTAGACAAATTCCTACTAGCCAGGCACAAAAAGTCCTTGCCACCTGTTTTCCATGTGCACCGAGTACAAGGAGTCAATTATCAATAGCAAATGGCTACTGCAGATTTCGAGGCCTCCCCCTCCTTGTACGTTTGAACAGTACAGATCACTTTATATCTCTATTTGTAAGCTACAGGTCATGAAAGTTTGATATGTTATTTGGATTTGTACTAGGCACCCCTGCCATTTGCATGGCCGTCAGGCACTCTGACGAATCAGGAAGAGCGTGGGTTGGTTTGGTTAGTTGGGAGGGGTGGGGAAAGCAAGATTGTAGTGCTATATGTTGAGGATGCAGATCAGAAGAACCCAGAGGTCTGTGTGCTTGTAAGCTTTCTAGATATGTAGGAGGCTTCCAAGGCTTTGTGCCCAATAGGGCGGCCTCATGCCTATAGTGTGGACATGTGTTGGCCAGGAGATGTGTATGTCAGTTGTAGTTAGAGGTATTTATTTGTCATGTTTGAAGTCTGGGGGAAGAGTTTTTTAATATAAAAAGCCCTCTGCAAGTGGCAGGTTTTCATATATGTGTGTGGTTAGATGTAGAGAAATTGTGGCCTAGTCAAAAGGAGGGGCGTGTTTATGTTTACGAAGGGCCTTCAAATTGGTCTTGGTGTAGATTTCATTATGGTGAGGTGTTTGTTTTTAGTGGTTGATGCGTGAAGATGTCTTTAACAGTGGTTTAAATATTGTGGGGACAGCAAGCGTGTTCTCTTATGATGTGTCTTCCAGTCCTTTTAGTTTCCTGAGTATCTTGCAATGTGTTCTAGGTAGATGGTCGGGGCGGTACAGGCACTCACATCAAAGGCTAGAAACTGAAGACCTGTGATGAGATGTAAGAATCACAAACATTTGTGATAATGGGGAAATGATTAAATGAGAGCAAAACATGTTTTGATCCTTAACGCTGATAACTTGGTTTCTTTCCAGACGTGACTCTCTCAGAAGGATTTACACATGCATCCGGAATGAAGATTACCCAAGCTTACAGCACAGGGAGTCTTGATTCTATTAAAGACACAGAGGTGAGCATTATGATAAAACTTCTTTAATCTTATCTCTTCAGCAGTTTCAACAATTTCTTTTTCTTTTTGTCTGTGTAAAAAAATGACAACTCCAACAGTCCTTCTTAATCCAGTAGTTCCTGTAACTGACTTCCTGTGCTTGGCACCTTCACATCACTTCCTGCCTAGGTCCATTCCTCTTCTTTGGATGCTCTGAACTTTGCAATGTAAACCATGTCTCTTAACGGCAACCACAAGACAGATGCCAACCGGAGTCAAATCCTTGGACTTAACAGTCAAAGCCGAAAACCTAGACTATGCCACTCGAAGCTCCGCACATCCACACGCCTTTCTGACTGATTCCGTTCAGCTGTTCGTCTGCTGAGAAAGACAGAATGACAATATCGGGGTGAGAAAATGCACTCAGTACAGACATGCACGAAAAACAATACATCTTGAAAGAAAATCTCTGTACATATTTCCCAGGTGGGAATAATGCTCGCCTCCGTGTCTTTAATAGATTCAAGTCTCCCTGTGCTGTAAGCTTGGGTATTCTTCATTCTATGTGAATACCGGAGGCAAGCATTATGCTTGTTCAAAGCTCTGCATGACTTCCGCTGCCACAGATGTCACTGGCTTGAAATAGAATGCCTTGAAGGTGTTGTCGTTCGACCAATCTGCTGCATGCAGAATGTGCGCCACTGCTGCCCCTGCGCTGAATACTTTATATACCATCGCCCCTCAGACTGAATGCGCTCAAAATCTGGACAGATCAGTCCCTGCTTGCTCCATTATCTGTGCACCCATCTACCTACTCTGCATGGCGCACTGCTTTATAAGGTTTTCTATGCACCATGACCAGTTGTGTTACGCCTGCAGGCCTAGTACCGCCTGTCCTGAGATTGTAAGCACTAATGCAGGATGCGATGCATAACTGGGGTTGCCTTGGCAAGTAAAGGTATGAAATTGAGGTGGAGTTTGTCTTGGTCCTCTTAGCTATGATAAATGTAACTCTGTCCGCACAATTATATTTTCCTATCTATTTCCAGAAACGGGATGAAGACTTTGGGCCTCATCACGAGTAGGGCGGTATCCCAACTTTACTTGCGTTACTGCCCACCCATCCGGCAGTATTACTGCTGGCTCATGGGTTGGGCGGTAAATGTTATTAACCATTGGGTCCATGGGACCCAATGGGGAATTTTCAGTGCAATTACCGCCAGCTGTATTACTGTGCGGTAATTGTGCTGAAAATTGGGATTTTGTCGGCATGTTTACCCCCTGCTCTGAGATGGGGGTAAACATGCCATAACCATGATTGGGTGGACCCTTAAATGCAGCGGTCACCCCGTTACCACGGCATTTAAGGGCTACTACCCAACTCGTGATGAGGCCCTTTGTCCCCTACACCAGTCTTCTCATTTGCTCCACGCAGATTTATAGCTCCTGCGTGGGGGTGGGGGATGGTCAAGAGTCTTTGATAAGTTGGGCAGCTTGGCTCAAAATGCCTGGCATAGCCCATCTACTCCTGACACCCTGAAAGCCACCAGTGGAAGTGGGCCCTTCGCCCACAGAGGGTGACACAACCCAGCTGGCTCTATGATTATGTCTTCCTCGTGGGGAAGAATCCGCAGAAAATCTGCAGAAAGTTCCATCAGAACTAGAATCCAGGCTTCCACACAAGCACTACAACCATTAGCTCTGCTTACTCCCTGCAAATCTTCACCAGCACTCTGCTCAGGGTTATGAAGGGGAGAAACGTGTACTGTAATGCTCTGTTCCAGTTCTGCAGAAACGCGTCTGTTCCCAGTGTGGCGGCATCCAGTCTCCAGCTGAAGAAGTTGCATGTCTGCACATTCAGTCTGGAGGCAAAGAGGTCTATTTGTATCGGACCCCACAGTCTGTTCAGCTGCTGGAAGACTCCACTGTCGAGCTTCCAGTCGCCGGAATCTGTCAGATATCAGGAATTCCAGTCTGCTACTACATTGAGAGCCCCCGGTCTGCAGATAGTAATGCCAAAACTCCTTCGCTAGTTCAGCTTGAAGCCTGGACTTTGTACCTCCTAGATGATTTGTGTATTGAATTTCCAAGATTCTGTCCGTCTTTAGGAGAATGCAGCAGTCAACTTTGTCCTTCGTAAAAGTTTTCATTGCAAAGGACCCAGCTAATAGTTCCAGACAGTTTATACGAAGTGATAGTTCTTCTGGTGCCCATTTGCCTCCTGCTGTGCTGGCATCCAACTCTATGACTAGATCTGGCCTGTCTCTGAAAACCGCATGCTTGGTTCATGCCTCTATGTACTGTAGCTACTAGTGCAGTACTGTTCTCGATTCCTGATCTAAGGGAATCAACTGTTGATACTTGAGATCCTGTTGCAGGTGCCTGATTTTCAATCTCTGTAGAGCCCTGTAATGAAGGGGCCCTGGGAATATTGCCTTGATCAAGGATGCTGACAGTCCCACTATCCTCGCTAGAGTACGTAAAGAGATGACTGGCTTCCTGAGACAGGCTCTGATCTCTTTCTTGATATCTCTCACCTTCCTCAGTGGAAGTTCCAGCGTCGCCTTCCTTGTGTCCACCATGAGCATATCTGACTTTTCCTGATTGATGAGAAAACAGAAAGCTGTTAGAAGGTCCTTTACCCACTTGTTCTGGAACACATATGTCTCCCTGTTGACCGCTAAAAGTAAGATATCATCGAGATAGATTATTATCCTGATGCCCTTCTCTCTGATGGCTGCAGCCACTGGTCTCACTAGTTTTCTAAATGCCCAAGGAGCTGACGAGAGAGACCGAATGGTAGCATTGTGAACTGCAAGATGTGACCTGCCCATTCAAAACACAGGAAGGATCAGTACACTTGCGGGGATCGTTAGGTACGCGTCGTTTAGATCTATTCTGGCTAGCCAGTCGTTTTTCCTGAGAATGTCTCTCAGGAGGTGGATAACTTTGCTCTTGAAGTGTCTGTATGTAATCCAGCCATTCAGTTCTTTTAGATTTATTACTAGGCAGACCTTCTATTTCCTGTGAACCGGGAACAAATTGCTGATGAAGTCTGCTTGCAGCCCGTGAATGGTTCTGTGGCTCCCTTTGCACTGAGCTGAGCTAATTCGCTGTAGCTGATCCTGTTCTACTCGGGCATGTGAATAGGGACAAGAATGTGTGACTCTGAAGTTCTTTGTATGAACTCTAAATGGAACCTTTGAACTGTCTGTAAGACCCATGCATCACCGGAAAGCATGTGCCAGTTTGGCAAGAATTGGTTTGTCCTTCCTCCCACTGGAGGGTACTGTGATGAATCTTAGGAATCCCTCACGATTTCCCTGCCTATGGTCTCCTCCCAGGTGACCAGGGAAAGGCAGATGCTTCCTGATCCTGACCTTGGGGGTGGTGTTCTGCTAGAGGATCGCATGGGAGGAGAAAGGACCTAGGGGACTGAAAGGAATCTGTGGGATGAGAGATGGTATTCATCTTCCTCTAGGGAGGATGGCTCAGCAATGCCAAAATCTGGAATGGCTTGTTGTAATAAATATCTGGTTGGCCCACGAAATACATATACAAATAGAGGTGAACCCACTCGTAACACTCCTAGACCTGGAGAGAAATCAAAACCCTTCAAAGTTCGGGAGACCTGTAAAGCTAAGAATCTCCCTTAGACCCAAAGCGGCAGTGAAAGGAAAGTTGTGAATAATACCAGTGTGAACTTATTGCTTTTTTCTGTACAATGAGGGTTAATAACTAATTCTGATACTGTTCATGTAAGTGATGTTACAAGGAATAAACTGGGATTTAAAAACCAAACTGCAGAATTAAGAAAACCTGATTTTTCTGTTAGGGACTCAAGTCCCATAATTCCCTAGGTACTAGGACGAAGATGAGTGATGAAGAGGCACAATGTTGTAGGAGTGGTCAATTCATTAATGTAGATGACCCACACCTGAGGGAGGCAGAGAGGCTTAAAAGCCCTTCTCAGGTGCAGGCCATAGAGTTGGAGTTGTTGGTGAAGAATAGAGGAAGTCAGAACTAGAAGCAGCGCCGTTCATCTTGGCAGCCCAGGCAGAAGCTGGAGGAGAAAGAGGATGCCGGGACCACTATTTGGCCTGATATCACCTACCGTTCCTGAGAGGGTCTGTTTCCCCATAAATCTGAAGTGCAGAGGTTGCGCAGCGGAAGGCATGCAGCAAGAAAGCTTTCCCAATTGTGGCCGGTCTTGCAGAAGCTGCACAGCAGGAAGCATGCACAAGGATGTCTCAGGTGGCTGATGTGCACCGAAGGGCCTCAGGAGCAAGAGAGGCTCCTATTTGAAGTGACATCAGCGAAGGGAGACTTAACGGAGAGGTTTGCTGGGTCGCAAGGAGCCACAGGGGAAGAAATCCTGTGAGCGGCTAGGGGTGCAGAGACAGGTGTCTGATCCGGTGAGTACACGGGTTACCAATGACCCCGCAGCATTCTGTCACTGTTGTGCGTTGGAAACAGACTGCAGGCGAGCAGAAAGCACTCACCTAGGTAAGCAGAACTGAGGTAAAACTGCAGCAGAAGTGCTCACGTATGAATGAAAGTGGTTAACATGTTCTGTTTGAATACCAAACTGTTACAAATCAACAGCAGCAGCACTCACGCATAAGTGAGAGAGATTCCTGCATTGATTTTGAACACCGAAAGAGGGTATAGCAGCAGAACATGAATACACCAAAGCCAATTTGCTGTAATTTTGAAGGTACATGTCTGAGAAAATCCCAACCACCTGTGGGGCTAACTTTAAGAGTTAACTGGAACAAGCGTTACCCAAGCCAAAAGAAACTAAGGCAAACACAATCTAACCAGTGTTACCAACAACAGAAATGGGTTAATACAAGATGAATACATTCTGAAACTACTTGCCCATATTGTATACAACATCTGATACAAGGTGGGAAAGACACACATTGCCAAAACCAGGGCAGAGGCAGGAAGAAAACCTCTCCCTATCAGCCTGTGGTGACTTGTGAAGTGGGGAAACAAGAGTGGCAAAAAGGCCGACCTTCTGAAGAGCATAATTTGCAGAAAAGTATTAAAGAGCATCAATGTGAATCTTGGTTTCCCTGAAAAGTTGTTGAATGTTTAGAAGCTGCAATTTGTTGAATGCTGCTAAGCTGTTTTAAATTCTTATCAATTGACATCGACCACAAAAGCACTTGTACTAGTGCAAAGCTGTTCGGGCATGGGAGTATGCCCGGATGGTTAACTTTTGGAATTAAGGGGTCTGGCAGGGAAGCAGGCCAAGTAGAAGTGC
This sequence comes from Ambystoma mexicanum, assembly GCF_040938575.1. Taxonomy (NCBI): domain Eukaryota; kingdom Metazoa; phylum Chordata; class Amphibia; order Caudata; family Ambystomatidae; genus Ambystoma; species Ambystoma mexicanum. Next base: position 72,669,400 of record NC_090938.1, read on the forward strand.
TACAAAATGATCTTGACAGAAATATTTCTTTGTTGTTGTGGAGTTGGAGGAAGAGCCGTGCAAGGCTTTTCCTGAGAAGTTGTTCCTTTTAGTTGTTAAAGTGGCAAATCATCTTGACTGAGACAATCAATGTTGCTATTGAGGAACTGAGAACCTGTTTAAGGAAGAAAAAGAGACTAATATCTTCTGTATTGGAACTTTTCTATTAACAAGTGAAAATTGCAGAGAACTGTACTGGATCTTTTGTTGCTAATCAGGATTTCCTTGAGTTATTTCTTGAACTGTGAAGCTCAACTACGTTTAAACCCGGGGAAGGGGAATTTGCCCTGGTTATGAAGGACTGTGGTTACATTTTGAATTCAATCATTATTGTTTTGAACTGCCATACATTTCCTTGTTTATTTGTTATATGTATAAGTGTGAAGGACAGATATGCTCTGGTAGGGTGTTTCCTTTAGTTTATGTTAGGCAGGGAAATCCTTGTCAGGGTAGGGATTGTGTTGTAGCACCTTGAAGCGTAATTTGTGCTAGATGGAATTACAATAATGGTCACAAATCAAATAACCGGACAGACTCAAGGAATATGGCAAAGTACAACTTTATTCTCAGTTTAATAAAGTAGGGAGACCTGACAAACAACAGATTGATGCATGCACACTCACACCTAGGTTTGTTTGCGCAGAGGTCTTATGTCATACTACATGGCAAAATACAAAACCTATCAGGGGAAGGATAGGTTAAAGGAACATGTCTACTTATAAAATATATAAGGGTTAGTGTTTCATTGGCTACCCTTTGTCTGTAGGGCACACCTTGAACTAGCTCTAAATGCATACAGTACTGATTATAGTGGACAAAACATCACTGGATTGGCTCTTGCAAAATTGTGTGTTAAGTTGTCCCACAACCCCACTTATTGGTTGGCATACTATCCCAACATTGGGATTTAGTCTCCTTAGCAGCAGGTACATGAGACGAAACATGGGTGTTTGAATCCCATCAGACTACTCCCCATTCTCCCAATTAGTACATCATATCTCATCGGCAGGCCACAAGCCGAAGTCTCTTGTTTGTAGTTTGACCTTGTTGCTGCTCACTGTCCTGGAACATTCAAGGGACCACACCATTATCTTAGCTTAAGGCTCTCATGAATAGCGCTTGGTTCCACTTCAGGGTCACGTGTGAGTATACCACGAATTTGTCAATTCTAACCTTCCATTTACTGCTATTTGATTTAATTATGCTGGGTACTGTTGCTCCTTCTGGCCTCTAGAGACTTGCTCACTCTATCTCATACGAACTTTGTATGCTTTTAATTGACCAGTAATTTGGCTCTCACAGATGTTTTCATCTTCCTTCATCTAAGAAGAATGTCTCACATTCAGAGCTTATCCACATAAGCCCTTTGCGCTCTGTGCTTATCCTTTCAAAAAAGCATCTTTGCTCTGGGCCAACCTTGACTCATCATTGGGTCTGCTCACCGGGCTGTCTTTCCATGTCTCCTGATTCTTACAGCCTCTGCCTGTTTCGGAGGTAGCTTGGTTACATTCAACGTGAACTGTTGTCCATTTTCCTGATATGTAAGACAGACCCACCAGAGGGGAAAAATGAAGTTCATGGGAATAGAACCATAGAATCAATCAATGGAATAAGCTGCGCACTGTGAGGGAGCTAAATATGGGGACAGATCAGGTCAAGGAATCATAGAGATATATTCAATCAATCTTTAATAAACACATATACAATTGCCATACAATTAAAAACAGCTTAAAAACATATAATTGATACTAAACATATCTAGTTAAAGTGCATATTATTTTACTAAACATCCTAGGATGTAAGCAAAAGTGCAATGTGCCTAACTTAGTTCAAAAGTGCATAAATTCCGTAGACAGTAAAGAGCCTCAATTGAACCCCAAATTGTATTTAGCCAGGGGGATATATTATAACTAATCTCTGTATATATGTAAGAGTTAGTTAGTGAGGCTTAAAGAGTTATGTAGGGCACCAAAGTCACGCAGATCAACAATAAACAATATTTTCTGCGAGATGAAAAGGGTTGTACCTTAGTCCAGCCCAACATTTCTTTATAGAGAACAAACAGCAACCTGTGCTTGTCTTGGATTGATTCTATGGTTCTATTCCCATGAACTTCCTTTTTCCCCTCTGGTGGGTCTGTCTTACTTTGGTTCTCCCCTGGGTTCATGGTGTTGGGGACGCCTATTTTTGATTATACATTTTCCTGATATGGCCATCCCTGCCACGTTATATATTCCTCAATAGCAAGCTTCTATACGTTGTCTTTCTACCTTGCGTTACTGCGTATTTACAGTTATTGGTCAGTAAGTTACTATATCTTCTTTTAGATCTATAATCACTTTAGCTTCAGGTTCATGTAACTCTTAGTGCTTCAGTTACTTCATTACTTATTATTTTCATATCGTTTCAGCATAGGTTCATATATCTCCTTCATGACATCACTTTGTCCTTGTCAGACTTAATTTCAGGTGCATGCACGATATTCACTCATGCATTATGGCATCTTGGCAAATGACATCCTTCCATGTATGTTTCTTCCATGCAATATCATTCCACACTTTCAGTGTGAGGGTACATTCTGTATGGCTGTCTGAGCACATACGGCTCTCATACACTCGAAGCGGTATCAGAACGATACAGGGGGGACCTTCTATAGCTCTTCTCCAACTGTTCAATATGACAGTGGCAAGGGGGCAAGGACTGGCAGGATAGCACCTACCTGCTCCTCTGGTCGAATTTTTAACCACATTTTCTTTCTTTTCTTCCATTGTCCTTATCTCCTCTTCATCATTTATCAACATTTATCTTCATCCTGCTTCTTTTTTGGATCCCAATCTGTGTCACCCCCTCAGGTGTTCTGCATTCTTTACGTGTTCATTCACACTCCAGGTCATTTGACAGCATTCTCCAGATGGTGAACAGAATATCCAACATCCCACATATCTTTTCCTATCCTTAGGATAATAGAACTTGATTCCTTAAGGAGCAAGAGTGCTTTTCTTTTTATTCTCACGGCTACTGCTTCATTTTGCATCTGCTCACCCGTTCCAGCATCAATGTCAATCATTATCTTCATAACAATAGCTTTCTTGGCTGTCTCCTTACATTGCAACAAGATGATCCTTATGATACAATACTAGCAACACGACCACTTACATTGCCCCAAGCATTTTGAAAGCATTTGCTAGCTAACTTAGAATCCATGAGAACAGAGATGTTAACCAATCATCATCTTCAATTGTGTCTACTTCCTCCACCATCTTTGTGTGCAAAGTTGACAACATAGTTATTGCTTCAATGAGGGTTCCATTGTCATCATCATGGGAAGGTGTAAATGTACAGCAAAAAGGGCTGATCTTGGCGTGCACACCTCTTTCCATTGTTGTAATCAAGTCCAGAACATACCTGTTCTGGAAGGCCATAAGTCTGATTGCCTCATTTCTTCTCAAATTGTATTAAATCCTTTTACTGTCAAGTTTATTGTTTGCAGCAGCTCCCATCTTATAATCTGTAACCAATTGGCATTCATTGCAGCCTGGAGCCCTGGCAGGAATATAGATGTAAATATCACTGCTGTTTTGTTTGCTGAACAGTTTATGTTCGTCTGAAATGTCATAATATGCATCTTCTGATTTTGCTGAAAAATAATTCTCCCTCTTTTTGCGATAGAGATTGAGCGATCTTTTCTTCCTCAAGTGTGCATCCATTTTCGGGAAATGGATTGTCTGCAAGTTGCTTTGTAGTACTACCAAGGCTGGTATACTTATTAGTAGCAATGAGCACACTCCTCCCCGATTTGGCAGTAACTTCATATATGCTCTAGATCCGCAGGCCCAATAGTTATACATTAGTACTGCTGTTCTTTCCTTCATGCCTGGAACATCAAAAACTCGACCACACTTAATATTTTCACCTACTTTCACTGTGCCATTATTTCTCAAACATAAGGATGCATTTTTCAGAGGTAGTATTTGCAGGGGTCCCCTCATCATCGACTCATGTCAACAATCTTGCAATCTTAGGTCACTGGTCTTTGCATTCTTTTTTTGCATTCATCATGACTGCTTCCCATTGTCTGATTAATGCTAATGTTTTGCACACAACCAATCCTTCAGCCCATCCTTCAGGAGTAAGCACTGTTCCTTTAATTCATAGCTGCTCTCTTTCCCAGCATTCTTGTCTTTCGTCTCCAGTCTTGTCTTCACATTTAAGCACCTTATTTCTTAATTCCTGCTCCATGTTTTCCAGGCTATTTATATTTTATTATTCAGTGTTTCGTTTCTTGTTTTTCTCTTGACTTTATATCTTGTACATAATTGTCTTCTCTTGACAATGTTGCTTTATTCACCCACACTATGGATGCTGTCCTGCCTTGGAATTGTCTTCCGATTAGGCAAAGTGGAAGGCGCATCAGGCAATGTGCCTTTTTTACTGATACTTCTGTGGCTATGAATATTTTAGATGTTCCCAAAGCGTAAGTTGTAAGGCAACACACATAACAACTTTCATCGGACATTCTCCTTCCCACCTTTTTCGTGTGCTGGTACCATACATTATTTTTTTTTAAATGAGACGAATTATCAAGATATGTATATCTTCCTAGTTTTCTTCAGAATCCCTTCTAAATTGAAATAAACTTCTATTTATATTGTAAAACAAGCTTCTATTTCAGTACTACTGTTTGCCACATTTTGAATTGCCATAATAATAAGGAGAAAAATGCAAATCATAAGACCCATCGAAATAATCATTAATATCCCATGAAAACCTATTGACTTTCTGGATGGCAATGACTATCTAAAATGGTGAAGTCTCTCCATGCAGGGGAGGGGGGAGGCAAAAAGTGAAAGGGGATTTGGGGGAGGGGAAGTGCAGTACATAGGATAACAGTAAATAAATAAAAACAATAAATAAGACAATAAATAGGAAGTGCAGCCAGCTGGTGGCAGGTGCAAGGTAAGTGCAGACATCAGGTGTTGAGTGCTGGCAGGGGGCTGTTGGGATACAGAAACAGCCCCAGAGTGCAAGGGTTGCCAGGGGGGCAGTGCAGGTGTTCAACTGGCAGGGAGGGGACCTGGGCCCGAGAACAGAGGGTAGCCAGGTGACCAGTGCAGTTTAGATTCAGCTAGGAATTCAGCAGGTGAGAGGAGGAGAGAAAGCAGAAGCAAAGAGGAAGGTCTTGAGGTGCTTCCGGAACCAGAGATGGTTCTCCTCAAGTTTCAGAGAGGTAGGGAGGCTGTTCCAGAGGGAGGCCCCAGCCGAAGAAAGCAATCTACCACCAACTTGTTGCTTGGAGAAGCGACTGACCCTTAGGCAGTTGGAGGCGGATGAGCGAAGGGCTTGAGAAGGAAGATATTTAGGAAGAGAGAGTTGAAGGTATTGAGGCCCCAGAAGGCATTGTGGACAATGCAGAGGGTTTTGAACTTAATCCTCGCCGCCACTGGGAGCCAGTGCAGAGATTTCAGTCCTGGAGAGATACGATCCGTGGGCTTGAGGCCAAGGACAAGTCTTGCATTCCTGTTTTGGATGAGTTGCAGAGGGTGCAGAGTAGAGGCAAGCATATTTAGGAAGAGGCTGTTGCAGTAGTCCAGCCTAGAGAGAACCAGAACTCTAGACACAGTAAGATTCTGGGGGAAGGAAAGGAAAGGAAGAATACCTCTGAGGAGGTGCAGCTGGTAGTGTGACTTCTTAGAGACGTCAGAGATGTGAGGAGAGAAGGAGAGTGTGAGTCAAAGATGACCCTGAGGTTTTGGCTCACAGGTGGGAGCAGGAAGAAGGCCAGGAGAGGGACTGGAAGGATGGAGCGGGTGTGCTGACGAGTAGAATCTCAGTCTTACTGGCATTAAGGCACAGATCATTGGCGGCACACCACTCCTGGATAGCAGACAGACAGTCAGAGATGAGAAAAGGAGACGAGGCAGCTGAAGGTAGCCTGAAAATGAGTTGAGTGTCACCCGCATAGCACTGAAAGTTGGGGAAGAGAACAGCAATGCAGTGGGCAAGGGGTGCCAGGTATTGGTTGATAATCCCTGGAGTGAGGTTAGACCCCCCTGGGGAACACCACATGTGTAGAGTTAGAGATAGAGGAGAGGAAGGGCCCAAGTTGGACCTGGGAGGGTCGATCAGAGAGGAAAGAAGTCAACCAGGCCAGGGCCTGATCAGTAATACCCAGGCTATAGACAGTTGAGCAGGATGGTATGGTTCACCGTGTCAAAGGCAGAAGAGAGATCAAGTAAGATGAGGACACAAGGGGTTTTGGAATCACGGTTGGAGAGCAGGTCTTCACGGATGTTCAGGAGAGCAGTTTCCGCACGTCTGGCAGCTCTAAAGCCAGACTGATGGTCATGGAGACAACCAACCGATTCAGTGTGAAGATTAAGCTGGGAGATGGCCAGCTTTTCCAGGAGATTGCACAGGAAAGGAGTGATGGAGATTGGGCGATAGTTAGCTGGGCAGGACAGGTCGGCAGAGGGTTTTTTTAAGAAGGGGGTGCACAAGGGAGTGTTTCAGGGGGGAAGGGAAGACCCCAGTGGCGAAAGAGTGGTTGCAGAAGTCAGCCAGAGCAGGAGCCAGGGTGTCGATGTGGTCCTTGATGGTTTTGGAGGAACAGGGGTGAACCTGTTTTGATGAGACTTTCATAGATCAGACTTGTCTAGAAACCTTTTCTGGGAGAACAAGGGAAAGGCAGAGAAGTAGGGAGGAGAGGTGGGTGAAGAAGGGCCAGAGGAAGAGCAGGGAGTAGGGGGAGAGGAAGAGAGGGACGATGTCCTGAGTTTTGGAGATGAAATGAGAAGTCAGAGCCATGCAGAGGGCATGGGACGGGACAGGAGAGGTAGAGACTGCAGCAGGATTGGCCAGCTCCTTGCAAATTTGAAAGAGTTTGGCCGAGTTGTTAGATGCCGCAGAGATGCGGGCCTGGGTGTGAGCCGCCTTCTTGGTGCGGACAGAGAGCCGGTATTGCCTTTGGAGCAGGCGCAGGCCAGTTTGTCAGAGGATGTACTGGAAGCATGCCATTTCCTCTCAGCTACCCTGCACTTGCATTTGAGGGTGACAAGGTCAGAGTCGTACCAAGAGTTGCACTTGGCTTTGGGCTTCAGGCAGAACCTCATGGCAGGGCAAGAGTATCAGATATACCAGAGTGGAGCATGGAAAGGGCTGTGTCAGGGTGTGAGTCAGCTAAAGGGGGAGGGGGGAGAGAAAGTAGCGGCAAAAACCTCAACTGACACACCTTCATGGGTCAAATAACCGAGAAGGTGTGTGGTAGTGCTGGAGGTGGCTTGGCCTGAGGGGTGGAGATGGTGATCTGGGGAGAAAGGAGAAAGTGATCTCTCCAAAAGAGAGGAGTGGTGAGAGGGATAGAAAGGGGAAGGTCTGAAGAGATCAGACCATCCAGAGTGTGCCCTGGAGAGTGAGTCGGGCCAGAGGGGAGAATAGAGAGTGAGAGAGAGAGAGTTGCATAGGTCGCAAAGAGTACAGAGGAAGGACAGGAAGCGTCCAGGTGGATGTTATATTTACTCTAATGTACAAATTTGTTAACTCCTTTTTAATCACTTCTATATCAAAAACTGGAATATTATTGCAATTATCACTCTGCAGACAATGTAGTTGTTTTTAGGGTCCTCTAAAAAGGTGATGATGTTTATTCCTCTTCGAATTAAGGCTGGAGAAGTCTGCAGTATGTAGGAAAAAAGAACAGATAAGAATGTGTATACTAGTGTGATTATAAGTATCATAAACAATGGTCAACACTGTTCTTTCTTCTTCAACATCCGTGCTCTACTCTCATTGTTCCTTGAAACCTGCCTAAAAGGAGTGTTCCAAAGTCACTGCTAGTCTATTTTCTCCTTATCAAATTTGCGAACCAATGATCTTTAATTGATTCTAAAATATGTTAAATCCTCATCTATAGAGCTTGCGTGCACTTCATTCTCCTTGTTCTCATTCCTAGCTATTTGGCAGGTCTGCATGCACAGAACCTACTTCTCTTGCTTCGTTTGGATGGTTCATCACACATAGAACTACTTCTCTTGCTTCTATTGAGATGCCTTCGGGAGGGGCCGATGTTTCACCTTTATACCGTTTGATGTCGTGTAGATGTTGCCATGCTCTTTGCCCCTTCAATTTTACTGCAGTGGGGCTAGCTTCCTTAACCTCACGGGGACCCTCCAAACCACTTCTGGACAGCAGAGGATGTGCTCCAGGTGCGTATGAATTTCTGCACTAACACCTGGTCTCCTGGATAAAGTTTTGGAGGATTGAGCAGATCTTCTGTTTCATGGGATTGATTGTCATTATTGCTTCTTTTTGACTCCTCCCTTGGTTTTTTGATCTGTAGAGACATAAAAGAAACACTTGCTATCATTGTTGTTAAATTATCATGCATCTCATTACCTAATGCCCTTGCTTATGTGAGAAACCTGAAGGTGTCTCCCTAGCTAGTCCCCGGGATCAGTCATCCAGGTGGCCAGGACACGGCCATCGCTATTGGATCCAGGTCCTGTTGGTGCACCAGTGAGGGAGGATCACCTGGATAGGAGGCCCTCAGGGAGTGGGACACTGACGGGTGAGACACAGTATTCCCCTTCCTTTTACACCTTTTTCCCATTCTCTCATGGAAGACATTCCAAACCACTGTCCCCACCCTTTCTAACTCTAAAACTTTCACACAACACGAAGGACAACGGGCTAACCGCAGAGCCGTTTACCTGATATGTCCGAATACAAGGGTCAGGCAAAGTCAGGCAATTGATCAGAATCACATACACCTGGCGGCCCTTTCCCTTACTCAAATGGATAAAGATGGAGCCCAAGAGCACAGTACAAATGAGGCGAGTGCAGCAGATGGCACGATGAGACGGCTACCACACAGCAGTTCAATCGAGGAGAAAGGCGGCAGGAATCGAGAGGGTGGCTAGGAGAGAAATTACCTTGCCCTTTTCGTCCGAGGCCGAGGAACCATTGTGGAAGAGAGCCTAAGACCGTGAGCAATTGAACAAGTGTCCTGCAGCAGAGGCCAACGGTACACAGGGCAAGCCTATGCCGATAAGCAGGAGCGAGTGAGGCTCCTGCGCTCATGGTACCGGCCTTGACTCCAGAGAAGCCAAAAGCCAAACAGTTCATCACAGCCAATGAGTCGAAGGGGGAACCAATGAGAACCGGACTGTGTTGAGTGAGAATCGCAAAGTGACAAATTGTAAACTAAAGCAGATAAACTTTGAACAAACTGTTGAAAGCATGAAGGGAAGACCAGCTGCAGAGGGAAAGCGGCACCATGTGGGCGCTCACTTGAGAAACTCTGGTCGAGCTCCATATGAGAAAAACTACTAGTACCAGTAGGCCGTAGGAGGGCCAGCGAACTTGGTCAAAGTGGTCATACAGAGGGTCAAGCAAAATCCCTCTACAATCGAAAGACTTTGATCTACAAGCAGTGTAAGGAGAAGGGAAGAGAATCCCACAGTGAAAGTGAACATTGAGAAAGCAAGGGAAAATAAATCCTGCGAGAGGGGTCCAAGCCTGACCAAGGGAGATCCAGGGGTGAAGCTGTCACCCAAAAGTTGATTGATAAAGGAACTATGATATATTTTGGAATACGATTGAGAAGGGTCAGCACCCAGAAGAGGAGGACCCAGGGATGTATCGTCACCCAGTGAACATTAGAAAAGAACTTTAATTTATTAAAGGAACCTTTGTTTTGTTGAACACGTCAGGTCCTAGAAAGCAAAAGACTTTAAAGTGAAACGAGACTTGGTCATCGGCGGCCCTGATAACTGGAAGCCCAAGTGTGTCCTGAGAGCTTCCAGCGGAACTGTTGTTTCGTGCTGGAGAAGCCAAAGACAGTACTGGGCTTCAAGCTCCCATCTTACCCATGTCCAAAACGTGGTGAATGGAGACCCAGGCTACTGCATACTGATGTATTGTTTGAGAACACTTCTTTTTTTTCTTGAGAACTATCCCACACCCCTTTTTGTATTAGTATTGAGGTTTGGCGATAGGTTTCTTAGTATAGGCCCCTTGTGGGATGTATGGACCCACTAGGCTCTGGCCTGCGACATCACTGTGTGCTAGTGACACCAGAACCAGCAAAATGGCCGCAAAAAGCCCTATGCGCGCTAAACCCATGGAAGTTGCGGTGTGAAACCAGAAAGTTGTCTGCCAATCTACTTTGCCTGTGTCAGTAGTGGAACAGGAGACCACACTGCTAAAACCTGTCATTGGGCTGCCCACAGAGCGAAAATGGAAACTACATGAAAGGCAATGTTTTCTTGCGAGGAAACCCAAAGGTGCTCTGAAATCCTTTTTTCGTTGGTTGCTGAAATTACAAAATAATGATTCCAAGCCTCAGAAAATATCCAACTGTAACGCTCACCTGGTATCCACGGGGACGTCACTCAGCCTGTTCTGACCTCTTACGACCTCAAACCCTTCCCTGGAGTCTACTCGACTGGAGACTGGGCCTGAAACACAGGATTGGTAGAGTTTAACTCCCTATTGTCTCTGTGTGCTTGAACCCATTCTTCCCCGGGGTCCAACCCTTCCCTTTGATCCACAGCTCACCTTGTTTTCTTGGAAAGTGTGCTCTCCGTCCTGCTTTCAGTGCAGGGGCTCGTTGATTGATGCGGGCTCGTTGCTGCCTAGTTACTTCACTGGCAAGAGTCCGACAGGTAAGTATAATGAGTCTTTTGAACAGTTCTCTAACTTAATTCCTTTCCTTCCTTAGATGATGGCCAGCGTCCGGGGATGGTGACGTGCTGCTGAGATGAGTAGCGCTGAAGTTGAGTGAGAGCGCGATGCGACCCTTTCGTATTTGTATTGAACTGAGTTCTGTTTCTGTGTCTTTTAGGTGCCGCGACGTTTTCAGCGTGGGTGCCGGGTATGAAGAAGAAATGCGGTGAGTAAGCGCGATATGCGGTGCCTCTAGATGTTTCCACACTAACCTGGAGTGTCTTTTCCCTCTTGCAGATGGATGAGAAGTTCCAGAGACAGAGTTCCCTCAGAGCGGCTGGGATTCAGGTAAGCGTTTGAAGCTCGTACAGTCTTTAAAAATAAGCGAAGATTTGCTGAATGCTTACTAATGCCTTTTTGTTCTGTTCTTTTCCCTTTTCCTTAGGAAGCGGCGTGCCGGGATGGGAATGACAGCGCCGAAGATGCCCGCAGAACAGAAGAAGTGATGAATGATGGGCAGAAGCGCCGCAAGGTAAGGCTGTTCCTAACGGTGTTCTTGTTCTTGCAGGAGCTGAGCGCAGAAGATGCAGGCCTACTGGAGACCGATCTGAACACGGTGAGTGTCACACTGCAGGTGCAGAAAACACAAAGCATGTTTCTCAGCCTGGGCATGGCTTAAATAGTCTCTGGGTATCCCAGGTGTCTCTGGGCTGAACCACACCCAAATGACTAGACTGCACATGCAGTTCTGGGAACCGAAATATGTGGGGGCATCCATCTTGTCCCCATCAATGCACTACAAATCCAATCCCCAATGTTATCCTATGGGAGTGAGTGAGTCTGGTGCCACAAGTGCGAAGTCTGACTCCAAGTGGGTCTTTGGAGGGATGGAGAGGCCCTTGAGGGCCATGTAGGTAATCGTGGCCTGGCTCCAGCCTGACATCTTGGAGGGCTGGGGACATGAGGGGCAGGAATCATGACACCAACATCCTTGCTGGGTGTTATCCGTCACCATATTCAAATAATCCACAAAAGCACACAATGTCAGGAAAAGCAGATTCCATCACAAGAATATCCACATTGAAAAGTGTGCTTGTCTGTAAAAATCTGTCAGAATATGGGCGCAGTACCGCTGGCCGCCTGGGTGACAGCTGTCAGTCGATTACATTGAAAGCTTAACTTGTGCCAGTAAAATCAAATGGTTGAAATTAAGTGACTTGCTATCAAAAACAATATAGGTTGCAACTATTTAATCTCTATGTTTAAAAAGACTGGAATTAGAGATCTGTTTGCCTATTTTGAAAATGTAAGTTTATTTTATCAAAGACAAATTTAAACACATTGGGCCTCATTACGACCCTGGCGGAGTGGGTTTACGCCAGCGGTATTCGCGGCGGACCCGTCCGCCCTACTACGAGTTCCCGTAGCGCCATGGAGCGTTTTCCGCCTGGTTTTTCCGGGCGGAGAAATCCATGGCGCTACGGGACCTTGTTGTTAATTACGCCACCGTATTTTACGGTGGCGTAATTAACGCCTTCCCCACTCCCATTATACCCTATGGGGCAAAAATGGGAATGGGGAAGGGTAAAATGGGGAATGGGGATTTACCGCCCCGCCAAGGTCAGAATGGGGCGGTAAATCCGCCAACCCCCATGGCGCTATCGGCAGCTTTCCGCCGTGCTCCATGGTGCATTTGGCGCCACGATTTCCGCCAGGGTCGTAATGAGGCCCATTGAGTTTTAAAGTAAATTGATACAAGCCAAAGAACTTCAAAGCAAATTCCACAGCGTGCCCCAAACAAAAGGCACCTTCCTTCTGCTCTCTGCCCCAGGAACTCCCATTCAGGTGTTAATGGAGAGGGGAGGAGATTTTGGGCTTGTTGCACTGGGGAGAGACAAAGGGCTTGCTGGATTGAAAAGAATATGCAGATGCGAGTGTCAACAGAAACTCCTGCCATAGGAAAGAGACAGGGATTGCTCTTGACCCACCAAAACTTTGGGGGCGGGACAGACAGTGTTGTATATTCTGAAAACACAAGAAGTATATTTTTGAAAAGGACTGACACAGAACTGTGCAAAATTGTAAAAATTGTAAAATGACAGTATTGTTAATACGAACATTCTGGTCATGTTTTAAAAGTACTCAGAACTCTGTGCTATGTTCAGGGACAAGACTACAGAATTTGTGGTTTTGTATCAATTGTGGTGATGCCAGAAACATGAAACTTCATATGATTATGCCCAGATATCATGCACACATATGTTTAAAAATGTGGACAAATCTGACATTGGGCACCAGACCAAAAGTGCGAAAAATTGCCAAATCCAGACCCAAGCTCTTAACGAGGCGGGGCTCGGATGAATACTTGCTCCACCAAATCTGTGATATCAATATGCTGTTGCTAGAAAGTTTGTAAAATTGTAAATATGTCTTGTATGAAAAATAGATTTCATGTGCAGAAACAAAGGGGAGGTTCTCCCTGGATCATAAACTACAGCGTCATCATGACACTCTGTTTTCTTCTCGAATTAGGGGAGAGGAAATACCCTAACCAATAGAATCCCTAGGGGTGTGCCTAGTATAATTCAGCATACCCACCCCTTTAGGAAATACATAAATAGAGACAGCTTAGGACCTAGGAGGACACACGCATTCACCCACCAACCGATTGATGGCGGAGCACTTTACAAGAGAAATCCATATCCAAGACTCCAGACTCCAGAACTTTGAAAGCAGAAAGGCCCATTTCCAAAGCTGAACCCTTCTCAGCTTGGCCTTTAAAAATCCTGAAACCAGATTTGACCCCAGACCTCTAAGGGGAACCCAAATGAACTATTGAATGTCTTTTTGACAACATTCCAAAGTGTGCAGGGGACGGGAGGGCTCCCAATCAGGATCCTCTTACTTTCCCTACTGTGTGCAATATTGGTCTTGTGCCAAGACCATCTTTTCTCCCCCGCACCTTAAAATTCCAGAAAACTGAAAAGTAAATGAAGATAATTCTATCTTGAACAACTAGTGTGCACCGACAACCCAATTTCTCTTTTGTTTCTTGTTCACTGGACAGATCCAGTGTGGCACACATCAATTTCGGTAGCACCTACATATTTAACAATATTTCTATGAAATTACTATGTCTTTTTCGCGAATAAATGAATTAACGGACAAACATGCCACTACATTGGCATTTGATGCAAAAGAGGAAACCCGTATTTTATCTTTAATAAAGGACACAGACAACACTCTACTAAGCAAAACTAATCTGGATAAACAAATATCACAGTTGGAAAAACTCATAAGACGCGAAATATCTCAAACTCCATGCAACAACACTCGTGGAATACTATAAATCGCAAAGGATCCCGAGAGGATTAAGAGTTTATCTTAGGCCAACTTTTTGTAGTGAGAGCAAGGCGTTCATAGCAAAGTGGGATCAGATCTTGAACAAGTGCTCGCTTGACTTAATCTTACTCCCAATTGAGGACCTCTCAAAGTCTTTAACAACAATTGACACAGACATTACTATTGTTGGAGTTTAAAACAGAACAAGAGCTGTCAGACCTTCTAGAGGAGGTGAATTCAAAACTCACAGGGTACAAGGCCGATATCGAGCAACGTAAATTACGGAAATTCAAAAAGAGACACTTTTGACTATCTAAACGATATTGTGTATAACTGGCAGGAATATTACCAACATCGAAACCTGAATAGAGGGAGACCACGTAACTCTCACCTGACTATTTCCAACACTAGTAGTAGCAGCAACAGCAGCATTGGGGACCCCGTCGGTACTGAAGCACCACGCAGACCAAGAACTAAAGACCCTGATAATAACGAGGCTGTAGAGCCACGAGTAGTGAGCCCTTCAAGAGAATCGGAACCAGTAACATCAGGACCCTCAGGGTGGGCTTTTTTAGGCCTTTGAGAAAAATCAAAAGAATAACAAGGCGGGGCAAACAAAAACCAAAGGGGGAAAAAAACAAATGAGCGAGAACCTAGTGGTTAATATATCGAGCAAGAACCTAACGGGAGGACAACTTGAGATGCTCAACAGAGGACTATCCTTTGTCCCCACAAGCAATACATCCTTGTTTGAAGAGGTTTGTCTGCACAGACTCCTCAGAAAAGTTCGACTCAAAATCTTCTTCGAAGCAGATTGCAACACAGAATCTTCACAATTGTCTGATGACAGGCTAGAACTTTGCCCAAAGAGTTACTTTGATCCTCCAACACAGAACTTGATTTTGGATATGTTCGAGAAAAACGTATTGACAGATCTTAAAAGGATCAATTACCAAAGAACTACACCTCACAAGATCAAAAACTGTCAATTAGACCACATTGAAGCACTGGCAAAGGATGAGAATATTACGATTAAACCGGCAGACAAAGGTGGCGCCATCGTGATTATGGATACAGATGATTACACCAAAAATTGCATGAGCCTGCTTAACGAGTTAACCATCTACACTAAACTTGATGGTGACCCTATATATAGGATTAAGTCTACTATTGAAAAAACCATTAACGAGGCGCTTGATAATGAATGGATCAGCGAAAAAACGAGTAAGTTCCTCTTCAACCAACATCCCATAACACCCGTCTTCTACGGTCTTCCAAAGATCCATAAAAATCGAAATTCTCCACCCCTCAGACCAATAGTATCCGGAACTGACAGCATTTTTGATCCCCTTGCCATCTACACTGATCAATCGCTACAACCCTTGATACAAAGAATTCCCACCTACTTAATGGACACCACCGACTTTCTAAATTGCATCAATGAAGTTAAAGCTATAGACTTCGACTGCATACTCTTTAGTATGGACGTGTGCAGCTTGTACACGTCTATCTCCCACAGGGAAGGGATCGAGTCAGTTGAATGGCTTCTTCTCAACTCACCATCCCCCAGTGGCAATCTGGAACTCATTTTGGAATTCCTTAATCTAATATTGGACAATAGTTATTTCAGATTCCAAAACACATTCTTTTTACAAACAACTGGGACATCTATGGGGTCATCCATGGCCCCTGTCCACGCTAATAAATTTATGTATCATTTCGAGAAAAAATTTGTATTGGACCACCCGAGGTGGTCATCATTTATATTGATGTGGAAATGCTTTATAGATGATGTATTCGGCATATGGTGTGGCCCACAGAAAGATCTTCTATTATTCTTGGAATACCTCAACTCAGTGCATGACAACATTAAGTTTACTATGGAGGTGGGGAATCCCTCACTTCATTTCCTGGATGTAAATATTGAAATCAAGAACAATAGCTTATCTACAACAGTCTACCACAAACCGACAGATGCCAATAACCTCCTCCACTTCACAAGCTTTCACCCAAAAGCAATGCTAAAGAGTCTCCCGTTCAGCCAGATGTTAGGACTTTAAAGGATCACATCAGACTCAGCGGGACTAGACACACAGTGTTCTAAACTCATTGATAAATTTGAGTCGAGGGGATACCCATCATCAGTTTTGAGTGAGGCCAAGGAAAGGGTTGATCAAAGAACTAAGGAACAACTAATGACTATGAAAAATAAAGAGAAGGAACCACCACTGATGTATATATCCAAATTTTCTCAACAGAGTTTTCAAATTAGTAAGCAATTAGAAAACATTGGGGAATTCTCCAAAATGATCCAATACTCCACAAGCTATTCCCGAAAGCGCCAATGATGGCATTCAAGAGAGGCCGCAACTTGTGGGACAAATTGGTGAAGGCAGAAAGACCACCAAAGGAGAAACAATTATACTTATCAACAAAGAAAAAAGGTACATTTCCGTGTCGGACTTGTTCTCACTCTAACAACGTGGTGAAAGGTGACTTCATTAATCATACCCAGTCGAGAAAAATAATTAAACTAAAGGATTATGCGACATGCCTTACACCGGGAGTAATCTACTCTATTAAATGTCCTTGTGGACTTCTGTATGTAGGTCAAACAACCAGACCTGCCAAGAAGGAGAGATGGACAGAACATAAATCAACCATCCGATGTAAGAACACTATATCACCATTATCGAGACACTTTCTGGAAAATCATCATTCCATCGCCCAATTAAAATTTCAAATCTTGGAAGTTGTGAAATGCCCCCACAGAGGAGGGGATTACCAGTCAATCCTCTCAAGACGTGAGAAATACTGGATCCATTGCTTGGACACCCTAGACCCAAGGGGTCTGAATGAAGAATTCTCTTTAAGATGTTTCATCTGAAGATATATGGTCTCCTTAATTATTTCTCCACGGATGACGCATACAGATCTGAGAGACTTTGCAATACTTATGAACATATTTCCTTCTCACAAACACCCTAGTATTCATATACTATTTGATTTTTATTATTATTTTATTTTATTTTTTCTTTCAGGATCTGTATTTCTTTCTTGACCACTAGAACACTCCCAGGGATGTTAGGGCATATCCTAGCGTGTCAGATACATGAGTTACTTGACACTCTTCCGCTATGTGCGGTATTACACACTTGAAGTTTTTTTTCGTTAAATGATCAGTAAAGAGGGATAACAATGCTTGTTGATATATCTGCAGAGTTGAGTATTTAGAATCTATTAGCAGATCACTACTATAAGGATGTGAAATTGTATTGCATTGATATTGTTTTGCTATGATACCAGCTAGCATTCCCACTGTTAGATGACTTTTACGTAACACTATATAAAAAAATGTAATATAAGTCACAACATCATTCAATGTAAAAAGGGCACCCGCTTCACACCATTTTTGAGAGCATTAGCTTTTATTAAGTAGACCTCAAGTTGATTTCAGTCTCCGAGTATCCAGTCCAATATGGCACCCACTTTAGACACGTTTAACATCTAGTTCATTTTTAGTTTTCATGACGCTTCCAGTCATTCAATTGACCGATACATCATGGCGGCTAACATACACAAGACTCACTGACTCGCATCACCGTGGCTACCGCCACGCTTTCCTGAGTGCAGTTTATCCAGACACGGCGCATACTGCCTACTTACAGGTACATGTTTTAATTAATATATAGTTCTCCAGAGGCACTTTCCACGCGGATTATAACGAAAACCCGCTGAATCAGAGCGTGTCTCTCACACGAACAACAGCGAACTTCTCCCAATACTATGACTGACGCCTCCAGTTAACAGCACGGCAGCACACTACACGTTCGGTGCCGGTGCACTTTCTGAGGGCAGCTCTGTCTTTTACAGGTACTTCACATTAAATGCTGATTTCGCTATTTCTTTCACAATCTTCTCGTTTGACATATATTTTAATAGGGTCCATGTAATTACCTATTTTCTTTAGAGTTTGCCTACATCAAGCCACTCATATGAGAATATATGAGTCCTCGGATACAAGGTTGATGAAATCCTCCGGCCTCGTATTCCCGCTTTTCAGTCACACTAGTGAGTTTCACTTTACTGTTTTAGTATTGGCATAATCCACATATATTACATGTTCACAATTTTCTATAAAATAAACCAGGTGACATTGACCCTGTCCCTTGTTTTAAACCGACAGACTGAGTGAGTCATATCGTGTCGAATTGAATGCAATTTCCTTGCATTTTCTACATTTCTAGGATTCGTCAACTTCAAGCAAAAAGGTAGACATTTTTGACTAGCCTTTTCTAACTATGTGTACTCACATTTAGCTTTGATGCCGCTATTAGAAGCCTGATTAGCTTTCATCAACCTAGAATATGTATGACTAGATTATCAGTCAGACTCAATGAACTACACTTTTTTTATTCACCATTTATTATTACACTTAATGCATCATGATCAAGCTCATCCAGGAACCTAGGAAACTAATGCTATGCCTAAATTGGTGCTCATCGGGTCCCCTTCAACTGCCTTTTAAACGAGGCATATGTGTAAAACACTGACATTTTTAATAACAGTATGATATTGGACATTGCGATGATTGTCTAGAGAATTAATAGTATGTCATATACCAATCACCCAAGTATTCTGTACCTTTGGTAGTTGACCACCACCGCTATTATATGTCCCCCATTATGTATCCTATAATGTTTGTTGGGAATAATTATGATAAAACATACTCATGAGATTTACCCTCTTGTTTTTCCCTCCACTTTTTATCTCTCCACTTGATCTCTCTCTATATCTTGCTTGAATGTGTCCTAGTGCTTTTGGGCTCAAGAAGAAAAGGAAAAGACCTCAAAAAGCGTCAGCCAAGCACCCAGAATTTACGGATTCTTGTCCACTCTTTTCCCTTTTTTGCACTTTATGCCAATATACTTACAATCAATTGCAGTAAAAAAACATGTTTGCTTTGTTTCCCGCAATTAAATACCTATTCTGTTTCTAAAACTGAGACTATCATTGATTCTAATTGAAAAATGTTCATATCTAAAGTTTCATAATGAACTATTGAATGTCTTTTTGACAACATTCCAAAGTCTGAAGGGGCGGGAGGGCTCCCAATCAGGATCCTCTTACTTTCCCTTCTGTGTGCAATATTGGTCTTGTGCCAAGAATATCTTTTTTCCCCCGCACCTTAAAATTCCATAAAACTGAAAAGTAAATGAAGATAATTCTATCTTGAACAACTAGTGTGCACCGTCCACTCAATTTCTCTTTTGAACCCAAAAGAACAGCCTGGCTGTGCTGTTGCTGCATTCTTGCTAAGAATTCTTGCCAGAATCCAGAGATCCGACCCAGTAGAGCAGAGCGGTGACCAGATAGCTGCGAACCAGAACCAACCCGTCAGATCCAGTCCAATCCTGCCGTGCAGTGTCCAGAGTGCCGTGCTGAGTGCAGAACTAGAGCACCTTGAGTCCAGTCCGGTGTGCTAGCTGAATTCCTGTCCAGAAAGTCTCCCTGACCAGATCCCTGACAGGTCCATTCCAAACAGTGGTAATGAGTATCCATAGCATAGGATTGCCTCTAGCCTATGCATTATCCATAAGTCATCCTTTCCAAACCCATCTTCTATTATTATATCCAGAACTGCATTGTAGAAAATATTTTGTCTTACCTGAATCTTTCTCTCATCCCTATAGTCCTTTCGTAATAGTAGTGTTAAAATCATCTTTGCGCTAATATATTTTCTGAAGAAAGGCGAGCGTCTCGGCAGGCTAAACCAACCAGTGATATCCTGGGCTGGTGGCTGCGCTGTCGTGTAGTTGGCATCTTCATAGACTTCCCTGGTGTAAAGAAATCTTGTTTGTTAATTTTAAAGAGCGCATCTTTATTTTGCTATTTTGACTCTTTCTGAAAAAATGACCTCTACGAAAACCTTCATAGCTTCTTCACCGTGTATGCTAGAAACGAAATTTAAGTATCAAATTGAAGCCAACATCCTCAGCCTTCCAATAAACCTAAAACTGCATCCCTTATAGTTATTCCGCAATCGCACTTCCCGCGCGCGGAAAAGTTTCCTGCAAATTTTTCGTTTGGCTCAAATCTCTCATGTGGGAAATAGCTGTTCCTTGCATCCGACCTCAGAATTAAGTGTTCAATCTGCTAGTTACTCAATAATCATTGCTAGTGTTTGTCTGATACTATACAAAGCGGCTCCCACTAGCATTGAAACCATTTTAGTGAATTAATGTTACGCCTCCCACTACCCCACGCACTTACCTGGGTCCACGTAACCCCGTGACCCTCAACCATCCTGTCAGATCACTGCATGGCAGACCCGGCGTTTATCGCCCCTCCCGTTCTTGGCAGCTGAACTGGAGATTGACATCACGCTACAACGCAAAGCGTTGCTCACGGAGACCCGCGCGTCACGGATCACGTGATTGCCCTTCACGCAGCAACGCTCCCGTGTCACGTATCACGTGACCCCTGAACTGCTATAAGAGACTTCCGGAAACAAGGAGCGTTGCTTCACAGCTGTTTTCCTCCTGGATCACGTGACGCTACGCCTTTGGATACTTACGGATTGTCTTTGTGCCTCGACCACGCTTTGTTTCACGGATTGTCTCGCATTACCCTTCTACTACCGAACTTTGGATCTTCAGTTGCCGACCTACGCTTTGCTCCACGGACTGCTACTGCCTCACCCTCCTGCTTCGAACTTTGGTCCTCTTGGGTACTTGACTTCGGCTTCGTCTCTGGATATTCTACGGATCACGTCTGTCTGTTTTGGTAACCTGGCCTCCGGCCTCCGCTCTAGGTGTTTACCTATCCATCCACATTCCTAGCCTCCAGCTACTCCTGCTCCGGGGTTCAGCCTTCCCTCACATCTCTGGGCCTCCTCTTGTACAGATAGGTAAGCAGCACCAACTTACCTGTGTCTTTAGTTGTCCTTCCTATTCTGTGCATAACTGCCTAACCTTTTGCTTTACAGCGTTCAAGGGGTTCTTCCGGCTGTTCTCAAATCGGCTCGACGGATTTCCACCTGTGGCCTCAAAGACCGCACAGGCAGTATTTCTGGTGTTGTCTGTGTGGTACTTGGGGACGGAGGTATTTATACTCTGCACGACCATCAAGTCCATAACAGACTGTGAAGCCTTTGGCCGTTCAGAGTATGAATCCCTCCGCCGGGGACCCAGTGACCGCTCTAATGCAGGCCGTAGCGGCCCTTAGGACCGACATGGCGGCAGCTACGACCGCCATTCACCATCGCTTAGACGCCTTGCAAAGCACACGTCATCCTTTGCCTTTAGACGCCGAATTCGGAGACCCTGCCCCTCCAGTACAACCTGTCCCGGCCCCGGCCTCCGTACCCACACCTGTTTTGCTCCCAACCTCTTTCCCACTTGCCGCTCCAGAACGCTATCAGGGTGACCCGCGGAAGTACCGCACCTTCATAAACCAATGCAAGCTCCACTTCTTGTGCAGACCCCAAGCCTTCCCCGATTCTACCACAAAAGCGGCATTCCTTTTGTCCCACCTATCTGGTGTAGCGGCCACCTGGGCAAACCCAATGCTAGAAAACGACCATCCAGCTTTATATGATTTTGAGCTCCTCATAACGGAAATGGCTAGAGTGTTTGACACCCGCTACAAGGCCCAGTCAAGGGACCTGGAATTACTAGATCTCTCACAGGGAAAGCAAACACTTATCAAGTACATCACCCGTTATAACCAACTCGCCGCTGAAACCTCCTGGCCAGAGGAGAAAAAGGCGATCGTGTTCTACCGTGGGTTATGTAACTCCTTGAAGGACGCTCTATCAGTGGTTCCTGCTCTTCCTTCTGTGTTTACGGATCTTGTAGACCTTGCACTACAGGTGGACGCTCGGAGGTCCGAACGGAAGGCAGAAACCACGTTTTCTGGCCAGTCAACCCCTGTTTCTTCCCCCGCCAGTTCTGAACCCATGCAAATAGGTGGGATCCGAAGCCCAATAACGCAGTCTGAACGGGAACGTCGGAGAAACAACAACGCCTGTTTTTACTGCGGGTTAAATGGACACTACGTAAGGGAATGCCCCCGACGACCAAAGAACAAGGCGCCGGGTTTTCAGAAGGCTCGCCCATGATACAGGGGGCACCGGCGAGCCTATCCACGACCCCCACTGAACCCGCCTTCGGTCCTATCAGACCGGTTGTGGTCCAGGCCCTGTTGAAACCTACCCAGGAGATCGTCCATGCCGTTCAGATCGTGATCGACTCCGGGGCCACGGGTTGTTTTATGGACATCACATTAGCCCATCGTCTCAATTTGCCTTTGATCAAAAAGGAACACCCGGAACCAGTGCAAGCGGTCGATGGCACGTCCTTGGCCTCTGGTCCGATTAAGCACCAAACTGCTCCTTTGGAAGTGGTGATACAGAGCACTCATAAGGAGAGCCTGTCATTTGACCTCATCACCACACCGCAGTTCGGGGTTATTTTGGGTATCCCCTGGTTAAGGCACCACAACCCTTTGATCAATTGGGGAACGGGACAGGTATCTTTCGAGTCAGAAGAATGCCAGCACTTCTGCCTAACAGAACCTGAATCACTCTCCTCTCCCGCCAGGATCCTCGGCGCCTTGGCTTCCTCCAGTATCAGGGAAACAACCACTGACACCACGTCAACTCACACTGTGGGAGCCGTTATGGCAGGTATCCCTGTGGACTACCATGATTATCATATGGTCTTTGACAAAGTCACAGCGGAAGGTCTACCTCCACACAGACCTTATGACTGTCCTATTGACCTACTCCCGGATGCTCCTATACCAAGGGGTAGGATCTACTCGTTATCACAGTCTGAAGAACGGGCTTTGAAAGAATACATCCAGCAAGCCTTGCGTTTGGGTCATATCCGTCCTTCCTGTTCTCCAGCTGCCAGCCCTATTTTTTTTGTCCCAAAAAAGGAAGGTGATCTGCGCCCATGCGTGGACTATAGACGGTTAAACGCTATCACCGTGAAGAACAGGTACCCCATTCCGCTCATCTCCACGCTACTGGACAGGTTGACGAAGGCGTCCCTGTTTACCAAATTGGACCTGAGAGGGGCATACAACCTAATCCGCATGCGGCGTGGAGACGAATGGAAAACGGCATTTTGCTCCAGACAGGGATTATTTGAATACACAGTGATGCCTTTCGGGCTCTGTAATGCACCTGCAACGTTCCAGCGTTTCATCAACGATGTATTCTCGGACATCTTGGATACGTACGTGGTGGTCTATCTGGACGACATTTTGATTTTTTTCATCCTCCCTGAAGGAACATATCGCTCATGTTAGAGAGGTACTCTCCCGTCTCAAAAAGAACGCCCTGTTCGCCAAACCCGAGAAATGTCTGTTTCATACAAGGGAGGTGGAGTTTCTGGGGTTTCACATCACCCCTGGAGGGTTGTCTATGAATGAATCAAAGGTCCGTGCTGTCACGGAATGGCCAGTCCCTGTCAACCTCAAACAGCTCCAGTCTTTTCTCGGCTTTGCTAATTTTTATCGACGTTTCATTGCCGGGTTTTCTTCCATTGTGTCCCCCCTGACTGCGCTAACTAGCCCAATCGTCCCTTTTGTCTGGTCCTCCGTACACCAGGAGGCTTTTGAAGCACTTAAATCCAGATTTGTTTCTGCCCCCGTATTGCAGCACCCTGACCCGGACCTTGCGTTTGTAATAGAGGCTGACGCTTCCTCGTTTGCTCTGGGTGCCATACTGTCACAACCGTGTCCAACCACGGGTAGTTTGCATCCGGTAGCCTATCACTCACGGAAGTTCACTGCAGCCGAGTCACACTATACAGTGACCGAAAAAGAGTTGTTGGCCATCAAGGACGCCCTCCAATCATGGCGTCACCACCTCATGGGGGCGAAACACCAAACCATAGTATACACGGATCACAAGAATCTACAGGATCTGGCCTCTCTTAAATGCGTGAACAGCAGACAAGTGCGTTGGCATTTGTTCTTCGCTGCTTTTGATTTTGTGGTTAAGCACAGGCCAGGTCTTGTTCATGGTAAAACTGTTGCCCCGTTTCGTGGGTCCCTATAATATCACTGGGATTTTGAACCCTGTGGCCTTCCGCCTTGCTGTCCCTCCTTCTTGGCGAGTCCACCCGGTTTTTCATACCTCTCTCCTCAAGCCTTGCCTGGCCCCTACCCGTGTCACTGCTCCACCACCCTCTGTCTCAGTGTCCTCTCCGGATGTTTTCGAGGTCAGTGCTATCTTGGGTTCCCGTTTTCACAGGGGTCGTCTTCAATATCTCGTCGACTGGGTGGGTTACGGTCCCGAGGACCGATCTTGGGTTTCCTCCAATGATGTCCATGCCCCGCTTCTTGTTGCCCGTTTCCACAGGGACTGCCCTGCCTGCCCACGGGGTCGTGGGCCTTTGAGGGGGGACTCTGTTACGCCTCCCACTACCCCACGCACTTACCTGGGTCCACGTAACCCCGTGACCCTCAACCATCCTGTCAGATCACTGCATGGCAGACCCGGCGTTTATCGCCCCTCCCGTTCTTGGCAGCTGAACTGGAGATTGACATCACGCTACAACGCAAAGCGTTGCTCACGGAGACCCGCGCGTCACGGATCACGTGATTGCCCTTCACGCAGCAACGCTCCCGTGTCACGTATCACGTGACCCCTGAACTGCTATAAGAGACTTCCGGAAACAAGGAGCGTTGCTTCACAGCTGTTTTCCTCCTGGATCACGTGACGCTACGCCTTTGGATACTTACGGATTGTCTTTGTGCCTCGACCACGCTTTGTTTCACGGATTGTCTCGCATTACCCTTCTACTACCGAACTTTGGATCTTCAGTTGCCGACCTACGCTTTGCTCCACGGACTGCTACTGCCTCACCCTCCTGCTTCGAACTTTGGTCCTCTTGGGTACTTGACTTCGGCTTCGTCTCTGGATATTCTACGGATCACGTCTGTCTGTTTTGGTAACCTGGCCTCCGGCCTCCGCTCTAGGTGTTTACCTATCCATCCACATTCCTAGCCTCCAGCTACTCCTGCTCCGGGGTTCAGCCTTCCCTCACATCTCTGGGCCTCCTCTTGTACAGATAGGTAAGCAGCACCAACTTACCTGTGTCTTTAGTTGTCCTTCCTATTCTGTGCATAACTGCCTAACCTTTTGCTTTACAGCGTTCAAGGGGTTCTTCCGGCTGTTCTCAAATCGGCTCGACGGATTTCCACCTGTGGCCTCAAAGACCGCACAGGCAGTATTTCTGGTGTTGTCTGTGTGGTACTTGGGGACGGAGGTATTTATACTCTGCACGACCATCAAGTCCATAACAATTAAATCCATTTATCATTCCTGTTTTTCTCTGAGTTTGCTGGGGGGAAATTGGGATAGATACTGTATGTGTTGAGTGTGTATGCCTAAAACCTGTTTTCTCTCCTTCCATCTCTCTATATTGCATATTGGGGGGATTGAGTAGTGTTCAGGGGGAAAGAGTAATCACATTGCATTTTGATTGAACCCACACAAAGTATTATTCTATGCTGCAGTATTTTTCCTATCATTACTTATTCTGATTAAAGAGGTTTATTGTGACATCACCCCATTGGTGATCATTTTATAAATATTAAATAATGTGATCTATATGTATTGTGAAATCCATAAATACATATTTTAACTTTGCAAAACAGCCTGCTTCTTGGTTCAGTGTGACCAGGGGGGGGATTCAAAGAGAGGGACGTGATATAAGGGTACGTCATTCAGAAATAAAAGAATTTATAGACATAAATAAATAATTAAGAGTTCCAGCTATGCATCACACGCTAGGCATTGACTTAGGTGGAGTGCCGGGTTGAAATCACTTACAAGATTGGGGGCTTGTCACAAGATTTCTGGATTAGATGTACCACTTGTGACAGCTTAATACAGTGTGCTAACTGACGGGGTACATAAAACCTGTTGGGCTACCACGCTGTGTTACACTGTGAAAAGCACCCTACAATAGGAACGCACTAAGGAATTGGTCTGTTTTGCAAAAATAAAATAAACTCCTGTAAGTCAGAAAGGAAATTAATATTTCCAGAATGGCGACCTTGGTAGAAATCAATATGGCTAGAGAACACCCACTGCATACATTATTTGTAAGGGGTGAATGGACAGAGCAGGATCAGAATGTGTGGTTGCAGGCAATCACAGAACAGACCTCTGCAACAGGGTTAGACGTATGGCAAGATCAGGGTCCATTACATGTGGCCCTGAGTGAACTGTATATGGCCCCTAAGGTAAAGGAAGAGCAAAGCAAGATTGCCAAAATAGCGGCATATCTGTACCTCCATATTGGAGCAATACAGGACAAATATGCCGAGGGCCAAGATCTGGCAAACAAGCAACTGCAGGCATTAGAAAAAGCCCAAACCGATCTGGACTCTGTATAGCAGAAGCTACAGAGGAGCCAGGAATCAGAAAATGAAAGTAGGCAGTACCTAACCAAAATAAATGAAGACGTGGGTATCCTGCAGCAGGAGAAGGAAGAACAGGATACCAGAATGCTGGCCTTGCAGAAGGAGTACCAAGAAAGTTTGGACTGTCTACTGCAGAGCCAGAAAAAGCTGGAACAGCAAATACATTTTAACAGGGCATGTGCAGAGCAGGTAGTCACACTGACAAACTGCCTAGGCCAAGAAAAAGGGGAGAGTAATAAACTAATTCTCAAAGACCTGGACACCCAGGCAGAATTTGAGGAAGAGCGCCAGAAAGCTGGACGACCTAGCTGCACAGAGGCAGGCTCTTGTTCAGGAAAGGGACACGTTAGGCCAGGAGGTCAGTTACTTAAAAGAGAAGATAGAAGAAAATCACCTGGCCCTTCAGGGACTGGGTGACCTCCAAAAAGACCATGAAAAATTGTTAGAGCACACCAGGAGGGTGGAAGATGCTCTAGCAAGGAAGGACCAGGCCAGTATGGACAGGACTCAGGAGGTAACCCTCCTGCAGCAAAAACTGGCCCAGTACTCTAAAACAACACAATAAGCACAGAATGAAAATGAGGCTCTCTGTGAGAACAATGACAGGCTCCACAGACAGGTAGCAATGCAAGAGAAATTGATAGAAACCAGCAAGGCCTTGTCACGACCCTCGCCCAAAACCCCCTCTGGCAAACCCATTGGCCAGGTGGAGTCAGGACTCGGGCCTCTAGAGCCTGGCATCCTCTTCAAAAGCCCTCATGGAGCCAGTCCTGGCGCCTATGGCGTCAGGCTCATACACCGGTGCTTGGGAACTACTTTATTGTATTGTCAGCCAACATGGAGGCATCCACATAGCTTGGTTCCTAAGAACCAAGCTATGCGGTCTAGTGTTTTGGGTGTGGCAGGCCTGGAACTACTTTCCCTGGTACTACTTTAACTGGGCTATATAAACCACACCCTGACTGCAGAACATGCTTCGTATTACTTTGCAGCTTGCAACGTGACGTGCGCCGTGTCCAGCTATTCCCTCGAACCTCGGAGAAGCAGAACCTGCAAATAGACAAAAGGAACATCATTAGCAGCAGCATCTTACCTGCAGTCTTCATCTTTAAACACTCGCAGCTACTGAGAACAGCTTCCTCGAATCTGCACGCCTCTCGGACAGAACGACCTGAAAGAGGAAGATAGAGGCAACATTAAAGAAAGCTGTAGAGACATTTACAAATTACGAACTGCTCAAAAGCCTTACCTGGCTGGTCGCCTCTCGGCTGGCACCACTCCGGGCATTCCACTCGTGCTGAAGAACACCGCGACCTACAAGGAAGGAAAACACAGGTTAGCAAAGGCAAGACTTCGCAGCACTGCGCATAGCGCTTACTTACCGCATCATAGCGCTCTTAATGCGCCATCATTTACCAGCGGGGCTCAACCAACCCAGTTCGCCGTGCTGAAGCTCTGCATACCTAAGGGAGAAAAAAAGAGACATTTAAACAAAGAAAGGCATGCAGGATAGCAACAAAACTAAAGAACAGCAATAAGACCTACCTGAACAATATCAAACGGGCCGGCGTCAGTGAAGTAACTGGACCGCACTCGCTCATGAAAGACAACGCGCCCCTGCAAAGAAGGCAGGACGGAGAGCACGCCTAATTCTACCACAAGAACCTTCCCCGCAGACCACATCAGGGCAAAGCTGAGAAGCATACCAGCGAGTAACCCAGCTGGGTGGCGTCCCTGTGGATACCAGGTGAGTGTAACAGGCCTTGATAGAGGAATAGAAAGCTCAGGTTCTTGCATGGCAACAGGGAACAGGGGGCGAGAGAGATGAGGTTCACTGGGAAAGGGAAACACCTGAGCATAACCCCAGGAACCTTAGTACCAGTGGCCTTCATCTCTTTCAATCCCTGGACTCTGCCAACTCCATGTCCACTGGCGCACATGAGCCAAGGGCCACGGGGATGGCAGACTTCAATCCAATAAGGAATATGGGGCTCATAGACCGGCACCTCCCAGGAATGGATGGGCAAGCATTGGGGCATGGGTTCCCAAGTGCTGTAAAATTGAGTGAGGAACTCCATGAGAGTAGGCCCACTAAGGGCATCCTGAAAACCTCTGCCCAACTAGGACAGTGGGGGGGTAGTCATCAAATCCTGGGAGCAAGGAGGAATCGGAAGACTCCTCTGAGTGCCCCAGAACACAGGAAACTAGGCCCCCGCATTCTGCCAGCCATTCCCAACTCGCAGAATCTGGGAGAGCCTAGAAGACCAGACGGACACCTCTGGGAGCAGTGCCTCTGAGTCAGAGGAGGAGTGGACCAGGGTTAACCAAACCAAAAAGGCCAATAAGGTAAAAAGGGCCTTGCTCAAGGATCCCCTAAAACAAATCAAAGCGATAAGGAGCGTCATCACGCCCTATCATAAGAACGTGAAATATTCAGTTTGGGAGCACTTAGAGCTCTTTGAACAGATGATGGAAAGTTTTCATTTGAAGGACAGCCAAAGCTGTATTCAATATGTGAAATGGACCTTCTCTCCAGAATACTCCAGCTTCTTTGCGAGGCTGGAGGACCAAAATCATTCTAGATGGTCCACCTATAGGGCGGCCATCTTGAAACATTTTTCTGTACATAGGAACCCTCAGGAGGCTAGCAAGGCAGCCTACAACTTGCAATGTGGGGAAGATCAGGCCCCACAAGAATTTGTTCAAGAATTAAAACGTGCCTTTGCGCAGACCACCAGAAGGATGCGCACTGACAGCAAAGAGTTTGTGAATACTTTCTTCCACGCTCTCCCCAAGTACATCATGGCCCAGCTAGTGAGAGATTTTCACGAGAAAAGATCACTAGACTGGGTCATCGAACAAGCCACGCACATTTATGAGGTGCAAAAGCCTGTGGAAAACAAAAATAATCCAAAAAGCCACAAAACACCCCTGCTGCTAAAGTGGCGGAGGTGAAGGTTGCCTCCATTTTAGATTTAGAGATGGGGGGCCTAAAAACCTGCCTGCACAGAATCAAAGCAACCCCAAACCCAGAAGGCCCTCGGGCCAATCACAAACACGGAGCCAGGCAGGCAATCTCACCAATGGGACCCCTAACTCCCCTGACTACATCAGTCCCCGCTACACAGGGAACAGATCCATCCTGGGTTATTTGTGGACTCCTCCCGCCCAAGGGGAGGGGGGATCAAACCAGACGCCAGCTAACCCAGGGAACTTCCCTCCTCACTTCCCCCAGGAGTGCAGTAATTCCCCAAATACTGGACAGAACTTCTTCCCAAGGTACCCGCAAAACTTTCAACCCCAAAACAATCCATCCTTCTTTCCCCAATTTCCTGAGCCCAGACAACCTAAACCGGGAGAGGGGGGCCAAGGGTGGAGAGGTACCCAAACTTCACTAACTCAGGGTATTTTGGGAGAAGGGATAGCTACCCTTCCCGGGATCAGCCCAGGGGAGAACTGAGAACCCCATATCAGCCTGAGCGGGTGTCACAGCTAGAGCGCCAGGTCCAAAACATGGCACAGGATCTGGGTCGCATGCTGAGGGCTCAACAGAACCCTCAGATGAGCATGCCGGTGCAGAATGCCTCAAACTCAGGACCTGGTGCTCCAGAGCAATGACGGGGGAAGAACCCTGACAACCCACCGGTTCCCAGGGAGGAGGCACAATGGGAAGGGGGGTGTAAAGCCTTGGAGGAAGCTTCCTTACCCACTTAACAAAAGCCCCTGGAAACCCAGGAACCGGAATAAAAATCTCCTGCCGCTGAAAGTCTGCAACCCAAGGAGCAGAGGGGGGGTAGGAGAAATAAAGAGCCCAAACAGACCCATTTTGAGGAGGAGGCACAAATCTTCCAATTTGAAGGAGAGGGATCCTCAGAGGATCCTGGGAAAAGGATATTCTCCTTCAGAGATGGGGGAACTCCCCCCAAAGAAAGATAGATCCCAAAAGATCCAAATCCAGAATGGGTAAATGTGTGGACTGAGCTAGCGCCACTCATCATCCAACCCCAGAATCATCAGCAGGAAAATCCCCTGGTTCAAACCCATCCTGGTGACTGCCTCCAAAAAGGGGGGTGGGGGTCAGACCAGAACCAGAACCAGGGGAACCCAAAACTTCTCCCATATCTAGCTGTCACCTTTTCTTTTCAGATTCCCAAGACTCCCAACAGAATCCTGCCCAAATCTCTTCTCTATCAGTGTCCAAAACTAAGAAACTAACCCACCAGTTGGCCAAAAATGTACATTATCTGTGCCCCCTTGAGGAGAAGGAGGGAAGATTCTATGCCCCGGTCCAGATACAGGGGCAGTGTACAATTCTGGCACTGGTGGACACTGGATCCCAAGGTACCCTTCTGTCAAAGAGAGCCTTTGATAAACTGAATTTGGGAAAGGGGGAGAAATACCAAATTCCTCTCACCCCTCTTCCTGGACAACTTCAGAACTTCAACGGGAAGGAAATTCCCGTCGAGGGGACTGCGGATTTGGACATTGAAATTGGATGACACAAGGTGAAGCATCCGGTCATAGTTGTAAAACCAGAGGGCACCCCTTGTTTACTAGGGAAAGACCTCCTGCGAAGGTTGTGACCCCTAATAGATTATGTAAACAAGTTCCTCTGGACCCAGACTAACCGACCAATAAAATTAAAACAGAGTGTCAACCATGTTAGTTTAAACGGCACCTGCCACATGGTTGAGCAAAAATCTGACCAAGTAGAATTTCACTTCCAGAATAACCAAATCCAAGACGTTACAGTAATAGCAGTAGGACAACAAACTCGTGATGGGGGGTCCTCTCTATTTCTGAAAATCAACCTTCCTTCCAGTCTAAGGTGGCATTCCACACTGGAAGGAAACACTCTGAAATTCTTTACTAAGTCACAATCAGAAAATCCCTCTCCCATAGTCCAGAAAATGAAAAATCAGCTCAAAGCCTGGCTGATATTCAGCAACTTGGAGAGCAGTTGTTCATCCCTATTCAGTTAAATGAAGGGAAGGACTCTGTTCTCGCCCGAGTGTGTGTGAACAACGGTAAGAGCTTCATCAGCAAAGCCATGTTCCGCAAACTCCCAAAAGATCCAGCCATTCCCACATTTAAACTGATAGACAAATGGGAAATGGATCTGGAAACACCCAATTCCAAACATCTCCTGCCTAGCAGGTGTATGCTCAAAATTTCCATAGGCAACAAGAGCATAGTCCATAATTGTTGGGTCGTGCGAGATGTCCCTGCCGCATTTTACTTAGGCAGTGACATTCTCAATCGCTTTGCCATTAGTTTGGACCTAATAAACTTCAAAGCTTGGTCCCGATTAGCGGGTAATACCATGGGCTTTGATGACCCAGAGAAAGCATTTAGGTCAGCTCAACTGCTGACATATGCAGTTGAAATTCAGATTGGAGAGGAAGTCACTATCCCAGAAAGGACCCGACAATTCTCACTGGAAGTGAAAGTTAAAAGAGGACAGAAATTGAAAAACCCTGACGCCTATATTCATCTTAATGCTCATTTCCAACAGCAAGGGTTGTGGGTAAACCCAACACCACTAGTCAACAGAGAACATGACACCATTCCAATAGAGGTGAATAACAGCGACTTAAAGAGTATCACTCTAGCCGCAGGCACCATTATTGGAATGGCGGTTGATGACCGTCATTTTTCCATAGATCTAGATAATGAACTGTTAGGACCAATCCCCAAGGACTGTTTTGACAGTGATAGTGATGACAGCACAACACCAGACAGGATCTTTACCCGGAATGGAGGGAACTTCTTGGTGTACACTTCCTGCCCTTATGGTAAGGAAGATGTGACCTGTGACTTCAGGAGGGATGAGGTGATTTTCCAAGTCCACGAGGACTGCCTTCCCCACCTGAAGCCACCAGTCCAAATCAGCACTCTGACCAGGGACTTCTCCACCCAGCTGGAGGAGGCCGCTGAGATAGCAAAACCGGAAGTCTTTCCAAGCTTCAGGCAGATGGTTGAAGAGAGAGTCAACCTAGCCGATGCCTGTGAGACTCTGGAGCAGAAGCAACAATTGAAACAAGTTTTCTTAGATTTTCAAGATCTCTTTGCGGTGGACTCATATGTCATGATGCCTGCCTCCAAGGAGCCAAACCAGGCCCGGCACCCTCAGAGACAGACACCATGCATTCAAGGGAAGTCCCAGCAGCCCCAGATGGGGGCCCTTTGGACTCAGTCCTGGCGCCGTTGGCATCAGGCTCATAGGGGACATCAGTCCTGGCGCCATCGGCGCCAGGCTCATACAGAAGTAGGTTGGGAGTAGTGCTTGGTGTAAACTTACCTGTGCAGACCATGCTGCAACTTCCAAGACTGGAAGGAACTATTTTTCTAGGGACTACTTGATCTCTAGGGTGTGACCGGTGGAGGAATACATATTTCTGGGGGAAGAATACATACCTGGAACTACTTGAAAGGCTATTTAAGCCACACCCAAGCAGCAGACCACGCTTCGCGTTGGTCTGCACTCAGCAGCTGGACGCTCACCGTGCCTGCTCCGGCCTTGGTCCTCCATCACGCCTGCCAGCATCCTGGAAACACCTAAAGAAGAAAAGGGAAGAGAACAGGTGAAAACAAGAACCTTACCTGATACATCTGCACTCCGGATTCTGCACGCCGACGATCCTGCAAAGAAGGCAAACATTTTAAACGCGCATCGCGTCGCGCGCAGCACGCTGCATTTCACTCACCTGCACGTGGCGTTTTCGAGTCATGCGACGTCCATCCGGAGCTTCCACCGCCATCCAGCACCTATTGGAAGGAAGGAGAAAGAGAGGTGAGAAGGGAAACACGAATCTAAGTAGAACTTACCTGTGGTTCAATTCCCTCTCCGCCTTCGGGTTGTGCCATACCTTCGGCATCTCAGCACCCCGGCCCCTAAGGGGAAAAGAAACAGACATTGTATTAGTGAGTGCATGTGAGAACATTAGCAATACGCTCACTCAAGACTTACCTATTTGCAAGAGAGACATAGCAGCTCTTTTCGGGTCGGCGCCTTACCTCCGGCATTGCCGTACCCCGGCCCCTATGGGGAAAAAGACATTGGACATTAAAGGAGATACTTAAAACTGCAAAGGAATCTCTCATCGGAATTCTTACCAGAATTTGGCTTCATCCAAATCGCCTGCAGCCCGGAATCTTCTCCAGCACCTGCGAAAGAAAAGAACAGATGAGTGAATATAAACCCACACTTGCCATAAACATTTGCGGTACGACGGGAATGGACAAACTAGTTTAAACTCATCAATCCAGTGAAGTAACTGGAATCACAACGCGCCCCTGCATCAGAAGCAGGATGGAGAGCTTGTCATTTTGGTCCCTAAGGTGAGTCTTCGCAGGGAATCCCAAAAGGGTTTCACGGAGGGAGAGAAGGGAAGTGGGAGATCGGAACATCACCCGCAGACTATTAACCCTTCCTTTTCACACACAGTGGGATATTCCTCCGAGCCAGAAAAGCCAGGTTGAGGAATCCAGTCCAGTCCATCTTCTGGGTCTTACGCATCTCTGCAGACGAGGTCACAGCAGTCCCAGCCACGCCCGCGCTTCCGTGCGAGCCAGGTGAGCGTTACATCATATGACTGTGGTCGCACCGACATCCACACAACAATTCCCACCGACCATTGCATGACTCCAGTGTTTGTTAAGCAATATCGCTTGCCTCTCGCATCAATGGAGTCCCTTACTGAAATAATTAAGAACCTTGAGTCCTGTGGGATAATCTGACCAGTCCACAGCACCTTCAATAATCCGGTGCTGGGGATTTTGAAGCCAAACGGCCAGTGGAGACTCTGCGCCGATCCAAGGGGGCTCAACAAACGGGTCCATACTTCCTGATGGCCTCTTCCCTACATAGACCAAGGGCTGGCCCAGATCCAGGGGTCTGAGATATTCACTGCAATAGACCTGACCAATGGGTACTGGACTGTACCTGTCAGTAGGGAGGACCAATACAAGCTGGCTTTCACTGTTGGGGGGCAGCAGTACACAGTGACGGGACTGCCTTCGGATACATCAAATCCAGCAATGAATTTAACATTTTTCTACATAAGGCCATGCCCGACCTGGGTGAAAGGGGTAACCTGGCTTATTTAGATGATGATCTAGTCAAAAGCTCAACTGTGGAGGAACACATAGTGGAGATCTGTTATGTTCTGACACAGTTGAGGGCTGCCGAAGCAAAACTTTCCTTTCAAAAGGCACAGTGGTGTAGAACCCGTGTCAACTTCTTGGGGCATGAGATTACTCCTCAGGTTCTCTGTCCCCAGGAAAAGAAAGTAGAAGCACTCCAGAAATTAAATGATCCCACAAGATCCTGCGGGAACTAAGGAGCATCCTTGGACTGACTAATTACAGTAGAAAGTTCATTGAGGACTACGCAGAAATCACAAGACCCCTGATCCATCTTTTGAAGGGGGGGGTCAAGTGGGAGTGTGGTCCAGAACAAGCCGAGGCAGTAAGATAACTCAAAAGAAGCCTCTCACAAGCGCCTTGCCTGGCTTACCCTTTCAAAAACAAGGAGATCTTCTTGGAGATAGGGTTCTCTAATACATGCTTGACTCAGTATTATACCAAAAGCATGACAAGGTCAATAAAGTAATCTCCTATACGAGTAAAACTTTATCCTCTGTGGAGGAAAAATTCAACGATTGTGAGAAGGCACTCCTGGCAACGGTGTGGGCATTGAAGAATTACTGCCCGTTTATCCAGGGGGAACACATCATAGTGGAGACTCCACACCAGCCTCTGCAAAATCTCCAAAGTGACCGAATCCGGGCCGGAAATGTGAGTAATTCCCGAATTACTTCCTGGATTTTGTCAATGCAAGGCTTTCCTGTGGAGGTCAGACATGGCCAAAACAGGAAGAGTCCCCTTGCGCAAGGTCTGGCTGACTTGCATGATTGTGCCAGAGAAAACTGTCTCGAGGACAAAAGTCTTAAAATCAAGGACAACATGGAGGCATACCTTAATTCCCCCCACAAAGTCTTTGAAGAATATAAGTGTGGGGGAATGCCTACTGTCCATGTGGATGGATGCTCCTACCATGTTGACAACAACGGGGAAAAAGAACTTATGGCCGTCGTAGGGAATGCATGGGTGAATGAGGCCCCAGAACCCTCTGCTGGGTACAAGATTGGTCCCTGAAGCAGTCAAGTGGCAGAGTTGATGGCTGTGCATCAAACCATCCTCACTGCTGTCCAACACCAACTCCACAAACTGGTCATAATCACTGATTTGGATTATGTACAGAACGGGTTTGTGGAGCACCTGGTTATCTGGAAAACCAGAGGCAAGCTATGTGCTAATAATAAACCATTGAAACATGGAAAATGTATTCAAAATATTGATGATCTGGTCACCTCGAATGGGATGACCATCTACTGGTAAAAGATCAAGGGTCATTCCAAAGTAGAGGGACCAGACAAACTGGAAATGACCTAGCTGATCAGCTGGCCAAAACCTGAGCCATCCAAGGGGATCTACTTGGGATCAAGTCCCTGTTGGGGGAAATCCAGGTCACTGCTACCTCTAGGTCCCAGACAAATGTTCACAATGAACTCTCAACTGCACAATGGAGTAAGGAGACCCCAGATGCTGATTTGATTACGGCTCAAAAAGGGGATCCAATAATTGGTAAGTTTTATCAACACATTGAGGATCCTGAGAACTTTCCCCTGACGGATACCGATTACATTGGGAAAGAGGACCTCAGAGTGTTCATGAAATGTCCAAAAATGTTCCAAATCCAAGACTGTTTGTTGGTAAGGAGATCCCTGGCTGGCCATGATCAGTGCCTGGTCCCTACCTCATTCCGAAGCCTGATGCTAAGTCACGCCCATGACGCGGCCACAGCCGTTCATGGGGGTTTCACACAACACTTGAAATCTTAAGAGTGGTTGCATACTGGCCACACATGGTGCAGGACCTCGACCAATACTTGAAGGGCTGTCTTGTGTGTGCACAATTTCAGCCAACATCCCTCACACACCGTGCGCCTCTCCAAAAGAGGGGGAGGACACTGCCATGGTCAGATATACAAGTCGATTTTTTCGGGCCTTTTATTCGCTCCTCTGGGGGGAACAAGGTCATGTTGACCGTGACATGCTTGTTCACTAAATGGGTGGGATGTCTCTCGGCCCCAAATTGCAAGGCAGAAACAGCAGATGCCCTGATGATCAACCACATCTTCTTGCGTTTTGACCAAAGGATCGAGTCAGACCGAGTTAGCCACTTCACTAGCGAAGTAATGACAAAGATGTGGGAGATACTTGGGGTCAAAAGGATATTAAACATTGCCTACCGGCAAGCCTCTAGTGGTGCAGTGGGAGATACAACAAGACAATTGTGAGCATATTAAAAAAGTTTGTGGCAGATTCTGGGCCAAGTTGGGATATTCAATTACCTCTTGTCCTGATGGCCATCAGATCTACCCTTTCATCTGCAATTAAAATGTCACCGTTTGAGCTGATGACTGGACGCAGGATGGTGCTTCCCCAGTATCTGCTCTACAGAACCCAAGAGTAGACATTGATCAATGCCTCCACAATTCATGAGTACGTTGAAAATCTGAGAAAACACCTTTAACACGCTTTTGCCTATGCTCAGCGAAATCTAGAGAGATCTGCAGACAGGATGAAGACCCACTATGTCTTAAAGCCGACTAGAAAAGAATACCATGTAGGAGACAGGGTCTACTTATACAATTTCCAAAGGACCAGGCCAAACAGCGCATATTTTTGCCTAGCTGGAGGGGTCCTTTTGAAATTGTAGACAAAATCTCACCAGTCGCCTTCAAAATCCGTATCCCCAAAGGCAGTTTGACAGAGGGGAAGATAAGTGGGTCCATATCAACCAACTGAAGTGTTGCCATCATAGGCACACTCTGCAGCAACTAGAGGATTCACCTGGAACCCCAGAGGGGGTCACTCCAGCTCCCTGAAATCCCGACTAGAAAAATTATTCCATCTATATAAGCAATAAATTGCAAATAGAGAAAATTGTCCTCATATGTTAAAATGCATGTGTCTGCCCCAATACATAAATAGTGGTGGGGAAATGTCTACAAATAAGCTTTTGCTTTGTCATCCTAGAATTGGAAACCAGGGAGACTAAAACCAAGGAGGACCACCCAGGGACCGGAAGGAAAGATCCAAGGGGCCCGGGGTATCGCTCCATACTCTCATCAGGAATCGGCGAGGAGAACCAGTTGATCCACCACTGATGGGAGAAGCTGACGAATTTAGACATTTGGACCAGAAAGACAAGAAACCGATAATCCCAATCTCGCGACTTCCCCTTGACGGACGGTCAAAGCCAAATCACAAGGGGGGGTTTGTGGGATGTATTGACCCACTGGGCTCTGCCCTGCGACATCACTGTGTGCTGGTGGCACCAGAACCAGCAAAATG
This sequence comes from Ambystoma mexicanum, assembly GCF_040938575.1. NCBI lineage: Eukaryota > Metazoa > Chordata > Amphibia > Caudata > Ambystomatidae > Ambystoma > Ambystoma mexicanum. The sequence continues at coordinate 72,707,313 of NC_090938.1, forward strand.
GGCGCAAAAAGCCCTGTGCACGCTAAACCCATGAAAATTGCACTGTGAAACCAGAACGTTGGCTGCCAAACTACTTTGCCTGTGTCAGTAGTGGAACAGGAGACCACACTGCTAAAACCTGTCATTGGGCTCCCCACAGAGTGAAAATGGGAATTACATGAAAGGCAGTGTTTTATTGCGAGGAAACCCAAAGGTGCTCTGAAATCCTTTTTTCCTTGGTTGCTGAAATTACAAAATAATGATTCCAAGCCTCAGAAAATATCCAACATCCTTGCTGGGTGTTACCCGTCACCTTATTCAACGAATCCACATAAGCACACAATGTCCGGAAAAGCAGATTCCATCATAGGAATATCCACATTAAAAAGTGTGTTTGTCTGTAAAAATCTGTCAGAATATGGGCGCAGTACCGCTGGCCCCCTGGGTGACAGTTGTCAGTCAGTTACATTGGAAGCTTAACTTGTGCCAGTAAAATCAAATGGTTGAAATTATGTGACTTGCTATCAAAAACAATATAGGCTGCAACTATTTAATCTCTATGTTTAAAAAGACTGGAATTAAAGATCTGTTTGCCTGTTTTGAAAATGTAAGTTTATTTTATCAAAGACAAATTTAAACAAATTGAGTTTTGAAGTAAACTGATACAAGCCAAATAACTTCAAAGCAAATTCCACAGCGTGCCTCAAACAAAAGGCACCTTCCTTCTGCTCTCTGCCCCAGGAACTCCCATTCAGGTGTTAATGGAGAGAGGAGGGGATTTTTGGCCTGTTGCACTGGGGAGAGACAAAGGGCTTCCTGGATTGAAAAGAATATGCAGATGCGAGTGTCAAGAGAAACTCTTGCCAGAGGAAAGAGGTGGGGATTGCTCTTGACACACCAAAACTTTTAGGGTGGGACAGGCAGTGTTGTATATTCTGAAAACACAAGAAAGTATATTTTTGAAAAGGACTGACACAGAACTGTGCGAAATTGTAAAAATTGTAAAATGACAGTATTGTTAATATGAAAATTCTGGTCATGTTTTAAAAGTACTCAGAACTCTGTGCTATGTTCAGGGACAAGACTAAAGAAGTTGTGGTTTTGTAGCAATTGTGATGATGCAGAAACAAGAAACTTCGTATGATTATGCCCAGATATCATGCGCACATATGTGTAAAAATGTGGACAGATCTGACATTGGGTAGCAAACCAAAAGTGCGAAAAATGGCCAAATCTAGACCCAAGCTCTCACCGAGACGGGGCACGGATGAATACTTGCTCCTCCAAATCTGTGATACAAGTATGCTGTTGCTAGCAAATTTGGAAAATTGTAAATATGTCTTGTATGAAAAATAGATTTCATGGGCAGAAAAAAAGGGGAGGTTCTCCCTGGATCATAAAATATAGCGTCATCATGACACTCTGTTTTCTTCTCAAATCCGGGGAGAGGAAATATCCTAACCAATAGAATCCCTAGGGGTGTGCCTAGTATAATTCAGCATACTCACCCCTTTAGGAAATACATAAATAGAGACAGCTTAGGACATAGGAGGACACACAAATTCACCCACCAACCGATTGCTGGTGAAGCACTTTGCAAGAGAAATCCATATCTAAGGCTCCAGACTCCAGAACTTTGAAAGCAGAAAGGCCCATTTCCAAAGGTGAACCCTTCCCAGCTTGGCCTTTAAAAATCCTGAAACCAGATTTGACCCCAGACCTCTAAGGGGAACCCAAAAGAACAGCCTGGCTGTGCTGTTGCTGCGTTTTTGCTAAGAATTCTTGCCAGAATCCAGAGATCCGATCCAGTAGAGCAGAGCGGTGACCAGATAGCTGTAAACCAGAACCAACCCGTCAGATCCAGTCCAATTCCACCGTGCAGTGTCCAGAGTGCCGTGCTGAGTGCAGAACTAGAGCGCCTTGAATCCAGTCCGGTGTGCTAGCTGAATTCCTGTCCAGAAAGTCTGCCTGACCAGATGCCTGACTGGCCCATTCCAAACAGTGGTAGTGAGTATCCATAGCATAGGATTGCCTCTAGCATATGCATTATCCATAAGTCATCCTTTCCAAACCCATCCTCTATTACATCCAGAACTGCATTGTAGAAAATCTTTTGTCTTACCTGAATCTTTCTCTCATCCCTATAGTCCTTTGGTAATAGTAGTGTTAAAATTATGTTTGCGCTAATAGTCTTCTCTAATGTAAAGAAATCTTGTTTGTTAATTTTAAAAAGCACATCTTTATTTTGCTATTTTGACTCTTTCTGAAAAAAACGACCTCTACGAAAACCTTCATAACCTCTTCACCGTGTATGCTAGAAACAAAATTTAAGTGTCAAATTAAAGCTAACATCCTCAGCTTTCCAATAAACCCAAAAACATGTGAGAAATAGCTGTTCCTTGCATCCAACCTCAGAATTAAGTGTTCAATCTGCTAGTTACTCAATAATCATTGCTAGTGTTTGTCTGATACTATGCACAGCGGCTCCCACTAGTAGTGAAACCATTTTAGTGAATTATATCAATTTTCAGTGTTTTTCCCATCCATTCAAAGCCACTTTCAAAACCATTTTGACAAGTTGCAATCATTCCTGTTTTTCTCTGAGTTTGCTGGGGGGAAATTGGAATTGATACTGTATTTGTTGAGTGTGTATTCCTGAAACCTGTTTTCTCTCCTTCCATCTCTCTATATTGCATATTGGGGGATTGAGTAGTGTGCAGGGGGAAAGAGTAATCACATTGCATTTTGATTGAACCCACACAAAGTATTATTCTATGCTTCGTTATTTTTCCTATCATTACTCATTCTTATTAAAGAGGTTTATTGTGACATCACCCCATTGGTGATCATTGTATAAATATTAAATAGTGTGATCTATATATATTGTGAAATCCATAAATAGATATTTTAACTTTGCAAAACAGCCTGCTTCCTGGTTCAGTGTGACCGTGGGGGATTCATAGAGAGGGGCGTGATATAAGGGTACATCATTCAGAAATAAAAGAACTTATAGACATAAATAAATAAGTAAGGGATCCAGCTCTGTATCACACGCTAATGCACCGACTTAGGTGGAGTGCCGGGTTGAAATCACTTACACCCTCTTATTTAGACACAGCACCACTAAGACTGTCATATTTTCATTTGATGGTCGACCTCTGTCCCATCTTAGATTTAGGTTTAAATTAGGTGCTTTTTCCAACCTGCAAACAACTTTCATTGTTCAATAAACACCCTTGAACTGTGATCACTTGTGTCTGTCTTACTTGTTGTCACCATGAGTTCCTCACACTGCACTGTCGGCATCAGTTCTTACCCGAGTTGGAAGAGTCAATGGGGTACTCATACAACGTCCAGTCACCAATTCATGAGGAGTTAGTTGTGATCTGAACTAGGTTGGTTTCGCAGGGAATACAACACAAGTTTCACGGTTCGTCCCTGGTGTGTGTGGGATTGCTGGAGGACGTACTGAAGCAGGCCATCACGTCTTCTTCAGAACATGGTTGGACGGTCTAGTCTTCCTGGATGATTGCCGTCACGCTATATCTGCCACCGGAAGTTGCAACCGGTGCATTGCAACTCTATTGCATTCTACACTACGTTGATTGCTGAACGGTTTCCCTGTTCGTCTTCCTCATTTATCCCGCTGCACACTCCGCAATTTTGTCCTTTTTTGCCCCAGCCCAGCGTGGCGCTTCCCCTTCCTGCTTCTTCCAGGCTCCTCGCGGCTGCGTCTTTGCATTGCGTCTGCTCCTGCTAACGATGGATTCTATTCGGAGCACATCACCACTCCTGCTTGTGCTGGGTGCTGTGCTGTGCTGATAATACAGCTCTCCAACAACAGATTCAACAAAGGGGTGATCATAGAGGTGATCTATCTCTGTTTACTTTACCTTGTGGCAAGTTTAATGTTCTGGGTAACCATCCTGTGTAGCGCCAGCTCCTGCTCGTGCAGTTTCCTCTGTTTCATACCCGAAACTCAGTCCTTGTGCCACTATTACTTTATACCTCATGGACAAGACTTGCTATTCTACTACCACAAGTGCATGCTGGACATTGTAGTCAAGACTGGCCTTCACTGAAAGAAGACATCATTCATCATTCCGACTATACATCCTACACTACAATCATCCCCAGGGTTTTTTAGCTATTGCTTTTCCCTGGTTTGGGGTTTTCTCCCCAGAGACCCCGCTGCCGGGCAGATTACTCCTTTGACAAAGTGGCCTCCGGCGGAGCCTGTCCCTATCTCTTCAAGAAAGGAATGACAGCAAAGAAGAAGATAACCAGTACTTGGAGAGAAAGCAGAGTGGAAACTTCCTCTGAAGAACCATCAGCGGACAACACAGATGCTTCAGGTGAGGAGTGGGCTAGTAATAAGGGTATAGCGCCTGGTGTCAATATGTCAGAGTCTGAGAGGAAGGGGCAGACAATGCAGCCACCCCTTTTTTAAAGTGATCTTAATTTTAGCCATTCTCTCTTTAAGAAGTGTGTTCAGTCTCTCACAGATACCATTGGCCTATGGATGATACGCAGATGGAAAGGTGTGTTTAATACCTACTAGAAGTGCTATTTGTTCAAAAAGCCCATTTACAAAGTGTGGTCCATTGTCAGACCACATGATGTCGCACACCCCCCACCTGGGGAACATCTCGCGTACCAGGAACATGGAATGGCAAGAGGCATCAGGGTGTGTGCATGGACCTGCCTCGATCCATCTAGAAAAAGGACATACTACGACCAACATATATCTATAACCATTTCATATGTGTAGCATATCTACATAATCTATATGTAGATGCTGAAATGGGCCATTGGTTTTAGGGATTGCTCCTCTTAATGTTCGCAAAGTGTGCCCTGCGGTAAACTTCTGGCGCACTATGCAATTCACAAGGAACTGTGCTACATGTTCCAAGAGATTGAGTGATAACCACTCTTCTCCAATTGTTGCAGCTAGACTCTCTCGATTTGTGTGTGCTGGGTAGTGAAGCTGCTCCAGTGCTACTCTCAATAATGCTAGAGGCATAACTTGCTTTCCTGTGCTATCTTGCCTCCAAATTGCCTTAGTGCGGGATGAAGAACACCCGTGCTTCCTCCATAAATCCTGTTCTTTTTGTGGCGCTCAACCTTGTATTTGAATTAACTGAACAATAGACAACATGTTAAAGCCCTCCTTTCCAACATGCATCATACTGTCATTTGTTTAACATCTTCTTTCTCTAAACTGAATATGGATGGATAATAGCCATACCCGTTCATGTATTGCTTCCAGGCAACATCCCTTTAGCACCCCCAGAATGCTTCTCTGGGGATCCCAACAAACTTGGAGCGTTCATGAATCAATGCCGGCTACATTTTATATGCAAACCAGACACCTTTCTGAACGACCAAGCTAAAGTAGCCTTTGTCCTCTCCTATTTAGGAGGGCACGCAGCGGACTGGTCTGTCCCGTTAGTGCTTAGGGACGACCCTTTACTGAGAAATTACCCAGGTTTTTTAGCGTGAACTGGAAAAACTATTTGCCCATCGGACTCGAGGAGGCCCTGGATGATGAGCTACTCTCTCTGCGGTAGGTTGGGCGAGATCTTATCTCATATGTCGCCACATTCAATCGCTTAATAGCTGAATCAGGTTGGCCAGAGGAGAAACAAATAACGTTATTTTATCGAGGACTGAGAGGAGAATTAAAAGATATCTTGGCGCAAGTAGTTAATCCTCCCGAAGATTGCAGTGAATACATTGACCTAACTATGCAACTAGACCACCGGTTACAGGATCGCAAGGCCGACCGAACCAGATCAGAGCATAGACCAGTGTATGTCCGACCAAAGGGAGCGTCCCATCCACAGGCCTCAGAAATACACTCAGAGCCCATGCAATTGGGTGTTCTCAGGGGACCACTCACCAAGGCGGAGAAAGAACGGAGGCGTCAGGAAAAACTTTGCTTATTTTGCGGCCAATCTGGTCACTTCCTCCGGAACTGCATGATTAAACCCCCACGGAAGACAATGGAGGTACTAGATAACACAGAGGAAGCCAGGAACGGAGCACTCAGATCTCACATTTCAGTATGCCTGTGGTTTTGGTAGACCCTTCACAGCCCACCCGAATGCATGCCCTCAAGGCTTTCATAGACAGTGGGGCTATTGGGAACTACCTGGACACAATCACTGCAAAGACCTTGGTATTAGCATTCCACCGTAAGGACACCGCAGAAAGTGTGATAACTGTGGATGGCTGTCATATATTAATAAATGAGACAAGTTATATGCATATCCAATCAATCAATTGGCAGGTTATCCCAAGGACTCACCGTTACCTCTTCCTCCGACAGACCCCCTTTCGGTAGTGGAAAGCTCTTCTTGTTCCAAATGGAGAGAAGATAATGAAAGCCTCCCAAGTACCTCTTCCCCCTCCCGGATAAACCAGGTAGAAGAAGAAGTCCCAGGGAAACCCTCTGGGGAAGAAAACCCTGTTCCGAAGGTAGCGGTGTGTTGTCCTCCGTTGCAGTCGGGGATTTCGGCGAAGTCAGGAGGGCGTTCGTCTTTGAGAAGAAGAAAGAGACTGGTAAGTATCAGAGTGTAACTGAGGGATAGAATGTAAGGTAAGAGGAATGTGGATTACCCTTAAACCGGAACAATAGGGGGAAGATGGTGGTAGTCAGAATCTTCCGAAAACCTCTGAGAAGCAATCGAGGCGGAGCTAAGATCTGTTTTGATGGTGCAGAGTCTTGCCAGTGTGTTCGAAATGCCGGTGCGTGATGTGCCTGTTACTAAGCGAAGAAGAGGATAATAGTAAGTTGTGAATGTTAGAAAAAGCGGGATTGGAGGTAATTGGTTATACGGGATTGGGATGAGGCTTACCACGGTCCAGAATGGGACCGGATGGCAAACTTGGTTGATGAAGAGGAGGAGACCGCGAACTCGGAAAACAAAGAGGTAGTTGGAGAGACACTAGAATTTGAAAACAGGAAGTTTAGAAGCTGAAGACAGTATTTCGCAAGTCAAATTCTAAGACCTAGGAACGAACTTACGTAGCGTTGTTAATGAGGAGTAGCAACGCAACGCCGTGTTGATCTCCGGGACTGATATACCCACCCTCGGGTAGGGAGGCAGTACTTCCGGGAAATCAAGGTGTGCTGAGGCTAGACTCGCAACTCCAGTTACGGCGGCCATCTTGGTAGTAGAAATGGCTGACACCCGCCGTCCTATGGTCCATCGATGCCACAAAGCCCAGCGTCTCCGAAGGGGCGTGACAGTATGCCCCCTCAAATGCCCCGGGCCTCCCGGTTTGGACGGATGGGACAAAAAGAACCGGCGGACCAAAGTAGGAGCATGAACCGCCGATGCCGGTTCCCAAGAGGGATCTGCCGGAGAATAACCCTTCCAGTCAATCAAGAACTGTAGATGACCCCGGAAAATGCGTGAATCGCAAATTCCCGCTCTTCATACTCGGGACCTGTCGGGGTGATGACAGGAGAGGGTAATCCTTTCCGTGCACGGGAGAAACGATCAGCCACGTCTTTCTTCAACTGCGAGACATGAAAAACAGGATGAATCCTGGACCAGGATGAAGGGAGATTGAGCTTGAAAGCTGATGACCCTATACGCTTCAAAACGCAAAAAGGGCCGAAATATTTCGGGGACAATTTGGATGGTACCAGATGACGAGGCAGAAATCGAGATGCCAACCAAACCAAGTCTCCTGGTACCAACCGCGGAGCTGGAGTGCGATGTCTGTCAGCAGAGCGTTTGACCCGGATCTGGGCCTCCCGAAGAGAGGTCTTGGCTGTTCGATGTCCCATCTGGATGGCATCAATGAGAAGATCCACATCGGGAAATTTTGAAGTGGAGACCGGACCGCTGGGAAAACACTGAGGATGGTATCCGTAGGAGCAAAAAAAAGGGCTGAATCCCAAGGCTGAATGTCGAGAGTTATTATACGCGAATTCAGCCAAAGGCAACAAGGAACACCAGTTATCTTGTGAGGAGGAGATGTAACAACGCAAATATCCCTCAAGGGTCTGATTTAGGCGTTCCGTCTGACCATTTGTCTGCGGATGGAAACCTGAACTCAATGCCCGGGAGATATGCAAACCCTTGCAGACTTGCTGCCAATAGCGAGATGTATATTGTGAACCTCGATCAGAAACAATGGTCTCAGGTAATCCGTGAAGGGAAAAAATCCGTGAAAGAAAAACTCTTGCCATCTGAGCTGCGGTGGGAATCCGCGGAAGTGGAACGAAATGTGCCAATTTTGTGAAGTAATCGATTGTGACCATGATTACTGTACAACCGTCTGATGGTGGCAAATCAACTATGAAATCAGTGGAAATCATTTGCCAAGGACGGTCCGGGATCGGCATTACTGAGAGGAGTCCTGAAGGGGCGTTTCGAGGGCATTTTGACTGCAAACAGATAGCACAAGCGGACACGTAGTCTATGATGTCTTGAGTCATTTCCGGCCACCAGAAGTTACGTTGGATCAACTCTTTAGTATTGGCCACACCTCGGTGACCCGCTAGGTATGAGTCATGACAGAGATTTAGAACTGTCTTTTGTAGTTCACTCGAAGGGAGGAAGAGCTTCTTGTCCTTATAAGCACATCCTTGGACCATGTTGAGTTTCCAGGTCGCCAGAAACTGTGGATTCAACTGAATAAATTGCAAAGTGGAGTTAGCCACGTTCTGTAAAAACGTGGTAACTACCTGCACGAATGTGGCTCTGGGAAACAGAGGTTCCGATCGAAAAGGCGTAGAAGAGGTATAATCCTTTCTGGACAATGCATCAGCCTTGAGATTGACTCTTCCGGGAATGAAGGTGAAAACAATCTCATACGGTGAAAAGAAGTGTGCCCAACGTGCCTGCCTGCTATTTCGGGTCTGAGCATACTGTAGGACGCGTAAATTACTGTGATCAGTCCTGACCTCAACTGGGTGTCTTGCCCCCAGGAGAAGATGTCTCCACTCTTCGAATGCCTTTTTTATAGCTAATAGTTCTTTTTCTAGCACTGAATAATTGATTTCAGAGGGAGACAGTGTTTTAGAAAGATAGGCTATAGGACATTCTATTCCTTGATCATTTTCTTGAAGCAGAACGGCCCCAAGGGCCTGATGAGACGCATCCGATTCCACAATGAACTTCTTGGTTTGATCTGGAGTAATCAGTATGGGTCCTGTGAGAAAATGTTTCTTCAGGTTCTCAAAGGCAATTTGTGCCTCCCCGGACCAAAGGAATTTTACATTCTTTTTAAGAAGTGTCGTCAGCGGAAGTATCTCTTGCGAATAGTGTGGGATGAAACGTCTGTAGAAATTGGAAAACCCCAGAAATCTCTGCAGATCCTTAATGCAGAGTGGTATAGGCCAATCTGTAATAGCTGATACTTTTTTAGGGTCCATGGATACCCCTTTTGCAGAGATTATGTACCCTAGGTAGGCAACCTGGTTTCTGTGAAACTCACATTTCTCTAGTTTACAATAAAGGTGGTTGTTGAATAGTCTCCGTAATACTTCTTTCACGTGCTGACAGTGTTCTGATGGTGATGAAGAAAAGACCAGAATATCATCTAAATAGACAATAACTGTGTGAAGAAGAATGTCTGAAAAGAGGTGGTCCATAAAGCGTTGGAAGACTGCGGGGGCGTTGGATAGGCCGAAAGGCATTACTTTATATTCATAGTGTCCCAAAGGAGTACGGAAAGCTGTCTTCCATTCATCGCCAGCTCGTATACGAATGAGATGATAAGCCCCGCGGAGGTCCAGTTTTGTAAAGATGGTAGCTCCTTTAACGGCTTCTAGTATATCTGGGATGAGAGGCATAGGATAGCGATCCGGGATGGTGATCTTATTTAAGCCTCGGTAATCTATACACGGTCTGAGTTCCGTAGAGTCTTTCTTTGGGATGAAGAACAAAGAAGCCCCAGCTGGTGAGGTGGATTCTTGAATAAGTCCATTGCAAAGATTCTTTTGAAGATATTCTTTAAGAACCTCACGTTCCCGTCCAGATAGGACATACATGCGACCGAAAGGAATCGGTGCATCTGGAACTAGTTCCAGGGCGCAGTCATCTCTCCGATGTGGGGGTAGTTCAGCATATTGAGATTCGGAGAACACTGTCTGATACTGTCTGTATTCAATGGGTAATTCCTGGATATGGTTCAATACAGAGATGGAACCCGGATTTTCCAACATGGAGATAGTGGGACGAAACCCAACCGCACCGTCCGAAAGACAGTGCGTCAATCAATGTTCAGATCCCAGAAAAACCGTGCCCGCCTTCCAATTGATGTATGGATTATGAGCACGAAGCCAGGGTAGTCCTAGAATAACTGGATAGTGGGCTGTACGGATTACATCAAAGATAATGGATTCTTGATGGGAGGAGATATTCATCCGCAAAGGTATAGTTTGTTCCTTTATGGGACCTGATGTTAACGGACTACCATCCACGGACTCAACTGGGATTGCCAAGGTCTTGACTGAACATGGTATATTATGAGCGGTCTTCCAGAGGGTATCAACAAAGTTCCCTGCGGCCCCACAATCTATTAAGGCCGTGACCGGAATGGGGTCTGTATCTCCCCATTTGATCTGGACATGTAAGGCCAACATAGTAAGATCGGGGATCTCCGTAACTTGGGAAGGTATCAGATAAGATGAGGAACCGTTTACTGACTCCCTAGCCGCGGTTCCCCTGGCGGTTGGGAGATGGCGTTTCCCTGACTTTTGGCTGGGATGAGAGGACAATCTCGAATTGCGTGCTCTTTGGAACCACAATACATACACAGGCCCTTGACTCGACGTCTATGACGCTCCTCTGGAGTAAGGCGACCTCTGGTAGTCCCTATCTGCATAGGTTCATCTGTTTGTGATCTTCCTAAACTAGGAGGGTATGTCATAGGTGGTCTCATGGAGCGGCCACGACGACGTTCCTTCACTCTTTCTTGCAGTCGGTAATCCATCTGCATAACCATGGTGATCATCTCTGCCAAATTCGGAGGTCTGGGTACTCGGGAGATCTCATCTTTTAGCTCTTCGTTTAATCCTCTGCGGAATATTGTGATTAGAGCATCGTCCGCCCATGACGTACCAGCTGCTAACTGCTTGAAATTGGTGATATAAGACAATAGATCTTGAGATCCTTGTTTGTAATCTAATAACTGCTCTTGGGCTGAAATCGTGATTTCCTGACGGCTGAACATGGCTCGAAGACTATTCAAAAAGTCAGGATAAGAATCTAATAAGACATTATTGGTAGTAACAAGAGGCGTGGCCCATGCTAACGCGGACCCTGTCAAGTTTGCAATCATGTGTCCTACCTTATCACGGTCGCTTTGAAAAAAGGCTGTCTTGAAAGAGAACTGAACGGTACAAGCCTCGATAAAAGTCTTGAGTTTATGAGGATTACCATCGTATAAACCTCCTGGGATAGGGCCAGGAGGCACTTCGGACCAGCTAGGGACTCTGCCTGCCTGTTGTCGGAGGTAAGCATTCTCTTGTTTTAAAGAATGCACTTCATCTGTCAGAGCCTGTACTGCAGTGACTAATTGCTGTTGTTGTGAGGCGTCCATGTTTCTTAGTAACCCTGAATCCCTGAGACAACCTGCTCAGATATACTTTATATTTTCAGGCGTTGCTAACTGTCATATATTAATAAATGAGACAAGTTATATGCATATCCAATCAATCAATTGGCAGGTTATCCCAAGGACTCACCGTTACCTCTTCCTCCGACAGACCCCCTTTCGGTAGTGGAAAGCTCTTCTTGTTCCAAATGGAGAGAAGATAATGAAAGCCTCCCAAGTACCTCTTCCCCCTCCCGGATAAACCAGGTAGAAGAAGAAGTCCCAGGGAAACCCTCTGGGAAAGAAAACCCTGTTCCGAAGGTAGCGGTGTGTTGTCCTCCGTTGCAGTCGGGGATTTCGGCGAAGTCAGGAGGGCGTTCGTCTTTGAGAAGAAGAAAGAGACTGGTAAGTATCAGAGTGTAACTGAGGGATAGAATGTAAGGTAAGAGGAATGTGGATTACCCTTAAACCGGAACAATAGGGGGAAGATGGTGGTAGTCAGAATCTTCCGAAAACCTCTGAGAAGCAATCGAGGCGGAGCTAAGATCTGTTTTGATGGTGCAGAGTCTTGCCAGTGTGTTCGAAATGCCGGTGCGTGATGTGCCTGTTACTAAGCGAAGAAGAGGATAATAGTAAGTTGTGAATGTTAGAAAAAGCGGGATTGGAGGTAATTGGTTATACGGGATTGGGATGAGGCTTACCACGGTCCGGAATGGGACCGGATGGCAAACTTGGTTGATGAAGAGGAGGAGACCGCGAACTCGGAAAACAAAGAGGTAGTTGGAGAGACACTAGAATTTGAAAACAGGAAGTTTAGAAGCTGAAGACAGTATTTCGCAAGTCAAATTCTAAGACCTAGGAACGAACTTACGTAGCATTGTTAATGAGGAGTAGCAATGCAACGCCGTGTTGATCTCCGGGACTGATATACCCACCCTCGGGTAGGGAGGCAGTACTTCCGGGAAATCAAGGTGTGCTGAGGCTAGACTCGCAACTCCAGTTACGGCGGCCATCTTGGTAGTAGAAATGGCTGACACCCGCCGTCCTATGGTCCATCGATGCCACAAAGCCCAGCGTCTCCGAAGGGGCGTGACAATGGCACACAACTCCTTTCAGGACCAGTAACGCAGTGTACTTCCACCATCACCTTAATCTGCCAAGATGACCACAGAGAAAGTATTAGATTCAACCTTATCACTGCACCCCAATTCCAGCTGATTCTTGGGATACCGTGGCTAGAGACGCACAACCCAAAGTTAGATTGGCGAGCTCGAACCTTACTCTTTTCCAAGGAATGCGCCTCTTGTTACGACATCAAAGGGATCAAAGGAAGCCCATTGTTAGCTTCACAGGAAAAGATAGCAGGTTTAGGCTTGGTGGGCACTTTACCAGAGGAATACTAGGAGTTCCATGATGTGTTCGCGAAGGAGCAAGCTAATACACTACCACTACATCGAGTTTACGACTACCAGATCGACCTGCAACCAGGGGCACAAGTACCGTGCAGCCGCATTTATGCATTAACCGAGGAAGAAAACACTCATCTACGGACCTACTTGGATCAATACCTGGCTAATGGCTTCATTAGACCATCTAAGTCACGAGCCGCCTCCCCAGTCTTCTTCGTACCGAAGAAAGAGGGGAACTTAAGAACGTGTATTGATTATCAGTCCCTAAATCAAGTCACCATAAAAAATAAGTACCCGTTACCTCTGATACCAGTACTCATAGACCAGGTGAGACAAGCGAAGATTTTCACCAAGCTAGACTTACGCGGCGCATATCACCTGGTACTCATGAAGAAAGGGGACGAGTGGAAGACTGCGTTCCGTACCCGCTATGGCCTGTACGAATACCAGGTCATGCCCTTTGGGCTTTGCAATGCCCCGGCTTCGTTCCAGCATTTTATGAATGATGTGTTACGGGAACCCCTTGATGTCTGCGCAGTCATCTACATCGATGACATTCTGATGTACTCCACCACTCCCCAAGAGCACGTAACCCATGTGCTAGCTGTACTCCGCAAACTGTGTGAAAACCAACAGTACACAAAGCTAGAAAAATGCTCCTTCCACGTCACCGAGGTGGAGTTTCTGGGATATGTACTGACACCGCAGGGGATCAAGAGGGACAATCGAAAAGTGGAGGCAATCCTCACTTGGTCCTCACCCACGTCTGTAAAGGGAGTACAGAGTTTCCTAGGGTTTGTAAACTTTTATTGACGCTTCATACCAGGATTCTCACATATTGTACATCCAATAACGTCCTTGCTGCGCAAACACCGAAAGGTCAAATGGACACCAGCGGCGGATGAAGCTTTCCGAGCTCTCAAGGAAAAATTCACCTCAGCTCCAATTCTGCAACACCCACAGCCCGATTTACCATACATCGTGGAAACGGACACTTCAAGCATTGCCATGGGGGCCGTATTGTCACAACAAAATCCTGAAACCGGATGCCTTCACCCTATTGCCTTTTGGTCAAGGAAATTTTCCCCAGCAGAATTAAACTATGCAATTTCTGAGAAAGAACTCCTAGCAACCAAAAGCGCACTGTGTGAATGGCGACATTACTTACTAGGAGCAAAACACACCATCACAATAATAACAGATCATTGGAAATTGCAATACGTACGCTCAGCAAAAGCTCAGTCTTCTAGGCAGCTCCGTTGGGCCCTATCCTTAATGGAATACGACTTTGTAATCACCTACCGCCCGGAGTTAAGAACGGGAAAGTGGATGCGTTATCCCGCATTGGCGCAGGAGAGGAAGTCTACAATACCCCTAACCCATTGGAGATCATACCCAGCCATAAAATTCTCAGCCTCTACATCGGCCCATCTCCGTTAAACACTCTGCAGGAAACAAAGAAAATATGTCTGAAGAAGACCTACTGGCTTGGGACACGAAGGACGATCAGTTCACCATTCAAGACAAACTACCATACTACCAAAAACGCCTCTACGTTCCAACTAAGGATCTGCAACAAGCAATCATATCAGACTACCACGACTCACTGTTAGAGGCCCATCCGGGTATAGCCAAAACCATGAAGAAAGTAAGCAAATCTTATTGGTGGCCAACTTGGCGAGAAGATATTGCCACCTACATAGGCACCTGTGAGGTGTGTGCACAATACAAAACATCCAGGCAAAAACCAGCCGGCCTCCTTCAGCCAATCCCCATTAAGCCAGTGCCCTTGCACACAGTATCAATGGACTTGGTCCCTGATCTACCTCCCAACTCAGGTTATAATACCATCCTCGTAGTAGTGGACCGCTTCTCCAAAATGGCCCATTTCATAGCTCTAAAAGGTATTCCCCTCAGCTCAGACCCTGGCGCAGGTTTTTCTAGACCGAATCATCAAGTTACATGGATTCCCTACCACAATCGTTTCTGACAGAGGCAGCCAATTTGTATCTAGTTTTTGGAAAAAATGTTGTGCCCTGGCAAGAGTAGAAGTCCGTCTGTCTTCTAGTCACCACCCTCAAACGTAGGGCCAAACCGAGCGCACGAACCAGACCATGGAACAGTATTTGTGCTGTCTATTACATCAAACAAGCCAAAGCTGGACAGAAATTCTATGGATGGCAGAGTATGCCTACAACAACTCAACATATTCATCAACCCAAGCAACACCCTTCTTTACTATATATGGTCAAAACCCCAGAACGTCGGTCTATGATCCACCAGAAAAGATTGAAATGCCTGCAGTAAAGAATCCACATGCGAGCACCATGAAAGCAGCCAGAGAAGCCAGCAGGAACCTACAGCAAGCCAAAGAAACCCAGAAAAGAAACGCTGATCGCCATCGACGAAAATCCCCAGATTATCAAGTGGGAGACTCGGTCTGGCTGGCAACTAAACACATTGTTTTAAAGGGTCCCAAGAATTTTCAGCCTAGATACATAGGCCTGTATACAATAGAAAAAGTAATTAATCCAGCAGCCATGAGAATTGCGTTACCTCAACATATGCGTATACATCCCGTATTTCACGTGTCACTATTAAAACCAGCACACCCAGGAACCCGAACTTTTACACATCCCGCACCCATAGAAGTGGGTGAAGAAGCACCAGAATATGAAGTAAAGAACATATTAGATTCCAAACAAGTACGAAAGACCCTGCATTATTTGATTGACTGTAAGGGGTATGGACCCCAGGAAAGATCATGGGAACCCAGCACGCACGTGCATGCCCCCCGATTGGTGCGGAAATTCCATTGGGACCATCCTGAGAAACCAAAGCCCTCATACACACCATTGGGAGGGGTCTTGAGGGGGAAGACTGTCATGGGTATCAGGCAGGTAGTTGGGGCAAGCTCGGTGGAGGCTTGGCAGGCCTGGCATAGGCACACAAAGAACCCATAACAAATCCCTCCTTTCATTCCTTCCTAGTGTTTGTAGTAACTTCCTGGTTACCACTTCCTGTTGCCAAACAGGAAGTGCATGATAACTCATGAGCTCTCTAGAATCTGGGTGTGGCTGGCTATATAAGCCACACCCAAAATTCTTCCAGTGCTTCGTGTTGCTTACTGTGAGCTGTGTCAGCAACACACTTGCCGTGCTCTGGATCAGCCAGTATCTGCTTACCTGCTCCAGATCATCCTGTTTCTGCTTACCTGCTCTAGATCATCCTGCTTCTGCTTACCTGCTCCGGATCATCCTGTTTCTGCTTACCTGCTCCCGATCATCCTGATTCTGCTTACCTGCTCCGGATCATCCTGCTTCTGCTTACCCTCTCAGAATCATTCAGCTTCAGCTTACCTGGTTCTTACTCCACGCCACAGCTATCTCCAGTCAAGAGGGGACTTCTACACCGGCACCTGTAACAACAAAGAGGAACAGGGTTAACACGCGCACATCAGTAACGCTTCGCATACTCACCGAATCCTCCCGCGACGCTGGTATCCAGGTTAGTTGCATGAGCGCACAAACCCCTGTAAGAAAGAAGAGACATTATTCATTGTGCTCGCTCCAATATCGCAGACACTTATTTCACTGCGCTCTCTCTCTCTACGCGGTGCATAATTACCAAAAGCCTCTATGCAAACTTACCTAACCACCAAGTCTCCAGTAGCGCTGAACCCAGACTCGAGGCGCTAATACCACATAATTTCTCCTGCAAGGGTAAGGGAGAGACATTACCAGGCGCGCTCTAATTGAAGGCGCTGCGCAAACCTACCAGCAGTTAGCTTCTACACGCAGCGCTACTCACCCACAAAAATACCGGCAGACAAAGACAATACGGACAATTTTGGACACTCAACATTCTCTGCGCAACATTCACTTGTGGGAAGGACTTTCTAGCCAGTGAAGAAACTGGCGCCTTGAACTCTCAGCCTCGCTGTGAAGGCATAAAACAGCGTTTGGCATCTGAACTCAGCCTACAGACATTGGCACCAATCACATGAGTGAATCGCACCCCTGCAAATGCAGGATGGAGTGCACACCCTACTAAAGATCAAGGTAAGCCCGTAGGGGGACATCACAGCACACAGTAAAGAGAAGGGAAGGGCCCCCGGGGAATCGGCTGAATTCAGGTCTGAGTGTACACCTTGTATTTGACAGGTATTCCTCCGGTTGAAACAGGGGAAGTGAAGACTCGGGGTTAAGGGAGGCTCATCCATCGCTCCTGCAGAGACAAAGGTGAGTGTGATAGAAACCCAGCTTCAACTATATTGTTTAGAAGGTGAAAGTCCTGGATAAATCTCCACAACGCACCCCCCTTTGATTTTTTGACAGGGTACACAGCCGTTTTACATGATTAATCTGATGGCACTAATATGCCTTGCTTCATTAATGCGGAGATGGTCTTCAATGTTCCTTAATCCGCCTCTCTGGACATAGCATATTGCTTTGCTCGTAAAAGAGCTCCTGGTTTTGATTTAATCTTGACTGCACCTGTCCCTTTTAAAAACCCCCATCATATGGGATTTTATTCTGTAGAATCTCTGGCACTTTCTCTACCTATTCCTGAAAAGATGGCGGTTTTCTGTTTACCAATGCCATTCTGTGAGGTACGTCTATATTCTTCATTTCACTTTAATCTAATAATTAATACTTATAAAAAAACACCAGTTCATCGTCAGAATAGTAATCTCTAAACAGTTCTTCATCTATTAAATCTGTCAACCTGTATTTTTCACTGAGGGCCATCACTGTTCGCCATCGCCTCCCGTCATCGTCTGTTCCACGCAGTATCACCCTTTCTTCTCTGACAACTGCTGCTTCTAGTTCTAAGAGAATGATCTGCCATTCCTCAAACGTCCATAAGAATTTCTGGTCTGAACAAAAATTCATCAGGTATTCTCAATATTTTACCTTCCAAACTTGGTAACCAAGATAATAGAATGGTCACTCCATACAGAAATTCTTCTGGATCCAAAGGTACTCCTCGTAATGACTTCTGGCCTGTAAAGGCTAATATAAACTCTCTCACATTCATATAGTGTATCCCTGGAGTAGAGCGCACTATCCCTTCGTCAGTAAAACAGATCATCATGTTAAATTCCGTCATTAAGTCACGTCCCAATATATTAACTAGCTTCTGCCTAGAGTATAATAATGGCATTGCCATGTCATGTTCTCCTATAGGAATTGGTAATTCATCTGTAAAAGGAACAAAATGTGTTGCCCCAGAGAACCGTTCAGCATTCACGGCAGTACCTGACATTGGGTATTTTTCCTCGCGGACACAGGAACGAGTGGCTCCAGTGTCTACTGAAATGGCTCCAGTGTCTGCTGAAAATGAAAATGTCTTGCCTACTTTTGTCACCTTGACTCTTGGTTCCTCTTGGGGATCTGATGTCACTGATAGTATTTAACATGGAATGGCAAGACACATCAAGTCAAACTGTGGGCTGTCATATGTTGGATATACATTCATCCCCATACCTGTGAAAGGATTTCCTCCTACCATGGTCACACTCCCCATTTTGGGTGTGAATGCCTGTTGTGTTCCTGGGGTCATGTTCCATTGTAGTACCATAGCCTGCTGTATCTGTGTTTAGTGCGGTTGTGTGTGTTGTATTTGCATGGGTGCCTGCTACGGTTGCCCTTGTGGCGATTGCACTTGCAGCAGTGCTATCTCTGGCCCTGGCTTGGCTTCCAATCCCACCTGTTTTTTCAATTGCCGTTGCTCTGGCTCAGACAGGCCATGACTCAAAATGTGGTAAAATAATGCTACTGTTTTATCCCACGGTTCACACAACTCCTGCCTCCATCTCTCCTGAATATAAACAATAGGATATTTACCCTCTCATATCTTCCTAATCATCATCGCACCCATGTCGGATGTATTGGGATATTGCACTCAAAGCACTCGCCATACGTCTGCTCTGCAATTATTAAATGGCGCTCCACTTTGTGGCGTGTTTTGCGCAGTCACACCTGCATATCCTGCTTGCTTCCAAATGTCATCTGCTCTCTCTCTCTCTCTCTCTCCTAGAATAGTAGCTAACAACCCTTTTATGTCACTGTAAGGAACTCATGGTGGCAACAGTAAAGATAGACACAAGTGATCACAGTTCAACAGTGTTTATTAAACAATGAATGCAGAGTGACAAAATACCTAACCTAAACCTAAATCTAAGATGGGAGCAAGCGTCAACTATCAAATGAAAAATAAGGCAGTCCTAGTGGCGTTGTGTCAAAATAAAAAGGGCCTATACTAAAAAATACCTATTGCCAATTCCTTACAACTCATTATAGAAAGAGTGTGGGATAGGGTTTCAATAAAGAAAAGAAGTGTTCCAAATAATAAGTCAGGATGTGATTGCCAGGGGTCTCCCTTCCCCATATTTTCAGCACGGGACAAGATGAGACCTTGGAACACAGCACACGCTCGAGCTTTCTCAGCATGAGCCTACAGTTCCGTTCCAGCTGGCACAGTACACGCTTGAGCTTTCACAGCACGAGTCGCCATTTTGGTTCCAGCAATCAGGTTCTTCGATGGTTAAGTCTCTTTGCCTTTGAGGCCTGATGCATCCAACAAATAAAAACCAACACAAAGTTATTTTCCACAGTTCACATTGGGTGATGGCTTAGCCCCTGGGTCCCCTGCCTTACGGGCGTAGAACCCTCAAACAGTTATTTATCGATATCAGAACCTTTGGTGGCTGAGTCTCCAGCTTCCGACGGTCTGATGGTTCCAAAAGAAACAAAACAAAACAACAAACAAAAGTTCCTTTCGGATTGCACTTGAGGTGAGGATTCGTTACCCTTGGTCTCCCTCTTCCGGCATAGACCCTTCCCAAATCTTAGCTACCCTCTGCCACGTTCACTATGGCTGATTCCCTCTTTCTAGGTTGGTGGTTCTTCACCGCTGTGTCCCCCTCTTCCGGGTTCAATACGGCTTTGCACAAACAGTCTTAATGTCTTTTCAAACAATTCTCGTGGGCATCCCTCTTCCGGGTTCACTTTTGTCAACACACTGTTTCTTGGGAGTTTTAGACTTTTCTCCTCTCTACTCGTATCCTTTACCGGGTTCATTCTTGCCACTTCTCAATTTCCTTTTTTTCTTTTTATGATTGCAGGATTCACTTCCCTTGCTTACTCTTGGTGCGGGATTCACTTCTCTTAGCTTCTCAATTATCTCTTGGTCAAAGACTTCTGACGGTACAGAGGATTTTACAAGAGCACTGTATGAGCACTTTGACCTCTTCTTGCCTCTTCCCAAGAGCTTCAGGTTACGGTAGTTTCTACCAGTGGGTAATCGCACAGAGTTTCCTGCTTGAGCACCCACGTGGTGCCAGACTCCTCTGTTGCTGGTTTTCCCCCCTCTCTCATCAATTGTATCTTTAATTATTTCAATGTTAAAATTGGCCGTTAGCTACTTTTCATTCAACACAATTCGGTTTCTTATCGATTCTCCCCTTGACTCGCCAGCTGTGTTGAACCGCTTGCCTTTCTTTATCCTTGGACTCAAGGTTGGTACCACCGAGACCAGTGTCCTGCTTGGTTAACAGCGGAGGAGGGTTTTGCGTACCATAGACATCTTCTGCAACACACGTTGGCTGTTTGCGGTCTTATGATTCCTTCTATGGAGGATTCACAGACCTTGGTCGGACAGGGCAAGGTCGCCTCTCTCCTTATTTACCTCTCAGTCTGCACCGTCTTTCTCCTCCTCTTGAACTGCCGTGCATAGTTAGCTCTCACATTGTGCTATCTGCCTTGCTCTCCCTGTGCTTTGGTGCTCCACATTTTATTCCCTGTGGGGAAAGGAAAGACACGTCACGTGTGTGTGATTCTGGTCAATTGCCTGACCCTTGTATTGGGGCATGTTGGGTAAACTGCTCTGGTGTTAGTCTGTGTCTTCCATGTTGTGCGAAAGTGCATGTATTGGGAAATGTGGGGGCAGTGTTTTGGAATATTCTACGTGGTAGAATGGGGAAAAGGTGTTGAAAGAAGGGGGATACCACTTCTCACCCATCAGTGTCCCACTCCAACTCCCCAAGGACTCCCCATCCCGGTGATCCTCCCTCACTCGTCCACCCTCAGGAACTGGATGCAATAGTGATGGCTGCGTCCTGGCCACTTGGATGACAGATCCCCGGGGACCAGCCAGGGAGACACCTTCAGGTTTCTCACAGTCACCAATAGCTAACATCATTCCTGATGCCATCCTCTATAATTCATAAATCCATTTCCCCGCACCAGAAGTTAGACTCAGCAATTTACACCTCAAATTATCCTTATCCATCTGTGACCATGGTATATATTGTGATCGTCATCCCCTCTTCTCTAATAATGGGAATTGTGAAAACCCTGATTCAAAATCATATTTACCTACACTCCCTGGTTTTCATCAGGAGTTGGGCAGTAAGCGGGTGCTATTTCTGTCGAGCGGAAATAGCACTACTGCTGTGACCCTTGGCGCAAATAGCACTGCATCACAACATTGTGGACTTGCGCATCGTGCTCCGGCGGTAATGCTATTTGCGTCTGGTAGAAATAGTGCCAAAACACGGGCTACTGGCAAAGAACCCAGCGCAAATATCGCTATCCCCCGTTGCTGGCGCGTTTAGTGGCAGTGGGAAATGAGTCACTGCCGAAGCGGGAAGCACTGTGGTGGCCATTTTGAAAATCGCAATCCATGAAATATCAGAGCTTCCTGTAGCCATCCAGACCAGCACACCCGACAATGTTGCAGGAGAGGTTTGGGGACAAATCTGCCCAAGATCAAATCTGCAAACCCAAATTCAGTGAGGGGGAGCTGGTGGTGCTGGCTGATGAGGCAGTAGCACACCACAATGATCTCTATGGGTCCAGGCAGCGGAAAACATTGGCACACCGCCAGACAGCCATCTGGTACATGATCAGCGAGAAGGTCACAGCAGTGTCCAGCATCCACTGGGATGGCAAAGACTGTCACAAACACTGGAATGACCTGCGGGTCAGGGTCTGGGGACTGCTATCCCGGCAATGGCATGAGAGCATGGGCACCTGCGGAGAGATTGTGGCGCCACTTGTACTAACCACATGGGAGAAGTGTAACTCTGCGCTGGACATGGAGGCCATCGAGGGAGTTGGAGGTGCAGAGGCGGGTGCCGGCAGCCTGGAAGCAGACGGTGAGTCAACCCCCCCCAACACATGTGCATGCATAAATAACAGTCTAGCACAGGATGACCCAGTGGAAAGACCCATGTACTGGGCATTGTGACAGGTTGCAGTGAGTGGGTGACACATCAGCCACCTACCGCAGCATCCAAGTGCCAGTGCACCAAGGTCACCCCTGTGAGTCAGAGCAGTGGTGAGGGCAGCCAAGGGACCCATCCATGTGCCATGCAACACACACCCATGGCAGGAGCACAGCAGTGCCGCATAGGGACCTGCCAGTCCCATGTACCCCGCCCACACCCCATCTGAATGGCACCAGCAGAGGTGACGTGGGTGCATGGGGATCTGAAGCATGCATGCCAGACAACAGCTACCCAGCACAGACATCTTGCCATCCCCACACACATAGGCCAAATGCAAATACCCTATGTGACACCCCCATATATTGTCATGACCCTTGCCCCTGGCCTTCACGGGCAAGTCAGCCTTCCAGTTAGGGCCAGGTCAAAGGCCTTAAAATCTCATCCAAGACTCTCTTGGAGTCAGTCCTGGCACCTTTGGCGCCAGGCTCATAACCATCATGAAGACGAACATTAGAATGGGACTATTTACTTGGGACTATTTAACTTGGGGGGGGTTCAGCCAACATGGAGGCACACACATAGCTCAGTTACAAGGAACTGAGCTATGCAGTCTAGTCTTTTGTGTGTGGCAGGCCTGGGACTACTTTACCTGGACTACTTTGGGTGTGGCAGGCCTGGGACTATTTTACCTGGACTACTTTACCTGAGACTATTTAAACCGCACCCAAACAGCAGAACATGCTTTGCGTTATTCTGCTGTGACCAGCGTAACGCTCACCGTGTCCAGTTCTTTTTTTATTTTTTTTTATTTTCATTTGATCACCAAACAAAACACAAAAACAGGTTAAACAACAATTCACACCACATTTGCTCTGGCACTTTCAAGTTTGTGTCCATATTATTCATTCTATGCTCGGGTCGCGGCTAGGCCTCCTCATTCTTGGTTGCAATGTCTTCACGCTGGCCTGTGTATTGCACCCGGGTGCGAGCGGGTCAGCTCTCCTCTTCCTCCGGGCTGCTTGAGTCGCTCATGCTGTCTCCGTCATTGTTACCGAACAGGTCTTGTACAAGAGTGTTCCACGCCAGTATTCTGGCCCCGCTGTTACTTTCTCCCCTTTGCGTGGCCCTTGTCCAGACTGCTGTGTCTGTTACTGCCCACTTTTGTAGGTCCGCCCACCAGCCCTCTATCGAGGGTCCCACGCTTGTGTTCCACGCCATTGCAATGCAGCGCTTCGCCAGTAATGTCATCAGATCTTTCATCTTTGCCAAATGCATCCTCTGCTTGTCTCCCCTTGGGAACAGGCCCAATATGTAAGACGCCGACGACCAAGCTTGCATGTGAATTCCTGCCTTCAACGCCCTTTCCTTTATCGTGCTCCAGAAGACCATTATTCTCGGGCACGACCAGAACATATGTACCATGTCTGCTAGTTCTTCCTGGCAACGTGGGCAGCTTCAGGTTTGTCTGTCCCCTATGTTCGACATTCTTTTAGGCGTTAGATATGCTCTATGTAAAATGAAAAGCTGCATCTGCCTGAACCTTGCATTCCTGGAAACTTTCTTCGCGTACTGGAGGGCCTTGTTCCATTCCTCGTCCTTGAAGGGTTGCTGAAGCTCCTCCTCCCATTTTGCTCCCGTGTTTAGTGCCCTTGTATTGATGGTTCCCAGCAATTGTTCATATAGCCTGGACACGATGTGTACCCCCTCAGAGACATCGTACCATGCGTCCAGCGCCCCTCCTGTGTCTTCCTCCTCTGGGAGGGTCTCCCACCTCCTCCTTATTGCTTGGACCATGCTATAGTACAGTATGAATTGGCCCATGTGTATGTCTTGCTCCTCTACCATGGACTGGAAGTCTACCCAATGTCCTTCTTGCCACAGATCACCTATTTGGGCCACTCCTTTGTCTTCCCATTGTGTTCTCAACGTTGCCAGGCTTGCGATGCAGGTGTCTACCAGTCCCGCCAGGGGGGATTTGCCTAGAGCAAGGGTCCTTCATGTCTTGTGCTTTCCACGATCTTTTCCATAATGCTTGGCCCAGCTGAACCATGTTGGGGAGGGCTTTGGCCCGGGCTACATCTGTCCACAGGAGTTCTCTTAAGTAATATTGCCGGAGCGATGTTTGAAAAAGTATTGCGTCTATGGAGGTATCCTCTCCCAACCACTGCACCACAAACTGAAGTTGTGCCGCCAAAGTGTATCGCTCAAAGTCCAGGAGTTTGGTACCCCCCCACTCGTAGCCCCTTTGTAGTGTGCTCAGTGCTATCCTGTTCCCCCCCCACAGGAAGACCCTTGCCATGGTATGTAGTTGTTTGAAAAAGGACCCAGGGATGTTATAGGGGATGTTGGTAAAGTAATATAGGAGCCGGTGTAGGACCGTCATCTTCAATAGGGCCGCCCTGCCTATCATCCCCAGCGGTAGTGTCTTCCAGAACTGCATGGCGTTCCCTATTTTGTCCAGGGCCGCCTGTGTGTTGGCCATGTGTGTCTCAGTGGTGTTGAGCTATATGTCCACCCCCAGGTATCTGAAGGTGATCGGGGTCCATGTGAGGCCCAAGTGTGGCAGCTGATCCGATGCCACTGTTCGCAGGTGTGCCAGGGGGGAACAGTGAGGACTTTTCCTTGTTAATAGTGATTCCCGATAGCCTACCAAACGCTCCCAGTGCCTCGAGCAAGTCCGGCAGGTGAGTGCGTGGATCTTGGACATAGAGCAGTATATCATCTGCGTATATTGATATCTGGTGTGTTTCCCCATCTATCACTATTCCTGCGTCTCTGTACTCCGCTCTTAGGAAAGCCGCGAATGGTTCCAGGGCCAGGATGTATAACATTGGGGACAGCGGGCACCCCTGCTTCGTACCCCGTGCTATGCTCCACTCCCCCGAAACATGCCTGCCCATCTTTACCCTTGCCCTCGGGTCCTTGTATAGCAACTTTATCCAGCGTAGGAACCCCTCCCCTATCCAAGTCGATAAGCGCTCCCAAAAGCCAGTCCCAGTTCACCGAATCAAATGCCTTGATCGCATCCAGTGAAGCCACGCCACATTCTCCCTCTTCCTGGTTCGTCCTGTCAATAACGTGATGGAGTCTCCAGAGATTCCATGCAGTATTCCGTTCCGGTACATACCCCGTTTGGTCTGGGTGCACCAATGTGGCTATCACCCTCTTGAGCCGGTTGGCTAGTGCTGCTGTTAGGATCTTGGAGTCTTGGTTTATCAGAGAGATGGGTCTGTAGGACCCACACTCGAGGGGCGGTTTCCCTGCTTTAAGTATTGGAACTATTATAGATTCTGACATGCTACTCGGGAGCTGCCCTCTCTCGTATGCCTCCCCCAGCATCTCCAATAGTCTTGGGGCCAGGCTATCTTTGTATCTCTTATAGAATTCCCCTGGCAACCCATCGGGCCCCGGGGACCTTCCCGTCGGTAACTGGGTAATAACATCCATTAGTTCCTCCACAGTGAGGGGGGCATCTAACATTTGGGCCTGCTCCTCTGTTAGTTGTGGGAGCCTGATTTCCGCAAAAGCATCCTCTAGGTCTCCCTCTTCTGCCTCCTGAACTTTGGTGTATAATTTCTCGTAGAATTGCGAGAACACCGTATTTATACCCTCTTGGGACCTTACCACCTCCCCATGGCCATTTGTAATTGCGTTTATGGGTTCCCGCTTGGTGTCCTGTTTAGTTAGCCAGGCTAGGAGTCTGCTGGGCTTGTTTCCTTCTGCATGCAACTTCTGCATATACTTCCCGTAATCCAGTCTCCCCAGCCGCTCCCAGGCTGCCATACACTGTTGTCTCAGAATAGTGAGGTCACCCAGTTCTCCTCCCGTCTCACTTGCCCGCACTTCCGCCCTCTCGATCTTCCTTTCTATCTCATCCAGTTCTACCAGGATCTCCCGCCTGAGACCTCCCGTCTTCCCCATCGCCGCTATCCTGACCACTACCTTGAGAGCCTCCCAGGTCGTTCCTGTGCTGTCCATGCTACCTGTGTTATGCTCAAAATAGTCATCTATCGTGCTTTGGATATGCTCCTGGAATTCCCCATCTAGCAGTGCTTCCGCCCTTAGTCTCCATGTGGGTATGGGGGTTCTCCTGTGTGTGTGTGCCCATGCTACACCCCGCGGGGCGTGGTCAGACAGGGTTTGTGCGTAAATGTGTGCCTCAGTGAATTCACCCAGTGTCTCTTTACCCGTGAATAGGTAGTCTATTCGAGTGAATGTCCCGTGCGGGGCACT
Source organism: Ambystoma mexicanum (assembly GCF_040938575.1). NCBI lineage: Eukaryota > Metazoa > Chordata > Amphibia > Caudata > Ambystomatidae > Ambystoma > Ambystoma mexicanum. Next base: position 72,733,728 of record NC_090938.1, read on the forward strand.
ATAATGTGTGGATCCCCTATTGCCCTCATGTACCTTTCTCCAGAAGTCTTCTAGCTCGAGCTGATCCAGTATCTTCTTTAGTACCCTCGCTGGTGGCGCTGGTCTTTTATATTTGTCGTCCGACCTGTCCCGTCGGGGGTTCAGTGTGCAGTTAAGATGGCCGGCCCAGATGATTGTAGCGTTCCTGTACGGGGCCAGTCGAGGTATGAGTGACTTGAAGAAGTCTGTTGCGTCGTGGTTGGGGGCATAGGTTTTCACCAGGCACACCTCCTGGTTCGCCAGCATTCCGTGGATGATCAGGACCCTATCCCCTGTGTCCTTTTCCTGATTCATGAGTTGAAATGGAGTACCCGGGGCGATCCAGGTCACCATCCGCCTTGCATAATTAGAGTATGTTGTGCCATACAGCTGCCCTCCCCACTTCTTGGCTACCTTGGCTTGCTTCTCAGCCGTCAGATGTGTCTTCTGTAGCATTGCAATGTGGAACTATACTTTATTTAACCAGGCGTAGACCCTTAGCCTCTTGCAATAGGCGTTTAGCCTCGTTTAATATGTCTTCCTCCTCTCGTGCCTTCTCCTAGCGAACCTAACCACACAACTACTACAACTATAAACAAACACCCAGCCTCCCACCCCCTGCTCATGCCCCGCCACATTCCAGGTGCCGCCCTCCTTTCCGCAGGTGCACTCGTCGCGGCGTAGTGTCTTAGAACTGACACTACAAACATTGTCTCTTCTTGGGGTCCCCTCTGTGGGTCTTGGCAGTCCGGTCCCGGAGGTCTTGAGCTCCCATTTTCAAACTACTGGTTTGGGTCTTTAGATCCTTGTTCTACCGATTGTTCTGCTTTTTTCCTGTTTCAACAGGATGTGTCCCTGGCGAGGTGTTATGGCGTCCGGCGGCCTGCCAAGTGTCTTTTGAGCCCCTCTTCGCCAGACCTTTGACTTGTGCCTATGGGGCATGTATCTGGTCCATAGTCTCATTCCCTGCCCTGCCGGGGTGCCTCTCTATTCCTCCCATTCCCCTTCTCTCGGTTTTGGGATCCCTTGTTGGTCTATCCACTCTTGGGCATCCGCTGTGGTCTCGAAGATCTGTGTCCTCCTGTTGTGCAACACTTTGAGCTTGGACGGGTATAGCAGCATGATTTCACACCCGCCGCCTGAAGGCGCTCTTTGGTCGGCCAGAACTGAGCCCGCTGTCTTTGTACGAGCGCTGTATAGTCTGGCAAGATAGATGGTTACTCTGGCACCATTTCGCGTTATCACCCCGCCCTCCCTTGATAATGTCAGGATTTTTTCCCCATCTTTGAAGTTCATGATCTTCGTGATCATAGGTCTCGGTGGCGCTCCCGGGCGGGGTTTCTTAGTTAGTGCTCTATGTGCCCTCTCCACTGTGAAGCCCAGGGACAGGGTCCCTGCACCCACTTTTTGGAGTAGTAGGTTCTCTATGTAGTTCGTGGGGTCTCTGCCTTCCTCTCCCTCCGGCAGTCCACAATGCGCACATTGTTGCGTCAGGCCCTGCCCTCCGCATCTTCGGCCCTGCGTTCCAAAGTACTGATCCTTTCCAACGCCTCTGACATTTGCGATTGGGAGGTGGTCACGTGCACTGTATTTCTCTGTACTTGCAGTTCCACCGTTGTCACTCTCTCTCTGCTAGGTTCCTTGTGTCCTGCCTAAGGAGCCCCACGACCACAATCACTGCATCCAGCTTGCCCTCTATCAATGCCTTCAATGCTTCTATGGCCTGCAGGATGCTGCCTTCAACCTCTCTGATCTTTCCGTGTGTGGTGTTTGACATGGCCATGTCCACCCCTGTTGTCCGAGGTTGTGAGTCATCGTTCTTACGGGCAAATGACTCACTGCTCGTTTGTCTCCCTCTGCCACCTTTCTGTTTATCGGCATGCTGGTTTCTGTAGCCTTGTGTCTCTGTGCTTTGTTGCAGGCAGTGTGCCCCCGAGTGGCCTCCCCTCTACAGCTGGCGCTCCCTTCTTCTTGCGGACTGTTTCGGTCCCAGTTCTGCCCTCCCTGGGTCCCTGTCGTCTCTGCCGCTTCTGAGCGCTTTCCTTGAGTCTTGTATTTGCGAAGTCCGTGCCCTCTCTCGGAGGTGTGAGCTTACAGACTCTTGTTGGGCCAAAGTCACCCTTACGATCCCCCACGTATGCTATCTTGCTGTTAAGTGGCCTTCTTCTCTTGTTCCTCGCTGTTGCCTGGTAGCTCTGTCCGCACAGTTCAGCTGTAGTCAGCGGCTGCACAGGGGGAACGTTGTTGTCTTCTGTCCCTGCCATGGGGGCCAGCCTATGGGGTTGTTCCTGGCTGTTTCATCTGCCCTGATGTGTTGGAATGGAGTTAACAGTTCGAGGAGCTACACTCCGCTCCTATATCGTGGTCTTGTTGTGTGGATCGGGGGTCTCCTTAACTCCCCAGGGGCTTCTGTTCGCACGTGGCTCTCTGCTTTTATTTTTTTTTTTTTGTCTCTCCGGGTCCTTGGCTCTGCCCTTCGCCCTCTGGTGCCGGAGTTCATGTTGATGGCTTGGGTACTGTCTGGGTGGACTGTGTCCTACCACGTATACTCAGTGACCCCTGGGCTGGCCTCTGAGCCCAGGGCCGGGCACTCCCACTGTTCCTCTGCCATCTGGCCCTTGGGATCTTCTGCCACTGTCCTGCGGGGTCCCCTTATGGATCCCTTGGTTGCACCCCCATTGGCTGCCACTCAGCCTCAGCTCTGATGTGGTGTCCGCCCGTAGTCCTCTCGCTGCTGGGGGTCGGGGAAGGGGTGCACTCACCGGACCCTGCAGGGCCCCCTTGACGCTGCACAGACGTGTTCTAGTGGGGCTCCTCCGCTGTAGCCGGTGGCCGCAGTGTGCCGGGGTACGCCCCATCAGTGCTCCGGGGCGCGGGTGCCGCCGCCTTTGTTGTTTGGCGGTCCTCTGCCGTCTACTCCAGTCGTTCTCGGCTGCGGCTGCCTGCGCCTCTCCCCGTCTCGGCACGGTTCGGTGGTGCGCGTCTCGTCTTCCACCCTCGATGGAGTGGGCCGACTGGACGCTTATCCAGGTCTCCCACCGGGTGGTTTGCTGGTGTCCGCTGGGCCTCCCCACCTTGTCAGCTGTCCGCGCCCCAGCGCCTGGTTGTCCCGCGCGTCCAGCGTTCCTCTGTCCCTCGGAGCAAGGACGATCTCTCAGTGGGCCGCGTTCCTTACGAGCTTCGCTCTTGCCTCACCGCCCTCCGATTTTGTTTGGGCTTTCGCCCATGTGTACTGCGGACCTTCGGATGCCTCCTCCTCGATATGTTTGTTCCTTCTTGCCTGTTATCGGCCAGTTTCCTGGGTCATTGGTCAGATCACACGGGAGCTCTCGGTAACTTGCTCACTCTCGCATGGCCGCCAAGCCACTCCCCCACCGTGTCCAGTTCTTTGATGCCAGTTTACCTGAAACCAAGGACCTGCAGAGAGATAAAGAACACTACAAAACTTACCTGGAACAGTATCCTGTCTTCAATCCATCGCTGACTTCAGTTCCACTCACCTGAAAGTACGAACTGCATCATCCGGCACCTCATGCATCCTGGAATACCATAACCTGGAAAGAGGAGAAAGAAAGACAGCATTAGTAAGCGTTTACTCACGTTTCCTCCCGAATGAAGAAAGCCACACAATTCTTACCTGGGTAGTCATCTCCTGGTCAGTATCATTGCTGGAACATTACGGCGCTCGGCGAGGAACATCACAACCTGCAAGGAGAGAAAAGACACAGGTTAGAAATATAAAAGGCGAAACAGCGCCGCGCATTGCGCATTACTCACCGGACAGCATCGCACACACCGAGCTTTCGCCTACCGGCCCATGCTCATCTTCAAACTGCATGACAACACCAAAATACCTTTCCATACCTAAAAGGAAAGAAGCAAGACATTATTATTCGAACTAAGAGGAACATAGTAACTGCATATAAAGTCTGTAAAGCAGCGAGCCTACGGAGTCGCAGCAGGCCTGGGTTCCCACAGGTGGGCTTGCACCAGTGAAGTAACTTAGTCGCTGCTCGCCCCCTACATTTACACGCCCCTGCCATGAGGAGCAGGATGGAGAATCCACCTTTTACAATATTAAGGTGAGGAGAAGGCCGAAGGGGTAGGAGGGAGTTGAGGCCAAGGGAGGTAGGAAAACATAAAGACAATCTGGTATTGAATCCAGCTCTCCTATATTGCAGACCCATCTTTAACCAGAGGCCTTACCAAGGGACCGGGAGAAGGTTCGAGAATGCAAATCATTCAACCAGGGCTGGGTGGCGTCCCGTGGATACCAGGTGAGCGTAACACATATGCACTCGTCACCATCCTTGTGTATCCACATGCAAAGGCCCCTGACCAACCATGTCCATCAGGCCAATTCCCCAGAGCCCTACTCATCGCTATGTATTGAATGCCATGCATGCCAAAACACGTGGGGGAATGAGGCATGATAGCATCTCCTATGTCCCCTACAGGCACACAAGCAATGCCAGAGGTGTCTGAGGACGAAAAGGCGGCTGGCCCGTCTGTGACTGTGATGCCCGGGATATAGACACCACCACCACCCCCTGCCACCCCTGCAAAGGGGCAGACACGCCACACACCCTCACCCAGCCCACCGGGAGCATGCCACTCCCAGCCACACACACCTCTACAGCTGTTGGCACCGCCACGGAGGACACGCTGCTCAGTTCAGTGACCCTGGAGACACAGGGAGACAGCAGTCCTGATGCAGATTATGAATCATGTGGCAGTGCCACCAACCCCCTAGGTGCAGTCTCCACCAGCAGACCACCACCATACCTGAAAGCCCACCATGCCGCTGGTGCATGCATATCCTCACTTGGCTCCCCTGTCGACAACCCACGCCGACAGCGCACCCCCTCACCACAACAGCCTACAGCTACAATTGCCATGCTGATGCACAGGCTGGGAGACATGGAAGAAAGACAGATGCAGATGGAGTCCATCGGCCACACCCAATTCGGGCATTTGCAGGCGATACGCAATTGCATACAGGTGGCAGTACGCAGGATGGCGAAGGACAATGCGGGGACCCAAAGGGTCCCAACCACCAGTGCGGCTGCACTGATGGCATTTGGGCAAAGAGTGCGGGAAATGACAGTGGGCATCTCTACTCCTACCGAGGTTATCAGGCAAACCAATGAGCTTCACCACCAACAGCTCTAGGGGTCCAGCTCCATCCCTTCTCAGTCAACAACCCCAACAGGGGAATCCCAGGAGAGCACACCTAGGCACCAGTCCCTGCGCCACCTGTGCGCCAGATCACCGGGTGCTGGGAGTCGGTGGAAGAGGCCATGGCCATAGTAATAGACATGACAACTATCAAGGTAGTGTGCTGGGGAGTTGGTGGTGGGTGAGGGGAGAGGGTATAATGTGCTGGGGAGTTTGTGGTGGGCAAGGGGTGGGGTGATAGCGTGCTGGGGAGTTGGTGGTGGGCAGGGAGGGAGATAGTGTGCTGGGGAGTTGATGGTGGGAGGGGGGAGGGGGAAGTGTGCTGGGGAGTTGCTGGTGGGTGGGGGGAGCGGGATGGCGTGCTGAGGAGTTGCTGGTGGGAAGGGGGGGATAGTGTGCTGGGGAGTTGGTGGTGGGAAAGGGAAGGGGGGAATAATGTGCTGGGGAGTTGGTGGTGCGCAGGGGGAGGTGGAATAGTGTGCTGAGTAAGGTGGTGGTAGGTGGAGTGAGGGGGGATAGTGTGCTGGGGAGTTGGTGGGCAGGGGGGGGATAGTGTGCAGGGAAAGTTGGTGGTAGGCGGGGTAGGGGTGATAGTTGGTGCACCAAGTATGATAAAAGTTTGTTGAAAATCATTCATGTGTGGACATTCCCGATAGTGCTTGTGCAGTTTATTCACAGTGCTGGAAGTGGACTGAGTCAGGATATTGTACTAGAAATAATTGTGTATAAGTGTCTGCCAGGCCCGTCTCCCTTCCCTCACGCCATCCATGGGAGTGGCTGCTCTGGCTCCAGCATCGGGCTGTTCATCTGCGTCTTCCTCTGGGTGTGGCATGTCTGCGTTGGGGGGGTTGTGGCACATTCCTCCGCAGGCAAATGTTATGTAGCATTGTGCACACAGCACAATTTTGCCATTTCGTCAGGGGCGTACATTAGGACTCAGCTGGTGCGATCTAGGCACCAGAATCGTGCCTTGAGGAGTGCAAACGTGCGCTCAATGCACACACGAGTCTGGCTGTGGGCATGGTTGTAGGCAGTCTTGTGTGGTGTACATGGGTCACGCACAAGGGTCATCAGCCACGCAAGCTGCTGATATCCAGAGTCACCTTCATGGGGTGGCATACGCACAGTCACTTGTCTCATACATGGGTATGCTCTCACACTTTATTGGGGCATTGGTCGTCGTGTGCATGCATGTGTACATCCTACCCATGGAATGTGTATTAGTGATGTCTGTGCAGCCTTTGTGAATGGTGAAATGCATTCCTTTGCCTGCACACTTATCGATGTAGCAGGTGTTCAGTGGCGTTTTCCAGGTGGCCGCACGTGGGCACATGGCTGTGTCACTTGCAGGCCTGCTGTTGGGTGCTGCTTTGTGGATCTGCGAAGTGCCGCATTGCTGATGCATTGCGGTACATGTGGTCATGTGTGTTGTTGTAATGGCAGCAGTATGTGTGCATCAGAGTGTGTGTCCAAGTGTGTCTGACATGTGCATACTCCCTTGGATGCCCCTGTCATTGGTGCATGTGTCGGCCGGGTGCTGCTAGTGCATCCACTTGTCATGCCATGCTTCTTGTCAGTGTAATTACCCCCCCCTCCCAATTTTGGTCTCGTGCTTCACTGTTGTGAGAAACCTTAGGGTGTCTCACTGTCTGAACCCTGGGGATCTCTTTTTCAGGTGGCCAGGGCACCTCCTTCGGCCTTGGATCTAGACCCTGGGGGTGAACAAGTGCAGCAGGATCACCTGGGTGAGGGGTCCTCAGGGAGTGGGGGCGAGACATCCGATGGCGAGACTCAGTATTCCCCCTTTTCCGACACTTCCTCCACCATTTGTCATGGCCACCAGCCCGGAAACACAGAGCCCACACCATCAGGGGATGAGGGCAAGGGGCAACACAACTTTTATTTGTCCCTCTGGGACAATACAGCATAAGGAGCCCAACTGGACTCAGTCCTGGCGCCTTTGGCGCCAGGCTCATGAACAAATATAAACTGACACATGTTATTTTGTGCAAAGTACTTTATTTTCCCTGCAAGAACCTCCACGTGTGTTTTTTCGGGCGTGGCCATGGGAGGAAGCTAGATTACATGTGCAGGATCCATTAGGAGTGGCTGGTGAGCCAAGGCTAATGGGCGTGAACAGAGCTAGACTATATAAGCCCGCCCAGCCTTCATGCAAGCGCTTCACGTTATTCTGCACTGATGGCAGCGTAGCGCTCACCGCCGCCTGAGCGCATCTTACCTTTGTTTCCAGCTACCAGCCTCAGCATCTTACCTTTGTTTCCAGCTACCAGCCTCAGCATCTTACCTTGGAACCTGCTTTTTTCTTTGGGCACGCATCATCGTTGACTCTGGCATTCATCATCCATCTACAGACCTCCGGAAGGCAGCGCTCCAGCCCCAACATCGTGGCAAGGCGAGCAGTCCATCTGAAGACGGTGCCTGCAAGGGAAAAAGATAGGACAAGGTTAGAATTCTCTAAGACATCACGTTTAAGGTTGCGCTTTTGACAAACCTTCTCGCTTAACCTTAAAACAACATTATCTTCTGTCAGAGCATCGTGGACTCCATTCTCTTCCCATTTGGCCTCGCTTCATGCACCACAACTACCGCAGGGCCGCATTTCACCTGTTGGGAGAAAGCAGAGGAAAGACATCATTAAACGATACGGACAATAATCAGGAAACAGCATCACAAAATTTTAAAGCCATAAGACACCATCAAGAGTGGTTTAGCCACACCTGGTCTGGGCTGCCATGTGCAATGGACCAGTGAAGGAACTCGGTCCATCAAGACGCGCCCCAAGAGCTCATCATCACTAATCAACAGGAGCAGTGTCACCAATTGTCGCAACCCACAGCATATGTGCAGGGGAAGAAGCCTTACAAGGGTGATCCACTTCCAGCGAGGGCTGCAACCATGCCCCAATGTCCCCGCAGAGACCAGGAGAGCGTGACACCTTTATAGGTTATTCTGAATCCTCTCCCATTGTCCCCTACCCAATTCCAACAAGTACCAACCCAGAAAGGAGGCATGGGAGAACCGGGAGAAGGAAATTACATATGTCACCTCGTGTATTACAACAACAGGACTATCACCTTTCCCCCTGATAACAATTTTCCAGACTTACCTAACATGAATAGTGAAAACTACAACTCCCACAATCCCTACTTCCATTCGAGAAGTCCAACTACTGGGACGAAGAAGAGGCAAATGGGAGTCATGATGATTACCCATAGGAATCAATGGGCAATGTATTCCTATGGGCAGTCTGCATATTGTCCCGATAATGAGGTCAGGCAGCGTCCGGCAGGGAGGGACAACTACTCGCACCTGAATCCAATCAACTCTAGCTGGCTGTATAAAAGCAGCAGTCAAAAACAGCATTGCGAGTGAGTGGAGGATGCTGGAGGGTGCCAGAAAGTCAGAGAGAGATCCACAGAGCTGAGACGAACCTGGAAGGACTACCCAGACACTGAGCCTGACTGCACAGAGGAGGCTGCATTGTGGACTAGAAGCTGTGCCACCAGGAAGCCTAAACCAAGGGCAGCTGGGGTTGGCTGGTGGCACCCACAACAAAACTCCTGCCCTGGACAAAAAAAGGAGAGCCCGGCCTCTGGGCGCAGCTGGCAAGGCCCTGAACCCAGGTAAGCATCCAGAGTGTTGCTGCTGCTCCTGAAAGCCATTTCAGGGATCTAACGAAGTAGGGGCAAAATATCCAGATGTGAATTATGTGACTGGAAGTACAAAAACATTTTTTTCAGTTTTTTGCATAAATTGAAGAAGGGTCCGAGCCCGGCAGAGGGAGTCCATTTATGAACTTTGTGAGGGGTTCCAAGTCCAACAGAGGGAGCTCATTGGTGAATTTGAAGAAGAAAAAGCTAAATCTTCAACACAGCCGGTGAGTCGGAGGCAACATGCACAAAACCCACCTATGTCTGAATGAAGGTCGAGGGGCAACAAAATACAAAGCAATGCTTGCGATCCCGAAGAAAGGGAGTCCTAGTGATTGATAAAAGGCTTGCACCCGACTGATGGAAGGCAGAGAAATTGGGGAAGCTAAATAGCTTAACCCCGGCTGAGGGGAACCAGAGTGACAGTGAACCACAAATGAGTGATTGAAGTTTGAAGCAAGTAATTGTGAAATCGAAGTGGTCCTGCAACGGGTCAAGCAAAACCCTGTGCACATTCGAAAGTCTTCGATGTTAATAGTATAAAGAAAGTATCCTACAAAACAGATGAAGTTGGTCCGAGCCCGGGGGAGGGAGATCAGCTGAGAGCTTTTGGTTAAAGCAAGTTTGTGATAAAAGTTAAATTGGGAACTGAAATTGGTCCGAGCCCGGCAGAGGGAGACTAATTGAACATTGTGTTGAGAAAAGGATCTGAGCCCGGCTGAGGGGGATCCAAGGTGAACTGTGAATCACACAAGAATTTGGATACATGTGTTAAAGTGGATCTGAGCCCAGCAGAGGCGGATCCGAGGTGAACAGGGAATATTCTACGAGCATTATGTGAAGAGGATCTGAGCCCGGCTGAGTGGGATCCGAGCTGAATAGTGAATCGCCTGAGAAATTGAATACTTTTGAAATCCTAAGAGGAAAATAACTTATTGTTTGTTTGTCACATCAGGCCCTCTGAAGGAAGAGAATTTGAAAGGCAAAGAGACTTGGGCACAGAAGGCCCTGAGGCAAATGATTGAACTGTATCCTTGTGCTAGAGAAACCAGAGACTATGCTAAGCTCCAGTGCACCGCCTTGCCCCGTGCTGAAAACATGGGGAAGGGAGACCAACGGCCTGAACATCTTGACAAATAATTTTGTGAACATTTTTTTCTATTTTGTAACACTGTTTTCCACACTATTTGTATTTAGAGGTAAGTATTGGCAATAGGTTTATTAGTATAGGCCCTTTTATTTTGACAACACACCACTAGGACTGCGTTATTATTATTTGATGGTCGTAGCTTGCTCCCATCTGTAGATTTAGGATTAGATGGGCGTTTTGAAAACCCCTTTTGAAGTTCAATAAACACCCTTCAACTGTGGTCACTTGTGATTAGCTCTCAGCTTATCTCCCTCCGTCGGGCTCGGACCAACTTCAAATTAACTTTTTTTTTAAAAACCTTTTTTTATTTTGCATTTCAACACAAAACAAAACGAATAACTACAGCACACATCACATCTCTACTGGCACATTCGCTTGAAGTTTTCGATACTCTTATTAGCTTGAAGCACGGCGAGGTTAGTTCATCCTCAGTCCACGATGTTCGTCTACCGCTCTTGTGCTCCTCTCGAACGCAGGTTGGCCGAGCTATCCTCCCCTTGTCTCCTTCCATCCCCTGTTCACTGTGCTCCCACTATCAGCTGATTGGTCTTTATCTGAGCCTATGGGCTCGCCTGCGCTGTCACTTACTTCACTTCCGAACAAGTCTTGCACGAGGGCCATGCCAATAGCTTAGCCCCACTGTGCCCTTCCCCCCTTTGTGTTGCTCTTGTCCATACTGTTGTTTCGGCTACCACCCATTTTTGCAGGCCCGCCCACCACCTCTCTTTGGAGGGTCCCGTGCTTGTATCCCACGCCATCGCTATGCAGCATTTTGCCAACATTGTCATCCGGGCTTTCATTTTTGCCAGGTGTGTTCTCTGCTTGCCCCCTCTCGGGAACAGTCCCAGCAAATAAGACTCTGATGTCCATGCCTGCATTTGGATTCCTCCATTCAATGCTTTCTCCCTGATATTATCCCAGAAGTGCATAATCCTCGGGCATGTCCAAAACATGTGCAGCACATCCGCCAGCTCTGTCGCGTAACGCGGGCAGCTCCGGGTCTGTCTAGTCCCCATATTCAGCATTATTTTAGGTGTCAGATATGCCCTGTGTATAAGATAGAGCTGCATCTGCCTAAATCTTGCGTTCCTGGAGACTTTCTTTGCATACCGGAGAACTCTGATCCATTCCTCGTCTGAGAAGGGTTTCTGTAGTTCCTCCTCCCACTTAACTTGTGCTTGCAAGGCCCTCGTGTTGTTGGTGCCCAGTAATTGTTCATAGAGCCTGGACACCGTGTGCCTCCCCTCCGAGACATCATACCATGCGTCTAGTACCCTTCCTGTGTCTTCCACCTCCGGTATGGTCTTCCATCTCTTCCTTATCGTTAGAACCATACTGTTGTACAATATGAACTGGCCACTATGCATCCCCTGCTCCTCCGCCAGTGTCTGAAAATCCACCCAGCGTCCGTCTTGCCACAAGTCCCCTATTTGGGCCACTCCCTTGTCTTCCCACTGCGTTCTGTACGTTGCTACATTGGTGATGCGTGCATCGACTAGTCCCGCGCAAGAGGGATTTGTCTGGAGCAGGGGTCCCTTGTGCCTTGGATTTTCCAGGCTCTTTTCCACAGGTCCATGCCCAGCTTGACCCTATTAGGGAGTGTTTTTGCTGAGGCTTTGTCTATCCATAGGACCTCCCTCAGGTAGTATCGCTGCACCGCCGGTTGGAAAAGTATTGAATCTATAGATGCGTCTTCTCCCAGCCACTTTACCACAAATTGAAGTTGGCCTGCCAAATAATATTGTTCGAAGTCCGGGAGCCTAATGCCCCCCCATTCATAGTCTCTTTGCAGTGTGTTCAGTGCCACCCTGTTCCTCCCTCCTCCCCACAGAAACTCCCCTGCTTTAGCATGTAATTGTTTGAAGAATGACCCAGAGATGTTGTAAGGAATATTAGTGAAATAATACAGGAGGCGGGGTAGCACGGTCATCTTCAAAAAGGCCGCTCTCCCCATCATCCCCAGTGGTAGCATCCTCCAGAACCGCATGGCCTTCTGTATATTGTCTAGGGCTGCCTGTGTATTGCCCTTGTGCGTTTCTTTGGTGTCGTGGTAGATGTTTACTCCTAAGTATCTGAAAGTGAGTGGGGTCCATGTGAGACCCAAGTCCGGTAACAGGGCTGGGGTCGTTCCCCTCAAGTCCGCCAAAGGGAACAGCGAGGATTTTCACTTGTTGACGGTTATTCCAGAGAGCCTGCTGAATGCTCCCCGGGCTTCAATCAGGTTGGGCAAATGTGTCTGTGGGTTTTAGACATATAGCAACATGTCGTCTGCATAAATCGATATTTGGTGTACTTCCCCATCTATCAGTATTCCAGTGTCCCTGTACTCGGCTCTTAGAAAGACAGCAAATGGTTCCAGGGCCAAGATGTACAACATCGGGGACAGTGGGCAACCCTGCTTTGTGCCCCGTGCGATACTCCATTCCTCCGAGACGTGCCTCCATGTCTTCACCCTGGCCTTGGATCTTTATACAAGAGCTTAATCCAACGTAGGAACCCTTTGCCTATCCCAAATTTGGCGCGCACTCCTAGAAGCCAGTCCCAGTTCACCGAATCGAACACCTTGACGGCATCTAATGACGCCACTATGCCCCCCACCCCTCTGATTCTTGCTCTTTATAACGTGATGGAGTCTGCAGAGATTCCACGTTGTATTCCTGCCCGGTATGTATCCTGTTTTGTCCGGGTGCACTAGTGTGGATATAACCCTTTTGAGCCATTTGGCCAGAGCCGCTGTCAGGATTTTGGAGTCTTGGTTTATCAGGGAAATTGGCTTGTAAGACCACACTCCAGAGGCGGTTTCCCAGGTTTTAGTATTGGTACTATTATTGATTCTGGCATACTTCTTGGAAGCTGCCCCCTCTCATATGCCTCCCGTAGGGTCTCCAGCAGTCTCGGGCCAGGCTTTCCTTATATTTCTTATACAATTCCCCGGGAAGCCTGTCGGGCCCTAGAGACATGCCTGTCGGAAGCCCGATTATGACCGCCGACAGTTCCTCCACTGTAAGGGGGGCGTCTAACATTTGGGATTGTTCCTCTGTCTGTTGGGGAAGGGTGATTTCCGCCAGAGCATCTGCTATATCTCCCTCCTCTGCTTTCTGAATCCGTGAGTACAGTTTCTCATAGAATCGCGAGAAAACCACATTGATGCCTTCCTGGGTCCGGATCTCCTCTGCCTGCTCATCTTTGATTGAATTTATCGGCACCCGCAAACCCTCTTGTTTACTCAGCCAGGCTAAAAGCCTTCTGGGTTTGTCTCCCTCTGCGTGTAGCCGCTGTATATACTTCCTGTAATCTAATTTCCCAATTCTTTCCCAAATCGCCATACACTGCTGTCTCAAAGTAGTGAGATCTCCCGGTTCTACACCTATCTTGCCCGCTCGCGCTTCTGCTCATGCCACCTCCCCCTCTATTTCTGTCAGTTCGGCCAAAATTTCGCCCCTTAGGCCCCCGGTTTTTCCTATTGCCGCTCCCCTGACTACCACCTTAAGGGCTTCCCAGACCTTTCCGGTGCTCTCCGTGCTCCCCACATTGTGTTAGAAAAAGTCATCTATCGTGTTCTGGATATGTTCCTGAAATTCCCCGTCTAACAATGCCTCAGCCCGCATTCGCCATGTGGGTATGGGGGCTTTTTTGTATGTGTGCGTCCAAACCCCAACTAACAGGGCGTGATCGGATAGTGTCCATGTGTGAATGTGTGCCCCAGTGAATTCCCCCAGGGTCTCCCGGCCCGTGAACAGGTAGTCTATTTGGGTGAAAGTCCTGTGCGGGGCACTATGATGTGTGTATCCCCTAGTACCCACATGTACGTTCCTCCAGACGTCTTCCAGCTCTAGCTGCTCCAGCATCTTCCCTAACGCTTTGGCTGGTGGCACTGGTTTCTTGTGCTTGGTATCCGATCTGTCCAGTCGAGGGTCCAATGTACAGTTGAAGTCCCCGGCACAGATGACCGATGCCTCCCTATACAGGGCCAGCCGGGGCGTGAGTGTCCCGAAGAACTTTGTTGCTCCATGGTTAGCGGCATACGTATTCACGTAGGCACGATACATGTTAGAAGATCAAGGAATTTAGTCACGCATCAAATGATGCAGATTGTAGCAAGGTAATAACACATTTTGCACAATGTTGATCCCTCATGGAGGTTCCATTGGTGTATATTCAAATGCTTTTGAAATGACAGACATGGATATACATTACAGTTATATAGGAAACACTGGTACAGGTGATTCTTTGACACAAATAAAGTACTATTTAGAAAACTGAGTGCTACTAATGTACATGGTATTTAGAAGTGACAGGGAGACACTGATTTTAGTCGGTGGACTCCTATCTTGTTATGTGGTATTAGGCACAGAGTTTTGAAATCGGGACAAGTTTATAGAAATGGCCCTAAATAGTAGTCTTCATTGATTCCAAGTGGGGTCACGGCATCAAGTTTATTTATCCAAAAAAGTTCTCTTTGGGCCAGAAGTTTTGGAAGGTCACCCCCTCTACTCAGGGGTCGTAGGACTTCTAGCACCACGAATCTCATTTGTTAGACATTGTGTTTTTTGTCTCGAAAGTGTCTGTAGACAGGGGATTTGCAGTTTTTCGTCCTGACACAGGATTTGTGCTCCGTCCACCTGTCCTTAACTTTCCTGTTTGTTTTGCCCACATAGTACATACCACATGGGCAGCGGATCGCATAAATGACATTTTTCGTGTCACATGTTGCAAAGTTTCTTAGCATGATCTTTTTGCCGTTGTGTGGGTGTCTAATATTGTCGCCTTTAATCACATTGTTACAATGTTGGCAGTGTAGACAGGCAAAAGTGTCTGTTTTTTGTTTGCTGAGAGTCATCTGGGATGTTTTTCTGCTTTTATCAAATGGTGTCTCAGGTTTCTTCCTCTTTTGTAGGCCATCATTGGTGGGTCCGGGAACAATTCAGATAGTGTACTGTCAGATTTGATTAAGTCCCAATTTTTGTATATTATTCTTTTAATCTGAAAGCTTTGACATGAGTATCTTAGTGTGTGAATTAGCCTTTTGTCTTTTCTTTTGGGATTTCCTTCCAGTAGTGTGTTTCTGGCTTGAGTTTCCGTGCGTGCTATTGCTCTGTCGACTACTTCAGACGGAAAACCTCGATCCAGGAATCTTTTCTTCATTGTGCTGTATTCGTTATGCAGTGTGTCTGTTTCTGATGTAATTCTCTTTAGTCTTAGTAGCTGGCTGTATGGTAAATTGTCCTTCAGATGCTTGAGATGATGGCTTGTGTGGTGAAGACAGCTGTTCACATCCGTGGGTTTTCTGTATATCTTGGTTTTCACAGAGGTGCCTGTGATTTCCACAGTGACGTCCAGAAAGTTTACGTGAGGCTTGCCATGTTGTCCTAATTATTTGCAATGTGCCAAATTTCTTCTTGTAAAACACATCTCACAATACGTGATCTATAACATCCAGCCATAGCTAGGGAACATCCACATTAATCACTCTAGAAAGACTTGTTCACTTACTTGCCCCTTAAATGTCACATATGACGTTTTTAAAGTCATTCTTTACCCGCTTTCACATCACGCATCTTTTGTTGTTTACGTCCTCTCGTGCGTGCGTGGGTGACGTCACGACACTCCATGACGTGGCTCACGCATGCGCGGGATGACGTCACAACTACCAACAGGATATAAACACGGCCGCCGAGTGATGCTTTCACTCTGCTGCGGCTCCTGAACGCATCCGGATGTCTTCTTCACCTTTGCTGATACTATACCAGTAAGTTTCTCCCCGTGATAGGTGTTGGCTTTCACCTTTTTTTTTTTTTTTTTACATTATATTAACCACAAGGTACTATAATTACCCTTTATAGACTAGAAACTCCAAAGGCTTGAAACAAGACTACCTTTCATGGGATAGACTACACGTATCCACCTGGATACCTGGAGCTTCTCTGCTACATTATCCAATATTCCATGCTCAGATTTTGTTTCCTTGGGTAAGAAAGTCCCCTATTTTTTACAATCTTGTCTAAATACTCTCAAAATTCAGGCTAACAACTGCGATTATGTAGTAGTTGACCGTCCTCACTTATTCTGTTTTTCACTTTTTGCATGTATATGGGATATTCTTCCAGATAATATCCTACACTTGAAATTAAGACGGGAATCACCTGCCCACATTTGACTTAGAACAACTAGGTGTCCATCCGAATGTTTGAATTACTGAATAACTGTGCTAAATACCTATATTTTCTCACTTCGTGGTTGATGAGTAACTAGTGAGGACTGAAAATAGGATGTTGATCTGTACATTAGGCCGACTGCCTTGCTAAAAAACCATGATGATCTTAAAAATTGTGAATAATTGCTTCAAGTTTATACTAATTTATGTTTATATGTATTCTCTTTTGTAGACTTTAATTTGTTGAAAAATGCTGCCCCTGATGAAGAGTGTTTATAACTCGAAACGCGTTGGGCCTACCAAAAGACAAATAAAAAGCATAAATTGTTTTTTATACAATACAAAGCTTCAATTGAATTTTTTATCGACATTTCCTACAGAAGTGACTTTAAGCAACCTTTATTGTTTTCCAAAATTTACAAAAAATTATCATTAGGCCTACTTTGGCCGTTTAGAAAGTGTGCAGGGGACGTAGCTATCCACATTGGATTTCTTCTTTGTTTCTTGTATGTATCCAGCCTAGATACTAAGGCTGGGTTTTTCTCCCCGCACCTCGAACTATTTACCAAGATTACCATTTTCTGTTTATCTCTAACTAAACTATATTTACTTTGGTGTGCAAGTGTACTTACCTGTGTTGGTTACCAATAGCAGAAGAATACCAGTTTTACCAGCTTGCAGCAAATAATAGCAGCATGGTGTTGGAAACTTTTTTGGGGGGCATGGGTGTGTAGGCCTCTGGTGTACATTGTGTGCACCTGGGGCTTCATTTCTGGCACCAGGGTTCATTTACCACCAGCTGGAGGCTGGAGGTAATTCTTGGTTGTATTAGCACCGGTTTTTGGTGCTAATACCACTGTGCATGCACTTGTTATACGGCTGTAATTGCGCTTTGTGTTGTTGGTGCTATTAGCGCCGGCTGTAACAGAGCCGATTGTAATAGCACCAGCTGTAATAGTGCCAGTATGATTTGTGTCCAGCGGTATTTGCGCCCACTCATAATCCAGCGGAGCGGTACTGGCAGCGCTAATTCTGTTACGGCCTGATTTAAGGGCTACTGCCCAACTCCTGATGAGTCCCCTTGCCTTTAAAACAGAACTAGCCTCGCCCATTTGTTTCCTTCCCTCTATCGGTCACAATCTGCTTACATATGGAGTGGATGTATCCCCTGTACTACACAATCGTACTGGTGGTCACTCAGTATATAGTGTTAGTTCTGGTGTCCTCTCTTTAGGGTCCACTAAATCTGACCATTTTACCCCTGTACACTCAATTCTTTTAAAATCCTGCATGCGCCTTCTCATTCTATTCCCTTTCTTCATCTGACATCATTATGCCCCAGCTTGTGTGACTGTTCTCCTTCCGCGTCATCAAGATCTGATTTGTTTAAAGACAATGTTCCATACTCGCATATTATAATGTTATCTGATTTACCTTTGGTTCCCTTTAATAGGGAACCTTCTATATTCTCTTGGGTTACATACCTATCCCTCATTTGCCTATATAGTTTCCCAAGCCTCTGCTCTATGTCTTCTGCGTCTTGCCCACCGTCCCATGCTGATCACGGCATTCTTTGCAGCTCCATAGGGGGCAGTTGTGGCCCTCTCTCTAACATCAGTCATTCTTGTACCTCAATCAGCACTATGCTCCTATGGCATAAATATTCTATTTCATCGTATTTTAATCCCCTACCCTTATTCATTTTTTCTTCTCTTCTTCTCACCTTCCTGAATTCATCTTCCTCTCGTCTTCATTTCAACCTACGTACTTTCATCCTTTGGGCTTCTATCTCGTCTTGTTTCTTCTCTCATAACCTCTCCTTTTCTTTCCTTGCCTCATATCTCCTCTGTTCTTCGCTTCGCTTGCACTCTTTATCCCTCTCTTCCTTGTATGATCTTTCTTCTTCTTTCTCTTTCTTTTCCCGCTCTTCTCTCTCCTCTCTTTCTCAAACCACATCAAAGCCCTTATCATCTAGCTTAAGCAATATTACACCACCTCCTACCTTCATGGTCATCCGACCCATGAAAAGAGTGTCAGTGGCTGCCTTTGCCTCACCTACTGCGCTCCTTCTACTCCTGTGGCTGACTCCCAACCTGTTCCATCTCCAACACTCTTGACATTCTTGCTTGTCGTGGGGGCCCGACTGAAGCCTGCCAAATATTGCAACTCTTGGTACCACAACTCCGATCTGGATGCCCTTAAATGCAAGTGCAGAGTAGCGGAGCGGAAATGGGGATCTTCAGGTGCATCCTCTGACAAACTGGCCTGCCGCCTTCTTCAAAGGCAATATAGACTCAGCATCCACTCCAAGAAAAGAGTCTACATTCAAGCCTGCACCTCTGCGGCATCTAACAACACGGCCAAACTTTTCAAAGTCTGCAAGGAACTGGCCAACCCTACGGCAGCCGCATCCTTTACTGCACCCACACAGGCCCTTTACTCGACCCTGGCCGCACATTTCACCACTAAAACACAGGACATCCTGTCCTCTCTCTCTTCTGCTCTCCCTCCTGCACCAACATCTCTTGGGCCCTCCTCGGCTGCACTGTAGGGGAGGGTAGGTCCAAAAGACCCCCCTTGCCTACATCCCTTCCCCAGGTGAGGGCCATGGCTCATTGGGCGTCCCCTCATACCACCAGGGCCCAGGTGGTGGAGGGCTCACCTGCTGAAGACATTGCCCACACATTGAATTTAGCTAGGCCTCAGAAACGATTTTTGTCTAAAAAAGATGGTGTGAGCTCAGTGCACTGTAGCGCGGCCCCCACCCTCGGAGAGTTTCAATTATCCCTGTTGCCGCAGCACCCTGGCAGATCCGCTGTGAGCCTGTTCCCACGAACAAGACGGACATGAGCTAGCGTAAGATACTAACACTGTAACATTTCACCTTCCGCAGTGTATCACTGCTCCCAGCATGACCCGGCCAGCGGGGCCTGGGTGAAGAAGAGAACTGTAAAATGGTCATCGGATGGCAGAAAGTCCCCAAATATTAATGCTAAGACCACTTGCAAAGTGTGCATTTCTCCACAAAGAGTCTTATATTACGGAAACCTGTAAAATGTATAAACATGGTAGAATGCATGCTTACATGATATTAGCAATGACGAACCCCCACCACTGCAGTTGGGTGCTAACAATAAAAGAGCGTTCCAGGAGACTATTCATTATGTGTATTATTGAGAAAGCTTACACCCCGTGGTCCTGCACAATAACCGAACTAATGCTGCTAGAGTGCAAGGGAAGACCAATGTAACCATACAGGGGGCTCTTGTGAAGGACGCGCGAGAACGCCCTTGTCATGCTGTATGTCTAAGCCCCTTATGTGCCACTACCGTCACGTACGGTGGCGAGTCATTTTCTATGTGCTCCACCAACCTCCCTACTACCTCACTTACTGCAAATGTATATGCATATAACCAAATGCTGTAGTTGTTAAAACATAGTGTACGAATAAGGAGCTCAGACTGGCTATATTTGAGACACGTTTAGCAAAGTTGAAATGTATGTTTTCGAGTGATTCAAATGAGTACTATAGAGTGTTCAAATGTTTGTAATGTTTTCACCTAAAGTCGGCAACACACGAGGAAGATACCTTTGTGAATATGTGCAAGGCCATTCCCCCTCCCACACTGCGAAGACTGCCAAACAAGAGAGCAGAGGCCCGCGCCGCGCTGCTCCACCTCCCCCAACCAGGCTGGAGCCGCTTCAAAGATTTGTAGTCCCCTCTGCAGCACCCAAGGCCACGGCCCGCCACCTTCATTATTTACAGCACAGCAGTAAACCTCTGCCTGAATACACAAATCCAAAGGCGCCCCCTCGTAAACCCCACAACCCACCGGATCACCTTAGACTTATGGCCCTGTGCAATTAAGGACACCCAATACTGTGGCAACACACAGCAGCACATTCATAACAACTTCTAACAAGACAGAAAGACATGTACCGCCCGTCCCATGCCCTGAAACTTAGCCCCTCGACCTATGGTACCGGTCAACAGGACACTGGTAATCGTGCCCTGATGAATGACCATCAGACCCCTCACAAGGTGCATTCCTCCTGTGTTGCATTAACCTGTAGAATAACCTATTGAAAGATTTACTAAAGAAATAATATTGCAATAGCTGAATGACTGCGGTGTGCATGGCCTAGGGCAAATAAGTCAGGAAAAGACATTCATCTCTGACACTGGCCACAATGGCACAACAACACCGCCCGTATGAACTCAGCCGACCCGCCAGGCCCAGCCCGACCCACGAGGCTGACCAGTGACGTCCTCCAGCCAAGGCCAACCACATCACAGCAACGCCTATAGCTAGTCATCACCACCCAATCCCATTGAACTTGTGCCCCCTATAGTATGTAGGTTCTTATGACGTTTTTTTGTAAATATATACGCCTGTCTTTGCTATTGTCAGACAGAGCGCTCTCGGAGTTTGCAGAGTTCTTTGCATGCCCTATTCTGATTGATAAACTCCCATTTAAGCTCACCCGCACTCTGTCTTGGCTTTATTCCCAACTTGGGAGAGTCCTTCATTGTCTCTCATTGCGGGGAGGATCGTGCTGGTTGGGGACGCTTGCCTTCAGTGGTGACCCCGAAAGCGTGATTATTATGATTTTTTCCCAACCTATCATTACTGTCCCCTTTTGGCACGAGAATCTCCGGTCGAAAAGGGATACGCACGGTGCGCCGGCTCCGGGAGGCTGCCCGCCAACGGCGACCGGTACGCTCAGAAGTGCGCACTCAACAGAGAGAGGGTACGGGATCCCGGTTGAAAAATCCCCTTTGAGTACCGCTCTCCGGAGCCGGGGCTGACTGTTGAGCGGACGGCAACACTGCCTGGACGGACCCAGTTTCGGAGACTATCGGTTCAAGACGGGCACGTGAGTATTGAGTGCGAGCGATCATAAAGGGAGTGGAGGAGGAAATTTAGGACAGGGAACGAGGAGGGATAGAAGGGGGTGCACGTAGGTCTACTAAGGACCATCTTAGACTTTCTTTGCTTTTTCTTTGCATATGGCCATTAGGATTAAGAGATGAATAAGAGACAAAAGTGACGGGAACCTAGCTCCGAGAGGGGGTGGAAGGCGGCGCCGCATAGTGCTATCTTGACTAGTACTGGGAATATATGAAGAAGTGGATAATAAGATAAAAGTGTCTGGCAAAGGGGGACACGGAGAATATATTAGTGACTGCTATTCTTTCTATTCTTTTCTTTAGGGTTGGGGGAAAAAATAAAAGTGAGATCAGTACAAAACGTTAGAGATAAAGTAAGAGACAAAGAGTACTACTGTAAGAGTGAAGATCAGACGTATAAATATATATATATATATGTGCATACATATATCTGAATAAGACTGACAGGGACAGCCGGCCAGGGAGGAAAGGGAGGGCAGATTGAATTGTGAAGAGAGTGTTACAGAGAGGTGTGTGCACCTCGTATGTGTCAGGAGATAATTTGGTGCTGTGGGTGTGTAAAAATGGTCATAAACGTATAGTAATTGAATGGTCATGGTAAGTGTGGCCGGACAAAGCTTCATGAAGACAAAAATGACAAGGTGAAGTGAGTGTGTACCGTTTTGATTTCTGGGTTAGCATTGTCGAGATCACTGATGGTTTGCCCTTGTATGTGCCCCCCAAAGAGAATAGAATAGAGACTGTGTACAGCCATTCTTGTGGTGTGCAGTCAGGGGGAAGAACACAAAGGCGCCCATCATTGAATATGAAATAGAAGACGAAAACTCACATGGTGATACGTTTACATTGTAATTTTGGGACACACAAAGACACACAAGTACCAGGAGGGCAGAAGGTATGGGGGCAGAAACACCCTTATCACACATTTGTAAGAACCTACCGGGGCACGCGGAGCAATTAAGAAATATCATGACCAATGGATAACAGAGCTGAAGGGAGAGGGGTTACCCCAGATATGGCCCGAGGGGGGGTCATTTGACAAAAGTGTTCTGGATATGGTAGCCACATGCATTTGTCTGAAATACAAGGGGAAGCAGTTGCATAATAGGAGGGAAATATTAGATCTCTGGAGGTTATTTGAAGAGATACCACCGCCTAAAGCACCAGCATTAAAATCTGACCTACCATCCACCACTGACAATCCACTAATGATACAGAGAGATGCTAAAGAATTGCCACACGTAGAGCCACCAATAGAGGTAATAAGCTTGTACCCGATATTAAACAAGCCTGTGCCCGCAGAAGGGTACAGTGACCCCGCTTATGTGCCTCCCCCGACAACTACTACACCCCAACGGCCAACGGCACCTCCGCCATACGAGAGTACAAGGGAGCGAGCCCAGGCAAGTACACAAAGGGTGGACATAGAAAAACTAACAGGCGATTTAGAGTCAAGACTGTCAATAGCCAAAGATGAGCTCTCAAGGATAAAAGACATATGTGAACAAACAGCACTTAATGCAGCGAGATCAGAGCGCACGTCTAGAGCGCCGAGTGAGAATAGAACACTTGAAGACGGGTGGAAAAAAGGTGAGATACTGTTCAGAATTGAGGAAGAACCGACACGAATAATTGAACTAGGGACAAGAGAGGGATGTACTGATAATGAAGAAAGGCCTATAGGGGACAGAGAAGAACTACTATGTGATATAAGGGACGATTTGGAGGAAAGCGACAGGTTGAGCATGGCAATAGGAGGGGGAAGCGATGGGTTGGATTGTGCATGTTCAATGAGAACACTGGACGATGAGTGGACGGGACGATTGAGAAACAGGGTGGGGAAAATGGCATCATTGGGAACGTCAGGAGTGAAGACGGGTATAGATACCACGATGAAAGGAAAGTTACAGCTCCCACTGATACATAAGGGAGGAGGGAGGCCGAATTATATCCCGTGGGCTCAGATGGATAAGGCCAATTTATTAAAGTTATTGCCCCCGTTATCGGGAGGGGCAAGTAAGTGGATATACGCCTTTAAGAAACACACTGCCGGGGTACCCCTAGCAATAGGAGATGTGAAGAGCTTGCTTGTATCAGCAGTGGGGGATCAGACCGACAGAGTATGGGTAAAGGCTGGTTTCCCAGGAGTAACATTAGACTGTGATCGCCATGATGGGGCCTCCTTTAACACAGTGCGTGCAAGGGTGTGGGATGCTCTGCGGGAAACGTTTCCAGACACGCCAGACTTACAGTCAGTAATGCAGTGCACAATGAATGACGGGGAAGATGCTATGGATTACATTTTTCGGGTCCAAGAGATGTGGAGAGCAGAAACGGGTACATCTTTATTTTACTTCATTATAAAAAGAGGGCTCCCAAAAGAGGTGCAAAAGGCGCTCGACAAGATAGCAGGTATTGAAGCGAAAGGATGGCCTGAGATTCAGAGCATAATAGTACACCACTGTAAGCGAATAAAAGAAAGGGAGAAGGAGGTGGCGCAGAAAAGATTGGCAGACGAAGCAAAACTAGTGCAGACAAAGTTGGTGAAGGTCGCAGCAGCAGTAGCCGCGCTCCCACACAGCAGGGAGGGAGATGAGGAGGAGGAGGGGCTGATAGCAATACAAGGAAGGATGGCAACTAATTGGGCTGGAGCAGGACAGCGGCAGTAGAACGAGCAGGAGCAAGGCGGAGGTCCGCAGTGGCAAGAGTGGGCCCCTCGAGGGGGACGAGGTGGGTACAGGGGCCGAAGAGGAGGTGGACCGGGGTACGGGGGAATGGAAGGAAATGGATGGCAGGGTCCTAGAGGTGCACAAGGGAGTTGTTGGAACTGCGTAAGATGGGGGCATTACTCTAGGGAGTGCAGAAGCAGACCCAACAACGGGTTCCAAGAGGCAGAACATTATGGCCATCCCCACCCGGGGAGCCCATATGGTCTCCCAATGGGACAACAACAACAAAGAAACACAGGCCAGGGGCACAATGAGCAACAACAGGGGCATCAGTATAGAACACAGAACTACCCACAAAACAATGACAATATGCAGTACACACCAGGCAACCCTTTTGCGACAACAGCAAACGGGGACCCCGCACCAGCGCCCTATAGTGGCGTGTCAGTGGTTTCAGGGAGTGTCTTCAATCAGGGGGGACAATGAGACACCCCGCATAGGACAGCCCACAGAGAACACTTGTGTGTCCAGTTCTATCTACCACCTACGATGCATCAGAGGAACCATTGGTAGGGGCGCAGATAGGAGACAAGCAGTTCATATTCATGGTGGATTCGGGAGCGGAGAAATCATGCATTAGAGAGGGCCGATTCCCGTTATCTAACCGGAAGTTAGAGACGCAGGGGTTCTCTGGGGATGTAATTGAAGTTCCTTACACAGAAGCATTGGATGTAACAGTGGGGGGTAAAACTGTAAAGACACCCTTACTCTATTATGAACACTCACCAATAAATTTATTAGGAAGGGATCTCCTGAGTAAACTCAACATGACCATATCCTTCACTGAGAGAGGTATTGTCATGATCTCTGCTTCCAAAAGATCAGGACTTGCCCGACTCCCTTGGAAGCAGACCCATAACCCCATAAAGATGCCCAGTCCCGCGCTGGAAGCGCCGGGCTCATAATGCTTGGGTGGACTTACCTGCAGCAGACCATGCTGCTTACTTACCTACCAGTTGAACCCCTGATCCTCTTCTGATTGGGACTACTTTTCCTGTTGGATGGGGCAGGAGCCACTCCCTAGGTTCAGAACACTGGAACTCTTCTGGAAAGCAGGAACTCTTTTCTTACCTAGGCGTGGCTGTGTAAGGAGACACCTAAGCACTACAGGAGGCTATTTAAACCACACCCGATGGATGAATCTTGCTTTGTGTTATTCTGCATTCTCTGCAGCAGAACGCGCATCGTGTCTTCTGCTTCTGATCCTGGGCCTAAGGGAACAAAGGCTTACCATCCTGGAATCCAGTCTTCAGCAGCACCTGTAAAGACAAAGAAAGAACAGGTCAGCACTACGGTCTTCAGTGGCAGCTCATCTCTTACCTGGTCCATCGGCTGTCACTAACACCTCGCGCTGCATTCCGGCATCTGAAAGACAAAGGCTTACCTACTCTTCGCATGCTCCGGAGGTCTTCGCACTGCATTCCAGCATCTGAAAGACAAAAGCTTACCAGCTCTTTGCACGCTCCGGAGGCCTTCGGCGCTGCATCCCGCATCTGAAAGACAAAAGAAGGTGCGTTTAAAGACATTGGGCAACTTTATTACTCACGTGCCATTACTCCTTCCCACGCCGAATCCAGTGGGTATTCCAGCACCCTTCAGCTTCTCTAAAGCTCCGAACTTGTACCTGCAAGATAAAAGGGACAGTTAGTGCGCATCGTGAAGCAGGCTACAAGCGCTTACTTACGTGCTTCCAGGCGCTTCTATTCCTCACGCGGGTTCGATCCTCAACTCTCATCAGCCCGCCATCCGCCATCGCTGGAACCCTGCAAAACAAGAGATATCATTACAAAAGACTTTTAAGACATTTGAAGTGCCCAGAACTTACCGTTCGTTCAGTTAACGACGGACAGCAGTCCTCTGAGGTCAAGAGGCCTGCACCCTTATCCAGTGAAGAAACTGATTATGGCACCCTACCCCGAGGCAGAAGGAGAGCACGGCGTTCACTTACCTAAGGTGAGGGCGTTAACCTTTGGGGTTCTACAGGAGAAGAGAAAGGGAAGAGGAGAGAGGCACCCAATAACCCCAGTTCATTAATCCCATATTTTCTATCTGCAGACATCTTACTCTTCGAGTCAGACATACAGTGCACAGAGGTCCAGCCCAAAGAGCCAACCGTGTGTTACACATCACCTTTGAAGATACGGCATTCACCCAGTCAAGACCGGCGCCTCTGCCGGAATCAGGTGAGCGTTACAGAACACAAAGCCTACCGCAAAACTCCCACCCAGGCGCTATGGAAACCTCGGATACCGACCAGCTAGCCCAGTTACTTGGGGAACTAAGAGCAGAAGTGCATGCAGCCCGTCAGGAAACGAATGCTCTAAGAAGGGAACTGATTATTTCCAAGGAGCGAACAGACGATCTCGCTAGACAATTGCTACAGTCACAAGCCGGACAAACTCTGTTACCCGCATCAGGGGCAAATCTTCCTTCAACATCCTCTACGAACCCAGTGCAGATCAACCTACCTGGGAATGTACCTCTGGCTCCGCCCGAACGATTTTCTGGTGACCCAAAGAGGTTTGCAGTATTTATTAATCAGTGCCGGTTGCACTTCTTATGCCGGCCAGCAGCCTTTCCAACTGATCAAGCTAAGGTAGCTTTCGTGCTTTCGTACCTTAGTGGCAATGCGGCAGACTGGTCGATCCCTCTAGTTAATCAAGATGATCCGGTTCTCCATGATTTTCAAGCTTTTCAGCTCAGTATGGAAAAACTGTTTGCAAGACATTCACAGGGGCAGGCCTTGGACAATGAGCTCCTTTCATTGCGACAGGGTAATCAAGACCTTTTGGCTTATATTGCGTCTTTCAACAGACTGATAGTGGAAACTCGGTGGCCTGAGGACAAAAGGATTACGCTGTTTTATAGAGGTCTACGTGGAGAGCTCAAAGATGTGTTAGCCCAAGTAGTGAATCCCCCGCAAGACTGTTCGGACTATATTGACTTAGTCGTTCAAATTGACCACAGACTGCAGAACAGGAAGGCCGATCGTTCCAAGTTTGATGCTCGAGTATTTTCCAAACCACCAACTCCTACCAAAGGAGTAGACTCCGGGCAACCCATGCAAATAGGGGGCCTGAAAGGACCACTAACACAAAAGGAGCGGGAAAGGAGAAAACAGCTGAAATTATGCCTCTATTGCGGAAACTGGGGCACTTTCTTCGAGACTGTCCGGTGAAACCAGCCAAGAAGGCAGTAGGAGCTGCAGTTACCAGGGTCACAAACTCTGAGCAGGGAAACGACCTCGCCCGACAAGAATAGAGGTCCTCTTGCCGAGCGTTAAAACCAGTTCAGTGACCTCGCATTTCGTGATACGTATGGTCCACATTAGCCCTGAACATCCGGATCGATTACATGCGATTGAAGCTTATGTCGACAGTGGTGCCATCGGCAATTATGTGGATCATGAAATGGTTTTGAGGATGAATCTGACTCTTTGTCCAAAGGCTGTAAAGGACGTCATTACTACGGTGGATGGTACGGAGATAGCCTCCGGACCAGTAACGCATACCACCCAAGAAGTGACGCTAGTAAGTCAAGATGGACACCATGAGAAGATCGTGTTCGATGTGATCAAGGCCCCTCAGTTCCAGATTATTCTAGGAATTCCTTGGTTAGAGAAGCACAATCCTCAGATCGATTGGCGAGCAAGAACGGTTCAGTTTCCAGAATGTGTCTGTACTTGTCACCCTCGACCTGGTGTTGCACTGGCAGCAATTTCCTCGGAGGCTCCCCAGTTACCTCCTGAATACCTAGAATTCCAAGATGTTTTCTGAAAGGATCAGGCTAACTCTCTACCTCCTCATAGGTCTTATGACTGCCAGATAGACCTGATACCTGGATCTACTCCTCCTTGTAGTAGAATTTATGCCCTCACCGAGCCTGAGAATCTTCACCTCCGACAATACCTGGATCAATACCTAGCGAATGGGTTTATTCGTCCTTCCAAGTCCCCTGCTTCCTCAGCTTTGTTCTTCGTTCCAAAAAAAGAAGGGGACCTTAGAACTTGTATAGATTATCGCACCCTGAACCAGATCACCGTTAAGAATAGATATCCGTTACCTTTGATCCCTGAACTCCTGGACCAAGCCAGAAAAGCATGCATATATACAAAGCTGGATCTTAGAGGAGCCTACCACTTGGTACGAGTAAAAGAGGGCGATGAATGGAAGACGGCCTTCCGCACCAAGTATGGGCTATTTGAATATCAGGTCATGCCCTTCGGACTTTGCAATGCCCCGGCCGCCTTTCAATATTTTATGAACGATGTCCTCAGAGAGCTCATAGATGTGTGTGTTGTTGTTTACATTGACGACATCCTCGTTTATTCTTCATCGGAAACTGAACATCGGAAACACGTGAAAATGGTCCTCGAGAGATTGCGTCAACACAAACTTTTCGCTAAGTTGGAAAAATGTGTTTTCAACGTGACTGAAGTTGAATTCTTGGGATTCATATTATCACCTAGCGGAGTGCGTATGGATTCAAAGAAGGTCGATGCAATTCTCAAATGGCCATCGCCATCCTCTGTAAAAGGTGTTCAAAGCATGTTAGGCTTCGCTAACTTTTACCGCAGGTTTATCCCCGAATTCTCTCGAATAGTCCAGCCCATCACCGCCTTGTTAAAGAAAAACAAACGTTTTGAATGGTCTACCGAGGCGGAACAAGCTTTCCAGAATTTGAAGATTAGATTTATCTCTGCACCGATCTTAAAACATCCTCGCCCAGAACTCCCCTACATCGTTGAAACTGATGCTTCGAGCCTTGCCATGGGGGCAGTTCTATCACAAAAGGACCCAGTAACCAATCAGTTGCATCCCGTGGCATTTTGGTCCCGCAAATTCTCGCCTCCTGAAATCAATTACACTATTACTGATAAGGAACTTCTAGCTATCAAGTCCGCCTTTAAGGCTTGGCGGCATTATCTTCTGGGGGCCCGACACACCGTTACTGTGATTACAGATCACCGAAACCTGCAATATTCAACTCCGTTGGGCACTATTCTTTGCCGAGTTTGACTTCATAATCACCTATCGACCTGGTACAAAAAACGGTAAAGCTGATGCCCTTTCTCGGATGGGAGTGGAAGAACATTTGATCAATCCTAAACCTGTACCTATCATTCCCGAACAAAGAATTCTAGGTGTAATCGCCACACAATCCATAGAGGAAGTTAAGGATAAAGTCAGGCTACTGGTAACTCCAGCAGACATACAGAATTGGCATCTGCAGGGAAAGGACTTTACGGTGAAGGACAACCTATTATATTTCCAAGAACGGTTATACCTGCCCAGCACAGATTTACAGAAAAAGGTAATCTCTTGTTATCACGATTCTTTAATGGAAGGACATCCCGGTATGACCAAGACCTCGGAAAAGATCAAGCGCTACTTCTGGTGGCCGTCTTGGAAAAAAGATATCAGAGACTTTATAATGTCCTGTGGAGTATGCGCCCAAAACAAGAGTCAAAAGGAAAAACCAGCCGGCCTCTTACGCCCTATTGACATCCCGCCTCGCCCTTGGCATACGCTTTCTATGGACTTCATCACCGATCTACCTCCATGCTCCGGATACAATACGATCCTAGTAATCGTGGACCTATTCTCCAAGATGGCGCATTTAATTCCACTCAAAGGCTTACCAACAGCAGCAACTCTGGCCCGAGAATTTCTCGAAAACATCGTCCGACTGCACGGTTTTCCTTCAGTTCTAATTTCGGATCGAGGTAGTCAATTTATTTCTCATTTTTGGCGAAGTTGCTGTCGGTCGGCTCAAATTGATGTGAGACTTTCGACCAGCCACCACCCTCAAACCGACGGACAAACCGAGAGGACCAATCAAACTCTGGAACAGTATTTGCGCTGCATGCTACAACAAACTGAAAAAACTTGGAAAGATATCCTTTGGATAGCCGAATATGCCTACAATAACTCTGTCCTCTCGGGAACTGGGAAAACCCTGTTTTTTCTTTTATACGGTAGTCACCCTCGAACCTCGGAGTTGGATCCACTCCAAGATCTTGGAACACCAGCAGTAGACCACCTGCATTCTACAATCACCCAAGCCTTTAAGGAAGCCGTTTCTCACCTTCAAAGGGCTAAAGAACAATACAAGAAAGGAGCAGACCAGCATCGGAAGGAAGCCCCCCAATATCAAGTAGGAGATCAAGTCTGGTTATCCACCAAATATCTACCTCTAAAAGGACCACGCACATTCAACCCAAGATACCTTGGTCCCTATTCCATCACTACCATAGTAAATCCAGTAGCGGTCAAGTTGGACTTGCCCCCTCACATGAAGATACATCCGGTCTTCCACGTCTCTCTATTAAAACCCGTGCAACCTCAAACCCGACTAACTACATCTCCAAAACCTATTCTAGTTGATGGAGAACTCGAGTTTGAAGTCAAAAGCATCCTGGATTCCAAGATCTCCAAATCTAAACTATTTTACCTGATTGACTGCAAAGGCTACGGTCCCCAAGAAAGATCCTGGGAACCTGCAGAATATGTCCACGCGCCTCGTCTAATCAAAAGATTTCATCGAACATTTCCTAACAAGCCCAAACCCCCGGAGAAGCCCGATTTGGGAGGGGCCTTGAGGGGGGGTGCTGTCATGATCTCTGCTTCCAAAAGATCAGGACTTGCCCGACTCCCTTGGAAGCAGACCCATAACCCCGGTTCCGAGTGCCAGCCAGTCCCGATTGGGACTTTTGGACCCTGTCCTGGCGCCAGTGGCACCAGGCTCATAAAGATGCCCAGTCCCAGCGCTGGAAGCGCCGGGCTCATAATGCTTGGGTGGACTTACCTGCAGCAGACCATGCTGCTTACTTACCTACCAGTTGAACCCCTGATCCTCTTCTGTTTGGGACTACTTTTCCTGTTTGGTGGGGCAGGAGCCACTCCCTAGGTTCAGAACACTGGAACTCTTCTGGAAAGCAGGAACTCTTTTCTTACCTAGGCGTGGCTGTGGAAGGAGACACCTAAGCACTACAGGAGGCTATTTAAACCACACCCGATGGATGAATCTTGCTTTGTGTTATTCTGCATTCTCTGCAGCAGAACGCTCATCGTGTCTTCTGCTTCTGATCCTGGGCCTAAGGGAACAAAGGCTTACCATCCTGGAATCCAGTCTTCAGCAGCACCTGTAAAGACAAAGAAAGAACAGGTTAGCACTACGGTCTTCAGTGGCAGCGCATCTCTTACCTGGTCCATCGGCTGTCACCAACGCCTCGCGCTGCATTCCGGCATCTGAAAGACAAAGGCTTACCTACTCTTCGCATGCTCCGGAGGTCTTCGCACTGCATTCCAGCATCTGAAAGACAAAAGCTTACCAGCTCTTTGCACGCTCCGGAGGCCTTCGGCGCTGCATCCCGCATCTGAAAGACAAAAGAAGGTGCGTTTAAAGACATTGGGCAACTTTATTACTCACGTGCCATTACTCCTTCCCACGCCGAATCCAGTGGGTATTCCAGCACCCTTCAGCTTCTCTAAAGCTCCGAACTTGTACCTGCAAGATAAAAGGGACAGTTAGTGCGCATCGTGAAGCAGGCTACAAGCGCTTACTTAGGTGCTTCCAGGCGCTTCTATTCCTCACGCGGGTTCGATCCTCAACTCTCATCAGCCCGCCATCGCCGGAACCCTGCAAAACAAGAGATATCATTACAAAAGACTTTTAAGACATTTGAAGTGCCCAGAACTTACCGTTCGTGCAGTTAACGACGGACAGCAGTCCTCTGAGGTCAAGAGGCCTGCACCCTTATCCAGTGAAGAAACTGGTTACGGCACCCTGCCCCGAGGCAGATGGAGAGCTTGGCGTTCACTTACCTAAGGTGAGGGCGTTAACCTTTGGGGTTCTACAGGAGAAGAGAAAGGGAAGAGGAGAGAGGCACCCAATAACCCCAGTTCATTAATTCCATATTTTCTATCTGCAGACATCTTACTCTTCGAGTCAGACATACAGTGCACAGAGGTCCAGCCCAAAGAGCCAACCGTGTGTTACACATCACCTTTGAAGATACGGCATTCACCCAGTCAAGACCGGCGCCTCTGCGGGAATCAGGTGAGCGTTACAGGTATAGTGTGTTCAACACCCGGAATATGTCCATTACGTGTAATGTTGGTAGTACAGGCCCACACAACCACACAAGAAATACGCGGTTTGCCGGAAAACGAGGAAATGTTTATTGAAGGGCTAAAGACATTGGCCCTCATAATTCCAGAGCTGAGGAGAATGGATTGGAGGATTCCAGCGGAGTTCCTCTTCCGCCCCATAGTGTGCCCCGACACAGCATCAGGGTCAGTGGTATCATTAGACTTGCACGCTGTACAGGTATCAGCGAAAAGGATTTCTGTGATTGGAATAGATATGGAAGGATGTGAGTGGCGTACAGTACTGTGTACAAATGCCAATATCGCCTTAAGAGACTTAACAGATGAGGATCTCTTTTCAGATACAGAGGGGGATGGTGAAGTAGTAATGGAAATAGCGATGCCCTGTGTCATTTTGATTCAAGCAAGGGAAATCCCCGTTCAGCTGATGGCAGTGGTAGGAGCACCGCCGTCATTCTTCGATGACGACATGAGACTCGTACCAAATAATTTGTGGACAACAGGACCCCATGATGTAGGGCTGTTGCATGGAGTACAACCTGTGATAATAAAACTAAAACAAGGAGCAATTCTACCCCGAGTGAAGCAGTATCCATTGTCCCGTGAAGCTGAAGAAGGGATAAAAGAGACATTAAATGCACTACTAGCACAAGGGATAATAGTGCCTTCAAACTCCCCATGTAACACATGTATTTATCCAATCAAAAAAGCAAAGGGAGGGTCTTGGAGAATGATACAGGATTTACGCCCCCTAAATGATGTAATTCAAAAAGAGTTCCCTTTGGTCCCGAACCCTGCATCAATATTATGCAGCATCCCAAAAACGGCATCACATTTCACAGTGGCCGATTTGAAAAACGCGTTTTTCTCAATCCCCCTGGCTGAAGAGAGTAGATATCTGACAGCATTCACACTAGGGGGAAAGAGATATGAACACTGCAGATTACCGCAGGGATACTGTGAGAGCCCGAGCATATTCAACCGCATATTACATGAAGACTTGGGAAACTTATCAGTTGAGAGTACAATCATTCAGTACGTAGACAATTTACTCGTCTGTGCACAAGATGAAACATGCAGAAAAGATTCAACAACACTCCTGACTCTATTGGCCAATAGGGGGTACAAGGTAGACAAGGGAAAGCTACAGTACTGCCTGACAGAGGTCCTATACCTGGGACAGCTAATATCAAAAGATGGAAAGAGAATAATCCCCGACAGGATAGAAGCAATAAGATCAGTAGGAGAACCCACAACAGTGAAAGACATGCAGAAATTCCTGGGAATGTGCAACTATTGCCGAGCATGGATATTAGATTATGCAGCATACATGAGACCCCTACTACAAGCACTCAAAGAAGCACAACAGGAGAACAAAAAAATAGAATGGTCAGAAGAAATGAGTGCCTCCTTTAAATCATTAAAAGAGTTCATTTCAAGCGCTCCAGTACTCGCAAATCCTGATTATGGACGCAAGTTTTATCTGTTCTCACACTGCAAGGGAACACTCATGACAGCTGTACTGACACAGAAGACGTCCCTGGGACACAAGCCTTTGGCTTACTATAGTAGTACTCTAGATGCTGTGATGCAAGGACATTTCGCGTGCGAGCAATCACTCGCTGCAGCCGCGTTCGCAATTGAGAAAAGTGCCACAATAGTAATGGGATGCCCTGTGACATTGTTTGTGGAACATTCATTATTCGCAATACTTGAGAGGTCAAAAAGCACACTGACAACACAGCGGGCAACAGCCTATGAGATAATATTGTCCAGCGCCAATATCCATGTGGTGAGATGCAAGACAGTGAACCCAGCAACATTCATTACAGAAGCGTGCACTAGAGGACATGCAGGAACACGATTGTGCAACTTACACAGGAGAAAGAGGGGAGGACACAGTGGTGTGTGAGAACGCTCTGAGCGAGGGGGAAGTGTACTTCGTAGATGGGTCAGCATCAATTGACGTGGACACGGGAGAGAAACATGTGGGTATGTGTCATGATCTCTGCTTCCAAAAGGTCAGGGTTTTCCCAACACCCTTGGAAGCAGATCCATAACCCAGGTTCCGAGTGCCAACCAGTCCCAATTGGGACCTTTTGGACCCAGTCCTGGCGCCAGTGGCACCAGGCTCATAAATATGCCCAGTCCCAGCGCTGGAAGCGCCGGGCTCATAATGCTTGGGTGGACTTACCTTCAGCAGACCATGCTGCTTACTTGCCTGCCAGTTGAGCCTCTGATCCTCTTCTGTTTGGAACTACTTTTCCTGTTGGGTGGGGCTGGAGCCACTCCCTAGATTCAGAACACTGGAACTCTTCTGGAAGACAGGAACTCTTTTCTTACCAGGAACTCTTTTCTTACTTAGGCGTGGCTGTGGAAGGAGACACCTAAGCACTACAGGAGGCTATTTAAACCACACCCGGTGGATGAATCTTGCTTTGCGTTATTCTGCAACCTCTGCAGCAGAACGCTCATCGTGTCTTCTGCATCCGGTCCTGGGCCTAAGGAAAAAGGCTTACCATCCTGAATCCAGTCTTCAGCAACACCTATAAAGACAAGAAAGAACAGGTTAGCATTCCGGCATCTGAAAGGCAAAGGCTTACCATCCTGAATCCAGTCTTCAGCAACACCTATAAAGACAAGAAAGAACAGGTTAGCATTCCGGCATCTGAAAGACAAAAGTTTACCAACTCTTTGCACGCTCCGGAGGCCTTCGGCGCTGCATCCCGCATCTGAAAGACAAAACAAGGTGCGTTTAAAGACATTGGGGAACTTTAATACTCACGTGCCATTACTCCTTTCCACATCTAATCCAGTGGGTATTCCGGCACCCTGCAGCCGCTCCGAACTCGTACCTGCAAAATAAAAAGACAGTTAGAGCGCATAGTGAAGCAGGCAACAAGCGCTTACTTACGTGCTTCCAGGCGCTTCTATTCATCACACGGGCTCCATCTTCAACTCACTTCAGCCCGTCATCCGCCATCGCAGGAACCCTGCAAAACAAGAGACATCATTACTAAAGACTTTAAAGACATTTGAATGACTCGAAACTTACTGTTCGTGCAGTAAACGACGGACAGCAGTCCTCTGAAGTCAAGAGGCCTGCGCTACCTATCCAGTGAAGAAACTGGTTACAGCACCCTGCCCCGAGGCAGATGGAGAGCTCGGCATTCACTTACCTAAGGTGAGAGCGTTAACCTTTGGGGGTCTACAGGAGAGGAGAAGAGGAAAGAGATAGGGACACCCCAATAACCCCAGTTCATTAACCCCATATTTTCTATCTGCAGACATCTTACTCTACACGTCAGGCATACAGTGCACAGAGGTCCAGCCCAAAGAGCCAACCGGGTGCTACACATCACCTTTGAAGATACGGTAGTCGCCCAGTCAAGACCGGCGCCTCTGCGAGAATCAGGTGAGCGTTACAGAACGCAAAGCCTACCGCAAAACTCTCGCCCAGGCGCTATGGAAACCTCGGATACTGACCCCCTAGCCCGGTTACTTGGGGAACTAAGGGCAGAAGTGCATGCAGCTCGTCAGGAAACGAATGCTCTAAGAAGGGAACTAATTATTTCCAAGGAGAGAACAGACAATCTTGCTAGACAAGTGCTACAGTCACAAGCCGGACAGACCCCGTTACCCGCATCAGGGGCAAATCTTCCTTCAACATCCTCTATGAATCCAGTGCAGATCAACCTACCTGGGAATGTACCTCTGGCTCTGCCCGAACGATTTTCTGGTGACCCAAAGAGGTTTGCAGTATTTATCAATCAGTGCCGGTTGCACTTCTTATGCCGGCCAGCAGCCTTTCCAACTGATCAAGCAAAAGTAGCTTTTGTACTTTTGTACCTTAGTGGCAATGCGGCAGACTGGTCGATCCCTCTAGTTAATCAAGATGATCCGGTTCTCCATGATTTTCAAGCCTTTCAGCTTAGTATGGAAAAACTGTTCGCAAGACATTCACAGGGGCAGGCCTTGGACAATGAGCTTCTTTCGTTGCGACAGGGTAATCAAGACCTTTTGGCTTATATTGCATCTTTCAATAGACTAATAGTGGAAACTCAATGGCCTGAGGACAAAAGGATTACACTGTTTTATAGAGGTCTACGTGGAGAGCTCAAAGACGTTTTAGCCCAAGTAGTGAATCCCCCACAAGACTGTTCGGATTATATAGACTTGGTCGTTCAAATAGATCACAGGCTGCAGAACAAGAAGGCCGATCGTTCCAAGTTTGATGCTCGAGTATTTTCCAAACCGCCAACTCCTTCCAAAGGAGTAGACTCCGGGGAACCCATGCAAATAGGGGGTCTGAAAGGTCCTCTAACACAAAGGGAGCGGGAAAGGAGGAAACAGTTGCAATTATGCCTATATTGCGGAAACTCAGGGCACTTTCTTCGAGACTGTCCGGTGAACCCTGCCAAGAAGGCAGTAGGAGCTGCAGTTACCAAAGTTACAAACTCTGAGCAGGGAAACGACCTCGCCCGACAAGAATAGAGGTCCTCTTGCCGAGCGTGAAAACCAGTTCCGTGACCTCGCATTTCGTGATACCTATGGTCCTCATTAGCCCTGATAATCCGGATCGATTACATGCAATTGAAGCTTACGTCGACAGCGGTGCCATCGGCAATTATGTGGATCATGAAATGGTTTTGAGGATGAATCTAACTCTTTGTCCCAAGGCTGTAAAGGACGTCATTACTACGGTGGATGGTACGGAGATAGCCTCCGGGCCAGTAACGCATACCACTCAAGAGGTGACGCTAGTAAGTCAAGATGGACACCATGAGAAGATCGTGTTCGATGTGATCAAGGCCCCTCAGTTTCAGATTATTCTAGGAATACCTTGGTTAGAGAAACACAATCCTCTGATCGATTGGCGAGCAAGAACGGTCCAGTTTCCAGAATGTGTCTCTACTTGTCACCCTCGACCTGGTGTTGCACTGGCCGCAATTTCTTCAGAGACTCCCCAGTTACCTCCCGAATACCTAGAATACCAAGATGTTTTCCGGAAGGATCAGGCTAACTCTCTACCTCCTCATAGGTCTTATGACTGCCAGATAGACCTGATACCTGGATCTACTCCTCCTTGTAGTAGAATTTATGCCCTCACCGAGCCTGAGAACCTTCACCTTCGACAATACCTGGATCAATACCTGGCAAATGGGTTTATTCGTCCTTCCAAGTCCCCTGCTTCTTCAGCTTTGTTCTTCGTTCCAAAAAAGGAAGGAGACCTTAGAACTTGTATCGATTATCGCTCCCTGAACCAGATCACCGTTAAGAATAGATATCCGTTACCTTTGATCCCTGAACTCCTGGACCAAGTCAGAAAAGCATGCATATATACAAAGCTGGATCTTAGAGGAGCTTACCACTTGGTACGAGTAAAAGAGGGCGATGAATGGAAGACGGCCTTCCGCACCAAGTATGGGCTATTTGAATATCAGGTCATGCCCTTCGGACTTTGCAATGCCCCGGCCGCCTTTCAATATTTTATGAACGATGTCCTCAGAGAGCTCATAGATGTATGTGTTGTTGTTTACATTGACGACATCCTCGTTTATTCTTCATCGGAATCTGAACATCGGAAACACGTGAAAATGGTCCTCGAAAGATTGCGTCAACACAAACTTTTCGCTAAGTTGGAAAAATGTGTTTTCAACGTGACTGAAGTTGAATTCTTGGGATTCATATTATCACCTGGCGGAGTGCGTATGGATTCAAAGAAGGTCGATGCAGTTCTCAAATGGCCATCACCATCCTCCGTAAAAGGTGTGCAAAGCATGTTAGGCTTCGCTAACTTTTACCGCAGGTTTATCCCCGAATTCTCTCGAATAGTCCAGTCCATCACTGCCTTGTTAAAGAAAAACAAACGTTTTGAATGGTCTACCGAGGCGGAACAAGCTTTCCAGGATTTGAAGACTAAATTTATCTCTGCACCAATCTTAAAACACCCTCGCCCCGAACTCCCCTACATCGTGGAAACTGATGCTTCAAGCCTTGCCATGGGGGCAGTTCTATCACAAAAGGACCCGGTAACCAATCAGTTGCATCCCGTGGCATTTTGGTCCCGCAAATTCTCGCCTCCTGAAATCAATTACACGATTACTGACAAGGAACTTCTGGCTATCAAGTCTGCCTTTAAGGCTTGGCGGCATTATCTGCTGGGGGCCCGACACACCGTTACTGTGATTACGGATCACCGAAACCTGCAATATTTGAAGACCGCAAAAGCCCAATCCTCTAGACAACTCCGTTGGGCATTATTCTTTGCCGAGTTTG
Source organism: Ambystoma mexicanum (assembly GCF_040938575.1). Classification (NCBI taxonomy): domain Eukaryota; kingdom Metazoa; phylum Chordata; class Amphibia; order Caudata; family Ambystomatidae; genus Ambystoma; species Ambystoma mexicanum. The sequence continues at coordinate 72,771,930 of NC_090938.1, forward strand.
ACTTCATAATTACCTATCGACCTGGTACAAAGAACGGTAAAGCCGATGCCCTTTCTCGGATGGGAGTGGAAGAACACTTGGTCAACCCTAAACCTGTACCAATCATTCCCGAACAAAGAATTCTGGGTGTAATCGCCACAGAATCCATAGAGGAAGTTAAGGATAAAGCCAGGCAACTTGTAACTCCAGCAGACATACAGAATTGGCATCTGCAGGGAAAGGACTTTGCAGTAAAGGACAACTTATTGCATTTCCAAGAACGATTATACCTACCCAGCACAGATTTACAGAAAAAAGTAATCTCTTGTTATCACGACTCTTTAATGGAAGGTCATCCCGGTATAGCCAAGACCTCAGAAAAGATCAAGCGCTACTTCTGGTGGCCGTCTTGGAAAAAAGATATCAGAGACTTTATAATGTCCTGTGGAGTATGCGCCCAAAACAAGAGTCAAAAGGAAAGACCAGCAGGCCTCTTACGCCCTATTGACATCCCACCTCGCCCTTGGCATACGCTTTCTATGGACTTCATCACCGATCTACCTCCATGCTCCGGATACAATACGATTCTAGTAATCGTGGACTTATTCTCCAAGATGGCGCATTTCATTCCGCTCAAAGGCTTGCCAACAGCAGCAACTCTGGCCCGAGAATTTCTCGAAAACATCGTCCGACTGCACGGTTTTCCTTCGGTTCTAATTTCGGATCGAGGTAGTCAATTTATTTCTCATTTTTGGCGAAGTTGCTGTCGGTCGGCTCAAATTGATGTGAGACTATCGACCAGTCACCACCCTCAGACCGACGGACAAACCGAGAGGACCAATCAAACTCTGGAACAGTATTTACGCTGCATGCTGCAACAAACTGAAAAAACTTGGAAAGATATCCTTTGGATAGCCGAGTATGCCTACAATAACTCTGTCCATTCGGGAACTGGGAAAACCCCGTTTTTTCTTTTGTACGGCAGTCACCCTCGAACCTCGGAGTTGGATCCCCTCCAAGATCTTGAAACACCAGCAGTAGACTACCTGCATTCTACAATCACCCAAGCCTTTAAGGAAGCTGTTTCTCACCTTCAAAGGGCTAAAGAACAATACAAGAAAGGAGCAGATCAACATCGGAAGGAAGCCCCTCACTATCAAGTAGGGGATCAAGTCTGGTTATCCACCAAATATCTATCTCTAAAGGGGCCACGCACATTCAACCCAAGATACCTTGGTCCCTATTCCATCACTACCATAGTAAACCCAGTAGCGGTCAAGTTGGACTTGCCCCCGCACATGAAGATACATCCGGTCTTCCACGTCTCTCTATTAAAACCCGTGCAACCTCAAACCCGACTAACCAAATCTCCAAAACCTATCCTAGTGGATGGAGAACTCGAGTTTGAAGTCAAAAGCATTCTGGACTCCAAGATCTCCAAATCTAAACTATTCTACCTAATTGACTGGAAAGGCTACGGCCCCCAAGAGAGATCCTGGGAACCTGCTGAATATGTCCACGCTCCTCGCCTAATCAAAAGATTTCACCGAACATTTCCTGACAAGCCAAAACCCCCGGAGAAGCCCGGTTTGGGAGGGGCCTTGAGGGGGGGTACTGTCATGATCTCTGCTTCCAAAAGGTCAGGGTTTTCCCAACACCCTTGGAAGCAGATCCATAACCCAGGTTCCGAGTGCCAACCAGTCCCAATTGGGACCTTTTGGACCCAGTCCTGGCGCCAGTGGCACCAGGCTCATAAATATGCCCAGTCCCAGCGCTGGAAGCGCCGGGCTCATAATGCTTGGGTGGACTTACCTTCAGCAGACCATGCTGCTTACTTGCCTGCCAGTTGAGCCTCTGATCCTCTTCTGTTTGGAACTACTTTTCCTGTTGGGTGGGGCTGGAGCCACTCCCTAGATTCAGAACACTGTAACTCTTCTGGAAGGCAGGAACTCTTTTCTTACCAGGAACTCTTTTCTTACTTAGGCGTGGCTGTGGAAGGAGACGCCTAAGCACTACAGGAGGCTATTTAAACCACACCCGGTGGATGAATCTTGCTTTGCGTTATTCTGCAACCTCTGCAGCAGAACGCTCATCGTGTCTTCTGCATCCGGTCCTGGGCCTAAGGAAAAAGGCTTACCATCCTGAATCCAGTCTTCAGCAACACCTATAAAGACAAGAAAGAACAGGTTAGCATTCCGGCATCTGAAAGGCAAAGGCTTACCATCCTGAATCCAGTCTTCAGCAACACCTATAAAGACAAGAAAGAACAGGTTAGCATTCCGGCATCTGAAAGACAAAAGTTTACCAACTCTTCGCACGCTCCGGAGGCCTTCGGCGCTGCATCCCGCATCTGAAAGACAAAACAAGGTGCGTTTAAAGACATTGGGGAACTTTAATACTCACGTGCCATTACTCCTTTCCACATCTAATCCAGTGGGTATTCCGGCACCCTGCAGCCGCTCCGAACTCGTACCTGCAAAATAAAAAGACAGTTAGAGCGCATAGTGAAGCAGGCAACAAGCGCTTACTTACGTGCTTCCAGGCGCTTCTATTCATCACACGGGCTCCATCTTCAACTCACTTCAGCCCATCATCCGCCATCGCCGGAACCCTGCAAAACAAGAGACATCATTACTAAAGACTTTAAAGACATTTGAATGACTCGAAACTTACCGTTCGTGCAGTAAACGACGGACAGCAGTCCTCTGAAGTCAAGAGGCCTGCGCTACCTATCCAGTGAAGAAACTGGTTACAGCATCCTGCCCCGAGGCAGATGGAGAGCTCGGCATTCACTTACCTAAGGTGAGAGCGTTAACCTTTGGGGGTCTACAGGAGAGGAGAAGAGGAAAGAGATAGGGACACCCCAATAACCCCAGTTCATTAACCCCATATTTTCTATCTGCAGACATCTTACTCTACACGTCAGGCATACAGTGCACAGAGGTCCAGCCCAAAGAGCCAACCGGGTGCTACACATCACCTTTGAAGATACGGTAGTCGCCCAGTCAAGATCGGCGCCTCTGCGAGAATCAGGTGAGCGTTACAGTATGGCAGTGGTGAGATTAGAAGACGGTGAGTATGAAACACTAGTGCAGTACCGCCTCCCATCACATTACTCCACACAAGCAGCAGAACTGATTGCACTCATAGAAGCACTACATGCAGCTAAGGGTTGCGCAGTGACAATATATACAGACTCAGCTTACATGACGACGACAGTACATGGGGGCCTAGCAAGATGGGGGCAGAGGGAGTTTCGACGGGCAGATGGAACACCAGTACAGCATGCAGAATTGCTGAAGGAGTTAATTGAGGCCTTACAAGATCCCACAGCGGTAGCAATAGTGAAGTGCCAAGCACATACATCCAACACAGATGTTGTGTCTTTGGGGAACACGGCAGCGGACGCTGCCGCCAAGGAAGCTTCCTACTTTCAGAAACATGAAGAAGGTGAGTACATGCAGCAGCACAAGACAAACGAAGAGCTCCAAGAAGGCTACAATATGATGCCTATATCACAAATACTAGAATTACAGGAAGGAGCTAGTGCAGATGAAAAATTGATGTGGACAAAACGAGGGTGCAGCAAGTCGGCGACAGACTTACTGTGGCGACAAAATAACTCAGGAAAAGTGGTAATGCCAGTTAAGTTATTGGAAATTGCGTTTCAACAACTACACTTCCCTGCACACAATACCAAACAGCACATTGCAGCAGAGATACAGGAAGAATGGTTCGTGCCCTGTCTCCAGGAGCACATATCCCGATTGACACTGGAATGCACAACATGTCAGATATACAATTCACGAATGACATTACGTACGCTCCGGGGAACAATTCCAAAACCCATTGGGCCATTCAGAGAGCTACATATCGACTACGTGGCATGGGAGAAAGGTGTAATGGGGCACGTTACATGATCGTGGTTGTATGCCCATTCTCAAGGTGGGTAGAAGCAGGCCCATTTGCACGACCTGATGCCAAAAGCGCTGCAAAGTTCCTAGTGAGGGAAGTGTTCCCGCGCTGTGGAATTTGTGACGTGATTCGCTCGGATAACGGCACTCATTTTGTAAATTAGCTCTTCAAGGAAGTGACTACATTGTTGGGGATAAAGCATAAATTGTGCTCGATTTATCATCCTCAAAGTAATGGCGTGGTGGAAAAGATGAACGGACTGTTAAAAGGCAGGTTATCAAAACCATGCTTTTCATTAAAAAAGAACTGGATTTACTGTTTGCCCCTTGCGCTATTTGAGCTGAGAAATCAGCCAAGCAAGGACCACCATTTGTCCCCGCACGAGATCGTGACTGGGAGACGAATGCACACAGCACACTCCCCACTGCGCGAACACTCAGATCCACTCAAAAGCGCTGCGATATTGGGAGAGGAGTTCACAGACTATTTGAAGAAATTAACAAGGGCAGCGCGCGCAATATCAAAGCAGCTCTCTCCACCTTTCACGAGAGAGGAGGGAAACACAATAGGGTCTGTTACGGAGCCTGAACCACAGCTACAGCTGATGCCGGGTGAATTCATTTATGTCAGGAGTTTTGTGCGTCGATGGAATGCACCACGGTTCCATGGCCCATACGAGGTAGTGTTTTGCACGCCCACGGCAGTAAAAGTAAAGGGCCTGAAATATTGGGTGCATTTGACAGATGTACGAAGGGCATATAGTAATGTGCAGGAAGAGGTGGATGAGGAGGCACAGACAACAGCAAACAATGAAACTGAGCAGAATGTCTGAATATGAACTTGTGTGTGTGACAGTAATGCACCTGAATGGAAAAGTGGCTGATAAGTATACTTGCATTTTAAGGATATTACTCAAAAAAAAAAAAAAACGTTTCTTTATCTAGTGAACTTATATGTAATTACTGATGTGATTAAATTACGAAGTGTTTACTCCCTTGTCTGTGCATTCCCATCCCTACAACCCTACCCGCTTCCATTCCCTTTCAAAATATATTGGCACTGGTAGTGCCAACAAAATGTTTACATTCATGCACTTAATGCACTTTTATATCTCAAACAGGAGTAACCATGGCATCTAACGGGCAGCCTGCAACGGATAGATTTAGTAGATTGAGAGAATTGTTAACTGAGAGATGCAGATATTCGTATGAGTGTGGATTATCTGTGTGCATTACATTGTTTTTTACAATAATGTTTGGCCTGGTTACATATTGGTTTATAGCGTTCATCTCTATCGAGATGAACGAGGGGGAAGGGATTAACGGCACTACTGGGACCAATACAACTGCAAGTGTCAATACTAAGGAAGGTGATTTTTTGGTATGGGACGGAACTAAGCTTGTATGGGGTTATTATACCACACCATCCAATGCTGTCATCTCAAAAAATGAAGGGCTACAGGGTGAAATGCAAAATAACACAGTGTCTCCGCCAAAGATATCTAATTACAATGCTCGCAGTTTAAATGACCGAAACCCGTCTGCCATATCGTGGTTGTATAACACTCCCACCAGCCAACCTGCCCCCATAGTAAAAAACAAACTGCAAGATAATGTCAAGGACGAAAAGGAAAAGATGATAGCAACACACGAAATATTATATGATGACTGGGCAAAGGGGGGCGGGAATGAGAAAGGGGGGCCCATTTTGTCCATCGCCCAGGAGGCTGGGAAGTACATGAGGAACAAGAATAACAGACGAAAAAGGTAAGCAGGGAGGAGGAAGTATGATGAGTACTATGGGTTAGGACTAGATAAAATGGAAGACCCACGACACCCCCACCAGACGAATAAATGGTATGTGGACATGAGTGCAACGGCTAAACAAACAACAAACGAGAGCTGCTATGTCTGCTCCCTCATTCCCCATGCTTCAGGTACACCCAAAGTATTGCTACCCAAAGAGTTGCCAATTATAGATGCCCAATGTCTCCTTCATCTCACGTTATGCAGGATTAAGAACACCTTCCAGGCACATGAGGTTACTTTTAGAATGCTGCAGAACGAGAAAACTTGCTACCCAAAGACGGCAGGAGTGGTATGTCTGGAGGAACCATTTTTTGTGATACAAGGGACACTTTTTTCTGACAACAAGTGGAAGGATGAAGAAGTAACATGTAAAGCTGAAGCACTGAGGGGTGTGGCACCAGAGAAATTGCAATGGATAGAAGAAACGTGCACACCAGTATGGAAGGAACACATTTCAAAACTAACTTGGGTAACCGCCATTGAAACGAAATAGACTATGAACTATGTTTTAAAGGAGAGGGGAAAACCTCCATGGGGACAAACAAGAACTGTAACAAGACCCTCACCATCCCAGATCTGAGAAAAGGGACAGCGGCCCTGATGGACACGTATTGGGTATGCGGCAACCAGGCATACCTGCACCTCCCCCAGTCATGGAGTGGCAGCTGCTCAATGGCCACTCTGCACTCAGCCCTAATGGTAATCCCAGAAAGCCACATTGATGGGAGCAAAAGGACACAAGAAAGCATACAACAGAGTGCGGCCCAGCCGACTGCAGAGTCACATATCTATGTCCTGTCTTCCGGGAGCAAGGAAGAGGTGCTGTCCCGAAATAGACGAGCATCAAACTACATATCAAAGGCATCATCGGAGTTGTTGGCACAGATCCCAGACAGATATCGATTATTCAGCTCCGCAGAAACATTCTTTGCCTCACTCATCTCAAGTGTCCAAGCCAGAGCAAACGCAAAATGGCTCCAGATAACACGCTGGGAACTGATTCAGCTGGCAAATGACACTGAAGAAGGGTTCAACGTAATAAAAGTGGAACTAAGAGCTTTACGGCTGATGACCATGCAAAACAGGTATGTCTTGGACCTGTTGACGGCGATGGATGGAGGTGTTTGCCGAAAAATCGGAAGTGCCTGCTGCACTTTCGTACCTTCTGAAGACGCAGAAAACAGCTCCCTGTCCCATGTGATCGAAGCAGTACACAACCTAGGAGAAAGAATGAAAATGGAAGGTGGAGCAGAAAACAGCACATGGTTTGACAATATCTTCTCCTGGGTTCCCTCATGGCTTGGAATGACTGTGAAATTTTTGATGCCAGCTGTGGTGTTCCTCCTCTTCATTTTTTGCTTGTGCCAGGTGGGTCTTCGATGTTGTGCTAACGCAGTACCGAATGGTGCAATGATGATGGTGACAATGGGCAACACCCGTGGTACAATACAAACCATGCAGGAAGTGCAGGTACAAACAGGAACAGATGACACACCAAGATATCAGCTAGTGCCTATGTATCACGACAAGGATATCGTAGATAAATTGTGGCACACCACCATTAGAGAGCCCCGTGTACTAGAATGGTAACAGGAGGTGTGGGTAGACTTGGCAGGAGAGGGCGGATGTATATACCTGACTTGTACCCCAGATGAGTATGCTAGGAGAGGTGAGAGCTTAAGGGGGGTGTGCAGAGCATGGATGCCCATAAAAGGCACACCTGCATGGGATGAGGCAATGATGGACGAAGCAGTGTGCAGGAGATTAAAGGATTTAAAGTGTTCATTACTTAGGTAACGAAAGGGGGGAAATGTAGGGGAGGGTAGGTCCAAAAGACCCCCCTTGCCTACATCCCTTCCCCAGGTGAGGGCCATGGCTCATTGGGCGTCCCCTCATACCACCAGGGCCCAGGTGGTGGAGGGCTCACCTGCTGAAGACATTGCCCACACATTGAATTTAGCTAGGCCTCAGAAACGATTTTTGTCTAAAAAAGATGGTGTGAGCTCAGTGCACTGTAGCGCAGCCCCCACCCTCGGAGAGTTTCAATTATCCCTGTTGCCGCAGCACCCTGGCAGATCCGCTGTGAGCCTGTTCCCACGAACAAGACGGACATGAGCTAGCGTAATATACTAACACTGTAACATTTCACCTTCCGCAGTGTATCACTGCTCCCAGCATGACCCGGCCAGCGGGGCCTGGGTGATGAAGAGAACTGTAAAATGGTCATCGGATGGCAGAAAGTCCCCAAATATTAATGCTAAGACCACTTGCAAAGTGTGCATTTCTCCACAAAGCATCTTATATTACGGAAACCTGTAAAATGTATAAACATGGTAGAATGCATGCTTACATGATATTAGCAATGAAGAACCCCCACCACTGCAGTTGGGTGCTAACAATAAAAGAGCGTTCCAGGAGACTATTCATTATGTGTATTATTGAGAAAGCTTACACCCCGTGGTCCTGCACAATAACCGAACTAATGCTGCTAGAGTGCAAGTGAAGACGAATGTAACCATACAGGGGGCTCTTGTGAAGGACGCGCGAGAACACACTTGTCATGCGTGTATGTCTAAGCCCCTTATGTGCCACTACCGTCACGTACGGTGGCGAGTCATTTTCTATGTGCTCCACCAACCTCCCTACTACCTCACTTACTGCAAATGTATATGCATATAACCAAATGCTGTAGTTGTTAAAAACATAGTGTACGAATAAGGTGCTCAGACTGGCTATATTTGAGACACATTTAGCAAAGTTGAAAATGTATGTTTTCGAGTGATTCAAATGAGTACTATAGAGTATTCAAATGTTTGTGATGTTTTCACCTAAAGTCGGCAACACACGAGGAAGATACCTTTGTGAATATGTGCAAGGCCATTCCCCCTCCCACCCTGCGAAGACTGCCAAACAAGAGAGCAGAGGCCCGCGCCGCGCTGCTCCACCTCCCCCAACCAGGCTGGAGCCGCTTCAAAGATTTGTAGTCCCCTCTGCAGCACCCAAGGCCACGGCCCGCCACCTGCATTATTTACAGCACAGCAGTAAACCTCTGCCTGAATACACAAATCCAAAGGCGCCCCCTCGTAAACCCCACAACCCACCGGATCACCTTAGACTTATGGCCCTGTGCAATTAAGGACACCCAATACTGTGGCAACACACAGCAGCACATTCATAACAACTTCTAACAAGACAGAAAGACATGTACCGCCCGTCCCATGCCCTGAAACTTAGCCCCTCGACCTATGGTACCGGTCAACAGGACACTGGTAATCGTGCCCTGATGAATGACCATCAGACCCCTCACAAGGTGCATTCCTCCTGTGTTGCATTAACCTGTAGAATAACCTATTGAAAGATTTACTAAAGAAGATAATATTGCAATAGCTGAATGACTGCGGTGTGCATGGCCTAGGGCAAATAAGTCAGCTAAAGACATTCATCTCTGACACTGGCCACAATGGCAAAACAACACCGCCCGGATGAACTCAGCCGACCCGCCAGGCCCAGCCCGACCCACGAGGCTGACCAGTGACGACCTCCAGCCAAGGCCAACCACATCACAGCAACGCCTATAGCTAGTCATCACCACCCAATCCCATTGAACTTGTGCCCCCTATAGTATGTAGGTTCTTATGACGTTTTTTTGTAAATATATACGCCTGTCTTTGCTATTGTCAGACAGAGCGCTCTCGGAGTTTGCAGAGTTCTTTGCATGCCCTATTCTGATTGATAAACTCCCATTTAAGCTCACCCGCACTCTGTCTTGGCTTTATTCCCAACTTGGGAGAGTCCTTCATTGTCTCTCATTGCGGGGAGGATCGTGCTGGTTGGGGACGCTTGCCTTCAGCACCCACCCCTCCCCCTGCTTCTCTCCTCCCTCTGTCACACCTGATGAGGTCTCTAGACAAGTCCGGCCTATGAAAGCCTCTTCCAAACAGGTGAACCACTGCTCCTCCAAAACCATCAAGGACAATATTGACACTCTCGCTCCAGCCTTGGCCGACCTCTGCAACCTCTCGTTTGCCACTGGAGTTTTCCTCTCTCTTCTCAATCACTCTCTTGTGAACCCTCTGCTAAAAAAAAACTCTGCCGACCCATCTATTCGGTGAAATATTGCCCGATCTCCATCACCCATTTCCTGGTAAAACTCCTGGATAAGCCGGCTATAACTCAACTTACCCTCTACACTGAATCTGTTGGTTGTCTCCATGACAATCAGTCTGGTTTTAGTGCATTCAGAGGCACGGATACTGCTCTTCTGAACACCCGTGAAGACTTGCTCTCAGATCTTGACTCTAACTCCTCTCTGTCCATATTCTTCTCGACCTCTCTTCTGCTTTCGAAACGGTAAACTACAACATCCTGAACTCCCATCTATGCGAAACCCTGAGCATCACAGATCAGGCCCTTGCGTGTCTCGCCTCCTTTCTCTCTGACCGGCCCTCCCAGGTGGAACATGGGTCCTTTCTCTCCTCTATCACTCTCTTTACTTGTGGTGACTGCCAGGGATCCAACCTGTCCCCTTGGTTCTTCGATATTTACTTGGCACCCTTGGCCCACAGGATCGCTACCTTTACCTCTAACTTTCAGTGTTATGCAGATGACACGCAGCTGTGTTTCAGGCAGTGGCCGAAGTGTACAAAAAGAAGTAGCGGAACTATGTTCCCTACTGGCCTGCACCCCCTTCCTACACACCCCATCACCACACCACCTCCCACACACAGTACATACGCCTAAACACATGCACCTGCTGTTTAAGGGAACGTGCAGTGCAGTGCACTAAAAGTGCAAGATTCAACTTCTTCCTACACTATTATTTTAAAACAAAACTGTTCCGGAACAGTTTCTTTTTAAAATAAAAGTATAGTAGCAGTAAAACTTAATTAAAAAAAGTAGAGGAGCATCGCTCCCAACCGCTCCCGCACACTTCGACCACTGGTTTCAGGCTACCCTCGGCATACTCCTCCTCCTCGCTCATCCCTGTCTGTCTACCCACAATTCAGTCTTGGTGTGCTGCTAACGATCTCTGCCTGAATGCCAGTAAGACAGAGATTGTCCTCATTGGGACCCCTGTTCCTGCTTTCCCACTTTCACTCTGGCCGGCCTCCCTTGGCCCTGCGCCCTCACATACCAATGAGGCAAAAAATCTAGGGGCCATCTTCAACTCCACTCTCTCCTTCTCTTCTCACAACTCAGACATCTCCAAAAAGTCCCACTACCACTGCACCTCCTCAGAGGCATTCTACCTTTTCTCACTTTCCCCCAGAGGCTTATCACCTCGAGAGCCTTGGTTCTCTCTAGCCTGGACTATTGAAACAGCCTCTTTCTCAGTCTTCCTACTTCTACTGTCTGTCCTCTACAACTCATCCAGAACAGAACCGCAAGACTTATCCTTGGCCTCAAGCCCAGGGACCGCATCTCTCCGGTGCTGAAATCCCTTCACTGGCTCCCAGTGGCTGCAAGGATCAAGTTCAAGACGATCTGCATAATCCACAAGGCTTTCTAGGGCTGAGACCCGCACTATCTACAACGCTCTCTTCCTAAATACTCTCGCTCTAGAGCCCTCCACCCGTCCTCCCCCAGCTCTCTGCGGGTGAGCCACTTTCACAAACAGAGATTTGGGGGTAGATCTTTATCCTCTGCAGGTGCCTCCCTCTGGAACAGCCTCCCTGCCTCTCTCTGTCTTGAGCCAGAGCACCTTAAGTTCCGGAAACTCCTCAAGACCTTCCTCTTCTCTTCCCTCTTCTCTCTCCCTCTACCCTGCTAACCTCCGTTCTTTTTCTCTCCACCTTTCCTTCCCCCCTCCTGTCCCCAACGATGCTCAGTTTTTGCTGACTGGTTGCAGGGTTCCCCTCCAGAGACTTACAGGTCCCAGGCTCCCCCACCAGTCTTTTGCACTTGCCTCAGGGCCACTACACTATGTTCAGCATTACTGCACTTTCAACTTATGCTCCATCAGCGAGGCAACCTCTCTGCACTTAACCCAGGGTCCTGCTGGACTGGATGCGTTTCTACACCCCCCTACCCTCCCTTCCTCGCACCTCTGTCTGCACGCATGCATTACCTAAATGTACTTGGACTAGTAAGCTTGTCTGTCCTGTCCCCCCCTTTTTTGTCCCCCCCCCCATAGCTTGGTCGCAACTGTAACACTTTATGCACTTGCACTAGGAGAAATGTTGTCAGGCCTAGTATACTAGTTTTTCTGTTAGATCATTCGGAAACTTCAAGGCCTAAGAATGTTTACTGTATTCCCTTGTTCCCTTCCCGCCTTGAAGCGCTTTGAAGCACTCCACCTGTGTATAAGCACTGTATAAATAAACAATTACAATTACAAGGAGAAAGGCCCATGTTGAATGTTGAAAACGAGAACGTGTACATGTGAAATCCCTGATAAGAAAGGAACTTTGGTGCTTATTTGTTTTGCGACAGGCCCTCTCTAATAAGAGATTGTTATTTGGAAAAGAAGCTTTTGCAAAAGGCCCTGATGTATCCTCGTGGCAGAGAAGCCAGAGTGTGTGCGAAGCTTGAACGTGCCGCCTTGTCCTGTTATACAAACACGGGGAAGGGAAGTGTAAGATTATTTTATTTAGCATTTTTATGCAGCGCCACTGCATGGGTTTAATGCATTGCCATAATGTGGTACAGCAAGGCATGTGTTGCCAGTGTGACATGGACATGTAAATGAAGACAGGCTATTCAGTCAAAAACGATTTCTACATCTAAAATGCAAACAATTTTTACATGTAAAATGCAAATTTTTTCTCATCTGAAATGCCTCTGTTGCAGGAGACACATTAGAGGATTAATGAATTAACACCATTAACCGTACTAACATAATTCTAACTTTTAATATTGTAATGTGTTCTCCAGTGCAAAATGAGGCAGGCTGAAACTCACACTAGACTGTGTGCAGATTTTTTTTTTTTTTTTTCTCTCTGTGCTCTGTCCACAGTATTTGCAGGAAGCAAAAACTCGAATAAGCAGGAAATCAGTTTTGTTACAGTTGCTTGCTGTAAAAGTAAGCCATTGTTCAAGAGAAGGAGGGTAGGACATGATAGAATTTCATTAGTTGAACTCGTTTTGTAGGCTGTAACAGAGCTTTTCTAATGAATCTCGGAGGGAAAGAAGGGAGAAGGCATTTGGCAGAGCTGGGAGAAAGACTCGGCTAGTGTGGTTGGGGAGTTTCCTGATTGAGAAGAAGGTCGCAGTGCACTGCTACACAGGTTGGGAAATTCCAGTCAATAAACCCTGGCTTGAGTGACGGCAGATGCACGTCCTCGCTGGGGTGATTTAAGAGGGGGCACAGAGCCATTTCCAGAAGGTGACCAGCCTGAGGAATTTGCATGCAGCACAAGCTTGGTAAATATATTGCAGAGTGCGGGGGCAGTGTGTGTGTGCGAAACCTATTCAGGCAGAGTAGAAGAGGAAATTCCTGGATTTAATCAACATGTCTAATGGTGCAAATTGAGTGTTCTCTTGCTGTATTCCTTTTCAGTTTGTTACAGATAAAGTGAATATTTCTACTGCAGTGAAACTTCCAGTTATTTCTGTAAAAAGGGTAAGATGGTGTTGAAATGCAATTGTTTATAATACACTAAAATATCTGAAAAAAAATAAAATAAAAAAAAACAAAAAAATTCTGCACACAGTCTAGTGTGAGTTTCAGCCTGCCTCATTTTGCACTGGAGAACACATTACAATATTAAAAGTTAGAATTATGTTAGTCGGTTAATGGTGTTAATTCATTAATCCTCTAATGTGTCTCCTGCAACAGAGGCATTTCAGGTGATAAAAAAATGTGCATTTTACATGTATAAATTGTTTGCATTTTACATGTAGAAATCGTTTTTGACTGAATAGCCTGTCTTCATTTACATGTCCATGTAACACTGGCAACACATGCCTTGCTGTACCACATTATAGCAATGCATTAAACCCATGCAGTGGCGCTGCATAAAAATGCTAAATAAAATCTTACAGAAGCCATATGCTTAACTGTACTGACATATTATTTCTTGAACACATTTCTTTTGGCATACACTTTTATCTCACACTATTTTCTATTTAGAAGTAAGGATTGGCAATAGGTTTATTAGTATAATCCCTTTTATTTTGACAGACTCGACTAGGACTGTGTTATTATTATTTGATGGTCGTAGCTTTGCTCCCATCTTTAGTTTTAGGTTTAGATAGGCATTCAACTAACCAATTGAAGTTCAATAAACACCCTTGAACTGTGATCACTTGGGTGTGTCTTCACTGTTTGATACCATGCCTTCCTTACAACCATACATTATTTAAAATACTATCTAACAGGGAGAACACTTAGGGTGATCACTGATCATGCCCTGTTAAAATGATTGAGTTTGAGAAAAGACACTAAAACTAGAGCCATGAGCTGGTTTCTAGATTTACAGCCCTATTGTTTCCTAGTGGAATATCGGAAAGGTAAAGGGAATGTTGCTTTCTTTTCCCCATTTCCCTTAGAGGCTGAGAAAACCAGCTGCATTAGGGGAAGGGTATGTGAAGAATCTGATGAGATTCTCCTCAGAAACCAGATCTGGGACCCTCCTCATGTGGCCAGTGGAAGGCAGACGCTTTCTGTTCCCGACCCTGGGGGTGGTGTACTGCGGGAGGATCACATGAGTGGGGAATCAGACCAGGAAGAATAGGAGGAAACCCTTTTTAACTTCCCCCCTTAATCCCTCCCTTTTTATGGCCCATTGCCAAATTAATGAAGTGAGAAAACTTAACTTTGATCAAGTAAACTACATGTCCCAGAATCCCATAGGGACTGAGACGAAGACGACGGACGAAGAGGCATTTGTTTACAAAGCTGGGGAATAAATCTGGGTGCTTGTAAGAAGATTAAAGAAATAATCTGTAATGCTGAAACTGTTGAAGTGAGGAGAAAGTCAGTCTGGAAGCAAAGGCAGGTTACCCTTGTGGCAGCAAAGCAGACTGAAGAGAAAAAGAGGCTGCCCTTTTCGTGGAGCATAGAAAAGGAAAGTGCCTTGCCTACCTGTAGAGGTCAAAGTGTCTTGTCTTAAAAATTCCTAAGCGTTCTCATATATAAAATTGAAGCAGAAGTACCAGAACTGTGGTTGTGTATAAGACTGTCAGTAGATGTCACATTGAAGTTGGTTGAAGTAGTGGCACACTGTGGCACCAAGGAGTTGGTTTCCATAGTAACAGTAGTAGAAGGGTGGTTGTTAAGAGGGTGTCATGCGCCCGAATTCCTGGAAGCAGTGGATCACTTCCGTTGGGCGGCCATTGAATGTTCCATCATGCTTTCCTTAAACCTATGGTGGTGGTCTAGTCTTTACTTCCCGGGTTGCCGATGCTCGGCTCGCATGGAGGTACTTTACTGCCTTCCTCCCAGCGAGCTGAGCGTTGCAGCGTTGGAGTGTTTGCTTTTGCTTTCTCTCCGGTACTGTTTTCAACGCTCCCTCTGCTTTTCTCTTTTGCCGCAGGTTCCTGTTTCAGGCCTCCGCTTACTCTCTCCCTCTCCGCTCTTTGCTCGTTCCTCCTCCGCCTCCAGTTGCTACCCTTTTTCCGCCATTCTTTGGTCACTTGTTTTCTTTCTTCTGAGGAGTCGGAGGGAGGTAGTGGGTTGGAAGACAGCAAATTGAGCACAAGTGTCAGTGGCAAGATTGACAGAGGGGAACAACAACCGAAGAAGAAGCATCCTGACAATTATACCAGCCGTACTGCAGAGGTTATGAATGTTTGTAGAGTTGTAGAAGAAGAAGTGGATAATCTATTTTCTGAATTGTAGCAAATCAATCTTGGAAGGAGGACATCCAGCATTACCATTGGTGCTATTTGCTTGGCTAAAATGTGAGATCTTTTCAACTGGAAGCTGAAGAACGGTTTTCCAGTGTATTTTCGTTTGGTGAACTTTTGTTTCATTTGGAACTTACAAGAACTGGTTCAAGACTTTATTATTCTGTTGACCCTTTTGGGAAATTGACTTCAAACAATCCTGGGGAAGGGATTTAAACAGGAAAGGTGAAGGTCATCCAAATTACTGGTTGTTTAATATTCACTCATTTATTTTGTTGTTCATTTACTTTATATATTTTGTTGTTTAATGTGAATGCCAGTTTTGTTTCAGTTCGGAGTTGTTCCCTTAGTTCCTAGAGTAGGTAGGAAACCCCGTGATTAGTAGGTTTAGCAAGGATTTATTTTCTTTTTTTTTAATAAAATGTTTAATTCTGAGAAACATACAAGCAGTTGTCTGCCTCGCATTACTGACCTCTCGCAAGCCCTGCAAACTCGATCATCCCTCTATGGCACTAGTCATCATCATTGTCATCCGCATGTTTCCTGCGAGACAGAATGATAGATATCAATGTCGGGGGGCACAGAGTCACCAAGGTTGCACAGGGTTACTGACAGCAAAGTGCTCTGGTGTCTCAGAGTGCCGCTTTCAACACTGCACCACAAACTGCAGTCTGTAACTCAGAACAAGTGCTGCTGGACAGTGGGGGGGGGGCACTAAATCAGGCCACTCTCTCCAACCTTCTTTTGATCAGCACACCCACTTTTCATTCTCTTCCAGAGTCAGGAAGCTTATTGAAACTATAAAGGTTAGCGCAAGATGGTCCACATCTTATGGAAAAACGCTACGTAGGCTATTGAGTCGCAGCAGGACTCAACAGAATCAGCAATTTGCCATTAACAACACTGTAATAGTATCTGTGACAGTAGAAACTTAAATGAATAGCTACTCTCATTAATAAAATCATATGTCAGTATATTCTTTAATGCTAAAACTTAGAAAATAATATTTGAAATGCATGTCTGCAACATAATGTAGTGTTTTCTCATTACTTTTCGAATTAAGTGGTTTTCCCCAAAATGCGTCATGATCTCTAGAGTTAACCTTACAACTCCAAGATGGCCGATGTTTTTTGCACGGCGTGGCTATCTCCCCTCCAACCAACATAGAGCTTCGGAAGAGGAAGCAAAAAGAGATCACTCCGTGGCTCCAGCGTTGAAAGTCACACAGACACGTAACATGTAACAGTACTCCTGATTGGCAGAAAATACATTAGGCAAGCCACTATTGGGTTACATCCGCGTAATACAACAGGGATGAACACTTTGTGCATTGGCAATTGTATGCCACAGCATTTCCATTTGTCATGCCAACCAAGAAGACTGCTTCTGGGAAACCCCTTTGTTCTCGTAGCAATTGTTTTGATGATATTTGGTGGCTTACGGCACCAAAAAGCGCCAAAACCAAAAAGGCAATGCTGGTTATTGTAAAGACAGTTATTGGGATACCTGGAGATGCCGGTATGCTATCTTGTGAGTTATACAAGTGTTAACTACATTCATGCACTAGTTGAATAAAGCATTTGTTTAGTGGAAAAGAATGCTTTTTTTACCCAAGGAAGCAATCCTCTCGGTATATTTTATTTCTACATATGCAACCAATTAACTTTGGAGGGAATTTGGCTTAAACATGAATATGACCCAAATACTTGCAATTTTCATGTTGATATATACATAAATAGGTCACTCATGATGAATTTGACCTCAGGACCCATCTACCTTCATTACTCCCTGCTAATTAACAAAAAAGCTGCAAATCACTCACAGATTATCAATACACAGAATGGAAAACGAATTGAGGGATCTGTGGGAATTGTGGCAGGTTGGAAGAAGGAGTCAGACACTTTAAGGAAATGTTAGTCTTTTAAATGAAATTATATAGATAAGGCCTAACTTTCCTTATCATTAAAGGGGTCACCCTAACCATCTAAAAGAACTAAGGGTGCTCGTCCATTGTCATTAAGTCCCAAAGTAAAATGTCCTCGGTCCAAACCTAACTCTACTTGATCCTACCACTAAGATAAACAACTTAAACTCATCCAAGAGAAGATCCTTATTATCTTGGCTTGGTGACTTGTTCAACAGTCTCTGGATAAAATGTCTGTTAAACCAATTTCCTATCTTTATAATCTTCTTCAATAAACCCTGGATATATCCTGCATGAGCTCTCTTAATTCTTGAACAACACTCCTGGGTTGTGTGTTTTCTTTAAAGGTAAGCTGTAGGCAGCAAGTCTTTACACACTTTTTCATGCTCTGGTCTCTCGCTTTATAGTCCATTGATCCACCCTTGATTAGGTTACATGGGACTTGATCCCCTGGCATAACGTCTCTCTCCTGGGATCTGTCTTTAGGGCTTTCTCTTCAGTTCTCATAATCTGCTGGCACTAATATACCATATGTCTTAAGCCCCGGATTTGGGTCAGGCTTTCTCCAGTCTTCCTCTCTTGGCTTATGAGACTGTATCCCTTCCTCCCATGACATATGTCTCCAGTCTCTCTTGATTACCCATTTGGTGTTATTTGATACTCGCTACAATAGCTCTTCACATTACCAGTTAAATAACTTCAGTCTTTGTGTCTCCTCTTTGGGACTAGAACGAGTTACACTCTTCACACACTTGATTCACCTCACAGGGTTTCTGGTTATTGGCTTCACAATTGTTGAATTACCAATGTGAAAGGTAGAAACCTTTCACATTGGTAATTCAACAATTGTGTTCCTCTTGACTCGTCTTCATGTTTTCCTTCCATAGCTGCCTCACATGTTTCCTGTGTTTTCTGGTACCTTCAGGTAAGTATGGGAATCTTGCAGGGCTTGACACCCGCTTGGGTATTCTTCGGTTTACTCTCTCTCTGCATTCGTCGGCGTCCATTCCTGGCTTCCCCTCTGGGTCTTGCTTCCTACGGACATGGACGAAAAGGAGCTCTGCTCACTCCCAGCAGTGATGGTCTTTGCGTACATCTGCGGGTGCTTTGCCCACCATGATTCCCTCGCGGTCACGCCGCTATCAGGTACTGGACACCTCTTCTCTCTCCGGCAGTGATTTCCTCGATGCCTTGCTCGCTAGCCTCTCAGCTTCTCAATTTGGCAATCCTCGCCAGTTCAGAAGTGGCATGCTTCTCAGCTTGTCTCGACTCTGTCCTTTTTTGGTGTGATCCTGTCAGGGGGCTTGCCCTGCGTCCAATAATCTCTCTCTTCCCCTCCTCTACTCAACTCAGATAAGTGCCAGACTCTTAAAGAGACATCTTCTTTAACATTCTCTTTTAGTTTGATTCAGCATTGCCTGCAGCCACATATACAGTTTTTGCATTCTTCCTCCTAGTAGGCAGTCTATAGGCTGACAGTGTGGCTGGTCCATGGAATTCCTCACAGGAACAGTAGTCCTTTTCCTCTAAAGGATAGTCACTCCCAGTGGGGTCCCACTTCCCCAGGTTCTTACGGAGGGTCTTTCGGAGTGGGCTCACTTCCTTATCCTCAAAGGGGGTGGCTCCTCCTTGGCGAGAGGGGACAAATATCATTGATTCATCACAGAATCTTTATAGAACCCAGTCCAAACAGCTCTGGTCGTGACTCATATCTTCAGACCTGAAAGGACCCTCCACCCAAACCTGTTGAACGCTCCCCACCCTCCAAATTCTTAGCTGCCCCTGCCAATCCCCTCCAGCACACTATTTATTAATGGGGCTTGTGTCCCATAGCCCATATAACCTGGCACCTATGATGCATCTACTACTTTACAGTCTCTAGGGATGTTGCAGGAGTGTTCCTAAGGTCTCCCCTACTGTGGTGAAGCTCACTGCTGACTCCAATTCTGCCACTGATTGCTCCACTTGTAGAGATATCGCGAGAGCCGCAACTCTCGCGAGATCTCGGCCGCGGCCACTAGGGCTGCCCGCGCGCGCTCGGCGCGCATTACGGGAGCAGCAGAGGACGCGGGAAGACGTCCTCTCCCAGCTCCTCCGAGAATTAGGCCCCAGGCCTAGTAGAAGACATTACAGCCTCCCAGCTGCAACCCCTTACATTAGAGGCAAGTTGCCCAAGTGGATTTACCACCCACTTATCAATATATGCTGAATGATGTCGTATGCTGAATAAAGGACATCACTATTACTAAGACACCTCCTGTCATCCTTACAACTATTATACTACATAAATTGGCGACGAGGATCACCACTACAACCCACGTGAACCATGCAAGGCGCGACACCACCTCCGCCCTTCCTACAAACTCCAGGTAAACCTGCCATCCCGTGGCTGCAATGGCAACCTTTATTTACGACATACGTAGAGGCAGTGGGCGGTGCAGGATTCTCGGCGGCGCAGGGCAATGTTACTTAACGCCCTAGGGGTAGAAGGACAGAGGGTGTTTGAAAGTTTCACCTCGGGCCAGGTGGTTGGTGACAACGATGATGTATTCAAGAAGCGGTAAGAAGAATCGTAAAAAGATTTGCCAGTAAAGAGAACACGGTGCTGCACAGAATACATTTCTATAGCCGCAGACAAGAAGCCTCAGAACCCGTTGACGACTACGTCACAAAGCTACGGGAATTGGCGACGCTGTGCAACTTTGGCAACAATGCCGAGAGCCTCATCTGCGACATGCTGGTAGTTCACACCAACAGCAGGAAAGTGCAAGATAAATTCATTATGGAGAAGGAACTGCTGCTAGAGAAAGCAATGGAGATTGCCAGAGCAGTCGAAGAAACAGCTGGGAGACGAAAAGAACTCACGAGAAGCCATAGCTCCACTGAAATACAAGCAGTGGCGTTTCGCCCGAAGAAAGAGAGACAAGTATCGAACACGAAAGAAGAAAAAGGGAGCACGAGAGAACCACTGAAATGTCACAGGTGTACCAGCACGAAACATTTGGCGTTTGACAGGGAGTGCCCAGCCAGAGATAAGGAGTGCTCTATCTGCAAACGTATTGGCCATTTCTCGATTGTGCGTCGGTGGAGAAACAAGAAAGTCACAAACGTCAACATGAGTCGCAACACGGAAAGAGAGTCGTCCTCGGAAGATGAAGGGAGACCCACCGTCATCATGGTGAACAGCAGACGGGCCAGGAGAGAAAAACCCCATTGCATAATCAAAATTGACGGGATGGAAACAAAAGTCATGGCGGACTCAGGTTCTGACCTCACCATAATCCCCCTACGCACATACAAAGAAATGTTGGGGATGGAAAAGGTTCGAGTGCTCACCACACGGCACAAACCCACGTTTTTTGGAGGTGCGTCAGTTGACCTACTGGGCTACATCAATGGGAAGGTGGAGTTTAAAGGAAGGGAAACCACCACCAGAGTATATTTCAGCCAAGAGGGCCCAGCAGTATTAGGATGGGAAGACCAAGATTAATTGAAAATCAAACTGGATCCCAGCACGGAAGATCAAGTACTCTCTGTCTGCAGGAGGAGCGTTCCAATAGTCAAAAGTGATTATCCCAAACTCTTCTCGGAGGAGACGGGGCATATCAAAGGCTTTGTCCACAAAATAATGCTTAAAAGGAATGCGGTCCCAGTCAAACATCGCGTGAGGCCAGTACCAGCAACCGCGAGAGACACATTCAGGAGTCAATTGGACAAAATGAGGATGGATGGCGTCATTGAAGAAATTGAAGCTTCAGAGTGGCTGAGCCCAGTCATGCTCATAAAGAAACCCAACTCACAAGAGCTAAGGGTTTGCATCGACCTTCGCAGTGTAAACTTGGAAGTCATTACGGACAGTTACCCACTACCGAGCATAAATGAACTGATTCTTATGATGAAAGAAGCCAAAATATTCTCAAAACTGGATATGAGAAACGCGTACCACCAAATACAATTGCACAAGGAATCCAAGCCCCTCACAGCATTCATCACTCCGTTTGGGACCTATCAGTTCACCAAGATGCCATTCGGCTTATCCTCGGCTGCATCGGCTTTTCAACGAATGATGGATGTCCTACTACGGAAAGTCAAAAATGTGGCATATTTTCAGGATGACATCCTTGTCTATGCAAGGGACGAACAGACACACGATGCCACATTGAGAACAGTCCTAACCAAGCTGCAAGAAGCGGGGGTGAGGTTGCGCTACGAGAAATGCGTATTCAAGGAGAAAGAAGTTGAGTACTTAGGGTACAAAATATCTGAGCAAGGGATAAGTCCCAAACAAAATTTAATGCAGGCCATAATTAAAGCACCGGAACCCACCAACAAAGAAGAAGTAAGGTCATTCCTCGGACTGGCAGAGTACTACGCAAAGTTTATCCCTAAGTTCTCGGAAACCTCAGCACCCCTCCGCGAACTCCTCAAAAAGGGGTCGGAGTACTCGTGGCAAGAACCCCAAAAGAAAGCGGTAGAAAGCATAAAACGCCACATAATGGAAGCGCCGTGTCTTCAACCATTTAACCCCGAGTGGGGTACAGTCATCACCACAGACGCCAGTGCGTACGGATTAGGAGCTGTCCTAACGCAGAAGAAAGGTGACACGTAACATGTGGTAGCCTTTGCCTCGAAAGCCTTATCCTCGGCCGAACAGAATTACTCCACCATAGAAAAGGAAATGTTAGCGTGTGCATGGGCGGTAGAACATTTCAGAACATACGTGT
The DNA here is from genome assembly GCF_040938575.1 of Ambystoma mexicanum. Lineage (NCBI taxonomy): Eukaryota > Metazoa > Chordata > Amphibia > Caudata > Ambystomatidae > Ambystoma > Ambystoma mexicanum. The sequence goes on from NC_090938.1 coordinate 72,794,069, forward strand.
GGGGCACAAAATTTAGGTTGGTAACCGACCATAAACCCCTCATCCACATGCTCAGCCCAGGAGGCATCAAAGCGTCAACACCCCGGTTGGCACGCATAGCAGCCAAACTGCAGGAGTACACATTTGAAGTACAGCACATCTCAGGATGGAAGAATTCGCAGGCAGACTGCATGTCAAGATTACCTGAGGGTAAAGACAAGGCCACCACGTTTTTGCAAGAGGAATGCATCGTGGCATCCATCACAGATCTCAAAGCACCGGACTACTTGGAACTCAGTGAGAAGCATTGGTTGGAAGAAGACGGAAAGGACCCAACCATGGCGAGAATACGACAGTGGATCAGGGAAGGGTGGCCGAATGAAAAAGCGATGCCAGAAGGCATGAGGCCCTATTGGAAGGTGGCAGATGAGATATCAGAAACAGATGGAATAATATTGAAAACGGACCAGATAATCCCACCCGTAGGCATGAGAAGGACCATTCTCTGCAGAGCCCATGCGGGCCACCTAGGGAACACTATGACCCGTCGCAGAGTGAGAGAGGCCTACTGGTGGCCGTCCATGGATCAAGAGATTCGCACCATGATAGAGAGATGTCATGAATGCCTCAACAGCGACAAGCGCTTAAAGGTCAGACAGGCGCCGCTGATTCCCACAGAAGTACCAGAAGCGGTGTGGTCAAAAGTAGGTATAGACTTTATAGGACCCTTGGTGGCGATGGCGCCCGAACATCGCTATGGCATAGTATTAGTGGACTACTTATCAAAGTGGGTTGAGGCTGAGTTTGTCCCAAACATCACCACAGCGACAGTAATTGAAGTCCTCACTGAAATTTTTCAAAGGGAAGGACTCCCCAACGAAGTGGTAACGGACAATGGGGTACAACTAGTCTCAAGGGACATGGAACAATTCCTGAGGAAGCACCACATACACCTGAAGAAAGCAGCGTTGTATCATCCTCAAGCCAATGGACTGGTAGAGAGAGCCAACAGGTTTATAAAGGGTGCTATCCAGTTAGCAACCGCGTCCGGTATGGACCCGCTCAAAATAACCAAAGAGGCCATAGCGGCCCACAGACTAACTCCCAACGGGATCACTCAAATATCTCCGTTTCGAATGTTAAGAGGGAGAAGAGCAGCTTCGACGCTTATACCACCAGGGCTGACCAAAGTAAGAGAAGATGAAGAAGTAGACATGTCAGAGGTGGTGTGGAGAATTGAAAACAGTAAACCACGCATGAAAACGTGGAGTGACAGAAGAAGAAGGACCAAACAAGTGTCAGACATTAAAGAGGGAGATTGGATCAAAATACGACTACCGACAAAGGATCAAATCACGGGCTCTCGATACAGCAGACCAATAAAAGTGATCCACAGAGGAACCAACCACGTCCGCACCGAAGACGGGCGCACTTGGAACCTGGAAAGAGTGGCCCTTTTCCAGAAGAGACAAGAGAGAGCAAGGACCCCGGAGAGATCAGAAGCGGAAGGAGGAATGGACTGCGAGAGAGAAGAAGAACGTGAGCCAGAGAATGATGACGGAGAAAGGGAGGAAACAGAGATGGAACCGGATGCACCCACAGCAGAACGAGAACTGGAACACCAGGATGCCCACAGCGAGAAAGGTGACCGGCCAAGAAGAGAACACAGAAGACCGGTGAGATACAATGACTATGTATTGCAATGAACTGCCTTTGCATTATCAGGGGGAGGTGTGTAGAGATATCGCGAGAGCCGCAACTCTCGCGAGATCTCGGCCGCGGCCACTAGGGCCGCCCCCGCGCGCTCGGCACGCATTACGGGAGCAGCAGAGGACGCGGGAAGACGTCCTCTCCCAGCTCCTCCGAGAATTAGGCCCCAGGCCTAGTAGAAGACATTACAGCCTCCCAGCTGCAACCCCTTACATTAGAGGCAAGTTGCCCAAGTGGATTTACCACCCACTTATCAATATATGCTGAATGATGTCGTATGCTGAATAAAGGACATCACTATTACTAAGACGCCTCCTGTCATCCTTACAACTATTATACTACACCACTGTTCCCCTGTAGCAAGCCTGGGGACCTTTTGGTCTCCAGTTGGCTCTTGGATGGGTGAGGAAAGTCTGTTTTCATCAGGACGATCCTGTCTTCCTTTTGGACCCGACAGTGTTCTGGCCATTGATCCCCTGTGCATTGTGGTACTCTAGTACTTGCTGTTGGTCTCTAGAAGATGCTTCTCTGTGGGGTTCACTGTCCATCCAGCAATATGGGTGTGGTGTATGCTGGTAGCTGCAATCTTTGGGTCTTGTGTTGGTAAAACAGGCAGATCTTCTGCCCATGGCTACAGGGCACTATCTGAAAGATTAGAGAAAGAGACCGGTTTAGGGCAGAGGCTGGTAGGCAGTGGGACAGCAAAAGCGGCACCAACGCATAAACACAACTCGGCGCAAAGGTTTTATGTAAAGAATAACACATCTCTCATTGGCATTAATGCTTTATAAAGAATAACACATGTATCACTAAAGAGAATCACTACTAATAACAAAAGGGAATACACAAAGTGAAGTAACTTGTGTCTCTATGAGTAATGTGGAACAGACTGAACAAACACTAGGTGAAGCAACTTGTGTTTATGACATGAATGTGGAACAAACTGAATAAAGAGTCAAAACTGTATAACAAACACCAACAAGTGTGTACCTCACAATCATTACATGATTTGGGAACCTGTGGGGACAACTGAACTTAAAAGCACAAAGGCTTGCATAGGAAAAAAATCTCTACCTTTCTTATAAAATAGACCGACTGGTGAATATCGGTCCCTATTGAGCCGTGCAGCCACTGACCCCCAACCAAGTTTGGACAAGTCAGTTACTAAGGAAACATAATAACAGAGAGGAATCCGAACAACCCATACCACAGGTAGAGCGCAAATACTGATAATATCCACCCAAAGCAAAAAAACAAATCCATAAACACAACTCCATGCCTATTGGATCCCTCCCAACTCCCTTACACCACTTCTGGGTCTGGTGTGATCAATGCCTCTTTATACAGGTGGATATTGTGCCAAATCTGGACTATTCCTCCCTTCTCCCCAATGGGAGGGCACCCCCTTTGCGGCTAGGCAGGGTAATCCTCTCAGCAAGACCCTCCCTAGGGGTCTGGGCAAGTGGGACCTCACTGGGAGTGGATCCCCTCTTGGGGACAATAACTCCCATTCCACTAAGGAACTCGCTGTCCAGAGTAGATTGTCTTCCTACATGGGAATCAGAAAGACTGTTGTTACTTCTATTTTGGATTCTCCTGGTAGTGACATTTCTTCAAACTGTTTAGCTTCAGGTAATACTGGATCACGCCTGAATTCCACAGTCAAAGAGGAATGACCCACTCCTGATGTACATAAAACCACAAGGAATGTGCAATCAATCAATCAATCAATCACTTCCTTTATTTCGACCCTGGTAGATCGTAAAAGTCACACAAAGAGACAATGGGCCTCATTACAAGTCTGGCGGTAAGGCAACAACGGCACCAGTATCGCTACCGGCACTGTTGCTACCGTACCGCCATACTAGGAGTTCTGCTCGTAGGTGCCCTTGCAGCCACCAGGTCTGACCTGGTGGCCATACTGACACCCGCAAGCAGAACATGATGGTAGCACTGGTACCGTTATTAACAGGACTGGTGCTATCACCCTCCCCATTCCCATTGAGCCCTCTTGGGCTCAAATGGGAATGGGGTCCGGGAATAATTTTTTCTGGTGCCCAGAAAAGGGCAATTACCGGGTCTGGCAAGGTCGTAATGACCGGGTAATTGCCCTTTTCTGGGTGCCGGAAAAAAATGAATACCGGCGGCAGCCTCGTAATGAGGCCCAATGTCATTGGCGCAACACAGGTAACCTTTGTTTATGCACAACTAGTACAATTCAAATTATAAGGTAGAGACATTAAAATCTAAATATAAATATAAAAGGCCCTGTTAGGGATCCTGTGGCAATTAATCTCTTGTCGTTGAAGCTAAGAATGCAGATCTCCTTTTTCAAGCCTGCAACAAAAAAGTCCCAATACTTTACCATGACATTTCGCTTTCTCCCGCCATACAAAGACACAGGGACATTTTTACCCTCTCACATGCAATTGCCTAAATAGTGGTAACAGCCATTTTCTCCTGATGTTGGCATAGGCTGGAGAGAACAGGATAAAGTGCACAGTGCTCTCTTCTTCGTTATGACGGAGGGGACGAATTGCTGGATCACTTGCGTTCCAGGTGTGCTTTAGAGTAGCCAAGGATAATATACCAATACGCAATTTCATACATAGTGCCTTCATTAGCTTCTCCTGCATGCTATTCAGATAACCTCTGAGGTCCGGGGCAATTTTCCTTGATAGATAGGGGGCCAAACTAGCTGAACGTGTCAGCTTTGCTCTTGACTATCTCTCCCATCTAGCTGCATTAACCTTTTTAAATAACACTTTGTAATTTGCCGGAATAGATTCAGGGTGCAGCTAGTATCCTTCTATCCCCATTGCAATCAGCTCCTTTCTTATGGCTTTAGTCCAGTATAGATCACGCCCTCCTGGGTGAGTCAAAACATCCCTAATGGCCCTTCTATAGTGATCCAAGTTACCATTTGACCATACTCTGGCCCAGAGTGATATTGGCTGTTTTACAGACAAAGCCAATGCCCTGTAAACCCATTTCCCACAAAACGGGGATGTTTGGCGCATTTGCCGGCTGCCCTAATATGGACTTGAAAAATGTCAACTCCACCACCTGTAATATGCCTAAATTGCTCAGGCCCCAGAGCTCGGCCCGTAGAAGGCTGCATGCCGTACCTGGCTCATATAGATCTGTGAGATCACACTAATCGGGCCTGCCCCATGCGCCTGCGTGAATCCAAGAACAGCCCCACCACTCTTGGTCAGTTTTAGGCCCGCCCGTCTTACCTGGTTAGTCCAGGCACAGTCGGACATTACTCGGACCCCAAGGTAGCCATAGCTCGTTACCTGCTCTAGGGTAACACCACTCAGACAGACTTTTTAGATTTTCCTGGCCCTTTTTTTGCTGAATACCATTGACTGTGTTTTTTGCATATTTATTGCGAGCCCATTTTCCTCACAAAAACTTTAGAAGGTTGACAATTGTCTTTGGAGACCCTGTGGGGTCCATAGACGAGAACCGCATTGTCTGCAAATAGGAGGTTCGGTATTAGCTCGCATGCAAGGTAGGGGGCATCGTTCTGTTCACCCAACAGGCGGTCAATAACCCCATTAATGAACAGACAAAACAGGATGAGCGCAAGGGCCCTGTCTAACGCCCACTTCAGTATCGATTCTTGCAGATGTTTTGCCGTCTCGTGAGTACCTAATTGTCGCTCGGTAAGGGTCTTTTTCCACCCATGTGCGTCCCTCCTTGCACCAAATAGTGAACCTAGTACAGAGACTACGATGGGATTGTGGTCACTTTGTGGCCTCTTTAGCACACACAAATCTTGCAGGTGATTCCACATTCACCAGGATGGAATCAATTAGGCTGCACTTAGGGTGAATACCAAAGGTTATACTTGCCGGGCAGGGACTTGGGAATCTACCATTACAAGCCCTGAGACCCAGCTGCAGGAATAATCTTGCTACTCTTCTCGGCAGATCTGTAACGTCTCTTTGAATGTTCACCGCTGTGTCCCCCGTCTCGCATCCTCCTCATCCGGGATCCCTACCATAATATCGAGTGGCTTGAATTGAAGATTCATATCACAACTAATTATGACTTTTATCCAGCCAGCGTGCCTTTCCCTCGAGTCAGTCACTCTTTTCCAAGAGTGACAACAGAGGGTTACTTGTGGTAGCGTCATGACAATTGCACAAATTAATAAACAACAAGTTAGACCCATCAGGGCAACGCATTTGAATTTCCATATAATCACCATGAACAATAGGAGATTGAAGCCGGTACATTGAATGTTGCAAAACCGTGGATATCATGGGATACCATGTCTCATGCAGTGCTATCATGTCATAGGAGTATACTAGATCACCCCCATTAATTCCAATGTCCTGGACATAGGGGCGTGGGGTATTTGTGCAAACTGTAATCGAGGAGAGATAGAGAGAGAGAGAGAGAGAGAGAGAGAGAGAGAGAGAGAGAGAGAGAGAGACAGTGAGAGACAGTGAGAGAGAGAGAGAGAGAGAGACAGTGAGAGAGAGACAGTGAGAGAGAGACAGTGAGAGAGAGAGAGAGAGAGAGAGAGAGAGGGAGAGAGAAAGAGAGGGAGGGGGAGAGAGAGAGAGAGAGAGAGAGAGAGAGAGAGAGAGAAAAAGAGTACCCTATGCAGAGGTGTGTTTCTGACGGAAGGACATTCTGGAAGGGGCGGAGCCAAGCTAGACAGTGGGGCCGCAAGTTGCGTGCAGAGCGAGCAAATTGCTAGCAGGTCGCCAGAAGGCTGGCATTCTGACCAACCATGAAGCCAAAGTTGGGATCGAGACAAGGTGGTAAAGCATCCCTCTCGACTGGTGGCATGACCACATGGGGCCCGTTAACTGACGCAGAGACCAGACTGCAGCAGAAGGATCGGATTCCCTGACCTCCGCACAAGAAGTGCATTAGCTGCCGAGAAGCGGAAGGGAAGCAAATGCTCCTGAAGAGGTAACATCGTTGAGAGGGGCAAACTCGGATATTTTAGGCTGGGAAAGCCATAAGCGTAACAGGAGCTATATAAATCCAAATGGGCAGACACCCACCAGGGCCCCACTAAAGCAAACTTGACAGAGGGTCAGAGGACTGCGATGAAGCCAGAATCACAAAATATAACAAGCTGATCTGGAGAGAGAGAGAGAGAGAGAACATGGAGGGTTCCAGTTCTTAAGTACAAACCAAGAACTTTGGCAAGCACCAACACAGAACTGGCGGAAGTGTATTTAGAAAAACATTTCATCATGGAAAGAGGGAACCGTGTGGATCCAAGATTTGACATTCAGAACCTTCAGAGAGGTTGAGGACTGTACTGCAAGACATTGGCCTCTTTCCTCTATAACAGACCCTCCCAAGTTCAAATGGGTCCGTTTCTGTCCTCCACCTCACTCTATACTTGTGGCGTCATTCGGGGCTCTATCCTATCGCCATGGTTCTTCACCATCTACCTGGCCTCTTTGCCCACCTGATCTCCACATACTCTCCTCACTTTCAGTGTTATGCAGATCTCACACAACTCTCCTTCCGGCTGCCTTCCCTATTCAGGCATGGTGCTCTGCCAACGATCCCTTCCTCAATGCAAGCAAGACTGAGATCCTTCTCATTGGGATGCCTGTGCTCCCAGTTTACCCCTCACTCTCTGGCCTAATTCATTGTGGCCCCTCCCCTCACCCACTTGTGAGACAAAAAACCTTGAGATCATCTCTCTCCTTCTCTCCACACACCACGGACCTTGCCAAGAAGTCCAACTTTCAGCTCCATGTCCTTACGGGCATCCTACCTTTCTTTTTTCTTTTTTAAAAATGTATTTATTTGCATTATGTGTTTACATCAAACTTTTAGCAAAGTCAATAAGCAGTTGTGTGAGTGACAGCTAGGCTGAGAATGAATGAGATAAACCTGCATAAAAGGCAAGGTCTTTTGCAAGGAAGGCAGAGTTGTCCAGTGGACGAAGGAACCGAAGAAGAAACTGGAAGAGAAGCTTGCTGCACCCCACTGGACCGTTGGTGTGCCTGGTGAAGCCCTGCTGCAGTGCTGAAGCACCAAAATCCGTATCGACTAGAGAAGCCCAGTACTGACAACTTCTTCCCTTGGGTTGGTGGGACCAACTGACCCCAAGGCAAACTTGACTGGAACCCCTCTCCCTGCTGGCTGTACATCTTCGCTACTGCTGGAACCGAGTGCCAGGGGACAGGAACACCAGGAACGAGTGCATCGTCTTTAAGCCAGACCCAAGCTCCATGAAGATCCTGAAGACCCTCCCGAAGCAGAGTGACCCAGGCCTGAGCCACCTCCACAGAGTGCTGGACCCCTGAAGCGAGGGGAGCCCACAAGGTGTCCAAGAACTGCAGTGGTGCTTTTTTGCCGGTAGCTGCATCCGCAAAGTGCCGCTGATCTGGAGTAATCCCATTGCTGCCGCTGACCTTCAAACTGCAGTGCAGTAGTCCTCAGACGTCCTCCCTCTTGTCCCCACGACTGAGGGCCAGGACCACAGGATCTGCAGGACTGCAACAGGAACAGAAGTCAGCTGAATCCTTCTTCTTCAGAACTAAGGTGCTGTCTAACTAGGGTTACTTACCGCTTGTTGTATGTAGCTTGCTTGCTCGCACTGGAGACTTGCATTTGCTGCCCTTTGCAGAGTTGCTTGCATTTTTGCTTTTCACAAGCCTCCCAGCTTGTGGCCGAACAGTGATTCTTTTCTACAAACTCTCTTTAACATTGTTCAAGATTTGTGTGCTATCTTCAAGTAGTACTTCAGCTCCCCTAGTCTTTGTTCAATTGACATTGGCTGTTCTGGCTCCCTGCAGACTCTTCTTACGCTTTGACTTTGTGTTTATCTATCCTTCCAAAAAGTCATACATAAGTTACTTGTATAGCTGGGAAAGGGTTAACCTGTACTTAATTGGTGGATTGTAAAGTACTTACCTGTTTCCTTCTCTAACCTTTTCCTTTTTTCACAACTTTAAGTGTTAAAGTGATATATCAATGTCCACAGTGTCTTAGCAATTGAAGTCACCTCAGGGTGTAAAAAGTGTGTGTGTGACATCCCAAAAAGGTATTTAATTACTTAACTGAAACTGAAGGAGTGTATTTTTGAAGTGTATTTTATTGATGCATATTGCCCTTTCTAAAGAAGGCTTACTTTAACTGACCGTTAAATTGATAAATAATTGTTTTAATAAGAAACCTTGACTATAAGTGTTATTTGAATACTTGTCACTGGGAAACTCTATGTTGCACTTCTACAGCTCACATTGACCCTTCTTGAGATATGTCTGGCTGCTCAGTCACTCAACCAATCAATTGCCTTAAGGAGTTTTGTACAATCAGCCTCCCACCTAATCAAGGCTTCGGTGTCTCCTTTTATTAGTTCAGATTTATTCCTGCCAACCATGGAAGGGGGATTAGTGCTCAGGCATTTCCCAAACATGGTCAATGTTTTCCATTGGGCTGCCATTTTCATAGATCCTTGTCCCAGTTGTTTCAATCTACCTGTATTGGGATTGAGCGAGTGAGTCCCAGTGTCTTCTTCCAAAAGAGGCCTTCCAAAAGGAGCCATATTTTGCTTGGCAGATCCAGTAGGTCGTCCGCACCATAGATAAGCGTGGGAATCACCTTGGTTTTGAAGAACTCAATTATTGGAGTCAGAGAGTATCTACAATATTTCTGTGTTAGGATGATTGCTTGGCTAGCCAGGGTGATGGCTTTCTTTCTTAAAGATTCCACTGTGTGCATCTCTGTTGTGCTCTTCGAAATCAATATCCATAAGTATTTGAACAATGGAACTTTCATTATTTCTGAGCGTATGAGATACCATTTAAATTTTTTTTTCCTTATTTCTATACCCTTTTTTAGGGCAAGGATCTTTGTTTTTCCTGTATTCATTTCCAATTTGTTCTCCATTGCGTATTCCTGTAATCTGTCCAATTGACGTTGTAGGCCGACCTCAGTGTAATCCAGTAGGACTAAATCGTCTGCATATATTAGATGAGTAATCTTCATTTTGCCAAGTTTTGGGGTAAGCTTCTGGTTCGTTCCATAAAGTTTCCCAGGTCTGCAATGTATAGGTTGTAGATGGCGGGAGCCAGGGAACAACCTTGTTGACTCCCTTCCCTGTTTTTATTTCCTCACTTAATAGCCCTGTGGTATTTAGGCAGGCTGTTGTATTAGTATAGAGCCCTCGCAGTTGTTCAAGCAGATAGGCAGGACACTCTTTATCTGCTAGATTGTTCCACAGTCGATTTCGATCAATACTATTATTGAATACTATTGAAAGCCTTTGAGAAGTCGACAAATGCCAAATGTAATCTACCTTTACTTTTCATGATCTCGTTTTAAGCAGTGTAATCAAAAATGCAGGGGGCGAGGTCCCCAACCTCTTTACCGAACCTGCTTGGAACTTGTCATTTAGGTTGTTTCTCTGTGCCCAATCTGTCAGCCTTCTCATCAGTAGTGTGGCATACATTTTCCCCATGACATCCAGTAGGGCGATTGGCCGGTAATTTTAGGGTCTGTCTGGGTGCCGTTTTCCAAGAAGGAGGGATGGATTTCATAACTAGGACATTTTTTAACACCAGGTCTAACATGTTCGCCCAATGCTCTGGATTTTCATTTATAACTTTATTCGACAACCCGTCCAGACCGGGGGCTCTAGAAGGGCTAAGTCTTTTGATCATGATGATAACATCTTCTAGATCTTAGGGCAGGAGCCAGGGATTTGTTGTATCTGGGGAGATAACCTGCGAGGGCGAAATTTCTTTGAACAGAGATCCAAAGAAGGCGATCCAATTTGCCTCTGTTACCCCATTCAATTTTAAGAATGCTTGGGTCTGGTTTTCTGCCCTAATCAGGGACCAGATCTCAGCCGTCGATTTCTTTGCCAAGGCCCTTAGCATAGATTCTGCATCTTGTTGGACCAAGATGCTTCTATGGATAATGAGCCAGGATTTGTAATGATCCTATATTGCTACTGAGAGGGAGTGTTTTCCTCCTGACTGCCTGCACCTTAAACGCTCCGTTCATACCGTTAGCAGCACTGCGAGCGCTGCTCTTGCTGCATTCTCTGCTTCCTGGAGGCGGCAGAGCCCAACACTGTCACGCGATGGATCACGTGACTACCTTCCAAGCATAAATTGCCGGCACAACCACCTGTGAGGCGTATTTATTGCTACTGAGAGGGAGTGTTTTCCTCCTGACTGCCTGCGCCTTAAACTCTCCGTTCATACCGTTAGCAGCACTGCGAGCGCTGCTCTTGCTGCATTCTCTGCTTCCTCGAGGGGGCAGAGCCCAACACTGTCACGTGATGGATCACGTGACTTCCTTCCAAGCATAAATTGCCGGCACAACCGCCCGTGACTTATATTAGTCACCAGGGTGAGGGGGAAGAGTCGGACTCTGGCAGCTCCTTAAGCTGTTGGCCGTTCCTTACCCTGTGACTGGGGACCTGCTTGGACATTTGCAGATCTGTGGGACGTTTTCTCCCTCATAAGTTTTTTTTAACATTATTAAATTGATATTGATTTATACACCTCACCCTATGTATTTCCTGGTTTTATTGTAGGATTCATATCTGTGTGTATTAATGTATTTTAGTGGTAGTTTTTTATTGACTTTTATCTTTTGATTCATTTAAGTTACCACTTTTATTCAGTGCATTTTTATCTTTCTGTACTCTCATTTTATCTGTCTATGATACTGATTTTCAACTATCTAGTATTGAGACTCTGCCTTTTCTACCTAGAGAGTTGTCTATTTTGCTGCTACTTTTTGCTCTCTGGCTCTTGAGTTTCTAGGCACAGCCTCCTTTTTTTGGGATGACACGTAAGGGCCTCAGGAGTTAGTCAGTTATGGAGGCTTTTCTGGACTCCATGCAACCCGCCATGGAGGTACATTCACCTGATGCCAAAGAAGTAATCCCTCCCTTGAAACCCTGTCCAATCCCTCTGGGTAAGCCTCCACATACACAAGTGCTTGAATCTTTGGACTCTACTGTTTTGAAAAGCATGGCCCATGCTCAAATCCACTCTCGAGATAGGAGTGAGGTACTCAACATCATGGGCATTATCCCACATACTCTAGCCGACAATAGCTGCATCTTCAATGGAAAACAGGATATTTCCATTGATGCTCAGGAAGAACGTCTAGCAGCTACTATAGCCTTGAACTTGGTAGATGGTGGCAGTTCATTAAGGGCGAGGCCCTGTTCCGACTATTTGAACATTAATATGGTGAATACTCTCCATCTGACCCCCATCTCATCACAATCAAAATTGCTTCTGTCTGGCTCCATGATGGATGGTTCTGGCTCTAACCTTATAGAACCTTCTGCTGCCCCTAATGTTGTTACTGCTCCACAATCTTCCTTATTAGAGGGTAACAATAATCACACTATTTCTCCCTCTAATTTATCTGTGGAGGTGTCCTCTTCTGGTGGGGTGGTTAACCATACCTCTTCTATTCAGGTGAACCTTTCTGCTACTTCGGTGGGAAACTCTGTCATTTCTACTATGAAACCTACAGTTTTTAAACCACCCCTAATGAAACCGCTGCTTTACACCCCTAAAATAAAATCCAAAATGGGCAGATTAGGTGAACCAATTCAGGGGAAAAAATCTCCAATTATTTTGGGAAAAGAACAGCAATTAGCACCCTTATTAAACCTCCTCACTCAGCTTTGACAGTGGCTAGTCTGGATCATCTGCATTTGGCAGATGTAGTAAAGAAACTAGAGACTGATGATCCTGCGCACAATGATATTGATGATATCAGTATTATCGAATGTGCAGACAAGGCAATAGCTGAGAGTGAGTTGGAACCTAATCCTACTAATACCAACAATGTAACTCAACAAACCTGTGATGCTTCTTTTGTGGGTTCTCCCTCTGAACTCACTAATTTCATTGATGAGTATACAGAGAAGCAAAACCAGCTTAGAGAAAGGGGTCTAGTGCCAGACATGAAAAAGGAACATGCCAGTGAGTCCACACTGCACTATACCCTCAAAGAGGCCACGATAGGATAAGACTGACTCAATCTACAGTCTCTGCCCTGAATATGGTGCTAAGCTCCTTTGTTAGTCTTTATGACAATATCTGGGCAGAGGTTAGATCACACTCTCTTCTACTTTCTGAAATGTACGCCTGGTTAGAGGGACTTGATAGGTTTGACGAGTTGGTGAAGATTATTAAGGAAGAGAACCCCTTTATAACTGAACTGTGCCCTGAATCTGCTGGGCCAAGCCAATTAATTACGGAAGGGCTGTTAGGTAAGAGGGGCCCTAATGTGGAAAGGGCTAGTGCCTCTGGGGAAAGATTTTAATAAGATCTTCTTTTCAACCGCCTCACTCTGTCCAGAGAAAGGAATATGTGCTCAAATTTTGCCAATTCCCTCTCTGAAGAATGAGGGAGTCCTCTCGGATCACGTCTTAGGCGCAAAATCACTGATTTACCCTGAAAAGGTGACCACCAATACTCCCTTGGGAGAGGTCCTAGATGGGGTAGCTGTCCTTTTTCCTGGACCTTCTCTTCCCCTGCCTGTTTGCGATTCCATTACACTAGAAACGGATAAACACCACAAGGGAGATATCGTCATCCCTACTCTAGACTCCAAAGCCCACCCTAATCTGGAGAAATCTTCTGATTGCAAAGATCTTACTAAACAAGTAGTACACTTAAAGGGCTTTGTTCCTTTAGGTAAAAAAAAATCACTCAACAAATTAAGAAAACTAAAAATCAGAAAAATATGAAAAAAAGAAACTCATTTACTAATCAATTTTTTAAAAATCTGGTTTTTCCAACTGCTTCCCTGCTCATAACCACTCCTACCCCTTTTAAGGGTGTTTATATTCCGGTGGAAGCAGCAGCATCTCCGACTGCTATCCCTAGTGCTGCCCCTGTAACCGCTGTGGCTACCTTAATGCCTACCAATATAGCTGTAGGCAGTCAGACAGATTCATTGGCAATTAGTTCTATGCCGAATAACAATATTGCCCTGTAGTTGCAGGGGATGTTGTTTTGGCTGAGGACACTCATGCCATTTGTAACTCTAAAGTAGTCCCAACGCTTTCTGATCCTATAAATAATAGTGCTCCAGTTATTCTGAATGCTCAAACAGAATGTAACCCTGTGGCTTCCTTCTCACCTACAGAATCCCTCACTATTCCCGATAACCTGTTACCCTGTTCAAATTCTACTCATCCTATGTCTATAACAACTCCCATATCTGTGACCCTGGTTAATCTTGATATGGCAAAACAATTATTACAGGAACTCTACAGAACAAAGTCCCCCTCTTTGGTGGATGCTAACCCGACTTCAGGTTTAGCTCAGGCCATGACCGCCACTGCTAGTTCTTCTTTCACAGATGGCCAATTATCCCGTCCCCCTGAGGGTCACATGGTCTCTACAGATTCGGCATCAGGGGAGCATGTTATGGGATTTAGGACAGTGGGGATCTCTATGTTCCTAATATCTTAATCTCCGCTCAATTAAAGTCATCAAATGGGGGCCCCTTCGATGGTCAGGAAAGATTTCCCGTTGGTCCTCATGTATCCCAAAATAGGACCATTTTAAGGGGTGCAAGGGGTACTGATTTGGAAGTTGACTCTTTAAGTCAATTCACAAAATATATTGCTGATTCACTTCCCCAACCATTGGGGGATAAAGATCCATTAGAGACTCTGCAATTTACTAGTCTATGGGGTCAGGAAATGCCTATTTGTTTGAACCGTGGGAATATCCTGAACATTTTTCATCAATTGACACCTCTTTCTCTTATCTCTAGTTATGACATGGAAGGGATTGTTTTTCCTTCTAAGGAGCGTGTAGATCTTAGCAATATTGTCTTGAAATCAAGAGTGGTGTTGGACTTAATAATGGGTCAAAAAGAGGGCAGCTTGGTTTTGAAATAAGAATGTTAAAATCTAGTCAGTTCTCCGGTAAGCATGGAGGATCTGAAGAGTATAGGGGAAATCTTACTCTGGTCTATCACCCGGAAAAGTTCTCGCAGCCTCAATGGAGGCAATTTACGGCCAGAAACAATGGAGATGCCAGAAACTGGGCCCAAGTTACCTCTGGCTTGTGGAAATGAGCACCCCCTTATGAGTCTGGTCCCAGTAACTAACAATATGGCCCCCAACAAATTCACTCTTCTTTCCTGGAATTCCAGGGGAAATGTACATCTTTTAACTAATACCGACACAGTATCTATGATCAACGGTTCTGACTGCTTCTATCTACAGGAAACCTGGCTCCTCTCCCCCCGTTCATTGATGGTTTTGAAATTTACTCCCAAAACGCTAAACCTAGTTTAGGAGGAAGGGCTTCTGGGGGTCGCTTTCCTTGGCCTTAGGAATGTGGTTCTTTCGGATACGCCATTTGGTATTTTAGCTTTGGAGTCTATTTCTGAAGAGGGCCTGGTTAACATTCTTATGAATAACATCTATTGGCATAAAAGCCTTGCTGCCCTTGAGCCTTTTTTGGAAAGTCTAACGGATATGGTTCTCGCTTGGAGATCTCTCCATACTAGGGGGAAGTGATCCTGGCTGGAGATCTCAACTCTGATTGCTCTATATTATCTGAGGCCAACAATGACGACCTGGGACAGGATCTGGAGGATGATAATCGGAGAGGTCAGAAATTTGCTTGGGGTAGACTTTGGAATCTTTCAAAGGAATCGGTGGGTCTAATATGCTTGAATGGTTCCTACGATTCTACTCTTCCTCTTTGCCCTATATGGCACAGAGGTTTGTCATCGTCTACTATAGACTATGGGCCTCATTACGACCCTGGCGGTAAGGGGTTAGCGCCAGCGTTAGCTGCGCCGACCCCTTACCGCCAATTACGAGTTCCCTTTCCGCCATGGCGGTTTTTACACCTGCTTTTAGCGGGTGTAAAAAACCATGGCGGTAAGGGAACTTGGTGTTAATTACGCCACCGTAATTTACGGTGGCGTAATTAACGCCTTCCCCACTCCCATTATGCCCTATGGGGCAAAAATGGGAATGGGGAAGGGTAAATGGGGATTGGGGATTTACCGCCCCGCCAAGGTCGGAATGGGGCGGTAAATCCCCTTACCGCCATGGCGTTAACGTAGTTAGCACCATGGCGGTAAAGTCACGGCCCTGGCGGTAACTTACCGCCAGGGTCGTAATGAGGCCCTATGTCTTCCTAGACCATTCCCTGTCTTCTCTTTTGTCTGAGGTCCAGGTCTCTTTCAACCCCTGGAGTGATCATGGGTCTTTGTCGGTTTCATTTTTTTTTCCAACGAAGATGTTGTCCTCTGGGGGACCACGACAACTAAAAACTGTGGGCCAAGGGACCGGGGTACGCTGGTCGCCGGCTAATATTAATCTCCTCAACTGTCAACTCATCTATCATACTTCGCCGTTGTGGAAACAAGTGGTTTTTAACACCTTACACTTTGACACTTTCTTGAATGCCCTTCAAAGCAGTATCTATGATTCACTCAAGAAGGGTAACTCCAAAAGAGTTCATGTCCATAGGTTTGATCGGGAGCTGGCTAATGAAAAGGTCCACACACGCAAACCTATCAGAGAAATCCAATTGCTTGACATTGACCGGGACAATAAAAAAGCTAAAATTAAACCTATACGTCAAAAATGTAAAAACTATTGCAAATCAAGAAAATCTAGTTTGCTGCAAAATGATGTGGAGCTTATGTTAAAAGTCTTGGTTAAAAGGGATCTTAGGGCATTCTACGCTATTCTCCCAGCCCAAGACCATGATGCAATTACTGACCAACTGAATGCCATCCCGGAGGTCCAATGGGTAGATCATTGCACCAAACTCTTTGGTAAAGGGGAAGAGGGGTTAGAATTGTGTGCAATTGGGGAGGATGTACCTAATGTTAGGTGGGAGCCCGCCATTGATTACAAGACAATAGTTGGGCTAATCGCCAAAGCTAAGAAATCCAGGGCGCCTGGCCCTAACGGTCTTACGAATAATACATTGAAAGCGGAGCCAGAAATGTGGGCAAAGCTGTTCTGCATGCTATTCCAAGATATAGTAAATACAGGCAATGTTCCAACTAGCTGGCAGACTGCCCAAATTGTTCCCATCTATAAGAGTGGTCTACGTACGCTGATTAAGAACTACAGACCAATCTCTCTTATTGATGCGGACTGTAAGCTTTTTTGCTTCTATGCTTCTTTCTCATCTCAATGTTTCGATCAAGGACAACCATATCCTTCCGAAACAACAAACAGGCTTTAGGGTTGGCCATTCAACTAACCTAAATGGCTTTATTTTAACGGCGTTTCAAAGCTCAACATGGGGAAAATTTGGTGGTACTCTCTATGTCGCCTCAATAGATTTGTCAAATGCATTCGATTTGGTTATCAGGTCTCGTCTTTGGGCAAAATTATCAAGGTGGAGAATCCCAGCAGGCCTTCTCATCCTAATTATGGCAATGTATGAGAACTCGAGGGTCCATATAAGGATTGACTTAGAGGGAACCGTCTCTACAAGAATAAGGACATGCTGAGGGGTTAGACAGGGCTGCTCCTTAGCTCCATGCCTTTTTATTCTCTCTTTGGCAGATGTAGGGGAGTTTCTTGGAGATGCAGGTTTGGTGAACGCAAAATTGGGGGATCTCAGGCTCTCGTGGTTGGCATATGCTGATGATTTCCTTTTCTTCGATCAGACCAAAGTGGGCTTGCAAAGACTAATATGCAAGTTTGAAGAATACTCTACACTTAATGGGCTAAAAATTAACCCCAGTAAAACTCGCACGATGGTCTTTTCCAAAGGGAAAAAAGGGAACAAACAAGTGTGGAAAATTGGCGGTGAAAACATTATGAGAGCACATACAATTGTCTATCTGGGATTCCTTATTCTGGCCCAACCATCGGCCGCTAAATTAAGACGCTCACTCAGATATAAAGCACTCCCGCTTATCTCACAGTCTATCAAGTTAGATAACAAGTACGGCAGGTTCTCCTTTAAGCCAGTGGTAGATTTCTTCAAGGGAAAGGTCATTCAGAAACTAATATATGGAATGGATCTACATTATTTGGATCTCTTGACCTTTTGGGATATCCATGAGGGTATCCTTTGGAGAATGGTCACGAAACTTCCCAATTGAGTCCCGATAGTGGCTATAAGGTTCGAATTGGTTCTAGTTTCTCTGCGAGTCAGAATCCTTTGGAGGGTTCTTGCACTCTTCCCTGCCCTGCTCTGTCCTAAATATGATATGCTTTATGATGATGTGGGTAGGACTCTCTTCTCACAGGGATCCCTAGATCAGAACTTATTCCTTCTAAAATGTAGAGATCTCTGTGACAAGACCTTGTCAGATTTTTCTACCGATAGGGATACTTTGTTGACCAATCAGAACAAAGTGAAAGAGCTTCTCTTTTGTTGTGACTGGAATGATACCTTGGAGAAATTTCACTCCTACCCATCTCTCTGCGACATACAATTTGATCACAAGAAGAGAGGCTGCCTGTCTTTTATTCTGACACAGTTCCCTAACCGCCATTACCGTTCTCTTCTCCTGAAACTAAGATGGAATATTTTGCCTACCAAGGAGGTTCTATATAGAAGGAAGGCGATTAGTGACTTGGATCTCTTTTGTCGTTTCTTTCACAATCCAGGGGTCATTGAATCTACCTGTCACATTTTTTTAGACAGTGTAGCACTGAAAGGTCTTAGGACACTCTATTTAGGCAGATTCAATACTCTGGGACTTCTGGGGGCAGAAAATTCTATTTGGTCTAACAGTCTCTCTATCTCTAAAACTACAGACGGACTTGCGGTTGCAGGATTCATTAAATCATTAGACCTATATGCACCTTTCTGATTAATTATTTGTATGATGAACTTTATCTATATTAACTATCTGTTTAATGAATGTACTGTATATGTATATTACTCCTACGTCCCGTCCCCTTTCCTCCATACTTATGGGACATCTCTCCGTCCTGTGGGACGGGACCGGAGCACTTTGTAAAAAGCATCCACATTTTTTTCCAAAATGTGTCCCTCCTCTCTTTCCTGCACGGGGCCTGGCACGCGGCCGTAACCCCACCCACCTTGGCTCCGGCCCGCGCATCGCCCATCAGTCCTTTTCTCCGCACAGTCGGGGCGGACGCACTTGCATCCTCGGAAGACTTTCTTCCCTTTTTCCCTCTCTGGCTCTCGCTAGTGTTCGTTTACTAGTCTGTCTATGTCTTTTAAACTAGATTTTCCAGACTGTTCATCGTGTCACTGTCGCTTCGTGAGGGCGGATCCCCATCCTCTTTGTTTAGAGTGTTTGGGTCCGGAACACCGTTGGGACTCCTGTTTTTACTGTGACTCCCTTTCGGTCTGGGCACTTCAACGTCGGTTGGAGCGGTGGGAAGAGGTGTTCGGACGAACTCCTCCTTTGCATTTTCAGGCGTTCATCGACGAGAAGAAAAAACACCTGGTAAGTTCTTTACTTTTCAGAGCACCCCGGCCGGGGGATACCTTTCCGGGTTCCTCTCGAGCCGGGAGGGGCGTTGATCGCTCTGTTACCGGGGTTCGCCCTGAGGTGCCTGTCGGGCCTAATAATTCTACCATAGTTTTCTCCGAGGGTCTCCGTAAGGGGCCTGTGTCCACCGGAGTACGCTCCGAGGCCCCTCCTGTGGGGGCTGTTGGTAGACCCAGTTCTACTGAGTCGTGGGGTACCGGAGCTTGCTCTGAGGCTGCACTTTCGGCTTCCCTCAAAGACAAAACCAGGGTGCGCCCAGAGGTCTTGGCTGGGCTTGAGGTTACCGAACGGATGTTCGAGGCCCGTGCCGATAAGGCTTCTACCGGGCCTAGGTCCGAGGTCCCTCGTACAGAGGCTAAGGATACCAACAGTTCTGAGGGGCCGGGCAAGGCCCTGTCGGTGAAAGCGGTTGCTCACCGTTCCCGCTCTTGTGGTGACACCAGATCTATTGAGGGGGCAAAGAAGAAAGTTTCTTCTTTTTTACCGGCAGTGCCGAGGCCCTTCCTTCGAAGGCTCAGTTGGCGGTTGGTATGTCTCAGAAACATTCCAGGCCTTATAGTACCGGCTCTGCCTAGGTTCCTTACGTTAAGGCTAAAATTAAGACCCTTGACCCATCGACGGGGACCCCTGCCTCACTTCCTCACTTGCCGCAGTTCCCCTCAGATGAGGACAGAATGGCGGCCGTTCCCGCCACGACCACGGTGGCCATTTTAGGTACTACCCCTACAACTACGCCATCGGCCCCTGGTGTAGGCATCCTTACCTGCCGGTTTATGATTGGAACGCCCGGATGCCTCTTCCGCACAATGTTTTGTTGCCCGCGGGGGCGGCTCCCTTGATTTATGTGGATTCGTCGGTGGAGGGGCCGGTGTGGCACCCTTCCCCGTTAGGTCCCTGGATTTGTCCACCTCATGAGAGGCCTCCTCAGGTTCCGAAACAATCTCCTGAGGACACCTTTTTCGGTAAATTTCAAGCGCTTATGCGCACCGACCCCATGAGGGAATATTTCAAAGGGCTTTTAAAGGAGATATGTCCACCCGCGCCTCCGGCTCCACCCGTTCCCCCGGTGGTCCCGCCGGCACCTCCCTTGCCCGTGGTGCCTCCCCCTGCGCTTCCGCCTGTGCCACCACTGTCCCCAGTGGACAAGGCAGTGCCTGACACGGCTCAGCAGGATCCTGACCTGTCAGTTGACCCTCAAGGCGATCAGGACAACAAGGACCTTCCCCGCTCTATCAGAGCTTTCCATGACCGGGTGCTGGACATGATGAGTTTCTTAGATGTTCCGGTGCCCGAGGCACCTGCTCCGCAAGAGGGCGTGCTTTCTGGGGCGTTCACCTTGTCTCCTTTGGAGCGTACCGGCCTGTTCTTGCATAAGGACGTTCTGGCCGAGGTCCGAAGAGTTTGGGAAAGCCACACTCGGGACTTTTTGTCAATAAAAAGATTGACGCGAGGTACAGGCTGCATTCTTCGGAAGAAGTGGCCTTGTCGTCTTGTCCGCCTCCCTCCTCCACAGTAGTGGCTGCGGCTAAGTTGCAATGCAGGCCTGCAGCATCCTCCTCCGCGACGGCTACTCAGGTCTTGGGAAAGGAGGACAAGTTCCTGGACTCCCTAGGGAGGAAAATCTTTGCCAATTCGGCCTTACAGCTCTGGCAGGCCAAATGCAGAATTGATTTTGGCGGGAGCTAACATGCGGATGTGGAGAGGTCTGTCGGAGTTTGAGGAGCACATTCCGGTCGAGAAGTTGGAGGATTTCAGAGGAGGCCTTTCCGATGCCAGGGTCTTGGCCCAGGATCTCCTGGAGGCTGCGGCTCATCACGTAGACACCTCGGCTCGGGGTCTGATGCTTGGGGTTAATACCTCGCGGCAAGCGTGGCTGCATGCCACTAAGTTCTCGAAGGAGGTGCAAGACAAGGTTCTGGACCTTCCATTTGATGGTAAGGAGCTTTTTCACTCTTCTACTGATGTAGAGCTCACCAAAACCAAAGATAGCACTCAGACGTCTGTTCTGGTTTCCCTTCAAGTCTCAAAGGCCGTTGTTGCAAGGTCGACCTTCCTCTGGTTTTAGGGGCTTCCTCGACCGCAAATCTCGCAGAGTGGATACTCCGGCGGGGAATAACCGCCGTAGACAACAGCATACATGGTTTTTCTCCCGCTCCTCAGCCTCCTCATCAGGTTCAGGTGGCACCGCCACCGATAAGCCTGCCAAATGAGGGTTTTCGGCGCTCGCACGAGACCCCGGTGGGAAGACGCATTGCGTCTCATTGGGAGGCGTGGCAGGCCATCACAGAAGACAGATGGGTCTTGTCAGTCGCTCAAGCGGGCCTCCGCCTACCTTTACCCCATGCCCCACCCCTCAACCCTCCTTTTCAGCTGTCGGGCTCACCCTCCCTCAAGGCCGAGGTTCAGAAACTTCTGCACCTCAGAGCTGTGGAACCTGTTCCCCTTGGGGAGCGAGGGGAGGACTTCTACTGCCGGCTGTCTACGGCGCCCAAACCCAACCAGGCTGGCCTTGGCACCATCCTAGACCTTTCCCAGTTCAATCTTTTCCTACCCCAAGAGAAATTCAAGATGATCACGCCCGGCCAGATTCGCTCCTCTTTGCAGATGGGCGATTGGCTCAGCGTGGTGGATCTTCAGGATGCGTACATGCATATCCTGATTTGGAATCCACATAGGAGATACCTCCGCTTCTCTTTGGTAGAGGAGCACTTCCAGTTTCGGGTGCTTCCTTTTGGCCTCAGTTCGGCGCTGCATGTCTTCACGAAGATGATGTTGGTGATTGCGGCCTATCTTCGTCTCCAGGGTATCCATGTGTATCCCTATTTGGACGACTGGCTCCTACGCAGCCCTTGTCCGTTGGTAGCAGCGGGCAACCTCCAGTCTCTCCTTCAGCTCCTGTTCCATCTTGGGCTGTCAGTGAACTGGCAGAAATCCTCCATGACGGTCTCACAGGACCTGACTTTCCTGGGTTTTCGTTGGAACACGATGGACTGCCGAGTGTATCTGACCGGGGACAGAATGGCAGATCTGTTGGCCACGTGTCAGATGTTTGCGCAGTCGGAGAGCATATTGGCCTGGTGGTTCCAGAGGCTTCTGGGCCTCATGGCCTCGTGTGTACTGGCTCTTCCTCTTGCTCGTCTCAAAATGAGACGGACCCAGTTGGCTCTTCGGAGTTCCTGGCGTCAGGCTGTGGACCCCGATTCCAAGTGGATAATAATTCCGGATTCCATGAGAGTGGACCTGGACTGGTGGTCATCTCTCAGCAACCTGTCAGTGGGCGCGGGGTTCCAGGACCCAGCCCCCATGGTGACGATCACGACAGACTCCTCCCTTTTGGGGTGGGGTGCGACGTTAGATCTTCTTCAGGTCTCGGACCTCTGGTCACCTCAGGACAAGCTCCTGCACATAAATCATTTGGAGCTTCTGCCGATTTTTCTGGCACTCAAGGCGTTCAGACCTCTCATTGTCAACAAGGTGGTCCGCATAAGAACGGACAACGTGGTATCAATGTATTACATAAGCAAGCAAGGGGGAACGAAGTCTCCTCTCGTGGACCTGTCCATCCAGATTTGGGAGTGGGCCGTGCTTCATGGGGTCTGGCTGCTTGCAGTGCACATCCCGGGCCAGCTGAATGTCACTGAGGATGCCCTCAGCCGGCGGACAGTGGTCAGCTATGAGTGGGAGTTGAAGGCGGAGATCCTCTCATGGATTTTCTCGCGTTGGGGCACACCGGAGGTGGACCTCTTCGCCACGGCGGTAAACAAGAAGCTTCCTCAGTACGCCTCCAGAGGGGGGCTGGGAGCCTCCTCTCTGGGGGACGCACTCGAGATTCCATGGCACAACATGAGAGCTTACACCTTCCCGCCTCTTCCCCTAATTCATCGAGCAATTTGGAAGTTAAAGAGCTCTGTCAACTGTTCTCTTCTACTGATAGCTTCGTGGTGGCCGGCCAGGTTTTGGTTCTCAGAACTTCAACACCTGTCGGTGTGTCCGCCGATCAGGTTACCAGTAACTCTCGATCTTCTTCACCAAGGGGAACAGCAGATATGGCACCCCTCCCCACAATCGCTCAACTTGGCGGCATGGTGCCTGAGTTCACGTCTCTAGATCATTTGGGTTTGTCTGCGGATAACATGCGCATTATCCAGGCAGCCAGGAAACCCTTGACCAGATCCCAATACAAGAGTAAATGGCTCAGGTTCTGTCATTGGTGTTTGGAGAAAGAATTGGACCCGAGGGTGGCAACGATTGACACGGTGCTGTCCTTCGTATCCTCCCTAGCAGAGTCAGGGGTTCATGCTCTGTCTTGCAGGACTTATCTCTCAGCGATTTCCACTTACCTCTCTACAGACCGGTGTTCTTATTCTTTAACTAACCCGGTGGTGAAGAGACATTTTGCTGGCTTGACACGCATCTACCCTCCGGTTCGTAGTCCGCACCCGCCTTGGGACCTAAATGTAGTCCTGACGGCGCTATGCCATAAACCCTTAAAGCCAATGGCTACGGTTGACCTCAAGTACGTGTCCTGGAAAGTGTCCTTTCTGGTCGCCGTTACGTCAGCGAGGAGAGTGAGTGAGCTCCAGGCATTGTCGGTGGAGCATCCTTTCTTGGTCTTTCACAAGGACAAGGTAGTCCTTCGGACGAACCCAGCTTTCCTACCAAAGGTAGTGACCGATTTCCATTTGAATCAGTCGATTTCCCTTCCGGTCTTTTTTCCGAACCCTGCCTCGGAGGCAGAAAGTGTTCTACACTGCCTGGATGTCCGAAGAGCTCTTAAGTTCTACCTGGACAGGACTTCCGAGCTTCGGAGTTCTTCCCAACTGTTTGTGACCTTCGGTAACCCTCAGGGCAGGCCAGCGTCTAAGGCATCTATTTCCAGATGGATTACCGCCTGTATCACGGAATATTTCACCGTCCAAAAGCTGAAACCTCCTAAAGGTATCCATGCACACCAGGTGCGAGGCAAGGCAGCCGCGGTTGCTTTTCAGAAGTATGTTCCCTTGGAGTCCATCGCTAAAGCGGCTACTTGGGCCTCCCCATTTGCTTTCTGTAAGCATTACTGCCTCGATATGAGCTCTAGAGCTGACGCTCAGTTCGGCCAGGCTATGCTGAAGAACCTGTTTCAGTAAGAGGTATTTCCATCCACCCATAGTTCCTGGAAGGAGTGGTTGGGAATCTCCCATAAGTATGGAGGAAAGGGGACGGGACGTAGGAGTATTACCAGGTTACTCACCGTAGTGACCACCTTACTCCTAGTCCATAGTCCCCTTTCCATACGCCCGCCCGCCGTCCCCTCTAATAAGGTTCCTCTGTTATTGCTAATGGGTCTTTGACCCTGCGATAGAAAAGGACTGATGGGCGATGCGCGGGGCGGAACCAAGGTGGGCGGGGTTACAGCCACGTGCTGGGCCCCGCGCAGTAAAGGAAGGAGGGACACATTTTTTAAAAAAATGTGGATGCTTTTTACAAAGTGCTCCGGTCCCGTCCCACAGGACGAAGAGATGTCCCATAAGTATGGAGGAAAGGGGACTATGGACTAGGAGTAAGGTGGTCACTACGGTGAGTAACCTGGTAAAAATTTGACATTTCTGATTTCTTGCCATGCGGGGGGTAGTATCACTTAGAATTTGCATTTGGTCTTAACTATGCACTTAACTATGCACTGATTTGATAGGCTTGTTTTATGTCTCCTACTTTTTTTTTAAAAAAGGGATCTTAGGGTTGTACTGTATCTTCAATTCATTGTAATGTATGTATATATACACCTACTGTTCTTTTACTGAATGTAATTGTAAAGGTTTCTTAGGTAAACCATATACAATAAATAAAAAAAATGAAACAATTATCCTTTATTCGCTTGGTTTCGAGTAATGCTAGTCAAAAGTGTGTTGGTGTGATTTTCTTTTGCTGAGATTGGAGGTCTTTCCTTTTACCCACTGGAGAGCGAGGATGGAGGCATAATCAATTAAGATATGGGGCCTTGATGTTTGAGCTATTTCAATTTAGGCCGAGAATTTTTTCACTTTTTGTTCCACTGCCTTTAGGATCAACTTTAGCCTACCTCCGTTATTCATCCCTTCTACTGGGGTAGTAATTTTCTGTGAGGGTCTTGTTATCGTCTCATGCTAAGTTCATTTGGACTGGTTATGGGCACTTCTAATAGAGGCTATTACTTCAAAGAAGATTATGGGCCTCATTATGAGTATGGCGGTAGCCGTGCCTGTAAAACAGGCACGGCTGCCGCCGGTATTGATTTGTGTCCGGCGTCCAGAAAAGGGCAATTACTGGGTCATTACGACCTTGGTGGACCAGGTAATTGCACTTTTCTGGGCGCCGGAAAAAATTCATCCCCATTCCCATTTGAGCTCCATATGGCTCAATGGGAATGGGGAGGGTGGTAGCAACGGTACAGTTGTTAACGGTACCGTTGCTACCATCAAGTTCGGCTTGCGGGTGCCGGAACGGCCACCCGGTAAAACCAGGTGGCTGTAAGGGCACCCGCGAGCAGAACTCCTGGTATGGTGGTATGGTAACAACGGTGCCGGTAGCGATACCGGCGCCGTTGTTGCGTTACCGCCAAACTCGTAATGAGGCCCTATGTCTTTAGTTAAGTCTCTCGAGGTAAAATGTTAGTCAATTACCGACATTTGAGTTCCTCTTTTCCATGTTGCCTGTCAGATGGCAGTCTCTTCGAAATAGCCTTTCATTAAATGTAAGTCACAGCTATTCATCATCAGCTCTAGCCATAATTGTCCCTTTAGTATATTATTCTTACTTCGGTCATTGCCCCCGAAGTCCATATCACTGTCCTTGGATAAAAAAGGCACGTTAAAATCACCACACAGAATTACGAATGGATTGTCCCAGTTGTATGCCTCGTCAATAGCTTTTGCCATCAATTCCAACATCTCTTTTGTGCCTTATTCCATGGTACTCCAATAAATGTTGATGAGGGACAAGTATCTCTAGGAAGACTAGGCCTGTTTGTTGTGACTTACTTTCTTTCTTAAGGTGGTAAGTTGGAAGAAGGAGACTTTATTGCTATATTTAATTACTTTGTAATTAGCTTTGGTGTTGATCAATGTTAGGAGACCCGCTCTAGGTCTACCGGCCTCCCTTCTGATAGCCGGATTAATTAAGGCTGTAAAACCATCCAGAGAAGGTTCCGACCATAACCATGTCTCTTGAAGACATAGGAAGTCCCGTCATCCCAATGTATCTCTCCCACTCCCAGCAGATGGGTGAAGCCCCTTGTGTTCCATGATACTAAAATTAGTTTGTTATGATGCTTTTCTGGATATGGTCTCTGCTACTGTTTTTGCATCCTACCATTCATCACCTTCCCCCAGAAGCTCAATGCCTGCAGAACCCAGGTTCTCTCTAAACGTAACTATTGCAACAGCCTCTTCTTCAACCTACGTCTTTCCTCCCTTCACCCCCTCCAACTAATCTAGAATAGGGCTGCAAAACTTATCCTTAGCCTCAGGCCCAGGGACCACATCTCTCCAGCCCCAAAGTCTCTCCATTGGCTCCCGTTGACTACAAGGATCCAATTCAAAACCCTCTGCATCATACACAAGGCTTTGTGGGGACTGGGACCCCTCTACATCCAGCATTCAATCGCTAAATACCACCCAGCCAGAAGCCTTCAGTCCTCTGGCTTCAACTCTCTGCAGGTAAGACGTTTCTCCTAGCAGAGAGTGGGTGGTAGATCCCTCTCCTCGGCTGGCGCCTCCTTCTGGAACAGCCTCCCTCTCCCCATCAGACTTGATCCGGGTCTTCTTAATTTCCGGAAACTTCTCAAGACCTTCCTTTTCTCCTCCACCTTCCATCTCCCCACCTAAGTTCTCCACTTGCCACTGCGACTGGGGCCTAATCCCTTTCCGAGCCTTACAGATGCCGGACCACCTCCCTACCAGTTCCTACCAACATCCCTCGCCAGCCCTTGCCCTTGGGCTCCCTTCCCCAGACTATCCCTGCCCAGTCCGCCTGCAAAGTGCTCTTCACCTCCCCTCCCCCACCCTACTCTGGCACTTGCTGCCCCGGCCTGTTACAACACTGCCCCCCCACTGAGTGGTCCCCCCACTATTGTACTTCTCCCTCTTCATCCTCCCCTTTGCAATTACACTCAAGCAGTTGCACGGTAGGATTGTCACAAAGCCAATATAATCGTCTCTTTTTTCTTGTTTGTTGCTATTTGTATGATATCCCATTTTCCCCCAACTTTTATCAGAAAACTCCTGAGCAAAGGATTCCAGTCTTGTGCCAGGCAACCGCCATAGACAGAGGGTATCGCTCCGACCTCCTTCTTTTTCTATGTTTCCTAAAGGGTAAGGTCAGTTAGCTAATAGGATTTGAGCTAAGGACTATTTCTTTTGGACTTTTGACGAGCACCCTTGTTTTAGTTGGTTAGGCAGGAAACTCCCCTCGTAGCAGTAGGTCAAGAGTTTTCTTTATCATTTGAATAAACACCTTTGAGCATGTCACAACTTAGCCAGACTCCTTCTTCTGGTTTGCCACAACATACAATCTAGTGCACATTTGGAGGAGGGGTGGGTAGTCCAATGGAGAGTGACTTTGTAGATGGTCAGCAAATCCACATTGTCATTAAAATTGCATGATACCTCCTAGCATGCTCCGCCCTTTCCAGTGAGGACACAAATGAATATTTGTATCATACATAGATATGGACAAGCTCTTTTTTGGTGTAATTTCGAGTACCAAGATTAGTCTGCGATAGTTCGATTAGTTTAGAATTATGTGTATTTAACTTTGTGCTAAAACCTGTGGCTCCTTTGCCAGGTTGTGATTAATCTAGATCGTCATTCGTCTTCACCTTACACACACAACAATGATGGGTGTAGTCACAGACAAAAAGCGCAAACTGAGCAAGTACTTGCAGCTTGTGTACGGTTGTTGAGGCTTGCTCCTTTCTGTTCGTGCTTTTCTTGGTGGTATTACAGTCTGTTTTTTCAGTGAGCCACAATCCATTCCACCGAGTCTGTGCTTCATTTTGTTATTTCATAATTGAAAAGTGCATTCCATGACTAGGGGAAAATAATATTTTCACAGGTGCTGCGCTGTTCTCCCTCGTAAATCAGGTGACACTGATTTGCTTCAGGTGGATTCCATGAACGCCTTTGCTGTTTTATTGTAATCTCAAAGCTGTTTCTATTATCTCCTCCATTTGTCTACTCTAATGGAACTTTGAACCATCAGGCATAATAAATATGTGGCTCCTATCTGCTTCTGGCAAGCCTATATGTGAATAGTTTCCATCCGTCATAATTCCTCTTGTGGAATCCATGTCTGACCTTTTCATCGCAGTCTTCTGTTATTTAGCGCTGTTTTTAAAGCTCGCTCTGTACATTTGTGGGTTGGAGGGCGCTGGTTTCCAATTTTCTAAAGAATTGCCTAATTTGTGCAACTGGTCACAATGAATGTTTTGCTTGTTTGAAGGCAGTGTCATTTATTTGTCAACATTAGAGTTTTTGTTGAGACACTTTAAACACCTTAACTGCCAGGTTATTATGCAAGTCTATGCAAAAAGGACGAGCATACTCGTCCTTGGCACTTGAAGAGAGCACATGAGGAAGGTTCCGTACTAATCCTCATGATGTCGGATTGTAGATGGGTCGTATGTGCATTTAGGTGCCACATCACAGGATTTGATTTCTCGAGAAACCCCTTGTTGTATCATAACGGACCTCATTAAGAGTGCAGCGGTAGCTGTGCCGGTAAAACCGGCAGGCTGCTGCCGGACCGTAGGGATTTACCAGCTCCGGACTTGCCAGACTTACCGGGGCATTACAGCCCCGGTGATCCGATAAATCCGGAGCCAGCATTCTGTAAATCCCCATTCCCGTGGAGTGGGAAAGTGGAAACACTGGCACCATGTTGTGATGGTGCCGGTGTTTCTGCATCCGTCTGTGGCCGAGTGGCGTCACGCCCGCCAGGTCAGAACTGTCGGCTGTGCCACCACACGACCACATAACTCGTAGTCAGCCGGTCTGGAAAACGGGGCCGGTACGGTTTTACCGGCACCGTTATATCCGGACCGGCTAACTGGTAATGAGGTTTAGTGTCTCAAATTTTGCCACCATGCAATTTTGCCTTTCTTTATTGTGTATTTGGTGTCATCCCATAATTCAGGAAACAAAGGCTAATTGGTGATGCCATCTCAGTTGTGGCAGAGAGGTTTTGGAATGCTATACCATTCTAAATAGGAGAACCAGGCTATAACATTGTATAGGACATTTTTGAACACCAAGCTATTCCTCGAAAGGGCTGGGTCACTGTTGTGTTCTTATTCTTAAGGCGCCAGGAGGCCATCAAGGTGGCAGTAGTTTGTGATCAGTATTGTATGATAATATACCATAAAATCTCACTCCCGGGAAAATGGGTTTCTGCTCCCTGCAACCTGTACTGAGGGACTGGGATACTTTGTGGGCAGAGGTGAGTTGTAGAGTAGGCAACATGAGTCAGTGTTCTTTAGCGCATATGTATTTGTGACGTAATTTGTCATTTGTATGGCGCCTTTTCCATTGGTATGGTCTTGAATCGCTGTTGGTGACTGCCTCGTTGGACTGAAGTTCAGGGTGTGGGAAAATTGGTCAGAGGAGTTTAGAAAGAGTGTTTGCATTTTAGCCAATAAAAAGGTGGGTAGGCATGGCCAGACCCATATGAAGCTGGCATGTGGACGGGTGCTTTGAAGTCGTCTGGAGAGTATGTGAGAGCAGGAGACTCATTATGTGTCCAGCTAGACCACATTTCTGTCATGGGGGAATAGGTGCATTCTGAAGCCAGAGGTGTTGTGTGATGTGTCTTGAAAATGGTGTATGATTTGTGATATATCCTGTGATGCCATCACTTATCCTCAGCCTAAAACCTCCCCCCATGAGGCCAGGGGAAGAAGGTCGCCAACTGATCATGACCCTGGGAGTGGTATTTTATGTATTTGATTTGTTTATTGGATTTTTGTATGGAGCCTATACACAAATGTTTCCAGGCGCTACAAGACAATTGGGATGCGGGGGGAGAGGGATGCCTAGAAACCACAAAAGTAGAAAAACAAAAACGGTTCTATTGGCCCAAGTCGTGCCCAAAGGGAGGGGGCGGGCAAGCGCTGGGAGGGCCAAGGCAGCAGTGCCAGGGGAAAGAGGGGGAAAGGGAGGATGAGTGTGGTGGACAGGGAGGACCAGGTTGGGCTAGTCCATTAAAGGAACACAACAGCAAGTGCCGGCAAGGGATGCTGGGTTGACTGGTAGGGGGTGGTCTGGCCCCTGTATGACTCTGAAGGGAGCAGGCCACAATTGCAGCAGCACGGAGAAAGTTAGCATGGGGGGAGGAATGAGAGAAGGAAAAGGAGAAAAGGAAAGTTTTGAGATGTTTCTGGAACCTAAGAAGATTGAGTTCAAGTCTTAGGATGGCGGGGAGGCTATTCCAGAGAGAGGAACCAGCCGAGGAAAGGGATCTACCTCCCACTCTCTGCTTCGAGAAACGCTTGACCTGCAGAGAGTTGGAGTCAAAGCCAGAGGACCAAAGGAATCTGGCCGGGAGGTATTTAGGGGAGGGAAAGCTGAATGGAGAGAGGTCCCAGGCCCCAGACAGCCTTGTGGATGATGCAAAGGGTCTTGAATGCGATGCTTGCGGTCACCGGGGGCCTGTGGAGAGATTTTAGGACTCGACAGATGCTGTCCCTGGGCTCGAGGCCAAGGATAGGTCTTGCAGTTCTATTCTGGATTAGTGCAGGGGGCGAAGGGAGGAACGAGGCACATCGAGGAAGAGGCTGTTGCAATAGTCCAGCCTAGATGGAACCGGTGCTCTGCAGACGTTGAGCTTCTGGAGGAAGGTGAAGAAAGGTAGAATGCCCCTGAGGAGGTGCAGCTGAAAGTTGTGCTTTTTGGCAAGGTCTGTGATGTGGGGAGAGAAGGAGAGAGAGGGGTCAAAGATGATCCCAAGGTTTTTTGCCTCACAAGTGGGTGAGGGGAGGGGACCAAGGGAGTCTCGCCAGAGAGTTGGGCGGAAACAAGGAGCCGGCATACCAATGAGAAGGATTTCTGTCTTACTGACATTAAGGCAAAGATCATGGCATAGCACCATGCCTGAATAGCAGTGAGGCAGTCAGGTATGAGGGAGGGTGGGAGGAGGCAGAGGGTGGCAGCTTGAAAGAGAGCTCTGTGTCGTCTGAATAACACTAGAAATGAAAGGAGAAGGTAGAGATCAGGTGGGCCAGAGGGTCCAGGTACATGTTGAAGAGCCATGGCGATAGGATAGAGCCCCAAGGGATGCCACAGGTAGAGAGTGAGGTGGAGGGGAGAAAAGGACCCAATTGCACTTGGGATGGTATGTTTGAAAGGAATGAGGTAAGCCACACCAGTGCCCTGTCCGTGATGCCACAGGAATTATGGAGACGGTTTATGAGGATGGAGTGGTTGACTGTGTCAAAGGCAGAAGAATGATCAAGGAGGATCCAGACAGAGGGAGTTTTTGAGTCCAGATTAGAGAGTAGGTCTTCACGGGTGTTCAGGAGAGCAGTTCCCATGCCTCTGCATGCCCTGAAACTGGGTTGGTGATCATGGAGGCAGCTGGCTGCTTCAGTGCGGAGGGTCAGCTGGTGGATGACCAGCTTCTCCATGTGTTTGCTCAAAAAGGGGTGATAGTTACCAGAGCTAGAAGGGTCAGCAGACTGCTTTTTTAGGAGAGGGTGCATAAGTGAGTGCTTTTGGGCTGTGGGAAGGACCCAGTGGAAAATGAGTGGTTGCATAGGTTAGCCAAGGCTAGGGAGAGAGAGGCGATGTTGTCCCTGATGGTTCTGGAGGAGCAGGGGAGCACATGTTCAGAGGAGACTTTCCTATAGCAGACAACAGAGAGATCTCATCTGGTGTAATGGGAGAGAAGGAGGAGAGTATGGGGGAGGAGAGGGAGGCAAGTGAAGGGGTATGGGGGAGTGGATGACCGAGTGGCCTGGATGTCCAGAGTTTTGGAGGAGAAGTGGGTGGTCAGTGCAGAGCAGAGGGCCTGGGAGGGAGGAAGAGAGGAGGAGACAGCGGTAGGATTGACAAGTTCCTTGCGCGGTAGGATCACATTGGAAGAGATGGCTATTGGGGAGATGTGGTGACCCCATCATCAGGGGAGAAGCAGTATTCTTCCCTTCCAAAGGAAGGACACCCTATAATTCCTAAATTGCTGATGGCTTGCTGTCAATTCAAAAAACTCTCTCATTGTAAGACTCAAAAACCTCTTCTTGAAAAACAACCCAAACAGAACACCATCCACACTTCATGTACACATAATTCTTATTTAACATCTCTTGTCTAAAATGTTTTTGATTAAAACCAAGATCCAACACAACTCAGCTTTAAAAACTCTAAAGTTCATGTGGACTCCAACTCCCACAAGGCCTCAAGTACTGAAACAAGGAAGAGGCGAAAGGAGTTGATATGGATTGAAGTAAATCACAAACCAAATGTGCAGACTAATTGTTTAATGAATATCAGCGGCACAGGACATTTAAACCAGGGGGATATCTTCCATTAACAGGTGGAAGCAAGAGATGCAGAGCAGGCCCAGTGGAAAGGGGAACGGGAAGTACACGCCAGGGCACAGTAATAGATCGTACTAAGAGAAACAGGCTCTTACAAGCAACCGCTTGCAAACCTAACTTATCAGAGTAGCAGGAGACTGAAAGAAGCACAGCAGATGCTGTGAAAGGACCGCTGCACGACCTGCAATGGCAGCGAGGCTGCTGGGGATGCAGTCTCCTGGGAAAGCAGCAGTTCTGCCGGTGGGGGAACACATAGCCCGAAAGGGAACCGGGTGAAGGTCTGTCTAGCAGGGGAAGCCTTCCCGAAGTGAAAGCATCTCTGCAGCATGCTATCACGGGTTGGAAGCACCAACAAAAACCTGTCAGTCTGGCCATGGGAGTTGGGGACCCTGGGGTGTAACAACAGATATATGCACAGTCAAAACCCTGTTTTGAATACTGACCAAGTAAATCTGAAAGATTTACAGAAGTCCTCATATTAGAGAAGTAAATATGGGGAAAGTTCGAGTAAATCTTATCACCACCAAGTAAACAGTAATGAAGAAGTTGACAGGCAATATATATACAAATCTCCATATATGAGATGTCACTATGGGGAAAGTTGGAACAAGTAGCATTCAAGTCAAGGCAGTATAAACAGTGAATTAGTACAACTGTGTTATACTAAAAGAGAACATCGTGGAAAGTCCTGCTGAGGGAAACACATAAGGCAGTGAGCCTTTGGGAGAAAGATACCTGTAAGGGCAGTATACCAGGGGATCTGCAAAACCCAGACGGGGGATTCCTGGCACAGGCGTATACCAGGCGATCCATATAAAAAGAAAAAAGGCATTTGTGAAAAATACCTGGCAGCCAGGAGATCTGTATCATAAGAAGCTTTTGTGGAAAAGAGACAATGTGGTCATCCTTTAAAAGCTACTGTGGAAAAAAGATACTTTTGATATTCTTCGAAAAGATATTATGTACTTCCTGAAGAAAGTGTTGTGTGAAGGAGACATTTCACCATTCTTAAGTAATCCTTGGTTGAAAAAAACACTTTACTATTCTACCTGGAACAGTTCAGGGGAAGGGAACTGCCTCCTGGATTCAAGGATTGTTTGTTGAATTCTTTAGGTTTTTACACACTTTTTGCTAAATCAAAACAGAGACAATTATCTTACACCTTTGTTTGTTTTAGTGTGAGGATCAGATACGCTTTGGACAAAAGGACAATTTGCATAATTGTGACAACAAGACAAAGGGCCTCATTACAAGTAAGCCGGTCCGGAAATAGCGTTGCTGGTTGCTCCTTATTGGCACCTTTTTCCGGACTGCCGTAGTCCGAGTTGTGATGCCGGTAACACCGGCACTGCAAGTGACCCACTGCATCCGGTACCACTGTGGCCATAATCTGCGGAGCGATGCGCCAGCCATGCCTGAGATACTGGCATGGCATTAGTAAGTGCACATTCCGACCTCCAGGGACAAGCAAATCACGGCATTGGCCCTCATTCCGAGTTTGGAGGCAAGTATCGTCCCTTACCGGCATGGCGCAAATAGCGTGTCCGAGCTGGCAGCAGGCCGCTAATAGAGGACTATTACGACTTCGCGGGCACGAGCTTTGCGCCATGCCAGTAAGGTACCTAGCGCCATGCCACAAATGGGCCCCAAAAAGCCCTTACCGGCATCAAGCGCAACGTAGATAACACTACCGCCATAGTCCAAAGCGGCATTATGGGTGACCGTAAATGGCAATGGCGGTCACTGCTATTTACGGTCACCATTAAATAGCGATACCAGAAATAGTGTCATCACAGAGGAACGGGAAGGAGCACGGCGGCCATCTTTAAAAACACAATCCATTGCCAACCTCACCACATAGGACCCCTGAGATACCGGTGGTCGACCGAAAAGCACATCCTACCTTCCAAGAATGCCGAAAGCACCCAAGAAGGGATCTGGCCGCCTCCGAAAGGAGCGCTTCAGCCAGGATGAACTACAAATGCTCGTCGACACCCTGCATGAGCATGCAGGGACAGTGTTCAACAGCAACCTGAGGTCAAGGATTGCCGCAAAAGGTGGGATGACCTGCGGCTGAGGGTGCGGAACATTCTTTCGGCAAACCGTGCCCAGGCCTTGGAGACTGGAGGAGGACCAAGTTCTCCCATTAAGCTCACACCGTGGGAGGAAACATGTGCGAGCATGATTGGCCCAGAATCCATAGAAGGCGTCGGAGAGATGGAGTGTGGCGCCACGTCATCTGCTGATGGAGGTGAGTGTCCAAAGTAAAAACTGCTAAGCCAAATCTGATGAAAGTCAGTGCCAAAGTCTGTCCAAAGAGTGACGGCATGGTCGGCCACACACACACACTCCCTGTAAAGTATGCCAAAGCAAGTGAGACACATGCCGATGCCTGTTGCAAGGCCATAACGTACATGACACATACCACACAAAGTAGGAAATTCCATGAGGCACACAGCGTCCATGACGTAAATAGTGAGCATGTCAGACAGCACAATACCTGACCAACATGAGTGACACCGACATATGGCTGCATTTACCACCCATGTATGGAATGACGTGCCGTTCCCAACACAAATGCCTATTACCCACAATTGTGTGGATGTGCAATCGTACCAATGTATGTATGCTGCCTATCCAAACATCACTCATGCCGTCCCTCTCTTTCACCCCCACAGGCAGTGATCATGACAGTGAGGAGCAGGACACCACCCCTGCACAGGACAGCAACCGTCCCTCTACATCCAGGGGCCAAGGCAGAGGGCACCGTGTCCCAGCAAGGAAGCCACCACAGGGACACATACCACCAGCAACAACAAGGCCCGTGGAGGGCACACCACCCCCACCCCTCACTGCACTGCCTGTAGACACCTGTCTGACACCCCGTTCGGAGGAGTCCAGTGTGGCTGGGGAGGTGGCAGCCACGGCACCCTTCACAGTCGAAGACAGCCCCGATGACATCTGGGGCACCATTGAGGACAACTCAGTGGATGTTGTACACACCCCACCACAATTGGCATCCCCCCAGGTATCCATGAGTGACACCGCTGATACAAACACCCCGGAGCAGTCTGGGCAAGAGCAGACCCAGAGACATATCAGTCCGGTATACAGTCCCAGGGAGGAGGAGCAGGCTGGGCATGCCAGCTAGATCCCCAGCAGGGCCACAGGTGCAGCCGCAGGAGCACAGCGGGCTGACCAGCTCACTGCCCTAATACAGGAATTTGTGCAGGACAAGCGGCAGGCCAGGGAGGAGTGGCGTGCAGATTTGAGGGCACTGGGCCGGTCCATCACTGAAAACACAAACCGCCTCTGCGTTGTACTCGGGTGCTATGCCGATGCTTTGGAGGCAGCTCTTCCTGCCCAACAGCCTCAGCATGAGGCCACACCGTCCACAAGCAGCTCTACACAAACCAGCCCGCTCCGCCGGTCGGTCCTTGCGCTGCGCCGACGTGACATGCCTCCCCCTCGCTCTGAGAGTGCTGAGTGACTGTACTGGCAGCCTCATGTGGGCTCTGTGGACCCCATGGGACTTGCGTAGGGGAGTTGTGGGGGGAGGTAGAAGGGGAGATGGGTGAGGGTGTGTGGGGGAGTTGAGGGGGGAGAGGGAGGGGGTTGAGGGTGGTGGAGGGTTTTGTTATTCACGTTAATATTATTACTTTCAATACACCGGTTGTGTTAAAAAAAAAAAAGAACCAGAGTGGACATTCATCATTGCGCATGTGTCATTTAATCTTGCACAGTGCATAATGTACACCCTCAGCTGACATGTAAAACAGAAATATTGTGCGATCACCGATTGGCGCACAGCACGTCCCTCCTGTGCATCGCCAACGTGATGAGGTCCTGCCACATCTTCATCATCATAAGGTGGTAGCAGTTCCATGTCAGGGGGCAGGGGCACGTTCCGGCGGATGCACATATTGGCAGCATTACACATGCCATGGTGATCTTGCCCACCTTCTCATGTCTGTAGAGGAGTGCCCCACCCGACCGGCTGAGGCAGCGAAATCGTGCCTTCAACAGGCCAAAGGTCTGCTCAATTACCACACGTGTACGGGTATGGGAACGATTGTAGTCCTCCTCGTGCCTGTTCTGTGGGTTTCGGACAGGGGTCAGGAGCCACGGCTTCAAGGGATAGCCACCGTCACCTGCATGAGAGGGGAATGAAGGTAATTGTTTGCTAATTTATGTTGGACAACTGTACTACTCTCACATGCCTGCAGGTAATCGTGCCCACATGCACATGTCCCTGGATGCATTGACCCCCCCCCTACCCAGGTGGAGTATGCATCCCCCCCATTCCCACACAGGTGGAGTATGCATCCCCCCCATTCTCACCCAGGTGGAGTATGCACCCCCCCTCCCATTCCCACCCAGGTGGAGTATGCATCCACCCACCTCACAACCGCGATGCACTGCCATGGCCCAGTCAGGCTACTCACCAGGCACGCCGTCCAGCATGTCGCTCCATTAAGCGTGGTAGTGTGGAGTTCCGCAGAACCATAGAGTCATGAGTTGATACGGGATATCGGGCACAGCAATGTGTGATGATCTTGCTGCCGTTGCATACCATCTGCACATTGATGGAGTGGTATTGCTTGCGGTTGTGATACACCACCTCCATGGCATGCAGGACCACCAACTCCACGTGGGTGCAGTCGAGGGCACCTACACAATTTGGCATGCCTGCCAGTGCATGGAAGACAACTTTGGTATCGAATATCTCCTGGGGAGTCTGTGGTAGGGATATGTAGTCCCTAGTGTGCTTCAGGAGGGCATCCAGCACTTGGTTCAGAATCCGGGAAAATAAGGGTTGTGATATGCCATACATGTGCCCCACTGTGTGCTGGTAGGTGCCTGTGGCAAGGAAGTGGAGAACAGATACTACCTTCAGTAGAGGTGGGATGGCGGTGCGTATTTCTATGAGGCTCACTATGTCGTCGTGTATCAGGTCCACTATGGTGGTGATGGTGTCCCTGTCAAGCCGGTACAGGGTGTGGATCTGCTCAGGGGTTAGATTGAATTGTCTGGCTCTGATGCGAGGGATTGTGGGTTGCCCGGGTGGTAATGGTGGCTGCACTGGTGGGGCATGTTGGCCCTGTCTCACCCTCCTTCTCCTCCTGCGTCTCCTCTGTGGTGGTGGCTGTTGTTGTTTTTGAAGTAGAGGCTTTGCTAGCAGGTCCTCCAGCTCCAGTAATGCTACTACTTATTTAGTATTTAGTATTTTATTTATTTGTATAGCGCACCAGGCCCAGGGGCAACCGGGCGCATCACTTAGTTACAACATAGGAAAAACAGACAGAACCATAATTACAAAGTTTACAAGTATAATACAGAATTTACAGGTATGATAATAGCAATGAGAGGACAAGCAGATTATATATACATGTACAAGTTAAGCAGAGAACCCAGAGCTGAATGTCCTGGGCAGCCAGCCAGGTTTTCGTAAGGTGTTTGAATCTTGGGAATGAGGGTTCTGCTCTAAGCTCATTAGGAAGCGTGTTCCAGAGTTTAGCTGCCAAGATGGGGAAGCTAATTCCACCTGATCTTTGGAGATTGAAACGTGGAACCTCAAGACAGTTTAAATGAGCCATTCTGCGGGGTCTAATGGAGTTGTGGAGGGCAAATCGGTTAGCCAGGTAGCAGGGAGCTTGGTTATGAAGGCATTTGTGGGTTAGAGCCAGGGTTTTCAGGGAGATACGGTGTGGGACTGAGAGCCAGCGAATATTGCGTCTGGTGTCGGATATGTGTTGGCGCCTGGGAATGTTGAGGGCAGCTCTAATAGCATTGTTTTGGACAATTTGCAACTTGTTTAGGTTGCAGCAATTGGTGCCTAGGTACAGTGCATTGCAGTAATCAATCTTGGATAATATAAGAGTTCTAGCCAGGGTGACACAATTGGTTGTGGAGAGGAAAGGGCGACAGTCTGTAATAAGCTTGCAGGTATATGCCGCTGCGGAAGAGACTGAGTTAGTTTGTCTGGTCAGGGATAGGGTCGAGTCAATGTAGATCCCTAGGGTTTTTGTGTCCTTGGCGGTTGGGATAATATTCCCATCGATGATGAAGGACTTGAACGCAGGGTCGAGTTTGGTAAGTTTTTGTGGCGAACCAAGAATAAGGAGCTCAGTCTTTTCATCATTAAGACAGAGTCTGTGTAGAGCCATCCACGCCTGGATGACCTGGTAGATGACATTGATAGCGAGGGAGTCAGCCATGTAGTCACCTGAGATAGGGATTAGTATCTGGGTGTCGTTGGCGTAGTTGGTGTAAGTGACACCCAGATAGTCCAAGATATCAAAGAGAGGTTTGGTGACCACGTTGTACAACGTGGGTGAAACACAAGATCCTTGTGGCACGCCACAGGAGACAGGTGCAGGTGGGGCGGCTGCTAGTGGAGAGAACACGCGCATAGATCTATTGTCTAAAAAGGAGCTAATCCAGGTTGTAGCTTTATCGGAGAAGTGTGCAGCTGATTTAAGATGGTGGCAGAG
This sequence comes from Ambystoma mexicanum, assembly GCF_040938575.1. Taxonomy (NCBI): domain Eukaryota; kingdom Metazoa; phylum Chordata; class Amphibia; order Caudata; family Ambystomatidae; genus Ambystoma; species Ambystoma mexicanum. The sequence continues at coordinate 72,833,249 of NC_090938.1, forward strand.
GATTTCATGATTGACGAGATCAAAGGCCGCCGAAAGGTCCAAGAGGAGTAAGAGAACAAGTTTGCCTTTGTCTTTTAGATCTTCAATCTGTGTTTTTAAATCTATGAGGGCAGTTTCAGTGCTGTGACGTGGCCGGAACCCAGATTGCCTAAATCCCAAGAGTTTGTTAGATTCAAGGTAATCTTGAATTTGTAGATATGCTGCACGGTCAAGGATTTTTAGTAAAAACAGGACCGTGGTGATTGGCCTGTAGTTTGTGGGTATGCTAGCATCCAGGGTAGGTTTTTTCAATAGGGGGATGACCCAAGCATCCTTTAGATTGTCAGGTACCATCCCAGAGCTAAAGGAAGAGTTGATGAGCGTAGTAATGAATGGCGCTAGGTATTGAGCTGCTTCCTTGATTATAGCTGCCGGACAGAGGTCGCCTTGGCAATTGGTCGGTTTAAGGCTGGTGATGATCTTTTCCACTTCGGAAATGGAGAGTGGAGAGAAGCTAAAAGGAGTCAGAGAGTCTGGGATGGGGTGGTTTAGGGTGGGGATAGGGTTGGGTTGTGGGTTGGATTGTAGGCTTGATTGTTTGTTATTGATTTTAATTTGGAGGGTGGCAATCTTGCCGAGGAGAGCCTCTTGGATTTTGGTACACCAAGTGCTATCTTTGATGCAAGTGTCTGGTGCAGTGACAGGGGTTTCAAGTTCTTTTAGGTTTCTAAACAATTCTTTGGTGTTGGATTTGGCTTGTTCGATACGTTTATTGTAAGTGTCTTTTTTAGCCTGGAATATGGCTTCCTTGTAGTTAAGGGTGGCCAGGAGGAGGCACGATTTGTTGGCTGCGGACTGGTTGCTTTTCCAATGTGATTCCGCAATTCGTTTTTCTTTGCGCAGGGTTCTGAGCTGGGGTGTGAACCAAGAGTTCAGGTGGGCTCGAGGTTTGGGTTTTCTCAAGTGAGTCGCGAGCCAAGTCTGGCATTTCTCAGGGTGATGGAACAAGGTATGTTTGGTGAAGGTCTGGAAGCAAAGTGTTGGAGCCATAAGGCTGGGTTGTTGAGGTAAGGGTTGGTGTGGTGAGCAGTGGACGGCATAGTCATGGTGTTGTGAAGATTGGGGTAGTGGAGGGAGGCGGTGGTGTAATTGGGTGCTGTCCCACCGGTGTGCCGTGTGAGGTAGAGTAGGGTGGGCAGTATTCTTGCAAACAGAGTAGTGAGGGCGGAGGACATGTTGGCCTGATACAGTCTAAAAGCAGATGCCTGCCAGATCTACAAAAAGGGTGGTTGAGGTAGAGGTGCTGTTGTAGGCAATTGCACACAATGTTAAAAAATAATAACAGTGACCACTGTAGATGCAGTGGCGTGCACAGAAAGTAAGGCAGCAGTAACCGCGGTAGCAGTGTATTAGGGTACAGATACCTAGATCCCTACATACCTAGATTCGATTTTAGCAGAGGGAGCCAAAAAGGCAGTTGATTAAAATGCAGAAAGGCACAAATTGAAATGCATTAGTAATGAACACATAAATGTGATTTGTCTATGAGGAGAGTGGATAGTAGAGATGTCTACCAGACTGTAGAGTACATAGGTCCGACTAAAGGTGGCGTACTGTTGCGAATGTTTTAAGCAACCTTATCGTCCAATGCAGTGGCTGGGACACATAGCAGATGCCGGTAAGGTAATAAAGGGAGCAGATTGAGTGGACAAGGTAAGGGGTGCAGGTGGAGTAGGTAAGACAAATATGGATTACTCACAACCTCATAAGAAACGAGCAGGGGGTATGGCCCTGGGCTCTGGTCAGCTCAGAACAGTCTCTGGACAGTTGTTGGCCTTGCCCTCAGGGCCTTTACCGGAAGGGCCGGCTTGCGCCTCCCGGCGACGGATGGGTGGAGAGGCACGCTGGGAGAGCCAATCAGCAGTCTTCTCAGGTCAGGTCAGGTGAAGGAAGCACAGAGGAGGGGAGGCTTCAGAAGGCACGGGCGGCCATCTTGGAATGGATTCAGCCTTGTGTGCTGTAATGGTGGTCGAGTGGTTGAGGCTCAGTCAGAAGGACAGCCACAACTTTACAAAATTTGCAATGTGCAGCAAACGCAAGTGTTTGAATTGTAGTGCACAAACAAACCAAGAATCGATTTGAAATGGTTACCACGCCTAACACGCTAAGAATAACCCAGGGAGTCACAATTGCTAGGGCTAGGTGACATACCTTGGTGCAGTCCAGCACAAGGTGCAGCAGCAATGGGTCACTGCTCCAGCAGTTGCTAGGAGCTCCTGCTCCAGCACAGTCGCTTTTCGAGTGTGCTGGTATTACTGTACTATTGGTATCATCTTGGTGTGGGAGGGGGTGTGGTGTGTGGGTGTGCTTCTTTTCTACTGGGCCTGACTCCATTGCCTCCACCTGTGCTGATTGTGTGCACCTGTGGCAGTTGGAAACACTGCTCAGGGCTCTTTACGCCTGGTCGGCGATGCCAGTATTTACGTCATGCCGGTAGGCACTTTTTCCGCCTTCATGAGGCCGTTATTTGCATGTCCGCCTCACTTGTGATCTTCTCCGGTTTACGGCATGCCGCTAATGCCAGCATGGTGTGTCGCGTGCGCGCGCCCAGACCACTATTAACGACATCGTACATTACGGTGCCGTTAATAGCGGTCTGGTTGGTCAGAATAGCCTGTAGCGGTAAGTGATGCCGATAATCCTTTACCGGCATCGTTTTTCCCTTACCTCCAAACTCGGAATGAGGGCCATAGACATGACAGAAGCACTGTGAAAACGGTGCCGGAAACACCAGCATTGCAGAGCAAGCATTAAGTAGACTCATGTGTGTAGAAATATGCCACAGGTATCCAAAATCAGCACAGGTGGTCCCAATGAGCACTGCTGCAGCACAAAAGGACTGACTGTCGTGGTGTACTGGCAATTGCTGGGTAGGATGTTAGGGGTGTGGCACACACACTGCGTGATGTCATGTTGGGGAGGGTTGTACCATGGATGGGATCGCCATGTGCCTGCTGCATATAGCACTTACAAGGATAGGTGGCAATTTGTGCTCCTGGGTTTGGGAGGCTGGGACGAAGGAGTCACATGTTTTTTTTGGTGCATGACACTGGTAATTTGTGGGTGGTGAAGGTGCTTTGCACTGATGTGACTTTGTGCCACGTCTAGTACAGCGGACAGACACCAATTTTGCTCTGACAGGTGGATGTGTGTCTGAGTGGCAGCAGGAGCATGTTCTATTTGCGCTACAGGGTGCCTGTGCTATGTTCTATGTGTATTTGTGATTTGAGTGAGGTTTTGGGTGAAGGTGTATGTCGTCGTGTGCACCCAGGTTGCATGTCTCTGGGGGGCAGGGGGTCCGGCTGGGCTGTACTGGTGTTGTGCATAACGCACTTGACATATTTTGCAGCTATAATGGGTGCAGGGTGGACAGGGAGGTTAATGTGACATTGGGGTTACGTGTACTCCGCAGCCTCCTCAGATGTCATGGCTCTGGCCTCCACAGCACCGACCCCTTCTATTGCCTCGAGGTGCAGCACACTGCTGCACATCTCCTCCCAGAGCAGCATGTGGATAGGGGATGCACTGCCGCCACCTGTGCCCATACCTTGTCTGCACTAGGCTGACAGGAGGTTTCTCACCCTCAAGCGCAGGTCATCTCACCTCTTGTGGCAGTCATGCACAGTGCGGGGGTTGTGCCAACTGCTGTGACTTTCTGGGAAACCTCCTCCCAGATGATCCTCTTACGCAGCTGTGCCTGCCTGCGCTGGTCAGGGGAGAAACGTTAATCAGCATGTTGGGCAACGGTGTCCGCCAACATGTTGAACTCTGTCTCGCTGAAGCGTGGCTTGCGGCGCCGGATTGCACAGACTCTTGATGCAATGTTCTTGTTTTTGATTCTGTGCTCAGGATTCTTGTCTGTAGCCTGTGCTGTGAGGACTGCAATGGATTGTGTTTTACTAATGACCGCCGGATGATTTCCTGTTCCGGTGAACACTGTATTGCTGGTCACGGTAATTGCGGCACCGTTGTTACCTGTGCCGGTGGCTCTGGGAGCGTGTTGCGGAATCAGAGTCACCGGCACCGAGGACGCTGCAGTTGGCATTTTGAGGGGGGCGGATTGTTGGTATTACCAGCATGCCGGAGCCATCGTTACCAGCATGCCAGAATGCACGTGCACGCCGACATAGAATCATCCAGTGTTTCCCGCATCACTGGCTGACGGACACAGTGGCACCGGCAAACTTATAATGAGGACCATAGACTGATCTTTAGTTTTAGTTTTCTAGGAAGGGAAGTACTCTTTAGGATAGGGACAGAAAGGCCTTTATCCAACCCCTTTTCTTTAAAAAAAAGATGTCTGTTGTTGAAAATATTGCAACTTTGTGTCCGCCTCTCATTTCTGACCCCTCACAGATTGCAAATGTGTGCGGGTGGGTGGCCTTGCCTTCAGCTATCTTCCATGAGCGTGGAGTGTTAAAAATGTTAAAAAATACCCGTGTCTTCTGACTGGCTTCTTGGTTTCGTAGATGTGGCGTGGATTCTGTACTGTGGTCTGCTGGAGATTGTTCTCATCATCCCTATGTCATTTCATGGAGGTTTGTTACTGCACTGGCCTACCTGAAATGTAGTCGACTAACCCGCAGATGGCAGGGCTCATCAGGATGGCGGGTCTTGAAGGCCCCCCGGAAGGCAAGGTGATCCTCTATGCGTCAGATGCTAATGGGAATTTAGATCCAGATGGACGGAGGAGGATCCCCCTCTTCTAGACGATTTGAAGGGAGGGATCAAAAGAAGGAGTGCAGTGCCTGAACGCAGGTTCCCTCTGCCCCCCCATCAACCTCCCCCTATCCTTCCCACACTGCCCTCTCCTGCCCTTCAGCTTCTCCCCCCACATGCCTCCATCTTCACGTCCCTAAGCACAGCTCGGGCTTCCCTCGCCAACAACCCTCCCGCGGCAAACCCACTGACCCTCACACACACACACCATAGGCACCCAATAATCCCCTAGTACACAGAATCTGCAACACCCAGACCATCTCATCTCTGCACACCTCACCCAAACTCCCCCACAGATCCCTACCTGCACCCCTGACTCATGCCATTACGACATCCCCCATCCCTCCCAACCCAGTGAAATCTCTCTTCAACACTTCCTTCAACACCTCTGGTACTAAACCCCCCTGAGCACTCCCCTGGAAATCAACAACCCAGCGTCACCCTCACATTACAGAGTCTTGGTTGCATGAGGCAGCAGGACCTCTACTCTCTTTAGCAATCCCTGATGGCTATACAATACTGAGACAGGACAGAGACAAGATGCGAGGCGGCGGTATTGCTATCATTGCAAAATCTAGCCTAACTATGAGAGTTACACCCTCCCTAGCTACCGATTTATGTGAATTGTTCACAGCCAAACTCCCACTATTTAATGCCCAGACTCTTACTATCCACCTTATCTATAGACCCCCTGGCCCTATTGGAACATTGGAGGAGGATATCAACACCTTACCCTCTAATAATCTCAAAATCACTTCTCAACTACTTGTCCTAGGAGACTTCAACCTGGGTTTTAATGATCCTCTAGACAAAATGCTGCCTCCATCGCCAGCACCCTCACCGAACTTGTCATAACCCAAAAAATTACTGAACCCACACATATCAAAGGAAGAATTCTTGATTGGGTGGCAGACTATAATTGTACTGCCAACATCACAACTATTTCCCCTCAACTATGGATGGACCACTTCCTCTTGTCCTTTGAACTCTCCACCACCAGACCACTCCAACCTGTCCCCACAACGGCCCGCCATGTCTAACCAGGAATAAAAAGAATATCACAGCGGACAAAGTGATTCCTGCCATTTTACCGACCCTCAACCAGCTGGCCGATCACTTAGAACCAGAAATGCTTGTTCAGAAGTACATTCATATTATGTTAATTACACTAGACAATATTGCCCCTATGAAACTCAGACCGAGCAAACCCAAATCCCATCTAAACAAATGGTTCACCCCCCAATTAAAGGATCTACGACAACTAAAGAGGAGTTGTGAAACCTCGTGGAGGCTACACCCTTCTGAAGACAATAAAACCAAACTTGGGGAAATCTCTTCTCGCTATAAAAGGGAAATCTACCTAGCCAAGCGTAATTCATACAACAAGCACATATCCAATGCTAATTCCAGCATGAGGGAATTGTTTTCTATCCTTAAGGAATTAGAATCCCCCATCCCGACTCCTGATACTTGCACCAAAGATAAAACATGGTGTACAGACATACAACAGGCAATATCCAATAAAGTAACTATACATCAAAACAAAATAGCTTAAAAAAAAGCCTCACTCAATCACCTACCCCAATCCAACAATAATACGCCCAATCCCCCTTTGAAGGAACATGACTCGATAGCCCGCTTCAAGTTCACCAAAACCTCAATTCTTGAGGTACAGAAAGTTATCCTCTCACTGAAACCATCCAACTGCCAGGGCGACCTCTGCCCAGCCCAGCTCATAAAAGATGCTGCTAGAGATCTCTCCACATTTTTCTCCAAACTTATCAATGCTTCATTTGCATTGGGCACTGTGCCTACTAACTTGAAACAATCCTGGGTATTGCCTTTGCTAAAAAAGCAAACCCTAGATCCACTCATACCCACAAATTACCAGCCCATCACAACAGTTCCATTTCTGTTACACATCCTAGACAAGATTGCCTACAATCAAATTCAAATATTCCTAGAACTACATAAGCTCCTAGGTGCACGACAATCAGGGTTCCGACCTCAACATGGGACTGAGACTGCCTTTATTGATCTGAAGGCACAAGTTGATGAGCTACAAGATAAAGGGAAAACAGCCCTCCTCCTATTGCTCGACCTCTCAGCGGCATTAAACCTTGTAAACCACAAGGTCCTATGCAGCCAACTAGATTTGGCAGCCCACTTATTTAAAGAGGCTATAATATGGATTGAGTCTTTCCTAAGCGACAGGACCATGAGGGTGTTTTCCCCATTAGCAGCGGCAGACCCGATCCCTGTTACCTGCACTGTACCGCAGGGTTCTTGCGTCTCCCCCACTCTATACAACATTTTTACTAAGCCCCTTTTTGATTATCTGGACCTTCTTGGTATCACCTACACTAACTATGCAGATGATACTCAGATTCTCCTCCCACTTTCTGGGGATTACAACACGGATTTGGCCTTGGTAAATACAGTGTATCTCATCATCCAGGCATGGATGGCAACCCACGGTCTATGCCTGAATGATGATAAAACCGAACTCATCATTCTGGGCACCCACCCTAACCTTAAGAAATTAGGCCAAGACTACTCTTCATTCGTAATTGATGGCAACCTCATAAAGGTGGCCAAGGAGGTAAAGACACTTGGTTTCTACCTTGACTCCACCCTTTCCTTCTCTAAACAGGTGAAGTCCATGGCCTCAGCCACAGCCTACACCTGTAAGCTCATTAGATCAGGCAAACCCTTTCTCTCGGACAACAATTTCATCATTCTGGCCAGAGCCCTTATTCTATCCAGGCTAGCTTATTGTAATGCCTTATACATCTGTGCGAACAAAGCCACTGTCCATAGGATCCAAATCCTTCAAAACAATGCCCACCCAAAATAAAATTCATTTAAAAGTTGCATCACTTACTCATAAAGCTCTGAACAACGCAGCCCCTAGTTATCTCATGGACAGATTCCAGAGAACTACCTCCAGACCGTCCAGAACAGTCAACACCAATACCCTCATCATACCGAGATTTAAGTCGTCTAAAGCCGGGGGTGGTAGTTACCCAGTTAGAGCACCACAACTCTGGAACTCCCTGCCACATCCCATAAGAGAAGAGCAGCCCTAGCTGAAATTCAAATATAACTATATAAATCTTTGGATACTTAGTCGTACACTAGTGCACACCAGACTCCCTGCCTCACCCTATACATATATATATATACATACACACATATATATATATACATACATATATGTATCTATTTATCTAGCATGTAAGTTTTATCATATGTATCTACTTATTTGACTCACTATTCCCATGTATATACACAAATACCCTCATCATACCGAGATTTAAGTCGTCTAAAGCCGGGGGTGGTAGTTACCCAGTTAGAGCACCACAACTCTGGAACTCCCTGCCACATCCCATAAGAGAAGAGCAGCCCTAGCTGAAATTCAAATATAACTATATAAATCTTTGGATACTTAGTCGTACACTAGTGCACACCAGACTCCCTGCCTCACCCTATACATATATATATATATACATACACACACATATATATATATATACATACATATATGTATCTATTTATCTAGCATGTAAGTTTTATCATATGTATCTACTTATTTGACTCACTATTCCCATGTATATACACTTCTGTGTGCATACTATGTAACCCAGTAACTTAAACCGTGCATATCCTGTACTGTTGCGCCCTGATACCATCGGGTCTGGCGCGCATTATAAATGAATAAACAAACAACAAACACACACCCTTCCCTATGTTCCACCTCCAGTCTTCAATAGCCCCTCTCTGCGACCCCAGTCACCGCCCTGCACCTTAACGGCCCCCTTACCACACCTTCAGTTCTCTCGCACATCTCGAGTACTCTTTTCACACACTCAAAGAATCCTCAATGCCTCCCACTCCAACATAACCACAGAGACACTCCACTTTCCACTATCAAATTCTCACCCTCTCCCTACCCCACTCACCCCTGCCTGCACCCTCCCTACCTTTCCCATTTTTCATATCACTCCCCCTCATGGGGGTTCCACTAGAGGATCCCCTCCCATCCCTCACCACCCTTACAAACCCTTTTCTGCTTGCATCTCTGTGGGCTAACAACCTCCGCCCTCCCATCCATCTCTCTTGCATCCTCTGATGAATCTGATGATGTAACTCCTTTCCCTGAGATAGCCTCTCCCTAGGTGGCCACAGTATGGCAACTAATATCTTATTCTGACCCTGGGGGCGGCATATGAGGGAGGGTCCCCTGGGGGAGGGGACCCTCAGGAAGACGACGATGGCATCATTGGGAAAAATCACATGCCCCCCATTTCCCTTCAGGGATGACACCTCCATGCGGCATGCCCTTAAGACATATTGTGATCCTCTCCCTCACCCACCTATTAATTCCACTCATAATAGTCACTGATGCTATATAGAAAATCATATAGTAACAAGTGGGATGAGGAGGAGGCAGGGAATAGGAATGATCACTCCCAAAGATACTCCATCCCAATTTACTCCACACTACCTGAAAACTGGCCCAACATCCTCTGGGAGGAGAAAGAGAGATGGAGCAATACAGAGGACTATAGCCTGCAAAACAACACAGCAGCCTTGGTCTGGAGATCGCTTGGTCGGCCCGGAAATTTAAATACTCTGCAGATGACAGACAGGGGGTCAGGTGAAACTCCAGGAGACAGAACGCCAAGAGAAGGGAGAATAAGAGCTGGAGAGGCTGGAGAGTGCTGCAGTCGAGGCAGATGTCGATCAGCCCGCTGGAGGTGGAAGTGCCGAAACGATAAAGAAAAGAAACCTGCCAGTGGAACGAGACACCATAGATCTGGAATCCCGCCACCACGCCACATAGCAGGAACCATACCCGACAGAGAAGAGCATGGTGGAGAACCAAAAGCTTGCTGGATGCTCTTCGAGCCAAACTACAGAGGATAGAAGGACCGGTGAATTGGAGGAAACACTTCAAGGAACCGATAAGCCTGGGGAAGTCAAATGCGATTGAGCTTAAGGCCCTTTTGAACTAGCATATGTAAGGGATGGGATTAGACCAGAATAATTCAGAGTCCAAATAACCCAGGAAAACTTAAGTAGATGGCAGGTAACTGTTTTATTAACAATTATCTAAAACAGGGAAGTTACAATAAATATCAATGAACACCAACGGACGCTCACTTTCCCAATGATTTTTTCAAAAAATATACTTCATATACTCAATTATGGGTTAGAGTGATGTCATACCATAGTGAAAAACCTATCAAGGGTCGGGACTAGTTAAGGGAAACATCTAGATATACAATCATATAGGAGCTAATATTGTTATTGGCTGCCCTTTATCAGGTGGACAATTTATGCCTACCTCTTCAAACAGGTCATTTTAGAAACACTAGTTACATCATGTTTCATTGGTCTTTTAAACTATAAGGTCCTTCGTTATTTGGACTAATGCAATTGGTTGTCAGTTCATTTAGCAGCATGTAGGCCCATTCCCAGGTGCAGGGAGATATGACATGAGGCTACCTCACCACCCAATTAGCCCAGCATCTCTCATCAGTAATGCCTTCTGCCATGAAATTGTCTTTGTACTTGGCCTTGCAGAGTATTCTCGTCTTAGGAATGCACGAGAGTGGGGGCACTTGCCTTCAGGTCTGGAACTCCAAGTTCAAGCTCTATTTCCAACCTTGGCTCACGTGACAAGAGACAACCATCTGGTCCGTTTTGCAGTTTTTAAATGCTCTAAATGAATTAAAACTTGGCATCCTTTGTGTTCTTTCTTGCACCTTAACGTGAGAAGATTCATCCACTGCACACTCCTTCTTCAGAGTAGGTAGCTGACCTTGATTTCTAAGTTCTTGACTTCAGGCCAGACATCCTTGCCACGCAGCTCCACTTGCCTGCTATTCTTCTGCGACACAGCCTTTCATTCCCCCTTCATGGTTTCTGGCTTATTTATTTCATGATACCAATGTCCAGTTTCTGTACTATGGTGGATTTGCCTGTATTCTATTCACTAATTATAGCTAGTCTACACATTGGCTTGATCTATCTTGTATTTCAACGTCTGTACATTCATTGAACTCCTGTTTCTGCAGCACATTGTTAACGTGTAATCTTCTTTTCCTCGTTGATAGTTTAATCGATTCTTTACTTCGTCATTTGTCCTCTACGATCCATACATTGTCTTCAATCAGTATCTCGGGACATTGTGCACACTTTCTTATGGCGTCATTAGTTAATTTTCTTTGCTCTTTCTCATATTCCTTCATGGACCTCCTGCTGTAGGTTGTCATCACTTCGAGGTACATTCTATAGGGTTGTCTCAATGGGTATCTCCTTCCAAATACTCGCTGCACTATTGGCACGATAGCTGGTGTCAGGCAATGCACGGTCTCATGTCTCCAATACAAAGGAGTTAGGGGGGGGATCTCCTGTGGATGTATACATCTGCTCCTCTACAGGTTACCGGGTTGCTGAAAGGAGTTTGCCGCTTTGAGAAAGTGAAATATAAGACACCGGACAAAGCCTCTGGAGTGGGTGAGATAATTAGAACCCATTTGCTGAACGGGTTGCTGGGCCCCTACCACAGAAGTGGAAGTAAATTGAACCAAGAGGGTCTTGAGAGTGAGAGAGGAATCCTGTACATAAAATACCAAACAAGGCCATTATTTCTTGGATAAAAGAAAAGGTGGCAACATACACGTCCTAGCAGGGTTATATACCAGGCACAGATGAATGGTTGAAAATGAACAATTGTGTAAAAGCCCTGGTTGGGGTGTATACCTGGCAGGTCTCTTGCAAGTAAAGAGGAATATCCGAAGGAAGGCCCATATCCTTCAGAGTGTTCAAGGTGTGCAAATGACCTGGCAGGAGAGAATACCAGGCAAAGTCAAGTGTGTGAAACACTGTGAAGAGTATACAAAGAATCTAAAGGAAGAATCATACCTTTGAAATTGTAAATTATTGTCAAGCAAGAAAGGAACCTGGTAGGGGAGTATATCAGTAACCTGTGAGTCTGGAATTGGCAACTACAATTGTGAATACAGTAAAAAGGAGAAACCAAAAGTGAACACATCATTGGGAGTGTTTTCTTTGAACTGTCCAAAATATAAAGAGAAACCTGGGGAAGGGAGGCATTTTCTGTAACTGTGGAATTACCAAGACGAGGCAGTTTATTTATTTATTTATTTAAATTCTTAAACCACGCCACATCACCCAAAGGCCTCCAGACGCACAAGAAACATAAAATAACACACAATGAACAAACAAGCAGCCGGGCATCGGAAGGCAAAGAAACTAGCTAAAGTCAATAAGCAGGCTAGGTAGCCTTAAACAAGAAGGTTTTTAACTTCTTTTTGAAATCGGCCAGTGATATGGCAGATTTAAGACCCAATGGAATGGGATTCCAAGCGATAGGAGCCAAGACGTCAAAAATTGTTTTTCCAAACTTGATTCATCGAAATTTGGGTTGGCACAATTGAACCTGATCTAAGGACCTCAGGGATCGTGTAGGAATGTGCCTGTGAATGTGTTCACAGAGATAGCTGGGTGACGTCTGGGTAAGGCACTTAAAGGTGAGTGTGAGGATTTTGAAGTAGACATGCTGTTTGACTGGCAGCCAGTGAAGATTCTCCCTGGCAGCAGTAATAGATTGTTGGTTGGAAATACCCAGTACTGCTCCAACCACCCCATTCTGCGTGACCTGTAGTGCAGAGTGGTTACCAGCAGGCTGTTGCAATAGTCTAGCCTCGAATTGACTAGGGCGGAGACAAGAATGGACATGTTGTTAACAGTAAGTTACGGCGTAAGTGAGCAAGCTGCTCATTAAGAGTTGTCCTCTTCGGTTATAAGGAACTTGATCATTCCTGTGTTGAACATTTTCATTTTAAGAACAGGAATCCGGGGAAGGGAATCACTCCCTGGAACTGTGAACCTTGTCCGCCTGGAATCTTTTGGTTGGAGTTCTACTTTTGTGTTGGATTCGAACATTCGTGCACTTCAGAGACATCAGGCCTCATTATAAGCATGGCCGTCCGTGAACTACGGTACCGGTAAGTATGCTGGTACTGTAGCTCCTGGACCGCCATACTATGAGCTGTGCTCGAGGGCACCTGTCAGCCGGCCAGGTCTGCCCTGGCCGGCAGAGCGGCACCCGTGAGCACAACTCGTGGATGCACCAGCACCGTTATGAACAGTGCCGGTGCATCCGAGCTCCCCATTACCCATTCACCCCCTATGGGGCCGAATGGGGATGGGGAGTCCCTTATTACCGACACCCGTGAATGGGCAATTACCACGTCCGCCAAACTCGGCATGACCCGGTAATTGCCCATTCGCGGGTGCCGGAAAAAATGTAACTCCCACGGCAGCCATGCCTGTTTTACAGGCATGGCTACTGCCAGGGTTATAATGTGGCCCATTATCCTTTGCACCTTAGGATCAGTTTTCTAGTGTAAGGGCCAAAATAGGATAACGAACAAAGGACATATACTTACATTTGGACATTTTGACAAAGGACTGATAGTCTGTTTTTGTTGAGGTCGGGCTCGTAAATTAGGGATAGGAGGTATTTTCCCACCTCTCTTTTTTTCCAATAAAGCTTTTTAGCCAAAACATGAGTCTTCTGTGCCCGCATCTCATTCCTGGCTCATCACAATCCTCATTAACGCCAGATCTGTTGCCACAAACCGACACAACATATACAGCCTTATTTCCTCAGAAAGCCCAGGCATCCTTTCCATCACAGAAACCTGGTCCTCTGCTAACTTGCACCCATCGCACACGAGGCATTCTTCCTTTGCTACACAGTCATCACTCACTGCAGAACAGGCGAGATCGCCATGCTGTCGCCATCAGCGCCTAGATGCCTCTGGGCTGAGCGCGCTTAACAAATGTCAAAATAAATTAATTAATAAATGCTCCACAAGTCACACTGCTCCATCTCACATGAAGACTCTGAATCCCTCCTAGTGAGATTTCTCATCAACCCCTCTATTACCCGTAGCTTCTTACTCATCTACAGACCTACAGGTCACAACAGACACTACGCTAATGCCTTAAGCGACTCCCTATCGGCTATCCTGTTCCCTCACCCCTCCCTCATCATGCTAGGAAATACCAACATATTGTTTGATGCCCTGCACAATCCCATGGCATGAACACTCCTGGACAACCTGGAAGCCCTCAACATGACACAAGGGCAGGACGTACCCTAGATGCAATGTTCAATTCTGCCAACCTTATCTCTACACTCCTCCCCGCACCCAGACCGCTGATATGGACAGACCACGTAGCCATTTCCTTCTTGCTTCTGACCCAATCCCTGCTCCACGCATGACTAGCACCTGTTGTCGCTTTGGTTGTTACTTGGGCACTGAGTGCTCAGTCCTATGGATGTGTTTTCACTCTAGCAGCACAAGAAACTGTGTGCTGCATTCAGTATTGTGTGACTTGCAGTGTTGTGGCTCATGTTGCTAAATGTCTCCCTCTTTTGCTGATCTCAATCCACTCCAGTTATTTCTGTTATGTTATGTTATGTTACTTGGCATTTACATATCTCTCTATATATCATTGGTATGATCTCAAAGTGCTAGTAGGTTGAACGCCCTCAGGAACCACAGTTCAGGTCAGTAGAGAGAGGTGGTGTCTTAGTGTGAGTGGGTGCACCAGTTATGTGTGCAGCTGATGTAATAGCTGTATGGTAGCGGCATCTAACATTAGGTGTGGTGTTGAAGGTATTATTTGGAATGTGACCAGTCTGGTGGGTGGACAACCAGACTGGTATTGGCCGAGTTAGGCCCGAAGGATGCTTATGTGAGCAGCTAGGCCGGAATGTCATCGGATAGCTGCGTTTTATTAGGGTGTTGAGGTGTTCATGGGGTAGTGTTCGTATGTGAACAGCTAGGCTGAATTCTTCAGAGGTATAGCTATGTTCTAGTTGAGGGATGGTGTATAGTAGAGAGTAGGCGTAATGATGAGATATGATATGATATGATGGTTCATCTTATTGACACACAGACACACAGTGACAGTGGGCTGGGTTTGCGGTGACAGGAGGAGGCATACGGATATATAGTAGCAGCATGGGGATAAGAATGCAGAGTGCACAGTGATACACAGGCACAGAGACACGTGTACAGATCGAGATTTGAGAAAGGCTAAGGGGGTGGAGTGTGACACCTTTCAGCTCTCAGTCAAGATGTGACACAGTCTTAAGAGGTAGAATTCAACAAGGTAAGCTTTCAGTGCACTATCTAGATTTGACGTGGGCTAATGGGGTAGAATGCGACGCCTTTCGGGCACAGACAAGATGTGACACAGTCTTAAGAGGCAGAGTACAACAGAGTAATCTATGGGTGCAATATCTAGATAAGACACTCTTAAAGGAATGGTTCGGTCAACATTTTTTATTGCCCCTACGGGTCGGCCATGTGTTTTTAAGCCTAAGTCGCTCGATTTTAGAAAAATTTCCTATGGACCTTACCCGAGTTTTCGTCCATTAAACGCACTCGAAAACAGGCATCAGGGAGCTGCCATTTTGTGATAATCCTATCATTTCCCCCATCGCCCTGGCTGACCTGCTTTTGCGGCACTAAATCATATCTCCCACCCCTGAGCCTGTCATCAGAAGATGCGTACCGCCCATTTCACAACGCCAAAGCACGTCTCGTGTCAACATTTTCTGCGCTTCAGCTAATGACATGTCGCCATGGAAATGGCAGGACGTCTCTTTCCTCAATAAGTATAAACAGACCATTTCACAACACACAGCAGCAGATTTTCAATTCCATTCCTCTCTCTGTTTTACTTTGAGTATTCTGTGACTCGTTTCTGTGCTCTGGTCAGCTACCTTCGTTGCTTGTAGCCCGTGTGAACAGATACCAGTACCACCGCTATAAATTATTTTAGTTTGTTTAACACACAATGGATACAATAATGCCCTACATGTACGAGCCCGAGTATACCGAGGAGGAACTACTGGAAAGGGAAACAAGCGAAAACGATGGGTCTTCGGACGGCAGTTGGGAGGACGATTCAACAGCTGAAGAGCCTGGACCTAGTCGCATCGACGGTGTTTCCACCTGGTGTACATGCAATCGGTGCGAGCTAATGCCAACCGAGGACGAGAACTGCTGCTGCTGTGAAAACTCGGGATGCGTGGACTACATTTCGGAAGGCGAGCCACGACCGCAATGCATCACCGAGCTGCCAGACTTCAGGGAAGCCTGCCTCACACGGTCCGTGTTGAGGATAATGATGGTGCTTATGCACGAACTTCACGCAACTGTTCGTCCTCGTAATCCGAGTAATGAGTAAGTATACTCTGCTTGTCATGTCACTCCTATTTCATGGTCTTCTACTATATCCAAAATTACATATACATATCATTGTAACGCATGAAAGTCGTTCAATAGTGTGCAGTGTCTAGATAGCATTTGTCAGAGCAGAATGCCATTAGTTACAAGAATTGTCATTGACAACAAAAGTTTATTAAACTTATCTTGGTCATTTAAAAACAGTTTGTTTCATTCCTTTTCACAGGTGGTACAGGCTGGTGGCCTATCGTTCCTTTACATGGTAGCTTCACAGGAGGCTTGGACACCGCGTTCGAAGAGTAATACCCGCCTGTGCCGTTCGTGCCATAAGAGAAACGTTCCCGAGTGACAGCGGTCAGTACAGGGGATTTTCTCTCGCTGTGCTGCAACCTGACCTGTACAATGTTTAAAGTCTTGTATTTGTGTGTCATCAAAATAAGATACAAATTAAAACACCACATATTTTTTAACAACGGTTGTTTCAATTATTTAAATGAATCAAGTGTGTCTCCATTCAAGGATGGACGTCAGACATCTGTGCTCCGAATGGGTGAAGGTCAGGTCGGTGCGAAAGCAGGGTGGTCACTATCTAAGCTAACATAATATATTCTCAATAATGCATGCACTAAATAACACTTGTTCAAAGTCTTTCAGTCGGTTATGTCTCTATAAAAGTCACACATATATCTATACTATCAATTAACATAGGATTATACAGGCCTTAGGTTAAGGGTCTTCACCACTATAATACACTGTTTGAAGTGTGGGTCTGTGCTAACAAGAATCTCCGGTATGTGGCATTTGTTATTGATAGGCAACGATATACTGCAGTAGGGGTCTAATGTTAGTTGGGGATCTGCTAGGTGGGCATCATGGCGTGGTCAGTGGTCTGGCACATGAAGAGAATACCTTGCAAGGACACAGGGTCAGAATGGCAGTAAGTTTCCACTGGCGAGGGTGCGTGGGCAAGGACACGTTTGTGGAGATGAACGAGCTATGTGCTTAGTTCAGGCTGGTTCACATGCAGGACAGTGATCTCAGAGGAAGAGTGATGTGTTACATTTATTAGCTGTTGCAAATACCTCTGGAGTTTTCCAGTCAGAGTGGGAACGAGGGTGGGGGCCATGTGCTCTGCGCTGTGAGGTCTGGTCACCAAGATGGAGTGGAAAGGGGGTACAAAAATTAATGCCCCATGTCCTGCTCAGTGGTCCCATCTACGCGAATGTCAACCAAAGTTAACATCACATAAGGGCAAGGGGTGAACCCACTACTGGAGGCACTTGGTCTACTGAGAAGTAAAGGATGAGAGGAGCCTGATGGCCCCTCGCTCTCACACACTTGCCTGCATGCCCACCGGCCCATCCATCCCACCCCCTCTATCAAAGGCGGTCGGTTCGCACCCGGGGAAGAGCGCTGGCATGGGGGGCTGTCACGGGCGCAAACGGCCAAGGTGCCAAACAGCATGTACTCTTCAAAAGGTATCCCACGCCCAGGGGCCATCGCTCACATGGCCTCCTCAGACCCCTTGTCTCCAGGCAGGCCTCTCCTGAGGCAGGCCGCCCCCTGCAAACCACATAATACCACGACATGCACACGTCATTCATTCACAAACACACCCCTGTTGTCATGATCCCTGCTTCCAAGGGGTCAGGACTTGCCTCACATCCTTGGAAGCAGGCCCATAACCTTGATCCTGGGTACCAGCCAGTCCCTATCGGGACCTTTTGGACCTTGTCCTGGCGCCAGTGGCGCCAGGCTCATAAAGATGACCGGTCCCGGCGCTGGAAGCGTCGGGCTCATAATGCTTAAGAGTGCTTGGGTGGACCTACCTGCAGCAGACCATGCTGCTTACTTACCAGCTCGATGGTCTTCTGATCCTTCTCTGCCTGGAACTACTTTTCCTGTCTGGGTGGGGCAGGAGCCACTCCCTGGAATCTGAACACAGGAACTCTTTTCTTACCTGGGCGAGGCTGTGGAAGAAGACGCCTAAGCACTACAGAAGGCTATTTAAACCACACCCGATTGATGAAACGTGCTTCGCGTTATTCTGCATCTGCAGCAGGACGCTCACCGTGTCAGCTCCAGTCTTCCTGAGATTCTTCAGCTCCAGTTCCTGTGAAAACGAATTCCTTACCTGCTAGAGATCCGATCCTCAGCTGCACCTGCCAAGACAAAACAACAGGTTAGCAGAATTCAATTCGAGAGCAGCGCTCTTACTTACCAAATACGGCGGCATCTTCCAAAGCCTTCCGCCGCCTTCTTCGGCTCCCCATCGATATCTGCAAAGAAAAGGACTTGATTAAGCATTGCATTCTTGAATTGCTTACCTGCGCTCCGCACGTTCTGAACTTCAAGAAGCGCTGCATGCCGGCATCTGCAAAACAAAGGGAGACATTTTAAGGCGCATTCTAAACCAACCATAAACTTTCTACTTACGCGCTCGCACGTTCGCCGGCATCCATCTAGCAACGCTCTCTGCATCCACGATCTGCAAGGACAAAAGAGACATTAAGGCGTGCTTTTGAAACAAACAGCAGTCATTTTACTTACGTGCACCGCGCTTCATCTTCTTCGTACATACGCGCTTGCACGATCCTGGGCACTTATTCATCAGCGCCCAATGCACCTAAACCTGCAGGACAAAGAGAGAGATTAGAAAGGGTGACAGCAACCGGTCATCTTTCCTACTCACCTGCTCGCCGCATCATTCCTCTACAATTTCAATCTTGACACCCTGAGACTGAGCAAGGGACAAAATTAAGGGTGCTCCAATAACTATCAAGAAACCGCTCGTGCGGTAAACGGCGGTATCTTCCAACATCAACCTCTGCAATCAAGAGGATTGTCAGTGAACCAGTGAAGTAACTGGTACTTGCGCCCCTGCAAAGACGCAGGATGGAGAGCCCAGCCTTAATATATTTAAGGTGAGCAAGCCACGCCCTTGGTTCGAATAAGAGGACTGTGGAAGGAGAAGTTCAGTCAATCCAGTTCCTAAATCCTTGTTCTTCCGTCTGCAGACACCTCACTCCACACGTCCGGTACATTGTGAGAAGGGGACCAGTCCTAGGAGAAGGCCGAGATCTACGAGTCACACTAGAAGACACGGCGACAGCTCAGTCCAGCCCAGCGCCTCCGTGGAAATCAGGTGAGCGTTACAGAACGCGAAGCCCACCACAAATCCTCCACCCAGGCGCAATGGAAACCTCAGATACTGACCAACTAGCCCAGTTGCTAGGGGAATTAAGAGCAGAAGTACTAGCAGCGCGCCAGGAAACGAACGCCCTAAGCAGGGAGCTAATTGTGTCCAAAGAGCGCACAGATGATCTGGCTAGACAGTTGTTACAAACGCAGGCGGGGCAAACACCGCTGCCGACCCCAGGGGGGGGTAATATCCCAGCGACCTCCACTAATCCTGTACAAATTAATCTACCTGGAAATGTGCCTTTGGCTCCACCCGAACGCTTCTCAGGCGATCCCAAAAGGTTTGCAGTGTTCATCAATCAATGTCGTCTGCACTTCCTGTGTAGGCCAGCTGCATTTCCCACTGATCAGGCCAAAGTGGCCTTCGTACTTTCATATCTAAGTGGCAGTGCTGCAGACTGGTCAGTTCCCCAGGTAACCCAGGATGACCCGATTCTTCGTAATTTTCAGGCCTTCCAGTCCAGTATGGAAAGACTATTTGCCAGACACTCTCAGGGACAGGCCTTAGATAACGAACTCCTCTCTTTACGACAAGTTAATCAGGATCTTCTGGCATATATTGCATCATTTAACAGACTGGTAGTTGAAGCCAGATGGCCCGAGGATAAAAGGATTACGCTGTTTTATAGGGGGTTGCGTGGAGAACTTAAAGATGTCCTGGCCCAAGTAGTAAATCCTCCGCAAGATTGTTCTGAATATATTGACCTGGTGGTTCAACTGGATCACAGGTTACAGAATAGGAAGGCTGATCGCTCCAGATTCGAAGCTCGGGTTTTTTCAAGACCACAGAGTTCCGCCAAAGGAGTCGATACCGTAGAACCCATGCAAATAGGAGTCGTGAAAGGGCCATTAACACAAAAGGAACGAGAAAGAAGAAGACAGCTGCAATTGTGCCTCTATTGTGGGAATTCAGGATATTTTCTTCGTGAATGCCCGGTGAAACCTGCTAAGAAGGCCGTGGGAGCTTCCGACAAAAGCATCGAAAAGCCAGAATCGGGAAACGACCTCGCCCGACAAGTGTAGAGGTCCGCTTGCCGAGCGTTAAAACCAGTTCTTTGACCTCGCATTTCATCGTGCCCATGGTCCTAATAAGCCCCGAGAAGCCAGATCGTTTGCATGCCATCAAGGCATACATTGACAGTGGAGCAATCGGCAATTATGTGGATCGCGAGATGGCATCCAGGATGAATCTACCTCTCTGTCCTAAAATGGTTAAAGACGTTATTACCACAGTGGATGGTACGGAAATAGCTTCCGGACCAGTTACCCATACCACCGAGGGAGTGACGTTAGTAAGCCAAAATGGACATCGTAAGGAGATCGTGTTTGATGTGATCAAGGCCCCTCAGTTTCAAATTATCCTGGGGATCCCTTGGTTAGAAAAACACAATCCTCAAATTGATTGGCAAGCAAAGACGATTCAGTTTCCGGAATGTGCCTCCACTTGTTATCTGAAGTCCGACATTAAGCTGGCAGCAATTACATCCGAGGGTCCCCAACTGCCTCCTGAATACCTAGAGTTCCAAGATGTCTTCCAGAAAGAACAAGCCAACTCCCTACCCCCGCACAGGTCATACGACTGTCAGATTGACCTGGTACCTGGTGCCACTCCTCCATGTAGTAGGATCTATGCTCTCACCGAACCAGAAAATCTCCACCTTAGGCAGTATTTGGACCAATACCTGGCCAATGGATTTATTCGTCCTTCTAAGTCTCCAGCCTCTTCAGCTCTGTTCTTCGTTCCGAAAAAGGAAGGGGATCTCAGAACAGTATCGATTATCGCGCCCTGAATCAGATTACAGTCAAGAACAGATATCCTTTGCCATTGATCCCTGAACTTCTAGACCAAGTCAAGAATGTCCGCATTTATACAAAGTTGGATCTCAGAGGAGCTTACCACTTGGTCCGAATAAAAGAGGGCGACGAATGGAAGACGGCCTTCCGCACCAAGTATGGATTATTTGAGTATCAAGTAATGCCCTTTGGACTATGTAACGCCCCGGCCGCCTTCCAGTACTTCATGAATGACGTCCTCAGAGAACTAATTGACGTGTGTACAGTTGTCTACATCGACGATATCCTTATATATTCGTCCTCTGAGGCCGATCACCGGAAACACGTCAGGGCAGTTCTTGAGAGGCTTCGCCAACATAAACTCTTTGCCAAGCTTGAGAAGTGCGTTTTCAATGTCACCGAGGTCGAATTTCTGGGATTCATTCTGTCACCAAATGGAGTCCACATGGATTCAAGAAAGGTAGACGCTATCATTAAGTGGCCATCACCAACGTCGGTGAAAGGAGTCCAAAGCATGTTGGGTTTCGCCAATTTCTACCGTAGATTCATTCCAGAATCCTCCCGAATAGTCCAGCCCATTACTGCCCTTCTAAGGAAAAATAAACGCTTTGTGTGGTCTACCGAGGCGGAGCAAGCCTTCCAAGAGTTAAAAGCCAAGTTTATCTCCGCTCCTGTTTTGAGACATCCCCGCCCAGAGCTTCCTTACATCGTAGAAACCGACGCCTCCAGTCTCTTGCGATGGGTGCAGTCCTATCGCAAAGAGATCCAGAAACAAACCAGTTACACCCCGTGGCATTTTGGTCCCGCAAATTCTCGGCTCCTGAAATCAACTACACGATTACCGATAAGGAACTTCTGGCTATTAAGTCCGCCTTCAAGGCCTGGCGACACTATCTTCTGGGGGACAGACACACAGTCACAGTGATTACAGACCACCGCAACTTACAATACCTAAAGACAGCTAAAGCTCAATCCTCCAGACAACTCCGCTGGGCACTATTTTTTGCCGAGTTTGACTTCGTCATTACCTACCGACCAGGCAACAAGAACGGTAAAGCTGATGCCCTTTCCCGGATGGGAGTGGAAGAGCACATGGTCAATCCTGAACCCGTACCTATCATTCCCAAACAAAGAATCATAGGTCTAATCGGCACACAATCCATCGAAGAAGTTGAAGCCAAAGTTAAACAACTTATAACTCCAGCAGACATACAGAATTGGCATCTTCAGGGAAAAGACTTCACGGTGAAGAACGACCTATTGTACTTCCAAGAACGGTTATATCTACCCTGTGCTAGTTTACAGAATCAAGTCATCTCTTGTTATCACGACTCCCTAATGGAGGGACACCCCGGTATGGCCAAGACCTCGGAAAAGATCAAGCGTCACTTCTGGTGGCCGTCTTGGAGAAAGGATATCAGAGACTTTGTAATGTCCTGTGGAGTGTGCGCTCAAAATAAAAGTCAAAAGGAGAAACCAGCAGGCCTCTTACGCCCAATTGACATCCCACCTCGTCCCTGGCATACTCTCTCCATGGATTTCATCACCGACTTACCTTCATGTTCTGGATATAATACGATCTTAGTAATCGTGGACCTATTCTCCAAGATGGCGCACTTCATCCCACTGAAAGGTCTACCGTCAGCAGCAATCCTGGCCCGGGAGTTTCTCGAAAACATCGTTCGGTTGCACGGCTTTCCTTCAGTTTTAATCTCGGATAGAGGAAGTCAATTTGTCTCCCACTTTTGGCAGAGTTGCTGTCGGTTGGCTCAAATTGATGTAAGGCTTTCAACCAGTCACCACCCCCAAACCGACGGACAGACCGAGAGGACCAATCAAACTTTGGAACAGTACTTACGCTGCATGCTGCAACAAACAGAAAGAACTTGGAAGGACATCCTTTGGATAGCCGAGTACGCTTACAATAATTCAGTCCACTCTGGAACCGGAAAAACCCAGTTTTTTCTTTTATATGGTAGCCATCCTCGAACCTCTAATCTGGATCCATCTCAGGATCTAGGGACACCAGCAGTAGACCACCTGCATTCTGCAATCACCCAAGCCTTTAAGGAAGCCACTTCTCATCTGCAAAGGGCTAAGGAACAATACAAGAAAGGAGCAGACCAACATCGGAAGGAGGCCCCTCAATATCAAGTAGGAGATCAAGTCTGGTTATCCACCAAACATTTACCCCTAAAAGGATCGCGCACCTTCAACCCAAGATACCTGGGACCCTACTCAATCACTACCATAATAAACCCAGTGGCAGTCAAGTTGGACTTGCCCCCTCATATGAAAATGCACCCAGTCTTCCATGTCTCGCTACTAAAACCTGTGCAGCCAGAGACCCGATTGACTAAATCTCCAGAACTTATCCTAGTTGATGGAGAACTCGAGTTTGAAATCAAAAACATCTTAGATTCCAAAATCTCCAAATCAAAGCTATACTACCTGATTGACTGGAAAGGTTATGGCCCCCAGGAAAGGTCTTGGGAACCTGCAGAACATGTCCACGCACCTCGTTTAGTCAAGAAATTTCATCGAACATTTCCTAACAAACCAAGACCCCCGGAGAAGTCAAGCTTGGGAGAGGCCTTGAAGGGGGTGAAGGTGAGCCCGCATGTGTAATATTGTGCTCACACTTGGAGTTTTGTATTTTTCACTATGTGCGCTAAATGAATGTGCGTTTATAAAAGAAAAGAGGCTTTCCTTTTGACGGCGATACTTGCAGATGCCGAGACTAGCATGAGTTGTTGAGAATGTCCATATAGGGATAGTAATTGTAAATTAGACAGAGGCCTGTTTAACCTGACAAGAGCTTGTTTTGCAGAAGGATTGTGCTTGGTCCATGTGTGTCGAAATGAGCTGAGTCTAACTGAAACTGTCTCCAGGATGCGGGTGGGGGGAAGGAATGAGTAAGCACAGCCTCGTGCACAGAGATAAGGACACAGAGGGGCACGAGAGAGAGCGAATAACAGATAACAGGAAACCACAATAGCAGATGTTGAACTGTTGACCGTTGATGCAAAGTCATGACTGGGAGGAACCGCCTTGTGGTGGACATAATCTATGTGCAGCAATGTATGACAATGTAAAACAGATGGGTATAAAAGGACCACGATGTGCAGGGGAAAGGGCGGCACTTTGACGACTTGCTTTGCGAGACGGTTGAACTTGTGGCCCATTCGCGAATGCTTGTGTGTTAATAAAGCAATGTTTACTCAACTCTTTTCTGTTTGAGTTTTTATAGGGTCCCTCTTGTACTGGTTATGGTGACGGCGAGAAATCGCACCCACAATTTTGGTGTCAGAAGTGGGATGCGAAGGAGCGACAGTCCCTCACTGGGTGAGGAACGCCGCGGCGGAACCGGAGAAGGAATTGATCACGGGGCCCCAACAACTGAATCCGCACCTTTGATTGCAACCAACGCGTCATCCTTGTTTTTCCGGCTCCGTCGGCGGTGGAACAGCAGGCTGTCGCCCTTCGGGTCCGGAACACTCTGGCGGGACCCTTAAGATAAGTGGTATGGACGGATGCATGATGGAATAAGGAAATAATGATTCAGGGTTTGTGAAGAGGACGGTGGTAAGTCCGTCTATGAAGAAGTAATGTTGAAATGATGATATGATATGTTAGATACGCCAGGAGGATGTATTATTATTGTTAGCCAATAGGTGCATATTTGGGAAAGGTGAGTGTTTTAGGCAATTGCGGTATACCACCAAGATGGGTCAAACGGCTTCCCACAAGGGAGGTATAGGCAAGAGACACTATGCCCCCCTTGAAGGAACCCCTGCATTTGATATGTTGATTAAACATGGATTGAACTCGACATTGTTTTTAAGGGAGTGGTCTGAATATACAAAAGATTCGATTGAACATAATTGGCCAGATACCGGGTCCTTTGACATAGACCGCATATCCAAAATAGAAATAGAGTTAGTAAAAAGACGGGTTAGACCCGCACAGTTTGAGGCTATACGACTATGGAGGGTAGAAGCAATGCGCAGGCGCAATGCTCAGAATAAACAAAAAGCAAAGGAGCAGAAGAGAACGGTAAATCAAAAATGACATGATCTAGAGATAAAAGAGAAGGGTGAGAGGCTAGATCAGTTGGATAGACATATGATGATTAAGAACAGTGGGGGTATGTATCCTGCCGTGCCGGTGCCTCGGTATGAAGATGTGATAGGGCTAGAAGCAGAACAAACAACGACTGAATTATTGTTTCCAGGAGCTACAGCTCCACCGGCAGACAGTGAGGGTGAAAGGGTGGAATTCCCAATGAAGTATGGAGACCCAGATAGGTTGATAGACCATAGGAGAACGACTACTGTAGAAAAGGATAGAGATGGAGACTTGCAAATCCTTATGACCGGGCTGTATGGCATACCCCTCAATGACAGCCTACGGGACCAATTGGGGCGTTTGACACCTTTGGAATTTAGGACAGTGGCCACTAAACTATATACCTTTCATGAGGGTAACTGTAAATTGAGAGGACAGAGTACTGCGGATCTGCCCTCAGCATATCAGGACGCTGTCGCGTTACTACCAGTGACTGCGTCCAGTGTTCAGTTATGGGGATGTATGTCCGACATAATAGCGGAAGTCATAAGGGGAGGTGTTGAATGGGAGAAGGAAAAGAGGGCATGGGAAAGAGAGGTGAAGGAAAGAGAGGCTAAACTCAAAGATGCAGACCAGGCGGGCCAAAACGTAGCTAATCGTATGATAGCATCCATACACTCGCAGTCCATGTCCACCCTGGTGAGTCTGATGGAGGGCCTTGGCTGGCCTATACAAGTAAACGTAATTAAATATCTTCTTATTAGGGTGGATGATATAGAAGAGGAAAAGGAGCCTAGATATGTGTCCCAGTGGAATAGGATTAAGACGGAATTGGATAAGAAACTGCTATCTAATATAAGAGTGGATGATTCAGGGGCGGAAGAATGGAGGATGGCTAAGGTGGAGAAACTATTAAAAGATTATAAAAAAATAAAAGAGAAAGCTCTTAGTCATCAATCCTCTGTTTTGCCACCAGCGCAGGCCCCTGTGAGTGAACAAACAAATACGGAAAAGTTACTATTAATGCCAATGAGAGAGTGCCAACCCACCATAGAGGCAGCCACTGGTAACATGATGCGCACCTATGTGTATGTCCCTTTATCCCAAATTGAATTAATGCATATCACCAAGTCCATCCCCGACCCCCGTATAGACCCGGCAGGATTCTACAAAGAAGTAGGAAAGTTATTCAGACCAGGGTTATTTACCGTAGAGGATGTAGATAACATATTGTTAGCCATTGTCCCAGAAGAAATATGGACCCCCTTTCGTGCCAAAGACAATGAAACAATAAAATGGAAAGATGTAATGGATGCGAGCAAAAATAGAAAACTGCATGAGGAATATCCTGAACCCCTAAGGGGGCATGGCATGGCAGTCCTGAGGGCTCTAGAAAAGGTGTTACCCCCATTTGATGTGAATGTGGAGAAACTGTCCGCTGTGATACAGGGTGCAAGTGAGGAAGTAGCACAGTACTTTCTGCGTTATGAAGCAGCATTCAAAGCGCACAGTGGGCTAGAGATAGGGTCTGAAACGGGCCAACGGTACTTTGCCACAATCTTTGTAGAGGGTCTCCACGGGCCAATTCAGGAGAACATTAGGAGGGCAGAAAGTACATGGATGACTAGAAACCCCCGGGATCTCCTCGAAATGGCTAGGTATTACGAAAGAGGGGAAAGAGTGAAGGGACAACAAAAGGCACGACAAGAGAAGGATTTTAAAACCAAAGTGTTGATGCAACAGTTGCATCAAGGGCCCCAAGGCAGGTATAACTACAATTATAACGGCCCGTCACAGGGCTATAGTAGCAACATGATAGGGGGCCAAGGGACAGGAAGAGGTACAGTGCAAGGAGGTGCGCTATATGGGAGGAGGGATGGGCTACCCCAAGATGTATGTGCCTTCTGCAAGAGACCCGGACACTGGAAATCCCAGTGTCCCCAGAGTGGTGGGAGAGGAAGGGGCGTACGGCCCCCTTCACAGACAACATTTGCCCCAGGAAATAGGACTGGTGGGTACGGCAACCAAGACAATAGAATGTTTAAACCCCCTCAACCCAATGCCTTTGACGGACAAGCAAGAGGGGATGTTCCCTGGCCGGCCCCGCCTCCCCCCAATCTACTGTATCAGCCACGACAAACGACACAAGTACAAGGTGTATGCCAGGGTGAAGAATGTGGAGAAGGGGTATACTATAACGATGATTTTCAGGATAACACAAGCGATATGTCCTGAGGATGCCGGAATGAGATAGCGGGAGTGGTGCAGGTTCCTATAGACCAAAGGGGGCCTTATGCCTCTATTAGGATCGGCCCCCACCGAAACTTGAGATGTCTGGTAGACACGGGAGCTGGAAACAGTTCCGTGAATATCAGAGCCGTCCCCGCTGTCCCATTATCGGATAAAAGCAAGGTATCAGTTGGATTTG
This sequence comes from Ambystoma mexicanum, assembly GCF_040938575.1. Classification (NCBI taxonomy): domain Eukaryota; kingdom Metazoa; phylum Chordata; class Amphibia; order Caudata; family Ambystomatidae; genus Ambystoma; species Ambystoma mexicanum. Next base: position 72,860,801 of record NC_090938.1, read on the forward strand.
GGGGAAATCCAATAAAGACTCCTGTAAGTGAAATAGTAGAAGCGGAACTTCATGGGGTAAAATGGGAGAATGGGTGGCTGTTGACCAATCACTGCCCAGAAAACTTGTTAGGTATTGATGCATTAAAAACGCTAGGGGCCACAATATATTGCTCCCCCCAGGGAGTGAGAATGACCATAAGCAAACCTATGAGTATGATAGGAGTAATGCAAACCCTTCCCCCGGAACTCCAAGACATCCCGAATGAACTATGGGCCACTCATGGGAATGATGTAGGAGTGTTGGATGTTTCCCCAGTAGTAATCAAACTAAAGCCCGGTGCCAGGTTGCCCAGGATAAAACAATATTGCATATCACACGAGGGAGAGCAGGCACTATATCAAATAGTACAGGACATGATACGGTTAGGGGTGGTAGAGCCAACAAATGATAGCCCTTGTAACTCTCCGATCCTTCCAGTACACAAGAAAGGTGATGAAGCCGTACCCTATCGTTTTATTATTGATTTGAGAGAAATAAACAAAATAGTAGAACCCAGATATCCAGTTGTCCCTAATATTTCAAGTGTACTCACTTTAATTCCCAAAACAGCGAAATGGTTTACGGTAATTGATTTGAAAAATGCCTTCTTCAGCATTCCTATTGCCGAAGAAAGCAGGTACCTGTTTAGTTTCACTCTTCGAGATAGACAGTATCGATTTACTAGAGCCCCGCAGGGATATACAGAAAGTCCCGCCATATTCAGCCAAGCACTAAAAACACAGATGGATAACCTAGCCTTACCCGCTAACACTGCTCTGATACAATATGTTGATGATTTGCTATTATGTGCAGCCACCGAAGAGGAATGCCATTATGTGACCAGATTGGTGCTAATGCACTTAGCAGAGAATAAGCACAAGGTAGCCCTAGCCAAAATGCAGTATGTAAAACAAAAGGTCCATTATTTAGGCTTTGAGCTGTCTGAAGAGGGGCGAACCCTGTCTACTGATCGCATTGCTTTGATACAGTCCATAAAAGGTCCAGACACGGCAAAGGGTCTCCGAAGGATAATTGGTGTTTTATCCTACTGTAGGCACTGGATTCCTGAATTCTCTGTATTGATCCAGCCCATGCTAAAAGCCTTAAAAGAAGTACAAGAAAGCGGCCCATTAGAATGGACACCTGAGATGGAAAAAGCCCTGACAGCTATGAAAGATGTTCTATGCCACGCACCGGCCTTAGGCACACCTGATTATACTAAGAGATTTTGCCTTTTTGTTGATGAACAGGAAGGTTGCGCTGTGTCAGTCTTGACACAGGAACAAGGGGGTAAACAGAGACCATGTGCATATTTTTCTAGCACTCTGGACTCAGTAGCTCGAGGCCTACCCCCATGCATGAGAGCAGTAGCTGCAGCAGCGACAGCCCTAAAACAAAGTGCAGGTATCATCCTAGGGAGTGAAGTAACAGTAAAGGTTCCACATACGGTAGATGTTCTTCTGAATAGAGTGCATACACAGCATTTGACTACAGCTAGACTCACACAGTATGAGATGATCCTGTTTGCCAGTAATGTAAAAATTGAACGGTGTAACACTTTGAATCCAGCGACACTGCTTCCTTTGCCCACCTCACCTGATGACATTAGGCATGATTGTGTGATCCAAATGGAAGAACACACTAAGGGTAGAGCAGACCTGCAAGACACCCCGCTGGTTGATAATGAGGGTATATTATTCTGTGATGATTCCTGTTTCAAACTGCCAAATGGGGAGACAACAGCAGGGTATGCAGTAACTACAGGGGAACAGTTGATTGAGAGTGGGAAAGTGTGTGAAAAATCGGCCCAGGCAGCAGAATTGATTGCGCTAACGAGAGCATTAGTGTTAAGCAGCGGTATGAAAGTGACAATTTATACTGATTCAGCCTACGCGCACGGGGTGGTTTCCAGTTTTGGTAAACTCTGGGGAGAGCGTGGGTTTTTAACCTCCCAAGGTGATACTATTAAACATGCCCGATTGATTGCTGAATTATTGCCAGCCCTTACGCTGCCCAAAATGGTGGCCGTAGTGAAGTGCTCAGCGCATAAAAAAACACTGGATTATGTCACGCAGGGAAATTCTTTGGCTGACCAGATGGCTAAACTAGCTGCCACAAGGGACACTCGGTGGGAAGCCCGACAGCTCATAGTGGGGAGGGATGTGACTATGGAAGGGACGAAGGAGCGCGTAAAGGAAATCCAAGCAGATGCAACCATTGAAGAAAGACTATCTTGGCACAAGGATGATCAATATGAGGAGACGGTAGATGGGCTATGGGCACATACCAAAACGAACACCTGGGTACTACCTGACGCATACTTACCTGTGATAGTGAGCGTGGCTCATGGTCCAACCCACGTTAACGCAAGAACTATGGAAGAAGTTTTAAGTACTGTGTGGTACAACAAAAGATTGGGAATGTATTGTCGCCAATGGGCAAAACAATGTGAAATATGTGTTTTATATAATGTGGGGAAAGGTGTACCGGCCCCGGCGGGCCACAGTAAGTTACCCACCTGCCCTTTTGAGGTGGTGTATATGGACTTTATACAGCTGGAGCCTGTAAATAAACATTCCTACTGTTTAGTGATGAAATGTGGGTTCTCAGGATGGGTGGAAGCATATCCCCTGCGGGACAATAGTGCCACCTCCACAGCACAATGCATATTGAAACACTGGGTGCCCTTGTATACGGTCCCCAGATATCTATGGTCTGACAATGGGACTCATTTTACTGGTGAAGTAGTAAGCAAAGTTTGCAAGGCCCTTGGTATTGATCAACGTTTCCACGCAGTTTTTCATCCTCAATCAGCTGGGATTATAGAGGGCACAAATAAGGTACTGAAGAACAAACTGGCAAAGGCTTGTGCTGAAACGGGACTGAAATGGCCGGATGCATTGCCTATTGCATTATTGAGTATGCGTACTATGACTAAGCGTACACATGGTTTATCTCCTTTCGAAATTGTTATGGGGCGCCCACCAAGTATTGGGACCCCCATATCACCTAAGAGATTGTCTGAGCAAGCATGGCCTGCATTACAACAGTACTGTATTGGGTTAACTAATAGACTGATTTCTATTAATGCACAGGTGAACGCAGTAGCTCCATCTCCTCTGATAGGAGAAGGTCACGACGTGCAGCCCGGTGACTGGGTTGTTATAAAAGCCTTCGATCGCACCAGCGGACTGCAACCCAGATGGAGGGGCCCCTTTCAGGTGCTCCTCGCGACACAAACTGCGGTAAAAGTTGATGGCAAACCGCACTGGTACCACGCAAATCATATTAAGAAGACGCTGCCACTATTGATTCCTCCAGAAAAAGGAACCGACAAACCTTAGGTTGCAAGTGTACTGCCAGAGGCCAGTGACAGGTGTGCCCATCGCCTCCGATCCCGTGACGTGTATGTGCCAAGCAACGTGTAAGGACACTGTTTTGAACTTTGATCATTAGGGAGATGAACATTTGGACTCTCTTGTTGGTTTTAGCAGAATTGTGCCTTACTGAAGACGACGGGCTTGTAGCCTGAAGGGCCTTCGGCGTTCCCCTCCTGGGACAGGCACTACGAGACGTGGGACAGATCGGATGAAGGTTTTCGGTGAGACCTACCACTACTAGAGTAATAAGGACACTGGTGCTTTAAATAGGGGATATTGCTATATCGCTAGGTTGCAACTGATATACGATGTATACTGAGCCATATACTGAACTATGTCTACACCCGTGTATGCTGGTGTAGTCCCTGAACGGATAAGTGTATGCTCCTCAAACACAGAAGGTAAGAGGAAAATACCAGTTTGTACCACAAGAGGCAAAATTTTGTTTTCTGTATGCACGATAGTAGTACTAATAGCATTTGCCATAATATTCTGGTATCTGGAACATCCATCTAGATATGAATTAAAGAACCTGTTGCCCGAGTCAAATGAAACAGGGAGAACAGATTGGGTCAAGAGCAGGAATCGAGATGCCTATGACCAACACGACCCGGAAGACTATGCTAAAAATGAATACGTGAAGATAATAAACACAACATATGGGGTAGTGAATAAAACTGATTGCTGGATCTGCACCCACATGCCCCGACATAGCAGTGAAGGCATCCCAGTGTACGCATCGCCAGTTACTGAGGATGCCGGGTGTACATTAATTTACATGAGAATAGTGTCAGCACAGCAATACATGATACCGAATACCGCTTGTTATGTTAGAGGAGAGAACAAAACCCTTCTAAAGGAAAAGATACGCTATAAAATCAAAACTGAGGGAATCGGGCTTGCACCTGCTATGGTACAGATAGTAAGAGAACCTCCTCCCCCTATCACCATCACACAAGAGTTTAGGCCAAAGAATATATGTTTTAAGAGAAACGCAAGAGGTAATCAAAGAATGATCTCGGGGTGCAGTCAAATGGTGAATCTAAATAACTACACGAAGGGATTGTTACAGATTGAAGGACATGCCTACGTCTGTAACAAGAGGGCTTATTTGTGGTTAGCCAAAGATTTTGTTGGGGTATGTTACATAGCCAGAATAATGCCGGCTGTGATGGTATATGCCCCGTCTACTCTGCATAAAGAGATACACAGCAGAAATAAACGAGCAGTAAACCCAGAAATTCCTACGTATCAACCTACAGGATGGGAAACGTTTATAGATCTGATGGGGGTCCTGGTTCCTCCAGCGGGCATCTTTATGAACAGTCAAGAAATCCAAAAGCTAAACAGGGCCCTTGAGTTCGTAATCGAAGAATCTGCAGACCTAATGGAAAACATCACTTATGAAATGAAAGCAATTCGGCTAGTGGCTCTCCAAAATAGGTATGTCTTAGACATACTCACTGCAGAAAGGGGCGGAGTCTGTTTTTTGGTGGGATCCCAATGCTGTGTTTACATACCAGAAGGGAGTACAGGAATCCTGGATGGAGTAAACAAACTGCATAAAGTGGCGGATAGCATCCACCAGGAGGAAGGGTCAGGAGATAGCTGGTGGATGAAGCTCCTGAAAGAAATTGGATGGCAACTTCTTACGCCTATACTGGTTCTAGCGGCAATAGTTGTAGGAATTTGTCTCTGCATCCAATGTTTCCCGGTATGTGTATCGTGCTGTGTTTCCATGTGTTCCTCCACCGTAACACGCCTAAATGCAACAAATAAAAGCCATGTACAACAGGAATGCCTGGACATGGGAGGCCTGGAGAAGATTATGGTATACACATTATGTGATGATTAGAAATGCCTAAATTGATGCTCAAGTGTGAGCAAAAGGGTGGATTGAAGGTGAGCCCGCATGTGTAATATTGTGCTCACACTTGGAGTTTTGTATTTTTCACTATGTGCGCTAAATGAATGTGCGTTTATAAAAGAAAAGAGGCTTTCCTTTTGATGGCGATACTTGCAGATGCCGAGACTAGCATGAGTTGTTGAGAATGTCCATATAGGGATAGTAATTGTAAATTAGACAGAGGCCTGTTTAACCTGACAAGAGCTTGTTTTGCAGAAGGATTGTGCTTGGTCCATGTGTGTCGAAATGAGCTGAGTCTAACTGAAACTGTCTGCAGGATGCGGGTGGGGGGAAGGAATGAGTAAGCACAGCCTCGTGCACAGAGATAAGGACACAGAGGGGCACGAGAGAGAGTGAATAACAGATAACAGGAAACCACAATAGCAGATGTTGAACTGTTGACCGTTGATGCAAAGTCATGACTGGGAGGAACCGCCTTGTGGTGGACATAATCTATGTGCAGCAATGTATGACAATGTAAAACAGATGGGTATAAAAGGACCGCGATATGCAGGGGAAAGGGCGGCACTTTGACGACTTGCTTTGCGAGACGGTTGAACTTGTGGCCCATTCGCGAATGCTTGTGTGTTAATAAAGCAATGTTTACTCAACTCTTTTCTGTTTGAGTTTTTATAGGGTCCCTCTTGTACTGGTTATGGTGACGGCGAGAAATCGCACCCACAGGGGGTGCTGTCATGATCCCTGCTTCCAAGGGGTCAGGACTTGCCTCACATCCTTGGAAGCAGGCCCATAACCTTGATCCTGGGTACCAGCCAGTCCCTATCGGGACCTTTTGGACCTTGTCCTGGCGCCAGTGGCGCCAGGCTCATAAAGATGACCGGTCCCGGCGCTGGAAGCGCCGGGCTCATAATGCTTAAGAGTGCTTGGGTGGACCTACCTGCAGCAGACCATGCTGCTTACTTACCAGCTCGATGGTCTTCTGATCCTTCTCTGCCTGGAACTACTTTTCCTGTCTGGGTGGGGCAGGAGCCACTCCCTGGAATCTGAACACAGGAACTCTTTTCTTACCTGGGCGAGGCTGTGGAAGAAGACGCCTAAGCACTACAGAAGGCTATTTAAACCACACCCGATTGATGAAACGTGCTTCGCGTTATTCTGCATCTGCAGCAGGACGCTCACCGTGTCAGCTCCAGTCTTCCTGAGATTCTTCAGCTCCAGTTCCTGTGAAAACGAATTCCTTACCTGCTAGAGATCCGATCCTCAGCTGCACCTGCCAAGACAAAACAACAGGTTAGCAGAATTCAATTCGAGAGCAGCGCTCTTACTTACCAAATACGGCGGCATCTTCCAAAGCCTTCCGCCGCCTTATTCGGCTCCCCATCGATATCTGCAAAGAAAAGGACTTGATTAAGCATTGCATTCTTGAATTGCTTACCTGCGCTCCGCACGTTCTGAACTTCAAGAAGCGCTGCATGCCGGCATCTGCAAAACAAAGGGAGACATTTTAAGGCGCATTCTAAACCAACCATAAACTTTCTACTTACGCGCTCGCACGTTCGCCGGCATCCATCTAGCAACGCTCTCTGCATCCACGATCTGCAAGGACAAAAGAGACATTAAGGCGTGCTTTTGAAACAAACAGCAGTCATTTTACTTACGTGCACCGCGCTTCATCTTCTTCGTACATACGCGCTTGCACGATCCTGGGCACTTATTCATCAGCGTCCATTGCACCTAAACCTGCAGGACAAAGAGAGACATTAGAAAGGGTGACAGCAACCGGTCATCTTTCCTACTCACCTGCTCGCCGCATCATTCCTCTACAATTTCAATCTTGACACCCTGAGACTGAGCAAGGGACTAAATTAAGGGTGCTCCAATAACTATCAAGAAACCGCTCGTGCGGTAAACGGCGGTATCTTCCAACATCAACCTCTGCAATCAAGAGGATTGTCAGTGAACCAGTGAAGTAACTGGTACTTGCGCCCCTGCAAAGACGCAGGATGGAGAGCCCGGCTTTAATATATTTAAGGTGAGCAAGCCACGCCCTTGGTTCGAATAAGAGGACTGTGGAAGGAGAAGTTCAGTCAATCCAGTTCCTAAATCCTTGTTCTTCCGTCTGCAGACACCTCACTCCACACGTCCGGTACATCGTGAGAAGGGGACCAGTCCTAGGAGAAGGCCGAGATCTACGAGTCACACTAGAAGACACGGCGACAGCTCAGTCCAGCCCAGCGCCTCTGTGGAAATCAGGTGAGCGTTACACCTGTTTCTAATACTTTATAAACCACTTGATATGTCTCATGAGAACATCTTTGTGCTTTGCAAGTCAACTCCTGAACCTTCTACCTGAGAAGCACTGAGATCTATGCTAATCTGCTCGTCGTCGTGCTATCTGTGACCGCTTCGAGCAAACTCGTCAGTGTGCTACCTGTGGCCATCTACCTGTTCTCCTGCAACATACTGCTCGGCCTGCTGAATCCAACTGTTTGTTGGTCAAGGTAAGGCCATGTATCCTAGTCATATTTCGGTCATTTTTACATTTCTATCTATTTGCGATTACAGTACCCAATAGAACTATGGTCATTGGTCTCATTGCTATTGACTTGAGTTTCCATTGCTATGCTATCAATAGATCTATTTATTTTCATCTGTGTCAATTGTCATCGAATTGCATCCTTCGGGGGTCCAGTCTATAATGTAAGCATGTTTCCTTTTCGTGCAAGACAGAACATCCAAGGGACGAGTAACATGTTCAGAGTTTAGTCACATAATTTAAAAAAATTCTGTAATTTATGCAAATACTAAACCGCACATGATGAACTGGTATAGTTCCGGCGACCAAAACAAACCTTGCATTGAGCATGGTATGGTTCATTTGCTTTTTTATGACATTTTTATTCATCAAGGTTTTATAATAATCTTGATATTTACTTTTCAGAATTTTCAACAAGGCCTGCCTGTTCGATTAGCGGTTGCCCTTCCAAGACCCATGCTAAATCTGAAGGCACTACAATGCATGTATTCCCGAAAACTGTTGATCGAATAAGAGAATGGGTCAGACATTGCGGATATCCACTGGATGAGCTGGAAAGTAGAGTCCAACAAGTCTTAGAGGACAAGAGGGGTGATTGATACCGCATCTGCAGCCGGCACTTTTCCTCGAACATGTACGCCATATCTTGGGTAACAAAGAAGAATAAACGGCGAACGACACGAAAATTGCTCGCAAACGCTATTCCAACTCTATTCGTCCACATTCTGCCACTGGTGAGTCAAGTGTCTGGATTTAGCTTTATGCCTTGCGGTAGTGTGTAGGTAGCCGAATGGATTAATTGATATTTTAGGTGTTGTGTCCCTTGTAATACTCCCTTGTAATACTTTCGATATTGATATGAGTGTATAGCTTTTTGAATAATGACATTTATCAATAAATTATTTTTCGATTTTATAACCCCCAAAGAAAATCTTTATATGGTCACAGGTAACTGTGCTATATTGCGCATTTTCAATAGCATTACTCTCAAGTATTCTGTCTCCTTACATGGCAATTTTAAATATTGGCATTTCATTATCAAACAATAATTTACCTTTACAACTTCTTGACTATTCCTTGAATCTGAAGCAAGAACATTCTACTTCCGTGACGTGCTCGCAGTTATCAACCACTTCTAGCGCATATCAGGTAATCATACTTGGCTATTCCTCTACAGACTTGTTTTATGCATGTCAAGTAATAGTTTTTATGTATCGTGTGAATATTTTACCAATTGTTTGGTTAGTGCTTTCCAATTGATATACACCTTAGTTGTCGTCCCCTGGTGTTTGTTTTCAGTTATAATTAGTGTTATCCATACTAATGCAAGTACTGTCTTTCAGGGAGATGCTGAAGCGTCCACCACATTGACAACAGCCCTAGATGTTCTTCAGCAGCACGAGGTATGGATACTGACAGCTCCATCGACCATGATCATCAGGACTGGAACACTTGTCGTTTGATTGTTCTACACCATGTTTCATTCGTGGTTAGCCATTGATATGTACCTGTGCGGTCGACCCCAAGTGTGTGCTGTGTTTTCAATATTGTAATCCTTACTAATGCAAATACTATGTCTCAGGCAGTTGTTGAAGCGTCAACCCACGCACTTGATGCGGAGCCTGACATTCAAGTAATTCCAGGGGAAGCGGGACCATGCGGATACGAATCGGCGCAACAGCTTTCGGAAGTGCGCACCACATTTACAACATCCATAGATATTCTTCAGCAGCATGAGGTATGGATACTGACAGCTCCATCGAGCGTGATCATATAACGTGATTCCATTTGCTATACTTTCTTCCCTATTAACGCAAGTACTGTGTTTCAGGGAGACGATGGAGCTTCACAATCACAAGATCCCATTTAGATGATGCAGATGTAAAGAAATCAGAGAAATAAGTCGATTAAATCTGATCATATTTAAATATTCCTTGATTCTTTTAGACAATGCAACATTTGTGGTTATCTCTTTATGTGTACCTGTGCCGTCGACCCCAAGTGTGTGTTATGTTTACAATATTGAAAACCATACTGACGCAAGTACTGTGTTTCAGGGAGTTGCTGATTCCTCCTCTTCAATACAATCATTCGTGGCAGTCCATGCAGAGCCAGAGGTATGGATACTGACAGCTCCATCGAACTAGGTCATCAGAGCTCGAATACTTGTCGTTTGATTGTTCCACGCAATGTTTAAATCGTGTTTGGCTATTGAGATGTACCTGTGTGTTCGTCCTCACGTGTGTTTTATGCTTTATGTTTCAGGGAGTCGATGGAGCCTCATTCTGTGCTGTCTATGCGGATACAGAAAATATAGTTGTTGCAGCGCAAGAGGAAGGGGAGACATGCGGATACGAATCGGAGCACCAGCGTGCAGATGTTGAAGGTCGAGTCAAAAAAGTTGCAAAGAAAAGAAACAAAAATAAAGTTAGTTACAAACAGTTCATAACTTTAGAAATATTTTTGTGCTGGGGACTATGTTATGTTTTTTTCCAGTCAATTGTACTATACTTTATCTTGTGTTTAAACTGAACATCCCTTTTCCAATCTGTCCTCTAGTTACCCGTGTCTGAACTATACATACATAGACAGTGAAGCGAATGAGAGATGTTTCTTGCCACACAATTTACACTATGGAGGAACTATTAATTCAGACGCCGCGTGTTGAGACTAGAGATGCTCATGTCCAATGGCCAGAACATGAAATGAATGTGTCCGGAGAATCCAGTAAAGTTGTATTGGACCATTGCTACAGTGTGACCGCACCACCACAACAACATGATCCTGGATGTATTAATGATAGATCTGAAGTAGTCGCAGAACAATTCACACAATCTACACCCGCCAAAAAATTGCCACCAAAAAAGCTGTCGACATTGTTGCGTTCTCCCATCAATGTTGAAGTAGCAGATGTTGAAATGACAGAGAATGAACCAGCAGCAGCATTCACCGACGCATCAGAACTTGATAGCAGCGATATTTCTTTCAAATGTGGTGATATGTCCTCAACGTCACAGGCCGAAACAACTTTGACGCAGGATGACAGTCTAATGAAAGAGGCCAAATACATAGTATTCGACAGTTGTTTGATGGATATTATAAGTATGCTGAAATGTGGGCATTCAGTCAGAGGGAAAGTATGTGGGAAGCCATTGATTCATGTGACTCGTCAAAAACAAGGCAGTAACGTCACAATACATGAAGCCTGTAGATTAAATCATACGTTCTCATGGTCTGCACAACCAATGCTGGGGAAACTGCCAGCAGGCAATCTACTGTGTGCAGCTGCATCACCTTTTAGTGGCTCCAGTTTTAGAAAGTTAGAGTCTTTCTTTCAGTTTGTGGGACTCCATTTCATTTCAAAAACGCATTACTACAAATACCAACATGATTATCTGTTTCCGGCCATTAGTGATGCTTGGAAAATTGAACAATTGTCTCTAGCAAGTACATTCGAAGGCAAACGATTCAGGCTAGCCGACGATGGACAGTGCGACAGCCCTGGATTTTCTGCCAAGTACTGCACCTACCACTTTCAGGACATGGATAGTAAGAAAATTGTGAGTTTGGTGGTCGTGCAGGTAACACAATGTACATCCTCAATGGCCATGGAGAAACTAGGATTTATAAAATCTGTGGAATATCTACAATCGAGGGGAATGCACATCGACCTCATAGCCACGGACAGACACGTTTCAATTGCCAAGACAATGAGAAAGCAGTTCCCACATATTAAACATCAATTTGACGTATGGCATCTTGCTAAATCAATCAATAAGAAAATCTCGGTTGCAGGGAAAAAAAAAGGTTTGCAAAGTATTTCAGAGTGGTCCCAGTCTATCAGCAACCATCTTTGGTGGAGCTCCAAAACTTGTGAACGGTCAGTGGAAATACTACTTGAAAAATGGCGGTCACTGATGCACCACTGTACCAACGTGCACCGCTGGTCAGAAAACCTACATTTCCACCAATGTGAACATGGCCCTTTGTCCCCAGTGGAGGCACGGAAGAAGAAGTGGTTGAATCCATCTTCACCGACACACAAAGCCATTGAGAAGATTGTTTTCGATAAAACTCAATCAAGAGATTTGAGGGGACTGACAGAATTCTGTCACACAGGAGGTTTGGAGGTGTTCCACAATATGTGCCTAAAGTACAGGCCAAAGCGCTTGCATTTCAGCATACAGGGCATGAGACATAGGACTCTACTTGCTGTCTTGACCCATAACGAGAATCTCGGCCGTGAACAATCTAGGACTACGGGTAATGTAAGGATGCCTCGCTACACTAAGGCCTTTTCAAAAAGAAGTAAGCAATGGGTGATCAAACCAGTCTATGAGGAAATGGAGTTCGACTTTGTCAAAAGCCTTATTGTTGCTGTATTAGAGAAGCACAGATATGGAATCTTGAACGTTTCTGTGCAGAGCACTGATCCATTGCCACCCAACATTGCCACTGTGCCATGTCCACCTAAAGGAGAGCTGGTTGTGAAGTACAAATCCCGGTTTAAATAATTGTAATACGATTGTCTTTTCGTAAATAAATGTTATTGTACAGTGTGCATACAAAGTACGCTAACCATAACCCCTACCTTCACCATCCTGGGTGGTGAACAACCTGGGTGTCATCTTTGAATTCTCTCTCTATTCACCTCATATTGCTAACCTTGTCTATATGTGTATGTATATATTTTTGTTGATGTAACTAATTTTCGCAATCTCATGTAAATGCTGTGCACTGTTAACCGAGGGGAGGCTTGCGTATTGCAAATAATAAAACAAACAAACAATAAATCTCACTTTCAACTCAACTCCTTGGGTACTTTATACTTTCCCTGACCTTCCCCAAAAAATTAAAAGTCTCAATAGTTATGGTTCTTTGGGGCTTCAAAACTCGCAGACGAGGACAATATTGGGGGCCTTGGAACGCGCCAAAGCGAGCCGTTGCATATGGGAGAGAAGCCAGTTTGCATTTGCACATTGAGGCGCAGTACATAGATGGATTCGAAACTTCAAGTTCTCACAGAGGGCTTTACTATGGGATGTTGCAAAGAAAGAATGTATGCTCATTTCTAGTGAAGGTTAGCGGCTTTGATTTTCAGCTTGCGCCCTGAAGAGGCCCACAACTCGCACTGGCAGTATAAGGTTCTATTGTTTTTTGACCTTGAGAGACAGGGACCATGCCGAAAGAACTTCATTTGAAGAGGGGGGAGGGGTGTAATAACGTAAGAGACGATAAGGCAGAAAATTCTGAAACTAGACCGAGTTTCATGTTAGTTCAGTATACGAAAAATCGTTGTCAAGGGCACAGTGGGATTTACGGACTGCAATACGCAGAGACACAATGGAAATTGCAAATATAATGTAAGTAACTCTTTAGACGCTTTTATACCGGAATGAAGAATTAATGAATGGATGAATGAATAAATGAATGAATGAAGAGCTAGGAAAACGTTTGTGGGATCGTCCTTGTAGCGGTCACATGGGCATGCAGGTCCACATTCCACACGCATGTAGACAAAAAGTCGTTTCTCATTGTGTACTAACCTCGATTTATTTCGTTACTTTTCGCATTGATTTTAGAGCCGAACATACTCCATTGCACTATCCTTGAAAGCAAATAGTTTCAGCTCGGCCGTAATAAATAAAATGAATAATATTAATAAAGATCGGCTGGCGAGACTAATTATAAATTTTATGTTTTCAAAACAGGTATATCCTTCCCTACTGCTACTGCCACCAGTTTCAGAAACCGGCAGATGGTTTTTTCAACCGCCAGCTGCAGCTTAATGTAAACAACTGCATCATTTTGATGATTTTATGGGACGATCGCCAAGGGCCCACATGCCCTTACGCGGTACTAGCGTCTAGAAGCAACATATCAACCTTTACGCTGGCCTAGTGCCTACTTGATGGAACAGCCTTGCGGTTCAACGTGCGACCAAAGTGCTTCTTTTAACGAAAACCAACACCCTGTGTACCATAAAGGAACAGCACGTGACTCACGATAAACTTTTACGGATTTGCAGATAGAGATAAAAGAAAATAAATGGCATTCAGAGTTCATATGGCAATTGCTGAATTCTCTATAAACATTTAATGTCAAATAAATGTACTTTACCAAATGTACTGTGTTGCTGTTTGATTTTAAAGTACAGTTTCATATTCCGAATTGTGGCGCGCTGTGTTGTGAGTTGATCTGTGTTGGTTTCCGGGTTCTGTGTGAAGTCGCGTAGAAGACGACTGGGCGCGTTTGCCTACGCAGCACAGAAACGTCATGGAGAGAGGCGGGGAATATGAATGTTTTGATAATGTCAGGCTCAGGGGCGGGGGATATGATTTAGTGCCGCAAAAACAGGTCAGCCAGGGCGATGGGGGAAATGATAGGATTATCACAAAATGGCAGCCCCTGATGCCTGTTTTCGCATGCGTTTAATGGACGAAAACTCGGGTAAGGTCCATAGGAAATTTTTCTAAAATCGAGCGATTTAGGCTTAAAAACACATGGCCGACCCATAGGGGCAATAAAAAATTTGGACCGAACCATTCCTTTAAGATGCAGAATTCAACACAGTAAGCTCTCAGTCTTGAGAGGCAGAATTCAACAGAGTAAACGTTCAGTGTATTATAGGCTAAGGGGGTGGAATGCAACACAATATTACTTAAGCACAAAACTTAGATGTGACACAGTCATAAGATGCAGAATTCAACACAGTAAACTCCCAGTCTTGACAGGCAGAGTTCAACATATAAACGTTCAGTGAACAATCTAGATTAGAGATATGCTAAGGGGTGGAATGCAACACAGTATCACTTGATCACAATATCAAGGTGTGACCCAGTCATGAGAGGCACATTTAACTACAATACACTTTCAGTGTACTATAGGCTAAGGGGGTGGAATGCAACACATTTCTAAGTGGGGCATTGCTAACATTCACAATCCCGTCTGGGACTGGCGCAGGCTTTGTTCATAATTCTAACCAAGTGTGGCATTGCTAACATTTACAATCCTGTCTGGTTCTGGCGCGGGCTATGTTCATAATTCTAACCAAGTGTGGCATTGCTAACATTTTTTATTTTTTTCAACTTGACATTTATTAATTTTGACATTGGATATGAACATACAGATGGATACATATTATGCATTAAGCGCTATTTCACGAAATTGTTCCAGTCCACCGTAACAATATTTAACAACATTAACGTTCATTGTTCCAATAAGAAGAGAATGACAGCCTGTATGGATCGTATTGCCATCTGTGGAGCAATTTTATAGCATGTTATTTATACTGGGCTGCAATTGATATTTTGAATGGCATTTCACAAATTTTGTCCCAGGCCTGCTGGTCGAACTCTCTGCCAAAGTCTCTTTCCCATCTTGCCTTGAGACGGCTGTTTGGCGCATCGTCTTTAGTAATTAGAGCCTTGTACATTCGTGCTATGAGGCCTTTGGAGGTGGCAGTCCTGTCTAGGATAGTCTCAAAGGGCGTTAGTTCTCTCTGTGTGGTGGCCTTCCATTCCCTTCTGGATAAAACGCCTTTCAGTCGCAGGTACAGGAAGACTGGTATTGGGTGAATTTGGAGGGCTTCCTGTAGTTCTGTTATCGAGATGAATTTCCCTTTTCTCCACAGCTGACCGACCCTCTCGAGGCCGGCATCGAACCACGATTGGTATCTAGCGTGTTCCGGGATTTCTTCTCTGATCCCGGGGGACCAGAGATGGCTTAGGGGTGAAGGCCACGTGGTGACTCCCAACATCGCTTTCTCCTTCTTCCATATATTCCACATTGTGCCCAGTATCGGGTGGTTGCGCAGTCTTCTCATAAGTTTCGGTCTGGGGACCCATAGCCATTCTGCCAGAGTTACGTTGGCCAAAATGTTGTTGTGCTGTTGGACCCATTGGAGGTCCTTCCTATCTCGCAGGTGTGGGATTAAAATTATGAGCTGTGTGGCTTGATAATAGCGTTCTATGTCTGACAAGCCCACTCCTCCTAGGTCCTTTGGTAATATTAAAACCTCGTAGGGGATTCTTGGTTTCTTCCCATTCCACAGAAATTCTAGTATGGCCTTTCTGACCTGTCTGAAGAAATGCTCTGGGATTGTGATGGGCAAGACCTGAAAGGGGTAAAGGAACCGTGGGAGGGTCACCATTTTGATTGCATTTAGGCGTCCCATCCAGGAGATTGTCAGTGGTTTCCATTTCTTGAGATCAGCCTTGTGGGCTTCGAGAAGCAGAGGGAAATTGGCTTCGTAAAGGTTGTCGAGGTGTCGCGTTAAGTTAATCCCCAAGTATCTCATTGTTGGGTCTCCGATGATCAGCCCGAGTTGCTCGAGAGCGATTTGGTGTTCTGGAGATGGATCATGGAGTGGAAAAAGAGTGGATTTGGATTTGTTGATCTTGAATCCTGAGAGTGTGCCGTATTCCTCTATCAGATGGATCGCTCATGGAATGGAAGACGTTGGGTTTGACACATGGAGCAGAATGTCGTCCGCGTACAGGGCTAGCTTATATTCTTTGCCATTCACCTGAATCCCTTCCACTGCAGGATCTGCTCGCAGTGTTACGGCGAGGGGTTCCAGGGACAGCGCGAAGAGTATTGCCGAGAGGGGGCAACCCTGTCTCGTACCCCTGCTGAGGGGGAACCAACGGGAGAATTGGGCGTTCACTGCCACCGATGCTCTTGGGGATGTATAGATAGCTTTGATCCCTCGATGGAGCGTGGGGCCTAGGCCTATCTTCTTTAGCGTGGCCTCCAGGAAATGCCATTCGACTCTGTCAAACGCCTTTTCGGCATCGATTGAGAGTAACGCTGGTTTGCTCAACGATGTTTGGGCCTCGTGGATTAAGTGCAGGGTTTTCCGGGTGGAGTCCGCGCCGTGTCTGCCCAGGATGAAACCCACCTGGTCATTGTGGATTATTGATGGCATGTGTGACTCCAGCCTTGCAGTAAGGATTCTCGTATAGATTTTGGCATCGATATTCAGAAGGGATATCGGATGGTAGGAGGCACACAGCTTTGTGTCCTTACCCTCCTCGGGGATGACTGATATCAGTGCTTCAGAAAAGGATTCGGGAGCCACACCGGATTGAAGGATGTTGTTAAATAGGTCAACCATGAATGGGAGAAGAGCGTCTTTGAAAGTCTTATAGAACCCCGCTGTGTACCCGTCGTTCCCGGCGGCTTTCCCTGTTGGAAGTCTTTTGATTGCTTCTTCAATTTCTTCTCCTGTGATGGGGCTTCCACGTTATGTGCTGTATCGGACGGGAGGGTAGGCAAGGATATTTTGTCCATATACTCAATTATCGCTTCTGGGTGCGAAGCAGCGCGTGACGTGTATAGCTCCTCATAGAAGTCGGCAAAGGCCTCCGGGACACTGGGGGGAAATGGTTTGCAGGAATTCCCTCCTGTTCGGATCGTGGGCACCCACCTCTCTTGATGTTGACCTCAGAGTCTTGCGGCTAGTAAGGCGCCTGCTTTGTCCCCATGTTCATAGTGTTTCTGCTTCAGGCATTGAAGCTTGCGCGCAATGCTACCCGCCTCCAGTTGTCGTAGTTCCTCCCTCTTGTCGTTGGCCTCCTTAATCTTTTGTAGTCTATCTTGGTCAGCTGACTGTGCCATGAGGTCAAGCTGAGTAATTTCGTTTCGGAGCCTATTTTCTATCAATTGTCTTTATCTTTTTTTCGCTGCTCCCTCTTTAATAAGTAGCCCTCTCTAGGTCGCCTTGCCAGCTTCCCAAATTGTGTTCAGGGAAGTTTCGCCCGTATTGTTGATCTCAAATTATAGGGTGATATCCTGCTCTAGTTGTTCCCGAAAAATTGGGTCCTTAAAGAGAGTCTTGTTGCAGCGCCATTTGGAGCATCTTCAAGGAAGCGCCATTTGATCAAGGGTGACCATGACCATATCGTGGTCTGATCATGAGACAGGGGTTATAATGGCTTCAGTCATTGCTGTGACGAGGTCTGCAGTTAGGTATATATAGTCTATTCTGGAAAAGGTTGTATCCGGTGCTGAGAAGAAAGTAAAGCCAGTACGGTTGGGATTGGTATGTCTCCATGCATCGGTGAGACCGTAGGCATCCATCATGTCTGCGGCCGGTGGGCGGCCAACGCCTGCCTGAGGCGGCGTAGAGGTGCGACCTGATTATCTATCCTGTTCCGGATCCATCCACGTGTTCAGATCACCCCCAAGTATTACGCCGCCTTCTGCTTCGCTCATGACTTTCGGAATTATCCTCTGCAGGAATCTGGCTTGTCCTGTATTGGGGGCGTATATTGACGCCAGGGTGATGACTGTGCCTTGTATCCTGCCCACTAGAACTAGTGCTCTGCCACTGACGTCCATCCGTGACTTCAGGAGTTCAAATTGGATCATTTTATTGACTAATATGCCGACTCCCGCTTTCTTCAGCAGGCCACAGCCCCAATATTCAGAGCCTAACTTAGCATATAAGACCTTCCTCTCTTCTCCCTTGCTGTATCGGGTTTCCTGTAAAAAGAGTATATCCAGTTTGGCCCTCTTGAACTCTCTCATTACCAGCGATCTCTTGGTGGGGGAGTTAAGTCCCTTAACATTCAGCGTGCCAATTTTAAGTATGCCCTGCCTGTCACTTGAATCGCTATGTCTGTGGGACATTAATATGTTCGTGGAGATCGGTCGCAACGTCACGCTGCCCATTGCAGGAAATTGCCATGCTGGAAGTAATGTAGTAGCTGCCCCTACTTAACAGAGGCTTTACCTGAGGGTGTGCCATTCCCTGTCTCCCTCCCCCCACCCGCCCCTGTAGGGTATTGAACATCATACCCTTTGCCCTCTGTTCTGTCATGTTGCTCTTTGGTTCTTTGATGAGGGTCTGTGTCTGTTTGTGATGGCGTCCGGGTTGGACTGGATGTGAACAACCGGTCTACTGTCGGACCACCAGCAAGGGTCATAACCGCACAGCCCGTCAACTAATATCATCAACATATCATTTTTGAGCCCCCGCCACCCCTTTTATAAAATTCTGTAACAAACGACAGTATTACAAACAACAGCAACTTTAACTGTGTGCTAGTATATATTATGATACATGCGGTTTCCGGAGTCTTCATTCCTCAGCAGTTCGCGTTAACAGTTCAAGCAGTTCACGTGCCATATGGTGGAATCAGTGATACAGGAGTGCTGCGATCCAGGATGTAGTTAGGTCCATTGTAGGGACCTCGGAAGCAAAGATCGCCGGGATATAGAGCTTGTGCGCACAATGTCATTTGTTGTCGTCTGGTGTGTCGTTGGGCCGCCTGTACTTTCTGGATCCCTTTACTCGTTTCCTTCTCGGGCACCGAAGTTCCCATCCTGATCTGTCCTGTGCAGGGTTATCCTGAGTTCCCTCCCCCGAGGTTGATCCGAGAAGGTCGGCGATGCATTCTCGGATTTCTTCTTCAGAGCGGAGTAAGAACTTCGTGCTCCCATGTTCAAACGCGAGGGAGAAGGTGTATCCCCATCTGTATCTCGTGCCTTGATCTTTTAGCCATCTCGTGAGAGGACCACAGAGGCGGCGTAGGTCCAGTGTCAATGATGAAAGATCCTGGAAAATGGTAATCTGGGCCCCTCCAAGGGTAAGAGTGCCTCCAGACCTGGCTTTAGCAAGTATCCTTGTTCTGTCCTGATATCTGTGGAATCTGGCAAGGACCGATCTCGGGCCACCGGGGGGGCCACCGGCTCTATGAATTCTCTCTGTCTTGAGTTCATCAATGTCCTCGTCCGCCATCAGGATTTTGACGATATCGTGTATGGTTTGTTTGAGGTCTTCCTCTGTCTCCCCTTCTCACTCCGGAATTCCAAAAAAACGCAGGTTATTCCTTCTCTCTCTGTTTTCCAAATCATCTATCTTAAGGCGAATCTCGTCCTCCTTCCCTATACTTCGTATTCTAAGCTTCATTTGGGCTTCTAGGGTGTCGATTGAGGCCTGGTTGTTCTCGACTCCCTCTAGTCTCTCCTCGATGTTGTCTACTCTCTGGGTCATCTTATCCATTTTACCGCCGAGGTTGGCACCCATGTTCTGAATTTCACTTAGGAGGGCAGTGATGTCTCCCTTGGTAGCAGCTGCACCCATTTCGGAGGCTTCTAGTGACTTTATTGGCCTTGGGTCGGGAGCCTGCGGCAGCGGGGTGCAGGCGTATTTGGCAAGCTTACTTGGAATGTTCATGGGGCACTTGCATGCGAGGAGGCACACGCCCTGGGATCGGGGGCCCTACCCTCGGTCCTGGTGTGTTGAGAGGCACGTAGGCAGTGTTGGGGGGCACCGAGGCGATGACCCTCTGGGCGGGGGTTCTTCGGTGGGAGGAGGCACAATCCTTGTCTCCAGGGGCTCTACCCTCCATTCCGGTCAATTTCCTTCGGTGGGTCCAATGTCGTGTCAGCGGGGCCTGAGTATTGATGCCGGCCCGAAATGGGGCTACGGGGAGAATCTGTGAGGCGAGGCCCCAAGGAGAGGGTCTTGGGTGCAGACGAGGTGGGGTGGTGAACACCTCCAGGTATTCCGCTGCTCTCTGTTACTGGACGACTTATCCGTGTCCTGATCAGACGGTGGGCTGAGGCCTTGCCAGAGGAGGGCACACGCCCCATGAATGGGGACCCAACCCTCTGCTTAGCCTCACTGCACAGTCGAGTTTGTTGCCGTGTGACGAGAGGCCTCGGGTGGTGGAGTCCAAAGGGATTGCGTGGGTAGGTCCGGCTAGAAGCAGTGGAGGCTGGGGCATAAGCGGCACTTTGGTGACTTTATGGCCCAATGGGATTAGTGCTGTGAAGTGCGGGGACCAACGTCGCAGCCGGCGTATGGAATGCGCTGGGCCAGGGGCTCCGTTCAGAGATTAGGGCCGGCTCCTGCTGGGTCCTAGCACTCTGGTCGATGGGGTCCCCTGGGGGCGTCAGGAAGGAGGTGCCAGGGGGGTCAGGCGCATGGGCGGCCCATCCGTGAGTCCCCGCGGGGCCAGGTCCTCAGTGAGAGCGGGGGGGGGACACTTTGGTACCCCCCGCTCGGCTGTTCAAGTCCGGGGAGGAGAAAAGGGCCCCAGTCAAGGCAAGGTGCCTTGGAGCGCTCTAGGGGGGATGGGCACTCACCTCCGCAGATTGGTTCTGCCTGTCGTGGTGCCGGTGTCCGGGGATGCGGAGGCCGCTGCGGTCGTTCGGCCCCCGACGTACGTCAGGCGGTTGGGTGTCCGCGGCTTTCCCAGGAGTCACAGCGCTGCGGATCCCCTGCCGGGAGAGCAGAGGGAGGAGTCGGGTGCCGCGGGCCGCGTGTGAGCGTGGCCTCCTTTCTAGGTGATGTCCTCGTGGGTGAGGGGGAAGCAGGTTCCGACAAACTTTTCTCCTAGACTGGAGGTCCGATTTTTGTCAGGTTTTCGCTCGGGAGGTGGGGGGGCAAAAGTGGGGGCTCAGATCACTTTTGGGGCCCGTGGGTTGCGAGCTCACACAGAGGCGATCATCGTCCGTGCGCCCCCTGGTGGCCAGTCTATTGCTAACATTTATAATCTTGTCTGGGTCTGGTGCGTGCTGTGTTTTATAATTCTAACAAAGTGGCATTGCTAACATTTACAATCCTGTCTGGGTCTGGCGCGGGCTGCGTTATATAATTCTAACCAAGTGTGGCATTGCTAACATTTACAATCCTGTCTGGGTCTGGTGCAGGCTATGTTCATAATTCTAACCAAGTGTGGGATTGCTAACATTCACAGTTCTGAGGTAAGGTAATGTTGAGTGACAGGGTTTTCTGTAGTAGAGTAATTTCTCTACCACCCACCCATGCCAGACTTACTTTTTGATTGCTGCTGGTTGACGGCTTTTCGATGGCTTCCCCTTGCAGAGACTTACTGGAGCCGCCTCTGTTGGAGCCACCCTTTGCCTTGGGGCCTTTAGCCGAAGGGGCTGCTGGGCTGAGGGCTGCCCTGGAATGGGTTGTTAAAGGCACAAAGTGGCCAATCGGGATTGGTGGGCGGGTTGGGAGGATGGAGGGATGCAGGAGGAGGAAATGGAGTCTAGCAGAGGGGGCTTGAGGAGCGTCGTGCACGCAGGGCCTGGGGGCATCACATTTTTAAATTACAGGCTCCTGAGAGCTAGGGGCAGTGCGGATCACCTGAATGCAGAAACAAATTGAAGCAGCACTTCCGTGTGCGCGTCGAGCTACACATTGTTGTGGGGATAGGGAAGGCCAATCAGGGGTGGGGGCGGGTTGGGAGGTGGGAGAGACGCGGGAAGAGGAAATGGCGTCTAGCAGAGGGGGCTGGAGGAGCACGGTGCACACAGGGTCTGGGGGCATCACATTTTTAAATTACAGGCTCCGGAGAGCTAGGGGCAGTGCGGCTCACCTGGATGCAGGAACATTTTGAAGCAGCACTTCCATGTGCGCGATGAGCTACACATTGTTGTGGGGATAGGGAAGGCCAATCAGGGGTGGTGGGTGAGCTGGGAGGCGGGAGTGATGCAGGAGGAGGAAATGGAGTCTACCAGAGGGGGCTGGAGGAGTGCAGTGCACGCAGGGATTGGGGGCATCACATTTTTAAATTACAGGCTCCGGAGAGCTAGAGGCAGTGTTGCTCACCTGGATGCAGGAACAAATTGAAGCAGCACTTCCATGTGCGCGTCGAGCTGCACATTGTTGTGGGGATAGGGAAGGCCAATCAGGGGTGGTGGGTGGGTTGGGAGGCGGGAGTTACGCGAGAGGAGGAGATGGAGTCTACCAGAGGGGGCTGGAGGAGTGCGGTGCACGCAGGGCCTGGGGGCATCACATTTTTAAATTACAGGCTCCGGGGTGCTAGGGACAGTGCGGCTAACCTGGATGCAGGAACACATTTAGGTGATCTCAATCCACTACAGTTATTTCTAAGGTTTGATTCTTTTTGTGTTGTGTCACCTGTTCTTCTTTGTCTATATTCTGATTTCAGAGAGATTTTTGTGCTGTCAGTCGCTACCTTGTGCTCCTTTTAATCCCTTGTGAGGCCTTCTGGTCCACTCTCTGGGAAACGAGGTGGCCAGGTGGATGTGTTGTCTGTCTGGTTCTTCCATAGCGCGTGGCTGCATCTGTTCCTAGTCCTATGCCTTCATTACTTTAAGCATAAAGTCTAGATGTTCTGAGGATGTTATGGGTGTGCTCAGTTGTTTAAGAGTCGAAGGTTCCAATTCATCTCAACATTTTACACCATTTTGTGGTCATAAGCAAACAAACCTGCATGCTACATTTTAGATACCTGTGGAATGCTTTGCTGTCTGTAATGTAGATTAGAGTGGTGGAATGTTGCAGGCTCCATGGAGATAATTAAGTCATGTATATGCTGTGACAAATTGAGGGAATGTGTCCCTTCTTCTCAAGGGGGTGCCCCCCCCACCCCCCCTGTGAGGCTAGCAAGGCTCAGCAACACCCTCCTAGGAGTCGAGACAAGTGGAATCTCACCAAGAGAGACTCACACTCAGGGGACAAGGACTCCCATTCCCGTGAGGAACTCCCTAAACATGGACGCATGATGGCTTACATGGGTCTGTCCAACATATCAAGCACTGTTAACTACCTAAACTAGATTGAAGAGAAAGGTAACATAGACCATAATATGGGAGAAAGAGATGTTGGCCCTTTAAATAAAAATCAGCAATCCATTGCAACGAGTGCATTAAAAGACGAGTACTCATCAGAGCGAGGGAGAAAGAGGAACACTTACCAAAGTAAGGGAAGGCCCCTGATGACGTGAGAGCAAGAGGAGCCGTAGCCAGCGATGAATGTGGAGCCCGCAAAATCCTGAGTTGCTGGAACCCATCAAACCAAACGCTGGAAATCCAGCATGTGCAGAAACAGAGAAGCAGAGTCGACAGGAGTTGGAAAATTAGTTTTGTGGTGACCATGAAAGTATCATGGTGGGACAATCGCAGTCAACGACTCGACTCCCCACTGCGACACATAAAAACTTGGAGCAAGAGCGAGGATCGAGTGACAGAGACGCGGGTAAAACCGAGCAGGAAGCGAGAAGCCATGATCCGTGAGAATCCCGGAGACGTCCCTAAGAATCAGGAAGGGAGCATGCGAGGTATGGGAGGTCCGAAGAGGACCATTATATGACGTGGGATACAAGTCTCAGTGAAGATGGAAAAGGCTTAAAAGTAAACCTAATAAACTTGAACTGTCTTAATATAAGAGAGAATATAACAAAGGCCCTGGAAAGGGAAACACAGAAAAGTGGAAAAGAACTTAGAAATAAAATTACAGAATCTGAACTGTCTTAATACAAGAAAGGAACCAATATAAATCCCTGAGAAAGGGAATAATGTGACAAGGGTAACACTATTCTGTAAAAAAGTTGAAGGATATCTCTTGGCTGAAAGCAGAAGAGTGGGAGATAAAAGAGAATGAGTATGGTAAACTAAAGGCCAGAGAAGCATTGTCCTAAAAGAGAAACCAGGTCAGAAAAGCCTGAAATATAACTGTCCAGAAAACTAAAACATTGCACGAATCTCTGTTTCATCAGATGATAAAAAGCCCAAGAACGTTGATCTAAGAATTCAACGAGAGCCAAAGAAATGCAACTCTAGGGAAGAAAGCAAAAGTCACAATCTGATGAGAGAGATACATGAACTAATACAAAGAGTCAAGAAAGACTATTCAACAATTGGGTATTATTCTGGAATACCAAGAATAAGAATACTGTAAAGAGAGACTTGACCCAAAACATGTACGATTAAAATAATCCAAAAGGCCAAATAACCACTGCACTGCTTTACAAGGGAAAGAAAGGTTTATTACATGCAAAACGTTCTCAGACAATCCTGTAGAACCGAACTGACACAGTGCTCACCTCACACCCCAAAATGTTACAGGTTTTATAGCAGAAAAGCACATATTAGCATACATAGGTTACAAAGTCATCCCACCACCCTCATTGGCTATCACCTATTTGAAATGCTGATATCCCCCTATAGTCCCTTGACCGATTGGCCACACCTTATCTAAACCCATTCCCCTGAGCACGCTGCCCACTGCATCGTCACCACTGAGTCCTAATACATGATTGGCTACAGATATATTGATACACTAATAAATCTCAACCGTCACATGTGGTACACCCATCAGTCTGAGGCATGTTTAAAGTGAAACTGGCGAGGCCAACTCTGCTTTGATAAAACAATAGGCCTTCTCACTATTCCAGATGCGGCGGTGCACACAAGCTGCACCCTTGACCTTGGACTAAATTTACTGGCTTCATCTCTGCTCCTCCTATCCCAAATCATGGAACATTTCAGACACGGCTCCACCGCCCCCTTCTCTTCTTCAACCTCAGGTGCCAAGTACTGACGTGACCAGGGCACCGCTCTTGGGCTTCAATTTCAGGGATTTATTTGTTTTATTTATTTATTTATTGTGTATTTGTAAGGCACCTATACAACAGATGGTGCTTCATGGTGCCACAAGGCACAAGGGTGAGGGGAAACAAGGGGGAAAGATAACATCAAAAACGCTCCTACAAGGCCTTGTGACATTCAGATCGTGCAAGTGCAGAATAAAAAGCGTGAGGCTGGGGGCGGCGGTAAGTGACAGTCAGCTCGAAATGATGGGGAGGGAGGTGGAGTGCAGTGTAAAGAGTGCAAGAGATAAAAGGGGGGTGGAGGAGGGGAGGGGGGAGAAACCACAAGGGCTAGGCAAGTGCTGAGGGGAGGCCATGAGGGCAAGTGCAAGGGATTACATGGGGTGAAGGGAGAGATGGTCCACATGCTAAGTGAGAGGAGGGTGGTGAACTGGACAGATGGGCCTGGAGTACCGTACAAATCAGAGGGAACCAAGCAGCCAGTCACTAAGGCAGGGGGGTGTTAGCAAGAGAGGGGGGAGAGGGAAGGAAGAAGGGAAAAAGAGGGTCTTGAGGGAATTCCGGAATTTATGGAGATCCGGCTCATCCTGAGAGGGGCAGGGAGGGCATTACAGACGGAGGCTCCTGCAGAGGACAGAGATCTACCCCCACTCTCTGCTTAGTGAAGCATATGATCTGCAGAGAGTTATAGCTAGAAGTCCAAAGGGCTCTAGCAGGGAGGTATTTAGGGAGAGAACATTGGATGTATAGGGTTCCCAAACCCAAGAAAGCCTTGTAAATGACGCAGAGGGTCTTCAACTTGATCCTAGCAGCAACTGGGAGCCAGTGGAGAGATGCTGTCCCTGGGATTGAGGCCAAAGATAAGTCTTGCAGTCCTGTTTTAGATTAGTTGAGGGGGGCGAAGTGAGGAGACTGTTGCAGTAGTCCTGCCTAGAGAGGACCGGAGCTCTGATGACATTGAGTTTCTGGGGGAAGGTGAGGAAAGGAAGAATGCCTCTGAGGAGGTGCAGCTGATAGTGGGCCTTCTTGGCAAGGTCTGCTATGCGAGGAGAGAAGGAGAGCGAGGAGTCAAAGATGACACCAAGTTCTTTAGCCTCGCAAGAGGGTGAGGGGAGGGGGCCCATAGAGAGCAGTCAGAGGGTAGGAGGGAAGGAAGGAGCTGGGGTCCCAATTAGAAGGATCTCTGTATTACTGGCATTAAGGCAGAGATAATTGGCAGCACACCATGCATGAATATCAGTCAGACAGTCTGGGATGAGGGTGGAAGAAGAGGAGGGAGGTTTGAAGGTTAGCTGCACCTTGCCTGCATAACAATGGAAGTGAGGAGCGAAGGAGGAGATCAGATGGGCCAGAGGGGCAAGGTAGACGTTGAAGAGCCACGGCAAGAGGATAGAGCTTTGGGGAACGCTGCAGGTGGAGAGTGTGATATGAGAGAGGAAAGGGCCCTGTTGAACCTTGCAAGGATGGTCAGAGAGGAACGAGGTCAGCCAGTCCAGTGCCAGGCCTGTGATTCCAAGTGTGTCACAGAGCTGATTAGTCAGGGTGGACTGATTGACCGAAAGATCCAGAAGGATAAGAACAGGTGGAGAGTTGGAGTCAAGATTTGAGAGCAAGTCTTCATGGGTGTTCAGAAGAGCAGTTTCCGTGCCTCTGGCTGCTTTGAAGCCAGACTGGTGGTCGTGGAGACAACCAACAGATTCAGTGTGTTGGATTAGTTGGGAGATGGCTAGCTTCTCCAGGAATTTTCCCAGGAAGGGGTCAATGGAGATAGGATGGTAGTTCGCAGGGTAGGAGGGGCCAGAAGAGGGATTTTTGAGGAGAGGCTGCACAATGGAGAGCTCGGGGAGTAGCAGGAAGGAGTCAGTGGCAAAGGAGTGATTACAGAAATTGGCCAATGCAAGCAAGGGAGGCAGTGCTGTCCTTGATAGTTCTGGAGGAGCAGGGGAACACCTGTTTGGAGGAGACTTTCATAGAGAGGACTTGTCTAGAGACCAAATCCAGTGCTATGGGCGAGAATGATGAGAGTAAAAGGAGGCAAGGGGGGCCAAGGGAGGATTGAGAGCTGGGGATGGAGGAGGGAGGGTAGAAGAGGGGAGTGATGACAGGATGTCCTGGGATTTGGTTAAGAAGTGAGAGGCCAGTGAAGTACAGAGGGTCAGGGATGGCAAGGGAGAAGTGGAGACTGCATCAGGATTGGCGAGTTCCTTGCAGATTATAAACAGTTCACCAGAGTTGTTAGTGGCCTCAGAGATGCAGGCTTGGAAATGGGCTCTCTTCTTTGAGCGGATGGAGAGTCTGTAGTGCCTTTGGAGCAGGCAGCAGGCCAGTCTGTCAGAGGATGTGCCTGATGCCTGCCACTTCCGCTAAGTCACTCTGCACTTGAGTTTCAGAGAGGCTAGGTCAGAATCATACCAGGTGTTGCGCTTGGAGGCAGGCTTCATGTGGATCCTCATGAGAGGGGCAAGAATGTCCAGAGAGTTGGTGGTAGAGAGAAGAAGAATGGCAAGGGCAGAGTCAGTGTGGGAGTCAGTGGCAGGAGTGGGAGGGGGAATTAAAGTGTCGGCACAAACAGTGCAGGCAGGGGCTTATCCGAGGGACCTAAGAGAGCCAGGTGGGAGCCAAGGAGAGCATGGTCAGACCAGGAGAGAGGTGTAGTGAGAGGGTTGGAGATGGGGATGTCTTCACAGATGAGAGCATGCAAGGCATGTCCGGCTGAGTGCGTCGGCCTAGAGGGATGAATGGTGAAGTCACAGAGGCTGCGGAAGAGACTGGTGGATGAAACAAGGAATTTGAGGTTAATATTGAAGTCCCCAAGGAGGAGAAGCTTGGAGGTGGAGGCAAGCAGAGAACAGGTGAGGTCAGACCTTTCCGAGAGAAAAAGGGAGAACGGACCAGAGGTCCTATAGATGGTGGCGAGGGGCAAAGAGAGGGTTGGAGAGACACTAAGTCTGCAGATGAGCCATTCGATGGAAGAGTAGGACTGAGTGGGGATGATAGTAGCAGGGGTCCATTCTGGGAAGATCAAGGCCACTCCACCTCCAGACCGGTTAGGCTTGGACTTAGAGGTGATCTTGTAGCCCTCAGGTAGGAGTGTGTCAAAAGTAGTGACAGAACTGGCAGTGAACCACAGTCAAAGTCTTCAAGGAGGAGAAAGATATAAGAAGAGGGTTTAACAGCAGAGCGAGAGTTCAGAGTAGCTAGGTGAAGCTGGTTGCCACCTTTGAAGGTCTTCCGAGGTGGGGTACAGGGATGTGGTACACCCGTCAGAGGAGGAGAGGGTGCAAGAGGGGTGGCAGACGGAGGAGTGGCAGGAGAGGGAAGGGGACATTTGGGGAGAGACAGAAGACGCCTATCAAGAAGGAGGAGGTTGGGCTGGGAGCCCTGGGCCATGACAGTGCCATTCTGCTAAATATTAATGAAGCACCTAGAGGACGAGAAGCATGCCAAGAGAACTCCCATCTGGCGCCACCATTAATAGACGAAGAAGAGTACGGGTAGCTGTGTTTTGGTTATACATCTGCTTGTAGTTCAAATGGGATGACCACTGTTTGGGAGAGGGCAGAAGTGCTCTAAATATTCACCGGGCCTGTTGGCATTACAAAACATTGCCCCCTGTTCTCATGAATTTGACCTTCAAAGGGCGCACCCCTACCTTCCCTCCCTGCATCCAGCATTCCATTCTCACTGCCTGCGATACAATTAGCATTTACCTGCGCAGCACAGGTGCCTCTGACCTCTGTTTCTCTTTTGGGGGATGGAAAGGGTATTTGTCTTGGGACTGAGCTAAACAAAGCCACGGCTCCACATCAGCTCCCTCATTCTGCTCTGCTTTTATTAGGCCTTAACATCCAATACGACTGCACTCTTGCCTTGTCATAATGGGCCTCATTACAAGTTTGGCGGTAGCCTTGCCGGTAAACCCGGCAGGTTGCTGCCAAACTTGCGATTTTTTCCAGGACCCGCGAATGGGCAATTACTGGGTCATGATGGCCCCACCGGACCCGTTAATTGCCCATTTGCGGGCGCCGGAAAGAAATGCTCCACATTCCCATTTGAGCCTCATAGGGCTCAATGGGAATGGGGAGGTTGGATGCACCGGCACCATTCAGAATGGTGCCGGTGTATCCGACACACTCTGCTCGCGGGTGCCGGTACACCCGCCAGGTCAGACCTGGTGGGCGGGCCGGAAGGAAAGCTTACCGGTACCGTTGTTACCAGACCGGCAAACTTATAATGAGGCTCATTGTCTTTCTGACTCCATGTTCCCCGTACTTTAGCTCTCTTCTCGCACCTCGCTCGAAACATAACTTTGTGTACTATTACTAAAAACAGGGCCTATAACACACTGCCCTATTCATAGTTGCTCATTCTGTGTTGCTATATGATGTATCTATTATGTGTTGGAACTAACTACAAGTAATATGTGCCGCTTCTGTCACGTGAAACTCAAACTGCCCCCACAGTGGAGCTGACTAGTGGGTCTTTCTCAACCTAACCCTTTTTGCCTGGCTGGAACGCTGCACATGCATCCCAACAAGACACATGTGGCAAGCGCTATTGCCCCATAAAAACGAACACAAAAACACAGAGGCTGAAAAGAACTAATTTTTATGGTCGAATTTGTGCAAGATTTTTGCACCTTTTTAAAAAAAATAGATGGGGCTTTAAGTAGGGGTATAAAAAAGGTGGGGGTGGTGGAGGGTCTCCCCCTGCATTAAAAAAAAGAAAAACAATTGGAAAAAATCGAAAACTTTTATTTGAAAATCGCCAAAGAAAAATTGCTGTTTTCGGCCTCAGGATTTTATGTATGCACCCAACAGGAAAAGGGAGGCATTCTCCTGTCCTTAATTGTTTATGTAAATGGTAGGGTCAGTTATTATTAGCTTTTGGACAGTGTACTCATCCTTTGGACATTCAAAGATGCCAGACACCTTGGTTATTCATAGACAGGGGAATCGCCATAACGATTAGGATAGTTGGGCTTTCACATTTGTATTTAATAAAGAATGCCCTCCAAGAGTCTGCGTCCTTTTTCTGACTCTCTACACTGCCCTCTGTTCTCTGCTGCCTCCTTCACAAATGATGTCCTCAGTCGGTGGAATGCTCCTGCAAGGTCTTGGTTGCTTGTGCTTTGGTCTTATCATTCGGGAGCAGTCATAGAATAGTCTTCTAGCCATCAGCCGCAGCAATGACCCATGATATTGTATGTGACGTCCTTTCACGTTTTTAAGGTCTCAACTCACCACATGCCTCTACCAAAAATTAGTCATCTAGTACCATCCACCTCCAAACACAGATTGACCTAACTTTCAAGCTGCATATGGACCAAATAAAGGCAAAGAAAAACAACATGCCTATGGTTTTATTGGGTACGACCGAGTTGCAACTAGACAAGCTCACAGGCCATACTAGGAGGAATTTCGTGAGTAACCAAGTTTCTAACTAATCCGCCCTACTCCTCCCACATACCTCATAACCACCATGCACTCCTTTGGGTAGCTAAACCACACATACATGCACCAAAACATAACTCACATTTGCACTCAGCAAACATCCCAGACACTGGATCTATCCTACAGACGGAACATACCAGTGCAAACAACCAGAGAAAAACACCAGCCAACCCACACACAAAATGCACTAAAACACACACTGACATAACTTTTTCATGCATGCATACAACAAACAACCACGACACTGGACCCCCCCCCCCACCCTTATGAATACAGCAAACCAGTGCACATGATTACACTACCACCGCATCCGCACATGACTCACACACCCAACATAAACACTATTACATAGCCAAGGCAGTGAGTCTTACTCTTATGGTTACAGCAAGCCAAGACAACACACACCTCCTGGCTCTGAACTTATACTATCATCCTATCCTTCACTAACACACTTTCTTTTCCTTGCACAGCCACGTGAGTGCCTGGAGAATGCCCCTGGGCTGTAGCAGTGCGCGTTATAAGTCAACATAACATAACATAGGGCCTCATTATGAGAACGGCGGTAGCCATGGAGCCGGGTTCCTGCAACGGGGACTTACCGGGTTACTCCGAGATAGGAGGACCCGGTAAATCCTCCATGCAGGAACCCTTCCCCATTCCCATTGAGCCCCAATAGGGGCTCAATGGGAATGGGGGGGGGGTAATAACGGGCAGATTACATCTGGCCCGTTTTTGCCTCCCTCTTCCCCTCGCGAGACCCGGAAAGCACGCCTGGTTTTACCAGTCATGCGATCCGGGTCCCGCGATGGGAAGCTTATAATCGGTGCTCCCGGAATGAAGGGGGCCGGTGCTGTACCGGCCCCCTTCAATCTGGGAGCGCCAGGGTCGTAATGAGGCCCATAATCTCTTGTCTGCGAGCCTTGACGGTGATTGTATTTAAAGTCATTCAACAGTACCCTTTAAATAAACAACCTTCTGCCCAATCCCTTTGGTATGCACTCCTGTGGTCATTTTGCCGAGAAGCTTTGCCCAATGTCGGCTTTCAGAAAGTGCCCCTAGCTTGTTTCTCACTGCAGAGCAGTCTCGTTTCTCAACGCCGAGATCCCTTCGCCTTGTGAGCTTTTCACAACCCTGGGAGTGACGGTATCAACGGGATTCCTGAAACTTGAGGAACAACCTGACCAACAGGTTCTTTATTTACGTTGCCACGGATCCCTGTCTGCTAGCATCAGATATGGAATGGACTTATTCCTCCTTGGTTGGCAAACACTTGAGGACGTGGGGCTGATGTGCACATGGAGAGTAAACAAGCTACCGCCCCGTTCTAACCAAATTCACTGTAGACCACGCCTTCACGAGGCCCTTACCATGTCATATTAGAAAGGTTATACATTGTAGCAACATTGTTGCGGTCTGACTGCACTTGGGCTGTCTGAAAGTAGGCATATTGTGTTCCCGCTCGTGGTTGTCAGGCCTTATTCTTCGAACGATAAGAAGAGTACACGGGCAAGAGAGGAACGGACCATAGATGGGGGTTATGGTCGAAGTGCACAATATCCCATACATCATTCCATGCCAAATTAGAACAGTGTCAAGGCCAACTAGAACTAGGGCCTCAAAACAAACGCTGGTCCACACATGCCATGCTTTAGGACACTGCCAAAAGATGGTGTGTACAGTGAAGAAATGCTGAACGTATGAAGGAATTCACTGTAGTCCAAAATATATGCCAATATGGCCATGTAAAGCATGATCGCATATTGTCTGCACCCAAATGTCTGCTGCCATTGCCACTTTAAAACACATAGTGGTGGGCATAATATAGGCCGTCGACTCCACTGTAAAACCGGTTCATAAAGCTGGTGTCTACAGCGTATAACAGCATCTCCCTCCTGGATACTTTCTTAGGCTGCCTATTTGCCAATATTGCGACTGTAAAACTCTTTTGTAAGGTGTCCCCTATATATACCAGTAGGCCAATGTACAACAAATTCATGGCGTAAGTACATTCTTGCTGGCCAGACAAACACACACAGATGCACACACACATGAAACAAGACTCACCGCATATGCTACACACTCATTTAAATTTTCATGGACACGCAAATATTTCATTCACAACATGAATGCACAAAAAACACTTTCTTTTTTTGTCACCGTACCTTTCATTTTCTTTGAGATGATGGCAGTGGGTCACCTTTCTTCCTCGATCCGAACTCTATGATTATACCAGTTTGCAGAGAGGGGGCAGATTCTGTACAAAATGGGGCTAAGCCCCCAGGGGAGAAAGTGCTGGGAGAGATATGCGTGTTAGGTGTTTCAGGCCAGCCTGTGATGTAAACAAACTGACTTGGTCTCCCTTCACTCAAATTTTAAATTGACACAACATTGATAAGATCCTGAGGGAAGTCAAGAAAGGAAGTTAAAACTGAAAAAGGGACTGTAACAGAGGTGGCCATCTTGGAATTGTGTGATAATCCATGTTTCCTTAAGGATTGCAACAAAAAATATACAGAGCAGCTATGGGGTAAAACCAGTGGTGTACTCCAAACCTAGGATGGAAGTGGATTACTCAGGGACGTTGTTGGGAATGACAACAGTAGGGGTGCATGAGGATGCCTGTCCCAGAGTCAAAGAAGCAAGTGGGCTCACTGCATGGGCCCAAGCAGTAAAAAAAAGGTAGCCTGTTTGCGGTAGCCTCGGGCGCCTCCAGCTCGTCTCTAATGTTATGTTGTCAATCATGGGAGGCCAAGGATGACACGGAAGTGTGCTGTTGTGTGGTGCCTTTTATCATAGGTAGACAGGTAGGCAGAGTGAGAGCAGAGTAGCGGGCATCTTTCCCCAGCATAGATGGTTATCAACTGCAATCCCTGAAATGCAGGCATGGAACACTGACACGAAGACTCCACACGGAGCTGTCACTCACCCAGACCAACAGAAAGGAGGAGATCTTTAAGATCTTACAGAACAAAGAAGCAAAAAGCGAGCAAATGACTATGACAACAGACATAGAATGAGAGATTAAGAGATGGAAATAAGAGAAAGATAAAGCTGACGAGGTAAAGCTTGTACAGAACGAATGAATGGGATGACAGATATTACTCAACTCAGATGGGATGAGTATCGAGGAAGTCGGGCAAAGGGAGGATCAAGACGAACAGGATAGAAAGGACAGGGAACGAGAAAAGAGTTTGAAAGAGGATGAGCACAAGAGAAAAAGCAGACAGAGGCGAGAACAGCTGTATCGGGAAGAACAGCAAAAGAAGGAAGAAAGATCGGAGGAACAAAGAAAGTATGACAACAGGCAGAGAATAATTTAAGAACGAGATAGACAAGAAAGGAAGAGAGAAGAGTAGGAAGCACAGAAATTAAGGGATAAAAGAATCCAGAGACCAAGGGAAGAGGAAGAGCGAAGAGCTAATGAAAGAAGAGAGTAGAAAAGACAAGAAGAGTAAAGAGTTAGATGGGACGCAAAAAAGAGAAGCGAATTAGACGAAGAAATGGAACGAAAAAGGAGACAGCGGCAACGATATTGATCCCATTCAGAAGGAGTTAATGGAACCAAGTCCAGTAATATCGTGGGGCAATATAGAGGATTTTTTTCCGTTAAAGGATGCAATGCCAGGGCCATCTAGAGTAGCCCTAGAAGAGAATTTTGACATAGGAAGCATTGGGATAGGATCGATAAGGCCTATCAAGACTTAAGAGAAGGTAGTAAATTGGGAAGCTGAGGGAAGGAAGATCGATCCTTGATCTTCCAATCAGGAAGTGAAGAAAAAGACCATTTAATCTTGAACATAGAGCCTTGTCTTTAGACAGGCTGACTTTAGATAAGGGTGAAGGGGGTGAGAGCCATACCAGTTGGGGCTAGACACGTCAGACGAGGAGCGATAAACCTTCCATGGGGAGGAGGGAGAAAGTGTATACAGTCCGAGGGATGTCTGCAGACAGACAAGGAAGTAAGATGGTCTAATCTAGAGAAATCTAAGGATAGGACGCCAGATCCTGTAGTATATCCTGGCGTCCCAGAGGACTATCGCATAGTGAGAAGGGAGAGTCACCGCCATATGTAAGCAGGCTCAGATCATTACCAGGTAGAAGGTGATCAGGAAACATTGTCCCCACTATGGATAGGCAGACAATGGGAGCTGACTGCGGATTGGGGTTCACGCAATTCCCTTTATTGGAGAAAGGAAGGGCCAGACCACAGTATATTCCTTGGCTACAGATGGATAAGGATAACATAAGATGTAAACTTAATAGTTTAACTGCGGGTGCAGGGAAATGGATCTATGAGTTTGAGAAAATGACAGGGGAAATACTTTGGCAATAGGGGACATCAAGGGTCTCCTAGCAGCCATTCTTGGGGAATGAGCTGATGACATTTAGACAAGAGCAGGTTATTCGAGTGTCAAGGCACAGAACACAGCGCATGATGGAGCGCCATTTAATAATTGTAGAGCAGATGTCTGGAGAGCTCTTAGGGTGCAGTATCCTTATCCCTAAGGGGGTGCTCTTTGTCCCCCTTCGAAGCAGTATGGCGACAAAACAGCACTGGAAAGCCAGTGATGCCAGTAGCATTATTAAAGGTAGCGCTTGAACAGCTGCACTACCCTGCGCATATAACTAGGGAAAGCCCTGCAGCAGCTATTGCGGAGGACTGGTTCGTACCAAACCTGTTAGAACACGTTGCATTTTATGTAGTAAAGTGCATCATATGTCAAAGTTTACCACTGGGAATACACTGCGAATTAATAGCGGAGTGATTCCTCGATCAAATGGTCCTTTTCAGCATTCACATATTGACTATGTGGACATGCTGCAAGTATGTAGTGGATACAGGTATAAGATAGTAGTGGTGTGTCCCTTTTCCAGGTAGATCGACGCAGGTCCTTGTACACACCCTGATGCCACTTGTGTAGCAAAGTTTTTAGTATGAGAAGTCTTTCCAAGATGGGGAGTGTGTGAGGTGCTAAGATCCGATAATGGGCCCCATTTTGTTAATGAAGTATTTGAACAGATTAGTCTATTATTGAATATTAAGCACAAGTTTTCTTCTACTTACACCCGCAACGGAACAGAATATATGAGAGGCTCAACGGTCTTCTTAAAGAGAGAATCGCTAAGCTCAAATTGACACTGAAGAAGGGATGGCTATATTGCCTACCCCTAGCCTTATATGAATTAAGGAATCAGCCTGGGTTTGACCACCACCTCACACCCCTCGACTTAGTGACAGGGAGGCAAATGAGAATGCCTCTGGCTCCTCCATCAAGGAGCAGAAGTGATGCCCAGAGACTGCACAAATGTTAGGAAATGTGTTGCATGCTTATTTGACATGTATGTATCTCTGTCATTTTAAATCAACTCAAATGCCAGGGGGGGGGTCATTCTCAGAAAAGAGTTGAAGACCATTCAGCAACCATAATTTCAGAATTAATATCTGTACCTAGACTTTTTTCTGGAGATGCAGTGCTAATTTGTAATTTCACCAGAAGTGGCATAAGCCACGCTTTGTTGGACCATGCATTATAGAAGACGTTACTCCCTCGGCAGTAAAGGTCCAAGGAAGAAGAGCTTGGATACACCTTAACGACGTGAAACAGTATGCTGGCGAGGCCGATGCACCCCTAACAGTCGGTTCAGACGCAAGACAAGGAGAAGAAGTTCAGCATGTGCAGAGCCGATCGATGACGAGGAAGAAGGAAGCTAAAGTTGCTAATTAAAGAAATGCAAGTGTGCATTTGTATTGTATTTGCATTGTAGATATGAGACTACCAAATGGTGGGGCATGAACGCCACATAACACCAACCATTGACAAACTTGTCGTAAATCAAACAGGAGCCACAGTGTTCAGGAAACTGCACCTACGTTCTGGGTATCACTGGATATGCCAAGTCCGTGAATTAAGATACATAACAACGTTTTTGTCCCATCTTAGCCTCCGGAGGTACCGCAAATTGAACTTCAGTATATACTCGGCGGCCGAGGTATTCCAGAATGAAATCCGGAGAGTGCTACGTGATTTGGCAGGCACGACCAATTTCAGGGATGACATCTTAGTCTACAGAAGGACGCCACAAGAAAACACCGCTCAGCTAGGAGCCATATTACAACGACTGGAAGAATCACATCTAACACTGCATGCCGAGAAGTGCGAGTTTGGAAAAAGCAAGCTCGCCTGCTTTGAATAAATATTCAATGCCGAAAGAGTGTCGCCCGACCCTGACAAAGTCGCAGATATTAAAGGAGCTCGAGCCCCTACATCAGCCTCAGAAGCTTCATGGGTATGGCCACGTACTGTGCTTGGTTCCTTCCAGATCTGGCCACGATCGCGGCCCCGCTATGAGAACTAACCCGGAAAGAAGTGCTGCTGTGGGAGTGGGGCAAAGAGCAAGAAAAGGCTTTTCAGCAGATCAAAGACTCACTAACAGGAAAAGAAAAGATGGCTTTTTTCAACACAGCACGGAACACCAAACTGTTGTTGGACGCCAACCCAGCAGGTTTGGGGGCTGTTCTAACTAAACAGACCCAGAAGGCACCATATTCCCCATCGCGTTCACCAACAGGGCGCTCACCAAAACTAAACGCATATTGCAAAGGAAGCTTTGGCCATACTATGGGGGTGCCTGCATTTTCAGGTGTACCTCCTTGGTCAGCCAGCCAAAATATTCACTGACCACAAACCTTTGATCCAGATATTCAAAGGATTAGCACTGCACACACCAGCCCACCTGGAAAAGTGGATACTACAACTGCAGCCATTTGTCATAGTAGTCATATACCGGGCGGTAGTAGATAACCCTGCAGACTACTTGTCCTGGCACCCACAACCAAAAACACAGCAAAAACGTGAACATGCGCAAGCGACTGAAGAACATGTGTACCATGTAGTATGTGTGCCTGCCCAAAAGCACGACCCCACCAGAAATAGTGCAAGAAATGGAGAAAGGCTTGTGCCTGCAGCGAATGAAATCAGCAATACAGCCAGGGGACTGGAAGAACTTCCTGTCAGCCATACCTCACCGCACTCCAGCAGTGCAGGAAACGCAAGGCCTTTTCGGGATTCAAAATGAATTGACCATCTCTGCTGAAGGCATTGTTCTGAAAGGACACTGCATTGTACTACCTGAAGTGCTAGAAGAACGAGCACTTAGGCTGACACATGAAGGACATCAGGGGTAATGAAAACCGAGATGTACCTAAAATCCCGAATCTGGATGCCCAACATCTAACGAAGAGTCCTAGCTCTCATTGAAGCCTGTGTAGCTTGTCAATCTTCCCAACAGCAGATAGCCCCAGAACCCATCGCCAGCACCCCCAGGAGCCAGAAAAGATGGGAGTCAATCAGTGTAGACTTTTGCACGGTGGCAAATGAGTTCTATCTACTAGTAGCTGTAGATGAATTCAGCTGTTACCCAGCGGTAGAGCCTGTGAAGTCCACAGATGCATCCTCTGTGATAACAGCCATGGAGAAAATGTTTGCAGTTCACGGCCTGCTAGGGAAGATAAAGAGTGCCAATTGCCCCCATTTACCAGTAGGGAACTGTGCAACTTTCTAGAGAGCCTCAACATACGTCACCAGAGAATCACTGCATGCTGGCACAAGCTAATGGAAATTCAAAGAGGTTTATGGGATCATTGATCAAGGTAATACAAATTGCAAAGGACCAGAGTCAGCTGTGGTTACCAGCGGAGTATCGCTTCCTACGGTCCTACCGGCAGACCCATCACATGGCCACTCGAATAAGTACCACAGCACTGATGTTTGGAGGGCCCATTCAGGCAGAACTACCACTCCACACAAATTGGGTGTTGCCAGCGATGGACATGGAACAAGTAGCGAGCACCAGGAGACCGCACAATGAGAAGCAGATTCGTGCCAATCGGGCACAGCACCGAGAGCTCCAAACAGGAGTCACTGTGGTAGTAAGATTATCAAAATACAAGTGAACGGGTCAGTACAAATAGCATACCCCTTATCGCTAATTTTCAATTCACAGCGATTGAAGTACCGCACCTGAATTGTTGTAATACTTCTTTTTAAGATTAGCAGCATATACTTGCTTAATGATTTTGGTATAGTCCTGAACACCATTAGTAACATATAAAGCAACATAGATTTGCACAATAAACAGAAGCAAGTTAAATTCCTTGCACATACATATATACAGTTAACATAGTACAGATTTAACTGTCGATATATAGAGAAATGACAGGGGTCATGTCACATGGACAAATGCAAAGGGTACATATAATTAATGACAATAAGATACAGTGGAAACATTTGTAACACTGATTTGAAAGAAAGCGTCTACACCAAAGTGTTCCGGCCTTATGCGGGGGCTATATGAGCCATTTTCTTCTTGGGGCCTTCGTCAGGACAAGGAAGACTGTCGTCTTGGTGTTCAGAAAGTGCTGTGAAAAATGAATGAGGTACAGTAAGGGAGGTGCTGAGGGCATGAATGGTAAAACGTGATTGTATCACCCTATGCGCCCTGGGAGACAGGTGAACACGGTTTACCTGTGGGAGGTTAATGGAGCCACCGGCGCAAACAAAGAGTCCAGAGACCTGCAGTGTCTCATTGCTCGTGGCCAAAATGGACGCCCATTGAGAAAGGAGGAATAGAAAGGGAGAGCTTATTGTATCCCATCTCTATTAAAAGAAGCATCGTTTGTCGTGCAGCAAGGGAAAGGAAAGCGCTTGCCTAATCATAGGTAGCCACAAGATCACAGCCGCATCATGTTGTGCAGTTGGACTGGCTCCAGGATGTCCCCTGGAAGAAGGGGCACAAAGTGAATAAATGCACACTATCGCTAGCGTTCAACGTGCTATGTCCGGTGAAAAAAAGAGAAGAAAATACCTCTGAGGCGCTAATGGCTGTGCCAGGGGTAGGAGCGTTGAAGTGCTCACAAGGAATCCTGTAATCAATCAGGATGCGCAGGGCGATGTATCACAGCTCGCGGGTGTGGTGATCTGGCGATGCAGACGCTGTTGCTATGGGCAACGAGTTATAAATAGTGGCGGCCATCTTGGAATGGTATTTCCAGTGCTCAGACTAGCATGTGGTCTATCTGTGCGCTGTGTGCAATGCAGCAATCGTGAATTAGTTACTCTTACTCCTGACTACAAATGTGTAATTATGATGTAGAAAAAAGCATGTGTGTACAGCTGTTGCAATGGTAACCGGGTCGCTAAAGGGGGGCCTATGTGATCCACAAGGATCATATAATTACTCTTGAAAGCGCAGCTAGATGGAAATAATGCATGTTTGATGCCTGTATAAAGGGGAGGAACATCTCATTGGACACTGGATCCAGAGTGTTGTAGCCCCGGAAAATCCACACATCAAAGCAGGTGGCGTTAGCAAGAAATCGGTCTATGCCCAAGAAAATGTTCACGTCTATGAATCACACCCATGGACCATTGTGTAGGCTGACCATAGCATGTTAACGGCAGCCCAGCAGACGCGAGACTGCCACCCGAAACATATCCCATTTCCGCAAGGTACCACTGACGATGTCGAAGGAGAGAGTGGCTGAAACTCCAAGGAGTGATGAGCTACAAACTTGTCGAGAGGACGTCTCGGCGGAGAAGTAGTCAGCATGGACAATACTCTGACACACAAAACCTCTGGCCCTAGTGCCCCACGAGCTGAGGAGGCTTGTGGCACTGCCCCTTTTACAGGGACGCGCACATGGCGGCGTGACATTGCACGCCGCCGCGTGCAGCATAAATAAAGGGGGCATTCCCGGACGTGGGCAGAGCGACCGGGAAGCCCGAACAGCAAGCACATGTGTGTGTGTGGTCCTTGCCAGGTTGGGGGCTTACGGCATCGCATGGGGGGTCTGGACAAACCCCCAACAGTGGCGACGGGTGGATGATGATGCCTGGGCCCGGCAGTGACGAAGTTGATCATTTTTCCCTGAAACGGAATCAACGGACATTTTGTTTCGTGCCGTGGCCGTGCATCGCACACGCGGCTGGCGGCCATTTTGTCAATGAGGCCGTGGAACTTCACTGTGCTCCGGTTTGGGCGGTGAGTGGCATCCAGGCCTAATTTTTGGACACACTGCTAGCAGACAGTTATACCTGCATTCTGATGCCCGATTTCTGATTTTTCTTCAAGATTTGGGTCTCCTACGTCGAGTGTAAGCAAGGAGAGGGGCTATAATGGCTGGGCCTGCATAGCCCAGCTCTCTTTCTTTGGCTCAATTTTTGGGAATCCTACACCCACTGGGTGCTACTGCAGCTGGGGTCAACGTGCTTCTTCATCCCCTTCATCATCAGGCTGCTGAGGCTTCTTTCTTCATCCTCTTCATCATCAGTGAGGATTGCTGCAGTGGTGGACCCTGCATTTTAGTTTCTTCTTCTGGTTCTTCGTCAGGTCCAGTTTGCTATGTGGGCGCATGAGGCGGCCTGGAGTCGGAGGCATTACACCATCATCATACTCCCCCAGGTTGGACTTTTCATTTTCCTGGGTGGGGCATCAGAACTGTGCTGTGGTGGTGGGCGATTGAGTTGCGGCCCCCAAGGTCCAAGGTGGGGGTGCCTGTGCGCTCAGGCCCATGAGTGATTCTGAAGACGGTGGGCTCCCAGCAGCCCAACAGCTCCCCCAAGACGGTGGACAAGCAGTGGCTCAACAACAAGTCCCTCTAGCTCCAGCAAGGGGTCAGGTCCCCGTGCCTTGGGTGCAGCCACAGATAGCAGCTCCACAGCAACTCCCTTAAGTTCAAGCAGGTGGGCAAGCTCCTTTGCCTCAGGCGCTGCCAGCGGTGCAGCAGATTGCTCAGCAAGGGCTTCCCATCATGGCCCAGGTACGTGCCCAGGCGGCCCTACAGCCCATCCGTGAGTTCGACGTATCGTGCCCGCCATCCAGCATTGGGCCCAGATGGAAGAGGGGGGTCAACTGCCTCGACATGTATTTTAGAGCTGCACAAGTGACAGAGGATGACAGCAGGCTAGCAACGATGCTGTATTCGGCGGGGACTTCGGTCCAAGAGATTTTTGAGGCGCATCCACCGGGAGATGGCTCCTATGACACAGCTAAGACTGCCCTCCAGGCTCATTTTCTGTCTCTCGCCAACTCGGACTATGAAAGGTTTGTGATGCTGTCGACGAAACAAAAGGAAGATGAGACGCTGGATACCTTTTATGGACACCTGCGTCGCCTCTCGCTGGCATGTGCATGGGAAGACGCAGAGGATATGATACGAACTATGCTGATCCAGGCGTGCTCCTCGGGCAAACTCAGAAGACAGGTCCTGAGGGAGCCGGGATTCATTCTCCCCCACATCCTTGAGCTGGGCCGGTGCCATGAGGTGGCGGAGGCTCGGGCAGCCAGGATGGAGGCGGGGTCCCGCTCAGTCAAGTCTGAGGAGGTGTGTGCCATGTGGCGAGGTGGCAGAGGAGTCAGAAGTCCAGGGGCAGGCCCCCGTGATAGAGCAGGAAGAGCGGGTGAATCGTGCCAGAAGTGTGGGTATGATCTTCCTCACCCAACTGAGTGTCCGGGGCGGGGGAGGACATGTGGTAGGTGCGGATTGCCTGACCATTTCTCGAGGGTGTGCAAGGTAGCCCTGCCCATAATGGTGCCGAGAGGCCGGGCCCGGTCCGGGTTCAAGCACCACAGCCACCCGCTAAATGTAGCTCAGGTGGACCAGGGTGAGGAGGATGCCCAGGTGGAGGAGGCAGAGGAGGAAGAGGAAGAGAACGTTTTCTTTGTCTCCAGC
Source organism: Ambystoma mexicanum (assembly GCF_040938575.1). Taxonomy (NCBI): domain Eukaryota; kingdom Metazoa; phylum Chordata; class Amphibia; order Caudata; family Ambystomatidae; genus Ambystoma; species Ambystoma mexicanum. The sequence continues at coordinate 72,903,110 of NC_090938.1, forward strand.
GTGGGAATCCTGAGAGGAAAGAACCAGAGACAACCGAGGTGTGTGGTGGAGGTCAAAAACTCGCCAGTCCCGGTCCTGGTAGATACGGGGGCATCGGTCAATGTGATGGCCCTGGGACATTATGATGCCATGGACTCGCCCCCCAAGCTACTAACACTGAAGGCCCGCATATTTGCGTTTGGGGGACTGGAACCGATCCCATTGGATGGGGCCTTTGTGGCGAAGGTGGAGCATGAGGGCTTGCAGATCAAAGCCCGATTCTATGTGACGCCAGTAAGCAACAACACTCTGCCGAGCTGTGCCGCCGCTGAGGCTCTTGGAATTGTTAGCTTTGCGTACTAGGTATACCTCGAGGACATCAACGACCTGCTCGAGAAGTATGCCGCTCTTTTCAACGGGATTGGGCGGATGACTGGCGACCCCGTGAGGTTGCATATTGATGAATCTGTGCAGCCCATCACCCTGAAAGACCGCAGGGTGCCGTTCCATCTCCGAGAACATGTGGACAAGGAACTGGACAACCTGGTGGACCTCCACATCATTGAGAAAGTAGAGGGCCCGACCCCCTGGGTGTCCCCGATTGTCATGGCTAGAAAGCCCAAGCAACCTGACTCTGTCCGCATTTGTGTAGATATGGGGCTGCCGAACAAGGCCATCAAGAGGGAGAGGCATCTTACCCCTACTATCGATGACATTATTGCGGAAGTGCAGGGGGCTCACTTCTTTTCCAAGCTGGACCTCCGGGCGGGCTACCATCAGGTGGTCCTCCATCCTGAATCGAGGTACATCACCACATTCACCACCCACCGGGGACTATACCGCTACAAAAGACTGAGCTTCGGAGTGTCCTCGGCAGCAGACGTCTTTCAGAATATAATCAGAGGCGCCCTCGCAGATCTGGAGGGCGTACTAAACATCAGTGATGATATCTTGGTGTTTGCAAAGACTGAGGTGGATCATCTGAGGAAGCTGGCGAGGACGTTTGAGAGACTGCAGTCACTGGGACTCACCCTTCACAGGGATAAGTGCGAATTCCTGCGCCCCTCCATTGAGGTCTTCGTATTCGTATTCAAAGAGGGAGGGGTATCGCCGGACCCCAAGAAGGTTCAGGACATTAAGGAGGCGCAGCCGCCCGAGCCAGTGTCCGATGTCAGGAGCTTCCTCGGCATGGTCATTTACTGTGGGCGGTTCATTCAAAACCTTGCCTCCAGATCTGTGTCTCTCAGGGCACTAACAAAGAAGGAATCCATCTGGCACTGGGGCCCACTTGAACAGGCGGTGTTCGAGGGCACAAAGAGTGCGCTGGCGGCTGAGGACACGATGGCTTTTTTCGATCCTGCATTGCCATCGGAGATCATCGTGGATGCCACTCCGTTTGGCCTGGGCGCCGTACTGACTCAGATAGATCGTGGCAGGGGTGTCCGGCCAGTGGCATAAGTGCGAATTCCTGCGCCCCTCCATTGAGGTCTTCATATTCGTATTCAAAGAGGGAGGGGTATCGCCGGACCCCAAGAAAGTTCAGGACATTAAGGAGGCGCAGCCGCCCGAGACAGTGTCCGATGTCAGGAGCTTCCTCGGCATGGTCACTTACTGTGGGCGGTTCATTCAAAACCTTGCCTCCAGATCTGAGTCTCTCAGGGCACTAACAAAGAAGGAATCCACCTGGCACTGGGGTGCCACTTGAACAGGCGGCGTTCGAGGGCACAAAGGGTGCGCTGGCGGCTGAGGACACGATGGCGTTTTTCGATCCTGCATTGCCATCGGAGATCATCGTGGATGCCACTCCGTTTGGCCTGGGCGCCGTACTGACTCAGATAGATCGTGACAGGGGTGTCCGGCCAGTGGCATACGCCAGCAAGGCGCTGTCCGAGACTGAGCATTGGTATTCACAGATTGAGGGCGAGGCAATGGCGGCTCTCTGGGGCTGCAGGCACTTCCAGCTCTATGTCCTGGGGTGGCCGGTGACGGTCGTGACTGAACATAAACCCCTGCTTCCTATGTTGGCAGGGTCATCATCGAAACCACTGGCGAGGATCGAGAGGTGGTTGCTCGCCCTACTGGAGTATGGAGTCACCTTGGTGTACAGACCTGGGGCCAACAACGCAACAGACTATCTCTCCCGGCACCCGGGAGTGCGTTGGGGAGTGGAATGAATATGACACCTGTTCGGAGGAGGCTGACGATCATATCCAAATGGTGGTGGAGGCGGCCACTCCCAACGCCATGCCCCTGGCAGAGCTGGAAGCGGCAGCTGCCGAAGATGAATGCTTTTGAATCCTAAAGCAGTCCGTGCAACATGGGTCGTGGAAGTCAGTGCTAGAATCTTTGGCAGGGCGGACCCAGGAAGCCAAGACCAGACTGGAGCAGCTGTGGAAGGTCAGGTAGGAACTGTCATTCTCGGCGTCAGGCCTTCTGCTCCGAGGTGACAGGATAGTAGTCCCCCAGTCGAAGGTGAAGGACGTGATCAGTCTAGCTCACCATGGACACCAGGGCACTGCGAAGACCAAGGCCAGGCTGCGGCTGAAGGTTTGGGTCCCGGAACTCGAGCGGAAGGTCGACGACTTTGCAGTGGCCCGTGTGTGGTGTCAAGCGGCATCCCCATTACAGAGGGAGCTTGCCATTGAGGCGATACCCCGGGGCACGCGACCTTGGGAGGTGGTCCATGCGGACTTTGGATCAACGACCATGGGCACCCACTTCCTGGTAATGGTCGACGAGTACTCGAGATATCCAGAAGTGGAGTTTGTGGAGTCTGTGGCGTTCGAACATGTGGTGGTCGGCGTGGAGAAAATGTTTGCGGCCCGCGGGTTCCCCCACACGTCTGCTCCGATAACGGGGCGCCATTCCAGAGTGAAACGTTCTCGGAGCTGATGGAGAGCTGCGGAGTGCAACACCAGAAGATAACCCCGTTGTGGCCCAGGGCGAATGGAGAGGTGGAAAAGCTAATGCGGACACTCAACAAGACCTTCAGGATCGCCCAAGGACAGGGACAGTCCCTCCAGAGAGCTCTTTATCAGTTTCTGCGGGTGTACCGCACCACCCCACATGCTTCCACGGGCGTGGCTCCGGCAGAGGCGTTGTTCAGGCGCTGCCTGCGGGGTCTGCTTCCCCAGGTTGGGGAGAAGGAGCCGGGGGTGACTGACAACCAAGAGGTCGAGGCGGACCGGCGGGTTAGGATTGAGCAAGGGAACTTGCGAAGGGGGCTTCGTCCGCAGAGGCTGGAGCCCGGGGACAAAGTGCTCATCCGCAATCGTCACCCCCACGGGAAACTCTCCCTCCCCTATGAGCCAGAGCCGTTGGACGTTGTGGCCATCAAGGGGTCCATGGTAGCTGCCTCTGACGGAAGGTCTGCCATCACCGTTTCTTTAAGAAGCTGGGGGATTCCAGAACTGAACCACCTCTGGAACCTGACTTGGTGGAGATACCGGACGATGGAGGAGGCCCTCCCAGCACTCCAGAATCCCCTGTCCAGGGGGCGTCGTCGGAAAGACTACCCGTGCCGCAGGTAAGCGGGAGGTACCCCCAGAGGGCTGGGCGAGGGAAACCCGTTTACCTCAGCGATTACGTGCTGGGAAAATTGTCAGATCAACCCGAGTAAGGGAACCCGGGTGGTTCATAATAAAGGGGCCAGTGGGGAAACTGTATTGATCGGTTGTGTTAATAATTTTGTGTGGTTTGCAGTGTGTTTTATTCTAGTATTTTGTTTGTCCTCCCGAAAAAGGAGGAGTGTGGCGCTGCCACTTTTGCAGGGAAGCGCACGCGGCGGCGTGACGTTGCACGCTGCCGCGTGCAGCATAAATAAAGGGGGCGTTCCCAGACACGGGCAGAGTGACCGGGTAGCCCGAACAGCAAGGACGTGTGTGTGTGTGTTGTCCTTGCCAGGTGGGGGGCTTACAGGCATTGCATGGGGGGTCTGGACAAACCCCCAACAAGGCTGATCCCCCAGAAAGAGGGCAAGGATCTCGCTATGCGCTGAGAGAACGGCCTGAGCCATTATCGCTCCTGCGAGGGTATGTACTTAATGGGGTGTACCGCCTGGGAGGGGGTGCCACCGTGAAGGTCATGTCTGGGACCCCTTATCATGCGTCACAGAACTGTAAAGTGACTATACTACCGAACTGCAGAGTTGTTCCACGTTTGTTGAATAAATGCAAGTTTAGGAGGAATGTGGTGTTGTGACCCTCCACACAGCACGTGATAGAAGGGGGAGCCTCCCCCACATGGTGGGAGGAAGGGGAGGAGATAGAAATAATAAAATATGCACGCGTACCAGAAAAGGGACAGTGCGAGTAAGCTACTCTACCAGAGTGTCTGCGTGGTTTATATGTGGCCAACCATTACGGCCGTTGATCCCTGCTCGTGTCGGAGTACACAGGTGAGGGATATCACACCACAGTTCTATTCAGCAGGCCTCAAGCATAACAAGGCACAACACACACCTTCTCAATATGAAGGCCTCAGAGCTCCCTGAAAAAAGAAATTGAATTTCTGATTATATACTCACACTGTCCCACAAATGTCATATCACTTCCAGTTATGTAACTTACTATTACATCACTTCCGGTTATGTCACTTACTATTACATCACTTCCGGTCATGTCACTTACTATGACATCACTACATGGACAAATTAGACGAGGACGGTCTGCACTTCCTTTTCGCTTGGGCCACACAAATCCTAACCCAACCTTAGGGGAAAAGGGTGTGTGATGTGTTGGTGCAATGACGCAGGGGTTTGGTACTGTTCTGGAATATTGTTTTTTATTGAACTCATATAGTGCTTTCGCAAAAGCGCTGCACAATAACGCCACTGAACAAATCAAATTATACAATAATGAAACATTTGAAAAACGAAAAGCAAGAATAAAATGCGCTTTAATACGAGAGCGGTGTAGGGCAGAGAGATCCTGCTATGGAAGGGAATTGTTTGGGAGCAGGACAGTTGGTGGCTAAGCAGTCAGAGGCTGTGTTGCGGGCTGTTACCAGGCTCGGGCTGGCTAATAGGGCAACAAGCCCATGGCCGAAGCAAAAACGCAAAATGCTTGTGTGGGGCAGTTTTTTGGGTCAAAGTGGGCCACTTTTTTTTGCCAATGTGAGCCAGTTTGATGAGTTATTTCACTATGCGGCTAATAGTTTTGACCAGTGTTCAAATATTCTTTAAAAAGTACAATTTGCATCACATTGTATCAAAGGCCTTCCTCTTGGTTACTACCCAAACAGCGTCACAAAAGGAATGAATTCCCATTTGAAACGTAGAATGGTTGCCACTTAGGCTGCATGCATGGTTCCACTCTTGATGTGATGTATCCTTCTTTGCTACTGTATGACTTACCAAACCTGTAACCATTTACTTATGTATCCTACTAAGCTTGCACTGCTAGCGGCATGCTCACTGTAACCATAAGCAAAGTAATCTTCCTGTAACTAAGACACTTTCCTGCAACAGCGCCTCGATGCCTATGGGCTGCTAGTGCGCTTTACAAATCCAAATAAATAAAATAAACTGGGGGCTACTTTTTTTATTGGTGCCCGAGACAATAGGATGCTCCAGTCTAACGCTGGCTGCTGCAGGGAGCAAGTGTATTCTAAATAAATGTCACTGCTACTCACCCAAGAGGAGACCCCACCCCGGTACTTCAAGCGGAAACAGAAAAAAGAAGAAAAGAGACCTCATGGAGAATGTTAGTTGGTCTGCTGTTTCAGAGCAAGGGACGAGAAACTGGGAGAATGGGAGTCCAGGGCCATGGACACATTTAAATATTAGAGAGAGAAAGTGAACAGGGCGACGATGCTAGAAGGAAAAGAAAACGCTTGGAAATAAGAGCTTGCAATATTGAGGCTTGAGAAAAGAGAGGCAGCAAAGTGTCCTAATACCAGAGTTGGATGACAATGTGCTCTATGTCCAATACATTATCAGTGAGTTAACTGTAAGACAGAGGAAGAGCTGACATTTAGGGTCGAAACACGTGTTGGCATCAATCAATTAAAGAGAATTGTGGTGACAAAAAACTTTGGAAGACTGTTTCTGTTTTACAGACTCACTGTTAATTTATAGGTCCTGGCGTCATCCGTTACATTTTGATTACTGCTCTGCTCTTCTTCCCAGGCCTCATGTGTACCACCTGCCCCCTTCTGGGGGTCAATCTACAACTCTGCTAATAATTTTACTTACACTATGCGAGTACATATAGCCCTCCGAGCAGGGCTATATGTAAGCACTGCAGCGAGTAGATGAAATAGAAAGGGGCCTAGAGCCGGAAAGAACGCGAACGGTCTGAGCGGGAGCCATCCTACCCAAGGGGTAACCAAGGTCTAATTTTTCTTAAACAATCTGGATTGATTGGTTTACTAAAAAGGAACAAGCTTAGGCAGCCGTACAAGGGGAAATAAGAGGCCAACACAAGATGTTGGGCTGCAAATAACTACGAGCCAGCTATGTGCCGGCAAATAGCGGGGGAATGGTTTTTGCAGCATTAACGCACCCCGTTAAGGATAAAACCAGGTAATGACAAAACCCTCACAGGGGCCAGTACCAGGCACGGTCAAGGGGTGAGCCCCAATTATTGGGAACAGACAATTCAACTATGGGAAAAGACAAACAACAACTTTTGGGGGAACCTGGACAGCCGGTAACCCATCCAGGTCATGGCGGCACGGGCCAGAGGGGGTAACCTCGGGACCCGATGCACAAAAGTACACCATAATATGGTTACTGTAATTATGATTATGTTATGACCATAACTGTGCAATAAAATCCCACAGCCTTTTATTGCCAACACTCACCCAATGCTCTTGTGTACTACCTGGGGGGAGGGGGGGGCCGCAATGGGCTTTTTTTGTCACCCAGGTTATGTTACCACTCTGCCTGCATTTGGGTCCACTGGTTTGGGACGCTGCAGGCACCTGGCGAGGCCTGGTAACCTGTGCCCCATGGCAGCCAGGCAGGGGAGAGGGGCGAGCAACAGCCCAACAAATAGGCCAGTGCTTCCCCCTCTCCCCACCACAACTACAAGCCGACGCGCAGTTGCCGACCCGGGAAGCAAAGAAGAAAGGGCGAGGTTTTAATCAACCTTGCCTTTCCTACCGCAGAGATGCGAAGCACCAGGGCCCGGAAAAACAGGAAGTAGGCAAGGAGCAATTGTTTAGGCACCATAAGGTGCAATCGTTGTTGGCATCAGCCGGCCGGGGGGACTGGCACCACCAGGGGCGTTGCTAGGGGGGGCTGAGGGGGCTATAGCCCCTGATCTTTTGGTTGTAGCCCCGGATAGAATCTCAGGAGCTACAGCCAAAAGACTAGCTAGCCCCCAGTCCCAACAGTTCCGACATCAACGTAGCCCCGGGTCTTTTCCAGACCTAGCAACTCCCCTGGGCACCACAGACCCCACACAGACACAGCAAGGACCCAGGGGAGAGCCCCTGGGTCCTATATAAGGAGCTGCTTTTGCAGCAGAAAACAGAATCAGTTTGGGTCCCTGCACGTTGACCCAAGTGAACAAATTTGTGGTCCCTGCACAGGGAACCAAAACAAAGAGTACTTTGTGTACACAGAGTCTCTCTTCATTTTCCCAGAACCCTCTGACCCTAGAAAAAGGGTGAGAAGAAAGAGAAAGAAGACAGGTCACTGTACAGTGACCACCCTGTCGTGGGACAAAGAATGGCGGCACGGGCCAGAGGGGGTAACCTCGGCAGCTGATGCCCAAAGTACAGCATATTATGGTTACTGTAATTATGATTATGTTTTGTTAAGACCAAAACTGGGAAATAAAATCTCACAGCCTTTTATTGCCATCACTTAACAAATGTTTTCACGTACTACCTGGGGGGAGGGAGGGCATGGGGCGTTTTTTGTCACCCAGATTATGTACCACTCTGCCTGTATATAGGTCCACTGGTTACCTTCTTTCCAACTTCCGACCTAGCTCTGTACTTCTATTTTGTTTCTAAACTTCCTGAAAGAGTCATACACGGTATCCTCCTCTCTCAACTCTCGCTCTCTTCTCCCTACCTTGCAATATGGTTTCGGTCCCTCACACAGAGAGTTTGCCCTTCTTCAGGACATCTACTCTCTTCTCCCCATGATAAACTTTCTTCTATACCCCTTCTTCTTCTCGACAGGTCTGCGGCCTTGGACCTATGGATCAGCCTAGCTGCTATCTACACTTCCCTCACAATTCGCCTAGGTGTCTTCTCTTCCATCTTCCTCCTCGTTCTTCTATCACCCCTCCCTGATCCTCCCATTTTGACTCCCGTCTCCTCTTTTACTTCCTCTGCATTGTTTTTAAATGTCTACATGGTGTCGCCCCCTCCAGTTTGTCTTTTTTATTCCCCTCCTCACTCTCTCCACTCCCCATTTCTACCCCCCTCCTTACTGTTCCTTACTGTTCCTCAGCCTCCCTGTGCCTCTTTGTTCCCTCTTGGCCCCTGAATATTGGAACTTCCGGCTACTATCTGCCCTTCTTCCGTTTTTCATGCTTTTCCCTTTTCGCTGTAAACCCCCGTCTTCTCTGTCCAGCTCTTGAATCATCTGTCATTTCATTTTGACGTCATTACACTCATTTGTACCGTTGGTATTGTCATCCTCTTGAAAAGTGCTTTTGGCGAAAGAGCTCAATAAATGACGTATTCAAATACCAAGGAAAATAGATGCCATCCAAGACTGTGCTGGGAACACCTTCTACCTGGCATGAGACAACGTTAATGTTCTGGCACTTACGCCCTACTGGTTACATGCAGGTTTCTGCAGCGGGTGCATTAGCCCACCGAGCTATCATATCTGCGAGGTTCCTTTACTCGACTCTTTCTTTTAATCTATAACAAATGCAGCCGAAAAAAAGGAGCCTGCCTGCTTGGAATTTGCCCCCAGTATGCCACCCCCATCCCACAATCTGTGCCTTTGTGGGACAAGGCGCCGGGGGCTTCCTAACAAAGCCCTCTTGTGGGAGGGCTGGGGCCGCCGCGAGGAATGCGGCCCGGGCAGTTGCCGTAGCTACGGAGAGGGTGTGGTCACGGGAAAGGTAGGGCAAGTGCAGTCAGCCGACAGGAATGAGATGTCAATGTGCAGCGTCTGCCTGCAACCCTCGGCGGGCCTGCATCCCCGGGGGCTGGGCTGTGAGGCAGCCTCCAGCTGGGCTACTTTCACTCTCTGACACCAACAGCCTGGGACACACAGGAAGCGGAGGGTAGCGGCGTGCCAGTGCAGTGCACATGCCACACCCCGCCCAGTACTGCTAAACAGCACAGCCGCACCGCCTGTGGGCACCTGGCGGGTGCAGATAGTGCAGCTCTGTAGCACCCGTGGGAGAGCAGCACATCAAACCTGTGTGTTATTTCCACCCGCTGGACACCAGGTACCCCCTCACCCCCTCCGCTCCTCCCAATCTTCTAGCGTTGGGTCTGTGGCACAGCACAGCAGCGCCTCTGTTACTTTCTCGCGTTTGTTTCCATGGAGTTACATCACAGCAGAACACCTGTGTGACATTTTTTTTGTTGTAATCACCCTCGTGTTACCAAGGCGTTTTTAGCTTGTGCGAAGGCCGGGCCCTCTGGGGGCAGGGCAGTGACGCGGCACAGCTGCACCCTGGCCAGTGTCACTCTACAGTCGAGTTGGAGTGTATCTGCCATCCACAGTGGCAGGGTTGGTGCCAGCTGTTCACCCCGTCGCCGCAGGTAACTCATTGGTGGTAGTGGTACCCCCACCCCTCGATTGGTGGAACAGCACAGCAGCACCATTTCGTTGCTACATGGAGTGACTCTCTTCAAGTGAAAGTGCCTGTAGGCCGGCGAGGAAGCACCTGTTTAGTTTTCAACCTCCTACACGCTGGACTAGTCTGCTTCCCTGGGCAGGCCAGTGGCACAGCACAGCGGCACCACTTGACAGCTGCAAGCGGGAGGTGCCCTGTTTTCCTCTCCAGGGAGGGCAGATCCCTGGCACGGGGCAGCCTTACCTGCGCGAGTTTCGCTCTTGCAGGAAGGAGGCCGGGTGTTCCCTGGCCCTCCTCCCCCCCTCCTCTCTGGGACAGCCCAACCTGTTCCACCGGTGCCAGTGCCCGCCTCTAGCACAGCCAGTGACTGCAGGATGCCCTGCTAGAGCCAGCGAGGATCGGAGCACCCCAGCACCGGCCAGGGCACCCCCACCCTCTAGCGCCATGAAGAAGAGCAGCTCCAAGCCCGGGACCCTAACCAGGCTCTTCGGCAAGAAACACGGAAACTCCGACAACCTCTTCGCCGACAACCCGCCCTGGATCCTCCCGCAGACCTCCAGCACAGGCGGCAAGAGCGCCCACGGTGAGTACAGAGCGGAAGGGGCGAATTGCACTGTTTCTAGGCGCTTCATCCAGGTGAAGGTCAGCAAAACTAGAGCCCTCAGAAAGCAGTTTTCGTTATACTAAAGCCAACGAGTAGCAACATAATGCCCGTGTCATTAAGTCCTCTTGTTGCCTGATCAAAGAACACCCTTTTGTGCCCAAACCCCGATCAAAATACCATTAATTGTTTTATTGGTTTCAAATGATTTCTTCTTTAACATGTTTGGTCAGCTGAGCTGTGTTTTGCCAGATCGCCCATGTTTCCCAATGTGCGTGCTGTTTCTCTCTTTGAATTTTGGGATTTGTAGTCCTAAATGTATCATGGAAAGGGGACACTTGAGAGCTCTCGCTGTGTAGGCACATCTCGTTGCTCCATGTACCGGTCATAAGTAATGAGTTCACAACCAACCGGGCAAGCCACTTTCCTTTGTGGAACTGTGCGGGCACATCCACTGGGTGAAGGAGGCGCGGGTAGTGATCTGCTGTAGATCTCGTTTAATCCTGTGCAAGCCTCTATTTACAGTATCGGTCGAGCCACCGACCGGTCCAGCCCTTAGCTTTCTTTGCACAAATCATTGGCATCAGCACTTTAGGGCCTAGTTTCTCTGCAGAAATTCAGACTACATCTCCCAGAATGCTTTAGTTTGTTGAATACATCTATATTTGTCATGTCTCTTTGTAATCCGGCTAGGCTCTTTTTGTAGAGCTTGCATTAGGATATTGTGGGCCTTAGTTGTTTGTCGCACAAAGTTCGGGTTTCTCTCTAAGGGAGCGATTATTTTCCTCAAATGTTGTTCGTTAGCTGCTATTTCATGAAATGGGTTTTGTCCAAGGGTGCTAACAGGGGTCAAACGGTGCCGCAAGCTCTAAATTCTAAAGAAGCAGAACACTGACAGGTAAAAAAAAAAAACAACCAAACTAAATAAGGGATTGGCTAGAAAAGCTATTTTATAGTTTTGCAATTATTCCCGTCAAGAGGGCTAGCTGCAAAATGGCGTATTTTCTATTTATTTAGTATTTTAAAGCGGAGACTTTTTAGAATAGAGTAATGAGAAAATGGACACTGAAAGCCCCTGAGCCTGCAGTGTTGTTGGCTAAAACGCCAGGTCTGACCGGCTGCTGGAAGGTAAGGTGTGTTATGATGTCTTTGTGCTACTCCGGTCACCACTGTAGCTGGTCACCACTGTGGCCTAGTCGAGAAATTGCCACTGTAGTTGTGCTCCTAGTCCTACCGTGACTTAGTTGAAAAATCACCACTGTAGTAGTGGTCCTAGTCCTACCGTGGCCTGGTCGAGAAATCGCCACTGTAGTAGTGGTCCTAGTCCTACCCTGGCCTGAATGAGAAATCGCCACTGTAGTAGTGATCCTAGTCCTACCGTGGCCTGAATGAGAAATCGCCACTCTAGTAGTGATCCTAGTCCTACCGTGGCCTGAATGAGAAATCGCCACTCTAGTAGTGGTCCTAGTCCTACCGTGGCCTGAATGAGAAATCGCCACTGTAGTAGTGGTCCTAGTCCTACCGTGGCCTGAATGAGAAATCGCCACTGTAGTAGTGGTCCTAGTCCTACCGTGGCCTGAATGAGAAATCGCCACTGTAGTAGTGATCCTAGTTCTACCGAGGCCTGGTCGAGAAATCGCCACTGTAGTAGTGGTCCTAGTCCTACCGTGGCCTGGTCGAGAAATCGCCACTGTAGTAGTGGTCCTAGTTCTACTGTGGCCTGGTCGAGAAATTGCCACTGTAGTAGTGGTCCTAGTCCTACCGTGGCCTGGTCGAGAAACTGACGATTGTGCCTCCACTCGGGGTGAACCAGGCCGTAGTCTGTGGTGGGATTTAGAAAAAAAGGCTAGCCGGACGATGGGAAGTGGGAAAGAGAAGCCGGAAAAGGGAACACGATGGGGCGACGTAGAGGGAAGAAGTTTGCATAAGTGGGAGCGTTTGTGTCATGATATTCACATGGTGGAAGTCTTTACTGAATTGCTGTGGAGTTTTGCATTTTGTTTGTTTACAAATGCTAGTACTAGGCCAACTAGTGTGCTTTTCTAGTGTGAGTAGCTCAGAGAATGCAACTTGGGGCAAGTCATCGGTCCCTTAATGCTGCCCTTACCTTTTGGCCAACAGCACTTTGCATCATGGGACTAGTAGGCTCATACTTGTAATTGAAAAAGAGGAATTGCATATTTCAATAGGCAAATCATTATCGGCTGAAATGCTGTATTTTTCTGTTGTTAAGTGGGTAGAAGTTTGTAACAACCGCACACTTCAAACTATGTTGAGTCTCCCACAGGCTTCAGCTCTGCTAACAACTTCCCAACCTGAACTGTTTTGAACTACAACTCCCATGATCCTTCACCATTGACTATGTTGGCTAGGGCTGGTGGGAGTTGAAGTCCAAACACACTACCTGCCACATAATGAGTATAATAAAAATGAATGCAATTCAGACTCTCTGCTCCCACCCTGTCAACTTCCATGCCTACTATTTAAGACACCAACACTGATAGGGCCTGTAGGCCCAAGGATGTGTAAACAACACCGCTACCACTCGTACACTTCTATTGGCAGTTGATGAGGTTCATGGACCTGGGTGAATATCAATTTCTGCTGGATAATTGTTGCGTTTCAACAAAACTTGAGTTTCATAAAACCATTTCTGGTATATGTTTAGTGAAGTGCCCTTCATAAATGGGATACATCCCATGCGCCAGTTCTCCTTAGACGGACAGAATTGCCTGTCTGCCATTTAAACACTGTATTTGCTAATACAGTTTTGTTGAAACGCAACAATTATCCAGCATCAATATTTGAAAGCAAGATGGATTAACAATCAACATGTTTGGAAGCAGAAACTGACATTCACACAGGTCCATGAACCTCATCAACTGCCAATAGAAGTGTATGATTTGGACCAACATCAGGCCTTGATAACGACCAGGGGTCGAAACACGTGTCGGCTGCTTTTCTTGTTGGAGAATAAAATTATCATATCGTATATGATTTGGAACATTTGTTTGATCTACTTTAACGCTCCATTAGGGAAGACTGACCTTGAGCGCGAGATACTTCCCCGAAGTTCAAATCTTATTCTAACAAAGAAACAGCTATAGTTTTCCCCAGGAGGCCATCTAAGACAAACGGAGAACAGGCATGATCTCCCAATTAATCAAAACAAATCTATGCTTTGTTTTTTTAAAATAAAAGACCAAAATATTCCTAGTAATATAACTAAGCAAGAAACCTCTATAGGTGTAGGATTTGAACACAGACCCCAACTATGTAAGCAAGACGCTTCCACGGAGTCCATGATGGCAGCACAGTTTTCTTTCACGCATGACACAGCAGACAGGTACAACATTGTTTACCTTTTAAAACCTTGTGTTAAATTCTACTGAGGTGTGTATGATACAGACCAGCATAGCTGCAGGAACTGTTTGTTGATTTTGTAGAAGTTAGGTCCTTGAAGAGGGTCAAGAGACCGAAATGCACTGGAAAACTGCGAACTGCTTGTGTCTTTAGAAATGTATATTTTTTTTCATCAAATTTTTCGGACGATGTCGAGAAGAATTTAGATGAACAAAGACTACGAACTGTTGTTATGAACCTTTTATGTAATATTTGTAAAATTATCAAATCATGCATGTTTTAATACACACTCCGCCCAACTTCCTAGCCCCTTCCACCTGGGATCCACTCCTCCACCTGGGATCCACTCCTCCACCTGGGATCCATTCTTCCACTTATATTACCCTACCTCGTAGTGCATGGGAGGCTTCTTGGTACAGGAACCACCTTATTTCATTGAAAAATCTTATTTAAAACTACATATATTTTCTAACACATAAGCGGTGCCCACTCACTACATTTCTCTCCGCTTTTATTGATGCCACATGAAGTAGAAATGCATGAGAGGATGGAATTGGGACACAAAAGCCAAGTAAAAAGCAGCACAATTCTTACCTGTGTGGGATTCAACTAATTTACATCGAATTAGCACGTTTTCACCGCCACATTCTACATCGCTGGCAAATTGCCACATGAAACCTGGATTCCTCTGCTTCAACCCATCATGTTTTTTTCAACTATCAACTTCCTGCAAGCAAGGGCTTGTGGGCCCATCTTTACATTGTTTAGGATAAATGTGCAAGTCCCATGTTGGAAGGTACTGTTACTTTAAAAGCCAGCACATGGCATGAGGCAATTTGGTAGCTCTGTTGTTTTGTCTTTGGACTTTGCACCCCTGCTACTCCTTGAGGGGAAGGTGCAGAGTTTACATAACTCTTAATCTTTTAGACCTGTAATGCATTCTCTGTGTAAATGCGTGTGCACATTGAACCCTCCAACCTTGGTTACTATTTATTTATTTATTTATCTGTATAGCACTGTTACAAGAACTTCTACAATCAACACACGCATAAATCTACCAATACATCATATTTACACAGTACATACACAATTAACTTATCACTTACACAATAGTGATTCCAATCACCAATTTCTTATCTCATTACATCTCATAATTACACATCAACGCACGAAAAATGTTTTAATTACACAATCATTTTTCAATGACAGACATTGCTAATTCATTTAAAATTCCTTCAGGATGCTTAATGACAATACTGAAAATACCTCTGTATTAATCATGGAGATATATAAAAACCCTTCTCCTTACAGAATGAGCAGAACTCTTCAGACTTTAACGAGTTAAACTCATGAACACGTGTTTGCAACGTCGTCGTACGTAGCGGGCCCATACGCGGGCATTCCGTAAGGACGTGTTTGGTAGTTTCAGGGTGAGTTATAATTTTGCACATCCTACAGAATCTGTTCTCTTTGGAAAGATTCCATGTTGCTCTGCAAACCTCCCGGGCGGCTAACTGATATGTGTGCATTTCCAAATGAAAACTGTCCACTGCTGTGTCAGGGCAGAGTAACAGATATAGTTCAGGGTTTCGATAGCGATGAACCACCTGGGCCACACATTCTGATATGAGAGGGGCACATAATTGCGATGCCAGTCCCATTTTGCCAGGCGTCTACTAAACGCTCCTTTCAGTGTGAGATGGTCTGAACACTGCTTAAAATCAGGGACCCAGGCAATAGTGACACACAATTAATTAAAGCATTTTACAAAAGGCTCTGAAACGCCGTGGGCCAACTTCTAAGCCATCACTCTCGCCTAACTTGGCCAGTAAGGGCCCACTAGGAGCTGCAATTGCCTTTAGCACCAGTGCACTCCTGCGAGTCCGCAATTGTGATTTTAAAGAGAGTAACCCTAATCCAGTCGCACATATTGATTATAGGTAGACCCAGGTAACTCCCAATACGTTTCTCCAGAAATGGGCCTCGGGACACATCTAGCCATTTCAAGTTCTTCAGAACTAGTGCTTCTAACCCATACAAAGTGTTAGTACCCCGCTAAGTGAGAACCCTGCATGTTCCCTGGCACATTTTTTTTCATCAAAGAGGTAATTTGACTTGCCCTTCTTTATTTAGTTTCAATGATATCCCCACACCCTTGGGTAGAACTGAGTCCCAAATACTTGAGACAGTGTAATCTACAGAGCCAACGTTTGCAACAATCTTGCATCTGTTTTCCTTACAGACACTAGCATTATTTTAGTGTTATTCAAATTAATCGAAAGCTGGTTACTGATTATGTGACCCCCCCACTCCCTCCACCTGATGTTTTGAACTTCAATTTCTATAAACCTTCACCATTGACTATAATGGCTAGGGCTGATGGGAGCTGAAGGCCCATACATGCGGCCCGCCACTTGATGAGTACATGTATGTGTCGCCAGAAGAGTCTGTAATTTGTTGTAATCCCAGTCGGCTACTCTGGCTTCAATCACAAAAAACTGTGAGGGCCCGCAATGATACACAAGCCATCTACCACTGCACCCCACCAGGCCGTAAAGATTGCTAGGTGCACTCTATACACCATGTCACCAGTTCTGGATGCCCCATTGTAATCATTCGGTAATTCTGTCACCTGGTTAAATGTAGGTAACCCAGGGCCACTATCCTAGAATTCCTTATCTTGCGAAATTAAAGCCCGTTGCTGGAAACCTGGCTCCTGATTAGTTGAAGGCGTCTCGGCGCCTTATACTCGAACCCAGTTCCCCAGTCCAGATCTTGTTCCCCCCGCCTTCTTTCTCTCTTGCAAACTCTTTTATAAGAGGATCCTTTGGCTGGCGTGTTCAGCTGCTTTGTAAAGTGCCTTTCTTAAAGTACAGACCGATTCTAAAACGCCCAGAAACACCTCAGGGCTGGACCACTGTGGTGACGACCACCTCAGTGAGGTTGGGGGGGGGGGGGGGAGGGAGCTGAGGGGGGTGGAGGGTTGTTGGGACGACGAAATGCATTTTAAACTGTACTGGCTGGAAAAGCAGACTTCGATTGATCCGCTTTGGACTGGGACCAACACTTATTTTTAAGCCCCATATTGGTAGGTTAACCCGAGTGCCCAGTTTGAGGAGTTTACAATGAGGGTACCGTTCAGGTATATTCAGTAGTTTCTATAATAATATACATGTTTAAAAAATAAATTAAAAAACGACTTCAAAACATGATCTTGAACCTAGCGCGCGCGTGTGTATTTTTTACTTTCATTTGGTAGTGAATTTAGTGTCCTGGTAACACAAGAGCCACCAACTATCCACTGTGCCCACGAGAGGTACCCTTTATGTTGGTGGTTTTGGCATGTGTACTTGCTCTGCCAGTGCGCACACGTCTTCAGCAGGAAGTCCCACCGCCTGATTCCTGACTTTCATGCCAGCCCACCCCACTTTCCTGCAGTGCGCCAATTCTTTGTCCCACCACTAGCTCCCAGAGGCTATGCACTCGGCTGTCCATCATCTGCCAGGGAAACCCCCTTTGAGGCACACAAAGATCAGTTCTTGTGAACCGCTATGATGAATCGGATCCCTTTAGATCAGGTTGCCGAGTAACCTTCATTGAATGTAACTATGACTCTTACTGTTTCTGCTTCACACATTATTCCTACTGTAATATTTGCTTAATTAAAACGACAACAGTAGTAGATGGTTTATTTGTTCTTTTTTTTTTCTCCATATCTTAGCTAACTTTTACAAAACAAGGTAGTGGTTGTTGTTGACCTGTCGTTGAAGTCACTTCAAACAGTGGATGGTCATTTTGGAAAACATAATTTGCACCCTGTAGAACCTAGGGTCTGCAAACTTACCCATCCACTCTAGCAAGCATAGTTGATGGCCTGGTATCCTGGGAGTCGTAGTCCAAAACGGTTAGTGTTCGCCAAATGTTGCAGACCAGTGCTGTAAACTAACTTCAGGACATTGCAGTCAGAAGTTTATTGAGCCGAGTAATCTCATGGGAGGAAAAGATCCTCAAAATACAGGGCTCAAGGCTGTGGAGCCCATGAGACCCCACTGAAATCCTAAAAATCAAAGGATATCGAAAGCCTTTCATGTTGTATAATCCTTTGGCGAAGAGTAGACCTTTGGAGCTAGACATGCCCGTCTATGGTTATGGCCACTGTATCAGAATGTTTCCAATGAACAGCGAGTGCCGTGCAGAGGGCATCTGTGTGTGCGTAGTGTATCTTTGAACAAAGGATTTCCAGAATCGCCCTGTCCCGTTGTAAAAAAAAAAAATTATGCTACTTGGAAGCCTCCCCTACAGAAAGTGGTGCGGCAGTCCTTTTACGTGCCAAAAGTAGCCATTTGGATTTATATCGAAGCAGTACAAAATAAAATAGGCCCTTTTGAATTGGTTAATTGCAACACTTGTTGCAAGGACCTAATGGCAGTACAGTTTGCCATAAGGAATTTGTGAAGCACAATGTTCACTGTTTGCACAGGTTTGTGGACCTGACCGCTGCCTAGAATATACATGTTACGCACAAACATAAGTTGATGAATATTTGCCATTTTGCATGTTTCCAGGGTTGAAGTCACCTTCCAATTTCCGTCCTCTTATGAGGATCAGTTTCGAAACGACTGGTATGGTAAATCTCAGCTTGAGCGATGATCTCATCTGGGTGGTGCCGGCGTCTGTGATCGGGTTTAGATCTGCTGGGATATGCTTGGGTTCTTCCCCACGGAAGAATTTCCCACGAAGAGTAAATTGAAGTTGAGTGCGTTGTATTTTAATAGAGGATTTTTCATGGAGTCGCTTGTCTTCAAGACAGTGTAATGATGTGTTGGGGGGTGGGGGTGAAATGGCTTATCTGGACGGGCATATCCTTCGGGTGAGGTTGAAAATGAGGTTCACGTAGCATGCAGAACTTCCCATTTCACGGCAGTGATTTCTGGCCCTGAACCAGTTGTTCTGGATGGGAGCCAGTGATGCGGTGGAAGAAGGATATAGAAGTCCCTGCCCTGGTGCACTGAAGCGTCCAAAACCAACGTGGATTTGTTTGCGCAGATCTTTCTCAGTTTACTTGGTTATGTCACAGGGTTGAGTAGCTCAACATCAGAAGCTGCTAGGCTCACAGAGAATGCCGCACTGGCAAGCCCCGGCCTAGCCCGCCTTCAATCCATGTTGCGTAACACACTTTTCATTTCTATTCTCTAACCTGGTAATAGCTATGGCTCGACTACAAAGTCACTGAAAGTAACTCAGAGAATTGTCAACCAATCAAGTCTTCTGGTCTTATTTTATTGTTTGAAGCGCAGACCTAGCTCGAGAGCAGCGGAGTGCTGTACAGAGTGTAGGTAGCCAGATTTTGGCCTGGAATCTTTAAAAAGCGCAGTACTGTGAGGTCTGTGTGTCGGTATGTTCGTCCATTGGAATTAGTCGTTGGTCAGGTGTTGTTGAAAGAACCATGTTTTGAGAGATTTACGAAATTGGAGAATTGTGGTGGCATTCCGAGCCATCACCGGGATCGAGTTTCAGAGGGTGAGGGCATGACATGAGAAGCATTGTTTGCGGGTCCTCTCTTTGCAGACGAGTTGTGAGTCATGTCGGTTGATCGATTTGCTGCATGTGTAGCGTGTTCCACCAAATACGCTGGTGTGCTACTCGCGACTGCTTTGTAGATACACACAGTTTTGAACACTATCCTGGCTTGGAGTGGAAGCCACTGTAGTTCTACCAAAGCAGAGTTTTTGTGATGCACTGACCTCAATGTGCCTGCTACACGGGAGAGACTTTGAGCAGAGTCGTAGCCAGGAGTGTCTAACAAGTGGGGCCTGAAGCTAATGTAATTGGGTGCAACGCAGTGACATTAACATCTGTAAATGCCCCCACAGAGCTGCTGAGCGGGCATTTACAGATCGTGGGTGGGCCTTGCATACTCGGGACCTGCACTCTCTATGCCTCTGCCTTTGAGTGGGATTTTAAAAGGGAGGAAGAAAATAAGTCTTGAGTTGGTGGGAGTGAAAATCCTGGTGCCACAGTATGACCCTTTAGGGAATACTGTGAAGAATCCTTACTCTGGGGGTGGTGTACTGCGGGAGGAACATATGAAAGAGACAAGGCCCAGGGTGGTGAAGAGATCCAATGGAATGGGACACATGTGTTCCTCCCGCTCCTGTAACAGAGTGTCTTTTTGGATCACCAAAACAGGTACTGGCATATTGCCATTATAATGTCCCTGACTCACATATAAGACATGTGACCCGGGGTACAAGCTATGTTAAATTGGAGCAAGTCTTGTTAACAGAAAGATCCTTTAGAATAAATACACTCCTTACTACCTAAGGTATTATATAAAAGGGTCTCGAGAAAATGCCTTAAATCCAATGTGTTCCTCTGTAACAACTAATTCTGACAGTCCATCTTTTTATTTTAATAATTTTTATTAAGGTATATAGAATACATTTGTAACGTCATAATATCCAAAACATAATGCAGTTAACCATTACATGTAATTAAGAATAATCTATGATTGGGACAGTCCATCTTTTAATGAGTTTAAGGGAAGTGAGTTTAAGGGAGGTAAATCTATCCTTAAAATTAACTCAATTGTTGGAAGAAACACCTTTGTTGAATGGATCTACAAGTCCCAGAATCCCAAAAGTACAGTGTCGAGGAAGAGGGCTAAAGAGGCAGGCTGCAGCAATAGTCAGGCAATTAAGCCTAACAGCCCACACATGAAGGAACCTGGGAGGCATAAAAGGCCCCCTCAGGTGCGGGCAATAGGAGAAGGAGCTGGAACTGTGGAATGTGAGTTGTAGTAGTGGAAGAAAGAAGGCATGAGGTTGGCAAACCAAGCAGAAGTGGGAGAATAAGAGATACGCTCGAACGTCGAGACAGCAGATTTCACCTGTTTGTTCTAAGAGGGGCTTGATCCCCAAACTCTGAAGTGCAGGTGCTGTGCAGCGGAAGGCGTGCACAGGAGCTCTTTCCCCATTTGAGTCTGATTGCAGTGGTTGCTGTGCAGATAACGTGCTGGAGAACGAGGTGAGGAGAAGTTGTCAAATAGTGGGTCTCTGGGGTGAGAGGGGCTTCAGAAACATGTGGCTGGACAGGAGACAACCTTTGCAGAGGAAGGGTGTGGGTCTCTTAAGAAGCCAGAAGCAGTTGTGGCAGAAGTCGGCAAAGCAGTGCGACCTGCAGAGTAAGCATCAAAGAAGCCAGTGAGTGAAGCACGGCTTTCGAATACCTTGGGTGAGCATTGCCGGCAACAGTATCCAGCTCCCTGTTAACTCACGTAAGAGTTAAAGAGAGTAGAAGTGGTTCGGTGAAACTGAATATCTGAACAATGGAAATGTAGCACTTGATAATACCGTGAAAGGTCTTTTACTCGTGCGATAAGCTAATGTTGCTTAAACCCATTGTTCACACTTTAAAAGACTGTTACTGCTTGAAGGAGTGGTTGCGTGTTCCAAAATTGAGAGGGAATGCTGTGAAGACCATTACCGAATACCTAACATTGATAATACAACTATTGAAACCTTTAACTTGTGAAAACTCCATCAAAGAGTGGTCATGTGCACCTAATTTTGATTCCCAAAGGAGGACTGAACTCTATCCTTCACTTTCACACATGGAAGCAATTCAATACAAGTGTTTAGACCTTAAAAGTGGTTGTGTGTGCCTAATTGTGATTACTAAGGAAAGCATGAACTCTATTCATTACTTTAACGCAGCATACCTTTCATTTCTAAGAAGTTAGTGTATAAACTTGTGGAGAATAGAACAAGCAATGCCCAATCCAAGAGTCTCCCCAAATTAATTGTTTAACCAACCTTTCTCAGAGTTGAAAAGCAATCTAACTGGACTGTAAAGTTAACAGTTCATTGGCCTAGGATAGGAATAGTGCAAGCAGTACCTGAAGCTAAGAGAGTGGCACCAAGGCTTCTAGGTAATGACCTGAGCTGATAACTGGCAGAAAGGTGCAGGTGAAGTTGTGGGAAGGGATATTGGCTGCTTTTAAAGATTATTCAGAAGTTGACACAACCTGTAATGCCAGAGATTGTGGAACACCAAGAGAAGTGACTCTTGAAGGCAAACCCAGGTTGCTATTGTGGCAGACAGATGTTTGAAGAGAGTTCTTCAAAGGAAGAGTGCCTTACCTACTTGTAGTTGTTGAAGTACTTTAAAGTATGTCTTGTTGAGGCCTGTTTAGAAGTTCAAATCACTGAAGCTGTGGCAGTAGTCCAAAGTACTGAAGCTCTGGTGGTATATCTAAGTGTCAGTAGATGCAACATTGTAGCTGTCTAAACAAAGTGAAGTACTGTGAGAGAAAGGTGACTGTTCTCATAGTGAATCAAGTAGAAGTGAAGTTGTCGAAGTAGCACCACTGAGAAGTCATCCTGACAAATATACCATCTAAAAGTGTAACCATGAACTGGATATTGCATTTCTTTTTTAACTGTGGCAAGTCTTCTTGAAGAGGTGATACAAGCATTCTGGCTGGGATTACAGTTGGTGCTATTTGGTGGAAGTGCAAATTGAATATTTCACCAAGTAGTAGATATTTGCTATCATTGCAACTTTGGTTGACAAACTTTTATATTGACTTTGAAACATCAACAACTGATTTGAGACACTTCTTTCTTTGAACTTTGGCAGAATTGACCTTGAATCCCGGAGATGGTAAATCACCCAGGACTTTAGAAGGTTATTCAGACACTGTGAATGGTGTTATGTTGTATTGTATATTTTCTTGGTGTATTTGTTGCTTAGTGCGAGGGCCAGTTATCCTGTGTTAGTGTTTCAACTGAGCTAGGGAGAGTGAGGCATTTTGATGATATTTTCTTTAATGACATGGCATGTGTTGATAAATCATCAAACAGTTGTCCACCTCACATTACTGACCCCTCACAATACCCAAGAGAAGAGTTATAACCAGTTTTTCTTCTTAAGTTAGATAAAATATAGAAGGTAATGCTAGTGAGAAAAAAAACTGCAAGACACATGGCCAAAGAGGGGAGTGCTTACTTAACACAACCTATTTTCGAGCAAGCTGTTTTAATTACATCTAGGCCTGTCTGGTTTGCCACATGTGCTTCTCGTACATCGACGGGTAGAAACAGGAAGGGGATGGATACCTTGCAGGCAGCAGCAAAAAGTGAGTGGGGCGTGGGTGAGGTTTCATAAGTGGGAGGACACTGGGGTGCACTCGCTGGACACACTGAGCAGGGCCAACTGGGAAATCGGGGGCTACGGTGATGCCGCTGCCAAGAAGAAGGGTGGGGGAGGTAAGTGCCTGATGGGTGAAGGCTGCGTGGGTGCCCACCACCCCCACCGCTACACAAAATAGGAGGGTTGGTAGGAGAGCAGGACAACGGGTCACAGTAAAAAAAATGCCTTGCACGGAATTGTCTTTGAAGTTGAGAAAGAATTGGCCAGCTCTAGTGTTTTTAGATCAAATGTATAAACTGGGTGCTTGAACTTTGTGGCCGCCTTCTTTGATGTGTTTAAGGGAAACCTACCCCCGACCTTTGATTTCAACTTCTATGAACCCGTGCACGTGGACAGAGAATTTTGCCACTTTTAATTGGTGCCTTTCTGGATTAGGATCAGTTTTCACCTCTTGCCTTTATAAATGATGCCTGTTCCTGATTTGGCCCTCGGATTTGATGCTGATTTGAGATGGACTAGCCAGAGAACCATGCAAAATACAGCGGAATGAGTGCATCACTTTAATGGTCAAATCTGTATATACCGTCTCATCTAACCCTGCCGCAATTTAGCCATGATTTTCTTTTCTTCCTCAAATGAGCAGTGCAAGTATTCTTGGGTACCACTACCATGTTTTGCTAGGAGTTTCTGGGTTGCTCTGGTAAAAGATTGGGGATTACTTCGGGCATTGAAAAGAAACACATGATATCCGGATCTTTAGGAACGGGCCAATATTTCCCATCTCTGGTTACCCTTCTTGTCCTTGGCTCAGTCTATGCAGTGGACCAGTGGTCGGCAACCCGCGGCTTCCCAAATGTTTTGGGCTACAACTCCCATTATGATCCCACATCATTGAATATGCTGAGCCTATGAGATTAGGAGTCCAAAACATCTGGAGGGGCAAATGTTGCGAACCTCTGAATTAGGTTTTTCCCATTGCCTGCCATTGCTTGTTTACTTTTATGGTTGAAGGCATAATTCTGGCAGTGCCATGTCTTCTCACCGGGATCGCTGCAGAGATTGGGGTATTCCGATTAACCTCCCCATGCAGGCATTTCTTCAGTGTCCTTTTGGGAATTTTCTCCAGAGTACTCAGTCACTGGTTTACTCCCTCTTCCTTTAGCTAGATGGTCATTCTCTGTCCTCCCCCTCCATGATCCGCGGTGACCTGGGAGTAAGATTCCTGCATTGCTTTCCATATCGGTTGGAGATCTGCCACTAGGACGACCATCTGGCCACTCGCAGGACTGTTACTCTACCTTCCTCTCTCGTTGGTCAAGAAGAACCAATCCTGCACAGTTTATGCTCCTCCTGGCTACCTTCTTACTTTCCCGGAAAATTCTGTATGCTAAGCCATGGCTCTCCCTGTTAGATGGACTCGATTCCCTGGATATATCGGAACCACTTTATTTTCTTGCTTGCCGTTGTCCATTCCAAGCTTGTGGACCCTTTGTGTAGCTTGGCTGACTTCCTGACAGGTTTTGCCGGATCTTTGTACTTGGTTGTGTGGCAGTCACTTTACAGTATCTCTGTGAACAGGAATGTCTTGTCTGTTGCTATACCTCTCGCCTTTACTTTCTTTTTTTTTTAATTTGAATTTATTAAGATTTCAAAGGTATAAAGAAAGGCAATACAAAACAGTATGTAGGAGCAGTCAGAATGAGTTAAATACATAGAAAACATTTCTACCCCTCAAATGAAAGTTTGTACCCTTTATTCAAATCCGGTTTTCTCCCCCCACCCTCCCCGGAACAGTCCTTCCTTACTCATTTACTAATGTATGCAATGTAAAAACATATAATAATCACACTAAGCTAGATCGTCTCTACATGAGGCCCTCAGGGCCGTAATATACGTCCTTTGCAACATAATAAATCCGACCATTTTCCTCAGGAGGATAGGCACAGTCTTTCATAAACATTCCCCGCTCTAATTATGAATTCCTGGCATATACATTGAAGCAGTCACCCCAGAGTATGTCACATTGTGCAGATTTTCCATGCAGCATCGAGGTTCTTTTCTCCATAACACCAATATTCAGGGCCACATTTATGCATTCACCCTTACTTTCGCCTTTACTTTCTAACCGTTTTTGTGAGGTCTCCTGTCCAGATCTGCTTTTATTGTCTCAGTAACGGGTGTAGATGTCAAAAAAGACAAAAGTTAAGTACTGAGCTGGATAGCTCAGCAAGTTGTGCTGTCAGGCGGATTTAGGGGAGTAGGAAAGGTGTTGCACTTATATGGATTCTTTGGGTTATGAACTGTATTGCACCTGGCTGTATTCTGGGTGCATGAAACGTATCATACTTAGATGCATTTGGGGGTTGAAGATATTGGGTAACACATGTGTTGCCCTTAGAAGAACTTGTGTCGATGAGCCGATGTGAACTGTGAAGGGTGGCACGTGCATTGCTCATAGAATGAAATTCGGTAGGTTAGCTTGGAACACACGGTCAAGGATAGCACATATACGGCAATTAAAAGAACTTTGTGTAGGTAAGCAATTGTGTTGCATGTGAAGACCCCTGAAGACTAGCACATGTACTGCTCTGGCAGGAATTGGGAAGGTAGCAGGAGGGTGGGCACTGTCGCTGCACCCAGACATTTAAGGTGGGAATTGTATTGCACTGCAAGGACCTGGGCATGGGCAATGTATCACTATAAGATCCACACAGAGGCTAGGTATGCTATGTCACTTAGATCATATGTGACATTAACTATTGCTCTTTGCACCTAGATGCACTCCAGGGGGTAAACCATGTTGAATGTATAGCTACCCACTTTATTCCTTTCACACTCTGCACCTTCGGAACATAGCTGAAGGCACAGCCTCGCCCCCGTACACACATCGGCTTTCACATTTAACTCAAAACACTTTGCACAACACCCCTGCCTTAAAAATGCAGCTACCTTTTGCGACAAACATTCAAACTGTAGCCACACACACACACACCTGTCTATCCTTCCACCCACCCTTCTGCTTAGCTCGTAGTATATCCTTTCCACCCAACCACGCGTCATTCCGACATGGGTGACTAGCAGGGTCTTGGCCACCCTAGCATAACTTTAATGGCCACAATGCCCACACGCATAATGGCACCTCCCAATTTTCCCATACTTTGCACGTTGGTCCTTCCCAGGCCGTTCAACCACCAGCGTGTTGGGACCATAATTATAGTGAAAGGCGCTATAGAAATGACGGACATGAATGAATGATTGTCACCTTTGATGACTCTGTTACAGCTTTGAATCCCGGCATGGTTGACGCAGCCATTCATCCTTATAATTTTGTTAAATTGAATGCCACATCTTGGCCAATAACTGCTATCGTTACAGCACGGAGGAAAAACAAAAACCTGACTTATTTTCTATTCAAGTGGCAACATATGGGATGTTATATATTTCCTCTCAATTCCAGCCACTGGCATCCTATGCATTCCCAATGACCACACACATAGCACACCAGACTCCCATTTTTGTTCTGCTCAAACTTTCATGCTCCTAGTTCGCCGACTCTACTATTACTCCCATTTATTTTTTCCTTTCTGTACTGTCACGCCAAAAGGTGGTACTAAGAACTCAAGGCTCCACTATTGAGGTTCTAGACCATTTCATTTCGAATACTGAGCAAGGGTAATTCTGCCTAGGGCCTCCAACATCAATTGAACGGGCCTCTTTGGCTGTACAGTAGGAGGCAACATCCAGGAAAACTGGGCATGCATCAACAAGTAAAGGGGGTCGCCCTATGTTTTCAGAGGATTATGTGTGAATGATATGATAGGTTTATTTATAACGTGCTTAATACCCAGAGGTTTCTAAGCACGGACCCGGGGATCGAACCTGTGTTGCTCCGCGCCGTCTTGCTTCCAAGCCGAGCACATTGGCCCTGAGCAATCCTACCGAGAATCACCTGGCTCTTTCGGCCTCTCTTCTACTGTCATGGGAGGCGTTGGAGGGACTCTAAGAAGGTTGGGAAGAAAAACAAGAGTGTTTCTAAGGCAACAGTGAGAGGCAAACCGGCCAAAGGAAACTCTGTAGAGTGTCTGTTCTTAAGAGGACCTGGTGTTCTGGGCCTAATCCCTGTTCTAGACCTGAAATTCCTCACCGTCCGCCTGTACCAGTCTTGGCAGCGTTTGGTGGGTCCATTTTAACATTAGCCATGTGATTAGCACTGGCTAAAACTGCGCCTTCCTCCTCGCCACGTTCACTTGGGCGACGACCGCAGCATCCACTAACCACAATTGCAATCCATAGAGTGCGAGGCCGAGTCTGTTGACCACACACTGATATAGCTATTGATAATGTGAATTCGGCATTAAGATGCATGCTGGTTGGTCGTCCTCTTCATGAAGCCACCCCAAAGGGAAGAAGGTTTTGTGGGTCAACGTTTTATCTGCTACCAATCCAGGAGGAACTTTTTGTCTTTGTACATTTTTATAGTGGAGCAAAAAAACAATTTGTGTTTTGTTTGTTTATTGAATTTATATAGCGCAGTCTGACACTGAGGTATCTGGGTGCTCTTAAAACATAAAGATGGTCACAGACATAAGAATACAGTCATAAAGTCCAGTCAAGGTACAGTAGTAAATACATGTGGATACGCATAGAAAGATTGTCATGTACAAATAAGGTGCAGTCATACACTTACAAAGATAGGAGTAAAATACTGGTTAGATAGGCGTTAGAGATGATGTCATGTGCTCAAAGGTCACTTATGATACTGTTGTCAAGTTCTTACTGAGTAACCAGGTAGTGACATTTCTTCTGAATTCGGGGAATGCCTGAATAGATTTGATGGCATGTGGGAGGGTGTTCCACAATTGGGCCGCCATGACTGGGAAGCTAGAACCTGCAGATCTTTTTAGGTTGTAACAAGGGATCACCAAGCTAGATGTGTTAGATGATCTAGTAATTCTAGAGGAGGATCTCATTGTGAATTTTTCGGTGAGGTAAGAAGGGGCTGTCGCGTTCAGTGCTTTAAATGTAAGACGACACAAGGTTTTAAGTTCAATCTTTTCTTTTATAGAAAGCCATTTGTGGTGTTTTCTGGTAGCTGAGATATGCTCTTTTCTTGATATATTTAAAGCGGCTCTAAGTGCATTGTTTTGCATGACTTGGAGTTTATTATGCACGGTTTTGTCAGCTCCTAGGTAGAGGTCATTACAGTGGATGGAAGCTGCTTGTTTCTCCCGGTGTTGGGGATATTGGAAGGTCCTCAGTTGTTTGTTTGGTTGGTTGGTTTGTTGCGTTCTTCAGATGGTCTTTTTCCATCGGCTTGGCAAGGTACTGTGGTGCTGTTAAATCCCAGTGTCATTTTTGGAGCTTGAAGTATAAATATAAGTGGGACAGACTCAACAAACCTTGTTAAGGTGCACCCCATCTTCCACTGACTCGGCAAACATTCTCTTGTAACTTACTTTTGACGAGTGAAAATACAAAATGTTAAATCTCAAAAACATTTGACAAATTTTAGGTGTCTTTAGAAATAGTCGTCCAACAGTTTAAAAGTTGTAGAGCATTGAGGGCGGAAAAAAATGGTGTTTACCTTTTTTTAAAATTTCTTTTTAAAATTTTTTCTCCCACTGAAAAGACACACAGCCTAAATCGTCTGACAGATTTACGTCAAATTCTGAATAGGCTGGGCACAAGGCGGTGCAGGCGTGCCTTTTGTTGGTTGCCGCCAATCTGTTGAGGTTTATTTTTAAAATTTGGTAGAGAGGGGGGTGCCCCTGGCTATAGCGCATGCAAGCACTTGAAATTCAGTAAAAAAAATACTTGTAATACTTTTAGTTAACAGTTAAGTTGAAATACTTGCACAGCCACATCGCAGATTACATCAATAATGATCTCATGTATGCCCACCCCGGGGAAGGGGGATCAGAGTGAAGGTGGCGTTGATGCCAAACGTTCCGAATTTCAATGGTTTTCTTCAATTGAAGTGTTTGAACCTAAAGCATGTCTCCTAACTATGGGTCGGTTGACTATGTACATATGTCTTTTGTGTCTGGTGGTGATCTGAGTCCATTAGATGCAAGTCAGGGTTGATGTCTTATTGAGCAGAGGGGAGACCTTTTTACTTTTGGCTCTGGGTGGTGCTAAAGCGCCATCTATAAGCCGAAACTATTGCATTACAGTACAGCTACGGAGAAATGGCAAATGAGGAGCGGCACGCAGCTTGTAGGTGTTGTTGTTTGGTGATATTTGCCCACCCATAGACTGCCCATGGTCATGCTAATCTGTATGGCCACTCCCACCCACTTGCTGCCCATCCCCGCCCAAAACACATCCTCCTGGGATCTCCGTGAGCAAGCTTTGTCAAGCTTTACCATCAATGCAGTCTTCTGAGAGTTAATGACTGACTTGAAGCTGTAAATGCACCACTGATGTAAAACATGTCTTAACCAGGTCTGCCTTCAGCCACTACATCATAAGCACTTTGCTTGTCCTTCGCTGAGGTCCTGTTGAAAACAACAGTTTTGCCTTTTGTATAAGTATTAGACATGTCCCAGGCACTGCTATTAAATGCCCAGGTACTTGCACCATTTTGCACCTGCTACCATCGATGGCCAGTTAACACCACTATGGCAGTGCCTGGCAAGTGCCGTTCCCATGCCTACACTAAACCCAAACTGTTGGGATTGCCAATGCTTGTTTGGTGAGAGTTCTGAGAGTTTCACCGGACAGATGTTGTAAAGCCGACATTATGTCAGAGGTTTTCATGAAACAAATGCATGCAAATTCCTTTGAGTGGCGCACTTCGGAAGCTTGAGGGGTGACCTGTATTCTTGTGCGCGCTGATGATTTACTTGCAGGAATACAAAAGTTTGATGCATTGGTGTCAAAGAACCGCAGTCTCTGCTTAACTGCCAAGTTTCGGTCTCACGAAAAACTTCCTAGACTTGGAGAATTGACCAATGAAAGGTGTTTTAGGTTTCTGAAGAGCTACAAACAGTCGATTTTTCACAGCTTCGTCTCATTCTATCGTCCTGGAGTAGGATGGAACTGTATAAACTAGGCCTGAATGTTGAGGCCTCCTGCTGTAGGCCAGGCATATAAATTCTGATTATCTACGTCTATTTTTCTGGGATCCAAAACTGGTGGAAACCATCGCCAGCTTTTTATGGCCTTTTTGACCAAAAGAATGCTCCATCCTCTTGCTGATTTGAGGAAAGGTGCCCCTGATGTGTATTGTTTCTGCCCCACACATTTCTTGGTATAGCCGAGTGATTGCACCAGTATAAGGCATTGCCTGGTTAAACAGAGCGGACTGCACAATTAACTGCAATTGTCCCATGGCCTCTTGTAGTCAATTGTCAACCTTGTCTTGGCTCCAGTGGAGGTCATAGTCATAACATTGGCACTCATTGGGAGGACCTGACATGGCTGTGCTGTTGTACCGCTATCAGAAATTCGAGCAGCGGTAGCGAGAAAGGCGTGCCTTCCTTCACACATACTTACACGCCCTGTTTGTGGAATTGAGCTGCCCTGTTGCTGAGGGAAGACTCTTCTCCTTGCCACATGTGAAATTGCTTGCACTCCCAAATGCTACTACCGTAGTTCCTCATTTACCCCTCCACCCCCCCCAACCCACACTCACTGGACCGATTGTAATGTTACCAGTAAACTACGAGCGGAGGAGTTATTGAAGGTCGGGTGTTTTCACATTCATGGGCCTTATAGAAAGAATGTGTGGCCGCTGTGGTGAGCCTGAAGGAAGACCTGGACTCTCAGGGGACGTGACGTACATTCTTTTATTAAAGTAAAAGTATAAGGCCCAACTTTCCTTATGACTATGGGTGATCCCTACCTACGTTACTAAGGTTCTCGTTTGTCGTGAATATCCGAAGAAATGAGTCCTCTGCCCAAAAACGACCCTAACTGACACTACCACAAAGAGAAAACTAACTTGTGTCGGGAGAATGACTCCCTTCTCCTGGCGATACAGCTAGTACCAGTCTTTGATATTGAACCCACAGTCTCTTGCGACTTTGTTTATTAATCTCTTTAGTTCCTCAAGGGGGGTGTTAAACTTTCTATCTTCGCTTTGGATACCTTTTTGAGGTGATTTGTTTTTGATGTGATCTTTCACGTTTTGGTTATCACAGTTCCAATCCCTTGGTATCACTTGACTTTGCAACCTTCTTCTATTTATAAGTTCAGGGCTATTTCTTTCACTCTCTTTACTCAAATTGTCTTTGCGCAGGATAATATGATATGATAGGTTATTTATAACGCGCTTAATACCCAGAGGTTTCTAAGCGCGGACCCAGAGATCGAACCTGTGTTGCTCCGTGTCGTCTTGTTTCCAAGTCGAGCACACTGCCGCGGATAGTGAGTTATTGTTCCGCTTTCCAAAGGTATGTTCCTACAATGATTCCCTTTCAATTTGCCCAGATTCCTATACAGCTTCTCTCATGGTTTGGAAGCTTCATATCTATCCGGTTTCAACATTAATGTGTTGAGTTAATTGTTCGATATCATAATTGGCACTGGCTCTGCAATCTTCATATCTATTTGGCTTTAGAGATAATTCTACTTCAAATCCTCTACTGTGATGAGTTAACTGTGCGGGATAACGATTGCCTTGACCTTCCCATACCGCTCGGTTACCTTCTTTACTGAAAGAGGGTGTATTCCAGAGGTTTCTCTCTCTCAAATTCACTCTCTTCATGTGCCGCCATCTTCCCTCTGGCATTCGGTTCTTCGTTCTTTCTCCTTGTCTGTGGGAATCCTGGTGCTCGACTGCAGGCCTGGTTGCCGTGAAACCTTCCATTGCTGGTTTTATCAGCAACATTTTTCGGACCGTCTGTCCACCACAAATTTTCCCCCATGGTCTTGCCAACACCTCCTGTTGGGCTCCTACCTAGCCGCTTTCTCCAGGTTCGGAGTCACCACAAGTCTGGTGTCCCATGTTCCCCCGGCGAGGGAGTTTGAATCTCGCTGGATTCCGGGATCTTGTACTTGTCAGCCGTCACTCAGTGGAGCGCCTCCCCCAGCTTATGTCTGCAATCCCCCCTCTCTTCTCCTGCAGTTCTCTAGATTTTCGTCTTTTAACGTTCTCGTACCAGTATCTTGGATGTAATGATTTAAAGGGATATGATCCTTTGCTACAGGATAATGAAATTTATGTTGTAACACATCACATGTAGGCCATAATGTGTTTAGCCTGAGGGAGTTCCTCACAGGAATTGGAGTCCTTATATCCACAGGTGGAGTCTCTTCCAGTGAGGTCCCACTTGCCTCTACCACTAGGGAGGGTATTGCAGAGTGGACTCACCTACCTAGCCTCACAGGAAGGGGCTCCTGCCTGGGGAGAAGTGACTAATTCCCTCGATTCGTCACACCACATGGTGGTGGATCAGGAGAGAAGTTATGCTGGTTAGACTCCTAGGGAACCAGTTACCTTGGTGTTTCCTTAGCACTCAGTTACCGTTGTAATCCAGCCCCTTCATTGACCAGTTTGCATCCAGCATCAGGCTCCTGTTGGCCACTTGGATGCAGGACACTGGTGGAAGGAAACTAGCCTGATCACAATTTAGAAATGGGTTATCCCAAGTATGGCTGAGAGCTCCTTGACCCCGCTTTACAAATTCTTCTCATATAATGAAAACCTCTCAATTTATTTTCCTTGGCCTGGCTACTTAAGCATTCGCTAAGTACTCGGGTGCGGACTTGGCTGTATTTCTCTGTTGTGACTTTGGCTGGCATTGGCACACGTGATTTTTGATTTGCTTATCCACATATCTATCGGAACAGGACAATTTGTCCTTGTCAAATTTCCTCAGTTGCCAGCTTCCCGCCCATATTCTAGGCTGAATATTGTTTTCCTTTTTTTTTTGTCCTGGAACTTTTCCCACCTCCATACCTAAAATCTATAGTAGGATTCTGAAATCGACAAAATGTATCATGAGGAGCGCGGGTCAACGCAGGAAAAGAACCCAACGAACGAGGAAGATGTCACAAATAAAAGATATATGGAGTGGAGCTCGGCTGTAGATGTTTATTGACATTTACCATGAGTCGTGGCACAGAGGTGACGAATACATGGATAAGCTAAAGTGTTCTTTAATAAGTAGTACTATCCGCCCACCCTCCATTCCCACTCCGAATCCCTTTATTCCAAATTCCCGATCTATACTTGAGTCTGGCAGCGAATCTGGTGTTTTTGTACGTTGCTGGGTCTTTGCCCAAGAAACCTTGTGGTAACCTATTCACCTAAATTCTTGGAGCAGCTGAACTGACCTTGTTTACATCTTAAGCAGCATGTTCTTTGAAGATGAAACCTAGGAAGTGGTTAATGGAACCTAGAGTAATTGTGCAGTTGAACTGCTCCTATGTTTTACTGAGGCGCACAAAGTCTGCCATGCATATTGCTCAGAGGAGAATCGGGTCACAAATGCCACCCATATTGAGGGTTACATGGTAGACCAGATTTTCTGTACCGCTGAAAGTCTCCTCATTTAGTTCCTCACTGATTCTTCTTCGAGGTTCTGGTGGTAATGTGTTGGTGTGTCACACCTGTGGGTACCAAAACCTGGGTGCCAAAAATTGGATGCAACCTGTGGATTCAGGGGTGTGTCATCTTGGACCAGATTACCAAAGCTTTGCACTGGTGCAAAAGTGTTCAGCAATGATTTTACTGCTTAGATAATTGGGAATGGAGCAAACAGATTTAACCCCAATTCGTATTATCTGAACATGTTTGCACACGTGTAAAAAGGAAACCGACTGTTCTATTTACTGTGTGTGATGGGTAACGTGAAACGAAATGTATCAAACAGATTTCTTTTTATGTTATGCAGCACACATAGTACAAAACAACGGTATGAAGTATTTTTGCCCCAGTGCAAGTGTTTTTTGATAATACGGATTGTGACAAAGCCTGTTTGCTCCATTCTACATTGTCACAAGCATTTGCTCACTTTTTAGAACTTGTGCAAACGTTAGATAATCATGCCCCCTGGATGTTAACTTTCACAACGGTGCACCGATCGCTATGGTGAACCGAAATTACATTTCCTCTCCCTTGCCTCTAACTTTGGGAGCCTGAATATTAATCAGTTCTCGCTTTCCATTCTGTTATTCATATCTCACTCGCTCAATCATTTACAAACAATAGAAAGTTATATTTTCTATGTTTTCCTTTACTTTAAATACAATTAATGTATTTTAAAGAACTTTTCTATTCTTCAATTGTTCTAGTATTCACTCTAAAACATTCATCCAATGTTTTCTTTAAAAAAAATACTGTAAAGGTCTTAGCTGGATGGTATTTATAACGCACAATGGCAATATGCAAGCAGTAGATCACTGGGCATGGCAGAATAACCACGGAGTTACAAGTAGGGTGAAGGGTAGTAGATGTGCTGGGATGGGTGTGGTGGGGGTAGAGCTCAGAAAGGGAGAATTGGGGTTAAGTGGAGCAATTGGCGATTCATCTTAAACCCTACCCAACATGTTTCAACTGTGGGAGAATAGATGTAAGCATGCCTTCTTCACGGTTTTCGGGTTTTGAGACGAGGGAGGGGAGGGTTTGCTCTCACCAGCCTCTACATGCATATGTAGCCTGGTGCTCTTCTGGTCTACCTGATGAAACTTTCTCATTGTGCCTTTTGCATGACTTGTTGCCACCCGCAACGACGACTCTCCAAGGCTAATCAATAGCTCTTTAAATTTAATTTTTGTGTGAAATTTGACATGATATTGATGTTAAAAGGTGTTTGTTTCAGTGGCGTGTCCAGGGAGGGGCCTCGGGTGGCACGTGCCACCCCTGGAATCTGATTGGCCACCCAAGGTGCCACCCCATTATCTTAAACTATGATCATAATGTTAAGGATGTGGTTTATGGCATCACTTCTGCGCTTATCGTTTGGGTATATTGTGGTGGTTGGGGTATCACATCACGGGGTAAACTAAGGTCGCTCCATACCTTATTTGTTTAAAACATTTCAAAGTATATCATCCATGGTGTGATTGCCTGCCCATTTGAATAATATTTAATAACTCAACTTCAGTTGGTAGTATGTCTCTTCAATAGAGTTTTATTTGTATTGCCCCCATGTTGTATGGACGTAAACAGAGCTTTTCCATCCATTGTTATATCTGTAGCCAGTTTCCCAAGTTGAGAGATTATCAAAGAAAGAGATAAATAAGTACTGGGAGAAAATTTCAATGAAGAATTAAATTGAGAATGAAAAGATACCAAGAGGGTTACGGCTTCGGATCTTCACAGACTTCAATAATCCAGAAGATGGTGATCTAGGAGGGTATTAGCATACTTGATCGTGGCCCAATTGACCTTTTCCGAAATGACCAAATTATTTTGTTAGAATTCTTTAGGAATGTAGGTTCATTTTAATTAAATATAGATGTGGGGTGGGGTAAGGGAATAGGTTCAGGTGGGGGAATTTTTGAACAAAAAATGAACAAAAAAAAGTGGTCATATCGGCAAAGGTCAATTTTCTTGGAACAAATAGACCTAAACCATCTAGGAGAGCAATGGGAGGCCAATTTAAACAAAGCATCCTAGGTCATGATGGAGCTCTTAGTAGAACATGCAATTAGAGAACATGACCGGATCACTGAACGAATTGAAGTAGTGAAGAAAGAGATTGCTGACATGAATGTCTTAGAGACAACTAAGACTAAGAATTTTCCGACCATGTATGAGATCCTTATGGAATGATGTGGAACTGCAGGAAATCCTTTCGAGATGATAAAGATTATCAAGAAGATTGTGTGTACTGTGAGAAACCCGAGATTGTTCTCATGGATACATCCCGAGGATCTTTTGTTCAGGTGGCATTGGAAACAGACCCTGGGGGTAGACCAGTGCGGGAGGATCACCTGTACCAGGGGGTCCTTGGGGACTGCGGGAGGAATGCCCTCAGGAGAGACGCGGTCCCCCCCCCCTCTCCGACACACCGCTACCTGACATCCCCTCCGTCTACATAGGATATGTAAAGCCAATTTTCCCCATAATTACAGAAAACACTGTCTTCCCAACCCCCCCTCCCTTTTCTATATAAACACTGAGACGAAAAAGAGAGGGATCGAGAGAATGAAGATCACTGAGACGAAACGCACTCGGACACAGAAGAATCTTCCCTTTTAACAGACTGTCCCCTTAACAAGGACGGGCAAGGTCAGGCCTTCCTTGACAATCAGTCTCACCTTTGACCTATTAAGCCTCCCCTTACTATAAAAGGTAGAGCACAACGGCACACTCTGAGCGAGCTGGGGATGCTTGATGGTGCATGGAAGCCAGAGGGAGAAATCTTGAGCTGGAGAGACCCTAGAAGATCTTGAGGAAGAAGGGCTGCCCACACCAGACCTCCTCCCCTGGGCAAAACAGGCAAGCCCAGGCCTTTGGCAGGTGGCGAGACCCTGACCTCAACAAGAATCCCCAAGTAGCCAACTCGACGGTCTCTGTGAAAGTTTCCTGGTTTGGAGCAATAAAAGTGAATGAACTGTAAAGGCGAATGTGAACAAAGTTAACCCCGAGAGAAGAGAAGAGAAGAGGAAAAGCTGAACATGGAATTCTGAGTCAAAGTGGTCATGTGGTGGTCTGTAAAGAAACCACGCACATTAGAAAGTCTTTGACATCTGAAAAGCTGTCTGAGCCTGACTGAGGGAAACCCAAAGTTTAAAAAGCTTGGGGAAGGGAGCACCGGCAAGTGCTGTTGAACTGTGATGGGTATGAGCCTGGCAGAGGGGGACCTACATGAGGTCTGAGCCTGACTGAGGGAGACCTACCTGAATTTTGTGTTTCGGAATGGTGCGAGCCCAACTGAGGGAGACCAGTGTGAACCTTTTGTTGAACTATATATATTGAAGCTTGAAAGAGAGACTTTAGCGTGGAAAGCCAGGCGGTCCTCAATCCACGTTAGGAACTACCTTTTTAATTGTGAAGAACCTGAGCAGGAGTGTGTCATCCTGCCTACGGGGGCTGCCTTTCCCTGTGCCGTCCAACATGGACGAGAGCTGACTCGGCCACATTGATTCTTTATAGTTTTTCACATTATTTGTTTTGCATACACATTCTGTTACATTAGAGTAAGGGCTGGCATTGGGTTTGGCCATCTTGTTCTGATAGACACCACTAAGACTGTTGTTCATTATTTGACGGTCAAGCGTGCTCCCATCCTAGACTTAGGGCAAGATAGGCGTTCTTCCAACCCCTTTTTCGAGAACAATAACAATTTTCCAAACATATCTTTTGTGTCTTTCTTGCTTTTGATGCTTCCCTTACAGTACACATTTTAGGGAAAAATATCAAGAGTCACGTAAAGGACATGCCAGAGAAAGTGCACCAGGAGCTTCACTGTGGATCTCGGGTGTAGATTCTGAGCCAGATGGTGAAATGGCTTTTGCAGGTAATGCTACAAGTGACAAATCAAAGGTGGCTCCTCTAGAAATTTTTGACACCAAATCAAAAGATTCAAAAAAGGCATTCGGGGTACCCCTGTCAAGCAAGTGTGGTTCCAGGTCCCCGTAATTTCTGGTACTTCAACACAGACCAGAGGAGGAGAGGCAAGAAGAGGAGCAGATCCAAACGCACAAGGAGATCCAACAAGGAGAGTGACTAGAGCTGGAAGACCACGAGATAGAATATTTGGCTATCAATTTATCAAGAAGAACGCTGACTCCTGCTGAAAGCACAGTATTGAATAAAGGCCTGTCATTCGCTCCATCTGCAAAAAGTGATCTTATTGATCTGCAAGAAGCCTTGTTTAAGTTTACCTGAAAATTAAAACTTAAACAATGTTTTGCTAACAAATCAATACAGGTGGAAGAGCGTAAGGAATTCTTACCGTCAAGTGATCTTTATATCAGAGATATTGAGAAGACTAATCTATTGCCAATAATGGGAGAAGAGGCAAATGCCACGATGGGACACTGAATATAAGACCCAGGAATTTAGAAATTCATGAACAAAGACAAAATTCTCGCTTTATTCCACCAGTCCCATTGGATAATGTAATAGATATATTTCAGGAAGTGGTTACTGAGGATATTTAATAAATTGATTGACAAATCGAGTGACGGGAAGAGTGGAGTTTTGAATAACTTAAAAAGAACAGAATATCAGGCCTTTCATGAACTAAGGACGGATAAATCGGTTGTAATAAAGGAGGCAAACAAAGGGGAGAACATTGTAATTGTGGATCAAGATGATTATTTTTAAATGGCTAACACATTCACAAACCCCCTGGCTGCTACTGGATCCTGAATCCGAAACAGGAATCGGTGAATGATTTGAAAGACCGGATTATAAAAATGGCACAGATGGGGTGTTGCCTATTGACAGACCAAGAGAAAACATACTTGACAGTGAGGGAGCCCACCTTGCCCACAATGTATGTCCTACCCAAAATACATAAGGCATTTGAAGGAATTCCAGAAGCAAGACCAATAATGAGCGGGATGGGGTGGGAAACCAAAAACCGGTCTGAATATCTGGACAATGTTATCTGCCCGTTCGTGTCCACCTTGTGATCTTAATTACGAGACACTACGCAAGTATTCATTTCCTTGAAAGAACTAACTTGAGAAAATGACTACAGATTAGTAACAATGAACATCAAAGCTCTGTATACGTCCATACGACATGGGGGCACTACACATAACTCTACTGAAGAGACCCACTACCAATTGAAGTCGAGTTATTCAAGTGGGCAGGCGCTCACCATGGATAATATACTTTGGAATATTTTAAATAAATAAGATATGGGGATAGCTTAGTTCACTCCGTGATGAGACAGCCCAGCTACCACGATATACCTGAACGATAAGTGCAGAAGAGACGACATGAACCCCATCATTAACTAATTTATTCTCTGAACTTGGGAAACTGACTACAGATTAGTAACGATGGACATAAAAGCTCTGTATATATCCACACGACATAGGGGCAATACAGATAAAACTCCACTGAAGAGTCCTACTACCAGTTGAAGTCGAGTTATTAAATATTATTCAAGTGGGCAGGTGGTCACTAGGGATGATGTACTTTGCTATGATCAATATGTGTGTGTGTGTGCGTGCGTGCTCGCCCTTCATGCCACCCCTGCATAAGTCAGTGCCCCACTTGGGCCACGTCAGTCAAGAGTCTGTACACACCACTGGTTTGTTTGGCTATGGAAGGCGCCATTGGTAGCGGCCCAACACTGCAGAGGTCTCTCCAGAAAGTGGCAAATTGTGCCCCCGACACTGGAAAAGAGCACCCAAGGAGATTGCAAGGGATGGGGATGTTTTATAATGGGGCATGTTATTGAACGCAGACCTAGCTTAGGGGGCAACTAGACAGTGAGGAAAGCAGACCACAAGTGATCAATGCAAGGCAGTGGGAGTGCGGGCAAGTACAAACTAAACCTGAAATATTTGTGAAGGTATGAGAGGGATTGGGACCTAGGGCATGGGGCTTGTGATATTTTGCATGAGCTATACAAGCATAGTGCTGGGCGGGAGAAGGGCTAGTGCATAACGCTCAGAAAAGACTTTCAATGTCAATGGAGCGATTGGTTGATAAACTAGCACCTGCCCGACCATGTAGCCGCTGACCCACTTCAGAGCAAGGTTGAACTTGAGATGCCAAGACCATCGCTAACCGATCTTGCTGTCCATTCATATGGAAGATCTGTGGTTGCCAATGGGAAGGGGGGTTGTAAGTAATGGCTGATGTGATTGTCTTGTCTGTCTGGTTCGATGTGTCTTGTCTGGTTCAGTGCATGCAATGAGCATTGCCATGTCACTGCCTGGTGGGGTGGCGGACAAGCTAGCTGTGTATCTATGGATTTGACTTTCCTGGACATTATTTAAAGGCTTAGGCAAAAGAAACCTAGAGGTGAACGGAGCATGGACGTATTTGTTTTTTGGAATCCTCTATTGAAAGTGGAAATGCTTAGTCAAGTTGCAGCGAACAGAGGCATGTTGATGGATGAGGCAATCCCATTTCTGGGTGCAGCCGCTGAAACTGTAAATGAGGGCAGAACAAGGCAGTTATTAAGTTCATCTTCGTAAATTACAGATCTAGTCAAATATGCCATGCATTGGTGTTGGCATTTCGTGGTCATTCGCATTGCACTTTAATACTTTTGGGGCAATGGGAGTTTTGGTCAACGCAGAATTAGTTTAATTTTTGTTGGCCGAGTTTGGCCATAAATATATGTGGTTGTTGGGTAATAATCGTGATTAAATATAGGGGTTAGTCTGGGGGGCTGTGGGTGTCTCCCCGTCACTCCCCCGCTCATATTTGCACCCAAATTGAAAAAAGAAAAAAACAAAAAACAAATTCAATGAAAAAATACTTGGCCAAATCGCCTAGACCCACTTTGGACACCACCTGTCGGAGAAAGTGGTGTGTAATGGGCAAGCTTGAAGCCGGCCACTGCTGAAACGCCCTTACTTTCTAGTCTGAGCCTGGTCATCCAGTTCTAAGGCCGAAGATGCAAAATCTAGAAACCGCGTAGAGCCAACTGGGGATGGCTTGGAATCGCAGCGTCCGACATGTGAGGGGTGGGAGATTGATTCAGGGAGGTGAGAGGTGGGATACACAATGGATGGATACACACAAACTGACCCAGCCTCCTGGGGATAAATTTGAGCTGATTGCTTTGATAAAGATGACGGTAAGAGTAGACGGGTGCCGAGGAGGTTATGCCTGGAATCTGTAGCAGTGGAGATGACTAGGTGCTGAGTTGTAGGTACCTAGCTACCTTACCCTATCCCCAAGGTATGCAATCTATGGTTACTTTTCGGCAATTGGAGAGGGGAAATCTAAGAAACAGGAGATGGGAGGTGGCACCGTGGGATGGGTGAAAGATCCCTGCAATAAAAGAGGGTTTAAGACTCAGAAAAGTCTGTGCTGTCCAGGGATGGGTCGCACATACTGATGTGTGAGGATAGTTCGGGGAAGGAGGAGAAGAAAAGTGACGATTATCGGCACACAATTACATACAAAAATACTATGCAGAATGATTCCAAATAAGTAAAACGCTGTCCCTGGGGGTGTGGAAAGAAAAGTTCCCAGCTCTGCCCAACATCTTCCTCATGCATAGAGCAAAACTCAACCAATCGAGTTTTTTTCAGCCTAACACTAAATTGATCAAACAGTCCTGGCTTTAAGATATTTTAAGGGAACAATTCAGCCAGGAAGGGCATACGCAAGTCATTGTCGAAACAGAGAACCCTGCGTTGAAACATTCTATTATTAAACCTGTTTTTAGGACTTCTTTTAATGTGGTATTTTCAACTTTAAAAAACGTATTTGTTTCATGCATGATTGCAATAAGGTGTTTCAAGATGTATTGCAGGGTAGTAAAGAGGGGTATTTTCACTCTACATGGCCGGCTTACATTTTGGCTTTTTAGTTTTTCTGCTACCACTTCATCAGTACACTGTTCTTTTTGTCTGTACTATTAAACTATTAGTCAAGGCTGTTGTTACAGACATTCATGGAAGAGATGTGCGGTTCTCATGCTGTACCCCTTTGGCATTTGTGTATGCGTTTGTTCGATCAAGGAGACCAGACCTGGAATATTTTGTGGTAAAGCAAAATCTTCCAGCTACATTGTTTTCCCATTATTCCAATATCTCAACTACCAACATATCAGATTTCCATTGATTTTCTGATAATGTGCATGACTAATCAACAATCAGCTTTTATGTCCCCTCTCTATCGGTTGTGCTCCACCTGGCCTGGAAATTGAAGGGTCTGCTGGTTCTTCAACCCGTTGTTTGCTAATTTTGTCCTCCACATGTTGTTTGTACGTCCTCGCTGCTTGTGCAGTCGAAAGAAAGGATGTGCCATGTGTTGATATAGACTTCTATATTACGCACCCTGCAGGTTCCTGCAATACATTATTTTTCTTCAGAGTATTA
Organism: Ambystoma mexicanum; assembly: GCF_040938575.1. Lineage (NCBI taxonomy): Eukaryota > Metazoa > Chordata > Amphibia > Caudata > Ambystomatidae > Ambystoma > Ambystoma mexicanum. Next base: position 72,944,849 of record NC_090938.1, read on the forward strand.
TATATTTCAATTAGATCCAACAACTGGCTCTCCACGAAAGATAAAATTCTTCTCAAAACAGCCCCGCTGACCCACAATGCCGCCCCACAATATCTCAGAGCCAGATTCACGAGACAATCCTCCAACCGCCCCACAAGATCCACCAATGCCAACTTCCTAACGGTGCCCAGATTTAAACGTACTAAGACTGGTGGAAGCGGTTTCCCGGTAAAAGCTGCCCAATATTGGAACTCCCTCCCACCGCCCCTGAGGGAAGATCTACCCTACCTTCGCTTTAGGTCCAACCTCATCCACTGGATCAAGGAAAATGACCTTTGACCTTCCCTTTACACATATCATGTAATTCCTGCTCCATCTGTACATATTGTGTATATTGTATACTGTACATATCGTGTATATTACAAATATTGTGTAATCACGCAATTTGCCTGCCTTCTTAGTCCTACTTTGCCTTACTGTGTAAGGGTGCAATTTGAATTACTCTTGCACTGACTCTTTATCCTTACACTTATGTACCGATGCCCCTCCTTTGATTTGTCTTCACAATCTGTAATGTTGTATTGCTCTTGTAATTTTGTATATGATCTTGTTATTGTTTAACCTTGTAACCATGTGATCTTAACTGTATAACTCTGTAACTTTGCAAACCTAAAGTATTCTTATCCTTCGCGCCCTGATACCCGTGGGTCTGGGGCACATTACAAATAAATAAATAAACAAACAATTAAGTGTGAACCTTGCTGAAGTGGCAAACGTAGCACATACCGTTTTCAAAACAATGCAGTGCAAAATATAAAAAAGGAAAATTACAATAAAACTCCTTTTTCTACAATAAAATAAATTAAACCTAAATATCCCTTCCAAAAGATTAATTTGCAGAAAAAGGGCTTTATTTAAAAGAATCGAGGAATGGCACATGAGGAAAAAGCCCAATTCACAGATTTCCTAACTCAAGGGATATCCAGACAAGCTAATAATTTCCTTTTGAGTCTATCACAGACCATCTGAAATAATCAATTTATTTGAAAGATACTTTGGTTGCTACAATTGTACCACTTTACAACCAATGCGTCAAAGTTTAAAATGCAGTCGATGCTCAAAAGGGAAGGAATAATCTGATCATATCTCTTTACACCAATGACTGACTGAGCGTCTCTATGGAAAGAAGAATTTGAAAGGTCTAGGAACAGATTTGGAAATGCCCATAAGAAGGATATTGCCCTGTCCATATACGACAAAGCTTGCAGTAAACTTGGTTACAGAATTGTCCTTACCATGGAATACTGCATTGAAAGTGATACTTTGGGGGCCATGGGTGTCTACATGACAAGTAATTGTTTTCTGGCTTCAAGACACTTTCAATATGTAAGATGCTCCTATCCGTGTAGCTTGGTGAGGTACTGACAATCCTATACAAGTGCGCATTATCTGTAGGGTATGAAGGTCTTTTGCAAGACTCTTTTTATTTGAAGCTATGATAGACCTGTCTGATTAGTGTGAGTCACCAGTCCCAGAATAGAATCCTCTGCCCTGATACTTGTATTGTTCCGGTGACCTCATATGAGAAATGACTTGGTAAGGAATGGAAGGTAGACTTCGAGTCCACGCCTTGGGTTGAGGAGCTACTTGTTTTGGGTGGAGTAGTGAACACCTAATGTTTGACACGTGTGCAGCTGTGAAACTGGTGATGTGTAGGTTATGCGATATGGGGCGCCAACGGTATAGTTGCATTTGATGGTGACAACACGGACCTTTTGAGAAAGAAGGGCTGTTCTTACCTTCAGCCTATTGGTAAAACTTGAATCTTCTGCATAGCTATTAAGTGGATAAGCAAATCAATCGACCATTGAAATCTGATTGATTTAATTCAGAATATTGTAAATAAAAGACACACTAAATTGCACAAACTAAAAAAGCAACAATACACTGATAAAATAGCTAAAACCCACAAAGATATTAGCAGTCCTAACTGCTGCAGCGCTGTAAACTAGTGAAACCATTTTAATAGGTGTTAAACGAATCTTCACGAGATCGTGAGTTACCTCTGCTTCCTGTAGACCGTGGAGTTGAGGTTGCCAGTATGTCGATGTATGATGGCCGATGAATGGGTAACGCGAGAAATTAGCCCAATCCCCTCCTGGCGATATAACACAGGATGGCACTGAACCAACTCCCAACGCCACGGGTGGCACTTCTCAGAATTTGCGTGACGTCGGGACAGTGTTTCCACTGGCTGAGAAGGCTTGATGAAATCACTGATGATAACAGGGCTGAACTCAGGAACTTCCAAAAGGCAGTAAGGCACAGGTACCGGCAGGGCACAAGACAGACAAAGGAAGGCAAACTGCAAGAAGGGCAGAACTGACAGGAGGGTCCCTACTACAACTAGGAATCCAGACAGAACCTACTCTACCCTAAACCAGGGGCAAGGTATCAGAAGTAAGGCGCAGAAAGAGTAGGAGGACCAGGAAGCAAGACTGGAATAAGGAAATGAGGCAGGACTAGGCAGAAAAGGTTAGAACAGGAAACTGGAGGGCTGAACAACAAGCGCCAGGACTCCAGCAGCGCATACACAGTAACAACCGCGTTGAGACGCGTTGTCCCTGTGCATGCGGTGCTCTTTTATGGCCCGGGGTCAAAGCGAGGCTTGGAACGCATGTTCCGACACTGCGCATGCGCGGGACGTCGAAACACTGACGATCCGCGCATGCGCAGATCCTCGCAAGATGGCGGCGTCCACGGTGCCCATCCGAACCGCGGGTCGGCGTGAGGAGAGACGCCACCGCGGATACAGTCTCCATGAAGGAGGAGACCGCTGCGGCCGTGGGCCAGGGACCCCAGGACAGGTAAGTGGCGCCCGCAAGCGAGCGCGCAGCGTGACACCATACCCCCTCCCAGACAACCCCGGAGCACCGGGTTTCCAAGGGTAGCGGAGATAGAAGTCCCGAACCAGGCGCGGTGCATGCACGAAGGAGCGCGGTTCCCAAGTACGGTCACAAGCAGGATAACCCTTCCAGCTGACCAGAAGCTGCAAAGCACCCCGCCAAATCCGTGAATCACATATCTCCTGCACCTCAAATTCAGGGACCCCCCGAACCAAGACCGGGGCAGGACGGGAACAGGTCCGACCCATAACATCGGGCACGTAGGGCTTCAAAAGAGAAACATGAAAGACAGGATGGATCCTCCAAGAGCGGGGCAAAGATAAACGAAAGGCAACAGGCGAAATACGCCCTGTGATGCGAAAGGGACCAAAAAAGCGAGGGGCTAGTTTCACAGGTAAGTTGCGTACCGGTAGATTCTTGGAGGATAGCCAAACCATGTCCCCAACATGAAGGACAGGCTCAGGGCTCCGTCTCTTGTCAGCCTGCTCCTTCATATGTGCTTGTGCCGCTGCCAAGGTACCAGCCGCCAGACGATGTTGATCGCGGATCAGGGACACCAGGGCATCTGCAGATGGAGCGGCACTGGAAGATGTAGGATGAACTGGCAGCAGTCTAGGATGAAGACCGGTAGAGCAATAGAAAGGGCTGAGTCCGGTAGCGGAATGAACAGCGTTGTTGTAAGCTGCTTCCGCGGTGTCCAACCATTCCGACCAATTGTCTTGGGTAGCATTGGCATAACAACGTAGGTATTGCTCAAGGGTCTGATTGGTACGTTCCGTCTGTCCATTAGTCTGCGGATGATAGCCGGAACTCAGTGCTCGCTGAATGTCCAAATGCCGACACAGTTGGCCCCAAAAGGAAGAGATGTATTGAGACCCCCGGTCTGACAAAATCTTCTCCGGAAGACCATGAAGACGATACACCTCGTGTAGAAAACATCGTGCCATCTGGGATGCAGTGGGCATCTTAGGAAAGGGCAAGAAATGAGCTGTCTTGGTGAAACAATCCACCACCACCATTATACACGTGAAACCACCAGACAGGGGCAGGTCAACTATGAAATCCGTGGCGATGGTATGCCAAGGGTACGGAGGCGTTGGCGTGGGTTTTAGAAGACCAATGGGTCTTTTGCGAGGAATCTTGGTCTGGGCACATACTGGGCAAGAATTCACGTAGTGCTTTACCAATGTAGCCCATCCCGGCCACCAGTACTGTCGTGCAACCAGTTCTTGTGTTGTACGTACTCCACGGTGACCGCAAACGACGGAATCATGACAATTCTGTAAAATGATTTTCTGGAGTTCCAATGTAGGAACGTACAGACGATCCTTGAAGAACAACAAGCCATCACGTTCCCTGATGTCAGCACGTTGTAGTAACTGTGTTCTTGAGGGATCCGTTCGTGTGGCCTCAGTCAACTGTTGGAGCTGGGGAGTCACCATCGATAGGAAATGTTTGGACGCTATCAGAGGTTCCGGTTCCTTGACACCTTCAACGTTGTTTTCCAGAGACCGAGACAAGGCATCAGCCTTAATGTTCTGGGAACAAGGAATGTACGTGACGGTGAAATCGAACTGTGAAAAGAAAAAGGCCCAACGAGCATGACGAGAGGTTCTGCATTGTAAAGAGCGCAGGAACTGTAGATTACGGTGATCCGTGCGAACCACCACCGGGTACCTCCCACCCAGCAAGTGATGTCGCCATTCCTCGAAGGCAGCCTTTATCGCCAGTAATTCTTTTTCTATCACTGCATAGTTTCTCTCACTCACTGACAATTTCCTCGAGTAATACGCCACCGGGTGCTCTATTCCCGTGACTGCATCTTGCTGTAGTAGGACCGCCCCAATTGCGTAGTCCGAGGCGTCTGTTTCAACCACAAATGGTTTTACCTCTTCTGGATGTCTAAGAACAGGAGCCGACAAGAATGATCTTTTTAATTCCTGGAATGCCTCCTCGGCCTGCGTGTCCCAGAGAAACGGCACCTTGGTACTGGTCAGATGGGTTAGACTGTTGGCCAGTTGAGAGAAGCGTGGAATGAAACGCCGATAAAAGTTGGCAAAGCCCAAGAACCTCTGAAGTGACTTCACGCCATGTGGCGATTTCCATTCTTGAATAGCTTGCAGTTTTGCGGGATCCATCTGTACTCCTGTGTTGCTGATCACGTAACCCAGAAACTCCATGCTCTCCTTATGAAATTGGCATTTTTCAATTTTGGCATACAGGCCATTGTGTATCAATCTACGGAGGACTTTCTGTACATGTGCCACGTGTGCAGTATGAGTGTCAGAAAAAAACAGAATGTCGTCAAGGTAAACCCAGACAGATATTCCAATAAGATCAGAAAAGACATCGTCCATGAACCGTTGGAAGACTGCCGGGGCGTTGCAGAGGCCAAACGGCATCACCCTGTATTCGAAGTGACCAATAGGTGTTTTGAAGGCCGTCTTCCACTCATCTCCTTTCTTAATCCGCACCAAGTGATAGGCCCCTCTTAGATCCAGCTTGGTGAAGATCTGTGCTGATTTCAGGGATTCGATGATGTCCCGGATGAGTGGTAACGGGTACCTGTCCTTTCTCGTGATCTCGTTTAATTGACGGTAGTCGATACAAGGACGCAAAGTGCCCTCTTTCTTCTTGACGAAGAACAACGGGAATCCTGCAGGGTATTTGGACGGCACTATGTAGCCCTTGTTGAGGCAATCCGTAATGTACTCCTGTAGTATGCCCTTCTCGAGGTGAGTCAACGAATAGATCTTGCCGTGGGGAATGATCGCACCAGGCAGGACGTCAATGGAACAATCAAAGTGCCGATGGGGTGGTAGCGGTATGTCCTCAGGCTTGGAGAACGCCTTGTGGTATCCGGCATATTCATGAGGAACCGATTGAGTGGCACATAAACGAGCAGATAAATCAGCCGGATTGAGGGACTCCAAGATTGCAGGAAAGGTTTTGTGAATTACACAGTCACGAGGACAATGTGTCGAAGAGAACACCAGGGAGCGAGCGGTCCAGTCGACCTGGGGATTGTGATACAACAGCCATGGTAAACCCAACACCACTGGCAAATGAAGGAGACTTGATGACGTCCAATGAGATACGTTCGAGATGCCCTTCCACAGAGAGCCACAAGGGATCGGAGTGTTGGCAAACCGGACCAGAAGACAAAGTAGAACCATCGATCACCTCAACCACCGTTGGTCGTTCCTTGTTATGTAAACGGATCCCATTGGCAATCGCGAACGATGCATCGATGTAGTTGCCAGATGCTCCGCAGTCCAAAAGGGCCCAGGTCTTCACACACTTTCCAAGCCAAGCAACACCGACTTTCAGGATTAACAAGGGCACTGAGTTCATGGGGGGAAGGACGGATTCAGAAGGGCGGCCCGCTGCTGCCTTCGCCTCAAACAACGGGCCTGTTAGTTTTCCTGTTTCTTCAGAGGACGTAACGGACAGGTGCCTAGAAAATGGCCAGAACCACCGCAATACATGCATAAGTTCTTCTGTCGTCTTCTTTTCTTTTCAGTCTCGGATAACAGACCTCTGACGGCACCCAACTGCATGGGTTCTGAACCTACATCGATAGAAACAGCCGGTCCAGGGTTCTGTACTGGAAGAATTGGTTGATACCTGTCAGATCTGCGGCGTTCACACCGTCGTTCGGTTAACCTGTGGTCAATGCGTAAGACTTGTTCCACCAATGCAGGCAACGTTTCTGGCTCCGGAATATGCAGCAATTCGTCTTTGTACTCCTCTCGTAGTCCCCGACGAAACAAGGTTTTTTGAGTGATTTCGGGCCATTGTGAATCAGTTGCTAATTGTCGAAACCGACTGATGTAGTGGATTATGTCACCTGACCCTTGCTTGATCTCCATTAATTGATTCTGGGCCATGGCTGCCAAATTGGGCGGTTTGAAGACATCCAAAAAGGTTTTCTCGAAGGCAGCGAAATCACCCAACAGAGGACTGTTGGTAGAGACCAAAGGTGCGGCCCAAGCGAGTGCATTGCCAGTTAAATTTCCAAGGATATACCCAATCTTAGCCTTGTCTTGAGAAAAATGTGTAGACCTGAATTGGAAATGGATCCGACAGTGAGTACAGAACTCTGCCACTCGACGCGGATCACCATCATACTTCATCGGAGTAGTGTAAGCCATGGAGTTCTCAGGCGTTGTGACAGGTTGTGCGGGATTAGCCAAACACCGATCCAATGCTTGTCTGAGAGTGTTGTTTTCCTGGCGGAGAGTGGTCATTTCAAGACGCATGGCACGCATTTCTTCACGTAGTTCCTGCATGTCGTCCATGTCGGGACTGAGGGATAGGCGTCTCAATCTGTTAAACGAATCTTCACGAGATCGTGAGTTACCTCTGCTTCCTGTAGACCGTGGAGTTGAGGTTGCCAGTATGTCGATGTATGATGGCCGATGAATGGGTAACGCGAGAAATTAGCCCAATCCCCTCCTGGCGATATAACACAGGACGGCACTGAACCAACTCCCAACGCCACGGGTGGCACTTCTCAGAATTTGCGTGACGTCGGGACAGTGTTTCCACTGGCTGAGAAGGCTTGATGAAATCACCGATGATAACAGGGCTGAACTCAGGAACTTCCAAAAGGCAGTAAGGCACAGGTACCGGCAGGGCACAAGACAGACAAAGGAAGGCAAACTGCAAGAAGGGCAGAACTGACAGGAGGGTCCCTACTACAACTAGGAATCCAGACAGAACCTACTCTACCCTAAACCAGGGGCAAGGTATCAGAAGTAAGGAGCAGAAAGAGTAGGAGGACCAGGAAGCAAGACTGGAATAAGGAAATGAGGCAGGACTAGGCAGAAAAGGTTAGAACAGGAAACTGGAGGGCTGAACAACAAGCGCCAGGACTCCAGCAGCGCATACACAGTAACAACCGCGTTGAGACGCGTTGTCCCTGTGCATGCGGTGCTCTTTTATGGCCCGGGGTCAAAGCGAGGCTTGGAACGCATGTTCCGACACTGCGCATGCGCGGGACGTCGAAACACTGACGATCCGCGCATGCGCAGATCCTCGCAAGATGGCAGCGTCCACGGTGCCCATACGAACCGCGGGTCGGTGTGAGGAGAGACGCCACCGCGGGTACAGTCTCCATGAAGGAGGAGACCGCTGCGGCCGTGGGCCAGGGACCCCAGGACAGGTAAGTGGCGCCCGCAAGCGAGCGCGCGGCGTGACAATAGGAAGGGTTCTCCATTTTTTTTTAAATTGTCAGTATTACACACTTATGTGGTCGCAGCGCAATTTTATGGCCATACTTGTAATTGTATATAAATAGTAATCTTTGAGTGTGAATCGCATGTTAACACCAGAGTCCCTTTAAATCGTGTGCTTGGGTGTGCAATATTGGGGGAATTGCTAAAGAGTTTCTTAGTTAAAGAATTGGGCCCATCACATTTTCTACCTAATTTCGTTATTTGAAAGACTTGACACCCAGCGCCTCGTGTACATACCGTGAATGTGTATAGAGACTCAAGCGATGGGTATTGATGTAAATCTTACTGGCCTCTTTTCCTTACAGCTCTTTCTCCTATGCAAAGCTAATGTCTATCTAGGTCTTTGTTTCCAATACCATGTGGATGATTGTAAGAAGTTCCCTAGTACATTGAAGTGGTCCTGAGGCCGAGTAGCTTGACCATGCCACCCCTAGATGGGGCCTACTTACAGGTGCCCTAACGTTTCAGTAAATTTGCACCGTATATAAATCAATCCTACATCAATAAAATTGGTGGCGTCCCCATCCTTTACTAGTAAATGCCACAAAGGCAAGGTAGTTGACCTAAAACAAGGTTAGTGAGGGACTGGGTATGCTTGTTAGCTGGTCGTGGAAATTGAGGATGAGTGTCCATAATAAAGCAGCCAGAAGATGGGAGATTGAGATTGGTGAAGTGGAAACAATGACGTTGTCCAGGGGTAAAATGAAGTTCAAGAGCGGCCTGGTGACTAAGTCGGGCAAGGGTAGGAACGACGTGGAATAAGAATTTGAGGTTAATTGCACATGAAGGGTTTTCCAGGGACAGAGTAGGCAACAAGTGGAGATAGGCACACAAAGAGTAGAGAAGCGATTCTTCTGATCAAAGACTGAAGACGAGGCTAGCAACAGGAGTGGTTCCTCTGATCAAATATGGAAGACGAGGCTCGCAACTGGAGCGGTTCCTCTCATCAAAGATGGAAGACGAGACTCGCAAGTGGAGCGATTCCTCTCATCAAAGAGGGAAGACGAGACTCGCAAGTGGAGCGATTCCTCTCATCAAAGAGGGAAGATGAGTCCTGCAACTGGAGTCGGTATATCTATGGGCATTGTGGTGGTCTCGTGCTCTCAACTGCTGATCTGCCGCAGGACCGCACATTTCAGGCAAACTTCCTTCTTGCTACATGAAAGTGTGAGGAAGTGATCTCTGGTTTGTGTGTTGAATCCTCACCTGGAAGGACACTAATTTACTAATTCTAAACCTTGGCTGTCCCTGTTGAAATGTGACTTAAACGTCACTAATAAAATACTAAATGGCTTTTAAAGAGGCATACCAAAATACAACTGAAACATTTCGCAGTAGTCCATTCCTTGCAGATGCCACAAGGAAATATCCTGCAAACATGCATTTCGCTTCTGTCCAAATGCCTGTATTTTTAACTGTTTGTATAAAGTGTTAACATGCAGGTCCAGCTTAAGATCTGTATTTTTGATAAGGAGGTGTTAAACGTCAGGGAAGACTTGTGTATCATTTTCTAAATATCAGTAGAGGGCCACCACATGTGTGCTTTTCTGCAGCAACTTTCACCTGCTCTGCAGGAATGAACCATGATGGCATGTGCATGCCTTCTGCGGCCTGTATGCCACTAGCGATGAACCATTCTGCGTCTCTATGCCATATTGTATGGGCATGCAGACCGTTTCCCATAAGTTGTAAGGGAATTATTTTATTTTATTTGTTTTTTCTTATAACACGCCTAATACCGTCCCTGAGTTTGGTTTCTAAGCGGGATTCGAACCTCTGTTGCTCTGCATGGTCTAGCTTCCAAGACCACTGTGTTGCCCATGTACTATCCTCCTTTGAAGGTTCTCTATGGATGATACAGCATTGGCATTCTGTAGTGGCGTTGATGCTCAGGAACTCTAGACACAAGTGGGCGCAGGGGGTTGGGGGTGATGGAAACGAGATGCTTAAAGGATAACCTTTAGCCGTCCTTCAGTTGGCAAATGCTCTCCATTGAGCTTTAATGTCAGTCCACAGGCCAGCTCACTGGAAATCCAATGGTTCCCCATTGTAGCGTGCATTTCTGGTTCTTGGGCCATTTAGTTGGATAACGTTTCCACGCTACAAAGAACTGGCTTTAAAGACGTTTGCAAGTCCAAATAGATTTTTTTTTGTGTTGGGTTGGTGGTTCTTAGAAAACAAATGTTGGGGGTTGGGAATCAAAATTAACTTGGGTTGGGGGCATGGAACTGATCATCTACAATTTGATGTGAGTCTGCTAATAGGTTTGTTGGCAGCTTGGATTTGACTGAACTCTATTTGTTGCTGTGCTTTGGGAGGACCCTAGTGTTTTTAGCCCCTTGGGCCAGATGTTTGTCTCCCCCCAGGCTACTATGTGTTCTAAGCACACTGGTCTCTACTGCTGCTCTCGAATTTCGGTGAAGTTGTGCCGTTGCATACATGTGACTGTCTCTGGCATCTGAGTGGATGGGCTTGGCTGAACAAGTGAATCAGGTCTTGAGAAATTGCAGTAACGGAGCAGAACCGTGGGGGACTCCTCAAGATTTCTGCCAAAAGCAGTTTGTGGTGCCCAAATGTATGTTGTCTGAACAGTCGACGAGAGAGGATTTGGTCCATGAATGAGCAATTCCTGTAAAGAGCATGTGCTGCTTGATATAGATGGAATGCTCAGAGGTGGAACATCAGTACAGAGATTTAGTAACATTCGCTCTGAGCGTGTATATCCAGATCTACGAGCAGACCTACTCTGTAGGTCATTGTCTCCTGTTTGCATCGGAAAAGCTTGTCTTGATTGCCGGGGAGTGATAGGTTTTTGTTTCCTTTCCCGGAACACTTACAGAACTACCTCTCCTCCCACTCGTCTGGATCTTCTCCACTTCCTGTTTCTCTAGACCAACACTTTCCCTGTCTCGCTATCGGTTATTCCCAGAAGGTCGTCGGCTGCCTAAGGGAATGAGTAGCCGAGCCATAACACTCATTATTGATGCGCTATGAGGGGCTTCCTATCCAATTCTTCTTCCAATTTCTAAGCGCGGAGTCTCCTTTCTCGACCACTCGTGGTCATCAGCCTTGAGAGAATGAAGGATTAAGTCAGGCCGACCGGCAAATAGAACTTACGTGGCACGACAAGGCAAGTTGGTTGCTCTTGAACTCTTCCCCTAAACTCCCCTCCCCCTGACGCCAATGCCCCGGGATTGTGTCTATGTTCTGGGGTAGAACCCAGATGCTTGGGATGTCATCTGGAGTTTTCTCTAGACCTCCGTGAGGAATCCTTTTGCTAAGCAAAACTTTTTTTTTTCTTTTGCATTTGTGTTCACTTTTCTACCCAACCTCATTCAGAGTGCTTATGCATCCTCGTTTTTCAGGATCTCAAAGCGCTAGCTGGGTATTCTAAAAGGAGACGGGTTGTGTGGCTAAGGCCCTACTGCCTTCTTAGTCAGCACTTTTGTACTGGTGCCCCCTTCAGCTTGCTTCCATTGGTAATGTCTTGCTTGTTGAGTGCATAATTAGTTTCAAACAAGCACTGTAGGTACGCCACCTGTTTCTAGGCGTTTCTCCGGAAGTGCACCATACACTTTCTAGCAAACGAGTACACGACTCCTCGTATGGCTTGGACTCTTACTGCGTTTTACTGTTCTGTTCTCTGCTGTGGGAATTTTGGCAGAATAGGTCTAATGTTCCTCTTACTCTTACCTCGCATATGGCTTTCATGTTTGATCTCCCCTGCAAGGAGTTGCAGGATCCCTACTTCCATATAAGGTCTTGCTCGCCCGCCTTGCAAGATTCCTAACTCCTTTCTAAATTCACTTGAGGACGACTGGCAATCTCTCTTCTTAGAGGGAGAGAGGGAAAGAGAGAGAGAGAGATCGAGAGAGAGAGAGAGAGAGAGAGATCAATCGATCATTAGCCCTTGTTGGGTCGATTGCTCTGCATCCTGGGTGCTTTGGTAGGGGTAGTCCCTTCCATGGCGGCCATCTTTTTTGTTACACTTTTTTTCAAATGGCTGACATGGAAAGGGAGAAGGGACTACATGTAGTTCCTTCTCCTCGATCCCTGGCAGACATTTATTAAACCATTTCTCAACTAAAGAAAATACTATTAGTACCTGGGTATGACATGCCGCGATCACAATAGCAGTAGAACCCTTAGAGGGGGGGCATTACCATTGGGATAATGTCCCTGAGGCTACGTTAAACCCCTCACTTCTATCTGGCTTCTAACTATCACCCGAACACACACTGTCTAATTCCGCTGAATTTCCGCTCCTGACTCAATCTATGACCTTGTACAAAGCACTAAAGCCTCAATTTGCCCGAGAACCAACCAATGTTGCCTCGTGCCGTGTGTACTTTACAAAACAGTCCGGTGGTGGACTGTAGGAGGACGTATCTAAAGTTATGTCTGCTTAGTGCTTGAGGGAATGTTTGCTCGAACCGGTAGAGTGAAGCCCAACCCTTTTTATGACTTCTGCCACTGAATGATTGTGAAAGCTACCTTGCTGTGTTTGCGGCAGCTGAAGGGCTGATTGCCCAAGTCATCACATGTTTTTTCCATTTGGCTAAAGTTTTCTGCCTGCTCACAATACCAATGCTCCCCATCACCCCCCACTTGCTTGCTTACACCGGCTCCAAGAGTACATTGAGGTTTTTCAGCCTAGGGAGAGGAGTTGAACATGAACTGCAGAGTTAATAAGCACAATTTTTCCTTAGAAGTTCCCAAGACGCAGCGAGGTGCTTGTGTTTTTATTTTTCCATACCATAATAGAAATCTCGCATTATGTGCGGCCATTGCTTCTCCGTAAGGTCAATTGTTAGTTTAGACAATCTGTTCTAAGAACAAAATGCCATTTGGATGAACTTTGATCCAGGCACATTTGCATACTTTTATATATTTCTTTAAGTGACGATAAATGTGGCAGCAAGTGTTATGTAAAATACTAGTTAATGGGGGCGGGGTTCCCTGCAGTTTTTCTTAATCTCCTTGCCAGATTTATTTCCCCTGCCTTCAACTAATTATTATAATTATTTGGTGTTTCATATAATGCTTCATAGCAGATTCTTCCAGTTTCTTTAGCGCTGCAATAACCCATTTTCCGGTTATAACTGCTCTGAGGCTCCATTTTGTGACCTCAGCATAATGAAGGACTGAGTCAGCCTGACCAGCAATTGAAACCAGCGTCGCATTGGCATCGATCTGTTCCACGGCAAGCACATAGTGCTTAAACTTTCTCGATTACCCCCCCAAGCCCCTCGCTCGCCTAGGCTTTTTGCTTCTTCGTATCCCTGCTGGGACAAAGGTGCTTTAGGATCCAACCCGTGCCTTGGTTGCTTCTGACTTCTGCAGTGAAGCATTGTCCCCGCGCGCCTAGCCCCCGCTGTCCCCGCGCGCCTAGCCCCCGCTGCCCCCGCGCGCCTAGCCCCCGCTGCCCCCGCGCGCCTAGCCCCCGCTGCCCCCGCGCGCCTAGCCCCCGCTGTCCCCGCGCGCCTAGCCCCCGCTGTCCCCGCGCGCCTAGCCCCCGCTGTCCCCGCGCGCCTAGCCCCCTCTGTCCCCGCGCGCCTAGCCCCCTCTGTCCACAACAGTATATCTTTGGAGATGTCTGTTTTCGCCGATTCTTTCAGTGCTCTGCAACCATTTGCCAGACGCTTTGCATTACATCTACCACCAGACTTAGCTAGCACAGGCGATGATGTAGAATGATTGCAGCCATGCTCCAAAACATCTGAAGAGCCACAGGTTGCAGACCCTTGCACTATTATAATGAACATTAGTTATGACGACGAAAATAACGCCAACCTCGGCCACTTTCAAAATGGACAAACACTGAACCCAAAGAACAGACCACACGACAGACCATAAGATATCGTGGGAAATAGCCTCAAAAGGAGGTCTCCAGAGACTGATCACATACTCGGACCCAGACAAAAGCCCTAAATGACCCATCCACTCCCCCGGACGCACCATATCCAAACCGGCAGATGCTTTTAGATAGAATCTGAGAGGAGTCCACTACACCAGCCCCAGCACCCAAGGAGGAGAATAGACACCCAACCCACATTAATCAATCCATCAGCATTAGAACACCTACAGAGCTGGCTAGAATAGAACGGCGAGGAGCAATCAGAACACTTACAGAGCGCGTTAGAACAGCACTGGGAGCGCCCACACAAACCGAACCCTGCCAGACGTAACCCCTTTGCCCACCCTGATGAGATAGGGAGGACTGGCGAGTGCCACACACGGACAGATTTCTGAACTTCTGTTAAACTTCATACAACCGAGTAACAAAAAACTCAGCATTTCTGCAGACTTATCTCACTCAAAAATCTCACACAACCATCTCTCGCACAACAACCCGCACGCACTTTACAACACCGCAACAACAGATAAGCAACACCAACAGCACACGAGGACTGACATCGATCCAATGCTTCCACCGAAGCTGAGCACCCGCTGTATACCGAGTTGAAGCTGCCAACAGAACACCACTCCTCTCACTATCCTACTCCCGCTTCACCTACTAAACCATCCCACCTTCTCATTTGCAGATCCGCCAGAGCGCCTGGAGAACAACTCCATTGGTGACGGTGCGTGGTACAAATACCTTTAACATTTAACATAATTTTTATTTAGTTTTCATAATTTATTTTTAACTCTGAAATAACTTGTGCTGGGTGTAGGATACAGGCCTTACTATCGTGTTGTATTTTTAGTTGGGGGAAGTGGAGGCAGGGGATTATTTTTTTTTTATTTTGTTCGTTTTAAATTGAGGTGTGCAAATCTTCCCAATTAATGTGCACAAGTTTTGTGACGCAGCCGCAACAATCCAAGCGGGGATCATGGGGTTATAACACTAAGAAATCTTTCTAGACGTTGGGTTAGAATTGAGCATTTTTAAGCCCACTTTCTTGCAAAAAACTTGGGTAAAAAGCCACACAATTTACAGTCTGTTTGTATGGGGAGGTTGGGGAGAAGCTTTCGGTCATCTGACCTATGACTTGGGATTGGTTGTACGTGGCACTATGCACATCAGCATAAATGTGAACCATACCCCCCAACCCCCCAGACCTGGGACGTCATTTGGGGGTTGTTTTTGTACGACAGACCTATGCCAGAGCAAGAGTCTGCAATGGTTTCCCAGATGTTTTAGACCACAACTCCTCTAACAGACCTAATCACCGTTGTCACGGTGAGGGATCATGGGAATTGTAGTCCGACATATCAGAAGAACCTCTATTGCAAATCTCTTTGCTAGAGATTACCTTGATACAATCGAAAATAAAATACCTACTGCCAAATGACCACATTTTTTGGGTCTTTTAGGGGGTGGGAATATTGCATGGCGAGTCCCCCCCCCTCCCGCAAGCCTCCCCCTACCTTAACCTATACTCTTACCCCACCCCCATCTATTTGTTACGAACAATGTACAGAACTCACTAACAAATTCGACCAAAACAATTTGGTCACTTAGCAGTAGGTATTTTTGAATTTGATCATTTCTGTAGATACCCTGCGGCTAGAGGGTAGTTCAGCTTCTCCACCATCTTGTTTTGCATCCTGTCGTTTTCGATCATTTTAAAGCTCTCTTGTAAAGGGGACACTGTGTGTCGTAGTCCATTTTTGAAATGAGTATTTGGCATTGAGAATACTGTTTCTCTTGGTTAACTTGCAAAAATATGTCCGGAATCCATTGCAATATGAGCTGAAATGCCCTCCAGCAGGTCACGGACTGCAAAAGATTTGAGATACTCCTGAGCTGGTCAGAGAGCTACAATAGCCTTTGTTCATGTTTGATATAGCATTTATCACACCATGTATGGCTGAGTCTGTAACCTATAGCTTCCCATGGTGTTTTGGACTACAACTTCCACTGGTCCTAGCCAGCATAGGGAATGGTGAAGACTGTAGGGAGTTGTAGTGAATCAGCTGTAGAGCCAAAGGTTGAAGACCAATGCCTGGCTAAATGCACTCCCTCTGTTCCTCGTCTGCATTGTAGGCAGATCCCACATCAACATTCTGTGCTTTATGCAATTAGGCCTCTGGTCTGCCAAAGGTTTACTGCAGTGCTGCCAAATATTGCAACCATGTATCGGAAAACTCCCACAGCAAGGAAACGAGACTTCCTCTGCTGGAAACTGACACAAACATGGGATGGTTAAATGTAAGGTGAGCAAATGGCTCCAAGTCAAGAGGGCACCATGTTAAGGGTCTTCCAGCAAGACGACGCAGAGCAACACAGGTTCGATCCCCGGTCCGCACTTAGAAACCTCTGGGTATTAGGCGCATTATAAATAACCAATTACTTACTAGACAAAACGAATGCATTCTGGAATTAGCATCTTGATTCCCAATAAAATTTACTTAACATTGATCACGAGAGCTCAATGCTTTCTGAGAAGCAGGAGCTTGAAACGTGGCGCCCCGGTGACATGAAACATTTGCACCATACTCATGAAGTGAATGGGGTCTTCAGGGATTGCAGAAAAGGAACTCGCATTGCACTGACTCGAAAATGCAGGTTTTGCTTTCCAGAACACGTGGACGTTGCCACTAAATGCTGACGTGAAGTCCAATATAGGTGGGTGTTTCTACCATCGGATGCCCTTTTAATTTGCTTGTCCAACTGTGCCTTCTTTCCAGTAGTGGCTGGAGTCCAGGCTGTGGAGATTAGCAGTAATCCTAATCCATATTGGCCAATCAAATAACCAGGCTTGGCCTATGGTGCTTACATATTGGTGCGTTCTCATTAACCAAAGTCTTATTATTTTTTTTTTTGGTTTTGTTTTTTTCTTGTGTTGGCCTCTTAGTGAAAGTTTGTGTCAGTTATGCTTCCATTCAAACTTGCAAACTGCGGAACAGCCCACTGAGCGATCATGTAGTACAAATCTAAGACCGCTTCACACAGTTTGTATAGAACATTGTTGACCCTCCCCTCCGGGGAAACCTCCATTTACTTTTCTCCTTCAAACCGGCGTGGTCTGTTCTAAACCGGTAAAATCCGGTCGACATGTTGACGGACCAACTCATGCCTTTAGGGTGCCCATCTTGTGGCATTCACAGCAACTCTTGGTTGCTGGTCAGATTTCCGACTAGTTCCTTATTGTTCCCTCTTACTCTGTTAAAATGCGGGTAGCTTTTCCTACCGGACATGGCGACGGCGCTTCTTATTAAAAGGAGCGCAATCCTCCATGGTTTAGAAGCTCCTTGCATGCACCCTCAATCTGAGAGTCTTGTCGACGATTATACTTCAAAAGTAACAGTAGTTGATCAAAGCTGGCCCTCTACTCTCTGCATTTTATATATAGTGAGTTTCAAGTCCAAAGGTCCACATTTGAATCGGACGCTGCCAATTATTAGAAGACTGCTTAAGTCCACTTACTCGTAACTATTAAGACTATACAATTGAAAAAAATGCAGATACCTGAAGGTCGATAAATTCTGTAAACAATATTTCCCTGTTGGTCCCTTTTTTCATCCCCTACTGTTTATACATCTCTTCTTCCCCCCAGCCTCTTATGCCATCCCTATATTTTACCCTGACACACTCACTGTTTCTAGTAGTGGTTGACATTTGACTATTAGTAACTTTTTGGTAGGTTCAATTTGGGATGGACAATTTACACGCAATTCCACTTTGGCAATCTCTCATTTGGTGGTTGGTTTTTTTACCCATTACCGTAGAGGTGTATATTCCTTCCGTGAGAAGGGGTGTGTTTATCTTTATTCAAATGTAGTTTAACCAGAAAACCAAAATGGTTGACACGCAACTGCCCTGGGGTTGAACCCAGCCTGCGTTTCATCAGATAAGTTCAGGGTTCACTATATTATTTTGCTTTCGAGGACGCGACTGCCACATTTGTGGCCAATGTTATTGTCTGTTCAAACTTTACCCAAAGATGGGAAAACTGTAACTGGCGGGAGGTCTTACGGGTTAAACATAGCCACGAACCCATGTAATGAGGGTTGCATCAGCAACTCCTGTTTAGGCGGTATTCGCCATGCTCTAACTTGTAGGTGCATAAAGATATGGAATACCTCAAAACTATAGGTCCTAGAATCAAGGTGCCGTTGACTAAAAAGCTAGGATGGGCTGACGGGGGACCTTCATGAGTTGCTCATCTTGTGCTATGCTGGCCTCTTGCACATCTGTTGCTATGCTGGCCTCTTCCACATCTGTTGCTATGCTAGTCTCTTGCACGTTTGGTGCTATTCTGGCCTCTTCTGTTTAGATTTAGGAGCAAGACTGGTGATCTGTTGAAATCTGAATGACTATTTGCTTAAAATGAAACATCATAGCAAAATCAGCATGGTGGGGTCAGAGTAACTTCTTTGTAGATCAGATAACCCTCTCCAGGTTTAAGCCAAAGTTACATCAGAATCACTCAGTTACTTTTTAAGGGGGGGCATCGACCCCAAAATCTTCAGCATTTAGAAAGAAATTTGCAGCGTTTCCCAAGTGTATGTCTGTGGGAGATGCCGGCTCAGTGTGGCAAGACTTTAAAAAATAATATAAATACAGACTCATTAGAGGGCTCTATTTCACTGTATATGTCTCTACAGAGAAGTGCCTGATTTGTGCCTCCATGTTATGTGCAGAATATTTACATTGGACAATGATCGCGTCCCAGCAGCAGTGCCAACAGATTTTTAAATTAAATGTTAAAACTTGGCCAGTGATTAAATATGAGCAAATTGGCCCAGAGGACGTATACGGGAGGAATCTAATTTATAGCAGAAAGCGTTGTTCCGTTTTGTTGACTGATTGCTATATTTTGTTTTGGTCCCACAGATGGAGGCCTCCCCTCGTTCTCCTACGGAGACGATTCTGGAACTGCGACGCTCAAAGCGCGACCAAGGGTCCGACCTTTTTTGCCATTTTCATCCAACGTAAGTATAGAGTCTTCTATAAATCAAGTGTCATGAGGTTCTAGAATTCTGAAAATGCTGCTTTCCTGCTGCTTCTTTCTAAACCTCCTGATGTTCTAAGAAATGCTGGCCCCAGGAGGTAGGTGTGATGGATGCAGTACAGGTGGACCACATCACCACCTCACGGGACACCACTAGCTAGCCCTGCAAGCCTTTCCAGTTAGTCATTTCGTCCCAAAGCTTGCGTCCACTGTGTCAAATTGAGGCAGAGACGTCCCCTTCCCAGAATGCA
Organism: Ambystoma mexicanum; assembly: GCF_040938575.1. NCBI lineage: Eukaryota > Metazoa > Chordata > Amphibia > Caudata > Ambystomatidae > Ambystoma > Ambystoma mexicanum. Next base: position 72,964,129 of record NC_090938.1, read on the forward strand.
AGAAAGCCATGGTTTGACAAAGGGTGGCAGAGACGCAGTCACCTACATGACGATGTTTCTGGGAGAGGGTGACTGGAGGGACACACCAACTTAGTATTAATGTTTTTATCTTCTGCCCTTTACCCCGTCTGACACAGTGCCCAAACACTGTTTTCAGTTTTTATCATAAATATAGTATTACAAAAACAGACAATTGGGGCCAGCAATCTAGGTGGGTTGCTGTACATCTTTCCCTGACCATTTGAGGGGCTCCCACATTCCTAACCCAGTCACCATTCTCCAAAAGGTCTCATTGCACTGCCAATTCACTACAAGGAGGGTACTCCGACTGTCTGGTCTATCCCTGAACTAGGGGCACTTTTAAGACCATGGCCTCCTCTCTGCCTCCCTCGGGGACTTCTTGGGGGACATAGCGTGGTAGTCTAAATGTCCTAGCACCTTTTTACCTACCAGTTGAGTCTGTCAACATTTTCCACTCTCTCCCTCGCTCTCTCCTCCATCGCTCTGTCCTCGCTCTCTCCTCCATCGCTCTGTCCTCCCTCTCTCTATCTCTCTCCTCGCTCTCTCCTCATCTCTCTCTCATCTCTCTCTCCTCATCTCTCTCTCCTCATCTCTCTCTCTCTCGCTCTCTCCTCGCTCTCTCCTCGCTCCTTATGAGTAGGAGGGTGAGCTTGTTTCCAATATAAAGTTATGCGAGCCCTGGCCAACAAAAACAAGTTGGCCTTTAGGTGGGATACTTTAGTGCAAGACTCTCCATCATACATATTCATGCATGTAATGCTTTTACACCTGTGAACGTTACTCTACTGTACAATTAAGTCTCTGCAATGTAACCATATTCTTAAGTTCAAGCGTCCAGATGCCCGAGTGTTAGGCACGCTACATAAATGTAATAAATAAATAAATCATGCAATCCAAAGAGAAATAATAAGGGAGCTAAGGACGTCTCAAGACCGTCCACCGCTTTCACCCAAGCCAACACCTCTTTCCAAATGGTCTGGATTGTGGGGCAGTCCCACCAGACATGCCAATAGTGCCACACCCCCTCCAACAAAGAGGGCCAATACATGGGAACATCTTGAAAAGCCTGTCCGGCGAGTTCCGCCATTGCTACAACAATCTATATCAATGCATCTTATATTGCATGGCCATTACGATTGACTATGAATGTCGGCACATCAACAGCCAAGGATCCCTGCCCTCCAAAAAGGGAATGTCAAGGTGCCCCATGCCTTCGAACCTTATGCAGTTTCGTGTCCCAGTTCGTCTGCCCCAGCAGGGCAGAGTAAGGTTTTGAAACCAAGCCCCTTGAGCCCACCTGTGAGTTTAGCACTGCTCAAAAGTCATCAAAGGGTGACTCAAAACAGCATTCCAGGTACGATCTGTGAGTACACCCCTTAATTGTAAATACATAAAGTTGGGCACTAGGACACATCCCCCACCCCAAATCTCATCAAGAACAGGCTTAGTGAGAAAAGAACCATCCTTATGTAGTTACCCTGCTCGTATCAGACCCTTCTCATAACGGGACTGGAATCAAAGAGGTTTGTGGATCTTGTTTGTTAGCGGGGAAGCCCAGAGACACTTGCAGGGGACGGGGGTTGAGGGGGAGGGGGGTTAGGGCAAGTCGTTCTATCCTGCAACAATATACATTTCCTCCATAACCCCCATAAAGATGCTAATACTGGATGCATCCTGACTCTCTTCGGGAGACGGTTAACGGGTACTGTGAAGGCATCATGAAGCAAGATACAGTCAACCGATTCACTTTTATTGACAAGAGGATTTATTTAATTGTCTGGCTAGACTAAGGCCTAACTTGCCCTAAGCCAAGGTGGGATTTCCCTATCTAAAGGAACTAAACTCAAAAGTCTGTTTGTGTCCAAAACCTATACTTGCCCTCACATCTAAAGATATACATTGTGTGGGGATGTCCGCACCAAAAGAAACTGTGTTCAAAATAAAGTTATGAGCTTCATCCAGCTCTGGCTTGTTTCAGCTTCCCCAAGTTCAAAATAGTTCCAAAAAGGTCTTGAATTTCCCTTCCCCAAGTTGAACACAGTTCCAGATATCTTGGGGAGTCCCTTCCCCAAGGAGGTAGCTCCTCCAACAGAAAAGTCGATGCAAGTCTTTTAACTTTCAAGGATACTTCCAGTATACCTTGGTAATTCTTCAAGCCCTTTAGTAGTTAACACAGATCAGTTCTTTCACTTCAGCACTTACACTACACAGCCTTGTATCTTGGCTCTCCTTGATTCTTGTCCACGTAGGAGCTACTCTGTCTAGGCGCAGTTGTCCCACCACACGGTCCACCCATTACAGGTCACGCAACCGATGACTTGTGATACTTGTTTACCAACTTGTGTATCTCTGCCAACCTGTATCAAAATGCCAACACTCAATGCCACTTTTCTTGGGTTCATTCAAAAATACTGAATAAAAATCACTGAATGCGTGATTTGGCCAAATTTCGGCTGTTAGAAAATTCCAAACGGCCAAAAAGTTTGACCAAATCACACATTCGGTGCTGGGGGATGGGGGGTGTCCCCACACCTTTGCTCCCTATATTGTGAGCAATGGTAGCCCCCACAGCTTTCCCGAAAAAAAAAAAATTACAAAAAATAAAAAAAGGAAAGAATCCTGCAGCGCCAGTTCCTGATCACGGAAGTGAAGGGAACAGGCGTTGCAGGGACACAAGGTAAGTAGGGGGCTCGGGGTGTGTTGGGGGTGGGGGTGTGGGCAGGGGTTTGGCTAAGTCAGATAAGTTCAGGGGAGAAAATACCGAAGGTTATTTCCAAAATATTGACTTCAGTCTGTTCTCCCTCGAACATTTTAAATTCGGTCTTTCGACCCTGATCCCTTTTCTTGAACAGTTGCCTGGTTTCGCCACTGCCTGTTTATTCCTTGGATATCTCTGTACTCACATTTGGTTCAGACTTTCTTTGATACACTTTGTAATTCGAGCACTCTGTCGGGCCTTTTTTCAATACAGGCTCCCTCTCTGAACCTGCCAGTAATCACCATTTGCTGTAGTGTCCTCCTTAGCAGTCATTTGGCTTTTCCACAACTTGTATTCAATTCATTCTGTGGTGATCATCCTTTTCCGCCACCATGCTTTCACATTGTTCATCAAAATTCATGAACCTGCCTTTCACAGCTTGCTTTATTCTTAATTCATAAGTGCTCATTACGGGCTTTCACTTAGTCCATAAATGCACATCATTGGGCCTCATTACGAATCAGGCGTTAAGGGGTTAACGGCGCCGTAAACGGCACCGACCCTTAACGCCTGATTCCGAGTTCCCTTAGCGCCATGGTGAGTTTAACGCCTGCATTTTGCAGGCATTAAAATCCATGGCGCTAAGGGACCATGGTGCTAATTACGCCACTGTAATTTACGGTGGCATAATTAGCGCCTTCCCCACTCCCATTATGCCCGATGGGGCAAGAATGGGGAAGGGTAAAATGGGAAATGGGGATTTACCGCCCCACTCACCTTGGAATGGGGCGGTAAATCCGCCATCCACCATGGTGTAAACGTAGTTTACACCATGGTGGTAAGGGTACGACCCAGGCGGTAACTTACCGCCTGGGTCGTAATGAGGCCCATTCACTTTTCACTCGTGCTGTATTTGCATATAATTTCCATATCGTCTCTTTAGTTCGGTATTCAATAAATGTTATTGCATTTTACAAAATACTTGTCCATTTGTGGTTATTCAATATTCTTTCATTTGGTCTCCAGACCCCTTTCTTAGAAGTTTCAATTCGATCGGAAATAGCAGATGTCCAATTCGCGCCCCTCGAGTGCCCCGCTATGAGTGTTACCTTTTTCACACTCAACGCTTCTCAGCAGCTCCTCCGGGCATCTTTCTTCTGTTTTCTGGCTTCCACTTACTTAACGGCTACACGTCAGGAGTTCCAGCGAGAAGAGCTTGCCACCCGTGAACCTTGCTGCAGCGGCCCAGGGCTCTTCTGAGTCTTCTCGGTTCCCCAGCTCCAGCTTGGAACACGCAGCATAGGAGATTGCAAGGGCTCTGACTGTCTCACGGCACGGGTGGGGGACAGTGCCTCTCTCAACCCACTGCAATACACAGTGTCCTCTCCACCAGCCCCTGTGGCCTCTTAATTGTCTGCAGGTGCAAGTCCTTTACCTGGCCACAGTTATTAAGGGGACATGCCTGAACCTCGCAATGGTTTTCCACCATAGTACTCTTCCTCATCTCAGTACCAAGTGGTGAAATTGACTAGAAGTGTGCATTACTACTAGTTGCCACTTCCTCATCCCAGTCTCGAAGGCATATGATTGTGGGGCAGTTGGTGTGTATGGAAGGGAAAAGGACTGCACGACAGGGTGCATCATTACTGGTTGTTTACTTCTTGGTTTGGCCTGGGTTTGATGTTAACCATGGCTATATAAAGAGCGGATCTCCTAGTTGCTCCCTTTCTTGTCTTTTTATAGCAATGGTACTCCCGAGCATCCTTTTGAAAGAAAAGAAAAGAAAAGAAAAGGAAAGGGGAGCGGTTGACAGTACCCTATGAAAGCTTCTGGGACTGAGGGTTCATTATGAAAAGGGAATGGGGAATACCGTGTCTCACCTAAGAACACCCTCCCTCCATTCCCCAAATCTCCTCCACCCAGGTGATCATCCCTCGTATGTCCAGCCACAGGGTTGGGATCCAAAAGCAATGGCCTTTCCCGGGCCACCTGAGCAGCGGATATCTGGGAGAAGGAAGTGAGAACGCCCTCAGGTTTCTCACAGTGCCCGCAACCATCCCCCCACGGTGACCGGGGCCATCAAGTCATTTTCAACAGTGACCCACTTCTCAGCATTGCTGACTCAAAGATGGTCCAACAGGACTCTTAATTGTACTCCCATAAATCCGGGAAGTCTATTTTACCGTTTTTGGTTGAATCAATATACTTTAGGCTCTCTCTCTTTCTCTCTCTTTCTCTCTTTCTCTTTCTCTCTCTTTCTCTCTCAATCTCTCTCTCTCTTTCTCTTCCTCTCTCCCCGGCTCCCTTGATCTCTCTTTCTCCTCCCCCCCCACCCCTTGGCTCCCTTTTTCTCTCCCCGGCTCCCTTGTTCTCCCCCCCCCCCTCACTCCCTGGCTCCCTTTTTCTCTCCCCGGGTTCCTTGTTCTCTTTTTCTCTCCCCGGGTTCCTTGTTCTCTTTTTCTCTCCCCGGGTTCCTTGTTCTCTTTTTCTCTCCCCGGCTCCCTTGTTCTCTTTTTCTCTCCCCGGCTCCCTTGTTCTCTTTTTCTCTCCCCGGCTCCATTGTTCTCTCTTTTTCTCTTCCTGGCTCCCTCGTTCTCTTTCTCTCCCTCTCTCCCTTGTTCTCTTTCACTCGCTCTCTCCCCGGCTCCCTTGTTCTCGCTCCCTCTCCCAGGCTCTCTTGTTCTTGATGCATGTCTCTCTCCTGCTCCCTTGTTCTCTCACTCTCTCCCCTTCTCCCTTGCTCTCTCTGTCCTCCACTCTTTCTTTCTCTCCCCCCTCCCTCCAACCCACTGCTGCCTTTCTCTCTCTCTCTCCTACTCCCTGTAGTTATTGCTCATAGGCACCCGTGTGATAGCAAGTAAACCCACTCCACAATCAAAATATACGAAACTGATTGGCAGAAATCCAACCAGACGTTGGTCATCCATGAGGCGAGGTGGAGTAAACAGCCAGCCTCCCTCCAGTGATGATACGCTGTGTGATGACCACTTCCGCCACGTGTCAGGGAACGCCCGCATGTGCTGAGCGGTGACGGGCCACCCGTGGAAGACCTTCGACCGCCATCCTCATTAGTGTCAAGTGTTGAGTTACTCCTTCAGAGAACGTGGAGTGATGAGTGCATTATCCGGGCGAGTGCATGGCCTGCAATGCGCTCGCTGTGCTGGAGCGACCTGCTGCTTCCGCTGCCAGGGCCTGCCCATCCGTCATGCGCTGGGCCTCTCTCCCGTCTTACTCACGACGTCCCCGCCCTTTCCAAGTTTCAGTGCGCCTTGCTTTCTGGCTCTCCCTTTTTCTCGTCGTCATCCTCCTCCTCTTTAAATTGTCATTTTAAATGTGTAATTGTAAATAGGCCTGAGTTCAAACGGGACCCGGAAGGGGGGGGGGGGGATACCAGGGGACCTGCAGAGTACTCTGTTATGTGTCTGTCCGTTTTGGTGACTTCTATCCCTGTTAAAGGATCATTGCAAAGCTATGGTTACTGGTGGTTTCTTAGAGGGTGGAAATGGGAGGGGGGTTGGGGGGGCGTTGTAATCAGAAATGTGGACTTCGTTTCAACCTCCTAATTCGGTAAAAGGTGGCCTGCGCCTCTTCTGAATTAAATCAACAATATGACAAGTAGCAGGAGCAACCGACAAACCGTAAACAAAAGGGCCAATCTTTTGGGTCTCTCGCCCCCAATTTTTTCTCTCTGTCCTTGATGCTTTAAACAAAGCGTTTACTGCACATCACAAGAAGCAGAAGGAAAGTGATGCTTTGTTGGAAATGTGGTGGTTAATCAGGATCCGCTGTGCCTTTCTGACGGCCAGGATCTGCTGTGCCTTTCTGACGGCCGGGTAAGGATCCGCTGTGCCTTTCTGCAGGCCGGGTAAGGATCCGCTGTGCCTCTATCTGTCGGCCGGGTAAGGATCCGCTGTGCCTTTCTGATGGCTGGGTAAGGATCTGCTGTGCCTTTCTGACGGCCGGGTAAGGATCTGCTGTGCCTTTCTGCCGGCCGGGTAAGGATCTGCTGTGCCTTTCTGCCGGCCGGGTAAGGATCCGCTGTGCCTTTCTGACGGCTGGGTAAGGATCCGCTGTGCCTTTCTGACGGCTGGGTAAGGATCCGCTGTGCCTTTCTGACGGCTGGGTAAGGATCCGCTGTGCCTTTCTGACGGCCGGGTAAGGATCTGCTGTGCCTTTCTTCCAGCTGGGTAAGGATCTGCTGTGCCTTTCTGACGGCCGGGTAAGGATCTGCTGTGCCTTTCTGACGGCCGGGTAAGGATCTGCTGTGGCTGTCTGCCAGCTGGGTAAGGATCCACTGTGCCTTTCTGCCAGATGGGCAAGGATCTGCTGTGCCTGTCTGCCAGCTGGGTAAGGATCCTCTGACTTTCTGCCAGCCAGGTAAGGATTCTCCTGCTGACTTTAGATGTGCACGTTTCTTCTTTTCGTCAATAATTGATTTGACTTTTATGAATCAATTGGTTTTCTTTTCTAAAAATAGATTTTGATTTTTCAAGAATACATACATAGATTTCCCAATTTTAATTATTGGGGCAAATTAGTAGGGGATTTGAAATATGGTGCCTGGTGAATTTGATGGCGTACCGCCAAATCAATGTTTCCCAATCTCGCCCTCTGCCTTTCATTATTTTGAATGCATTTATCCATCATTTCTACTCTCGCAGAAGAGGTAAACCTCCTTTAACACAGTCATTTTTGATGCCCATTTCCAAACACTTTTCTATTTTTATTTTTCTGTTCTTGGGGCGTACTGTCAAATTATTATTTTCTATGTAAATTTCGGAAATTCATGCATTTTTGTGAAACTGATCATATTTTTCCCCTTAATCTCGTGATAAAAAATCCCAGTTGCGCGCTTTAGATGAAACCAAGAGTTTGACAGCATTTCGTCGTAGACATCCCGCACGACTCGTACTGTACCCTCATTACCACAATCTTTATATCATTTGTGGCGTTGATGGCCACAAAAATAACTTTTCATATAGTGCTTTGCCGATTTTGCTTTTGATGGCACTGTAAACAAAACGAGTGTGAACTTTTTCTTTCCAAACGTAAATGTTTCTCAGTTGAGCAAACGGAGAAGGCTAGAAGCAGGGCTCTAAGTAAGATATCGAAGTGGGAGCCTTTTACTCCCTATTTTTTTCTTTTTTCATTGGGAGTGAAATCATTTTTATGGGCGTTTATAAAAAAAACACACAAAAAAACAAGTAATTCCCATTCAATATCATGGTATACCCTTCTCCCAATTGTCACTATTGCTCCTCTAACTTGGTTACTTTTCTTTCATTTTCTCCTTGGGTGATCATGAAAGGCCACCCTAGCAAACATTTTGAACAGTACACATAATGCTGGCAAATATGAGATGAAGGATTATCTTAAGTAATGCAGTGACATGTCAGTTACCAACAGTGGTGATTCGTCCTGGGACGATAGCTCGGGGGCAACGCGCTCGCCTTGGAAGCAAGACGACGCGTAGCAACACGGGCTCGATCCCCGGGTCCGCGCTTAGAAACCTCTGGATATTAAGCGCATTATAAATAACCAATTACAAAATAAATGGTATAGAGGTTGATTTGGGGATTAAAAAGACCTGGCAAATATGTGTTTAGTTATCTAGAGACCGAAGCGGCCTTCAGCATTCCACTAAGTCAGCAAAAGCATAGATTGGTTAGCACTGGCACCCTTTATCTCCTATGACGTTGTGTTGTTCCTGTGCTTATTGCAACATATGCAAACACCCCCCTCTGCCCTTTTTTGTAAAAGATGTAATCGCTCCAGGGCTTGGTTGCAATTCTCCGAAGGCAAATATGATTCAACAGTGTGTGTTTAAACCTCAAACTGGAGGATCAGGAGTTCCACTGTAGTGTGTACACGCCTAGCCAGGGTGCATAAGGACCACAGAAAGAATGTGTTTCTCTGCAGGAGGGCGGAGGCACCGAGAAGAGGCGCTTCCAGTCTTTGTGTCTGCAGGTGTGTGCAAACATCCCTCTTGTAAATTGAGCCCTTTGTTGGTTTAAAGCAAATTGATTTCCTTGAATGATGGAATTTGCATTTGAACTTGACTTGGTTGAAAGGCCTTCATAATTAATCATGTGCTGTGGATACTGGATTTCTGAGCCCGGTGTAATGAGGATACTAGTCTTTTAATGTTCAGCTTGTAGTCCTCCCCTCAACAAAGATCCTTTCAGGATTTTAGGACAACTTCCTTTTCACTGTTTAGAAGAATTTGGCGTGGCAGAAACTGGGCCCGCGCAATATTTCGAAGTGTCCAGGAACTTATTTTGTTTTGTTGCAATACAAAAACCTTCACCATGTCAGCTTCTAAACTTCCAGCAGCCACCTACACCCACCCCCTAAACAGGATTTATAAAGAGGGAAAAAAAAAACCCATGCTGGCGCAAATTGTATCCAAAAAGCTGATTTCATGCGGTCTTGGATGGTCCTGGGAAAGGTCCCTTTCTCCATTTCAGGAACGGTTGGCGCAAAGTCCTTTTTCTGTTTTTGTATTAGTCTGTCTTTGTCATCCTGAGCGACTTCTGTACCTGATCATGTGACAAGAGTCTTTTCGAAGTGTGCAGACGCTGCAGTAAACCTTGGGACGTACCTGCTGCCCTCCTACTCTGCAACCATGCTGGGTAGTCGGCTTTCCACTGTTGCACGTCACTACACAATGCCCTGTTGTTCCTGAGTCCAAGCCCTGTGCAGCTTCCCATTGCTAGAGGCCTGCTGTGTAGTCAGCCGTTCATCGTGACGATAGCCCTACCAACTGTTACTCCACTGCCCATAACTATCAGCCTTAAGGGATGAGCAGTGCAGTGGCCCAGGTCACCAAGTGCCCTGTGCAAGATTTTTGCGTGTGCCCACCGGGCGACCCTGGGTCTGGCACGGTCTATAACACCTCCCCTCCCCCACATAGCAAGTTTTACTTACCTATTCTGTCTTCGTCTGGAAGGCCTCCACTCTGTCTCCTGCGTCCCAGCAAACTCCCGCTTCCACAATGCAGACAAGAAACCAGGAAGCGGAGAGCGTTTCCTGTAATGCGCAGTGGGGCTGGAGCTGGAATGAAAGTAATGTTCTAGTTGCAGCGCGGCACGCGCCTCAACTAGAAAAATGCTTTCTGAAGTCAGCGCATGCACTCCAACTTCAGAAAGCTTGTAGGAGAAGTTTAAGGGGCGATGGAGTGCGCTTGGTGCCCCTGTGCGGCCGCACCACTCGATCGCCTGCTGAGCCGTCCCTGGGGATGAGGTCTTGTGTAAATGTACCAACTGCCCTAATCGCTGTGGCCCCAATTTCACTTGCTTGTATTTATCCATACCTATGTTAACAGAATGTCCACAAACACCCAGAAAGAAGAAACATAGTGGAATACTTAGACTACCGATCTAGACCCACAAAGCAATAGAATGGAATGAATTTTCCACATTTGGAGAAACTGACTTAACTTTATTTTTGAGTTCAGCTTCGTCTGCACAGCATGCATCCACGTGGTTGCTTCAGTGCACAAGGTGTGCACCTTCCGATGGGGCCGATTGCTGGAAGTGCATGCAAAGCAGCCATGGCCTTTCAATACACCTGCAACAAGAATGCAGTTTTCCCTTTTCCTAAAGGTGAAGCAATGGATAATTATGTGCGGTGGGATGAAGCCAAGCGTGGGAGAGAGGGTTCCTTCTCGTGGAAACCTGGGGGAGTCACTTCACACCCGGCTACTACCAACATTTCCTGGGTTTCTTTGTTGCCATTAAAAGGGAATCTTGGTGCGTGGTTTGTGTAGCTTACTGAGCAGAGGACGGAGGCTATTTTATGGAATCAATCATTTATTTCACTGACCTCCATTTCTTTGAGGCCTTCCTCTTGTTCATCTCCTACAATATATTTTCCTGGGTTCTCGAGTATTTGGGTGGGTGGGTGGTCAGCAAAGTACCCCTTCTCCAATTTGCAATTGGGGCTTGATCAGCTGTATGCAAAGATTACTCTGGACCTCGGCAAAGTGGATCCTGGGGTCTTTTCTATAGGACTAACCCTTGACCTTTAGCAGCCCTGGTTTGTCAGACCAAACGGCTTTTCCAAAGTGAATCCTTGGACGTTGGATCTTCACAACGTGAAACCCAGGGCGCTTGATGCGGGCCCGTCACCCTGCCAGATCCATGATGTGAACGGCGCCTTTACTCATGGTTTGTGAGGTGCCTGTGTGAAGAGCAATTATTCATTTTAAAAAAGGGAAGGAGGCGAGAACTCTGCCCGGGCATAAACCAAAGATTGAAAACACGCTTGGTAGTCGGGAGAAAACCGGTTACTATCGTCTTGTAAAATGTCCATGTTGCTGAGCTACACAGACCTCTCTGCTGATCAAATACTTGATCCAGCAGGTGAACCAAAAAACGTCAAGGATAGAGCAGAACGCGGTAATGGAAATGGCTGAAATTAGGTGACCTAGTGGTTAAGATATCCTGGGGCTGCAAATTGCGTCAATATCCAGGTTTTTCATTTTCAGTTCAATTTCCACGGATTTCTCTTGAACTTAGCCAGGCTTTCACCTTCCTTTTGCTCCTTCCTTACCTCGTTTACAATTAGTTTGCTTTGATACAACTCTTTTATGTTCCTTCCATTTGAGGATTTGACTTAAGAAAGCTGTAATTGAGATACAAGGGATTTTCCTTTGTTTAGTAACAAGTTATCTTAATTCGAATGAAACCATGTCCTGGACTTCTGTAGGAAATTATCCAGCTTAAGAACGGGCTTGGCAAGCCCGTTGCCCCTGGTGTCCTGGATATGGGTTACAGAGAACCAGACCTGAACTTATCTGTGTTGGTAGGTGCTAGGGGTAGGCCCCAGGGCTAGTCCTGGGTCTCACATGAGGTTTATCCAATGAATGCTTTAATCAGCCTTTGTTGTGCCAGGTGGGTGGTGTCCTGCTCATCACATCTTGTTCCAGTTCACACAGGATAGTTGCCAACTCCCTGCTTAAGTTTCTTACTTGGCTGGTATGCAGAACTCCAATTCTTTAACAATGCTATTTGCAAGTTCAACAATTCATTTTCTGGACTATGAAAACATTTCACACTGGGGGCAGCTAGATCTTCACATGACGCATATATTTGATCTGCACACTCGGGGAAGATTTACTCACTGACTGATTGGTTATTTCTAACAGGCTAAATACCCAGAGGTTTCTAAGCGCGGATCCGGGGATCGAACCTGTGTTGCTCCGCGTCGTCTTGCTTCCAAGGCAAGCGCGTTGCCCCTGAGCTATCCTACCGAGACAACCTTGAATGAGATCGTCCATAAAAGGTTGAATCAGGATGTGATATGTCATTGTGATTTATACCATGCACCGCTGCCGTTTTGGTCTCCAGGTGCTTCGGCAGATCCGAAAAGTAAAGAGTACTGGGAAGGCTTAGTTAGTGGGATTGAGAGGAGAAAAGTGCAAGAGAGCTTTGATGTGCTGTTATTGGCTTGAGTTTGGGAAAAACGGTCACACTGTGCTGGTTTGTTTTACTTGGTGTTTGGAGTATGAGTGTGTATGGGGTGATTTGTGTGTGTTTGGTTTAGTTTCTAGTTGGGTGTTGCATAGGGTGTGCAGTTTTGGTGGTCTTAGGTTCTTGCTGCGGTAGAAGTATCAGTGCGGTTTGTTCTGTGATTGAGGGTGAGTATTGAGGATATTGGAGTTTTGAGCACGCGGCATCTAACTTCAGTTAAATTGAAAACAATGGCTATAGTAAAAAATCTAGCAAAATTCAATACAATGACTATACTCCAATTCAGAAAAATTCAATACAATGACTATACTTGAATAAGCAGCTACATTTAACCCACTGGATGTACTTACCAAGCACCCTAAGTTCAATGGTGAGGCTAACTTTGGTCAACTTTGTGGTGCAGCTACTTTCAACACACTGGCAATTGAGTGGTAGTAATAGTAAGGTAATGGCAGGATTTCAGAAGCATGGCACGGGCTGTGCTCCCATTTCTTACCTGGTTGTAGCAGTAGACTGCTTTTTAGGGCACCCAGGTGCAAACAGGGGATGGAGGTACCCTTAGCCGTGGCTCTTAGCCGGCTGCCTGGGAAGGCTGCCCTGGGGGAGCTGTTAACGTGGAGGCTCCTGGGGCAGCTGGCCCAGAATGTGCCCAATCTTTGTGCGGGGGAGGGGCAGGAAGGAGGGCTGGCCAGTGTGAAAGCCTGGAAATGAACACCAAAGCATTTGGCGATATGGTGAGGGGAAAAGAGGCTTGTGGGTGGTGATGAACAACAGTGTTCATTCAGCAGGCAGGGCTGTCGGAAGATGTGGTGAGGCCCGGGGCAAAACATTTGGTGAGGCCCCCTTACAATTTTTTGCACTCGGCCAGCGGCGGCACCTACGCAAACAGGCGACTCGAGTAATTTCCCCTTGAGTTTGTGTGCAGGATCCCAAATATGGTTTATTACTACAACTCCAAATCAACTACAGCAAAGTTAGATTCCTCTACTGAAGAAAGGTTTATGCCAGACTAACTTTTGTATCATATGCAGAAATATATATAGGATGGCATGAGCTCTCCACTGCGCCACTTCCAACTCTCTGAGGGTCAGTCACTTTTCCAAGCAAAGAGTTGAGGGCAGATCGCTTTCTGCGGCTGGGGCCTCCCTCTGGAAACATCCTGCCTGCCACTCTGAAACTTGAACAGAACCATCACCGGTTCTGGAAGCAACTCAAGACCTGTCTCTTTGCTTCTGCCTTTTCTCTTTCTCTCCCTTGCTGATCACCTGCCTGATCCATGCACTGGTCACCTGGTCAAGCTCTGAATTCGGGCCCAGGTCCCTGCCTGTCCTGTTGCAATCACCCACTGCCTCTTGGCTCCGCTGCACTTGTGGTCTGTATCTGTAAACCTTCAGTCCCCTCTCTTGCACTTATTCTCCACCCATTGGCTGCACTTACCCACACTTGCCACCCGTTGGCTGCACTCTTGTTTCTCCTTTGTTCCTGCACTTCTGCATCCTACCCCACACTCAGCACTTCTCCCCTGCCCCCTTCCCTGCTCTTGCGCGATCTGAATTACACAAGGCCTAGTAAGATCTGTGTTTTGTACTACTCTTTTGTTTCTCCATCCTTTCCTTGTCGCACCTAGAAACACTTGTGTACAGGCACGTTATAAATGCCATATCATATCATTAAGGAGCACCCTGCCCCCGTGTGCACATTAAAACACACATCATACACAGTGACAAATGATGTATATTGGAGGCTGGTACATTTCTGAACTGAAGAGGCTTAAATGTGTGTGCCAAATAAGCAGGATCAACAGAGCACAGTGAGGGAGGCCAAACCAAACAAGGGTTGCTTGAGGGGGGGTTCTCACTCCCAAGAAAATGTTTGAAACATTGGGTTAAAAGTATGCATTTTACTGCACTTTCTTTGCAAAACTGGGTAGAAATCCATACAGTTTGCAATTGGTTTTGTATGGAAACACATGGAAAATCCCATAGTTGCAAATCACAAACCGTGCGTAGGAACATTTTCCAATAAATTTCATGCCACCTTTCCACGTGAGATATGCTAGTATAAAAATATATTCATGCTGGTTGTTCTAATTATGTCCATACAGGCTGCATCAATATATGCCATTATTACCATGTTCAGACTGCCAGCTAGTAAAAATGCCATGCCACAGAAAGTATATCCAGGCTGACAGTGTACCATAAGTGTTATTACTGGCTAGATTGGCCTGCATTCAATTTAGCCAAGTATTATGTTTGCTTTGACCTTGATGCATAGTCCTGTGCATCAAGGGTAAACCAAAAAGAGCACTGGCAATGCTAATAGGTTGGGCATTCGTGTAGACATGGGAAAGTCACATCTGTATTGGTATTAGCTGGCCATTGATAGTGCCAGTGCAAAATGGTTTGAGTACCTGAGCAGGTAATAGCTGTGTCTGTCAAATGCCTAAAACTTATACACAAGCCAAAACTGTTAGCTTTGCCAATGCTTGTCTTTAACAGAACTTCAGCGAAAGACACGCAGGGTGTTTTTAAATCGAGTGGCCAAAGGCAGACCTGATTAAGACATTTTTATTACACCAGTTCCGTGTTTACAACTCCAATGAAGTCATGAACTCTCAGAAGACTCCTTTGAGGAAACACTTGCAGGCACATTGAGGGCAAAGTTTGATGGCAAGGCGTGTTTAAAGCTAGCTCAAAGAGTTCCAGTGAGGAGGTGTTTTGGGTGAGCAGTGCAGGAACTGGGTGAGAATTGCCATAGGGATTAGCATGGCCATGAGAAGAAGGGAAGTGGTGACATGAGACATCTCATTCTCACAGCAGTCCGTCCTTAAGTGTGACGTTTCAGAAATGAAAGCAAGAGGTAGATGCTTGTAACATTGAAGCTTCACCAGAATAGTCTCATTCAAATGTGGAAAGATGTTAGGTGCCCCCACACAAGGAAGTTTGCCCCTCCCTCACAGCCTCTGATGTTAGCGCCTCTCCCAACATTTTATTTGTTAGTCCCCTCCTCCCTCCTGACATTTTTGCCTAGGTGCACCTCTGATGCCATGAACCAACCTTTTAATGAAGTGGCCCCCAGGGCAGCTAAACTTGGGGGTTGGGCTGAACACACACTCGCATAAAACACTTTCCCCCCCCATGCATTCATCCACCATTTACACAACTCCATACATTCGTGCATACATAAAACCAAACACAGCATTGACACAATCACCAACATGCATTCATACATACACATACTAATTTCATTTAATACACATACTAATTTCATTTAAATACACATGTATACACTTTTAATTTAAAATAAAAAACACCTTACCTCCATGCACTCCGACACGTGGACATGCTGTCTGACAGGAGAGAACTCGTCGCCTATCAGTCAGCTTGTTCACACTGACTGACAGGAGAGGAGTCCTCTCTTGTCAGTCAGCATGTCCACGTTGTCAGCTGAATAACGGGAGGCAGCAGAGCTCACTTCTGAGCCCTGATGACTCCCATTATTTTGCTGTTTGTTGCGGAGCCAAACGGCTTTGCAACAAACAGCAAAATCGGGGGCAGAGAGGAGACAGCACAGTCCCCCATGTGAATAATGGACACGGGTGGACTGTGCTGCTTTCTACTTAGGAGAGGGGGCCGCGAGGCCCCCCGCAAGTGCGAGGCCCAGGGCAGTTTGCCCCCCCTGCATCCCCTTCGTGACGGCCCTGTCAGCAGGGCAGCACCTTCCCATGGCGGATTGCTTTTTGAATGTCTGAGAGATGAAGCAGCGGTCTCAGACTGCCGAGTGTATTCAATACCTACTCTTGATGGAATCTAAGCTGCCACCCTCCTGAAAATTGGCCGGTTCTCTGATAACTGTGTATGGGGAAGGAAGAGATCTACACAAGCCAACTGTCTGACCCTCCCTACATTTAAGCGACAGAAAGCTGGCGGCTTTAGCAAACCCTGTTCTAACAAACAAACTTTGGAACACTCTGCCTCACACACTCGGGTCCGAACCCTCCCCTTTTGCCTTCAAATGCAATACCAAATTGTGGCTCCAGAACAGTGACAACTAGCACCGCTTCCTGTCCCATGTCTGCACTGCTAACTTAGCCACCCTGCATATGACGTATATATACTCACCTCTGTAAATATTGTAAATAGATACTATACGTTCCTATATGATTATATGATGTACAATGCCGCCATTTATATGTCTGCTGTAACCCCAAAATATGCGCCCAGATGCCCGAGAGCAAGGCACGCTTTACAAATAAAGAAATTCAAATTCAAGAGTCTGGTTGAGGTTGTCCATGCCTTGAACATCTCTAGATAACTCGGGCTCCTTGTACCCCTCAGTTTTCTCTTGTTTCGCAGAGCTCATGAGGAGCAATGCGTGCAGCAAAGAGGGGGAGCAATGCATCTTTATGCATTTACAGGTATAGACTTACTTTGTTGTTGGGGCAAAGATAAAATGAGGAAAACTGATGTAAATACAAAGAAGCAAATGCATAAGCGTTGCAATTGCACAGATGCTAAGGCCTATATCCTCTGCACAGGGCTACTAGCCAGCTCCTCCTACACCAGCTCACATATCCAATGATATTGTTTGTCTGTTCCCAAGAGGTTCGCTGTGGTGAATGGGTGTTGCTCTTTCTCTAACCCCCCATGTCCCCTACTCCATAACTGAACAGTGAGGAGGAAGAGATGAGCAAGGATGTGGGTGCCTTGGCGCTCATGCACACACTATTACCACTGTTGAGGTTTCTCCAAATAAGGGGAGCCTGCTTCATTCGAGGCCGGACCCTCTCCGGGGCTTATGTATTGGCCTCACCCCTTCAATCTACCAGGGAGGGTGCTGGTGGGACCCCATGCTATTCCTGGTCAAAGTTTGGGGTTCATCGGCTCCGTAGTGGGGGCAGAGGGCACAGACGTCGCTCCCATCTTGTGCAACACCTGGGTGGCGTCTTTGTCCAGGTCGCTGCATTCCTTCATTGGGAGACGCCACTGATAGCCATCATCGAGGCTGTTACGCAAGTGGCTGTAAAGGTGAGTTGTACAGCTCACGAGCACACTCTAAAACAATGCCCCCCTGTCCCAGGGAGCCTGGAAAGCAGCCGCCTGTGACGCGTGACTCAAGTGTATGCTATCGAGAACCCCTTTGATGTTTATTTTTTTTTATTTTTCTCTTCTCTTTCAGAACTCCCATGAGGTCCACGGATTGGCTGTGCCGACACCGTCGGTTCCTTTCGGCTTCGTGGACAACAGCTCAACAGGTAAACTGGGAGCGGTCTCTGGGCCTTTCTTTTGTAAGGCGGGGGTGAGGGGGGGAATATCTGAAGCAAGGCCGAGGCGTTCAAAGAGTACAGCTATCAAGAGAATAACAAAATGGCCGCTCCGTGTTGGTGTGGCAACTGGGCATTGCCAGTTTGCTCGGTAATGGGCATCAAAGTTCCTGTATTTATTGTGTTATTTGCACCTTCCACTTGGGCTTTTGATCGGGTATGCATGGGGAGCTGTGAAGGCAGGGGTGGACTAGGCTCCTACGGAACGCTGGAGATGTCCGGCGGTCCTCTTTTGTGTGGTATTTCCAAATGTTCCCATAGAAAAAGGGTTGGGCTTGCTGAAAATGTGTAACATGGCGCCACTTTGAAAATTATTTCCAGGGCCTCTTCTGCTTCCCAGTCCCCCCCCTGTGTGAAGGGTCTTTGTGGGTTGGTTACTTTAGTGATTGTGATTTTGCATTCCTCCTGATCGCGTAGGTTGCCTCCAAGTAGGGCGTAACTAAACCAGTTGCAGGCTGGAGCTGAGAGTAGAAGCATTTGAAAGAAAGATATTTGAAGATTTTGGATCAAGTCAACCCTATTGCACGCTGCCCACCAGAGCTACCATCCTCTCCTCTACCTCCCCCGCTACCCCAACGCTCTACTACTAGTACCCCACGCCCCTGCATGTGCCCCCTGCATCCATCACTTCCAGCTAGATCTGTGCTTCATAAATCCCAAGTCAACCAGATTTTCCATTAATTATCATATACTCTGTGGGTGTGAGACTTGCGCCCAGTTTTTGAGATTTAGGGGGGTATGCCCACATGCTTCAATGCTATATCGACGACAGTTGCCCATGTTGGACCCTTCTCTGCATATTGCCTACGCATGTTTATGTGGGGGTAGCCTGCCTGATCACCTGCCCTGCCCATACCCCTTACTCCTCCACCTCTATAACCACCCATAAAACTACCACAGTAAAATGTGGTGAAATGTCCCTTTCCAAAATGTGGTAAAATGGCAGCGGGGGTCTGGGGGGTGGAATACCATCGTGCACATCCTTGATTGTGGTACATTTCTGCTGGAAGTGATATGGCTACCAACTCCTTTTAAAAGCCATCATCATTGCCAAAGCCCGCTGTGTTGGCTTCTGTGTAGGCATGCGATGGCATTTGCCAGGCAGGGCCATAAATGGTTGTGCTTGGCCTTAAAATGGCAACAGCTGGAGAAGTGTGTATCTCAGCATATGATAGGTTATTTATAACCCGCTTAATACCCAGAGGCGGACCCGGGGATCGAACCTGTGTTGCTCTGCGGCGTCTTGCTTCCAAGACGAGCGCGTTCCCCCTGAGCTATCCTCCCGAGGTTAAATATGTTGGCCGTGCCTGGAAAACTGTCTATACGCGAGCCAAACCTGTCATCTTTGTCGGTGCTTGTTTTCAACAAGAGTTCAGTGCAAGGAAAACATATAAATGCAAGTAGCTGAAGGCACACTTGGTTAAGACATTTTTATTACACCACTAGTGCTTTTATAACGGCAAATGAGGCATCACATGTCAGCTGACTGCTTAGAAATAACACTGACATGCCAACGTTTGATGTTACTGCTGGATGAAGATGGCTGGGTAAATATCCAAACACCCACGGGATGTGTGTCCCTCCTCACATGACATGCGCCTCATAACTGCACGCCAATGCAATATTTTTGGTTCATAGGCGAGCACCTATCAGCCAATAGAAGAGGTTTTTGGAAGGTTGCCTCCTCACCCCCACCGCATTGTATATGAATATGGTGCTATACAGCCAGAGACAACACTTCTGCAAACATAGGCCGTTTCGTGGTGTTGCAGGGTTTCTTTCCAGGCTGGGCCCGTACATAGTACATTGAGGTCCCAGGGCAGGGGCCAAAGAGCTAAAGTAGATGTGGTTAATTAATTTATCAGTGACATTTCTTCAGCGTGCAACCTATGAACAGACGCAAACCCATCAAATGCCCACTTTATGTTAGCCCGAAAACATCTCCTGGCATTTCCCACTGTACTTTCAAGGAGCCCAACAAGAGAGAATGCGTGATAAGGTCACCTGCTTGTAATCATTGCTTGACAGGACCATGCAGGTTGTGCTGTGTTTCGCAGAAAGACTTGAAGTGTAGAAATAAAGCAAACCGTGACTGGAGAGCGTGTACTATAGAAATAAACTAAGCATTTAAACAGGAAGGCGGTTTATTGTGTGATTCAGTGTCTTGTCGTGAAAGACACGTTCTGGGGTTCAGGTGGAGAATGCGATAGAAAGGGACCCAATTTGTTATTTTTCATCACACTGGGTGTGTCATCCAGAGGACAGTGAACGTGATGGGGCACATCATGTAAGCAGCCCCTGGTATTACGATGCAAGCAGTGCCATTTTCTAATGAAATGAGAGAATATATATACATAGGGTTCCAGAGAGGGGGGGGGGGGGGGGGCCTTAAGAACCAGTCAGAGAAACACACGGGAAAGATGCAAATGTGGACACGGAGATTCTTGAAACATCACAGAAGGCAAAAAAGGGAATTGTCAATCACGAATAGAGTGGGACATTGCATAGTTTTAGTTGTTTAAGTCGCCCTGTGTGATATGATAGGTTATTTATAACGCGCTTTTCCCAGAGGTTTCTAAGCGCGGAACCGGGGTTTGAACCTGTGTTGCTCCGTGTCATCTTGCTTCCAAGGGGAGCACGTTGCCGCTGAGCTATCCTCCCGAGACATGGAAGCGATCCTGCTATAATCCTGTTGGAGCCATCCATTGACTGATGTGTCAATTACCAAAGGGAAAGGAGGTCAACCACAGGGTCAAACTGCTCCAGTAGGTAACAGCCTGCGTGTCACAGGTCTACGCATCAGAGGCGGCTCAACGCCAAGCTGTAAAGGTCAAGTTTGTTCATTAAACAGAAAACTTCGAATCTGAGGAATTCTGCAGAGGGATTCAACCAAAAAGTTCCAATTAGCTTCTTCAGAAGACCGTCATCCCGCCTCTGCTTTTTATTAGCGGAAAAGAGTGTCACTCAATATTTGTGAGGATTTAAGTGCCCCACGCATCTTTATGGATTTGGGCAGAAGCTTGCTGTCTTTTCTAAAAGTAGCTCTTCACCTTGGGAAACATCAAGCCCGCCCTTGGTGCCTGCATCATCTAGAGGGGGGGGGGGGGGGGGGAAGGTCACCAGCCATGACCAGTACCCTCTGGCTTAGCTCCTTTCCTAAATAAATAAATAAATAAAATAACCAATCATATCTACCGTACCCGTCTCTTTCCAGTCCTCCCCTCTTGTGTACTGGTTTGTAACCCCTCTTCTCCTTGCTGCGCCTCCACTGTTTCTTGGGCCTCTCTTGTCCATTCTTTCGCTTCCCCATCAGCATTGCTCCTACTCACCCAGAGCAGACTGGGGGTTGCCAAGGTGTCCCCCTCCCCTTGCACTTAAAGGGGAACCTTGGTGGGCGGAGAGGTGTCTCCAGCACAGAGGGCCTTTCGATGAGGCCACCTGTGTATGGTTGCAACTGTGACGATTCAACTTGCGGGTAACCAGTGGTCCAGGGATGAATATCGGTTTCTAAACCATCAATCAGCCACACACCTCTAGTGCACTAGAAAGGATCCGAACAGATTGGAATACAAGTAAATTAGAAGACCTCCTTGTCCAATTTTGGCAACATGGACGGAACGGCAGGCTTCATCTCTACAAGGTCGTGGATCGTTGTACAACACACCAAAAATACAATTATTACCCAATGATAAAAGGGGTTGTCCAGTCATAGTTGTATAAAAATGTCTACTTTATTATTACTACACCAGACAGTTCTAGCACACTACAATTACAACCCCTACTGTAAAGGAACACCGAGGACAGACAGTTTCACAAAGGAAAGGGATGCACTCTCGATTCTGACAGGAGGGTAGTTGCTAAAGCAACCAGTCTTATAGCTCAAGATTATTTGGTTTCAACACCAAAGGGGCAAAGGATCGTAACTGTTTCTAGGGGCCTTCGGATAAGGACTAGGGAGGCAGAACCACAATGTACCTGGTACTGAAGAAGTTCTTGGTGCTCGACAGCGGCGAGGCCATTCCAGGCTGCTTCACACCCCATGTTCCAGAGTTAGTGGCGGGAGACAGCTGTGGGTACCAGGCGGAAGGCAGTTTGGCAAGCGAGGCTGGACGGATGTCTGCAGCCTGCCTGGCGCGGTGGCTCAGGGCCAAGAATCGTAGTCTCTGTGCTGGGTGGCAGATCTCGAATGCTGGTCGCGGCATCTCGGACGGCTCTGGCGACTGTGGCCTGACAACAGTCAGCGGTGCAGCCAGATGTGGTTCGAAGACTCGACTGTCTCAAAATTGTCCTTAAAAAGATGGACGCTGGATGATGCTTCTGTGGCACTCTTAGCTTCTTCGCAGGGCTCGTGTCCTTTCAAGGCAGACGGGCCAAAGCTCAGGAGGGTGTCAGCAGGCAACAGTCTGGTCCTTTGTCCAGAGACTCTCCGCAAATTCCCACCTAGGACGCTTGCTGTCAGAACCTAGCAGGGCATGGTGTGTGTTGGGTGGGTACCGGTTCTGGAGGTGCTGGACGGGTCCTCCCTCTGTTTCCTGGGGGATGTTTAGGGGAGGGATCTTGCTTCCCTCTTGGAACTCCTGGCATTCCTTCACTGGCAGAAGATGTAAGGTAGACTTCAGCTTGGGTCCAAAAGAGTCCTTCTTCTTACTCCTTGAAAAGTCTTCAGATAATCTGATCAGTGAGGGGTTCAGCCCTCTTTTAAAGCCAAATGGGCACCAACGATTGGTGTAGGCTAAGCCCACCTTACTGGACCAATCCTGGGTCCCCACCAACAATCTAAAGTGATGCTTCAGGTCAGAACCAGGGCACTTGGCAACAGGGGGGAAGGATGACAACATATACTTCAACGTCCCACCCATCTTCCTGTCTGCTGTACATCAAAGTGTCTCCCTAATTAACTGAGCGCTATGCAGCGCTTGATCACAACATGGCCCTCCTTTGAAGTAGGGGGTTGCAGGCAGACTTTTGTCTCCTACAATTCATATACTTCCCTGCTTTGAAAGGAGTGGTTCTAGACAGGACATTCACTGCCCTTTCATACCAAGGAGGGGTGTTAGTACCAAGTTGACACACTGCATTACAAAGAGGTGTCTGGCGTTTGGTCTCCATTGTCACTCCCTGCATCCAGGCCTTCCTTAGGGCCTGCTAATTAACATTCTTCAGTATTCGCCGCCACCAGCAAGGTTTCACAATGGAGATGCAAATCCATGGGGCCTTGAAATTCTAATCAGGCTGCCCATGGCCAAAGGCTTTTGATGTACCTACGGCTGTCTGTCAGGTGTAAGCTACACATGGCATGGGAGGGCGGTGCTGGTAAGCTGTGTCCTCCCAGAGTACATGACTATTTTTCTGCTGTGCGGTGAGCGTGGAAAATGTGCGTGGGAATGGCCCATCATTCATTCTTTTTAAAAAAACAAAAAAGGCCCGGCGAGCGCACTTTTCCCGTGCGGATCGTCTTAATTCCTCACAGCAACAGAACGGAAGGCCTGGGAAACCTGGGGTCAACAAACTGACCATCTGACCATACATCATGGAAACACCAGTTGAAGCGTACTTATTCACTTGGCCAACCCATGGGAGGGAATGCTGGTGAATAAAAGGAGGCCTCCTCTGGGCTCTGTATCATAGAATATGTAGTGATACCTAGACCACAAGTTCACCCCAGTCCTCATCCAGCCTCTGTCGTGGGGCTCCATCACAACAGCCACTAGGGTCACCAGAGGATTTCAGATGAAAAACAAATGCTTCATACTGGTTTGATTAAAACAGAACCCCCTCCATTATCTAACTTCAGTGCCAGAGCAGATTTGTGCTGTGAACATGGTGTACAATTCAGCTGCCTTTTAGAACCTTTCGGTCAATAACCCTTTACTATCTCTTTGATTAAAGGTTGTGATTTGAAGCTTTAGCTACATTGGATCTCTACATAGAGCTCTGTTGTGCTATTTTTGTGATCGCCTAACCCTTGAGTAAGATATTTTGGAATGGCTTCTTTAAAATCTCATCTTGTACTTGTTTGATTTTATGATTGATTCTCCAGTGACCTTGCTCTGTTGTCTTACCCTTCTTTGTTTACATTTTACACAGGTTATGGCCAAAAGGTCAATGGAAACTATAGAATGTATAGTTCTGTGGGAGACTTGAGGTCAAGTCATTACTCGGATGAATACCTAGATGATGAAGAGTTTATCCCACCACCGCCATCAATGCCACCGCCTCCACCACCCAGCATGGCACCTCCTGCACCTCAAGTTCAAGAGAAACCACTTTCACCCTTCATCACTTCGCCTTCTTCACCAAGTCCACCTGATTTTATACCACCAACACCAGTTTCAGGTCCATCAGGAACTCCACCAAAGCCTCCTACTGTGGCTCCACCGGCACCTCCCCCGATGGCTCCACCGGCACCTCCCCCGATGGCTCCACCGGCACCTCCCCCGATGGCTCCACCGGCACCTCCCCCGATGGCTCCACCGGCACCGCCCCCGATGGCTCCACCGGCACCGCCCACGATGGCTCCACCAGCACCGCCCACGATGGCTCCACCAGCACCGCCCCCAATGGCTCCACCAGCACCGCCCCCAATGGCTCCTCCTCCACCTTCATTTATGGTTTCACAAGAGCATTCAGAGAAGGGCACTCCCGCAACACAACTAGTCAACCCGCCAAATCCTCCGTCCTTTGCTCCACCAGAATCACCAATGATTTTACCTTTTAAAAAGTTTATGCATGCTAAAATACAACCACAAAATGTCTCCAAATGGAAATCAGAAACCGGATTAGATATGTTGCAATCAAAGGCACCGACCAATGTAGTGAACCCGGTTTCTCCAAATGCTGTGCCTCCGTGTCCACCACTTAAACCGAAATTAAATCCAGATCCCCATGCAACGCTGCCAAGGTCATTCAAAGTTCCTCCCCCCGCTCCCACTAGAACATCATCGATCGCAGCAGAGCAAAGGAAGGACCATTCCTATGACAAGCCGGACAGCGAGCCACAGAAAGCACTGACTCGATCGCCAATTCCGTCGAGTTTTAACCCGAAAGCAGAAGCAAAACTTTTTTTCCCATCTGTCACAGACCACATCTCTTTCATTGAAGCGTTGAACAAAAGAAGATCTATGATTATGATGGAGGAGCCCACAAGCCCTACCAGTCTGAGCCCGAGCACCCCACCAAAGCCTGAGATAAAGAACCCTGTATCCACCTTGGATGCGATTCAGCAGAACCAGCAGCAGAACCAGAATGTAACCGTAAATTCAATTTCCACTGATACAAGGACACAAGCTACTGTGGAACCTCAAAATGTTGATGAAACAGAAGTTTCCAACCCAAATTCTTATCAGGGACCAACAGTGGAAACAAACCAGAAGCAGTCCAGTGGGGTTGATGCACTCAAGAAAGACCTTGAGAACCGGATGTTCAATAAAGGTGAATCGCTACAAGTGCCCCCAGGGCCAACTCTGTTCCCAAAAACTTCTGAGCATGTGAGCAGTGATGTGCCGACACCTGATGGTTTTAAATCTTCCAAGTTAATAGAAAAACCTCTCCCACCATTGCCTGCTCCGGATCGCAACATACAGACATTGCCTGATCTCACCCCCAATCCATTGAAGGATAAAATCTTGGACCCTGTAGTGGCCAGTCCACCTGATCAGTTTAAGGACAGCAATAAAAAGTACCAGGAGAATTCAACTCAATTCAAAAATAATCTTAGCAATGTCCTGTCTAGTCCCCAAAAACATGACAAATTAACAGAAGGGTTGATGCGTAGATTTATCATAAATGGAAATAAAGCGCCGGGCAACTCTGATTACGGCCTGGGAAACCGAGGAGATCCGAAAGTAGTAAAGCCTACGGTAAAGATAGCTCCCGTACTGCCATTATCCAGAGATACTGACAACAAAGGTGGTGTTTCCTTAACGGGGGACTCTATGCCTAGTAATACTGTAGATGATCTCATCCTCCCGCCTCCAGACTATTCACCTTCTAGTAGCACCCCAGCTTCACCTAGCCCAACGTTTAAGCCAAAGAGTCAGTTTTCTTCCACAGTGTCCTTGCCTGCTCCCACTGCCGTAGCTACTTCGAAAGATCTCACTCAAAATTCAAATGCGACTAACTTACAGCAATATAAGCCCCACCATGGAAGGCAAGCATCTATTAGCAGCATGGCGTCTGTAACCTCTCTTGCATCAACGCAAAGTGAACCAGCAAGTCCAAGTAAGTCCTGGGACAGCGTTTCTGCTTCTTCCAATGGTCCTCCTTCTCCTTCCTCCTACTCTGTCTCGGAGAAGAGTCAACCAGAAAGCACTGATCTGATGCATCCAGTCACTGGTGAGAAGGTCGAATCTGGATCCCCTATAGCCCTGCTCCTGGCTGCCAAAGAAAGGGCACAGAAAGCAAAGCTCTCCAAAAACATGGAGCACAGAAAACTGTCTGAAAGCTCTAGCACTGGCAAGCTCGAGAAAAGGACCTCCATAATTCCTTATAGCGGCTCTAAAGCAAACTCTTTTGTGGTTGTGCCAAAATTACTTCCAGACATGCCAGATGACAAAGGGAACACTGTTTCCACTGCATACAATGATAGGACATCAGTTTCAGTGGAACAGCAGCTTGCCGACGGTAAGCCAGCTGGGTTAACCAGCCCATCGGAAAAACTTTTGAACAGACTGAGTTGGCGGAATGAAGAAGCACGTCAAAAGGCTGATGGCGCACAGGCAGTAGAAGGCCTCGCGCAGTTGGCAAAAGAGAATACTGCAAATATTGGTCACGTGCATCCCAATAATGCATCAAATGTTCAGGTGTCCTCTTTCACCTCTCCTGCACGATTTACGGTGGAGGGCCACAACGGTAGGGGTAACGAGCATCCAGCGCTGGGTGTGACGAGTCCATATCAGAGCCTACTATCCTCTCGAGATGTGCTTACCAACAAAACATCAGACTTACAAATCTCCTCTTTTGCTTCCCCCACCCCATGTTCAGTCGTTCGTGATGATGACAAACAAGACTTCGACATTGCGATGATCCCACCACCTCCCGAATTTAGCAATGACCATGAATCGCCATCCTATATGGGCTCAGAAGAAAAACAGAGGGACTTTTACCCCAAGAGTCACTTCCCAGTTCGTGTCCAAACCTTTACCATCAAGCCAGACTCGAACGGTCCAAGGTATGACCACAACCACAGTTATGTACCCCAAGCCGCACCACTTTCACAAACAAGTTCAAGCCAAAGGATGAGCAATTATTATGCTAGCGATAATTCCCACAGCCTTTCCAGTGAACTCCAAAGCCGGTCTCTAATTAAGAAGCGTTTGTACATGCCTGAGCCCCAGGGCTATGGCCGGGCTCCTGGGGCAAGTCGATTCCAAATGTCGAGCGGCCCATATAACTCGAACATGGGACAGTACGGCTCTGCACACGAAACAGACTCACGCCGGTATAACACTGCATCGAGGAGTGCCATGCAGAGGCGGACGTCGATGGAGATTCCAGGCCGGTCCACGCTGCCTAGTTCGGTTGTCAAAGAGGTCACCCAAATTGCTCAGAAGCGGGATTATAGCTATGGCCAATCGGGAGCAAGGTATGTTTGTTGAGTAATGCTAAAATTTGTACTTGAAACTAATTGTAGTACTTGGTCTGATATCATGAAAATAACAATTGGAACACAATAAGTGCCACAAGGTGAATCTTCCACTGTCTACCAGTTGGTGTCGAACACGCATGGAAGAGCCCTTAACTCTTACATAAATGCCTGTACCGTGAAGCAACATTCTACTCCAGGCGAAATAGCTGGTCCAAATCATCCCTCGATTCTTCTCTTCCCCTTGTTGAGACCTTCTTTTCTGAAGTTGGCATTGATGTTATCTTTTCTAGGCTCTCCGTTATGGAACACATTGTGACTGTAAAGTTGCAGGAAGAACATACGTTGGTACCCGACGAGGGACAATCCGATTGTTACAAGCGATCTGATTGGCCCTCACCGGGTCGTTACCTGGCTGGGAAAGACTTACCTGAAGCGCTGCGTTCAGAGCACTGAGTCCCAGAGTTCCTTCCCTTTCTTCCCCAGCTGCCATGAAAATGGAGAAGGGACTGCATGTAGTCCCTTCTCCATGATCAGTGGCAGCCATTTTTTTTCTCCCCTCGAGTTGAGCAACTGGTTCACTACCGTTTCTCACCTTGACAAAAAATACAATTAGTACCCCGGTACGACGTGCCGGGGTACTAATAGCAATAGAACCCTTAGAGGGAAGCATTACCGGTCTGGTTATGCCCCCGGGCTACATTAAAGCCCTTGCTTCACTCTGGCTTTTAACTATCGCCCTGTGGGCATTACCAGAGCGGTAAACCCCTCCTCCACCCCTCCACCCCCTCTGGTTCTATTGCTTTAAGCCTAGCTCCTTTAAAATTCAATTAACCTGCGCTATGAGTGTCCTCGTGGGGCGCTTTATTTGTAATGTGTGCAGTATGGAAAAATAAAGCTTTGAAGGGTTTGCAATAGTGGGAACGAGGTTTGAAAATGTACATAGATTTTTTAAAGTTTTATGTAGTTGAAAGTCCTAAAGAAAGATGAGGGTCGTCCAGATTTTCAGTCCATCATTTCGTTAGATTTGTGATTTTCAGAAACCTTATTCGAAGCCCAAATCTTCAGGCACAAAATTCTGAAATATTAATCTTGAATTGGCAATTATTTTTCATCTAAAAAGAAATGTGCAAAAAATATATGGCTAAACTGAGGATTTCTAGTATATATGAAGCAGAACTTGACTCCTCAGTCCTGGTATATCCCAGGAACTGTTCTTTTGCTTAGATTGCTGGTCCAAAATCCCACCATAGTTCCTTGTCACATCAGTTCTTCGCCAGTGGGAACCAATGTATAAAGAACTTTGGGCACACTCGTTGCCGAAGCTGTATGGTTTGGAAGTTGCTCTTAGATATTGGATGGCCACTGTGGAACTGAACGGTTTGTGGACTTCCTGATACAGTTTACATAGCTATATGAAAATACTCTGGGCTAGTGCAGGGATTCTTTAATGCTAGATGCTGCACAAGGCTTACACAGTTCTTTTGAATA
The DNA here is from genome assembly GCF_040938575.1 of Ambystoma mexicanum. Taxonomy (NCBI): domain Eukaryota; kingdom Metazoa; phylum Chordata; class Amphibia; order Caudata; family Ambystomatidae; genus Ambystoma; species Ambystoma mexicanum. The sequence continues at coordinate 72,992,718 of NC_090938.1, forward strand.
ATGGTTCACTTGTTCAGAGGAAAAACAGATCACTGGTTTGATCAAAGGCAGCAGCTGGAGAAGGGGTTTTGGAGGTGGCACTAGTGCCATCCATCTCCCTTGGGGTCTTCCTCCCGAACCGAGGCCTCCGTAGCTCCCACTTAGTTCTACTGAACGTTAACCCACTACTGTCTAATAGCTGCCTTCAGCTAGGGATTCTTCTTCATGGCAGGCTCAACGACTCTTTCTGGGACTTTCTAACTTTCCCTACTCTATCCATTTGTTTGTGTGCTCTCCTGCCCTGCCTGCAGCACCAGCCTCTCCAGTGTGCTCTCCTCCCACGGCATGCTTTGGATCACATGCAGCCCTCACACCAAGCGCAACACTAGGTAAGGCCCTCCTGGCTTTATTTGTACTTTACTATCACTGATGGTGTTGCGCACCGACGTTTGGACACTGGAAGTCTCCCTGGGTGCATTTTTCCATTGGCACCGCGTGTTAACCCTTCATGTGTCTTCCCTTGTGCTTGGGGTGCCTCGTGGCCTAGGAGGCCTGGCATTGCTGTGATGCCCTCACCCTCTGATCATGGCCGCCACATTTTCGTTTTTCATCTGGCACCGTAGTGCATCTTTGCTTTCTGCTGCTGCCTTGGCCCTGATTGGCTACCAGACCCCATCTATGGGCCAATTGGGTGCCAGCAGGCTGGAAAGCCGGCCCACTGAACAAAGGCCCATGAGCAAAAGGCCCTGCTGCTCCTGTCCGCACTGGTACACTGCCATGCTGCTCCCACCCCACTCTTGCCCCCCTGATGGTTGTGTGACCCCCACCCTCTTTTGCCACCATGATGGTTGTGCTGTGCCCCCACCCCCTCTTTCCCCTCTGCAACTATTTTCGCTGTCCCCTCTGCTTCTCTGCCCTTATCGCTGATTTATTCTCTGTTCTCATCTCCTCTTCCTTCCCCTTTTCTCTGCCTCTCCTCCATCCTCTTTCTTTTTCTATGTAACTGGTTCCTGGACCTATTATGATAGTAACTTGTTTGTCTCCCCCCACCCTCTCTTACCTGTTATTTCCCTTCCTCCCCCTCCAGCACTATCTGAAATGTCGTCAGGCCTAGTACGGTAGTCGCCTGTCTGTTTCCCATTTACTTCCTATGTGTGTCTTAGCACTTCCACGATCTGAAATGTTGCTAGGCTGAGTACGATCGTTTTTTTCCTTCACATTCTTGTTGTTCATGACCTGTAAGAATGTTTTGTATTTTTCCTTGTTCCCTCCCTTGTCGTGAAGCGCTTTGAAACACATTGTGTATAGGCGCTATATAAATAAAGCATCATATCCTATTATATCATACCATATCAAGGAATAGGAACCAGTGGCTTCATTTGCTCAGTTGAATTTGGCTAAGTTCACTCACGCCCATGTTTACCACTTTGCTCTTACTCTTTCTATCTACCCCTACTCTTGCTCCTCATCCACTCCTCTGTCCCTCTGATATTTCACTCCTCGTCTCGACCTTTTCATGTTCCTTCTCACACTCCCACTTGCTCCTCCTCCCACACACTCATCCTCTGCTCATTCTGTTCCTATTCCCCCCTCTCACCATTATTCCCCTCAGCTTATCAGTACTACTACTCTTGTTTCCTCTACTACTCTCTTCTCACAGTACTCCTCATGCACTCCTGCTCGTCCCACCCCACACTACTACTACTCCCACTACCAGACCCTTACTACTCCACATGATACTCCTCCTCTCTCACGCTCCTGCTCCCACACTACACCTCCTACTACCCTATGTAAGGAACTCATGGGGGCAACAGTAAAGAAAGACACAACTGATCCCAGTTAAAGGGTGTTTAGGCCTTTATCTCACCCATTATAAAGTTCAATAATCTAAAACTAAATTTAAGATGGGAGCAAGATACAACCATGAAATTATAAGGCAGTCCTTGTGGGGTCTTGTTAAAAAAAAAAAAAAAGGGCCTATAGTAAAAAAAAACGAATGCTAATACTTCCTACTAAATTACAAAAGGAGTGTGGGATATTGTTCACCAGAAAAGAAAGAAGTGTTCACAAAATAAGTCAGGATGGTATGGCTGGGTCGCCCTTGCCCACTTTTGAAGCACGGGACAAGGCGGGACTCTTGAGTACAGCACACTTGTTGGCCTCGTCAGCACGGGTTCACAGTCCCAGTTCGACATCAAAAACCTTCAGAGGCTAAGTCTCTTTCCTGCTTAAAGTGTCTGGTCTTAGAAGGCTTGCTGATTCAAACTAATAAACAAAAGTACTGTGTTCTTGCACCTTGGGCGATTGCTCTTGGCCCCTCGGACCTCCCTCCGGCAGGCTCGGAAGCTCATTGCAACCATGGCTTTTCTCCATCGCGTTTACTACGTCCTTTCTTTTACACATTTCATGTATTAGTCATTCTCATCAGAAAGCAGGGTTTTCCTTCTCCCAGGTTTCTTTCGGCATCCCTCCGCCGGGTTCACACTTGCCTTATTCCACAGTTCACAATCTTATCAGAAAGCAGAGTTCCCTTCCCCTAGCTTTCCTCTGGCAACGGGTGAGAGGCTTTCGATTGTACAAAGGATTTGACTTGACCCTTTTTTGACCACTGTGACGCTGCCCGCCACCCTTTTCTAGGGCCTTCTCGTTCTTGTAATTTGTAAAATTAATCTAAAATGCTTAATAAAATGTTTGATTGAAAAAACAAACAGGCCCCAGTCAGTCTTTCGAATGAGTGCCCATGTGACGCTGGACCTCTCGGCACCTGCACCTCAACTGGCTTTCTTTAAAGTTCAAATGCACACATGTTTCTTCTCTTGCGTTCAAAATGTTGCTACTTGCAACCTTGGATTCAACACAGTTCAGTCTATCGGGTTCCTCTGACTGCCCAGCTGTGCTGAACCCATTGGCTTCTTTGATCTCTGGAGTCATGGATAGTACCACAGTAACCAGCTTGCCTCTCCGCCTGCATTATCAATGTGGGAGGACCCTGTGTACCATTGTCGTCTGCTGCTTCACAGGCCAGCTGTAACTCCAGGTCTTGTGAGTTCCTTTTCGGAGGCTTCACGAGTTTGAGTTGAAAAAGGCAAAAGTAACTCCCCCTTCATCGTCCTTCGAGGTCTCCCCGCCTTTCTTCTCCGTTTCAACAGCCAATATGGTGTAACGGCCTCCTCGTGTGTTCAGCCGTGTTTGAAGCGTGCTTCCGCGCTCCGCCTTTTATCCCTGTGGGGAAGGTAAAGGACTGTCAGGTGTGCGTGGTCATTTTCAATTGCCTTAATCTACCTGACCCGTGTGTTGGGACATGTCGGAAAAATGGCTCTGGTATTAGTCCATTCTCTGTTATAGTGTGAGAAAGTGTTTGTACAGGAAAGGGGGGGAGGGGTCAGGGTGTTGGAGCTTCTAAATATCCTACCGGGTAGGATGGGGAAAAGGTGTTACAGGGAAGGGGATACCATTTCTCAACCCTCGGTGTCCCACTGCCCAAATACACCTCACCCAGGATATCCTACACACACTGATCCACCCCCAGGAACTGGATCCAATAGAGATGGCCATGTCCTGGCCATCTGGACAACAGATCTCCGGGGACTTGTGGGCAAGACATCTTTTGGATTTCTCACACCTACTACCACTTTCTACAACTGTATTGTCCTTCCCCTCACCCAGCCATTTCCCAAACACTTCTTACACAAAAAAGAACCCCCACTTGCTTCACATTCACGCTGCCTTACACCACAGTACCCTAGCAATGGCTAAACCAAGAGCTTACCTTTTGATACAATTGCCTCCGCACTCCACCTCTTCCTCCTTATTCCTGATGGTCTCTCGGTTCTCCTCCTCCTCTCCAGTGACAGCTCGTGAATTTCTTAACTGGAGGGGCATAAACATTTGTTCCAGATATTCCAGAGCAACCGAGCATAGCAAAGGAGCCCACACCACCAAAGAGGTGTTCGGGGGGGGGGTTCTCCCCCGTGACATTATTTTTAAAAATGGGTGAAAATGGTGCATTTTAGAGCACATTTCTTACAAAAATTGGATAAAAAAGCTGAATAGTTTGCAATTGGGATTTGTAGGGTAACTCATGAACAAAATCAAATAGATGCAAGCCACCAGCAGTGCACAGGAGCATTTCTCCAATACATTTTCAAGATTCCTTTTACCACAAAATGTGCCAGTATAAAACATTTTCACACTGGCTGAGCCTGTACATTTACATGTGACTGCAACATTATACCCCATTATTCCCTTATAAGAACATACTCCTTTGTGCATAATGCCAGTAATGGTACTATAGGAAAACATGTCCATCTTTGTTCTGCCAATATATGGCAGTATCCCCACATAAGAACCTACTCCGTTTGACTTTACCATTAAAAATGCATGCCACAATAAGAAGTGGCTAGACTGGCTGCATTAAAATGCAAGTCTAGCTACATAATAACACTTATCATGCTTGCATTATCAGCTATGCAAAGTAACCAATTCCATGCCTGTTCCATGGTGTGCCAGTGGCTTGCAGTCAGACATAATCACATTAATGATGACATTGATTGGGGGGCCCAGGGTAAAGTCATGGCATTTTGTATTGGGCATATAGGCCAAGGTAAAACAGCCATTCCCACTCCCTAGCGCCTCACAGGCACACATTAATTGTGTGCTTGCAAGGTGCTGGCGGGCCCAGCCATGGTATTTTGTTTACTGAGCATCTATCAGATGCCCAATAATAAATGCCATTTCTTCCCCCGTTGCCCTCCAGCGCCTCACATGCACAGATAATCAGTTGTGTGTACATGTGAGGCACTGGGGGGCTTGGGGGTTAGCCTTGACATTGAAATCCCAGCAGACTGGGCTAGTATTCTTTACTGGACATACCCAGTAAAAAATGCCATGCTTGCCCCTGGATCCCAGTGCCTCACATGCACACAATGAATGTGATTGTGTGTATACCAGGTACTGAGGGGCACTCGGGTAAGGCATGTTTTTTTTAACTGACATCTATCATAGATGGCCAGTAAAAAAAATAAATGACATGCCTGTCTCCATGGTCCTGAGTTCCTCACACACACAGTCAATGTGGTTTGTGTGTATGGCACTGGAGGTCCAAGGGGCGGGGGTGGTATTTTTTACTGGACATCAATCATAGATGCTCAGTAAAAAAAAATACAATACATGTCCCCTAGGCCCCACAGCGCCAAACGCACACAAAGTGATTGTGTGTATACAAGTCACTGGGGGGGACGAGGGGGTAGCTGTGGTATTTTTATACTCCACATCTATCATAGATGTTCAGTAAAAAAAATACCATCCCTGTCCCCTGGCACCCACAGCACCTCAGATGGAGTTGATTTTGGTGGGTGCGAAGGGGAGAGGCGTGGGTGCGGGGGGGTTGTGCAACAAAGGCATTTTTAAAATGCCTTTGTTGTACAAACCTCCTACCCCCACTCGCCAAAATCATCACACACACACCCTCGTTGTTTCATTCACAGCAGTCACTCATAACACAAGCATACATGCATCCATACACATATTTAAATAATAAATAAATGAACATACAAACACTCATGTACACAACATGCACGCAGCAATCACGCTCTCATGCACACATGCATCCATCATAAAACATTCATTCACCTAACACAAGCATGCACACATCCATACACATAATTTAAATTAAAAAAAAAAACAGAACATAAACGTACCTTCTGCCATGGGCCTTTAGCTTCCTGGTTTCTGCTCACGCGTATAGGGCCTGAGCGTGGGTGACGAGACGCCCCACTCCAGCCTGCTCTGTATGTGCGAGGAGGTGCAGGAGCACCCCCTTGAACTACAGACATGCAGTTTCCCAGCCAGCATTTCCAATGAGCCATGCGAGGCTGGGGAAGCAAACGCCCCAAGCCTTGCCTGTCTCATTGAGCTTGCACGGCTATTGAACTTTAACTGTTAAAGGGAAACCGTGTTTCCCTCTGACATTTAAGAACACTCCCTCAGCTGAAAAGAACAGCTGAGGGAGTGCTCGTATTTTACTTGGCTGGCTCCTCCATATTGGGAGGGGGGGGGGCTAAGATCCAGTGGGTGATGCCCCCTCGCCCATTATGCGGACTAGCTATGCCTGCTCCTCTCACCTCCCCCGCCCCCCCCAAACAACCCACACTTCCTGCTTGCTTCCTGTTTAAATATCCCTCCCCTTGTGCTGATTGGCCAGCTATTCTTATCAATTTGGACCCTGTCTTCCCCTCTTTCATAGCCCAGAGATTGGTCCACTGGCCCTGTCCAATGCTTCCCTCTTTTTTACCCAAGGGTGTGTATATGCAAGAGAAAAGCATAAAGTGGGGGCTAAGCTCCACCCACTTATTCCACGCATTACGGAATGGCCAGGGCAGCGCTGGTGGGCTAGAGTCCAAGGCAATATGAGGGGGGCTGGCTTCATTTGCCACTAACGGTACCCCACTGGACTAACCATGCCCCAGTCTCCTGCCCATGTCCCTGGTTGGCTAGGGTGGACCCAAAGCCTCTGGCTGCGTACTGCAGGAGTTACTGCAGCAAAGTAATTGCACAGGCCCTCCAGCGCCGCTACCTCCTTCCCGGGCTCTTATTGTGGTTTCCACAGGATGCGTTGTTCACTCCATCCTGCTGGGTTATTCTTCTTTATGGGAGTACTGGTTTCAAATAATGTTGGCTGGTGGAACGGCGCTACTGGTCTCTCGCATTCACCTGGCTGTCTGTTGCTCTGTAAGGAACAGAAAAATACTGGTGAGCATTATTGGCAAGAGGCATGGTCTGAGACAAAGGTGTACTGCTGTAAAGCATATGATATGATATGACAGTGTTTCAAGGCGTGACGAGGCAAGGGAGGGGGAACAGAGGGAAGACGGACAACGATCCTACTAGGCCAGGTGTCATTCAGATCGCGCAAGTGCATAGGAAGGGGAAGGTGCAGTGCATGGGATAATAAAATACCCATGCAGGCACATGGGAAGGGGTACAAACTGGGTCCCTTTGTCCCTCGGAGCCGAGAGGGGCTCAGGGTACTGGCCTTATCATACTTGAAGATTCCTTGTGAACTGGATGTTCTACAAATAAACCCTGGACACAGGCATGAGAACATAGATTGAGTGCAGCTCATACTGTAAAAGCTTTGCTTGATAGTGTAATCTGTTTGTGTGAAGCGGAGGGGGTCCTCGTCAATACAGCTGGGTATGGGGTCTCTGAGAAATCTCACAAGTGTAAAGTGTTCAAACAAGGTGGAGAAAACAAAAAATTGACGGAAAGCAAATAATCTAAGAATCATGCGACCCACATCCCTTTCTGGATGGAGAAATCTGGATACGTCTTTCTAGAGTTTTACAATGGAGTGTTTGGGGCTTTCTGGTAGGCTGTCCTTGAAGAAGTTTTTTGTGTCCCAGATGATGGACACTATACATGGGAAAACCCTTTTTGACACCTTACTGAGCTGATGTTGAACCATTTGTTTAGTTTGTACAATTTGAGACCGAAGATTTAGTTGTCTTAAGCGGATTAGGAAAAATTCTCTAGTGCAAATTGATGAAGCCAATTCAGTTCACTTTCAGCCTAAGGATTTGTAAACACAAATTGACAAGTACATTCAGTTCTTTTACAGCAAACGCGTGCTTCGAGCCTTCAAGGATACACAACTATTTGCGTAACACTAGATACATTAATAGTCCTCTTCCTTTCCTAAGTTTTCACACAACAATGGGGAATTGATGGGGATATCGCGTAAGCATTGACACGTACTAGTGTTGGATAAGGATCTTCATCCATTTCTCCAAGACCAACCAAATCTAATCTACAAGCCAACATAAACTAAGAACGTTCCCAGACTCACTCAAGAAAAGCACCCGCGGGCAGTTTCATGTGCGTGTCGATATCCAACCTCCTCCTGTTCTCTACTTCTGCCACCTCTTCAACTTCCTCCGTCTCTCCAGTTTGTTCCAGTCTCCCACCACTGCCAAACTCAAGCTTCTGGATCCTCTATCCACATTGGCATCTCTGCTTTTTTAGTCCTGCCCTCCCCTCCCTGAATTGGGCTTCTGCTGAGGGTATGCACCTGTGTCTCGTCCATTGGGTAGGGTTGGAACTGGCTGAAACTCTTAACTGCACCGAGCATTACTTTTGGTCCCGGTGGTGGGGACTGGGCTCTGCCTTAATTTACCCTGTCTGCCACCCTGGATTAAAAATGTACCCTTTCCAAAATGTACTCTTGCCACCAGAAACCCACTCTTCCTGTGCAGGACCTCGATGAACTGTTCCCTTATCGTGTGATTTGTGTGTTAGAGAGGCTTCTAGTAGGGTGTATACGCTAACTGAGTGTCTGCACAATGTGAGTTTATGGTGAATTGGCAACATGCTATCCTCATCAAGGGAACGCTCTTCAGGGGACAAAGAATTGTAGGCCCATGCAGTTAAGTATCTGGCCAGAATACGTCAGCTTGCAATATTGCTTCAAGCATCGGTCTCCGTATCTCACACAAGGAGAAAGCCTGGTGAAAAACCTTCAACCATGTATCAAGTGTGGGTCTCATGAGCCCTTTGTGAGTCTCCCTGGGGCTTGGTAAGGCTTCTCAAGCATCCTGCTCTGAGTTGCAATTGCATCTGAACGGATGTCCATTAAAAAAATGCAAAAATGACCACCTTATTTATTTATTTTCTGGTAAAAATGCAGGGGGAGAATCTCTGCCCACCCCCACTGTACCGCTCACCTTAAATATTTCTCTTGCCCCACCCCTATATTTCCTAAAAAAATTATATTCCCCAAAATTTGAAAAATAGTCGCAAAAAAGATGCGGTCATTTTTGCATTCTGTGTTTTTTCTCGCGATTATTTCTACGGATGCCCATCGGAACATATACGCTGGTGGTAGCTGGTGAATGAAATTGACTCTGGCGAAAGGGAAGCATTTGCTCTTCCCTTCTAAGACTTTAAACGTTCCTAAAGGGGTCGCATAAGGCTTTCTTTGCATGGGAGAACCATGGTTATTCCGGCTGCCCTGAACCAAACTGCTAGTGGCCTGTGACGGGTCAGAGCATCCCAGTTTGTCCTATACTCGCATACAGAGTACAGGGAACGATCAAGGCTACTCTGCTTGTACTCTTCCCTGTGACTGGGACCAAAGCTGGGTGACCAGAGGTCCAACGCCTGGCCCCCTGATTCACCACCTTAGTGGTCCCCGGTAAGGCAGCGGACCTTCTCACAGCTCGAAAACCAAACACAATAAATCCTTTCACATCAATGTAAAGGCTGTGTGGTTCCATTCCCAGCTTCGGCGACCTCCATTTGTTCTCTACTGTAGCAAGCGCATTGACTATTTCACAATTATGCAATGGCAGTAGGTGCAATACTCCTTTTGCTGCAAGCCTCTTGGTTCAGTTACAGCTGACCTAACAGTGACCAGACTAGACTTTGGGGTATGCAAAAGAAATCACACCACCAAGGCTAAACACCTGAACCCACTCCCCTTCCCCAGTCGGGTTAATTTAAAAATGTCTGCCATATGTACAAATCTTTTTTTGGGGTCCACCAGAAAAAGAATGGTCTATGTTTATCACAGCACAAGTTTGGCACAGTTCAGCTTTTTTAAAGTTAATATAGGGGGTGGGGGGGTATGGAGTGCATAATGAGGGATTAAGTAAAGTAATTCTCTGAACACCCCCTACCCGGACCGTTCTCCCCTGTGTTGCTGTCTGCTGATTCGGGAGACTGGGTCGCTCAGCAGGTGTTCGCCATGCACAGGTTTTCGCTTGAATACCATTACACTCTGTGTCTCCTGCAACGGGAAGCTACTGGATTTAGTCATGTGCCTTCCCAGAATGCATTTCCTTCTTCTCAGCAGAAGATGTTTGCGTGCGGCGACACCATGCACCATCTAGCTCAAGCAGGTGCTGGAAGGCTCATTCCCAGCGCTGCCAAGTGTCGGAAGCACATCAAACCCTTGGCAGCCTTGTTGCCAATCCTGCCAACCACATGGGAAACATTGAATAACGTATAGCTTTGTTGCCATGTGCTAGGTGGATCTCGGCCAGTCTCGCTGATTGCCAGAAGCACATGACACCCTGGAAGGCTCTTTGCTAGGAGTTGAAGGTCGCGCTTCGCGTACCCATGACTGGTAAGCACATTGTATCCTTGGCGGCCTCGCTGTAGTTTGCCGAATCTCTCTCTATCTCCTAGCCTTTCAAACAATAGGCAACCACTTTATCCTTTCTGGCACCGTTTTGGTGTACTGGAATAGATTGTGCTCTGTAGTCAACCCAACAAACCCATGGTGCCACCTGCTGGCAGACTCTTCATCCACCAACTATCAGAAGCAGCAAGTCCAATCCATGGCAGTTTTCTTGCTATGTAGGCATTCAAGCTCCACACCCTTATTTGAGCAAGAGTCGGCCATCTTCCTCATTGATAACGGATCCTAGTTTTATGAAGACACACATCCTGAATTGTATGTTATGTTACTTGGCATTTATATAGCGCTCTATATATCATTGGTATGACCTCAAATCGCTGGTTGGTTGAACGCCCTCAGGAACCTCAGGTCAGTAGAGAGAGATGGTGTCGTAGGGTGCGTGGGTGCACCAGTTATGTGTGCAGCTGATGTAGTTGTCGGATGGCAGCTGCATTCTAGCGTTAGGTGTGGTGTTCGAGATAAAAGTTGGATGTGTTTGCAGTCAGGTGGTTGGACATCAAGACTGGGTTTGGCTGCGTTAGGTCTGAAGGACGCTTATGTGAGCAGCTATGCCGGAGTGTCATGGGATAGCTGCGGTTTATTAGGGTGATAAGGTGTTCATGGGGTAGCGTTTGTATGTGAGCAGCTAGACCGAATTAATCCGGGGTATAGCTGTGTTCTAGTTGAGTGATGGGGTATAGAAGAGAGTAAGCGTAGTGATGTGTAAGAGTGATGGTTCATCTGTAAGGCGCCCAAGACCAGGCACGTGAACAGGGTGGCAGGGAACACATTGAGACACGGACACATGGTGACAGTGGCTTGGTCTTATGGTGACAGGAGGGGGCATATGGATATGTGACAGCGGGGGGATAAGAAAGCAGAGTACAACATTGACACATGGGCATGGTGTGCACATAGGCGACAAGCGGGTTGGGTGATACATTGGGATACATAGCGACATCACAGGACCAGGGGGCCGGGAGCGCACCAACACATGGACACACAGTGAGAGTGGGGTGGGATTACAGCGATAGGGTAGGACATGGGGATGTACAGCAACCGCATGGGGAATAGGAAAGCAGGGTACACAGAGATGCAGGGGTTAGGGAGTAGGGACATTTCATCCATTCTGTCCATTCAATCACTCTATCCATCCATTTCTTTTATTTCTTCAGCAATTAATTCCAGCAACCATCCTTTCCAGCGATGCATTAATCAATTTCTTTCTTTTCTTCTTTTGTTCATTCAATTTATCAGAGCATCCATCGGTTTCTTCCATTTCTTCACTCATTCCATCCATTTGCTCCATCAATGACTTCTATCGCTACCATGAATTCTATCTCTTCCAGTGTATCCATCCCATTCATCTATTCCATCCATTCCGTTCATTCCGTCCATTAATCCATCAATTCCACATGCATCCATCCATTAGTTCTGCATGCATCCATGCCCTCCGTTCCATCCATTTATTCCATATGCATCCATCCATTCCATCGTTTCCATTGATTCCATCCATTTCGCCCATCCATTCCATTTCATCCAATTCTTCCATTATATCCATTTCATCTATTCCATCCATGCATCCCTTCCATTGATTCATTGCATCCATCCGTTGCATCAATTAAATCCATTCTATCCATTTCATCCATTCCATCTATTGTATCCATTCTATCTGTTTCATCCATCTATTCCATTCATTCAGTCCATTCCGTCTACTCCATGCATTCCATCCATCGATTCCATATGTATATATTCCATCCACTCCAACACCATTCATCCATTCTATTAATTCATCCATTTCATTAATTCATCATCCTATTCGTCCATTCTGTCCATTCCATCCATCCATTCGGTGTGTCCATCTACATGCATCCATCTAATAGAATTCCATCCACACATCCATTCCATCCATGCTATCTATAAATTCCATATACATATATTCTGTGCATTCCATCCATTGCATTAATTAATTCCCGATACATACCTTCCAATCGTTCCACATGCATCCACGCCATCTATTCCATCCATTCGTTCCACATGCGTCCATCCATTCCATCTATCCCTTCTATTCATCCGTCTATTTTTATCTATTCTATCCATCATCCATTCCATCTATCGCTTCATCCATCCTTCTATTCCATCTATCATTCCATTCATCCATCAGTCTATTCATACATTCCATCCACCCATCCATTCCATCCATCCGTTCTATTTCATCAATTCTCTTTATTTCATCCATTCCATAAACATACCTTCCATTCATTCCACATGCATCCGTGCCACTATCCGGTGGTGGTAGTGCGCAGTACAAATGTCCTTTAACATTAACATCCATTCATTTCACATGCGGTCATCCGTTCTTCATTCCATCCTTTCCAGCTATTCCATCTGTTCATTCCATCCGCCGTTCCATACTTCCATCGCTTCTATATTTCCACACCATCCATTTCATTGATCCATTTAGTCAGTCCATTCCCTCCATCATTACATCCATCCATTCCCACCATCCATTCCCACCATCCGTTCCTTCGATGCTATCCTGTGGGTAGGATCAGAGGTCATTATTCAGTGTTCAGAAACGGTTGTCTATAGCGGAATCAGAGGGTGTATTCATTGAAGACATGGTACAGTGTCCCATTGTGAATTTAGTCGTTGGGTTGTTGGAAGTTCAGACATATCTAAGGTTTTTGTTGGTGTTATGGGCATGTTTTTAGTAATTTTGCGGAATGTCATATAGTCTTGGGTGTGTCTGATGTTTGGTGGAAGCGAGTTCCGCAGAGTCTGGGCCAATGCTGAGAAAGAGGATCCTCTGATCCTGACCGAGTTAGTGGTTGGGATTGCTAAAAGGAGGGCAAAGCTTGATCTTAGGGTGCAGGGTGGGAGGTAAGTTTTTAACTTATCTTGCAGGTATAGAGGGCCGGTCTTGTGCACTGCACGATGAGTGATGCACAGGGTCTTGAAAGTGGTCCTTTGTCCGACTGGGAGCCAGTGGAGGGTACTGAGAGCTGGAGAGGTGTGGTCTCTTGGACCCAGGGCGAGAAGCATTTTAGCAGCAGCGATTTGCGCTCTTTGCAGTTCATGATCTCTTTTTTGTGTTTATTTTCCTTGGAAGAGCGTCAAGGGGGGGAGGAGGGGTGGGGCGGTGTCATTTTTTTAAGGCCAAAACTTTGATTTTAAAGGGGAAAAAATGATGTACAGTACCGTGCACTTCAGAAGTCTGTGCTATAAAATCTGTACACTGTTACAAAGGAGACTGGGATCACTGATGCAGCCGAAACCAAAATTCAGTTTAAGCTACTTTAAAAAACAGATTTTAAGCAAGCTATGGGAGCCCCTCACTGAGAACGAACATGAGTCAAATACTCTGTTCTATGGAATTTATTCCACTCGGGAGGGGGGGCAGGAGGGGTGTTAGGAGAAATATAAACTTGCATATTAGTCTGGACCCACCCACTTGAGCAGTCCAGCACCGAAATGCCAGGCCATGCTCCTCTGAACAAGAGTGCCATCAGCAACCCCAGACACATGTTTCGGCCTTGTTGGGCCTCCTCAGTGAGGTGAAGCTGGGGCAAACTGGCATTTATTTTCAATCCCTTAAATTTGAAAGCTGTAAATTGAAAAAAAGATAATGGTCGTACTTTACTCTGCGTAAAGTAGCCGGGCAGCAGCATACTCAGTACTGCTGTGGCCAGCTACCTTCGGGTTTGGAGCGCATTATAAGTGAATAAAACAAACAACCTTTTCTTTAGTAGACTAAAAGGTTTAAAAATTTGAACGATCTTGAATAACAACATTTTTTGACTGAATTTGACTCAGAGCTTTACCTAGGACTGTTCGTGAACGTCATTTCAATGGGACATGCTTTTCTGAATGTTCTCTTGCTTACCAACGTCTGGTCATATTTTCATGGTCTCTTTCATTTTCTTCTAGAACATCACCACATGGCAACTCGTCGTACCAAGGCATGACCTTCACTGTCCGGCCCGGTACCAGGCAGCCAATTTCATACACACAGCAAGGGGGGTCTCGCTAACATGCCCTTGAGGAGACCCTGCCCACTCTGCACTTGTGTGGAACCAAGACAGCCTTCTAAAGAAGTTTTGGGTCCTTTAGCGGCCACCAAGGTCCATCGTGCAAGACCATTCAAAGACCGGAGCAGTGTTCGAGACTCTGTGTCTCTAAAATTCCAAAGGATACTGCTTTCCATGCCTCGATCCAATCGATCATGGTTACCTATGATGGTGTGCAACGCCTGGGGGTAGAATCTTAACAGGAGACATATGCTGTTCACCATAACATGGCATCGCTTCTTTGTCCTTTGTTTATTTCCTATTCTGTACATCTTATTGCCTATCCCGTCAACTGTATCAAGGATACCAAGGTATTTACAGCACTCCAAAAAAAAAAAAAAAAAAAAAATGAAAAGCCACCATTTGAAGACGACGCACACACATGTCAGAATCAAATTGCTCCCTCCCGTCGTGTAGTTTTACAGCAGATGCAAATTGTCTCTCAACTTAGCATCATTTTAAACGTGCTTGTAAGCTTTGGTACTTGGGATAAAGGAAAATAATGAGTTCCTCCTTGCTGATGCCGACTGAGTAGATCTTATGAAATTACCAACTTTGTTCTTTCAACAGCGTCATTGATGCTTGGGATGCCAGAGGAAGATGAGCATTCGTCGGACATCGAAGGAACGTTTTTCACACGTTGACATTTTTCAACTACTTACCGCTGCTCCAATAACTTTGCCACTTATTTATACACTTAAACCAGCACAATAATCTTAACTGGGCAGTCTAAGTATTGGCAGCTCTCCTGAAGGCTCCGAAATGAACCACATCAAAAAACACTTTAAAAGTCTGCGATGGAATCTTGGCATGACATCAAGTAGTGTTGTACACTTGGATTGGACTGTAGGATCAGACCTAGCACCGGTGTCTCTCCCGAAATGTGAGTAGGCAGCGGCTGATGAGGATCCTGGATACACTCAGCCTGCAGGTGCGTTAGAAGGTATTAGACTTTCTCGCTACAAGGGAAGGGTACTGGGTCAAGTCCTAAAAAGTTAGAACTTATAACGCAGACCCCACAAATCTCCAAGTTGACCGGTGTCTCCAATTCTTTTTGTACAAAAGTGTCAACAAATGTTTTTTAATTATTTTTATACCAACGCTAAAGAACCTGAATCCTTCTCCTTCACTGAAAATGCAGAACGTTGTCGCTCTGACAACACTAGAATGCATAATTGCCGGCTGGGAAAGAGCTGAATTTTTGATATGACAAAACCGGTTTGCTCGCTCTGTAAATGTCAATGCTTGCTCTGTCATGAGAAGGCTTTTGGCAAAATGCGTTGGAACCTGCCTCTCCTCCCAGATCACCTGTGTAAACACTCCCAACTCTTCTCTCTATAAGCCTAATAGCTCTCAATGACGTCTTCAACACTCCAAAATGCACACACAGCTTTACTCATTACAGTTGAATTCATTATCTTCAGCGTACTACAGAAATACCCCACCGTAAAGAGAATGTAAAAGTGGAAAATATGGAAAATGTTTTTTTTTTTTAATGAAGTGTACTTCCTCCAAACAAGCCTGTTTTTTTGTTTGTTGTTGTTGTATGTATGGAATCGTGCAGCGAGCACTTTGTGGTTTAGCGTATTATATATATATCCAAAGCACTTTTTTAAATGTTTTAAAAACTTAAAAAGAAACTATAAAATATTTGGCAAATTGTACATATTGTAACAATTATTATTTAAGGGGAAAGTGGGCACTGCTGCTTAACTGGGTGTTTAGTCTTCAAGTAGTCAATGGCTTTAAAGGTAGACAAAATTCGAATTGTGTGCCATTACTTGTGGTCTTGGCAAGATTGTTCTGTAAAGATTTGTGGTAAAGTTTTGGGAATCCTTTTGTTACTGGAGTTAGAATTCTAGGAATGGGTATTGAAGTTCTGTCTCAGTAGTTTGACATTGAGAAATTTGGATAACAAATTCACATTGCTATTGTAGCATCAAATTTCTGTATTTGTATATAAGGAAGACTGAGAGACAGCCTCGTGGTAGGCATTAGATGCTTTTATAAGGTCAGTAATGCCTAATCCAGCGAGGGGATTTTGAGCTACAAGAGCATAATGAATTCACTTTATAAGTGGAATATGTATATATTTTTCCCAATGGTATATTCATATCATTAATGGAACCATATGTAAGTGTCGGCAATATGCAAGTTCGTCAGAGATTGTGGATAACCGCTTTCTGAAGGAAATCTCCCCAGCAAAATCAACCGTGCACGCATATCTCTATTGTACTTGCTAAATGTTTGTGACTTCCTTGTATTTGCCTCTCCTCGGTACCTAAAAATAGCCCCCTCACTGAACACCATTGAAGACGTATTGCTGGTTTTACCTGCAAATCTACCAAACCGGAGTTTTCAAATGTCAAAGAGCCGGTCGAAGAGTGCGATCAACGGGCTGGAAGACGGTGCTCGTCAAATATGCATCCTCATAACAAAAGGTCCCTTAAGGCATTTTTGGTCTTAAGAGCGCTAGTATGACCTCCTGGTTTAATGTAAGCCCCACCTACCAACGATGGTGGGAGATTTCCTTACAGGCTGGTGTTGATCACAGCTCAGAGTTTGTTCCAGCCCAACTATAATTGTTGAAGAATCTTCTGTTTGGGGAATGTCCCCATTTCTAAGGGCCAAAGGCGTTCTGAATCGGGGAACCATAGGTCTTTAAGAGCAAGAGTGGTATTTAAGAAAACATGCACTGTTTGGTGATCCTCTTACTGTATTTGTGGCACAGAGATTAGCCTGCTTAGATGGAGCTCGCTAGTGGATGAACCTCAGGACCCAGTTTGCCAGTGGTTTCTTGCACAGAGTGTGGTCTTATTGTAGCTGTTCCTATGGATGATTTGTGATGTCGCTGTAGAAAGACCCAAGCAAAGGAGATGTCTACTTGATGTCTCCACCCAAGGGTAACCTGGTAGAATACTCATCCAGGTCTTAATGAGGAACGAAGGCCGGTGTGCAGTGAACATTCATTCTCATAATCATGCCCTCGTAGACCTGTTCATCGTTTCAATGGTGCTTTATTGATTTAAATATGGCAGGTACACAATAGGTGACATTTTCTGATTAACCGTAATCAGAACCGGGCAATGCATAGAATTTAATCAAACTTTAGACATGACGCTGGGCTTAAATAAATAAAAACCT
Organism: Ambystoma mexicanum; assembly: GCF_040938575.1. Lineage (NCBI taxonomy): Eukaryota > Metazoa > Chordata > Amphibia > Caudata > Ambystomatidae > Ambystoma > Ambystoma mexicanum. The sequence goes on from NC_090938.1 coordinate 73,010,088, forward strand.
GCATGACCGAAAGCTTAAAACGAAATAATAATAATTTCCCCCTGAAAGGGACCGGAAAGGCTAGTGAAACTAAGATGGATAGTATCCTTAGTACTTTTCCCTGAACCGCCTATTCAACCTGGTGCGGCTCTGGAGAATGATGCCATATATTGAGAGGAACCAGTTCCTAAAAGAGTTTCTTGAGCACTTCCTTAGCCCATTATCCCAGCCCACACTTGGCATGTCTACGCACGGGTGTGTACTCCCAATTTATATGGTCATAGGACCTCATGAGCGAAGACTATATTGCAATAACACTTAAATTAGGGAGAGTGCATTTCACGGTATAGCTGCATGGGGTTTTGTTGGTTTATCGTAGAGCATACACTCTCTGCAATCTGTGTGACATTAGCACAGAAATCCACCTACTAGATTCACGCGCATATTTTGTTGATTTACACACTTTTATACATTGGTGTTTAGTAATCCTGAAAACTGATTTTTGGCGGTCTCTTAGGGTAGTCTGGTACCATCCAGGATCAATATGGTATAAGCACTGTCATGCACCTTGGTTTATTGTTATATTTCGAAAGAAAGTTGCGCCCCGGTCTGAAACGCCTCTTGCGCTTCACTCTATTGTTGAAGGTTGTTTAGCTGCGTGGTCACGGTTAAGTGCAGGTGCTGCCCACACCTCCTTTTGTGAAATAGAAAACTGTTTGGTCCTGGATACCTTGCACAAGATGTCCTGGATACCTTGCACAAGGTATACGGGACCAACTGTTTCTTGTTTCCTTGGTCATTAATGTGCATGCGTGTTGCCCAACAACGCAGTGGCGACTGCTTTTAAATGCAGGTGCTTGAGATTACTCCTACTTGTTGTGGAGAAGAGGAAACAAAGGCACAACACAACTCCAACATGGGTGTACAATATGGAATCTTTTATTTTTTAACTGTGTTACAAGCTTTTGTACCTTTATGCAAAAAACATAATACATGTACACTAGGCTCTATATTTTAGAAAGAAAATGCTTTGAAAAAAATGTAATTTATAAAATGTGCAAGCAACTAAAATACAACACAATGTGTATATTGTAATAAACATGTTTATGTATTCTGCTACGATTTTCCAGTGTGTATTTCATTTTCATGGTGTGTGGTTCTTAATTTCCAGAAATGGCGCCAGAGGGACATTGAAACAGGCAGTAGAATAGTCACTCTTTTTAGCCTCTGCCGCCTGAGTGTAGAAAGCACCACCACAGCCTCCTGCTCCCTGGCATTCTCCGGGACATGAGGGTTTTCGGGTGATAACCATAGCAATGTATGGATCCGGTTAAATGTCTGCCTGTTTTGGTAAGTCTCTGAAAACCCTGACATCCATTAGGTGGGAAGAGACAACTTTGACCACTTGTGTGCATTTTGGTTGGCTGTAGTGGTTATATTATAGCCATTGCCAGATAAGGGGCCACTACATTACATTTCATGGACGGGAGAGGTATCCGACCGGAGCCTCCAGGGTCACGCTTTTCCCTCCTTTTTTTATCTCTACAGCGTGGCAATCATTTTAGGCACAGTGTTCCTGAATTCAATGGAGGATGCCTAACCTATCTCTGAAGTGGCCCAGAACTCTCCACTGTGTTCATTTAATTATTACAGTGTGCCACATGTGTGTGTAACATATTTCGGAGCACATTAATGGAATGTGGGTGTAGGAAAAGTGGACATGTATGACAAAGGCTTTACAAATGTTCCAGGTTCGCCAATTCCATTCTGGGTATCCAGACATATTGCATGTAATTATTGGAGGTAAGTGCAGGAGTGTCTATTAAGAAAACAAAGTGCATGATCATGGCACTTACCTCTGGGGCAGGTGGATCGGGTGAACGCCTTTTTAAATGGCATTTTGTTTGTGATCATCTCGAAGGTTGCCCTGGAAAAGACCTGGGGGCTTGGGGAATATTGGAATGTGTGTCACCTGTGAGGTAGATGGAGTTCCACGAGAAGTCCATGGCGAGCTGTGCTGATGGATGCAGGATGGCTGGGGGCTGCACTTACATATCTTGGCAACAATAGACTGATGTGCTGCAGTCCGACGGTGTAAGGTGTCTTTATTTCAGTTCTCAGGGCTCTCCTGAACTTCGGATGATTGCGCTCCAGTTTTTACAGCATTGGTTATTGTGGGGGTCAGAAATAAAAGACTGACAAAAAGTTGTAGTGTTCTCAACCTTTGCCATGTTCATTAAAACAAAAAGGGTGGGATAAATGTGTATCTGTCGCTATCTGAATGAGAATGTCCCTACTTATGAAACTAAAGCTGAAGCAAATTGAACTTGCATCCAAATTGTATCTGACCCTCGTACTAACATATACAAAACTGCAAGGTAAATGTCTCTAGTTCCAATCCAACAAAAAAGTTCAAATTAGGGATTCTAGTAAAGCAATCCTTGTGTTCGGGAGTTGGCTCCCTTCCCTGAACTAATTTAGGAAGCATATTCGAAATAGGTTCTTCCAACAATGTTCTGTTCAAATGAATGAAAAGGTCTCTTTGGTTTTAGGAAAGCAAAAATGCCTCATCCATACACTACTTGTCCGAATAGCCAAAAGCATGTCTTTTCTGCAAAAACACTTTTCTGAGGAAGGCAAAACAAAAATGTCTCTTGCATAGAACACTGTTTTCAGAATGGCAAGGTTTCTCTCTTACACAACTGTTAAGTCTCCTGGAATACTCCCCTGCCAGGAATTTCTCAACTTAATCCTTCAATATCCAGGTTTCCTCTCCTGAGAGGAATATCTTTTTAACTACAAAGAAAACTTTTGATATCCTGGTTTACTCTCCTGCCAGGATTATCCCCTACTTGAATAACACAGACCTCCTGGTCTACTCTCCTGCCAGGTGTCTTCTTCCTTAAAGTCTTACTGCCTGATAGATCTTCCTTCTACTTTAGATATTATGCAATTATAATTCTTTAGTGATGCATCTTGTTGACTCCAGTGACTACTTGCACCAACCCCCTTGCAGACTTTTGATATATGAGGGATTGTTCAAGCGCTGTCTGTCAACCTTTCTTCCAATTTCTCTTGGCTCTTGACAATGTTTGCTTCAGATCACCCACAACTTACAACTCATGCCAGGAAAGATGCCAAACGTTTTCCTTCTTGTCTCTCTCCTAATGTCGCTTGGCTTATGGTAATGTTGGTTCCCGGTTTTCCCCAACAGACATTTCATATTCGGAAAATTGTACAATGGTTGCCTTCTTATCTTACTTAGATTCGAGTGGCATCAAAAGTATTCTTGAAACACACTTTTTCACATCCTGAGGCCCCTCCCACTCTCAGGCTGACTCAATGGTGTACCGTGCTGTGGCTGCGTGAGTCTTCCACAGAGCTGGATGCCCCGCTTTTGCAGAGGTTCCTGCATCAGAGTTTGCTTCCTTTTCTGCCGGGACCTGCGGCTCTTCACAGGGCCTCTTCTCTGCTGACCTTGCTGCACATCAGTCACCTCCTTGTTGCCAGAGTTTCTCTTCACCGGTCTGAAACTCTGCTGACCCCCTGTAGGCAGACGTTCTCTCCTTCTCCCAGGGCTCTTCGCTTCTGAACTGCTCTGCTGCTGGTTTCGCTTCCTGCTGCGTACTCTGCAGCCCCTCTGCTTGCCTCTCCCTCAAACCTCCAACTGTAGAAAATCTTTGAGTTTAAACGTCCTGCATAGTTGATTAGGTTTTAAACAACTAGGCTGCACCCCATACTTGAAGTCACATTTCCTCCCTATTGACTCCTTGGTCATCTTCCTCATCTCAGTATCCCAGTTATTAACGGACCTGGAGTTCATATACATTTTAGACTTCGCAAGGCGACATTGTTTTAAACACTTGTTGGAATTGAGTTTGTCAGAATCAGGAGAGATTATGTGAACACTATGTGGGGTGAGGGGCTCAAGGCACCTATCCAAATACAACTCTTTATAATCAAGGGATGTTGAGTGTAAACCATGCGTACCTGAGGAGTAAATCTTAATCCGCTGGGGAGGTTTCTCACCCACAGTGGTTTGGGTTTTAACATGGGATAGATTGGTAAAATGACAACATGCCATCAGGTATTTAGGGACTACGGGTTTTCCTCGTCATATAGAGAAAAATACTGCATGTCTCCTACAGAAGTCATCACATCTCCCTGACCGACACCTCCTCCCATGTGATAATCCTTCATAATACCACCCCCGGGTCAGGATCAGGTAGCAGCTGACTTCCCCTGGCCACATGGGAGGCAACCTTAGGCTGGGGATCAGTGATGACTTTGCAGGATTCACCACATACCCTTCCCCCTAAAGATCCGGCCTCCCGCTCCAGGGTCATTGGTTTGGTCAAAACCAATAGCCTCACCCATATAGGAAGGGGGGTTTCTGGGTTTGGTTTTCCCAATCCCAGACAGGGTCTATTGAGGGAAGTCCTACTTTTTCCCATGAATCAACTCGGGAATAAGAAAAGGGTGCTTTATTAGCATTTGTTTGAAGTCTTTCAAAATTAGGGAAATCCTTACCAAGAATAGTCTCCTCAGGAAGTCCTGGAATGATAGCGTCATTCATTTCTGTAGCCTCCCTTGAATTCCATTAGTGACTGGGGTTCTGTGATCTTTGTCTCTGTGTACGCAATTAACTTTAATGGTGTGCCCTTTCTTTTCGCCTCTGGGAGATAGTAAACTAGGTTTGTTTACTTCCAGAATCAAGCAAGGGTTTGACTGGAACCCCATTGACTATTGCTGAATTGTAGGTTTTAAAGGATCTGCTAGCAAGGAATAGATTACTTGTAACCTCTACCTCTGCTTCTTCTTCCTCCTAATCCTGTCCCATCATATAACCAATCTCCTTTGGTTCATCTGTTTTGTTAGAAGGACAATGTTGGGCCAAATGTCCAGATTGACCACAAGAAAAACACAATACTGACATAGGTCTTTGAACTTGTCCTTCTGTTTTTAACTCTTTCTACTGGGTCCTTCTCTTCTTCCCTGAAGCACACTCTTGAGCGCCCACTCCTTAAAGCCTTCTGCAGACTCCACGTGTCCGGCTAACCATCGCCTCATCTCTATCGCCCCCTTCCTTGGGAAACTACTGGAGACATTGATCCTCCCACAACTGACTCGTGATGCTAAGCTGGTTGGTTGCCTACATCACCATTAGTATGGATTCTGAGCATCCAGAGGCATGGCAACTGCTCTTATGAACACCTGTGAAGAACTGCTTGCATCTCTAGATTCTAACTCTCCTGCTGGACTCATTTTACTCAATCTCTCCTCTGTATTTGATATGGTCAACCATGCCATGCTCCTCAAAAGACTCCATGATACCCTTGGTATCTCGGAGCGGGCACTGTACTAGATGACCTCTTTCCTCACAGAGTCCCTCCCAGGTGATCCTGGGTGCTTTCTCCTCTCCCACCTCCATCCCTACCTGTGACATCCCCAGGGTTCCAACCTCTCACTCTACCTCTTTAACGTCTATCTCGCCCCACTTGCTCACCTTATCTCTACTTTCTCCCCCACCTCCAGTGTTATACTGATGATGCCCAACTCTTTGTCAAATGGCCCTCTGACCCTCTTGCTACCCCCTCTACCAGTCCTAACCGCCTTTCTGCTATCCAGTCGTGGTGTGCTTCTAACAACCTCTGCCTCAATGACAGCAAGACTGAGATCCTTCCCATTGGGACTCCTGCTCTCACCTTCCTCCCTTCTCTCTGGCCATCCTCTATAGGTTCCCTCACACCTCCTTCTATTGAAGCTAGAAACCTGTCATCTTCAACTCCTCTTTCTTTCCTCCCTCAGATCCTGGACCTTGCCCCAAGAAGGCCCATTTCCAACTCCACCTCCTTGGGGGCATTCTTACTTTCCTCACCTTTCCCCAGAAGCTCAATGTCTCTAGAGCCCTGATACTCTCTAGGCTTGATTATTGCAAAAGCCTCTTTCTTAGTGTACCCTCTTCCTCTCTTCCCCCCCCCCTCCAGCTTATCCAGAACAGGGCTGCAAGACTTATCGTTGGCCTCAAGCAAAGGAACTCTATCTCTCCAGCCCTAAAATCCCTCCACTGGCTCCCGGTTGCTGCTAGGATCAAATTAAAATCCCTCTGCACATCATCCATAAGGCTGTCTGGGCCAGGGACCACGCTATCGACGATATGCTCTCACCAAATACTCTCCCTCTAGATCCTTATGTTCTTCCGGCTCCAACTCTTGTGTGTCCAGCGCTTTTCTAAGCAGCGAGCTGATGGCTGATCTCTTTTCTCGGCTGGCTCCCTCCTCTAGAACAGCCTCTCCCTCCCTCTCCGTCTTGAGCAGGATCTCTTCAAATTCCAGAAATGATTCAACACTTTCCTCTTCACCTCCTCCCCCCCCTCCTGTGCTAATCTCCTCTATCGCTCAGATTGGTGGCCTTGGCCCTTATGTGTCCTCCTGGGTCATTGCTGTCCTCCCAATTGCCTGCAGCCCCTCCCACTCCCAGCACTTGCTCTTGGGCACCCACTGACCTGTGTCCCCCACAGGAATGCACTTTATATCGGCAGATGACCATTCTCTATGCGACCTCTGCCTAGGACTTAACTGATAATCGGCAAGCTACTAACTGGCAGCACCCCCTCCCTGTCTCTCCCACCCCCTCCCCCCGGGGAATCTCCTTAGCACTTACCCCCACAGCCCCTGCCCCTTGCACGATCCGAATGCTCACAAGGCATAGTTGGACCACCACTATCCTGTTCATTATTGTATTCTATTGCCTTTAGTCCCATGTTCCCTCCCCTTGCCCTGTGGGTGCTTTGAAACACAATGTCTTGCTGTGTAAGCTCCTGCACAATATATACAATAAAAATAACTCTGTTCTTTCTTTAGTCAATCCTGATTTTCTTTCCCCGTTAAAAGCTTCTCTCATTAATAATTTATGGGAATTATCTTGATGTCTGTTTAACTACTGAAGGGGGAGAATAAAGGGACCCTTTTGGCTCTTTTGATGACTTCTCACATGAGTAATGACTTCTACTAAATTCTGAGCTATCTCAGCAACCAAAGACAAATTGGGTTTATTCAATTAAAGACCAGCTATTTGTAGATCCGGGGGTCACTGAATGAATAAACTGTTCCATGGTTAAAGTCTCTAAAATTTCTGGCACTGATTTCTTTCCGAACCATAAAGACAAGGTATTTTGTATCCTACCGGATAATTCTGCTGGTGCTTCATCTGGATTTAATCTGACATTTCTATGTTTTTGTTTTGTAAATGTTTTCAGTTAGGGCCACTTTTTTCAATAAACCCTTCTTGATTACATCAAAATGTTGTGCCGTCAGGATTTAATAAATGATGGGAAATTCAGAAATTCCCCCCTCAGTAGGGTGGCTAAATGACAATTCCTCCCCCCAACAAAGCTGTCGAACCAAATATTCAAAACCAATAAAAACATTTCCCCAGGTCTTCCCCTTCTCTATAAGCTGTACAATTCCTTGGGGTAATATGGGTCTCTGTGAGGTTGACACAATTTTCTCTAGCCCAGCCGCGAATCTTTGTTCTGCCCGAACATCCCTTGATTATGAGTTGCATTTAGATGGGAGCATTGAGTACAACATCACTCCACATAGTGTTCACATAACCTCTCCCGATTCTAACAAACTCTATTCCAACAAGGAGTCAATGGGGAGGAAATGTGACTTCAAGTGTATGGTACAGTCCAGTTGTTTAAAAGCTAAGCAGTTGGCTGGGGCATTTAAACCTGAAGGTTTTCTACAGTTGGAAGTTCGAGGAAGAGGCAAGGAGAGGGGCTACAGAGTACATGGAGCGATAAGCGAGACCGGCAGCAGAAGTTGGGAAAAGTATCAAACCAATGCATAAAAGGGAAGAATTATACTGTCATGATCCCTGCTTCCAAGGGGTCAGGACTTGCCCCACGACCTTGGAAGCAGGCCCATAACTCTGATCCCAGGAACCAGCCAGTCCCGATTGGGACCTTTTGGACCTTGTCCTGGCGTCAGTGGCGCCAGGCTCATGATGGTGACCGGTCCCGGCACTGGAAGCGCCGGGCTCATATCTCATATTAGGTAAGAGTGCTTGGTGGACCTACCTGTAGCAGACCATGCTGCTTACTTACCAGCTAACTGGTCTCCTGATCCTTCTCTGCCTGGGACTACTTTTCTGTCTGGGTGGAGCAGGAGCCACTCCCTGGAAGCAGAACACAGGAACTCTTCTAGAAATCTGGAACTCTTTTCTTACCTGGGTGGGGCCGTGGAAGGAGACGCCTAAGCACTACAAAAGGCTATTTAAATCACACCCGATTGGTTTCACGTGCTTCGGGTTATTCTGCAGCAGGACGCTCACCGTGTCAGCTCCAGGAAACCTCCAGCTCCAGATCCTGTGAATACGAAATGACCTGCTGGGATCCAACCTTCAGTCTTCTGCAGCTCCTGCAAGACAAGGGCACAGGTTAGGCTAAAGCAAAGGCAGCGAATCTACTTACCTAATCCAACGGCAGCATCCGAAGCGCCTTTTTCTGCCTTTCTCTTCCGGCATCCGACATCTGCAAAGAGAAAGAACATCGGTCAGTAATATTTAACTACAGAGCCTGCTTACCTGTGTTACGCCCATACCAACTCAGCTCGCGCTGCATTCCGGCACCTGCTACGTTTGCTTCCAATCTGTTCGCGCGGCTCCTCGGCACCTGCAAAGACAAAAGAGACATTACGGTGCATTCTACAGCGCTAGAACAGTCTTTCTACTTACGTGCCATTAGAAGGATAATCTTCATCGCCACAGCATCTGAAAAGGGAAAAGACATAGACTTTAAAGACTTAAGACTTTTGAAAGAGAAGAGAACAATCTAAAAGGAACTTTATTACTTACAAGGCACGCTCGTGCATTAACGGCGTCTTCGCTCTCAGCAAATCCTCTGCTATCAAGAGGCAGAGCTCGCATCCAGTGAAGCAACTGGACCCAGCGCCCCTGCACAAGACGCAGGATGGAGAGCCCGGCAATTACCTATATAAGGTAAGCGCAATATCAACCCAGTTCCACGGGGAAAGAAAGGGCGAGAGGGGCAAGGAACTTTCCAAATCTTCCAAACACTAATACCTTGGTTTACCCTTGCAGACATCTCACTCTTCAGCTTAAACTGTCGGTGGGAAGGGGGCCCAGTCCGGGAGCAAAACGAACCCTGCACCTAACACTGAAGACAGTATCCTCGCCAGATCAAGACCTGCGCCTCCGGGGGAACCAGGTGAGCGTTACATATACCTCTTTTGGGAATCAGTGAGAAAGGAGTAAATACCCTGGCAGGAGAGTACACCAGGGACATAAAGCGAAGCAATCAGTGGAGAATGGTAGAGCGGTGTCCAGTCATAACTTCGAATGAAAAGTTTCGAAAGACAAAGTCGAATTTAAAAATGTCGGAAAAAAAAATGTTGAATTATTTTTTTTTTGATATTTTTTTTGGCTCTAGTTTATATAAAAAATAGGTAAAAAAAAGGAGGGATTAGGGGGGGAACCCCCCCCCATTTCGAAAAAAGTCATAAAAAAAGCGCGACTTTTTTTTCGACTTTCGAGATTTTTGTATTTGAAATTATGTCTATAAATCTGGTAGAGCGATACCCCCAGAAAGCAAGTGGAAAATACAGTGTGACAAACTGGAACAGTTAAAAGGAATTGTGTATTTAAAGGGAGATGCAAGGCAAAGCCAATCCCCTTGAAATTGTGAAGTAAAGAGCACTATATTACATGTCCTTCATTACGCCTCAATCCCGGAGGGCTGCAGTACGCTCTATAAATATAAAAATAAATAAATATATCTGAAAAGGAAACTCATGGAAAGATTCATATAATTTAATATGTGAATACTTAAAGTAAGGCATTTAAGGTTGAAGGAATGCAAGCAAGGGGAAAGAGAAATGATTCCTTAAAAAGCGTGAAGGCCTAAAGACAGATAGAGAAGCTCATGGGAGAAGTCGTTCTTGTTGAATTTGTAAAGGAAAGAGAAACACAGGGAAGGAGACCCACTTTTGTTGAATAATGAAACTTTGTGGAACTTTAGACAGAGGCACCAGATAGACAGAAGGGGGGTCCTGGAGGGAAAGCACAAGCGTATCCTGGGGTGATTTTGGGTGCTGCACTGGTACATAGAGTGTTTGTTTTTAGGGGTATTTAAAGGAGGCAGGGAAGGTTCGGGAGCAGGTGACGGGTAGGATTTAGGGTTTGTCCCAGTCACTGCTCCAGAGCCTTCCCTGCTGTGGCCTTGGTGGGTGGCATGGCCTTGGTTGTGCATCAGTATTGGGTAGGACTTCAGATTAGGAGCAGGTTTGTTGGGTGGGTATATATATAAAAAAAATATATACACATTTTATAAGTAAACAAGGAGATTATCCATGTTAGCAGGGGTTGCTGTAGATAAAGCACCGCCCAGCCCTACCTGTTTCCGATGTGGAGATCTGCCTCCGAGCATTTCTGTGGGACTTTTCTTTTCCGCTTCGATTCCAAGGGGTGTTTTTTTTGGCCGGCGCCTTGCTGGTGGGCTAAAGTCACCCCGCAGTGTTGTTGCACATGTCCAAGGTTGGGAGGGTGCAAGTGCTAGTTTCTGGGGAGGGTAGGAGAATATTGCCGGCCTGATCTTTTTAGCACCGGAGCTCAGGCAGTTAGTGTGGTGTCGGTTCTACGCCATCAGGGGGCAGGGAGGGGAATTTAAAGGGGCAGCCTCAGTTAGGCTTAGCGTTGGGGGAAGGAGCTCCGTTGCTAACAGGCAGCTACGGAGAGTGCGGTGTGGCAGTGTGCAGCACAGTTTTCAGCCCCGCCCAGGGAGGAGCCTTTTTGGGCTGCAGGCACACGTTTATCAGGAACTGCTTGTCAGCCACTGGCAAAGTGGGGAGGAAACTGTATAACACAGTTTAGTGTCCTGTACTGGGGGTGAATAGTAGGTAGGCGGGGCAGCATATACATTTATCGCGGTTGGGAGGGAAACAGTAGGAGTTTGTCTGCCTACAAATGGGGGGAAGACCCTTACTGCAATCAAGTGTATCAACTGAAGATTACGTTTTAATAGCAATTATTTGAGTGTCGGGTATTTCGTATAATACAATTATTATAAGTGCAGGGAGACCTATATAACCCACCTCAGGAGGATATTTATTGTGCTGTGGTGCGGCGGGGTCAGTTTTCAATAGCTTAAGCTAATTCTGACAGTGAGGCAGGATGGCAGTACAGGTTGCAAGGTCTTGGGGTCTGGTGGATGCCCTGGCATTGAGGGAGGCTCTGAGTATTATTAGCAGGGCATCTAAAGCTCAGATGGAAGGGGCAGTAATGGAAGTTAGTCGTAAAGGGCGCAGGGGAGGGGAGACCACAGCCCAGAGTGGCATCAGATGGGGCCCTCGCAGCGGTGGTGGCTTGAGGCCTGTTGGCGGGAAGGGGGGAGGTATGGGACAGAGGGACCAGAATGGGTAATGGGGAGGTACCTAGGAGAGCAACCAGGAGTTGGGGAGCAGACAGTGAAGGGCCGGGTAGTGGGACGGGAACTAAGGAGCTGGGGGAGGCCACTAGCGGAGCAAGAACAGGGGTAGAGGTGGGAACAGGACAACGTAGGGTGTGGTTAGGGTCAGCTCATACCCAAGAGGGGTGACTGTGCAGAGGGGTAGAGCAGTGAAATACCCGCAAAAGAGTGCAGGTGGGCGGAGGAGGGCCCTATCCCCATCGGTTAATGTAGAAAGGGGAAGGTGCTGAACGACCTCCCCCCCTAGTAGGGTGGCATGCAGAGGGTGTAGTACAGCGCTTGTGGTTCGTGATGAAGTGGAAGGAGAGGGCTTGGGGGTGGCTCCTCAGGAAGGCAGTACAGAACGGACTAGAGGGTGCAGTACAGCCCCTAGCATGGCTGAGCACAAGGTGGAGGAGAGAACCCCTCGCCCAAGAAGAGTGGAATAGGAAGGGGTTGGCGCGATCCACCGAGAAGACATTGCAGGAGCGACGGGGCAGACGCCCAGACTCACCCGAGAAAGAGCTGTCCAGCCCGAGTGTGCACTCTCAACAACAATGGTATTTCACTGGGGGAGGGGGGTGAATGGGAAGAAGAGAATGGTGTGTATTAGGGGGATGAGAAGCAAGGTGGATTGCGGGGGAGTCTAAGGTTTGAAAGGGAAGGTGGAGTTGCGGGAGCAGATGCACAAGAGGACGACTGGGAAATTGGCTGGGGGACTCTGCTGGTGTTTTTTGTCCCTGCAGCAGGAGCCCAGTGAGAAAAGAGAGGAGTGTCGGAGTGGAGGCTAGGATGCAGCGTCTAGGTGAAGGCAGGGCAGAAAGAGGTGAGCAGGAACGGGAGTGGTCAGCGGCATGGGTCAGGTTGGGTACGAGGTGGGGGGCATGCAGGGAGGGAGCTGGGGCCCAGGTGGGGAAATGGAGAGACTGACTGCAGGGGCCTTGGTAAAGGCGAGGGGAAGGAGTGTCTCCTTGGTGGAAGTACAAACTGACAAGGTGGCAGAGCCTGTGGCCCAGGGAATGATTGAGGTTCCTAAGTTTCGGGGGTTTCGCGTGGGTGAGATACAATGAAGAATTTGGGGCAAAGATGGTGGAGGATAGCCAAGGGGTATAGGGAGATATTGACATGGGCCTGTGGCTACAATAGATGGCGCCTACGAATCGAGCACCAACGCTGCATACAGAGAAGGGTTTACCTGTGCCTTACCGGCCTTTTCATGGTTGCCCCGCCTCATAGGGGGCTGGGGGATGAGGTCAGGGTCAGCCATCAGCAGCATGTTTGGCATTCAATAAAGAAAGCTGCACTAGAACAGTGTGCAAATTTAGGCAGGAGTGTAGCAGATGCACAGGACGGCATCCGGTTACACAATGTTTTCAAACAGGGGACAGAGGGTGGGAGGGAGGGGGCGGGGAGCGGGACGAGGAGTTGTGGGGAAAGGCCTATACTCCAGTTAAAGGTGCGGTTTTGGAAGTGTGGCTCCGTTTTTACCCAGACGGGGAAGGGGCCAAGATTTCGGTTAAAGGTTTTCGCAAGGGGTTTAGGTTGGGTTATCAGGGTCCAAGGTTGCAGCAGTGGGTGAAAAATTTAAAGTCGGCAGGGGAGAAGGTGGAAGTGGCGAGGGCAAAGCTGCACAAGGAGGTGGCAGCAGGGAGAGTGGTAGGGCAGTTTACGGATTTGCCGGGAGACTTGGTGGTGTCCACGTTGGGGGTCGTGCCTAAGAAGGTCGCGGGAGAATTCGGGCTAATTCACCATTTGTCATGGCCGGAGGGCATGTCCGTGAATGATTTTATTTTGCCGTAGGATTGCAAGGTGTCCTATGCCAGTGTGGACCAGGCAGTGAGTTTGGTGAGGAAGGAAGGTTGTGGGGCTTTCATGGCCCAGTGCGACATCAAGGCAGTGTTTTGTTTGTTACTGGTGCATGCAAAAGATTTTTGGCTGCTGGGGATGCTGTAAGGCTGTACAATTCCTTGGGTAAATATGGGTGTCTGTAAGGTTGACACAATTTGCTCTAGCCCAGCCAGGAATCTTTCTTCTGCCCGAGCATCCCTTGATTATAAAGAGCTGCATTTGGATATGAGCATTGAGCACAACATCACTCCACATAGTGTTCACATAATCTCTCCCGATTCTGACAAACTCTTTTCCAAAGCTAAGCAGCTGTGTGGGACATTTAAACCCTAAGGTTTTCTACAGCTGGAAGTTCGAGGAAGAGGAAAGGAAAGGGGCTACAGAGTACATGGAGTGGAAAGCGAGGCCAGCAGCAGAAGTTGGGAAAAGTATCAAACCAATATATAAAAGGGAAGAATTATACCTCTTTTTGGAATTGGTGAGAAAGGAGTAAATACCCTGGCAGGAGAGTACACCAGGGACACAAAGAGAAGCAATCAGTAGAGAATGGTAGAGCGATACCCCCAGATAGCAAGTAGAAAATACAGTGTGAGAAAAACTGGAACAGTTAAAAGGAATTGTGTATTTAAAGGGAGATGCAAGGAGATGCCAGAGGGCATGTCAGTGAATGACTTTATTTCGCTGTAAGATTGCGGGTGGCCCTATGCCAGTGTGGACCAGGCAGTGGGTTTGGTGAGGAAGGAAGGTTGTGGGGCTTTCATGGCCAGGTGCGACATCAAGGCAGCGTTGTTTGTTACCAGTGCATGCAGAAGATTTTTGGCTGCTGGGGATGCAATTTGAAGGCCACATTTATGTAGACAAACCTGTAACTATGGGCTGTGCAATTTCATGTGCATTGTTTGAGCATTCTTTCTGCAGTGGGTTTTTACTTACATTCCGGGTTGTGAAGGAGTGTTGAATTATTTGGATGATTTTCTTTTCATTAGTGGGGCGGGCAAAAGAACAGGAATGTCGGGGATGCTGCAGACTTTTCAGACATTGATGCAGGAGTTGGGAGTGCAATTGGCGGAGGATGAAACCGAGGGGCCGGCGGTGGTGTTGACCTTTCTACAGATAGAGTTGGATTTGGTGACCACGACCTCACGCTTGCCGCACGACAAGGTTAGTAAGTGTAATGAATCATGCCCCTGGTCCTCCTGGCCAAACTAGCCTTTTGGTTTGGGCCAGGTTACAGGTTTCCATTGTGGCCTCAAGGGCCACAAAACACCATCAAGGACTCTCTTGGAGCCAGTCCCGGTGCCTTTGGTGCCAGGCTCATACTGTTATGTGAAGGACAACATTTGGATTGGGACTTCAGTTAACATGGAGGCACTCACATAGCTCAGCTCCAAAGAACTGAGCTACGCGGTCTAGTGTTTCGGGCGTGGCTGGCCCTGGGACTTCTTTACCTGGAACTACTTTACTTGGGCTATATAAGCCACACCCAAACAGCAGCACATGCTTTGCATTATTCTGCAATTAGCAGTATAACGCTCACCGCGTCCAGTTCTGATCTCCAGTGTTTCTTGCATCCTGCCACGTGCTGAATCCTGCATCTGGAAGCAGAACACCACCATTATTCAGCAATTACCTCTAAGTAGCAGCTTGGCTTTGGTCTTGAATCTTCCATCTTCAAACTACCACCACCAGCTGCTCACCTGAATACACGCAATCCGGGGATTCTTCATCACGATGCTGCATCCATCTTTGGAATGCTGCAGCAACCTGAAAAAGACAAAAAGAGACATTATTAGTGAGCGCTCGCTCGTGGCCACGCAAGGACAACGAAAACCACTTACCAAGTGTAGTCTCTCCTTGATCTCGGAACATCACAGCGGCCCGGGAACATCAGAATGACCTGCAAAGGAAGCGGCACAGGCACAGATCAGCAAAAAGAAAAGGCAAGAAAGTGCTGCGCACCACGCATTCATTTACCTTGCTGGGATTCTCATCCTATACAGCACAGCAACGCCAAAACACTCCAACTCATCTGAGGGAAAGAAACTAGAGACCTTAATAACAACAAAAAGGTAAAAGAGGAAAAGGGCATGATAAAAGACTGTAAAACAGTAGTACCTACCTCATCAAGCAATTCAGAGTCACAGCAGGCCTGGACCCGAACACGGGGCAACGCACCAGTGAAGCAACTAGGTCGCAGAACGCCCACACCTCCAAGGCGCCCCTGCACAGAGACGCAGAACGGAGAGCACACCATACCTAATATTAAGGTGAGGAGAGAGTTTAGACTTAAGGGAGGAATTCGAGGCTGAGGGAGGTGGGAATCAATCCAACAGAGACATTTAAGCCTTATATCCAGTTCTCCTGTCTTGCAGGCGCTATCCACATCCAACACACTATCAAGGGAGAGGGTTCGAGAGTGCTAATCTTCCAGCCAGGGCTGAGTGACGTCCCCGTGGATATCAGGTGAGCGTAACAGTAGGTTGATAGGTTTGCTTGAGAAGGCAATAGCGGCTCGCAAAATTACACTAGTTGACATGCAGAGGTTAGTGGGGCATCTCAATTACGCGTTTCGGGTAGTGGCCCCGGGTTGCACCTTTTGTAGAAACATGGCACGGTCTATGGCGGGGTCTTGGCCCTTATGTGTCTTCCTGGGTCATTGCTGTCCTGCCAATCGCCTGCAGCCCCTCCCGCTCCCAGTACTTGCCCCTGGACACCCACTGGCCTGTGTCCCCAACAGGACTGCATGTTATATCAGCAGATTACCATTCTCTATGTGACCTCTACCTAGCACTTATCCGATACCCAGCAACCTACTAACTAGCACTCCCCTCTCCCCCAACCCGGGGGGGGGGAGAATCCCCACCGCTCCTGCCCCTTGCACGATGCAAATGCTCACAATGCCTAGTAGGACCACCTCTATCCTGTTCTTGTCTTGCTGTATAAGCGCCTTACAAATGCACAATAAATAGAATTAAAATAACTCCCTTCTTTCTTTAGTCAATGCTGATTTTTCTTTCCCCGTTAAAAGCTTCTCTCACTAATCATTTATGGGAATTATCTATTCTATTTTTAACTACTAAAGGAGGAGGATGAAGGGACCCTTTGAGCTCTCTTTTTGACTTCCCCGTTTTGAAGACTTCTCGCATTAGATATAACTTCTACAAAATTCTGAGCTGTTTCAACAACCAAAGATAAATTAGGTTTATTCAATTGAAGAATTGCTTTTTGTAGATCGGGGTCACTGAATGTATAAACTGTTCTATGGTTAAAGTCTCTAAGATTTTTGGCAAGGATTTCTTTCCAAACCATAAAGACAAGGTATTTTCGTAGCCTAGCAGATTATTCTACTGGTGCTTCATCTGAATTCAATCTGACAATCTCACCTTGAGAAGTCTAAAATGTATATAAACTCCAGGTGCCATAATACCTGGGATACTGAGATGAAGAAGATGACCAAAGAGTCAATGGGGAGGAAATGTGACTTCAAGTGTGAGGTGCAGTCTAGTTGTTTAGTCTAATCAGCTGTGCGGGACATTTAAACCCAAAGGTTTTTCTACAGCTGGAGGTTCGAGGAAGAGGGAAGGAGAAGGACTACATGGAGTGGATCACGAGATCAGCAGCAGAAGGCGGAAAAGGCATCAAACCAATACAGAAAAGGGAAGAATTATACCGCTTTTTGGAATCTGTGAGAAAGTAGTATATACCCTGTTAGGAGAGTACACCAGGGTCGTAAAGAGAAGCAATCAATGGAGAAGGGTAGAGCGATACCCCCAGAAATCAAGTGGAAAATATAGTTTGTGACAAACTGGAACAATTAAAAGGAATTGTGTATTTAAAGAGAAATGCAATGCAAGGCCAATCTCCTTGAAATTGTGAAGTAAAGAGCACTATATGTGGAAAGGAAACTCATGGAAAGATTCATATCTTTTAAGATTGTGAATATTTAAAGTAAGGCATTGAAGGTTGAAGGACTGCAAGGAGAAAGAGGACTTATTCCTTAAAAAGTGTGAAGGCCTATAGAAAGATGGAGAAGCTCAAAGGAGACTCTTTCTGGTTGAATTTGTAAAGCAAAGCCTTAAAAAGGGAAGAGAAACACAGGGAAGGAGACCCACTTTTGAAGAATAGTGAAACTTTGTGGAACTTTACACAGAGGCACCAGATAGAGACAGAAGGATAAGAAGAAACATAGGGGAAGAGAGGATCCCTTTTCCTGGAGGAATTTTATTTCTTTTCTGCACCTTAAACTTTATATTTTCGGAACTCTGAAAGAAGGCTACAAATGCATAGTCAATAGAAATCCCTTTGTGCACATTATATTAACTTTAGAGTGTAAGGGTCAGATTAAGGTTTTTGTTCGGAGGATGCTCTTTTGTTTAGCATCCTGACGCAGACGTTCCTTTATTTTGTTGAGGCAGGTGAACCCCTCTTGGAGTACCCCAGCCAAGGTTCTCTATATGGTAGCTATGGATGAGCAACCAAGGCTTAAGCTCTCAGGAGGTGATGCAGGCTGGTTCTTAAGTACAGTGAGCCCCCAAACAGAGGAAAAGGCCACACACTGTTATGTGCTAACACAGTTCTTTATATAAAAATAATGTTAAGATAGATTTACACAATTCAAGAACACACTTTGTACTCTGGTAATTATATAATGGCAAATCTATATGTAGTATATGTATATAGTGTATATATAGTACCACACTTGGACTTTAGATTCCTTTAAAATACATCAACTGCTGGCAGTTCTAATAGAGCATACACATCTTTCAGTAAGGTGTATCAACATGGACAATAAGGAAGGAAGGCAGTTTAAGGTTAAACAATGGCAGAATGCTTTCTTTGGATATAAATGTACAATTCTGTGTGAGGATTCACCCCTCCTAGGCAACCTGTAATAGTGTTAACAAGCCCAGTCCATACATGTTCACTAAGCCTTGCTTCTTGGTTAAAAAGTTCAACCACCCCAATGTACCTGACGTGGAAGAGTTTCTTCGACGGTTCATCGACGGGATCCTTCGGGGGTGTACTCCCTTTCAAGCAGAAGCCACTGGGACTCGAGAACCTCGGGGGGAAAGTGGAACACTGGTGCTGTTACAGCAGCTTCAACTTTCTCAGGGCTCTTCGACAATCGATCAGGGAAGTCCTGGGAAGATGAGGCATGCGGTAGACCTCGATGCAAAGTGTTTGGTGCCGCATATAAGACTTGTTATGTAACCAAACTTGTAGAGCACACGTACGCCCCAAGGCATCTTGGCGCTACTAGCGTAATAGACAATTTTGATAATATAGCTGAAATCAGAACAATGCCGTTTTTAGTAGCCGGCGGGAGACAAGATGATCAGCAGTTCCCTGCAAAACCAGGGGAAGAGCATTCCAGGTTTTTGCAGCTGCCACCGAAAAGGTGCACCCTCCAGATCGGGCTACTCTATAACGAGGGACTGCTACCAAAAGAGCTGACTGGGAGCGATGAGAGTGGTTGGGCACATAGCGTAAACATTTTGCTTGCAAGTATTCAGCTCCACAGCCATAGAAGGCTCGATGCACCATACACATGGACTTAAAAAGGATCCGATCTGCGCCGGGAAGCCAGTGCAGCTGCCTTAACAACGGAGACATGTGGGATCCAAAAGAGGGGCGAAGGATAACTCTGGCCGCCGCGTTCTGGAGTAACTGGAGTCACTTAATCAGGTAACCAGGCTGAGCCATGTACAATGAATTGCATTAGTCCAAGGCCTGAGAACCAAGGCTGCATACACCGGATCCTGACATGCTACAGGAATAAAAGGAAGAACCTTTTGCAAAATCCAGTTTAAAGTGGCCGGACTTGCACACCGCAGTAACCTGCTCATCCATGGAAAGAGATGCAGAAAATGTAACCCCCACGTTTCTGACAGACATTACAGGCGTGGGAAGTGGACCAAGAAAAGAGGGCCAGAAATCAATTGTCCAGAATAAGTGGGGAGATGTAGTACCCACAACTAAGACCTCAGTCTTACTACCATTGAGTTTTAGCCAGTTATTCCTCATCCATGTCCCCAAATCCTTGAGACATCTTTTAAGGCGGACAGCAGTGTCGGATTGGGTAAGGTCCAAACAGACCAGGATTTGAGTATCGTCCCCATATGAATAATAGTGGAACCCATGAGACTGAATGAGGAGCAGAAGGCGTCTAATATAGACATTGAACAGGATAGGGGACAGTGTGGATCCCAGAGGGACCACACAGAATAGGGGGACTGCAACAGAATGAAAAGGAGGCTGCGAGAATGATTGAGATTTACTTGGTGATGGATGCAGGCCCGGCAGTGGGCGTCGGGAGTCGCATTCGGCAGTCCTCGGGCCTGACGGTGTTGCAGCCACAGCCCGTACCTCGGGATAACTTCGGCAATCGGGACCCGACCACGGGCTGAACCTCAGATCTTCACTCCGTCAGTGTCCTTGGGACGTCTTTGACGGCGGGAAACCCACTGATGGACTTTCCTCAGTAGCCAGTGGCCTCGACTTTCTCCAAAGTGGTTGATGGTGATGGCAAGGGAGCCCTCTGTCAAATGTTCTTAGTCAAGAGTGGATCTTTCTTGGATCTGGGCATCAAGCAGCACAGTGTCAAGGTGTCTCTGCTTCTGGGCGTCACGATTCAACTGGCTTCCATCGGTCATGGAAATATTCTGAACCCCGGTCGATGTCAATGGACTTCGATGGCCTTGATGTACTAGTGCTTTCTTCAGGATTCTCGGCAGACGTCAGACTCGCGGAACAGGCTTCCAGGGTGCCTCGAGGAAGAGCAGATTTTGCACAATGGTCGCTCAGGGAGAGGTCTCCTAGCTAGGTTCTCTCTCAGATCAGTCCTCTACAGCTTTAAGATTGCTGCTGCATTTCCTTCGAAGTAATTTTCTTCCAGCTGGGCTTCAAGGATGAGCTTCAAGTTTTAACTTCAGCTTCTGAACAAATTGGTAAGTGAGAGGCCCCCAGATATACAAATCTGTCCCTCATTCACTCTGGCTGAGCCAAGCTCAGTCAGCCAATCACACAGAAGGGCATTCATGCAGGCAGGCAGGAAGGCAGACAGGCATTCAGTCCATTCACTTCCACCCAGACACCCATAACAAGGAATGTGGATTGGGCGCAAGCATCCAGCCTTTCAGCACATCACACTGCATTCATGTCAGTTTCAGGCAAGGCAGTCTCATTCATTGTGTCACACACACAGAAACCAGACACCCATAACATAGAATGCATATTGGTCACACACTCTGTTCACGCCGGTGCCATCCCAAGGGTGTACCCACATCATACAGTCACTTGGAAGGCACAAGCCAGTCTGGCCTGGACCTACCCATAATACCATAAATGGTTCTTCCACCCAACAGCCAGTCAGGGGGAAGAGACAGAGTCAGAGATTCCCAGGACTTTGGGAAACAAGCTAAAGGGCAATAGAAACCAAGAGGCTCCAGGGGCCATCTTGCCTTCTACCAGGAATCCACTTATTCCTATGGCAGGGCCTGGGTATCCCAAAATGGAGGATACTCAGAGCACCTGTCGCAACAGCATGAAGCTGCCACCAGTCGATACCCTGCTCTGTGGGCAACACACAGGTGCCCAAAAAATAGACTAGGGGTACACGGTTGTAACCCCCCCCCCCACCAATGCGTGCCATAAGGATATCCTAAGGGTCTCTGTTCACCACAACGAAAAAGAGGAAGAGGTGCACTGCCAGGGGTCCCAACTGGAATCCTGTACAGAAAACAACACAGAACACACATAAGGGAATACAGGGCGAGAACAGGGAGGCCCTGTGCCTCCAATGCATTTCCAGCATCACACCACCAACCCTTGTATTGCTTTGAGACTTAAGTCCCAAGCAAACAACAAACATGCCACTGTGTCAGAGTTTTATTCTTGATTCCTTAGAGGCCTTTGGCTCATATCTCTGAAAAGCTTTTTGAAGGGCTCTAGCCAATACACAGTATTTCCTGGGCTGAGGTATAACGAACTGGTAGTGTGCACGGTCTGATCTTTTGAGTATTCTAAGACATGCCTCCTATGACCCATTGCCTTCGTATGACCAGGAAGAGGCCCCATGCCCACCTTTTACGCAGGTCTGGCCTTACATTGATTCATACTACTGTTTCATACCTGGGAGATTTCTCGCCCACAGGCATCTGTCCTAGGTTAAATGTGGACTCATATGCAGTCATAAGTCCCTTTGTCATCAAAACGCAGCAGCAAATTTGTAAGACACCATGTGGCCATGTACTGCCATGCATGACCTAGGTGAGATTTTGCACCTATCTGTCAAAAATATGGTGGGGGCATGCCAGATGGTGGCAAGTGGCACTGTCTGTGGATGCAGCCACCAAACTAAGGCCAACAAGCCTTGTAGTTGCTGCTCCCTGGGGCTGTGAACTACACTTCCCTGAGGGACGCGAGGGCATGCACGCGCAGCACAGCATCTGTCCACTTCTGCATATTATTGCGGATCACGGCACGGTTGACGTGGCAGAAGTGCAGGGGATTGGCCCTGCATGTCACAGCAGAGCTGAAAAGGACCCGGGCCGAGAGGCAGCGACTCTTTGGAGGCTTCTGATACAACACTGGTTACAGCATCGTCTGGGTTTCCTCACAGGGCTCCCGGACCCCAGATAACTGCATGCGCTGCAGTTCTATATTGTAGCATTTCGGAAAAGCATGTGTGGTGGTTACGACAAAACACGTGTTGGGCATACAGTTTTTTGGGCTTACTGAACTATGCAACCTTATTTGAACTTCGCAACGAGAAGGTTGCAGGGGTGAACCTGTGAAGCTTTAACACGTTTGAAAATTAGAACGGAAAGGTTGTTAGGGAAAAAACTGTGTGAAACATTTCATGTGCTTGTTTGCGTTTCCCTTGTAGATGTAGATGGGCCGCCACAGGTGCCAGGCACTTTGTAAACACCCTGGGTGCCACTTCAGTCTGAAGGGAAGGGCCTTGAATTGGTAGTGTTTTCCCTGTACGACGAAGCGCAGGAACATCAAATGCTTCTCGTGAATGGGGACATGGAAGTAAGCATCCTCTAGATCCAGCGACATCAGGAAGTCTCCTTCCTCCACTTGACCGAGCACTTGCTGCAATGTGACCATCCTGAATTTTTGGGATTTGAGGTATTTGTTTTTAGACGTTGCAGGTTGAGAATGGGCCACCAGCCCCCAGTCTTTTTTACCAAGAGGTATCTGGAGGAGACTCCGCGGCCCCAGAGTCACTTTGGAACCAGCTCTAGCACCTATTTTCTTAGCATGGCCCATACTTCCTGCAGGAGTTGAGGGATGTCCTGCTCCTGCTGAGCCACCGGTGGTATCCGCAGACACTTGGAATTCTAGTGTGTCTATGGGCGAGAGCGTCCAGCACACATCGATCAGTGTAAAACTTTTCCCACTCGCTGACAAAGCCCTCCAGCCCACCAGCCGTTCTCCCACCGGGGTGCAAGGGTGGGGGCGCGGTGACCTGGCCGGTTCAGTCCCGCTTCAGGGCCTGCGTGCCACCTTGGGAGCGATGACGGCAGCAGACTCCTCCGAAAGCCTTGGAACAATCCCTGTAGGCCTCCTGGGTGGTAGAATGGGAGGGCTGGTTGTACGAGCATGATCCCCTGCTGAAACCCTCTGAGGATCTGCGAGATCTTCCTCCTGAGTTACAAAAGGAAGGCTGATGCTGCTGAAGCGTGTCTACGGCCCTGGCCATGGTCTTGATAGCCTGCAACAATACGTTGACCGCCTTCCCAAAGAGATTGTCCCCATCAAAAGGCATGTCCAGGACCCTCGTCTGAACTTCCTGCCGAAAATTGGTGGCTTTCAACCAGCCACGACAACAGAGGCAGACAGTGTTCCCCATCTTTCAGAACCCTGTGTCCGTGATGTCCAGGTTTCACCTTGTCCTCCTGAGAATTTCAAGTGCCTCAACCCGTTTATCGTTGTGCAGAAAGTCCAGCAGTGGGGCCATCTTGTACCACAGTTCCCCGTCTTACCTGGCCAGGATCAAAAGAGCATTCGCTGCCTCGATCGTTGCCGCCGAGTAGATCACTTTTCGACCGATGGCATCCACTTCTTCCCCTCGCTGCCCGAGGGAATGGAGGCCGTAGATGATCGAGTTGAGGACTTCTTCCTTGCAGCCGCCAAGACCACCAAATCCGGGGAGGGCTTGCAGCCGCAGGTACTTTGGTGCACACTCTGCACCCAGTATTTCTTTTCCAGCCTGTCTCTTTTATGCTGAAGCTGGATACCTCATCAGTGCCAGCCCCTCATCCTAAACGTCGTCCGGGAGAGGCACCGCTAGAATGGTTTTCCTCTTAGCCTCCAGTCGCTGGTAAAGGAAACCTTCCTTCTTAGTCTCTTCTGGCGTCAGCTAGAACAACTCAGACGCTCGGGCGACCATGGAGTGGGGCAAACCCACTTCATCCAGGGGAAATGCTATCCGTGGCAGGGAAACACTGTCCTCTGTGTCCATCGTCGCTGTGTCTGTCTCTGTGTCCCTATGGGGGAAGGCACATGCAGCAGTTGATGAGCCATTTCCTCTTCTTCTCCGGGGGACCTGGTGCCGCTGGAGGCCGGCACCGGAAATGCCGTCGGCATCCTATTCTGTATCTCCAACACCAGCCTGTGAAGAGTGGAAAGGATGCCCAGCGATACGTCCCTGGGAGGTGTTGGGGGGTGGGAGGCTTGCTGGGCCCAGTGCCTACGTCGCCAGCTCCGCCCTCATCCCCCTGAGCATTTCTGCCGTTGTCGTCGTCCTCGACGTTTCTGCCGTCGTCATAGTCGTTCTCCAGGTCCGTATGAACAGACACCATGTCCTCTTCATCCAAAGAAGAAGTGTCTGTGCCCTGGTGCATGGTAAAGGCCTCCACACCCCCCCGCTTTTTTTGCATCCTGAGGGGTCAGTCTCGGGCACAGAGACTGCATTCTCTTCTCCTGTGTTCTCCACTGGCTTGGCTGAAGCGTCCCGCCTGCAAAGAAGGGACACTCTGGGTGCTGCAGGTGTCCCCTGGACCGGTTCAGCCCCTTTAGCCTTCCAGAGGTTGACCGCCACAAGCACTATTGTCAAGATTGACTTTTCTTGGACTACCTGGGCCTTCAAGGGTAGGTCAGACCACTTACCCTGTGCCTTGACCTTCTCCGGCTTTTCCTGCAGCTTCCTGGCGTTATCTGACTTCCTCCTCGATGAGGAGCTGCCGTGATGACTTGAGATGGAGGCAGATGCTGAAGCTGAGCGTGCCCTGCTCGTCACGGGACCCACTTGCTTGGCCTGGTCTTGGGTCCCCACGGATGGAGCGCCCTCAAAGGACTTAAAAGCCTGCTCCTTGGACCGGCCGGTGCTGGGCCAGGCATGCCCCTTCTTGCCACACATGGTAGAGTCCTTGGCATTGAGCCACGCCGCCAATCTACTATGCTGATGGTTGATGGTGCATTTGGTGAAACCAGGCAAATTTCGTAATCTGCTTCCTTGTGGTCCAGATGGAGACAGTAGAAGCACTGGGAGTGTTTGTCCTCCACAAACACGTTCCTTAATCCGGAGCTGGAGCAGAGCTTGAAGAGAAAACCTCCGTCCTTCTCCTCCGACATGCTGTGTAGGCCCGATGGCCTTCTGGAATCTTCGAAGAAACTTGACAATTCTTGCCCTTGAGGGGCGATGAAAGACGCCGACAAACGGATCCCCGCTTGCCGGTCAAAGGAGCGAAAGAGCACACAGGCTCTATCTGACAAAAATAGGAACTTTTAATGAAAAAAGTGTGAAAACAGAGAAAAGCTTGGAGCAAAACATGAGGACTCTCAACACTTGAACGTGTGGTAAAAATGGGAAGATGGCTGCCAGAGGAGGGGCTTAGCGAGAGAGCAGTCATAGGCTGGAGCACTATGACCCAGAGCCCAGTGATTGGTTTATAGGAGAAAGACAGTTTGTAAGTGAAAGGGAAACTGTTTTCCTTTTACTGAGGATTCCCGGCCTGGCGACAGGAAATATTCATGAGCATGTGAATCCATGCCAGACCCCATGCTGGAGAACCTATGTTACAACAATTGTTTAGTGACTAGAGAGCAATTGTAGTGGGCTGTAAGTAAATGCTGTGATTGGGCTGTTTAGTCCATAATCTAGTTTATGCAATGTAAGCAGATTTGTTCTGCTGAGGCTCCAGTGGAGAAGAAACAGTAGCTACAACTGCAGTGGTCAAGCTCTTACACCATGCAGGACTGGTCAAACTTAGGTGGTGATAGTAAGGAAATCTACATTAGTATGATTTTAGCTGAAATAAAAACTCATTAATATTCATGAGATCAACTAGCATACAACACGAGTATTTATGAGGATTATCCAGAAAACCTGTCAGGATCCTGGCCCTCGAGTTGGACAACCCTGGTTTAGATGGTACTATGGATTTTAGGTGTATTGTAACTTTTAGCCCAAGCTTCATGGGTCCACTATCCGATGAAAGGAACATCTTTTTTCATATGGCAAACAATGGTACCTTCAAATGTGGGCACTGTAAATTATGCCCCGTTCATAAAACAAGGAATCAAAGCAATCACACTACCAAATGGTGAAATAAATCATATTAATCAAATGATCAATTGCAACTCAACTTTTGTCATCTATGGAATGGAATGTATTTGCAAGAAGTTATATATTGGGAGTACTGTCAAAAAATTGAAAATAAGGATGTTTGAATGGAGTTGTTGGACTTATTTTAACTCATCCCAAAATGGCCGCCGGGTCGTAAATACGTGCGTGATGACGTCATCGCGTCACGTAAAATCACGTGGGCGCGGCGTGATGACGTCATCACAGCACGATCGCGGCATAAATAGTTGGAATCAGCCTAAGTTAGACATCCTTACACTTGGATGCTTATCACGGCAAAGGATCAAAAATATAAAAGAAAACAAGGTAAGCGAATGAGAAGTCTGTACTCTCCCTGGATTAAGCTTTACTAGAACTGGTATTTAAACTACGACCATGTTTTTCTTTTTTTATAGACTATTAACAAGAAGTATTATCTTGTCTTTTTTCTTTTATTCTCCCCCTTATAGCTTTAACCTGGAACTTTTCCTAAAAAATAAAAATTAAATTAGGAAAAATTATCCTGATAAATATTAGCGAGACTCGAGTATAGAAAATTTGGAAAAACAAGCAGGATACATGCTAACAATAAGAAAATTAGAAGGGTGAGTCATTGTAGCAAATATTATATTTACTTCTTTGAAATTTTTTTTTAAGGCATTACTTGAAATGAGAATTTGGCTTTTTCTTTTTAGTACAAACACTTCCTCTCCTGAAGAACCATTGAGAGAGTCAATGGGGAAACAGGTGTCGAGAGAGAGAAACAATTGAATTAGAATATATTGGTGTGAAGCAAAAACAAATGAAAAAAGTGACATCTGAGAGAGAGAAACACTTGAATTAGAATACATTGGTGTGAAGCATAAACAAATGAATAAAAGTGACATCTAAAGAGAAGTGTCTCTTTATCTAGAATGTTTTTTCGAAACCTCTCATGAAAAATAAAAATTATTAGTGTGAAAAAAACACTAATAAAATTTAAAAGACTGTTAAGACTCGCCTGTATACATTTATTTAAGGGGCTAGCGCATTTGAGTCTATTTTCCCAAATTTCTTTTCCTTCTTCAATGTTACATCTGTGCAGCAGCCACACAGTATTGGGAAATTCTCATGCAGATAACCCAACATAACTACTAAGACCTATTTTTTCTACTAAGAGAAAAAGCAGTCGCCAAGGAATTACTTCTTTATCAAAGGCTGTCAAAGATGTTCTTTTAACTTTTAATCTTTGTATATGTTTGTAATTTTTTTCTACTCATTCGGATAAGAGAACTGAGGTAGAGATTGTTTTAAGAATCTTGAAGTGTAATTAATCCTTGTGATCGTTTTTTCCTTTCTTTCCGTTTTCATTTTTAAGAAATGGAATCATTAATTATTGTTTACTCTTATGTAATTTGTGTAAGGCTGGGCATGTACAACTGAATTCATAATTTTAAAAAAATAAGAAAATTCTTATATCCTAGTACTAAGTTTCATCTTTCATCTCAGTTGTTTCGAACAGACATAAATGAAGTTAGACTAAGAAGCCGCATTAAATGAACCTAAGAAGTTGATGGCCTTTTCTCAATAATCAAAAATAAACAAGGAAGGATTACATTTTCTTTTTAAATGTATTCTTCCTTAGCAAATGTTTCAACATATTTCTGTCTCTCATACAAAGTATTTGTCTTGCCTACACTGCTTCATGTTGTGAACCACCCTTGATTCCCTGATGCAGAAAGGGACACTATGTGACGACAGGAAGTGTACTCTGCAGAACCATTACCGTATAAAAAGTGCAAAGTAAACTAGATATGTAGCATACTATAAAAAGTAATTGGCTGTCAAACATTTCAAAAGGGAAAAATTCAATATTTTTTTTTTTGTGTGCACAGAATAATGAGGCCGTATGTGACTCCAAGGACTAATTGGGATTAAACGCGACACTGCAGGAGCGATCCTTGACAATGCAGGTTGCCCCTTAGAAGTGTATACAATACCACTGGGTCAGATTATGCACAAAACCTCAGAGGACCTAACACAATAGATCATAAACGTTTGGATAACCAACAAAGCCTGAAAATACTGTGGCCCTTTAATTCCAGTTTGAATCCAACACTGAAGATTTCAGAGAACTAGTGCCCATCACAGGCGATGGGGATTATGTGATGGAAACAAGGGCCTCAGGAGTCCAGCGTCTGTGTTCTGCACTATACAAAGGCACCCATTATCACATCTCGCAAGAACACCATATCTGATCTTGTTTAGCATACGAACGACTTACTTTAGTACTCAGTCGTCAACAAATTTAAGAATAGATAATACATAATTCATGTTGTGAAAAAGTTGCAAATGTTCTCCTAGATAAAATTCACCTGCACTTGTGGTTTCTGTTAGAAGCACTGCCTTGCACAGCCAGAGGAATCGCAAAACCTACTAGCCCACTCTCATTGGCGAGTAGTTTTTATGAAGGGTGAGTACCATTTGCATTGTGCTCAACCTTGCTGGAGAGTATGGGGATGTTTGAAAATCTTATTTGATGTTTGCAGTAAATGGCAAATAAAAGTTTCACTGTGTGTGGCTGGCAGCGTTGCACCAAAATGAAGTGTGGTAATGGTGACATGTACCAGTTACAGAAAGTAATGTATAGTGTGACCTGTCATCATGGAGCAAGTGCATTTCTCTTCGGGAGAGTATGTAAACTAAGGAACGTACCCTGCAGCTCTAGTGGGATTTCTAAGAATTTGCAAGGCCCAATGGCAGTGGAAAATAATTGCTAGGATATTAGATTTAATAGGAATTGCAAGGAATCCTAGCACAGTTCAGACATGGTGATAGTGATTAGATGTGTCCACCGCCTGTCTGTGCTGAGACACAGGGTGCCAAGCCCGAGCCCCCTGCTTCATGAAGTGGTATGGGTAGGATCTCCTGCCCCTCCCGCCCCCCACAACACAAAGACCTTGGAACAGGGAACCGCCACATGAGACCTGACACTCCTGCCAACCCTCTTCAATCAGCCCATGTGGAAGGCAGGCAGTAAGAGGAGGAAATGAGAACATATTGCTCCTTAAATCAGTTTGTATTTGAGGGAGACCTCACTACGGCAGACTCGCGAAAAGAAAAACTACCAACCTGTATCCGCAAAGGAGTCTTGCACTCAAAAGGTGCAGACGAAAACAAACCAGAGTCCCTGATGGCCCCGAACAGAAAGAAGCTTCGGATTTCCATTCTCCTGCACATATTCTAGGCATTTCCACTGGAGGTACAATACTCTGACTCCTTGGCAAATAACTAATCCCCATCTCAGAATCACTATTACACACAGATGCACGCCATAGGCTACAATATGGTCCAAAGGGTAAGATTGGTGGTCAAAAAATAGGCAGCAGTCGAGGTGAGTGTGTTCGGAGCAGCAGAGAAAGTTGTAATGGAGGTGGAAAGCTAGTGGGAGGAGCAATTGAGGTACAGGAGGAAGTGGGGAGCCTGCTGATGAGGGGGTGGTAGAAAGAGTTAAATGTACATGAGGAATGGTAGGTGGAAAGACAGTTGAAGGCACAGGTGGAGGGGAGAGCGGTAGGATAATAGTTTGGTGGAAAATATAAAGCATGGGCCAGTGGACAGACCTGGAGACGGGTCCGCAGGAATATGCGAGTGCTGGTGCGGCAAGGAGGAAAGTAAGCTGGGACTGAGTGACCGCATTCGATCCTGTGGTCAGAGCAGCACCATAGCACCGTCCCCAGTACACAAAGGCTCATCTCTCCCTTCACTTCTCTTGCAGCAGAACCTGGTTCTGCAGATACGTGTTTAGTCTACTGCAAGGGGAGCGGGGGTTTGGGGAATGTGGTGAGATGGGCAGGGGGGGGTATTGGGGATGGTATTTTTCACACTTAGTTATAACATTTTAGTTCACTTGAAGCAATGCAAGGACATTCCTTTTGTACGATTGTGATTTATCCAAAGGGTGACTTTGTACAAGGGGCCGCAGCATATGATCCGAATCAATTGTCTATTAGTTCCCACTGCACAAGATAATGATGATCCCTTCCCTCCTTCCGCTCACTGTCTGGCACCACTGCAGCTGCAGGTAGTGAGTCATTGTGTTTTCGGCGCGGCATGTCCTCATTAGGGGGCCGAGGGGCATTTCTTCTGAAGCAGATGTTGTGCAGCATGGCACAGGCAAGAAATATTTGCCCAACCTTCTCTAGCCTGTACATCAAGGCCCCTCTGGTCTGGTGTAGACAAGAGACACGACCCTTCAGCAGCGCAAAGGTCTGCTCTATGCATAGGCCGGTCCTGATGTGTGCCTCATTGTGAGCCACATCCTGTGTCGTGCATGCATTGTGTAAAGATGTCATTGGCCATGGTAGCTGGGGGTATCCAGTCACCTGCAAGGGCAAAGGTAACGGCGGTCAGTCACAGCAGATTGTGAATGTGTTTCCCTTTCAGAAGGCATGTTGATGGACACACTGTTCATGTATATTTTCAACATTGTTGCACAACGTGGGTTTCCATACCTGTTATTGAATGTAGTGTCATATGCTATGGGGGTACACATGCATTATCGTGTTACATCATGCACACCGCTCTCAACCAGCAGTCGTCAACTTCATGGCATTGCAGGGTGCATGTTGCCTGTATTGGGCCTGGGCACTGCTATCATGCATGTGCTCTGATGGATGATTGGTTGTTCTTGTACAGGTTTGCGGTGTGCGCTTTCCTTCCATTATGGCTTCACATACATGATTGCCAGATTACATGCAATTTCCGCCTGCCAGTGTTGCATTGTCTTTGTGCAGTGTTCAGTTGAACTGTGATATAGGATGTGTAAGTATGTGATCCCAATACATTGTGATTCATGCAGTCCGCTGTGTGTATTACTTAGTTGTTGGGGCAATATGCATCACTGACATACTACTGTACTGTCCTGCATCGCCTAGTCCTGTGGGTTGGTGCCGATCATGTGCAAGGTGGGAGGGCAGGTCATGCATGAACAGTGCCTTGCCAAGGCATACATTGATCACTCATGGTGACCCCCCCACTTCCATGTTGAATTTCCCTCTTACTGCGCGATTAGTTTGTGTGATGGCACTTGTACTCACCCAGTATATCAATGTCCATTGGCCTCCGTGGCTCTCCATGCAGGCAGTGTGCTGTTCCACAAGACCATGGCATCATGGATGGAACCAAGGAAGCGGGCACAGCAGTGTGTGATCACAAGGACAGCATTGCAGGTGACCTGGGCATTCATGGAGTGATACTGCTTCCTGTTGGGGTATACATCTTTGGATGCCGGGGTAGGGGGCGGTAGGCCCCCAACAACACATGGGTGCAGTCTAGAGCAGCTATTACATTGGACAGGTGGGCTGCTGCGTACAACCGTGACTTCGTGGCATTTATCTGTGCTGGAATTGTGGGCAGAGATGTGCCGGAAAGCATGCCGCAGGAGTGCATCATGCACCTGCACAAGCACATGTGAATGTGTGGTCTGGGACATGCTGTGCAGTATGCCCATGGTGTGCTGGAAAGTGCCAGTTGCAAGGAAGTGAAGGACAGACGCAAGCTCCAGCAACGGGAGTGAGGCAATTCAGATATTGGTCCTGCTCTGTATGTCATCATGGATCGGGGTGAGTGGCTCAACAATGGCCTCCCTGCTCAGCGGGTACAGATTACTTAGGTTGGTGTGAGTTTATGTCAAGTGTGAGGGCCTGACCCAGGTAACGTGCACTCGCCTTGCATGGCGTCTCCTCCTCACTGCACCCTGCGCTTCTGTTCCAGCCTCCGCAGCTCAATGTGGAGCAGCTGCATGCCCCCGTTTGCAACCGCTGTGTTAGTGTGTTGGGGTCAGGTGTGGGCATTAGGTACTCTTTCTAGGTGGATTGGGTGTAACTGTGGCTTGATCTCATCACCTGTATGCATTTCCTTCGACCTTTAGGTGTAGGTGACTGTTTTGGGTGGAATTACCACTCAGTTTTGGCAAATATAATATACGTCAGAAATAACTTTTACGATCTCAACGCCAGTTGCACCAGTTGTTGGCGGTAATTCCATTACCACCACTTTTACTATAAACCACGGTCCTCATAATGAGGCCCAAAGATTCTACCATCTCCAAGACCACAATGTTGTAAAAGTTTGTATTATAAAACCCCATTCCCTGTGCCTGCATGTTCGAGATCCTTTACCGATTCAGGGTTCACTGCTTGAATGCCATTGCTGGTTTGGTGGGGGGTGACGCTGGCTGGTTACAGAGTAGACATTCTTTATGCCAGGCTCGGCTCTATCATGGGGGACAGTGGGGCCAGGCCCGCCCTAAGGTCACCCATTGGCCCCCCTCTAGAAAGGGGGCAATGCCAGTGGTGGTAAACAGCACTGGAATCTGAGGGAGTATGGGCCTTGGGGGAGGATTTCACTCTACACATGCAACAGCAACCACGGTCGAACTGCGGCATAACATTATGTCTCGGGCACCAATGAAAAAGTTGCCCACAGTGGAAAATGGGAATTCATTCCTTTTGTGACACTGTTTTGAGTAGTACCCAAGCGGGAGTTTTTATTTTATAAAATGTGATGCAAATTGTGCATTTAAAAGAATATTTATTCAGCAACACTGGTCAAAACTATAACCGCATAGTGAAGTAACTCATCAAACTGGCCCACATTGGCCAAAAAAGGGGCCCACTTTGACCCAAAAAACGGGCCCACACAAGCATTTTTGGTCCGGCCATTGGCCTATTGCCCTATAGGCCAGTCCGAGCCTGGCAGCAACCTCAGAGACATCATTCTGAGAGGCTGAACTGCAGGAGGCCCGGCCAGGATTTTGCTTGCCCTAGACAATGATTTATGCCCCACAACTTGAAAGCACAAATGACCAGGGAGAGGGCAGGCCCTTCACATCTTTAAGTGGGGTAGCACACTTATTCAAGCAAGCTGCTTACTACTATTTTCTCAAAACTAAAATCACAATTTCAGTTTCTGTAATTTAAAGTAAGTTTCTCTTTTGTGGGTATAGCATCTTTTCACATTGTGCTTAATAAAATGGTTAACCATATCAAACAATCAATGACAGGTGATGTTGCCTAAACACAGATTTCTGCAGAAGGTGCATCTTCTAACTGGGGGCCCTTACAAATTACATTCAAAGTATATATTCTACTGCATTAACTACTTGATTATAAGTTAAAAGATAAAGTTGGCAGTAATAAAAATGTAATTCAGGAGGGGAGAGTGTAGTAAAATCAAATAGTGCTAGATGCAAGGCTTTGAATTCAAAATGACCACTACCGTTGCTCTGCGCAACATTCCATGCCATTATTCTGTAGTATTTCTGTGCCATTACAGGAGGGGCAAGCCATTAGCAAATTACTCTTGATGCTGCCACCAAAAGGTGCAGTTCAAGCTCAATTGCTAGGCCATGTCCCCTCTGCACTGGAACATAAGCCACATGCATGTTTAGGTCTTGTGGTCTAGCAGTTTGGGATTAGTGACAGGGCCAAGGCTGATTTGAAAACAATGGTATGGATGGCTGGCCAGAGCAATGCCAGAGTTTATAATTGATTCAGAGATGTTTGCCTACTAGGTACAAGCCAGAACTCATGCAGTGGAACACATATAGGATGGAGATAAAATGTGTGTAGAAACACACATCCTATGAGTGAGTTTGGTCACTTACCCACCCAATGACTAGCCAGGTCTATGTTAATGCCTATGGCATTACCACCGTCTGCCCCTCGCCACCAAAACGTACCCTTTCTGGAACTCGTTGAGCAAACTCCATCACAAAATAACACAAAACGTGTTGCTGTATAGTGCCGTCCACTGTTATAGCAAAGCATTCTTTTGAGTGTTTGCCTCTGTAAATAAGCTCCTGGTGTAATAGAAATCGAATGTGTGTCTTCAGCCAGATGATTTTATAAGCAATATCTTTGTCAATGCCTCTGTTCCTTGCACTGAAGTCCTGTCTAAAGCAAGCAATCACAAAGGCAACAGTATTGGCTTGCATATAGGTATTAGACCGACATTTACCAAGCAATGAGATTATATGCCCTGGTACTCACTGTTTTCCAGCTTTTCCCATCCTATGGACAGGCAGTACTTGTGATGATTCACAGGTTCTCATCACTTCTCCCCACAGGGAGGCCCTCCCCTATGAGGGTAGGGAGGTGAGGCCCCTACCCACTGGTCTCCCAAGGGGTGTTAAAAGAGGGAGGACCTCATATGGAGAGACTCCGCTCATGGGGATGAGGACTCTCGTCCCGTAAAAGACCACCCTACACCCTTGTTCCCTGGAGCCATGGCCCCATTACCTCCTTCTTCCTCCTAACCTGATGCTACTAATGTGTGCTATTGTGAAGTCTCTACTATTGCATCTGTAAGGCCAGACAGGACTGAGACGAGGAAGAGCCAAAGAAACATTCAGAACAACAGTAGAAGAAATTACCAAAGAACCGTGGTGAGGTGGCCACTGTTAGGCATGAAGGTAACTTCAAAGGCATTGACGACAAACATTGACGCTACGCTGGGGCAGGCCCAGCAATATAAAGTAAAGACCAAGGAAGGACTAAGTGTGTTCGGGAGCAGGAAGAGCAGTAAGGGACGCTAGTGTCCATAGTGCAGGGTCTGGGGAATTCAAACCCATGCTGCCCGAAGCGCTGAGAGACAGTTGGTCTCCGGAGAAGAAGCTGAAAGGAATTACATGAGCCGGAGCAAACCCGACTCGCTGCTGAAGCAGGTAGAATCCAGCACTGGTGTGGCCTCTTGGACGTGGACTGTGTGGTCCATAAAACACATCGACAATGCACAGTAACAGCTCAGCGGAGCCGCACAGACCAAAGAGGAGCAAAGCAGGAAGACACGCTGAACACATGCTGAACCGACAGAGACCTGAGACCCTGCGAAGAACCGGTTGCGCTCCCCAGTGATGATACAGGTAACAGGAGTTGCGAGAAACCTGGGTGGGGTCCGGGGAGCCCAAAGAGTCAAGTATTCCTCAGGAGGGATCTCCATCAAAGTAGTGATACCGAAAGAACCACGAGACGACTATTCCTATGGAGTGATCTCCTTTGTCAAAGTGGTGACATAAGATAGCATAAATCTCAAGAGTGCCTCGGGCGTGAACTCCCAACTCCCTCACCACAGTGGGCAACTAAACACATGTGAAAGGTACCAAAAGAATCAAGAACTCGCAGGGAGTCATCTCCCCAATAGTCAACATATAAAAAGTCCTGACAAAGTGCCAGCAATAAGAAGAAGAATTGATAAAGTCTGTGGACACACACCGGAGCAGAAGAAGGAGCAGGAGCTCCCACCGACTGCTGGAGCAGTGCCACTTCACCAGATGGGCCCCACATGATTGTGGTAAGCCGCTGGGCCCTCACCTCACATCACAGCAAGGAGAACCCAACTACTCCTAAATTCGTAATTTAATATCATCCGCCCCTGCCACGCTATTGCGTTCATTACTCCCGTGCATCTGAGCACCCAGAGCTCCTTGCACCCATTTTGGCTTCTCTGAGAGCATTAGCCACACCACGAGGGCTCCCCCCTCCAAAATGGCCGCTTGGGGCCTCTAAGGCACTCTCTGTAGTGCTTGAGGCAGCCTCTGCCTACCAGTCCAGGATTGGCTGGGGCCATCCCATTTCTTGTTTCCCTATTCGCCGGCTGGCGAGAAGCCTGCCTGCCTCCTAAGGCATGCTTCCGAAGGTTCCTCTTCTGTCCTTAGCCTGTCCAGAGTCGCAGGTCCCTGGAGCATGGCACTCTGTCTGTAATCCACTCTTCTGCTCCTCTGTCACTTGGACATTACTGACTAATCTGTGCATCCAGCTGACAACATGTCGTCGACCACCTGCCTGCACTTGAAGTAAGCATGACTCTACATGCTTTATGCACTTGCCTAACTCACATTCTTGTCTGAATAACGAACTTCCACTGTATCTACATCAACTGACCTACGGGAATCAATGCTCGGGGTTCACTAACCCGCCCCATGTGATTGCGTTTTGGACTTTGCCATAACACAACTTCTAGGCTTAATGTTTGCTTTTGTGCCTGCATCTTTCCCATTGTGGCGCTTAAGGCCATCAACATAATATCTATGTGCGCGCTACCCATTCCCCTTATGAAACCAGCTGAGGAGTGAAACCTATCCACAGCTAGCAACTGCACCTGCACCTGACTTTTTTTCTGTTACCGCTACCGAACGTTGCCAATTCTACCTCCAACACCGCGTAGCAGCCCGCCCCTCCTGAAATCTAGTGTATTCCTCTAGCACACCACTTCTTTGCCCATATTGCAATACATTGCATCTGTCTGCCCCTACCTACCTGGATGTAGTGATTTAAACTGTACTGTCCTAGTCAGTTTATTTCTGCCTGCTGATTCACCACCCTGCTTAGTAGCCCCTTACCTACTTTCTGTACAGGATCACACTGTATCTGTATCGCATTATTGAAATTGTATCGAATGGCACTATATTAGCATAACATTGGCACTTGATTTGCCTACTGATTCAAAACCTGCCAACAGCTGTTCTGCCCCCTCTGGCATGTAATGTGTTTTTCTTCTATGCATCGCAGCCTCCGAGCCTATTTTGCATTGAGCGCGATTATTGTGCATTTTTGCATCTGAGCCCCATTGATTCCAGCATCCTTATTGAGTATTTAGGCATAGTCGGGTCGTAGAGTCTCTTGTGCTACTGTGCCTGCTGATTGAGAGGAACTGCAATCTGCTTTCTACTGCGACTGAATTGCCTGGGATCACCTGACTCTTCATAACCCAGTCCCAGCCGCGGAGCGGGCCGCGGAGTCGGGTCGTAGAGTCTCTTGTGCTACTGTGCCTGCTGATTGAGAGGAACTGCAGTCTGTTTTCTACTGCGACTGAATTGCCTGGGATCACCTGACTCTTCATAACCCTGTCCCAGCCGCAGAGTCGGGTCGTAGAGTCTCTTGTGCTACTGTGCCTGCTGATTGAGAGGAACTGCAGTCTGCTTTCTACTGCGACTGAATTGCCTGGGATCACCTGACTCTTCATAACCCAGTCCCAGCCACGGAGCGGGTCGCGGAGTCGGGTCGTAGAGTCTCTTGTTTCTGGGCTGAGGCTGAGGGTAAGCCGTTAAACTGTTGATGTAGGGGATGTCTGTGTTGAGCGCTTGACTTTGTGCTTTAGAGATTTACGCCCTTGCCATCTGCCGGCTGCCGTTTCCCCTGGAATTCCTGGAATAATTGCTCGTACTTCCATATGCTTCAACTAGCGGTGTCCGCCACGTAAATTGCTTAGCCGTGCTGCCTGAGCGGTGACGGTTCTCGCGATTACCCTTGCTTATGCACTTGGACCCGGTCTCCGATTAAATCCGCATTGCCCTTCTTCAAACTGGGATTAACGGATTTCACTACAGATTCAGCCTCACGCTGCTAGTAGGCGATCGCAGCGTACCTTTCTTCCCCCTGCCACTCCCTGTTCCGCTTCCCCCCGCCTCTCCCCTTCCCTCCTTACCTGTTACAGTTGTGCGCCCGGAGCGAGCCCCGTGCTGACTCGCAGATCGGGTGACGTAGAGTCAGCTGTGTGCTCTGTGCGAGCTCCGTTCCGACTCAAAGAGCGGATGCCGCCTAGGACCCAGCAGGCTCACTAGCTCTGGGAGGCCGTTGCCGCCACTGTTTGCTTGTGTGCCGACCTCTTCTTGGTGCTGGATTGTTCACGAGCGATTGTCATTGAGAAACAGTGAAAGCATTGGGAGCGGCTTGTGAGTAACATTAGAATGCAAAAGTGGTGATATTTCAGTCAGGAGACTGTGGGATTGGATCCTTTTGATCCTGACTGAATATGTCTTATTCTTATAGCGGTACATTCTGAAAGTCAAACTTGGCCTACCCAAGCAGGAGACTGTGGAACTAAGGCACTTTATGCCGGCTGCAGTATTTTAGAAGCAACACACCGCTAATGCAAACAAGAGACCGTGGGACTGTGGTCCTGTGTTCCTATCGGCGCACTTTGGAAGTAACTCTGTGCAATTAAGAGCAGGAGGCTGTGGGACGTAAGTCCTTTGAGCCTGCTGGGACACTGTTTAAGACCATTATTTGCGAGCGCTCAATTTTCGCCCAGGATCTGTCAGATGGTGCTGTGCTGCCGACTCTCAAACAGCATTTATACTGAGCGATTTTGCTGGTATTTTTATTATTTTTTTTTTTCACCCCTTTTGAAAATTCGACAAACATATCAGATTAAATGATGGCTGCTGCAAGTGGACCAGCAACCAGATCTAAAAACAAGTCCAGTACTAGTTTGGATCTGGTGAGATGGGGATCCAGTCACGCAGATGAAAATTCACCACAACGACAGACACATGGAGTTATTTCCACACCAGGCCCCTCTGACCAGTGGGAGACTTTGCCGAACAAACTACCTCCCCCGGTGGTGAATGAGGCGGCCCCACAAGTCACTGAATTTGCCGTGACAGGGCCGCTCTCAAAGCATCCCCAGAAGATACAGACAGAAATGTGCGGGTTGCCCGTTTCACAAAAGGAAAAAGCAATTGCAGCAAAAAAACGCTGGGAACAAGCTTTTTCCAAAGCTAACAAGACGGTAGATGTTAGAGACCACCACTCTAACAAAAAAGATCAGCGCCAGGTGCGATTGTCGATGGACATTACAGAAATTGAAGATTTAATGATCAATCAGGAGAAAAGAAATGAAGTATTCAATTTACAGTCTAAAATCAAGGAAGAGCACTCGTGGCTAGCCTCAACGCCGCGAAATACAAACCTCCACACTATGACAAAGATGCATCAAAGTCTGGGGATAACAAAGAGCAACAATCTACCTGAGGATTCTGTTTTATTACCAGATCAGATCTTGGGCACAAATCGCTTTTGCCAATGCCAACAGAATTTACCTCCTTTAAAAGCAATAGAAGTAATTCCGACGACTATGGTGGACCTGCAAAATCTGCTCCTAGCGGTAACATCACAGGCATTGAGTCCATTTATGAAGTTACTAGAAAACAATCGCGACACACAAAAAGACCAAGCTACACTACTTGCCTTAATCCCTACGAAACAAATCTAGCTGGAGACCTTTGTAAACACTATACGCACTCGACTCAATCAGGAGGCTGAAACGAGTGCCCAATGGCAGTCAAGACTATTTAAAATAACCAAAAGAGAACACAAAGAGAAGGCTACATTAACAGCAGGGTTGTTGGAGATCTTGGCAAATGGGCAG
This sequence comes from Ambystoma mexicanum, assembly GCF_040938575.1. Taxonomy (NCBI): domain Eukaryota; kingdom Metazoa; phylum Chordata; class Amphibia; order Caudata; family Ambystomatidae; genus Ambystoma; species Ambystoma mexicanum. The sequence continues at coordinate 73,049,147 of NC_090938.1, forward strand.
AAGGCTGCGAACTTACAAGGCTCCAAGGAAAATGAGATCAATACAGCTACCCCACAGTCAACAGACTCTTTGCATGTCGGTAGTGACCAGGTTGCATCCAACATTTCGAATACACCTATACCGCAATCCAGTGAGGACATGCCTGTAGCACATGAAAAACAGCTGGAAATGTTTGCTATTTTCGAAAAATCGAAGAACAATGCAACCATTCCACAGCAATTGCAATCCAAAAAAATAAATAAATCTTTAAGGAAAAACAAATCAAATGGCTCTAGAGCCTTTTTACGAAATTTGACAACCCCTAGAGTAAACAAAGTTACACAACAAGGGGGGAAGAATGTTGGGCAATCTAATATTGCCCCAGAGGTACATAAAACAGACAAAGAAGAAAGGATCCCATTAGAGTCCTTTACAAATGGAAATGAGACATCGCATTTAAGTGAAGCCCAACAGAATGATGATCCATCTAGTCAAGATGCACTCTTAAATCTGTCTACTTACTCTGAAGAAGGCAACTGGGACGCTAGAACGCCTAATAATGTGCAATCTCTTATAATCATTGATTCTTATGAAGAAGGATATACAATTAATTCTACACAAACAGCTCACATGTGAAGATATATCTGATAGTGAGTTAGAGCTATCAATTCTCAGCGTGGAATCTATTTCAGACAGTGAATGTTCTATCTCGCAGCCACGAGAGAGAACACAAAGCATTCAGAGGTCTTTGCGAGCAAACAGCATGGACCAAGATGCAGGGTCAACATTGAGACAACCTCACTTCATTAATCCTTTGGAACTAGTACAAGATACAGAACTAAAAATTGAAAAATTGAAAGCAGACAAATACCATCATGATTTGATCTTGAATCGAACAAACACACTACGGTTGTTTCATGCGATTCCCGCACTTCAATGGATTAACACAAGTCATATTAAACTGGTGGAATTCACGGATGAGAAGAAATTGGATGTAATACACGTGCAATTTCACAATACAGAGAATATACAAAAGATAATCAAGGAGGCTTCCCATTTCCTGAAATTAGGGTTCTCATGTACAGCTAGAACAACAATCAAGAGAAATGAATTGTGCTCCCGACAGAACTATGAAAAAAGGTCAGATAAGCAGGAGAAACAAGGAGCGGATGCTGTTTATGCCTCAGAGACATTCGCACATTGCAGGAAGCCCTCGTCAGCAGAAAGAGTGATCTATAAATATACTCGAGCGAATCTAACTAACGTACCATCTTGGAGAGAAGTCGACTCTCCAAACCTGCCAACGTCAGCAATGAGAATGAACTCTTTCAATACACTGTTCTGGAGAGAGACAGAATCCTCTTACATGACAGTGTCGTCATCAAGAACTGATTACTCATAACCATCAATGAAGAAGACCAATGCCACACTGACCCTCTGCACTTGGAACACCATAGGGTCCTCTCACCTCTTCTGTGCAAATACGGATGAGCTCTGGAAACATAACATCATTTGTCTGCAGGAGACATGGATCAATACTTTGCCTGGATGCGATGGTTACATCGTTTCTATGAACCCAGCAATAACACGAAAAATAGGACGTCCGTCTTCTGGTCTCCTTACCCTGATTAAAATCGAAGAAAATATACGTCTGGTGGATAGTACCAATATTTCTCCATGGATCCAACAAACCGTTATAGAAATTCTATTCACTAGCACGATTAAAGGATGCGTACATCGAGGAACCCCTCAGACGTTAGCGATATTTAATCTCTATTGGAACCAGGCGGCGATTGAAACAAACAACTTTATTGACATACTGTTCTCTGCGATAGATAATCTCGTTTTGGAACTTAAGGAGATCGAAAATAATAGTATGTGGAGATCTCAATATCCATTTATTCGACAAGCAGGGTCGACTTAAGGACAAAGCACAATTATCAGCGAGAGCAAGGATTTGGACCAAGGAAACCACCTTGAGGCAGCTCAACTGCACCTACAAGTTGAAATCCAGTGCTACATCTTTTACCTGGACGAATGGAAAACAAGTAGAAATTCTAGATTATATATACATCTTGGCAAATCTAGTTCCTAAATTACAAGCTCAAGTGAATACAAGTTCTGTTAATAGTGACCATCATATTATCAGCATCACCCTGAAAGTGCCGTATAGTACAGGAGATAAAATCAACTTACCTCTGTTGGAAATTAACATGGCAGGCACTAGACTGCGTATCAATGACAATGAAATGGGGAAAATAATAACATATCTGTCCAACACACAGACTGGCAGAAAACTAATAAACTATGAGTGGATTCTAACTCCCTTTCTGCGGAAGACTCACAACCAACTCCGCAACAAGAACACCCATACTCACGCATACAATCCCCAACTCAGAGAAAAGAAAAAAGAAATGCGGAGAAAGATATCGGAACATAAAGAAAGGAAATGTCCGAACATAGAAAATGAGATCCGCAAAGACAAACAGCGATGCAGGAATTGGACGAAGAACGCAAAAGCTTTACTCGCGCAACATGATGCAGAAACCATGCTAGCACAATTGAAAACGAATAACACGAGAGGACTGTGGAATCTCCTTAATCCGCAAACGTATACGCACCATAATATCATTCAAGGGATTTCTGAAGGTGCATGGATTAGTCACTATGAGTCGATTTATAAATTGACCACGTGTAAACAGCTAATTGGTCTGGATCAGAGAGAAACGTCCCCATGGACAAATGCCTGGACACTCGAATCCATCATCACAATAATAAAAAAGCTGAATACATCAAGAGCGCCTGGCCCCAATGGCCTGAGAAATGTCATCATAAAGAAATATCCTGAGGACTGGGCCACGATCGAATGCTGGAAACAAATTCCGCTTACCTGGACGAAAGCCATCTTGATACCCATATATAAAGCAGGGGACAGAAAATTGCCATCGAACTATAGACCGATCACCCTTCTAGATCTTATTGGAAAAATGTTCGCAACGCTGCTGCTCAACAATCTTAATATATGGATCAAAGAAAGTAAAAAATTTGACATCAGACAAACTGGATTCACAAACGGTACAGGAACACATGTAAACCTCATGATTCTGAATCTATTGAAACATGAAGCGATGGCTAACTACAACATTTACGCAGCATTCATTGACTTGCATATGGCTTTCGATATGGTGAATAGATCAACCCTATGGGAAAAACTCAAAAAGTGGAATTGCCCGTCGACGGTACTGGAGACAATTATCCAACTATACAACAATACAACATTCAGAATTAGACTATCTCAACAAGGCCATTTATCGGCACCTATCAACGCAGAGAATGGTCTTAAACAAGGTTGCCCTCTTGCTGCAACACTTTTTAAGCTCTACACCACAGATCTACCTGATGCTCCTCGCTTTTTTGGGGCCAATCTACCTAAATTGAACAACCATCTAATTCATCACCTAATGTATGCAGATGATATTGTCATTCTGGACAAAACTGAGATAGGGCTCCAAAGAAGCTTAGGGGAGCTTGCAAAATACATGAGCGAAAACAAATTAGAGATAAATGTTGATAAAACAAAAATTTTGGAATTGACGCAAAGCAAGTAAAAAAAAAAAAAACACTTCCAATTCTACATGAATGACAAAAAATTGAGCAAAGAGTCATCAATAAAATATTTGGGTCTCCTAGTGAACAAATCGCAAGTAGAAATACCGTGGACAAATCATTTAAGAGCTAAAACTGTGTCATTGGCAAGACAAGGCTTATTCCTACATAGAAAATGTGGTCAATTTTCGCTAAAACCGATTGTCATTTTCTATCGACAAAAAAAAAAGTGACTCCCATTTTAACCTATGGCAGTGAGACACTGATAAACCTTGACCAATCTATTTGGGACCGTCTGGAGGGTCTGTTCTGGCAGAAAATACTGGCTCTACCAAAATCCTTTCCAATCATCAGAATTAGACACGAGGTTGCTTTGCAATCCCTGGCTCAATAGTTGAGTGGAAAAAAATTGAATTATACAGAAAGATGATTAATGAGGAAGACATCCCAGCATATCGAGTCTTTGAAGAAAGGAATATCACAGTGGCTAATAGTCCTAGCAACATGGAAAAACTCACTGAGTCCCATAATGGCTATAAACACCATATCTCATGAGATGTTAATGAAGCGGCGCAATGCGCAAAGAAAAGTATACAGCAAAATGATTGGATTCGTACTATGGCTGGAAAATCCCAATACCAGATGAATTTGTCATGCGAGATAGATATTCGTGCAATGAATGAACTGCCGTCTTATCTCAAACAATTTCCGGATAGGAAAATCAGGGACCAATTTTTAAGATTACGATTGAATCAATTACCCACACGAGAACTCATGGCAAAAAACAGACATTTCGAAAGAAGCAGCTTTCTGTAGATTTTGTGAGAACAAACTGACGGTGGAGAATCTACATCATATCATTATGATCTGCCCTGCGCTTACGGATAAGAGAAATTGGTTATGAGAAATGATATCTACGAAGGGGCCTGAGCTAGATAGCAGTGATAGATGGAACCTCATCCTGTCAGGGAACAACAGGAGTCTGACAACAACCATCGTTCAATTTTGGAACCATATCGTCTCCATACAAACTTTGGGGGCAGAGGGCAATCTGATCTTATAGCAGGAAGGTACATTGCATTAATGAAGAATGAAGATGAACAGATAAAGGGAAGAATTAACTTAAATAGATTATACTATGTAAATGAAGGAAAGAATATTTGTTCTTATGTATAAATGAAAAGTTTTTTTTCTCTGTAAAAAAAACTAAATCATTTTAATAAAAAAAAAAAAAATATTAGGCATATGAGCCCTTCTGGCATGTAATGTTTTTTTCTATGCAGCTCTGCCTCCGAGCCTATTGTGCATTTAACATGCTTATGTGTACTTTGGTATCTGGGCCCCGTTGCAGTTAATACATATTACTGTGTATCCCTATCTCGTAGCCCGTTTGCACTCAGCTTTATTATTATGCACCCCTAAGTCCTTAGCCTGACTGCCACTTAGCTCCCGGAGCATAGCTTGTCTACGCAACGCTCACGGTATCAGCTTCAGCCGCTGACACTGTTATGAGCCTGAGTCTCTTTACCATTGACACTGCATCTGGCCCACGGTGATTAGTGTAAAATGCTGTCAGCCTCAAACATCTCTTGCCCTCCGCCCTGGTCCCTCAGGCTGCATCCCACCCACAGTATCTCCCTATTTACTAGACTCTGTGCACTACTGTCCTCTCTTCTCCCGATCGTGTCACCAAGCACCACCAGTGTACCTGCACTCTCCTGGCCCACTACCGACACGCTCCACTCCCACCTCTATTACCCACTAGCCCTATCTACCATGGCTGCCCCTAACCCTTACCTAAACGACCCAGCACTCTGGATCCTCCACTTTGCCACTAAACCCCCACCAAACCATCCCTGCATTACAAGCTGCAGAAACTCGAGACTTGGCTACAGAAGCCTAGTTTCGCGTATTGCCAGCGCAGTCTCATCACCGACCCAGCCCATCACCACCTATGCCCGTAACATGAGACTAGCCACAAGGCTTCACCTCCCACCATCACATACCCTCTCTCACCTGAATAGCTTGCGCATACCACTCCCATCTAACACATACTCCCATCTAACACATCCTACACAGTCCACCCTCATCGATACCATTAGGAGCACCTATCCCAGCACAGGCAAATTGAGACACGACCGTCTCAGATCCAGGACACACACCACTTCAACTTCGTCCTACACACGCACTAGTAAAAGCAAAACTAATCCCAAACCATCCACCCATCTTACACACATAACATCATCCCCCCCACCAATTTGCTCCCCACCCCAGTGCCCCCCCCCCCCACACTCCCATCAGAAAAACACACCAAGCAACTGCCAAAACAATCAAAGGCGCACTCATCACCGCCAGATCATTAGTCGCCCATGCCCTAGATATAGCCGACATCATCTCTCTCAACAAACTTGACTTCTTAGCCATTACTGAGACTTGGCTCCATGCAGCTTCAGGTCCCACCTTAGCGCTAGCCATATCCAATGACTACACCATCTACTGCACAGACAGACAAACAGCCAAAGGCGGCGGGGTAGCCATTATTGCTAGAAGCTCCCTTAATATCAGACACATACAAAATCAATCATTCCCATCCGCTGAATTACTCACAATCAAATTATCATCATCCAACACAAGCACAGTCACCACCCACCTCATCTACAGACCGCCGGGCCCCATATCCTCTTTTAACAACAATATAGCCCTCCTGCTGTCCAACAATACTAAACCCAACACTCAGATACTTATCCTTGGTGACTTCAACCTGGGGTATAACGACAAAAAAGATGATAAAGCAAGCACAGTCGCTAATACCATATCAGAACTAGGTTTCACTCACCACTTATCGCAACCCACTCACAACAAAGGCTGCATCCTTGACTGGATAGCAGACCTCAATTGCAACACCACCATCCTCGCCAACACACCTTGTGCCTGGACTGACCAGCACCTCATTACTTTCACCATCAAAAAAGACAAACACTTGAAACCCTGACGAACGCTCCTCCCACACTCACAAGAAACAGCAAAAACATCACAGTTGGGAAACTCATCCCTCTGCTCCAACCCATTATCGACTTCACACCCTCCATTACCAACCCCACAGAATTAGTAGACCTCTACAACACTACCATTCTCAAGGCCATAAACACAGTAGCACCACTAAAACTTTGGAAAGCCAAACCACGCGCACATCTCAACACATGGTTCTCTCCTGAACTAAAAAAACTCTGCAAAAACAAAAGACAAGCCGAATCAGCTTGGAAGCGGTCCCCATCCGCCAACAATAAAACAGCCTATTCACTAGCCTCCATCAACTAAAAGTCAGCAATTATACAAACAAAAAGAAACATGTACAATGAGAGAATCTGCAATGCCAAATCTAACACCAAAGAGCTCTTCAACATCCTGAGAGACTTAGAGTCTCCATCCCCTATAACAGACACATGCACCAAAGACATCTCTTGGTGTACCAAAATACATGAAGCACTCCTTGGCAAAATTGCTATGCTACAAGCCAAAATTGAGTCAAAGAAAGAAAGCCTTACTTTCATTGACAATCCCACCTCTCACACCCACACCTCGGATAACAATAACCTATTCGAATTTTCCACTGTCACTACCAAAGAGGTTGAAGACATAATCAACTCTCTAAAACCTTATAAATGCCAAGGCGACAACTGCCCTGCTCCAGTTATCAAAGACGAGGCTAAACACCTTGCACCCTTCATCACTTCCTTAATAAACTCATTCTTCTCATCCAGCATAGTACCCAACAACGTAAAGGACTCCTGGGTCTTACCGCTACTTAAGAAATCCACTCTAGACCCTAGTGTCCCCACGAACTATAGACCTATCACCACTGTGCCCTTCCTCCTAAAGATCCTTGACAGAGCTGCCTACTTGAAGATCCAGAACCATCTAGAGAAAAACAACTTGCTAGGGCTAAGACAATCGGGCTTCCACCCCAAACACGGCACAGAGACAGCCCTGATCGACCTCAAGACACAAATGGACAACCTCAAAGACAATGGCAAACTAGCCCTCCTTCTTCTCCTCGACTTGTCGGCTGCCTTTGACTTGGTAAATCATGACATTCTCTGCAATCGCCTAGCCTCAGCAGCTAACTTCTCCGACAAAGCCAATGTCTGGATTCAATCCTTCCTGAATAATAGATCGATGAGGGTCTTCGCTTCCACAGCCTCTGCCGCAGCAGCCCCCGTTACCTGCAATGTCCCCCAGGGTTCCTGCGTTTCCCCCACACTATACAATGTATTCACAAAACCCCTCTTCGACATACTAGACCACCTGGGTGTCATCTACACGAATTACGCCGATGACACGCAAACACTCATCCCACTAACAGGCGACTATTCCACCGACAACATAGTACTTAACAATATTTATTCCAACAGCCAAGAATGGATGGCTAAACACGCACTCTGCCTCAACGACGACAAAACTGAGCTCCTTCTCCTAGGCTCCCAAGGCAGACTCAACAATCTCGACAAACTCTTATCAGACATTCACAATTGACGGCAACAACATTTCTGTCTCCAACAGCATCAAAACTCTTGGTATCTACCTTGACTCCTCCCTCACACTGACAAGACAAATCGACGCCATCTCATCCTCCACCGCTTACACATGCAAGCTCATCAATGCCAGCAGACCCTGCCTGTCAACCTCCAACTGCACCACCCTAGCCAGAGCATTAGTACTTTCCAAAGTGGACTATTGTAACGCTCTTTACCTGGGCACTAGCCAAAAAAACATCAATAAGCTTCAAGTTATACAAAACAACGCACTAAGAGCAGCCATGAACATTCCGAAACACGAGCACATATCTGCTACCAGACGCGACTGTCATTGGCTATCTATACCTCAGAGAATCGAATATAAAACACTCTCTCTCACACACAAATGTTTATCTAACCAAGCACCCAGATACCTCTCAGACAACCTCACGTTCCACACACCATCCCGCCTAACCAGATCAGCCCAAACACACTGCTTTAATATACCTAGATTTAAGCTCCAAAAAGCAGGCGGCACAAGCTTCCCAGTGCTTTCTGCAAAACTTTGGAACTCACTACCAACCGACCTGAGAGTCGAACCATCCTTCCACCGCTTCAGACATAGCGCCAAAACTTGGCTTCTGGCCAAAGAAGCCTAAATCGCCGACTGATGACAACTCATTTGCATATACCGTTTATCCTGCACACTCTCAAATCGTGCTAATACGTCTCAATCTGTATATTGTCAGTAACTGAGCTACAATGTGTTTATTATCAGCAACTGTTTTCACAATGTTTTCATCTGATATAATGTTTACATACTCATGTAATGCTTACCATGCCTGTAACACCCGTCTGCAACACTTTTTCTCTACTGTGTAACCATGTCAAGCGCCTGTATGCCCCAGGGTCAAGCGGTGCGCTATACAAATAATAAACTAAACTAAACGCTGTTCTTCACCAATTATTGGGAGTAAGTAAATAGACTTCTAAAGACTTGTACACAGAACTATCAAGGAACAGTCTCCAAGGCTCTTCCAGATAGACTGGGAAAAGGGAGTCATTTTCCTGGTCTAGGTATATTTGGTAAATCAGACCTTGATATCAGAGACTGCGGTTAAGTCAACCTAAGTTCATTGAACCCTTTTCTTCTTGGTTTATTTGTTAGTGTCGGGGATAGATTGGGTGGTTTGGACAGAGGACAGTACATTGGTTTCTTTTGACTTACATCCTGACGAGCACTCAAGTTATTTTGTGTTTGAGGTAGGGAAAACCCCTCTTGAAATAGGGAGGGACAGGTTCTTTTCTTTATTTGAATACAAGTCTATAGCCAAAATGATACCACCTTGTCCATCTCCGTACTCCATCACGCCACATACCCTTATGACAGTGCCTGGCAAATGCCTATCCATGCCTAATCAAACCCCAAAGCTGTTGGCTTCACCAATGCATGTTGTCTTCAGTTTTTCTCCCTAGGTGAACGTGTATATACCCAGATGCAGGTGCCTTGCTTGCTACGCCTAGGAAATCAAGCTGCACCCTCACTGAGTTGGTCCAACAAGGCCCTACCTGAAAATGATAAGGCTAGCATGGAAAGTATGGACCAGTTTCAGATCTTCTTATGATTACTTTTCAATGGGGGTCTGACCTAAATAGAATGTATCTTGGTCTGTGTGGAATCCTTGTCTACTCTGCCGAAATGTTTCATGATTCAAACTGACTTGATAACCTCATACCGTTTCAGTAATTTAAGAGTTTGCATTCAAACAGAATACATTTATGGATTGAACATTTGGACAATGCCCAGGCCCCGCAGCTTTGCCTTTCTCCCCTCAAATACAAACAGCCAAGGGTGCAGAGGCCCGCCCAGTGAGGTGTTATCTTCTTAATGTGTCTCAGAGGCAAATTATGAACAACAGGAAGTGATTAGAGATGACAAAAGGTAAACGGCAGTGGCCATTGTTGTGGCAATGTTTTCTTTAAATTATATAGGGTTTTAACAAGCTATTTAAGTGTGATTGTCGGGTGATTAGAAACTAAAGAGATACAGAACAAGCTGTGTGAAAGAACAAGCTTGTCATGCATTTAATTTCATTGTCTGTATGAGATGTTTAGTATGTTGGAGAAAATTTGGTTGTGGAAGTGCACACTGTATCTTGTGTGTTAATTCTATGATAATGAATATAAACAATAATCTGTATTAACCTAAAATCTTAGGTGCAATTTGTTAAGTCTGTGCTACCAGACTGAAAATCTAAACAAATTGTGGTGGTCCTCCATACACAATGGAGGACATAGCAAATGCACGCCCTTGTGCTGTATATACCAGCCAAATAAATAAAGTTATGCTTTATACATGTCTCCAACTCAATCTTTGCATCGTGAATTTATTCCTTCATGAAAAAGATTTTTACAATCCAATTTCATTTATTTCCTTAACATCAAAAATAATCATCATTCATCTGTATATACCCCTATTTCTGGTATACATAAATTTACATGATCCCTACTTAAACATACTGTTTCATAAAATGAAAATTCATTCATTTTCTGAATTTCTCAATTTGAGATCTCATAGATCCTTGTATGGAGGTAATGTGATTTTCCAATGAATTGATATCCTTAATTTGTTGTTTCTGTTTGTGCTCCCAGTGTGAGCTACTAGGGTTTTAACCTAGATCTTCCACTACACGTTTCGGGCGATTTGTCCGCCCTTCTTCAGGTGGGGATATCAATCTTTCCTTTTCTTAATTCTACAAAGTAAGTATATGTATAAATGACTCCATTCATTTATAAATACTTCTGACTTATTACTTTTCACATTATTCATACTCAGTACACTGTACTAACCTATAGAGAGTAAACCCAAGTGTGGCAACCTTTTGCACGTTTCTATATTATTGCAACATTTTTTCTTATGTGTCCTTTGCTGAGATGTTTGAAACTGTTAAAAACAAAATAATTTCACTTTAGCTATCTGTCCTCAAAGTCCTGTCACTCACAACACTATTTACAACTTTAAAAAATGTGGTTCGATCGCGAGTGGGATCGGTCGCTAAAAATCAGCGCTGGGCCCCACTGTGCGATCAAAATTTTAGGAAGAAATCACTTTATTTGCGACACTTACCTCGCGGTAAAGTCACTGTTAATTCTGATTTGGGAAGCCTGTTCTACGTATTTTAACATATTAGGTATCCAATGGGGGAGCTCAATTCTCCATGTTGCTGTAATTCTTGATAATTCTGCAATCAATATTTCAACCATATGGGTTACTCTCCCATACCTTATTCCATATACTAAAATAACTCTTTAGTAACGGACATCTTACTAGTTCCTACTTGTATTCTGTGCTCTTAGATTGATGGATGGAATTTGCGTACCGCTCTGTTAATACGCCATGTTCCGTTGCTGACTCTTATTCGGAAAGATGACTCGCTTTCCGTGAAGCGTAATTCCTTAATATCGCCGTTTCTATAAATAGTTATAAGTACGCGTGTTACTCGAGTTACCTGAACACTCCTGACTACAGTCACGGAATAACGTGCGCTCGTTCGTTACCTTATTGTTTTTTCGATCCTTCCAAATGCTGCCCGCTCTCGTGTTCACTCTGTGTCCTAGGTCCTGCATCCAATGGTTGCTAAGCAACCAGGCTCAACTGGTCTGTCTCCTATATTGCCTGTTTACTCATTCCCACGCACCTTTACAGCCACCATATTGGGTGTGTAGTTCAACCTCACACTAATGTTATTCCCAGTTCAGATTCGGACATCTTTTCTGTTTGTAAACAAGTTCCTAATCATTTATCATGTAAATTTTCATAGGAAACCCGGGTCGAATATCCTCGCACACTTAACCTTCCGAGAGTTCATAGCAATCGTGCTCTAAATACGTTCTTTACATAGATAAAACACTTCAGAATATATCTTTACAGTTAATTAATGTTCATTACCCATTGACATATGCTTTCTTCCATATTTTTTCAAAAACAGAATTAATCATGTGATATTAGTACAATTCATCCTTCCACATCTTTAGTGTTTGCAATACAAATTTGAAAGTTATACTTGTGTATTCACAGCTTCATAGTCCATACCTGCTCCATATATATATATATATATATATATATATATATATATATATATATATATACATATCATTTCACATAGTATATAGATGTCAATACAACAATTCTCATAGAAATGTTTTAAGGACATACTTAATAATATATAAATGTTGATGTCACAGTACTCACATTAATGTCTGAATGGCAGAATGTATTATACATCTCACTGTTTTTCTTCTTGGGCACACTTTTTTTTTCTCTACATATCTCATCCTCGGCATTATCTGTAGTTTTAAAAAGAATTCCAAGTTGAAAGATCTGCCTTCTCTTGGTTTATAAAAAAACAGTTTAGATCCCATTCCATGTTCATGCCTCTCGGATACATGCTATCCAGCAAATCTCACTTTGTTGCAACATTTTATTCAAATTGCCTCCTCTTCGTGGTAGTGTCACATGTTCCAGTATTACTAATTTCATTTGTGCTATCGTGTGCTTCATTTTCACGACGTGTTGCGCCACTGGGGATTTTTCCGATTGCTGTCTTACATTTGACTTATGTTCACACCATCGTGTTTTTGCCTTGCGTCCTGTCAGTCCCACGTAATAGAGTCCACAAGGACACTTAATTCCATATATTACATTGCTGGTGTCGCACGTTGAAGTGTGCAACAATTGTTTTCTTTTTCCATTATATGGATGGTTTATTGTACTTCCTTTAATTAAGTTGTTACAACAATTACAATTATTACACGCAATTGTGCCTTTGTGTGTCATTTCCTTCTTTTTGTAACCAATGTCAGATTTCATTAAATTGTCACAAATTGTCTCGAATTCACGAAAACAACAGATAGAAATAGTTTATTACTCGCATCAAGCTTTCATCCAAAAAGAATAGAAAGCATCCCATTAAGTCAATTTTTAAGATACAGAAGAATTATATCAAAAGAAGAAGATTATGACGTGAAAGCGAGAGATCTCACCAAAACATTTTTGGAAAGAGGATACAGTCCAGATTCAGTATCTAAACATTCTGTCAAAGTCAAGGGAATTCCAACGTCAGAAACAATGATGCCGACAAAAAAGAACACTGAAACTGAATTGGTCTATGTGACTACATATTGGCACCAAAGCAATTCAATCAGAAGAATAATTAAGAAAAATTGGAAACTCCTTGAAACTGATCCAACACTATCAGCGTTGTTCCCAAAGCCACCATTATTTGCATACGCTAAAAGTCCATCAATTCGAGACAATTTAATGAAATCTGACATTGGTTACAAGAAGAAGAAGGAAATGACACACAAATGCACAATTGCGTGTAATAATTGTAATTGTTCTAACAACTTAATTAAAGGAAATACAATAAACCATCCATATAATGGAAAAAGAATACAATTGTTGCACACTTCAATGTGCGACACCAGCAATGTAATATATGGAATTAAGTGTCCTTGTGGACTCTATTACGTGGGACTGACAGGACGCAAGGCAAAAACATGATGGTGTGAACATAAGTCAAATGTAAGACAGCAATCGGAAAAATCCCCAGTGGCGCAACACTTTGTGAAAATGAAGCACACGATAGCACAAATGAAATTTGTAATACTGGAACATGTGCCACTACCACGAAGAGGAGGCAATTTGAATAAAATGTTGCAACAAAGGGAGATTTTCTGGATAGAAAAGCTGGACAGCATGTATCCGAGAGGCATGAACATGGAATGGGATCTAAACTGTTTTTTATAAACCAAGAGAAGGCAGATCTTTCAACTTGGAATTCTTTTTAAAACTACAGATAATGCCGAGGATGAGATTTGTAGAGAAAAAAAAAGTGTGCCCAAGAAGAAAAACAGTGAGATGTATAATAAATTCTGCCTTTAAGACATTAATATGAGAACTGTGAGATCAATATTTATATATTAAGTCTGCCCTTAAGACATTTCTATGAGAATTGTTGTATTAACATCTATATACTATGTGAAATGATATGTATATATATGGAGCAGATATGGACTATGAAGTTGTGAATACACAAGTATAACTTTCAAATTTGTATTGCAAACACTAAAGATGTGGAAGGATGAATTGTACTAATATCACATGATTAATTCTGTTTTTGAAAAAATATGGAAGAAAGCATATGTCAATGGGTAATGAACATTAATTAACTGTAAAGATATATTCTGAAGTGTTTTATCTATGTAAAGAACGTATTTAGAGCACGATTGCTATGAACTCTCGGAAGGTTAAGTGCGCGAGGATATTCGACCCGGGTTTCCTATGAAAATGTACATGATAAATGATTAGAAACTTGTTTACAAAAAGAAAAGATGTCCCAATCTGAACTGGGAATAACATTAGTGTGAGGTTGAACTACACACCCAATATGGTGGCTGTAAAGGTGCATGGGAATTAGTAAACAGGCAATATAGGATACAGACCAGTTGAGCCTGGTTGCTTAGCAACCATTGGATGCAGGACACAGAGTGAACACGAGAGCCGGCAGCGTTTGGAAGGATCGAAAAAACAATAAGGTGACTAACGAGCGCACGTTATTCCGTGACTGTAGTCAGGAGTGTTCAGGGTAACTCGAGTAACACGCGTACTTATAACTATTTATAGAAATGGCGATATTAAGGAATTACGCTTCACGGAAAGCAAGTTGTCTTTCCGAATAAGAATCAGCAATGGAAAATGGCATATTAACAGAGCAGTACGCAAATTCCATCCATCAATCTAAGAGCACAGAAAACAGGTAGGAACTAGTAAGATGTCCGTTACTAAAGAGTTATTTAAGTATATGGAATAAGGTATGGGAGAGTAACCCATATGGTTGAAATATTGATTGCAGAATTATCAAGAATTACAGCAACATGGAGAATTGAGCTCCCCCATTGGATACCTAGTATGTTAAAATATGGAAAACAGGCTTCCCAAATCAGAATTAACAGTGACTTTACCGCAAGGTAAGTGTCGCAAATAAAGGGATTACTTCTTAAAATTTTGATCGCAGAGTGGGGCCCAGCGCTGATTTTTAGTGACTGATCCCACTCGCGATCAAACCACATTTTTGAAAGTTGTAAATAGTGTTGTGAGTGACAGGACTTTGAGGACAGATAACTAAAGTGAAATTATTTTGTTTTTAACAGTTTCAAACATCCCAGCAAAGGACACATAAGAAAAAATGTTGCAATAATATAGAAACGTGCAAAAGGTTGCCACACTTGGGTTTACTCTCTCAAGGTTAGTACGGTGTACATAGTATGAATAATGTGAAAAGTAATACGTCAGAAGTATTTATAAATGAATGGAGTAATTTATACATATACTTACTTTGTAGAATTAAGAAAAGGAAAAATTGATATCCCCACCTGAAGAAGGGCGGACAAATCGCCCGAAACGCGTAGTGGAAGATCTAGGTTAAAACCCTAGTAGCTCACACTGGGAGCACAAACAGAAACAACAAATTAAGGATATCAATTCATTGGAAGTTCACATTACCTCCATACAAGGATCTATGAGGATTCAAATTGAGAAATTCAGAAAATTAATGAATTTTCATTTTATGAAACAGTATGTTTAAGTAGGGATCATGTAAATTGATGTACACCAGAAATAGGGGTATATACAGATGAATGATGATTATTTTTGATGTTAAGCAAATTAATGTTTTGTATGTTCCCATTTATTTCTATGCTGCAGCTTGTAGGCTTCCATTCAGGATGGGGAAAATAAAGCTACAATCATAGGGGGTCATTTTCCAAGTCAAGCGGAGTGGAGGAAATGGTGCTCAATGCATTTTTCGCCACTTTTTACGAGCTGCAGGATTTTGTATGATTTGGCAGGCGAAGTTGGAGAGCAGATGGGAGTTAACAAGGTCCCCCCTACCAAATCTGATTGGCTTTCCACCAGCATGTATTTTTAATTTGGCGGAAAACCAATGGATTCCTATGGGATCTGCCTGACTTTTACAACTGGTAAAAGCAGGCAGATTCCAAAGGAATTCATTGTGGATGACTCCCACAATCGTTAATTGTGAAAGTGATTTACACTTGTCCAGACACATGGTGGAAAGGTGAAGAGAAAAGGCGATTTTCACCTGTGTTTTACTCTTTACTTTTCCAGTACTTGGTGAAAACAATAACATTTATGAATGGTCCCTTTTGAAAAAAGTGGAAAGAGGAGTTGTACCTTCCTGTACAATTTAAGATTCAAAATAAAATGCCCCCATACTCTTCATCAACACGTTTCTACAATGATGAATACATTGTCAGGTTTATTTATCAAGATACTTGTGCATGTTTAAAGTAATCTGTATCAAATGGAGTAGTATTTTAGGCATTCAAAACCAAACTTCAACACGTATTTGTACCAGCTTGAGCTTGCAAGATGTGTGGTTAAGAATCTAAATTTCAGGCTAGGCTCAAATTCTGGCTTTACCATTTAACCAAAGTGTGTAATCCTGGACAAATTATTTAATTTTACTATACCTTGCCTGCTAAAAATAGGTGGCCCTAGAAGTGATTCAGTTCGCATTATAAGCTATTCCAAAAAGTCTTGCTGAAGGTTTAATAAATGGGCAGCAGAGGCATTAGGACACACCAAGAACACACATCCACATCTTTCTTTGAAAATATCAGGCCACATTTTTTGAACAACATGGTGTAAATCAATAACAAATCAAAGTAAATACATCAAACAAAAAGTCATCATGGAAAATGGCATATTATGAACAGCATTTATATAGTATGTACCAGACAATGATGTACAGGGGCGTGTCAGGTGAGCAAGGCAGTCTACCCCCTGCCACACTCCACCAGGAGCAATACCAAGAGGCTGGAAACCCCTGAATCTGCACCATCTGCCTCCTCATGCAACAACATCTCCTATTCCTTGCTTCAGTATTCTGGAGGGGGGAGGGTCAAACTTTCACAACAAGATGAGGCCCGCTGGGAGTAGCCACAGTGTTCAAAAAGGCATTGTTGGGTGAACACCATCTGAGATGATCCAAAGACTGGGGGCCTCACTGCTCAGGCCTCTCAGAGGAGGTGGAGAAGGCATCACCCTCGATTTGCCCCAGCCAGGCCAAGAATGGCATGCTGGGGGCTGGAGGGAGTAGGGGGGAGTGGAGGTAAATGGGAATGGTGGTTAGAGGAGCTGAAGGAAGGTGAATGGACGGTGAAAGGTGAAGGGGGACTGGATATAATAGAAAGGGAAGAGCAGATGTGAAGGGAAGATGGGTAGCTTGATGTTGCAACACTATTTTCCTTGCTGCTCTTTTTGCTCTGTACTGTGTTTTATAGAGGGGTGCAAATGTAGGTTTCCAGACTTGGGAAGACATTTTTTGCTGGATCACGGATGTGAGAAATCTGGTTCAACGCCAGCACTTTACGTAGGGTACTCCTGGAATTTGGGCCCCCCTGGTCACAAACCTGGCCCTCCCACTTCCAAATTCCTGGAGCCAGGCCTGCTTTATGCAAGCCTAGCACTCTGAGTGCAGCCTCTCTATTGGGACAAATATGCATTCAAACTACGACTGAAACGTTGCCCGGCCTGTTATTTTTCCTGCACACAGGTGTGCTGGGAAAGACGTGAAAATAAAGAGAGAAAATCCACATTCTTGTAAACCTAACGGCTTGCCATTAAAGATGGAATCCTTCCCCACAGCGGCCTTTTACAGTTCCACCATAAAAATGCTCTGTTGTGAACACTCCTTGGATGCAGTGGTCGAAGTGTATGAAAAGAAGTAGTGAACTATGTTCCCTGCTGGCCTGCACCGACTCCCCACAAACCTCATTGCCACACCCCTCCCACGCGCAATACCAACCCCTACACACATGTACCTGCTGTTTAAGGGAACATTGAGTGTAGTGCACTGAAAGTGCAAGTTCCAACTTCTTCCCACACTTTTATTAAAATAAAAGTGTAGGAACAGTAAAACTTAATTTAAAAAAGTAGAGGAGCACAGCTCCTATCGCTCAATTCTACCACTGCTTGGATGAGTGAAAGACCCTGCAGCTTGTTAGCGGCACTGCCACAAATGCCCTTTGAAGGAAAACAGTCTTTTGAAAGGACCATTAAAATGTCCATTCTTTAAACAGAAAACCGGCTACACTGGTTGCAAACAACTAACCCAGTGTTACTGAATGGCTGGTGGCAATCGCTATACGGCTCCCTGCATGGGGCAACAGGCTTTCGTTTTGCAAACTCACCATTGTACTACTGGCTTTCTTCCTGAACTGTTGAATAACCAAGAAAATCTTACAAAAAAAGTTTCAAACGTTTTACTTCACTATCCTGTTCATTTAAAACGAAATGTACATTGATTGCGGTCGACCGCCAACGTTAGCACTTGCGCGCAGGTTTCAATTTAGACTTTAATGAAATTCGTGGACACAACTATATTTACACATTCCATAAAATCAATGTCTATGGCTTGGTTTGGGTCATTTATATGGTTGTTAATAATTTAAAAAAAAATGCTGGACGGCTCTTCCCCAGACCAACCAAAAGCACGGCATGCAAATGAACCCAGCTGCAATCCATCCTTTCTCCCAGTATTTGAATACATCCATCCAGTTGTGTTTGCTGTAGGTGACAGCAAACATTCCCAGAGGGAGCTGTTTTGGGGGATAACGTATTCATTAGCCATGTCCTGAGGCAACATCGGGTGTCTTGTAGGTGCATGGTCTAGTCCACGGATGGGGCAAAGAGGGTATTAGTCCCACCCAGCGGCCATGGATAGTGAAGGCAACGGGTGCTTCGAGGACCCAGGGTATGTAGTGCGTTCCCTCTAGGAATGGCTGGAGGTCAAGTGGGCATATTCTGCTCTGGGAGGTGTCCAGGCATGGCAGCACACCAGATGCATAGGAGGTAGCCTGGGTCATGACCTTCCGCTGTGCCCCAAGCAAAGTGGCAACTGGGCATGGCTGCAGGCAATGCGTGGTGGGCACTGAAGGTAGAATACCATATATTTAAACAAACAGTGAAAGAACTTTAGATAGAGGGATGGTATGGTTGCAGCAAAAAGCAACTTCACCAGTTATGGATGCTGAAGTGACCATATAAAGGCCACCATCATGCTTGCTCACAGGTCTAAACATGACATCACAAGAGGGCATGCCGGAACTCAACCCGCTTTAGGATGTTGATAAAGATTTATACTGCAATAATCACCATAGTAATAGTCTTTCAGTGCCAAGGTCTGTCTGGATATTGATGTATTGTGCCCTGGCCCAGGATAAATCTGACTAGGGTTTGTGGGTCAAAAGGAAGAGGAACTGGTGAGAGGATACTCAATGAATTGATTTTGAGGGCCACCACAAAACCTAAAAAGGAATTGAAGATCATTTTCAAGTGCACATTTTCCAAGTCAACATTCACAACGCAAGACATCAAGGAGGTGGTAGAGTTCTGGTTACTTTGGCAATCATAAATCACTATATTTTTGTTAATTTGCTCTGTAACAGAACTTCCCTTTAGCCAATGGTCGTTCCCAGGGAAGTTTGTAGCAGAAACAGTCAACATCTAAAAGCAAACTCATGTTTAACAAATTACCAATTCATTAATAAGATATTGCTCATCTGTCTCCAGCCCCAAGACCATTAGTTGCCTTCATTAGTATTCAAAACACATGGATGTTTGTTAAACGGTTGTATCCCTTATACCGCAGCCCACCGGCATTAGTTCTCTGTTACCATGCACTTCATTGAAGTGTACGGCAACCGGATACGTTGAAACCTTCGACATGAATACTCTAAAGGCATTAATGGGTGGTACAACGATTAACGTAGAGTGCTTTGCGAAGTTATATGGAAACTTATGCTACTTATGTTTCTAACCATACTGTAACTCACTATGTACTGCCTTCTTAGTGCCGTGATATCTCCGTGTCTGGGTGCTGCCAACAAATACAATTAAAAAATAAAACACAAATGCTCAGAACTGGGATCCAGGATTGAATCGGAGGTACTGAACGGTCTTGCTTTAAGATGACTTTGAGAAGTTCTTGAGAACTATTTGTGCGAGTTCTGAATACTATGTACCGCACACAGAGTAAGGTGATAAGCGTGGGCAGCAGAGTCTCTGAAGACCAACACTTGATGGACCAGAGGTGACTGCAAGCAAGCATACTCACTGTTGGAAACTCAGTGGAATTGAGTCAATGCTGCATATGTGTGGGCCATCTGAGCACCTCAACATGAAAGCATGGGATGACAGAGGTAGGTGTAAATTGAAAGTGCTCAGAATGTGTACAATAAGAGTTGAACTCAAGGCCAATCTTGCACTGTCTCTTTCTATGGTTCCATGTGTAAATATCCCCACAAAAATATCACCATACAAGAATATTGCCATATTTTGCAACGATATTAAGCCATGCAACCTGCGGGAGACACCCCTGCAATTCCCATAATTTTTTTCATGGAGCGGGGGACACCCATGAAACCCCTGTCCCATTAACCCCATAAATGATCCTCACTAATAATATTGCCTATGGCCTTACTCCATGACCATATATATGGCAAAAGTATTGGTGGGGATAATATTACCTGATACGCTTTCTATCACACAAATAAAACACAATGTACCCCAGTTTTTCTACTGCATCCCCTGTGAAGTAAGATTCGGCCCCGTATGCCAATGTGGCAGCCCCCTCTAAGAACAGAGTCTACTTTCTTCTTTTGGGGGTTCAACCCAGAGTGGATCATGGCCACAGTTGAATATTCAATACTATTCTTAAAAAGCCGTATTCAGCATACCGAAATGTCTGCCGTACACAATTACGCTTAAGATTTTCCTGAATTGGGACAGAAGAAAGCCTCTGCTAAATAAGATCAGGAATTGCATCTTCTCTGCTTCAGCGCCTTGGGAATGCAAACTATCTGATGCCAAAGCACAGACAGGCACAATAGAACGGAGGAAGGGGGGTGGAACTAATGGTGCCAGAAGCATTACTCATGTGCAGAAATCACTTCCGAAGGCAGCCACTATCCCATGCAAAGTGTCCATTACACAAAGGATACCCCAAATCAACCAATTGATGAGCACATTCAATTATTTCAAAACATACTATACCAAATGTTTAACCTTAAGGATAAAAATGTTTAATGGGACCCCTCTGATGCAAAAACGAGAGCATTTGATTTTTCAAGGATTATTGCTAAACTGGACACTGCTTTCAACCTCTATTGTGGAGCACGCCCAATGAGGCAAAGACATGAGTGGGATTGCTTGTGCACTTGTGCAGACTGGTTGTGACCTAGCAGGTTGGTTTGGCCTCCCCCTTTTTGTTGGGGATCAAACTGGATTTGCATATAGAATTCTTCCCTTGTGCAATGGCAAAACAGGCTGAAAAAGAACAGAGTGGATGGATGCCCAGAACAGTCTTCAATACCATCTGTGAAAGGTGAACACCTCAGTCTCCAGATGTCTGAATTCTATTATCTGTCTCCGAAAACCTGTGCTAGTGCAGTCACTTGGCATTCAGTTGGAAACTGGCAGGTTAGAACAGTTGCTGGACACCACGCCCAACTGCTTCTCAAAGATTTAAAAAAATAGCAGACACATCCAATTTAATTCACACAGTAAGTTTGAAGCTCAATTCCTTCCTCCTGAGCTAAAGAAGCAACACAGAAAGCTAACCACCTTCTCAGTGGAGCCACAATCAACTGGCAGGCTTTCAAAAGAACGAAAGGGAAAAAGTGGTTAGGAGGTGGCTGTTAACTCTCCTACTCCTCTTTTTAGTTTTGGCTAAAAGGTGGCCACCTCTATGTAGAAACTATTGCATTGGAGTACAGCTAGGAGTGAGATGACATGTGAGAAGGGATGCACAGTGTGTGGGTGTTTGGTTGTTTACATACACATGGCAATCTTTATGGCCATTTCCACCCACATCATGCCCCTCCCCGCCAAAACACACCCTCAGGGATCGCTTAGGACGCGGTCTCTGAAGCAGACTGATCCCCTTGGTCGTGTTTGGCCATCTGATCGCCTATAGGGTTTACGATTTGAGATAAATGGGACCTGGCAATTCCAGTTGGGCGAGTCCAGGTTTGTGGTTGTATAACCAATTTGCGTAGTTGAAGATCCATGTTTTGAGTCATTTCCCAATCCTCTGGTAGTTTTGCTTCTATGCAGAGATATTTGGGCAGGGAGTTCCAAAATTTGATTTGGTAGCCAGTATGGAGAAAGGAGAATCTTCTAATCTTTCTCGTTTGAAGTCAGGCACAAGGACTAGAGCAGCGTTACTCAATCTCAGTGTCCTAGATTAATACTGAAAGATTCTTGTGAAGCAAGCAGCGCCCTTTTCCATGGTGGGAAATGCAGAGGGTTTTGAAGTGTGTTCCTTTTATAAGGGGAGCCAGTGTGGCATGTGACATGCAGAAGTGATGTGTTTGAACATTTTAATCGTGTGGAGTAGTCCGGCCACCACCTTTTTGTGCTCTTTTTAGATTTAGCATGATGTATTCCAGGAGAATGCAATAAAGGCTTTTTGCGTAATCCAGTCTTGTTAGGATTAGTGATATTACAGCCATGCTTCATTGAGTGAACGTGGAGAATGTAAAATTGTGTGCACAATTGGAGAAAAAAAACTTTGAACAATTCTAGCGTGAGGGAGGGTTGAGTTTTAATTAGTTTGTCATCACCGATGCATCCACGCGTGAGACAGATCCTTTTAGGTCTGCGGAGAGTTAGTTGAAGGATTATTATCCAATTTGTAGATACTTTCTGTGTCATCGGCATAGTTGTAGAATGTTGGGCGGATAGGCTGATGAGTTCCAGTTGAGAAATCAGGTAAAAATTTAACAGCAGAGGTGGCAGCATGCAACCTCGGGGTACTCCACAGTCAGACAGCGTTACTTGGAACTTTAGGGGGAAAGAATGGTGGTTTTGATTCTGTTGGTGGGGAAGTCTGGAATCCAGGGCTGCCCCATTTATTCAAATGTCTTGCAGTTTCTTTAGGAGAATATTGTGGTATGAAAAGCTGCTGAGATGCCAGAAGGGGGAGAGTAGTATGTGATTTGTCATCCCCTTCTTTAGCTTGTCCCATTTGGTCCAAAGGTTGATTCTGTGCCCTTCATTGGTCTAAAGCCGTGCCTCATGGAGGTTACTTGTTTCAATGAATTCCCACAGCTGACTGCACATACATTTGTAAAGAATTCCCTCCTGTGAGAGTCTGCAGACTTTTGTGGGGCTGCCTTCGTTTTTTTGAGGAGTGGCCTATTGTAGAATGGATTTAGCAATAGAGGGATACTTCCGGGGGTGATTGAGTTATTGAGGAATGATAAATATGTGGGTGTTAGTTCCAGATGTTTCATGATCATTTTAAATATATGTTATGGCCAGGGATTGCAAGCGGCGATGGTACTGAAAAGGCACTTCAGGGAGAAGGGGTGGAAGCTGGTTAGGAAGGTGATGGTTGATTCCCATGCAATGTCACCTTGGTGGGGAAGGGAGGTGTTCATACTTTATTATCCTGCTTTTCTTGGGCGAGTAGACTACACCATAGATGACACATGGTACAAGAAGCCCTTTTTGGAAAAATCCTCAAACTACAAGAGAAAATCCATTCAAACTACTTGCCATTCGTGACAACCCTCTCCCCCAGCCCCTCTCACCATTCGAATTCCGCCCCTGTGTCAGAACAGGAATTTGCCAACATTATAAAAAGCCTCAAACCCTCCTGCTGCATAGGAGATGCCTGCCCAGCACCCGCCATCAAACACTGCGCTGAGGCGCTGACACTTGTCATCACCCCAATCATCGATTCGTCCTTCTCAACAAAGAAGGTCCTAGCCACCCTGAAAGAAGCCTGGATCCTCCTGCTGCTCAAAAAACCCTTGCTCGACCCTACCATTCACACAAACTACCGCCCCATCACTACCATCCCCTTCATCCTAAAAATTCTTGACCAAGCAGTTTACATCCAGATCCATTATTACCTCGGCATCCGACAATCAGGCTTCTGCCCAAGGCATGGAACTGAAACTGCGCTACTTGGCCTTAAAAATCAACTGGATGACAAAGACACTGGCAAACCTTCCCTGCTCCTTATATTGGACCTATCTGCGTCCTTTGACCTAGTCGACCACCAAACGCTATGCAACCACTTTACCTCAACATCTAACTTCTCCCCTGCAGCCACGAACGGATCAGACCCTTCCTGGCTGATATATCTGCTTGTATCTTCATGTACGATCACACAGCCCGACCCACGCTGGTAAACTGCGGCGTCCCATGAGGCTCATGCATCTCCCCCACACTATACAACATGTACACAAAACTTCTCTTTCACCATTTGGATGTCCCTAGCATATCATGCACAAACCACAGACAACACCCCAAAACCTCCTCCCTCTCTCGGGCATATACCACCAAGATGTCTCGGCTGTCAATTCAGTCTATGATAACATTCAAAACTTGGTGGCTTCCAATCTCCTCTGTCTAAAGGATGACAAAACTGAGATCCTTATCGTAGGCTCCATGCTTCACTTTGCAACCTAGGCCCAGCCTACAAAGCTTTCAACATAGACGGCAATCGAATCCAAGTAAATGCCATTGCCTCTTCTGCTGCCTACACAGCCAAACTACTTAACGCCAGCAAACCTTTCCTCACTACAACCAACCACCTCTCCATAGCCAGAGCTATTACCGGAGCCATATTTTCTACTGCAATGCCCTCTTTGCATGCACCTCCGAGCGAAACCTGTGGAAACTTCAAACCCTTCTAAATAACCCCCTCCAGGCTGCCTTCGGTCTGTCCAAACATGACTGTCTCGGAAGCCAGAAAAAATGCTCACTGGCTGCCGATTTGCGAACAAATCAACTTCAAGACTCTGTCCATAGCACTACAATGTCTCACTAAAATACTTTTATTAACCTAAATGTCAGGATGGTGCAAGGCCTGACTTGCTTTAGAATACAGTGGGATATCCAGACCTAAAGACACAAATGATCGTCTGTGTCCTTGAATTCAACTTAAAAGTCTGGCTTTGTCCAAAACCTATGCTTGCCCTCACATATAAAGATACATAATGTGTAGGGATGTCAGTAACCACAGAAATAGTGTTAAAGAAACAAAATTCGGAGCCTTTTCCAGCTCCTTGGCTTGTATTACAGCCTCTTCCTTAAGTTCATAGCAGTTCCACAAAAAAGGACTGCAGGGTTCCTTTCCCCAAGGGTAACAAAGTCTCAACAAGAGTCTTGGAGTTCACTTCCCAAGGTTCAACACTTTCAGCTTCAAAACGATAGTCAGTTTGTGCAGTAGCTCCTGGAGCGTTCCAAGTGCCAAATGGGGATTACCAAATAAATAATCTGGCAAAAATAACCGGACATACTCAAAGAATAGAGCCAAATACTACTTTATTATCAGAGCAATCATTTCAATAAAGTAGGGAAATCCGGCAAACAAAAAGATTGTAGCTCACACGCTCTCCCACACTCTCAACGCATTTCAATTACACAAAATACTTTATACCTCCATGTACATCAGCTATGCCGTCATCCTACGTGGCAAATAATAAAAACCTATTGGGCGGAGGGTTTGGTTTAGGGAACATATATACGTATAGTCTACATAGGTGTTAGTATCATCATTGGCTGCCCCTTGTCTGGTAAGCACGTAAAATACTGATAATAGCATAACAGTAGCAGCGGATAGGCTTCTGCAACAATGTATAGTCCACCATCACATAGGCCCTCATGATTGGTTGGCACTGTCTCACCAACCTTGGACATTCAGCTCGTTAGCAGCACGTAAGCAACAAAACCCAGATGCAAGGAAACAACGTCAGACAACTGCCCTGCATAGCTAATTAGCCTACCATATCTCATCAGTTAGGCTCTAAGCCATGGCTTCTTCTCTGTAGTTGACCTTGCTGACTGTTCTCTTCCTCTGAAATTTAAAGAGAGTGAAGGTACATTGCTATCTTCGTCTGGAGCTTTATGAATCAGCCTTCTCTTTTGGTCTTACACCTCTTGTGGGGAGACCATGACTTTGTGCATTCTGTCCTTTTATTTTATGCTATTTGGTTCAATTATGTTTGCGCTATTACTCTCCTCGGCCTCTGGACACTTGGTTGCTCCATCTAGCATGTGCTTTCTGCATCTTTGTACAATACTTGGCACTCACAATTATTCACTCCTTTGCTTAATTTAAGAGAAATATGTCCTACATTCATGACTTATCCACTTCGACTCATTCCGTGCCTTGCAGTTGCTTCTTGCTGCGGCATCCTTGATTCTGAGCCAAGCAAATATCCTTTGTTCTGCACAAATCTGTATTCCAGTGCCTGTCAGCTCTGCAACCTTAGTTTCCCTTCTCAAAGTTTCTCGCATGCTATTATACGATGCCGACATCCATTTTCTCAACATGGCTGTTACGGGCCGGCGTTCACCTCGTCCTGTGCGGAAGTCCCTGCCACCTGCATCCTTAGCAGCTCAGCTCCCTAGTGCAATCGGTTTCTCAAGTACAGCTACCAGGAATGTCAGGAGGGTTGTAGCGCTCCCCAAAGGAATATGGCATAATGCTGCTCCATTCTATACATGGTGGCAGCTACCGTGGAAGTTAGCAACACGAAACTACACTTCCCAGAAAACCTAGCTCCGTGCTGTAGTTCGGCTGTGGAGCCTCGCATTGGCTTGCCCCGCCTCCTTTACTGATGTATTCCGCGGTTGCAGCCAGGACGCTGCTTCTGTTTAAAGCTACTCCCGGCTACTAGAAGTTCCTCCTTCAAGTGCCAACCCTTTAATTCTTTATGGTATCGATCCGGATTTGTTTACTGGACTCGTTATTGGATTTCCCTGGCTTACCTGTCTACCCGTGTACCGGACCTTTGCTTATCTTCCTGGAACCCGCACTAACGTTTTGCCATTGTTCCTGTACGTACGTGTACCGAACCCCTGCTCACTTCCACGGACTCCGTAAGATAAGGTTCTGTCTTTGCCTGCACGTGTATCAGACCCCTGTTTGCTCCCGGACTGCTTTTCTAGACGTTTTTGCCATGGTTGCTGCCCGCTAGTGTGCCAGACCTTGCCTGCCTTCGAAATACCTTTCCTCCCTGAACTACCATTCCGTCTGGTTGTTGCCTTCATTCTACAGTCACCAGTGGTAAGACTATTCTGCTTTTGTGAACTGAACATTGGATTGAACTTTGTTTTGCTTGTGCACTTAAGGAGGCTCTGCAGCTGTGCACCATCCCGAAACCAGTGTGACCCTCGTGCCGCTTGGGTATTAGTACCCTACTAACATGCCCCTTTTTCTTATTTTATCCCTGCCGTTGTGTTCTGATTTCCTCCAATCCTTCAGTCCTTCTCCACTGGTAAGATCCTGTCCACCTCCTGATTTATGTCATAGCTTAATCCAGTTAGATTCTAAGTCTTGTTATTTTCCTAGGTGATTTCCTGTGTTGTGCCATACTTTCCATACAACGGGGGGAAAAGCTCAGGTATTCCATTGGTTAGTAAGACTTTCAGGGGATAAGTGCTACCTTCAAAACACTTACTTGTTGTTCTTTCCTTTGCAGCCTGGTCCGTGGCGGTGCGTTCTCCCCGCTCTTTTGGGTGATCGGTCCACTTGCCTGGTTATTAGACAGCAAGAGGTCATATCATTTAGAAGGTCTTATTCCCTCACAGAGAGGAGGCTTGGGTGAAGGCTCCACCCAAAGCTCTTCAAGCAACTTCCCGGCTTTACGGTTCTATGCTCTGGTTTCACGCACTCCCCTCACCGGTGAGTAACAATGGCTGCTTTACTTGTGTTATATTTCCTACTTTAGCAAGCTTCTACATTGTCTTATCTACCTTGAGTTTCTGCGTTTATACATCTACTGCATCTCTTGTTACTTATCTTCTGAGTGTATATGGTTTTCTTCATATTTGCATATGTTTACTTTGCTCCTTCAGTCACGTCTTCATTGTTTAGATGTTCATACATCAGTTTCGGTGCGTCCACCTACATTCTCTTTCTCAGTGGTGTCACTTTTCATCTGTCGAACTTCACTTATAGTTCTTCTATGTCCAGTAGTGTCTGCAGACTCAGGTGTTCCACCTCAGTTCGAGGATACATTTGATACGGTTGTCTGAGTGCATAACGTCTCTCGTACCTTCGATGTGGTATTGGATGATACGAGGTGTCAAACACAGTAGGCCCCATTACAAGTTTGGCAGTAGCCTTGCAAGTAAAACCGGCAGGCTGCCACCAAACTTGCAAATTATCCTGGCGCCCGTGAAGGGGCAATTACTGGGTCAGTACCGTTTGCCAGACGCAGTAATTGCCCATTTGCGTGCGCCGGAAAGAAATGCTCCCCATTCCCATTTGAGCCCCACAGGGCTCAATGGGGAGGTCGGCTGCACCGGCACCATTCAGAATGGTGCCGGCGCATCCGACATGCTCTGCTGGCGGGTGGGAAGGCACCCGCAAGCAGAACTCGTATTTTGCCGGTCTGGTAACTACGGTACCGGCAAGCTTACGGGTACCATAGTTACCATACCGGCAAACTTATGAGGCCCAGTGTTTTCTTGTTTCCTTCCAATATGACAGACGTGAGGGGGTGGAATCTATAAATGATGTGTACAGAGAAGCGGGGTAGCCTGAGATTCAGTTTTGGAGCTGGCCAATTGTTGGGGTTGTTGGGGGAGGGAGGGAAGTTGGTGTGTTAACAGGGGGCTGGCCTACGGACATGCACTACGAAACCAGGAAAGGAGAGTTGGAGCGGAGTTGGAGGGTAGAAAGACTAGGAGTGATGGGTTAACCCCGATTAGTGACCTGGAATGTGAGGGGTCTAAACAGTTATTATATTAAAAGGAATCGGGTTATGACATAACAGTTAGCGGATATATGGAGGGGGTGGCATCCGAAGATCAAGGGTATTCACATTATTCTGCCCCACAGAACTTATAGACAAGGCTACATGGTTACTAAAAGGGATATGTTACATGAAATGACACATGCAGAATACAAAGCTATGGTTTTATCAGATCACGCCCCTCTGGTGGTAACTTGGCAGGCTCAACCTCGCTGTGGGAGGATCCCAACATGGACACTACGGCTGGAGGCATTAAAGGACGTGGGGTTCCAGGAGGGCCTGAGGGTGGAGGTGAAGGAGTACTTTGAACACAACATTGGTAGTGTGGATTCAGCAGGGATAGTATGGGAAGCCTTCAAATTGGTGGTGCGAGGGGCTGCTATTGCCAAGTCCAAGGGGCTGCAGGAAGTCATAACGCAAGAGTTACAAACCGCGGAAAAGGCACTGTAGAAGATCTTGCAAAGAGGTTCGAGCTCCCAAGAGCAGGCCAAGGTAATAGCCCAGTTGCAGCAGGAGTGCAGGGGTCACTGGGAACAGCAGGGGAACTTAAACTATAGGAAATATATAGAGAGGCAACATGCAGAGGGAGATAAACCGGGCAGGCTGCTAGCTTGGTTGTACAAAAGTGAGTCCTCCAGGCAAACCATCAGGGGAGGGACAGGCAATTGCAGGAAACCAAAGAGGGAGTTGACGGCCTCCTTGAGTATTATATGCAGCTGTACGCAGACTCCAAAGAGGATGGAGTACTAGATCTAAGGGAAGCATTGACAGAGATTACCCTCCCCAAACTGGATGCAGCTGAGAGAGAGAGCCTAGGCATCCCCATTATGATAGAAGAATTAGAACATGTCGTCATAAAGCAACTGCCTACTAGCAAGGTTTCGGGGGCAAACTGACTCCCCAGTGAATTTTACAAAGCATACCGAGCAGAATTACTCCCCCACTGCTAGCAATGTTGAATGGTGCTTAGCATAGGCAAATTACCTGGGTCTTTACGGGAGGCGATAATTATCCCACTCCTCAAACCTAATAAGCTAGACACAAAATGTGGCTCCTACCTACCTCTCTCGCTGCTCAACCAGGACTGGAAGATTGTCACAGCGGTCATGGCAAATAGGTTGAGGCCGATCATAAGTACACTTATACATTCAGATCAGACAGGCTATGTACTACACAGGAATATAACCAACAATTTGAGGAGGTTACATCACATAATTGACCACACACAGGGAGGGTCGCAAGAAGCGGTAGTACTTTTGCTTGATGCAGTGAAGGCGTTTGACTCAGTCAAATGGCCTTGGT
This sequence comes from Ambystoma mexicanum, assembly GCF_040938575.1. Lineage (NCBI taxonomy): Eukaryota > Metazoa > Chordata > Amphibia > Caudata > Ambystomatidae > Ambystoma > Ambystoma mexicanum. Next base: position 73,079,413 of record NC_090938.1, read on the forward strand.
TGCTGGCGGTTCTGGAAGGATATGGGAACTGCGAAAAACTAAATATGAACTAAACAAGCTCATTTCAAGCCAGGTTGAATATGCACTGTTTAGGCAAAAGATTAACTATTTTGAGAATGGTGAGAAAGCAGGGAAGTTACTGGCACATCGGCTGAAGGTGGCTGACAGCGATCGCTTCATTGCCACAATCAGAGGTCTTGATAACTCATTGGAGACACAGCAAAAGTCTGTTAACAATTCATTCCGTGGCTTCTATGAAAAGCTCTATACCTCCGAACTATCCTGTGAAAATGGAGATATTGACAGCTTCCTTGATTCTCATGTTCTCTCTCGTCTGACGGCGATGAGGCGGCAAGCTTGGAAGGGAAGGTGGAAGTGGATGATGTTCAACATGCAATTTCAAGACTGTCGGTGGGTAAATCACCTGGCAGTGATGGTCTCCCTAATGAATTTTATAAAGCCCTCCCTGATTCCGCACTACAGCTTCTGTGTGATGTTTTTAATGGTGCCTTTGAGTCTGGTTCTCTACCGGATACAATGAGACATGCATTGATTACGGTGATGAGGAAGGAGGGCAGATCTGCTACAAGGTGTGAGAATTATCGGCCGATCAGTCTGATCAACTGTGACTGCAAAATATTGGCCAAAATCCTGGCTGTTCGCCTGAATAAGGTCATTTCATCTCTGGTACATGAGAACCAGGTAGGTTTTGTCTCTGGCAGGGCAGTGGCGGATAACATGAGACGCCTGCTATTGACAATTGAGAAGGGTCATAAGCAACCAGTTGCCAGTGCGGTCATCTCCCTAGATGCTGAAAAGGCATTTGATTGTGTTGAATGGAACTTTTTGTTCGCATGCTTGGGGAAAATGAACTTTGGACACGATTTCCAGCGTTCGGTTAAACTGTTATACAATAATCCCTCTGCAAGTGTGCTGACGAATGGACTTATCTCCGATCCATTTGTGCTTCATCGTGGTACAAGGCAGGGTTGCCCTCTTTCACCTCTCTTATTTATTTTATCTATGGAACCACTTGCAGTGAGCTTGCGGGCTATTGGAAACGGTCGGGATAATTTAGTTTGGTTGTATGCTGACGATTTGCTGATTGCCCTGCAAGACCCAGCTGTTGGTATTTCGTATTTGATGCAAGATATTCAATCCTTTTCCTTGGTGTCAGGATATAAGATTAATTGGAGTAAGTCTGAGATCCTGCCTGTCAATGGGTTGTGTCAAAGACATACATGTGTTCAATTTCAATTCAGGTGGTGTGCTGAAAAGTTGAAGTATCTTGGAATATGGATTGGAGCGGACATAGTGAAGTTGCCAGCCATTAATTTTTCTTGGATCCTTCTGAATCTTAAATCGGATTTGGTAAGGTGGAGTCTTTTGAAGTTGTCAACCTGGGGCAGAATCAACTGTTTGAAAATGAACCTTGCACCTCGGATACATTATTTGTTAAGCATGCTCCCCATTAAGATACCTGGAAACATCTTTAAAGAGATCAATAGGATTATGCAGAATTGAAGATGGTGGTGCTGCCCAGACTACTACATTATTTTGCAAACATTCCATATGCAATACCCCCATTTTTCTTTTTAACGAAACTACAGAGTATAATTAGGAGCTTTATTTGGCACAATTCAAGGAATAGGGTGGTGTTATGGAAACTGCAGAACTCATATGAATGGGGAGGCATTAAACTGCCTAACTTCAAAGTATATAATTTGGCTAGTCAGCTCCAATATGTAGCTAAGTGGCTATCAGACGAACAGACACCGGAAACTAGATTACTGAGTGCCAAGGGTAACCCATACTTCTTAAATGAGATAATATGGCTACCCAAAAAGCAACGAGCTGGAGAGGCACAGTTGTAGAGATTATGGAGGGTGATATGGAGATAGAGCGTGTCAGCTGATAAACAACCCTAACCCGTGCTCCCCGCATTTGCCATTGGTGGCACTGGAAGGAATGGATGCACAATCATGTTGAATGGTAGAAGAATGTGGGAACCAGTTGGGATAGCGACAGTGGGGGATGTATTGTCGGACGGGAAGTCCAGGGACTTTGAGGGGCTGGTGGAGGACACCGTGTTACATCGGGACAATACATAACGCACACTAGACTAAATCAGATAATTAAAAGCACGTGGTCGGATGCCACACTGGCCCTTACAGCCAGATGAGGCGATAGTGACGTTTTACAACGTGGCAGAAGGGGGACACAAGGTCTCTTGTATATATGAGTTGCTGATGGCAAAGGTGGGGAAAGAGGCAATCGCACGAAACATGAGTGGGAAGAGGATCCCGGGGAACCAATGTCGGACAGGTTGTGGAGTAGAGTGCAAGGGTATCACAAAAAGGTATAGAGGAATGTACGGTTGCAACAAATTCAGTTATATGTGACTCACAGGGCATACCTAACCACGGACAAAGTCGCAAAGTTTAATCAAGCGGGACTCAGAAGTGCCCGAAGTGTGGGGAAGTGAATGCGGGGTTGGTGGATATTTTCTGTTCCTGTACGGAGATAGGCAGATTTTGGGAGGGAGTAGCCCGAATTATGGCCAAAGTAGAGATTAGCCTGGATGTGGGTTCCCCGTGGGCATGTCTGCTGGGGGGCTTCCCAAGGCACTAAGCATGTGAGTAAGCTTAAGGACCTGGCATACATATTAGTGAAACATAGGATATCAATGAACTGGAAGGCGCGATCGAGACAGTCTGCACAAGTTTGGTGGCGGGATCTAACGAAATGGGTGAATGTGGAAACAATGGTATGGCAGGAGGTGAGAGGGACAAATGAGGACCCAGAAGATAGTGGCTGCCCTGTCTGCATCAGACCAAACTGGTCGAGACGGACACTAGCCCTAGAGGAGGAGCAAGACTTCTGAAAGGGTCAAGGTGGACAGTGGCAGAGTGGTGTGTAGAGAAGTAGGCCGGGGGGATATATAACTATGTGAATTTGTGGTAACTGATGGTTTGTAGTAGTGAATGGTTACATTAAAAAATTAATAAAAATATATATTTTTTAAAAATGACTTTTGCGTCTACTTCTCTCTAGACCCTCCTCAATTTTCTTCACCTTTTCTTCACACTGTGGTTTCTTCGGAATCCATATCTTTGTCACCCCCCTCAGGTCACCTGCATTCTTTATGTGTTCATCCACACTTCAGGTCGCATAGCAGCACTCGTCCCACATCGTTTTTATGGTGCTTATGATACTGAAACCTCGTTCCCGGGGGTTCCATGACACTTCCTTTCAGGTGCTCAAGGGTGGTGTTTTCGGTCTGTGTGTGCTCATCAGCCACAGCATTCACATCGATCATTATCTTCATCCCAATAGCCGTCTTCTTACATTGTCCTATTATTATCCTTATAAGACAGAATCCCAGCAACACTAACACTAGTATTGCTCCCAACATTTTGAAGGGATTTGCCATCCAGGTTGGAATCCACGAGACCAGAGATGAGAACCAATCTTCATTTTCTGTTTCCATCCTTCGACCGTTTTCGTGTGCAGGGTTGACAACATAGTTATTGATTCCGTCAGGGTTGCATTTTCTCCATCACCGGAAGGTGTGAATGTACAGCAAGAAAGCCCAATCTTGGCACACACGCCTCCTTCCATTGCTGTAATTAACTCCAAGACATTCCTGTTTTGGAGGGTCATGAGTCTGATGGCCCTTAATTCTTCTTTAATCGCATTCAATCCTTTTATTGTCGTATTAATTGTCTGTAGCAGCTCCCATATGGTGATTTGTAACCACTTGGGAGTTCACTGCAGCCTGATGTCCTAGCAGAAATATAGCTGTAAATATCACTGCCATACTATCGAGCAATTTGTGCTCATCTGGAATGTCGTGATAGGCCTCTATTGATTTTGCCAAAAAATATTTCTCTCTTTTCTGTCAGGTAAAGTTGAGCAACCTCTTCTTCCTTTGATGTACATCTATTTTCAGAAAGTCAGCGATGTGGCGATCACATTGCGGAAGCACTAACGCAGGAACATGTGTTACCACTCTAGAACATATTCCTCCACAATTGTTTAGGTAACTTCATATAAGCTTTGGATCCACAAACCCAACAGTGGTCCATCAACACAGCAGTTGCTCCTGGCACATCAGTTATATGCTTGCATCCTTTATTTTCTCCAACTTTGGTCAGGCCCCTGTTTCTGAAACACAGTGTTACATTCTTCCTCTACAGTAAGGATCCAGGTCCTGCTTCATCTTCAACCCATAGTAGTAACTTTACATACTTGCCCCAATCCCAAAACATTCGTCATTCCCTATTTACACTACCATCACTGGTGCTGTCATCATTAAGTGTGCACTGCATCACAACATTCCTGCTTCCCATCCTGCACTGGTGGCTACTTGCCATACACCAATAGCTAAGGTCTCTCCCAGCATCCTAGCCATCCTGGTGTTTCTCATGATGTGCACAATTCAGTCTCTTTTGTTCAACAATCCTCATCTCTCCTTCACTCAGACCACTAAATGAGTGCAGGAGCATTCTGCTCTTCCAAGCCAGGCCCTTTATCGTAGTCTGTGTTTTTACGTAAGCATCTTCATATGGGAACAGTCTTTTTGACATCCATCGTAGGGCTGCCCATTTCCATTCAAATTGTCCTCTTGTCATGCATGCTGCTAGATGGCTGAGGTACTTTGCATCACTTATAGGTATTTCTTTTTCTATAAATGTTCTGGCTGTGTTCATGGCATAAGGGATGAGAGAACATGCATAGCAGCTCTCATCTGACCTTCCCACCTCACTGATGTGCTGGTACCACATGTTATTTTTTAAATGGGCTAAATTATCAAGGTATATTTATATCCTGATAATCGTCTTCAGCATCCCTCTTAAATTGGTTAATGTGTTTAGAAATCTCACGGAAAATATCACTTGTGCTTTTGTTAGGGATAGAAGGAAGTGTCTCATTGTTGGATATTTCATTTAAATTATAAAACATTTCATGAATATAAGCATAAGGAAGTAAAGAGAACATATTGTGCAAAATGTAGCTACAAGAGGTATTACAAAATAATTCATGTGTTGAATTGTATCCTGTGCAGTATGCAGCCTTCTTGCTAGCAATGTGCATCTTACATGATCGAAGATTCACATTTTCTTTTATCAACGTTCAGTCCTGGTATTTTTTATAATAGCCACACTTTTGTATACCAGCAATTGCAATAGTATTGCAAGGATGATCCTGTGAACAATGAGAGCTGCCTTAAGATTTCTGAAAAAGGTGACAATATTAACATGTCACGTCACTAGAGCTGGATAGTATCGAAGTATGGACCAAGTTACTTACCTGTAACTGTTGTTCTCCAACATGGGTCTGGCATGGATTCACATGCTCATGAATATTCCCCATCGTCAGCCTGGAAATCCTCGGTAAAGAAAAAAAAAATCAGCTTTAGTTTTGTTTCTGAACTGTCTTTCTACTAGTAACCAATCACTTGTCTCTGGGTCATACTGCCCCCAGCCAATGACTGCCCTCTACCTAAGCCCCTCCTCTGGCAGCCATCTGTAGATTTGGTAGCACGTAAAGTGGCAGTAGGACCAAGAGAAGAGCCGCAGAGGGGTAGGCGGGAGGTTTTACATGTGAATCCATGCCAGACGCCAATACTGCTAACGACCAGCACGCCTCCAAATTTAATTTTTCTCCAATCAGCGAAGCAGATGTTCTCCAAATCCTTAAACAGCTTAAACCATCTCAATGCAAAGGCGATATATGCCCCCCTAACATCATTAAAGAATGCGCAGCACCCCTCACACCGATCATCACAGCATTCATCAACGCCTCATTCAAGACGGGCATAGTCCCTGACAGCCTTAAAGAGGCTTGGGTGTGTCCGCTCTTAAAGAAACCAACCCTGGATCCTGGCCAACCTAACAATTACCGACCCATCACAACGGTCCGATTTCTTCTGAAAATCTTAGATAAAGCGGCACACATGCAGATACAGTCCTACCTGGAAAACAACTCTGTCCTAGGTAAAAGGCAGTCCGGATTTCGCAAAGGTCAAGGCAGTGAAACCGCCCTACTAGATCTGAAGAACCAAATTACCCTAATACTAGACAAAGGGAAATTGGCCCTTCTGCTCCTCCTAGACCTCTCGGCGGCATTTGATCTAGTTGATCATGCCATCCTCATGAACCATCTCACCCAGGCCGCACATTTCTCCATACAAGCCACAAACTGGATCACCTCCTTCCTCGAAGGAAGAGTAATGAAAGTGTTCTCCAATATAGCTAATGCAGAGCCTACTACCATCAAGCATGGAGTCCCGCAGGGCTCATGCACGGCGCCTACCCTCTATAACTTGTTTACCAAACCTCTCTTTGATAAACTGTATGCACTTGGGATCACATACACCAATTACACCAACGATACCCAAGTACTCCTCCCGCTCACAGGACTCTACCATCAGGACGCAGCCACCCTCCAGAACATATACGCCACCATCCAAGCTTGGATGGCCACAAACGGCTTATGTCTTAACGGAGACAAGACCGAAATTCTCATCCTTGGTCAAAAATCCACCCTCACTAACCTCGACCCACTCTACACCAACTTCTCCATAGACAATTGCATCATCCCAGTTCTACCTTCTGTAAAAACACTAGGAGTACACATTGACGCCTCACTCTCCATGGACAAACAAGTCAACTCCATTGTTTCTGCCTCCGCTTTGAGCACTAAGCTCATCAATGCCATCAAACCTTTCCTAACCAAAGATAATTGCCTCTCTATCGCCAGAGCCACCATTGGAGCCAAACTATATTATTGTAATGCGTTACTGGCTGGCACCTCCAATTCCAATCTCATTAAACTCCAAACAACATAAAATAATGCTCTAAGAGCAGCTCTCAATATACCAAAAAGGGACCACATTGCACAAGCAGGAAAGGCAGCACACTGGCTACCTGTCAAAGATCGCATTACATTCAAAATACTTACCACTGCGCACAAATGTATCAACCTATCTGCACCCTCATACCTGTCTGACACCCTAGTCAGATCTCGCTCCTCCAGACCAACTAGGCAATGCCACTCCAACCAGCTCAGGGTCCCACGCATCAAACGAGCTAGAGCAGGGGGAATAAGCTTCCCTTACATTGCCCCTAAGCTATGGAATGCTCTACCTAGCACGCTCAGAGCAGAAACTTCTCTCATTGCCTTCCGAAAACAGCTGAAAACCACCTTGTTTAACTAATTCCTCTTCTTCTAGTTCGCTACGCTCTCCTCATCTATCGCCTTCCCTCTCTTCCTCTCCTGTAGCTATTTCTCGTTCTCTTGCAACTAAGTAATGATTTCAATGTATGCACAACTAGCCATTTCCCATAGCTGCAATCTTCTCCTGCAACTAATTAATGACTTCAATGTATGTACAACAAATCATATCTGTAACAAGCGCCACGATGCCCCCTGGGCTGCATGTGCGCTAAACAAATGCGAATAAATAAATAAATAAATAAGACCCATGCTGGAGAACAAAAGTTACAGGTAAGTAACTTGTTCCTTCTCCAGCATGGGGTTTGGCCTGGATTCACATGCTCATGAATACAAGAATACATAGTAGTACACACATGCACAACCACGGGAGGTGGCAAGGCTCAACATTAAGCATTTCAACAACTCAACATTAAGCATCTCTTACCTCCTCACCAGGCTCACCTTCAGGCGAACAGGTTGTGCAGCACTTCCTGGCCGACTCTGGACTCCTCCCTGGAATCCCAGTCCATGCAGTAAAATCTCATGAAGGTGTGCGTTGAACTCCACGTAGCAACCCTGCAGATGTCCAGCAGGGGCACACCAGACAGGAACGCCATGATAGCAGCGATCGCTCTGGTTGAGTGGGCTCTTGGACGGCCGGGCAAGGGTCGGTTTGCCAACCGGTGACAGTGCATGATGCAGCCGGATAGCCATCTGGAAATGGAAGCCTTCGAGAGGACCTTCCCTTGGTTCACAGGTCCAAAGTTCACAAACAGCTGTGATGTCTTCCGAAAACTCTACGTGCGGTCCACGTAGAACTTCAGCGCTCTAGCCACATCCAGCAAGTGCAAAGTCCTCTCAGCCGGCGACGGGAAGAAAACAGGTAACACCAAGGGCTCACTGAGATGGAAGTCCGACGGCACCTTGGGCATGAAGGAGGGGTGCGTCCTCAGCACCACCCTTATCTCGTGGAATGTCAGGTATGGAGGTTTACAGGAGAGGGCCTGGATCTCTCCCACTCGACGTGTGGAGGTGATGGCCACAAGAAGCTCTGTCTTCCACGACAGGAACTTCAACGGTGCCAAATGCAGCGGCTTGAATGGTGGCCCAACGAGCCTGTCAGCACCACGATGAGCTCCCACGCCGGAGCCAGAGCCTTCACCGGCGAGAACGATCAGAACAGTCCTTTCATGAACTCCTTCACCAGGCGATGAGACCATAGAGACGACCGCTCCGGAGTTCTGGTGTAGCGAGAGATAGCCGCCAGATGGATCTTGATGGAGGCGTGTGCCAGCCCCGCCTTAGCCAGCGATAGCAAGTACGGCAGCACTTGAGGGGCCGTGATCCGTAGAGGGTTAATCTTCTGTGCACGGCACCAGGCGGAGAACCTCTTCCACTTGTGTCCATAGCACTTGAGAGTCGAGGACGTCCTGGCCTTTGCAAGCACCTCCTTGCAGTCCACCGGGATGTCGTACCCTCCAAACTCTAATGCTGCAGGAGCCAGGCCTGCAGGTTCAGCGATCCTGGGTCGTGGTGGAGGATGGCACCTCCTTCCCTGGCGAGAAGATCTGCATCTGTCAGTAGTTTGACCGGGGGGGACACTGACAAGTCCAGAAGGTCCGGAAACCAGATCTGCCTCGGCCATGCCGGTGCGACGAGGATCATCCTGCAATGGGACCGTCTGAGTTGACTGATGAGTCGCAGCAGCAACAGCAATGGGGGGGGGAAACGCATACAGGAATAGGCCGTCTAAGGAGAATGAGAAGGCATCGCCCGTGCTCCCCGGCTGGGGAAACCTGCTGGCGAACCTCTGGCACTTGGCGTTCGTCGCCATCACGAATAGGTCGATCTGGGGATTGCCCCATCGTCAGAATAGGAGATCAACTTGATCCTGCCGCAGCTCCCACTCGTGGCACGAGTGCAGCTCCCTGCTGAGTGAGTCGGCAATGGTGTTCTTTATTCCTGCCAGATGGAAGGGTACCAGGAACATCCCTTGGGCGACGGCCCAGTGCCACAGATCCTGCATTTCCTTGGATAGGGCTGGGGATCTGGTGCCCCCCTGCTTCCGGATGTAGAACATTGTGGTGGTGTTGTCAGTGAAGACCCTCACCACTTTGCCCTTGAGGGACGGAAGGAACGACCTGAGGGCCCAAAACACGGTTCGGAGCTCCAGGACATTGATGTGTAGTGACCTCTCTTCTGGAAGCCGAAGGCCTCTTGCGTGGAGATCTCCGGTGTGAGCCCCCATCCCTCCAGGGAGGCGTCCGTCGTCACCATCTCCTGATGTGCCGGGGTCTGGAAGTCTATGCCCGCCGCTAGATGCGCGCGGGTGCCCCACCACTGGATCGCTTGGCGGAAAATCTTGTTGAGCGAGATCCTGTCTTCGAAGCTGCCCGCCGCTTGTATCCAACAGGTGTCGAGGAACTCCTGCAGTGGTCACATCCGCAGCCTGCATAGGCGCACTAGGTAGATGCACAAGGACATCATTCCGAGTAAGGACTTAATGGATCTTACCCTGGCCACGTCCATGGTCAACAGCCGTTGCACCTTGCCCAGGATGGCCTTCGTCCTTTCCTTCGACGGTAAAGCCAATCGCACCAGTGTGTTGAGCCTGGCTCCCAGGAACAGGGCGGCCTGCGACGGTACTTAGTGGGATTTCACGAAGTTGATTGAGAATCCCAGATCCGTGACCAGTTGGACGGTCTTTACTGTGTGTCCGACGACGAGTTGCCTTGACTTTGCTCGGATGAGCCAATCGTCCAAGTAGGGGTAGACGTGGATCCCCTGCAGGCGCAGCCGCGCCTCCACTGATGCTAGGCATTTGGTGAACACCCTGGGCGCCAACTTCAATCCGAAGGGAAGGGCCTTGAACTGATGGTGTCGCCCTTGGACCACAAATCATAGGAATTTTCTATGTCCTTTTAGAATGGGGATGTGGAAGTAGGCATAATCCAAGTCCAGTGACGATAGGAAGTCGCCTTCCTCCAGCTGTCCCAGCACGTGCTGGATGGTGACCATCCGGAATTTCATGGGACTTGAGGATGGGTCACCAACCGCCGGTCTTCTTCCGGACAAGGAAGTACAGCGAGTACACTCCAGAGCCCCGGAGCCTTTTGGGACAAGTTCTATGGCTCCCTTTCTTAGCATCGCTCGTACCTCCAGAAGTAGTTGTGGGACATGGTTTTCCTTCCTGGCCACGAGTGGAATACCGGGACACCTTTTTTGAAATTCCAGAGTGTGCCCGGGGGCCAGGGCATCTAGCACCCAACGGTCGGTGGAGATGGACTCCCACATGCTGACGAATTTCGCCTGCTGGCCTCCTACCGGGGTGCTCGGGTGGGGGCCTGACGCCATGGCTGGTTCTGTCCTGTTTCGTAGCGGCCTTGCTGCCTTGCCTCCTTGGCGACGATGACGGGATCCTCCAGTCTTGCCGTGTCCTCTGTAGGCTTCCTGCGACGAGGAGCGGGCCGCGTGGCGGTACGACGAGGAACCACCGTCAAATCCTTTGGAGGCACCTTGCTTGCCTCCGGAGTTCCGAAAGGACAGCCGTCGCCATTGAAGAACGCCCAAGGCCCGAGCCGTCTCGGTGTCTGCCTTGATGGCTTGCAGCGACTCGTCCACTGCCTTCCTGAACAGGTTGTTCCCTTCGAAGGGCATGTCCAGAACCCTGGTCTGCACGTCCTGGCGGAAATCAGTGGCCTTGAGCCAACCACGCTGGCGAAGGCAAACGCCGTTGCCCATCTGGCGTAAACCGGTGTCCTGTAGGATTTCCAGGGCCTCAGCTCTCTTGTCGTCCAGGAGGAAGTCCAGGGGGGGAGCGATCTTGAACCACAGTTCCATGTCGTAGCGTGCCACGATCGCGAGTGCTTTGGCCGCTTTGATCGTCGCCGAGATGACCCGTCGTCCTATGGCATCCAGTTTTTTCCCCTCGCCGTCCAGGGGGACGGGGGGACGTGGAAGTTGAGGCTGTCGCCCCGCTGATTTCTTCTTGGCCACTGCGGAGACCACTGAATCCGGGGACGGCTGTGCTCCGAGGCACATAGGGGCAGAGTCCGGGACCCAGTACTTCTTCTCGAACCGGTCTCTCTTAGCAGGAGCCGTGGATGAGAGCCAGCCCCTCGTCCCAGATGTCGTCCAGTAACGGGACTGAGAGGACAGTCTTCCTCTTGGCCTCCCGTCGTTGGTAGAGGAAGCCCTCCTTCTGTTCTTCGGGCAGAGCTGAAAGAGCTCAGATGCCCTGGCGATCATGGCATGGAAGGAGCCAACTTCGTCGGGGGGGGGCCCGAGGAGGTGGTGATGGGAGGTCCATTCCGTCGTCACCACCGTCGTCGTCCGTCCGAGTGGTCGCCGTCTCCGTTTCAGTCTCATCCCTCAGAGGTGGGGATGGGGGTGAAGGCTGGAAGGGGGAGGAGGATGGACTCGTCTCTGCTTGTTAGGTGGGCCCCCCGACGGTCCAGGCTCCCTGGGTCGTCGGTGGGGGGCAAGGGCATCCTTATCCTTATCTCCGTACACAGGGCCTGTATGGCCCTCAGGATAGCTCCTGAATTGTCCCCTAATACGGGCACTGGCTGCAACAGGACCGACGGCTGTGGCGTGAGGCCCTCCGTGGCCCTATCTTCCTTGTCTCCCGAGTCGCTCTCTTCATCGGCCTTGTCGGGGTCCTTCCCGTGGGCCTTGGATTCCTCAGACTTCTTCTCCCGGATCCTTTGGACGTTAGCCAACTCATCCTCCGAGGTGGTATCCGTGTCCGTTATTTATGGCTACCGTGCCCCCCCTCTTTCTCCTGCTGGGGTTTCACGGGGTCTTCTCGATAGGCAGGAAAGAAGATTCCCTCCGGGGTGGCAGGGAAACTCTAGCCCCTGAAGCCGTCTCCACTGGGGAAGCCTCTAAGTTTCGCCAGGGCCGCCACGACTCCTTCAATCGGGGCCTTAGCCAGGTGAATGAGGGCCTTTCACGTCCTTGGGTGTGCCTGAGGCCTTCACCTTGGGTGGAGGGTTGCCGCCTCGCTCCCCCTCGGCTGTCTCCGTCGGGATCATTCAGGGCTTCTCCCGAAGCTTACCTGGGTTCTCGACTTGCTCTTCACTGAGCCAGAGAGTTGGCTCGTGGTTGATGGCGTTGGTGACAATGCACCCTGCCTGGCAGCCGAGGAGCCCGACCGATCGGTGCTCCCGGTGCCCGTGGACTCCCGGTGCTTTGCCTTTTGTTGTGCCCCCGTCGCCAGAGCGCCCTCAAAGGTCTTAGAAGACCGCACGGACTTCTTCCTCTTCTCACACTTCCCCTCCAGCCAGTTGGTGAGCCGAGTACGACGATCCTTCATTGTCCATTCGGAAATGTTCTTACAAAATGCACAGTCCTTCTCTACATGCGATTTGTCTTCGTCAAGGCAGTAGAGGCACTGAGAGTGCTCATCCTCCTTAAAGACGTTCTGTAGTCAGCATCCAGGGCAGCTCCTGAACAGCTTGGATCCAACAGGCGTCATGCTTCCTTTGTCCTCGGCCATGTCCATGCGGGGTAGGCCTCAAAGATCTTCTGGAATCCTCTGATAAGTGGAAAACTCGAGGAAAAGATACCCTTGAGGGCCGTTGAAAATTCCGAAAACAGGTCCCCGTTGATCAGAAGTAGAATCGGTGGAGTTTGAGGCTCGATTGACCGAAAATAAGAGTAAACTCTTCAAAAAAACACAAAACGAAGTAAAAGCTCTAGAGCTACACCACGAGGACTCCCAACACTTAAAAGTGCAGTAAAAATCTGAAAAAGGCTGCCAGAGGAGGGGCTTAGGTAGAGGGCAGTTATTGGCTGGGGGCAGTATGACCCAGAGACCAGTGATTGGTTACTAGTAGAAAGACAGTTCAGAAACGAAACAAACTGATTTTTTTTTTCTTTACCGAGGATTCCCAGCCTGACGATGGGAAATATTCATGAGCATTTGAATCCATGCCAGACCCCATGCTGGAGAAGTAGTGAAAACAGCATACAAGAATGTGTGCAACTTTATAGGTAACAGTGTCCTGTGCGTTCTTCTTCTTCTACCTTCAAAGCATTGTCTCTTTAACCCAACAAGAATAGCTCTGTGAACACTGAAAAGTTTATTAGTTTTCCTTTAAACTTGGAAATGATCGAAATTTCAAATTGTTTTTATTTCATCTCTTCTTCTTGGCTCTTGGTAACCGATCTAGTCTGCATTCGCAGAACTTCTTCTCATGCTTTATTGACAACGGGTGCCAGAGGTGTAATGGTCTCTCCTGTGTAAGGCTTTACATCATTCAGATGCAGCCAAGCTCTTCTTTCTCGGATCTTCACAGCAGTGGGGGGAGTCACCACCCCCTCTACAGTCCTTCAAAACAGGCTTATTCCAAGTGCAGATAAAATGGTCCTCTGGATACAACTGTGGTGTCTTCTTCAGTTCGATTGATCATTTGGCTGCTGTCTTCGTCATCAACCTTTCCCTCTGATTTTTGATCTGTTGGGAAATTCAAGAAACACTGGCGGTCATAGTTGTAAAATATTCATGCATCTCATCCCCTAATATTTTTGCTACACTATGGACATCAGTTTCTATTTGAGTGGGAGGAGCAAGGGGTACTCTCATGCAGCATCCAGTCACCAACTCATGAGCAATCAGGTGGTGAGCTGAGCAAGGCTGGTTTCTCAATGTGAACAGGTCAAGGGGTAGGCAATATAGCCATCCCTTCATCAAAGTCATCTTTACCTTAGCTATCTTCTCTTTAAGGAGTCTATTTAAACGTTCATAACCACCATTTGCCTGTGGGTGATCAGCAGAGGAAAACATGTGCTTTAAGCCTAATAGTCGAGTTATCTGTTCGAACATTTCACTTACAAAATGCGGCCCATTATCAGACTGTAAGACTTTGCATACACCCAATCTAGGAAACCCCTCACGTACGGGAAACTTGGCCACAGATGTAGCATCGGGGTGCGTGTATGGACCTGCCCCAATCCATCGGAAAAAAAGACACACTACTACTAACATATATCTGTAGCCATTTCATGTTTGCAACATATCCACATAATCTATATGCAGATGCTGAAAAGGACCATTGGGGCAGGGTATTGATCCTCTCACTGTACGCAAGATTTGGCCTGCTGTGAATTTCAGGCAGACGATGCAGTTTACAATAAACTGCGCAACGTGTTCTAACACATTTGTCAAAAACCAGTCTTCTGCAATCATAGCAGCAAGATTCTCTCTGGCTGTCTGTGCAGGATAGTGACGCTGATCAAGCGCAACTCTCAATCATGCTAGAGGCATAACTGGCTTTCCAGTACTATCTTGTCTCCATATAGCCTCTGTGGGGATAAAGAACACCCCCATTTTTTCCATAAATCTTGTTCTTCTTGCAGAGCTCGACTCTACAGCTCAATTGACTGTACAATGGATAACATATTAAAACCTTTGTTCATCATCATACATCGTTCTGACAATTGCTTAACACTTTCCACTTCAAAATTAGAAATATTTGGAAAATATGCTGCTCTTTTCACTTCAACGTCTGCAGCTTTGTCGTGATATGATATTTTATTTGTATCACCCTCATGCACAAGTGTTTCAGAGCACAACGAGGCAAGGGAAGGGAACAAGAGAGGACAAAACAATGATCTTACTAGGCCCAGTGACATCGAGAACGTGCAAGGGAGAGGGAAGGGGAAAGTGCAAGGGAGAGGTGGAAAGTGCTGAGCAAGGGATAATAACAACAAATGGTAGTGCAGTCAGCAAGGTTTAAAGCGCAGACAAGGGGTATATGATAAGTGCAAGTAAGGGGACTGTATGGTAACAGATAGAGACCCAAGTGCAAGGGTTGCCAGGAGGCAGTGCGGGTGTGTGGCTGGGTGGGCAGGGGCCTGGGCCCGAAATCCCAGGGTAACCAGGTGCACTGCGCCAAAGCAGACAGATCAGCAGGGGAGAGGAAGAGCAAAGGCAGAAGCAAAGATGAAGGTGTGAGGTGCTTCCGGAAGCAGAGATGGTTTTCCTCAAGTTTCATAGTGGCAGGGAGGCTGTTCCAGAGGGAGGCACCCGCTGAGGAAAGAGCTCTATCCCCAACTCGTTGCTTGGAGAAGCGACTGACTCTGAGGGAGTTGGAGGAGCGAAAAGCTTGAGTGGGAAGGTATTTATGGGGGGGGGGGGGGGAGTTGACATTATTTTGGACCCAGACCTCAGAAAGCCTTGTGAACAATGCAAAGGGTCTTGAATGTAATCCTTGCAGCAACTGGGAGCCAATAAAGAGATTTCAGGACTGGAGAGATACGATCCCAGGGCTTGAGGCAAAGGACATCTCGCAGTCCTGATCTGGATGAGTTGCGGAGAGTAGAAGCAGGCAGATTTAGAAAGAGGCTGTTACAATAGTGCAGCCTGAAGAGAACCGGAGCTCTAGAGACAGTAAGCTTCTGGGGGGAAGGTCGAGGAAAGGGAGAATACCTCTGAGGAGGTGCAGTTGGTAGTTTGATTTCTTAGAGACCTCAGAGATGTGAGGAGAAAAGAAGAGTGTGGAGTCGAAGATGACACTGAGGTTCTTAACCTCACAGGTGGGAGCAGAAAGAGGGCAAAGGGAGGCAGGCCAGAGAGTAACAGGAAAGGAGGATGCAGGTGTGCCGATGAGGAGAATCTCAGTCCAGTCTTACTGGCATTAAGGCAGAGCTCATTGGCGGCACACCACTCCTGGATAGCAGATAGACAGTCAGAGATGAGAGAAGGCAAAGAGGTGGCAGAGGGAAGCCAAAAACGAGCTGAGTGTCATCCGCATAGCACTGAAAATTGGAGCAGAGAGAGGCAATGCGGTGGGCAAGGGGTGCCAGGTATTGGTTGAAAAGCCAGGGAAAGAGGTCAGCCTGGCCAGGGCCTGATCGGTGATACCCAGGTTATCACAGAGACAGTTGAGCAGGATGGCATGGTTGACCGTGTCAAAGGCAGAAGAGAGATCGAGTAGGATGAGGACAGAAGGGATGTTAGAGTCAAGGTTGGAGAGCAGGTCTTCACAGAGGTTCAGGAGAGCAAGAAAACGTGTTACCGCAAGAATTCATGTCTGCCCATGGGGTATGTACTTCACGGCGATAGCCAATGGAAGCTTCAATACCTTAATATGTTTGCCCAATAGCGCCACATGTTGCACTGGTGTGCTGTCTGCACGGAGGAAGGCCCTCCTTTTCCAACGTGACAATCCTACGTGTACAGTTGACATCACATAGGCAGAGTTAGAGTACACAGTCACTTCCTCATCCTCATATCTCTGAAGTGCAGCGATAAGAGCCAATAATTCTACAGCCTCTGCTAAACAACATGAAGGCAATCTTTCACTTGTCACTACTTCAAATTCACCATCCTTTTTTAACTTCACTACTGCCGATCCCATATGCCTTTCTCCTGTCGTTTGATCAATAGAACCATCATTGAATAGAAGTTCCCCCCCTCCTTGAGCCTTTTCTTTAATGTGGGGAATATCATCATAAAACTCAGTATATATTATGCAATCCTGTACATAATCCTTCTATACTATTTCTGCTACAAATGGTGCTGGATTCACTACTCTACATCTAACAATTTTGATCGCTGGGTTTGAAATTATCGCTTCATAACCAAACGCTCTTTGTGTAGTAAACATGCTTTTAGGTTTCTCCAAAATGCCAAATAAGGAATGCTCGACAAATAATGTGATTGAGCATCCCATTGTAACACTTGCAGCTTTTTCAATTGAAAAAGCAGCACTCTAGCTTGTTCACCAAGGTAATGCCCTCTCGTTACTGTGTCTAGAATCCCACTGTAATAAGCAAATGGGTTATGTCTGTGTCCTAATGTTTTCTGTGTAAGGAATGCTGTCATTACCATTCAATTAGAATGTGAAAATAAATAAAACTCTTTATAATCTGGAACCACTAACACAGCGTCTGTGCAAATCACCCTTTTTAGCTCTTCAAATCCTTCATTTCATCTGTCCATGTTCTATCGTCTTTACCTATCTGTGCTTCCAGTGGTCTAATATATATACTGTAATCGAAATCCCAGGTCCTACAATAATTGCACAAGCCTAAAATTTGCTGCATTTCCCTTGCTATCTTAGAGGTGTCATGATTGCTTCTGCTCTCTCAAGTGTCACTTTTCTCCCGACTTGAGAGATTAGCTGTCCTAACTACAGGACCTCTTCCTGGCAATACTGTAGTTTCTCTTTGTCCACTTTGTATCCTTTCTCTGCCAATACTGTCATTAACTGGGCTGAGTTTCTCTACATTTTTCTTCCGTCTCACTACACACCAATATGTCATCTACATACTGAATTACTGTGCTCTCAAGTTGTATATTGCCTAGGTCCATCTGAAGGACCCTATTAAAGATCGATGGGGACTCACAGTACCCCTGTGGTAATCTTGGATGTTTCCACTGCTGATTTTTATACAAAAACAAGATCACATCTTGTGAGTCCTCATGAAGGGGGATTGAAAAGAAAGCGTTATTCAAATCTACTACTGTAAAATATTAGGTTTTAGCTAGTATGTTGCATAATATCGTAGCTGGGTTTGGAACCAGAGGAAACTCTGCTGCTTCAACAATATTGTTTTTGGGAGGCCGTAGATCCTGAATAAATCTCCACAACCTCCATTGATTTCTTTACTTGGTACACAGCCATGTTACACGTGGAGCCTGATGGTACTAATATCCCTTGCAGTACTAGAGCAGAAATGGTTTCAAATATACCTTGATCTGCTTCTATGGACATGGGGTACTGTTTTGCTTGTGGTAAGATTGCTCCTGGTTTAAGCATAATTTTAACTGCTCCTGATCCATTCAATAGGCCCACGTCATATGGACTATTGATCCATAGAAAGCTTGGCACTTTTTCTAAATTTCCCTGGAACAATTGTGGTTTCTTTCCTACCACTGCCATTCTCTGTGGTATTTCCCTATTCTCAACTTTAATCCACTACGTGAGATTTACGAAAAATACTAATTCATTGGCTGAATTCTCATCTCTGAACAACTCCTCTTCTGCCAAGTCTGTTAGTCTATATCCTTCGTCAAGAGCTATTACTGTTCTCCATGCTCTTCCCTCATCATCTGTCCCTGAACAATCACCCTTTCCTCTTTTACCACTGCTGCTTCCAGTTTAATGGGGATAACCTGCCATTCTTCTTCGTCCATAGGTATTTCTGGCCTAAACAAAAATAGCCAGTATCCTCAGCAATTTACCCATCATCCCAGGAAGCCATGTCAACAAAATGTTTACTCCACACAAAAATACTTCAGGGTCTAAAGGAACTCCTCATATTGTCTTTTGGCCTGTAAATGCTAGTATACATTCCCTTACATTACATGAATGTATCCCTGGAGTGGAACATATTATCCCTTTGTCAGTAAATGATATTATGTTTTTTCAAGTCACGCACCAATATGTTAACTGGTGTCTGCCAGGAATACAATAGTGGCATGTTCTCTATTGAAATTGGTAATTTGTCAGTAAAAGGAAACAAACTCATAGCCCCAGAGAATCCCTGTGCATTCATGGCAATGCCAGACATTGGATACTTTCCCTCCCGAAAGGAAGGAGTCGCTCCTGTGTCCGCAAGAAATGAAAATGTCTTGCCCCCTATCATTACTGTGACCCTTGGTTGCTCTTGGGGTTTTGGTGTCACTGATAGTACTAAACACATCAGGTTGCTCTGCAGGCTTTCCTACTGTGGATATAAATTAATTCCAGTACCCGTACAAGTATTTCCTTCCACCACTGCCACACTCGCTCGCCTGTGTGTAGGTGTTTGTGGTGCACCTGTATTTGCATTCCATGCCTTCACTCTCCTCCCTCCTGCCTCCTGCCTATAGCACCGGATGAGGTCTCTAAAGTGGTCCGCTCTATGAAGGTCTCCTCCAAACAGGTGCTCCCCTGCTCCTCCAGAAACATTAAGGACATCTCCTCTCTCGCCCCGGCTCTTTTTCCACCATGGTCACCCCACAACCCCCCATTCTTTACCCTTAAAAACCTCCCCAAACAAAATTATCCCTTTCCCCCACACACATGCATTTGTTGGAAACTTTTTCGATGGAAAGACGATACCTCCAGAGTTATGATCTTCTCCAGGCTGGACTACTGCAACAGCCTCTCTCTCAATCTCCCCCTGTCCTCCCTACGCCCCCTCCAGCTAATCCAGAATAGGGTTGCTAGACTTATCCTTGGCCACAAGCCCAGGGACTGTATCTTTCCAGCCTAAAATCTCTCCACTGGCTCCCGGTGACTGCAAGGATCAAATTTAAGACCCTCTGCATCATCCACAAGACCTTCTGGGGCCACGCCATATCCAACTTTCCCTAAATACTCCCCTGCTAGAGCCCCACGCTCCTAACTACAAGCACAGAGTGGTGGGCAGGTCTCTCTCCTCAGCTGGCGGCTCCCTTTGGAACAGCCTCCCTGCCCCTCAGATTTGAGGCGGACCTCAAAGTTCTGGAAAATGCTCAAACCTTTGCTGTTCTATACATCTTTCCCCTCTCCCTTCCCTGCTAATCACCCCACTGCCGCTGTGACTGGTGGCCTGATCCTCATGAACCTCACAGGATAACAGGCCCTTCTCCCAGTCGATACCAGAACCCCCTGCCCCCACTGCACTAGCGGGCCCATGCTTGGCAGCTCTGCATCCCACCCTTGGGAGTCTCCTGCACCAGCACTTAGCCTTAGGTTCTCCTCCTTGGCTCCCCTTAGCACTTCCCTCCAGGCCCTCCATCTGTACTCGCACACTCCTCTGCTCCCTCCCCCTCCTCCTCCCCCTCCCCATCTCCTGCACTTCTACTCACTGTAGTTGCATGTCCGAATGCCACAAGGCCTTGTAGAACCATGACTGTATTTTACTGTTTTTGCCCGTTCCCTTCCCATTTAGCTTTGTAGCGCTTTGAAACACTATTCAGTTCTATAAGCACCTAATAAATGGTCAATAAATTGTGGTACCGTTAGTTGTGTTTGTAGGTGCTTGCTGTGGTTGCCCTTGTGGCTACTGATTGTAGTGGAATCTGCTGCTTTTGCGGCACACGTGATCAATACTGTGTGCGATCTTGGGCAGAATACTCTGGTGGTTCTGTACTATACTGTGGAAAAGAGTCCATCCCCCCTCTTGGAGCTTCCCAGTTCTGCTGCATGCCCCCTCTACTTCTACAAGTGCAGGCCATATGTCCGATGCTCCCACAATTCCAGCACTGCTGTGGATGTCCTCCATGAAATCCTCCTCCCTTTTGAGAGTTTTGAAATCCGCCTCCTCATCCTCTAGGTCTATTCCCTGTACCACATGGCCAAAAATGATACGCACCCTGATCTACTGGGTCCCTACATTGATTGGCTTTAACTCTTGTGTGCAGCTCCTTCTATGACAAATTGAGAAAAATAATTCTGAACTAATTTTGCTTCTTCAAACTTCCTATTCTCAGCTTTTTCTTATTCTTCTCTTGCAACAGTCAACAATGATGGACGATAATCAACTGTATTTCGGGCCATGGTTTCACTTCCACCCCCGCCTGTTTTTTTCTTCTGCCTTTGCACTGGCTCGAGCAGTCCCCGACATAAAATATGAGGAAATAATGCTACTGTTTTATCCCATGGTTCCCTCGTCTCAAGATGCCAACATTCTTGAATATTAGCAACAGGATCTTCCTTGGGGCTAGTTTCACCCTGATGGAGAATTGGTCCAGCTTGCCCCCCAAGGAGGGCCAGGTCCAACCTCAGGACCCTGCAGCAAGAAGTAATACTCAGGAGACTGATAGATAAATCAAAGGCTTCTTATTGGAAAGTACAATATAGCAATTGCAATAGAGAGAAAGAGAATGACAAGTGCATGGATCAGTTGCCAAACGGAGCGCTGTGCCCCTAATGGGTCAGCTTATGCTAAAGAGCATGGCATAAGAATCAGCACTAGCATGTTGTTCAGTTCCCAATGATTCCATGACGTTTGTAGACATTTTGTAATAGCAGAAAGCAGCTTGTTGTTCTAAAGCCTGGCGGTTCCATGAAGAGTACATTATGTTGAATTAACAGTAAGCTGCTTTGGCGTGAACACTTTTATACTCCTTATAAAGTGATATTGTGCACAGCTACAGAGAAGCTCTGGGGGATGATCGTTGATGTGTCTTGCAAGGTGACACTGGGAGCGATCCTCGCAGGACTAAGGCGGGGTGTGGGCAAGGCAGAAGACCCGGGTGCAGCAGGCTTTAGTGGAAAGAATAAGGCCTCGGGTATCTGACGAGGTAGAATGTATATTCCCAGGCCTAATGTGTATATCAAGGCCCTTAATGTACAACTGTGATGTATATCAGCAGGGCAATCCTGCCACATCAACCCGTTCGTCTTCATCCTGGCAATTACCTCAATCTACTTATATAAGGTGGGGACATTTCCCCTACGCTGCACGACCATGGTTGTGGCCGTTCAGGAAATGATATAGGTTCTGTGTTCTTTCTTCTAGTTCTTCTAAATCTGACCACTTTACCCCCCTTTCTCTATTTGGGTCTGTCAAAAAGCCACATGCACCGTCTCCTCACGCTCTCGTTTTCTTCCCTTTCTTCGTCTGACATTGTACCCCCCAACTGGTATGGCTATTACAGTTATGATTTTCATTTCATCGCCCTCAAAATCTAGTCTTGGGGACTCCGTTCTGTGCTTGTCCATCATTGCGTCATCCGATCTACCTCTTATTTCTCTCAGTGGAGATCCTTCGATACTCGCTCTAGCCATTTTTTCCCCTCAGTCGTCTGTATAATTCCCCAACTCTTCTCCCGAATGCCTTCTGCCTCATGCTCATCTGCCAAGGTTGATTCTCTAGGTAGCTCGTGCAGCTCCCTGCGGGGCTGGGACCTTCTCTCCTCTTCCCATGTTCTCACACTTCAACTGGTATTACATATCTATTAATGTGATCTATTTCGTCCTCCCTTTGCCTCCTACTTCTCATTTCTACTTCTCTTGCTCTTCTCATCTCCCTCTTCACGTCTTCCTCTCACCTTCCCTGCAACCTTCTTTCTTTCAATCCGTTTCCATTTCTTTTCTCTCTCCTTTAACTGCTCTTCATACCTTCTCTGTTCTTCCCTTCACTTCACTTCCTTTTTCCTGCTCTTCCGTCTGCCCTTTCTCGTTTTTTCTTCTCTCTCATTTTTCTAATTGTGTTCATTCCTTAATGTCCAGTACTCTTTCCGTCTAATTTGAGTATTAGCGGTCCTCCCGTACACTCATTCTGTACAATTGTTGCTTCACTTGCTTTCTCTTCTTGTCTCTTCTTCTAGCTCTATTAATTTGTCCCTTCTCTCGTTACATTTGTAATATTTACCTCGTCCAGACAAACATTCACGTTCTTTAATCTTACTTTCTTCTGTACTATCTTCCCTTCTTATAATTGGGGGATGCATATATATCGGAATATACCCTGATGCTACTTTTAACTCATTTAGAGGATAGAATCATTGTTTCTCACTGGTTGTGCTACTGTCTTCAGAAGGAGAAAAAGGAGCCAAGGGTGGGTCTTCTCTCTTGCTCGGATACATTTTGCATAGCTTTAAAATGGCTAACTTTTTTGAAACTTCTTCCATGCGTACACAGCATGTAAGGAAAAAGTTACTTACCGTTAACAGTTCTCCAGCATGGATTCCCATGCTCATGACTATTCCCTGTCGTCAGGCCGGGAATCCTTGGTAATAGAAAAACAGTTTCACTTACAAACTGTCATTCTCCCATAAACCTATCACTGAGCTCCAGGTCATACTTCCCCCAGCCAATGACTGCCCTCTCCCTAAGCCCCTACTCTGGCAGCCATCTTCAGATTTGGTAGCATGTAAAGCGGCAGTATGACCAAGAAGAGCCACAGAGGGGCAGGAGGGAGGGTTTTCATGTGAATCCATGCTGGAGAACAGTTACAGGTAAGAAACATTGTTCCTTCTCAAGCAAGGGTTCTGGCATGGATTCACGTGCTCATGAATAAAGAATACATAGCAGTACATCAATACACAACCACGGGAGGTGGCAAGGCTCAACAGAAGCAATTACTCTTACCTCCGGACCAGTCTCACCTTCAAGCGAACAGGTTGCGTAGCACTAATTGGCCGATCCTGGACTCCTCCCTGGAAACCCTGTCAACGCAGTAGAATCTTGTGAAGGTATGCGTGGACCTCCACGTAGCAGCCATGGGGGTTGTCCAGCAGGGGCACACCGGACAGAATGCTGTCGTTGCAACGATCGCTCTGGTAGAATGGGGCTCTCTGACAGCCGGGCAGTGGTCGGTTTGCCAACCGGCGACAGTGGGCAATACAGCTGAAGAGCCACCTGTAGATGGAAGTTCTTGGACAAGCCCTTCCGATAGTTCACAGGAGCAAAGTTCACGAAAAAATGAGATGTTTTCCAGAAACACTTTGTGCGGGCCACATAGAACTTCAGAGCACAAGCCAGATCCAGCAAGTTCAAGGTCCTTTTAGCCAGCGACAAAGGTTTCAGAAAGAACATAGGCAACACCAAAACCTTGTTGGGGTGCAAGTCCGACAGAACCTTCGGCATGAAAGGGGTGTGTTTGAAGCACCACACTTGTGTTGTGAAAAGTCAGATACAGCTATTTGCAGGATAGTGCCTGGATCTCACCTACCCTCCTGGCCGAGGTGATAGCCATTAGGAAAGCCATTTTCCACGTTACGAACTTGAGGGGCCTGATGCAAAGGCTCAAAGGGGCTCCCCCATGAGCCTAGTCAGTACCACATTGAGTTCCTATGCCGGGGCAAGCGCCTACACCGGCGGGAACATTCAAAATAGTTATTTGAGGAACTCCTTGATGAGACAGTGGGACCAAAGAGAAGACCATGCCGGAGACCTGGTGTAGCGGAGATAGCTGCCAGATGCACCTTGATGGAGGCGTGCACCAGCCCCACCTTGGCCTAGGACAAATACGGAAGAATCTGCAGGGCCGTGAATCTCAGAGGGTTGATCTTCTGCATCCGGCACCACACTGGGAAACGTTTCCACTTGTGACCGAAGCACTTCGTCGGCAATGCTCTGGCCCTAGCAAGGACCTCCCTGCAGTCCGCCAGCAGCTCATATCCTCTGAATTCTAAGGCTGCAGGAGCCAAGCCTTCAGGTTCAGCAATCCTGGGTTGTGGTGCAGGATTGCACCTTCTTCTCTTGCAAGCCGATCTGCGACCACCAGAAGCGACGACCTGCTGAGAAGATCCAGGTACCAAATCTGCCTCGGCCACGCCATGACGAGGATCACCCTGTATCAGCTCCATTAGAGATGATTGATGACTCGCAGCAGGAGCGGCAACAATCGGAAAGCGTACAGGAAGAGGCCTGTAGGAGCTGAGGGATGAGTTACTCCCGTCGGGCCACTGGTGGTATCCGTGGATACTTCTGCTGGGATTCTAGAGCGTGTCTGTGGGCGAGAGCATCCAGCACCCATCGGTCAGTGGAAATCTTCCACTCGCTGACGAAGCCCACCAGCCGGCCTCCCACCGAGGTGCATGGATGGGGGCCCGACATTGTGGCTGGTTCAATCCTGCCTCGGGGCCTGCGTGCTGCCTTGGGATAGACGACGACGGTGGCCACCTCCAAAAGCCTTGGTAGTCCTCCTGGGTCACAGTACGGCAGGGTTGAAGGTAAGAGGACGATCTGCCACCGAAAGATCTTCCGGACTTCCTTCCTGAGGCATGAAAGGAAGGGTGATGTTGCTGAAGCGTGCCTAGGCTGTCTATCGGTCTTGATAGCCTGCAACAACTCATCCACAGCCTTCCCAAAGAAATTGTTCCTGTCGAACGGCATGTCCAGGACCCTTGTCTGAACTTCCTGCCAAATGTTGGTAGCATTCAACCAGCCACAACGACGGAGGCAGACACCGTTCCCCAACCGGTGAAATCCCGTGTCCATGATGTCTAGGGCCACAGTGATGACATGATCTGATACGACTTTGCTCTCTTGGGGGATCTCCAGAGCCTTGATCCGCTTGTCGTCGGGGAGGAATTCCAGCAACAGGGGCCATCTTATACCACAGCTCCCCGTCGTACCTTGACAGGATTGCAAGAGCATTTGCTCCCTTGATCGTTGTTGCCGCCGAATAGATCACCTTTCGGCCCATGTCGTCCAACTTCTTCCCCTCGCTGTCTGGGGGAACAGAGGCCTAAGACAATGGATTTGAGGACTTCTTCCTCGCAGCTGCTGAGACGACCGAGTCTGGGGAGGGCTGCGATTGCAGGCACTTGGGTGCGGACTCCATCACCCAATACTTCTTCTCCAGCCGGTCTCTTTTCGCAAGGGCTGAGGCTGGATTTTTCATCAGCACCAGGCCTTCATCCCAGACGTCGTCCAAGAGATGCCCTGCCAGAATTGTCTTCCATTTAGCCTCTTGGGGCTGGTACAGGAACCCTTCCTTTTTGGTCTCTTCTGGCATCAGCTGGAAGAGCTCAGATGTGCGGGCAACCATAGAGTGGAAAGATCCCACTTCGACTGGTGGAGATGCTCTTAGCGGCAGGGAAACACTGCCGTGTCCTTCCGGGGGAGGGTATGTGCGGCAGTTGATGAGGCAGCGTGGGGTGCTGCTTCCTCTTCTTTGCCAGCAGTGGGCCTGCTGTAACCGACTATGTGGGTGCGGTCAGCATCCTCTTCTGTATCTCCAACACCAGTGTGTGGAGAGCGGACAGGGTGTCCAGCAACACATCCCTGGGAGGTGGAGGGGGAGTAGGCTTGCTGGGCCCAGCGCCTGCGTCGGCATTGCTTCGTCATAGTTGCCATCCACCTCAACGATTCCGTCGTACTCATCGTTTCTGCCGTCCTTCACCACATCCTCCAGGACCATGCAAACTGACACCCTGTCCTCTTCGTCCAAAGAAGAAATATCTGTGCCCTGTCGAAAGGCATGTCCAGGACCCTCGTCTGAACTTCCTGCTGAAAGTTGGTGGCTTGCAGCCAGCCATGACGACAGAGGAAGACAAGGTTCCCAATATGTCGGAACCCTGTGTCTGTGATGCCCAGGACCACGGTGATGGCATGGTCCAATGTTACCTCGCCCTCTTGGAGGATCTCCAGCACCTTGACCTGCTTGTTGTCAGTGTTAGGACTGATTTTCTATACTCTGGCATGGTGGACAGATGTATACAAGGTCAACCTATATTGTGACAGGGACAACTCTGGGAAGCTGTAGCCAAACCAGTTTAGGTAGCAGTGACAGGCAGTCTAGGCTAAGTTCTTCAGAGAGGCGAGAGTGTAAAGGGTCCACAATGAGGCCACACAATAGGAGTCACAAATTGCACTTAGACAGGATGTATAAAAATACAGTTATTTAATTATGGTCAAAACACACTATAAGAGAATGAATACAAGCAGGTAGACTTCTCGACCAATACTATCAAACTAAAATACATATATACAGTCACAGGTTCAAATGCACAATACAAATCAAAATACTCCTACAAAGGAATGAATAGGTAAGTAACATACACAAATAGGTCCACAGAGATGATCCCTAGCTAAAATTGTCCAACACTGAGGTGTCTGGGGCCTTGTGCCCTATTGTTCAGGATAAAGTTGCACATAACTTAAGATGCAGGAAGAAATGTGGGTAGGGTCTCTGGGGTCCAGTGATGGATTCTTTGACCACCAACAGTCAGAAGTCTTGCCAAGGCAAGTAATGGCATAGCCAATAGTGTAAGTAATAGAATTATTATAAGCCCATTGACCTAGGATGGGATTATAGGGCTAGGTTAAAAGATCTGTAACTTACCCCCCCCTTACTCCAAATCTTGCCAAGTCTTTGTGTAACAAAGGAAGGGTGTCCTGGCTTGCTTTTCCCGCCAAAATCCACGGTCCTTGACTTTCAGGAGTTGCAGGGTCAAGTGATTCTCCGGTTGGGATCTTTTGCTGGGGCAAGGACTCTCGGTGAAGAAATTAAAAAAACAACGATGCAGTACCCCTCTCGGTATTGGACTCGTGTCAGAAAAGCAGGTTTCGGACGATTCCCGGGCACTTCCAAAGGCAGTTTTTGTGCTGGGCACCGAGTAGACGTCGAGAATGGATGGTCCATCCACTCCTGGGTTTTTGGTAACTAAAGGGATAGCCCTAATTATGTGGCAGGAAATAGAGCTTGAACAGAATAGGTAACAAAAAGGGGGAGATCTAGCCACATGCAAATGCTTCCAACGCTAGTCTCGCTTAGAGTGTTCCATTGTACTATAATCAGGTTGTTGTTTTCTAATGGTGGATCAAAAATAAGCTGAGTATCCAAATACAGGGGTTATTTTATTCTGGATATAAATTCCAAATATCTACCCAAATGAACAGTAATCTGCATTGTTGTACACACACGCCCTAGTATTAATCTAAAGTTCGGATGTGTTCATATCAGTGCAGGAAATGATGTATAATGTTATAATCAAAAAACCTCACTCAAATCATATTGACATATACCTAAATTGAACAATTAAGTTATCTTCCTAGAAAGGGATACCAGTATCATAATAAAATTAGATTAATTTCACTGTATTAAACAATGTATTAAAACCACATTTCAATTTTATATTTGGAACATCTAAGTGGTGTTATTTTTTTTTAAAAAAGAACATGTCTATTGCAGTCAAATGTTCAAGGTAAAGGATCCTCCTTAAGTAATCCTATCACTTATTGGTTGACTGATATTGATCTGGATTGTCCCTCAGAGAGATACCGAATGTGAAAGTAGAGACCCAAGCATATGTAAAGAGATAATTACCATCAGTGATGCGTGATGAACATCACGTTGTGATTAAATGGTGAGAGATATATATTTCAGTGAGGTGGATAACAAGCGGTAAATAATCCAATGGCTCCAAAAATAGTCATATGTTAATTCCAATGGTGAACTGAGCCTTAAAAGAATAACCATTAACACAGTAATGTGTAACTAAGAAAACTCAGCAAAAATAACTAAATGTCCCTCATCAGGAAGAGCCATACCTAGTGGGATTCCGAACATGATTGATTAGCACAGAATAAATCAGCTCGTTGAAGTTTTCAAAGTGTAGAATGATACCAACAAATTCAGATGGGGGATTCCCAACAGAAGTGGGGATAACCCATGCAATCTGCGGGATGATAGATACAATTAGGAATTGGAGAAACACACTTCCAAGCCACTTATCGTGTATCATTAAAAAAGTAGACTATAACTACATAAATGTCTACCTACTAGTAATGTGTTCACAAGTCTGACCAGGTGAATATGGATATCGTTGTTTATGACATCTGAATTCTTGCTGTGTATTGATCGCGCGGACGTGCTCCTTCGTTATAGAGATTCTAAAAGGAATGTGTAAATAAAGGGTAAGAGCCAAATAGTTTATGGATGGTCCCTAGTTTAGGGTAAAGCGTTTGGAAAGGCGCGTACCTTTGTCTCTAGGGGCTGCGGTATGCAGGGTCTGCGTAAATGTTTGGCGTCTGTCAGTGTTCCCATGGAAACTGGATACGCCATCTTGGATACAGCTATAGAGTGTATGTTCATTCGAAGTAGAAAGAGAACTGTACATATGGAGACACAGTCATCTATATTGAAGGTACAGAAAGTGTGACACACTTAAGCGGATCCTAGAATTCCAAATATCATGACATCCAATAGAGATTGCACATCAAATTCTTAATATATATGGTGTCATGGTAAAGAGAATATGAAAATAAAAGAACCTCGCAAGTAGTTGCTCATGATAGTGTGGAATACATCTTGGAGTTGAGCTGATACGGGCTTCCCAAGCCCAAGTGCATTAAAGAGTTATGGTCTGAAATATATATCTAAAGTTGTTCTGTACTGGTAACAAAATAATGTAAAAAGTGTAAGCGGGTATAGTTATATATAAGTAACCTGGTGTTAACTAAATGGAAAAAATTAAAAATGGAAAAAATTAAAAATAAATAATTATTAGAATAGAAAATAATAAAAAGAAAAAAAGAGAATGAAAAGAGCTAAATATAGAAAGTGAACCGTGAAACCGGGACTGATCAAATTTTAATTTAAACTCAGGGAGACTCTGGACATACAGATAAAATCCATCAACCAATGTGGAGGATGTTCGAGGTGTTAATTAAATTACAGGAAAAGACATAAAAAAGGACATTTCTTCAAGAATTCAACTGCAGAATTACCATATCAACGAATTTTAAAAGAACACATATCCACATGACTGAATTAATTCGCAAGAAGTAGCATACCCCTCGATAGCATATATATATATTATATACAAACAAAGATTAGGATTCACCTACAATATATATTACTGATCAAGATATATATTGTCCTGCAAATTGTAAACAAATATAATGAGTCAAGAATAAACCAAGATCATGCCTGTCTCAAAGAAATAAAGTAGAGTGGGATCACATTTGATAAGTTTCACAGGATTCTTAAGAAAAGTCCTATTGGTACAGTGTATTCTTCACACCTATCTCATCAAGATTACAAATTCACAGGTAACAATTCAGAGAGAATTCCTCATTCAAACCCCATGGATGTATAGATCCCATCATGTCGATCCAGTAAGCTTCCCTTTGTAGTAGAAGAGAATGAAAGTTACCTCTTCTTGTGGGGCGCTTCACTACTTCAAGGATCTGAAACTTCAGTTGTGCAATTGAATGCTTTTGTAAATTGAAGTGGCGAGCTACTGCCGAATGTTGGTTATTGCACCTTATGTTTGACTTGTGCTCAGTTAACCTCATTTTTATTGGTCTTTTAGTTTGTCTGACATAAACGTTACCACAATGGCATTTTAACAAATAACTCCCGGAGATGTGCAAGTTGAGTAGTCTCTAAGTTTGATTTTTTTTCCGGTTCTAGGGTGAGTTACCACACTTACTTTGATGACATTGTTACAGTGTGTACATCCCAGACAGGGAAAAGTCCCCAGTTTTTTGGTGGTTAAGAAATGTTGTTTGTCTTTGGGTGCTATCTCAGCCTTAACCAGTCTGTCCCTGATATTTGTAACCCTTTTAAAACACATCATAGGTGGTGTAGGGAATAGTTTTAAGAGGGTCTGATCATAATGTAAAATATTCCAGTTCTTCTTGATACTTTGAGATCTGGAAGCTTTACCTGGAGAACTTGGATATTAAAAGAAGCAAAGTTTCTTTATCCTGCGTTTTGGGTTTTAGTAGGTCAGTATGTGTTATCACAGAGGCTTTGTTTTTAGCTTCTTCTAGAATCTCGGGAGGATACCCTCTATTTTGAAATTTGCCAATGAGATTTGTGCACTCCTTCCCCAATTCTTCTGGGTCAGAAATAATTCTCTTGAGTCGCAAGATTTGACTATAGGGCAAGCTCTGAAGCATTGCCCTAGGATGAAAACACGAATAATGTAATAAGTTATTGGCATCAGTAAGTTTGTGGTAAATAGATGTAGCAATTTTGTTATCCACAATTCTTAGATTAACATCCAGGAAATGTAGCAAGGTTTACCGATCTCTATGGTGAACTTAATTTGTGGGTGTATACCAGGTTGAGATATTCAAAGAATAGAGTAAGGTCATCTTTTGTGCCACACCAGATGCCAAAGACATCATCGATTAACCTTTTCCATGTGACAATATACGTGGACCAAACTGGATGTTCTAGGGCATGTTGGCTCTCAAATTGGAACAGAAAAGTATTGGCATATACAGGAGCAATCGATGAGCCCATCGAGGTACCCAAAGTTTCCAGATAATATTTGCCTTGAAATCTGAAATAACTGTTAAAGAATTAAGTTTAGGAATTCCAAAACAAATTGGGCATTGCCTTCCAATCCGGGGCTATTCAGACGTAGCCATTCGACTGAATCTATCCCTTCATTGTGAGGAATTGACGTGTACGGGCTGCATACATCAAGGCTGAATAGTATACAGTCTGTACTAAGTGCTGTAAAATCAAACCATTCAGGAACTCAGTAGTCTCTTTTAAATAAATTGATGTTGTCTGTGTAAGTAGTTGTATTAGTCTGTCGATGTATACAGCCATGGGATCAAAAAGACTTTTCCGCGCCAGCCACGATAGGTCTTAAAGGAGGATTGTATTCATCTTTGTGAATTTTAGGGAGGCCATAAAATACAGGTGTTAAAGGATGGTAGTTGGTTAAAATTTGATGTTTTGTATCACTAATCCACTTATTTTCTTTGGCCTTATGAAGTGTTTTGTTAATCAGTTCCCTAATTTCAGGAAGTAGATCCCTGTTAAGGATAGCGTAGGTGTCAGTATCATTATGGAGCTCCGCACATTTATTCATATATAGGGATGTGTCCATGACTAGTATAGTGCCTCCCTTATCAGCAGGTTTAATGGTAATAGCTTCACTTTTAGCTAGATTATCCACTTGGTCCAGCTGACAGTTCTTAATGTTAGCTGTGTTTTTCTTTTGTAATCAATTCTGCTTAAGTCATTCAAAACACTCTTCTCGAGTAGGTTCAAGACCAAATTCTGTATATGTGGATAAAATACACTTTTAGGTTGTATTTCTAATGTATCCTCATGGGTCATTTTGGGTTCTATTTCAATCTGTGAGTCAAAAAAAAGTTTTAATCTCACTTTTCTCAACAGTCTGTGTGGGCAGATTTTTTCTTGAAAGAGAGGTATTACATATAGGGACAAAAGACAGTCCCTTTTTTAATATACTAGGTTGTTCAGCTGAAAGTATCTTACTGGAAATATTAACAACTAGGTTGTTCTCCCTTATTTGTTTTTCATTTTTGTGGGCTGTTAAAAAAACCCATTTGTAGTTCAGGTTTCTTTGTCGATAATATTCCTGCCAATTATATACAATGTCATTTAAATAATCAAAAGTATCCCTTTTTTAATTTTCTTTGTTTTGAACCTCAATAGACCATAAAATACAGAGGTGACAGTAGCGACAGCAGTATTGGAGAACCAATACAGCGGTATGTCCCACAAGAAACGGGTGAAGGTAATCAACCTGAAGATGCAAATCGATTACGAGTGCCAACGTCACCAGTAAATAGAGAAATTGAACCAGGCACTACAAATATTTATTTTTTTATTTTTATTTTTTATTTTTTTAGGTACAAGATAATCTAGCTAAAAGTGAAGCTATTACCATCAAACCTGCTGATAAGGGAGGCGCTATACTAGTCATGGACACATCCCTATATATGAATAAATGTGCAGAGCTCCATAATGATACTGACACCTACGCTATCCTTAACAGGGATCTACTTCCTGAAATTAGGGAACTGATTAACAAAACACTTCATAAGGCCAAAGAAAATAAGTGGATTTGTGATAAAACACATCAAATTTTAACCAACTGCCATCCTATAACACCTGTATTTTATGGCCTCCCTAAAATTCACAAAGATAAATACAATCCTCCTTTAAGACCTATTGTGGCTGGCACGGACAGTATTTTTGATCCCTTGGCTGTATACATCGACAGACTAATACAACTACTTATACAGACAACATCAACTTATTTAAAATACACTACTGATTTCCTGAATGGTTTGAAAGATTTCACAGCACTTAGTACAGACTGTATACTATTCAGCCTTGATGTATGCAGCCTGTACACATCAATTCCTCACAATGAAGGGATAGATTCAGTCGAATGGCTACTTCTGAATAGACCCGGATTGAAAGGCAATGCCCAATTTGTTTGGAATTACTAAACTTTCAGATTTGAAGGCAAATATTATCTGGAAACTTTGGGTACCTCCATGGGCTCATCGATGGCTCCTGTATATGCCAATACTTTTCTGTTCCAATTTGAGAGCCAGCATGCCCTAGAACATCCAGTTTGGTCCACGTATATTCGCACATGGAAAAGGTTCATCAATGTCGTCTTTGGCATCTGGTGTGGCTCAAAAGATGACCTTACTCTAGTCTTTGAATAGCTCAACCTGGTACACCCACGAATTAAGTTCACCATAGAGATCGGTAAACCTTCGCTACATATCCTGGATGTTAATCTAAGAATTGTGGATTACAAAATTGCTACATCTATTTACCACAAACCTACTGACGCTAATAACTTATTACATTATTCGAGTTTTCATCCAAGGGCAATGCTTCAGAGCTTGCCCTATAGCCAATCTTGTGACTCAAGAGAATTATTTCTGACCCAGAATAATTAGGGAAGGAGTGCACAAATCTCATTGGCAAATTTCAAAATAGAGGGTCTCCTCCCGAGATTTTAGAAGAAGCTAAAAACAGAGCCTCTGTGATAACACGTACTGACCTACTAAAACCCAAAACACAGGTTAAAGAACTGCTTCTTTTTATATCCAAGTTCTCGAGGCAAAGCTTCCAGATCCCGAAAGGTATCAAGAAGCACTGGGATATTTTACATAATGATCTGACCCTCTAAAAACTATTCCCTACACCACCTATGATGTGTTTTAAAAGAGGTAAACATTTCAGGGACAGACTAGTTAAGCCTGAGATAGCACCCAAAGACAAACAACAATTCTTAACCAACAAAAAACTGGGGACTTTTCCCTGTCTGGGATGTACACACTGTAACAATGTCATCAAAGGAAATGTGGTAACTCACCCTAGAACCGGAAAAAAAAAATCAAACTTAGATACTACTCAACTTGCACGTCTTCAGCAGTTGTTTATTTGTTAAAATGCCATTGTGGTAAAGTTTATCTCGGACAAACTAAAAGACCAATAAAAATGAGGTTAACTGAGCACAAGTCAAACATAAGGTACAATAACCAACATTCGCCAGTAGCTCGCCACTTCAATTTACAAAAGAATTCAATTGCACAACTGAAGTTTCAGATCCTGGAAGTAGTGAAGCGCCCCACAAGAGGAGGTAACTTTCAGTCTCTTCTATTACAAAGGGAAGCTTACTGGATCAACATGATGGGATATATACATCCATGGGGTTTGAATGAGGCTCTGAATTGTTACCTGTGAATTTGTAATCTTGATGCGATAGATGTGAAGAATACACTGTACCAATAGGACTTTGAAACTTATCAAATGTGATGCCACTCTATTTTATTTCTTTGAGACAGGCATGATCTTGGTTTATTCTTGACTCATTATATTTGTTTACAATTTGCAGGACAATATATATCTTGATCAGTAATATATATTGTAGGTGAATCCTAATCTTTGTTTGTATATAATATAGATGCTATCGAGGGGTATGCTACTTCTTGCAAATTAATTTAGTCATGTGGGTATGTGTGTTTTTTTTAAAATTCGTTGATATGGTAATTCTGCAATTGAATTCTTGAAGAAATGTCCTTTCTTTATGTCTTTTCCTGTAATTTAATTAACACCTCAAACATACTCCACATTGGTTGATGGATTTTATCTATATGTCCAGAGTCTCCCTGAGTTTAAATTCAAATTTGATCTGCCCCGGTTTCACAGTTCACTTTCTATATTTATCTCTTGTTATTATTCTCTTTTTTCTTTTTATTATTTTCTATTCTAATTATTTTTAATTTTTTCCATTTAGTTAACACCAGGTTACTTATATAAAACAATACCCGCTTACACTTTTTACATTATTTCATTACCAGTACAGAACAACTTTAGATATATATTTCGGACCGCTACTCTTTAATGCACCTGGGCTTAGGATGCCCCATATCAGCTCAACTCCAAGGTGTATTCCACACTATCATGAGCAACTACTTGCGAGGTTCTTTTATTTTCATATTCTCTTTACCATGACACCATATATATTAAGAATTTGCATGTTCAATCTCTATTGGATGTCATGACTTTTGGGATTCTTGGATCCGCTTACGTGTGTCCCACTTTCTGTAACTTCAATATGGATGACTATGTGTCTCCATATGTACAGTCCTCTTTCTACTTCGAATGACATACACTATATAGCTGTATCCAAGATGGCGTATCGAGTTTCCATGGGAACACTGACAGACGCCAAACATTTACGCAGACCCTGCATACCGCAGCCCCTTGAGACACAGATATGCACCTTTCCAAACAGTTTACCCTCAACTAGGGACCATCCATAAACTATTTGGCTGTTACCCTTTATTTACACATTCCTTTTAGAATCTCTATAACGAAGGAGCATGTCTGCGCGCTCAATACACAGCAAGAATTCAGATGTCATAAACAACGATATCGATATTCACCTGGTCAGTCTCGTGAACACATTACTAGGTAGGTAGACATTTATGTAGTTATATTCTACTTTTTTAACGATACACGAGAACTGTCTTGGATGTGTGTTTCTCCAATTCCTAATTGTATCTATCATCCCGCAGATTGCATGGGTTATCCCCACTTCTGTTGGGAATCCCCCATCTGAATTCGTTGGTATCATTCTACACTTTGAAAACTTCAACGAGCTGATTTATTCTGTGCTAATCAAACATGTTCGGAATCCCACTAGGTATGGCTCTTCCTGATGAGGGACATTTAGTTATTTTTGCTGAGTTTTCTTAGTTACACGTTACTGTATATGTTTATTCTTTTAGGACTCAGTTCACCTTTGGAATTACCATATGACTATTTTTGGAGCCACTGGATTATTTACAGCTTATTATCTGCCTCACTGAAATATATATCTCTCACCATTCAATCACAACGTGATGTTCATCACAAATCACTGATGGTAATTATCTCTTTACATATTCTTGGGTCTTTACTTTGGATGAATATTCCCTATTTCAAATTGACAATTGGAACCCTATCCACATTCGGTATCTCTCTGAGGGACAATCCAGATCAATATCAGTCAACCAATAAGTGATAGGATTACTTAAGGAGGATCCTTTACCTTGAACATTTGACTGCAATAGACATGTTCTTTTAAAAAAAAAAAATGGTACACCACTTAGATGTTCCAAATATAAAATTGAAATGTGGCTTTAATACATTGTTTAATACAGTAAAATGAATCTAATTTAATTATCATACTGATATCCTTTTCTAGGAAGATAACTTAATTGTTCAATTTAGGTATATGTCAATATGATTTGAGTGAGGTTTTTTTGATTGTAACATTATACATCGGTGTTTCCTTTTTCTAAAGAGTCCTTTTTGGCCATATGAAGAAGAGGAAAGTATCCTCAAGCTGAATTAATCGGACTCCATTTCTCCTTTAATTTCTATGTTCACCAATGATGCTATGGTGTCTCTTTTTCTGTAAACAAAAACTCACCTTTGATATTGAAATACACTATCTCTTTACATAAAATATTTTGTATAAAAGATTCTGGTTTTCTAGCCTTACTTTGTACAACACATTATTATACAATTTTTTGACTACTTACAGGATTGGACTTTTGATCCAAACAATTGAAAGTGTGCAGGGGACGGGAGGATTCTCCCTCGCACCTAAAGATATAAGTTTGATATTATAAGTTATCACCTTAGTTCTTTGAATATTAGGTGTGCACCAGTGTTCAAACCTTCCCTGCAAAAAGTACAGGTCAGGATCAAAAACAAAAGCAAAAAAGTTTGGGGGTTCCATAAAGATGGAAGGAAATGTGCAGTAAAGAGAATCTTCCCTAACAGTCAGGGAGAAATTCTAGCAGCTGGCTGAGGGGTTTGAAGACTTGAGCCACGTCACCAACCTACTGTGACGATCCTTGATGGTGCGCTTGGAGAAAACAAGGCAGATTTCACAATCCACTTCCTTGTGGTCTGGATGGAGACAGTAGAGGCACTGGGAGGGTTTGTACTCCAAAAACACATTCCTCAATCTGCAGCTGGAGCAGAGCTTGAAGAGGGAACCTTTATCCTTCTCCTCCGACATGGTCTGGCGTGCGGTCTAGACCCGATAGCCTTCTGGACACTTTAATGAAAACTCGACTATTCTTGCCTTTAAGGGGTGTTAAAAGACGCCGACAAACTGATCCCGGCTTGCCGGTCAAAGGAGCGAAAGAGCACACAGGCTCTATTTGACAAAAATAGGACATTTTTAACAAAAAAAGCATGCCAAAAAAGAAGA
The DNA here is from genome assembly GCF_040938575.1 of Ambystoma mexicanum. Taxonomy (NCBI): domain Eukaryota; kingdom Metazoa; phylum Chordata; class Amphibia; order Caudata; family Ambystomatidae; genus Ambystoma; species Ambystoma mexicanum. The sequence continues at coordinate 73,116,527 of NC_090938.1, forward strand.
GCTCTGAGCAAACACAAGGACTAAAGATGGCTGCCAGAGGAGGGGCTTAGGGAAAGGGCAGTCATTGGCTGGGGGCTGTATGACCCAGAGCTCAGTGATTGTTTTATAGGAGAAAGACAGTTTGTAAGTGAAAGTGGAACTGTTTTTTCTTTTACAGAGGATTCCCGCCTGATGACGGGGAATATTCATGAGCATGTGAATCCATGACAGACCCCATACTGGAGAAGGCAAAATAGTACTTAATTATCAGTTCAATAAAGAAGGGCAACCTTGCGAACAAACAGATTGCAGCACACACTCTCAATGCATTTCAATTACACAAAAGGCTGTATGACGTCATCCTTCGTGGCAAATAATAAAAACCTATCGCACGGAGGGATTGGTTAAAGGAAGATCTATACCTGTAGTCTACATAGGTGTTAGTATCATCATTGACTGCCCCTTGTCTGGTAGGCACACCTTGAACAACCTCCAACTATGTGAAATACTGATAATAGCATAACAGCAGCGGATAGGCTTCTGCCGGTTCCCCATCACATAGGCCCTCATGATTAGTTGGCAGACGTTCACCAACCTTGGACATTTGGCTTGTTAGCAGCATGTAAGCAACACATCCCAGGTGCAAGGGAACGTCAAGACAGCTGCCATCAGCTAATTAACCTACCATCTCATTAATTAGGCTCTAAGCTAAGGCTTCTTCTCTGTAGTTGACCTTGCTGACTGTTCTCTCACTCAGAACTTTAAAGTGAGTGGAGGTACATTGCCATCTTTGTCAGGCGCTTTAAGAAGAGGCCTCGTCTTCCGTTCTTACACCATATGTGAGGATACCATGATTATGTCCTTTTATTTAATGCCATTTGATTCAAATATATTGGGTGTCATTACTCTCTTTGGCCCCTGAGGACTTGGTTGCTCCATCTTGCATGTGCTTTCTGCATCTTTGATTGTACAATACTTGCCATTCACAATTATTCACTTCTTTTCTTAATCTAAGAGAAATATGTCCTACATACATGGCTTATCCTCTTCAACTCCTTTCGTGCCTTTCCGTTGCTTCTTGCTGCGGCATCCTTGATTCTGAGCCAAGCAAATATGCTTTATTCTGCACAAATCTGTATTCCTGTGCCTGTCAGCTCTGCAGACTTGGTTTCCGTGCTCGAGGCTTCTCGCTTACTATTATACGATGCTGACGTCCATTTGCTCAACATGGCTGCTTTGCTTGCATTAATTTTCCTACTTTATCAAGCTTCTACATTGTCTCATCCATCTTACATTTCCGAGTTACGTTTCTGTATATATACATCTAATGCAGCTCTTGTTACTTTTCTTCTGTGTGTATATGGTTTTCCAGTCGCATCTTCCTTTAGATGTTCATGTATCAGTTTTAGTGCATCCACATATATCTTCTCTGTGGCGTAAATTTTCATCTGTCGAAGTTCACTTCTAGTTGTTCTATGTCCAATGTTGTCTGCAGACTCGTGTCTACCGCTTCAGTTCGAGGATACATTTGATACGGTTGTCTGAGTGCATAATGTCTCATATACCTTCGATGTAGTATTGGGATGATACCAGGTGCCAAACAATTCTGTCTTGCTGTGCTTTCAATATGACAGAGGCGAGGGGGTGGGTTCTATAAATGACGAGTAAGTCTGCTTCCCTCTAAGTTGCCTTAGCTTTGAATAAGTTTTCCAAGCAAACCTTGCACTCCAAGTAGGGTTACGCGGTCTAAGCGCAGTTGTCGGACCACATGGTCCACCCACTACAGGTCATGCAACTGAAAACCCTTGGTACTTCATTAGTCACTTGCTCTCTTTAGACTTCCTTGCAGACATGGGCTCCCTCTTTATACCTGCATCAATTGTCCTCTTGCAGCCCTTATCCTTTTTGGCAGTTTTCTGGGCTCTGCCACAACGTGACTTTCACACCATTAACTTCGGGGCAGACTTCCCTTGTCCCCCAACCTACTTTCACACTTCACAATAGTGCTTTATCCCTTTTGCTTTTCACTTGCTTTCAAAAGCCCTCATTACTGGCTCTACTTTGATTCATAGTCTCATATTGTCCATTAACTTCTTGGATTAGATTTCAATATTCTCAAAACTGCATTTCCCTTTCATTCTGTGTGTACAGTAATTTTCAAGTGTTTCACATACCTGCTTTTGTTCGGTATTCAAAATTGCAGGCAATAGTTGGGAGCTTGTTTGGGTTTCACAAAACTTTCCTTTGGTCTCCTGACCCAATCAATATTAGCTTTTCTCTGATCAGCTTTCTCAGATGCCCGAACACAAGCCCGTGGAGTGCACCAACTCCTCTGGGTGCCTTCCGTTCTCTCCTCAGCATTTTCGCTTGCTCCCTTTCGCCTCAGCGAATCCGGCTCCACTCGTCCGCTGCGGCTCCCTGGAGTCTTGAGTGTCCCCCAGCGGGAGACAAGCAGCCACAGATTCTACAGGACTCTTGCCCCTCTCACAGCCAGGTCTGGCTGCAGAATCGCTCAGCTTGTCCTGCAATGCTCTGCACCTTTTTCACTGAGCAGGCTCCTTTCTCCACACGGGACGCCGTCTGCTGCAAGCTGGACTCCACCAACCTGGGTTGTCTCTCCCAGCTGGATTCCCCTTCTTTCTGACTTCTTTCTCTTTACATACACCTGTAGCCTGTCAACTGGCTGCAGGTAGAAGTCCTTTGCCTGACCCCAATTAGTGGGACTTGCCTCATTAGTATGACATGCATTACTTACCGTAAAAGCATTTTTGATGGTTGTATCTGCTTAGATTCACATGCTGTGCATAGTCCGACATCCAGTGGTCACTGCAGAGTATTGCATTTTGTTTTTCGTAGTCGAAAAGGGGACATAGGCGTGTCTGTAATACTTTCCCTATAGTGACGTGCAGTGTACCCAAAATCCCTCACATGTCAAGATCCCTCTGTTTGAATTTTTTCTGCCCTGACGGAGCCTTCTTATACGTGAGTGAGTACAGAAACGAGAGAAAGTAATAAGATGTCTATGTTCCTTCCATCCGAGCGAAGAGGAAGGGTGGGTGCATGTGAATCTAAGCAGATACAATCATCAGAAATCCTTTTACGGTAAGTAATGCATGTCTTCTGATGCTTGTTAATCTGCTTAGAATCACATGCTGTGCATATACTAGCGAGCAGTACCCGGAGTTGGAGGTGGGTTGTGAGAAGGAACAGTAGAGAAAAGATGTCCAAATACTGCTTGTCCCACCTGGGAATCAGATCTAGAATGGGCATCTAGACAGTAGTGTTTTGTAAAGGTGTGTACAGAACTCCAGGTTGCCTCTTTGCAAATGGACTCAAGAGAGACATTTGCAATGAATGCTATGGAAGCCCCAGTGCCTAGAGTAAAATTTGCTCTTGGCTTGAAGGGTAGTTCTCTCTTAGCAAGAGTATAACAGAGAGTGATGCATTGAACAATCCATCTAGATATAGTGGATTTTGAAACTGCATCTCCTTCTCTTCCTGCTGCCACCGAGACAAAGAACTGATTAGTCTTTCTCAGTAGTCTAGTTCTTTCCATATAAAACATAACCGCTCTGCGTACATCAAGTGTATGCAGGCTTTTTTCTCCCAAGTTTGTTGGGTTTTGAAAGAACGTTGGTAGTTCTATCGACTGGTTGACATGGAATTTAGAAATGTATTTTGGTGCAAACCTAGGAAGCGTGCGTAGAACCACCTTATCCTTGTGAACTGCTACAAAGGGGTATTGGCAATTTGTCTCTAACGAGCTCCGCATTAAGGCGACCAGTGTTCTGGGCAGAAAAAAACAATCTGCGGGACCTCGACGCGTGAGGGATTTTGGGTACACTGCACGTCACTATAGGGATAGCATTACAGACACGCCTATGTCAACGTCCCCTTTTCGACTACAAAAAACAAAATGCAATACTCTGCAGTGACCATTGGATGTCGGACTATGCACACCATGTGATTCTAAGCAGATTAACAAGCATCAGAAACTGATGTTTCACAGTCCTCTTGCTTGTCTCAGTACTAGAGTGGTGCGACTGTGGGTGCATTGTGTAGGTTCTACATTTTATCAGAGGGGTTAAATGTGGGTCTAGCCTATCCACATAAGGCAGGGTTCTCCTTATTTTCTTCCATGTCCTATTGGAATGATCTCTCTGGGGCCCATCTTCCCAGGGGAAAAGGGAGGGATGTTGACAATACCCAATGAAGGCTTCAAGGACTGATCATCATGAAATTGAAACGGGGAATTCGATGGGAGGACGCCCTCATGTTTCTCACGAGAGAGAGAGAGAGAGAGAGAGAACAGTAGAAGCTGAAAATGTAAGATTTGAAAACGTGCATTTTGCTACACAGGAAGCTGGGAATCATGCACTCACAGGTCACTGTATCAAAGCAGTGTTTTGCTTGAAAGCTATATGAATGCACCTTCAATTGTCAATAGTGGCTATGAAGAGAAGACGATCTACTATTACACCTATTGAGAACCGATGGTGACAAATTTGAATGAACAGTCTTTTCTGCAGAAATAAAATTGTGGCAGAGCTTTGTGAATATTCAGTCCAAATGAAAGATGAGTGCAGCAAACCTCCCCTTAAACAAATTCACAAGGCATGTAAACGTTCGCTTGGATACGTTAGCCGACTGTACAAGGCATCAAAGGAAATGCAATGCTTAAAGAAATGGGCCATCAACTGAAATGGTCTTCATTAACTGCTCATCAACAGAAATTAAGCATTAATCATGTTGCATTAAGTGTTGGACACAGATGACATGAATTACTTACGGTAACAGCATTTCTGATTGTATCTGCTTATAGTCACATGCTTTGCATATAGTCTGACATCTAGTGGTAACCGCAAAGTATTGCATCTTGTCTTTCGAGGATTGAAAGGGGACTTCAACATGGGTGTGCCTGTAACACTATCCCAAACGTAACGTGCAGTGTACCCAAAATCCCTCACGCGTCGAGGTCCCTCCGATTGTATTTTTTCTGCCGTGAGGGAGCCTTATGACTATCGTGAGCGTACAGAAAAGAGAGAGTACTAGTAAGATGTCTATGTTCCTTCCATCCGAGCGGTAAGGAAGGGTGGGCGCATATGAATCTAAGCAGACACAATCATCAGAAATGCTATTACAGTAAGTATTGCATGTCTTCTGATGCTTGTTAATCTGCTTAGAATCACGTGCTGTGCATAGACTAGCAAGCAGTACCCGGAGTTGGAGGTGGGATATGAGATGGAACAGTAGTGAGAAGATGTCTTAGTACTGTTTGTCCCACCTAAGAATCAGACCTAGAGTTGGTATCTAAGCAATAGTGTTTTGTAAAGGTGTACAAAGAACTCAAGTTGCCGCTTTGGTAATGAACTCGAGAGTAACATTTGCAATGAACGCTATGGAAGCCCCAGTGCCCACGGGTAGAGTGTGCTCTAAGCTTGAAGGGCAGATCTCTCTTGGCAAGAGTGTAGCAGAGTGTGATGCTATTGACAATCCCCCTTGAGATGGCTGATTTAGAGACAGGACCCCCTTCTCTACCAGCTGCCACTGAAACGAAAAACTGGTTAGTCTTTCTTAGTGGTTTAGTTCTTTCCAGGTAGTACATGACTGCCCTGCGCACATCCAGTGTGTGTAAGCTTCTTTCTGCCATGTTAGTGGGGTTCTGGAAGAAAGTTGCCAGTTCTATAGACTGGTTCACATGGAACTTAGAAATAAATGTGGGCGCAAACCGGGGGTGAGTGTGCAGAACCACCTTATCTCTGAATTGTAACAAAAGGGTCTAGAATTGAAAGGGCCTGTAGTTCACTGATTCTCCTTATTGAAGTGACTGCCACTATGAAGGCTGTCTTGTAAGCGCTTTGAGACTTGCCTTATGCATAGGCTCAAAGGGAGACCCCATAAGTCTGGTTAATACCACATTTAGGTCCCATTCGGTAGCAGGGTTAGAAATGGGGGGATGAAGTCTCTTAACACCTTCCATGAAAGCCTTAATAACTGGGATCTTCCACCACAACACCACCTGTTGGGATGTAGTGTAGGCTGAGAGTACAGCTAAGTGAACCTTCAGGGAATTAAAAAGCAGGCCGGAGTCTAGTAAGTGAGTCAGGTACAACCCAATGTGAGTAGGGGGAGCAGTCCATGGGATTGATGCTCTTGGAATTGCACCAGATGACGAAGCGTTTCCATTTATTGAAGCAGCAATGTCTGGTGTTAGGCTTTCTTGCTTCTCGAAGTATGGCCATGCATCTTTGAGGAAGTTGGAGTTGCCCAAACTCTGACTTCAGGAGCCAGGCTGCCAAGTTCAGAGTTTGCAGGCATGGATGCAGTGTTTCCCCCTTGTCCTGAGATAGCATGTTGTATGGGCAAAGCAGTTTCATCGGAGAAGAGGGTGAGACATCTCCATTCCATAAGTTGGGAGAATCCGGGTTGGCGGGGGCCACCAATATCATGGTGACTGGTTCCTGGTGCATCTTGTGCACGTTCTTGTTGAGTAGGGGAGTGGGGGGGAGGTAGGGGAGTGGGGGGAGCGTAAACAAAATTTCCCTGATGACCATATTATCCAGAGACTGCTCCCCTTGGATCGGTTCTGAGGGTGCCTGGAGGCGTAATCCTGGCATTGTGTGTTCTAAACAAGTCGATCTCTGGGAAACACCATTCTGCAAAGACGTTGGAGACGATGTCTTCATGTAGTCGCCATTCATTCTCTAAGGGCAGTGAGAAGTCTGCTCAGCATGTCCGCTCGAAGATTGAGTTCCCCTGGAATGTGTTGAGACAACAGGAACATCTTGTGTTAGAGAGCCCATTTCCAAATGTTCTGGGACAGTTAGGATAGCCCTGGAGAGTGAGTGCCCCCTTGCTTGTTCAGGTAGTACATGGCCGTGGTGCTGTCGTGAGGATCAGGACGGTCTTCCCCTGCAACTGTTTTTGAAAGGCCTTCAGTGCTTTGAACACTGCTAACAGCTCTAACAGGTTTATGTGGTTGGACGCTACTGCTGGGGACCAAACGCTGTGCGACGTTTTCTGAATAAGGTGAGCCCCCACCCCGTGAAAGATGCATCCGTCGTGAGAGTGGCTTCTACTGCAGGGGTGGTGAAGCTGTTCCCCTTTGAGGTTTTCCCTCAACCACCACTGCAGAGAGAGAACGAGGGCTGCTGAGGCAACCACTATATTGTCCCATTGTCCGCTGGCCTGACACCACTCTTGCATGGGGCGCATGCGTAAACATGCATGAGTAAGTAAATGCTCGACGCCATCATTCCTAACAGTCACATGGCCTTGCGTTCCATCACCTCTCGACTGGCTACATACTGAGGGATCTGAAACAGCGTGTTTTGGACCCTCTAGTTGGAGGAGAAGACGAGGCTGTCTTCTGTCCAAATGAGTGCCCCCAGAAACTGCTGGACTTGGCTGGGGTCTAGGCTGGACTACTACTCGTTTGAGAATCCTAGACTGAATAAGAAGTGCTATATAAGCTGCCCCGATCCTCAAGACAGACGCTTTGCGTTATTCTGCACTTGCAAGCAGCATAACGCTCACCGTCACCTGAGGTCAGACTTACCGTTGAAGATCCTGCTTCCTGGACATCCTGCTTCCTGCCAGCATACTTACCAACTGGGGGAAGCTGTTCTTACCTGTACATCTCTTTGGCGAACCAAGTATTAATCTTTACACTTTCCGGAACGCCAAAATCTTCATCTTGGCACTGCAGCACAACACGCTCCGACAGCAGCGCCTGCAAGGAAAAGCAAAAGACCAGGTTAGACATCGAAAAAAGTCAGTTTAAGGTTGCGCATCGCCATACTTTGCACTTTCCCTTAAACCATCACTTACCTGCTGTCAAGCATTGCAGTTGCATCGATCTTCCACCCGGCCGCGTCTCACAGCTCCATTGAGGCCGCATTTCCATCTAAGGGAAGAAAACAGAAGAAAGACATCCTTGCGGGCATAAATAGGAGCAACATATACAGACATTAAAGAAATTGAACAGCATCACAAGAGCTCAAGAAAGACTTATCAATCATAAGGAGAAGCATAGTCGCAGCTGGACTGGACTAATCCCAGGGATCAGTGAAGGAACTAGATCCCATTCGACAAGCCCCTGCCAGAAGTAGCAGGACGGAGAGCTTATGTTCCATAATTCCCGGTGAGCTTTATGGGCCGGTGTATGCTCACAGAAACCGTACTTTGGTGTGAAGGATTCGAGAGGTACAACAATCACAGATTGGCGCACTATCTCCACGCAGAAGCAGTATCACCACGTACCACCGCTCACAGCTTTTCTACTGGGGGAGAGGGCCTTAAGGGGGTGAATCAAGTTCAGGGAGGGCTGCAACCGTGCCCCAATGCCTCACAGAGACCAGGTGAGCATAACAGGTTTATCGTCTTTTGGGTATTTGACAGGCATGTTCCGTAGGAATCCCCTATTATGAGCCAGTTGTCGAGGTAAGGATAAACTGCGATGGATTGCCTGCGCAGGTGTGCTGCTGCCACTACCTTTGTAAAGACCCTTGGGGCTGAGGCAATGCCGAAGGGAAGGACCTTGAATTGGTAGTGCTTGTCCTCTATCATGAACCTTAGATATTTCCTGTGTGCCGGCAACACTGAAATATGTAAGTATGCATCTTTCATGCCCACTGTTGCCATGTAATCCCACCGAGTCAGCAGAGGAATTAACTCTTGCAGCGTTACCATATGAAACTTCTGAGGTTTGACAAATTTTTTCGCTGGGCGCAAATCTAGCACAGGGTGCATGGCAAGAATCTTTTTGGGTACAAGGAAGTACAATGAATAAATGCCCTCGTTTACCTGTAGAAGAGGGACGACTTCGATAGCGCCCTTTTCCTGCAGGATCTCGACCTCTTGCAGCAGGATCCTCAGGTGTTCTGGTGTTAGGCGTCTTGATCATGGAGGTCTGAATCGAGGTGGTCAGCTGAACTTCATGCAGTAACCATGGGCGACAGTCTGAGCACCCACTGGTGTGTTGTAATACCCTCCCATGCGTTTAGGAATGATATTATACGTCCCCCGACTGGGGAGGTATGGGAGGGGACCCAGATCTGAAAGTCATTTCTGAGTGGAGGCCGGGGAGCCTCTGCGGGTGGAATTACAACCCCTCCTTTTCCCACGGCATTGTCCCCTAGGTGGATACTGGATAGAGGAGGCAAACCCCTGTCCTGAGGACCAATTGTTCCCAGAACCATATTGGTTGTGAGGGGAGCGAGAGTAGGACTGCCCAGGAAAGGGGCAGTGAGAACCTCCCCCTCTCTGTTGAAAGGGTCTTGGAGTAATTTAGTTCAAAGTCTTGTGTTCCTTTATTGCCGTTTCCAGCGCCTCATCAACTGCCTTGCCCAACAGGTTGGAGTCCTCCACCGGCTTGTTGATCAATGACACCCGAGTCTCTGGCTTGAACCCAGAGTTCTTTAACCAGGTGTGACACTTTAGCAGGGTACCCTGGGCTAAAGTCCTTCCCGCTGCCTCTGCACCGTCTAAAGTATTCTTGAGCATGTTATGGTTCACCTGCTTACCCTCATTTACAACTGTAAGCAGGTGAGTATGCAATGGTTCAGGGACCTCCTGTAGGCCCTCCTGCAGCATCTTCAATTGAACATCTGAATAGCTGGCCAACAGCGTGGTGTTGTTGGCTATGAGGGTGGAGTATGCTGCCGCAGTAGTGTTTCTCTTTCTCAGAGCGTACAATTTCTTACATTCTTTGTCAGGCGGTGCATCGCCTGTGGACAAGGGGACACCTGCCCTCTTCCTTGTCGTCGAGACCGCCAGAGAATCTGGGGTGGCATGCCCCCCAATAAAAAAGAGGGTCAGTAGGGGAAGGGCAAAAATGTTTTTCCACCCGTGGGTTATCAGCCCTGGTTTGTGAGGGCGTTGTTAATGAAGGGGCAAATGCTCTTCTTAATGGAATTAAGTAATGGGTTAGCCTGGCTGGCAGAAGGCTTCTCTCCTTTAAAATGTCTTCCATAAAATCCAATTCTGACACTGCCTCCTGCATGGTAATTTGGAAATGTTCTGCCGCCTTCTTTAGGATGGCGTTAAATGCCATCTGGTCATCAACAGGTGATGCCTGACGCAATGGTGGGGAGGTGGGGTGAATCCATACATAAGGTGTCAGGGTCCGGGGTAAGGGTAGGGGACAGCCAAGGTGGGTTATCTACCGGCTCGTCGTCCCCTCTCATCCCTGGGTCTGATCAGTGGGATCATCAACTATAGGTATGGGTCAATAGGAACTCCTTGATCAGTAAGGACAAAGACCTCTTCATGAAGTAAGTCAGATGACCTCTGGAACTTTGCTATTGGTGTATAAGGGCTTTCTTCATGAGGCCTCTTAGGAGCAAAACTTTCAGAAAAGTCTACAAACTTTTCCAGCCTGTCCATGCAACCTTCAAACTTCTCTCTGGTCCAAGATGAGGAGCCAGAGGGATCTAGAGGAGGAACGGCTCTTCCTGATGATCCTCTTCCCTAGAAAGTCGAAATTTCTCAACCAAAGCTTTAGATAAAGAAAGGGGACCCTCAGAGTAATCTGTCCGTCCTTCCGGGCGTTTCGACGTATCTTTAGACCGGTCTTTACGTTTAGCCGCCAAAACAATCTTAGCGATACTGTCGCTGATGTTCTGCGTTACTGGGAGGTGTTTGCATGGTTGCACCATGGTTTTCAACGCAACCGGGGATTTATGCAGCGTCAGCGTGCTCTTCTGATGCGTCTCGACGGGTGCGTGGCTTTTGGTCCTGGCACCCTTAATTTCAGAATGCCCGGACACAGGCTGCTGATCTGGTTGTGGGGAGGGCTGCAGATCACGTGAATCGGCAGGTGCCGTCGAGGAATCAGACATCCTCGTTGGTGCTTTGGATCGCTTCGACTGAACCGTCAAGACAGTACCGGGTTGTGCACTTTGTGCCCTGAGAAGTGGGTGCGTCCCTGTCACCGGGATGTACATTCACCATAGCAGGACTTGTGTTGTGTCTAGCTTGCCGGGGACTGACATCGTCGAGGGCGAGCGTTCCGATGTAAGGTAAATGGTGTCCGAACTGGAGGCTTGGTCGTTGCTTATCCCATCACATTCGGCGGCAGAGCTACCCTCGGCCTCCGACATAGCATAGGCTGCCCCCCGTTTCACTCGATGCTCCTTAACCATCTAAGGACGTAGGAGCTTACAGGACACCTCGTCGTGATTTGAGAGGAATACACTTATTGCACCACTGGTGCTAGTCTTTCCATGGGAATTTTCCATTACAGTAAGGGCAAAATTTAAATGCCCTGTCCATAGCTCAGGAATTTAAAAGAGACGACAAAACCAAAGGGACAAAGAGGGGAGAAGGAAAGACATTCTTGAAAAGAATAGAAACCCCCAGACCCCACTCTCCCTACTGTATAGGCCGGCCAAAAGGCCCGGCCACGCGGTGATCGGCGTCAACTGGAGCCCCAGCCATCGAAGTGTGTTCTTTCGATGTCTTTGGCAGTGGTTCAGGAAGCAATTGTCGAGGAGGGGACGTTAATATAAATATGACCGGAGGTCGGGAAATATAACAATATTGCAATTTGGTAACAGCGCCGCATAAGGCAACAATCTGAGGGACCTCGACGCTTGAGGGATTTTGGGTACACTACACGTCACGTTAGGGATAGTGTTACAGGCACGCCCATGTCGACATCCCCTTTCGATCCTCGAAAGACGAGATGCAATCCTCTGCAGTGACTACTAGAGGTCAGACTGGATCTGCGTGAAATTAGTTGTAAAGTCCAACCACCAAAAGTCTGTTTTTCATATGACAATGCATTACTTACCGTAAAAGCATTTCTGATGGTTGTATCTGCTTAGATTCACATGCTGTGCATAGGTCCGACATCCAGTGGTCACTGCGGAGTATTGCATTTTGTTTTTCGTAGTCGAAAAGGGGACGTCGACAAGGCGTGTCTGTAACACTATCCCTATAGTGACGTGCGTTGTACCCATAATCCCTCACGCGTCGAGGTCCCTCCGTTTGTATTTTTCTGCCCTGAGGGAGCCTTCTAGACGTGAGTGAGTACAGAAAAGAGAGAGATATAGAAAAGGATGTCTGTGTTCCTTCCATCCGAGCGGGGAGGAAGGGTAGGCGCATGTGTATCTAAGCAGATACAACCATCAGAAATGCTTTTACGGTAAGTAATGCATTGTCTTCTGATGTTTGTTAATCTGCTTAGAATCACATGCTGTGCAGAGACTAGCGAGCAGTACCCGGAGTTGGAGGTGGGTTGTGAGAAGGAACAGTAGAGAAAAGATGTCTTAATACTGCTTGTCCCACCTGGGAATCAGATCTAGAGTGGGCATCTAGACAGTAGTGTTTTGTAAAGGTGTGTACAGAACTCCAGGTTGCCGCTTTGCAGATGGACTCAAGGGGAACATTTGCAATGAATGCTATGGATGCCCCAGTGCCTCGAGTAGAGTGTGCTCTTGGCTTGAAGGGTAGTTCTCTCTTAGCAAGAGTGTAACAGAGAGTGATGCATTGAACAATCCATCTAGCTATAGTGGACTTTGAGACTGCATCTCCTTCTCTTCCTGCTGCCACCGAGACAAAGAACTGGTTAGTCTTTCTCAGTGGTCTGGTTCTTTCCATGTAGAACATAACAGCTCTGCGTACATCTAGTGTATGCAGACTTTTTTCTCCCAAGCTGGAAGGGTTTTGAAAGAACGTTGGTAGTTCTATTGACTGGTTTACATGAAATTTAGAGATGAATTTTGGTGCAAACCTTGGGTGTGTGCGTAGAACCACCTTATCCTTGTGAACTGTTACGAAGGGGTCTAGAACAGAAAGAGCCTGTAGTTCACTTACTCTCCTAATGGAGGTGATAGCTATTAGGAAAGCAGTCTTAAGAGTGAGGTCCTTAAGAGTTGCCTTGTGTATGGGTTCAAAGGGAGGGCCCATGAGTCTAGAAAGTACCACATTTAAGTCCCATCCGGGAGCTGGGTTAGCTATCGGAGGGTGTATTCTCTTTATCCCCTCCATGAAGGCTTTGATAACGTATCTTCCACCACGACACTAAGTTGGGAAGTGGTGTATGCAGAAAGTGCCGCTAGGTGGACTTTAATGGAATTGAAAACTAGACCTGAATCCAGTAAATGGGTCAAGTACAGAACAATGTTCGTGGGAGAGCAATCAACCGGGTTGATGCTCTTACCTCTACACCAGATGACAAATCTTTTCCACTTGCTAGAATAGCAGTGGCGAGTATTAGGTTTTCTGGCTTCCCCGAGGATGTCCATACATCTCTGCGGGAGTTGTAGATGTCCAAATTCTATGATTTCAGGAGCCAGGCTGCTAAGTTCATGGTCTGAGGGCATGGATGCAGTGTCCTGCTCTTGTCCTGTGACAGCATGTTGTACGGGCAGGGAAGTCTCACTGGGGGAGATAGGGACAACCACATCAAGTGAGCGAACCATGGCTGCCGGGCCCACATTGGGGCCACTAGTATCATGGTAACCTGTTCGTGGTGCATCTTGTGCACTATCTTGTTGAGAAGGGGAGTCGGGGGGAAAAGCGTAAACAAATTTCCCTGACCATGGAATCGATAGACCGTTCCCCTTGGACTGGTTCTGGGGGTACCTGGAGGCGTAATCTTGGCATTGAGAGTTTTCCAGAGTTGCGAACAGGTCTATTCCTGGGAAACCCCACTGTGTGAAGACGTCGAGGACGATGTCTTCTTGTAACCACCATTCGTACTCTACGGGCAGGGGGAAGTCTCTGCTGAGTTTGTCTGCTAGCAGATTGAGTTCCCCTGGTACATGTTGTGATAGTAGGAACATGTTGTGTTTGAGAGCCCACTTCCAGATGTTCTGGGACAGCTTGGGACAGTCCTGGAGAGTGAGTGCCCCCTTGCTTGTTGAGGTAGTACATGGCTGTGGTGCTGTCTGTGAGGACCATCACTGTCTTTCCTTGTAGGTGTTCCTGAAAGGCTTTCAGTGCTTTGAACACCGCTAGTAGTTCCAGTAGGTTTATATGCTTGGATGCTAAGCTCGGAGTCCACGCTCCGTGAGCAGTCTGATGGGATAGGTGAGCCCCCCATCCTGTAAGGGATGCGTCTGTGGTTAGAGTGGCTTCCACTGCGGGTGTGGCAAACGTTTTCCCTAATAACAGGTTTTCTTTTGTCCACCACCGTAGCGAGAGAACAAAGGCCTGCGAGACCACCACTAGATCGTCCCATTGTCCGCTGGCCTGACACCACTGGCTGTTGAGCCACTCTTGCATTGGGCGCATGCGCAGGCGCGCGTGAGGTACCAAATAAATACATGACGCCATCATCCCTAGCAAGCGCATTGCTTTGCGTACTGTCACCTCTCGACCTGCCACATAATGGGGGATCTGAAACAGCATGTTTTGGACCCTCTCGTTGGAGGGGAAGACGAGGCCGTCCTTTGTTCGAATTAGAGCCCCTAGGAATTGTTTGATTTGGCTGGGGTCTAAGCTGGATTTCTTTTCGTTGATGGAGAAGCCCAGTTGGAACAACAGGTCTACAGTCTTTTGGGTATTGGAGAAGCATGTTTCGTAAGAATCCCCTGTTATGAGCCAGTCGTCGAGGTAAGGGTATACCGGGATGGATAACCTGCGCAGGTGGGCCGCTGCCACTACTTTCGTGAATACCCTTGGTGCAGATGCTATTCCGAAGGGTAGTACTCTGAACTGGTAGTGTTTGTTCTCTATCTTGAACCTGAGGTATTTTCTGTGCGCTGGCAACATTAAAATATGAAAGTATGAATCTTTCATGTCTAGTGTTGTCATGTAATCCCCTTGTGATAACAGTGGGATTACTTCCTGCAAGGTCACCATACGGAACTTTTGGGGTTTGACAAACTTGTTCGCTGGGCGCAGATCTAATACAGGGCACATGGTTAAGTCCTTTTTGGGTACAAGGAAGTACACTGAATAAATACCTTCTGTTACCTGAGATAGGGGGACAGCCTCTATAGCTCCTTTTTTCAGTAGCTCTTCTACTTCTTGAAGAAGAATGGTGAGGTGTTCCGGTGTCATGCGTCGGTTCCGTGGGGGTCTGTACTTCGGGGAACCGTTGAATTCGATGCAGTATCCGTGGGCTATGGTGGATAATACCCAGCGGTCTGACGATATTCCCTCCCATGCTGAAAGGAACGATGTTAGCCGGCCCCCGACCGGTGATGCATGGGAGGGGACCCGAATCTTCGGGTCATTTGTTGGTATTGGGTGTGGAACCTTTGTGGCTGGAGCCGCGACCTCTTCCTCTGCCACGGCGTTGGCCTCTTTGACTGAACTGGGTGTTGTTACCCTGCTTAGAGGGCCAGTTGGTAGCAGAGTAAAATTGCTGTTGGTTTTGCTGCTGGCGTTGGCCACGAAAGGAGCGTCTATTGCCATAGCCGCGTCTGTTAGGGGGCCTAGAAATTTGGTCAAGAGTCTTGATGGTATCAAACTCTTTCTTCGCGTGTTCTAGGGCCTCATGAACTGCTTTCCCAAACAGATGTGTTTGTTCTATGGGCTTATTTATCAGGGAAGCCTGTGTTTCCGGCTTAAATCCCGAATTGCGCAGCCAGACATGGCGTTTGAGAAGTATTCCCTGAACCAGGGAATGGCCAGCCGTCTCTGCGGCATCTAAGGAGTTCTTTACGATGCCCTGGTTTACAAGAGTTCCCTCTGAGATAGTAGCTAACAGGCGTGAACGCAGGGGTTCTGGTGCGTCCTCTGCTTCGCTGCGCAGCTTGCTCCACTGTGCATCTGCGTAGCTAGCTAGTAGGGAATTGTTATTTGCAATCCTAGTTGAAAAGGCGGCGGACGTCGTGATTCTCTTCCCCAGTGCATAGAGCTTTTTGCCCTCTTTGTCAGGTGGTGCCTCACTAGTGGATAGTGGTACCCCTGCTCTTTTCCTTGTATTAGTAACTACGAGGGAGTCCGGAATAGAATGGCCTCTGATGTACAAAGGGTCAGAGGACGAAGGGCTGAAGAGCTTTTCTATCCGAGGGTTGACCCCTCTGACTAAGGCAGGATTGGAAAGGGAAGGAGTCATTCTTCTCTTTATAGAAGCCAGGAGCGGAATAGACTGACTAACAGGGGCTTTTTCTTTAATAACTTTCTCTACAAAGTCTATGTCAGGAAGAGTCTCCCCTGTGTCTATTTCAAAATGCGCTGCTGCCTTGCGCAATAGTGCATTAAGTGAAGGTTGGTCATCTATGGGAGAGGTGTTTCCAATAGGTGAATCCTTGGGAGGAGAAGGGTGAAAGACATCAGGGTCTGAGTGCACTGATGGTGATTGCCAAGGCTGCACTGATGGGGATTGCCAGGGCTGCGAGGTAGCTGTATCTTCTTCGAAAGCTCCTGCACTAGTGTAAGGATCTTCTTCAAACCCCTCTTCCTCATGTTCTTCCTCTCCACCCAAACATTCCTCATCTTCCTGGAGGTATTGCTCCTCTTCAGTGAGGTCATATACGTCTGTAAAAGGGGGAAACAGCCTAGGAATCCTGACCCTAGGGTCATCCTGGGGCCATTCTCTTGGTCTTTTGGGTGTTGGTGGGTTTTGGTTTCCCAAAAACCTTTCCATTTTCTCCATACAAGAATGGAGTCTTTCAAGGGTCTCATGGGGGACCCCTGAATAGTCTAGAGGGGGGAAATCAGTGTTTTCACCTTCAAAACGCTTAGAACGCTCCCACAACGTCGAAGAAAGGTTTCCGTCGCCCTCTGAAAAGCCCTCCGGTAGTTCAGAAGTGCCCTTAGATGAAGGGGGCAGTTCCTGGCTACTCTTGTGCTTTTTCGGCGTTTCCATAGCTTTTTGTGCGGTATTCGACGTCTGTTTCGTCGTCCGCTTACGTTTGTCTTCGGAAACAATTCTCGCCAGGCTCTCGACAACGAGTTTGTCAGTAGAGGACTCTGGTGTCGACGTTGCCTGCGTTGCGCGTTGTTCCTCGACGGCCGCTCTATGGAGCGTTACGTCGGATGATTTTGGGGTAGCGCCCGTGTTTGATGAAAGTCCCACCGCTGGTCGCAGCTGCTTTTGCGGGTGGGGCTTGAGACACTTACGGTCTGAGGTAGACGCCGGAGTGCCCTGCGTCACCTTCGGCGCTGATGGATCCTTCGTCTTCGACGAAGAGCCGTGGGTTGTGTGCTTAGGCCTATGGGGTCTGTGTGCGTCCTTGTCGCCGGGGTGTTCATCCCCATAAGCAGGGCGTGAGCCGAGCCCGTCGGGGCCGGGGACGGACGTCGAGGAGCGCTGCTTCTGGGGGTTATAATGACTTCCGTAACGGATGTCGAGTTATCACCCTCCTCGTCACTTTCTGTAACAGCGGCGGCGGGTGAGGAAACTGACTTCGACATAGCGTAGTCCGCCCACCTCTTAACTTTGCGTTCTTTAAGAGTTCTTGGTTTCAAGAGCTTACAGGCCGCGCAGCTGTCTTCCTTATGATCAAGGGGCAAGCAACGATTACAGAGCTTGTGTTTGTCCTTCCAAGTGTATTTGCCCCTACAGCGTGGGCAAAACTTAAAAGGTGTCCTCTCCATAGCTGAGGCAATAATAACTGGTGATAACAACCCCAAGGGAAAGATAGGGGAGAAAGAAAGACATTCTGAAAGAGAAGATAAAAGTTCGAACCCCCACTCTCCCTACTGTATGTTGGCCGGCGAGGCCAGGCCACGTGTTCGGCAGCGCCGAAGGATCTCCTCCGTCGAAAACTTGCTCGGCGGAGAAACAGCTTCACAGCTAACGTCGAGGGGAGGGATCTTTAACAATATAATAAGTATAATTAAGGACTGAGGTCCGTAGTAAGTATTAGCAATGTCTCTCTAGGAGCTCTGCGTAAGGCGACCAGAAGCTGGGCGGAAAAAAACAATCAGAGGGACCTTGACGCGTGAGGGATTATGGGTACAACGCACGTCACTATAGGGATAGTGTTACAGACACGCCTTGTCGACGTCCCCTTTTCGACTACGAAAAACAAAATGCAATACTCCGCAGTGACCACTGGATGTCGGACCTATGCACAGCATGTGATTCTAAGCAGATTAACAAACATCTTCAATTGAACATCTGAATAGCTGGCCAACAGCGTGGTGTTGTTGGCTAGGAGGGTGGAGTATGCTGCCGCAGTAGTGTTTCTCTTTCTCAGAGCGTACAATTTCTTACATTCTTTGTCAGGCGGTGCATCGCCTGTGGACAAGGGGACACCTGCCCTCTTCCTTGTCGTCGAGACCACCAGAGAATCTGGGGTGGCATGCCCCCCCAATAAAAAAGAGGGTCAGTAGGGGAAGGGCAAAAATGTTTTTCCACCCGTGGGTTATCAGCCCTGGTTTGTGAGGGCGTTGTTAATGAAGGGGCAAATGCTCTTCTTAATGGAATTAAGTAATGGGTTAGCCTGGCTGGCAGAAGGCTTCTCTCCTTTAAAATGTCTTCCATAAAATCCAATTCTGACACTGCCTCCTGCATGGTAATTTGGAAATGTTCTGCCGCCTTCTTTAGGATGGCGTTAAATGCCATCTGGTCATCAACAGGTGATGCCTGACGCAATGGTGGGGAGGGGGGGTGAATCCATACATAAGGTGTCAGGGTCCGGGGTAAGGGTAGGGGACAGCCAAGGTGGGTTATCTACCGGCTCGTCGTCCCCTCTCATCCCTGGGTCTGATCAGTGGGATCATCAACTATAGGTATGGGTCAATAGGAACTCCTTGATCAGTAAGGACAAAGACCTCTTCATGAAGTAAGTCAGATGACCTCTGGAACTTTGCTATTGGTGTATAAGGGCTTTCTTCATGAGGCCTCTTAGGAGCAAAACTTTCAGAAAAGTCTACAAACTTTTCCAGCCTGTCCATGCAACCTTCAAACTTCTCTCTGGTCCAAGATGAGGAGCCAGAGGGATCTAGAGGAGGAACGGCTCTTCCTGATGATCCTCTTCCCTAGAAAGTCGAAATTTCTCAACCAAAGCTTTAGATAAAGAAAGGGGACTCTCAGAGTAATCTGTCCGTCCTTCCGGGCGTTTCGACGTATCTTTAAACCGGTCTTTACGTTTAGCCACCAAAACAATCTTAGCGATACTGTCGCTGATGTTCTGCGTTACTGGGAGGTGTTTGCATGGTTGCACCATGGTTTTCAACACAACCGGGGATTTATGCAGCGTCAGCGTGCTCTTCTGATGCGTCTCGACGGGTGCGTGGCTTTTGGTCCTGGCACCCTTAATTTCAGAATGCCCGGACACAGGCTGCTGATCTGGTTGTGGGGAGGGCTGCAGATCACGTAAATCGGCGGGTGCCGTCGAGGAATCAGACATCCTCGTTGGTGCTTTGGATCGCTTCGACTGAACCGTCAAGGCATTACCGGGTTGTGTACTTTGTGCCCTGAGAAGTGGGTGCGTCCCTGTCACCGGGATGTACATTCACCATAGCAGGACTTGTGTTGTGTCTAGCTTGCCGGGGACTGACATCGTCGAGGGCGAGCGCTCCGATGTAAGGTAAATGGTGTCCGAACTGGAGCCTTGGTCGTTGCTTATCCCATCACATTCGGCGGCAGAGCTACCCTCGGCCTCCGACATAGCATAGGCTGCCCCCCGTTTCACTCGATGCTCCTTAACCATCTAAGGACGTAGGAGCTTACAGGACACCTCGTCGTGATTTGAGAGGAATACACTTATTGCACCGCTGGTGCTAGTCTTTCCATGGGAATTTTCCATTACAGGAAGGGCAAAATTTAAATGGTGCCCTGTCCATAGCTCAGGAATTTAAGAGACGACAAAACCAAAGGGACAAAGAGGGGAGAAGGAAAGACATTCTTGAAAAGAATAGAAACCCCAGACCCCACTCTCCCTACTGTATAGGCCGGCCAAAAGGCCCGGCCACGCGGTGATCGGCGTCAACCGGAGCCCCAGCCATCGAAGTGTGTTCTTTCGCTGTCTTTGGCAGTGGTTCAGGAAGCAATTGTCGAGGAGGGGACGTTAATATAAATATGACCGGAGGTCGGGAAATATAACAATATTGCAATTTGGTAACAGCTCCGCATAAGGCAACAATCTGAGGGACCTCGACGCTGGAGGGATTTTGGGTACACTACACGTCACGTTAGGGATAGTGTTACAGGCACGCCCATGTCAACATCCCCTTTCGATCCTCGAAAGACAAGATGCAATCCTCTGCAGTGACTACTAGAGGTCAGACTGGATCTGCGTGAAATTAGTTGTAAAGTCCAACCACCAAAAGTCTGTTTTTCATATGACAATGCATTACTTACCGTAAAAGCATTTCTGATGGTTGTATCTGCTTAGATTCACATGCTGTGCATAGGTCCGACATCCAGTGGTCACTGCGGAGTATTGCATTTTGTTTTTCGTAGTCGAAAAGGGGACGTCGACAAGGCGTGTCTGTAACACTATCCCTATAGTGACGTGCGTTGTACCCATAATCCCTCACGCGTCGAGGTCCCTCTGTTTGTATTTTTCTGCCCTGAGGGCGCCTTCTAGACGTGAGTGAGTACAGAAAAGAGAGAGATCTAGAAAAGGATGTCTGTGCTCCTTCCATCCGAGCGGGGAGGAAGGGTAGGCGCATGTGTATCTAAGCAGATACAACCATCAGAAATGCTTTTACGGTAAGTAATGCATTGTCTTCTGATGTTTGTTAATCTGCTTAGAATCACATGCTGTGCATAGACTAGCGAGCAGTACCCGGAGTTGGAGGTGGGTTGTGAGAAGGAACAGTAGAGAAAAGATGTCTTAAAGGATAGTTCCGGGACTTTTTTTTTTATTGTCCCTACGGTTCGGCCATGTGTTTTTAAGCATAAATCGGTAGATCGTAGAAAACTTTCCTATGGACCATACCCGACTTTTCGTCCATTAACGCACTCGAAATCAGCCGCCATTTTCTGATAATCCTCTCACTTGCCGCATCGCCCTGGCTCACCTGCTTTTGCGGCACTAAATCAAATCCCCCGCCCCTGAAACAGACTTTATCAAAACATTCATATTCCCTGCCTCTATCCGTGACGTGACTGAGCTGCGTAGGCAAACGCGCCCAGGCGTCTTCTACGCGACTCCACACAGAACCCGGAAATCAACACAGATGAGCTCACACAACACAGCGCGCCACAATCGGGAATATGAAACTGTACTTTTAAATTAAACTTCAAGATTGTAAATTTGGTAAAGTACATTTATTTGACATCAAATGTTTTGAGAATATTCAGCGATTTTCATTTTTATTTGCTCACGTTCCAAAAAGTTCGTTTTGAGGCACGCGATGTTCCTTTGCTGTACACAGGGTCTTAGATCATCTCACAATACAGCGCCACAATTCGGAATATGAAACTGTGGTTTAAAAGCAAACGGCAAGATTGTACATTTGGCAAAGTACATTTATTCGACATCAAATGTTTAGAGAATATTCTGGGATTTGCATTTTTCTTTGCTCTCGATCCAAAATAGATCGTCTTGAGGCAAGCGATGTTCGTGTGCAGTACACAGGGTGTTGGTTTACGATAAAATAAGCTCTTCGGTCGCACTGATAATCGCATGGCTGTTCCAACAACGAGGCACTAGGCCACCACAACGGTCTGTATGTTGCATCTAGCCGTTAGTACCGCGTAAGGGCATACTTGTACTTGGCGATCGTCCCATAAAATGGTCAGGGTGGTAACGTTGTTCACGCGGAGAAGCAACTGGCGGTTAAAAAACCCATCCGCCGGTGTCTGGTACTCGTGACACATGCAGTAATGCATGATGTACCTGTTTGAAAAACATAAAAAATGAAATTAGTCTCACCATCAGATCTTTATTAAAATTCTTCATTTTATATATTAGGTCGGGAAATTATTTCATAGCTAGGACAGTGCAACTGGGCATTATACATCAAGGGGTGGCTGTAGGATACTGAGACAGTCCCCCAGTGCAGGGGTTGACAGGGAGGCAGTGCAGGTGGAGAGTGGAAGGGCCCAGGACCGAGGTCGCAGACAGTGGACCAGTTGTAGCAGGGGAGAGGGAGAGAGAAAGCAGAAGCAAAGAGGAAGGTTTTGAGGTGCTTCCGTAAAAGGAGATGGTTCTCCTCAAGATAGTGGCGGTACAAAACAATATGCCACATAGAACGAACAAGTACAACTTAACCCGTCTTTAAAGCTACTGTATAGTAATTAAATTTCGGTATAAACTCATCTAAAGAGTTACTTACATTATATTTGCATTTTCCATTGTGTCTGTGCGCAGGACAGCCCCGAAATACCACTCCTTCTATGCCGACGTTATTTCTTCTAATGAACAAACATGAAATGGCTTCATTATCGTTTCTTACGTTATTGCCCCACACCCCCAAAAAGAAGTCTTTCGGGATGGTCCCGGCCTGTCAAGGTCAAATAACAATACAACCTTATACTGAGTCGTGGGCCATTCCGGCACCCGAGCAAAAAATCAAAGCAGCTGACCTTCACTTCGAACGAGCGCACATTCCTATTTAGCAACATTCAGTGTAAGGCCATCTCACAGGACTTGAAATTTACACTCCATTTTTGCATTTTGTCTGCGTGCTTTGCAGCCCCAGAGAACCATAAATACGGAGACATTCTATATTTTTTGAAAAATGATTTATAATACTGTTTGGTTTAATTTAATGCGCAGATGAACAAGGTTGGATAGACACATTGCATGTACACTGAGCAATCACTTTAATTTACACATTACATAGATACACATTCAATGGGCCTGCGACATGAGGAGACTCGAGAGAACAGACAATCGAATTACAATCATTTAAACCGTGATGTGTATTTCTCAATGAGCTCTTCTTTAGGTGGACATGGAACAGAGGCAATGTTGGGTGGCAATGCAGTTGTCCCCTGCACAGGTTCGTTCACAATTCCATTTATGTGCCTATCTAGGACGTCAACAATAAGTCTCTCAATAAACTCATATTGCATATCCTCAAACACTGGTTTGATCACCCATTGTTTACTTCTTTTAGTGAAGGCCTTATTGTAGCGAAGCGTCCCTAAAGTTCCGGTCGTCCTACTTTGTTGACGTCCAACATTATGGTTATGTGCCAAGACCGCTAGAAGAGTCCAATTTATCATGCCCTCCATGCCAAAATGCAATCGTTTTGGCCTGTACTTTAGGCACATATTGTGGAACACCTCCAAATCTCCTGTGTGGCAGAATTCCGTGAGTCCCCTCAAATCTCTTGTTATAGTTTTATCAAATACAATCTTTCCAATGGCTTTGTGAGTGGGTGATGAAGGAATCAACCACTTCTTCTTCCGTGCCTCCTCTGTGGACAAATGGCCATGTTCACAATTGTGGAAATGTTGGTTTGTGTTCCAACGGTGAACGTTTGTGCAGTGTAGCATTACTGACCGCCATTTTTCCAGTAGAATTTCCAACGACCCTCCACATGTTTTTGAGCTCCACCAAAGATGGTTGCTGATTGACTTGGACCACTGTGAAATACCTTGCGTTTCTTTTTTTTTACCTGCAGCAGACATTTTTTTATTGATTGTTTTTGCAAGATGCCAAACGTCAAATTGGTGATTTATATTTTTGTACTCTTCTCTCATTGTCTTGGCAATTGAAACGTGTCTGTCCGTGGCTATCAGGTCGATCACCATTCCCCGCGATTGTAGTTCTTGCAATGATGCTACAAAGCCAACTTTCTCCATGGCCACTGAGGATGTACTTTGTGACACCTGCACGACCACCGAACTCACAATTTTCTTACTTTCCATGTCCTGAAAGTGGTAGGTGCAGTACTTGGCTGAAAATCCTGGGCTGTCGCACTGTCCATCACCGGCTAGCCTGAACCGTTTGCCCGCGAAAGTACTATCAATAGACATTTTTTCCATTCTCCAAGCTTCGCTAATGGCTGGAAATAGATAATCGGTTTGGTATTTGTAGAACTGAGTTTTCGCAATGAAATGGATTCCCACAAACTGAAAGAAAGACTCTAACTTTTTAAAACTTGAACCACTAAAAAGTGCAGCCGCTGCACAAAGTAGATTGCCTGCTGCCAGTTGCCCCAGCATGGGTTGTGCAGACCATGAGAAAGGATATTTTGTACAGGTGGAATGTATTTTAAGGTTAGTGCTTCGAATTGCACGAGTCACATTGATCAATGGCTCCCCACATACTTCCCCACCAACCGAATGCCCACATTTCATCTTAATAATAATATCAATCAAACAACTATCGAATACAATGAATTTGGCCTCTTTCCTTATACTGTCACTCTGCATCCCAGCTGGTTCGGCCTGTAACGTTGAGGACATGTCACTCACATGAAAGGTAGAATCTATGATATCGTCTTCCACTATGTTCAGTGATATTGATGGTGTTTCATTGTCGTCCACTTCATTCTCTTCCATTGCAACATCTGTTCCTTCTCCGGCGATGGGTGAATAAGACAATTTCTTCAACTTTCTCGCGGTCTTAGTTTTTGCGGGTGAGGATTCTGTGAACTGATCTCCGACTGCATCCGAACTACCAGGAGGACATTCACTATCAATGGCTGGATGTGGTATAGCTCCGTTGTCAATCACTTCATATTCTTCCCATTGGCACGATGCATCTCCAGTCTCAAGTCCCTGCCAAAAGGTTTGACAAGCAACATCTCTCGTTCGCTTCACTGTCTGTGTAGATCTAGTTCGTACACCCACTCGCAACTAGAGGACAGATTGGAAAAGGGATGTTCAGTTTAAACACAACTTACAGTATTGAACTATTAACAGTGAAAAACAACATAATATAGTGACCAGGACACTAACCTTCTTTTGCTTTCTTTTCTTTGAAACTTTCTTGCCTCAAACTTCAACATCAGGACGCTGTTGCTCCGACTCGTGTGTGCATGTCTCCACTTCCTCTTGCGCTGCAACGACTATATTTTCATGATAAGCACATCCATCACGCACTGACGCTCCATCGACTCCCTGAAACATAGAACTTTCATTAGTATGTATAATAATATCGAAAACACAAAATGTACTTGGGTACCAATACCCACGTACATCTCAATAGCAAAACACGAATGAACGCTTTGTGTAGAACATTCAAACGACAATTATTCACGCATTGTTGATCTAGTTAGATGGAACTGTCAAGATCCATACCTCGGGCTCCTCATAGACTTCCATTGATGATATTATTGAAGATGATGCTTCAGTAACTCCCTGAAACACAGTAATTGCATTAGTATGGTTTTCTATTTTGTTAAAAAGAACATAAACTTTGTGCAGGCGTCAACGGCTCATTTAAACAGACCTGCACAAATGATCAGTTGTCTAAAATAAATAATGGATATGTAAATATGATTCGATTTGCTCGATCGTTGGAAGTGTCACCACCCAGAGATCTGCATCAACTACTAGGGGTGATGTCCTTGTAGAAGAAGCTCCGTCATCTCCCTGAAACATAGTACTTGCGTTAATAAAGATGGAAGTATAGCGGATGTAATCACGTCATATGATTTCGCTGGATCGAACTGTCAGTATCCATACCTCGAAATGCATAAGAACATCAAGGGACGATGTAACTGCGGTGCACACTTCTGCAAGCTGTTGCGCCGACCCGTAACTGCATGCTCCCTCTTCTTCTTGGACTAATGCTCCATCGACTCCCTGAAACGTAGGACTTTCATTAGTAATGAACACAATATTGAAAAAAGAAGACACATAGGAGGGCGACGACAGAAGGACATATCAATGGCTAAAAACGAAAGAAACATTGTGTGTAACAATCACGCTACAAGAATGCAAGATCTGATGATCTCCATCGATGGAACTGTCCGGAAACGTACCTCGAGCATCTGAGTGACATCAATGGTTGTCGTCAATACGTTGGACTCCTCAGCATCTCCCTGAAAGACAGTACTTGCATTATTTTGGATAACAATAATTATAACTGAAAACAAAGACTAGAGGACGAGTACAAGGGTGTACCATTAGGTAAAATAATTACACGATAAATTAAAACTATTGATTTACATGCCTAAAAAAAGTCAGTGGCAGAATAGCCAAGTAAGATTACCCGATAGGCGCTTGAAGTGGCTGATGACTGCAATAACGACACGGATGGAGAATCTTCCGCCTTCATATCGAGTGGATACATAAATGGGGAAATTATTGTTAGCTAATGCTACACACTACCGCAAGGCCGAGAGATAAATACGTAAACTTGACTCACCAGTGGAGGGATGTGGACGAATAGAGTGGGAATAGCGTTTGAGAGCAATTTTCGCCTCGCTCGCGGTGTGTTCTTCTTTATTAGCAATGATGTGGAGTACATGTCTGAGCTAAAGTGCCTGCTGCAGATGCGGTATCGATCACCCCTCTTGTCCGCAAAGACTTTTAGGACTCTACTTTCAAGCTCAGACGGTGGATATCCGCAATATCGGACCCATTCTCTTATCTGATCTATTGTCTTAGGGAAAACATGCATTATAGTACCTTCAGATTTATTATGGGTCTTCGAAGGGCAACCGCCAATGGAACAGGCAGGCATTGTGGAAAGTTCTGAAAAGTAAAGATCAACAATTCTCTATGAATACCAATGTAAACTCAGAACATGTGACTAGTTCCTTGCATGTACTGTCTTGAACAAAAAGAAATTGGACGCAAAATGATTACGGTACATGGCCTTACCTTGACGAACAAACAGTTAGATGCAGGGATCAGAGTACTTTCTTGTCGTACAAAAGGGAGCAGTTCACCGGTTGCAAACTGAGGAGTTTCCTCGGAGTGGTCACGGAAGTTCACAGAGACGAAGAGCAGATAACCAGCACCTTCACGGGTTGACTAGCAAAGCGCAAAGAAGTGCTCATTAGAAATATGAAGTGGGTTATAAAGAATTCGAAACAGGGGTGTGTTTGTGAATGAATGACGTCTATATGTCGTGGCATTATGCGGATTGCAGGGGGGCGTCCAGCGTGAGGGGGGGATGCTTGGCAGGAGACACGGGGTCTGGAGGTAGACATGGGAACAACAACCCATGCTCTATAGACCACTTTGAAGTGTACATGGTCTTTGGCACCTCTTGGCCTTTATCGCTCCCTGACAGCTCCACTTGGCAGCACAAGTACCCCGGTGCGAACTGCCTTTGATAGGGCGGGGGGGGTGGATTGGGGCGCTGGTCGTGCAGACAAGACTCGTTTGCCGCAGGGCCTCACCAAGGAGAGGCCATCTAACTGCATGTAAGAGGCAGGCTGCAGGATCTAGTACATGGAAGGCAGGGGTGTGACTTTATAAATACCGAACCCTCCCAGGAGAATATATGGGTGCAAAGGTTATGTGGATTGAAGGTGGGCGGCCAGCGTGAGGGAGGATGCTGGCCGGAGACATGTGGTGTGACAAGACAAGGCACAGGAAGACTATTCAATGGAGACACACTAGATTCATTTAAAAAATGAAAACAACCATTGTTAAAATATATGTTGGGTTTTATTTTAGATCTTAATTTCAATTGAACATAAATAATAAACATTACACATTGTAAAGTTCCGGTTGCAGCACATCCAGGGAAAATCCGCGGTATTGTCCACTGTCGCTTGGGAAATGTTGTCTAATGGCAAGTACCGCACAGGCAGGTATTACTCTCCGAACGCGGTGTCCGAGCCTCCCATGAAGCCACCAAGTGAAGCAACGATAGGCCACCAGCCTGTACCACCTGTGAAAATGAAAGATGCAAACTGTATTAAAATGACAAAACTTTCTTATCATTCTGCTTTGAAAAAAATTCTATCTAGAAAATGCACAATATGGACCCAATTTACATGCATTCGAATGATATGTAGATGTAATTTTATATGTGGGAGACGACCATGACATAGTAGTGGCATCACTGACATCACAACCAGAGTATACTCACTCGTTACTCGGATTACGCGGACGAACAGTGCCGCGAAGTTCGTGCATAAGCACCATCATCATCCTCAACACGGTCCGTGAGAGGCAGGCTTCCCTGAACTCTGGCAGCTCGGTGATGCATTGCGGACTTGGCTCGCCTTCCGAAATGTAGGCGAAGCACCCGGAAATTTCACGGCAGCAGCAGTTCTCCTCCTCAGTTGGCATTAGCTTGCACCGATTGCACGTGCACCAGGTGGAGACGCCTTCCATGCGACATGGTCCAGGCTCTTCATCCGTTGACTGGTCCTCCCAACTGCCGTCCGAATCCCCATCGTTTTCGCGTGCTTGCCTTTCCAGTAGTTCTTCCTCGGTGTACTCGGGCTCGTACATATACGGCATTATTGTAGCCATTGTGTGGTAAAGAAAGTAAAATAATTTACAGAGATGGTACAGGTGTTCACAAGGCCTAGAAGTGGCGAAGGTAGCTGACCAGAGCACAGAAACGAGTCACAGAATACTCAAAGTAACACAGAGAGAATAATGAAATCGAAAATCTGCTGCTGTGTGTTGTGAAACGGTGTGTTTATACTTATTGAGGAAAGAGGCGTCCTGCCATTTCCATGGCGACACGTCATTAGCTGAGGCGCAGCGATTGTTGACACGAAACGTGCTTTGGCGTTGGGAAATGGGCGGTACGCGTCTGCTGATGTCAGGCTCAGGGGCGGGGGATTTGATTTAGTGCCGCAAAAGCAGGTGAGCCAGGGCGATGCGGCAAGTGAGAGGATTATCAGAAAATGGCGGCTGATTTCGAGTGCGTTAATGGACGAAAAGTCGGGTATGGTCCATAGGAAAGTTTTCTACGATCTACCGATTTATGCTTAAAAACACATGGCCGAACCGTAGGGACAATAAAAAAAAAGTCCCGGAACTATCCTTTAATACTGCTTGTCCCACCTGGGAATCAGATCTAGAGTGGGCATCTAGACAGTAGTGTTTTGTAAAGGTGTGTACAGAACTCCAGGTTGCCGCTTTGCAGATGGACTCAAGGGGAACATTTGCAATGAATCCTATGGATGCCCCAGTGCCTCGAGTAAAGTGTGCTCTTGGCTTGAAGGGTAGTTCTCTCTTAGCAAGAGTGTAACAGAGAGTGATGCATTGAACAATCCATCTAGATATAGTGGACTTTGAGACTGCATCTCCTTCTCTTCCTGCTGCCACCGAGACAAAGAACTGGTTAGTCTTTCTCAGTGGTCTGGTTCTTTCCATGTAGAACATGACAGCTCTGCGTACATCTAGTGTATGCAGACTTTTTTCTCCCAAGCTGGAAGGGTTTTGAAAGAACGTTGGTAGTTCTATTGACTGGTTTACATGAAATTTAGAGATGAATTTTGGTGCAAACCTTGGGTGTGTGCGTAGAACCACCTTATCCTTGTGAACTGTTACGAAGGGGTCTAGAACAGAAAGAGCCTGTAGTTCACTTACTCTCCTAATGGAGGTGATAGCTATTAGGAAAGCAGTCTTAAGAGTGAGGTCCTTAAGAGTTGCCTTGTGCATGGGTTCAAAGGGAGGGCCCATGAGTCTAGAAAGTACCACATTTAAGTCCCATCCGGGAGCTGGGTTAGCTATCGGAGGGTGTATTCTCTTTATCCCCTCCATGAAGGCTTTGATAACTGGTATCTTCCACCACGACACTAAGTTGGGAAGTGGTGTATGCAGAAAGTGCCGCTAGGTGGACTTTAATGGAATTGAAAACTAGACCTGAATCCAGTAAATGGGTCAAGTACAGAACAATGTTCGTGGGAGAGCAATCAACCGGGTTGATGCTCTTACCTCTACACCAGATGACAAATCTTTTCCACTTGCTAGAATAGCAGTGTCGAGTATTAGGTTTTCTGGCTTCCCCGAGGATGTCCATACATCTCTGCGGGAGTTGTAGATGTCCAAATTCTATGATTTCAGGAGCCAGGCTGCTAAGTTCATGGTCTGAGGGCATGGATGCAGTGTCCTGCCCTTGTCCTGTGACAGCATGTTGTACGGGCAGGGAAGTCTCACTGGGGGAGATAGGGACAACCACATCAAGTGAGCGAACCATGGCTGCCGGGCCCACATTGGGGCCACTAGTATCATGGTAACCTGTTCGTGGTGCATCTTGTGCACTATCTTGTTGAGAAGGGGAGTCGGGGGAAAAGCGTAAACAAATTTCCCTGACCATGGAATCGATAGACCGTTCTCCTTGGACTTGTTCTGGGGGTACCTGGAGGCGTAATCTTGGCATTGAGAGTTTTCCAGAGTTGCGAACAGGTCTATTCCTGGGAAACCCCACTGTGTGAAGACGTCGAGGACGATGTCTTCTTGTAACCGCCATTCGTACTCTACGGGCAGGGGGAAGTCTCTGCTGAGTTTGTCTGCTAGCAGATTGAGTTCCCCTGGTACATGTTGTGATAGTAGGAACATGTTGTGTTTGAGAGCCCACTTCCAGATGTTCTGGGACAGCTTGGACAGTCCTGGAGAGTGAGTGCCCCCTTGCTTGTTGAGGTAGTACATGGCTGTGGTGCTGTCTGTGAGGACCATCACTGTCTTTCCTTGTAGGTGTTCCTGAAAGGCTTTCAGTGCTTTGAACACCGCTAGTAGTTCCAGTAGGTTTATATGCTTGGATGCTAAGCTCGGAGTCCACGCTCCGTGAGCAGTCTGATGGGATAGGTGAGCCCCCCATCCTGTAAGGGATGCGTCTGTGGTTAGAGTGGCTTCCACTGCGGGTGTGGCAAACGTTTTCCCTAATAACAGGTTTTCTTTTGTCCACCACCGTAGCGAGAGAACAAAGGCCTGCGAGACCACCACTAGATCGTCCCATTGTCCGCTGGCCTGACACCACTGGCTGTTGAGCCACTCTTGCATTGGGCGCATGCGCAGGCGCGGAGAGGTACCAAATAAATACATGACGCCATCATCCCTAGCAAGCGCATTGCTTTGCGTACTGTCACCTCTCGACCTGCCACATAATGGGGGATCTGAAACAGCATGTTTTGGACCCTCTCGTTGGAGGGGAAGACGAGGCCGTCCTTTGTTCAAATTAGAGCCCCTAGGAATTGTTCGATTTGGCTGGGGTCTAAGCTGGATTTCTTTTCGTTGATGGAGAAGCCCAGTTGGAACAACAGGTCTACAGTCTTTTGGGTATTGGAGAAGCATGTTTCGTAAGAATCCCCTGTTATGAGCCAGTCGTCGAGGTAAGGGTATACCGGGATGGATAACCTGCGCAGGTGGGCCGCTGCCACTACTTTCGTGAATACCCTTGGTGCAGATGCTATCCCGAAGGGTAGTACTCTGAACTGGTAGTGTTTGTTCTCTATCTTGAACCTGAGGTATTTTCTGTGCGCTGAAAGTATGCATCTTTCATGTCTAGTGTTGTCATGTAATCCCCTTGTGATAACAGTGGGATTACTTCCTGCAAGGTCACCATACGAAACTTTTGGGGTTTGACAAACTTGTTCGCTGGGCGCAGATCTAATACAGGGCGCATGGTTAAGTCCTTTTTGGGTACAAGGAAGTACACTGAATAAATACCTTCTGTTACCTGAGATAGGGGGACAGCCTCTATAGCTTTTTTCAGTAGCTCTTCTACTTCTTGAAGAAGAATGGTGAGGTGTTCCGGTGTCATGCGTCGGTTCCGTGGGGGTCTGTACTTCGGGGAACCGTTGAATTCGATGCAGTATCCGTGGGCTATGGTGGATAATACCCAGCGGTCTGACGATATTCCCTCCCATGCTGAAAGGAATGATGTTAGCCGGCCCCCGACCGGTGATGCATGGGAGGGGACCCGAATCTTCGGGTCATTTGTTGGTATTGGGCGTGGAACCTTTGTGGCTGGAGCCGCGACCTCTTCCTCTGCCACGGCGTTGGCCTCTTTGACTGAACTGGGTGTTGTTACCCTGGTTAGAGGGCCAGTTGGTAGAGTAAAATTGCTGTTGGTTTTGCTGCTGGCGTTGGCCACGAAAGGAGCGTCTATTGCCATAGCCGCGTCTGTTAGGGGGCCTAGAAATTTGGTCAAGAGTCTTGATGGTATCAAACTCTTTCTTCGCGTGTTCTAGGGCCTCATGAACTGCTTTCCCAAACAGATGTGTTTGTTCTATGGGCTTATTTATCAGGGAAGCCTGTGTTTCCGGCTTAAATCCCGAATTGCGCAGCCAGACATGGCGTTTGAGAAGTATTCCCTGAACCAGGGAACGGCCAGCCGTCTCTGCGGCATCTAAGGAGTTCTTTACGATGCCCTGGTTTACAAGAGTTCCCTCTGAGATAGTAGCTAACAGGCATGAACGCAGGGGTTCTGGTGCGTCCTCTGCTTCGCTGCGCAGCTTGCTCCACTGTGCATCTGCGTAGCTAGCTAGTAGGGAATTGTTATTTGCAATCCTAGTTGAAAAGGCGGCGGACGTCGTGATTCTCTTCCCCAGTGCATAGAGCTTTTTGCCCTCTTTGTCAGGTGGTGCCTCACTAGTGGATAGTGGTACCCCTGCTCTTTTCCTTGTATTAGTAACTACGAGGGAGTCCGGAATAGAATGGCCTCTGATGTACAAAGGGTCAGAGGACGAAGGGCTGAAGAGCTTTTCTATCCGAGGGTTGACCCCTCTGACTAAGGCAGGATTGGAAAGGGAAGGAGTCATTCTTCTCTTTATAGAAGCCAGGAGCGGAATAGACTAACTAACAGGGGCTTTTTCTTTAATAACTTTCTCTACAAAGTCTATGTCAGGAAGAGTCTCCCCTGTGTCTATTTCAAAATGCGCTGCTGCCTTGCGCAATAGTGCATTAAGTGAAGGTTGGTCATCTATGGGAGAGGTGTTTCCAATAGGTGAATCCTTGGGAGGAGAAGGGTGAAAGACATCAGGGTCTGAGTGCACTGATGGTGATTGCCAAGGCTGCACTGATGGGGATTGCCAGGGCTGCGAGGTAGCTGTATCTTCTTCGAAAGCTCCTGCACTAGTGTAAGGATCTTCTTCAAACCCCTCTTCCTCATGTTCTTCCTCTCCACCCAAACATTCCTCATCTTCCTGGAGGTATTGCTCCTCTTCAGTGAGGTCATATACGTCTGTAAAAGGGGGGGAACAGCCTAGGTATCTTGACCCTAGGGTCATCCTGGGGCCATTCTCTTGGTCTTTTGGGTGTTGGTGGGTTTTGGTTTCCCAAAAACCTTTCCATTTTCTCCATACAAGAATGGAGTCTTTCAAGGGTCTCATGGGGGACCCCTGAATAGTCTAGAGGGGGGAAATCAGTGTTTTCACCTTCAAAACGCTTAGAACGCTCCCACAACGTCGAAGAAAGGTTTCCGTCGCCCTCTGAAAAGCCCTCCGGTAGTTCAGAAGTGCCCTTAGATGAAGGGGGCAGTTCTTGGCTACTCTTGTGCTTTTTCGGCGTTTCCATAGCTTTTTGTGCGGTATTCGACGTCTGTTTCGTCGTCCGCTTACGTTTGTCTTCGGAAACAATTCTCGCCAGGCTCTCGACAACGAGTTTGTCAGTAGAGGACTCTGGTGTCGACGTTGCCTGCGTTGCGCGTTGTTCCTCGACGGCCGCTCTATGGAGCGTTACGTCGGATGATTTTGGGGTAGCGCCCGTGTTTGATGAAAGCCCCACCGCTGGTCGCAGCTGCGTTTGCGGGTGGGGCTTGAGACCCTTACGGTCTGAGGTAGACGCCGGAGTGCCCTGCGTCCCCTTCGGCGCTGATGGATCCTTCGTCTTCGACGAAGAGCCGTGGGTTGTGTGCTTAGGCCTATGGGGTCTGTGTGCGTCCTTGTCGCCGGGGTGTTCATCCCCATAAGCAGGGCGTGAGCCGAGCCCGTCGGGGCCGGGGACGGACGTCGAGGAGCGCTCCTTCTGGGGGTTATAATGACTTCCGTAACGGATGTCGAGTTATCACCCTCCTCGTCACTTTCTGTAACAGCGGCGGCGGGTGAGGAAACTGACTTCGACATAGCGTAGTCCGCCCACCTCTTAACTTTGCGTTCTTTAAGAGTTCTTGGTTTCAAGAGCTTACAGGCCGCGCAGCTGTCTTCCTTATGATCAAGGGGCAAGCAACGATTACAGAGCTTGTGTTTGTCCTTCCAAGTGTATTTGCCCCTACAGCGTGGGCAAAACTTAAAAGGTGTCCTCTCCATAGCTGAAGCAATAATAACTGGTGATAACAACCCCAAGGGAAAGATAGGGGAGAAAGAAAGACATTCTCAAAGAGAAGATAAAAGTTCGAACCCCCACTCTCCCTACTGTATGTTGGCCGGCGAGGCCAGGCCACGTGTTCGGCAGCGCCGAAGGATCTCCTCCATCTCTTCCCCTCCGTCGAAAACTTGCTCGGCGGAGAAACAGCTTCACAGCTAACGTCGAGGGGAGGGATCTTTAACAATATAATAAGTTTAATTAAGGACTGAGGTCCGTAGTAAGTATTAGCAATGTCTCTCTAGGAGCTCTGCGTAAGGCGACCAGAAGCTGGGCGGAAAAAAACAATCAGAGGGACCTCGACGCGTGAGGGATTATGGGTACAACGCACGTCACTATAGGGATAGTGTTACAGACACGCCTTGTCGACGTCCCCTTTTCGACTACGAAAAACAAAATGCAATACTCCGCAGTGACCACTGG
The DNA here is from genome assembly GCF_040938575.1 of Ambystoma mexicanum. Taxonomy (NCBI): domain Eukaryota; kingdom Metazoa; phylum Chordata; class Amphibia; order Caudata; family Ambystomatidae; genus Ambystoma; species Ambystoma mexicanum. The sequence continues at coordinate 73,150,911 of NC_090938.1, forward strand.
ATGTCGGACCTATGCACAGCATGTGATTCTAAGCAGATTAACAAACATCAGAATATATATATATATATATATATATATATATATATATATATATATATATATATATATATATATATATATATGACAATGCATTACTTACCGTAAAAGCATTTCTGATGGTTGTATCTGCTTAGATTCACATGCTGTGCATAGGTCCGACATCCAGTGGTCACTGCGGAGTATTGCATTTTGTTTTTCGTAGTCGAAAAGGGGACGTCGACAAGGCGTGTCTGTAACACTATCCCTATAGTGACGTGCGTCGTACCCACAATCCCTCACGCGTCGAGGTCCCTCTGTTTGTATTTTTCTGCCCTGAGGGAGCCTTCTAGACATGAGTGAGTACAGAAAAGAGAGAAATAAGGAAAGGATGTCTATGTTCCTTCCATCCGAGCGGGGAGGAAGGGCGGGCGCATGTGAATCTGAGCAGATACAACCATCAGAAATGCTTTTACGGTAAGTAATGCATTGTCTTCTGATGTTTGTTAATCTGCTTAGAATCACATGCTGTGCATAGACTAGCGAGCAGTACCCGGAGTTGGCGGTGGGTTATGAGAAGGAACAGTAGAGAAAAGATGTCTTAATACTGCCGGTCCCACCTGGGAGTCAGATCTAGAGTGTGCATCTAGACAGTAGTGTTTTGTAAAGGTGTGCACAGAACTCCAGGTAGCCGCTTTGCAGATGGATTCAAGCGGAACATTTGCAATGAATGCTATGGAAGCCCCAGTGCCTCGAGTGGAATGTGCTCTTGGCTTGAAGGGTAGTTCTCTCTTAGCAGGAGTGTAACAGAGAGTGATGCATTGTACAATCCATCTAGATATAGTGGACTTAGAAACTGCATCACCTTCTCTTTCTGCTGCCACCGAGACAAAGAACTGATTAGTCTTTCTCAGTGTTCTGGTTCTTACCATGTAGAACATGACAGCTCTGCGTACATCTAATGTATGCAGACTTTTTTCTCCCAAGCTGGAAGGGTTTTGAAAGAACGTTGGTAGTTCTATAGACTGGTTTACATGAAATTTCGAGATGAATTTTGGTGCAAACCTTGGGTGTGTGCGTAGAACCACCTTATCCTTGTGAACTGTTACGAAGGGGTCTAGTACAGAAAGAGCCTGTAGTTCACTTACTCCCCTAATGGAGGTGATAGCTATTAGGAAAGCAGTCTTAAGAGTGAGGTATTTAAGAGTTGCCTTGTGCATGGGTTCGAAAGGAGTGCCCATGAGTCTAGAAAGTACCACGTTTAAGTCCCATCCGGGAGCTGGGTTAGCTATCGGAGGGTGTATTCTCTTTACCCCCTCGATGAAGGCCTTGATAACTGGTATTTTCCACCACGACACTTTAAGTTGGGAAGTGGTGTATGCAGACAGTGCCGCTAGGTGGACTTTAATGGAATTAAACACTAGACCTGAATCCAGTAAATGGGTCAAGTACAGAATAATGTTAGTGGCAGAGCAGTCAACCGGGTTGATGTTCTTACCTCTACACCAGATGACAAATCTTTTCCACTTGCTAGAATAGCAGTGGCGAGTATTAGGTTTTCTGGCTTCCCTGAGGATGTCCATACATTTCTGTGGGAGATGTAAATGTCCAAATTCTATGATCTTAGGAGCCAGGCTGCTAAGTTCATGGTCTGAGGGCATGGATGCAGTGTCCTGCCCTTGTCTTGTGACAGCATGTTGTACGGGCAGGGAAGTTTCATTGGGGGAGATAGGGACATCTCCATCAACTGAGCGAACCATGGCTGCCGGGCCCACATTGGGGCCACTAGTATCATGGTAACCTGCTCCTGGTGCATCTTGTGCACCACTTTGTTGAGGAGGGGAGTCGGGGGAAAGGCGTAAACAAATTTCCCTGACCATTGAATCGACAGACCGTTCCCCTTGGACTGGTTCTGGGGGTACCTGGAGGCGTAACTTTGGCATTGTGAGTTCTCCAGGGTTGCGAACAAGTCTATTTCCGGGAATCCCCATTGCGTGAAGACGACTAAGACGATGTCTTCGTGCAATTGCCATTCGTACTCTTTGGGCAGGGGGAAGTCTCTGCTGAGTTTGTCTGCTAGCAGATTGAGTTCCCCTGGTACATGTTGTGATAGTAGGAACATGTTGTGTTTGAGAGCCCACTTCCATATATTCTGGGACAGCTTGGACAGTCCTGGAGAGTGAGTGGCCCCCTTGCTTGTTGAGGTAGTACATGGCTGTGGTGCTGTCTGTGAGGACCATCACTGTCTTTCCTTGTAAGTGTTCCTGAAAGGCTTTCAGTGCTTTGAACACCGCTAGTAGTTCCAGCAGGTTTATATGCTTGGATGCTAAGCTCGGAGTCCACGCTCCGTGAGCAGTCTGATGGGATAGGTGAGCCCCCCATCCTGTAAGGGATGCGTCTGTGGTTAGAGTGGCTTCCACTGCGGGTGTGGCAAAAGTCTTCCCTAATAACAGGTTTTCCTTTGTCCACCACCGTAGCGAGAGAACCAAGGCCTGCGAGACCACCACTAGATCGTCCCATTGTCCGCTGGCCTGACACCACTGGCTGTAAAGCCACTCTTGCATTGGGCGCATGCGCAAGCGCGCGTGAGGTACCAAATAAATACATGACGCCATCATCCCTAGCAAGCGCATTGCTTTGCGTACCGTCACCTCTCGACCTGCCACATAATAGGGGATCTGAAACAGCATGTTTTGGACCCTCTCGGAGGGGAAGACGAGGCCGTCCTTTGTTCAAATTAGAGCCCCTAGGAATTGTTTGATTTGGCTGGGGTCTAAGCTGGACTTCTTTTCGTTGATGGAAAAGCCCAGTTGGGACAAAAGGTCTACGGTCTTTTGGGTATTGGAGAAGCATGTTTCGTAAGAATCCCCTGTTATGAGCCAGTCGTCGAGGTAAGGGTATACCGGGATGGATAACCTGCGCAGGTGGGCCGCTGCCACTGCCAGTACTTTCGTGAATACCCTTGGTGCAGATGCTATCCCGAAGGGTAGTACTCTGAACTGGTAGTGTTTGTTCTCTATCTTGAACCTGAGGTATTTTCTGTGCGCTGGCAACATTAAAATATGAAAGTATGCATCTTTCATGTCTAGTGTTGTCATGTAATCCCCCTGTGATAACAGTGGGATTACTTCTTGCAAGGTTACCATACGAAACTTTTGGGGTTTGACAAACTTGTTCGCTGGGCGTAGATCTAATACAGGGCGCATGGTTAAATCCTTTTTGGGTACAAGGAAGTACACTGAATAAATACCTTCTGTTACCTGAGATAGGGGGACAGCCTCTATAGCTTCTTTTTTCAGTAGCTCTTCTACTTCTTGAAGAAGAATAGTGAGGTGTTCCGGTGTCATGCGTCGGTTCCGTGGGGGTTTGTATTTCGGGGAACCGTTGAATTCGATGCAGTATCCGTGGGCTATGGTGGATAATACCCAGCGGTCTGACGTTATTCCCTCCCATGCTGAAAGGAACGATGTTAGCCGGCCCCCGACCGGTGATGCATGGGAGGGGACCCGAATCTTCGGGTCATTTGTTGGTATTGGGCGTGGGACCTTTGGGGCTGGAGCCGCGACCTCTTCCTTTGCCACGACGTTGGCCTCGTTGACTGAACTGGGTGCTTTGGTTAGAGGGCCAGTTGGTAGCAGAGTAAAATTGCTGTTGGCTTTGCTGCTGTCGTTGGCCACGAAAGGAGCGTCTTTTGCCATAGCTGCGTCCGTTAGGTGGCCTAGAAATTTGGTCAAGAGTCTTGATGGTATCAAACTCTTTCTTCGCATGTTCTAGGGCCTCATCAACTGCTTTCCCAAACAGATGTGTTTGTTCTATGGGCTTATTTATCAGGGAAGCCTGGGTTTCCGGCTTAAATCCCGAATTGCGCAGCCAGACATGGCGTTTGAGAAGTATTCCCTGAACCAGGGAACGGCCAGCCATCTCTGCGGCATCTAAGGAGTTCTTTACGATGCCCTGGTTTACAAGAGTTCCCTCTGAGATTATAGCTAGCAGGCGTGAACGCAGGGGTTCTGGTGCGTCCTCTGCTTCGCTGCGCAGCTTGCTCCACTGTGCATCTGCGTAGCTAGCTAGTAGGGAATTATTTGCAATCCTAGTTGAGAAGGCGGCGGAGGTCGTGATTCTCTTCCCAAGTGCATAGAGCTTCTTGCCCTCTTTGTCAGGTGGTGCCTCACTAGTGGATAGTGGTACCCCCGCTCTTTTTCTTGTATTAGTAACTACAAGGGAGTCCGGAATAGAATGTCCCCTGATGTACAAAGGGTCAGAGGACGAAGGGCTGAAGAGCTTTTCTATCCGAGGGTTGACCCCTCTGACTAAGGCCGGATTGGAAAGGGAAGGATTTATTCTTCTCCTTATAGAAGCCAGGAGCGAAATAGACTGACTAACCGGGGCTTTTTCTTTAATAACTTTTTCTACAAAGTCTATGTCCGGAAGAGTCTCCCCTGTGTCTATTTCAAAATGCGCTGCTGCCTTGCGCAATAGTGCATTAAGTGAAGGTTGGTCATCTATGGGAGAGGTGTTTCCAATAGGTGAATCCTTGGGAGGAGAAGGGTGAAAGACATCAGGGTCTGAGTGCACTGATGGGGATTGCCAGGGCTGTGAGGTAGCTGTATCTTCTTCATAAGCTCCTGCACTAGTGTAAGGGTCTTCTTCAAACCCCTCTTCCTCATGTTCTTCCTCTCCACCCAAACACTCCTCATCTTCCTGGAGGTATTGCTCCTCTTCAGTGAGGTCATATGCGTCTGTAGAAGGGGGAAACAGCCTAGGAATCTTGACCCTGGGTCCATTCTCTTGGTCTTTTGGGTGTGGGTGGGTTTTGGCTACCCAAAAACCTTTCCATTTTCTCTATACAAGAATGGAGTCTTTCAAGGGTCTCATGGGGAACCCCTGAAAAGTCTAGAGGGGGGAAATCAGTGTTTTCACCTTCCAAACGCTTAGAACGCTCCCACAACGTCGACGAAAGGTTTCCGTCGCCCTCAGAAAAGCCCTCCGGTAGTTCAGAAGTGCCCTTAGATGAAGGGGCAGTTCCTGGCTACTCTTGTGCTTTTTCGGCGTTTCTATATCTTTTGGTGCGGTATTCGACGTCTGTTTCGTCGTCCGCTTATGTTTGTGTTCGGAAACAATTCTCGCCAGGCTCTCGACAACGAGTTCGTCAGTAGAGGGTTCTGGAGTCGACGTTGCCTGCGTTACGCGTTGTTTCTCGACGGCCGCTCTATGGAGCGTTACGTCGGATGTTTTTGAGGTAGCGCCCGTGTTAGATGAAAGCCCAATCGCTGGTCGCGGCTGCGTTTGCAGGTGGGGCTTGAGACCCTTACGGTCTGAGGTAGACGCCGGAGTGCCCTGCGTCCCCTTCGGCGCTGATGGATCCTTCGTCCTCGACGAAGAAGAGCCGTGGGTTGTGTGCTTAGGCCTATGGGGTCTGTGTGCGTCCTTGTCGCCGGGGTGTTCATCCCCATAAGCAGGGCGTGAGCCGAGCCCGTCGGGGCCGGGGACGGACGTCGAGGAGCGCGAGCGCTCCTTCTGGCGGTTAATGACTTCCGTAATGGACGTCGAGTTATCACCCTCCTCGTCACTTTCTATAACAGCGGCGGCGGGTGAGGAAACTGAATTCGACATAGCGTAGTCCGCCCACCTCTTAACTTTCCGTTCTTTAAGAGTTCTTGGTTTCAAGAGCTTACAGGCCGCGCAGCTGTCCTCTTTATGATCGAGGGGCAAGCAACGATTACAGAGCTTGTGTTTGTCCTTCCAAGTGTATTTGCCCCTACAGCGTGGGCAAAACTTAAAGGTGTCCTCTCCATAGCTGAGGCAATAAAAACTGGTGATAACAACCCCAAGGGAAAGATAGGGGAGAAAAAGACATTCTCGACGAGAAGATAAAAGTTCGAACCCCCACTCTCCCTACTGTATGTTGGCCGGCGAGGCCTGGCCACGTGTTCGGCAGCGCCGAAGGATCTCCTCCGTCTCTTCCCCTCCGTCGAAAACTTGCTCGGCGGAGAAACAGCTTCACAGCTAACGTCGAGGGGAGGGATCTTTAACAATAAGTATAAATTAAGGACCGAGGTCCGTAGTAAGTGTTTTGCAATGTCTCTCTAGGAGCTCCGCGTAAGGCAACCATAAGCTGGGCGGAAAAAAACAATGAGAGGGACCTCGACGCGTGAGGGATTGTGGGTACAACGCACGTCACTATAGGGATAGTGTTACAGACACGCCTTGTCGACGTCCCCTTTTCGACGACGAAAAACAAAATGCAATACTCCGCAGTGACCACTGGATGTCGGACCTATGCACAGCATGTGATTCTAAGCAGATTAACAAACATCAGAAATATATATATATATACACACACACACACACGTATGTGGGGGAGATCCCCACCCTACACCAATAGATTTATATTCACTTTACCCCCCCCCCCCCACCACATATACAAATAAATGAGGGATCAGACTTTTGGTGGTAGGACTTTTCTAAGGTAATTTCGTCCGGACTCGGACTATATGCACAGCATGTGATTCTAAGCAGATTTACAAGCATCAAAAACTAAATAAACAAGGCCAACTAACTGGGATAATTAGATTAGTGTGCATGACATAGGTAGCAGTCTTGATGTGTTAGGTGCAATAAGTTTGGTTGCCGGGTGTACAACTGATCAGGTCTTGCCTCAATAAAAATTAACAGAAAGCCTGCCCATGTTCAAAAGGATTTATTATTGAAGAGGATAGTTATATGAACTGCATCACAATGACAATTCGTGTGAAAGAAAGGGTCATACTGCATTCCTAGAGAGGGAAATGTTGCGATTTAGTTGCCACAAGTCAGTTTGCAAGGAAGAAAATGTTTTATTCTCCCCCTTATTAGATAGTTCTTTCTTTGTCAGTTGCAGAGCGAGAGGGTTCTTCTGAAAAATGGCTGTCCATAGCAAGTGGTAGCAACAGTCAAGGTAGCAATATTGGTGTCCAAAATCCTGCAACAATTCTGCATACAGTCCTTGAATATCCCCAACCACTGTCTGTTTCAAAGCCACTACACAATTCACTGTCAGTTCTCATCTAAAGATCACTACTACTTCCTTATGTATGCTGCCTAGACATACAATAAGATACGGAATGCAAACAGTGCAACATAGTCTAGTACTAAACGCACAACTTGACGCCCCATTGATTAGACAGATCCTACAGCCAGTTATCAAATACAGCCTCTTAGCACTGCACTCTGGACAACAAAGTCACTCATTTAATGATGAACACCTTTCAAAACATTGCATCCCGTTCAACCTCAGATACTTAAGATCCCAAGCAAGCCTCATCTTCCTTTTCTTCATTGGTGCAGCTGTGGTTAGTACTTCACTCGAAAGGGTGCGACTAGCATACAGTTGTTTGAAAATAGCAATCGCTCCTTGATGCCTGCACTTTACAACGGCTTGTATAAAATGCTGTTCGATGATCTGACCATGTGCAGATCCCATGTAAACAGGAAAAAGGGACTAATGAGGTTCTACTATCCAAATGCTTCCAACACGACTAGACTTCTTGCAAAGCACGCGCTTGAAAATGTCTAATCTGCAACACAATTTGTTGCATGTACCGGATTCTTCGCCACATTGTCAACATTGTGGTTGATTACTTTGTGGTCCCATCCGGCCGTGGTCAGATTCGGAGGATTGAGCGGGGACCATGATAAGCCCTTCACATAGTCGCTGTGGGATCGGTCTCTGAAACTACAAAAACAAATATTAAATGTCAAGTGATCAAGCTAGAGAATACAGCATTACAAGGTTATCACGCACAAGAGACTTTTTAAATCCACTATAAGTGTGTTATTTCTGAGCGTTCCGAAAGATGTCATGGGGTCATGAGGTTCGATACATCTAAGAAGATTGAGCTTTTAATTCATTATTCGGTTCCCCCTACCAATAGGACCTAAGGAGCGCTCGTCTTCCCATCTCTACGAGACGGGGGCCTCTGGAGAAGGTGAGGCAGAGCATACCCGCTCAGAGTAACGCGTTTTATAAGTCCTTGCTGCTTTTTAGTTCAGGCTGGTGCATGCTCTGTCCCGAGTACTAGCGTCTTCTCCACACCACATTATGACGCTACAACTGATGGGCCTTTTAACACAGTTAATGACTTTGAAATCGAATACTTCAAAACTGCACTAACCAGGTCCACCATCTCATACTGGTTCCAGCAGTACGTCTGGAACCATTCCTTTCTACAGCCTCAAAACAAATGAAATGTCTTTCTTTTTTCCGGCTACATTCCATCAATTTAGGAGACCGTAAATGCGGCAGCCAAGACTCATTTTTACATGTTTGTACAGCAGGACAAAGAATATTACTGTAGGCCAAGCTGCAGATAGGGTCTATCCACCCAAGTGAGGATGACGGTGGAACCAGGAATGGTAGTACTAGTCACAAAGATAAACAACTTGCAATACATGAAGAGATGTGAAAAAACTAGAATACATAATGTGGAATATGTTGTAACCTCCTTCCCTTGGTCACTAATGAGTCCCATAACAATGGAGCATTACTGTAACAGATCTGAATGTTTAGGCAACACTTTTTTGTAGTAGTCAACAGTGCACTCCAGACTGTAAAAGGTGCATAGTAGCGCAGTATTCTTCAAGGATCCCCACCACTATATGCTTCTATTTTAAAGGGGTAGTCCAGCAAAAAATTTAATTTAAAAAATAGATAGGCAACATTAAAAAAAAAAAAAATACTAGCACTTTTTTTTTTAAACTTCCTATGTAAAATTTTGAGCTATTCAAGCTCAAAATTCGCAAAAGCAAGCACATGGGCGCTTCCATTTTGTGAAATGGATGCCCGCCTGTGCTGGCTTTTGCGGCACTAATGTAGGAAAAGCTAGCCAGCTGTAGTAAACAAAAGCTACCACTGGGTGGCTTTTCCGTCATTGGTGCTATACGCGGAAGATGGGGACCGGAGACCGGAGCAGGAAAGCTGCAGCTGAATCTCGGTAAGTGCTATTTATTTATTTTTTTTAAATAAGCACTAGCTGCGTTTTTTTTCTAAGTTTTCCGGGCTGGAGGAGCCTGGAAAACTTAAAACCGCAGCTTTAAAAACGTATTTATGTTTGCGGTCGCTTTTGAAGCTACCGCACACATAAATACAACGTTATTGTGTTTGAAAATGCTGCGGTTTTTCTTTCCAAGTTTCTCAGGCTCCTCCGGCTCAGAGGATCCTGAGAAACTCAGAAAGAAAAACCACAGCGTTTTCAAACACAACCGCGTTGTGTTTCTGCCTGCTGTGGCTATCACTTTGGGTCTCCGGTGCTCCAGCACCGGTGACCCAAAGTGAAAGCCAAGGCAGGCAGAAACACAACGCGGTTGTGTTTCTGCCTAAATCTGCTTTCCCATTTGGGGCTCTCGGGCACGGGGAGCCAGAGAGCCCCAAATGGGAAAGCAGATTTAGGCAGAAACACCGCGGCATGTAAACACAACCGCGTTGTGTTTCTGCCTGCCTTGGCTTTCACTTTCACTAATGAAGGAAAAGCCACCCAGCGGTAGCTTTTGTTTACTACAGCTGGCTCAAAAGCAAAAGCCAGCACAGGCGGGCATCCATTTCACAAAATGGATGCGCCCATGTGCTTGCTTTTGCAAATTTTGAGCTTGAATAGCTCAAAATGTTACATAGGAAGTTTTAAAAAAAAAAGTGCTAGTATTTTTTTTTTTTAATGTTGCCCATCTATTTTTTAAATAAAATTTTTAGCTGGACTACCCCTTTAAGTAATCACACAAATGGCTTCTAGGAATCAAGGTTTCTGGTGTTGCGAAGTCTCCTGCATGACCACGATGGTGGGAGTCAAAGGAGCCGGTACAGCCCAAGACAGGTGAGGCTGGGCGTGGTGAAAAATGCTGCGCCAGCAAACAAGGGGCTTGCCATAATGCCACCACAGATGCTCTTGCCTTTTAGGGGAATCTTACACCCACGCTGTTACGCATGCATGGGTGTAAGAATCCATCTAAACCTACTGAGGAAAAAAAAAAAAGCAGGACCCTAACTAGTGCAGGAAACTAGCAAGAGTTACTGGTTTTCCCACAAGGTTGCCACTTTCACAAAGTAACAGATGGACTACGGATGTCCGCTGTGGGGCAAGGCTAGGGTGTGACCATCAAAGATAGGATAACCCAAAGAAGGGGAGTAGCAAACCTGAAGTCAATCGTCAGAAGTGGAAGTCATCCTCATCCACCCCAGCTCCAGAAGAGACACTAGAGTTCCACTACCCCAGAGAGAGTCTGGAAGCAGAGTGGACCGCCATGGGGAGGGGCCAGCTAATCAAAGACCTACATCAGAATTGTAAGAAAATCCAATGGGCGGAGCCAACAGTCAAGCCCAATTCCGGTTAACAAACCAAGGTCCCAGTTTGATAGAGGCTGGAAGGCAGGGCGAAAGCCCATTTAAAAGGAAGGGCTTGTTAGCATACTCCTTTAGATATGAGGAAGAGCTCATTTGGAGCTGGTCTCACAGAACGAGACAGGAGACACGCTCCAGCATTCAAGGAGGGCACGATGATTAATGAGAGGCTCTTTAGTCTGAGGTTAAAGTGGCTGAAGTGCAGACACGAGGCTGGGGAAAAGCAAACCCTTGAAGTGGGTAACTAAGAGACCCAGTGGACTGTGAGAAGGCCTAGAGGGTTGGGAGGAGAGAAACGCAGACGATTGGAAGTATGATCAGGGGTGAGGAGAGCGGGAGACATGGTTTAAGTAGAATTTCTTTCTTGTGTCCAATTCGGTATGCAGTGATAAAAATAGAAGCAAAAATGTCACCTGTACAAAATAATTGCGGCAAAAATGCTGTGGTTTGACCTGTTAAAGGTGTACCCCATTACACCATTTAAGGGGAGCAGGGTTGCGGGGGTGTCCCCCGCTCACCATAAATGGTATAATGGTCCGGAGGTTGCGGGGGTGTCCCCCGCATCCTTTACATGGATTGCAGCGGCAAAACCACAGCCTTTTTGATGCAATATTGTGTCGGCGGCCATTTTTGCTGCAATTTTAACACATGGAACCTCCAATTCTTCCCACTTTGTCACTCCCCAGCATTTTTGCTGGACTATTGTATTTTGGGACTATTTCTCCTGAGTGCAAACATTTTTCCACACTCATTATTTTACTCCGTGCTTGAGAACCCTTATTATCTCTTTTGAATACTTTTTAATGGAGTTATGCTTTTCTCCATGTTTTCTGGCATCTACCATGTAATATTGCAGCACACAGCCCTTTGTGAGGTGTTGCTGAAAGCTCCTTGAGCTTTCCTTTTTTTATTTTACCTGGCTTCACTATTGTTACCTCTGTTAAGAGGCGTTTGTAGTATCCATGGTTTTGGATTGCCGGGATAAGGCTATATTTATCCTTGTGGTTGGATCTCAAAGCGTGCAACTATAACCCCACTCTACAAGGTAACAGTTGTCCCACCATGCAAGTGCTTTGGAATTGTTTGTAGTTGGTATGGGGGTGCGGGGGAGCTACATGGCCAAAGTCCGGGGAGCTATGGTGGGAGCAGTTGTGGTTTTGAGGTTGGGGTGGGAGTTGTAAAATGCACTTGGTGATGGATTGGTTGGATATGGATGGACAGCATGCCTGGTCTGCAGTGTATAATGAGCTGAGGGAGGCTAGATGGCACAAGCGGAAAGGGCAAGTCAAGTGATTAATCTTAGCTAGAACGTCAGAGGGCTGGGTTGTCCTGTGAACGCGTGCAAAATTATGGCCTATGCCATATCGAACATTTCTCTCTGCTTAGCTTGTCTGCTAGAGAACGGAGTTCCTCTGGAACGTGTTGAGACATTAGGGGCATGTTCCGCTTGAGTGCCCACTTCCAAATATTTTGGGCTAGCCTGGACAGACTTGGCAAGTGTGTGCCCGCCCTGCTTGTTTATGTAAAACATGGCAGTGGTGAGGTCTTTAAGGACTTGTACTGTTTGGCCTGTTAGATTCACCTGAAAGGATTGTAGGGCTTTGAGCACTGCTAGCAGCTCCATGAGGTTTATGTGATTCTGGGCTGTGATCTGTGTCCACAGGCCAGGCGCGCTGTGTGGTGAAGGTAATGGGCTCCTCATCCAGAGAGTGATGAATCTGTTTGCACTGTAGGGTTGTGAAATGGTTTTCCTCAACATATTTTCCCCTTGTCCTCCAGCATAGCGATGGAACTTGGGTTAGCGAAACAACCACTAGATAGTCCCCACTGACCGCTTACCTGAGACCACTTTCACTAACCACTCTTGCATTGGGCGCATGGGCAACCGTGCGTGTGGGACTGGATAAATGTATGAAGCCATCGTCCTGAGCAAGTGCATTGTTTTGCGTACGGTTATTTGGCGACCGGCTAGATACTGAGGTATTTGCAGAAGCATGTTTTGTACTCTTTAGTTTGACAGGAAGGCCAGCTCCTCTCGTGTCTTTATGATAGCTCCTAGGAACTGTTTGGTTTTGCTTGGAACAAGACTTTTTTTCTCGTTGAGGATCCAAGTTGGAACAGAAGATTGATTGTTCTTTGGGTATTTTGCTTGAAAATTTGAGGGATTCCCATGTTATCAGCCAGTTGTCCAGATAAGGGTACACTGGGATTGATTCTCTGCGTAGGTGTGCCGCCACTACTGCTAGTACCTTGGTGAATACTAAGGTACTACCTTGGTGAATACCCTTGGAGCGGAGGCTAGGCCTGTTGGGTAAGAATTGATGCAATCACACTGAGAGTGCACAACACTTAGACTGATATGCAAATGGATATTTCCCATCTGTGAAAAGTACAGTAGCAAAAAGCGTGTGCTGCAAACTCATCTCAGAACAGGCTATCATGCCATGTTCAGAACAGGCTATCATGCCATGTTCTTTCTGGAGAGGAGCGCCTGCTACCTTTTTTCAAATATTAGGTAACCCACCTTTTGGTTTAGGTCTGTACTGCATAAGTTGGTAGTGTGAGTGAGCAGTCGGGCCAATCTCAAGAGGTGTAAATGTGAGCTATGGAACTGTTGCAATGAAATTCGTTTACACAAGTATCCAAGTAACACTTCCACTCAAGGTTTCAGAAATAATTTAACATCAGTTTTAAAAGAGCATTCTTTAAAAGGGCAATTTATGTAACCATCAACATTTATTTTAAAAATACTTTTCAGGATCAGCATAAGTTAATGAATACTCTTTAGAGATACTTTACACGCTTCCTGCGCCCTAAGGTGGCTTAATTCACAAGGACAGTAATGGCATTTATATATTGCGCTAGTTATACTTTGCAGAAAGGAAAGGTTAAAAGACGGGAAAAGGTTAAACAGGTTCTCAGTATCAGTGAGGACAATTAAATCTTGCAATGAGATCTAGACAAGCCTTTCCCAGCGATAACAGTCTTAAACAATTTAGCACTTATGAGAGAAATATCAAAGTCAATGGTATAGAAGAGTCTGCAGAGAGCCAGGACAGCTAAAGTCAATTGGAGCACAGTCTATGGAGCTGAGGCACTTCTTAGATAGAAAAGTATTGCACAAAGTTGGAGTTTGTAGAAAAAGCACTTGTAGGGTCACAAGCTGTAAGCCTTTGAAAAGGAGAGTTGGAATCAACTCTCAAAAACAGCCAATGCAAAACTCAGCTGAGAAGAGCACAGCCAAAAGACAATGAGGTAAGTACCCCAAGTCTAAACAGTACTTCTGATTTGAAGAAGAGTGGTCCAGCTCGATTCTGTCCTGTTGCAGCGGTGCAGACCCTGGGATCCTGAGCCTCAGTCGTGGGGACAAGAGGGAGGACGTCTGGAGGTTTCCTGCGGCAGCAGTTTGGAGGTAGTCGGCAGCTACAGGCTCTTGTCGGATCAGCGGCACTTCGCAGTTTCAGCGCTCTGTAAACAGCACCACTGGGATCTGATACCGGTTAGGCTTTGTTCACTCCTTAGGTCCTACACTCTGGTGAGGGGCCTCTAGCTCTGGTCATCCTTCTGGAGGATGCTTAGGAGACTCCAGGAGCTTCTGGCCAGATTTCAGATGTCGCACTCTACTATGCATGGATTTCTCAAACACTGGCACTTTGTTCTTGCAGCAGCAAATAAGTACAGCCAATCAGGGAAGATGGTCCAGTGGAGTTAGTCTTGGGGTTAGTTGGTCCCACTAACCCAAGGGAAGAAGTTGTCCCATCCGGGGCTTCCATTGTCAATTTGAAAGTTTCAGCACAGAAGCAGGGCTTTACCGGAAAATTTAAAGGTCCAGGAGGATGCAGCAAGCTTCGTTCATGGTTTTCCGTCAGGTATAAGATGTATGTGGGGAAATAGCCAACAGCTCTTGCTTAGACTAACAAAGTTTCTATATATTATTGAGTAGTGTCTGCTACAATAAAAAATTATGCTAAATGAGGTGACCTGATTGCCTAGGGCCGATGATGGTGGTGGAACTCCATTATATGCCAATTGCAACTTTGTCTAGGATTGACTCTTGTTAAGAAAAGACTGTTTTGTAATTTGGAGGACATTTTGGTTATCTTGTGAGATTTGATATGTTTTGATTATAACTTGTGGGGAAGCTGTGTTGGGATTTATTCTTTCCTTTTGGGGGTATTGATTTGATCCATAACATGAACTTGGATATGTAAGGATTTTTTAATGCTTTTATCGAGAGTTTTGTAAAAGTTTTTTTCAAACCAAATACAATAAAAAAAATAAAAAAATAAATCAGGTTGGAGCAGTGGAATGAATTGTGCTGCAGATCTCTTATCCCAGAGGATGTCCTCTACGAAGTCTTTATCGACTTGTGCCTTCTGGACATCCATTGTAAAGTGCTCTTCAGCCTTTAAAAGAGGATCATTATACTGCAGCCGGTTGTCCACAGGGGACTCATCCAGTGGTTGGTCAGTATGGTCTGGGGATTGGATGATCCATACATCATCGTTGTCAAAGTATTGAGCCATATCTTATATGTCCTCTTGGTCTACTAATGAGCCAGTGTCTAGGGAAGGAACAAGTTACTTACCTGTAACTATTGCTCTCCAGCATGTGTCTGGCATGGATTCACATGCTCATGAATATTCCCCGTCAGGCAGGGAATCTTCGGTAAAAGAAAATGTTTCACTTACTGTTAGGCAAGATTGTACGCAGTACCCTTTGGGTGCACTACAACAACCCTGACCTCCTGGCAATAGGAACCCAACCTTTGGTATAAGTCTGTACTACACAGGTTGGTATCGTGTTGAGCAGCCAGGCTCAACACAAGAGGGGTCAATGTGAGCTGTAGGGGAGTTACACGGAGATTCACAGTGACAAGTATTCAAATAAACTCTTACACACAAGGTTTCTTGATTAAACAATTATGAATTTATTCAACAGTCCGTTTGGTTAAGCCTTCTTCAGAAGGGGCAATATAATAGTAACACAAATACACTTCAAAATACACACTCTTAGTTTCTCTAAATCAGCAAATACCCATTTGGGATGGCACACACAATTCCTACACCCTCAGATGACTTAAATAACTAGGACAATGGACATTAATATATCACTGTTGCATTTAGAGCAATACTTAACAGTATGTTAAAGAAAAAGATTATCAGCACAAGAGATCTCACATATATTCTGAAGCAGGTAAGTACTTTTGGTAACCCCCAATGCAAAGTAAGTTAAACCCTTCGGAAGGAAGGCAAAACGCACAGTCAGAGGGAAGAAGAGTCATTCAGGGACCCAGGCCAGGCCAAAGTCAATTGGACAAAAGTCTAGGTGAGCTAAAGCAATTCTTGCAGGTAGGTAAAAGTCTTGCACAATGTTTTAGAAGTCTTTGTAGAAAAGAAGAAATCAAAGTATTGCCACAAGCAGATTAGGCTCATGAGGTAAAGAAGCTGATCGCAACTCTACAGAAGCAACCAAGAGAAGTCTCCACTGAAAAAAGTAAGGTCACATAAGAGGTAAGTTCTTAGACTTTACTGTACTTTTGGTTACAAGAAAAACGGTTTCAGCTGGCTTCTTTTCCTGTGCAGCTCTGCAGATCCTGTGTTCCTGGGCCACAGTCAGGACGACAAGAGGGAGGACGTCTGGAGGACTCCGGCACTGCAACGGGACGGTCAGCGACAGAAAAGAACCAACTTCTATTGAGTGGCACTTCGCGGTTTCAGCTCCTCGCGTCTCAGCAAACAGCCCTACTGCAGACTCTTGGCTGTTGAGATGGGCTTTCCTTGCATCTGGGGACCAGCACTCTGTTGAGGTGGCTCAGGCTCCGCCAGTCCTGCTTCCTGGGAGTCCGAAGGATCTTCCTGGAGCTCTTGGCCAACTTAAAAGCAACCAATACGATCTGGCGTGCCTCTCCCTGGGTCTTCGGTTTTCAGCAGCAACTGCAGGTGAAATACAACCAGCTTCGAGAGGATGTCCAAGTGGCTTCCTTTGGAGTTGATTGGTACCACCAACTCAAGGGGAGAAGTTGTCCGTGCAGGGCTTCTCTAGTCTAGGCGAAGTCGGGCAAACCACCGGTCCAGAAGTTTCAGCAGCAGGCATCCCTTCCGAGTTCTGCTTCGGATTCCTTCGTCCAGTAGTCGACTCTGCCTTCCAAGTCAAAAAGCCTCCCCTTTTATGCAGGTTTCTCCCATTCATTCAAGCCTAGCCGTCAGTCACCCAGCAGGATGGCAGTCCTTGCCGGACAGCCAATCACCTAGGAGTGCATTCCTGTCTCCTAGGAGACTAAGCACAGGGAGTTTCTGGCACCTCCCTCGCTTCCTGCCCCCGCCAGAAACCCTGAAGCCACAGACGGGCTTCACTCGTGAATCCCGCCAAAGACAAACCCAACAAAGGGACCAAACCTGGTTTGGCGCGCAGAGTAAAATCTCAAGAAGGACCTTTCCAAAAAGAAATGGCAAAAAAATGATGACCCTTGGGTGCTTTACTGCAGCTGCGAACGCAGTCCGCAGTAAAAGCAGACCACGGTAGTTAAAAGTAAACCACTGCCACCAGCCATTCATCGAGGAAAGGGTAACATAACAAAAATGTTACATGAGAAACTAGACAAAGGGGATACCAAGTAACCCTTCCAGCATCCAATTGTAAGATAGTGTGTGCTGGGTCTAGAAAGTTACAAATGTAAAGTAAAGTAAATTTCACTTCACTTGGAAACTGTAGTTTATCCAAGAGAGGGCATTTAAAACCTTTGGGAAATCTGAAAATCTTCCCTGTGCCACTGCACTGAGGGTGCTGTGTGACAATGTAAAGATGATGCCTACAGAGTTTGTCAGGCTCCATATTTAACATAGAAAAACAGAGTTCAAATCACATTAAAAATACGAGAGTGGGAAAAAGGGTCTCACTCTCTCCAGGTTAAAAATGAAAAGTCCTAAAGTCCAGCAAAGTTGCTTGGGGTCACTAAGGTAGAGAGGAATTAGCACATTTCTGAGAATTCTCACCAACACTTAAACTG
Source organism: Ambystoma mexicanum (assembly GCF_040938575.1). Classification (NCBI taxonomy): domain Eukaryota; kingdom Metazoa; phylum Chordata; class Amphibia; order Caudata; family Ambystomatidae; genus Ambystoma; species Ambystoma mexicanum. The sequence goes on from NC_090938.1 coordinate 73,168,304, forward strand.
TATTTCTCCTTTAAACCAATAACTGTCCTCTTGGTGATACTGCCCCCATCCAATGACAGTCCTCTCCCTAAGCCCCTCCTCTGGCAGCCATATTCAGAGTTGGTAAGCATGTAAAGAGGCAGTATGACCAAGAAGAACCGTAGAGGGGAAGAGAGCAGTTTCGCATGTGAATCCATGACAGAACCATGCAGGAGAACAATAGGTACAGGTAAGTAACTTGTTCCTTCTCCAGCATGGCGTCTGACATGGATTCACATGCTCATAAATAAAGAATACATAGCAGTACACACACATGCCCAACCACGCGAGGTGGCAAGGCTCAACATAAGCATCCCTTACCTCCTCACCAGAATCACCTTCAAGCGAACAGGTTGCGCAGCACTGCTTGGCTGACTATGGACTCCTCCCTGGAAATCCCTGTCGACGCAGTAGAAGTTCGTGAAGGTGTACGTCAACCTCCAAGTAGCAACCCTGCAGATGTCCAGCAGGGGCACAACAGACAAACGCTGTTGTAGCAGCGATCACCCTTGTGAATGGGCTATCGGACGGCCAGGCAGCGGTCGGTTGGCCAACTGGTGACAGTGAGCGATACAGCCGGAGAGCCACCTGCTAATGGAAGCCTTGGACAGGGCCTTCCCATGGACCACAAAAAGTTGAAAGGTTTTCCGGAAACTCTTTGTGCGGACCACATAAAACTTCAGCACATCCAGCAAGTGAAAAGTTCTCTCAGCCGGCGACTAAGGCGTTGGGGAAAAAAAACAGGTAACACTAAGGGCTTGCTTAGATGAAAGTCCGATGGCACCTTCGGCATGGAGGAGCGGTGTGTCCGCAGCACCACCCTCGTCTTCTGTAAAGTAAAGGGGGCTTTACAGGATAGGGCCTGGATCTCACCCACTCGTCGTGCAGAGGTGATGGCCACGAGAAACGCTTTTTTTCACGACAGAAGCTTGAGTGGAACAGAATGCATAGGCTCAAACGGGGGTCCCATGAGCCTAGTAAGTACCACATTGAGCTCCCAGGCCGGGGCCGGTGCTGTCACCAGCGGGTACGAGTGGAATAGTCCCTTGATGAATTCCTTGACCAACCGGTGTGACCACAAGGAGGGTCGTCCTGGTGTAGCGGGTGATAGCCGCCAGATGAACCTTGAGGGAGGCATGAGCCAGCTCTGATTTAGCCAACGACAGCAAATATGGAAGTACCCAAGGGGCCATGACCCTCGGAGGGTCGATCCTCTGGGAATGGCACCAAATAGTGAATCTCTTCCACTTGAGTCTGTAGCACTTCAAAGTAGACGATGCTCTAGCCTTGGTGAGAACTTCCTTGCAGTCCCCCGGGAGATTGTAGCCACCAAATTCTAGCCCTGCTGGAGCCAGGCCTTCAGGTTCAGGGACGCTGGACTGTGGTGAAGAATGGTGCCTCCTTCCCTGGCAAGAAGATCTGAGAACACTGGCAGCTTGACTGGTGGGGACGCTGACATGCTGGGAACGCATACAGAAAGAGGCCTTCCCAAGGGAATGAGAATGCATCCCCCATGCTCCCCTGCTGGGGGAACCTGCAGGGGAACATCCGGCACATTGGTGTTCATTGCCTTCACAAACAAGTCGATCTGGGGATTGCCCCATTTGACGAAAAGTTTCTCTACTAGGACTTGCCGAAGTTCCGACTTGTGGCAAGAGCGAAGCTCCCTGCTCAGAGTCGGCGACCGTGTTCTTTACTCCTGCCAGATGAAACAGAATGAAAAACGTCCCCTGGGCAATAGCCCAGTGCCATAAGTCCTGCGCCTCTTTGGAGAGCGCTGGGGATCTGGTGCCCCCCTGTTTCCGGATGTAAAACATTGCGACCCGCACCACCTTGCCCTTGAGGGACGGCAGTAACGATTGGAGGGCCCAAAACACTGCCCGTAGCTCCAGAACATTTATTTGCAAGGTCTTCTCCTCCAGCAGCCACAGGCCTCTGGCGTGAAGACTTCCGGTGTGCGCTCCCCAGCCTTCCAGGGAAGCGTCGGTCGTGACCCGTCTTGGAAGCTTACGGACACCTGGATCCAACAGGCATTGAGGAACTCTTGCAGCGGGCGCATCGGTAACCTGCAGATCCGGATGAGGTAAATGCATGACGACATCATGCCGAGCAGAGACTTGATGGCCCTCACCGTGGCAATCTTCAGAGCCAACAGCCATTGTAACTTGCTGAGGATAGCCACCACCCTCCCTTCAGATGCCGGGCATGACACTGTGTTGAGCTGGGATCCCAGGAACAGCGAGTCCTGCGATGGAGTCAAGCAGGACTTTGCATCATTCACTGAGAACCCCAGATCCGTCAGTAGGCGGACGACGGCGATGTCTCTTGATCTGGTCCGGATGAGCAGTCGTCCAAGTAAGGGTAGACGTGGATCCCTTGCAGTCGTAGATGGGCTGCCACCGGCGCCAGGCACTTGGTGAAAACTCTGGGCGCCGACTTCAGCCAGAAAGGAAGGACCTTGAATTGGTAATGCTGCCCCTGAACGAAGCGTAGAAACTAGCGGTGTCCTTTGTGAATGGGGATGTGGAAGTACGCATCCTCCAGATCCAACGACAAAGTCTCCCTCCTCCAGTTGTCCAAGCGCATGTTGAGTGACCATTCGCAACTTCTGGAACTTTATGCATTTATTCAGTCGTCGCAGGTCGAGAATGTGCCTCCAGCCCCCAGACTTATTTCGCACGAAAAAGTACCTTGAGTAAACTCAAGAGCCCCAGAGTCGCTTTTGAACCAGATCCATTGCCCCTTTCTTTAACATGGCCTCCAGCAGCAGCTGAGGAACGTGGTTTTCCTGCCGGGCCACCAGTGGTATTTGGTGACTTTCGTTGGAACTCCAGAGTGTGTCCGTGGGCGAGAGCATCCAGCACCCAGCGGCCGGTGGATATGGTATTCCACACGCTGACGAAGTTTGCCAGCCGGCCTCCCACAAGGGTGCATGGGTGGGGGCCCGACATCCTGGCCGGTTCATTCTTGCTTGGAGGTCGACGGGCCGCTTTGCGGCCCCCAACAATGTCCTCCTCCAAAGGTCTTGGAGCAGCCCCTGTTGGTCTGTTGGGCCAAGAGGCAGGAGGGTTGACGGTAAGAAGAGGAGCCCCTGCCGAAACCCCTCGATGATCAGGTAGACTTGCCGACTGAGGACCAAAAGGACAGCCGTTGCTGCTGTAGCGTGCCCAGGGCGCGTGCTCTCTCCGGGTCTGCGTTGATGGCCTGTAGGCACTCATTCACCGCTTTCCCAAAAAGATTGTCCCAAGGGCATGTCAAAAAGCCTAGTTTGGACCTCCTGTCGGAAGCTGGTGGCCTTGAGCCAGCCACGGTGGCGAAGGCAACTGCTGTTGCCCATCTGGCGGAACTCCGCGCCCGCGATGTCCGTGGTCACTGTGATGGCTTGGTCCCACACCACTTCGCCCTCTTGAAGAATCTCCAAAGCCTCTGACCTCTTATTGTCGGGAAGGAAGTCCAGTAGAGGTGAAAAAGTCTGCCTCCTTGAAGGAAGGGACTCCATTGCTGTCGGAGGGGCGCCCTGCGGGTCCACCCCGCGGCCTTCGAAAGGGACGCTACCACCACCTCGAAGGAAGGCGCTGCCCTCGTCTGGTGTACCTGGGCCTTCACTGACAGGCCGGGTCTTTTGTCCTGCTTGGCCTTCATGGTCACCGTGGACACCTTTTCCTGCTTGGCCTTCTCCTTAGGGGCCGGGTCGGGACCTCTCCCCTTTGGCCTTATCTGTCGCGTGTAGGCCGGACACCATTACCTGTTTGGACTTTTCCTTGGTAGTCTCCAGGGCCACCTTCAGCTTGCGACTTCCTCTTGGATGAAGATGCAGAGGGAGATGTCAAGCGCGCCCTGCCCGGCAAGGAGCCCCCCGCAACGGCGCTCTCAACAGTAGCAGACTTGCAGTGCTTGGCGTTTTGTTGGACCCCCGCGAAGGGGGCCCTCAAAAGGACTTAGAAGCCTGCCCAGCTTTCCCAAATCTGGGAGAGGCATGTTCCTGGGAACCACCCGGTGCAGAGGCCTTGGCCTACAGCCACTTTCCAGCCGTTTACGCCGATCCTTCAACGTGCTTTTCAAGAGTTCATGGCAAAACGCACAATCCTCCTCCCTATGTGTTGGGTACAGGCAGTACAAGCACTAGGAATGTTTATCGTCCATGTAAACATTCCGCAACGCTCAGTCGGAGCACAGCTTGAAAAGGGAAGGGGAATCCCTTCTCCTCCAACATGATCCACGCGGTGTAGGCCTGAAAAAATCTTTTGGAAGCTTCTATGAAGAAATCCGCCCTTGAGGGGCACTGAAGAATCTAAGAAACAGGTCCCCGTTAATCGGAAGGAAGATCGATGGAGCACACAGGCTCGATTGACCGAGCAATAGAGTACAACTCTTCCAAAAAGCGAAATAAGCAGTAAAAGCTCGAGAGCTAAGCACAAGGACTCCCAACACTTGAACGTGCGATAAAAATCTGAAGATGGCTGCCAGAGGAGGGTTTAGGTAGAGGGCAGTCATTAGCTGGGGGCATTATGACCCAGAGCTCAGTGATTGGTTGTTAGGAGAAGCAGTTCAGAAACAAAACTGATTTTTTCTTTTACTGAGGATTCCCAGCCTGACAGGGAATTACCATGTGAATCCATGCCAGACCCCATGCTGCAGTAACTCCCTTCCCGCGGGAAGGAGAATATGCCCCCTCAGGCTCCTCGGTTTGTGGAATTGGCTGGCAAATTTCAGCAATTGGAGGTCGTCGCCATCACAAACATATGGATCTGGGGCCTGGCCTCACTTGGCGAAGATGTGGTTCACCTGGTCCTGCTGAAGTTCCCACTCATGGCAGGAGCGCAACTCTCTGCTGAGGGAGTCCGCAATGGTGTTCTCGACTCGCGCTATGTGAAGATGGACGTGGAACATCTCTTGCCCGACCGCCCAGTCATGTGCTTCCTTGGAGAGCGCTGGGGATAGAGTGCCCCTCCACCCCCCCCCGATTACCTGATATAGAACATTGTGGTGGTGTCTGAAGATCCTCACCACCTTGCCCTACAGAGATGGAAGGAATGACTTGAGGGCCCAGAAAACTGCCCATAAATACAGGATGTCGATATGGAGATCCTTCTCATCCGCCAGCAACAGGCCTCTGCCGTGCAGACGCCTGGTGTGGCCTCTCCAGCCTTTCAGGGCAGCGTCAGTGGTGACAGTTTCCTGTAATGGAGGGTTCTGAAACCCCGGGAAATATTGGAGCAGACGCCCCACCACCTTATCGTGCGACAGAACTCGTCATCCAGTGTGATCTGGTCTGCAAAGCTTCCGGACACTTGTATCCAGCGAGCATTCAGGAACTCCTGAAGAGGACGCATCTGCTACCTGCAAAGCCGGATGAGGTACATGCAGGACGATGATATGCAGAGCAATGACGCAATAGTCGCTCACCTTCCCTTCAATGGCCGCTACCCTCTCCGCCAAGGGTGAAGCCAGGCAGCACACCATATCGAGCCTGGGTCCTAGGAATAGCGCGTTGCGCGATGTTGTCAAGCAGGACTTTAGATAATTGATGCAGAATCCTAGAACCATCAGCAGCTTGACGGTCGCCTCCGTGTGTCTGACGGCCAACTCTCACGAGCGTTCCCGGATGAGCCAGTTGTGGAGGTACAAGTATACATGTATCTGCTATCGACGCATATGAGCCGCCATCAGTGCCAGGCACTTCGTAAAAACTCTGGGGGCCGACTTCAAGCCGAAAGGTAGAGCCTTGAACTGGTAGTGCTGTCCCTGCACTAAGGGTAGAAACTTTGGTGCTTCTGGTGAATGGGCACGTGGAAGTAGGCCTCCTCCAGGTCCAGCAACGTCAAGAAGTCTCCCGTTTCCAGTTGGGTGAGCATGTGTTGCAACGTGATCACCCTGAATTTTTGAGACTTGAGGTACTTGTTCAGACGTCAGGTCTAGAATGGGCCTCCAGCAGCCCCCTCCCCCCAGTCTTCCTTCTGGCCAAAAAGTATCTGGAATAGACTCCTGAACCCTGGAGTCGCTGGGGGACTAGCTCGATCGCCCCTTTTCACAGCATCGCCCGTATCCCTCTAAGAGCTGAGGGATGTGCTGCTCCTGACGGATCACCAGAGAGATCCGCTTACACCTGCGCTGTGTGGGTGGGGTGTAGGGCCCTGAGGCAAGTGCGCAAGAGGACTGGCTAGGGTGCCCGGGACTTGTGGGACTCGGAGGTATATCAGTCAGCAAACTGTAAAGAAGATAGAGGGAAAGAGCAGCGAGCTGAGTTAGCAGGGTAGAGTGAGAGAAGGAAGAGGAGAGGAGGAAGATATTGAGGAGTTTCTGGAATTTAAGAAGATCAATATCAAGATGGAGGGAGGCTATTCCAAACAAAGGCACCTGCTGAAGATGGGGCTCTCCTTCCAAATCTCTGCTAGGGAGAGAGGGCCTGACGCGGATGTGGAGGCTGAAATGGAGGGAGGGGGATTGAGGGGGGGGGGAGAAGAGTCTGAGGACGCTTGCTCTTAGCTGGCAGCTGATCGGGGGCCTAGGGGACCATTGCCTTGTGGCATCCTCGTCTGGATCTCTGACACCAAGGTGTGAAGGGTTGACAATGTCCAGAGACATCCCTCGGCTGGGCTGGTGCGATTCAACACTAGACCCAGCGCAGTTGTCCTCTTCCACGTCCTCGTGGAGCGTGCGTAAGGACTCCAGGTCCTAGTTGTCCGTGGATGAAATTACCATGGCCTGGCACGTGGCCTGGGGCTGATAAGGTGCCTCTTTGCCCTTCCCGCTCCGACCCCAAGGGGTCGGAACCGGGCTCAAACGGCATTCCCTTCTCAGACATGCCAGCAGAGTTTGCCAAAGCCACTGCTGCGGTTTCGCGCCTCGGGGGCAGGGACACCTGTGCTGCGTGGGCTACCTTCATGGGGTCAGCCCCCTTTTGCCTTCATAAGAGCAGCCACGACCAGCTCCATCGTCGACGAAGACTTATCCTGGGCCGATAGGGCCATCTTGGGCAGTTTGGCCTTCTACGTCTGGCTTCTCTGGCTTCTCCTGCAGCTTAGCCGGGTTGGACTATTTCCTTTTCGAGTTGGCAATGGAGGCGGATGGCGGGTGAGGCACTGTTTAGCAATATTGTATGTAGTACCCGTTGGATGCACTACAAAAACCCTGACCTCCTGGCAATAGGAAGCCAATCTTTGGTATAAGTTTGTACTACACAGGTTAGTAGCGTGTTGAGCATCCAGGCTTATCTCAATAGGGGTCAATGTGAGCTGTAGGGGAGTTACAGTGATTCACAGTGACAAGTATTCAACTAAACACTTACACACAAGGTTTCTTGAATAAACAATTATTTGTCAGTTAGGTAAGCCTTATTCAAAAGGGAGCAATATAACAGTAACACTCAAATATACTTCACAAAATACACACGCTTAATATCTCTAAATTAGTGAGTACCCTTTTGGGATGGCCCACAGACACAACCTACACCCTCAGGTGACTTCAATAGTTAGGGTGATGGGGACATTAACATATCACTGTTGTATTTAGGATCATTTAGGAGCAAGTCAAAGGAAAAGGTTATTAGAACATACAAAAGACCACAAATATTCTTTAAGCATGCAATTACTTTCAGATCCCCCCCAATAAGAGCAATTTGGTGGAACAGGCTAAGCCAAAGTCAATGGGCAAAAGTCTATATGAGCTGAAGCACTTCTTTGCAGGTCAGTAAGAACAGTCTTTGCGCAATGTTTTAGAAGTCTTTGAAGAAAAAGAAGAATCAATGTAGGGCCACAAGCTGTTAGCCTTGTGAGTAGTAGAAGATGCAGGCAACTCTACAGCAAGAGGTAAGTTCTTTCAGACTTTTACAGTACCTTTGTATTGCAGAAAAAGGGCAGCAAATGACTTCTGTTCCTGAGCAGCCCTGCAGATCTCACTGTTCCTCAGTCGTGGGGACAAGGAGGACGACTTCTGGGGACTCCTGCACTGCAATGGGACGGTCGCAACCGTCAATCTTCAAACAAGTGGCTGTTCAGTGTTTCAGGTCCTTGCATCTACCGCAAATAACAGCGGTTCTTGGCTGTCGAGAAGGGCTTTCCTTGCTTCTGGGGTCCCACACTCTGTTGAGGGGGCTCAGGCTCGGTCAGTCCTGTTTCCTGGGAGTCCGGAGGATCTTCCTGAACCTCTTGGCCAGCTTAAAAGCAATGCACACAATCTGGTGTTCCTCTCCCTGGCGTTTATGTTTCCAGCAGCAACTCTGTGGAAAGTCAACCAGCTTCGAGAGAATGTCCAGGTGGCTTACTTTCTGTCGATACGAATTTGGAGTTTCAGCACAGCAGCAGGGGTTCACCAGGCAAACCAACGGTCCAGGAGTTGCAGCAGGCGTCCTCTTAAAGAAGTTCTTCGGTTCCTTCATCCAGTGGTCCACTCTGCCTTCCAAGCCAAATGCCTCGCGTTTTAGTCCGTTCTCTCCCATTCATTCCACTCTAGCTGTCAGTTACCCAGCAGGGTGGCTGTCCTTGCCGGACAGTCAGCCAGCCAATCACTACAGAGTGCATTTGGGTCTCCTAAGAGACTACGCACAGGGAGTTGCGGGCACCTCACTCACTTCCTGCCCACCGCAGATACCCTGGAGCCAGAGGCAGGCTTCACTTGTGAAACCTGCCAAAGGCAAAGCGAACAAAGGGACCAAACCTGGTTTGGCTCACAGAGTAAATCTCAAGAAGGACCTTTCCACAAAGAAAAAAGAAGACCAGGGCCATTTCAACAAAAATGGCACCCTTGGGCGCTTTAGTGCAGCTGCGAATGCAGCCCACGGTAAATGCACACCACGGTAGTTAAAAGTAAACCACTGCCACCAGCCATTCTCATAGAGAAAAGGGCAACATAAAATTGTTACATGAGAAGCTAGACAAAGGGGATACTAAGTAACCCCTCTAGCATCCTATTGTAAGATAGTGTGTGCTGGGTCTAGAAAGTTATACAAGTAAAGTAAATGTCACTTTACTGCTCTGGGAAACAGTAGTTTATCCCAGAGAGGGTATTTAAACTTTGGAAAACCTGCAAGACTTCCCTGTTCCACTGCACAGAAGGTGCTGTGTGACAATGTAAAAGATGATGCCTATGGAGTTTGTCAGACTCCACAAACAAAAATCACATTAAAATACATGAGAGAGTGGGGAAAAAAAAAATAATAATAAAAAGAGTCTCACTCTCAAGGTTAAAAAATCAAGTCCTCAAAATCCAGCAAAGTTGCTGGGGGTCTCTAAGGTGGAGGGAATTAGCACATTTCTGAGAATTCTTCTCAACAGGCATGACCCTGCTCGGAGCACGGGGCAGAGGCCTTGGCGTTTAGCCACACCGCCAATCTACTGTGCCTCTCCATCTTCTTGGAGAAACCGAGGCATATCTCGCATTCTCCTTCCTTGTGGTCTGGATGCAGACAGCAGCATTGCAGGCGCTTGTCCTCAACAAACACATTCCGTAGCCCACACTTGGTGCAAGACTTAAAAAAGGGATCGTCCTTCCTTCTCCGCCGTCATGGTCGGAGGGTGAGAAGTATGCCTGATGGCCTCACCGTTCCTTCTGAAAACTTCAACTATCTTCGCCCTTGACGGGAGCTGAAATTCACCGACAACAGATCCCCACTGTTCGCAGATGGAGAAAAGAGCACACAGGCTCTTTTTTGGAAAAAAATAGAAACTTTTTCTGTCAAACACAGAAAAACGTAGAAGTAGCTCGCAGAGCAAACCCGAGGACTCCCAACACTGAAGCATTTAGTAGAAATCTGAAGATGGCTGCCAGAGGAGGGGCTTAGGGGGAGGACTGTCATTGGGTGGTGACAGTATGACAAAGAGGACAGTGGTTGGTTTAAAGGAGAACTACAGTTTAAGTGAAAGTGAAACGGTTTCTTTTACAGAGGATTCCCAGCCTGACAGGGAATATTCATGAGCATGTGAATCCATGCCAAACCCCATGCAGGAAAATCTTGAGTGTCATGATAGTATAAGTCATCAGACACATCCGGATAGGTAGATGTAATAGGTTTGTTAGGTCCAGGCTGGCTCTTTTGACGTTGGGCTGCTTGTTAGCCGCTTCACCTTGAGGGGGGCTCCAGGAGGTTGCTAAGTTGCTCTGGGTGTTGACCTAAAAATAAAAAACTAGGCATCCTTCTCATAACCCTATCAAATTGTTCTGGTGTCCATTGGGAGGAGCTTGGTAACACTGTGGGACCAGGTGCAGGTAAAGGCTCTGGGGGCTGTCTGTGGTGCATTGCCCCTGAAAGGGTGTCCCTAGGGGCAGAGTATTCCTTAGGCTTTGAACCCTGTGATTTTGAGGGTAGGGGCGTCGAAGATTGAGCTTTTCAATGTTTTTGCTTTGAGGCAGGTATCAGACGTGTTTTTGTAATGAGTTCAATCATCTTTGAATTTTTAGCAGGGGCTGTCGACACGTCTTTCGACGCATGGTCACTGGAACCTGAGGACTTTCCTGATTTGCTTGCGGTATTGAAAACTGATTTTGGAGTCTGTTTCAGGGGCCTGTCATGTGATCGCGAACGTGATGGCTCAGACGACAGGGATTTTTCAGACCATCCCTTTGACAAAGCGTGTGGCTCATCAGTCAACGAAGCAGTCGACTGACAGGGGTGTGTTTAGTGTGCCGTGCAGTGAGAGTGCCTGAGCCGCCGGGTGGCGTCTCCGTAGCCGAAACGCTGACCTGAGTCAGGGGCTCGCACACGGGAATCCATCTGGTCCTGATCGCCCTCAGCTTCACTTAGGACGCTGATGCTGCCATCGCTGGAGGTTCCCTCGACGTCCATGACGGACTCTGCCTGCATGTCGTGGTGGGCCCAGCATTTACTTTTCCGGTCCTTTAAAGTTATTGGCCAAAACAGTCTGCAGGACTTGCACTGTTTTTTCGGAGTAATCCCTAGGGAAGCAGAGGTTACATACAGTGTGAATCCTTCCAGGGAAACTTCCTGTTACAGGAAGGTCAGGATTTTAATGGTGCGTTTTCCATAGTAAGGAAAGATGGCAGCCTGGCGAAATAAAAGTAAATATAGGGGAATAGGCATTCTGTAAATGAACTGGATTATGATCTCCCCCACTCTCCCTACCGTACAGGGCCAAGGCCCATTGGGGCCTGCGTAGGCCGCATACAAAGTTTGTCGAGACGAGTCGTCATTGACCAAAGGCCTTGTCCCCGAAAGCCATTGGCGGAGGTCTTGCGGTGTATGGTCGAATGGACAGCAAGAAAGTCTAACTTTAAACTTTGTAAGTAATGGCGTCAGTCAGAAGAAGGAACTTGTGTCAGACTGATGGTGGAAAAAAACAATCTGAAGGACATTGACGCGTGAAGAACCATGGGTACACAGTGGACGTCACACTAGGGATAGTATTACTGGCACGCCCTGTCGACATGTCTTTGAGTTTCGAAAACAAAATGTAATACTCTGCGACTACCACTAGATGTCAACATATGCATAGCATGTGATCTAAACAGATCCACAAGCCTCTGAAACTTTGATATAAATATGGCCTCTGTGCCTTCGCATGCAACTGTTGGCAAACTTAAGACATAAGAGGGATAGCTATTGCAACCGAATGTGGGGTCCATAAGAGTACAAGGAGGGAATTGGAGCGCCACTAGTCCGCCTTGCACGTCTTACAAAAGGTGTGCACAAGGCTCCTCACAATAAATACAAATGGACATGTAGAGGAAACTAGATGCTTTCAGGGAGGGCAGAGAATTGAGATATTTTGACAAACCAGCCGCAGCAGGCGATATGGGGAAGCAGACAGGCCGGGTAGGGTGTTGGCATGTATGATTGGCCTGGTGAGGGGGACTACACATTCCCACATTAGCTCAGCGGGTTGAGCGCTCGCTGCTGCGATCTGAGCGTGATCTGCAGGTCACAGGTTCGAATCCCGGCAAGGCCAACTCAGCCTTTCATCCTTCCGAGGTCGATAAATGAGTACCAATTTCGGTTGGGTGATATTGTATGTAAATATGTGCTCTGTAAAGCGCTTTGGATTAAGGCGCTGTAAGTTACTAGACAAGCAGGGTCTACAGCACACACAGATGCAGATATTAATGCAGTCATTTTTTAATTTTATTCAGTGCCCGGATACCCCTAAGGGCAAGGCCACTGTCCCTGAAATCAACGAGTATTTGAAGAGGATTCAGACAACCCTGCTGTCTGGCAAAGCTAAAATAGCCCTAGAGATACCCATTAGTTGTGAGGAAATAATCACAGCTATTAAAGACCTCCCGAATGGTAGGGCTCCTGGGTTTGGAGACGTGTTGGCTCCCCACCTGCTCCGGGCTGTGGGAGAAAGCGCTCTCAACAAGAGGTCATAAATCTTATTATTCTTAAACCAGATAAGCCGGCCACTGAATGCGGATCATATAGACCGCTGTCATTAATAAACAGAATAAAAAATGTTTGCAAAAGTGCTGGCAACCAGACTAACTCCCTTTTTGCCGTACATGGTCCATGAGATCCAAGCAGGATTCATAACTGGACGGGCAACAGCATTCAACACTCGACGTGCAAACGTCCACCTATCTTCTCAGACTGGTAACATGATATGGTATGGGCGAATAATACCGTCTAACATTAGAGTGTAGTGAATCTAAAGATATATGGCAAGATTTTCGCTTGTAACTCTCGGAAATGTCTAACTGAAGCCGTATATGCTGGTTGTGTCCTTAAGGGGCACCGATTTTGTTTTGTATGTCATACTTGGAAAGTGGCTGTATTGTACCAGATATGCAAGTACATATTGTAATGTGAAATAACCATTCACCAACTGTTGGAAAAAATAAAGTGGTTAAAAAAACAAACAAAAAATAAAATACTTTTAGGGCGCAGGGACACCCTTTTGTGCCTCTTGTATTTTATTTGGTGGGGTCAGCACACCCCACCTTTGGGGAGTGCTGAGAGAAAACATGGTCTCTTTTCTCATTGTTCCAGTACCTTTTAGTTACTGGTGCAAGTTCATCTGACAGGCTGGTGGCAGTGTACCTTTTTGCATGACTTTTTGTGGACTTCTACCGCAGGCTTCTTTCACAGCTGGAGTAGGGACACAGGACTGTAACATTTGCCCAAATTGTCGGCTGTACTTGAAGACCTGTTAATGAAGAGTTATTCTTTCTTTGTTCTTACTTGAGCCTTCTACCTTCCTGGGTGGTAAGGTCTTGATGGATCTTTATTTTTGGGGGCTCTCCGAGTGCCTGAAAGGACAGGAAGTGGATGAGGGAACTGAAACTCCCCTGGCCTTTGTCTTACAGTGCGACTGCCTGGAACCAGTTGAAACTGGGAGGCTGGCTTTCCCCCTGGTACAGCCCCTCCCCACCCCAGATTTGCATGGAAGCCTTGAATGGCGACTGGTGGGCTCAGTTTTCTTGTATACAAGGCGAAGGTCCTGGGCTGATCATCAGTCGACCACTTGAGTGACAATCCAAAGAATTCGTAGGACGACGTCCCAGCAACTTTTAACGACAGCTAGCTCTGTTGTGACCACTGAAGACCAAACCCTGAATTCAGAGCGACAGGGAAGATCTCTTGAAGACTACTTCCTCCCCTGGACTGGTGGGCCTAACCAGTCTTAAGACAACCTGCATTTTGCACCATCGCACGAAGAGCTGCGAACTTCCTGGGCTGAAAACTCGCAAAAACATGGGACCTGTACCATTTTGCAGTGCAACCTTGTGTGAAGTGTGTATCTGGCTAAATCTTGGGCATCCTTCTGGGCCTGCAGGGACACTTTTCCATTCCTTCAAGTCCCCTTTCCAAGTCGTGGACCAAGAACTGAAGAAATGTCTCCCGGATGACAACAGTCACTGAACAGAAGCCTGAGAAGGGCTCCAATGCACCAGTACCACGAAGATTCACTGCTGGACGTCCCAATGTTCAAGTGCATCCATTTGTATCTTCTAAAGTCCTCCAGCCATCCAGGCCAAGAAACCCGAACCGGGGACAACTGTCGCTTCACCTTGGGGACCAACCTGCTGCACTTCATTGATAAAGTACTGTCGTAATCTTAGGTACTTATCTTGGTCTTGCTGCGTTGCTCAGGTGTTCTTGGGGACTGCAGTTAAGCAGTTACTTGCACCCTCCTATGGGGCACCCAGTCTCCCGTTGGGGTGAACAACTCATTGGGCTATAAATTACAAAAACTCTTACTTACCTGCAAACTTGAAGAAACCTTCATAGACTTTGCTCGGACTGCTGCGTACCTGCCTCTTTCCTCCTTAAACTTAGGTCACCGGACACCCCAGTATCCCCCTTGACTCAAACTATAGGGTTGGACTTTCGAAGAGTAGTTAAGAAAGGGTTAACATAAGTTACAAGAGTTAAGAGTGCCTCACTACAGCCCTTTTCCCTCCTAGACTAAGCCTGGATGCACAGCCATGCTACCAAGCCTTTGGGTTAAAACCCTGTCAACTAAAGTGGAAGTTTCCAAGTTCTATCACAGACAGTAACTTGTGTAAAACTCACCAACACATGTTTAACTGGCTATTAAACAAGAGGTTCTAAAATGTTTTAAGAAGGTGGGAAGGAGAGGGGGACCGCTGGAGCGACAGAGCATGGATGAGAGGTGGATAATAAAAGAAAGGAGAGAGAGGGAAGTGGTTAGGAGTTGGTGGAAGATTTGTTGAAGGAAGCAGGAGTGGAGCAACATCTGGAAAGGGGAAGCGTGAAAAGAGGAGTAGAAGAACATCCAGGAGGTGAAGGACGTGGGAATGGAGTGCAGAAAAGAAACTAAACAGAAGCAAAAGAAGCTTTTAAGTATTAGCGTGAGGGAGCACAACAGCAAAAGCAAGCGCACAACACGTGCGCGTGTTAGGGGCAGGACCCAGTAAAAACAGGCCGCTGAGGCAGAGTTTGACTGGAGTAGGTTACAGGAGTACCAGGACCTATTGAAATGCACAGTGAGAGAAAGAAGCTTATTCTGGGTTCATAGACCTGCTGGAAGGCCCACCATTCACACACCCAACTAGACCCAGTTCAGAATAGAGGCAGGTGAAAGTTCTCGCTCTTAAAGCTAGAAGAGTGCGGGAGCCCCTTAAAAACAGGGCAATAAGCTTGCTAGTTATTTTAGTTAGCTAGGGGAGGCTTGGCCCAAGACTTACTGCAAACTGGGACAACTTAATTGTTTGAAGACTATTTCCACTGAGACTCTTGTTAGGCTGCCCTGAAGCACTAACCACATCCAGGAGAATGGATGAAGGAGATTATACCACAGCGCAAAATTACAAATTCGAACATTTCTAATTCATAATGCGCGCTGTGGTATAATCATGCACTAGTTTACCCACATCCCCTTACCCACCCACCCCTACTTAGCTTTTGATTGATTTGATTGATTTATTTATAGAGCGCTTTACACCAAGGCACTGTGGCAGCACACTGTGCGCTGCCAACTCCCCTATCTCCCTGCAACGCCAGTTGCCTTCACTTATGAGGATGTGAACTGGTGCAGCAGGGTCCCTCTTAAAATAAAAAATAAAATAAATTATTTTATAGAAAGCAGGGGCCGGAACTCGTGCTCCCATTGCTCGCTACAATGGGAACGTATGGTATAATTGTACAAAATCCTAGAGCCGAAATTCAAACAATTATACCATACGAGTTTTTTTGTTTGACATTTTCTACAGATGCTCCAGTGAATAACCATTCTCACAACTTTAGTAATTCGGACATTGACAGTTTATTTAGGCACAATTTGTTCACTGTCCCTTTTGCAAAGCACACCCTTTTGTCCTTTGTGTGTCGGTCAATGTCAACCACGTGACAGGGGCCTTATAATCCTTACGATAATTAAGACATTTATCTTAACCAAGTCAACAGAGGAGGAATAGTCAAAGGGGGAAAGGGCTAAAGAGTATAAAGAGGACACAGGATTCCCCCAAAGAATTTGAATATCTGATAAACTTTCGGGAAATGTATCTCGGAGCATCCTAAGCTCTCAGTCAGATGGTAAAACATAACCAGGCCAGCTTTGAGTAGGCATTACCATAGCCGAGGAATTTTTTTCAGTCCCTGAAGTTAAGCCTTTTGAGAGACCTTCACATATGCTCAGAGGGCCAAAATAGGACAAGGAACTGAATGCCGCCTTATTAATAAAACTGGTATTTGCTGACCTTCATTCCAAGCCTCAGTTGCATACATGTGAGACTAATACAAGTTTGAAATGTGTACTCGCCACAACCCGCTGGCTAGTGATAACAGACTCTTGGCAAACAAGAAGTGCGCTGCAAGTGTGTTGAATTGAGGTGGCAAGTGACTTGATGGCTAGAGAGTAGCTTGCAACCTGAAATGTATACGCTGGAATAGCACTTAAAGAAAAGAAATCATCGCTCCAAAAACGAGTCTGGCCTTCTATATATGCTGCAAGATGCACAAAGAACATTGAGCTATCAGCATCCAAATAGGCATCACCTAGTTCTTTTCATAACAGCTAGATAGAAAAGGAAGGCCCTGCGAGGGTCATCAGAGGGAGCGGTCAAAGAGAAATAAAAAATAAACCAGACAATGTTAAACAGATTATGATGCCATCCTCAACTGTTAGCAGAAGGAGTCAGATCAGATGCTACTTGTCCATGCTACAAGAGCCTACTGTAGCATGTATATTTTCAAAGTGCATCTGCCTTGTCTATTAACCTTAATGATTTCTGCCATAAAATAGTGAAAAAACATGCCAATTGGGTAATAAAAAAACAAATTGTTAAAGATTATTTCTCAAAAGATGTTTTTGTACATTAAGCAACAAGTCTTCATGATAAACATCAATACTAGAACTACAATAATTTATGTAATTTCTCTTCCTTTGCATCAATAAATATGATAATTGTTGTTCCCAATACCATAACAAATGTTTTTTCGGACTTAAATTGGCACAACAGGTTTTTTTCATTATCCCTTTACACAGGAGGGAGAGACAAAGGTTAACAGCCGGAACAGTGGCAGTGAAACCAGAACGGGACTTTGGCCTAACTTTCTTAAAACTCCAAAATACAGTTCACCACGGGATGGCAATAGGATAAGAAGTTGAGGCCAATAATAAGCAGTAGATGGTAAATATCAAAACTCACTACAAACATACCCAACAAGCTCCTATCAAACATCAGGTACTTACACTTCGAAGAGATTAGAATCACAAACTGCTACACTGCAATCTTCGCTGACTGAAGCAAGAAGAGGTGAACTATGAAATAAGAAAAACATGTTAAGAGGTTAACTCATAAAATTTAGAAACAAAGAAATAAATAGGGGGAACATTCCCAATAGTTTGCGAGCAGGCGATTGGCTCTGATGGGGAAACCATTCATCTACCAAGAAATTAAGTTAAATAATTATTTCTCCACAGACATGCAGTAAGCCACACTTAAAAGGACCCCCATTCACTGAAAGAACTAGTGTTCCTGAAACACTTGCAATTTGGTAGCTTCACTACAGCGCAGTGATACACCTCTTGCTTCGCACTACTTTATCCTTTGATTGCAGACCCAGTAATACCTTATAAGTAGATGCGCGCCGGCGGGGTAGCCAGAGGATTGTGCACTTTAAAAAGGCTACCTACCAAGCCCAGTTCGGCACTCTCGATTGGAGTTGATGTTCACAAAGTTATCCAGCCATGAAATTAAAAAAATAGAAACACAACCGACAAAACAGAGGAATAGGCTTCAGTCTATGATGGCTTGCGACACAGGGTCTTACTATGGCTTCACAAACCCACATAAAACCCACTATCACATTTACACATGGGGTGGCACGTGCTACGTTCAAAACCTTGCAGGGGCAGAAGCAGTCATTTAATCTTGATAAGCAAGGGGTGGGGTGGGTTCAGTTGCTGGTGCACTCCACTCTGACCACTCGGGTCTAGGAGGTAAATGGTAATGGGTGTTAGGTAAGAATTGGTGCAGTCCAACTGGTGATGCACACAATACTTTTCTGCATGGTATTACGTACCCCACCTTTTAATATAGGCCTGTACTACACAAGTTGGTAGTGTGACTGAGCAACCAGGCTCATCTTAAGAGAGGTACGTGAGCTGTACAATTGAAATCACTAAGTACACGTAGCCAACACACACTTACACACTTAACGTTATATTAATATTTATAATATACACAAAGTTTAAATAAGCATTCTTTAAAAAGCTTTATCTACTAGTAACTTTCAAAGTTTGGATTCAGTTTGTAAAGGACAATAAACGTTGGTACATACTTTATGGAAACATTTTCCAGCACACGGATGTGACTTCAGGTCAGTATTGAGTTTATAAAGGAAGGAAAGGTTACAATAAGACTGAGAACATTCAAGTTTGTAAAACAATTACTATGTCCTAAAGTGAGGCAGATCTACTTTTATCCAAGCAATAATAGTAATCACAATTATAACCTATGAAGGAACAAGTATTGCCAAAGTCAGTAGGTTCAGAGGAGTGCCTTTAGGGAGCTAGGACAGCCAAAGTCAATGGACAAAGTCAATAGTCACAATGCACTTCTTAGATAAAGTCTTGACAAGGTTTGTAAGTTCAGAAGAAAGCACAGTAACTCAAGTGAACTACTTTGTAGAGAGCACAAGCTGTTAGGTGGTCAACTTTTAAGTGGAACAAAAGCACTTTGCAGGATAGGAAGCACCAGGTATGGCTAGAAGGTGAACACCCCAAGCCCTCCAGTACCTGTGATTCGAAGAAACATTTTCCATCTGGATTCCTCTTTCCTACAGCTTGGCAGACCCTTGTTACTGGACCTTGGTCATGATGACGAAAGGAAGGACATCTGGTGGACTCCTGTGGCAGTATTCAGGAGAGGGACTCCTCAGCTAAGTATTGCCTTTGTTTCAGCGGCGCTTGGGTGTTTTGGTGCCTTTTTGCCTCAGCGTCAATGAAGAACGAATATCTCTGGTTAGAAGCTTCCTCCCTCTGTCCTGGACTCTGGTGAGGGGACTCTGGATCAAGATTTGGTGTCTCTAGGGTCCTGGGGATGCCCAAGAAGATTTGGCCGGATTGCAAGACGATGCACTTGTCAATGGTCACAGGACCCCTAGCATTGGGCTTCTGCAGCTCTGGTGAGGCACAGCAAGTCGTGTGTTGCGCCAAATGGAAGCTTGTATTGAGGCTAGTTGGTCCCACCAGCCCAAGGGAGGAAGTTGTCCTGTGCGGGTCTTCCCAGTTGATATGAAAACTGGGTCAGCACAGCTGCAGGGCTTCACCAGGCACTTTGCAGTCCAGGAGGTTGCTGCTGGCATCTCACTTCTTCAGATGTTCTTCTCCAGTGGCCGACTCTCCCTCTAGTCCCAAAACCCATGCTTCTTATGTGATTTCCCATTCATTCACAGCCTATGCGGTCAATCACAGAGCCTATGCAGTCAATCACACAGCCTATGCGGTCAATCAGGATTGGTTTCATTCAGGCACACCTAGAGACAAAGGTCAGGCAAGTTTAGGGACCCTCCCTCACTTCCTGCCTTTCCAGACACACTGGAGCCTGGGTGGGGTTCAGGACTCAAACCAGTTTCAACTAACAGAGTAAAAGCCCAGAAGAAACTAACAGAAAATAGCGAAAAATAAAAGACAGGGGCCATTTTGAGAAAATTGACACCCATGGGTGCTGTACTGCAGCTGAGGGTTCAGCCTGCGGTAAAGATGTACGCTGGTAGTAAAATTAAACTACTGCCACCAGCCATTTAAAGCAAGTTAAATAACACAAATATTACATGAGAAGTGGGATAGGAATTACTAAGTAACGGTAGTTCACCCAAAAAAATGTATTCAAACATTCAGAAAGCAGTTCAACTAAGGTGCTTTCTGTCACTATTCAAAATGCAGATGCCTATGGAGTTTGTCAGACTCCATAACACAGTAAAACACAAAAAATGCCAGTCAGGAAAAACACATGAAGGAATGAGAAAAAGGTCCGACTCAGGAGGAAAAAAATCACAAGCCCCAAGTCCAGCAAAAGGGAGGGTAGTAGCACAGAAACTAAAATTCTCCCCATCAACGGGGCCAACGATGGTGGCCTGCACTCTTATTACCGTTAATTACTGGATCATGTGACCAGAGTTCAGAGACTTTGGCTACTAGGAAAAGGAGAAGCTCATATCAGTAAACCAAATTGACTTCCCTTTAATAAGGCTGGAAAGGTTTGGAAATGTGACGCAGCAAATAGGGAACAGATGGAAGAGGAAAGAGTTGGCAGCAGCAGACACCTAGCTGACTCAGAGTGAGAAGACAGTAATCTGAACTTGCTAGGGCTGGATGCGTTTTAAGAACTGCACAGGATAACCATATTTCACTGAGGAGTAAGAAAACCTACCCTTATTTTCTTAAAAGCAGGCGGCCTATATATATCACTGTTAGGATGTTGATTACATGGGGACACTGTTGGTTAAAGGGAAGCTATGCCATGGAATGCTTATTACCTCCGGTTCTAGAGAGGTCATAGAACCTATGTGTGTTTCTGTTGCTCTCAGTGTTCTGTGTTTTGTCAGTTGAATTTATCTGGTTGAGAAGGGGTCCTCTGCTGTTGTTGGAGGTCTTTTCTCCTGTTAACTTAATAAATACTTATTCTGAAGGCTTACCTGATGTCAAGAGCGTCTTCATAACAATGGCGACGAGGATGGGATGTTAACAGAAGACTCCCAGCAACGACCCGGTTCGTATGCCACTCCGCTTCCGACAAGCGTAGCAGCGGCCGCCGAGGGAAAGACCCCATTGTATGCTGCTTCGTGCACTAGGCCGCTCCGCTTCCCCAAGCGTTGCAGCGGCCACCAAATGAAGTCCGGCTGACCTGCTGCCAAGTAAGTGCTTGCGCCCGCCCATAGTTTCCCCGTCGATCGCAAGGCTCGCTTTGCTTTGCTGATTCAGCCGCCCAGAAAAGACATTGCCGACATTGCAGCGAAGCCCCGCGAAGTCCCGTGGCAGACCTATCGCAGCTTTGGAGAGACGCTGCTTCCCCTTTCCTTTACGTCCATTCAAAACTGACGTGTGTTCATGGAAAGGGAGGGGAAAGCAAAGCGAGTAAGAAGTCTACTGCATGTACGGTAGTGGGTGCGCAGCACGAAAGTAGATTTGTTCCGATTCCGTTTGTGCCGGCAGCAACCTGTGATTTCGTTGTGCGGACTACTACAGTTTCTAGGCAGCTGGAAAGTCCTGGGGCTGTGAATGGCTAGCAGCATTAGGTTGTGTTTATGAAACACGAAGCCAGCACAAGAGAGCACGAAGGACCATAGCAATAGGGGAAAGTGAAAGTGGAAGGTTCTTACTTGCAAGTTTACCTACCAGAGACACATGAAAAGAAAGTGGCAAGAAGTTGAAGGGCGTTTCGTTCCAGTGTCTGTACTGCATCTAGTGCACATTAAAGTCTATTTGGTAAATTTGCAATTACAAAGTGGATTGGATACAAAGTACTTACTGTGTGACTGAGGAAGGATAAAGGACCAGCTACAGCTACTGACCATGGCAGGTTTGCCTGGCATAACTTGTCCACCAATTTTCATGCCAGTTCCAGGCCCAGCAAAAATTATGTGGGCCCAGTGGTGCAAAAGATTCTAACATTATATGAAGGCAGCCGGCGGAATATCATATTCCAACGAAAGGAAATTGGCATTACTATTACATTTCCTAGGGTATGAAGGCCATAGAATATATGAAACACTTCCCCAACCCTTGGGAGATGGCAGCTGTGATGCTGTAAATGAATTTGATTTGGCTCCGATGAAACTGGACAAACATTTTAATCCTAAAACCAGCACAATACTGGAACGCTATAATTTCCGCATGCGTGTACAAGCTTCTGGAGAATCTGTGGAAGAGTATGTGACAGTGTTGTGACACCTGGCATTATCTTGCAAATTTCAAGAGGCATTTGACGAACATATACGCGACCAGTTCATGACACACTGTAGGTCCAATAACATACGCGAAGAACTATGGTTAAGGTATGAGCCCAATTTGGATGAAGTATTAGACATTGCAAGAAGTGTAGAACACTTGTTAGTCTGTGTCGCCAAATTATCAAAAAACGAATCTGGAGAGCTAAAGAAGAGCAACACCGAAGTTGTAAATGTGGCAAGAAATCAAGGCAAGAAAAGTGTAAATTTGCTGTATCCAAAGTGGACGATCTGGGTCACGAGGTGTCATCTGAGGGGGTGAAACCCAGAGAGAGTATTGGGAATTTCATAAAGGAAATTGAAAGGCCAATTACTAAAAGTGAACTACGTTCATTCTTAGGTATGACCAAATTTTATCAAAAATTTGTAGTAAATTATGCCACCAAAGTGCTGGAAATGAGGACAATTTTAAGGAAAGGCACCGAGTTCATATGGAATCGTGAGTGTGATTTAGAATTTACAAGGATCAAACAGGGGATAGATATGGCTAGACCATTAGGATGTTTTGACACAAGAAAACTATTATTACTGTTGATGCTAGTGAGGGTGGTCTGGCTGCCGTCCTTTCACAGAAACAAGAAGATGGATTGGAAGAGGTGATCGCACATGCGTCACGTGGCCTGAAAGGTGGAGAGTTACGATATTCGGTTCTTGAAAAAGAAGCCCTGGCATGTTATTGGGCAGTTGAGCGATTTAGAAATTGTGTGGGGTGTGGAGTTTGTGCTCCGGATGGATCACAAACCCTTGAAGGTTATCTTTGAAACTAAAGGCCTAGACAAAATCTCGCGCAGAGTAGCCGGGTGGGTCACTAGGATGCAAGCCCATAACTTTACAATGGAGGTAATACCTGGGAAATAAAATATGCTTGCTGACAATCTATCAAGGGTAAGAGTCGCATCTCAGGAAGGGTTAGAAGATGAGGATATGTAAATGGTGTTTGTGAACACAGAAGGAATTGTATCCAAACAAGAGTGGCTGGAGGAGATGAGAAAGGATGAGATAATTCACAAGGTGATCACGTATGTGGGAACCTCAGTTTGGCCTAATAAATCGGAGTTGGCAGAGGG
Organism: Ambystoma mexicanum; assembly: GCF_040938575.1. NCBI lineage: Eukaryota > Metazoa > Chordata > Amphibia > Caudata > Ambystomatidae > Ambystoma > Ambystoma mexicanum. Next base: position 73,191,254 of record NC_090938.1, read on the forward strand.
GGAGCGACCTTATTGGGAGGTGAAAGATGAACTATCACTTGCGGATGACATACTGTTCAGGTGGGAGAGAGCAGTAGCTCCAGTGGGTATTCGCAATAAAATTATTGACTTGGCACATAGTGGCCATATTGGCATTACCAAAACCAAAGGGGTATTAAGATCAGACTATTGGTGGCCGGGATTCGACAAGGAGGTCGAGAATCGTTTAGGTGAGTGCCATTTGTGTATCAAGAGTGGAAAGGGGGTCGAGGCTAGGAAGCAGCCTCTAGTTGATGTCGGTGTTCCATCTAAAATTTGGAGTGACATAGCCATGGACATCCTGGGTCCTGTTGATCTACGGTATGGTCGGGGAAGGTTCGTAGTTTTGGTGGTTGATTTATTCTCCGGGTGGGTAGATATCAAAATTGTGCGGGAAATCTCGGGAGAACGTATGGTAAAGGTATTGCAAAAGAACTTTGCGAGTGAGGGACTTCCAGAAAGTGTCCTTACTGACAATTGAACTCAGTTCACCGGTGGATATTTTCCGGCATATTTGAAAAGGTGTGGAGTAAGACATAAAAGGGCAGCTCTTTATCATCCCGAAACCAACAGGGGAGTTGAAAGGTTGAACAGACGTGTGATGGAAAGCATTGGCATGGGGGAAGAATGTGGTTTTGATAAATTGGTAGCCATTCAAAACAGGATGTGGGAATTGCGCATGGCGCCTCATGCGACCACTGGCCTGTGTCCATTCGAACTCATGAGGGGTCGGAAACCTTTCTCAATGGCGTGCCCTCCATGGTTAGGGAGGAGTAGGGAGTCGGATGTTATTGATGAGGTGAGAAATGTACTTAAAAAGAAGAGTGAATGGGTCATGAGAGAAAATGAAAGAAGAGGCAGAAAGGAGTTACATGTGGAGTGGCGACTGGGTAAGAATAAAGAAAGGTGTGGTAAAGAAAAAAAGGGAGATTCACTATATTCAGATCCGGTCAGTGTGGTTGCTGTTTTGAAGGGTGCAGTGTGTGTGGCTGGCGGTCAGGTTATAAAGATAGAGTTGCTACAGTGAAGAGAGGTCATGTGTGAAGAGCTGGTTGTACTGTGAAGGGCATTTGAAAAAGAGGAAGATGTGTTATGATGTTGATTACATGGGGTCACTGTTGGTTAAAGGAAAGATTTGCCATGGAATGCTTATTACCTCCGGTTCTAGTGAGGTCATAGAACCTATGTGTGTTTGTGTTGCTCTCAGTGTTGTATTGTTAGTTGAATTTATCTGGTTGAGAAGGGGTCCTCTGCTGTTGTTGGGGGTCTTTTCTCCTGTTAACTTAATAAATGCTTATTCTGAAGACTTACCTGATGTCAAGAGCGTCTTCATAACAATCACACACAAAGAAAAACGCTTGAGACCGGCAAGGACCGCACTCCAAGGTATAGGGGCAGAAGAAATCGCAGAAGAAATCAAGGCAACACTTATGATGAAGTCAGTTCACAGATCTTTAATACAAAAAAATATATATATTGTGACATTGACAAAAATGGCAGATAAAAAAGGAAAGACGAGTTTCGCACTCCCAAGTTCTTGTTCACAACAAAGTGCAGTCATCTCACAGAACATTTAAAACGTCCTAGTCCTACTATGCTGTCAATCACATGTACTAAAATGTAAACATGGACATGTAAGCAATGCAGGCATAGCAAAAAAAAAAGAGGTGATGGCTGGAAGGTTTAGAATGAATCTTAACCTCTGGCATTGCTCTGGGCAACCCTCCAGACCATCGTTCTTCGCCTGCCAAGCCATTACAGAAGGGGAAAGACCATATGCAAATCAGGCTTAGCCCCACCCCAAAAGGGGCAGTCCAGCCCGAACTGCTAGGTCACATCCCTTCTGCACGAGACCACAAGCATCCCCAAAAAAAGTTTCGGCCTTGTTGGGCCTCATCAGTGAGGAGTAGCTTGGGTCTCTAGGCCCAGCAGGCACGGGACCCACGTCTGGGCATACCCGTCCCACTCGGGGTCACATAGCAAAAATAAAGAGGTGATGGCTGGAAGGCTGGAAGGTTTAGAATGACGGGTATGCCCAGACGTGGGTCCCGTGCCTGCTGGGTAGAAAAAAGAGGAAAGCACAATTGGCAGAATACTGGCCCTGCTACCGAAACACAGTTCTGTGTGGAGATCCCCCCCCCACCTGGGCAACCTGTAGAATAAAGATATCACAAGCCCCGTCCATATATTGTTCACAAGAGACTTCCCAATAGTTCTGCAACCCCAAAGTACCTGGTGTTGTAGCGTTCCTCGTCGGGGAATCGACAGCCCTCCCTTTAAGGCGGGAGTCACGGGTCGTCAAACGTCTGACGCAGAACAGGGTGAAGTGGCAGCTTCTGTCCTAGCGGTGCTAGTTGACGGGGAAGCGTAAATGTCCTGCAAGGAAGAGGTGTGCGGGGCACCTTGGTGTCGATAGTTCTGGACCACAAAGAGTTTGAAGAACTGTGGCCCAGCAAGGGCGTCGAGTCGTCAGAGTCTCTGAGGTCTTTGGATGGCGAGAAACCCATCAGCGGATGCTCCTCAGCGCGTTGACGGTCAGGCCTTCTCCAGCAGGATAGAGCGGCGACGATGCGGAGAAGAGCGTCCTTAGATCAAATGAAGTTCTTAGGCAAATGGGAGCACGGCGGCGGCGGTCGTCGACAGTGGCAGTCCGGGCGCTTCTCTTTGGGATTCCGCAGCAGTCCCTGTCTCCGGTCGGCAGCCTGTCGTAGGTCTATCTACCAGACCAGGGAGCTTTGGCAAAGATCAGCTGGTGCACGATGGTCCCTCGTAGCTCGGGAAGGGGGCGCCTTACCAGGTCCTCTCTGGGTCAGTCCTTGGAGACACAGCAGCTTTAAGATTTATGAAGGAGACCAACAGCAATTCTTCACTTCCAGCAGGGCTTCAAGGTTAAGCTTCCGTTTCAACTCCAGTCTCTCTTCAGCTTCTGAATACGAATTCTAGCAGTGGGAGGCCCCCAGATATACTAGTTGATCTCCCATTCATTCTGCTGGGTCACACTCAGGCAAACAATCGGTCAGAAGGGCACTCAGGCAGGCAGGCAGCCAATCAGGTGCATAGTGCATTCAGGCCATTCACTCCTCTCCAGACACTCAAAAGTTATGTGTATTGGGACAAGTACCCAGCCATTCAACACTCCACACGGTATTCATACCAGTTTCGGGCAGGGCTGTCTCAGTCATTGTGTCAAACACCAGATACTAGACACCCACAACACAGAATGTGTATTCGTCACACACTCCATTCACCCAGGTCCCACCCACAGGGTGTACCTACAACATACAGTCACTGGGAAGGCTCCAGCCAGTCTGGTCTGGACTTCACAACAATACCATATATGGAACTTCCACCCAACAGCCGGTCAGGGGGAAGGGACAGAGTCAGGGCTTCCCAGGACTTTGGGAAAACAAGGTAACAGGCAATAGAAAGCAAGAGGCCACAGGGGCCAACTTGTTTCCTATCAGGAATCAACTGATTCCAATGGCAGGGCCTGGGTATCCCAAAATGGAGGATACTCGGAGCACCTGTCAAATTCAGCCTAGAGCTGCCACCAGCCCATACCCTGCTCTGTGGGCCACACACAGGTGCCCAGAAACATACACTAGGGGTACAGGGTTATACCCCCACCCATGGGTGCCATAAGGGTATCCCATGAGTCTGTTCACCAAACCAAAGGAGAGCTGCACCGCCAGGAGTCCTACATGAACTCCTGCACAGAAAACATGACAGAACACACAATAAAAAGCAGTACAAGGATACAGAGGCCCTGCCCCCCACCGATGCATTTCCAGCATCACACATTATTATTGACTGCATGATGTAAATCCTGATAAAATGCAATGCCAAATGTAAAGCACAGACAAATGTGACCCAAAGTGGGCAAAATAAATATGATGCAGTAACACCAACTAGACGGTTATTCAAGTCACAATGTATATACAGCCAGAGAAGACACGTGAATCACGATGAAAATAGATTAAAACCTCACCAATTCCCTCCCTCCATATGATATAGTTTACAGTTGAAGTCAACTAAGTGCCTAGAAAAGACAACACATTGTAATGGATACCTAAATCATACAGTAAAAGTGCAAATGTGATGAAAGACAACTGTAATAAAAAAACCTCTACATAACACGATAAAGTGCAAAATACCTTTAAATATCAGAGCAATCAAAATGCCACTGCATGTAGCAACCTGATAAAGTCCAAATGCTTAAAGTCCAAATGCTTAAAGTGAATAGCCATGCTGAAACCATATAATGGTAACAACAGCCTGGCTATTTAAAACATAATATCAGTTCTGTTGCCTATATACAATGTCACCTGCTGGGGGAGCCAGGAAGGTAAAAGGTGCCTCAAAACGATAATCAATACAAAGTAGAAACCCAAAAACACATTGGTCAACTCACAAAATTGCAACAATAATGCAATGGACTAATAAGAGTGACACCTACAGCACATGTACCTTAATGTGACCCAAGTCAAAAATAGAACAACTCTGAGGACACATTAAGATGGACAGAAGGAGGAATTACTAAGCTAAAATAAGCTTATAGAAACAGAACAGCAGTACATTAAGCTAATTCATGAAAAACCAATATGTAACAACAACACATAGAAAATCTAATCAATATATAAAGGATCTGGAGGAAGACTATTAAACTCAGAAGAAAGTATATAGTTCGTCATCAATACTGTGGCCATGTGGGGCTTTCATGTCGAAATCCAGAATAAACTTGGTCTCAAGCTGGCGTAATTTCAAGGTTCCATCTCCCCCTCAGGGATGAATGGGTATATGGGCCACAACAAAAAATGTTAGCAGCTGGTGATTATTTCCATTAACTTCCTTAAAATATTTAGCCATCGGATAAGAGGGATCGAACGTCTTGATGGCTCTTAAATGTTGTAGGATCCTCATCTTTAATTTACAATTGGTGCTGCCCACATACCACTTGTTGCAGGGACAGCACAATACATAAACAAAAGTGGCATCACATGTTATTAAATGTTAAATAGTATGTGATTCTGCAGTGATAGGATGTTTGAACCCTTTACATGGGATGGCATGAATGCAAACCTTAAACATTTCATGAAACCAGTGGGTAATGTAGATAACCAACAAGTCTGTAGAGCCATTTTACAACGGGGTTGGAGAAAACGCGCACCAATATGTCTCGTAATGAGGATGCTCTTCTAAAAGTCAAAGTAGGTTGCCTCGAAAGCAAAGGCATCAAATCATTGTCCATCGCTAATAGATGCCAATGTTTTTGGATGATTTTTCTTATATTGTAGGAAGAAGGTTCAAATGTTACTCATCTTTACATCCAGAGATCTGTTGGTGTTCAAAAATGAATCCCGGTCAAGTTGTCTAGCTTTAAGATATGCAGTCTCTATGGTGCCCTAGGAATAACCTTGCGATAAAAAGTCATGCGATGCCTCTAACATTTATCAAATTGAACCAGATCAGAGCAATTCCTACGGTACCGCACAAACTCTCCATAGTGAATACTTTTGTTGCAGCTGGTGGGATGATTACTGGTTGAATGTAATGGTAGACCAGAGTTAGTTTTTTTTATAGACTGGTGTGTATCCCATCCTTATCCATGGTAACTTTCACGTCTAAATAGCCAGTCTCAGAAATACTTTTGACTTTGTTAATGCTAAATTTACAGTATTGACATGGATTCTTTTGACAAATTGAACCCAACTAGAACAAACAGATCATCGATGAATAGCCACCAAGCGACAATGTGGTCAAATAGTACAGTCATGATTTCAGATAGGATTGTGGCCTCCCACCAGCCCGTGGTAAGGTCTGCATATCAAGGAGCCAAGGAAGTGCTGTGGCAGTCCCTCGTACTGGATGAAAAATGTCTTTAAACAAAATACATTATTTACACAAAATTCCAACAACTCCAAAATCATATTACTGTGTGACCACATATTCAGGAATTGTTTTGTAAAAAAATAACGGCATGCATTAACCCCTACTGAGTGATCCATAGACGTGTACAGTGATTTGACATCCAAGGTGGCCAGAACAAAACTATCTTCCTAGGGAACCTCATGTATATGATGCAGAAAGTCCTTAAGAGTCATTCAGAAAGGAATATAAAAAAATAACAAAATCAAAGTTTCATTGATGAGGCTTGATATATTCTCCATTAATGATCCTGGCAAAGTGACAATGGGTCTCCCGGGTGGTTAAAAAAGGATTTGTGGATCTTAAGAAAAAAATTAAAATAGTAAGAATAGTAAAGGCAGGAGGAACAAAAAAGGTCAACAAATCCCCATCGATCATCCCAGCCTCTTTCCATTTAGTAACTAATGCCATCAACTGAGATTGTAACCTAGGGAAGGGATTGACTTAGCTATGAACAACACATACAATCGTTGATGCCTGCAGGCTTCTGTAACAAATCTTCACAGTCCAGCAGTACACTGTTAAAGCCCTTTTCTGAGGATTTGATTACAACATCTTTCAAACCTTGTAATTATTTTAAAGGATCCATTTGAGATCTATTCAAATTACTACCTCTTGTAGACAGACGTCAGTCGTATACATCTGCTATGCAAAAATCATGGAAGGCCTCCATACAGCCCCCACTCGGCATTGGCGAATTGAACTTAGATTTGGGTTGCAACCAGGAAGATTATGTCCACCCAGTATCAATGTCAAAGTCCTTAAAATTGATATTGGTAGAGTAAAAAAGTGGGTCTTCCACACTGGCCAGATTTGGCAACGAGAAAATATCTTCAATACACAATTCAGTTCAGCCAACATGTGGAATAACAGAACAACTTTTTTGGGAGTATTAATGGCAAAAAACGTTTTCCATTTTAGTTCATGAAAAAAAACTGTTCAAAGTCTAGACGGTTTTGACCATACTCAAACAGCTGACTGGGGCAACAATTCAGGCCAGCTCCAAAAGATTTAACAGATTGACTCAACGGATATGATGATAAATTAATGACTTGCATTTTGCTTCTGGATACTATATTTTTGCTTGTGTCCCAGAGCGAGTTAACCTGCTCTGATTATCTGTTCTTTAATCGCTGCCCTCGATGTCCCCTGCATGTTTTCTTCCACCTGGTATATTGCGTCCTCGACCTCTGCCGCAACCCCTGCCTCTCTTCAGATTTGCCATCTAGAGGCAGGAGCCGCATCTAGTCTAATAAAATTCATAATAGGTTCTTCACACTCAGAGTTGGAAACATCCAATTCTGAGGAAAAATACACTGAGGCATTAGATGGCAACTGCACCTTGAACGCATTAGGAAGAATGTCAAAGCGGTTGGCAAACGTATAGACCAGGGTTGTGCAACATACAGCCCGCGGGCCACAATGCGGCCCTCCAAGCCATTTTATATGTGGCCCGCGAGGCAGATGACAATGCATTACTTACCGTAAAAGCATTTCGGATGGTTGTATATGCTTAGATTCACATGCTGTGCATAGTCCGACATCCAGTGGTCACTACGGAGTATTGCATTTTGTTTTTCGTAGTCGAAAAGGGGACGACGACAAGGCGTGTCTGTAACACTATCCCCTATAGTGACGTGCAGTGTACCCACAACCCTTACGCGTCGAGGTCCCACCGTTTGTATTTTTTCTGCCCTGAGGGAGCCTTCTATACGTGAGTGAGTACAGAAAAGAGAGAGAGATGTAGAAAGATGTCTATGTTCCTTCCATCCGAGCAGGGAGGAAGGGTGGGCGCATGTGAATCTAAGCAGATACTACCATCAGAAATGCTTTTACGGTAAGTAATGCATTGTCTTCTGATGTTTGTTAATCTGCTTAGAATCACATGCTGTGCATAGACTAGCGAGCAGTACCCGGAGTTGGAGGTGGGTTGTGCGAAGGAACAGTAGAGAAAAGATGTCTTAATACTGCTTGTCCCACCTGAGAATCAGATCTAGAGTGAGCATCTAGACAGTAGTGTTTTGTAAAGGTGTGTACAGAACTCCAGGTTGCCGCTTTGCAAATGGACTCAAGGGGAACGTTTGCAATGAATGCTATGGATGCCCCAGTGCCTCGAGTAGAGTGTGCTCTTGGCTTGAAGGGTAGTTCTCTCTTAGCAAGAGTGTAACAGAGTGATGCATTGAACAATCCATCTAGATATAGTGGACTTTGAGACTGCATCTCCTTCTCTTCCTGCTGCCACCGAGACAAAGAACTGGTTAGTCTTTCTCAGTGGCCTAGTTCTTTCCATATAAAACATGACAGCTCTGCGCACATCAAGTGTATGCAGGCTCTTTTCTCCCAGTTGGAAGGGTTTTGAAAGAACGTTGGTAGTTCTATTGACTGGTTGACATGGAATTTCGATATGAATTTCGGTGCAAACCTTGGGTGTGTGCGTACAACCACCTTTTCTTTGTTAACTGTTACGAAGGGGTCTAGAATAGAAAGAGCCTGTAGTTCACTTACTCTCCTAATGGAGGTGATAGCTATTAGGAAAGCAGTCTTAAGAGTGAGGTCCTTGAGAGTTGCCTTGTGCATGGGTTCAAAGGGTGAGCCCATGAGCCTGGCAAGTACCACATTAAGGTCCCAGCCGGGAGCTGGGTTTGCTATCGGAGGGTGTATTCTCTTTACCCCCTCTCCATGAAGGCTTTGATAACTGGGACTTTCCACCATGACACCTTAAGTTGAGAGGTGGTGTATGCAGAAAGTGCCGCTAGATGGACTTTAATAGAATTGAACACTAGACCTGAGTCCAGTAAATGGGTCAGGTAAAGGACAATTTGTGTGGGAGAGCAGTGGACTGGGTTGATACCCTTACCTCTACACCAGATGACAAATCTCTTCCACTTGCTAGAATAGTAGTGGCGAGTGTTGGGTTTTCTAGCTTCTCTGAGAATGTCCATGCATCTCTGAGGGAGTTGTAAATGGCCAAATTCTATGACCTCAGGAGCCAGGCTGCTAAATTCATGTTCTGTGTGCATGGGTGTAGTGTCTTGCCCTTGTCCTGTGACAGCAAGTTGTACGGGCAGGGCAGTTTCACTGGTGGGAACAGGGACATCTCCATCAGGTGCGCAAACCATGGTTGGCGGGCCCACATCGGGGCTATCAGTATCATGGTGACTGGTTCCTGGTGCATCTTGTGCACTATCTTGTTCAGCAGAGGAGTCGGGGGGGGGGGGGGGGGGGGGAAGCATAAACAAATTTCCCTGACCATGGTATCCAGAGACCGTTCCCCTTGGAGCGGTTCTGTGGGTATCTGGAGGCGCAATCTAGGCATTGTGAGTTCTCCAGAGTTGCGAACAGGTCTATTTCTGGGAAGCCCCATTGTGTGAAGACGTCGAAGACGATGTCTTCGTGTAACCGCCATTCGTACTCTGAGGGCAGAGGGAAGTCTCTGCTGAGTTTGTCTGCTAGCAGATTGAGTTCCCCTGGTACATGTTGTGACAATAGGAACATGTTGTGTCTGAGAGCCCACTTCCAGATGTTCTGGGACAGCTTGGACAGTCCTGGAGAGTGAGTGCCCCCTTGCGTGTTGAGGTAGTACATGGCTGTGGTGCTGTCCGTGAGGACCATCACTGTCTTCCCTTGTAGGTGTGTATGGAAGGCTTTTAGTGCCTTGAACACCGCAAGTAGCTCTGATAAGTTTAGCTCTGATAAGTTTATGTGCTTGGAAGCTACGCTCGGAGTCCAAACTCTGTGAGCAGTCTGATGGGATAGGTGAGCCCCCCATCCTGTGAGGGATGCGTCTGTGGTTAGAGTGGCTTCCACTGCGGGGGTGGCGAATGGTTTCCCCATTACCAGATTTTCCTTCGACCACCGTAGCGAGAGAACCAAGGACTGCGAGACCACCACTAGATCGTCCCATTGTCCGCTGGCCTGACACCACTTGCTGTTGAGCCACTCTTGCATTGGGCGCAGGCGCACGCGAGGTACCAAATAAATACATGGCGCCATCATTTCTAGCAAGCGCATTGCTCTGCGTACCGCCACCTCTCGACCGGCCACATATTGAGGGATCTGAAACCGCATATTTTGGACCCTCTCTTTGGAGGGGAAGACGAGGCCGTCCTTTGTTCGAATTAGATCCCCTAGGAATTGTTTGATATGGCTGGGGTCTAAGCTGGACTTCTTCTCATTGATGGAGAAGCCCAGTTGGAACAAAAGGTCTACAGCAGGCTTGTCCAACCTTTTTGAATGTGGGGCCGAAGCATTCACTTTTTGTCACCCGGAGGGCCAGCAAGCCAAAAGTGAACACCCTGACCCAAAGCAGTATATTCAAAAGCGATGGTGTGTGACCTTTCACACAATAGCATCAAAGGCATAGCCATGCAGTCCCAAAGATAGTCGGGGGCAGTGATGAAAGGTTACTTTCTTGTGATTTCTTCCAGTGTGTATGTGTTGATATTTCTCGGAAATAGTGGGGGCGACCGAGCATAGCGAGGGAGCTATAACAATATAGGTAGGGTTTGGGGGGGGTCTCCCCCCCCCTCAAGACTTTTTTCCCAAATATGGGGCTGAAATTGTGCATTTTACAGCAGGAAAAGTGACCAAAAAGCCATACGTTTACAATCAGTTCTAAAGGGGAACATGTACATTCCATGTCACTAACAGCAGACAAGAACATTGTAGAACACAACACATTTTAATGATCAATGTGTCCACAGTGTAAGACAGCACTGTCACTGATGTAACACATTGACATGCTGGTTGTGCCCAAAATATGCCTCTGTAGCAACATGTCTGTGCTGGCTGTTACCAATTTAGGCCAGCATTGTCCTCTACAAAGCATGATTGATGCTGCCTGAGCATGTGCAGTGTGCCCAATACATATGCCAGCTTATCTCTGTAATACACATTCATCACTTCTGTGGTAATGAAAGAAGCATAATCCAATTCCTGGGGGCACCTGAGGCAGTAAAAGTCCTCCGCCACGGCCCGGTTTATTGGTCGGACCCAACATTGCAGAAATCAATTAATTCATCGTGTCCGCCCAACATTGCAGAAATAAATAAATTAATCGGGTCCACGGACCCGACAAACATTGAACAAATAAATAAATAAACTGGGCCGTGGCCTGTTACTGCCTCTGGTGCCCCCCCCCCTTTTAGGGGGCACCAGAGGCAGTAACAGTCCTCCACCACGGCCCGGTGTATTTCTTTATTTGTTCAATGTTGTCTGTACAGCCTCGCGGGCCACATGAAATGGCTTGGAGGGCCACATTGTGGCCCGCGGGCCGTATGTTGGACAACCTTGGTCTACAGTCTTCTGGGTGTTTGAGAAGCATGTCTCGTAGGACTCCCCTGTTATGAGCCAATCGTCGAGGTAAGGGTATACCGGTATGGACAACCTGCGCAGGTGGGCCTCTGCCACTACCTTCGTGAATACCCTTGGTGCAGACGCTATGCCAAAGGGTAGCACTCTTGAACTGGTAGTGTTTGCCCTCTATCATGAACCTGAGGTATTTTCTGTGCGCTGCCAACATCAAAATATGAAAGTATGCATCTTTCATGTCTAGTGTTGTCATGTAGTCCCCCTGAGATAGCAGGGGAATTACCTCCTGTAAAGTTACCATACGAAATTTTTGTGGTTTTACAAATTTGTTCGCTGGGCGCAGATCTAGTACAGGGCGCATGGTTAGGTCCTTTTTGGGTACAAGGAAGTACACTGAATAAATACCTTCCATTACGTGAGAAAGGGGCACGACCTCTATTGCTCCTTTCTGTAGCAGCTGTTCTACTTCTTGCAGGAGGATGACAAGGTGTTCTGGTGACAGGCGTCGTCCCCTTGGAGGTCTGTAGGTGGGGGACCGATTGAACTCTACAGTACCCGTGGGCTACGGTTGACAATACCCACCGGTCTGATGTTATTCCCTCCCATGCTGATAGGAACGATGTTATCCGGCCCCCAACCGGAGACGCATGGGAGGGGACCCGAACCTTCGGGTCATTTGGTGTTACTTGCCGGGTTGCCTCTGGGGCTGGAGCCCCGGCCTCTGCCCTTGCCACGGCGTTGTCCTCTTTGGTCATACTGGTTACCGGTACCCTGATTAGAGGGCCAGTTGCCCGCAGTGTAATGCTGTTGCTGCTGCTGCTGTTGGCGTTGGCCACGAAAAAAGCGCTTGTTCCCAAATCCCCGCCTGTATGGAGGCTTTGAGATTTGGTCTAAGGTCTTTATGGTGTCGAATTCTTTCTTCGCATTTTCCAGTGCATCGTCCACTGCTCTTCCAAAGAGATTTGACTCTTCCATTGGCTTATTAATGAGTGACGCCTGCGTTTCTGCCTTGAGACCGGAATTGCGAAGCCAGACGTGACGCTTCAGCAGAATTCCCTGCATCAAAGAACAGCTAAGCAGTTTCTGCCGTATCAAGAGTGTTCTTAATGATGCTCTGGTTGACCAGAGCTCCTTCTGTAACTGTAGCCAATAAGCGAGTTCTTAGAGGTTCAGGGGCTTCTTCGATGTCCTGCTTAATCTTTCCCCATTGAGCATCGGCATAGCTTGCCAACAATGTATTATTATTGGCAATCCTAATTGAAAACGCTGCCGAGGTGGAAATTCTTTTGCCCAAGGCATAAAGCTTTTTCCCTTCTTTATCTGGGGGTGCCTCGCTGGTTGACAGTGGAACCCCAGCCCTCTTCCTTGTGTTAGTCACCACTAAGGAGTCCGGGACTGAATGACCCCTCATATATAATGGGTCTGACTGAGAGGGTGAAAACAATTTCTCGATTCTTGGATTGACACCTCTTACCAGCGGAGCGGTGGACAGCGATGGGGCGAGTCGTCTCTTAACCGAGGCGAGGATAGGAATAGTTTGACTAGTGGGAGGTTTTTCTTTAATAATCCTTTCGACGAAATCAGTATCTGGGGTGACCTCCCCAGTTTCAACTTCAAAATGCGCTGCTGCCTTCCTCCGTAGCGCATTGAAGGTGGGCTGATCGTCTACTGGAGATGGGTTCCTGACCGGTGTGGTCTGAGGAGAAGAAATGTCTATAATGTCGGGGTCTGTAGACCCTGATGGCAACTGCCAGGGCTGTAAGCCACCTTCACCTGGGTCCTCCTCGTAGCCCTCCTCACCTATGTTAGTGTCATCATGAAAACCTTCTCCCTCTTGTTGGTCTTCATTATTCACAAACTCATCCTCTTCCTGGAAGTGAGAGTCCTCTTCAGTGAGGTCGTAAGAGTTCATGTCTTCCTGTAGGGGGTTAAATAGCTTCGGGTATTTAGCCCGTGGCCCCTCCTGGAGTACCTCCCTTGGCCTCTTGGGTGTCCTATTTTCTGGGATGGCCATGAACCTGTCTAGCTTGTCCATACATGACTGGAACCTCTCTGCAGTCCAGTAAGGTAGGCCAGAGCGGTCTGGGAGTGAAAAGAGAGTTCCCTCTCCCTGTAGTTGCTTAGTTCTGTCCCATAGCGTCGAAGATAGAGTCCCTTCGTCTTCTGAGAAACCCTCTCGCTGGCTAGGGTCTTCTGTCGAGGGTGGGAGCTGTCCCAGCCTACCCTCCGGCGTCCTCAGCGTTTCTTTGGCCTTGTGAGCGGTTTTCGACGTGTCACCCGTCGTCTGTCTCTGGCCGTCTTTAGAAGCTATACGCGCGAGGCTTTCGGCGATCAGCTTCTCCGTCGAGGGATCGCTCGCCATCGCGCTACGCGGTGCCGAGTCTTTACTGGCAACGTACGCACTCTTGGGAGGCGCGTCGCCCGAGGATTTGGGGTTAGTGCCCTTATTTACAGAAAGCCCAGTCGCCGGTCGCGGAAGCGGTGGCGGTGAGGGCTTGCAACCCTTACGGTCGGCGGAAGACGCCGGTGGGCCCCGACGCCTCCGTTGACGCTATGGCTGCCTTCGTCTTCGACGAATGCGTGCCGTGGGGTATGTGCTTATGCGTTTTCCTGTGTTCGTCCTTGTCGCCGGGGTGTTCATCCCCATAAGCCGGGCTTGTCGGGGCCTGGGACGGACGAGGAGCGGGAGCGCTCCTTCGAGAGGTCTACAACCTCCGTTGCGGAGGCCGTGTAATCACTGTCCTCGTCACATTCGGCGGCGGCGGCAGCTGGCGAGGAGTCAGACCTAGACATTGCATAGGCTGCCCACCTTTTGACCCTGCGGTCCGTTAAAGTCTTGGGTTTAAGTAATTTACAGGCCGCACAGCCGTCCTCTTTGTGATCGAGGGGCAAGCAACGGTTACACCGTTTGTGCTTCTCCTTCCAGGTAAACTTGCCCTTGCAACGTGGGCAAAACCTAAAGGGCGTCTTCTCCATAGCTGAGGGCATGAAATGTGATTATGACCTCGAAAGAGAGGGAGGGGAAAGAGAAAGGCATTCTCAGAGTGTTAACAAAGAAATGACCAACAACCCCACTCTACCTACTGTGTTAGGCCGGCGAGGCCCGGCCACGTGTTCGGCAGCGCCGAAGGATCTCCTCCGCTCCTCCCTCCGTCGAAGATCTTGCTCGGCGGAGAACAGCTTAGCAGCTACGTCGAGGGAGGGACCTATGTGTTATAGTTAATAATAATAAACGACCAAGGGTCGAGGAAATGATTTCGCAATGTCTCTCGAGGAGCTCCGCATAAAGGGGACTAATAACTGGGCAGAAAAAAACAATCTGAGGGACCTCGACGCGGGAGGGGTTGTGGGTACACTGCACGTCACTATAGGGATAGTGTTAGACACGCCTTGTCGACGTCCCCTTTTCGACTACGAAAAACAAAATGCAATACTCTGCAGTGACCACTGGATGTCGGACTATGCACAGCATGTGATTCTAAGCAGATTAACAAACATCAGAAATATATATACACATGCTATAAACATTAGCTGAAGCTGGACAAGAGAACTTTTCATCAATGCTTAAAGACACCAACCTGTGACTGGAAAAGGACAAGCCGGTTACGCTGTGGGAGTGCAGTGCAGCGCTGGCTGCAGGCTTAAGGTTTTTCAGGTCCAAGATGAAAACTGACCCAATATCGTTACCTGTTTATAATCAAATTAGCAAGAGTCAATCCAAAAGAATACAGGGTTCACAAAAAAGCAAATAAAACATGCGCCTGCCATTTCACCTCCATTTTATTTCAATCTTTATTTCAATAAAAAACCATTAAATTGCACAACTTTCATGTAAAAACAGACCCTATCAAAATCTGTCACATACATTAATGGGTAGGGACAAGATTAGCATTGGGGTTAATGTTGGGAGTAAGATAAGGATGCCAACTGGACAGCCACCTGTTAGGGAGAATCCTCATTTCTGTGCTCATTCCCTTCAACCTTAGAGACCCCCCCTCCGCTCTTTTGCTGGACTTTAGGACTTTTATTTTTAACCCTGGAGTGAGTGAAACCATTTTCTCACTCTCATGTGTTTTGACATGAATTGGGTTATACGTTTCTTCTGGTTTTTTTTGGAGTCTGACAAACTCCATAGGCATCTACTTTTTGTATGGTGACAACACCTTCAGTGCAGCCTCACTGAGAAATCCTTTAACTTTCTCCTAAGGATTAAATAGCTTTTATTGTGTAAACTACCGTTCCCAAGAACAGTTAGTTTTGTTTGCTTGTATAGCGCACGGAGCCCGATGGTATCTTGGCGTTTTAGTAAAGTAAAATTGATTTTACTTACCTTTTCTCTTTGTGGGTCCAGCACACACCATGTTATGTGGAGTGCTGGGGGTTACCTAGTAGCCCCTTATCGTACCTTCTCATGTAACATTTTTTATGTTACCCTCACTACTTCAAATGGCTGGTGGCAGTGGTTTAATTGTCCTACCATTGTGCTTTTCTACCGCAGGCTGAATCCTCAGCTGCAGTATAGCACCCATTGGTGACCATTTTGTCAAAATGGCCCATTCTATTTTTGCCATTTTCTGTTTGAGGTCTCTCTTGGGGTTTACTCTCTTTGTCGAGACCACATTGAGCCCTTTGTTAGTTTTGCCTTTGGCAGGTTTCAGTCCTGAAGCCCACCTCTGGCTCCAGTGTGTCTGGAAGGGCAGGATGTGAGGGAGGTTCCCGAACCTCTCCTGTCCTTTGTCTTTAGGAATGCCTGAATGCAACCAGTCCCGATTCGCTGGCAGGCTGTCATTTCAGGACATCCACGTTGCTGTGTGATTGACAACCTATGCTGTGCATGAAAGAGAAACCTGCTTAAAAAGCAAGAATTTTGGGACAAGAGGCAGAGTCGACCACTGGGAGAAACAACCGACGAAGAAACCGTGAACGAAGATTGCTGCATCCTCTTGGACCTTTGAATTGCCCTGCTATTGTGCTGAAACTCAATTCGAATCTCCGGAAGGGACTTCTTCCCTTGGGTTAGTGGACCAACTAACCCGGAGATGAACTCCACTGGACCAACTTCCCCGATTGGCTGTACTACTTCGCTGCTGCAAGAACCGAGTGCCCGGGGTCGAGAAATGCATCGAGTGCAACTCCTGAAATCCGGCCAAAAGCTCCAGGAGTCCCCCAAGGACCCTCCAGAAGCAGGACCACCAGAGCTCGAGTCCCCTCACCAGAGTGCAGGACCCAAGGAGGGAAGGAAGCCCAACCGGTATCAGAGTATCTGTGGTGGTGCTGTTTACCGAACGCTGAAACCGCAAAATGCCACTGATCCGAAAAGAGCCCGTAGCTGCAGATGACCTCCAAATTGCTGCCAGCAGCCCTCCAGACATCCTCCCTCTTTTGCCCGTGACTAAGGCTCAAGAGGAACCCAGGTCTGCACCGCTGCAACTGGACAGAATCCAGTTGGACCACTCTTCTTCAAACCAGAGGTACTGTTTAGACTTGGGGTACTTGCCTCATTGTCTTTTGAGCTGTGCTTTTTTCAGTTGTGACTTGCAGTGGCTTACCTTAGAGTTGAAACTCTGCCTTTCACAGGCTTAACAGCTTGTGACCTGACAAGTGATTTCTACAAAACGCTCTAACTTTGTGCAAGACATTTTGTTAGGCAAAATTGTATGCAAGTACCCTTTGGGAGCACTACAACAGCCCTGACCTCATGGCAATAGTAACCCAACCTTTGGTATAAGCCTGTACTAAACAGGTTGGTAGCATGTTGAGCAGCCAGGCAAGAGGGGCCAATATAAGCTGTAGGGGAGTTACACAGAGATTCACAGTGACAAGTATTCAAATACACTCTTACACACAAGGTTTCTTGAGTAAACAATTATTAATTTATTTACCGGTCAGTTATAGTAAGCCATCTTCACAAAGGAGCAATATAAAACACACATTCAAAAGTACACGCTCTTAGTTATCTAAATCAGCAAATACCCATTTGGGATGGCTCACAGACACTACCTACACCCTCGGGTGACATCAATTGCTAGGATTATGTGGATATTAATATATCACTGTTTGCATTCAGACTTTCTTAGGAGAGTGTCAAAGAAAAGAGGGATCAGAATAAAACAAGTATTCACACAATGATTCTTAAGCAGGTAAGTACTTCCAATAACCCCCCTGATGCAAAGTCAATTAACCCTTTCCTTTAAGGATGGCAAAAACACTAAACAGAGGAGAGAAGAGTCTTTCAGGGAGCCAGGCCAGCCAATGTTTAAGTTAGCAAAAGTCAAGGTGAGCTGAAGCACTTCTTGCAGGTAAGTAGAAAGTCTTTCACAATGTTTGAGAAGACTTGGCAGAATAAAAGAAATCAAAGTAGGGCCACAAGCAGATTAGGCTTGTGAGGTAAAGAAGCTGATAGCTACTCTACAAATGTAACCAAGCAAGTCTCCAATGAGGATACGTGGCTACACAACAAGAGTTGAGTTCTCTTAGACTGTACAGTACCTTTGGGTTGAAGAAAAAGTGCAGCAGAGGACATCAGTTCCTGTGCAGCTCTGCAGGTCTCACTGTTCCTGGGCCTCTATCGTGGGGAAAAGAGAGAGGACTTCTGGGGACTCCTGCACTGCAATGGGACAGTCACCGCTCGCAACCAGCAAACTTCAAACAAGTGGCTGTTCAGTGTTTAGCTCCTCGTGTTTAACGCATATAGCAACACTGCAGTTCCTGGCTGTCGAGATGGGCTTTCCTTGCTTCTGGGGCCCCGCACTCTGTTGAGGGGGCTCAGGCTCGGTCCGTCCTGCTTCCTGGGAGTCCGGAGGATCTTCTTGGAGCTCTTGACCAGCTTAAAAGCAACGCACACTAACTGGTGTTCCTCTCCTTGGCTATCAGGTTGCAGCAGCGACTGCAGTGGAAACTCGACCAGCTTTGAGAGGATGTCCAGGTGGCTAACTTTGGAGTTAATTGGTCCCACCAACTCAAAGGGTGAAGTCGTCCTTGCAAGGGCTTCTCTGTCGATACGAATTTGGAGTTTCAGCACAGAAGCAGGGCTTCACCGGGCAAACCAACGGTCCAGGAGTTGCAGCAGGCGTCCTCGTCAAGTTCTTCTTCAGATTCCTTGTGCAGTGGTCGACTCTGCCTTCCAAGCCAAAAAGCCTCGCCTTTTATGCAGCTTGCTCCCATTAATTCCAGCCTAGCTGTCAGTCACCCAGCAGGGTGGCTGTCCTTGCCGGACAGCCAGCCGGCCAATCATCTAAGAGTGCATTCCTGTCTCCTAGGAGACTAAGCACAGGGAGTTTCGGGCACCTCCCTTGCTTCCAGCCCCCGCCAGACACCCTGGAGCCAGAGGCGGGCTTCACTCGTGAATCCCGCCAAAGGCAAAAACATACAAAGGGCCAAACCTGGTTTGGCACGCTGAGTAAATCTCAAGAAGGACCTTTCCACAGAGAAATGGCGAAAAAAGAAGACCAGGGCCTTTTTGATAAAAATGTCACCCATGGGTGCTTTGCCGTTTCTGCGAACACAGCCCGTGGCAAAATCCCATAATGGTAGTAAAATGTAAACCACTGCCACCAGCCAATCAGTGAGGAAAGACAAAGGGGATACTAAGTAAGTATTTAAGATAGTGTGTGCTGGGTCTAGAAAGTTACAAATGTAAGTAAAGTCAATTTCACTTTACTGCTCTGGGAAACAGTAGTTTATCCCAGAGAAGGTATTTAAACCTTTGGGAAATCTGAAAGACTTCCCTGTGTCACTGCACTGAAGGTGCTGTGTAACACAATGTAAAAGATGATGCCTATGGAGTTTGTCAGACTCCACAACCAAAAATAAACAGTGTACAAAATCACAATTAAATAAGAGACAGTGGGGGGCCAGGGGGATCAGACTCCAGGTTAAAAAAAATCAAGCCCTCAAAATCCAGCAAAGTTGCTGGGGGTCTCTGAAGTAGAGGGAATTAGCACATTTCTGAGAATTCTCCCTAACATCTTTATTATCTAAAAGTGCCTCAGCTCCATAGACTGTGCTCCAATTCACTTTGGCTGTCCTGGCTCCCTGCAGACAATTCTAGTACATGGGCTTTGATATTTGTCCCTCATAGGTGGTAACTTGTTTTAGATTGTTATTGCTGGGAAAGGCTTATCTAAAGTTCATTGGAAGATTTAAGTGCACTCACATGCCCTGAGAACCTGTTTAACCTTTTTCTTCCTCTAACCTTTCCTTTCTGGAACCTCAGAATCTGCAAAGTATAACTAGTGATATATAAATGCCATTACTGTCCTTGTGAATGAAGTCACCTCGGGTGTAGGAAGTTTGTAAAGATCATATCCAAAGAGTATCCACTAACTTGTGCCGATTCTGGAAAAGTATTTGATTGTTACATATCTTGCCCTTTTTAAAGAATTGATGTAAAATAAATAACTATTTATAACTGAAACCTTGAGTCCAAGTGTTACTTGGGTGGTTGTATTTGCATATTTCATTGCTACAGCTCACATTTACCCCTCTTGAGATGGGCCTTGCTGCTCAGTCACACTAACAACTTGTGTAGTCCAGACCTATTCCAAAAGGTGCAACACCACAAGTGGCAAAAAAGTCCAAATGAGTCCACTGCGCTTGCAAATAATTAGAAAGAATAACGCAGGCTGCAGGTAACTTGTGAATGTGGGTACATTGCCTATGTACACAACAGAAATAGAAAGTTCAAACAAGAAAGCCAGTCACACAGCGGCTAGTTTTTGGAACTGCTTAAGTTGCAGCAGTATTTATTGGACATGGACAGACTGACACGTGTTTCGAGCATAAACGTGCTCTTCTTCTGAGGCTGATAGTATATGAAGGACATTTGAGAAGGCCAAATAATATACAGTTACAATGGTCACAAATCAACAGAGATTGGCAAGGCGGACAAACAAATCAAATATTTCCAAACATATTTATGACATTCCATTGAAATGGGGTTTGGGGAGGGTTTAGTCTTTGTTAAGGACAGTTGAAGGGAGGCATTCGCTTTTTTAGTTGGGCACAATTGAAGGCACAAACATGGTGCGCAGTATGCCTTTAATTGAAAACTAGTTTAGAATCTCACAAATACACATTTCTTGGAAAGGAATTCAATTGTTATTTCATGAAGTAAAGATAGCTCAAGGTCGGGTCGTTCCTTCTCTCAGTACTCTGCAAAGCACTAGCAAAAGTAACATTTGTCAAGACTTGTATGGTGCGTGGCATGCAAGTTCTGGACTCAATACATTTATAAGACATTTTCTCCTCATTAACACTGCTACCCTCTGCATAGGTGGAAAAATAAAATTAAAAAAACTATTGAAAATCTGTTTCCATAGTAGCTGCCCACATCAGGTGTAGAACAGGCAGATCCTCAGTCGCCTGCGCCCACCTCACCAATTATTCTGGGGATAGGCTACTTCTGGTCCCTACCTAATTCTTCTGCGGCATTGAGCCAGAGACTGCAAGCATGGGACCCGATCACAGTCAGTTTCAACAAATCCAAGAGGCCAATGGAGAGGTCACACCACATTTAAGACAAACCCAAAAATAAAATGATGTCCTATTTTTTCTACTGTTTAATCCAGATGTGTTTAGAGCTTTTGGGGGTGTGGAGGGAACACATTTCAGAGGAACAGTGAGAAAGTGAACGATTGCATAATTTTGTCAAATAATAAAAGTAGAATTAGTACCCTCGTCTCCTAATTTAGTCAACGCCAACCATTGCCTGCCAACACTTTCAGGCAACTTTTCTTAGCAAACAGTATTGCGATATAAACCAGCTCACTTGTTTTTATCTTTTGATTGTGTTACAAAATACAATTTCTTACCAAAAGCAAAGGTGTCGCTCTTGTCTGGATGCCAGGTGACGGACGTTGGGAAGCTGTTCGAGACACTGGTGTCTGTGGTGGAAATATTCAAAAGATATCAATCCAGACACATTTGGAGAGTAAACACGAACATTCATCATGCAGCCTAACATTATGTTATTAAATACCTATTTCTCCTGTAAACTGCTTCACATAGATAGTCTGAATCCAAACGACCTTTAGAATACACCTTGCTGTTTTCCTAATCTTAAGTCCACCTTAATGGATAGACAAGCACCCACGCCATCACAAAACAATTTCCTCATCTAGATCTCCAAGTCTGAGGCATTTCACCAACATTTCCATCTTCTACCAACTCCTTTTCATCTGCAGACAGTCTGGATCCCTGAGCAACGACACAATAGTACAACCTAGTGTCAACCCAGGCCCTCAGACTATTATGGGGCAACTTGGAGCAGTATACAATCCTTGTGTCATAACATACTGCATTTGCACAGTTAGGGTGATTGTGGTGTCAGTGTACTTGTACTTTTAGGTGCTTTGCCATATATTTTTTTGGTTTTATTTATTTCCATTTATAAAGCGCGCAGCTGCCCTAGGGCATCGTGGCGCTGTTACAGTATATTCACCTGGGTGCAGCCAAAAACAGTGTACAGTTCTCAGTACAGGGTTATACAGATTAGTCAATAGTCAAGTTCCTTGGTTACAGTGGAACAGTTATTTGAATAATATGGTTATCAGAGCCTATCAGTAAAGGCTAGGAGTGATGTTTCTTTCCTGTGTTTGGGAGTTAGAAAGTTCCAAGATTTTGGTGCCAATACTTCAAAGCTGGTACCACCAGCTTTGGCACTGTTAAAGACAGGCACCGCGAGTTGGTCAGAGTAGAGTTCTCGCTTGGGTTTGAGTGATTGTGCAGGGTGTATTCGATCCGCTAGGTACCGGGGTGCCGATTGGGAGAGACCTGTGTGCGCGATTGTGAGCGCCTTGAACAATATGCATTCTTTGATAAGGAGCCAGTGGGCATCTTGTCTGGCCTGGGAGATATGCTCTCTCCTGGGGATACTGAGAGCAGCTCAGAGAGCATTATTTTGTGCAATTTGTAAGATGTTTATGTTCTTGGCAGACGTACCTAGTAGGAGGACATTGCAGTACTCCAGTTTGACTCCTATGGTGGGCTCTGGCAATGTTGAGACAGTTCTTGGCGCAGAGGTAGGGTTTTACCGCATTTATGATTTTAGTGGTGTGAGCTGCTGATGAGGAGATGTAGCTAACTTGTCTACAGTCACCTCTGTAATGGTCCAACAAAATCAAGGCTATTGTGCTAAGAAAACCTCAAGTGATAACATTTGCAAAACACCTTTGATATGGACTATGGACTCATATCTGCTTCCTTATTCAGGCTTCCCTACAGTGCTCTGAGACATCTTCAGTCTGTAGGGGCCAATGCAAGGAACCAACCAAAGTAGGTGCCTCCAATTTTCTCTTTCAGCGATTGTCTTCCTGCTCCCAGCAGAATTTTGAATGGGTCAGACCTCAGGACAATTCGATAGACCTCATCAATTTAGCAGACCAAATTGGCGTCTCAGTTTTCCTTAATGGCAGGACGCTATGTCCTATGATATGCAAAAACTGCCTTCAACCGTGCAGTAGAAACTTCATGTCAAGACGCTATGACTTGACATGAAGTTTCTACTGCACGGTTGAAGGCAGTTTTTGCATTGGGAGTGTGCCGACAAAAAGACTGAGTACCCCTGGCTCTCTGGAAACGCCATAATCAAAAAAGGTATTTGGTATATTTTAAATGCAAGAACTAAAATGCAGTTCTCTTTGATGCCAGAAAACGTTTGATGAGGGCTTGGCTCAGTGTTGCTACAAAGTTAAGTGGTGAGGTAGATGGATTTTATCCCAATAGAAAGGAGAGGTTCACATTGCGCAAAACATATTAATGTTATGATGGGAAAAGAATGAATGTGATATTGTTCCAAAGTTGCAATTTTGCATGTATCTTAAATAATTTAGGTGCGTTAAAGGTTACTTTTAGTGTTACATTGTGTCTCTAATGAAACATTTTTTTTTTTTTTTTATTTGTTTATAGTTCAAAGAACCTTTACAAAGTAACACATTCAAAAAACCAAACTGAATACAGAACATCTCATTAAAATTATAAAAGTAGCACAAAGCATTAATACAATTTCTATATGAAAACAACCCAATAAAAACAAATTTTTAACGCTGAAATAACGAAATCTCTTTCTCAATTACTTTCAAAAACTCAACCAAGGCAAAGATTAATGCTCTCTCATTTCCTTGCATCAATCGAGTCCAAAGAGATATCATACAATCTTCGTAATTCACATTTATGAAACGTAGAAAATGCTTTGTACGTACATCTCTAAAATGCGGGCATTCTAAAATTAAATGTTTTAGAGTTTCCTTCTGTTCGGTACACCTCGAAAAGCGACACTTAGTGGCGCCTAGATTAGTTCCTGCAGTTCGCCAGAATTTTGTTCGTTCAAGGGTATGAAATTGATTTAATCTAAATCTTATGTAATACATTCTGAATTTATTACACGGAAACAACGCTATATAATCACAACAATCATCTCTTTTGTGAAGGAATTTTGCATATTCCTTATAAGTACTCAAAGTCGATATTTCATCCAGAGTTTTACACCAGTCGTTCGCAAACAATTTATGTTTGACATAGTTAGGACGTATAAGCAAATCATCATTATCGATGCCCAAGTTATTTAAAGTTTTAGCCATGGTTTCAAGGTAGCTGGTGAATGAGCTGGATGAACAACCCTTTGTAAATTCAAAAAGATCCTGATATAAGGAATTATCAGGATAGTTAAGAATTTTAGAATAGTTTGAGAGAGCCCGCCAGGTAAACCTAGTGGACAAAGAAATCAGTCCCAACTCATGTCTAATAACACAGTTCGGGATTGATATAGATAAACATAAAGCTCTCTTCACTAAGGTACCCTGTATGGAATCAAGTTGCTTATGCAAATTACTGGCACAGATATCCATGGCATATAGAAGAATAGGCTCAACCTTCAATGTAAAAAACTCTAGTAATGGAGTCATTGAAAACTTACACAGCTTATAAAAGATAAATTTCATCTGACTTAACAGTGGTCTAGCTTTCATCTTTATATAATCCACCCATAATTTTATGCTATTTGCACTGCTCAGGCGATAACCTAAATAAATAGATTCTTGTAGTTCACACAGGCGAGTCCCCCCGATATTCCAGTTGAACTTTTTGAGTTTCTTATTTGATTTAAAGATCATTATACATGTCTTGGATGGGTTGGGTCGAAGATTATGTTTATACGCAAAGTCTATGAAAATATTTAACTTAGCCTGAAGACCAACAGGAGTTAAATCGAAAAAGATGAGGTCATCTGCAAAGGCTAACCAATGTATTCTTAATGATCCGAGCCTTGCTGGTATAGTGAGTGTGGATTCCCAAAGTTTATCTATATCAGAGAGATAAAGATTGAATAGCAGGGCTGCATTTAGATTTGCATACATGTATCATATGAGAGCACATTGTGCAACTTAGCGTGATGAAATTTAAAGCAGAGAGCTTCATATAAAGTCAAAAAAGGCTCTTAAAGAGAAAACCCTTAGAAATACATGGGCTGAGGCCTGGGTTTGTGCAATAGATTTCTAGCTTGTTCGGGAGACTGGCTAGCCAAGAGCGAAGGTATCGATTGGCAGAGTGACAGCTGCAACAACATGGGAGCAGCGGTTTGGAGCTGAAATAGAATGAAGAGTGATGGGCCCAGGGTTTTGAGCTTGGATATTGTTGTTCGAGTGGCCAAAGAAGCATATGCCATCTGTCAGGTTCAATCTGGGGTTATGTAGAAGGGGACTGGAAGCGAAGATGACCGCAAGCCTATGAGGTGGTCAAATAGATCATCAGGAAAAAAAGTATAATGGGACAGGAGCCCAGATGGATTGAAATGGTGGTCGTATTATGAAAGGGCGCGAGACAACGCCAAAAATAAGTATCCAGGGTGTCACCATGTTTGGAGAAATGAAGCTTTAGTGCCTGATTAAAGGAGCCTTCTGTTATCTCTCTATAGCCTCAAAGTGAAGTGTCCATACATAAACCATGCAAGTCAGATTTAGCATTGCAGGTCTGTGACCATGTGGAATCAGTACTAAAACGGTATTGTATGCCCATGTTAGGGTTGTGTGCCCTGCAGGAAGGAACCCCAAAAGAGGGTTGGGCTTGTATTTGCAATATCGTGAAATTGTATATCTAAGGGGACGATGCCACATTGAAGATAGCCAATGAGATTGTGGGGACTCGATTTCCTTGTGTAGGGCTAAACCATTTGTATTTTGGGTGATGACTGTTAGGGAACATGAGGGAAATGTGAGTGTGCGTTAACAGAGTGTGTTAACTGTTCTGGAAATGTATATATACTGTATCTGTTTTGTGGTTCAGGAAGACTGGAGATTCAAGGAGGAGTCTAGCCGATCCCCAGCAGCCACTGTGAAATAAAAAGTTTAATGAAAACGTGCATTCACTTCTTGAGAGGCAGGGTATTTTAGAGTGCAGAGATCCGAGGACAGCTGTGACATTTACATTTCTACAGGTTTTGTCATACTCCCTCCAGGGTCTTGGAAGGATTTCACAGCTTATCTACTGCCCAAATCACCATTTATCTTCTGGCAAAGGGTTTTGGTGTGGGAGTCAGCTTTGCAGTGAATACGTTTCCCCCTGTGAAAGGTGCAAATCCACCTGTTGCTTTTAAAAGGCAAACTACCCAGATTACCATTTCTCTTGCCTCAGAGATAATTTGGGTATTAAATTCACATAGGTTTCTCATTCTCTGCACAATCACAAAAGCAGCCCATGAAGCTATCCTGGTAAACCTAGTCAATGTGTACATGCTTTGATGAAGGGAATTCATCCCTTCCTCTCAACGGAACCCCCCCCCCCCCTCCCCTTTGAGGCTAGGGAGTTGAGCCATCTCTGCAATACTCTCCCTAGGGAATAGAGGCATTGTGATCTCACCGGGAGAGAACCCATTTGGGGGACAAGGATTCATGTTCCAGTGAGGAACTCCCTAAAGCTACACAAACTGGCCTACATGCGATGCTTGAAAATACCTGAAACTATGAAGTACCAAGACTGGCATGAAGGAACTTCCAATAGATGTTATCTTATGGAAAAAGAAAATGCCCGTTTAAATCAGTATATGCAATCAACTGCTACGAGTACACGGAGAGATGTGCAGTCAGAGAGAGTTGTGCACTCAGCGAGAGAGGGAGAAAAGAGGGGAACATGTATGCCAGCCTAGGAAAGACCCAAGCTGTGAGATACCAGGAAGCCTGAGATTGCGGAACGCCAGTGCTGCAGCGTATAAGAATCATGAGAATCCGGCAGGGCAGGATCCCAAGAGAAGGTGGCGGTGAGACCATGAGGGAGAATCAGTGGTGGACGGCAGGTCCACAAAACAACGCTGACACCACCGGCAATAGAGGGTTCACAAGTTTCCAGTCGCACAGCGAAGCACCAGGACACTGCAGAGAAGCAAGAGAATGCAGGGATGGGAAGCGTCTGTTATGGAACCTTTTCATTTTTAGTGTTTAATTCCTCCAACCTTAGAGACCCCCAGCTCTTTTGCTGAACTTTGTACTTTTAATCCTATGTGTTCTCTGTGTTTCCTTTGGTTCTGCAGTCTGACAAAACTCCATAGGCATCATCGTTTTACATTGTGACACACAGCACCTTCAGTGCAGTGGCACATGGAAGTCTTTCAGATTTCCCAGAGGTTTAAATACCTTCAATTCGTTAAACTACTGTTTCAAATAGCAGTGAATTGAAATACACTTTACTTACATTTTGTAACTTTCTAGACCCAGCACACACTATCTTACAATAGGGTGCTGGAGGGTTTACTTCGTATGTCCTTTGTCTAGTTTCTCATGTAACGTTTTTATGTTACCATTAATGGCTGGTGGCAGTGGTTTACTTTTTCTGATCATTGTGTGTTTCTACCGCAGACTGCAATTGCAGCTGCAGTAAAGCAGCCATGGGTGCCGATTTTGTCAAAATTGCCCAATTCGTCTTTCCCCCCCCCCATTTCTGGTTGGAAAGGTCCTTCTTGAGATTTACTCTGCGTGCCAAACCAGGTATTGTCTTTGGCGGGATTCACCAGTGAAGCCCGCTTCCGACTCCAGCGTGTCTGGCAGGGCTAGGAAGCGAGGGAGGTTCCCGAAACTCCCTGTGCTTAGTCTCCTTGGTTACAGGAATGCCCCAAAGGTGATCGGCTGGCTGGCTGGCTGGCTGTCTTAGAGGACAGCCACCCTGCTGTGTGAGTGACAGCTAGGCTGGGAATGAATGAGAGAAACCTGCATAAAAGGCGAGGTCTTTTGAATGGAAGGCAGAGTCGACCACTGGACAAAGGAATCCGAAGAAGAGAACTAGAAGAGATGCTTGCTGCAACTCCTGGACCGTTGGTTTGTCCGGTAAAGCCCTGCTGAAGCTCCGAATTCATCTCGACTAGAGAAGCCCTGCAAAGGACGACTTCTCCCCTTGGGTTGGTGGGACCAATCAACCCCAAGACAAGCTCATCTGGAAATCCTCTCGAAGCTGACTGTACTTCAACTTGCTGCTGCAGGAACCGAGTGCCAGGGAGAGAAACACCAGAATAGAGTGCATCGTTTTTAAGTCAGACCCAAGCTCCAGGAAGATCCTCCAGACTCCCTCGAAGCAGGACTAACCAAGCCTGAGCCACCTCAACAGAGGGCTGGACCACAGAAGCAAGGAAAGCCCACAAGGTATCCAAGAACCGCGGTGGTGCTATTTGCGAGAAGCTGAAACCGCAAAGTGCCACTGATATGAAAATTGCCAATTGCTGCCACGACCTTCAAACCATAGTGCAGGAGTCCCCAGATTTCCTCCCTCTTGTCCCCACGACTGAGGCCCAGGGTTAACAGGATCTGCCATGCTACAACAGCAACAGAAGCCAGCGGGAACCAATTTCTTCAGACCTAAGGTACTGTAAACTAAAGGGTACTTACCTCTTGCTGTCTAGTTTGCTTGCTCTCAGTTGAGACTTGCAATTACTGCCTTTTGTGGAGTTGCTTGCAGCTCTGCCTTTCACAAGCCTCCCAGTCTGTGGTCCAACAGTGATTTCTTTTTCAACAAAAACATTGTGCAAGACATTTTACTTACCTTCAAGAAGAACTTCAGCTCCCCTAGACTTTGCTCAATTGACATTGGCTGTCCTGGCTCCCTGATACTCTAACCTCTGACTCTGTGCTTTGATCTATCCCTCTAAAAAGTCATACATACCTTACTTGTATAGCTGGGAAAGTGTTAATCTACATTGCTGCGGGTTCAAAAGTGCTTACCTGTTTGAGAAACGTGTTAACCATTGTTTCTTCCTCTAACCTTTTACTTTTGACACCAAACTCAGTATTGCTCTAAATGTACCAATGATATATCAATGTTCACAGTGTCCTAGTTATTGAGGTCACCTCACGGTGTAGGAAGAGTCTGTGCCACCCCAAAAGGGTATCTAGTTATTTATTGAAAATGAGAGTGTATTTATGAGGTATATTTAAATGTTACATATTTTCTCCCTTCTAAAGAAGGCTTATTCAAACTGACAGTTAAATTAATATTTGTTTAATCAAAAAACCTTGAGTATAAGTGCCATTTGGATACTTGTCACTGTGAAACTATGTTGCAACCCTACAGCTCAAACTGACCCCTCTTGAGATAAGCCTGGCTGCTCAGTCACTCTACCAACTTGTGTAGTACAGACTTATACCAAAGGTTGGGTTAACTATTGCCAAGAGGACAAGGCTGACGCAGTCTCCCACAGGGAACTGCATACAATCTTGCCTAAAAGCTCTTGGCGGTCTATGACCAGATCGAAGCTACCCAAGGAAGAGGGTTCCAAAAATGTTCTCCTTCAAGAACAAAGCAGACTGGGAAAACAGGAAGCGCTGGAGGCCAGAGGAGAATCATTATACCAGACCAGCAACTAGTCTCAGTAGAGGCTATAAATCAGAGTCAAGCTGAAAGCAAATGACTGCAAACAGTATGATTTAATCGAAAGTAGTACTGAAAAGTTAATTAATGAGAGAGAGGACTAGTGGATAAAAATACCCTGGGAAAAGGGAAAAGTAACCAGATATTCTGCACAAGGCCAATACAATACCAAAGGTAAAGAAAGATACGAGCCCGAGTTTGGAGGAAATAGGCAATTGAGCCACAAGCAAGGTCAATTAGCCCAAAACCAATTGAACTGTAAACATCCAGGAGAGAAAGCTCGACAGAGCAATCATACCATCCCAGGATATATTGAGAGTAACAGCAAAGAACATCCGAGTCTATTTCCAAAAGGAATACCAAAGAAGAGAGAAAACATAACTGCCCAATTGAAGAACTAAGGAGACTTATACAAAAAGTCATGAGAGACTATTGACGGATTGTGAATCTAAGAGAAAACAGAGACTGGTACTAAACGTGTCCTCAGGAGAAGGGAGTCATTCCCCTGACCTACGTTAGTTTCGTTTTATAGTGGTACAGTCAGTAAGGGTAGTTTTGGATAGCTGACTTAATTATTTGGACATTCACGACTGACAAACGAGCACCTTAGATAGCAACGTAGGCAGGGACCAGCCATAGTGATGGGAAAAGTTAGGCCTTAAAGTTTACTTTACTAAAATATCGTACATCCTGTCCTCAGAATTTGTGTCTTTCTGACATACCACAATGCACACCCCTAAAACATGTGCTTACAAGTCACATTTGCCCTGTTAGGATGGCCAACCTCATAACCAACAAGGTTCTCAACGCCCTATTCATCAGCAAAATGTAATTTACATGCTGATCCCCCTACCAGCCCAGACTTCATCCTACCCCACAGTATACAACATACTGCCAAGCACAGGAAAACAAATCAACTGGCCCTGCTGGGTAATCCAAAACACAGCTCCTTTGAATCCATCTCATGCCAGTTCTCCATCTCAAATTACTATTACATTCCACCTTCTTTGAAATGCCTCTCCATGGTAGGTCCACTCCTATAGCATCCTCCACAGAGCCTTCAATGTCCAGAAAAGTCACCTAGATGACTATTCTCCATGACTGGCACCATGGACATTACATAGATCTTCCTGTATCCCCCAGCTTGTCAAAGGCCACACCCTGGACCTAGTCTTCATCTCCTCCCAGCTCTGCCCATTTTCAAACCGCCAGTCCCTTGACTGGAGTGACCATGCTGCAATCCCCCTTTTAATTTCACACAGAATGTTTACCCACAAAGGCAGACTAAAGTCTGTGTGATGCACTGCTCCTTGAAGAATGCACCACTAGAGGCAACCTTTGCAATGCTCCCCCAATGCAGACAATGTTTCAGCCCTTCGGGATACATTTAACCAGGTCACCAAACTACTAATGGACGCTCACACACCCCAAAAGTCTAGTCGCACCAAAGTCCAACTATTCGCACCCTGGTACACCTGTGCTTGCTGCCAAAAAACGCCAGCTCAGATTGCTGGAAAAGCAGTGTTTCAAGGACCACAGCCAAGAGGAGCTTTCATCCTTCAAATCCCTGTGCACCTAACAGCTAACAGAGCATGATCTTGGGGGCCAAGTCGGCTTACCTTTGCACAGTCGACTTAACACTCCTTAATCGCTGAAAGGACAGGTTTCTCCGGAGCAGTCCTTACCTATCCGGCAAACACCAGTCCATACAGATGGGCTCATTTAGATCCAACCGGCTTCCAGTCACATGTGGGGCCCAACAAGACTCCATCCTCTCTGCAATTATCTCCATGCACCTAAACGACTCAAACATAGCCATCTAGGTGTACAGTGACGACACTCGGCTGAGCCTCTGTGAATGCCTACCCACCAAACTAACAGATGTCAAAGGCCCACCTCAAGCAGAACCTCACAAGAGCAAGCATAAGAAGCAACTGAGCACTTTACAAGTTAAGGGGCTGAGGGGTTACACAGTGAAGAAAGCAGAGAAACAAGAGAGCAGGGACTTAACTACAAGGGTGGTGAGGGTGCAATCACGGAATGGAAAAATTGAATCATTTGAAGCTCTGTAAAATGACTCACCAATCCGAGAAGCTGGTTTGGCATTTCTTGTGTCCCACAGCAAAAGTCTTCCATCCTGCAAATTTAATATAGATGAGAATTTGAAAGTGAGACATCAACATGCATTGTTTTAGTGCAGACTCCCCTCAATGGGTCAACACTTTCACCAATTAGATGCTACAATAAGCAGATCATTTCTATACAAATGGCACATTAAATACAAATATGTTATCTGTCGTGCAAAGTGATCAATTATTCATCATTGGTGATAAAGATTGAAAATCTGTGCTACTCAGTCTGCAAGATCACTATGACGAACATTTGTCAGTGGAAGAGAAGAATTCTGTGTCACTAGCCAGTATTTCTAAGCAGAAAGGACTTTAAAAATCTGGGCACTGCTGTAGCTCAACAGTTCAGTCTGCACATTTCAGGTTACACTACTGTGAGTGACAGCCTAGCCTGTGCATGAATGGGAGAAACCTGCTTGAAAGGTGAGGGTTTTGGGACTAGAGGCAGAGTCGACCAGTGGGAGAAATACCGGATGAAGAAACTGAACAAAGCTTGCTGCATCCTCCTGGACATTTGAATTGCCTGGTAAAGCCCTGCTGCTGTGCTGAAACTCATTTTTATGATCGACAAGAGAAGCTCCGGAAGGGATGACTTCTTCCCTTGGGTTAGGGGACCAACTAACACCAAGACGACCTCCACTGGACCATCTTCCCTGATTGGCTGTACTTCTTTGCTTCTGCAAGAACCGTGTGCCGGGTGGGGGGGGGGGTCGAGAATACTGTAGTCTAGTGCAAAGTCTACAATCTGGCCAGAAGCTCCAGGAGTCTCCCAAGGAACCCTCCAGAAGCAGGACGACCAGAGCTCTAGTCTCTCACCAGAGTGCAGGACCAAAGGAGTGAAGGAAGCCCAACCGGTATTCCGAGATCCGCGTGGTGCTGTTTACTGAGTGCTGAAACCGCAAAGTGCCTCTGATCCGAAAAGAGCCCGTAGCTGCAGACTACCCCCAAATTGCTGCCGCAGGAGCACTCCAGACATCCTCCCTCTTGTCCCCACGACTGAGGCGCAGGAACCCAGCGTCTGCACTGCTGCAACAGGACATAATCCGGCTGGACCACTCTTCTTCAAACCAGAGGTACTGTTTAGGCTCTGGGTACTTACACCAGTGTCTTTTTGAGCCGTGCTTGTCTCAGTTGAGACTTCCAGTGGCTTACCTTAAGAGTTGATTCGAACTCTGCTTTTCACAGGCTTAACGGCTTGTGACCCTACCAGTGATTTCTACAAAACTCTAACTTTGTGCAAGACTTCTATTATCGAAGAAGTGCCTCAGCTCCAAAGACTGAGCTCCAATAGACTTTGGCTGCCCCGATCCCTGCAGACTCTTCTAGTCCACTGACTTTGATATTTCTGTCCCTCATAGGTGGTAACCTGTTTGAGACTGGTATTGCTGGGAAAGGCTCGTCTAGACTTCATTGAAGACTTATTTGTGCTCGCATATATTGCAAACCTGTTTAACATTTGTTCCCTTCCTTTAACGTTTCCTTTCTGCAACCTCAGAACCTGCAAATTATAACTAGTGATATATAAATGCCATTGCTGTCCTTGTGAAGGAAGTGACCTCCGGGTGTAGGAAGTATGTATAAAGCATATCCAAAGAATATCCACCAACATATGCTGATTCTGGAAAAGTATTTGAAAGTATTTTTGATTGTTACCTATACTTGCCCATCACTAAAACCTTGAGTAGGAATATTACTTGGTTACTTGTATTTGTGAATTTCATTGCTACAGCACTACAGCTCACATTTACCCCTCTAGAGATGGGCCTGGCTGCTCAGTCACACTACTAACATGCTCATATGTGCATTTATTGCTTCCTTTATTCTTCGCAAGGAAGCTGTATTCATGCTAGTGGGCCTTGACCATAGCTCCTGTTCATTCAGATCCATCAGGATTTTCCTCATGTGCTTGACCCATAGCAAACACACATGCCCTCATCCAAATCAAAGGTCCCGATAAGCAGCCAGACTTGTTGTACAACATAATCTCAACCAGTATAATACTGGTCTAATTTGGATTACAATACTGATGGGGCACAGGTCGACCTGCATATGAACAAGGGCATTAGGTGTCCCTTGCTTTAACGTGATTGAGCTTTTCAAAAATGTATTTTTCGACTTGGCCTAGCTCCGAAGCATTAACATAGCCCCACATTTCTGCTCCATAGGTAGCAGACATGGCCGCCTGTTTTCTATACACATTTAGCGCAGGAGAAATAGCTCCTCTGCCATGCTTGCAGAAAAATGATCCGTCACCTCCACTATACTTTTCCAGATTAGTTCTCGCCTTTGCAAACTGGGAGGCTCAGGTCCCATTCTCATGAAACCTAACCCCCAGATAATCATAGAATTCTACCGGCTCGAGCTGCAATCCATCCACCTTCGCTACCAACCTTGGTTGTTTAGCAAAAGTTGGCTTAAACACCATAGTCTTGGTTTTACTTATATTCAAGGAAAGCCAGAGCTCCCCACATTTCCTCACAAACAACTCCAGTGTTGTCTGCAGTCCATGTGGCATTGTTGAGAACACTGCGTTGTTTTCAAAGAAAAGCACCAGGTTACTTTCGCAGCCCAATTTTAGTGGATCTGGCTTTCCCTGAGCAGGGTTGAAATTACTTCCCCAAATGTAAATAAAAAATAAAAGTGGGGCGAAGAATCACCCCGACCTTGCCCCTTTTATCAAATGAAATGGCAGTGTCACCTCCCCTGCCAGCCCATATCGAACCACAGCCCTGTTGTCGGTGTAGAGGGAGTGTACAGACACTAAGAAAAGGTGGCATCTTGTGCTCTTGCAGAACCCGCCAAAATGTGTGTCACAGGATTCCATCGAATGCAGTCTTGAGGTTGACAAAAATGGCTTACAGATCCACCTTCCTTAAGACTGCATATTTTTGCACAATCAAGAAAAGGCGGAAATTCTGTACCCCTCAGACCTTGTAACGCTGCTTGGATTGTATGTATATCATTTTGGTTGAACCAATCCTGTATGCGTTTCCCAACACTTGGACAAATGTTTGGCCATGCTGTTCAATAAAGAAATGGACTGAGTTAGCTGGGTTATCTCTACCCCCCTTTTTGTATATAGGTATGTTCAGCACTCGACCACGAGGCAGGAACTGAATTCAAATTGATGCATGCCATAAAGTTTTTCCAAAGGGTAGGAGCCCACATTTTTAAATAGATCAGCCAGCACCATCAGGACCCGGAGCCATTTCTAATTTTTGCGATTTCATTCAAATCACAACCTCCTCTAGCCCAAGGCATAGGAGACCTCCGTCCATGGAATCCTCAGTGCTTTTTTCAGGAGCAGTGACAACCAGGAACCCACAATCCGTTCCCTCACAATAAAGTTCAAAATAAATCAGTGCACTGTTGATCTGGGGGGGGATGTTTCTCTGCAGATCATTCTTCTCCTTGGCCCACCCAACAGAGACCAACTTACAGAACATCCCACTATCTCTCCTCTCGTGGGTTGTCGCAAGGCAATTCCATTTAAACTTTAAATGTTCCGTTTTTCTCCTCTTGATTGAAGTCTTATAGCTAGATCTGCTGGCACGTAAAAGAATCCTGTCAATCAATGTACCAATCGCTAAAATATCTAGGAAACGTGGTTTTGCCTCATCACATGATTTTTTACCGCTGTCAGATTACCTGTTACAAAGGGCAAAATAGACAATTAAATCTGTGAAAGCCTCAAGAACACAGAATCCATTTTCAAGGAAGTGGTGCCATATACCAATGTGTGGAATTATTGCCTCAGAGAACAAGTTTAATATCGCACTCCATCACTCTAGCCCATTTTACTGTTTTGCGAGCATGGCCTGTTACAGAAATTGGCTGGGTAGATTTGTTTTAATCACTGCCAGTTCTGGTAGAACTACCAGGGAACAAAAGGGTAGCTGTTATAGGTCTATGATCATTTTCGTGTCTCTCGATCACTTCAAAACTGGAAACCCAGTCCCTTGCAAAGACAAGAATGTAATCAATAAAACTCGACCCCTGTGGCTCATTGAAGGTTTTCTTAGCTGGAAGGTCACCCTTAAAATGGATCATTACATGCTCAAACAGAGGGCATACACAATACGGACTAAATCTACTGCATGTTTCTTCATTCCAAACGGGCGAAGGGCAGATAACGGGGGATATGCCAGGCTGCATCATGGTCCTCCCATAACCCTTCCAACTCCACCAAGTGCTCAATTTACTGATTTAAGTCGCCTACAGCCACAATATTGCAAATTGACGAAATCGTGGTCTCCCTTGATTCAGCAATGTGTAGCAAGTCATCAACCACATCCATAGAATTAGGCCTATTGTACATATTAAACAGTTCAACATGGTTTCCCTTCAAGATTAAGACCACTAAACACTGTAAAGCCACCAAGCCAGAGTCTACGAAGGATACTTGATAATTCAGAGTAGGTCAACCCATGCAATTAGACCCCCACTTGGTCTTCCCCTTCCACCCCTTACTGCCAGTATCTGAAATGATACGAAGCCTTGGAAATCTACCCATTCGGATGCCCACGTTTCTTGAAGGAGTTGGACTCCCCAATATACTCACACCTACTCTGTTCTTAGAGGTTTTTGGAAACACCTGCAATATTCCAAGAGAGGTTAGTAACATTGGCGCTCTGTACAGGGCAGTCATCTCCCTCAAGACTCTGCTCTGGAGTAGACCTAGCATCACCCCTGGTAGCTATTGGCTACAGCATAAGTGAGGTGGTTTCAATTTCTGACATCGGTCAAACCCTAGCTGACCACTATTCCTCTGGATGCGGGTGCTATCCTGCTGCGGTTAATGTGCCCTCAGAATTATATTAGTATTCATGGGTGGATATGTCCCAAGGTTGATTGCAATCAATCAAAGTTACTATTGGGCATCTTCACCCGGGTGCACCAAACAAGGTCTTCTCTGATTGATGTACACCCCTTTAATGCTCTTAACCAATGTGTGCATATAACTAGTGGTGCCTGGGGCTGAATCGCTGTCAAAGACAGCCTAAGCACATTGTTATTGATGGACCAAAAGGCTCAGTGCGGTTGCACACCAAGGCTATTTCCCTCTGCAAACATCTATCGGTCGGACAGCTGGGAGGGGCCCCCTATAGAACACAGGAGGAGGATTCTTTAGATAGCGGTTAATGCTATTAATTATAGGATCTACTCCACCAAGGAGGAGTGAGGGGGAGAATACTCACAGCAAGACACTCTTACAATAATGGTTCCGAAATACTATTTTCTCTGGTAATCGTGCCAGAATCTTCTACATGAATCTCGTTTACATTTGCAACCACCTAGGGTTCCCTATTAGGCATCACACCACTTCCAATATTATTTGCACTCCTCATCAGGGGCATTATGCTAGAAGGCCAAGTTACTCACCTGTAACTGTTGTTCTCCAGCATGGGTCTGGCATGGATTCACATGCTCATGAATATTCCCCGTCAGGCTGGGAATTCTCTGTAAACAAATAAATCAGTTTAATTTCTGAACTGTCTTTCTCCTAACAACCAATCACTGGTCTCTGGGTCATACTGCCCCCAGCCAATGACTGCCCTCTACCTAAGCCCCTCCCCTGGCAGCCATCTTCAGATTTGGTAGCACGTAAAGTTGCAGTAGAACCAAGAGAAGAGCTGCAGAGGGGTAGGCGGGAGGATTCGCATGTGAATCCATGCCAGACCCATACTGGAGAACAATAGTTACAGGTAAGTAACTTGTTCCTTCACCAGCATGGGGTCTGGCATGGATTCACATGCTAATGAAGAAAGAATACATAGCAGTACACACATGCACATCCACGGGCGGTGGCAAGGCTCAACATTAAGCATCTCTTACCTCCTCACCAGGCTCACCTCCAAGCGAACAGGTTGCGCAGCACTGCTTGGCCGACTCTGGACTCCTCCCTGGAATCCCTGTCGACGCAGTAGAACTTCATGAAGGTGTGCGTCGACCTCCACATAGCAGCCTTGCATATGTGAAGCAGGGGCACACCAGACAGGAACGCTGTAGTTGCAGCGATCGCTCTGGTCGAATGGGCTCTTGGACGACCAGGCAACGGTCGGTTTAGCAACCGATGACAATGCGTGATGCAGCCGGAGAGCCACCTGGAAATGGAAGCCTTGGAGAGGGCCTTCCCATGGTTCACAGGACCAAAGTTCACAAATGGTTGTGACATCTTCTGGAAAAACTCTTTGTGCAGTCCACAGAGAACTTCAGCGCTCTAGCCACATCCAGTGAGTGCAAAGCCCTCTCAGCCGGCAACAAAGCCATCGGGAAGAATACAGGAAACACCAAGGGCTCGTTTAGATGAAAGTCAGACGGCACCTTGGGCATGGAGGGGTGCGTCCACAGCACTACACTGGTCTTGTGGAATGTCAAACAAGGTGGTTTACAAGAAGGCCTGGATCTCTCCCACTCGTCGAGCGGAGGTGATGGCCACAAGAAAAGCTATTTTCCACGACAAAAACATCAGTGGCGCCGAATGCATTGGCTCGAACAGAGGACCCATGAGCCTAGTCAGCACCACATTGAGCTCCCACGTCGGGGACAGAGCCTTCACCAGCAGGAAAGAGCGAAACAGTCCTTTGAGGAATTCCTTGACCAGACGGTGTGACCACAATGACGACCGTCCTGGAGATCTGGTGTAGCCGGAGATCGCCGCCAGATGAACTTTGATGGACGCATGGGCCAGTCTAGCCTTGGCCAACGACAGCAAACATGGCAGTACCTGTGGAGCCGTGACTCCTAGAGGCTCGATCTTCTATGCACAGCACC
Organism: Ambystoma mexicanum; assembly: GCF_040938575.1. Classification (NCBI taxonomy): domain Eukaryota; kingdom Metazoa; phylum Chordata; class Amphibia; order Caudata; family Ambystomatidae; genus Ambystoma; species Ambystoma mexicanum. The sequence goes on from NC_090938.1 coordinate 73,229,251, forward strand.
AAACGGCGAACCGTTTCCATTTATGTCTGTAGCATTTAAGAGTAGACAATGCTCTGGCTTTGACAAGCACTTCCTTGCAGTCCGCTGGGAGATCTTAGCCCCCAAATTCTAACACTGCAGGAGCCAAGCCTGCAGGTTCAGCGATCCTGGATTGTGGTGCAGAATTGCACCTCCTTCCCTGGTGAGAAGATCTGCGGCCACCAGAAGTTTGACTGGAGGGACCACCGACATGTCGAGAAGGTCCAGGTACCATGTGTCTCGGCCACGCCGGTGCGACGAGGATCATCCTGCATCGGGACCGTCTGTGTTGATCGACTAGTCGAAGAAGCAACGGAGGGAACGCATACAGAAACAGGCCGTCCCAGGGGAATGAGAATGCGTCTCCCCCATACTCCCCGGCTGGGGAAACCTGCTGGTGAATCTCCAGCACTTGGTGTTCATCACTGTCACAAATAGATGGATCTGGGAATTGCTCCATCTGCTGAACAGGTGATCCACTTGGTCCTGTCAAAGCTCCCACTCGTGGCAAGCACGCAGCTCCATGCTGAGGGAGTCGGCGACTTTTCACTCCTGCCAGGTAAAACGGGATGAGGAACATTCCCTGGGCGACGGCCCAGTGCCACAGTTTCTGTGCTTCTTTGGAGTGTGGGGACCTTGTGCCCCCCTGCTTCCTGATGTAGAACATCGTGGTGGCGTTGTCTGTGAAAACCCGCCCCACCTTGCCCTTGAGGGACCGAAGGAAAGATATGAGGGCCCAAAACACTGCCCGCAGCTCCAAGACGATGTGCAACACCTTCTACTCCAGCTGCCAAAGGCCTCTTGCATGAACTCTTCCGGTGTGAGCTCCCCATCCTTCCAGGGAGGCGTCCGTCATAACCATCTCCTGGTAAGGTGGGGTCTGGAAGTCTGCACCTCTGGACAGATGTGCGCAAACACCCCACCTCCGTATCACTCAACGGAAACTCGTCGAGTGTGATCTTGTCCTCGAAGCTTCCCGACACTTGTATACAACGGGCATCAAGGAACTCCTGTAGTGGACGCATCCGCAGCCTGCACAATCGAATAAGGTATATGCATGACGACGACATGCCGACCAGAGACTTGATGGACCTCACCCTTGCGATCTTCAGGGCCAACAGCTGTCGTACCTTGCCCAAGATGGCCGCTATCCTCTCCTCCGACGGAGACGCCAGGCACGACACTGTGTTGAGTCGTGCCCCCAGAAACAGGGCGTCCTGCGATTGAGTCAAGCAGGTCTGTGCATAGTCGAGAACCCCAGATCCGTCAGGAGCTGGACAGTCCTTGCTGTGTGATCGACTGCGATGTCCTTTGGCTTGCCTCGATGACCCAGTCGTCCAGATAAGGGTATAAGTGGATCCCTCGTAGAAGCAGCTGTGCCGCCACCGGCGCCATGCACTTGGTGAAAACCCTTGGCGGCGACTTCAAACTGGTAATGTTGCCCTTGAAGCATGAAGCCAAGAAACTTGGTGTCCCTCGTGGATGAGGATGTGAAAGTAAGCATCCTCCAGGTCCAGGACAGGAAATCCCCCTCTTCTAGCTGTCCTAGAACGTGTTGAAGAGTCATCATCCAGAACTTTTGGGAGCCGTTATTCTTGTTCAGGCGACGGAGGTCCAGAATGGGGCTCCATCCGTCGGTCTTCTTTCTGACGAGAAAGTAACGAGAGTACACTCCGGAGCCTCTTTTGGACGAGCTCCATCGCGCCCTTTCTTATCATGGCCCTCACCTCCAGCAGCAGCTGAGGGACGTGGTTTTCCTGCCGGGCCACTGGTGGAATTCGGGGACACTTTCGTTGAAATTCCAGGGTGTGTCCGTGGGTGAGAGGAGATGGTTGTCCACACGTGAAGTTCGCCAACCAGCCTCCCACCCAGGTACACGGGTGGGGGCCCAACGCCACTGGCAGTTCAATCCTGCTTTGATGTCAAAGCACCGCCTTGGGGGCTGTTAGGGGGAATTCTCATTTATGGCTAATTCCCCTCACCTAGTGAATCCCTCAGCAGCTTTGCTGGATTTCTCGGGTTTATTTCTTTCCACCTGATAAGAGTGTGAGCCTTTCCCCACTCTTACATGTGTTTTGCCATGTGCATTTCTACTTTTTGTGTGATCTTGGGCTCTGGAGCCACACCACTCCATGAGCCCCACTTTGTGTGTTACACAACACCTTCAGTGCAGTGACACCGGGTTGTCTTTTGAGACTTCCCACTGACTCCCTTTTCTGGGGCTGACTACTGTCCCCTAGAAACCTGTGAAGTTGCCATTAACTTTATGTACTCTCTTTAAAACTACAGACCCAGTACACTCCATCTTACATGGAGTATTGGAAAGGGTTCATTCCTACCCCTTTTATCTGTGCCTCTTGGAGCTTTGTTTTGCTCTCTTAACATTAAGACTTGGCTGGTGACAGTGGTACCTACCCTAACTTTTTTACCGCGATTATAGTATATAAACATGGTACTGTTTTTGGCTATTATATTAGCCTCAAACATAAACCTTCTTGACCAAATACTTTTTTTATTTTGGCTACAGTCGGGTTTAGTCGCCATTTCTTTTTGTTAAAGTCCTTCTAGTGTTTTACTTTTCACGCCAAACCATGTTTGCCTTCTTTGTTCGCCGACCTTTGGCAGGCTTCTGTCCAGAAGCCCTCCTTTGGTATCTGCGTGTCTAGGTGGGCTGAATGTGAGGGAGGGGTTTAGTCCCCCCCCTGCACAGGGTCTGTTTGAATGGGGGATTTTGGCATAAAAGGCAGGACTCTTGGGCTGGAAGTCAGTCACCACTGGAACTGCAAGAACCGAAGAGAATCGGAGAAGAAGACGGCTGCTGCAACTCCCGGTGTAGCCCTGCTGCAGTCCTGAGCTATCTACCCTTCAACGACAGAAGATCCAGTCCGGAGTCTTCTTCCGTTGAGCCTGGTGGGATCAACCAGCTCATCTTCCACAGCGAAATCGCTGCACACAGCTGTAGTGGTTCGGATAGCCATCTGAAGAGCCTCTCTGTTTTAAAGGAGCGCACCTTTTATTCACCGTTGCTTTGCTGCTGCTGGCCTCATCCCTGGGTAGTGCAGATCGCTCCAGACCTCGTCCTTCTTGTCCCCACGACTTAAGGTCCAGGAACCGCGAGTCTGCATGAACTGCCGTGGCACCAGCTTTCTTCAACGAATAAGGTACTGTGTCCGACTTCGAAGAATTGGGGTGAACCCTTCTTCCTCACCAAAGGCTTGTCCTTTTCTTCCTTCCTCTTATAACTTTTGCCTCCCTTTGTGACAATATGAAAGTACTCCTGGCAATCTCGAATCGTGAACTGTACTAACCGTGTGATCCTCGGAAACAGGATCCCTGGTACATTTGTCACTGGCGCAGACCTATTGTCTTTAATCTACTGGTTAGAAGGTGCCCTCTGATTCGATCTGCCTTGACAAAAGTATTGCCGATGATTTTTATCCCCAATTTTCTTGTGTTAATTCTTGTGCTAAGTGTGTTTGACTTTGGTTACCTTTCTTCCTGCAGGAACGCTCATATAAGACTGAACTGGCATAACTGTCAAAAAGTGATCGCATATGTACTCCCAGTAACATCTTTGTTTCACAACACCGGTCTGTCAAATCCTAAGGTACTTACCTTGAATTGTTTTGCACAAGGGGAATTGGTTGTGTGTAGTATATTTGAAGTGTGGTTTTATTTTACTAGAAGTGAAGTGTTTTGTGAACAGATGATTTAAAAATAAATGTACTTATATTTAACCAGAAACCTTGAGTCAGTGTTTGCTTGAGTCACAGTAATTTTAGTCCTTTGTGTAATCTCTACTACTGCTCATTTCCTCTTGAGATAAGTCTGGCTGCTCAGCCATGACTACCACTCTCTGTGTAGTACAGGCTTGGACCGAAGGTGAAATTGTATTACCACTTGTAGTCTTAAGTGTGTGCAGTGGTCCCTAAGGGCACTGCATATGATTCTGCCGAACGGGGGCCTTGACGACAACGTCCTCCTCCAGATTTGGCACACCCCCTGTAGGTCTCCTGGGCCAACAAGCGGGAGGGTTGACGGTAGGACGAAGCACCTCCACCGAATCCTTTGGAAGAACCTTGGGTTTTTCCGCTGGCCAATGGATGCAGGTCTGCAAATCCGACCCCTGGGAGTGTTCATGTACCTACAGCTGAAAGGAGCAGTATTAACCTAAAAAATCCTCCATTTCGGCCCAGTACAAAATGCACAGAATAAAATTGCTGCACAGATGGCAGTACGACCCCCAAAGAATATCCAAAATGTACGTGCAAACAACCCCCCAATGTTGGAGAGGATGCAGTGCCAGGGCGGACTACTGGCATATGTGGTGGTCTTCACGAAAACTCAGGAACTCTGGAAAGAGGTGTTGGCTTGGATCAGAAAAGTGGAAGGGGTTACCTGTGAGTGGGACCCCGGGTTGGTGCTTTTCGGGTTGGAGGAGCAGGAAAATCGATGTAAGCAAGCCCACTATATGACGCACTTCCTACTCCTAGCAGCAAGGGCCTGCATCACCATTAACTGGAAATCACAGACTCTCCCTTCGGAGTCAACCTAGGCCCGGAAAGCTAGAGAATTAGCAGATGGAGAACATTGCAGGTCCCCTCCACGATATTGCCCCAAGCAGAGAAAAGGAATGGGTGTAATTTCTCGATGCCTACAAGTGAAATGAGAGGACGCTGGAGAAATGATACCCCGAAAGATTGAATGCAACAGCACTGGTGACCTAATACTAGTGACTTGTTTTGTCTCAAAAGGAAGGTGGGAAGTGGGAATTTCAGTTTAGCCAAATTGTAATTGAAAACTACTTCTCTTTATTAGGACGTGTATAACATCTCATAATATCGCATTAGGAAAACGCTTAATAACGGAAAGGAAAAACAAAAGGCAAGGATTTTGGGACTAGAGGCAGAGTCGAACACAGAGAAACACCCGACGAAGAAACCATAAACGAAGCTTGCTGCATCCTCCTGGACCTTTAAATTGCCCGGTGAAGCCCTGCTGCTGTGCTGAAACTCAATTTGACAAGAAGCTCTGGAAGGGACAACAACTTCTTTTGGGTGAGTGGGACCAACTAACCCCGAGACAAACTCCACTGGACCATCTTCCCCGACTGGCTGTATTTCATTACTACAGGTACCGAACACCAGGGGTCGAGTAATCCGTCTGAAATCCGGCTAGAAGCTCCAGGAGTCTCCCATGGACCCTCCAGAAGCAGGACGACCCGTGCTAGAGTCCCCTCAAGAGTGCAGGACCAAAGGAGTGAAGAAAGCCCAATCGGTATCCGCGACGGTGCAGTATACCAAGCGCTGAAACTGCGAAGTGCTGCTGAACCGAAAAGAGCCTGCAGCTGCCGACGACCTCCCAAGTACCACCGCAGGAGCCCTCCAGGCGTCCTCCCTCTTGTCCTCACGACTGAGGCTCAGGAACACAGGGTCTGCACCGCTGTAGCAAGAAAGAATCCAGCTGGACCACTCTTCCACAAACCAGAGGTACTGTTTAGACTTGGGGTACTTACCTCATTGTCTTTCATCTGTGCTCTTCCCATCGGAAATTGCAAATGCTTACTTTTAGAGTTGATGGCAACTCTTCTCACAGGCTTAACAGCTTGTGACCCTACAAGACTTATCTTAAAGTCCCTCGGCTCCATAGACTGTTCCAAAAGTCTGTCCTGGCTAGCTGGAGATTCTTCTGGCCCATTGACTTCGATATTATTTGTCCATCATAGGTAGTAGCTTGTTGTAGACTTACTGCTGGGAAAGGCTTGCATAGATTTCATTGGAAGATTTAGTTGTCCTCAGTTACTAAGAACCCGTTTAACTTTTCCTTCCTTGAACCTTTCCTTTCTGCAACCTCAGAATCTGCAAAGTGTTACTAGTGTGATATATAAATACCATTACTGTCCTTGTGATTGAAGTCCCCGCAGGGTGTAAGAAACATAGCCAAAGATTATGCACTAACTTGTTCTGATTCTGAAAAGTAATTTTAAAGTGTATTTACATTGTTAGACAAATTGCCTTTTAAGAACAATTATTTAAAACTTGATGTTAATTAAATAAATCTGAAACCTTGAGTGCAAGTGTTACTTGGCTACTTGTATTTACAGATTTCATTTAACAGCTAACATTTACCCCTCTTGAGATAGGCTGGGCTGCTCAGTCAGACTACCAACTTGTGTAGTACATACCTATACCAAAAGGTGGGTTACCTAATACCAAGCAGATAAGTGTTGTGTAGTCTCACAGTGACCTAACAAGCCCGCCAAAGGCAAAATGCACAAAGGACTCAAACCCGCTTCAAACAACAAAGTAAAAGCCCAGAATTAACTTTGACAAGAAATAGTGGAATAAGACTACAGGGGCCATTTTGGGAAAATGGTTGCCCTTTGGCGCTGTACTGCAGCTGAGAAATCAGCCTGTAGATACATAGCACAAGGTACAAAAAAAGAAACCACTCCCACCAGCCATTCGAGTTAGTTAGTATAACAGAATGTTACATGAGAGTGGGATAAAGGAGTTACTATGTAACCCCCAGCACTCCATATAGCGTGGTGTGTGCAGGACCCACACAGGTAAGACAGACAAGAGTCATCATACTATTCTTGGGAACAGTAGTTCACCCAAGAAAATGTCATTAAACATTAAGAGAAGTCCAAAGGACTTTCAGTGGCACTGCACAAAAGGGGAGGGAAAAAAAATCCCACTCACTGAGGAGTAAAATTTAAAACCCCCCGAATCCAGCAAAAGAGCAGGGTGTTTCAAACGTTAAGGGAATTGGCACAGAAATGAAAATTCTTCCCAACAGGGTTTCTGTCCTGCCAAGTTAGCCTGCTTGAAAGCACTTCAACATTAGACATGAATGCAATGTAATGAAATTGCATTGCATTGTCCACAAGGCCTTCTGGGGCCTGGGGCCTAAATACCTTCAACTCTCTCTTCCTAAATATCTTCCTTCACGAGCCCTTCGCTCATCCGTCTCCAACTCCCTCATGGTCAGCCGCTTCTCGAAGCAACGAGCTGGGGGTAGATCTCTCTCCGCAGCAGGGGCCTCCCTCTGGAACAGCCTTCCTGCCTCCCTGAAACTTGAGGAGAACCATCTCCGGTTCCGGAAGCACCTCAAAACCTTCCTCTTCGCTTCTGCCTTCTCTCCCTCTCCCCTGCTAATCCTGCTTAACTCCCCACTGAATTCTGCACTAAACCTGCATCTGGGCCACTCTCAGCGACCTCGGTCCAGGGCCCAGCCACTCTCCACCTGCACTGCCTCCCTAGCTCCCCCTGCACTGTGGGACTGTCACTGTATCCCTACAGCCACCTTCCCAGCACTTGCTCTGCACTTACCTCGCACTTGCCACCAGCTGGCCCTTTTTATTTATTATTATTTTGTTTTTTTACGCTACTTACCTTGTACTGCACTTTCCCCCCCACCTCCTCCCCCTGCACTTTCTCCTTTTCCCCTTACCTCTGCACTTGCGCGATCTGAATGACACCTGGCCTAGTAGGATCGTTTGTCTGTCTTCCCCTTGTTTCCCTCCCTCCCTGCCTCGTCGCGCCTTGAAACACTTGTGTATAGGCGCGTTACAAATACCATATCATATCATAAACATCATGTAATATAACCTGCCAAAAACATGACTAACCAGCTAGTATAACCGAAACTGCCATGTCCCATAACAAAAAAATCAGTGAATACATAGAAATTACAAGATTCTAACTTGAAAAAGACAATACAAAAAATAAATAAAACAAGGGGACCAGGGTAGTGTGAGGAGTCGGGAATGAAACTGACACTAGTCCAGCATGTCTTTGGTCAAATCTTCAATAAAAGTGTTTGTGAAAATGCCTCTCTGACCTTGTTCCAAGAGTAGTTTCCCTACCTAAACCAAAAACTAAGGATCACTCTGTCAGAATGTCCAAAACAAAAACTGTCCATGTCCAAAATGCTATTCTGACTCGCACTCTTTAGCCTCGAGTTGTTCAGAAGTGTTAAAAAAGGCAGAATAAATAACTCCAACACAAACATTCTTCACGGATAAGGTTCCTTGCTAAGGAGGGTGGCTCCCATCCCCTGGATTCCACTTTAGTAAGATATTTTCTTGTCCAGCAACAGGGATAGAAAGAACTGCCGGGTTTTCTACTCTCGTCACTCTACATGGTATACTCTCCTGCCAGGACATCTTCTCATAAGGGCTTTGTGCCCTCTTGCAGACTTGCAAGCTTACTTTGTTTGAGAATGTATCCGTCAATATACTAGGCCGTCTAGGTTTCACATACACTTGCACTGTATAGCACTGACAAACATTAAAGGTTTCACTCACTTCTTTCCACCCTTTTGACAATTAGCCCTCTCGCTAGACCCAGCCTCTTTATTCACAATTATCCGGGCCGCGTGGCCACCGATACGCCCATGTACCGGTTGTCTCTGGGTGAATTCACCGGTTCTTGGTGGCGTTCCTGGTTTCTTCCACAGCCAGGTGGCGACGGTCTCTCGGTTGTCCTGGCTTTCCTTACTTCTGCTGGGCTTGTCTGCTTCATTCCAGGCCCCTGTAAGCTAGATGCTGCCATTCGACACCTGCAAACATCCAAGAGTACTATCGTCTCCTGGCGTCCCCACAGCATGCATCTTCAAGTGGCAGCTTCTTTCTTCTTGGCTCACGGGGCGGTCGGCTCCACAGCACTGGTCACAACCCTTCAGTCTTGTGGCCCGCACGGAGAGGCTCAGCTCTCTCCTGCCAGTAGCATACTTCCATTATCTGCTTCTGCTCTTCAAATGTCCTGTCTACAGGTGTGTGCGCCCAACCACTAGAGCGTTTGTGCTTGTGGCCTCCTTCACTCTGCGTTACTCAGTTCCTCTTCCTCGTCCCAGTATATTGGTAGCTATGGAAAGGAAGTCCATTTGACAATTTGCACGATAAACCCCAAGTATTCTTAATGGATTTCAAGGGCAAGTCAGTCCTGGATGATTTGTTTATGGAATCTGAAGGTGTTTTCATAAGGTTCACAAGGCAGATCAGAGTCTGACGGTTGGCCTACGGTTCTCGGGAAAAAGCTTTCAATACCCTTCATAAGAGGATGAGGAGACTTATGACAATATGCCCTGAGGGTATCCGGTATGGGAGGGTTAACCTCAAGGGAAAATTGTGATAGCCTGTCTCTATGACGCCTCCCCGGGAGTTGGCTCCTCCCATGTGATCCTCCGGATTTTGCCGCTTACAGGGTCAGTACGAGGTAGTGACTGCCATCCCTTGGCCACATGGGAGGAGGTCACTGCTGGGAAAGGAGTGAGAACACCATCAGATTCGACACATGCCCCTTCCCCTAATGCCATTGGTTCTCAGCACCTTTTGGAAAACAAGAAAGGAGTGCTCTGTTCTCTTCCTTTTCAGTGTTCTTCTACCTTTAAACAATAGGGCTGCATGTCTAAGAACCAGACGATGGCCAATGCATTGGTGTCCTTAGGGAGGCTCATCCATGTTAATGGAGCGTGGTGTGTGAACAAACAGAATTTTCTGCCAGTGAGGTAGTATTTAAGGTAGGTAATCTACCATGTTTTTGCAAAGGCCTCTAATTCAATAGTGGCAAAGTTCTTTTCTCTGGGAAACAGTTTACTACTAATGTAAACAATAGGATGTTCAATACCATTGTGACCTTGTGAAAGCACTACCCCTAACCCAACGTGAGAATTGTCTGTAAAATCAACTCCTTGGTGAATCTGCCACATTCTACACAGGTTCACTACACAGAATAAGCTTGAGTTTATCAAAACAAAATTGGTCTTCCTCTTTCCACTATCTTTTGGGGCTCGAGTCATAAGCTCATCAGCGAGGCAAAGCGTGATGGATTTATTTATTTAATGTTTGCTTCTTAGGTGCTTATACAGCAAGTAAATTATGTTTCAAAGCGCCCACAGGGCAAAGGGAGGGAACAAGAGAGCAACACATTAAAAAACAAAACGTTAAAAACAAGGGAGACAAAAAGGAAGGGCATGGAAGGAAGGGCCTCTGAGTAGCCGGGATACCCTGTACCAGCCCAGACCCTCTCGCCTTCGAAAGGACGGCCGCCACCAGCTCGATTGACGAGGACGACTTCTCCTGGGTCTTCAGGGGTAAGTTGGTCACCTTACTCAGCGCCTTGGCCGTCCCCGGTCTCTCCTGCAGCTTCCCAGAGGTAGAGACCTCTTCGAGGAGGAGCGATGGCCTGAGATAGATGCAGATGGTGATGGTGATCGCGCCCTGATCATCGCGGGACCCGCTTGCACGCCGACCGCAACGGAAACAAACTTGCGGTGCTTGGCCTGGTCTTGGACCCCTACAGATTGGGCGGCCTCAAAGGACTTAGAAGCCCGCTCCTTGGGCAAGCCAGTCCTGGGTGAGGCATGCCCCTGCTTGCCGCACGGAGTAGAGGCCTTGGCGTTGAGCCACGCCATCAATCTGCTGTGCCGATCCTTCAAGGTGCATTCGGTGAATCCCAGGCAAATTTCGCAAACCGCCTACTTGTGATCCGGATGGAGACATAAGAGGCACTGGGAGTGTTTTTCCTTCACAAACACATTTTTCAATCCGCAGCTGGAGCAGAGCTTGACGACAGAACCTCTGTCGTTCTACTCTGATATTGGTCCGGCGTGCAGTGTAGGCCTGATGGATTTCTGGAATCTTCGATGAAAACTCAACGATACTTGCCCTTGAGGGGCGACTAAAGACGACAAAAGATCCCCACTTGCTAGTCAATGGAACGAAAGAACACACAGGGTCTAATTGACAGATCGAACTTTTCACCGAAATAGCGTGAACAATTCTAGATAGGCTCACGGAGCAAAACACGAGGGCTCAAAACATGAACGTGCAGTAAAAATCTGAAGATGGCTGCCAGGAGGAGAGGGCGGTCATTGGCTGGGAGGGGTGGGGGGAGTATGTCCCAGAGCTCAGAGATTGGTTTACAGGAGAAAGACAGTTTGTACGTGAAACTTTTTTCTTTTACCGAGGATTCCGGCCTGATGGCGGGGAATATTCACGAGTATGTGAATCCATGCCAGACCCCATACTAGAGAAGTCTTGATGCCCTATTCTGGATTAGCTGGAGGGGTTGACGGAGTGGAAGAAGGTAGATTCAGGAGGAGGCTATTGAAACAGTCAGGCCTAGAGAGAACCAGGGCTCGGGGAACATTGAGCCTCTGTGGGAAATGGAGAAAAGGGAGAATTCCTTTGAGAAGGAAGAGCAGAAAAGTGGGACTTTTTGACAATGTCCTGAGTGTGAGGGAGGAAGGAGAGTGGAGTCGAAGATGACTCCAAGGTGTCTGGCTTCAGAGGACAGAGCAGGGTGAGAGCCCATGGAGAAAGGCCGAGTGAAGGGAAGATGGAGGGAGCAGGCATCCCGATGGGAAGAATCTGAGTTTTACAGGCATTGAGGCAGAGATCGTTGGATGTGCACCAGGACTGGATCCAGACAGGCAGTCAGGCTGTCGGGGACGATGGAAGGTGCAAGAGGGTCAGCAGGAAGTTTGAAAAAGTGTTGTGTTTTATCTGCATAACAATGGAAGTTGGGGGGAAAGGAGGAGATGAGGCATGCCAGCTCAGCATGGTAGATGTTAAAGAGCCAAGAGGAGAGGATAGAACTCTGGGGGACAACACGGGTGGAGAAGGAAGTAGGAGAAGGTGCCCAGGATGACTTGGGACGAGCAGTTAGTTAGAAGGATGTCAACCAGTCCAGTGCTCATTCCGATAAACCAAAGGTATCGTGGAGCCTTTGTATGAGGATGGAGTGGTTGACCGTGTCAAATTAAGAGAAATTGAGTAGGATGAGGACAGCTGGGGAGTTGGAGTCCAGAGGTGCGAGCAGTTCTTCACGGGTGTTCAGAAGAGCAGTTTCCATGCCTCTGGATGCTCAGAGTCCAGATTGATGGCCGTGGAGATCACCAATAAGTTCGGTGTGCGAGCTGAGTTGGGGCAAGGCCAGCTTCTCCAGCAGTTTACCCAGAATGGGGGTGATGGAAATAGGGCGATAGTTGGCGGGACAGATAGTTTCTGCTGAAGGATTTTGAGGAGGAACACATGGGAGTGCTTGAGGGTGGAGTGGAAAGATCCAGTGGCAAAATAATGATTACAGAAATCAGCGAGTGTGGGGGCAAGAGAGCCAATGTTGTCCTTGATGGTTCTGGAGGAGCAAGGGGAAACCTGTTTAGAAGAGACCTTCATGGAGCAGACAACTCTCTTAACTTCTTGGGCGTCGAGAGGAACTTCTCAGGGTGTCTGAGAGAGGCTCTTGACTATCCACGTAAGAGTCATCGGAATCGCGGCCCAAGTCTGTCGAAAATGTTTCCGCGGCCTGGCCCATAACTTTCTGCGGGACCGGGATAAGGCTCACTGCCGCTACAATCCTACCGATGCTCTTCCGAATAGTAACCGAGTCGTCATGAGACAAAGCCTCCGATGATGTAGCGGTAGCCGAAACGCGGCACCAGAAGGCCCAGGGGTCGGAGTGCCGGGTAGAGGCCTAGCCGTAACTTTCGGGCCTATTGAGGCCTTGGAAATCGTCGAAGTTTCGGACTCCAAAACTTCGGCACGTGTAGATTGGGGAGTAACGCCCTTATTAATTTTCGTTTACCCAGTCGTCATGCGCTGTTGCGGATGCGGGGAAGGCTTTGGATCTACACGATCCGAGGGAACCGTTGAAATTTTCCGACGGACCCGTTGGTACTTTCGCCTTTTTCGACGAAGGCGTCGAAGATGGCGTAGGGGTTGAGTGTTTAGTGCGATGTTTATGTACGCCCTTGTCACCAGGTGTAGTGCCTGCAGCAAGACCAGAGTCGAGCCTGGAAGGGTCGGGGACAGGCGTGGCGGACCTAGAAGTGTCCACCTGAAGTTCTATAACATCCGCATTGGACGTTTGGTCATCCGAAGTACCCCCGTCACTTTAGGCTGGTGTTGCTGGAGGGGAGGGGTGGGAGGCTCCACGCGTGACATGCCGTACGCGGCCCACCGCTTTACACAGCGATCCTTAAGGGTTTTAGGCTTAAGTAGCTTGCACGCTGAACACTGCTTTTCGTCGTGCTCAAGGGGGGAGACGGGCGTTACACGTCCTGTACTCGTCCTTCCAAGGATATCTGACCCTACACTTAGGGCAGAATCTAAAAGGAGTCCTTTCCATAGCAAAAGGGAAGGATGACCAGACCAAAAGGGAAAGAAGTGGAAAGGAGGAAAGACATAACAATATGGCCACCCCGAACCCACTCTCCCTAGTGTATAGGTCGGCCAGAGGGCCCGACCACGTGGAAATCCGGCCGCCGGATTTTAGGCGCCGAGACCAAAGCCGTAGACTATTCCTCCGTAGTCTTCGTCGAAGATGTTCTTATTAGGCGAAGTGACTTAACGGGGCATAAATCGAAAATTTGGTAAGATAAACAATGTCTCTAGTAAGAGCTCCGCTGTAGGGTCACCAGTTATCTGGGCGGAAAAAACAATCTGAGGGACCTCGGCGCGTGAGGGATTCTGGGTCCTACACATGTCACGATAGGGATAGTGTTACAGACACGCCTATGCCGACGTCCTCTTTCGGTCCCCGAAAGACAAGATGCAATACTCTGCGGTTACCACTGGATGTCGGACCATATGCACAAGCACAGCATGTGATTCTAAGCAGATTAACAAGCATCAGAAATTGGTCTACAGGTCGATTCCTAGTTTGACAGGGGGGCAGGAAGGAGAGGGACCACAGGCCCTCCTCGACCCAGACATGTCCTTAGAAGAACAAGTTACTTACCTTATCTGGTAATGTTCCTTCGATGGGATGTTCTTCCGCCCTATTCCAAATCTATGACAAGTAATGACCACAGCTCTGCTGCTTCGGAATATTTTCGGCAGAGGGCATCCTGCGTCGATACGCTTTTCCTCGAGGGCCTCCGTGGAGGGTCGACGTCACCGGATGTTATATCAAGGACTCACGGCACCCGTAGCCTCAGTTGTTTTATCCCCCGAACGCGTGGCACAAATCTCCTGCCAGTATGACTGCAGAAAGCCTTGCGGAAAATGTAAGCTGCAATCGCATAAGAAATTCTGTAGAGGGGCATGCTGGGAAGGTGCGATGTGTGAGTGGAATACGTCGGAGGATCATCCCATCGAAAGAACGTTACCAGATAAGGTAAGTAACTTGTTCTTCGCGGGGATTGTGTCCTCCGACGTATTCCACATCTATGACAGTACCCAAAGCAGTACCAACGTATGGATGTGGGAAAAGAATTTACAATTTATAATTTTAGAATGCCCAATCAAATTGCTGAAAAGGACTGCCTTCCCAAAGGCCAAATCCTGCACATGGATGGAGTCCAAGAAATAGAGTCTCACAAAAGTATGGACAGAGGCCCATGTGACTGCTTTGCAAATAGGAACACCTCTCTGTAGGGCAGTGGAGGCAGCCACACCACTAAGAGTGAGCCCGTAAGCCTACTGGAGGGTCCTTTCCCGCCAAACGGTAACACTCAGAGATCATCAAAATGATCCATCTAGACAAGGTCTGTTTGGAAAGAGCCTCACCCAAGCATTTCCAGCATAAACAAAGAGCTGATCATCCACTCTGACCCGGGACATCCGTGAGAGATAGAAACTCAAAGCTCTTCTAGGATCCAACCTATGGAGCCTCTCCTCTTCCTTACCAGGATGTGGAGGATAAAACGCCAGAAGGCTCACCTTCTGGCTCAAATGGAATTCCAACACAACCTTTGGAAGAAAAGAAGGCCGCACCCGCAGGACAACCCTGTCCTTATGGAACACAGTAAAGGGTGGCTTGGCGGAAAGTGCCTGCAAATCACTAACTGCGTGCGGAGACCGCAACTAAAATTACAGTTTTAAAGGACAACAGTTGCAACGGACAAGAATGAAAGGGCTCAAACGGAGCTCCCATAAGGAACTTTAAAACAAAATTAAAATCCCATCCCGGCACCTGGAAAGGAGACGGTGGAAACACATTAGTTAACCCTTTCAGAAACTGAGAATCAAAGGGACCTTAAAATAAGAACATTCCTCAGACGAGCGCTTAAATATGGACAGTGCCGCCAGGTAACCCTTAATGGTAACCACTTCCAGGCCCTTGTGGGCTAAAGAAAGCAAAAAAGACAAAACCAAAGGAATGGAACATTAGAAAGGATCCACATTCTGTACCCTGCACCAGTCACAGACCTTTCTCCAATGGCAACGATACAGGGATTTCGTTGCAGGCCTTCTGGCCGAAAGCAACACCCATCACGTCTTCGGGGAGGTCCCAAACCTTCTATCTCAACCTTTCAGATACCAAGCATGAAGGCTGAGAGACTTGACCTCTGGATGGAGAACCCGACCCCCCTCCCGTGAGAGCAGATCGTCTCGGTAGGGAAGACGGCGTGGAGGGTAGATGGACATGTCTAGAAGGTCCGGGTACCACGCTCTCCTGGCCCATGCCGGAGCAATGAGAATCATCCGGGAACCGAACCGCTGTAACCTCTGCAACACTTGCGGAATGAGGGGGACTGGAGGAAACGCGTACAGCAGTGGGAAGGACCACTCCGAACGCGTCCCCTAAGGCTCCTCTTGGAGGATATTCCCGCGAGCAGAATCTTTCACACTTCCGGTTGACACTGGTGGCGAAGAGATCCACTTGTGGGGTTCCCCAAAGGGCAAAGATCTCCAACAGAACTTCCTGAGCCAGCTCCCACTCGTGAGAGACCGTGCTCTGCCTGCTCGGAGCGTCCGCCACCGCGTTTGTCTCCGGCCAGATGAACTGCCGAGATCGAAATTTCCTGCTGGATGGCCCAGAACCAGAGCTGCATCGCCTCCCTGCACAACGGGAGTGACCCTAACCACCCCCCCTTTTTTGTTGAGGTAGTGCATGGCCACTTTATTGTCCGTCATAATCAGGACATTCTTCCCCCGTACAGACGGCAGAAAAGCCTTCAGGGCTAGCCTGACAGCCCGCAGCTCTAACAGATTGATGTGGAGTCTGGACTCCGACGGAGACCAACAGCCGCTGGCTGTCAACTCATTAGCATGAGCGCCCTTCATCAGATTGCCTTTGACGGCCCACCACAGAAGGTGGAATCTGAACGGGATCCGACATCCTGCCGGAGAACTGCGACCACTGGATCTTAAGAGCCCCATGTAGAGATCGCATCCGCAGCCTGGCCTCTGGCAGAAGGATAATGCAGGATGCCATGAGGCCGAGCAACTTCAAGAACTCTAACGCCGGGAGACGGAGCACGTTGAAACATGTCCACCCATCTGCAGATTGGGATGAGCCCTCACCTGGAGAGGCAAACATTGCCCCAGGGATGTATCAAGCACTACTCCGATGTATTGGAGCTGCTGGCTAGGTGTCAAATGCAACTTCTTTAAATTGAGGGAGAAGCCCAGCTTGTGAAGGGAGTGGCAGGTGACGGACAAATGATCTAGGGCTTGCTCGGGAGAGCGCGCCCTGATCAACCAATCGTCCAGGTAGGGGTAGACGTGAATCCCCCTTTCCTGAGATACGCTGCCACCGCCACCATCAGCTGGGTGAAGACCCTTAGGGCGGAGGTCAATCCGAACGGCAGGACCCGAAACTGAAAATGCGAATCGCCAACCGCGAACCTCAGGTACTTCCTGTGCTTGGGATGAATCGGCACATGAAAGTAAGCATCCTTGAGGTCGAGAGACACCAACCAATCCTGAAGTTGAAGGGCCTGGAGGACTTGAGAAAGAGTTACCATCTTGAACTTGTCCTTCCTGAGGAGCTTGTTCAGCCCACGCAAGTCCAGGATGGGTCTCAATCCCCCTGTCTTTTTTCGGGATTAAAAAATAAGGGGAATACCATCCCTTGTTGCTTTAACCTACAGGCACCAGTTCTATGGCGCCTTTCTCCAGCAGGGATAGGATTTCCTGCGCAAGGGGTGGATCCGGACGCTTCAAAGAGAGCTTCCCCAGTGGATTGTCATGAGGCCTCTGCCGGAAGGGAAGATGGTAGCCGTGGGTTATGATCTACAGAACCCACACATCCAAGTAGTAGCTCGCCATCCTCCAAGATGCTGCGCAAGTCTGCCTCCAACCGGCGAACCATGGGACATGGCCTCATGACTGAGTGGACACGGCTGCGGCAGTGCCTGAGGGCAAAGAGGCAACTGCCCGAGCGGCTTTGGCACCTAGAGTACCTTGCTTTCCACCTCTGGTACTCCTACAGTGGACCCTTTGACTGGCAGCTCCTCTCGATATACCAAAGGTAGAGTAGTACCGAAAGGAACCTCCCCTCGATTGCTGTCCCCTAGGACGAAAAGACAGAGGTTGACGTACTGCAGCGCTCAAAGACTTTGCTGCAGCTTTGGAGGTCTGCAACCTCTGAAGACTCTTGTCAGCCTTGCTGCCAAACAGATGGACACCATCAAAGGGCATGTTGAGAAGCCGGGATTGCACATCAAGAGCAAATCCCAACTTCCGCAACCACGCAAACCTGCGTATCACGGTGCTCTCAGCCATGGACCGGCTGACACAGTCTGCCATGTCCAAACCTGACTCAACGGCTTAGTACATGGCATCCTTGCCGTCTTGCACGACGTCTAGAAAACCATCCCGTTCCTCCACTTTGGGAATATACTCAGCCTCCAAAGATGCACAGTTCCACAGAGTGTGAGTGAATCTCGCCAAGACACAAATGGAGTTGGCTGCCTTCAAAGGCATACCTCCAGATGAAAATAACTTCTTCGCCCAACCATGAAAGCGCTTATCGTCCCCATCAGGAGGGATGGTAGGGTACGCAGCCTGCTTCGCAGGGCCGTAGCTGCCTGCACCACCAAACTCTCCGGAGTAGGGTGCGTCGACAAGTAGCAGGGGTCACTACTGACTGGGCGGTATTTTTTCAGAAGCGACTTAATTCACTGCCGGGAGACTCCACGGAGCAGTCCAAGCTGCCGCCACCCTTCTTTGCAAAGCCATGTGAAATGGCAACACCAGGTCAGTGGGTGGACCTTGGTTCAGGATATCCGTCAGATCATCCTGATCAAAATCACCAGGTGGAGCAGACCACCCCAAGTTTTCAGTCACCCTTGACATGAGACGCCTATAGGAGAATTCAGCATGCGTCCCAGGCTCAGGCCTGCCAAACTCCATCTCCGGAGAGAGGTTTCAAGATCACTGGCGTCATGCAAGGTCTGACGGAGTTCCTCCATCTGACTGTGCCCAGACAAAAGGTCATGCGGGACATCAGGAGGCACCACCCTCTCCTCATCGGACCCTTCCTCCACCTCCGAAAAATAATCCAAAGGTTGGAACAAATCCAATCTCGGAGGAGGAACAGAGTAGGGCTCAAAAACAGGCCTCACAAACTTACTGAGAGCCTTCCTCAGAGTTTCCACAGCCCTCCAGGGCACCTCCGGGAAATCATCCACAAACGGCGTTGAAGGCGCTGAGGGAATCGGCGTTGACGACTTTGACAAGTTCTTCAAAGCCGGAGCCCCGAGACTGTCCTTCGACTGCCACGGCGCCCATGGCGTTGATGGCTTCTTCGAAGGCTTCACAGGTTCCGACGGTCTTGATGGTGTCGAGGACCGGGACCTGGATCTGGCACGGCTATGGCGATCTCCCTTGTCTGAGCGGGACCTTGACGGCTCCGGATGATCGTGCCGACTGCCCAAGCATGAAGGCATGCCAGTGGTGGACCGAGCCCGTTCCGTGCCGGCTTCTTTCGAAGGCGCAGACGGAACTGTGCCTTGCGATTCGGAAATCGCCATCTGCTGGCGGAATGCATCCCATTCAGCCAGCGACGAAGACTTGGTGGGACAAGTCAACCGTCTGGCGGAGTCCTCCGACGAGGAAGGCGACCGATGACGGCGCTTCCTAGAATTCCTCGATGAGGCAGAGTAATGGCGGGAACTACTCCTAGCCCGAGATCCCCTGGACTTTCGCCGACGCGGAGAGTCGTCCCTCGAGTCAAAAGCCGAGCGCACTGCAACTTATGGGGCTTAGATACCATACCTACCTTTAATTTCTTCTAACGTTACCGCAAGGCTTTAGACGTCAGGGACTGGCAATCATCGCAATTGTCGGTGGCGTGGCTTTCACCGAGGCACCAGAGGCAGATGTTGTGCGGGTCCGTGATGGACATTTTTGAACTGCAGTCCCAACATTTTTTAAAACCCGACTTCGGGGTAATAGAAGAAGACATAGCTATCGAAGAGAAGAATCGAGCGCGCCTGGATTCCAAAGCAAACACGTTTGTGGAAAAAACAGAACTGAGGCTACGGGCGCCATGCGTCCTATATACAACATCCAGTGATATCGAACCTCGACGGAGGCCCTCGAGGAACAACGTATCGACGTTGACGCAGGACGCCCTCTGTCGAAAATGTTCTACCTGAAAAAGAAAAACGCTACCTGAGAAAAGAAACAGAGAAAAGAAACATCAGTAAGCGTTTATTCTTCTCTTTCAAAAAGCACTCGCTTACCTGCATAGATCAGCTTCCAACTCCAGCAGAAGAACAGAAAGGCTGGTTCCAACTTAGAGTGCCAGTAAGCGGTTCGCTCACCACTACTCACCGCTCTCCATCTTCTTGGTACTCGTATTCCGTATCAACACCGCAGCCTGCAAGAAAGACAATATAACAGGTAAGCACAAGAACAGCATATAGCGCTGCGCTTTGCGCTTTTACCATCTCGTGCACAACTGCGTGACTCACAAGGACAGCGTCCCCATCTATAAACAAAGGAAGAACTAAATAGAGACTACTACAAAAACAAAGAACACACAGTCAATACAGACTTACCTGAAAAATGGGGTCGCAGCAGGCCTGGTCTCCATAGAGTCGCTCCAGTGAAGTAACTAGGCAGCGACAAGCCAATCTCAACGCACCTCTGCACCGAGTGGCAGGACGGAGAGCGCACCTTATCAAGAAGCAAGGTGAGAAGTGCGCCAGGGGGGTTTTGGGTCCATATGGGAGGATGGCCCCGGGCCAAAGGAGACAACCAAGCTAAAATCTAACTACTGTGTTTCAGACCTGGTCTCCAGTCGCACAAGGGTCCAAAGGAAGAGGTCCAAGGTTGAAACAGTTCGGACTGGGTGGCACCCCCGTGGATACCAGGTGAGCGTTACACACTTGTCCTCTTGGTATTAGGTAACCCACCTTTTGGTATAGGCCTGTACTACACAAGTTGATAGTGTGACTGAGCAGCCAAGCTTACCTCAAGAGCGGTACTTGTGAGCTGTAGCAATGAAATCCACAAATACAAGTAACCAAGTAACACTTACACTCAAAGTTTGTAGTTATAAATAATTATTTAACAGCAGTTTGTAAATAAACATTCTTTAAAAAGGGCCATGTATGTAACAATCAAATATACTTTTAAATACTTTTTCAGAATCAACACAAAGCTAGTAGACACTCTTTAGAGCTTCTTTTTACAAACTTCCTGCACCCCGTGGCGACTGCACTAACTAGGACAGTATACATATCACTAGTACACTTGGTAAATTAGGAGGTTGGTAGAAAGGAAAGGTTAAGGGAAGGAAAAAGGTTAAACAGGTTCTCTGAGCATGTGAGCAAATCTTCCAATGAAGTCTAGACAAAAACCTTTCCCAGCAATAATAGTTTAAAACCAAGTTATCACCTCTGAGGGACAGTAAACATCAAAGTCCAACGGACTAGAAGAGTCTGCAGGGAGCCAGGACAGCCAAAGTCAATTGGAGCACAATCTATGGAGCTGAGGCCCTTCTTAGATAGCAAAGTCTTAACAAAGTCAGTGAATTTTTTTAAGACAAATCACTGTAGGGTCACAAGCTGCTACACTTGTGAAGGGTAGAGCTGAAATCAACTCTAGCAAGGTAACTACTGCAAGTCTCAACTGAGAAGAGCAATGCTAAAGACACTGAAGTAAGTACCCCAAGGCGGAACAGTACATTTGGTTAAAAGAGTGGTCCAACTGGCTTCCGTCTGGTTGCAGTGATGCAGATCCTGGGCCTCAGTCATGGGGACAAGAGGGAAGACGTCTGGCGGACTCCTCTGGCAGCAATTCAGAGGTCGGCGGAAGCTAAGGACTCTTCAGATCAGCGGCACTTCATTGTTTCAGCGGTCGGTAAACAGAACCACTGGAGATCTTGGACACCGGTTGGGCTTCCATCACTCCTCGAGTCCTGCACTCTGGCGAGGGGACTCTAGCTCTGGTCGTCCTGCTTCTGGAGGGCCCTAGGGAGACTCCTGGAGCTTCTGGCCAGATCACAGACGTTGCTCTCGACTACGGATTTCTCAACCTCTGGCACTCGGTTCCTGCAGCAGCAAAGAAGTACAGCCAGTCGGGGAAGGTAGTCCAGTGGAGTTCCTCTCGGGGTTAGCTGGTCCCACAAACCAAAGGGAAGAAGTCGTCCCTTCCGGAGCTTCTCTGTCTAATTGAGTTTCAGCACAGCAGCAGGGCTTCGCCAAGCAATTCAAACGTCCAGGAGGATGCAGCCAGCTTCGTTCATGGTTTCTTCGTCTGGCATTTATCCCAGTGGTCAACTCTGACTGTAGTCCCAAAACAAACCCTTGCCTTTTAAGCAGGTTTCTCCCATTCATGCACAGCCTAACCTATCAATCACACAGAAGGGTGATTGATAGGTTACGGACAGCCAGCCGGCCAGTCAGAACTGGCACACCTAGAAATAAAGGACAGGGAAGTTTTGGGACCCTCCCTCACTTCCTGCCTTTCAGGACACTGGAGACTGGGCAGGCTTCAGGGCTGAAGTCCGCCAAAGGCAAAATGCACAAATGACTCAAACATGCTTCAAACAACAGAGTAAAAGACCAGAAGGAACAGACAAGAAATGGTGAAAAAAGACGGGGGCCATTTTGGGAAAATGGGTCACCCTTTGCTGCTGTACTGCAGCTGAGAGATCAGCCTGCAGATACATGGCACAAAGGTAGTAAAAGAGAAACCACTGCCACCAGCCATACAAGTTAGTGTAACAGAATGTTACATGAGAAGAGGGATAAGGAGTTACTGTACAACCCCCATTGTACGCCACACAGGGTGGTGTGTGCTGGACCCACAAAAGAAAAAGACAAACGTCATCCTTGGGAACAGTAGTTCGCCCAAGAAAATAAATGTATACATTAAGTCCAAAGGACTTCTAAGTGGCACTACCCAAAAGGTTCTGTGTATCACCATACAAAAAGCAGATGCCTATGGAGTTTATCAGACTACATTAAACAGTGAGAAACAAAATCCTAGTCAGAAAAACACATGAGGAAGTGCAGGAAAAAGTCCCACTCACTCAAGAGTACAAATTGAAAAGCCCCGAGACCAGCAAAATAGCTGGGGATCTCAGTTAAATTGGCACAAATTAAAATTCTACCTCAGATTTCCCATATATGCGCTGAAAGGTTTTCACTCAGTTCTTTTCCCCTTTTGACAATTAGCTCACACTCTCGCTCAGCCCCTTTATTCACAATTACTTGCATTCGGCGTGGCTGTCGATATGCCCCAGTGACCTCGCCATCTCTGGGTGGACTCGCTGGTTCTTGTTGGCATTCCAGGCAGCTCCTGTGGCGGTCTTTCGGTACTTACTTTCTCGCATCCGCTGTCTCTCAGATTTTCTGTCTCTCACGGCTTCTGCTGGGCTTGTCTGCTTTGTTCCAGGCTCTGGTGAGTTACATACTGCCATTAGACACCAGTGAACATCTAGTAATCTGTCGTCGGCTCATTGGGTTCCCGCAGCGTGCCCTCATCCAATGGCAGCTTCTTTCCCCTTGGCTCGATTCTGGTCAGCTCTGCAGCACTGGTACCAGCCGTTCAGTGTCTCGGTTCGCACTTAAGAGGCGCAAATCTCTCCCACCACCTTAGGCTCTTTAAATTTCCTGGCCACCGGTGTGTGGGCCAAACAACTACAGCACTCCTTGTGCTTGGGGCCTCCTTTGCTCTGCATTATGCAGTTCCTCTTCCTCGTCTCAGTATTTTGGTAGTTATGGGAAAGCAAGTCCAATCTTGACAATTTGCATGATAAACTTGGGTAAGTATTCTTAATGGTTTTCAAAGGCAAGTCAGTCTTGGATGATTTATATGTGCAACCTGAGAAAGTTGAACCTAGAGCCCTTTAAGACGAGGCAGTAATACTTTGAGATGAATGGGGATGCCGAAGTTACTCCAACATCAATAATCAAACCGACTCAGGAAGTTGGCAAAACTGGGTGCCGTTTTATTTGCAATTGTCTAAAACAGGGAGTTACAACGGACATTTGCTCGATTTCCCTCACTGTGTTACATGAAAAAAACAGTTATATAGTAAAAACTCGTCATACGTGGCATCACACTACGTGGCAAACTATAAAAACCTACTAGGGGATGTGATAGGATTACAGGGAACATCTAAGTATATGTTCCATCCTGGTGATGGAAGTGATTGGGTCTCTATTGTCAGGTGAGCAACTAAGCCCATCCAAAGTGCACATCATCTTTCGTGTCATACCAATACTCAACACTACATTGGTTATACAAACTATATGGGTATCCTTGATACGTGGCACCCTATCATTGGTTTGGCACCTGTGTACCCATCTGGAATATTCCACACCCTAGTAGCACGCAGGCTACCATACCAGAAACATGGAAGGTCGGCATGATCATGCCTCCCCTTCCAATTAGTCCCACATCTATCATCATTCGAGCAGTCTGTCACTCAATTAGGCTTTGAACTTGGCCTTGTAGAGGCTCACTGCATCTGAGAAATAAATGGAGTATCTTCTTGGTTTCGGTGTAGCTCGACTCAGTGTCTATTTCAATATGACCACGTAACTGGGAGACTGCATTTTCAAGCCTTTTGCAGCATTTCATTCTATTAAATGATGAACTCTTGATGCCTTCAGTGTATTACCATTCCACCTCAAACAGAAGTTGTTTCTCACGTTCATTCTAACTACTGGATGGACACCCAGGCTCACAGTGGCCTTGTCGTTTTGGGCCAGCCAAGCCTTTCTTGAATTTCTCTTTCGTCATCAGTAATTTTCCAACTACGCCACACTGAAAACTCTTTCCAATCATGGGTTTCAGCCTTGCTTTAAAATGCAGTGTGGAATATCCAGGTTCTATACATTCCTATGCAATATACATTGGTGCATTGCCGCAAAACTATTCACTACGTAGCCAGCCTTAAGATCACTTGGTCTACTTGCGTTACTGCACCTGTACAAGTGTAAACTGAGTTACATGTTCTTCAGCGTTTCTGTAGCATGAGCATCTTCATCTCGAGCCCGAAATGTTGCTCATCTTTACCATCTCCTCTTCAGAGCTTCTAGAATGTCTATATTCTGCCTTGTGCATCTTCTCTAGGTGCATCATCTTCTGCTCCACGTCACCAATCTTCTCTCTCGTTCAAATGCATATCTTCCTCTGGAACTTCATCCAAAAGAACACTGTCTTTGTGCATGTACGTAGGGTTTTCTTAATGGATACACCTTGTTTCCAGGATTCTTTGTGGTACAGACATCCTTACTGGCACTGCAGGTGTTGCAATTACTGGCTCCCAAGATATAGGCAGCATGGGGGTGGAGCTTTTGGTGGGGTACTTGACTCCTCTACACACCCCCCCTCTGGGCGATTCATCGACCACTCATTCTTCACATCAAGATATCCTCGTCTGAAGAAATGCTTCTTCGGCACCCATATCTTTATGACTCCTTTCAGGCCACCTACTGATTTCACATGCTCATCAACACCCCAGGTCATAAGCATACATTGTCCGGTGGTACTGCAATAGATCAATTTCCCAACATACTTCTTGTGGTTCTTAAGGTACAGGAACTACGTTCCCTCAGGTTCATGGATGCTGGCCTTCATGTAGTCGGATTTCTTCATTTATCAGCTCCTTAGGTTCCAATCCTGATTCAACATCAATCACAATCTTCATTCCTACTGCCTTCTTTGCAGTCTTCTTGCATTGTGTGATTATTATCCTGATCACACAGAATCCAAACATGATCATCACCAACAGGGCTCCAAGCAACTTGAAAACGTTCGCCATCCATTGTGGAACCCATGAGAAAAATCGATCCAACCCAGCTGTCATCATCAATGTCTTCCACTTCGTCTTCCATCTTGACATGCAGGTTTGTCAGCATAGTTATGGCCTCTGTCAAGGTACCATTCCCCTCGTCATGAGAAGGTATGAACGTGCACCATGATTCTCCGATTTTGGCACAAACACCTCCATCCATAGCGGTGATCATGTCCAGGACATCTGTTCTGGAGAGTCAGTCTTATGGCTCTTAGCTCCTTCTTGATGGCATTGAATCCCTTTATGGTGGTGTTTATCGTCTGCAAAAGCTCCCATCTGGTTATTTGTAACCATTTAGTGTTTGCTTCCGTCTGGATCCTGGGCATGAAGATTATCGTGAATATTGATGAAGTCTTACTAAATCTGTGTTCATATGGGATGGAATCAAAGGCTTCCATTGATTTGGCTGAGAAATAATTCTCTCTCTTCATCCAATTCAGGAGCTCAACAGATCTCTTCTTCCTCCTCAGGTGAGCATCTGCTTTGGGAAATTCACCAATGATCAAGTCACTTTTCGGGATCACTAATGCTGGAACATGAATAATCACTATAGGACATAGCCCTCCCCAATCTCTGGGCAGCTTCATGTAAGCTCTGGATCCACAGGACCAGTAGTGATCCATTATCATGGTTGTCCCATCCTTCATTCCTGGCACATCAAAGATTCGTCCACATTGCTGATTGTCTCAGCTTTTCTAGTGCCATGGTTTCTGAAGCATAGTTCCGCACTAGCCAAAGGCACTCTCTGCAATGGACCTCTGTCTTCGACCCATGTCAGAAGCTTTGCAATCTTTGGCCATAAAGGTTTGCACAGTCGTTCCGTAATTTTCTACAGTCGATTTCTACGATCCCTGTGTTGCATACGCTTTACATATAACCACACCTTCTTCCCATCCATCTGGGGAAAGCACTGTTCCCCAGATCCACATCTGACCTCTTTCTTTACATCTTCGAACCTCTTAATTGTTTCCTTGACAATTGAGTCTTCTGTTAATTTCCCATTTGAATCCTTCCTTCATACCAGGCTGTTCATATATCATCACATGATTTCTGGTGAATGCTCTTGCCCTTGTCTTTATATCTTGCACATAATGATCTTCATCAGGTGCCGACCATTCTGTCACCATATCAAAGACGCTGTTCAACCCTGGAATTGACCTTTTGTGAAGCAGAGTGCAAGGTGAGTAAGGGAATGAGCTGTTTGAACATCTATTTCAATAGCTATGAATATCTTTGACTTCCCCATAGCATAAGGTAGGAGTGCACATACATAGCAATCCTCCTCAGAGGTTCTCCTTCCCACCTCTTTCATGTGCCGATACCACATGTTCCCCAAATGCACTGTACTGTCCAAATAATCATTCAATTCATGATCATCATCCCTTGCACTTCTCTTAGGTCTCTGTTTAATTCTTGCTAAATGATTATCCCTATAATGACCATAAAGTAAATGTTATGTTAATGTTAAAGGACATTTGTACCCTCGCACTATCACCACCGCAGTGGTCCCCTGGCGCTTCGGCGGCTCTGAAAGAGGAAGGGAGGGTGAGTTAGTGGGAGGAAGCTGGAAAAGTGTAATAGAGCAGTGATGTGCTGTTGGCAGCCACAGCCCGGTGGGTCCATTGGCTGGGCCTGGGGTGTTTGCGGCCGGTAGTCGTCGTGTACTGTTGTGCAAGTCTGTGTGTGGTTTTTGTTTTGTTGTTGCAATGTAGTGAAGTTTGTGCGGTTTGTTGTGCTGTAGGTCAGTGGTTGTTTTTGGTTTGGAGTTTGAGGGTTTATGCAGAAGGGGA
Organism: Ambystoma mexicanum; assembly: GCF_040938575.1. Taxonomy (NCBI): domain Eukaryota; kingdom Metazoa; phylum Chordata; class Amphibia; order Caudata; family Ambystomatidae; genus Ambystoma; species Ambystoma mexicanum. The sequence goes on from NC_090938.1 coordinate 73,256,057, forward strand.
CATCATTAGTGGAATTTGTTTGTTGGCCTCTGTATCCTCAATTGAGGCGCTGGGCTTGTGTAGTCTCCCCAGATGGTGTGTGGGGGCACCCCGGCCCCTCTGTCTCGATCTGGGCCCATTTGGTATTGAAGGTCTGGTAGTCAAGGTCCCTTTCACATCTGGCCCCAACCTCCACCAGCCTCCCTCACAACCCCACTTGTCCTCCCTTCCCACTCATACGGCCAGTGGACCTGCCCATGTACACAACTCGCCTAGTGTGATGATTGCCGATATCTAACAATTCCACAACACTGTGGTACCTGGTAGCAACTAAAGGGCGAGTGAAGATGTTGGGTGGGATTGACAGGGGTTGTTGACTCCGTCTCCATGGGTGTCGCTTGTGTTCCACTCTATCTGGCGTCACCTGTCCAGGTGCCGTGGGAGCTTCCCGGTCAGTTATGGGCTGTCGGTGTCCTCTCCAGTTTAGCCATCTTTTTCCTTTGTGTTTCTGTTTCGTTTTCAGTTTTGGTCTGTGGTGTTGAAGAGCCAGGTTTTTAGTCATTTCCTGAATTTTAGGTGATCTTTGGTGTTTCTTATTTCTTTTGGGACGTTGTTCCAGGTTTTTGCAGCTAAGTAGTAGAACCAGGTGCCTCCAAGTTTTTTCTTAAGGTGTGGTTTTAGTTGCAGCCGGATTTCAATCAAAAAGGATCTACCTCCAAAGGAAAGCTTTGGGTCTTTTGTCACATGTATACATCTGCACGAGCTACTGAAGTAGGGACAATTACATAAGGCCTTTGCTTTCTCACAATGTCTAGTTCTGCCAAGGTAACTGGAGTGGGAACAATCAAAGGGACCACTGCTTTCTTAGGACCAATGAAATATACAGTGTGAATCAGCAGAATTAGAAAAACTGCGATAAACGCAGAACACACATTATACACCAATACATGGGGCGCCATCATCGACGCTTCTCCACTCGTCGTTGACTCTGCTCACTGTCTGGACCTGCAACATGCTCTATTGAAAACAGGTTTGCCTGTGATTGCTTTTTAAGGAAGGAAAAACTCTTTATTCAGGCAAACTCGTCAAATGGTCAGATAGTTGTCGAATCTGTTGAACGATTTCACAAGTAACTGGCTGATTACTCGACGGTTTATAGGGTCTTTCATGAACACAAAAGTGTTGGTATCTCACCAAACAAGAGAAGGATGAACTTGAAGCAAATAGTAAAAGATCATAGCAAGTAGTTTGAGGGCATCATCATTCGACAGGACCATCTGTACCTCCAGTAAGATGCTCAGGTAATAGTTTAATATGCTCCATTATTGCTGCCAATAGGCATCTAATAGCCAGGCCATTCTTAGGATCCTGGAGAAAAACAAGTATGTTAGTGCTCCTCCCAACAAGAGAGCGGTAAGTTCCGAGTATAAATATGAAGACAGCGAGAAGTAGTCTGCACATCAGCAAGGACCACAGGCACCTCCAAAGAGAAACTCGCTGAGAAACTAATCCGGGAACTGCTCCCTCTTCCAGCCAAACACAAAGTCAAGATCTGTCATGTTTTGCTTACTTCCGCACTTCACAGTCCAATGTCAGTAACGCCCCTGTGGCTCAAGAACATAATAGCTTTTTCACTCTTTGTTTAGCAGCTACAAAGAGTGTCTCAAGGGACCCACAGTCCAAATGTACCAGTCTATGTGTCTACTGGATAGTCTCTGCGTCCTTCCTCATCATCGATCAAGTCTGCACGTGCTGAACTTCTTTAACTTGACTTGCTTCCGAATGGGTTGGGGGTGATGCAGCTTCACCAGCGTAGACTTTCATGTCACCTTGATGTAACCGAGCTCGTCGTCCTAAAGCCTTGACTGCTTATGGATTAATGTCTTCCACCACGAAAGGGCTGCTAAAACGGGACTCGTGTCACTTTAGTGTAAAGTTTGATCAGTATTTGATCTCCAGGAAAAAGTCTAGGTACAGGTAATTCTTGAATTGTGGTTGCTCGATGGTCTTCATCTATGTTCTGAGACCAACGCCCAGTCTGCTTGACTTGATCTGAAATCACAATCTCTCATTTCAGATCAAGTCAAGCCTTGCAGGCTAGTATCTCACTAGCCGTCATACATGTTAAGTACGCACGTAGCGCATCACCTAACAATTCTGCAGTTGTATGGGCATCAACTCTTGGTCCTCGATGTATGAGTTACAGGTGTTCTCATCCGCCTCCCTGTAACTAGTTCATGGGGTCTGAGCCAGGTTGATTCTTAATGCATATAATGCAAGGGGCAGGCAATGCAGCCACCCCTTTTTTAGTGTTAGTTTCAATTTGGCTGTTCTCTCTTTGAACAGACCGTTGAGCCACACATATCCTGTTCGCTTGCGGGTGATAAGCAGTAGAAAACTTGTGCTTAATGCTCCATAATAAGCTCATTTGCTCAGAAACCTCACTCACAAATTGAGGGCCATTATCTGATCTCAGCACCTCACATATTCCCCATCTAGGTGATACTTCTCAGACTAAAAACTTAGCAGCTCAAGTGGCATCAGGGTGTGTGCATGGACCGGGCTCGATCCACCTAGAGAAGGGGCACACCACCACTATCATATACCTATAACCATTACAGACTTGCAGCATGTCAACATAGTCAATATGTAAATGCTGAAAAGGACCATTTGGTCGAGGAATTAACTCCTGACTGTTCGCAGCGTGTGTCCAGCAGTAAACTTTTGACATATGTTATGTTACTTAGCATTTATATGGCGTCTTATGTATCATTGGTATGATCTCAAAGCGCTGGTAGGTTGAACGCCCTCGGGAACGGTAGTTCAGGTCAGTAGAGAGAGTGTCAGAAGGTGATTGGGTGCACCGGATGTGTGCAGCTGGTGTGGCAGTTGCATGATAGCTGCTAATTAGCAGTATATGTGATGGTGGGGTGGTCAGTTGTAGTCTGCATTAGGCCTGAGGAGACGCTTAAGCTAGCGGTGTGTGCTCAGCTAGCTGGGTTTAATTAAGATAATGGGGAGTATGTGGCAGGTATTAGTATGAGAACAGCTATACCGAATGTGTCATAATATTACTGTGTTCTAGTTGAGTGGTAGTGTATATGGGAGAGTAAGCGTGGTAGTGTGATATGGTGGTCATCAGTAAAGCGCTTTAGATTGAGCACTCCATCTGTACCATCTATTCTATCCGTTTTATTTACTCTGTCTGCTCATCCCACTTCGGCTGTTCATCCATTTTGTCTGATTTCATCCATTTAATCTACTAGTCTTTCTATCCATTCCATCCGCTCTACCCTTCATCCACATGATCTACTCCATCCATCTATTCCGTAGACCCATTTCATCGTTCCCAACCGTTTAATGTGTTCAATCCGTTCCATCCTTCATATTCATTCTATCTGCTCCGTGTGTTCCGCCCGCTCCATCCGTGCATCCACTCCACCCGCCCACCCACCCACTCCATCCGGTGCATCCACTCCACCCGGTGCATCCACTCCACCCGGTGCATCCACTCCACCCGTTCCATCAACTCCAATGGTTTCATCAACTCCATCTGTTCCATCTACTGTATCCGTTTCATTCACTCGGTTCGTTCATCTATTCCATCATTTTCATCTGCTCCATTCGTTAGATCTACTCATCCTTTCCATCCGTTCAATCTGCTTATTCGCCTCATCCGTTCAATCTACTCATCCGTTCTATCCGATTCCTTCCGTTCCATCTATCTGCTCCATCTGTTACTTCTGCTCCATCCGTCCGTCCGTCCGTTCCAAACACTCCACCCGTTCCAAACACTCCACCCGTTCCAGCTACCATTCATTCAATCTATTCTTTTTGTTCCATCTATACCATCTGTTCCATTCATCCCAAACAGTACGTACACCCTGTTCCATCCGTTTCATCTGCTCATTCGCTCTGTCGGTTCCATCTATTCCAGCTAGTGCTTCCACTCCAGCTAGCACTCCGTTCCATCCACTCCAGCCTGTATGTCCACTCCGTTCCATCCGTTTCATCTGCGCCATCCACTCCAGCCGTTTGTTCTGACCAGTAGACTCAGTCCAACCAGCTCTCCGTTCCCTCCGTTTCATTCACTCTATCCGTTCCATTCGCTCGATCCACTCCATCAGTTCAAATCATTCACCCTTTCCAGCCATTTCATTCCTTTATCCGCTTTATCCAACCACTCCATCCTTTCCACGCATCAGATTTACTATTCCATTTAGTCTACTTTATCCGTCCTTTACATTTCATCCATTCATTACATTTCATCCGTTCGTTACATACCATCTGTTCAGGATACTTCTATTCCCCGCTCTTCTTCCGTTCCCTCCAGTTCTGTTTGATTCAATTCTTCCGTTCCATCCAATTCTTCTTCCCTTCGATCCAATTCTTCTGTTCCAATCACATTCTGTTTCATCCAATTCCATCCACTTTATTCGATTCCATCCATTTCATTTGTTCTACTTAGTTTATCAGTTTTATTTACACTGGCCATTTTAGTTTCTGTTTGTTCAATCGGGTCACTATGTTGGATTGTTACATTTGTTCAACAACCTTGGGTTTCTGTTTATTGTGGTTGTTTAGTCTGTTTGTGCTAGGAGTCGGTTTTTAAGGGAAGAGCCACGTTTTGAGTAATTTACTCCATAAAAAGCAATGTGTTCTAACAGGTTCAGCACAAACCAGTCTTCCACAATGGTCGCTGCGAGGCTCTTCCAAGTGACATGCACAGGGTACTGTAGCTGTTGTAATGCCACCCTTAATAAGGATACAGGCATCAGCGGTTTATCAGTGCTATCTTGTCACCACATTACCTTGGAAGGGGATAAAGAACACTCCCTGCGTGTCCACAGGTCTTTCTCTTCCTGTGGGGCTTCACCCTGATTTTCCATGTGTTGTGTTTTCAATCAGTGATTAAAACTTAATTCAATCATCATCATCATCACAACAATGTTTTCTTTCACATCAGGCGTATCAAAACTAATATCAGAAGACTATGCAACCCTTTTTTGCCTCTTTGTCCATGGTTTGGTTTACATGTGAAATACAGTCTGTTCTTGTGTGCGCTGCGCACTTGACTATTGCAATGGCCACTGGGAGTTGTAGTGCCTTAATGAGCCTGTCCAATAAGGCGGCATGTTGCACCAGAGTGCCGTCCACTCTGAAGCAGCCCCTCCTTTTCCAACATGGTAGCCCTGCGTGCACAGTCACATAGACGGTGTCACTGTACACCGTTACTGCCTGGGCTGTGCGTTTCTCGAGTGCGACACTCAGCACCACTAATTCTGCAGCTTGTTCTGAAAATTGAGACAGTAGTTAGTCTTGCACTGGTCATTACTTCAAATTTCCCATTAGCCTAGGGTTTTACCACAGCGGAAGTTGAATGCCTTTCTCCATCAGTTTGATCCATCCTTGAAGAACCATCAATAAATAGGATCTCGCCTGCTGCTAGAACATTTTCTTTCACTCTCGCAATATCATCATAGAATTCCTCATAATTCGAGCAATCATGCACTTGTTCCTAATCTGCCAGTGGTTCAGATACAAACGTGGCAGGGTTCACCATTTTACACCCAACTATTTTGATTGCCAGATTCGATATAACCACCTCATAAGCAGAGGCTCTTTAAGATGTCAGTGTGCCTTTAGGTTTCTCCAAAACAGCAAACAAAGCATGCTCGACAAATAACATCATGGAACACCCCATTACTATGGTTGCAGATTTCTCAATAGCGAACGCAGCGGCTGCTAACGATTGTTCGCAAGGGAAGTGACCCCTCATTACTGGGTCCAAATATCCCACTAATATGCCAGGGGCTTGTACCCCAATATAGTTCTCTGTGCGAGTACTGCAGTCATAACCATTCGATTCCTGTGTGAGAATAAAAAGAACTCCTCAGAATAATTGGGGATTCCCAAAACTGGCGCTGTGCATATTGCCTTTTTTAATCCATCAATCCTCTCCTCCATTTCCTCAGTCGATTCAATTTTTTCCCGATTCACCTGTGCCCTTTTCAGGGCCTGCAACAATGGTCTTGTGTAAGAACTATAATCAAATACCCATGTCCTAACATAGTTGCAGTCCTAAAAACTGTTGCATTTGCTTTATCGTGTGTGGTTTTGCAGTCTTCAAAATTGCCTCAGCTCTTTCAGGTGTAATCTTTCCTTTGTGTGAGATTAACTGCCCTATGTACAACACCTCTTCTTGGCATTACTGCAATTTCTCGGTCTACCTTTTACCCTTTCTCGACTAGAATAATCATTAACTGAATAGAGTCTCATCTGCACTCTTCTTCTGATGTGCTACAGACTAAAATGTCATCTATCTATTGCAGCACAACACTTGGCAAATCAATATCGCTTAGGTCCATCTGCAGGACCTTATTGAAAATTGAGACTCACAGTACCCCTGGGGCAGACGTGAGATTTTCAGCTTAGTCTGACGGAAAATAAACAACGTAAGATCTTGGGAGTTTATGCAACAGGATTGAGAAAAATCACATTTTTCAGGTCAATCACCGTGAAATATTGTGCCTCAACCGGGATACTACACAGGATTGTCGCCAGATTTGGAACTAGAGAAAATTCCGCCTCTACAATCTGGTTAATTGGCCTCATGTCCTGAATTAAATGCCATGACCCCCCCTTTTGAAGTGTTAATAGGGTTCACTGCAGTATTACATGGTAACTCCGACGTCCCTAAGATGCCTTGATCCATCAAGTCCAATTTAGTCTTACAAATTCCCTCATCTGCCTCGTGAGACATAGGCTACTGTCTTGCTCAAGGTAAAATTGCTCCTGGCTTCAGCTTAAGACTTCTCCCACCCCCTTCAACAGGCCTATGGCATAGGGGCACGTAGTCATATCCTCATCAAAAAATGCAGTACGCTGCCGCAAAATCATCATCTTCTGTGGGATCCCTTTCTTCTCTGTCCTGATCCAATATGTAATGCTCATCTCAAACACCACTTCGTCATCTGATGGGTCGTCTCTAAACATATCCTCGTCAGTGACGTCAATAATTATCCTTCCCCAATCAAATAGCAATCACTGTTCTCCATGGTCTGCCATCATGAAATCCTTCGAGCATGTCCCCCCCCCTTTTCATCCAGGGGAATCTGTGGCCTGAACAAGTATTCATCAGGTATTCTCATTACCTTGCCCACTAAACGGGTAACCATGATAACAAAATGCATACCCCATAGTGAAAGACTTATGGTTCTAGCGGCGCTCCTAGCATAGCTATGTCCTGTAAAGGCCATGATGATTCATCCACGTTTATATAATATATTCCTGGCATTGAACACACTATGCCTTCATCAGTGAAGGAGATTGTCATATTTAGCTTCGTCATTAGATCTCTGCTGAGTATATTAACTGGCATCTGTTTCAAATACAATAGTGGAACAGACATGTCACATTCTCCTATAGAGACTGCCAATTTTTCAATAAAAGGAATACTTGTAGCTCCCAAGAACCCTTGAGCATTCATGGCATTACCCGACAAGTAACATGTTTCCTCTCGTACACATGAGCGAGTCGCCCCAGTGTCTACTAAAAAGGAAAATAATTTGCCTCCTATCGTGACGTCAACCCTTGGTTCCTCTTGAGGATTAGGCACCACAGAAAACATCAAGTCACCCAGTGAGCGGTCCTATTGTGGGTACATACTTATTCCCGTGAAAGGATTCCCACCTCTGACAGAGACACCCCTTATGCTAGTAGTCAACACCGGTCCTGTGTTTGTGCACTGCTGTATCTGCATGGGTGCATGCTGCGATTGACCTTAAGGCTGATTGAATGGTGCTTGCTATGCTTGAAAAGCTTGCTGTGCTCCTGTGTTTGACACACTGATCTTGGGCGAACCCGTCCCTATGTTGTGGGCTATATGCTGGAGGATAAGCTGCCCCACCCCCCTCTTGAGAACTGCCCATTCGGCACATACCCTTGGCTCCCACATGTTTGCACGATGTGCCCTGTCATTACACATGTCCAACACACAGGAGGAATCTTCTAACTTGCCCATCCTGCGTGCCTCGATTACCGCCTTGGTTATTTTCAAAGCCACCTCTTCCGCGGAAGCCTCCTCTGCCTCTCGGCATAAATCCGTTCCCTCCTTAATCAAACTGCTGTTAGTTATTTACCTGCTCCTAACAGATACTTGCTGTGATCCTGGCCCGTAACTAGTCAGCATCGCCCCTTCTATAGTATATTTCGACATCTTCTTCTGTACTAACTTAGCTTCCATGAGATTCCTAGCATACTCTTTCTTTTGATTTTTCTCTTGCAACAATCAGCAATGATGCGCGATGGTCAACTGTATTTTTGGCCATGGTTTCACCTCCATGCCCACCAGCTTCTTGAGCCGTCTCTGCACCTGATCTGGCAACCCCAGACATAACATATGATAAAATACAGGTATATATTTTCCCCACGGCTGTAGAGTTTCCAAAGACCAATGCTCTTGAAAATGTTGGATGTAAGCAAGCAGATCTTCCCCTTCCTACATCTTACGTGCCACTATAGCTCCCATATCTGACGTATCAGGATATTGTACTCTGAGTGCTTTCCAAACTGCTGCTCTACAATTATTGAATGGTGTGCCATTGTGCGGTGTGTTCTGTGCTGTGACACCTGCGTATCGTGCTCTCGTCTGAATTTCATCAGCCCTCTCCCCAAGGATAGATGCTAGAAGACCCCATTATCCCCTATAGCTAACCTGTTTCCTCCATTAATTTTTCGAATTCATAGAACCATTTTCCGGCACCCAAACGAAGTTACTTACCTGTAACTTGTTCTCCAGCATGGGTCTGGCATAGATTCACATGCTCATGAATATTCCCGGTCGTCAGGCTGGAAATCCTCGGCAAAAAGAAAAAAATCAGTTTAATTTTTTAACTGTAATTCTCCCAACAACCAATCACTGAGCTCTGGGTCATACTGCCCACAGCCAATGACTGCCCTCTACATAAGCCCCTCCCCTGGCAGCCATCTTCAGATTTGGTAGCATGTAAAGTGGCAGTAGGACCAAGAGAAGAGCCGCAGAGGGGTAGGCGGGAGGATTCGCATGTGAATCCATGCTGGAGAACACAGTTACAGGTAAGTAACTTATTCCTGCTCCAGCATGAGGTCTGGCATGGTTTCACATGCTCATGAGTAAAGAATACATAGCAGTACACACATGCACAATCACGGGAGGTGGCAAGACTCAACATAAGCATCTCTTACCTCCTCGCCAGGCTCACCTTCAAACGAACAGGTCGCGCAGCACGGTTTGGCCGACTCTGGACTCCTTCCTGGAATCCCTGTCGACGCAGTAAAATTTCGTGAAGGTGTGCGTCAACCTCCACTTAGCAGCCCTGCCCTGCAGATGACCAGCAGGGGCACACCAGACAGGAACGCCGTTGTAGCAGCCCTGGTGGAATGGGCTCTCGGACCGCCAGGCAGCAGTTGGTTGGCCAACCGGTGACAGTGAGTGATACAGCTGGAGAGCCACCTGGAAATGGAAGCCTTTGTTCACAGGACCAAAGCTCACAAAAAGTTGAAAGGTTTTCCAGAAACTCTTCGTGCAAGCCACATAAAACGTCAACGCTCTAGTCACATCCAGCAAGTGCAAAGTCTTTTCAGCTGGCGACAAAGGCATTGGAATAAATACAGGTAACACCAAGGGCTTGTTTAGATGAGTCTGACGGTACCTTGTGCATGAAAGAGGAGAGCGCCCGGAGCACCACCCTCGTCTCGTGAAAAGTCAAGTAAGGTGCTTTACAGGATAGGTCCTGATCTCACCCACTCGTTGTGCAGAGGTGATGGCCACGAGAAAAGCGGTTTTGCACAATGGAAACATGAGTGGAACAGAATGCATAGGCCGGAACGGAGGACCCATGAACCTGGTAAGTACCAAGTTGAGCTCCCACACCGGGGCCAGAGCCTTCACCGGTGGGAACGAGCGGAATAGTCCCTTGATGAATTCCTTGACCAACCGGTGCGACCACAAGGAGGGCCATCCTGGGGGTCTGGTAGCGGGAGATAGCCGCCACGTGAAGCTTGATGGAGGCGAGAGCCAGCCCCGATTTAGCCAACAGCAAATATGGAAGTACCTCTAGGGCCGTGACACTAAGAGGGTCGATCTTCTGGGAACGGCACCAAAAAGCGAATCTCTTCCACTTGAGTCCGTAGCATTTCAAGGTAGACGATGCTCTAGCCTTGGCGAGAACTTCCTTGCAGTCCGCCGGGAGATTGTAGCCACCGAATTCTAGCGCTGCAGGAGCTAGGCCTTCAGGTTCAGAGACCCTGGATCGTGGTGAAGAATGGCGCCTCCTTCTCTGGCGAGAAGATCTGCGAACACTGGCAGCTTGACGGGTGGAGACGCTGACATGCAGAGAAGGTCCGGGTACCAGATCTGCCTTGGCCACGCCGGTGCGACAAGGATCATCCGGCACCAAATGAGTTGACCGATAACTCGAAGTAACAACGGCAACAGAGGGAACACGCACAGAAAGAGGCCTTCCCAAGGGAATGAGAATGCGTCCCCCATGCCCCCATGCTTCCCTGCTGGGGAAACCTGCTGGCAATCCTCTGGCACTTGGTGTTTGTCGCCGCTGCAAACAAAGTCAATCTGCGGATTGCCCCATTTGACAAAAAGGTTCTCCACTAGGTCCTGCTGAAGTTCCCACTTGTGACAAGAGCGAAGCTCCCACCTCAGAGTCGGCGACTGTGTTCTTTACTCCTTCCAGATGAAACGGAATGAGGAACATCCCCTGGGCGACGGCCCAGTGCCATAAATCCTACATCTCTTTGGAGAGCGCTGGGGATCTGGTGCATCCCCCCATTAATTTCCCCCCCCCCCCCCCCGTTTCCTGATGTAAAACATCATGGTGGTATTGTCTGTGAAGACCCCCACCACCTTGCCCTTGAGGGACGGCAGGAACGATTTGAGGGCTCAAAACACAGCCTGTAGTTCTAGAACATTGATGTGCAACGTCTCCTCCGACGGCAGCCAGAGGCCTCTGGGGTGAAGACTTCCGTTGTGGGCTCCCCCATCCTTTCAAAGAAGCGTCCGTCGTGACGGTCTCCTGGTGTAGTGGGGCTTGGGAATCCGCGCCTCCGGTCAGATACAAGCCCATGCTCCACCACCTTATCACCCGACAGAACCACTTGTCGAGCGTGATCATGTCTTGGAAGCTTCCGGACACCTGGATCCAACGGGCGTCGAGGAACTCCTGCAGCGGGCACATCCGTAACCTGCAGAGCCGGATGAGGGCAATGCAGGACATCATGCCGAGCAGAGACTTGATGGCCCTCACTGTTGCGATCTTCAAAGCTAACAGCGGTTGCACCTTGCCCAGGATGGCCGCCACTCTCTTCCGATGGTGACGCCAGGCATGACACTGTTGAGCCGGGATCCCAGGAACAGCGCGTCCTGCGATGGAGTCAAGCAGGACTTTACATAATTCACTGAGATGAGAACCCCAGATCCGTCAGTATGCGGACAGTCCTCGCTGTGTAGATGGCAGCGATGTGTCTTGATCTGGCCCGGATGAGCCAGTCGTCCAAGTAAGGGCAGACATGGATCCCTCAGTCGTAGATGGGCCACCACCAGCACCAGGCACTTGGTGAAAACTCTGGGCGCAGACTTCAGCCCAAAAGGAAGGGCCTTAAACTGGTAATGCTGCCCTTGAACGACGAAGCGCAGAAACTTGCGGTATCCTTTGTGAATGGTGATGTGGAAGTGCATCCTCCAGATCCAAAGATGACAGAAAGCGTCTCTCTTCCAGTTGTCCAAGCACATGTACAAGAGTGACCATTCAGAACTTCTGGGACTTTATTTGTTCAGTCGTCGCAGGTTGAGAATGGGTCTCCAACCCCCGGTCTTCTTTCGTATGAAGAAGTACCTTGAGTAAACTCAAGAGCCCCAGAGCCGCTTTGAAACCAGCTCTATCCAGCCCTATCTCTAACATGACCCAAACCGCCAGCATCAGCTGAGTGACGCAGTTTTCCTGCCGTGCCACCAGTGGTATTTGGGGACACTTTAGTTGGAATTCTAGAGTGTCCGTGGGTGAGAGCGTCCAGCACCTAACGGTCAGTGGAGATGGTCTTCCACACACTGACGAAGTTCGCAAGCCGGCCTCCCACCAGGGTGCGTGGGTGGGAGCCCGAAACCTGGCCGGTTCATTCTTGCTTGGAGGTCGGCGGTCACAAACGTCCTCCTCCGAAGACCTTGGTGCAGCCCGTGTTGGTTTCTTGGGCCCAGGAGCGGGAGGGTTGACGGTAAGAAGAGGAGCCCCTGCCGAAACCCCTCGAAGATCAGGTAGACTTGGCTCCTGAGACCGAAAGGATGACCGTCGCTGCTCTAGCGTGCCCAGGGCACATGGCGTCTGTGTCCACCTTGATGGCCTGCAGGGACTCATCCACCGCTTTCCCAAAAAGATCGTCCCCGTCGAAGGGCATGTCCAAAACCCTGGCTTGGACCTCCTGTCAGAAGTTGATGGCCTTGAGCCAGCCACGACGGCAAAGGCACACGCCATTGCCCATCTCGCGTAACCCCGCGTCAGCGATGTCCGTGGCCACCATGATGGCGTGGTCCGATGCCACTTCGACCTCTTGAAGAATCTCCAAAACCTCTGACCTCTTATCGTCAGGAAGCCTAGTAGATGTGTGAGCTTAAACCACAGTTCCCGGTCATAGCGTACCACAATAGCGAGGGCATTGGCGGCCTTAATGGTCGTCGCCACAGAGTAGGTAACTCTTTACCCATCGCATCCAGCTTCTTTCCCTCATTGTCCGGAGGGGTGGATGCTGCAGAAGACATTGAGGCCTACGATTTCTCTGGTGACGGCTGGGCCCGCAAGCACTTAGGTGCTGAGTCCGGCACCCTGTACTACTTCTCTAGGCGGTGCCTCTTCGCTGGGTCCGTAGAACGGTTCTTCATCAGAGTCAGTCCTTCATCCCAAATGTCATCCAGGAGCCAGACTGAAAGGATGGTCTTCCTCTTCCCCTTACAGCACCGCCTCCTTCTCCGGCATGAGCTGGAAAAGCTCTGATGCTCTGGAGATCATTGCATTGAACAATCCCATCACGCCGGGCGGGGAGGAGTCAACGGGAGGTGCCCCATCCCGCCATAATCTGTGCCCATCAGTGTTGCTGTGTCCGACCCGTCTCACCTGCGTGAGGTGGAGGCGAAGGGTGCCTCTTCCTCGTCTTGGCTGGCGGTTCCCCCGTTGTCAGGGGGGGGTGAGGGGCGTGTGGCTGTATCGCCAGTATCGTCATTTGGATCTCAGATACCAACGTATGAAGGATCGAGAGAAGGTCCATGGAAAGGTCTCTAGGTGGCAGCTGAGGAGCAGGGACAATGAGACAAAAACAAGCAGTTTCATTACTATGCCTGACAGCACTTGACGTCGTGCCGGCAGGTCACAAAAGGAGGGGGTGGGAGGTGGACTGAGGGAGAAGGACAAGAACACCACGAGCAACTAAAAATACTAGGGAGGAGGAGAGGGCAGGAGGATGAGAAAGACAGGCGGCTACAATTACGATGCCTGACAGCAATTGATGTAGTGCCAGAATTTAACAAGAGGAGGAGGTATAAAGGGTGAGGGGGCAAAAAAAGGCGACCAACATATTCGGCCAGACAACCTATTTAGGGTAATGCTGGAGGGGTAGGAGAAGAGCAAGAAAAGGGGGGGGGGGAGAGACACAAACCGGCAGCCAACATACAGATCAGAAGATAAGTATGAAAAGGAAATGCTAGCGAAGAGAGGCGGAGAAGGGGGTACAATAAACAAGGGAGACCAAAAGGGAGGTGGGGGCAAGCACAAGCATCAGGGAGGCAAAAGGGGAACAGACAACCATCACAGGGGGCAGGTGGGGTGGAGCACACGCTATCACAGGGAGCAGGTGGGGGTGGTGGCGCATGACTATAATAGGGGGCAGGGGAGCACGCAAACTAACCATCAGGGTGGCAGAGGGGTGGTGGGACACACCATAATCGGGGCCAGGGGGGGACACACTCACCATAAAGGGGGGCACGGGAGGATACCCTAAAGGGGGGCAGGGGGAACACTCACCATAAGGGGGCGTGGCGTACCGTGGTAGATAGGGGCCTTATGTGTGGGCCTTTGTTGGGAGGGCCAGCCAAGCCTGCCGGCTTGCAATTGGCTGATGTAAAGGGAGACCCAGCTAATCAGGGACCGTAGCTGGGAAGAGCCCCAGGCACTCAGTGTTCAGCTAAGGTCCACCATATTGGAGTGGCAAGCCACACATAGGAGGTGAAGAAGGGGAGAATCCACTGTGCCTTTACCCCTGGAAAAGGCTTCCGCACAAGCAAAACAAAGTTACATGGTGGAGCGCTACACAAATCACGCTATAAATGTTTATCGGCATCCTCTTCTGCGAGGTCTTCTCAATGGGCTTAAGCGAAGTCTCCCTCATAGGAGGAAGAAATACCCTTGCCATCGGAGGGGAGCCCTGCGGGTCCGGTGATGCGGCCTTCGAAATGAACGCTACCACCACCTCAATGGAGGACGCCGCATTCATCTGGTGCACCTGGGCCCTCACAGTCAGGCCGGGCCCTTTGTCCTGCTTGGCCTTCTTGGTCACACCTTTTCCTGTTGGGCCTTCTCCTTAGGGGTTGGATGGGACCCTCACTCCCCTTTGGCTTTATCAATCGTGGGTAGGCCGGACGCTGTACCCGGTTTGGTCTTCTCCTTGGACATCTACAGGGTCACCTTCAGCTTGCCCAGGTGATCAGACTTCCTCTTGGATGAAGATCCAGAGCGTTGAATGGAGACGGATGCAGCTGGAGATGTCGAACGAGCCCTGCCCATCGAGGAGCCCACCGCAGCGGTGCTTCCGAAGGGCAGCAGACTCAGTGCTTGGAATTTTGTTGGACCCCCGCAGCAGGGGCACCCTCAAAGGACTTAGAAGCATGCTCAGCTTTCCCGGATCTGGGAGAAGCATGCTCCTGGGAACCACCTGGTGCAGAGGCCTTGGCCTGCAACCACTCTTGCAGCCGTTTACGCTGATCCTTCAATGTGCGTTTCGAGACTTCACGGTAAAAGACACAATCCTCCTCCTTATGCGTTGGGTACAGGCGGTACAGGCAGTACAGGCACTGGGAATGTTTATCGTCCATGCAAACAGTCCGCAACCCGCAGTCGGAGCAAAGCTTGAAAAGGGTCCGACATGATCCATGCAGTGTAGGCCTGAAGAATCTTCTTGAAGCTTCCAACTAAGAAATTCGACGAAATCCGCCCTAGAGGGGAGCTGAAGAATCTGAAAAACAGGTCTGCGTTAATCGGAAGGCAGATCGATAGAGCACAATGGCTCGATTGACTGAAAAATAGAGTAAAACTCTTCCAAAAAAGCAAAATATGCAGTAAAGCTTGAGAGCCAAGCACAAGGACTTCCAATTGAACATGCTGTAAAAATTTGAAGATGGCTGCCCAAGGAGGGGCTTAGGTAGAGGGCAGACATTGGCTGGGAGCAGTATGATCCATCGCTTGGTTGTTGGGAGAAAGACAGTCAGAAATTAACCAACTTTCTTTTACCGAGGATTCCCAGCCCGATGACGGGGAATATTCATGAGCATGTGAATCCATGCCAGACCCCCTGCTGGAGAAGTTTAACTCGGGAGCTTGCGCCTCAAGTTATCCTTGTCCATCTGGGGCCACGGAAAATACTGTGGTCTGGCCCCGTCCTTTTTCTAACAAGGGAAACTGAAATCCCAAAATCGCAATCGGCTTCCATAGGCTGCCTATCCATAGTAGGGACAATGGTTCCTGACCGTCGTCTTCCTGGCAGTGACCCTAGTCTATTCACGTATGGTGGCATGTCCCCTCTTACACTATGGGATCGCCCTCTAGGTCGACCTGGCCGCACCACAAGCTCTGGAGTCCTTGGTTTAGCTAGGTCCAGATCTGACCATCTAACCTCTTTATCTGTCGGAAAACATCACTCGGAACTGCATGCACCTCCTCCCCATGGAAGGTTTCCCTGTCCGACATGTCTTGTCCCCAACTCGTGTGGCTGTCCTCTTTCTCATCTGTTTAGAGTCAGCCCGTCTCAAGACAAAGCTCTGTGCTCGAAACTAAACAAACTTCCCTCCTTACCTCGTAAATGGGAAATCTCAAATCGATCATCTTTCCCTTCATTTTTCAATTCACCTTTTGTCCTCATCCCTCGATAAACCTTGTCAATCCTCCTCTAGATTTACCCTGGAGGGCCCTGGCATCGGTTCTTGCGATGGGAAGAATTCCTCTATGTCCTCCCATGCTACTACTGGATTTGGCTCCCTTAGCTCTTTTTCAATGCGATCAATGTCGCATGCTCTCTGTCCTCTTTCGTTCCATCTCCTCATCAAATGCCTTTCAGTTCTTTGTTTCGTCTCCAACCCCGTTTCTCCCGTCTTTTTACATCTCTCCTCTCATTTGCCCTATGCACCTCATCTCTGAGTCTTTGCATTCTTTTCTCAAATTCTGCTCTTCCTCTTCTCTCTTTTCTAGCCCGTCTTTCTTTGATTACTCTCTGCCTATTATATTTCTCTCGTCTTAATCTATTCCATTTTAGCCTCATCTTTTTTCAAATTGTTTCTCGTTCCCCATCTTTTTTTACCTTGCTTGTCTTGATCTTCCCCTTGCTGTACTTCCTCAATGCTCTTCCCATCAAGTTTGAGCAATAACTGATCGCCCATCCATTCGTTCTGTATGAGCGCTATCTCGTCCGCTCCGTCTTTTTCTCCTTTTCATCTCTTAATTTCCCCGTTCTATATCTGAGTCATAGTAGGTCGTTAACTTCTCTCTTTGTCCCGTGGGACTTTAGCGATCACATCCCTTTATAGAGTTTTTTACAGACTTGTCACTGCTATACGCAAGCAGCTCATGCGTCGGATTACTATATCCTGTCGCTGCCTTAAGCTCTCTTTATGGATATACTCCATCTTTCGGACTATCATTTTCTTCAGACACGGTGGTGGGAACAAAAAGGCTCGACATCCCCCTCTTTTACACTGGTTAAGCATCCAGTCTTCAGGAGGCGGGTCTTCCGTTCCTCCTGGTACATTTTCCAAAGCTCTAGGCTAATACATCTTTTTTCTAACTTCTTACCCGTGTACGCTGCGTGCAGGTATGTGGTCACGTGTTGTAAAACTGCTTTTGCTAGTGATCCCCTTGTGGCCACGGCATGAACATTTTATCTGTCATGCCCTTAACCCACTCTGCACTATATTGTTTAAGCTTGGGTGCGTGTTATAGCAGCAGTTTGCACAGGTGCAGGTGCATGAGTGGAACGATATCTTCCATTATAAGTCATAATTAACTGTCAATACTTACCGTCGGTTTACACAGAAAATACTTTCCAGAAAAATAATACAATATACACCAGTCGTCGCAGCTCCAATCCTCTATGTATCCCTTTACTTCAGTCTACTATTCACTCAGTACCTTTGTCAACTAAATAATCTATTCTCAGCCTTTTACCACAATCTATAGGTTGTCGCTTTTTCGACATTTCATCTTTATCACATATAATATATATACAATATACAGGCAGACTGGCTGGCCCACATATACTTCCGCCAACGCTCCTCGTGGCTACTCGCCCCTAATGACTCCAATCGGCGTGTGGAATGTTTTCTTTAACAGATCTATCCATTTATTTCCTATGTAGCCGTTACAGATTTTAAAACAACTCCCCCTAGACGTCCTTGATGTACAATTTATGGGCTTATCTTTAATGGATAGTTCCTCGTCCACAACCCAATACTTCTACCCGACGCTCTTCGTTGTTAACTGAAATACCCAACCAACCCTCCATTACTCTTTCCCCATTATTACTTTCCCTATTTAATACAGTTATGCTTTGCCAGCTCTCTCACCATTCACTTTTCAGTTCCTGACCCTCGGTATCGTCTGCTCCTTAACCGGCCACTTTAGCCTTTGGGCCGCTGAGTTGCCCGTAGAAACCGGGAGGGGAATTCCAGGAAAGAGGGACCCACCCCACCTATCTTTTAGTGACTTGCAAGTTTTACTACTGGCCACCATCCACAGGGAGCTTCACGTTCCTCAAGCTAAAACGGCAGAGCATCTGATATTTCCAAAACCCTTAAAATCCTACTAGGTCGATAGAAACCATCCTCTGCTACCACGTGAACCTAGGGACCTTTAAGACCAGGAAGCAATACTTCGAGATGAATGGGGACGCAGACGTTATTCAAACAACAATCAAACCAACTCAGGAAGTTGGCAAAACTGGGTGCCGTATTCTTTGCAATGGTCTAAAACAGGTAGTTACAGCGGACATCAACCGACATTTGCTCGATTTCTCTCAGTGTGTTACATGAAAAAAAACAGTTATATAGTAAAAACTCATACTTGACGTCACACTACGTGGCAAAGTACAAAAACCTACTTTCCAATCATGGGTTTCAGCCTTGCTTTAAAATGCACTGTGGAATATCCAGGTTCTATACATTCCTGTGTATTATACATTGGTGCGATCGCCGCAAAACTATTCACTACGTAGCCAGCCTTAAGATCACTTTGTCTACTTGCGTTACTGCTTCTGTACAAGTGTAAACTGAGTTGCATGTTCTTCAGCGTTTCTGTAGCAGGAGCATCATCTCGAGCCCGAAATGTTGCTCATCTTTACCATCTCCTCTTCAAAGCTTATAGAATGTCTATATTCTTCTGCCTCGTGCATCTTTTCTAGGTGCGTCATCTTCTGCTCCATATATCGTCACCAATCTTCTCTCTCGTTCAAAGGCACACTTCGTCTGGAACTTCATCCAAAAGAACACCATCTTCGTGCATGTATGTAGGGTTTTCTTAATGGATACCTTGTTTCCATGATTCTCTGTGGTACAGGCATCCTTACTGGCACTGCACATGTTGCAATTTCTGGCTCCAAACATATAGGCAGCATGGGGGTGGAGCTTTTGGTGGGGGTACTTGACTGCTCCTCTACAAAGTGTTTCCATAAGTTTCACAAGGCAGATCAGAAGGTTGGCCTATG
Source organism: Ambystoma mexicanum (assembly GCF_040938575.1). NCBI lineage: Eukaryota > Metazoa > Chordata > Amphibia > Caudata > Ambystomatidae > Ambystoma > Ambystoma mexicanum. The sequence continues at coordinate 73,275,038 of NC_090938.1, forward strand.
GGTCTTGGGAAAAGGCTTTCAATACCCTTCATAGGTGGATGTGGAGCCGTATGGCAATAGGCCATGAGGGTATCGGGTATGGGAGAAGTTGTCCGGCAAGGGACAATGGGAGATACCATTTATCAACCATTTCTCATCCGATGATGCCATCACACCCCCCCCCCCCCAAGGGAGTGGTCTCCCCCATAGGAACCTACCTCTCCTCCGCCACCAGTGTTAGTTTTGCCCTAAACTACCCAAAAGGTACGGTAGTAATGGATGAGCAGCCAGGCTTAGTCTATGGAGGGAGGAGGGCTGTAGTAGATGCGCAGGACTCGAAACACAGTCACACTGCTGTACTTCTAAGTTCAGGTCAGTGTAAAAACATTCACAATATAAGATCACTTGCAGTATTCATAGAATAGATACACCACAGGTAAGTACGTTCAGAATAGCTTTTAGGATATCAAATCGCTGTCAACCAACTTGAAACATATATGCAAACTCTTTAAACTCTTAGTAACTTAGACCTAAGCCTGTCTTCAGAGACCAACCCTACCTGGTAGGAGTCAAAGTTCAGATTAGTCACTGGGCCACCAGTGACCAGGGGTTAAGCAGGGAAAAGGCAGGAAGGCAAAGAACAGTTTCAAAGAGGTAGCATCCAGCAGGATTCACTACTGTTGCAGGTAAGTAAGGATGTTGGTTAATAAGAAGCTCAGGGAGGTTATAGTGATCCCCCCCAAAGGTTATGGCTTGCTGGTGCCTTTTTCAGGCTCGATGGAGCGACGGCAGTCATTTTCTCTATTACTCGGTGCTCGCCTCGGGTGAGGGCATTATTGGGAGGCAATTCAAGTTGATGCAGGTCTGGGAGGATGCCCTCTAAGTTGCAGGCAAAACCATGCTTCCGGAGATGATGCACAAAGTAACAGCACAGGACCCCGGGTATTGGGAGTTTGCAGGTCGTGGAAGTAGCAGCTCTTCCAGTGATGGCGTAAACTGTAGTTCGACTTGGTACAGGTTAGGCCCACCAGTCCAGGGGAGGAAGCAGTCTTCTTCAGATCTTTCCCGTCGCTTAAAAGGAGGAGGTAGCACAGCAGGCTCTGGCCGCTGTTCGAAGTTGCTTCATCCTTCTTCAGAATCTTCTGTTCTAGTGGTCAACTGGATTTCAGCTCCAGGACTTCAGAATGTATCCAGGAACACTGGCTGAGTCCACCTGTCCCAAACACCATTCAAACTTTGGGGGTGGTTGTCCAATGGCTTCAGTCAGGCACACTGCAAGACAAACGACAGGGGAGTTTCCTTTGGGAAGCCAGATGAAGACAAAAGGGGACAAGCGAATCTTCCCCCACCCAGATAGGTAGAAAAATGACCCAGAAAGGAGAAGTCACCTTGTATAGTGCTTAAAAAGTAAGACCACCATGTTGGGTAAATGGTGTCCCTTGTGCCCCCTACCGCAGCTGCAAAGAGCCTGCGATACAAGTTCACAAAAAGTCGTGCAAACAGTACATTGCCAACAGCCTGAACAAAGGAACTTGTCACAGTAACAATTTTTTACTGGAGAATTGAGAAAAGGGATAACATGTCTCCCCTCAGCACTCCACATAAGGTGGGGGTGCCAAACTAGAAAAAAAAATATAAGTAATCAAAAGTATCCACTTGCCTTGGTAACTTTAGTAGCTAGTCGGGGAAATAAAAAAAACACTAAAAAAACACTGGGAGGAAGCCTTAGGAGCCTCCAGCAACACTGCACGGAAGATTTGGGGGTGCCGCTTCCCCCCCCCTCAGGAGAATTTGCAAAATATCCAGGTGTCCAGCAAAGCAGTACTGGAGGACACCCAGAGCGAAGAATTGACACAAAGAAATAAATCTACACCAACACCACCAAACCTAAGACCATAGCATTTCAAAAGCAGTTGTGGTGCGTCTGACAGAAACAAAGGAATACTCAAATCTGAGAAGGTTTTAACAGCTGAATGACCTCAGTGGAACGATACCAAATGTGACTGAATGAGAGGTTAGGCGGTCTGCCAAGGTGAATGCCAGAGTCTATCCTAACGCGCAGGTGGGGTGAGGGAGTTGGGGAGGCCCACGTCCCTAAAATCCCTTGAATGATAAAGCTACCAATACCTTACAGGTCCAATGCAAGCAGTAATTTTTTTTTTGCGGGGCCGCAATTTCCAAAATGCTGTGCAACAGCTACCTAACAGCTAAAAGGACTGACTGACAATGCTGAAGCATATGCCACTCACCTGGCAATCGCCTCCATGGGAATCAAATTCTACATACTGTAGCAAAGTGTAGAACACTGACAGAAATCCAATGGAAGGGACCCCAGGGGCCACACAGACACATGCGTGAAGGGGCGGGGTAAAGTGGTTTATGAAATGCTACCTTGTGTTAGCCCATCCTTGAGAAGAGCAGAATTAGATTTGCCTTTAAGTCCGGTGAGTCGCCGAACAATAGGATGGGGGAAATGGAGGGTGCATGAAGTCACGGGTATAAAGAAAATGTACAGAGAAATCTGCGTAAATGGTGTCCGGATGAGGACAGGTGGTGCACGGAAGGTGGGGGTGGAGAGCAATGAGTTTTTGGTGATGGTGGATGTAAGGTTCAACCAAATCACTGGGTTACTTGATAATCACAATGTCAGAGACCCTCTTCAGTTTGGCTTCCGACCTCTACATTCTACCAAAACATCCGCCCTCAATGACAGCAATCTCATCTCCACCGCTCTTCATGCTAACCACTCATACAAATTCTTATTCTTCTTGACCTCTTTGCTGGCTTTTACATGGCCAATCACTGTCGTTCAACATTCTCTCTCCTAGGAATCCGAGACAAGGCTCTCGCTTCACTCACTGCAGAAGACATTCCAGGTGTGCCCCTATTAGTGGCTTTGGTTTTACAATGCAGCAAGGACTGCAATTTGGTCCCAAATAAAAAAAACACTAGCAATCAGGGCATCAGTGATTTGTTTTAAAGTGGGATTGGCCAATTGTTTATTTGGGTTAGGCGCCACAGGTTAAGTGTGCAACTTTAGATTGATGTGGCCGACCAGTCAGCTGCATGTGAATTAATACAGGATGTTTATTAGAAGTGTGGAATTCTTTGGATGAGTTTATAGCGTCAGTAGATTTACATGCCATTTTAAGATAATGTGTCATCGAATGGAGGATCTTTAAAACTTAAAATGAACATTAGATTGTACGTTTTGCAGTGGAGAGCTCACTTTAAAAGCTCAGACATTCATTCAATTACTATACTTGGATACAACGGCAGCCATTTTATACTTGAGGATGGTGCCCATTTTATGACTCATAACGAAAAGGGAGGCGGTTATCAGATATAAAAACGTTATTACCTTAGTTGGAATGTCAGGACTGAACTTAATCCAGATGGTCAAGATTTTTACCTCTAGGCTAACCAGCGTCTCCAGAGCCTGCATGGTACGAGAGCTGCGATTTACTCTGACCTTCAACTTTGCTGAGGTTTTCCTGACTTGGCTGTGATTTCATGAAGTTCAGTTTTATACGAATATAAATATATTCCCGTTATCAGACATGTGACTAAGCTTCTTAACAGGCACTGCTTTTTTCCAAGAAAACTCTTAAAAACTGCATTCAGGCCTAGGTAAGACCACTACGGATCTCCTGATTATGCTTGACTTATTGGCAGCGTTTGACGCAATTGACCACTCATTTTGTGTCATCACCTCTGTTAGGGGAGTTGTCCTACTCATGGATCCTTGGTAGAGTGGCAGAGCAGTCAGGCTCATAAGAGGAAGATGTGAGCTGTAGGTTCACTCTGAACCCAATTTTTAAAGCAGATCGAAGAAACGCACAGATAAATGTATATAAAATATATATATTATATTTACACAAGAGATGCTTTAAAATACTTAGAACATTAAACCAATATACATAGGATAACTTATAATTACTTTTTAAAGGCCACTGCTTAGTTGGTAATTGTTAGAGCTTTTGACACCAACGACAGTTCTACCCTATTATCGGTAACACCACGCACTGGTGAAAGATAGAAGAAATACAATAATTGTATTTGGTTAGCAAAACCGCATACAAATCTTTTGGGAAGAAAAACGGTTGGTTAGTCAAACAGTTGCAGAGCTTAAGGTTTTAGAGACCAACGCTTTAAGAGTCCAAATCCTAATTAGCAGCAAAAGAACATTCCGAAGGGCTTTAAGTCTTACCAAGCAGGGAAACATCAAATATACCTGAAGATACTTCTAGTCTCTATGAAAGGATACTTGAAGACTCCACAACTGTGGAGACCCTGTTGTTGGAATAAAATCATAAAAATTGTTTAAAAAAAAGAAAAAAAGAATTTGGAGAAGAATTGTGTACGTTGCTCCTCATGAAGGGGTAAGCCCGAAACGCCTTGAGCTGAATTTCTTTCTTTATAATTTTGCATATTAAATTCTGTTTTCTAACAAAAACAAAAAAAACCTGTGGAGACCCTGTTAAAGGACTCGTAAAGGGACTACAGCAGCAGCTTGGGTCAGAGGTAAGAGTGGACACCTTTTCGTGCAGTCCCATGCTCTGGAGCGACTTCTTGGTTAAAACTAAGCAATACCTTTTCACCCCACAGTATCTTAGGTTAGAAGAAATGTTTGTGGCTGGTTTCTCTTCTGGAATGCAGCGGTGGTCCCGATCTCCGGATTTCTCGGTCTGGTGACGAGAGGGTGGACTCTGAAGGAGATGTCTTAGTTGCGGTCTCGAGAAAGGACATCTGGCACGGATTTCTTCAACTTCTCTTTTCAGTCTGTGGTTTTGGTGCCTTTTCTGCAGCATCAACAAATGACAATTCGCCTGGTCAATCTTCTTCGATTCCCGTGTCCTGCATCCTGGTGAGGGGAGAGGAGTCAGACTGTATCCCTGGGAGGTTCACAAGGAGCTCAGCAAAAACTTGGAACGATCGGCCTCGGCAGGACGTTGCACTAAAAATGGGTCGGCGGCCTACTGGTCTTTGTGGTTTGCAGCTCTGGAAACTCACAGCACCTCGGGAGATGGCTCAGATTGTAGTTCTTCTCAGGTTGTTCCCACCAGCCAAAGGGAAGGAGTCATCCTCTTTGGAGCCCCTCTGTCACATGGAAAACAGGGTCAGGCCAGAAGTGGTTGCTGTGTTGTAAAGGGTCTGCAGGCATCTCTGGTCATCTTCTTCGGTTACTTCAGTTTCCAGTGGTCGACTTGCCTTTCACCTCAGGAACCTCATCTTTTATTCAGTTTCAGCACAAACTCCTCTGCAATATCTCTCAGCAGTATACACAAAGGGGCTTGCGGGTGTCCAATAAGGACAGCCAGCCCCCCCACTGGGCACTGGTTTGGGCAAACAAAGGGCTGGGGAGTGAATAACTCTTCTCCCCCCCCACACCCTACTTTCTGCTGCCCAGAGACACTGGAGCCTAGGCGGGGACACCCAAGGGTTCGCGGCAAAAAGCATATCACACACAGACCTTCCCCTCCCTAAACGGTGCAAGGGCTAACAAAGGAAAACCACGCTAGAAATGGCGAAAAAAAGAAAGGAGCCACCAAGTTAGTACTTAGGTGACCCTATTGTGCACAACAAGGACTGTGAATACAGACGGAGGTAAAAAATAGCACAATAGTTGGTAGAACATGTCCACTGCCACCAGCCATAACTAGAAGACTGTAGCTGTGACTCTAGGTCACAGAAGCAGAGAAGGGGGACACTAGGTATCCCCTTCGCACTCGGAATAGGGCGGTGTGTGCTAATCTCCCAGTATAAAGGATAACGGATTAGGAAGGATACAATGCATCCTTGAGAACAGTAGTTACTCGAGGATAGCAAAAGAAATCTCAAGGGAGGACCCAAGGGTCCCCAGCAACACTGTACATAGGGAGCTGTGGGCTGCAAAAGTAAAATACAGATGCCTTAAAAGAGATGGAGGAAAGTAACTCCATAAGAAAGTTTTGAATATAAAAGGCAAGGGTTTTGGGACTACAGGCAGAGTCGACCACTGGAACATCAAATCCGAAGAAGAAGCAGAGAGAAGCCAGCAGCAATGTCCAGGACCGTGAAGGCTCAGTTGAAGCCTTGCAGCTGTGCTGACCCTGTTTTCAATTGACAGGAAAGCTCCGCCAAAGATGACTTCCTCCCTTAGGCTGGTGGGACCAACTAGCCTCAAGACATGCGTCATTCTGGGCCAACTCCTGGGTCACTGCGATCTTCATGGGCTGCAATTTACCAATACTTGGGGTAATTGGACCATTGACGAGTGCAACATCTTCCGAAGGACGAATCCGGCTGAACCTTTGCAGGCATTCGTGTGAGTGTACAGAGCAAAAAATCTTTATCCAGAGCCCCCACACCAGCGTTCAGGTCTGAGGTACCAACGAAATTCCAACCGGGGATATTAGTTATTTTTGGTGCCGAGAGAAAGGCACCAAAAACCAGAAAGAGCTGCTGAAACTAGTGGAATCCATTGCTGCAGAGTCCCTCTCTCGAGAGTGCTGCTGCAGAAGCCCGCCAGACGTCCTTCCTTTGGTTTCATTGACCAAAGGTCTGCATTGCTGCATCAAGAAGTCAGTCAGCAGAACATCTGCTTCAATTCTAAAGTTACTGTGGGGCTTTGGGGGTAACCACCTTTAGCCAAATCTAGTGCTTCCTAACTTGGGGAGTGCTCCTTTCTGTCCTTTTGAACTACTGCAATTCACGTGTGCAGGCTTAACAGCTTGTGCACATCAGGTACGCTCTCTTGAGCTCCTGGATCTTTCTTCAATGAACTACTTACTGTTCATCTAACTTTTTCTAAGAAGACAACTAGAACTGTCCCATTGACTTTAGCTGTCCTGACTCCCTAAAGGCATCCCTTCCAAACCCTACTGGCTCTGGCAGGGCTTGTCCCCTATAAAGGTTTTAATTGTTTTACACTCTTATTGCTGGGGAGAAGACTTTCTACATCCCTCTGGGAGAAAAGACTACCGTTATAGTGCTAAAGTGTTCTATTCTACTATACTCTAAGACTTTTTCCCACCAAACCCAATATTGTATGGTGAACCATAAGATAGAGGTCACTCCGTGTGCAGGAAATGTTTTTGTACAAAGAGAATTTACTCACCTGCATTATTGTTGCTTGAATAACCCGATTCTGAAATTGTAATTTTATGTTGCTATTAGTTGCTGCATATCTAGTGCGATTTTGTTTTGTGAATATATAAATACTTTATTATTTATTCATGTTTGTAAAGTGCTCAGCAGCCCGGAGGCATTGTGGCGCTAGTTACAGAGAATGATCAGAACTTAGTTACATTTACATTAAACATACAGGCATAGTTATTGTACAGTTTATAGCTTGCATGGGAAAGTATGAACGCATGTATATTTGGGGGGGGGGAGCGAGCAGTTAGTTAAAGAGAACAGTTTTGAAGTTTTTTCGAAAGGCAGTGAGAAGTTTCAGCTCCGAATGCAGCAGGGAGCGCATTCCAGAGCTTGGGGGCTAGATATGGGAAACCGACACCACCTGCTTTAGCCCAATTAATGCGTGGTACAGTAAGTTGATTAGCGCACCAGGTTCTGGTCGGCCTGGTTGTGCTGGATCTTGATAGTGTGTCAGAGAGCTATGGCAGTGCTGTGACATTAATACATTTGTGTGTGGTCGTGAGGGTTTTAAATGTGATACGGTCTTTGACTGGGAGCCAATGAACGGACTCATTCGTGAGATGTGGTCTCTCTTTGGGATGCTTAAGGTTGCTCTTAGTGAATTATTTTGGGTGATCTGGAGTCCTTTGTGGCGGTGCCGGCTAGGAGCGCATTGCAGTAATCAAGCTTTGCCCCATGGTGGCTCTGGCTATTGATAGACAGTTTTCCTTAGTTAAGAAGAGCTTTATGGAGTTGATGAGTTTAGTACTTAGGGTGGAGGAGACAATGGCGTGGACTTGCTTGTTCATTGACAGTGTAGCATCTATGTGGACCCCTAGAGTCTTGACAGAGCAAAGGGCTGGAATGATGCAGCTGTTGATGAAGTTTGAGAAGAGACCGTCTAGCTTAGCTAAAGTGGCCTTTTGGCCGGGGATAAGAATCTCAGTCTTATCCCTGTTGAGGCATAGGCCATTTGTGGCCATGCATGCTTGGATTGTGGAGTAGATTTGCCTTAGGGCTGCAGTGTCTTGGTGATATGAGCCGGTTAAGGGTAGGAGCACCTGGGTATCGCAGCATAATTTGTGTATGCAATCCCAAGTGCATCCAGCTTATCCAAAAGGGGCTTTGTTAGAAGATTGTATAGCGTAGGAGCAGTACAGGATCCCTGTGGGACTCCGCAGTGGATAATCGTGGGGCCTGCATTAGCTATGTCTGAAAAGACTTTCATAGCTCTTCCTTCTAAGAAGGAGGTGATCCATGAAGCTGCTTGGTTGCAGAAATGTGCTGCTTGCATGAGGTGTGCAGTGAGGGTTTTATGATCCACAAGATCGAACGCCGCTGAGAGGTCGAGAAGGAGGAGGGCGGACTTACCATTGTCCAGGATTTGAGGGATTCGATTTTTTAGATCCAGCAGTGCGGTCTCGGTTCCGTGCCCTTTGCGGAATCCCGACTGTCTTTTTCCTAGAATAGCGTTGGTTTCTAGGTAGAGTTGGATCTGGCTGTGAGCAGCCTTGTCTAATATTTCAAGAAGAAATTGTACAGTTATTCAGCTGTAAGGGGTCTAGTGTTGGCTTTTCGGCTATCTGGGACAATGCCCGTTTTAAAAGAGGCGTTAATGAGTGCAGTCAGGAGAGGAGCAAAAGGCTTGGCGCAATCCTTGAGGATCTTAGGGGGGGCACACATCGCCTTTACATTGCAATGGTTTAAGGAGTTTAAGGATGTCCTTGACTTCAGTTTCCGAGAGGTCTTTGAATGTGAATTTAGGGAAGTTTATAGTTTTGCCGATAGGTGGGGTCTGAGTTAGATCATTATAATGCCCTTCTAAAACATTGTTTTGAAATTCTCTTCGGCGGAGTCACAGGGTTTAGCCTGCCAATGTTTCAGTGATAGCTAATATATCTAAGTCATGGCTTGAGATAAGGTCATTAATTTCAAGAGCATGGGTGGTAAGGGCGCAGACATTGAATAGGGCGCATCCAAGGTATGGTGTGTAGTTATTTCTGTTTAGTTGTGGCTGGTTGGTTGCTTTGGGTGTGGGCTTGTGTGGCTTGGTGATGTTGAGAGTGGGCTTTATTTTGGATGGCAGCGTAGTCTTGGAGTTGGTAGTAGGTGGTCCAGTGTGATAAGCGTTAAGTTTAGCAGAGGTGCATGCTCCTGGTCTGAGGTTTCTGTATGTTGCATGTGTTGGTAGGGCAGTGATGAGCATAGGTTAAGTGCGTGTTCTGAGTCTGAGGTGTTTGGAGCGGCAGTTGGGTGAGTGAGTGCATGCGACGTGTAGCGAGTGGGACGGTCTGGTCTGAGAATGTTACTTATGGTGCGGTTAGTAATGCTAGAGGTGTCTAAGCATTTGAGGGGATTCACCCTGATATAGAGCAGTAAAATGTTCAGGTTGAGTAAAATGGCTAGTGTGCTACGATGGCGGAACGTGGTAAACATACTGAAATTAGTCTACGGCTGACAAACCATTTTTGAGCACGTTAGGTAAAGATAATAGGGATATAGCAAACAGGATTAGCTAGTAGGAAGAGGGCTGCTTCCAAGCACTCTAGGCATTTGACATTAAGGTTGTGCTACGTTATGTTTAGCAGATTGCAGACCGGCTCCTAACAAACGTTTCGCAAAAGGCAGTTAAGCCGTTAGAGCATGTGTTTAGCAGTGGTAAATGGCTATATGCGAGTACATATGAGAAACTATTAAGCACAGGCCAAGTCATTTAAGAGCGAATGGGTGCAGGTTACTACTCCTTGAATATAAATGCAATGGTACAATATGCTATTTCAACATAGGCATGGTCAGTTAAATGCAAAGGTGCTGGTCAAGAGAGCAGCAGTACACAAATGCTACAGTGCAAAAGTAGGCTATTCCAGCACAGGCATAGTAGTTAAATGCAACAACATCAGATGACACCATGGGTAGGAAAGTGCAGTTGGGTCGGTGTGAGCAGACCTGCATAACAGGTGTAGCGGTGGGAGACCGCTACACTATGCAACAGGAAGTCATTGCGATAGATCACAGCTAGGAAAGGTGGACAGTATGTCAACATGGCTCTATATCAGTAGTAGCGAGTATGAGGGGTAGGCTATCGCGGTGAAGTCTGAGGAGCTTTGTACAGAGCGGATAGTCAGAGGGGGCGGCAGTACTCTCTCTTGTGGATGCTGTCGGTTAGGGCACAGAGTAGTACTACGTGTTGGCGCTGAAAATGGTGATCGTCTACGAGCGAAGTAGCAAATGCAGCAGTGGTTGGTACTTGTGACACGTTACAGAGTACTCAGGCAGTGGTTGTACCGGACTAAAAAGGTACATCATTTTAATATAACTTAAGGTTGCGTTTACTTGAATACTTACAATTACCAATTTAATTGTACTGCTCTACAGCTCACAGTACCCCTTCTAAGATAAGCGTAGCTGCTCAGCCACGCTACCGAATTGTGTAGGACAAACCCATGTTAGAGTTGGGTCACTATTGAAGTCTTGTAAAGTCCGACACCAGTTGGACTCTACAAAATATTACCCAACATCCAGCAAGACGTGCTGGGGGGGTCTCACTAGGAGAGGTGCTCAAGCATAAACATAATAAATCTCCCCAACAGTTTTGAGGATTTTGGCATCATGAGAACCACCCTCCAATGGTTTATTTTCTCTCCCACCGTTCCCAAGCTCATTCCATCCCCCTTACAGGTCCTCTGACTTCTGTGACCTGTGGTGTCCCTCGGGGCTCAAACATTCACATAAGAACCCTGGCAGAGCTAATCCGCTCTCAATGTGTCGTTTCTACTTGTACGCGGACGACACCCAACTTGATAGTGGAGCAGAACCCAGCCGACTCTGCCAGGTGTGTGAGATCATGTCTTGCATCAATTGGCAGTTGGACAAGCGCTAAGCTTAATGTATAGAAGATAAATCGGCCCCCTAGCTCATAGTCAGGCGTGGACCTCGGACTTCTGGCCTGTCAGCTTAGGGACTGGGCAGTGCCAATGGACTCCCTAAAATATCTTGGTGTTAAATATCTCCTGAGCTTCAGGTTAGCGCCATCTGTAAATCGGTTTCTTTAAACTCAAAATGCTCAGGAAGGGGATTCCCTTCCTACCTCAGCATCGGGGACTTGTGATTGCCATGGCAGTCTCTGTAGTTCCCGATTACTGCAGTGCAGTCTTCCTTGCCCAGCCGAAATTCCACATCCGCAGGCTTCAGATTTTTCAGAACTCAGCTGCTCGATTGGTGATGGGCTTACCTAGTTTCTCCCACGCTTCGCCTATTTTGATCCAGCTTCACTAGCTGCCTGTCGAGTGTTGTATTAAGTTTAAAGGAACCAACTATGATGCTTAAATGATACCCCAACATTAAACAATATCTAGGACCATGTATAATAATGATATGGGTATGATAATCTCATAACGTCTAATGTGTAAAGATATGTATGTTAAAAAAGCTGTCTTGAAGAGGACCGAATGTGGTCGAAACACGTGTCGACATAGGGAAAATAGAATAAATAATAACATTCTTTTTTGGCATGCAGCTATGGGAATTATGTCTAATACTTAAAACCAAGGTAGACCGGCGCAATACAGGGGTGAGACAGTGTACAATGGTTTTGAATTGAGGCACAGGGATATCTTAAACCATCCCTCTTAGCGCCAGTCCTGGTATAAACTACATACTAAGGGTTAAGCGCAGAGTGATGCATTAACCCCTTGTTAAATATTAACTTTGCCGAACACCACGCATTCCAAAGGCAGGGAGCGGTCTTTCTTCAGAAAAAAGATTTCAGCCTACATTCCCATTAGGGCTCTTCGCTCTGCTAACTTAGGTCTTCTGGTGGTCCCCCGGTATAGGAAGGCCACAATGGGTGGCCGAGCTTTCTCAGTGGCTGCTCCCCGCCTGTGGAACCCTCTCGGTCTCTTCCTCAGATTAACTGAGGATTTCCTTTTTAGGAAGTAGATGTGTTTTGGTTACTCATTTCTCTTCCTGTAGGTTTTTCTCCTCCCTCAGCACCAGGATACCTTTGGGTGATAGTGCACTAGACAAGATTTCCTAATCTAACAGGTTCCAGCCTTACGCCTTGGTTTCTGTTTCTCTTCATAGCTTGCTCTCATATAGCCCAATTTGGTTACTCCAATTGCTCATCCGCAGGCTCTCCACCCACTTCTGGTGTCTCTCCGCCTACTCATCGCTCTCTCTTTTCCCTCAGAGAGAAGTGAATTCAGTGAGTCCTTGGACTTGCCTCTCAAGATAAGTCACATTCTACTTTCCCAGTGTTCAACTGTCAACGTCCATCGGGTCTTCTCTGTTTTAGCAACAGCGTGCCCTCCGTTGACCTCACAGCACAGGACTTTAGCCAGCAAGATCCAAGAGACCTTACTCACTGGATTGGGTTTCCTGTTCCTATGGACCGTCAGCAGCAGGATAGGTTTTTCACGGTTTGCCTCCAGCGTAACCTGTATCATCAACTTGCCAAATATTGTGAAACTCGCCCTCCGTTTGAAACTCACGGTGTAGCAGGATTGCCACCTTAATCCAGCAATGGAGGAAAGCCATAGTGGCTTTCTATGCAATTTCAGATAGTGGGTAGTTTTTCATATAATGTCACGCAATTTACAGTTAAGTACTTCGAAGGGAAATAGTTTAAACTAAAGAAGCATTTTAAAATTAAACGTAGTACAAATACATAAAATCTAACGGTATCATTTCTTTACCTGGCTGCAGGACAAGAAGACTGTGTCTTTGCCCGGACAGGAGGCAACGCACGTTACTTGGTTGGAATGTGCTATAAAAAATAAAATGATAGCTAGGTTTTAAAAATCAAAATTCCTGAAATTAACACCAACATAAGCACGTCAAATTCAGGCAATACAAGAAAACCAGCAAGATGCTGTAAACATAAGCAATGAAAACCATGATGCAAATCGTACACAAGCACTCAATTTTGTCATTTTAAGGTTCAACATTTTCGCAGCAAAACTGTGTGCAAAGCGGCTTATTATTTTAGCTATAATTAAATTGTTATGATGCACAATGCAATACAAAACCATTTTAAAGACATCAAATCCATTACAAACTGGATATCTTATCCCCTGGTCAACTCTTAGAATGCAAAACCTACACTGGTGGGCCATAAGCGTTAGTCATTTATTTGAATGTGGTGGAAGAGGGTGCTGCCCATCACATTGACATACAGCACATTTTCACACTCCGATGATCCCTTTGCAAAGGCCTCAATTTTGAGCTGTAATCCTCCCCCTGAGCATATCCTTCACATCTTTGAAAAACTATTTGCACGTTAAACTAAACAGCCAGAATGCGGTTACTTTTCCAAATTAAAATACAAGTCTAACAGAGAGAAATTAACACATTTGGAAAAAACCTTCTGAAGCTATGGGTACATTTTTGAAGACAGGAACGTAAACATTTAATAGAACAATGCCTGGGTGCCAATACCACGAGTAGAGTGGTTTGCAATGAATACCAAGATGTCACCACTTGTCCCAGAGGGGCAGCCCCTACCCATGAAGCCAGGGGGTTAAGACCACTACCCAACAATCCCCCTGGGGGTGGTACTCAGTGGGAGGATCTCATGGGGAGAGATTCCCCCTCTGGGGATCGGGAAGGACGTCTTGGGACAACACGCTCACCCTCCAAACACTTCCTCAGTCGGTGAGGCCCAACTTCTCACCCCTCACTTCCAGAACTCCACCCAACTCCTGTGTTAGGGAGAATTATCAGAAATGTGCTAATTCCCCTTCTAACTTAGAGACCCCCAGCTCTTTTGCGCTGGACTTTAGGACTTTTAATGTTCATCCTGAAGAGCGCATGATACATTTTCCCCCACTCTCGTATTTTTCTTTGATTTGAACACTGTTTTGGTTTTTGGAATCTGAAAAACTCCATAGGCATCATCTGTTTACATTGCGACACAGCACCCTCAGTGCAGTGTCACATCGTAATCCTTTGGATTTCTGCTAAGGTTTAAATACCTTCTCTTGAATAAACGACTGTTTCCAAGAGTAGTGAAGTGAAATTGACTTTACTTAGATTTTTCGCGGTATAGACCCAGCACACACTATCTTACAATAGGGTGCTGGAGGGGTTACTTGGTATCCCCTTTGGCCAGCTTCTCATGTAACATTTTTATGTTACCCTTTCTACAATTAATGGCTGGTGGCAGTGGTTTATTTTTTCATACCATTGTGTGTTTTTACTGCAGGCTGAATCCTCAGTTGCAGTATTGCACCCACGGGTGCCCATTTTGTCAAAATGGCCCCAAGTCTACTTTTTTCACCATTTCTTGTTGGAAATGCCCTTCTTGAGATATACTCTGCGCGCCAAGCCAGGTTTGGCCCTTTTGTTTCGTCTTTGCTGGGATTCACTGGAGAAGCCCGCCTCTGGCTCCAGCGTGTCTGGCAGGGCATGAAGCAAGGGAGGGGTGGGAGGAGGTGCCCGAAACTGTTTAGTCTCAGTTAGGGAGAATTCTCAGAAATGTGCCAATTCCCGCTACCTTAGGGACCACCAGCAACTTTACTGGATTTTGAGGACTTGATATATATTTTTTTTTTTATCTGGAGAGAGTGAAACCCTTTTTCCCTACTTTCTCATGTGTTTTAATGTGATTTTGTACAGGGTTTCTTTTTGTTGTGGAGTCTGACAAACTCCATAGGCATCATCTTTTACATTGCGTCACACAGCACCTTCAGTGTAGTGACACAGGGAAGTCTTTCAGTTCTCCCAAAGGTTTAAATACCTTCTCTGGGATAAACTACGGTTTCCCAGAGCAGTAAAGTGAAATTGACTTTACTTACATTTGTAACTTTCTAGACGCAGCACACACCATCTTGCAATAGGGTGCTGGAGGGGTTAGTTAGTATCCCCTTTGTCTAGCTTCTCATGTAACATTTTTATATGTTACCCTTTCCTCACTGAATGGCTGGTGGCAGTGGCTTATCTTTTACTACCATTATGGGATTTTACCGCGGGCTGCGTTCGCAGCCACGGAGAAGCACCCATGGTTATCATGTTTGTCAAAATGGGCCGGCCTTTTTTTCACCATTTCTTTGTGGCAAGGTCCTTCTTGAGATTTAGTTTGTTTCGTCTTTGGCGGGCTACACAAGTGAAACCCGCCTCTTACTCCAGGGTGTCTGGTGGGGCAGGAAGCAAGGGAGGTGCCCGAAACTCCCTGTGCTTAGTCTCCTAGGAGACAGGAATGCACTCTTAGGTGATTGGCCGGCAAGTACAACCACCCTGCTGGGTGACTGCCAGCTAGGCTGGAATGAATGGGAGCAAGCTGCATAAAAAAGCATAGCTTTTTGGCTTGGAAGGCAGAGTCGACCACAGGACTAAGGAATCTGAAGAAGAACTTTAAGACGAGGTCTACTGCAGCTCCTGGACCGTTGGTTTGCCTGGTGAAGCCCTGCTGCTGTGCTAAAACTCCAAATTCATATCGACAGATGCTCCTGCAAGGACGACTTGATTGGTGGGACCAATCAACTGCAAAGCCACATGGGAATCCCCTCAACGCTTGTCGAGTATCCACTGCAGTCGCTGCTGGAACCGGATAGCCTGGGAGAGGAACACATGGTTGTGCGCGTTGCTTTTAAGCTGGCGAAGAGCTCCAGGAAGGTCTTCCGGACTCCCAGGAACCAGGACTGACTGAGCCCGAGCCCCCTCAACAGAGTACGGGACCCCAGAAGCAAGGAACGCCCATCTCGACAGACAAACCACAGTGTTGATATTTGAGGTAGACGTGGAGCTGAAACACCGAACAGCCACTTGTTTGAAGTTTGCCAGTTGCGAGCAGTGACCGTCCCATTGCGGTTCAAGAGTCCCCAGAAGTCCTCCCTCTTGTCCACACGACTGAGGCCCAGGAACAGCGAGACCTGCGGGGCTGCACAGGAACAGAAGTCATATGCTGCACTTTTTCTTCAACCTAAAAGGTACTGTAAAGTCTAAGAGAACTTGCCTCTTGTTGTGTAGCCACTTGTCCTCGGAGACTTGCTTGGTTGCAGCTTCTTTACTTCACAAGCCTAATCAGCTTATGACCCTACTCTGATTTTCTTCTATTTCTACTCACCTGCAAGAAGTGCTTCAGTTCACCTTGACTTTTGCTAACTTAACATTGGCTGGCCTAGGCTCCCTGAATGACTTCTCTCTGCTGCGTATTCGTTTTGCCTTCCTTAC
Source organism: Ambystoma mexicanum (assembly GCF_040938575.1). NCBI lineage: Eukaryota > Metazoa > Chordata > Amphibia > Caudata > Ambystomatidae > Ambystoma > Ambystoma mexicanum. Next base: position 73,291,304 of record NC_090938.1, read on the forward strand.
AGGAAAGGGTTAACTGACTTTGCATGGGGGGGTTGTATTGAAAGTACTTAACTGTATGAATACTTGTTTTATTCTGAACTCTTCTCTTTAACATAACTCCTAAGAATATTCTAAATGCAACAGCGATATATTACTGCCAGCAGTACCCTCGTTATTGAAGTCACCTGAGGGTGTAGGTAGTGCCTGTGTGTCATCCCAAATGGGTATTTGCTGATTTAGATAAGAGTGTATTTTTGAAGTATATTTGTGTGGTGTTTTATATTGCTCCCTTCTGAAGAAGGCTTACTCTGACTGATAAATTCATAATTGTTTTATCAAGAAACCTTGTGAGTAGGTGTATTTGAATAATTGCCACTGAATCTCTGGAAATCAGCTCACATTGACCCCTCTTGAGATAAGCCTGGCTGCTCCACACACTACCAACCTGTGTAGTGCAGATTACACCAAAGGTTGGGTTTCTACTGCCAGGAGGTCAGGGTTGTTGTAATGCACCCAAAGGGCACTGCATACAATCTTTGCCTAACAGTCTCATTGGTTACAGGAATGCACCCAAATGTGGGTGGCCAGCTGGCTGTCCTTGGAGGACAGCCACCCTGCTGTGCGAGTGACAGCTAGGCTGTGTATGAATGGAAACAACTTGCATAGATGTTTTGCAAGGAAGGCAGAGTCGACCACTGGACGAAAGAACTGAAGAAAAACTGGAAGAGAAGCTTGCTGCACCTCCCGGACCGTTAGTTTGCCCGGTGAAGCCCTGCTACAGTGCTGAAGCTCCTATTTCGACATCGACTACAGAAACCCGGAAAGGACAACTTCTCCCTTTGGGTTGGTGGGACCAATCGACCCCAAGACGAACTCGACTGAAAACCCTCTCTGCTGGCTGTACTTCCATTGCTGGTGCAGTAACCGAGTGCCAGCGGACAGGAACACCAGAATTGAGTTCATCATTTTTAAGCCGGACCCAGGCTCCAGGAAGATCCTCCAGACTCCCTCGAAGCAGGGCTGACCAAGCCTGAACCACCTCAACAGTGTGCTGGTCCCCAGAAGCAAGGAAAAACCACAAGGTATCCAAGAACCGCAATGGTGCCATTTGCGAGAAGCTGAAACCGTGCTGCTGTCTGAATTGTGCCCATTGCTGCCACTGACCTTCAAAATCGTAGTGAAAGAGTCCCCAGACATCCTCCCTCTTATCCCCACGACTCAGGCCCAGGAACGACAGGATCTGCAGGACCTACAACAGGAACAGAAGCCAGATGGAACAATTTCTTCAGACCTAAGGTACTGTGAACTAAGGAGTACTTGCCTCTTGTTTGTGTAACTTGCTTGCTCTCAGCATTTGCCGCCTTTGCAGAGTTGCTTGCAGCTTTGCCCTTCGCAAGCCTCCCAGCTTGTGGCCCAACATTGATTTTTTCTTTACAACCAAACTCTTTAACTTTGTGCAAGACTTTTACCTAGCTTCAAGAAGTGCCTCAACTCCCCTAGACTTTGCTCAAGTGACATTGGCTGTCCTGGATCCCTGAAGACCCTGCTTACCCTCCGACTTTGTGTTCACGTATTCCTCCAAAAAGTCATACATACCTTACTTATATAGCTGGGAAAGGGTTAATCTACATTTCATTAGGGGGGGTTCAAATGTGCTTACCCATTTGAGAAACATGTTATCCATCGTTTCCTTCCCTAACCTTTTCCTTTTTGCCACAACTTCAGTATTAACATTTAAGTGTGAAAGTGATATATTAATGTCCACAGTGTCCCAACTATTGAAGTCACCTTAAGGTAAAAGAAAATAAGTGTGCCATCCCAAAAAGGGTATCTAATTACTTTAATGAACTGAAGGAGTGTACTTTGAAGTGTATTTTTATTGTTGCCAATTGGTCCGTTCTAAAGAAGGCTTTTTTTAAACTGACATTAATAATTATTCAATCAAGAAACCTTGAATTAAAGGGTTATTTGAATACTTGTCACTGTGAAACTATGTTGCAACCCTACAGCTCACAATGACCCCTCTTGAGATAGGCCTGGCTGCTCAGTCACACTACCAACTTGTGTAGTACAGGCCTATCCCAAATGTTACCTATTGCAGAGAGAGGACAAGGCTGGTGTAGTCTTCCACAGGGTTACTACATACAATCTTGCCCAACATCCTGCATACCCCCTTGTCCCATACCACACACCTCCATATTACACTCTACTATGTATGTTTGTGAGGTTGATAAGGCAGCCGTCACTGAGATGAGGAAGTGTAGGCATGACTGGACTATGACCTCAGTAAGAACTACTGAAACGAGGAGTAGAAGAGCCATAACAAATCCCCATTGGAACCTGAATGAGCGGTCTAGATGTCATCGCAAGCTGCGAGGATGAGAGGTTGCTGTCTGGGACACATGGAGAGGAACCGAGGCGTTCCTACCCGGTCCCGTCGCACGCAGGCCGACTGGAGAGCTGAGGCAACAGGAGCCCTGATGCAGGAAGTCGCAAGACAGTGCGATCGTGCAGAGAAGCGCAGCACGTCCAGAACAAAGTTTTGCTTAGCCGCCACACCTACCTTGGAAGCCATAGGAGAATGAAGCAAACGAAGAGGTCAGAAGTGCCCTAGACTGCTTAATAAGGGACGACAGTGACCCAGAAGGTACATGGGCTGTCGTGGTCAGAGAAGGGGGCAAGAGAAACCTTAAACCAAGGGTCCGGTCCCATATATTACACTGAGGAACACGTTTAAATACCCGGCAGGAGAGTAAACTAGGTCGATGACCGTGAAATACAAAGAGAGCAGGGTCTGGGACCCACACCTTTAGTAGGAGAGCATCAGTAGTCATCTTCTTCGTGATATTACCTGGCAGGGCAGTGAAGCACGTCTGCCAAAACAAAAATAACTAAAGCAACTGTGATAAGGCTCTGGGACTCACATCGACCAGAGTATATGAGAAAGACCAGGGGAAGGGATACAACCCCCCACCCCAACCACCACCCAACCCTCCCTGGGCATTGTGTACTGTGACAAAGCCTAAGAAAGGCCAGGGGAAGGAAGACATGCCCCCTGGCATGTTCAACTGTGAAACTAAAGCCAAGAAACGTGACAAAGCCAGGAAAGGGAGTCATTGCCCCCAGCTTTGTGTGAGGAAAGAGCTTGACCTCTGGAGAAGGGAGGCATTCTCCAGGAACCAAATAGTGAAGAAGCAACTATGGACAACAAGAAATGTTGATGTTTGAACCAGAACTTTACCTTTTGAGTTTGAATGGAGAATTTTACTGCTTTTTTGCCATTTCAACCTGGAACTCTGTTTTGGTCCTTGTAAAGGGATTGAGACATGGGGAAGATAGACATTCCTTCAGGTAAAAATCTCACCTAACAACTGGAACTGTGATCCACGGTACAGAAGAAGGGAGCCTTTCTTCTGGACCAAGAAGATCCACTACCTCTTCGGTTTAGTTGTAAGTGTGAGGGACAGAAGTAGGCTTTTGACACAGGACGGTGGACTATTGACAATTCCCCTAGCATTTTTAGTTGTGGAAGCGGAAACCCCTCTTAGAGTTTGGGAAAGTTAAGTTTTCTCTTTATTTTAATTACTAATCAACGTTTATGCCAACAACCATGCCACTTGCAACAGTCTATTCCTTTGCCACCTTTACAGGTTGACAGGAGAGGATTTAAAAAATGTTTTAAAAGGCTATTTTCCTTGGTAAGTATTTGGCTGAAGTGCAGCTTACCCTGAATGAAAATCTGCAATGTGTATGCTAAGTTTGATTTCGATACATGCCCTCTACTTGTATTCAATAGTTTAAATCTCATTTGGACTTTAAAGTTAGGGGTCTGCAGAGGCTTGGTCACCGACGTTCAGCGGTAGGGATTAAGATTTGATGACAGAAGCCATTACCGCTCCTCAAAATCTAACCAACAATCAATCGATAACTCTATAGAACGAGGAGTGAAATCTGCCAATCCATGGAAGGTGAAAACCGCATATATGACCCATTATGCTTTTAACTAACTTCTTGGTGTTTTCTGGAGCTCCGTTATTTGGATTTGCAAACAGAGTTAATGTGACATGGGCATACATGCCTGAGCAGTAAAAATAGGTAGTGGGAGCGGTCGTCAGACACTTTGGAGTCACGGGTAAAGAGAAAAAAGCAATGGGTCTAAGATTATTATCTTCAGAAAGGACAGGATTTATACCAAATGTATATCTAGCATGTGCACGAGTACAGACACTGGACCAAAATAAATGCATAGACCACCTCTGCTCACATAGTAATAGCATAATGCCACTATATACATACATGCTAGATTTTATTGCAGAAGCGAGAATTCCAAAGACAATCTTGCTAGGAAAAATACTAAAAGCAGTACCTTGAAATAAGCAAGGTAAAATTTGTAAGACAAGGCAGTGGATCTTCAGTGTTACACAAGTGGTCAACAATCCTTGTTATCTCGGGGGATCAAAGGAAATGCAAATGAAAAGGCAATCATAGGTGTAAATCAAAAGAGACGTGTTGCATGCACTAATCAACGTTTTCAGGTAACCAAATAACATCCTTATAATTGTTGGGATTAAACAGGTTACAATAGTCTAAAAACAGGCATTAAAATGTGCACTCGCCACTAGTCAGTGATAATTCTCTCTTGACAAGTAAGAAAAGTGTGTTTTGTGAATGCAGAGAACTAAAGTGGTGAGAGATTTTGTGACTGGCTAGTAGATTGCAACTCGAAACATTTTCCCGTGCTTTGAAATAAAACTGTGTTTAGTACATATCGGACAGTTAGCCCAATTCAACCACAAACTCACCTCGGTAGGAATTTAGCATTGTTTGCTGAGCAAGGTCCCACACTTTTACACTATGAGAAAACAAAAACCAAAAACAAATAAGTTCAGGTTACATCAAAAGCAAAGGAGGAAGCAGAAACAAGTGATCAGATGTATTTGCAACACACCAGAAGTCCTTACTGCCACTCACTGCCTGTGCGCCGGTACCAAGCACACTCACTGTGGTGACAATATCATCGTGCTCGTATCGGCAGAATTTATTCACAATTAAAGACTCGTTTTCGTCAAGTTCCCACAGTTCTACAGCACCTGAAAGACGAGAACAGGTTGTGGGCATGATGGAAGCACATGAGGGTCCACTATGATAAAGAGAAACACATAAAAAGGTGACCCATTACCATTCCCCCCCCCCCCCCCGATTACAAGCAGGTTTGGGAGCATAATTCACAATGGGAATAACAGCACAAAACATAAATGCAACTTTTTTCATGCACCTAGATTGGGAGGTTTAATAAAAACAAGTTGGGTGCTGGGGACAAAAGGACCACGTGTATTTCTTTTCATCATCGACAAAGTACACAGTATTAATGGTCTAAAACCTTTTAAAAATGGTTGAATCCCTTCGAGTAGGCAATAAGAGAAATAAGTCATTGAAGTATACACTTTCTTTGTGCAACGAATTTCCAGGGAAAGCATTATTTAAAATGATTGTAGTCCATCATTCTAGAAGTTTTCTTAACATAATCTGTAGAGCGCATGCTCGAGATAGTTGGAAAGTTCAGATCAAGATGTATGTTGAATAAAGTGCTTTGCTTCCAAAGTCTCACAGGGCTTTTGGGTTAATTCACCAATCAAACTTGTAAGGCCACACAATGACTCAGTCATGTAATGTGCTTCGACCACAAGGCAAATAGGAAAAAGAGCAATCTTAGGACAGTTTTTTTAAAGTCTACCTAAGGGCTTCATAAAACTACATCTGAGGCAATACAGATACTCCGCTCTTAGTAGACGGCTGTATCACCCGAGATATTTGGTAGCATGACAGAGCAGCCAGGTTTATCTTAGGACGGAGAGAGGGCTGCAGGTATTTAAACAAATTGAACTATACATATGGTCCAAAACAAACTGACGTATGTATTCTAAAAATATGGATTCTTTTATATAGATGTAGGCAAAGATAAATTTTCAGAAAGTTAAGTAGTATATTATAAACACAATACTTATGGTATGCAAACCAAAGTAAAGCCTTATTTAGAAGAGCAATCAGCAAGTCAAGGTGAGTCAACCCTAAAACCCATCTAGAATGGCAAAATGCTTTTCTTAGGGTTAAAACCAAATTAGACTTTTAGAAAACATTAAGTAATTCAAGGGCAGCAGACCTTATTGGCCATAACCTACATTGTTATTCAGTTTCAAGAATCGCCTAGTTAGACCAACACTGTTCTAATTATACAACTTCCAACATATGTAACTCATTTCTGTTAGAAGTGGATACAGGGGCACCACTATTACTTTTCAGAACACAGTTCAGAGATAGTAAAATAACTCATACTTTTCAGAGGGGTAGTCAGCTACTCATGGATAAGTAAGAACTTTTAGAAGTGCACTAAAGCAATTCAAGGTAAGCACAACCCAATGTTACACTTGTAAGAATGGCAACAGATATTCAAGGTAAGTAAAGCATATTGTAATATAGACTCCAACACTATTTCTAATATAGGCATAGGCAATTATACCAAGGATACTTTTCATACGTGTGTAATACAATCCAAGGGTAAAACCTCTAGCAGACTTAAGAAAGGCCATCAACAGTTCAAGGTAAGTAAGAACCTATATACTTTTCAGAGGGGCAGAATGCAACTCTAGGATAGGTAAGAACTCCAAGACTATTTTAGAAATGCACTAAGCAGATCAGGGTAAGCAAGACCAATGGTACACTTTTGAAGAGCAGCAGCTATTCAAGCAGAGTACAACCTATTGGTACGATTTTACACTCATTCAGTTAAAGAAATGCCAAAACAGTACTAACTCAATTACTTTCTAAAAGAGTGAAACAGTTCAAAGTAAATAAATAACATACTTTTCAGAGGGGCAACAAGCAACTCAAAAGTAATTTACTTTCTAAGGAATCGAAGGTACCCACTAAGAGATTTACAACAAGTAAGCATTTCCACTTGTGATCTTTTCAAGACAGAGGCTTATACTTTCAAAGGCCTTCCCTATTCTAGGGGGATGGGTTATCTCAATGGTACAAGAGGGACCCTAGTGGTCTAGGAGCCAACAGTAGATAGGTCAGGATGAGGCACAGATGCAGGAATTTCGGAGTTCCAGAGGACTTCCCGTTTAGCAAGTAACAACGAGCTTCAAGCTTAGTAGAAAGTGTTCAGTAACTTCGGAGAAGTCTCCCTAAATGCGTGACAGCATTTGGCCTGGGGGAATGGTATGGGCAAACTCTCAAACACAGGAATCACCCACTCAGCCACATAGGATCGACAAGACTTAAGATAATTAATACACAAGCCAACATAGTACCTCAGCAGAAAAGAGCAGCTTCGGAACGGACACCTTCACAATGCAGCAGCAGAGGACCGGTACCTGAACTCTTGATCGTGGTAACCAAAGAGCAGACAGTGGATGTTAGGACAGGTTTTAAGGGCTTAATAAAAACCATTCAACTGAGGCAGTACAAGACTCCACTCCTAGTATAAGCCTGTACGTCCCGAGTTCAGGGTAGCATAGACAGAGCAGCCAGGCTTATCTTTAGGAAGGAGAGCGGTCTGTAGAATAAGTACAAAGACATTGTAACACAGAAGACCCAAAGAAACACTGAAACGTTGTGTATTGTAAAAAAATAAATAGTTTAAATACAAGTTGGCCCAGTTAACTCTTGGGGGAAAGAAGTACTGTCACAGGTCATACAAGCACATTATAGAAAAATAACACTATGCTTGAAGGTACACAGACCAAAGCATATAACCTAATTCGGAACCCCTAAAAGTAGTTCTAGGGAAGTCAAAACCAATAGTTAGTTTTAGATTACTTTCAGTAATACCAGCGTGGTAGACCCTATCAGTTGTACTGTGACGCGCAGCAAGAAATCACATAGTAAGTCAACTGGACAGTATAATTTTCAGAATAGTGGAAACACATTCTGAAAACAGTAAAAACCTAAAAGAGATTCAGGATAACAGTTATTCTAGCAGAGTTGGACCTATGGTTGTAATATACAATTAGACTTACTTTTCAGCTCACAGAATCGCAGTCTGTTAGGGAGAATTCTGAGAAATGTGCCAATTCTCTCTACCTTAGAGTCCCCCAGCAACTTTGCAGGATTTTGAGGACTTACATTTTTTTCCTGGAGAGAGCGAGACCCTTTTTCCACACTCTCTCATGTATTTTAATGTGATTTCTGAGCTTTGCGTTTCTTTCTCTTTCTGTTATGGAGCATGACAAACTCCATAGGCATTATCTTTTACACTGTGTCACACAGCACCATCAGTGCAGTGGCACATGGAAGTTTTTCAGATTTCCCATGGTTTAACTACCTTCTCTGGGATGAACTACTTTTTCCCAGAGCAGTAAAGTGAAATTGACTTTACTTACATTTGTAACTTTCTAGACCCAGCACACACTATCTTACAATAGGATGCTGGAGGGGTTACCTATCCCATTTGCCTAGCTTTTCAGGCATTTTTATGTTACCCTTTCCTCACTGAATGGCTGGTGGCAGTGGTTTCGTTTTTCTACCATGGTGTGCATTTACCGCAGGCTGCGTTCACAGCTGCAGTAAAGCACAGTTGTCAAAAAACGGCCACGGTCTTCTTTTTTCGCCATTTCTTTGTGGCAAGGTCCTTCTTGAGATTTACTCTGCACGCCAAACCAGGTTTGGTCCCTTTGTTCGTTTTGCCTTTGGCTAGATTCACAAGTGAAGCCCGCCTCTGGCTCCAGGGTATCTGGGGTAAGCAGGAAGTGAGGGAGGTGCCCAAAACTCTGTGCTTAGTCTCCTAGGAGACCCAAATGCACTCTGTGATGATTGGCCGGCTGACTGTCCGGCAAAGACAGCCACCCTGCTGGGTAAGTGACAGCTAGGCTGGAATTGAAGGGAGAGAACTGTATAAAAGGTGAGTCTTTTGGCTTGGAAGGCAGAGTCGACCACTGGATGAAGGAACTGAAGAAGAACTTGAAGGACGCCTGCTGCAACTCCTGGACCGTTGGTTTGACCGGTGAAGCCCTGCTGCAGTGCCGGAACGCCAGGTTCGCATCGACAGAGAAGCCCCTGCAATGACGACTTCTCCCCTTCAGTTGGTGGGACCAATCAACTCCAAAGTAAGCGACCTGGACATCCATCTCGGAGCTGGTTGAATTTCCACAGAGTTGCTGCTGGAAGCCGTAGAGCCAGGGAGAGGAACACCAGTTTGTGTGCGTTGCTTTTAAGCTGGCGAGAGCTCCAGGAAGATCCTCCGGACTCCCAGGAACCAGAACTGACCAAGCCCGAGCCCCCTCAACAGAGCGCAGGACCTCAGATGCAAGGAAAGTCCATCTCAACAGCCAGGAAACTTGGCATTGCTACTTACGGTAGGCGCGAGGAGCTGAAACACTGAACAGCCACTGAAAGTGAAGTTTGCCCGTTGCGTGTTTTGACCGTCCCAGTGCAGTGCAGGAGTCCCCCGATGTCCAGGAACAGTGGGATCTGCAGAGCTGCACAGGAACAGGAGTCATCTGCTGCATCTTTTAAATTTTTTTATTTTAGTTTAAATTATATACAAAGTACTACATAATAAACATGTAATATATACAATAGTATAATGAAAACGGGGGTAGGAATGCGCTTGACACTGTTAAACTAAAGTAAATCAACAGTCTTGCTGAATACAATGTTTTTAATAATAAAGCTTTCTTTGAAGAACAGCCGACACGTGTTTCGACACTTAGGTCGTTTTCAAGGCACACATAAATTTATCCTGGTATATATGTTTCTCACTCGATATATCGAGCTATATAATTCAGTCGGCCAATACGGCAACTAGTACCTTGTTCTTTTGCATTTCGCCATATTTCCCAAGTGATGGGAACTTTTTCAATATTTTGATCCGGATATAACCAGCTAATTGATGATCTTTAGTTTTGTGTGCCTTGAAAACGACCTAAGTGTCGAAACACGTGTCGGCTGTTCTTCAAAGAAAGCTTTATTATTAAAAACATTGTATTCAGCAAGACTGTTGATTTACTTTAGTTTAACAGTGTCAAGCGCATTCCTACCCCCGTTTTCATTATACTATTGTTAATTGTTGCCAGCCTTTGTGGATGGGTTGGTGGGTACGGAATTGCTGCTAGAGACGCCTTTTCTGAATATAGTAGTGATAAATAGCGCACAAGTATTCTGTTTGTGACTCCACACATTTTCTTGTCAATGTAATATATACACTCAATATTGTAATGCAATAATACAATAAAACAAATCCATCTCTCATTAACCTACTCCAAAGTTCACATTTACAATCAGTTATCTAGTACATGTAAGGAATTTACCCCATATCTTTTCAAGCAATGCCATTTTGCTTTCTCTATGGTAAAGAACTCTTTTCATGTCTGCCATATCATGCATTTCTGTAAGCCATACTGCAATGTCTACAGAATCTGGCGTCTTCCATCCTCTCAGAATTGTCTTTTTACATACCATAGCGCGAAAATCAATTTTTTCTGACTAGTGGTCAGATCCTCCACCATCAAATCACTACCCAATATTAGAGTCTTGAAATCATATTGTAATCTTTCACCTATAACCGCCTCACAGATATTATCAAACTCCAACCAAAATCCTCTCACTCGTGTGCAATCCCATAACATATGTTCTAGCGTTCCGGATTCCTTTATACAAGCCCAGCAATCCGAGTTGGCACTCATGCCTATCCTTTGCAATCTCTCTTTTGTCCAAAACACCCAGTTTAAAATCTTGATTTGTCTTGATCTCTCTGTTAACCCCAAGGAGCACAGTTTAACCTTTTCACACATAGGAGACCATTCAATCTCGCCTTCAATTCTCCTGTTCCATTCCCCTCTCAATAAATCATTTCCTCTGTATGCAGCCACAACCATTCCATACACATGGCTAGCTAAAACACCCTCTCCTGGTTTTGGAGTTCGTCTAAGCAATTCCAAATTCAATCCATCTTTTACTTCTACCTCCCCAATAGGTTTCTTAATTTTCCGATAGTCGGATCTACTAAAATTTGAAATATTAAAAGGTAGATTGAATTTCCTTCGCAGTCATTCAACGCCCATCCTTGTACAAGCCTCCAATCCATTGCACACCGCAAAGGACCCACCACTCATGCAAGAAAATTACCTTTCCTTCTATTTTTATTTTCGGATTCATCCAGATTGAGGCCCCTGGTTCTCTTAAAGCTTCAATACCAAGGTAACTATTCAGTTTTTCCCGCATGTGCTCCTTATACTCCTCGCTATAGGATCTTTTAGGCCACCTATTCTAGGTAGGTACCGTCGTCAGCATTGCTCTTGGAGCGAGTGGTCTGTGAAAACTGGTTTCAGCAAGAACCCAATCATCTGGCACAGTTTCCCAAAAGTCGGCCAGGAATTGAAGAAAAAGCCAAATGGTATGCTCTGAGGTTTGGTACACCCAAACCCCCTTTTGACAATGGCAATTGTAATTTACATAACTTCAATCAGGGAGGCTTTAGGTCCCACCGGAAGCTCTGAATTATCCTATCTAGTTCCAACCAGAATTTTTTCTCGATATCCAGAGGTATCATGCCTAAGACACAGTTTATCCTTGGTGCAGAAAACCATTTTCAATGCATTCACCTTACCCCAAAGTGACAGGTGTAGCTGCCTCCACCTTTCAACGTCTAATTTAAACGAACAAACCATATTCATATTCTCCTTAATAAAATCATTAAGTCCCGGCGTTATCCACACTCCCAAATAGAAGACCTTACTAGCACACCATTTAAATCCCAACTCTGGGACTAGACTTTTGTTGCAAATGTGAGTTAGGGGTAGGCCCACCGATTTTGACCAGTTTATTTTGTACCCCGAACACCAGTTGAATTCGGAAAAAACATTCATCACTTTTGGAAGAGATTGTTTAAGGTTCCTCAGTACCAGAAGCAGATTGTCGGCATATAACCAAACTTTTGCTGTAAACCCCAACAACTTACCCCCTGTATTTCTGCATCTGAACGCAGAGCTATGGCCAAAGGCTCAATCGCAATGACAAATAGTAACAGCGAAAGTGGGCATCCTTGTCTCGTGCCCCTCTCTAAATTGAAAGGTTCAGATCTCTGCCCATTTGTATTGACATCCGCAGTCGGGCAGGTTTAAAGCAATTTCACCCCGGATCTAAACTGGATGACAAAACCCATTTTTTCTAGGATCTTAATAGAAATTCCCAATTGGCCCGATCAAAAGTTTTTTCGGCGTTGAATGATAGGACCGCCGAATCGTCCAGACAACCTGTTGCTTTTGATATAGTGTGTAATAACTTCCTGATATTACTTGAAGTTTTCCTCTCCCTCACAAAGCCCGATTGGTCCCGGTGTATCAACTTTGCTAGCAATGATTCCAATCTCATCGCCAAAACTTTGGCCAGAATTTTGTTATCCACATTGATTAAACTTATTGGCCGATAGCTTGATGCAGAAATGAAATCATAGCATGCCTTGTGGTACTTGGCAACAAACCTTTCGATAGAGAAGTGGTAAACATGCTCAACAGAGTGAGGGCAGAATTAGCTTCGTATAAATTCTACCGGCAATCCATCGGACCAGGGGATTTAACGGTATTCAATCTAGCAATTGCTGTCCTGACCTCATCCAGTGTAATGTCTCTCAAGAATTTTTGCATTAACCTCTGAGACCTTTGTGATCTCCAAATTAATAAAATCCTCATCAGAACCATTGACATTTGCCTCATTTTTGTATAGATCTGCATAGAACGACTGAAAGACTTCATTATTTCTTTAGGTTTAAAAGTGATCTTCCCCATCGTTACCTCTGACTGTCGCGATTGCACGGTGTGATTCTCTTCTTAATTTGAAGGCTAACCACCTGTCACACGTCTCCCCTTTCTCAAAATCAGTACATTTCTGATTAAAATATCTCTTTTCCATACGTACCGCCAATCGAGTTTTTAAATTCCTTTTTTAATCTCAATAGTTCTGGGATCAAACCATTATATGCCTGGCCCAACATTAATTTCTGAGCAATATCCTTAATTTTTGATTCTAGATCTTGTTGTTTCCGTTCAAATATCTTTCTCTGCCCACTTGCCATGCCAATCATAATACCTCTCATCATACACTTAAATGCCCCCCCACATCACATCCACCACAACTTCCCCAATGTAATTTTCTTTAAAAATACAAATCAGTTTCAGCCAAAAGTGTATCCAATATTTCCTTGCTGTCTAACAATGTGGTGTTTAACCGCCACGTAAACTGCTTTTTCAAAGCTGAGTCAATCTTCAAACGCATTATTAAGTGCGCGTGGTGTGTCAGCAGAATATTTCCAATTTCGCTTGCCACATAACTTTCAGACATTTTCCGACTCGTAAACAGCATATCTAACCTAGAATAGATTGCATGCGCTCCAGAGTAAAAACTGTATTCCCTGCTCAATGAGTTCTCTGACCTCCAAACCTCATTCAAGTTGTGTTCTTCTAATAAGTCACTCAGAGATATCGATTGTGCATCTAACTGTTGGCTTTGTCTTGAAATGCTTCTGTCTAAACCTTGATCCAAAACTGTGTTAAAATCACCACCTAATATAATATTTCTACAACTCAGATTCTGTACAGATTGAACAACTTTTCTAAAAATCGTTCCATTATCAACTGAGGGAGCATAGCAATTGCAAAAAAAAAAATCACCTCTGTACCATGTATATTAACCAGTAGTGCAATCATTCTTCCATCACTATCAATGACTTCTTTCAAGACTTTCATTGGAGCATTCTTCCTAATAAATATCGCTACTCCTCGCAATCTCATATTGAATGGCAAACCATACACCTTGCCAATCCAACCTTTTTTCAAATTTTCAAGTTCCCCATGTACAAGATGCGTCTCCTGAATGAAACACACATCACTTTAAATCATTTAAATATGTCATTATGTTCTTTCGTTTGTGAATGTTGTTCAATCTATTTACATTCCACGTGACCACACGCAGTTCATCATCCATCTTTAATCCCTTGTCCAACCCGTAGCTATCAATAGATTCTAATCTGTAGAAGTGATATTTAAATGTGAACTCTAACCCACAAGTTCTGAAATAGATGCAAAACACAAAAAGCAACGCAAAAACTAAACTAATATAATACACTGTAAACTGTCCAGCCCTGGACACCTCTCCCTAACTTTTAACCCCTATCCTAATCCAATAAATTACATTATGTGTTTAATCATTGCTATTCCTAAAAATAAAGATAATAGCCTCTTTAGCCCAAAGTTTCCTTATACATTTCGCCTAATTTTATCTAGTAAATTAGCTATCATCCATCTAACCTCCATTTCGCCAGTACATCACCCGCACCGCATCCAAATGCCATCCATAAGCCCGTTTAACTTAAAGGGATAGTCCAGTAAAAAAATGTATTTTAAAAATAGATAGGCAACATAAAAAAAAAATACTAGCACTTTTTTTAAAAAACTTCCTATGTAAAATTTTGAGCTATTCAAGCTCAAAATTCGCAAAAGCAAGCACATGGGCGCATCCATTTTGTGAAATGGATGCCCGCCTGTGCTGGCTTTTGCGGCACTAATGAAGGAAAAGCCAGCCAGCTGTAGTAAACAAAAGCTACCGCTGGGTGGCTTTCCTTCATTGGTGCTGTACGCGGAGGACGGGGATCGGATACCAGACCAGGAAAGCTGCAGCTGAATCTCGGTAAGTGTTATTTATTTTTTTTTAAATAATAAGCACTAGCTGCGGTTTTTTTTTCTACGTTTTCCGGGCTGGAGGAGCCCGGAAAACTTAGAAATAAAACCGCAGCTTTAAAAACGTTGTATTTATGTTTGCGGTCGCTTTTGAAGCGACCGCAAACATAAATACAACGTTGTGTCTGAAAACGCTGCGGTTTTTCTTTCTGAGTTTCTCAGGCTCCTCCGGCTCGGAGGAGCCTGAGAAACTCAGAAAGAAAAACCGCAGCGTTTTCAAACACAACCGCGTTGTGTTTCTGCCTGCTGTGGCTATCACTTTGGCTCTAGCCACAGCAGGCAGAAACACAACTCGGTTGTGTTTGAAAACGCTGCGGTTTTTCTTTCCGAGTTTCTCAGGCTCCTCCGACCCGGAGGAGCCTGAGAAACTCGGAAAGAAAAACCACAGCGTTTTCAAACACAACGTTGTATTTATGTTTGCGGTCGCTTCAAAAGCGACCGCAAACATAAATACAACGTTTTTAAAGCTGCGGTTTTATTTCTAAGTTTTCCGGGCTCCTCCAGCCCGGAAAACTAAGAAAACAAAACGCAGCTAGTGCTTATTATTTTTTTTAAAATAAATAACACTTACCGAGATTCAGCTGCAGCTTTCCTGCTCTGGTCTCCGGTCCCCGTCCTTCGCGTACAGCACCAATGAAGGAAAAGCCACCCAGCGGTAGCTTTTGTTTACTACAGCTGGCTGGCTTTTCCTTCATTAGTGCCGCAAAAGCCAGCACAGGCGGGCATCCATTTCCAAAATGGATGCGCCCATGTGCTTGCTTTTGCGAATTTTGAGCTTGAATAGCTCAAAATTTTACATAGGAAGTTTTAAAAAAAAAGTGCTAGTATTTTTTTTTAATGTTGCCTATCTATTTTTTATATAAAATGTTTTACTGGACTATCCCTTTAAAGTATACTTACAGTACTTTCCCTACAATTTTACCTAAAAAGAATACTAATGAGACCCCCGCATCCTTATCAACCCTTCCCGTTAACCTCTCATCCAGTTGTCATTTCAGGACATATATTGTGCGCAATAAATAATAATGTCAATCATTTATGCAAAAATGAAATCCCCAGCTTCTCAAACAACTACAGGAAGTGTTGTCCCAATGCACCACTAGACCTCTTCTTATATTATCTAGATTCAGCATCGATAAAAACCTATTGCATATATTGATAGATATCCTATCATTTCCTCACTCATATAACCCATGTAATCTTGTGATTATCCTGACCTCAAATTCCAAATGAAAGTACATTGAGACTACCCAAACCCCAATACTGACCCCAAAACAATCAATTCCCTCAATGTCCTTTCCGTCAATTCTCACATTTGGCAGACAAATTTAAATCAATATTGGTGCTCCAACCTGAAGGTACCCATAAACCAGTTTGTACTCCAATTTAAGACATGCATTCAACAGACATCAAAATCACCCCTTATATTCTAATATTCCATTTTGATACAATTATAAAGGAAACCATGCAGATGTGTCAAAACATGAATCATTCTTTCTGGATGATCACTGGCTCATAAGGGCCTTATATCAAAATTAATTCCAACTAATAATATCATTTGTGACATTCAGAAAATGATAAGCCTGTAGCAGCTCAGCCCAACCAAGTCTCGTCGAGGTAGATGGAAAAAGACCCTCAGTTCTCTCTTTTATGATGCAGCATTATGTCAAAGCAAGGGAGTTGCTTAATCAACTTCCACTGAAACGCCAAACACAAAAGCCCATGACCTATGGTCTCCGCTCTGGCAGGTAGTAGAAGAAAGTCGTTGGAGTTTTCTTAGTAATTCATATACTAATTCCTACTCTGCTGAATCACCAACATTCATGAAGTTGACCTTAACAGTACATTGTGAAGCGCAAAGTACTTCGCCCTCCATCCGCCTGCATGCAGCTCTTCCCAGTCCAGATATAATAGCTTCCCCACCAGTGACTGTCCCCACCCTCTTATGCTGCCCTAGATGATATTATCAAAGAATATAGCCTGGACTGGTGAAGTTGGATGCAAACGCTGAACAGAATTTACAACATTCGGGACCTCAAACAAAGACACTGGAAAGGTCACTTGCATTTTGGAGACTAATCACAATATGTCCTGACCTTCACAGAGAAATCGAACACTGAAATCACTACTGAGGACCAAATATGCCATGGTGAAGATGGCCTATATGAATCTTGCCAATGGTGTGGATTTTGTTCTTGTTGGCCCTGCAATCCATGACTCTGCAGTTTTGGACATGAGGCTGGTTGGTTGGCTACCAAACGACCTTTGAATCCATTCACATCAAGAATACCTTTTCTGTTCGGTATAAATTGGTGACTTCCATCTGCATATCACTGTGCATGAAGGATCAGAAATGGAGGCCTGAGGATGCCTCTCCTGCACCACAAGCTGGAAATAGGGATTGGCTTTGACGTTGCATTCCGAAGCGCAGACACATCCTTTTCACCCCTGCCCTAGTGTATGTCTCCAGGACAAGCTGTATTCATGTATTAGGCAGGGCCACAGCACAAGAACATGGGAATCCACTAGAATTCGCATTTACCAAAACGCGACAAAAGTGTGCATTTTGAAGCCGTTTTTGCTGGTCTTTAGAACTTTCAATACGTCTTGTTCCTCCTTAGCAGTTTACAGGCTATATGCTGACTAATGGATTTTGAAAGCATTTTGAGCACTTGTGTCTTTTGGAGCTCATTTGTTTATCTCTTAACCTATAAAACGGTGGTAATCCTTCCTTATATTTTAGGGGCTGGAATTTAACTTCAAATGCAATTTGAGCATTTTGGTGTGTTTTGTACCTATTTTCCCCCTCTGTTTCAATACATTTTGATCTTGCCTCGTGTATTGCCAATAACCGGAAGTGTTAGGAATACATCAGGATTCGAATTCCCAAAAGCTCAGAAACTATATGCATAATGTGGCTGTAGAGTTGTTCGAAACCGTCCAGGATTATTTACCAAAACGTGATGACATGTAGGAAGGAAGAAGGCAGCGGGAAGAGGAGAGAAGGCAAGTGAGAGGAAGGGAACGGACACAGGAACACGGTGTAAACCCGAGAGGTGAAATGAGTAGGGACAGAAAAGAAGAATTCCGCTGAGGAGATGCAGCTGATATAGTCTTCTTAGGAGAGGAGGAGCAACCAAAGGCACAGACCCATCCGCCCGACAGAGGACAGCACTGACACCCCGACAGGGCCGCGTACGGACCCCGGAACGCACGCAGACTTCCCAAGCCTACATGTTTCCCAAAGCCCCTACACAGCCCCACCAAAGCGCCAATGCCGCCCCGTCAAACGGCCACATCCGAACATCAAAGCCCCCGCGGGCCTGGCCCCCCACCCCACAGGCAACGCCAGTATCCAGGAGGCCCTCAGCACTACGAATCTCCAACAAACTCACCGGACCAAGGACCCCAAGCCTTTCGGCACAGCACATTTTGTTCATGTGGGCAACCTACAGATTTGGGCCTAGGGTATCGAAGCCAGCAAGGAAAACGGGGAACCCCATGCATTTCTGAAAAGAGGACACCAGTGGGAATCCACAGAGGTCTGATTTGCGAACATCGGCCCAGAATCTAATACCCAGAACCCCCCGGCAAAGTCCAAATTTGGGGGTAAAAACCTCAATTTTCAGACATTTCACTCTGCTCACCCACCAAAACACGCCAACACACATGGCCTACCGTCACGCGTTCCCACACGTGTCCCAATGAAAACGGTACCTCACATGTGTTGGTGCACCAACCTGGGCACCAAGGGGAAAGCCTAAAAGACCCCTAACCCCAAGTCTTTTCCGACAGCTGAATTTCACGTTTTTTTCCAGACGGGCACACCATACAGATATGGGCCTAGGGTGTCCAAGCCACCAAGGAAAACACGGAACCCCATGCATTTCTGAAAAGAGGACACCCGTGGGAATACACAGAGGTCTGACTTGCACGAAGCGGGCCAGAATATATTACCCAGAATCCCTGACAAAGTGAAAATTGTGTTTTTCCCCACCAAATATCACACTTTGCCGCGGTTTCTGGGTAAAAGATTCTGGGCCGATTTGCGCAAAAGAGCTGGGTGTCTCTAGGGCTCTAAGACTTACCCACGCTGAACTAGCAACAGCCTTAGGGACTCTACAAGATTGACAAGCAACCTGGCCAACCGGCAGCTAGAACAACATGGGTTAAAATTCCCCAAGATCTACGACCATGCCTTGATAAAAACCCTTCTTGGTTGAAACAAGTGTCGGCGGACCACCTTCCTTTTACCATATGTCCACATTCTGGACAATAAAAACCACATGTGAAGACACGGCAACCTGCATGAGATCCTTTTTATTTACAAGGGTCAAATATAACTTACTGCAAGGTAACCAGGACATTATATATGATTTACTTACCTTGAATAAGCTCTGTGCCAATAAGCATTCCCAAAGTCTTACTTTCCTTAGAAACTGTCCTACCATTCCAACAGAATGTAGATAGGTTAACTTAACTCACCTGTAAATGGGGTTCCCCCTCTTCCCAAAAGTAATGTTGTTGGTTTAACTTTATTATTCCTGTTAGGATAATTGTAGGAGCATCCCCTTATTGGGTGTTTTTTCCCTGTGACTTGCTCTTAGCCTGTACAGAATGAGACTGCTTAGGTCATGCTTACCTTTCAGGTTGCTGGTAGGTCCTTGAACAAGTACAGAGGTGTTGCTTTCCTTGTGTTAGCTGCGTGCCTTCCAAAATTAAGTTAAGTTATTGCTTCCATTAGTCTGTTAATTGAAAAGCAACTGCAATTAAATATTACACCCCAAGGTCCAACTCCTAGCATAACTGTTAACCTGAATCCGTTATAGGTGTTTTACTGTTCATAGAATAAATGTTCCACTATTCTGAAAATCTGGGAAAGTATATTGTCCAGTTGACTTACTATGTGATTTCTTGCTAAGCGTCACGGTACAACCGATAGGGTCTACTACTCTGGTATTACTGAAAGTAATCTTGGTTTTGACTTCTCCAGAACTACTGTTAGGGGTTACAAATAAGGTTATATGCTTTGGTTTGTGTACCTTCAAGCATAGTGTTGTGTTTCTATAATGTTTTATATGATCTGTGATGGTTCTCATTCCCCCCCCCCTCCCAAGATTTATCTGGGCCTACTTGTATTTAAATAAACCATTTATTTGTACAATACATTGCGTTTCTATGGAACATTTGTTTTACAATTTCTTTGTACGGATTCTACAGCCCTCTCTCCCTCCTAAGATGAGCCTGGCTGCTCAGTCTACGCTACCATATACTCAGGTGATTTAGCCTTATACTAAGAGTGGAGTCTTGTACTATTGGGCATGAATTAGTGTAGTAACCCCATGGGAGACTACACAACATGTGTCCTCTTGGTATTAGGAAACCCACCTTTTGGTATAGGCCTGTACTATACAAGTTGGTAGTGTGACTGAGCAGGCAGGCTTATCTCGCGAGGGGTAAAAGCGAGCTGTAGAGCTGTTGCAATGAAATTCGCAAATACAAGTAACCAACTAACACTCAAGGTTTTAGTTATAAATAGTTATTTAACATCAGTTCTTAAATATGCATTATTTAAAAAGGGCAATATAGGTAACAATCAAATATACTTACAAAACTAGTAGATATTCTTTAGAGACACCTTTTTGCACACTTCCTACACCCTGAGGTGACCACCAACTGGTCGTCCTGCTTCTGGAGGGTCCTTGGGAGACTCCTGGAGCTTCTGGCCAGATTGCAGACTTTGCACTCTACTAGGGATTTTGCGACCCCCCCCCCCAGGCACTCGGTTTCTGCAGCAGCAAAGAAGTACAGCCAGCCGTGGAAGATGGTCTAGTGGAGTTACTCTCAGGGTTAGTTGTTCCCACTAACCCAAGGAAGAAGTTGTCCCTTCCGGAGAATCTCTTGTCGATCAGAAAAAGGAGGTTCAAAACAGCAGCAGGGCTTCACCGGGTAATTCAAAGGTCCAGGAGGATGCAGAAAGCTTTGTTCACGGTTTCTTCCTCAGGTGTTTTTCCCAGTGGTCTACTCTACCTCTAGTCCCAAAACCCTCACCTTTTAAGCAGGTTTCTCCCATTCATGAACAGCCTAGGCTGTCAATCACACAGCAGGGAGGCTTACCTGAAAGGACAGACAGCCAGCCAGCCAATCAGGACTAGGTGCATTCAGGCATTCCTAAAGACAAAGGACAGGGGGGGGTTCGTGAACCTCCTCACTTCCTGCCCTTCCAGACAGACTGGAGCCAGAGGCTGGTTTCAGTATTGAAGCCCGCCAAAGACAAAATGAACAAAGGGCTCAAACCTGGCTTGGCGCACAGAGGAAAACCCAAGAAAGAACACACAAAAATAAAATGGTGAAAAAAGAAGACCAGGCCATTTTGACGAAATGGTCACCCATGAGGCAGAAAAGCACAATGGTAGGAACATTAGACCACTGCCACCAGCCTTTTAAAGTAGTGAGGGTAACAGTTACATGAGTAGGTAGGATAAGGGGCTACTAAGTAACCCCCAGCACTCCACATAAAATGGTGTGTGCTGGACCCACAAAAAGAAAAAGTAAAGTCAATTTCACTTTACTATTCTTGGGAACAGTAATTCACACAAGAAAATGTATTTAAACCTTATGAGAAACCTAAAGGATTTCTCTGTGACACTGCACTGAATGTGCTATGTGTCCCCATACAAAAAGTAGATGCCCAAGCAGTTTGTCAGACTCCAAAAACAAAGGAAACACATAATCCAAATCAGGTCAAAACACACGAGATAGTGAGAAAAAGGGCTCACTCACTCCAAGGTTCAAATTAAAAAATCCTAAAGTCCAGCAAAAGAGCTGGGGGTCTCGAAGGCTGAAGGGAATTGGCACTTAAATTAGAATAATTCTCCCTAACATGTACTGTCTGTTGAATGGTTTTACTAAGCCTTAGTTGGACTACAGAAAAATTGTCCTAACATCTCCCTCTCGGAGAATAAGGGGTACCCATGCCTTTGAATTAATGGCCTACAATTTAGGCGTGACCATGAGCCTCTTATCTCCACCTCGTTTGAGGCTGTGAAAATAGACATGTGATGATCGGTTGTTTGATGACGACATTCACCCTAGGCTGTATCTGGTGTGTGCTTACCAACATGATTAAACACATACAGCCAGGAATTGTGAAGTTCTTGGACTCAAAGAGATACCGCTCTGACACATTACTCTGAATTATACACTTGACACAGGAGTAATCATATTAATGTAGCATGCTAGGCACATTACTCATCTTTAACACCATACTGCTCTATGCCATGATGTAACCATTCAGCCGTCTCAACCCCCTCAACTTAACCAACACCACCACGACTAACATCCACAGGCCCATCTTTCCCCACTCACTGCACTGCTTCCTCACTCAGGCACACTCCTAATTGCCACTCCTCTCCGTTCACGCACTCTACCCCTGCACACCAGCACTAGCCCTACTCATGTAACCCTTTGAAACCTTAGACTAGGAACTCGCACCACTGGCAGACTCAACTCTCACCACTCAAACGTGCACAACCCTATTCTCAGTACTATGCCACCATCTAACTCCAAGACCAAACTCTACTCTAGCAAATCTCAGAAGTCCACACCCAAAGTTGCCAAACGATCTCGACTAAACAAAATTAACTCTGCCCACAATATAAATGCGCCCTGCTTAATGTCTGCTCTCTTACCGCCCAAGCCATTGAAGTCAACAACCTTATCTTAAGCCAGGACCTAGATATACTGGCCATCACAGAAACATGGCTACATGAGGCATCTGGCCCGACCATTGCGCTAGCCCTACCCCCAGGTTATTCTATCCTCAGACAGGATAGACTCACTAAAATAGGAGGAGGAGTTACCCTGATTTTCAAATAGGCACTACCCTTTAGGCCTATAACCCACACCTGGGAGGGTAATGCAGGCATACTATCAGCCAAACTATTACTATCTCACAAACATGCCATTAACATGCACGTCATCTACAGGCCACCAGGTCTCCTGGCTGACATCCAAGGACACATCACCCACTTACTTAGTGAAAATATTTCTTTTTAAAACCACTAAAACCCTACTCCTAGACGACATCAACCTAGGATTCAGTGACCCTCTTGATAAAGCCGCCACCTCACTCACCAAAGACCTGACAGATCTGGGTTCCCCCCAGAAAATCACAACCCCCACCCACGCCAAAGGCTGCACCCTTGATTGGGAGGTTGACCACAATTGTGACTCCACCATCACCTCTAGCACTGCTTACCCTTGGACAGACCATAACTGCATTCAATTCACCATCCCCACAGCTCCAAGAACCAAAATCACCACACCTGCTCCTGCTACTCTAGCAGGAAGTGCTAAAAAGCTAACAGCAAATAACTTCCGCCCCTATCTCCTCCTTTCTCGCAAGACCCAAACGTCTTAGCTGATATATTCAAGGACACAATCACTTATGCAGTCAACACCATTGCCCCACTAGAAGAAAAGAAGGGAAAAAAAAGTCTCTCCACTCAAACTCCTGGTTCACGGACGAGCTACAAAACCTATGTAACAAACGCCAGGCGCTAAAAAACTGGCAGGCTAACCCCTGTGACACTGCTAAAGAAAGCTTCAAAACTATCGCTAAAAAGTACAAAGATGCCATTTTTATTGCCAAATCTGAAGCCTACAATAGACGAATATCCGAAGCCAATTCCCAATCCAAAGAACTCTTCACTATTTTTAATGAACTCACAGGCCCTCCGATCTGCACGGACGAAATTATTAAAGATGAAGCAAGGTGCAACAGCATACAGGCTTCAATGCTAAACAAAATAGACATGCTACAAAACAAAATTCTAAACCACTACAGAACCCTTCTGAACAGAACAAAAGCCAGCCAGCATTGACTCTGCCAAGCAGCAAACATATCAACTTCCGAAATCGCATTTAAACACATCTCTGAAGCAGAAGTCAGACATTCTTAAACACCTCAAAACCATCGCAATTAAGGGCGATGTATGCCCCCAAGATTATTAAGGATTGTGCCGAGCCACCTGCCCCTCTCCTTACCACCTTCATCAACTCTTCATTTAAATCAGGCCTTGTCCCCGACAGCCTTAAGGAGGTCTGGGTGCGCCCCCTTTTTAAAAAGCCTACACTAGACCCTTACCAGCCTAACAACTACCAGCCCATAACAACTGTCCGGTATCTGCTCAAAATACTTGACAAAGCCGCTCAAAACCAGATCCAATTTTATCTAGAAACCAACTCCATCCTAGGAAAAAGGCAGTCAGGATTTCGCAAAGGGCACAGAACTGAAACCGCTCCGTTAGACCTAGAAAGAAATCAAATAAAAGAAATCCTAGACAACGGCAAGCCCGCCCTCCTCCTCCTCCTTCTAGACCACTCTGATCTCGTGGATCACAAAACCCTCACCACACACCTCACACATGACGCACACTTCTCCGAGCAAGCAGCTACCTGGATCACCTCCTTCTTAGAAGGTAGAGCGATGAAAGTCTCTTCCAACACAGCAAATGCAGCTCTCACCATTTTTCACTGTGGCGTCCCTCAGGGATCTTGTACTGCCCCCACGCTATACAGTCTCTTCACTAAGCCGCTTTTTGATAAACTGGATGCACTTGGGATTGCATACACAAACTATGCTGACGACACCCAAGTGCTCCTTCCTCTAACTGGTTCATACATTCAAGATGCCACTGCCCTTTGGCAAATCTACGCCACTATACTAGCTTGGATGGCCACTAATGGCCTCTGCCTCAACGGGGACAAGACCGATTCTTATTCTTGGCCAAAAATCCACTCTAGCCAAACTAGACTCTCTCTACGCCAACTTCAATAACAACTGCATCATCCAATGCCATCATCTGTTAAGACACTAGGGGTCCATATAGATGCTAAACTGTCCATGAACAAGCAAGTCAGAGCTATTACATCCATGAACAAGCAAGTCAGAGCTATTATATCTGTCTCTGCCTCTGCCCTAAGCATCAAACTCATCAATGCCATCAAACCCTTCTTAACAAAGGACAACTGTCTCCATATAGCTAAAGCTACCATAGGGGCAAAACTTGATTATTGAAATGCACTACTTGCCAGTACCTCCACAAAACCAAAGACTCCAAATCACTCAAAATAACTCACTTAGAGCAGCCCTAAGCATACCAAAAAGAGATATCTCTCAATCAAGAAAATCTGCTCACTGCCTCCCAGTTAAAGACCGCATCACATTTAAAATTCTTACCACCACACACAAATGCATCAACCTCACTGCACCTTCTTACCTCTCAGACACTATCTAGATCCACTTCTGCCAGGCCTACAAGAACATGCTACACCAACCAACACACCATTCTGCGTGTCTACAGAGCTAAAGCTGGAGGAATAGGTTTCCCATATCTAGCCCCCAAGCTATGGAATTCGCTCCCCACTGCACTCAGAGCAGAAACTTCTCTCCCTAAAAATCTGAAAACTGCTCTCTTTAATTAACCTCTCTATTCTCCCTCGTCTCCTCTCCCACCCTATTCATGCTGCGCTACAAACAAACTGTTCTACTATGAGCACATTATGTATGCCTGTTGTGCCATCTATGCAACTAAGTTGTGGTCTCTCTGTTCTGCTATCTATGTAACTAAGTTGGAAACCCTCACTGCAACAAGCTGTTGCGTGCTATACAAATCCGAATAAATAAATACATTTAATACGACACCCTATCTTCCGAGGGCTCTTATTCTCATTACACAAGCTAGAGCAAAAGTAGATCTACTATAAAATCACACTAATGAACAAGGTTGCCATGTGGGCAAAGAGCATGTTTGAATAGATAAATACAAAAAGTGGTTGTTGTAATTTAACAGCATGTGTAACCTTGGAGCTATGCTACACTATACTACACGCCATCATTCTCAATGCACGCAGCAAGTCCTCACGTTTAGAGCAGAATGTGCTTCAAATGAAACTGCGCCTTCTGGGGTTTACGAGTTCTGCTTAGCTGAGCCTGGCTGTCTCCTTCCTGATAGGACTCCTCTGTACTCTTCCCCAGCCCTTCTGGCCTCGATGGATAGGCAAGTCTGCTGAGCACTTCTTCCTCTTTTTGCTTGGGCCTTACATGTGTGAATGAACATGGTTCCCCTGCCCATGTTCGTGAGTCATATCCGCTATATAGAAGAGTAAGGGCTAAAGCTCAACGTGTCACTGTGCTCGTTGAGTAACATCTCCTATGTACAACTCCATTAAGTGGGTTTTAGTACCGCTCAGTGAGAGTTTTGTACTTGTTCAGTGACTGCTTCCACTGTATTCTATGGGCCTTGCCTTAGTGAAGAGAGAGTTTGGTCGCTTGTTACTTCATAGCCTTGCAGACGTGCACCATGCTTCTATTTGTGTCTGCTCATTTCCTGTCCTTGAATCCTTATCAGATATAATACTCAATGGTGTGAATTCAACGCTTGCACTGACTGAAACAGGTAGCTCTCTGCCATTTTGGGGTTTGCTCCTCTGCCGGAACGGGAAAGCACCGCTTCCTGGACTTTGGTTAGGAAAAGAAATATTCTTCCAGCCAGCGTGCACCCTAGCCTTCAGTACAAAACGTGTGCTGTATGTTTGACGGCCATTCTTCGGCTATCAATGGCTACAGGCATGCATGATGTGAAAACAGCTGCCATCTACATTTGTCATTGTTTCACTGGCTATAGGCCACATGATATGTGAAGAAATGTCTTACCGTAGGCTTTTATTTCATATCACCTCATGAGTCATAAGGACTCCTAAGGCAGAGCACAAAGGCAGAGCCACAACCTCAGTCAGGATTTGGATTAGGCCTAACTAGGAAAAGAGAGAAAACAAGTCACAAATCCTGAAACGTCTGTGAAAACTGCAGGGTGTTGGGGGGGTTACCACCATTTTCTGCACTCCTAGTTGTGGTGCATTTATTAGGTGCATTTGTCCCTGTGAATTTACCAACAGGACCCCTCTGTGCAAGTGTAATTGCACATTGAGAATGTTGAGGGACTCTTGAAAATCCCTCATGTTGGTGCATGAAACTCAACCAACTGTGGTTTTTGCTGCATGGGCTAGTCTAAAATGCAAATCGAACCCAGTGGCCTGAACAAATGAGCAACCTGGATGAAGGGGAAGCAGGAGGATACTTTTGTTATTTGATTGGACATAAATAACATTGTGTGTCCTTTCATAGGCAAAACTATTACTGCCTTTAACCTGCAGTTGTCCAATAAGCAGAAAGGCGGGGGTGGCACCAATGCCACACCTCTTTGGAAAACTGCTTGCCACTAACTAAATTCTGCACTCTGGTTCGAGAATGTTAAAGTCATAGTGCAATAGTTTAATAAAGCGCACCAAATTCATCTTGAAGGCTGCAAGTAACATTTTAAGACATTGGGTGCTAGAAACAAATATTTACAGTTCACTTACCTGAATCAGAGGCAACGAGGATACCCTTTTCAGACACCCAGGTGACATCCGCTACCCCGGCTTCAGTTTGTACACCAGCAGTACAAAAGCCCTCATTTGGGGCCCGAGAGGCGTCCTTAAATACCCAAATGGATCCTCCCCAGCAGCGGCCACTCAGACCAGAGGCACTCAGGAGCAGCATGCCATCTACAAAGAAAGGAAACAATTGTTACTGTAATTCTTTCGATGTCTATGTGCTCAGAGACACTAGGCATGTTCCTGAAACATTACATGGAAAGTACGCGGTCCTGACTGCTCGCTTGTGCCGATGGCAAACCGATGCCACCAGAAACGTTACGATTGATCGATTAGGAAATCGTTAATTTGGATCAGAAAGACAAAATATGCAATGCAAGTTAAAGGAAACACAAAAACCAACCATTGCAAGTGTTACAGTAGATCGGTATAAAGGCTCCGTTTTAGGATCTGGATTGTGTGGACAACCTACATCTATGTAGGACATTCTACTGAAGTCTAGGCAACAAGGCTCTCCTAGGAGGTAGTGTGCATATTGCTTTGATCAGTGAAATTGTATTGGGTACTGCAGAGTTATTTTTCAGTTGGAAGCTACAAACAGTGGCACTGTAGCTAACTAGATTATACGACAGTGGGCCACGGAATAGTTATGTCAAGAAAAAACAAGTATCTGCCGTTTCATCCAGTCTTCCACCATAGTCTAAAGATACATTTGGGGTAAGTCAGTCACATAATGCTTCGGTGCTCCAGATAAGATTTGGAGGTTTGAGTATTTTACTCCCCATTTTTTTTAAAGTTGGGAGTAAAATGTTTTTTTAGGGCGTCAAAATCTAAGTCCAATTCCCAAAAGGAGTATTTTATAAATCGGTAAAAATAGGATTTAACGCGAAAACAGAAATGTTTTTGTAATAATTATTTCTTTGCACCTAGTTATTCATATACATTACAATATGCATGTTTACGTCTTCTGATCAGGAAGTGATAATAGTTTCTTCCCAATCGTACTATGTGCACTACTGATCCCAACATATCCATGGAAGCTATGTGGGTGAAAGCAGGGGGACAAGCATTTAAGGGTGCGTTTCCAATTTCTGTTACGAGTATTTTTTCTCCCCATTTTAATTTTTTGGCCATATTTGCCTATTTCTAGGGAGCAAAAGTGGCTGATACATTTCATATAATGCAGCCCTACAGATAAGGGGTGTATCTGTAAAGTCAATTCCAGGTTGTCACAAAACACTTGCACAGATCTAAAGTAATTTCTTGTAAAAATAGAATTTCAGTTCTTGAAATATTACAATACAATTACAGGGTTCAGGATTGCTGAGAGCCATTTAGCTCCTTCTAGCCTAAGAGAGCCTGGTTAGCTTCAACCAAGAAGCGCCCCAGAGCTACGTTTTGCCACCCAAGCCAACCGGCAGCTTATAAACATGCAAATGTCACATTCACTGAATGTTAATAAAGAATAAGGACACATTACGGGCAAATGGTTAAGTGCGTTTCTCCCGTGGAAGTTAGATTTGCAGTGCGTTGTGCACTCATTCCATGTGCCCAAGCAGTAGCTCCTGCCTACTGGGTGATGCACGATTGCAAGGAGTTTGTTTTAGCTCCTGCTCAAATTCTAATTTTGAACCTGGAATTATGTACAAGAAACGCACAGATACATGTGGTGCCACAAAGTCTCCATGACTGTGCACCAGTGCTGTAAAGAGATCTCTGCAGGGTAGAATAGAGCCACTCCTTCTAATACAGCTTACCGCTTAGTACTGTTGAGCAAGTGTTGTTTAGCTGTGGCCAACATTTAAGACAAACGGGACTATTTTCATCATGGCAGCAACATTGCAGGCCAAACTGCAATCGAAGCAAGACCGATTATTCAGGGTAGGTAGAGGAATGGGTTGGGGAAATACCAGATATCCAACAGTCTGTTCCAAGCTGCCATTGAATTGGTGGAGTCCTTTCTATGGGATATAGGTACTGTACTGGGCTTAAAGAAGCGATTCATCAAGCGGGAGAACAATCTGCCCAAATATTAACTGATTTGGTCTACATTTGTGGGCTTGCATGCCCAGTGACCTACTACCCAAGGCTGGGCTAGTGAACACACACAAACCCCGCCCCACCTATTCCTGCACACCCCTTATGCTCATGTTTTTTTAAGCTTCCATGCCATCTTCACCATTTACTGGGAGGCACGAGTGACCGTCTGTCAATGAATGATGGGATTACTTGCTGGTACTCTTCATTATTCCTACTCTTACTTGTTACAGTACTTACTCATGAGGTATCAAACCTCCTTAACAAGAACACTTTATGTATGTCCCCTCGACCTTATTGAGTAGAATATCCAGAGTATCCCAGCATGGATACGTTTATTAGTAGCAACCAAGATGCAGATATCCCTTAAAACCTTTCCCGGGAGGGAGCATTGAGTCTTAATTACTGTGAAGAGGAAGAACAGCACTGGAAGTGATGGAGGTCAGTATGTATACCGATTACCTCCAAATCCCCCAAGTGGAATGTTAGAGAAATCAGACTCGGACAAGAAAGTATGCTCAGTGCACACCCATCACCATTTTATTCATGTATCACCTATGCCATATTTCTACACTACTCCTGAAGCAAAAGAATTGTGCCAAATGATCCTGCTCCATTTGTATGCAGGCGATAATTTATTGTACATGTGGTACAGTCTGCAAATGTCACGGTCCTGCAAATGTTCCATAAGGAAACCCCCCTAGCCTCTGCTCCCGGGGTCAATATTGTGGACCTTTCATGGAATGATGTTGGCAGAAGAATGCCCAAGACCTTCCATGCCAGCATAGTTACCTCTTGGATCCAACGAAAGACATTGGGAACCAATGCCTTTGTCCCTGGCCAGGCAACCCCCCCCCCCCCACAAGGTTACCAACTATCCTATCATCAAATTACTGTTTTGTTCAAGAAGGTCAATACTGTTGGTTCAACATCCAGAGTATATCACAGACTCCTCTAGCGATGCTGGATTCTGAGATGCTGGTAGACCCACTCCTTGTGGCTGAGGCAATTTGAATACAACTTCGTCACAAATGTTGGTTCACATTTTCAGAACAATGCAACAAACTGTACCACTAAGTCTAATAGATTGCATGTCATTTGCTGCAATTTCCCTTAACCACCCTGATGTGATTGCCACCAGGAACACATCTTTAATTGCCAGGCGTTTTGGATCTGTTGTGCCAACTGGTTCAAATGGAGCCTTATGAAATGCCTTTAACAAAGTGCACAATTAGCACTCAACACTAGCTATTGATGTGTTACTCTTGGAGAGAAAGACATTATGTGCTGTGTGTATGCATAGCACTGAGGTGTTGAATGGTTTTAAATGGCTGGCTAGTAGCTTTTGCAATTTGAACGTTTGCATTCTCTTTAGCACCAACGTAAATCCCAAAGGGCCCCCCTTATATAGCGTAGAATCAATGGAACTTCTCAGCAATTGGTGCATCGGTTTCTCATTCTCTCAATCCACCTAACATGGTCTCTAAATTCTCATATGGCCGCCCACTTCCCCCTCAGGGATGGAAATGCCAGCAGCATGCCAAAGCCTTCATTTAAAAATTGCATAATCACTTGAATTGTACTATGCATGCCAGCAAATCCTCCTTTTTGCATCACTTTGTAAAATTCCTCCATATCTGGTAACACACCTTAAGAGTCCCTGGCCTCTCACTGTTATCTGCAGGGTCACAGCTTGCCACTGCAACCGTTCCCCGTCAGCTTCCAGGATCCTGGCGGCTTGGGAGACTAGAACCCCTGGGTTCGGAATAAGAGGGTTCAGGAAAGAGACGTCAAAGCATAGGGACTACGGCGAGCTCCATCACCAGCAGAAAGCATGACCTTCTGGGCCAGAATTGTACCAGGAGAATTACATCCATTGAAGAGACTGATCAATACTTTGGTAATCAGAGGTAGATTTACAAATGCATCTAATATACCTTCTGGCCACTGTATGCTCGTAGCATCTACCACAAACTCTCCCAGTCAAGGGAACCTGGACTAAGACAGCTGTATTTTTGCATTGTCAAGGGATGCAGACAATTGTGGGACTGGAGTTTTGGCATAGAACTTGCTATATCTCTATACAATTCCCACGTGGCTGAAGGTAACATTCTGCTTAACTGATTTTCCAATGTTTTTTCTCTCGCCCCCCGGACCCCTGATATGGGCCTCTCACACTAACAGTTGGTTCATCTCTGCCCGTAGGACCCTAGGGGTTTGCCAAACCCTGCCCTTCCTGGGACCCCTTGCTTGTTGATGAATGCTATAGCAGCTCTATTATCTACCATAACTACCATGCTCTATCCCTGTAGTGAAGGAACAAGCACATGTATGGCCCTGCCTCCAGCAGCCAGCTCCACCCCAATAGCCAGAATTTGCTGCGTCCTGTGCAGCCAATCTTTCCTGAGGAGTGTGATTTACCAATGTGCACCCCCTCACCCCGACCCGAGCTTGCTGACATCAGTGGTAACCGTGATCAGCCAGGACTGCCTTAATGAAATCCTTTCAGTAAATTTTCCATTTGCAGCCAACAGTGCAAGTGGAGTTTCAATTCTCATGGGACGAGGATTGTTGCTTCAAAATCCTTTGGCTCCATTATCTAGTGTGTGTAGGTGCGGCAGCAGAAGCCGTGTGGGCAACAATGTGTGGCACTGAACTGCAGCAAAAATGGTGGCGTTATCGACTGTAACCCCAAATTCCTGAACAAAGTCTGAAGCCTAACAACTTTTTCTTCTCCCATCCAAAACCATGCTCCTTTGAATTCTCCCATTGATGTCTAGAACCATGCTCCTTTGAATTTCAGGTCTTGCAATCGGTTGCAACATAATTTCTCCCAGTTCATAATGAATCCCAGCACCTCGTGCATCATGCACGTGGTCTCCACCTGCAGGAGCAGCTGCTCCTGGGATGAGGCCCTAAGGACAACCATCCAAATGTGGAAACCTCTATATCCCCTTTGCAAACAGAAAAACTCTGTTGGTCCCAACAGATCAGTACATGGCCGATGGCATCGTGAAGGTCTACATATGCCAGGAAGCACTCTTGCCTCACCAGAAACATCTTCTGCAAGCTCTCCATCTTGAACTTGTATAATTGTTGCACTACCCATAAAGCTG
This sequence comes from Ambystoma mexicanum, assembly GCF_040938575.1. NCBI lineage: Eukaryota > Metazoa > Chordata > Amphibia > Caudata > Ambystomatidae > Ambystoma > Ambystoma mexicanum. The sequence goes on from NC_090938.1 coordinate 73,323,609, forward strand.
TATCTATTAGGGCAGACGCGCATGTGGCTGCTCTTTATGACAAAGGGACCCTGTGTACACCCACTTGAAGCATGAATCCACAATGTCCAAAACAGCTTCTTCCAGGACCGTCAATCATCTCCCCACCAAGGTCATAAGAACTGTATCAAGGGGGCGTGGCTTGGAGCCGATGGCGTACAGAGGCTGATCCGCCGAGCTCCGGCCGAGACGCCGTTTCTAGATCCTTTTCGCCGGCACAAGCGAAACTGCAACCAGAGAAAACGATCACGTGGTGGGGGAAGCGGATACCGACAAGCTCTGCTTGTTTAATCAGGAAATCGGACTCCCGTGCCGACACCAGCGGCCCCGGACCACACTCCCTCCCCCGCCCCACAAGAATCCAAGAGGGCGCTGCACGCCATGTAGCGAAGCCTCGGAGAAGAACCTCCGCCAGCGATCACTGCTCGAGTGGGCGGCAGCAAGGAGTGGACCGGAGATCCCACATCGGGGCGCGACCTCCCGTGAAGCATCAGAATGAAGCTAGCGCCAGACTCCTGAGCCCTCGCCCGGCGGCCCCTTCACTGCGCAAAGACCGTCACAGTGAGACCTTCGCGCCATCCCCAGTCCGTGATATGCAGACGCCACCAGCGCCATGAGCAGCCCGAAGGAGTACACGGTCCCAGGAGCCACATCCGACTCCTGCGCTGCAGCCACTCGGCGATGGGAGTGCGGGAGTGTGGACACGGCGGCACTTCTCCCCCCTGAATCTCCCCGCGAGCCAGACACCAGGAGACAAGAACGCCAGCGCCACGGAAGAAGCAGCCGTTTAAGCCTGCACGACAGACCGCAAGTGCCCCCGCAGCATCCAAGAGAGGTACCCCAGCTCACCCCCAGCCCCCTGCTTTGAACTTATTGGGCACGGACCCCTGGGGAGCCCTTCTCAAAACCCTGCAAGTGGGTGTCTAACCACACCACCACCACTAATCCGATCGAGGAGTCACAGGGGCACCACTACTAGTAGTCCTCAAGATAGGGGGGGAAGATAACGGCGCCAGAGGAGCAGCAGTTTTATGGGACTGTATGATTGAGACTGGGAGACCACGCAGAGCCACTGATAAACACTCCTAATCGCTTCCTACCATCAGCACTGAACTTGCAGGCCATAGTAACCTTGGGAACTCTACCAAAGGCCCCGCAGAAGGGACGTAAACTTCTACCCCCAACACCAACCCAGCTTTATCACTATTGGTACTCCAATATGGCCGCCAGGAATAAAGCTACAGCAGCCACCATGGACTCCTTTGTTTCTGCCAAGCCAAAAACCCCCACTCAGGCTAGATCTGGTGCCTCCGAAAACACCCAAACAAGAGAGAGGGAAGTCACAGATAACCACTCCCAGGTCCCTCCAGAAGCGCCCCCCACCTGGTTCGCATCCCCGACCAATTATTGCCAAAATACTAAACTTTCAAGATAGGGAAACTATTTTAAGACACTCCAGGGAAGAAGGCCCTATTGAACGAGGGGTCTCTAAGATAACCATCTACCCGGACTACACCCAGAAAGTACAGAGAGAGAGGAATTATTTCGTACCGATCAAAGCAAGGCTCCGCCAACTAGACCTGAAGTACAGGTTGCTCTACCCTTCACATCTGAAAGTTATTCATAAAGGACGAGCGATATTCCTAGAAAACCCAGAGGCCGCCAACATGTGGCTAGAGGATAATCTTGCCGATGGCAGAGACGCTCCACGGAACAAGGACTAAGCTCCTCAGATTACATAAGCAGGACATATACAGCAGTGAAAGTTCACAGTAAATATAAGAAGCCGGATCCCAGAAGGTAATCCAATTTACAGTATGCCATATAGAAACGGCCCTCGTTCGGCCTCGTTGCCGGGCCCCAGCCCCACCCCCAGCGAATAACCCGGTCGGACCAGGCTATTGCCTGACCCAACTCGCGCCTGAATCCCGGATGGGTTTAGACGGCTCGAGAGCGCCCGAGCACCACGACGAAAAAGTAGTCGCTGGGCGCACCAGTTTGAGTTTTGTTATTTGTTCCAACAGTTACACAGTCTTCAAATCAATGCTGCCAAAGAAACATGTGCTGGGTGCAAGAAACGATACAGGAAGCAGGGAACCAGAGCATCCCTCCCTGCGGCCCCCTGATCACGGATCGTCGCCACACCAGGCCTCAGGGAGGGTGCCTCCTGCTGGCCCCGAAACATCGACCCAATGGCGTCACAACTTAACGTGATGACGTGGAATGTGAGGGGGATGGGCTCGTATCTCAGGCGGAACTGCATACAATCTTACCTCCGAAGGAAGAAAGTCTCAATTGCGATGTTACAAGAGACCCACCTCACAGAAGATGCCATGGCCAAATTAGCGGACCGATGGGATGGGACCGTGAGGGGATCCCCCTACTCCAAATACGCAAGGGGTGTGTTCACATGGGTAAACCCGAACGTCCCCTTCCAACTACAGGGATGAGAGTCTGATAAAGAAGGACGATTTGTGATCATATGGGGCACCATTGAGCAGATTCCGATTTGCTTAGTTAACTCATATTTCCCACACCATGGAATACCATCGCACCTCAGAACGATTAGTGCAAAGTTAGCACACCACCGAAGCAGAACTTTTATATGGGGTGGAGACTTCAATTGTGTTATGGATGTTGCTATGGACAGATCAATACCACCTCCCGGACAAGGAACCCAGCAACGTGCGCCCGGGCAGAAACACTAGAGCAACTCAACTTGGTGGCCATATGGAGGGAACAACATCCCATTGATAAGGTCTATTCCTGTTATTCAGCTCCACACAGAGTCCACACAAGAATTGATTACTTATTTATTGATAGAGAACAAATACTATTGGCAGAAACCTCAGCGTACTTAGGTAGATCGGTTTCCGACCATTCCCCAATGATCATGCAATGGCAGCTTAAAGGGCCCAGACCCCCAATTCCCATGTGGAGGATGTATGTCGCGGCCCTCGAGGACCCAGAGTTCAGAGGACCTCGCTGAAAAACTAGAAGAATATATCGACATCAACAAGGGCTCAGTATCTTCCTGGAGCACGTTGTGGGAAGCCACGAAGGTGGTGGCTAGAGGTGAGATAATATCGAAAGCTGGTGGTACCCGCATGCAACTAAAGGCATCCCTTGAGGCACAGGAACTGGAGATATCACGCCTGGAATCTACCTCCAACATCACTCCAGAGGTTGAACTGAAGCTGAAAGAGCTCTGCGAGAATTGCCAATCCTCTTGGGGCAGATTAGAGAAATTCGACTACGCAAAATACACTACCAGGTCCCACAAAGAATCGGACAAACCTGGTAGATTGTTGGCTTGGCTGTGCAGGCGAGAGCACCCAAAGCATCTTCCAATGGAGATAGTGGACGAGGAAGGGTCATCGCACAGGACACTGTTAGAAATTAACGAGGCATTCGCTAAATTCTACTCCAAGTTGTATACCCACGGTACACAAATTCCTAACGATTTAATCATAGATACACTGGAAGAGATAGGCCTCCCCAAGATAACCAACGAACAGAGATGAACTAGAGATGGAGATCACGGCCGAAGATGTGAAAGGAGCAATCAGATCGCTCGCCACCAGCAAGGCCCCCAGAAGTGACGGCCTTCCGTCTGAGTTCTATAAAACATATGAATCTACTCTCACCCCAATCCTACACAAAGTTTATCAAGAGGCCTACGTAAATGGGGTCCTACCGAACACCATGAAGGAGACAATTATTCCCATGCTCAAGCCACACAAACCACCCACTGATTGTGACTCCTATCGCCCCCTGGCCATGCTAAATTATGACAGTAAGATTCTCACCTCCATACTAGCTGGTAGACTCACCAGAGTGCTGGGGTCCATAATCCGCGAAGACCAAAACGGTTTTGTTCCCGGACGCAACACCACAGCTAATCTGAGAAGGCTTCAACATATTATGGCAGAAACTTATGAGAACGATGAAGATCTAACGGTACTTTCACTTGATGCTATCAAGGCCTTCGACTCTATCTACTGGGAGTGGCTTATTGAGGTACTGAGAGGATTTGGGTTTGGCGAGGGCTTCATTAGATGGATCTCGGTCCTATACAACACCCCAACGGCGAGAGTAAAGACAGGCAGAATTGCATCCGAATCTTGGAAAATACAGAGGGGCACAAGACAGGGATGCCCACTCTCGCCTATGTTATATATACTGGGCCTGGAGCCGATTGCCATATACTTCAGGCAACAATTTTTCGACGCTGGCATCAAGGTGGGCAATGTCTATAACATAATTTCGTTATACGCAGATGATGTCCTTTTATACTTAAAAGACCCCAAGGCCAACGCACCAATCACACTAGAGGTACTAGACAACTACGCAAAATATTCTGGGATACAATTCAGCAGACATAAATCTTCAGCATTTCCCTTGGCCGGTCTGAGAGGCCTAGCAGAGACTGATCTCCCAGCTATAGGGATAAAGTGGCAACTTGACAAGTTCCGGTACCTAGGAATTAACGTGAGCCACACTCTGATGCTCACACACGAAACACGGAAACTGCAATAACCGGCCTTCGCCGATCCATGAAATTCTGGTCCAAACTCCCACTGGCAATGGTAGGTAGAGCAGCGATTGTCAAGATGATAATTCTCCCCGGTTCCTATATTTCTTTGTGAACATATGCCACTACGTTAGACCACCCTTCTTCAGAAAGATAAAGGCACTCATAGGGGACTTTCTGTGGGGACCTCACAGGCACAAACTGTCTTTGGCTACCCTATCCCTCCCACACAAGGAGGGAGGAATAAAGCTTCCGGATCTTCAGCTGTACTACCTAGCGGCACAGCTTAGCCACATCACAAAGTGGCTCTCGGATGAATCGTGGGCCGAGCTGGGACTCCTGAGGCAATCTTCTACTAAATTAACACCCAAGGAAACCCTATGGAACCCTCTCCGACAATCCCCTGATGCCCCCTTGGTCGTTGAACTTGGTAGGCAGATATGGGCCAGAACCTGCTACATTAGGCAGGTGAAGCACCCATACTCCCCAGACAATCCCATGTTGGTCGACATGTGCAAATCAGAGACAGACCTACCCACAGCAGGAAGATGGGAAGAAGCTGGCATCTACACATGGGGGGGATGTAGAGACACTAAAGGCCAATGAGGGGCTATCGAGTGGCCAGTTTCTCTGGTACCATCGCATTAAACGAACTGCCAAGAAACAGTGGAACAGCTGGCCAGAGGAACCCACCCCAGACCCGTTGCTACAGGAAATGCACAACCTTACGGATGGTTGGAGACCTATCTTCAGGCTCTACAACAGACTTACTGATAAACCTAATCCCAAAGGTGAGGCATTGAAGGCGAGATGGGAAGCAGATCTTGAAACCACGCTCACAGACAAGGAATGGGAGAGAGTATCAATATATCTCAAAAAAGTCTCAAGAAACTCCAGATTTGGACAGATTCAGCTGAACCTCCTTTACCGAACATATGACTCCCCGCAGGGTGGCCTCCTTCAACAAACAAGCCTCTCCGGCATGCCCATGGTGTGGGAACGACAGTGCGGATTTGATCCATATGTTCTGGACATGTACTACAGCGATCGCACTGTGGTCCAAAGCCAAACAGACCTGCACAGATGCTGGAATGGAAAGATATGAGTGGACTCCAGGGGAATGCTTATTGGGGGACCTATCCTAGACCAAGCAAACTCAAACATCTTGTAAAGCTGATGGACATTTCATGCATTATAGCAAAAAGAACCATAGCTATGGCATGGAAGACGCCAGCCGGCCCCAGACACGAACACTGGTTGAGGGAAATGGAGAGATGGACAGCAGCCGAAACCAGGGCCTGGCAAGATGGATCCAACTCCAGTGGAGATATGGTGAGTGGCACCTTAGACTCCTGGAAGGCCCTCCTGAGAGACATATGCTTCAGCGCAGATCACAAGCCCCCTTGATATCCCCATACACCTCGTTACATCTGATCCATTGCACTAACATTAAGAGGATGATCCCTGCTAGAGACCCTCCCAGCTTCCCGAGACATCCGAACTTTATTCCATAACACCCACCCGAGAGATATGCACCGTACCATATGAAGACTGTCGTTTTTGTTTTGTTCATTTGTTTTAGTTCATATGTTTGTATGCACTTAATACAAAACACCAATAAAATACGTTTAAAAAAAAAAATAAGAACTGTATCAACATAAACGGAATGGAGTGTATAGTCTTCAAGTCTTGCCATGATCCTTGCCATGTTCTCCCTCATAACCGAGCAAGGCATTTTTCTAGAGTATGTATGAATTATGTGGAGGGGGGGCGCGGGGAGGTCTTTCTGCCTTCTCCGGTAGTGGCAGGCTCCTGAAACCCCATGTACACTACAACCCCTAACACCCTGTCCGCTGCCTCTTTGCAGTCATTTCACCTTAGGATCCTCATGCTTTGCATCGGTCTTCGAGGATGATTATCTAGAAGATAAAAAAATAGATGGAAGTCTTCTATGTTTTTTCCTTTCCATCTTCCTCTCTCAATGCCTTTGTAAATATATGGCGCATTCTCATTTCAGACATTCACTAGCCACCTTCTTTGCCTTTTTCTGACAGGCAGATGAAGAGCTAATCAAGTTAGTATCCTGCTCAACATGCCCATTCTTCTCTTCCTTTCCCCTTTTGAACTTGTGATCATTTCCCATCCGGCAACCAAGTCCTGGGGCGGCACTTAATGAAACTTCAAGGGAATGCTTCATTGCATCTCTGTGCATGCATCCGCACACTTGTCACCAATCCAAGATGGCTGCAGGCATAACTGGGTGCTCCACCTTTAGTCAAATGTTTCTCCGTTTCATATGTTTTTCACAGGCTAAGATGCCATTTGCTATCCTCCTGATAAAGCATGTTTACCCCTTACACAGGCAAAGCTGTTCTCCTTGCTGGCTATGTTGACAACTCTCCTCAGCTCTGCTTGAATCACATCCTCTAAGTTAGCCGAGCCGGCACACAGGCCTGTCAACCAGGTGCTTCAACTCAAAGGCGCCCCTGGCTCCAACAGTGGTACCAGGAGCATTTCTCAACGCCAGATCATATGTGAATGTCCTCTAAAAAAGTAGTCATTGGGGGAGAACCGGACCATTGCTCCTCCAAGCAAGCAGACAGATGATCATTACTACAGTAAGTAGCACTGCTCCCCAACAGAGACCCTGCCGTGAGGAACAACAATATAGAACTAGCGCACGCTTGGATCCAGCAATCTAAGCGCCTCCGTTAAAGTAGATAAACACTTCCCAGGTAATGCACCAGCACGTTTGTAAGGCACATACACTCGATACTGGACTAACGTGATCTTCCAATGTAATTGGTGAGGCATTTTATTTTTGTTTTATTTTTGTTGTTTCTAAATTTCTATCCATCATGGCTAAGAACTTGCTTATGAATACATTAGTGCTAGAAACTACACTCACTGACATTGGCGAACCCACTTATATTCAAACATCGGCTAATACTATATATCTCTCTGATACCTGTCTTTTCTGGGATTGCAGGAGTTGAACCTGATCGCCTTAAAAAAGCAAATATTGTAGATCATCCATCTCTGGCAATAGATCCCCCAGGCCGACAAACTCTTATTACACCATAAATTATTGTGATAACGCATATGCAAACGCCGAGGACCGTTTATAAATAGTATCATAAAATCTTCACTCTTTAGTTCAACACGCGACTACTAGCAGATTTCACGAGATCTGGCTTTCAGATTTTTCAACACTTGCATCGTTGCTTGCTACACCTGATGGGTGGGTACTTCATGTCCATGGTAGATCGACCATTGGCTATAAAGGGGGTGATGTCACAATGTTTCACAAGTCATTACAAATTCACTTCTCTACAAAAGTGGTAATTGATAGTAGCGAAGGCCACCTAGCTAAGCTTAGCGTCAATTCAACATCTGTTAACGTTCTTTCGTTATACAGACCTCACAATTTGACCCCTGACTTTAAAGAACAATTCCTTTCTTTTTTAAACGATCATAAAAAAAACCTAACTCTTACTTCTTATTGGTAGGCATTTTAAACTTCTCATTTGATAATAAAACTGACCAAAATGTGGCATCTCTTAGAAATGCTTTGGAGGCTTTTGGGTTTGAGCAACATGTCATGACTGCAACATATACTGGTGGGAATATTTTAGACTCGGTGCTGACCAAAAAAAATATTGTAACCTTGTTAGTAGAACTGTGATCATTTTTCAATATTCTTTGAAATGAAACTACCAGGACGTTGTCCCTGTGTGGACTTCAACCAGAGAGTAAAAAGGTTAGGAATTTGAAAAACGTATGCCAGCAGCCATTGTCCCTTTAATTGTCCCTACTATTTTTGAAATTCATGCAGATCTTAATGCCAATGAAATTTCAGAAATTATTCTATATATTTTAACAAAAGCCTTTTACACACTTGAACTTACCCGAGAGAAAATTGATCAACCAGAAACCAATACGAATATTTGGTTTAATGACCGGATTATCAGCCTCAGAAAAGCAAACAAACGGGCTGAATGAATTTGGAGGAAGCACCCCAACGATGAGCCCCTTAATACTTAGAAAAATCATAAAGGCCTATAAATAATCCATTATGGCAGAACAAAGTCGATTTATAATCAACAAATCATTTATGTCAAATCTGACTCAAGGGGACTATTTTCCATCCTCAAGGAGTTGGAGGGTAAGAACTCCACCAAACCCTTCCAGCTTATATCGAATGCTTGGTGTCAAGAGATTCGAGATGAGCTGATGCTAAAAGCAAAAACAAGCTACTGAAATGCATAGGTTGACTATAATTGATGCAATATTATCTCCTACTGATGTAAATAATCTCAGTAGATACTCATCTCTCTTTCTGTCAGATTACAGAAGAAGAGACACAAATTATCATCTCTAACTTAAAACCTACTCCTTGCTTATCGCCGCACAGTTACAAGGATTGCATGGAGACTTTGCTCCCCTCAGATACACAGATGATTAACACCTCATTTCAATGCAGTGTATCTGGATGCCGCAAAGAGGCCTGGGTTGCCCCTCTCCTCAAAAAAGAACATCTTTACACAGCAGTTGCGAGTAATTACAGAGCCATTACTAATGCACCATTCCTTATGAAAATGTTAAAGTGACATATCTGCAACTGCAGAAGCATATTGAGAACTGGAGTATCGGCAATCCAGGTTCAGAGCCAGGCATGGCACGTCAGCTCTGCTGGACTTGAAATCCAACATGGCTAGGATCATAGATGAGCAGCGCTTCTATTGCTGCTAAACTTCTCTGCAACCTTCGACCTGGTCGACAATTCCCTTTTTTGGCAGAAGGTTGGTCGATTGCTCAGAAAGTGTGGCGACCTGGATTAGGTCCTTTTTAGGACCTAGGTCAGTAAGAGTGGCCTTGACTGACTTCCAGGTCACCCCAGTTAAATTGGAATGTGGTGTCCCTCAAGGATAATGCTTACCTCTCTCTTCAACATCTACGCGAAGCCCCTTTTCGATCTATTGGACGGTCTCGGCATATCATATACGAACTACGCAGACGACTCGCAAATACTGCTCAAGCTTACAAGAGATTGCGGTCATGATCTACAGGCAATTAATATGATCTATGCCCTTATAAGAGCCAGGGTGCTCACAGTTCAAAGGCTCGTAATGATGAAAAAACAGAGCATGTTATGGTCGGCACTGGACCCAGGATTAAAAAAGGTGACCTGTATTATTTAGCTTTCTATTGCTGGCTGCACCATTAAGATTTGCCCCTCATGTAAAGATGCTGGGAGTCCATTTTGAGTCTCAGCTAACAAGGTAAATGCTGTCATTTCCTCGTGCATGTACATTAACAGACTGCTCAGACAAATACAACATTACCTCACACTTTGAAAAACAGAGCTGTTTAACGACTGCCCTAGTAAACGCAAGACTAGATTACTGTAATAGCTTGCTGTCTGGCAAGTCCAATGCCAAATCTAATGAAATTAAAGACCGACCACCAAAATGTCACAGTTAAAGCCGTTTTGGGGCTGAACCTAAGAGACCATGTAACCTCTTAAGTGGTGGTTACTCCATTGGTTACCGGTACAGTACTGAATCAAAGTACTCACATTAACACACAAATGTGTTGTTGGTACGGCCCCTCAATATCTGAAAGATTGTCTAAACAAAAAATCTTCTAATAGAACTTTACGATCAAATTGCAGTACCCTTCTTGATCAGGCCCGCTTCAAATTGAATAAAATTGGGGTACATATTTTGATGTCTGGGCACCCAAAGCCTGGAATTATTTGGCAACTGTTCTGTGGGTCTTGTCTTGCCCTTTGAGATTCAAAAAAGATCTAAAAACCTTTCTATTTCATAAGAGTTTCCTCTTCTCTATTTCTGTCTGCCTTATAGCGCTCTGAGGCCTCTCGGTAAATGGTGGTTCATAAAAATTAATATAGATAATACACTCAGTGATATGGGTGGGGCATAAGTAAAACAAAAGGAAGGGCTCCTGTCATGGAGGTTCGATTACCTCAATTACTGAGGGCCAGGAAGCGGGATGTGGCACTAATGTGTCTGGGTTGCCAACAGTATTTACTTGCCTGTTGGACCTTGTCTGTGTACGCAGTTGTTCTATATCAGCTAATAAAAAGGACTTTTAAGAGCAGTGCTTAACTTTCCGGCAGAGGACGTCCTAAAAACAAATCTAAACTTAAAAACAGAGTACGTCAATATCGTTTTTTGGAAGTCAAAACACTGCCCTCCTTACAATTGTGAACGGTTAGGGAAACTGACAGTTATAATATGGATCATTGATGCATACCTCTCAACCAGCTGTCAGCAACCTGTGGCTCTCCAGATGTTTCCACTACTCCCATCAGCACTTCCTAGCATAGTCAATATGTGAAGCTTCATGGGAGTTGCAGTACAAAACATCAGGTTTCAGACTCTTGCTCTAAACTCTGCCACAATTCTAATCAAAACCATTAGGAGAGCCACAGGTTGCAGACCCCTGCTCTAAACTCTAACATTAGTCAGGACCCAGGAAATAGCCTGTTCTGTTGCACAACTATACACTGTGTATCATTTATGCGTCACGAAATTGTAATAGTTAACTACTAATCTAGCAGAATTCCATTGTGATGTCCTTTTCATATGTAACGTGTGTGTCGTGAGCTATACATTTTTATTTATTTTTTAATTTTTTTTTAGAGATTTGGGTTTCACCGACAAATTGAAAACGGTGGCAGAAGGACTGGATACTAAACTTAAACTTGTTTTTAGCTGCTTTTCAGAAAATTATCCCTTTTCACGTTTTCTGTTGCTATCGTGAACATTGTCAGGTGGGTGGTGTTATTAGTGGTGTTATTAGTAGGCAACAAGTGCCCTCGAGGTTCTCCCTCCCAAAAAAAAGTGTAAGTCATGAGTCTCTATCTCTACTACAAAGGGTCCAATTTTGACCCCCACAATACTCCCCTTATATATTTTTTATTACCCTAACTGTTCACCTCCACTGCCCCTCCGCCCAAACATAATTGCAGGTAAATGTACATCTCGCAATTAGGCCAACATATTTGCCTTTTCGTAGTGTCAATATTGTATATGTATATTTAGTAATTGTTTTGTGTCTGCATTCTGGAACTTGAATTTCATACATAATGCACATGGATAAACTACAAGTTCAACAATGCAATTGGCTACTCGCTACTGACATGGTGCAATTACATAAATCTGCCAAACGCGAGCTTTCCACTGCAACAGAGGGGAAAGTGAGCGATATTCGGAGGGCCAGCCAGCAGAGAGCTGCGCAGGCCCTCCCCCACTTTCCTTACTCTCCAGGTCCCCTCACCGGGCCGATAGTGCGCAGCGCCAAGGTGGGGCTCCATGCAGGCCGGCGCGTTCGGCGGAATGTTCCACTCGTTCGCCTTCGGCATCCCGAGCGCCGGTGGGGGGGGCTCTGCTGCAGGGAGGAACCGGGGGGAATCAGTGAAGGGCCACCGGCACAATACACACAGAAAGCCGCCGGCTACAGCTCCACGTGCGTGCCCAGCGTGACCCCTTCGCCGCGGTAACCCCACGCTCGCGCAGCACGCGAAGAGTCATCGCAAAGCTGGCGGCCATCTTGAAATGTACAGTGCACTTGTAAAACCTTCAAGATCACAGTAAAACGAAAGATTACATTTAGATTTCCCAACACAATATTGCTTTCTTCAAACCGTGCACTGTTTGAAAAAGAAAATGTTACTTAATTTAAACCTTTTTTGTCCATTCGTTGTACATCCAAAACACATCCACATATCAACAGTGCACACCACACAGGGTCCTGTGACTCATGCATGTGGGCCTAACTCATGTAGACTGTACCCATGTTCACTCAGAGCTCTCAAGTTGCTTAAAACCATTGGGTCTGTGTGGGGATATCACACGATCGCGGGAGCGTGTTCTCGCGAGATCGCACATAACGTGATCTCGCGAGCCCACGCTCCGCGGGAAAACGTTTCCCGCTAGAGAGCTGGTAGCCCACCAGATGAAGCGGTCGCACCACAGCGCTGCTCCTGATGAGGAGCCAAGAAAGTGAGAACTTACAGCAGCCGTACAGCACAGCTTCTAGGGTGTAACACCACAGCCACAGGAGGCTACCTGGGGGCCCTAGAAGCTTACAGCGTGCCATCATAGTGCACACATTTCCCACAGTGATTCAACAGGGGAAGTCCTGAACTTAAGTGAACTGTAAGTACGTGCTCGATTCGAACTTGGACATATAAGAGTCCACACCAGTTGTCATTTAATAAAGTAGGGTAGACTCACTACAGCGTCCTGTCGTCCTTTAAGGCCACTACATAATTGGCGACGAGGATACTAAAAACCCGACGGCCCCACCATGCAAGGCGCCACACCGCCCCCTGCCTTTCTCCCGTCACCAGGGACACCAGCAATTCCATGGATGCAGTGGGAGCCCCTGTTCTCCACCTATCTGGAAGCGATAGGCGGCACGCGGTATGCCCCCGTGAGGAAGAAGGCGATGCTGTTAAATGCGTTGGGGGTTGAAGGACAGCGCATTTTTGCTGGTTTGAAGGAAATACCTGCGGCCGATGATGACGACGACGACGATGTCTACAAGGAAGCGACCCGTCGCATAGTGAAGAGGTTCACCAATAAGGAGACGTTGTACTGCACAGGCTGAGGTTCTACACCCGCAAACAGGAAGGGAGCGAACCCGTGGACTACTACATCACCAGGATGAGGGAGCTGGCTTCTCTTTGCGCCTTTGGCGAAAACGCAGAACAAGTCATCTGCAACATGCTCGTTGTTCACACTAACTCTAGGAAAGTGCAGGACAAGTTCATACAAGAAAAGGAGGTCACCCTTGACAAGGCCATCCAAATTGCCAGGGCGGAAAAGGAAACCTCCAGCAGACGCAAAGAGACGGGAAGTCACCTGCCCGTGCCCGAACTTGCGGCGCTACAATGGAGAGGGCGCAGAGACAAGCAGTCCCGCGACGGCCCCAGAGACAAAGGTCCCAGGCAAAAGGAGGCACCCAAATGCTATAGATGCGCCAGCACCAAGCACATGGCGAATGATCGCGACTGCCCCACCAGGAATAAAGAGTGCTCTAAGTGCAGACGCATCGGCCACGTGTCTCCGGCGTGCACGTGGCGGGAGAAGACGGTTTCCCGTGTCGATGGTGACTGCGTTTCAAGCGATGATGACGATCAGCAGGACAGACCCATGGTTGTCATGGTCAAGGCCCCCCCATGCCAGGAGGGAAAAGCCCCACTGCACCATTAAGGTTGACGGAATGGAAACGCGCGTCATGGCAGACTCGGGATCCGACCTCACAATCCTCCCCATCAACACGTATAAGGAGATGATGGGACAAGCAAAAGTAGAAATCAGAACGACCAGGCAAAAGCCGACGGTGTTCGGTGGTGCAACTGTTGACCTGTTAGGCTACATCAAAGCCCGGATCGATTTCAAAGGGAGGTCCACCACCACCAAAGTGTATTTCTCACCCAAAGGCCCAGCTGTACTGGGATGGGACGATCAACACAAACTCAGCATGAAACTAGATCCCAGCACTCCGGAACAGGTTCTCATGGTCCCCTCAGGAGCAGCGCTGAACTTCAAGGAGATGTTCCCGGACCTGTTCTCCGAGAACCCAGGGAAGGTGAGAAACTTTGTCCACAAGATTCGCCTGAAACCCAACGCGATACTGGTGAAACACAAAGTCAGGGCAGTACCTGCCACAGCGAGACCCGCATTGGATGCCCACCTTCGGAAGATGGTCGAAGAAGGAACCATCGAGACCGTGGAATCCTCAGAGTGGTTGAGTCCAGTAGTTCTGGTCAAAAAGAAATCCAGCAACGACCTTAGGATCTGCATCGACCTAAGAAGCCTCAATCTAGAGGTAATCACAGATAGCTTTCCACTCCTCAGTATTAACGAAATCGTCCTCATGATGAAAGAGGCGGCAATCTTCTCTAAGCTGGACATGCGTGATGCTTATCACCAGATTCCCCTGCACAAAGCCTCTCGCCCCCTTACAGCGTTCATCACGCCCTTCGGCACCTTTCAATATACCCGCATGCCATTTGGGTTGCCGTCGGCGGCATCCGCATTTTAGAGGATGATGAACTCCTTACTCAAAGGACTCACAATGTTTCCTTCTTTCAAGATGATATCCTTGTATATGCCAAAGACAACGAGACCCATGACAAGGCACTCAGGGCAGTTTTGAGCAGGCTTCAAGAGGAGGGCATTCACCTACGCCATGAAAAATGCGTCTTCGGAGTGAACAAGGTAGAATACCTTGGGTACAGCATCTCAAGTGACGGCGTCAGTCCCAAGAAGGACCTCATGCAGGCCATAACAGAAGCCCCGGCTCCGATGTCCAAAGAGGAGCTACGCTCATTCCTGGGCCTAGCGGAGTACTATGCCAAATTCGTCCCCAGAATCTCCGAGACCACGTCTCCCATGAGGGAGCTTCTGAAGAAGGGTGCAGCCTACTCTTGGGGTCCGGAACAGAACGAAGCGTTCTGTGAAATCAAAAAGAGAATCCTACACGCGCCGTGCCTGAACCCATACAACCCTGAATGGGACACCTGCATCACCACAGACGCCAGCGCGTATGGCCTGGGGGCCACCCTGACCCAGAAGAAGGGAGACACTAAGAATATTGTGGCGTTTGCATCCAAAGCGCTATCATCATCGGAGAAGAACTACTCCACGGTTGAGAAAGAAATGTTGGCATGCGCATGGGCCGTCGACTACTTCAGATCGTACGTATGGGGGACGAGATTCAAGCTGATCACCAACCACAAACACCTCATCCACATGTTGAGCCCGGGCGGCACCAAGACAGCCACCCCGAGGATGGCCAGGATTGCTGCAAAGCTTCAAGAATACACATACGAAATAGCAAACATTGCGGGTTGGAAAAACGCACAAGCGGACTGCATGTCCAAACTCCTCAGCCAAAGCGCCCCCGGTACCACATTCTTGGAAGATGAGTGTGTCGTAGCCTCCATCAGTGACTTAAGGAACGGCGAGTACATGGACCTGAGTGAGCGCCACTGGCAGGAGGAGTTCGAACAGGACGATGCCCTACGGCACGTCAGTACCTGGGTTCGCGAAGGATGGCCCAACGAGAAAGCGATCCCCGAAGGCCTTCGTCCCTACTGGAAAGTGAACGAGGAAATCACCACCATGAACGGTCTCATCCTCAGAGGCGATCAAATCATCCCGCCCAGCGGCATCCGTAAAGTGATAATGTGCAGGGCACACTCAGGCCACCTGCGATGCAACATGACCAGACGCAGGATACGCAATGCCTACTGGTGGCCAGGCATGGACCAGGACATAAGACAAATGGTCGAAAGGTGCCATGAGTGCACCAACAGTGACAAGCGCCTAACCGTGAGGCAAGCCCCCATGCTGCCCACCGAAGTCCCCAAAGGGGTGTGGCGAAAACTAGGTTTGGATTTCATTGGGCCCCTGGACAACATGCCCCCAGAGCACAAATATGGGATAGTCATGGTTGACTACTTCTCCAAATGGGTGGAAGCTGACTTCACTTCAGACATCACCACAAGCACAGTCATTGAAGAACTCACCGCCGTATTCCAGCGGGAAGGTCTACCAGAAGAACTCGTCACAGACAACGCAGTCCAGCTAGTCTCCTGAGAAATGGAGAAGTTTCTCAAGCTCAACAACATTCGACAACGGAGAGCAAGCCTATACCACCCACAGGCCAATGGCCTGGTTGAGCGAGCAAACCGCTTCATCAAAGGGGCACTTCAACTGGCTCATGCCTCGGGCTCAGACCCGTTCAAGACAGTCAAGGAAGCAGTAGCGGCCCACCGCCTCACCCCCAACGCCGTCACTGGTGTCTCCCCTTTCCATCTGCTGAGGGGAAGAAGGCCAGCATCCTCACTGGTACCACCCTGGCTCCATCAAGTGAGGGCTGACGAAGACGTGAACATGGACGACGTAGCGTTTCGCATGCGGCGCAACAAAGAAGCCATGAAGGCCCGAGGGGACTTGCGTCGAGCCGCTCGACACACAGCAGTTAACAGAGGTGACCTGGTGAAAATACGCCTTCCCCACAAAGACACTTCGACCGGCTCCAAGTACAGCAGTCCCATAGAGGTCATGGAGAGAGGGTCAAACCACATTTGCACCAGCAACGGAAGGAAATGGAATTTAGAGAGAGTGGCCATGTACCGCAGGAAGGAAGACATGGAACAACCACACTGGGACACCGGAGAAGATCAAGACCGCCAGGGGACATCCGAAAACCCTCGCCGCTCAGAAAGAGGTGTCTTGGAGCCACACCACGGCAACGAATTCTCAAGCCCCAACTCTCCAACTACACCCAGGGAGTCACAGCGAAGAACAAGGGAAAGAGAACTCGAATCACCCGCATCTTCTCAAGGGTACTCCAGCAATCCTGCCCCATATACAGATCTAAGCAGACCTCAGAGAGAGAAAAGAAAACCCAGCAAGTTTGCAGACTTCGTCATGGAATGACCACCCATCCTTTTTCCCAGCAAAGGAGGTGTGTGGGGATATCACACGATCGCGGGAGCGTGTTCTGGCGAGATCGCACATAACGTGATCTCGCGAGCCCACGCTCCGCGGGAAAACGTTTCCCGCTAGAGAGCTGGCAGCCCGCCAGATGAAGCGGTCGCACCACAGCGCTGCTCCTGATGAGGAGCCAAGAAAGTGAGAACTTACAGCAGCCGTACAGCACAGCTTCTAGGGTGTAACACCACAGCCACAGGAGGCTACCTGGGGGCCCTAGAAGCTTACAGCGTGCCATCATAGTGCACACATTTCCCACAGTGATTCAACTGGGGAAGTCCTGAACTTAACTGAACTGTAAGTACGTGCTCGATTCGAACTTGGACATATAAGAGTCCACACCAGTTGTCATTTAATAAAGTAGGGTAGACTCACTACAGCTTCCTGTCGTCCTTTAAGGCCACTACAGTCTTGTTTTTACTTGGAATTCTGACACTTGTAGTTAAATTTCAAATAAGTAAGAAAAACGACAAGTTCTAGAATCCAATGTGGAAAAACAGGACTGGCTTGCCTTGCCTTCTCAGGCATGGCCAAGCCATGGGATACTAGAGCATACATGCCAACCCCATACTTGCAACCCTACTGATTTAGGCAGTAGGCTACTACTTTTTAAGCAGTCCTACCACCTACAGATATGGGTGACAGATCCTACTGCTTTTTACAGTGGCAGGTCATTTATGCGACTCTAAGGCAGGCTGCTTGAGACCGGGCCAGGACAAAGCATGCAACACATTAGTTTATCTGTCTGTGCGGTAGGTGGGTAAGAGATTATTTTGAGTGATGGACTCAGACCAATCCACTGACCTGACAGCTACGTGACTCTGCCCTGCACTCTGGCCGGGACAGGCCCTAGGTGAATCCAGTGAAGGCAAGTGGCAGAGCTTACCACCATCACACAGCATCTGCATTTCAGACAGGAGGGTATCAGTCTCCCTGTTGTTCAGTTATTCAGCTTGTGCTGCAGGAATAAATATGTATTGCCCAGGCTGCTGCTACAGGGCAGTGGCAAACATTGCCTACCAGCTCTGTGATTACCTTCTGTGTAGTTAGGTAATTGAATTCAGTGATAGCTTACCATTCACAATTATACATTTTAGACATTTGAACATCTTTCTAAGTTGTGCTGTTTGATGGGTGTGAATTTTAAAATGCTCTAGTGGTGCCAACAATGTATGTTTCGTATTTTCATGTGATGTCATTGTTATGCAAAGTATTATTTTTGAAACTTGAAAAATCCTACATCTTTTTGGTCATAGAATGTTGGCAAGTATACAACCCTCCTGATTTAGGTGGGAGACTCCCGATTTTTAGGTAAATATGCATCTCCCGATTTCCCTGTGAATCTCCCTCTCAGGTGCATCTGAATGTTGGCATGTATGCTAGAGTGTTCTATCACTGGCTGCTCACAGAGTCCATCCCTCATCTCTATTGTGGCCATTGTCCACATAAACCTCCCAAATCACACGCTTTTGGTGGGTGTCACCCCCCATAGCTCTCAAACATTTGGGTCGCAAAGGTGGGTGAAAACACCCGATTTTATTTTTGGCGGGTGAGAGGCCCATTGAAACGAATGGGCGTGCAGGAGGCTTGGCGGGTGAGTCAGCTGTTATAAGGCAGGTGACACCCGCCAAAAGCATGTGAGTTGAGAGCTATGCACCCCCATTGGAATCAATTCCACCCTCCATGGAAGTTCATATGAGCTATCTGTGTCCCACCTCCCCACCATCCACTGTTTCCTCGCTTGTGCTTCCTGAGGCTTTGGCATAGATTCCAAACCTCCCGATTTGGGCGGAAGACTCCTGATTTTTCATTTAATAGGTTTACTATTTTTTATTTTAGACCTCCTAAAATAATTCTAATCCCATTGCACTCCAATGGGAAAATTCAGTTCTCCTGCTTTTTGCATACATGCCAACCCTCCCTTTTTAGGTGTGAGACTCCTGATTTTTCAGTGAAAAATACTATTTTTCATGTTCTCTCGCCTAAAATAATTATTTCCCCAATGCATTCCTATGGAGAAATTGTTATCTCCCGATTTCTCTGAACAAACCTCATACATGCCAACATTCCGACCCACCTGGGAGGGAGATTTAATCAAATAAACCGGGGGGCATACATTTTCCCATACAAATGCATTGGTGCTAGAATTATTTAGGTGGGAGATCGTGACAAATAGCAATATTTTTCACTGAAAAGTCAGGAGTCTCCCGCCTAAATCGGGAGGATTGCCATGTATGAAACCTCCCTCCCAGGTGCGACGGAATGTTGGCATGTATGTTTTTGTGATAAAATCTCCCAACCATTTGCTCCAAAATGTTTTTGTGATAAAATCTCCCACCCAGGTGCTCCAAAATGTTGGCATGTCTGCCTGCCTCTGTCACAAGCCATTAGCCTCACACGTTACCTTTTCGGGCCCCAAGGTGAGTGAAAACAGAATATTTCCCCTTTGGCAGGAAGGAGCCCATAGAATTGTAGGAGCCAGTTAGGGCTTGGCAGGTGAGTGACCGGATTTCATGGCAGGAGACACCCACCAAAAGCGTGGGAGTTGCAAAGTATGTCATAGGTTCCTCCCACATAGTTCCTTGGTCTCTCAAATCACACAGTTCCTGCATAGGTTTGGTGTCAGTCAGTTCCAGATGGTACTAAGTGCCCTGTCGAGCACACTTCTCGGCCGCCATTTAGGCAGATACAGGTTGTTCACCTGTGCTTTGTTCTGGACCTGCCCCAACGCCCCGATTGGTACTAGGTGCTCTTATGACCATGTTGTAGCCAAACATTGCGACAGCTATTGCCCATCCACACTGGGTTCCTTTGGTCTGCCATTTTGCCAGTAAACACCGAAGTGTACCGCTACTTTGGATTCACATCTTCGCTTTTTGTGCAATCACCACAGGTTTTAGGGATACAGTTACATTTTTTGGGTTTCTCATGGAACCTTTCTGGCATGCCCTGGCTATCTCCCATTTTTGAGTACTAGGTGTTCCTATCACGGATGGTGTCCATGTAGCTGTACTCTGCGTGCGTCTAAAGGGCTCATGAGCCGTGTTCACAACATACTCTTCACACATTGCTATACAAATGACAATTACATTACATTACGTGTTCATCCACAACAGTACCTTGCCATGTGTCTCTGGTACATGCCTTGTTACAGAATCGCACTATGTCACACATCCATGCATGCTCTCAAGAAAGCTGAGCGTGCTTTAGAGTAGGCGTTCAGCCATGTATTGAGATGTTGTGAGTTGCTAACTCACAGCACCAATAAAGGAAATGGTGCAATATGCCTTAATGGAAACACAAGATTCATCAAGTATTGATTTATCGCATAATCCAACTGCAGCAAGATGCCGGCACCAAATGAACAAGCATTGGTAAAGGGGACAGCTTGGATCTTTTATAGGAGTTTTCCAGGCACTGCCATAATGTTACTACATTGCCATAAAATGTAACAGCTGATAAATGGTGTCATGGCTGCACATGAAGTCAGTGTCTTGCAGATCCTGATCTAATGCAAAGCAATCTAAAGGATGGAATCCAACAAGACCAAAAATTGTCTTGGAGTGCATGTACGGCTGCACAGAACAATGTGATATAGAATTTATGGTGGACTAGCCATTTTTTGTGGGACCGACTGATTTGTAAATATTTGTCCACTTCTGTATTTATTGGTTTCTATTGCACTTTCCCTGCAGCTCTTCACAAAAATAAAATGCAGTACATGTGAAGTGAACGACAACCTAAATGATTGCAATAGAAATGGGAATTCTGAGGACGAATCAGAAGAAATCTGATGATCTTTGAGGAGTCCAAGAGTTCAACTTAAAGTCTACCTCTGTCCAAAACCTATTCTTGCCCTCACTATTAAAGCTAACCAATGTTTAGGGATATTACTAACAAAATAGTATGTAACTCAAAGACTGAGCTTCTTCCAGCTCCAAGCTTTCTTTCAGTATCCCCTCCCCAAGTACAAGACAGTTCCACAAAAAGGCTCAAGATTACTGTTCTCAAGTTCGAGGCAACACAGTTTCAAACATTCCTCGGGGTTGCCTTACCCAAGTTCCAAGCAACTCAGTTCACAAAGCAAAGGGGTCTTGAGGTTTTGCCCTTAAGACAACACGTACAATTCCACAAGTTTTGGGGTTCCCTTCCCCAGGATTTCCACTCTGCCAAGTTTATTTCAGTCTTTTCAAAAGTGCAACATAACTCGAGGTCCACTTGACCCTCCCTCTGATTTGCTTAATTAGTTTATGTATAATGCTTCTCCTTGGTTTGTTTCACAACTCATTCAGGGCTCACTGGTCTAGGCACAGTTGTCAGACCACACCGTCCACCCACACAGGTCACACAACCAGGATCACTAGGTTCTTGAGGCCACTAAGGTTCTTCAACTCCTGCCCATCTTCACTTAATTCCTCTTTGTTGGCCTCTTTGCTTTATCTGCAAGTTGACACTTCTTTGGCTTCTCCTTTTCAACTTCTTGATTCTGCCACGATGTGTCTCACACCTCCAGTCAGTCTGTGGCCTTGCTGCATTGTATTCACTCACAAAAGTTCACCTTTGTCGGGATTGATTCCTCTCTCACCTTCTGTAACACTCTTTCACATTTATGCCCTTTTTCCATAGTTCATTTTCAGATGGGAACTTAGGTTGACTTTCAAGATTTGCTTTGCTCAGAAAAGTTTTTGTCAGAGATCAGAGAGGTATACTCAGAAAGCAACACACAGGATTATGCTCACAAATAGGATGTCCATGGATGAAAGACACAATCACTCCTAAACCCGTCCTCACCAACCCCGATACCAAGGCCCCCCTCACTGAGAGAGACCTTCCCAGCAATACACCCCACTGCTCAATGTAAGGAAAACCAGAGCTAGAGGGTGATATTCCTCGAACGGTTGTATGACTTGACCACCCAAGAGGAACACCAGATTGTTGGGAAGAAGGGAGGAGCGTCAGAATTTGTGTAAAGGATATGAGTCCAACAGAGCAGACTACCCCTGTCCGTTCCCACCTAGTGACCCAGGTCCTAGTGTGGCTACAGATGTAGAGATGGCCTGTCAGGATCCTCCGGGGAGTCTGCCACTGAGGGGAGCAAAAGAACACCTGATTACTTCCTACCACTAGGGAGTCTAGCAAGAGATTGGTATTAGGAGTTAACAGGGAATGTTTACCATGGCTGGTGAGAGAGCAAGTCCAAGTTCTTTCTGAACCAGTTTCCAGGGGAAGGAAAAACAGCAGGAGGAGGAAGGTTAGTAAGGGATACTTAACCTGAACGGAATGATGGCTGCTTTAGTTACAGGGTGCAGCACTCAGCAGAGTGTCCATGCAGTACATGTGCTGTTGTCCTGTTTGGGACAGCTGGATGGGAAGGAGAGGGAGTAGGATCAGGGAAGGGAAGGAAGAACTCAGGATTGAGAGAGAAGGGCAGAAGAGTAGAGCAATCCGGGAAACAGACAAGGTCGGTACACAAACAGTCATTGACAATTGCAGAATCAAAAGGAAGACAGTCCAACGAAGCGTACCGTGTCTGATAGCCGTACGATGAGACCAGGGACCAAATCATGAGACAGGGAATAGTCAAGTAGCAGTCCAGGGTCGGCAACAGTGATTAATGCAGAACAACCAGTTCAGGGCGAGGATAGGAGAAGGTCAGTGGGCAAAAACGAAGTAAAAACCGGAAAACAGGACGTCGGAAAATTGCAGCAACAGAGCACCGTATTCCAAAAAAAAATATGCAATCGAAGCGTGGTCATATGGCCGGAAGATGTTTTTATGGGCCAAGCCTTGCACGCATTCCGCGCCGGTCCATGGAGGAGATATCACATGACTCATTGTTGCAGAGAAGCGCTGCCCATGTCAGGCACAGCAACGGTGAATCGGGGGTGGGTGGCTAAACGGCACCCACCGTCTCCATGGTACCGACCAAGACGCTTTCCATGAACCCAACTGGGGATGGGTCCTTCTGTGAAGAACGCGTTGGCACCTGGGAAAACGCGCCGCAGGATGACATCTCAACGAGGCGGACCGCATTGCAAAGGTGATGCCCAGATCCCGGGCCTTGACAGTACCATCCCCCAATGGCGCCCCCACACCCGTAGAGGTGTGGAAGCGGCGGAGCAGAAGCAGGGCGTGGATGTTGGACAGAGGTTCCCAGGACCTATCCTCCGGGCCATAGCCCTTCCATTCAACCAGATAAGAGGGACAACAGTGACGCACATGATGGTCCAGGATGCGGGCAATCTCGTACTCCTTAGATCCAGCAATGGTAAGCGGAGCTGGACTGACAGGCAGGCGCATAGTGGAGGAACAGGGCTTCAGCAAAGAAACATGGAACACCGGGTGTATCCTCCACCTAGTAGGGAGAGCCAGACAAAGAGCAACAGGGTTAACGCGAGCCACCAACTTGAAGGGGCCCACAAATCGTGGCAGGAGAGAGCACTTCCCCTGCAGTCTCAGATGTTTGGTGGCTAACCAAACCAGATCATTGACTGTGTATTCCGAGGCCGGTGTTCTGTGTGTATCTGCAAAGTGCTTGGCTTGAGCTTGAGCTGTCAGGAGATGGGAACGGACGTTCCTGTGGAGGGACACCAGGTCACGGGTACAGGCCTCCGCCGCAGGATTATCAAGACGGACCGACGGGTCCAGGGGCAATGTTCGTGGGTATTGACCTTACATAGTATAGTAGGGTGAGTGCCCCGTGGAGGAATGCAGGGAGTTATTATAGGCAAACTCTGCCGTATGAAGGAACATTAGCCATGATTCTTGGTATTGTAGGCATAGGCATCTCAAGTACTGCTCCAGGGTGCTGTTGGTGCGCTCCGTTTGTCCATCGGACTGGGGATGATAGGCGCTGGAGTTCCTGTCATCAATCCTGAAGGACATGCAAAAAGCCAGCCAGAAGCGGGAGGTGAACTGAGGACCCCTGTCGGAAACGAACACTGATGGGAGACCAAATCTCCCATCTCACCGGTACACGTGTAACAAAAACAGCTTAACCAAGGTGGGGGCCGTAGGTAAACCCGCACAAGGGACAAACAGGGCCATTTTGCTCAATTAATCAATGACGACCCATACAGTGTCAAAACAGTGAGTTCTCTGCAGTTCAACCACAAAAAACATTGACATCATGTGCCATGGCTTATGCGGGAGTGGTAACGGCTGTAGAAGACCCACAGGCTTGCCGGGTTTGTTCTTGCACTGGGCGCAAACAGGACAAGAGGAGATGTAATCTGTTACTTCGATTTCATACGGGGCCACCATCACCACCTGCTCAACAACTTGAGGGTTTTCTGTCGGCCCGATGTGCAGCTACCTTGGAATCGTGACTCCAGTGCAAAGCCTTGGCATGAGATTCCCCTGGGGGAATAAATAGTTTCCCCTGAATGAAAGGCAGGCCATTCACGATGTCCAGGTTGTACTCACTGATATTGCGGGGTTCCCGAGTGTACTCCGGGACCCCCAACCGGCCCATAGAGTTGGGGTTAGCCCAGTAGCACTTTAAGATAAGATAGCAGCACCCGTGAGATGGATGGGGGTGCAGATTAGTACTCCAACACCAAATCAATAATGACAACTCAACGGTTTGGCAAAGGGAGTCCGTTTAGTGACAAGTACAAAAAACGGGGAGTCTCATGAATATCAGCAGATGTGTGATCTTCTCTCTCGCTTCACAACTCCAACGAACTTCATAAAAAACACATAATTTATACAAAAAACTCATCATCACTGACGTTTAAAGCTTAAATGTTGGCATGCAATTCTATTGGTTCTAGAAAGGTAACTTTAATATAGTTACTATATCTGTATATGGTAACAGAGTAAGGGATTTGGTAAACACTGTCAGGTGGGACATCTAAGCCCTACCTTCACAATGGCTACTGTGGAGTTACTAAAAGTACGACGTCCCATTGGTTCTACTAACTATAGGACCCTAGATTACTTGGTCCACTGTGATTGGGTTGGCACCAACCCCACTCATTCTTTTCTGCTTTGCTTAGCAGCACGCAGAATGGTCGGCCAGGTGCAGGGTGCCCCCCGTTCTCCCAAATTCCTCCAATTATTGTTACAATCAATCATCACTTTAGTGGCCATGTGTAAATTATTTCACTGTAGTTGGCCTTGAGACTGCATCTCCTGTCTGGAAAAGTTCTGATATCTTCGCCTGGCTCACTGCCATGCGTAGATGTGAAAGTCTCACTTCTTCTCGCTCAGCTGGTCATGTGATTCCGATACCATGAATTTGCCTCTTCTTCATGTAATCAGTGTATTTGATTTTTGTTTCACCCACCACCTGCCTTCAGTTTCTTATCTTGACATTTCTGAAGCAGGATATTCTGTTCTTTGCTTCAATTAATTGTAGCTACTGTTCATCTATTTTAACTGATACGACCCTGGCTTTTTTTAGCATGATTTGCCTCTGCTGGGTTTCGTTTCTGCTGTTTATTCTCGATTTGCTGAATACGAAGCTATTCTCGTGTGGCCTTTAGTAACCTTTGGTTAATTCTGCTTCTTTTGCAAAGTGGAAGTATACTTATATAACGTGCTTCTTTTGATGTAGATATTTATAGGTGGCGCTTGCTGCGATCTGTCTTCTATTAGCATAGCAAGCCGCACGATTTTCTAAGCTTTCTTGCGGTTCCAAGCATATGTACATGCGTAAACTGCTCGAATATCTTCATCATGCTTACAGCTTAAGCTTCTTACATTTGACATCGTATTTTCACTTTAGGTCCACGATGTCCCTTGTTCATGGCGTTTCGTCTCTTTATGTCATTTTCTGGTCGTCATCTCTTCTATACGTGAGTCAGTCCGGGTTCTTGTGACGTCACCATTCGTCTTCCATTAAGACCTTTTTGGCTTCAGGGACTGTACTTAGACGATCTTCATCTTGTTTCATTTGTTGATATGGTTTTCTCAATAGGTACGTTACTGTCCTTGGTATCGGTACTTCAATATGCGTTGTTCTTCTGATGGGTACTGGATAAAGCCCCACTGCGGCACTCTGCTGGTTTATTTGCTCATCATACGTCACATATTTTGGCGTGAACGTTCTTGGTACTTCAAAATGGACGGTTGGAGTGCGGGCTGCACTTGGGACCTCCTCTACACGAGCAACCCATTCCATAAGGTGTGATCTAAGGGATGCACTAGCCGAGCAAGCACACACCGTATGCTCAGAAAGAACGGGCAGGGTTTCTTTTGTGGCCGGTTTCGTGTCAGAACCGATCCGAGACAATGCATCTGCCTTGGTGTGCAATCGTACTGGGCGGTAAGTGATATGAAAATTGAATCGAAAAAAGAAGTAATGCCATCGGGCCAAACGTGCTGAAACGCACGCTTCATGGGTTTGAAGGACTGCATATTCCTATGGTCAGAAAACACCGTTACCGAATGGCGAGCCCCTAACAGATGATGGCGCCATTCGGCAAATGCGTCTTTTACGGGCAGGACTTCTCTCCCCGTAATGGTGTAGTTTCTCTCATAGGGATTGAGTTTGAATGAGAAATAGGCGACGGGATGGATGTCACTGGTGTCTTGACACAGCTGGGATAGAACCGCCCGACCGCGAAACCAGACGTATCAGCTTCCACATAGAAAGGATCCTCAGGATCCGGATACTGGAGGACAGGGGCCATGGTGAATGCCGCTTTCAAAGTAGAAAGAGCTGCTTGAGTGGCAGGCATCCAGACATAAACTGGTGTTCGGGAGCTGGTTAAGGCGGTAAGCAGGGCTACTATGGCTGAGAAAGAACATATGAACCGATGGTAATAGTTGGAGAAGCCCAAGAAAGACTGCAAGGCCTTAGCTGTGTTGGGCACCGGCCAGTTCAGCACGGCCTGGACCTTGGATTGATTCATATGTACGCCATGGTCTGTGAGGTTATAACCGAGGAACTCAACCTCCCGTCCATGAAAAATGCATTTCTCGGCTTTGACGTACAAGTGATTTTCCATGAGTATCTGCAAAACCGCCTTCACATGATCGATTTGTTCTTGAAGCAACGGGGAAAACACGAGTATGTCGTTCAAGTATACTATCACAAACTGATGTCACAGAACACATTGTTGATGAAGTTTTGGAAAGTCGCAGGGGCATTACATAAGCCGAATGGCATCACTCGAAATTCAAATAAGCCATACCACATCTTGAAGGCCGTTTTCCATTCGCACTAGGTTGCATGCACCACGCAAATCGAGCTTAGTAAACACCACTGAGGACCCCAATTGGTCAAGGAGCACCAACATTAACGGTAGTGGGTACTGGTTCTTAACCGCGATACTGTTAAGGTCCCTGAAGTCGATACATGGCCTGAGGTCCCCCTCTTTCTTTGGAGTGAAGAAAATGGGTGAGCCACGGTATTGTGTGAAGGCAACACGTCTAGAAGTGCCATACAGGGTGTATCCTGAATGAGCCCATGGGAGCAGAAACAATTATCATTACAATAAGCAGATGGGAAACGTACCTGTCGCGTGTCCCAATCAATGGAAAGGTTATGCAAGCTTAACCAGGACATACCAACGATCACCTTATACTGCGGGTCAGCAATGATATCGAATTCAGTATCCTCCACATGCCCTTCGTTGGTGGCCATGCGCAACGTCGCTGTATGTTTGATGACCATATCGGAAACCAATGGGGTCCCATCAACAGCCTTGGCCTCCTCTGGCATAGCTTTAGCCTCTACAGATATCGTGCAGTCTTTGGCATAGTTCTGGTCCATGTAATTGTGGGTTGCTCCAGAATCAAGAACCACTCTCACAGAGAGGACCGTACCCGAGGGCAGAAGGAGTGAGACCGGCAGCACCACAGGGGTAGAGAGAACCAGGGCGGAGGAGTACATTATAGGCAAGCCCAACAAAGGGACCCCTTCTATTGTTGGGCTTTGGAGATTCCCGATTTTCTCAGGGGCCTCTTGGTGCTATTCTTAACAAAATGCTCTGCTGAACCACAATACAAACAGAGGTTTTAGCTCCTTCTGTGCTCTCTTTCACTGGGTGTCAGAGGGCCACGAACGGCTCCGATCTGCATAGACTCGGTATGCATGGGGACTGAAACAGGAACATCAGGGCACAAAGGCGTGTCCGGGTGCTGTTTCTTCTCGCCTCTCTGTTCCGCCCGTCTAGCATTGATCTGGAGGACCCGATCCAGCAAATCCGCAAAGTGGGTCGGAACCACTGGCACTGTTGCTAGAGTGTCCTTGAGTTCTTCTGTGAAGCCCTTATAGAACACTGCAGCTTTCTTGTCCTTGGGCCTGTCGGTTTCTGCAGCCAAATGGTTAAATTTGGCCAGATACGTGAGCAAAGGCATGGTTCCTTGACGTATACTGAGGAATTCAAGGTCAGAGGCCTGGGTCTTGTACCGAGTGTCAAACACACGGGTCATGGTTGTGAGCAATGCGTCGCAGTCATACAACATGTAGCTACATTGG
The DNA here is from genome assembly GCF_040938575.1 of Ambystoma mexicanum. Taxonomy (NCBI): domain Eukaryota; kingdom Metazoa; phylum Chordata; class Amphibia; order Caudata; family Ambystomatidae; genus Ambystoma; species Ambystoma mexicanum. Next base: position 73,352,131 of record NC_090938.1, read on the forward strand.
GTTCTAGGAGCGGGTTGGCCCAGGCAACAGCGGTTCCACTCACTCAGATTTGACAGGACAAAGGCTGCTTTGGTGGTGGAATCTGGGAACGAGGCCGGACAACAAAGGAAGTGCAATTTGCACTGGTTTATAAAGGTCCTAAAGCACTTTGGGTCTCCTGTAAATCTCTCAGGTTGTGCCAAAGGGAACTGGGCCGACATCAACACCGGTACTGGATCCTGCCTGGGCAAGGGGTAAGAGGTGCTGGGAGCAGATGCCCCCATCGCATCGTCGCCCTGTACCGGTGCACGGCCCATGTCCTGAAGGGCATCCATCCTGCGCCGCATTGCATTGTTGGCATCTGTCATAACCACCCTAAGTTCGGAGACCAACTGTATCAGGGTGACGAGAGGGTCCATGGACTCCATGTAAAGGCTTCTGATTCTGTCAGAGATCAGGGAGGTATACTCACAAAGGAACATACAGGAATATACTCACAAATAGGATGTCCACGAATGAAAGACACAATCACTCCTAAACCCGCCCTCATCAACCCCGATACCAAGGCCCCCCTCACTAAGGGAGACCTTCCCAGCAATATGCCCCACTGCTCAATGTAAGGGAAACCAGAGCTAGAGGGAAATATTCCTTGAAAGGTCGTATGAGCTGCCCACCCAGCAGGAACACCAGGCTGTTGTGAAGAAGGGAGATGAGTCAGAATTTACATAAAGGATATGAGTCCAACAAGCAGACTACCCCTGTCCGTACCCATCTGGTGTACAGAGTAGCTGGACCCAGGTCGTAGTGTGGCCATGGATGTAGAGATGGCCTGTCGGGATCCTCCGGGGAGTCTGCCGCTAAGGGGAGCAAAAGAACACATGATTACTTCCTAACTCTAGGGAGTCTAGCAAGAGATTGGTATTAGGATTTAACAGGGAATGTTTACCATGGCTGGTGAGAGAGCAAGTCCAAGTTCTTTCTGAACCAGTTTCCAGGGGAAGGAAAAAACAGCAGGAGGAGGAAGGTTAGTAAGGGATACTAAACCCGAATGGAACGAGGGTTGCTCTAGTTATGGGGTGCAGCACTCAGCAGAGCGTCCAAGCAGTACAGGTGATGTTGTCCTGTTTGGGACAGATGGATGGGAAGGAGAGGGAATGGGGGAGAGCAAAGGGCAGCACAGTAGAGCAATCCGGGAAACAGACAAGGTCGGTACACAAACAGTCATTGACAATTGCAGAATCAAAAGGAAGACAGTCCAACGAAGCGTACCGTGTCTGATAGCCGTACGATGAGACCAGGGACCAAATCATGAGACAGGGAATAATCAAGTAGCAGTCCAGGGTCGGCAACAGTGATTAATGCAGAACAACCAGTTCAGGGCGAGGACAGGAGAAGGTCCATGGGCAAAAACAGATGTCAAAACCAGAAAACAGGGATGTCAGAAAATTGCAGTAACAGAGCTCTGTATTCCGAAACAACATGCAATCAGAAGCGTGGTCATGTGGCCGGAAGATATTTTTATAGGCTAATCCTTGCGCACGTTCCGCGCCGGTCCATGGAGGGAGATATCATGTGACTCGTTGTTGTGGAGAAGCGCTGCCCACGGGAGGCACAGCAAAGCTGAATCACGGGGCATGGCTACACGGCACCCACCGTCTCCAGGGTACCAACCAAAACTCTTTCCATGAATCCAATAGGGGACTGGTCCTTCTGTGAAGAACGCGCTGGCACTGAGGAAAACATGCCGCAGGACGACGTCTCAATGAGGCGGACCAAGTTGCCAACGTGACGCCCGGATCCTAAGCCCTGACAGTTTTTTATTGTACTTAGTATTCAATGGGGGTCATTTCGAGGTTGGAGGTAAGTAACTGTCCTTACCGGCATGGAGTAAATACTGGTTCTGTGTAGGTCAGAGACCGCTAATAGAGGGCTATTATGACCTCGCGGGCACAAGCTTTACGCCATGCCGGTACCGAAATTTCTGGCATGCCGCTAAATTCCGGAAAAAGGCCCTTAGCGCCATCAAGTAAAGCGCAGATTGCACTACCGGCATGAGTCAAGACAGCATTAGCGGTCCCGTAATTAAGCGGAACCGGAAGTAGCGTCATCGCACAGGAACGGGAAAGAGCACGGCGGCCATCCTTAAAAACACAATCCATTGCCAACCTCAGCAGCCAGGACCTGTAGGATACTGCTGTGTGTGAAATCTAAACCACTACAACAACACAATGCCAAAGGTTGTGAAGAAGGGCGCCTCCCGCCAGCGCAAGGAGCACTTTAATGAAGATGAGTTGACCATGCTCGCGGAGACCCTTGAAGAAAATGCAATTGTCGTGTTTGCCCAGAGCCTCAAGAGGGAGGCCATAATCAGAAAGAAGGAGATCTGGGCACTAGTGGCGCAAAAGTAAGTACGGTCGGTAACACCCCCCGCACAATCAAGGACTGCAGGAAGAGGTGGGATGACTTGTGCCTGCGAGTCCGCAATATCCTCTCATCCAACAGGAGCCAGGCCATGTCAACTGGCGGAGGAGCAAGCTCTCCCATAAAGCTGTCCTGGTGAGAGGACATATGTGCACGTCTGATCAGCATGGAGGCCATAGAAGGTGGGAGACATGGAGTGTGGCGCCACGTCATCGGCAGACGGAGGTGAGTGTCCTAAGAAAGCACTGTAATGCAGAGTCCGATGATAGTCCACCAATATGTCTGTCTAAAGAGGCAAGCCATGGCCCAATACACACACATTCCCAGCAAAGTTGTCGGACGCAGCACAGACACATGCAGATGCCTGCAGCAAGGCAATGCCATACCTTACACAAACCATACTAAGATGTAAATGGCATAAGTCACACTGCATGCAGGCCCCAAGAAATATGCATGTCACATACCATACGTCTGCCCCAACATGAGTGACCCTGACGTATGCTTGCATTACCCACCCATGTAGCAAGCAATGTGATCATCCAAACTGAACTGTTTATTACCCTCTATTGTGTAGATGAGCAATTATACAAATGTATGCATGATGCCTATCGAACCATCACTCATGCCGTCCCTCTCTTCAATCCCCACAGTCTCAGACCATGACAGCAAGGCGCGGGACTCACCCCCACAGCCAACCACACCCGGGAGGAGGGCCCGGGATGAGGGCGACAGGCCGTCGACCTCAAAGGCCCAACACAAGGCCTGCCACCACCAAGGAAATCACCTCCACATGCCACGGCACTGGTGCCACCAAGGGTCGTTGAGATGGAACCCGCAACTCCTGTCACACTGCCACAGGACACAGCTGAAGCTCCACACCCAGCAGAGTCCAGTTCAGTGAGGGAGGCGGCAGCCACAGCACCCCTGGCTGAGGAGGAGGCGCAGGAAGAGGTGTGGGTGCCCGTGGAGGACGACTCCTCCGAACTGCCTCGCACACCGAGTCCAGCACCATCCCCCCAGATCACATCTTTAGAGTCCAACCACACCACCACCCCGGAGCAGTCTGGGGGTAGTACAACCTAGGGGCCATGAGTCCCATAGTGGAGCCCATAGAAGTCGTAGATGACACCCAAGCACCCTCCACCTCCACAGGTGTACCGGCGGGGCTGCAGCGGCATGAGGAGCTGACTGCCCTTGTTCGTCAATTTGTGAGAGACAACGCCCAAGCAAGGCAGGAGTGGCATGAAAACACTGCTTCTCTGGGCAAGATAATTGACGACAACACCGCCTCCCTAGGCAAGATCTTTGCGGAAAATACAAGTCGACTGTGCGAGGAGGTATCCGCCTTGCGGCAGGTCCTCAGCCGCATTGCTGATGCAATGGAGGCTGAGGGTGGTTGAGGGTTAGTGCACTTTCGTCTTCATTGTAAATTTCAATACACCCGTTATGTAAAAATAAAGACTTGAGTTGACATCCATATTGCGCATGTATCATTTATTCATATACAGTGCATAGTGTACATGTACCCCCACACCCAGTGCCCTCTGTCCAACTATCATGTCACCCTCTGCAGCCACGTGTGTCAGAAATATTGTGCAATCACTGACTGACGCACAGCACGTCCTTCCTGTGCATCGGCACTGCAATGATGTGCAGCCACATCTTCTTCATCCCCTTCATCATCACCAGGTGGAAGCAGTTCAATGTCAGGGGGCAGGGGCACGTTGCTTCTGATACACATGGTGTGCAGCATGACACATGCCATGATGATCTTGGCCACCTTCTCATGCCTGTAGAGGAGTGTCCCACCTGACCGGCTAAGGCAATGGAACCGTGCCTTCAACAGGCCAAAGGTCTGCTCAATGACCACAAGGGTACGGGTGTGGGATCGATTTTAGTCCTCCTCGTGCCTGTTCTGTGGGTTTTTCGGACAGGGGTGAGGAGACACGGCTTCAAGTAATAGCCACTGCCACCTGCAAGGGAGGCAAGGAAAGGTATATGTCTGTCGATTCATGATGGACAGCTTGACTAGTCACACATGCCTGCAGATTACCATTGGTCAAATGCACATGTCCCTGGTGTATGCACGCCATTTTTAGGACCTCAATGTGTCCTGTGCCATGGAATAATGGTGTGGGTGGCATCATCAAGATGATACACAGTGTGCACTGACGTCTTGTTGCCCATGCATTGTGTACGCATATAGCTGTGTTCGGGCCAAATTTGTGATGTGTTATGTTCTTTCTGATTTTCTTACTGGGAGTGTTGGCAGTGGTTTCTTCAATATTAGGAATTCAGTGCTGAATTTTCACATGGTGACATGCAGCATTCCTGTGGTTGTGGCGGCCCTGTGACATACAATGGATTCCCTTGGTGGTTCAGTTCAATGCACTCCCAAGTATGCTTCTCCTGTGTGGTGATTTGCTGGAGACAGCAACATAGTGCATATATATGGCATGTTGCTGGATGGTGTTACGGAGGGTGAGGTCCGCTGATGAGTGGTGCACGTGTTGTGGGATGTGGGGTGGTTTACAGTTAGTCATGTTGTGATAGTTGTCGGCCTTACTTCATTCCTATGAGATTTGGGTGTCATGTTCCGTTTGGGATGCTTTGGGGCACAGTGTCTGGTGATGTGCACATCGTGCAGTCACATCGACATTGACACCATGGTGGTGTGTGCATCTCTCCCCCCATTTCAATGCCTTGTGCCGGTCATGCAACTTACCAAGCAGCCAGGCACGTCGTCCAGCATGTTGCTCCATGAAGCGTGATAGTGCCGAGTTCCGCAGGACCATAGAGTCATGAGTTGATCCGGGATATCGGGCACAACAATGTGTGATGATCTTGCTGTCGTCGCATACCATCTGCACATTGATGGAGTGGTATAGCTTTCGGTTGCGGTACACCACCTCCATGGCATGCGGGATCACCAACTCCACGTGGGTGCAGTCGAGGGCACCTATACAATTTGGCATGCCTGCCAGTGCATGGAAGCCAACTTTTGTATCATAAATATCCTGGGGAGTCCGTGGCAGGGATATGTAGTCCCTTGTGTGCTTGAGGAGGGCATCCAGCACTTGCTTCAGAATGCAAGAAAATGAGGGTTGCGATATGCCATGGATGTGCCCCACTGTGTGCTGGTAGGTGCCTGTGGCAAGGAAGTGGAGCACAGGCACTACCTTCAGTAGAGGGGGATGGCGGTGCGTATTTCATTGAGGCTGACAATGTCGTTGTGTATCATGTCCACGATGGTGGTGATGGTGTCCCGGTCCAGACGGTACAGGTTGTGGATCTGCTCAGGGGTTATGTTGAAAGGACTAGCTCTGATGCAAGGGATTGGGGGCTGCCTGCGTGGTAACGCTGGCTGCACTATTGGGGCATGCTGGGCCTGTCTCACCCTCCTTCTCCACCTGCGTCTCCTCTGTGGTGCCTGCTGTTGCTGTTGTTGTTGCTGGTGTGGCAATGCAAGCACGTCCTCCAGCTCCAGTATTGCTACTACTATTCGAATCATGTTGGTGTGGGAAGGGGTGTGTTGTGTGGGTGTGCTCCTTTTGTACCGGCCCAGACTCCATTGCCTCCACCTCTGCTGATTGTGTGCACCTGTGGCACTTGGGAACACTGCACATAGCATTTTACGTTTGGTTCTCGATGCGGAATCCACTATTGGCACCTTCATGATGCCGGTATTTGCTTGTCCGCCTGACTTGTGATTTCCTCCCATTAGCGGCATGCCGCTATTGCCGGTATGATGGGCCGTGTGTCCACGCCCATGCCGCTATTAGAGGCACCGTTATTAATGGTTATTAACCGTTATTAACGGTACCACTAACAGCGGGGTCTTGGGTCGTAATGGCCCGGAGCGGTATTCTTGGTTTTTCCATTACGTCCAACCTCAGAATGACCCCCAATATATTTAACTTCAAAGTTTCACACAGTTCACACAGTTCGGTATTCAGTTTGCTTCTGTTATATTTAATGTCACCTTTTCATTCAGTTTAGTGTTTAAAATGCATCCATTAGGCTTAATTGTAAGTGTCCATTTGATTTGGTGTTCACAATGCATTTTTATACTTACATTTAAGTTTCCATTCAGAAAGACCGTTACGAATTATAAGGGAGGCATGGTATCACAAGTATGACACTGACACAAGAGGTAAAAGTTTCAAAACAGTTATTACATTCTTGGGGTTTGGTAATTTGCCCTACAGCTGTTATGGGAGTTGTCTCTTCCATCAAATAATAAAGAAAACACAGTCCTAGTCAGTCTATGTCAAATAAAAATGGTCCATACTAAAAAAAACGAATGCCTGCCCTATCTCTTATACAAAAATGTTTTTAAAGGGAAACGTGTATGAAAAGAAAAGTCAGTGTTATAACATAAGGGATCACGATTGCTGAGTCAGCTCTCCTCCCCACACTGAACTACACAGAGTAAGGCGGCCCCTGTAGACAGGATGACATACTCTGGCTCAGGTTATTAAAAAAAGCAGTTCAAAACTTGGGTCGAGGCCCGCTGGGCCTTCCACTGTAAAGTCACACAAGTTCACAAAAAGGTTCTTTGACGATTCAACATAATTCACATAGGTTTTCCTCTGTTGGGCTCAGACCTCTCAAGGCATCAATAGTTCACATAAGTCTCCCTCTGTCAGGCTCAGACTCTCACTAAAAGTATCTGATTCAACGTAGATCTCCCTCTATCAGGCTCAGACCTCACAATCACAGCACTTGCAGGGGCTCCCTTCCCCAAGTTTTATTCACATTTGTAAGGGGGTTCCCTTCCCCTCACTGATTTCATATTCTAGGTCTCCCCCAGTCGGGCTCGGACCTTTCACTGATGTCGAAGAATTTCAAATGTGCGAGGCTTTTCCACAACCCTTCGCAGGACAACTTCGACTTCCACTTCAGCTCTTCCTTATGACATTTACCCCAGTGTCTCTTGGTCGGGGTAGTTCAAAAAGTTAAAAGAAATCTTTCTCTTAAAGCAATCACCTTTAAACTTCCCCTTTTGTCAGGGTTAATCTTGACTATTGCATATTTCAAAGTTCAGTTCATTCACTTTGTTGCTTTATAACAAACATCAAACATTTTGTGGAGACTTTTGGGTGGGCTGTTTCCTTTTGCCGGACCACTGCGCTACTCTGCATCACTGGCTTCAGAGTTACCGCTAACTTTAAAGTTCAGTACAAGTTTGCTTTCTTTCGCGTCTCATCAGCACAGGCGCAACCTTCAATTGTGAGATATACTTTTACAGCTTCAAACTTTCCTTCACACAAAACGCCCTTTCATGTCTTTCTCTAACCCACCGGTTCGTGTGCATTCTATTCTGTTCTCTGCGGCTTGATTCACAAGTCAAGGTTAAGACCACAGGTTTGGCCTCGCCTCCAGAACTCTGCCCTTCACGCAAGTGGGTCACTGGCATCCTTGAAACACAATGCAGGCTTCTTCTGGTCTGGGTTCTGACCTTCGCCGCGTATCTCTCACGGTTTCCCAGAGGTAAAAACCTCCTGTAGGGATGTTCAGGATTCAGGAAACAGTAGGGTTGCAGGTCTAATCCCTGGGGATTTGTCATCCAGGTGGCCAGGACACGGCCATCACTTTTGGATCCAGTTCCTGGGGGTGGACCAGTGCGGGCGGATCACCTGGGTGAGGGGTCTTCGGGGAGTAGGAGTGGGACACAGCATGGTGAGATGCCGTATCCCCTCCCCTTTAAAACACCTTTAACCCCTCAATCCAGGTAGGATACTTAGGAACTCAACACCACCCCCCTTTCCCAACACAAACCCTTTGTCACAGACAGCTTGATATGAGAGAAAACAGACTAAGACCTGAACAGTATACCTGGCATGCCTGACATGCCCTAATACAATGGTCAGGCAGGGTCAGGCAATTACTGAGCATTACACACACCTAACTTCCATTACGCTTCCCCACACAGATAAACGGCGGAGCAAAAGAGCACACTCTGAGCGAGGAAAAGCACACGAGGAAGCAGCAGTTCCAAGGTGGCAGTTTAATAGAAGGCAAAACACGTTAAAACATAAGGGGATCACAAGGAGGGAAGTGCCCTTGACCTCTTCGATGAGGAACCGTTATTTTCATGAGCCTTCGAGGATAGAAGAAATAAGAACAGGAAACAAGGCTGAAGAATCCTGCATTGTGTGTCAGAGGTACCCAGGGCTCTCCTGCGTCGATAGCCAAGGCTAGGAGAATCGTTTGCCACCGTGGTACTGTCCCTGGCTCCTACAACAAAGCAGCAGCAGTGAAGTCAGCACAGTGAAGTTGGGGAGACTGATACCAGACCGGTCTGTGTTGAAGCCAAGGTTGAAAGCGGCAACATTGTATAGTGAACCCTGAAGTGAACAGTGTAACTCTCCCTCTGTCCTCACTCTTCTTGACCTTTCCTCTGCTTTCGATATAGTAAACCACAAGATCTTGATCACCCGTCTTCATGATACCCTGGGCATCACAGATCAGGCCCTGGTGTGGCTAGAGTCCTTTCTCTCTGACCATCCTTCCCAGGTGGAACTTGGTTCATTTCTCTCTGCTATCACTCTCTCTAATTGTGGTGTTCCCCAGGGGTCTAATCTATCCCCCCGGATTTTCAATGTCTACATGGCACCTTTGGCCCACAAGATCTCTGCCATCACCTTCAACTTTCAGTGTTATGCAGATGACACAGAGCTCTCTTTCAGGCGACCCTCGGCCCCCTCCACACTCATTCCTGACTGTCTGTCCGCAATTCCGTCCTGGTGTGCTGCTAATGATCTTTGCCTTAATGCCAGTAAGACAGAGATGATACTCATTGGGACCCCTGCTCCCGCTTTCCCAATTTCATTCTGGCTGGCCTCTCTTGGTCCTACTCCCTCACCCACCAGTGAGGCAAAAAATCTCAAAATGTCTGGGTGTCATCTTCGACTCTACTCTCTTCTTCTCTTCTCACAACTCGGACATCTCCAAAAAGTCCCACTATCAACTGCACCTCCTCAAAGGCATTCTACTTTTGTCTCACATTCACCAGAGGCTCACCGTCTCCAGAGCCCTGGTTCTCTCCATACTGGACTACTGCAACAATCTATTTCTGTCAACTTCCTTTTCTTGTTGAGGCTGAGTGTCCCACTTTCCCTCCTCCACCTCCTCACCTGAGTAAATCGTGTCCTCTTCCACTGGGCTCAAGGATCGATGGGATCTGTAGTCCTTCTCCTTCTTGTTTTGAAGTTTGAGTCTCGCACGAGAGGAAGACACAGTGAAGGCTACTAGAGAGCACTTCCCTGAGGACCCCCCTCCCGGGAGGGACAAATTAGGGGAAAAAGCCAAACATGGCAAAAAAACCCTTGGAAATTGTGTAGCTGGACTGGAAGATGCAGGATTCGAGTGGACGAAAGTATTCGTCCTAATGTGGACACAGGAATCCGAAATAGTTGAATTGGAGTTCGGACAACAACGAAAGCCCAAAGCATTAGGCAGCAGGACAGAAAGTGAAGGGAAGATGCGGCGAGGCCGCTAGGAAAGTAACCCGTATCGAGGTCCAAGCCCTGGAGAGTGGCATAAACAGGAAGGAGTACGGGCAGAGAGGAGGGAAGAAGAGAAAGATAACAAGAAAAGAAACCGGAAGAGACCGGCACACAAAGCGTAGCGCAACAACGGCAGCAAGGAAAAACACAGCTGACCGAAAGGTTGCAATGCGCAGATGTCAAGAGGAGGAGTACCTAAATAGTACTACGTACATACGACGTAAAAGAACTAGACCGCTGCATGTACGTAGTTGAAGGCGTGCTGGAAATCAGGAAGAGTGGTAGTGACTCCAACGGGGCCATAGACGCCAATATCGAAGGCGTTGCATGACAGTATGCCCCCTCGAAACCCCAGGCTTGCCCGGGTGAGCCCTGTGAAATTTCCTGAGTAACAAGGGGGCGTGAATATGCGAAAGGGGTTCCCAGGAGTCTTCTGCAGAAGAGAACCCTTTCCAATGTACCAAGTATTCCAGGCAACCTTTATGATATCTGGAGTCTCTCAAGTGTGATACTTCATATTCCGGTGCTTCAGGAGAGGATGGGACAGAGAGAGGTCGAGAAATGCGAGTCTGGTCTGCACTCCTGACTAATGAAGCATGAAAAACCGGGTGAATGCGACTTAGAGCGTGAGGCAATTTAAGGCGGAATGCCACAGGATTGATTTTTGCAATGATGGGATAGGGTCCAATGAAGCGTGGTGAAAGCTTGGATGGGTGAGACCATCGTGGTAAGTATTTAGTAGAAAGCCATACTTTGGAACCCACTTCCCATTCGGGAACTTCTTGTCAATGTTTATCGGCTTGTCTCTTATAGGTCTTGAGACTCTCTGTCAAATTTAGCTTGGCCTTCTCTTGGGTGTCTTTAAGACGAGCCAACACTTCATCCACTGCTGGAAGAGAAGTTGATAAGGTAAAGTGAGGGATGATAGATCGGGGGTGAAACCCATACGTACAGTAGAACGGGGACATACCACTTGCGGAGTGACTGGCGTTATTATACGCAAATTCTGCTGTAGGTAGTAGGTCCACCCAATTGTCCTGTTCCAAGTTGGTGTAACTTCGTAAGTACTGCTCCAAGGTTGCATTCAAGCGTTCAGTCTGCCCATTGGTCTGGGGGTGATACCCAGATGATAATGCACGTTCAATCCCCAGAGCTTTGCATAGAGATTTCCAGAATTTGGAAACATATTGGCTTCCGCGGTCTGAGACAATCGTATCAGGAAGACCATGAAGTTTAAAGATGTCTCTGATGAAAATCGCGGCCATAGCATCTGCTGTGGGTAGGCCTGAAAGGGGAGAAAAATTAGCCATCTTGGTGAGAGAATCCATGGTTACCATAATGCAGGAACAACCTTTAGAACGTGGTAGCTCCACGATGAAGTCGGTAGTAATATGGCTCCACGGACGATCAGGAACAGTATCCTGTTTCAACAAACCTATAGGTCGTTTAGTGCTGTATTTGGTTCGGCTGCACACGCTACAGGTCTCCACATACTGTTTAAAATCTCTGGAATAGCCTGGCCAATAAAAAGCCCTGCTGACCAGATCTAAGGTGCTGGCTTGTCCCCTGTGGCCGGCTGTCTTATGGTCGTGGCACCAGGCTACCACCTTCTTTTGCAAGTCTTTGGATGGTATCCACAATCTTCCCTTCCTGAACAAAAGGCCCTCCGCCTTCGCTAAACCTTTTGGTTCGATTTGCGTAGCTGTGGCCTCTCTGACCTGTTGTAGAAACATAGAGGTGGTTGCTATGATTCGATTCCTGGAGAATAGTTTTTCCGGAGTAACTGAGGATGCACTGGAGTGGTGAGACTTCCTCGAAAGAGCGCCGGCCAATGTATTCTGACTTCCTGGGATATATGTGATGCTGAAATCATACTGAGAAAAGAAATGAGCCCATCGGGCTTGTCTGGAATTGACACATTCCATAGACTGTAAGACCTGCAGATTTTTGTGATCCGTTCTGATTACAAAGGGATGTCTTCCCCCTTGTAATAATGCCTCCAAACCTTGCATGCCTTCTTCATGGCTAAGAGTTCTCTTTCGATAACTGAGTAGTTTTGTTGGCTCGAGGTAAGGGTCTTAGACAAATAGGCCACTGGATGTTCTTCGTTGTCGTTTTCTTGAATTAAAACCGCTCCAATTGCAGCTGCCGAAGCATCTGTTTCAAGTATGAGCTTTTTCTCTTGATCTGGTTGTCGTAGCATAGGAGCACTGCAAAACCTTTTTTTTAATTGTTGAAAACTCTCTTCTGCTTGGGCGTTCCAGACGAATGGCATAGAATTCTTTTATAGAAGGTTTGTTATGGGTAGAGTTACCTCGGAGAATCCTGGGATGAAGCGTCTGTAGAAATTTGCCATGCCCAAGAATCTTTGTACGTCTTTAACGGACGATGGAGCAGGCCATTTAAAAATGGCATCTACCTTCTGTTCGTCCATCTGTACACCGTGTGGTGAGAGAACAAAGCCCAGATAGGTTACTGTTGTGACTCCAAAAACACACTTTCCTTTCTTGACTAATAGTTGATGTTGTTTGAGTCGCTTTAATACTTCTTTCAAATGAATCAGGTGTTCTGGCATGTCTTTGGAAAAAATCAAAATGTCGTCCAGGTATACGACAACTGACACAAATAGAAGATCTGAAAAGATTCTGTCTATAAACCTTTGGAACACTGCCGGTGCATTTACTAACCCAAAGGGCATTACATGATACTCGTATAACCCAAAGGATGTCCTGAAAGCCGTTTTCCACTCATCCCCGGCACATATTCTGAGCAGATGGTAGGCGTTGCGCAGATCCAATTTGGTGAATACCGAGGCACCCTGGACGGCCTCTAAGATGTCAGGGATGAGTGGCATGGGATATCTATCCTTCTCTGTTACTTTGTTCAGTCCTCGGTAGTCAATACAAGGCTGAAGGTCTCTGGAGTCTCGTTTCGGTATGAAAAACAATGGTGCACCGGCTGGGGATTTTGAGGGTCTAATGAGACCGTTGCAAAGGTTATCATCCAGATATCTCCGGAGTACTTGCTTCTCCGTCTTAGAAAGAGCAAACATCCTTCCAAAAGGCACCAGAGCTCGGGGCACCAGGTCAATGGCACAGTCCTCTGGTCTGTGAGGAGGTAATACTGCTGGGGTGCTGTTGGCAAGTACTGGATTGTACTCTTCTAAAACCTGGGCGAGAGTATGTATGCTGACAGTAGTGAGGAGCGGGCTGGGAAAGGTCTTCACTGGCTTTTTCTGCGTCCTGTGAAAGCATTCAATGTGACAGTGGTTTGAATCAAATCTCAAACAGTTAGTCTTCCAATTGATGCTCGGATTGTGTTGACGTAGCCACGTAATTCCTAATATTCGAGGGAAGTGTGCAGCTCTGATTATATCAAAGATAATGATCTCTGAATGCTCGTGAATGCTGAGAGGTAAAGGTTCTGTGGTCTGGAGAATGGGTCCCAAGCTCAGAGGTCGGCCATCCACTCCTTCGATGTCTTGACCGTGACTTCGATTGATGCGTTTAGCTCCGACCTTGTCCACCCATAAGGTATCAGCAAAATTCCCGGCGGCCCCACAATCCAATAATGCTAAGGTCTCCACTTGAGACCCATTGATCGTAACCTTCACAGTTAGCACAATTAGTCGTGAGTCTTCGGGTCCGTTGGATGCGTCAATTGCCATGGTCACACAGGGACTACAAAAGGGCCCTCGATTACCCATCCCTTCTAGGATCGAGGGTTTTCGTTTCCCGCCGGCTTGGTGGGTAATTCGGTGCAATTCCGTACTGCATGTTAGTCTGAAGCACAATAGTCGCATAAACCTTGTTCCCTCCTTCTCTTTCTTTCTTCAGGAGTTAATGATCTCCGGGTGGAACCTATCTGCATGGGTTCGTCTGTGCGTTTGGTAGTAGGTGGGAGAGGAGGGGGAGGTCCGGTGAATGAAGGTCTTAGCTTCCGTCTTTCATTACGCCTTTCTTGCATTCTGGTTTCCATCTGTAAAGCAGCAGTCATCAGCTCAGGTAACGTAGCAGGTCGTGGAAAGTGAGCCAGTTCATCTTTCCATTCCTCCTTAAGACCACGGCGAAAGATGATATACTGAGATTGATCAGACCAACCGGTCTCCATAGCCAGTCTTTTAAACAAAGAAATGTAAGTCCTAACATCAGCCTGACCTTGGCGTGCGTCTAACAATTCTTCCCCGGCTGCAAATGACAGTTCTGGACACTCAAAAGTATGTTTCAATAGTTCCAAGAATGACCTGAAATCCTGTAGTATTGGATCGTTAGCAGTGACAAGAGGTGTTGCCCAAGCTAGGGCATTGCCTGTCATGTTAGACATTAGAAATCCTGTTTTTGCATGGTCTGAAGCAAACGTGCGGTTTCTAAAAGCAAAATACACTCTGCATGCATCAAGAAACTCTTTTAGAGTCTTAGGGGAACCGTCGTATTTGCCCGAGGATAGGGCCATCGGTGGCAGGTCAGTGGACTGAGGTTCTCGTGCTGCTACCATCTGCTTCAGTAGATTGTTTTCCGCCTTCATATTTTGCATCTCTAATGAGAGGCTTTGTACTGCGGCTACCAATTCTTGTACTTGCTCTGAAGTAGCCATAGTGGGTTTTTGGCGTGGCAAACTGTCAACTTCCTTTTCTTGTTGAGGCTGAGTGTCCCACTTTCCCTCTTCCACCTCCTCACCTGAGTAAATCGTGTCCTCTTCCACTGGGCTCAAGGATTGATGGGATCTGTAGTCCTTCTTTTTGTTTTGAAGTTTGAGTCTCACACGAGAGGAAGCCACAGTGAAGGCTACTGGAGAGCACTTCCCTGAAGACCCCCCTCCCGAAGGGACAAATTAGGGGAAAAAGCCAAACGTGGCAAAAAAACCCTCGGAATTGTGGCAGCTGGACTGGAAGATGCAAGATTCGAGTGGACGAAAGTATTCGTCCTAATGTGGACACAGGAATCTGAAATAGTTGAATTGGAGTTCGGACAACAACGAAAGCCCGAAGCATTAGGCAGCAAGACAGAAAGTGAAGGGAAGATGCGGCGAGGCCGCTAGGAAAGTAACCCGTTTTGAGGTCCACGCACTCGAGAGTGGCATAAATAGGAAGGAGTACGGGCAGAGAGGAGGGCAGAAGTGAAAGATAACAAGAAAAGAAACCAGAAGAGACCGGGACACAAAGCGTAGCGCAACAACGGCAGCAAGGAAAAACACAGCTGACCGAAAGGTTGCAACGCGCAGATGTCAACAGGAGGAGTACCTAAATAGTATTACGTACATACGACTTAAAAGAACTAGACCGCTGCATGTACGTAGTTGAAGGTGTGCTGGAAATCAGGAAGAGTGGTAGTGACTCCAACTGGGCCATAGATGCCAATATCCAAGGCGTCGCATGACAATTTCTCAATCGTCCTACTGCTACTCTCCGACCTCTTCAACTTATCCAGAACAGAACCGCAAGACTTATCCTTGGCCTCAAGTCCAAGGATAGAATCTCTCCAGTGCTGCAATCTCTCCACTGGCTCCCCATGGCGGCAAGGATCAAGTTCAAGTCCATCTACATAGTCCACAAGGCTTTCTGTGGCTGGGGCCCATACTATCTACAACACTCTCTTCCTAAATCCTTTCTTTCTAGAGCCCTCCGCTCAGCCTCCTCTTACTCTCTGCGGGTGAGCCATTTTTCCAAACATAGATTTGGGGGTAGATCCATATCCTCTGCAGGTGCCTCCCTCTGGATGGAACAGCCTTCCTGCCCCTCTACGTCTTGAGCCGGACCTCCTTAAGTTCCAGAAACTCCTCAAGATGTTCCTCTTGTCTTCCTCTTTCTCTCTCCCTCCCCCCTGCTAACCTCCTTTCGCCTCTCTCCTGCTTTCCTCCTTCTTTCTCTTCCCAACTTGCTCAGTTCGCTGACTGTTCACCTGGTGCACCTCCAGAGCCTCACAGGTCCCAGACTCCCCCTCCAGTCCTGCATTTGCCTCCGGGCCTCTGCACTCTGCTTGCCACTACTGCACTCGGAATACGCTCCACTCTGCACTTAACCCAGACCCTTGCTGGACTCGTGCACTTGTCCCCCTCCCTCGTACTTCCTGTCTGCGCACTTACATGACATTGAACGTACAATGCCTAGCAAGTTTGTTATGTCCTGTCCGTCCCTCTGTCTCTCCTCCCTTGCTTGGTTGTACCTGAAATACTCGAGCATAGACGTATTAGTGACGACCAACCACCAATCAATCTCAACTGTCGCCAGGCCTAGTACGGTAGTTTATTGTTCAGTATGTCCTTTTCCCTCTCCTTCCCCCTTCTCTCCAAACTCTTCGTCACGCACTTGCATTATCTGACAAGTTGTTAAGTATAGTACAGTAGTTTATTGATTCTATGCTCTTTTCCCCCTTCTCTCATTCCTTCCTGTAACGCACTTGCACTAGTTGAAATGCCTCTGGCCTGGTATGCTACTTATTTTTGTTACATCATTCGGAATCTTCAAGGCCTAAGAATATTCTCTTGTTCCCTTCCCACCTTGAAGCACTTTGAAGCACTTCACCTGTGTATAAGCGCTTTACAAATAAACAATTACAATTACAATGAAGCCTATGTGATAATCAAGGCAAGTAAAATTGAACAACAGATGAGTGATTGAACTTTGAAGCCAAGATACGATACCTTGGACAGAGTGGTGCGGCACCGCGTGCATGCACATTCAAAAGGCTCTGTAAGGTATCCAATTGAAACGTGGCAAAAGTGAAACAGTGATAAAGAATTGTAAATCGAAGTGGTCCTGCAACAGGTCAAGCAAAATCATGTCTTTGATGTTTATAGCGTAAAGAAAATTGATGACAAAATAGTTGAAGATGGTCCGTGCATGGTGGAGGGAGATCAGCTGAGAGCTTTTGATTAAAGCAAGTTTGTGCTGAAAGGTTAACTTGAGAGATTCCACGATGGCCGCCATGCACTAAATACGTGTGCAGACGGACCTTGTCCCGGAACGAATCGCATTGGTACACTGAGAGGATCTTAAATCAGCTGCTCCCCTCCCTCCGCGATTGCAAGGAAGTTTGTTTTGAGTCTGGGTTGCCCTTGAACCCATCCAGACGAGAAGCGATTAAAAAGGCAGAAGGAATTGATGATTCACGGAGTAACCATGCCCGTGTTCCTTCACGTCACACCCAAGAAACTTCCCCAGGCATTATTGTGAAACAGTGTACACCCAGAGTCGCAGATATCAAAACAGAAAGTGAGAAAACAATACCCTGCGGCGTAAAGTGGCTCTACTCACTTGCACTACCTTCAAGGTTACTGGAAGAATGAGGAAACAGGCTCTCTCCTTTCCAAACGTTTTGCAAAAGTCAGGACACAGGTCCATCTGGACCAGGAAGTGCACCGCAATCCGACACTTAAAGGACAGAGGGCCTTTTTAGCAGCCCTACTGGAAAACGAACAGAAGTTCACTTATAGATCTCTTATTGGGGTAGAACACATGAAGATATGGGAATACTATAATCCCTACTCATAAAACTACGATGGTGCTATTTAACAACACTGTTGTAATACTGGCTGTAAGATTAAAGGGTGACCGAAATCTGGGCGGAGCGCCGTCGTAGTGCGAAATAGACTTGGTGTAGAAGAAGATACACCTTCATTCCTGAAACACTGTGGGCAAACCGGAAGCTCTAACAACTCTTGAAATCGCACACTCACTGGCCCCAGTCCTTATCACTTTGGTAATACCTGATTCTGACACGGAATCACAGAAGTGTCAGAACATGCAGTACTTCATCCGTCACCCGCGCTGCAACTGAGTTGACAGAATTGTCGCGTAGCGTACATATTTTTAAATCTTTCGCTGGAGCTTCAGGACAACCGTAAGTAACAACAGATCCAATGCTATAAGAACCTCGGAACCTTTACATATCTGACTAAACATTGAACTTGCACACAGATTCTTGAGTTTGTGGTACTCGCTGAATCTGTGCTACAAGCAACGTACATCCTATGATTTGTAGAGGGTTCATAATCTATTAAATCAACAGCACAGGCCATTCCATAATCAGAGCCTTCAGGTACCAACATCATCAGAGGCCTAGCGTATTACCTCTGATAGAAGTAAGCCCATATTAACATACCTATAGCTCATGCTTATTTATCGACTACTGCTGCAACGCCGAGTATTCCATTAATATACCAATCACATTGGCATTTGAACCTAACACTAATTTAACCCTGGAAATTGCAACCCCAGACACTCTGAAAGTGGCACATCATATGGGATACATCACCATCAGTGCCAGAACTAGAGTTTACTGCATTACTGAAACTGTGACATTACGTGTGCATCATATAATCTGCAAGCGCCCAGTGTGAGCATTTGCTTTGATGCTCATAATTATTGTTTCCTCAAATACTGGGGAAAAACGGCACTTAGGGCTGTGGGCCCTCCAGGGCAATCCAGAAGATCAGCGAAAAGTAAATAAAAGGTAGAATGCCTTGTTTAAGAAGAGTGCCCACACAACGGACGCACAAGTAGTGCCTCCACTGAAGAAAGCACTCTATGCCACTGACCGGACGCTCTAATCCTAAATTGACAAAAAAAAGTAATTTCAAAGATATTTGGGCTAGAACCTCCAAGTCTCAACAACTCAGTACTCCTACTCGAACCACTGACTCTCTAACAGTAATGGCAGGAGCCAAAGAAGATTTCGAAAAAAGAGTTTTCAGGACTTTCAGACCACGTTAACTGCAGCATTTCAAACGCAATTTACTGCATTCACATCAGAAATAAAGCAAATGATCACAGAATTTAGAAAAGATCTAGTAGATCTGGTTGAACGTACAGATGCAAACAAAAGGGTCATACAAGAACTATCTCACGAAAATGCACAATCAGAATAACTGATGGAACATTTGGCAAGATCAACACACAATCTTGAAATTCAATGCAAAGATTTAGAAAATAGGGCTCGTTAAGCGAATATTCGAGTTAGAAATCTCCCAGAAGCGGTTGGAGACCTGAATTAAAAGATGCAATAACTTCAATCTTCAGGTATCTACTGATTAATGATGAAGAAGAGATGATATCTCTGGACCGTGTCCATAGAGTAGGCGCAAAGAGATCTGATCCAGGCGCGCGTCCTAGAGATGTGCTAGCTGCATATGGGGATTACCCACAAAAAGAACACATTTTAAAGGCAGCCAGACAAGCCGATCTGATTTCAATCATATAACTCTACCAAGATCTTTCACCACTTATGCTACAAAAACGCAGGGAAATGAAAAGAGTGCTAAAAACACAACAATCAAGGAAGATAAAATATAGATGGAGAGTCCCGTTTGGCGTGACATTTGAAGTGGACGGGAGGCAGCAAAGGTTCACCACCCGGGAAGAAGTAATGGAACTATGAAATATCGAAGAAGATGAAGGAGACAACCTACGGAATCGTCAACAACAATCTGGTCAACCACTCCTTGCAACAATTCCTGATAGATCGAGCGGAGAAGCAGGAAGCATTAGACGTAAGTGATCAAGCTGGAAGTGCTGGAACTCTCACCTTAAAGGCCCTCAAGAAATTTCTAAAAAGTGACAATCACTGAAGTGAGGAGAAGGGGAACGTTTCACTGAAGTGCTAACTATGGTATTACATTGGAGGTCCGGGACGAGGTACGCCAACTTGAAATCTGTGGAGAGGAGATGAAGAGGGTTTTAGGATACCCTATGGGGAACCCTGGAGGAAGTGGTGATCCACTGCAAAAGGTAGATGTTCGAACGTACTCTAGGTACTATGGCTCACACTAGGGTGAGGGGGATAAAGGGAGTTATGGGTCAAAAGTTATAAATGTGGGGGGGGTTAGGGTACTAAGTTTGGGCAGAGGGAGGGGGGGAACTGCACAAGGTGGAGGATGCAGAAACTAGGATTGTTGTTTAGACTGTGGGCAAGTACAATAGCGCATTCTTAAAAACCCAACATACTCAGGTGTATGTCACTTAATATTCAGGGGTTGAATACCCCTGTGAAACGTAAGAAATTAAAGGGGTTTTTGCCACAACACCGCCCCGGATGTATTGGCATTGCAGGAAACTCACATAAAACAGCAAGATACGCATAGACTTCATATACAACCTTTTCCCATAATCATACAAGCCAATGCGCATAGGAAGACGGCCTGTGTTTTAATAGCAATCAGAATGGGGGTACAATTTAAAATAATGAATACCAAAGCGGACAAGGAGGGTCGCTACTTATTTATTTTTGCTGAAATAGAATCAACAAAGATTACCCTGGCTTCAATGTTTGCCCCAAGCACTGGCCAAGATGGGTATTTGAGAAAGACCTTGACAGCGGTGGAAACATTTATGTCGGGGGCACGGCTGATATTTGGTGATTTTAATATTGCATGGGACCCACACCGGGACAGGAGTATGGGGACGCAATGTGGTCATTCCCCTCCCTCAAATGGGATATGCTTGAAAGCCAAACAATTAGTGATTTCCGATGTATGGGTAACTTTGAAAGGTATGGAGAAAGGGTCTACTCATTACTCCCACGTCCATAAATTATTCTCACGTATAGATTATATTTGGTCATCAACCATGCTGTTGGGCTATATTACATTATGGGATGTCTTTAAGGCTATGTTTCGTGGGGAACAAATTACAGAGGGGGCTCGCGCAGACGTAGGCAAAGGGGTGCCTTAGAATCCGATTTGGAGGCCAAATTGAAGCATACGATGAAGAAAATGGAAACAGACGGAGGGCTAACCACTAAAAAGGCATACAGGAACATAAAAGGGAAACTTCAGCTTCTACAAACTGCAAAAGCGGAAAAAGGCTTACTGTACACAAAACAAGAATATTATGTAAAAGCGAATAAAGCTGACTGATTTCTGGCCAGGCAGCTAAGGCAAAATAAAGCATCACAACCTATTTTAGGCATAAAGGATATTCATGGGGAATTGGTAACAACAACCCCGCAGATTCTTACTCAATTTGAAGAGCATTATTCCACCTTATATCAATCAGACTCGCCAAACACTATAGCCCAAAAGACATATATACACTCAGTAAGGCTCCCAACTATTACACCTCAGGTTCGCAAACAGCTTGAACAAGATAGAATGACAGAAGAAATCTCACAGGTAATCCGTAGCCTACCTCTCAATAAGGCTCCGGGTCCCGATGTATATTTGGCCCCCTTTTTTAAAACGTATCAATCAATAATGGCCCCAAAATTGTTAATACTTTATAATTCATTTAAAGATACCAGAGGTATAACTCCCTCAATGGAGGAAGATAAAATTATTATTTTTCCAAAACCTAATTAAGACCCCACAACGTGTGGTTCGTATAGACCTATTTCCCTGATTAACCTGGATGCCAAAACCTATACAAAAATCCTTGTTAACAGACTAGTGGATATTCTACCTTCCTTAATCCATCCTGACCAATCTGGGTTTATTAAACATTGTCAAACCCTCGATAATATCAGAAGGGCTTGTCATTTGATTGAGAAAATGACTAAGAAGAAACAACTAGCGCTTTTTCTGTCACTAGATGCTGAGAAAGAGTTTGATAGAGTTCAATGGTCATTCCTGTTTCAAACTTTAGAGGCAATGGGGTTTGGCCCTCGATTCATGGATATGATTCGAGTGAATTATATAGACCGCGAGATAGCTTTACTAATAAATGGCCAGGTATCTACATCTATCACACTATATATCACACTATATTGAGGAACCAAACAGGGAGGCCCACTTTCTCCTCTTTGGTACGCCATACATTTGGAACCCTTTTAGCTAAGATTAGGCAAACTAACCAAATATATGGGATACAATTCGGGGGAGAAAGCTATGAAATAATGGCTTATGCGGATGATATGCTAATCACGGTCACAGATCTGAAAAAGTCCCTAAAGGCGGTCAACGGGGAACTGGAGGAATTCAGCAAAGTAGCAGGCTTAAAAATAAACTTCCCTAAGTTCGAAATATTGAATTTGTCCCTTACTACGCCCCAAATAGCTCAGGTGTCGATAAACACCAAATTTGCCTGGGCAAAGGACAAAATAAAATGATTAGGAGTCTACTTAACTAATACGCTACAGTCACTATATAAAGTACATTTTCCCCCCGTTCTTGAGGAACTTCGAATCTTACATTTAAGGTGGGGCCCACATACAGTGTCATGACTAGGGTGGATAAATGCGGTGAAGATGTTGTTCTTACCTAAGCCTAATTCAGGCTCTTCCCATACCTATACCGTTATCGTTCTTTCATGAACTACAAGGGATGATCTTGAAATGTATTTGGAATAATAAAACTCCATGGATAGCAATGAAATCTTTAATGATCCCTACAAATAAAGAGGGCCTGGGACTTCCAACTTTGTTAAATATTACTAGGCAGCACACTTACGGGTGCTCCAGGACTGGTTTTCTGTAGAAACTGAAAAAAATTGGTTTTAAATGGAAAAGGCAATATGCGGCCCCCATATAGCGGAACTACTTTGGCTTCCCAAACAAGACCGTCCCACGAATATGTATGCCAGCCAAATTACACACCTGGTCGAAAAATGTTTGGGACACGGCAATAAAACATTATAAAATTACAACACATCCCTCCCCTTTCACATCGATATTTGACAACCCGCAGTTTAAACCAGGCTTGCAGAAGGGCTCCTTTTCTAAATGGAAAGATGCAAATTGCAGCGGCACTTAGACTGCTAACAGCATTTGAGAAATGTTTGGTTTCAAACCCGGGGGAGAAAACCCTTATTTCTAATATCTATCGTCTGTTATAAGAAGAACAAATAGCGGGTAGCCTGAAGTACATTCAAAACTGGTTGCAGACTCTGGGGGTTTCTGTATCAGAATCGGTGGAGGGATATTTCTAAGCTAACACATTCCCCTACAGATCCGAGAATCATGGTACAAAGCAATGTTACAATGGCATTACATTCCACATAGGTTATTTAAAATGAAACTAATAAATACAGACAAATGTTGGAGGACATGCAATAGCAAAGGAGACTGGGTACACACATGGTTAGACTGTCCTAAACTGGCTAATTATTGGGGAATCATTAATAAACATCTTCAATAAATGTTTGGAGGACATCCACAGGCTCATATAAAAGATCTCTTGTTGGGAATCTGGCCTAAAAGCAAGTGGAAAGCACATACTATCCTACGAATTGCACCCTTAGTGGCAATAGCCCAACATTGGAAAGATAAGGATCCTCCACATATTCATGATTGGTTTCAGAAAGTATGGAACTTTGTTGCCTTGAGTGGATGACTTATACTATTCAAGGGGTGCAAGTGACTTTTCCAAAAGACTGGGAAATGGTACTGCAATTTCTACAGGACGACTACAATGTTGTGCTTTGCCCTCATAAGCTTCGGATTCTAAGTATCGCATATACTTTGACTTTTTGATATTCCTCGTTGTGGATGGGAGGGGGGAGTTTGAAGGGTATACAGGGATGGGGAGGAATTTAGATGTGAGGGTGGGGGGAGTTTTCTTGTTTATATAATTTGAAATGGCAATTAAAATAAAAAGGTTAACCTGAAATTGGTCTGAGCCCGGTGGAGGGAGACTAATTGAACAGTGTGTTAAAGAGGATCTGAGGCCAGTTGAGGGGGGTGTCCAGGGTGAACCGAGAATCACCCAAGAAATTGGATGCAAGAATATGCTACGAACATTGTGTTAAGAGGATCTGAGCCTAGCTGAGGGGGATTTGTGGTGAACCGTGAATCACCCTAGAAATTGGATGCATGAATATCCTACGAACATTGTGTTAACAGGATCTGAGCCCGACTAAGGGAGATCCAAGGTGAATAGTGAATCGCCTGAGAAATGGAGTACTTGTGAAATCTTAAGAGGAAAAGAACTTACTATTTGTTTGTCGCAGCAGGCCCTCTGAAAGAAGAAACTTTGAAAGGTAAAGAGACTTGGGCATGGAAGGCCCTGATGCTAATGATTGAACTGTATCCTTGTGCTAGAGAAGCCAGAGACTGTTGTAAGGAAGGCATGGTATCAAAGTAAGACAGACACAAGTGACCGCAGTTCAAGGTTGTTTATTGAACTTTATGAAGGGGGTGATAAACGCCAATCTAAACCTAAATCTAGGATGGGAGCAAGCTACGACCATCAAATAATAATAATGCAGTCCTAGTGTAGTCTTCGTAAAAATAAAAGGGCTTATACTAAAACACATATTGCCAATACTTACTGCTAAATTACAGATAGTGTGGGGGTAATTTTCATGAAAAAGAAAGAAGTCTTCACAAAATGATAAGTCAGGATGTTCATGCCGTTGACCTCTCTTCCTCGCGTTTTCAGCACGGGATAAGACTGGAGCACAGCACATTCCTGGGCTACTTCAGCACAAGGACACAGTTCTATTACACGTATCAGGGCCTTCTACACCCAAGTCTCTTAGGTAATCAAAAAGTCTCCTGCCTCAGAGGGCATGATGAATCAAACAAACAAAAAGTTCCTTTCCAAATATTCACATAGGGCAATTCACTCTTCATCCTGGATCCTCCTCTGCCGGACTCAGATCCCTTTTCTCAATTAGTCTCCATCAGCCGGGCTCTGATCCCTTTCCTCAATTAGTCTCCTTCAGCTGGGCTCAGACCAAATTAAAATGTGTGTATCTCTTCTCGGGTGATTCACGGCTCAACCCGGATCCCCTTCAGTCGGGCTCATATCCCCTTCTCACAATTAGTCTCCCTCAGTCATGCTCGAATCAATAACAGTTTGTATATCTTTTGTGATATGACTCGCGGTTCACCCCGGACCACCTCAGCCAGGCTCAGATCCCCTTTTCACAATGAGTCTCCCTCAGCTGGGTTCGGGTCAATTACAGTTCGTATTTAGAAATCAAAGACATTCGAATGGGCACAGGGTTTGGCTTGACCCACTGCATGACCACTTCGATTTCACAGTTCACACTTTTATGCTCTCAGTTGGATGCCTAACAGAGTCCTTCGAATGAGCATCCACGTAGCGCTGGACCACCCTGTATATGGCATCTCTCTTGGTTTCAAAGGTTCAATCACTCCTTGGATATTCAATTATATTCACGTCACTCATCACATACGCCTTACACTCTGTTCTTGGCAGATTTCTTCATATAATGTTGCCGCTTGCAACCTTGGTTCTAACACAGAGAGGTCTACTATCAGTCTCCATGACTCACCAGCTGTGCTGACTTTACTGAAGTGGCTTTGGTGTGGGATCCAAGGACAGTACCACGGCAGCAATCGCTCCTCCCCACCTCGGCTATCGATGCGGGAGAATCCTGGGTACTTTTGACATACAATGCACCTTTCTGCAGCTTTAATTACCAGTCTTATCCTCGAGGGCTCATGAAAGTAGTGGTTTTCTTCCTCTGAAAAGGACACGGGCAATTCCCTCCATCCAACCCTTTCTGGTCTTTCTCCTCGTGTTAAACTGCCATCTCGGAACTGCTGCTTCCTCATGTGTTTTGCCTTGCTCAGAGTGTGCTTTCGTGCTCTGCCTTTTATCTGTGTGGGGGAGTGTAATGGAAGTCAGGTGTGTGTAATTGCCTGACTCTGCCTGGCCCTTTTGTTGGGACATGTCAGGTATACGGCTCTGGTATTAGCCCGTTGTCGCTCACAATGAACTGTTCGTGAGAAAGTGTTTGTGTCGGGAAAGGGAGGGAGGGGTTGAGCTTCTAGGTATTCTACATGGTAGGATGGGGAAAAGGTGTTATGGGGAAGGGGATACCACGTCTCACCCTTCAGTGTCCCACGTCCACTCCCCGAAGACCCCTCGTCCAGGCGATCCTCCCGCACTGGTCCACCCCAGGACTGGATTCAATAGCGATGGCCATGTCCTGGCCACCTGGATGACAGATTCCCAGGGACTGGCGGGTAAAACACCTTCAGGTTTCTCACATAGCCTTCCCCTATGTGCGGTGGATATGCCTGTTCTTTGTCTAGGTTCTTCTTGTTAAGACCTGGGAGAGAACCGGTATGAGATATGCCCAAGAACCCTTGCATATTCCATTGATTTTCCTTTGCCGGTGTAGGTAGGGGTGGAGTGGTTTTATTGGTCTCTCTAAAGTAACCCAAGAACTGGTCTCTAAGGGGTGACTCCGGTTTTATAGGTTATTTATATCTTGAAGGGGTTTTGTGGGGTTCTGATTTTTTCAGTCCCATATTGGAGAGTTTTGGGAGTAGTAATTTGGCTGCGAGTATTTCCGGGGTAAAACATCTACAAAGGGAGGTAGGGTTTCCTGTAAGAGAGTAGAAGCCCTGAAGCCCGCTCATGGCTCCAGCGTGTCTGGAAGGACAGGATGTGAGAGAGGGTCCTGCAACTCCCCTGTCCTTTGACTCTAGGCATGCCTGCATGAAACCAGTCATGTGTGATTGACAGCCTAGGCTGTGCAGGAATAGGAAATCTTGCTTAAAAGGCGAGGGTCTTGGGACCACAGGCAGACTCAGCCACTTGAAGAAACCATGAAGAGAAGCCTGCTTCAGCCTCCTGGACCTTCAATTGCCCGGTGAATCTCTGCTGCTGTGCTGACTGTGATGCTGGAAATGCATCGGAGGGACACAGCCTCCGCATCCTTGTCCTTTACTGCCTTTTTATCATGTGTTCTGTCATATTTTCCGCGCAGGAGTTCATGTGGGACTCCTGGCGGTGCAGCTCTCTCTCTTTTGGTTTGGTGAACCGACCTGTGGGATACCCTTACGGCACCCATGGGTGGGGGTACAACCCTTTGCCCCTAGTGTATGTTTTTGGACACTTGTGGGTTGCCCGCAGAGCAGGGTATGGGCTGGTGGCAGCTCCATGCTGAATTTGACAGGTGCGCTGAGTATCCTCCATTTTGGGATACCCAGGCCCTGCCATTGGAATTAGTTGATTCCTGATGGAAAACAAGATGGCCCCTGTGGCCTCTTGCTTTCTATTACCTATTACCTTGTTTTCCCAAAGTCCTGGGAAGCCCTGACTCTGTCCCTTCCCCCTGACTAGCTGTTGGGTGGAAGTTCCATATATGGTGTTGTTGTGAAGTCCAGTCCAGACTGACTGGAGCCTTCCCAGTGACTGTATGTTGTGGGTGCACCCTGTGGGTGGGACCTGGGTGAATGGAGTGTGTGACCAATGTGCACTTCTTGTTGTGGCTGTCTGGTTTCTGGTATGAGAGACAAAGACTGAGACAGCCCTGCCCGAAACTGGCCTGAATGCAGTGTGTAGTGTTGAATGGCTGGGTACTTGTCCCAATCCACATTCCTTGTTGTGAGTGTCTGAGAGGGAGGAGGATGGCCTGAATGCACTGTGTGCCTGATTGGCTGACTGACTGCATGAATGCCCTTCTGTATGATTGGCTGCTGAGAGTGACCCAGCAGTGTGGATTAGAGACAAGATAGTATATCTGGGGACCTCTCACCACTGGAGATTGTTCAGAAGCTGTGTCTACACTTTAAGAGTAACTGGAACTGCTGATCCTCGACGCCCAGCTGGAAGACGAAGACTTGCTGTTGCATTTGCTTCGACCTGATCTGAAAGCTGCCGAACTCGTCAAGGACTGATCCGAGAGAGGACCTGGTAAGGCGCCCTCTTCCCGTGCTCCGAGGGACCATCGAGCACCGCTAACCTTCACCGAAGCTCCCTGGAAGTCAGACCCTCGAAAGGCTGCCGACCCGAGACTGGACCGCTGAGGAGAACGAAGCAAAGCACCCGGACTTTGCTGCTGTCAAAGTCTATTGCCGTGGACTAGGGTTCGCAGGTTTGTATAACCGCTGGAGGCCCATCGAAGTTGTGTTACCCAGCCGTGGGGACCACTTGACGCTGTGCCGCCGATGACCGGAGCCGCCCGCTCCTTTGCCTAAGAACATTTGAATCCAAGGACTCCCTTGCCCGCAACGTCGACCGCTTTGTCCCGCCGGAGAAAGTCGAGGACGACCCACGTGCTGAGGAGAATCCGCCGGTGGGTTTCCCGCCACCTAAAGGCCACAAAGACTTCGACGACTCGAATCCCTTGTTGGGCCACAGTTCTTCTGAAAGTCTTTGCGGTCCCGAACAATCCATCGCTGAGGTGCCCCGCACACCTCATCCTCGCAGGACGTTGCTGACGAGCACCGCATGGATCGACATCGGGGTCTCAGCACCCTTGAACTTCTCATCGCCGCCGTCAATGACACGTTCACCTTCTTCGATGCTTCTCGACGATCCGTGGCTCCTACTTTAAAGGGAGTCACTCAAGAAGGATCCTTCGACGCGTCTTCGAAGAACTCTACTCCACCAGGTACATTGGGGGGTAAAACCTTAATAGGAGGAAATAAGGCTGTTGAACAATATATGGACTGGGCTTGTGCTATATATCTTTATTTTACAGTTTGCCCAGGTGGAGGGGATCTCCACACAGAACTGTGTCCATCGGTAGGGGCCAGTATTCTGCCTATTGTTTCAACCATCTTACGTTCCTTCCTATCTCTATTGCTGGTTCCCTTGTTATTGATCTGTGTGACATTTTAACCGTTCAGTTGATGCACTTTAATGAGATTTGATAACATTGGTGGTACCATTTTAGAATT
Source organism: Ambystoma mexicanum (assembly GCF_040938575.1). Classification (NCBI taxonomy): domain Eukaryota; kingdom Metazoa; phylum Chordata; class Amphibia; order Caudata; family Ambystomatidae; genus Ambystoma; species Ambystoma mexicanum. Next base: position 73,380,575 of record NC_090938.1, read on the forward strand.
GTATATATTTATCATTGTTGATTTCCGAGTACAAAGTGCGTTATTGTGATCGTGTACATACCTTTGAACATTAATTATATAAAGACTGTGTTTTCAGTAATACAGTGTGTGGACATTCCTTTGTGTGGGTTTGGGGAATACACTGTACTTAAGAACCAGCCTGCATCACCTCCTGAGAAGCTAGGCCTTGATTGCTCGACTACATTACCAATAATAGAGAATCTTGGCTGGGGTCCTCTGTGCCTCTCCTCTACCATATAGAGAGCGGAAGTACAGACACCCCCCCTCCAGTCTTTACACTGACCTCCTTTTTCACCTCGGCAGAGAAGCTCTGACTGAATGACTTCTCCCTTTGGGTTAGTGGGACCAACTAACCACGACATGAACTCCACTTGGCGCCAACCCTGACTTTCTGTGCCTCTCCGTTGCTGCAGAAACCCAATGCCAGGGGTCGAATGTCCATAATCGAGTGCAACGTCTGTCGCAGAACAAATCTGGCCAAAAGCTCCAGGAACCTCCTAAGGACACTCCAGAAGCAGGAAATCCTGATCCAGAGTTCCCTCACCAGAGTACAGGACTGAGGGAACAAGGAAAGTCCAACCGGTGTCCAGCGTTCTGTATCAGTGCTCTTTGTGAAGCGCTGAAACCACAAAGTTCTGCTGAAATGAAGAAAACCCATAGCTGCTGACAGCCTTCCTGAGTACTGCCGCAGAAGCCCTCCAGACGTCCTCCCTCTTGTCCCCACGACTGAGGCTCAGGAACCAGGGCCTGCTTGGCTGTAGCAAGACGGAATCCAGCTGGACCCCTTTCTTCTAACCAAAGGTACTTTTTCGGCCTTGGGAGTACTTACCTTCTTGCCTTAAGTCGTGATGCCTCACTTGAGACTTGCACCTACTTACTTTCTGAGTTGATTTCAACTCCCTCTACACAGTCTTTACAGCTTGTGTACTTACAAGTGATTTTTCTGAACTCTCCAACTTTGTGTAAGACTTGCATCAGAACTGTAGACTGTGTCCAAATGACTGTGGTTGCCCTTGCTCCCTAAAGGCACTCTTCTAAATCGATTGACTTTGGTATTGCTTCTCCGTCCATAGGTTGTGGCTTGTTAAACACTGTTACTGCTGGGAAAGGATTATCTAGACTTCATTGGAGGATTCAGTTGGCCTCACATTTTTCTGAGAAACTGTTCTAATCTTTTTATTTCACTTAACCTTTCCTTTCTGCAACTAAGAATCCGCAAAGTATGTTAGTGTATATAATTGCAAATACTATCCTTGCGATTAAAGTCACCTCTGGGTGTAGGAGAACTGTATTAAGCATATCCAAAGATTATTCACTGGCTTTATTGGTTCTGAAAAGTAATTTCAAAGTTTATTCGTATTGTTACAATGTTTTGCCTTTTTAAAGACTGCTTATTTAAAACTGAAGTTAAATAAATAAATAACTATTTATAACTGAAACCTTGAGTGTAAGTGTTACTTCACTACTTGCATTTACGGATTTCAATTGTACAGCTCTGCAGCTCTCATTTAACCCTCTTGAGATAGGCCTAGCTGTTCAGTCACGCTACCAACTTGTGTAGTACAGACCTATACCAAAAGGTGAGTTACCTAATACCAAGCAGATAAGTCTTGTGTAGTCTCACACAGTGTGACTGCACCAATTCTTACCTAACTAACACTAGTGGCAGGCGGTGAGATTGGCGTAGAGTGGTTACATTGACTATTTATTGTACATGTGCCCAACTAAACCGGCCACCAGGCTAAGCGCCACCAAAAAGAAAAGCAACTTGTAACATGTCTAGTATGGATAACTTTAATGAGTCAGCCCTCACTAGTCTGACTGCAGATCAACTGAAAGGTATGTGTAAAGCCAGGGGCCTGCCTCTGAAAGGACGAAAATGTGAATTGATTACAAGGCTGTTAAATCTCCAAAATGTGGGAAGTAGGCCTGTAACACCTACTAACCAAATTGATATGGAAGATGCGGATGCTAGTTTAGAGTTAAACTTCAATCTGCAAGAAGAGTCAGGAGGGAGAGGAGTCTCCAGAAGGGAACCAACCTCTTCCACAGCCTGCCCTTGGACCTCAGCCACTTCCTATCCTAACCCCCCAAGTTCCAAATCTAAGCCCAGAATATCTTGAACTTGAAATGCTACAATTAGAGCTGGAATTCACAAAACGTGAAGTAAATTCTGAAAGCAAACATCAGGAGGTGAAAATCAGAGAAAGAGAAATGCAGCATGAACCGGAAATTAAAAACATGTCCCTTAATTCTGCTTCCCTTTCAGGGTCTTCTAGGTCTACTAGTACAAAGAGGCCTCACCTGCCAAAAGAAGTAGTAAGAATGGATGATCCTAAAGTTGATGCGTTGCTTTGGCTGAGTATGTTTGAATACACCTATTGTCTACAAGAAATAAGAGGGAATGATTTGATTTCATGGCTCATGTCTAGGCACCCCCAGAATGGTAGGGTTGCTGTTATGGAGTTGAGTGCCAGTGACAGAAAAAGCTATGAGTCAGTTAAACTGGCATTAATAGCCAGATCTGGGAAGACTCCTTCCCAGTATTTTAAGAGGTTTAGGACCCTCAAAAAGACTGATGGCAGGTACCCTTTGGTCTACCTGTGTATGTGAATGTTTGAGAACTTAGATGGTTGGGTTAAAGGTTACCGAGTAAACTCCTTTGAAGAAATTAGAACTCTTTTTTACTTGAATCTATGTTTGATGCCTGCTCTCCAGAGCTGAGACAGCACTTGGCTGACTGTAAGGAAATTCATCCTAAGAAACAAGCACAAGCTGCTGACTTATGGGTAGCCAAAGGGGCCTCTCATAAGGAGTCTGGGGCTACTCACAAGAAGGAAGAGGGGAAGCAGCACAAGAAAGGGGGTACGGATAATTCTGATTCCACCCATCCAAAAGAGGGCCACAAACATAACAAGGGTAGATCCCATGGGAAACCTGGTATGCCTAGTCAACCCTCTGGTGCCAAACCAGATGGAGGTCAACAGAAACCTACATTCCAGAGAACATTTGGGAATTGTTTTGTATGTGGGTCTGTAGATCATGTGAAAGGGGATCCCAAGTGCAAAGGTAAACCTTCAGGGGTCCACACTGCCCCCTTAGCCTTGAACCCCGAGGGAGAAGCACAAATGGCAAGTGCACACATTGAACTACTGCATGGAGTTCAAAACACAATATCTCTAGTGTCCCCGGGTCTGTGGGAACAACAGAATGTGGACGTTTATAACACCATTCCAGATAACACCAAAGAATATTTTAAGGACAGTGTTCTTGTAGAGGACCAGGAGACACCGGGGCAAGCATAACAGTGGCTTATGAAGGTTTTTTCAAACCTGAGGATGTAGCTAAGGCACCAAAAGGTCCCGCTAAACTTGCAGGAGGCCCTATATAAATGGTTCCTATTCTGCCAGCTCTCATCCAGTGCAATAACATGACTGTTAGGATCCCTGTTAGTGTACAGAATGAAGTGCCAGGGAGAGTCATGTTGGGGAATGACTTGAAGGCTCTTGGAGTAGTGTTTGGTACCCCCAGGCCTCCCAGCAAAATGAACCAGCAGCAAACAAGATTGTCCAGTGAGGCAACCTTAGGAGACTCTCAGTTTGAGGTTAAGGAAGCATCTAATACCTCCATTCAACAGGAAGGTCACCCTTCAACTTCAAAGAAGAGAAAAGAGACTAAGGAGAAATCCAGGGTCTCTAGTAAGAAGAAAGGTCTGAAACCAAAACCTGTTCACAAAACAAGGACATCCCAGAGAGGAATGTCTCAGGTCACCCCAGTGACTGCTTCCCAACCTGATGCTGAGTGGGAGGACCAACAACATTGTGTGGAAACAGCTACTGGTGAGACATAGCTGGAAGAAAACCTTTCCTGCATTGGAGATCTGGATCCTGAGACTATCCTGAGCTGCAGACTTTACTTGCAAAAGGTTGACCCTCTAGGGCAGATGACATGAGAGGACAAAGAGAGTTTCCCTCTCTAGAAGGTCTGCGTCAGCAGACAGCTTCCCAGCTGGAAGGGCAAGAGCCAGGGAAACATAGGCTCTACCGGGAGGATGGCCTCCTCTACAGTGAACCTACTAAATATACCCAAGGGGACTACAGGAGACTAATAGTGCCCCAGAAGGTGAGACAAGCGTTCCTACAGTTGGCACATGAGATCCAGAGGGTCTGGTCACTTGGGTTTCAAGAGGACCAAAGAGAGGCTATCGATGTACATCTACTGGCCCAAGATGGGTGCAGATGTAGATAGGTTCTGTAGGAGCTGCCACACTTGTCAGACTTCTGGCAATAGTTGACCCAAGAATGTTGCACCTTTAGTGCTCCTCTCTGTGGTGGGAGTCCCTTTTGAGAGGGTGGGGATAACTTCCTCGTGCAACCAAGTTATATTGGTTGTGGTAGACCATGCTACCTGGTATCCTGGGGCAATACCTCTGAGAACTGTTACTCTCAGGCAGTAGCTAAGGCCCTCCTTGATATTTTTACCAGTGTGGGATTTCCTAAGGAAGTAATCTCTGACAGGGGATCACATTGTATGTCCCACTACATGCAGACCATGCAGAAAAACTATGGAGTGACTTACAAGTTCTCAACAGCCTACCATCCCCAAGCCAATGAGTTGGTGGAGAGGTTTAACCGTACCATGAAGAGCATGATAGGTGCTTTAGAGGAACCCCTTAGAAGAAAGTGTGACCTCCTACTGCCATGCCTTCTCTTTACTTATAGAGATGTCCCTCAAGCTGGGGTTGGTATTAGCCCCTTTGAACTTCTTTATGGTCATCCAGTCAGAGGCCTTTTGCCCCTGATCAAGGAAGGGTTGGAGAGTGCTCCTTCCCTACAGCCAGTGAGAGTCACTGACTATGTGCTAGGCCCCAGGAAGAGGATGGCGCTGATGATGACAGAAACTTCTGAAAACCTGAAAGCTGGTCAGGCTCTGGTCAAGCATTGGCATGACCAGAAGGCCAACATGGTGGAGTTCACTCCAGACCAGTTAGTATTGGTTATGGTGCCTACAAGGCAGAGGGCCTTACAGGACAGGTGGATTGGACCATTCAAGAGTGTAAGCAAGCTTGGAGAGGTCAATTATTTAGTGGACCTGGGCAACCCAAGGAGGCCCTAGGGTCTATCACACTAACCGCCTGAAGGCTTGTTTTTCCAGACCAGAACTAGGAGCTTTGCCCTTAGCCTCTGATCAAGAGGAGGGGAAGGAGAGTGAGCCTCTCCCTGATCTCCCTAGGAGGCAACCTTCAGGTGAGATAATTGAAGGAGTGAAACTCTCTTCAGATTTGACTCTGCAGCAACACGAGGAGTGCAAGGCTCTGTTAAATCAGTTTGCCTCCCTGTTTTCTCTGACACCAGGCTAGACCTGTTACACTCACCTGGCTCCCACAGGGGTGTCGGTTGGACCCGGACTGCTGCGGCCTCCACCCACGTGATGCGTAGTGCAGCGATGACTGACTGGATCTGCCCTCCAATTCTTGTCTGCTTGACCCGTAGAAATATTCTCCTACAAGTGGAGAGATGGATTTAGCCACTTGTGGATTCAAGTGATAGCACCCCCACTGTCCTCCCCTCTAATCACCTCTGAAGTGCCCTCTCAGCAATCTCACCTTATATTCTTGAAGGAAGAGCCCTCCATCCTGCGAAGTACGCAGGGGCGCGTTGTTGACCAGTTACTTCACTGGCCTGAAGATATCGGAAGAGTTGTAGACGAATCCTGACTCCAAAAGGTCCTGGCGAAGAGCCGTAAGTATATAGTTTGTAAGATCCAATAAGAAGATTGACAGCTTAAAGCGCTCCGGTAAAAGTCTGTGTTACCCAACTCTGTCCGGTAAATAATGGTAGGGCATAAGAAGATGTGGCGTGCTGATGAATAATACCTCCGGCGGTAAAATCAGGTAAGCATATGGCGGCTAAAGAGATTGTCTCTGTCTGTTCTCTCTGCTCACCTTGTTGTTTCTTGTCCCCCTTAGGTGCCGGAATTCGGCGATGTAAAGATGGAGACAGCGACGGATCGAAGAGATGCTGCGTGGAACGGTGGGTATGGCGCGGCACTGCTGCTGGCGATGCGACGCGTTTAAAACAAAGTCTTTCCTCAGGTTTGAAGATGCGATGAATCCGGGATCAGGTAAGAAATCAGGTAATACCCTTGTTCTAACCTTTGCTTCTTTCCTTCTTTCTAGGTGCTCCAGGTTCGAGGCGGGCATGGCAGAAGGCTGGATGCTGCTGCTGGCACGGTGAACGTTACGCTGCTGGATGCAGAATAACGCGAAGCGTGTGCTGCTCTTCGGGCGTGGTTTAAATAGCCTCCAAAGTAGTCCCAGGTAGGTATTCCTCCCAGACCACACCCGAGTAACAAAATAGTCCCTAAGTTAAAGTAGTCCCTTCCAGGCCTCACATGGGCTTGGATCTTCTTGCAGCATGGTCTGCATCAGGTAAGTGTGCACCTAGGAGCCTGGCGCCTATGGCGCCAGGACTGATGTCCCACATGAGCCTGGCGCCATTGGCGCCAGGACTGAACCCAGACAGCCCCTAGCAGGGGTTGCTGGGTTTTCTCAAGGCAACATGATGCCTGCTCCCGGGCTGATGGACGTGGTCTGGATGCCTGGGGGCATGCATCATGACAAGACCCCTTGGGGCGAGCACGATATTCTCACTGGTGACAGTCTCCCTGTCAAAAGCAGGGGCTACAAAATGTCAGCACATGTCAGATCTCACATAAAGGAAAAGTTCAAGAAGATGCTTGACCTCAGGGTTATTGAGCCATCTCCAGTCCATGGGCTAGTCCAGTTGTACTAGTGCCAAAGACAGGAACAAAAGAGTTGAGATTCTGCGTGGACTATAGGGCTCTTAATGCAGTCACCATGACTGATGACATCCTTTGCCCATGACAGATGAGCTGGTGGACACACTTGGTTCAGCCAAGTTCCACAGTACATTTGACCTGACCTCAGTCTATTGGCAAATAGCTCTGACAGACCATGCCAATGTGAAAACTGCATCCTCCACCCCATGAGGCTTATACCAGTTTAATGTTATGCCTTTTGTACTTAAGAATGCACCTGCTACATTCCAAAGGATGCAGAATCAAGTCCTGAATGGGTTAAAGGACCTCAGTATGGCATACCTGGATGACATTGCAGTGTTCAGCCAACTTGGAAAGAGCATCTTCGCCACCTAGGATATGTTATGCAGCCTCTGGAACAGGCCCGTCTGACCATAAAGGCTAGTAAATGTCAAATTGGTCAGAGTAAAGTGGTCTACCTTGGGCATGAGGTAGGAGGAGGTGAAATTAGGCCATTGCCTAGCAAAGTACACGCTGTACAAGACTGGGCCACCCCTACTACTCAAACCCAAGTGAAAGCCTTCCTAGGTCTCACTGGGTACTACAGGAATTTTATAGAGACCTAATGGGACCATAGCTTCTCCCTTAAATGTAATCTCCTCACCCAAATTCCCCAAGAAGGTGAGGTGGAATGAAGAGTGCAATAAGGCATTTGAAGGACTGAAGAAAGCCCTTTACCAAGCACCAGTCTTGAGAGCTCCTGGTTATACCCAAACCTTCATTGTACAGACAGATGCTTCTAATACAGGGATAGGTGCAGTTTTGAGCCAACTGAATGAGAAAAGCAGGGAACACCCTATCTGCTTCATCAGCAGAAAGCTGAAGGACCATGAGGCAAGGTGGGCAACTATAGAACGTGAATGTTTTGCCATTGTGTGGTCTCTGAAGAAGTTTAGGCCATAATTTTATGGTTCTACTTTCATTATTCATACTGACCACCAACCCTTGAGATGGTTAATGTAGATGAAGGGGGAAAATCCAAAATTACTGAGATGGTCAATCAGCCTCCAAGGGTTTGATTTTACTATAGAGCATAGGTCAGGGTGTAATCATCAAAATGCTGATGTCTGTCCAGAAAGTAAGACCGACTGGATTAGGAGATTCATCCAGGAGTGGATTAAATGCTCCTGTCCCTTATTCTGGGGGGACGAGTGTTAGGGAGAATGTTCATTTCTGTGCTAATTCTCTTCAACCTTAGAGACCCCCAGGTATTTTGCTGCACATAGGACTTTTTAATTTTAACTCCTGAGTGAGTGGGACCCTTTTCTCACTCTCTCATATATTTTAACCCGATTGGATTTTGTGTTTTCTCTGTTTTTGGAGTCTGACAAACTCCATAGACATCTGCTTTGTGTATGGTGACACACATCACCTTCAGTGCAGTGTCACTGAGATAAGGTTTGGATACATTTTTTTGTGTGAACTACAGTTCCCAAGAATAGTAAAGTGAAATTGACTTTATTTACCTTTTCTCTTTGTAGGTCCAGCACACCCCCTCTTATGTGGAGTGCTGGTGGGTTACTTAGAATCCCCTTATCCTACTTTCCCATGTAAACATTTGTGTTACCCTCACTATCCTACTTTCCCATTTAAACATTTGTGTTACCCTCACTACTTTAAATGGCTGGTGGCAGAGGTTTAATGTTTCTACCATTGTCCTTTTCTACCACAGGCTGAATCCTCAGCTGCAGTACAACACCCATCGGTGAGCATTTATCAAAATAGCCCCTGTCTTCTTTTTTCGCCATTTTCTGTTTGTGAGGTCTTTCTTGGCTTTTACTCTGTGCGTTGAGACAGATTTGAGTTCTTTTTTGTCTTGCCTTTGGCGGGCTTTAGCCCTGAAGCCCGCCCCTGGCTCCAGTGTGTCTGGAAGGACAGGATGTGAGAGAGGGTCCCTAAGTAGGCAACGTGCTTTTGCTTTATGTCCCCATTGCTACTGCCGTGCGTGTGACCCACTGGATCTCTCATTTGGGAATCCTTTTCCTAAAATCAGTTGTTGTGGGCCTGTGGTAGGCACATTAACCCACAGAGTTATGATTTTCTGTGACATTATGTTAAAACAGCAGAAATATGTGTTTGTGTTCAGCTCAATACATGTAATATTGTGTCTGTGTAGTGTGTTTGTGTGATCATGGCATGCCTATTTGTTTTGATATTGCATGTTCTTTGACATTCACATGTATTGCATTCCGCTGTAAAGTGCAAACTGCTAAATGTTTTTGTAAAACGTGTTTCTAATGACAGCTACTACAACTGAGTTTACCTTTTTGACATGTGGGTGGTGTGGCGTTGCCCAGCAAGGGCTGCGCACGCGGCGGCGTGACGTTGCACGTCGCCGCGTGCAGCTTTAATAAACGGGGCGTTCGCGGAAGCCGGCAGAGCGACCGGGGAGCCCGAAGCCGACAGACGTGTGTGAGTGTGCTCTGTCGGGTTGGGGGCTCACGGGCATGCATGGGGGGCCAAGGACCAACCCCCAACAGTGGCGACGAGTGGTGACGGATGCCCGGGCCCGGCGGTGAAAGGCTTCCGGAATTTTTCATCTTAACGGAACGTTCACGGACGTTTCGTTTCACGCCGTGGCTGCGGACCGCACATGCGGCTGGCGGCCATTTTGGACACAAGGCCGCGGAACTTCTCGGGGCTCCGGTTTGGAACGAGAAGGTGATCCGGGTCTAGTTTTTGGATTTCATGGTAGCAGACTGCATAACCTGCACGCCCATGCCTAATTTGTGTGTTTAACTCACATTTTGGGACTGTTACGTCGAGTGCAAGCTAGGACAAGTACTACTATGGCAGGGCCTGCTTAGTCCAGTCCACCCACACAGCTTAATTTTTGGGACCTCTACACTGCGGTGCATTGCTGCAAGGTGGCGACAAGGCACTTCCTCGCCCCTTTCATCATCAGGACACTCTCTCTTGATCCTCTTCATCATCACAAGGTAGTGGCAGTTGGTGTTGTTCTTTGTGTGCAGGACTCTTTGGTGGTGCTCAGGGAAGGGGACACACTTCACCGTCGTCTCCGCTCTCCAAGGTGGACCATTGCTGTGCCGGGCATGGGGGTGAATCCACCTGCATGGTGATGGTGGAGATCTGAGTTGTGGCCCCAGGACTTGAATTGGGGGTGCCTGTGCGCTCAATCCCATGTACGACAGCGACCAGGACGGTGACGCTGCGGATCCTGTGGAAGACTCTCAGGATGAAGGTCAGGCGGCCCAGCCTCAGCAGGGCCCACAGCGTCCAGTGCAACAGCCTGCATCACTGCAACCATTGCCACCGGGGAATCAGGCGTCTGCACCCCAGGCATTACTAGGAGCGAAGCCAGCCACTCCACAGGGGGCTCTCATCATGGCTCAAGCGGGAGCCCAGGCCGTCCTACAACCGATACCAGAATTTGATCCAACGGGCCCCCCGTCCAGCCTGGGGCCCCGATGGAAGAGGTGGGTGGCCCGCCTGGATATGTACTTTAGGGCTGCTCGGGTGACGGATGACGACAGCATGGTGGCCACCATGCTGTACTCAGTGGGAGCCGCGGTTCAGGAGATCTTCGAGTCGCTGACACCGGTTGACCAGACCTATGGTGAGGCCAAAGCGGCTCTCCTCGCATATTTTCTTCCCCTCGCCAACGTGGACTTCGAGAGGTTTGTCATGCTGTCGGCCAGACAAAAGGAGGATGAGACCCTGGACACTTTTTACGGCCGCCTGCGCCGCCTTTCCCAAGGGTGTGCGTGGGGGGACGCGGATGATATGATACGAACAATGCTGATCCAAGCATGCTCCTCCGGCAAACTGAGGAGACAGGTCCTCAGAGAGCCGGGGATCACTCTGCCCCGCATACTAGAACTGAGTCGATGTCACGAAGTGGCCGAGGCACGGGCAAACAAAATGGAGGCGGGATCACGCTCGATCAAGGCCGAAGAGGTGTGCGCTGTTTGGCGGGGCGGCCGAGGAATAAGAAGGCCTGGTGGAAGCCCCCGCGACAGAGCCGGAAGATCGGGGGAGTCATGTCAGAAGTGTGGCTATGACCTTCCCCACACAACAGAGTGCCCAGCGCAGGAAGAACATGTGGCCGATGTGGACTGCCTGATCACTTCTCAAGAGTGTGTAAGTCGGCTCTCCCTGTTATGGTACCGAGAGGCCCTGCCCGGATCTGGACTCCGCGCCAAAACATGCCATCCAACGTGGCCCAGGTAGATCAAGCGGAAGAGGAGACCCAGATGGAGGGGGCTGAAGAAGAGGAGGAGGAGAACATCTTTTTCGTCTCAAGCATGGAGGTCCTGAAAGGCAAAAGCAGGAGGCAGCCAAGGTGCATGGTGGAGGTGAACCGCTCGCCTGTTCCTGTCACGATCTGATGTAACTCCCTTCCCCTTCACCTCACCTGAGAGAGTTGATGGATCGTCTTGGTACTTCTTCTTCAGTCTCTCTTGCCTCTCTGTGTTTATTTTCTTCCTGGTCTTTTTATCGTGCAAAAAGGGACGAGCTCCCTGGGATGCCACGCTGTCGGTATATGTTATCACCAGACAGGGGGGCCTCCCGGGAGCCGGTTCCGGAGCAGGGAAAAAGCCGAATGGCAGAAAAAACCCTGCTAGTTGGTTCCACGGTGTGCAGGCCGGTTGGAGGCGTATGCGGTGAGTAGAGTCCGGATGAATGGATGCTTGGCATGCAGGAGATTCTAGGGCTGATAACGGAGCAGATCCACAAGAGATTCCAACGAGGACTGAGAGGTAAGTCTGCCCAGAGAGGAGATATCCCAGACAGAACAGCAAGAAGAGACGGGTAAGTAGCTGGGAAACACAGAAGGAGAAACACAAGAAATGCGAAGCAGGATACAGGACTGAATGGAAGGGACGCTAGCGGTGTCTGGAGCAAGAGACACGGGGGAGAAGCAATAGCAGAAGGAAAGTGATAATGGGTAAAGAACGAACACAGAAGCGTTACCTTCGCGGAGCATAGAAGGTGCAACGCGGGGAAGAAAGGATCGAACCTGCATTAATAGACGCGGCGGCCATCTTGGATAACAACTAGAACGTTGAATCCGAACGGCCGCTAACGTAACGGAACCGCTAATGGCGCTTCCAGACGTCCCACAAACGCCGCCATGCGGAATGCATGACAGTATGCCTCCTCCACACCGGGGGGCCTCCCGGTTTGCCGGGATGTAACATATGAAATCTCCTGATTAAAAAAGATGCGTGTATGTGTCGCACAGGCTCCCAAGATCGTTCTGCCACTGGATACCCCTTCCAATGAACCAGGTACTGTAGTACACCATGATGGTAGCGTGAATCCACTAGATGAGAGACTTCATATTCTGCAGGCTCTACCGGAACAGTTCTGGTTGTTCTGCTAGATCTTCTCTTATAAGGATCAGGTAGATAAGGCTTCAGAAGTGAGGCATGGAACACAGGATGAACATGCTTCAAATAGGTGGGTAGTTTGAGCTTAAAGGCTACCGGATTGATCTTCTTAATGATCTGGAAAGGACCGATATATCTCGGCGCAAACTTCCCTGTATGTGTCCATCGTGGTAGGTACCTAGTAGCCAACCAAACCTTGCTGCCCTCGGCCCAGGCGGGAGGAGCCTTCCTCTTCTTGTCGGCCCAAGTCTTGTACGATAGGCGACTGGCATCCAGAGTCTCCCTGGCTGTTCTATGAGAATTCTTGAGCTCCTGCAAGAGGTGTTCGATGGCAGGCAGTTTAGACGGTCTCATCTGGGCAAAAGAAAGATGGGTAGGATGGTAGCCATAAGTGCAAAAAAAAGGAGACATTTGGATGGCGGAATGTCTGGTGTTATTATAGGCGAATTCGGCAATGGGGAGGAAGGTACACCAGTCTTCTTGCTTCTTGCTGCAAAAACAACGGAGGTATTGTTCTAAGGTATGATTTAGTCTCTCGGTCTGCCCATTGCTTTGGGGATGAAACCCAGATGAAAGAGCCCGCTGAACACCCAGTTGCTTGCAAAGGGATCCCCAAAACAAAGAGGTGAACTGTGGTCCACGATCTGAAACGATAGTGTCGGGAAGGCCATGTAACCGTACAATTTCCTTGAGGAACACTCTGGCCATTTCAGGGGCAGTTGGTACTGCTCTTAGTGGAATAAAGTGAGCCAACTTACTTAAGGAATCTATAGTTACCATAACGTTAGTATTGCCTTCTGATCGGGGTAGATCAACAATAAAATCCGTAGAGACATGAGTCCAGGGTTGCTTGGGCGCTGGTTCCTGCTGAAGTAAACCAAGAGGTTTAGAAGTGGAGTATTTGTTAGAAGCGCAGACGGGACAGGATTCGACATATGACTGGACATCTTGGCTCCAAGACGGCCACCAGAACAGTCTCGAGATTAGATCCTTGGTAGCGCGAATGCCCTTGTGGCCGGCTAACGGTGCATCATGACACCAGGAGAGGGCCATTCTTTGATATTTACTATCGGGTAGATACAAGGCTCGCCCCTTGAATAGATAGGCTTCTCTGTCTTCTAACCGAGGATCCACAGATTCCTTCATGAGTTTCCCTTGTTGTCTGTGTTGTACATCTCTTAGGAAAGCATTAGCTATGGTCTTGAAATTCTTGCCTGCTAATATTAAGTCATGGACTAGGTTCTTTTCAGCATCTTCTTGATAGCCACGGGATAAAGCGTCGGCCAGGATGTTTTCTTTACCAGGAAGATAGGTGACCTCAAAGTCGAACTGTGAAAAATAATAAGCCCATCTAGCATGACGGGCGTTACGACACTCCATCTGCTGAAGAACTCGAAGATTGCTATGGTCTGTACGGACGGTAAACCGATGTCGGGCCCCTTGAAGGAGGTGTCGCCATTCCTCACAGGCATGCTTGATGGCTAATAGTTCTCTTTCAATCACGGAGTAATTTCTTTCGCTGGTAGAGAGAGTCTTAGAGTAATAGGCCACTGGATGTTCCAGACCATCTAAGCTCTTTTGGAGAAGAGCAGCCCCAATGGCACCTCCTGAGGCGTCTGTTTGTACGATGAAGGGCAATGCTTGATCAGGCTGGATTAGAATGGGTGCGGAAGTAAATGCCTTCTTAAAAGTTTGAAAGGCGATGTCTGCTTCTGGTGTCCAGTTGAATTGTTTCCCTTTCTTGAGCAAAGAGGTGATAGGAAGGACCAGGTTGGAGAAACCAGAAATAAATTGTCTGTAGAAATTTGCGAGTCCTAGAAAACGTTGGGTCTCCTTGATGTTCCTGGGTACAGGCCACTGAATTATAGCTTGTATCTTCCTTGGATCCATACGGGTACCTTCTTGTGAGAGAATGAAACCCAGATAAGATACAGAAGGGGAATCGAAAATGCATTTTTCTGGTTTAACATAGAGTTGATTCTTCATTAGGCGGTCCAAGACCTCGCGAACATGTTTACGGTGTTCAGTAGGAGAAGAAGAATAAATCAAAATGTCATCTAGATAAACCACTACAGAAGAAAACAGGAGGTCTGCTAGAAGTTTGTCCATAAAGCGTTGGAACACCGCTGGAGCATTCACAAGACCAAAGGGCATGACCCGATACTCAAAATGACCCAGGGGTGTCCTAAAGGCTGTCTTCCACTCATCCCCTTGCCTAATGCGGAGCAGATGGTACGCCCCTCTTAAATCCAGTTTACTGAAAATTGAAGCACCGTGAACTGCCTCCAATATCTCTTTGATCAGAGGCATCGGATAACGGTCCTTTATGGTGAGTTGATTAAGACCCCGGTAATCAATGCAGGGACGGAGTTCACAGGAGTCTTTCTTGGATATGAAAAACAATGAAGCCCCCGCGGGTGACTTAGATTCCTGAATGAGACCGTTTTGCAGGTTACTGTCGAGGTATTCCTTAAGGGCCTTGCGCTCGGGAAGCGACAGAGGGTACATCCTTCCAAATGGAATGGAAGCATTGGGAAGGGTGTCAATGGCACAATCTTCGTTCCTGTGGGGAGGAAGGGAGTGTGGCTGCTTATCCAAAAAAACCTCGAGAAAGTCTTGGTAATGCTCTGGTACCCGATGTAAAGAGGCTGCCAGTAACGAACACCTGCTGTTGGATAGCCTGGTTAAAGAAGTCTGATGAAGGCAGTACTCTTGACAATAGGAGGACTGGAATTGTATGGTATTTGCTGACCAGTCTACGAGAGGGTTGTGGCGACGCAGCCATGGAATCCCCAGAATCACCGGAAAATGGGCTGCCTTTATAAGGTCAAACACAATCTCTTCCTTATGTTGGAACAATTGCACCTGTATTGGAAGAGTCTCTTGCGTTATGGGTCCGGAAGACAAAGGTGTGCCATCCACCCCTTCAACCGGGATGGGCCTGTCCTTAGAGTGAATGGGTATCTTCATCCTCCTCGCCCATGAAGCATCAATGAAATTTCCCGCTGCCCCACAGTCTAACATAGCAATAACATCCCAGACTGTTGAAGAACCACAGGACAACTTAATCTGAAAGACCATCAGCCGCTGATCTTCTTGAGAGGAGAGAGGCAAAGAGCTGTTACAGGGATCCTTACAAACTTCCCCCGACCTGACCCTGTTCAGGTTCGGGGAAGACCATTTCCCTGACGGCGAGAAGGAACATCTGGACAGTTGCGCAATAGATGTTTCTTGGAGCCACAATACATACACAATCCCAGATCTCTTCTTCGCTTCCTTTCTTCAGCTGTTAGGGGACCTCTGGCTGTGCCAATTTGCATAGGTTCTTCCCCTAACTGGGACGCAGAATGATTACCAGCCGTAGGTGAAGACAATGGCGGGAGAGGGAGTCTTGGTCTCCTTCGTTCTTGTTTCCTCTCCCCTAATCTGAATTCAATCTGTAAGGCCAGAGAGACAAGTTCCTCAAAAGACTGTGGTCTGGCTACGCGGGCCAACTCATCTTTGATGTCTTCATGTAGGCCTCGGCGAAACAATGTTTGTTGTGCAGAGTCCGGCCACCCTGCCTCAGTTGCTAGACGTATGAATGTCGAAACATAAGTCTGGACATCATGGGATCCTTGTCTGATGTCTACAAAGGCCTCATAAGTGGTGTATAAAACTTCAGGTCTTTCAAAACGTGTTTTAAATCGTTGGATAAACTGGTCGTACTCATGAGTAGAGGGGTCCGACTGAAGGATTAGCGGTGTTGCCCAAGCAAGGGCATTCCCATCTAAATTAGAGACAAGGAACCCCACCTTGGCTTTAGCTGTCTCATAAGCCCGAGGACGAAAGGTAAAGTACAGTTGACAGGCGTCTAGAAACTTTGTTAGAGTCTTGGGGTTTCCATCATATTTCCCAAATGGGAATGGAAGCGGGGGTAAATCTCCTCTGGATTCATCTCGAGCAGTAACCTGTTGCTTCAAGGTTTGGTTTTCAGCGCGAAGGGATTGAACTTCTACAGTGAGACCTTGAATAGCAGCTACCAATTCCTGGTACTGTTCTAACGAAGCCATTGTCTTTCTTAGGCGTTGCACTCTGTCACGATCTGATGTAACTCCCTTCCCCTTCACCTCACCTGAGAGAGTTGATGGATCGTCTTGGTACTTCTTCTTCAGTCTCTCTTGCCTCTCTGTGTTTATTTTCTTCCTGGTCTTTTTATCGTGCAAAAAGGGACGAGCTCCCTGGGATGCCACGCTGTCGGTATATGTTATCACCAGACAGGGGGGCCTCCCGGGAGCCGGTTCCGGAGCAGGGAAAAAGCCGAATGGCAGAAAAAACCCTGCTAGTTGGTTCCACGGTGTGCAGGCCGGTTGGAGGCGTATGCGGTGAGTAGAGTCCGGATGAATGGATGCTTGGCATGCAGGAGATTCTAGGGCTGATAACGGAGCAGATCCACAAGAGATTCCAACGAGGACTGAGAGGTAAGTCTGCCCAGAGAGGAGATATCCCAGACAGAACAGCAAGAAGAGACGGGTAAGTAGCTGGGAAACACAGAAGGAGAAACACAAGAAATCCGAAGCAGGATACAGGGCTGAATGGAAGGGACGCTAGCGGTGTCTGGAGCAAGAGACACGGGGGAGAAGCAATAGCAGAAGGAAAGTGATAATGGGTAAAGAACGAACACAGAAGCGTTACCTTCGCGGAGCATAGAAGGTGCAACGCGGGGAAGAAAGGATCGAACCTGCATCAATAGACGCGGCAGCCATCTTGGATAACAACTAGAACGTTGAATCCGAACGGCCGCTAACGTAACGGAACCGCTAATGGCGCTTCCAGACGTCCCACAAACGCCGCCATGCGGAATGCATGACAGTTCCCGTGTTGGTGGACACAGGGGCATCTGTCAATGTAATGGCGAGGGGACATTATGAAGCTCTTGACCCGCCACCCAATCTGGCTGTGCCAAGGGCTCGCATATTCGCCTTTGGTGGACTTGAGCCCATACCGCTGGACGGGGCGTTCGTGGCGAAGGTGGAACATGAAGGCTCGATGATCAGGGCTCGATTCTACGTGACCCCTACAAGCAACAACACCCTGCTAAGCTGTGCGGCTGCGGAGGCACTCGGGATAGTCAGTTTTGCGTACTCGGTATACCTGGAGGACATTAACGATCTACTTGGCAAGTACGCGGCCCTGTTCAACGGCATTGGGAGAATGACAGGTGACCCAGTCAGGCTGCACATTGATAATTCAGTACAACCCGTTGCCCTGAAACATCGGAGAGTTCCCTTCCATCTGAGGGAGCAGGTCGACAAGGAGCTGGATAACCTGGTGGCCTTGGACATCATCGAGAAAGTGGAAGGCCCCACACCATGGGTGTCCCCCATTGTCGTGGCCAGAAAACCAAAACAGCCGGACTCAGTTCGCATCTGTGTGGACATGAGGCTGCCCAACAAGGCCATCAAAAGGGAGCGACACCTGACTCCGACCATTGACGACATAATCGCTGAGGTGCAAGGGGCCAGATTCTTCTCCAAGCTCGACCTCAGAGCAGGGTATCATCAAGTTGTCCTCCATCCCGAGTCCCGGTATATAACAACATTCACCACCCACCGGGGACTCTACAGATACAAGAGGTTGAGTTTCGGCGTGTCGTCGGCTGCGGAAGTGTTTCAGAACATTATCCGAGGTGCCCTTGCTGATCTTGAAGGGGTGCTCAACATCAGTGACGACATTTTGGTGTTTGCCACCACGGAGGTGATCCACCTGAAACGCCTGGCCAAGACTTTCGAGAGACTGCAGTCATTGGGCCTCACCCTCCATAGGGACAAGTGCGAATTCCTGCGCCCCTCCATAGAATTCTTTGGGTTTGTGTTTAAGGAGGGCGGAGTGTCACCCGACCCGCGGAAGGTCCAGGACATAAAGAGGGCACAGCCCCCGGAATCGGTGTCGGAGGTGAGAAGCTTTCTGGGCATGGCGACCTACTGCGGTCGGTTCATCCAAAACCTGGCCTCAAGGTCTGAGCCGCTCAGAGCTCTTACTAAGAAAGACACGGCCTGGCACTGGGGTCCACTGGAGCAGTCGGCGTTCGAGGACATCAAGAGCGCCTTAACAACGGAGGACACCATGGCGTTTTTCGACCCAGCGCTACCCTCGGAGATCGTGGTCGATGCCAATCCGTTTGGCCTGGGGGCGGTTTTGACGCAGGTGGACCGGGATGGAAGCCTCCGTCCCGTAGCGTATGCCAGCAAAGCGCTCTCGGAAACGGAGCAGCGGTACTCCCAGATTGTGCGGGAGGCCCTGGCGGTCCTGTGGGGATGCAGACATTTTCGCCTCTACGTGCTGGGGCGCCCGGTGACTGTGGTGACTGACCACAAGCCCCTGCTCCCCATCCTGGCGGGCTCGTCCTCAAAGCCCCCGGCCAGAATTGAGAGATGGATGCTCGCATTGCTGGAGTATGGGGTCACGCTGGTGTACCGGCCAGGAGCTAACAATGCAGCGGACTACCTCTCCCGGCATCCCGGAGTGCGTGGGGGAGGGGCGGGAGACACCTGCGCGGAAGAGGCGGACGACCATGTCCGGATGGTAGTGGAAGGAGCAACACCAAATGCGATGCCCCTGTCGGAGCTGGAGGCTGCAGCGGCCGAGGATGGGTGCTTCCAAATACTGAAGCAGTCGATGCAGAGCGGATCCTGGAAGTTCGTCTTGGAAGCTCTCGCGGGGCGGACCCATGAGGCGAAGGCCGCCCTTGAACAACTGTGGAAAGTGAAGGGCGAGCTGTCATTCTCGGAGTCGGGACTCCTGCTCCGAGGGGATCGCATAGTGGTCCCCCACTCCAAAGTAGGTGATGTGATCACGCTGGCCCATCACAGGCATCTGTTAGGAAAGATTTCGTAATTGTAGGTAATTTTCCTTCCATGTGGCAACCCCTAAACTTTTTGCTGTTGTTTTTCACCTTGTTCTTGACTTTGCCAGAGAAGTGCAGCCTTCTGCTGCACTCCTCTGGGCTTTCGCTCCTTTTCTTATGGGGAAACTGACATGCCCTTAAGACAGTCAGTACCGGGGAACGCTGTTTCCCGTAGTTTCTTTTATCATGTTGCGGCTTTAGTGCAACATGACACAAGAGGGCACTGTAAGCTAAGTTACAGCTCTCTTGGGTCTCTAGCCTTCTATAGGCCCTAGATACTCGTTTAGGATGGTATTTGATCGGTGCAAGTAATTCAGGGACGGGAATGGTGGCAGCGATCGTTTCTTTATATTTTGAGCTCCTTTTGGCATTCTAAGCACGTTTTTTGCGCTTAACCCAAAATGGTGGCCTGGCTCCCAAAATGGCCAGACCACGAGGCTCCTTTGTCCTGTCCGCTGACCGTCTTGCTCCCTTCACCTTCCCCAGGTCAAGCGACCCGGGGCCTTCCTTATTTGGGCATGTACTTTCCCGCGAAACACGGATGCTTTCGCGGGCTTCTACATGTCTTTTGTGTGCCTCCAGGGTGTGGGCTGGGATGTCTGGTCCCAATACACATCCTGGGTGCCAGAGAGTCTAGGGTGGTGTGAATGCCTGGGACCACCGTGGTCCGTGATTGGTCCACGAATGGTGTGTGTGTTGATGAGCGGATCTCCCATTGGCTCCCCTCCGTTTTGGCGCGAAGGGAACCGTGGATAAGAGGGGGCTGAAAACACCACTACCATGTCGATCTCCTGAGTTCTCACGAACGAAGGAATACAGGAGCCAAGTATCCTGCAACCAAGAGGCTGGACCGAGGAATCGCTGGTGACCCGCTGAAGGACTCCTCCTTTGCACTGCTGTCGTCCTGTGAAACCCTTTCCTCCTTTGATCGAACCAGAAGGCCTGTACTGGTGCTTCGACCTTTGGAATAGCAGGAACAGCTATTCTCGGCGACTTCATCATCTCCTGCCAATAAGCCTTCGGAAGCGTCTCTGGGCCATCCAGTTGACTGACCAGCTTACACGGGAGTCTTGCTCTGTAACCGCCGCCAGGTTGTGTTGTATTTCGAGTCCTGGTCACTCTCACACGCTTCGTACACTTGGCGTTCCCAAGTCTGAAGTGAGTAGTGTACATTTGGCTCAGATACACACGGCCGCTCCGTTGCCCTGCTGTGGTGACAAAACTGTGCAGGTTTCTTCGATTGGGACGTCTTTTTTCTCTACACGACGACGAGGCATTCCCGGCTCTTCTGAACCTGCCAGCTGCTGAAACTAACGTGGAGAAGCCTGGGTCTGCTTGCATCGGGGACCTGTGAGTAGTTTAGCTAGGATCTGGTCGCCCTCCTGCAGGAGCCCATTGCTTTTCCCCGCTGTGTAAAACAGCACCCTTTTGCCGTACTCGCGCTCTGCTTCTGCCCACTGTGGAGGCTGCGCTTGAGTCGCGGAACTTGTTCTCCTTCATTTGTGCACTGAACTGAACTGCCTGATTTCCTTAGAAGAGACTCCCCTTTTGCCCGTTGGCACCAGCGTGTGCAGGTACTTTTGAGCACAAGGCTCCACTCTTCGCAGGGCTCGGACTTCCATCTAGTTAGGTGCCTCTGAGGCGAACTGAGTCTAAAGCATTGTATCGCACTGCCTGTTTTCCTTCCCTTGCAAGTGGACTACACATTTCGTGCATATAACGCTTGCGACTGTCGTATTTGTATATATATTGTATTGGTATGGTATGTGTTGGCTTAATATTGTGATATTGTGATTTTCTTCGCTACGGTCATTGTTTTAAAGGCCTTAAAATAAATGTGTATATATTTTTGATATAACAACTGTTTGGAGTAGTTTGTAAGTGATCTTGCTTTGTGTGCTCATTGCGGGCTTTCAGTCACCCTCACCCCTCTTGAGACCTAGTCTTGACCGCCGCGATCGCTACCTTGATTGGTCTGGCTCGTCCAGAGGCTACCCTGTTCCAAGTAATTAGGTTGGCCTTCTGAACTTCTGCGCCACCAGGACAGAGTTCAGAAATCCGTCTTAACAAATTGGTGTACAGCGGTGGGATACGACTGAAGGTATCCAGTGTTGCGCACGAACTAAGGCATTTCAGGTTATTCCAACCAGGACACGTAGTGAATTGTTGTAGTATAACTTTTAAAAGGCCATAGTCCTATCTAACAGTATGGAAACAAATACCTTGTTAACTTTAAATGCTTCCAAATCAGAAACATTGAAGAAGATGTGTGCGGAGAGAGGTGTTTCCTCTCAAGGCACGAAATTGGAAATGATCCAAAGAATCGTGGCGTGGCAAGAAGCGCAGCTTGACGCTATAACTTCTGGGGACAGTGCGGAAGGTGGTGGGGCTGCTCTCACTGGTAGAACCGACGGTTCTGCCGCCGCACTGATCCATCGCGACCACGAGGACAGGGAGGACGAGATGTCTAATGTTTCCTCTGCCAGTGTTGATGGGGATGCTATGCTTGAATTCAAGAAGCAAGAGCTGCGGTTTAGGCAGCAGGAGCTTTCATTCAGCATAGCCAAACTAAAAATCGAACAGGCAGAAAAACAGAAAGACAGGGATCACCAGTTGGAACTGGCCAAGCTTCAGGTTGTAAATGGGTCCAAGGGTCCTGGACATGGGTCTGGGGCTTCCTCTCATCCACGGTTTCCGAAAGATCTGCTCAGTGTGTATGAAGAAAGGAATGACATTATGGACTGGCTGAATGCGTTTGAGTATGCATGCGAAGTTCAACAAGTTGACAATGCTGATAAGATTGCCTGGTTACTCAGCAGACTGCCCCATTCTGGCTGTAGTGCCATTATGGAAATGTCGACGGCTGAGCGAGCTGATTTCGCAATGTTAAAGCAAACTCTCATTTTAAAGTTTGGGAAGACTCCGGCCCAATATTTGAAACGTTTCAGAGAGTATAAAAAAAAGGAAGGTGGTACTTGGGTATCTTATGTCACTGAATCCTTGAAAAACTTAACTGGCTGGGTCGAAGGTTATAAGGTTTCTACCTTCGAAGGCATGATAAATCTTGTCATGCTGGAACACATTTTTGCTTCTTCTTCCCCGGAGCTTAAGCAGCATTTGGCCGATTCGAAGGAGATAGATCCTAAGAAGCTGGCCATTGCAGCAGACTTATGGGTGTCACATCGAGTGTCCCATAAGGACAAAACTCATCCTGGTAAGCAGGAGGAAGGGAAAAAGTCCAAAGATATGGAGGGTGGAGAATCTGCTAAATCTTCTTCTCATAAGGGCCACAAAAAGAAAAATAAGGGTAAGACACAAGAGAACTCACAGGGTAGTGGAGGACAGCCTCCGAAACAGAACTCTGGTTACAATAAGCCTCCCTATGTAAACAGACCCAATGGATCTTGTTTTGCTTGTGGAGCAACTGACCACGTGAAGGGGGATCCCCGTTGTAAGGTTAGACCTTTGGGGGTCCACTCCGCTAATCTGGCCTTCTCCTCCTACGAGGAAGAAGAGATTACAGGAGCATCCTTCTCCTCAGACTCATTTCCCAGCGGGATAGAGGCTGAGGTAGTTTTAGTGTCCCTGGGTTCCTGGGAGCCTAAAGTCGCAGAGGCTTATGCTAGGATTCCGGATAATACCAAGCACTACTTTAAAGACAGTGTGCTGATCAATGGAGTAGATACTCCAGCTCTTAGGGATAGTGGGTGCAGTCGCACTGTAGTGGATTCTACCTTGGTAGACTCAGAGGAAGTTGCCAGAGCTACTCTGATGCCCACTAAGTTGGCTGACGGCCCCCTCCGTATGTTTCCCGTAATACCTGTAAATCTTACTTTAAATGGTACAGCAGTCAGGATTCCAGTGAGCATTCAGAGAAACGTCCCGGGAAAGGTCTTGTTAGGTAATGATCTCAGAGCTTTAGGGCTCGTAGGAGACACTGCCGAAAGACCCTACACACGGTCTCAAGCACGGGCAGCATTGGCCAAGACCAATACGCCGCCCCAGCCGAAGGGGAAACCCAAGGCGAAAGGAGTCGACAAGTCACGACGAGGGAAAGAGAATATTCCCCCGAGCTCGCCTACCACTGCGGTGGAGGAAGTTGGTCAATCGCCTGACGAGGAGGTGGCGATGCCTGAAGTATTCGACCCCAACGATCATCCTGAACTAAAAGACTTGTTAGTTGAAGGAGGTCCTGATAGGGACGAATTCAGTAAAGGCCAACGTGAGTGCCCATCTCTGGAAGGCCTAAGGAGACAGGCCTGCTCCCAGCTTGAGGGTGAACCTCCTGGGACGCATAGGATTTATTGGGAAGGTGGACTCCTGTATAGCGAGCCCACAGAGTCTACAGAAGGACACCATAGGAGGTTGGTGGTTCCCCTTGCTGTTAGGCCCTTCCTCCTGCAGTTGGCGCATGAAGTTCCCCTTGCTGGTCACCTTGGTATGAAGAGGACCAAGCAAAGGTTATCCATGCACTTCTACTGGCCCAAGATGGGGGTGCAAGTAGAAAGTGACTGCAGGAGTTGTGCCTCCTGCCAGTTGTCTGGTAAGGTTGGCGCGACAATCCAAGCTCCGTTGGTACCGCTCCCAGTTGTGGGGGTACCATTTGAAAGGGTAGGGATCGACATTGTTGGTCCCCTTGACCCGCAAACATCCTCGGGCAATAGGTTTATCCTGGTGCTGGTCGACCATGCAACCAGGTATCCTGAGGCCATCCCATTGAAAACTGTAACTGCCAAGTCAGTTGCAAAAGCTTTACTCGGCATATTTACTAGGGTTGGCTTCCCTAAAGAAGTTGTGTCAGATCGTGGCAGCAACTTTATGTCGAAGTATATGCAGGCTATGTGGAAAGAATGTGGGGTCACCTACAAGTTCTCTTTTGCATACCACCCCCAGACCAATGGTCTGGTGGAACGTTTCAACAGAACGTTAAAGAGCATGATTGGGGCTCTGGAGGAGCATCAGAGAAGAAAGTGGGATCTTCTGTTACCATGCTTGCTGTTCGCCTACCGAGAGGTACCACAGGAGGGTGTTGGCTTCAGCCCCTTCGAACTTCTGTTCGGTCATCCCGTACGGGGACCCTTAGCCATCGTCAAAGAGGGATGGGAGATGCCCACTCCCCCTGTTACTACCAACGTAGTTGATTATGTGCTAGGGCTCAGAAAACGGATGGTACTTCTGATGGGCTTGGCTAGTGATAAATTGAAGGCAGGACAAGCGCTGGTGAAACATTGGTACGACCAGAAAGCTTCCCTCATCAACTTTACACCTGGTCAGCAAGTCCTGATCATGAATCCCATAAGGCCTCGAGCTTTACAGGACAAATGGTCAGGCCCTTACACAGTGGTGGAGCCCCTGGGTGAGGTTAACTATTTAGTGGACCTTGGAAGGCTTGGACAGGCTCCAAAAGTGTTTCACGTGAATAGGCTGAAGGCTTTCGTCCCAAGAGTCGAAATCGCAGCACTGCTACTGGCTTCAGACGTTGAGGAAGAGGAGTCTGAACCTCTCCCCGACCTGTTCCAAAGCGGTCCTTCAGATAGCTCCTTTGAGGGTGTCCGAGTGGCCCCTCACCTGACTTCTGATCAGCAGGCTGAGGTGAAAAGTTTGCTTAGGCAGTTTTCCCCCCTGTTTTCACAGTCGCCTGGTTTGACACCTTGGTGCAAACATAACATTGACACAGGAGACAGTGTACCTACCAAAAGTAGGGGATACAGGATGTCAGACAAAGTACGGTCTTATATTAAGACCGAGGTCAACAAGATGTTAGACCTTGGGGTGATTGAACCCTCTAGTAGTCCTTGGTCCAGCCCTGTGGTTTTGGTTCCAAAGGCAGGCACTTCTGAATTGAGGTTCTGTGTGGATTACAGGGCTCTGAATGCTGTCACCAAGACAGATGCACACCCCTTGCCTCGAACAGATGAGCTGGTGGATACTTTGGGTGCCTCCAAGTACCTCAGCACGTTTGACCTCACTGCTGGCTATTGGCAAATAGCTTTAGCAGAACATGCCAAGGAGAAGACAGCATTTTCTACTCCAGACGGCCTTTACCAATTCCGGGTAATGCCGTTCGGGTTGAAGAATGCGTTACATGTTTGGGGATGCTTGTGGTCTCGTGCAGAAGGGATGTGGCCTAGCAGTTCGGGCTGGACCGCCCCTTTTGGGGTGGGGCCAAGCCTGATTTGCATATGGTCTTTCCCTTCTGTAATGGCTTGGCAGGCGAAGAACTGTGGTCTGGAGGGTTGCCCAGAGCATTGCCAGTGGTTAAGATTAATTCTAAACCTTCCAGCCATCACCTCTTTGTTTTTGCTATGTCACCCCGAGTGGGACGGGTATGCCCAGACGTGGGTCCCGTGCCTGCTGGGCCTAGAGACCCAAGCTACTCCTCACTGATGAGCCCCAACAAGGGCGAAACATGTTTGGGGATGCTTGTGGTCTCGTGCAGAAGGGATGTGGCCTAGCAGTTCGGGCTGGACCGCCCCTTTTGGGGTGGGGCCAAGCCTGATTTGCATATGGTCTTTCCCTTCTGTAATGGCTTGGCAGGCGAAGAACGGTGGTCTGGAGGGTTGCCCAGAGCATTGCCAGTGGTTAAGATTAATTCTAAACCTTCCAGCCATCACCTCTTTGTTTTTGCCGGGTTGAAGAATGCACCTGCCACTTTCCAGAGGCTTGTGAATCATGTGTTGAATGGGTTGGACGAATTCTGTCTTGCATATCTGGACGATATAGCAGTTTTCAGTGCCACCTGGGAAGACCATGTGAAACACCTCGGGATTGTGCTCCAGGCTCTTCAGAAAGCCCACTTGACCATAAAGGCTAGTAAATGCCAGATTGGACAAGGCTCAGTGGTTTACCTTGGACATGAAGTAGGTGGAGGGAGGATACAGCCTCTACCCAGTAAAGTACAAGCAGTAAAAGACTGGCCTACCCCCACTACGCAAACCCAAGTGAGAGCCTTCTTAGGACTCACAGGGTATTACCGCAATTTTGTGGCAGACTATGGCACCATAGCTGCCCCTCTGACTGCCCTCACAACTCCGAAGAAACCCAAGAAGGTAACTTGGACCGACGAGTGTGAGAAGGCCTTCAATGACTTAAAAGACTCCTTGTGCCAGGCCCCTGTCCTCAGGGCCCCTGATTATCAAAGACCTTTTATCATGCAGACGGATGCCTCCGACACTGGGATAGGAGCTGTACTATCACAAGTAGATGAGAAGGGTAAGGAACACCCTATCGGTTTTATTAGTCGCCAGTTTAAGGACAGAGAGCTCAGATGGTCCACGGTAGAGAAAGAATGTTTCTCTGTTGTGTGGGCCCTAAGGAAGCTGAGGCCCTACCTCTATGGGACCCACTTTGCTGTGCAAACTGACCATAAGCCTTTAAAGTGGCTAATGAACATGAAGGGGGAGAATCCAAAGTTGCTTAGGTGGTCCATAAGTCTACAAGGCTTCGACTTCACTATTGAGCATAGGCCAGGTGTCCAACATAGCAATGCTGATGGGTTGTCCAGAATGTTTAACCGACCTGAACAAGAGACTCATCCAGGGGTGGATTAGTTCCCCCTGTCCATAGTCTGGGAGGGGCGAGTGTTAGGAAAGATTTCGTAATTGTAGGTAATTTTCCTTCCATGTGGCAACCCCTAAACTTTTTGCTGTTGTTTTTCACCTTGTTCTTGACTTTGCCAGAGAAGTGCAGCCTTCTGCTGCACTCCTCTGGGCTTTCGCTCCTTTTCTTATGGGGAAACTGACATGCCCTTAAGACAGTCAGTACCGGGGAACGCTGTTTCCCGTAGTTTCTTTTATCATGTTGCGGCTTTAGTGCAACATGACACAAGAGGGCACTGTAAGCTAAGTTACAGCTCTCTTGGGTCTCTAGCCTTCTACAGGCCCTAGATACTCGTTTAGGATGGTATTTGATCGGTGCAAGTAATTCAGGGACGGGAATGGTGGCAGCGATCGTTTCTTTATATTTTGAGCTCCTTTTGGCATTCTAAGCACGTTTTTTGTGCTTAACCCAAAATGGTGGCCTGGCTCCCAAAATGGCCAGACCACGAGGCTCCTTTGTCCTGTCCGCTGACCGTCTTGCTCCCTTCACCTTCCCCAGGTCGAGCGACCCGGGGCCTTCCTTATTTGGGCATGTACTTTCCCGCGAAACACGGATGCTTTCGCGGGCTTCTACATGTCTTTTGTGTGCCTCCAGGGTGTGGGCTGGGATGTCTGGTCCCAATACACATCCTGGGTGCCAGAGAGTCTAGGGTGGTGTGAATGCCTGGGACCACCGTGGTCCGTGATTGGTCCACGAATGGTGTGTGTGTTGATGAGCGGATCTCCCATTGGCTCCCCTCCGTTTTGGCGCGAAGGGAACCGTGGATAAGAGGGGGCTGAAAACACCACTACCATGTCGATCTCCTGAGTTCTCACGAATGAAGGAATACAGGAGCCAAGTATCCTGCAACCAAGAGGCTGGACCGAGGAATCGCTGGTGACCCGCTGAAGGACTCCTCCTTTGCACTGCTGTCGTCCTGTGAAACCCTTTCCTCCTTTGATCGAACCAGAAGGCCTGTACTGGTGCTTCGACCTTTGGAATAGCAGGAACAGCTATTCTCGGCGACTTCATTATCTCCTGCCAGTAAGCCTTCGGAAGCGTCTCTGGGCCATCCAGTTGACTGACCAGCTTACACGGGAGTCTTGCTCTGTAACCGCCGCCAGGTTGTGTTGTATTTCGAGTCCTGGTCACTCTCACACGCTTCGTACACTTGGCGTTCCCAAGTCTGAAGTGAGTAGTGTACATTTGGCTCAGATACACACGGCCGCTCCGTTGCCCTGCTGTGGTGACAAAACTGTGCAGGTTTCTTCGATTGGGACGTCTTTTTTCTCTACACGACGACGAGGCATTCCCGGCTCTTCTGAACCTGCCAGCTGCTGAAACTAACGTGGAGAAGCCTGGGTCTGCTTGCATCGGGGACCGGTGAGTAGTTTAGCTAGGATCTGGTCGCCCTCCTGCAGGAGTCCATTGCTTTTCCCCGCTGTGTAAAACAGCACCCTTTTGCCGTACTCGCGCTCTGCTTCTGCCCACTGTGGAGGCTGCGCTTGAGTCGCGGAACTTGTTCTCCTTCATTTGTGCACTGAACTGAACTGCCTGATTTCCTTAGAAGAGACTCCCCTTTTGCCCGTTGGCACCAGCGTGTGCAGGTACTTTTGAGCACAAGGCTCCACTCTTCGCAGGGCTCGGACTTCCATCTAGTTAGGTGCCTCTGAGGCGAACTGAGTCTAAAGCATTGTATCGCACTGCCTGTTTTCCTTCCCTTGCAGGTGGACTACACATTTCGTGCATATAACGCTTGCGACTGTCGTATTTGTATATATATTGTATTGGTATGGTATGTGTTGGCTTAATATTGTGATATTGTGATTTTCTCGCTACGGTCATTGTTTTAAAGGCCTTAAAATAAATGTGTATATATTTTTGATATAACAACTGTTTGGAGTAGTTTGTAAGTGATCTTGCTTTGTGTGCTCATTGCGGGCTTTCAGTTACCCTCACCCCTCTTGAGACCTAGTCTTGACCGCCGCGATCGCTACCTTGATTGGTCTGGCTCGTCCAGAGGTTACCCTGTTCCAAGTAATTAGGTTGGCCTTCTGAACTTCTGCGCCACCAGGACAGAGTTCAGAAATCCGTCTTAACAGCATCAGGGTGCCGCCAAGACTAAGGCAAGGCTGCGGATGAAGGTCTGGTTCCCGGAGCTGGAGAAAAGGGTTGACGACTTTGTGGCAGCCTGCGTATGGTGCCAGGCAGCCTCCCCGGTGCAGAGAGAACCGGCCATCGAAGCCATGCCTCGGGGGACCCGGGCCTGGGAGGTCGTTCATGCGGACTTTGGGTCCACGTCCGTGGGCACCCACTTTCTGGCCATAGTTGATGAGTACTCCCGGTACCCCGAGGTGGAGCTTGTGGAGTCGGTGGCGTTCGAGCATGTGGTAGTCGCCGTGGAAAAGATATTTGCAACCCATGGATTTCCCCTGACGCTATGCTCGGACATCGGGTCGCCATTTCAAAGCGAGCGGTTCTCAGAATTTCTAGCCAGCTGTGGAGTCAAACATCGGAAGATATCCCCATTGTGGCCTCGAGCCAACGGTGACGCAGAAAGGCTGATGCGAACCCTGAACAAGACATTTCAGATTGCGCAAGGACAAGGTCAGCCTCTCCAACGGGCTTTGTATCAATTCCTGAGAGTGTATCGCACCACTCCACATGCATCCACGGGGGTCGCCCCGGCGGAGGCGTTATTCCGGCGATGCCCCCGGGGGCTACTGCCAGAGGTACAGGAGAAAGAACCCGGTGTGATCAATGGCCAGCAGGTTGAGGCCGACCGGCTGGCCAGGATCAGCCAAGAGAACTTGCGCCGGGGTCTTCGTCCCCAGCGGCTGGAACCCGGGGATGAGGTGCTCATCCGGAACCGACATCCTCACGGGAAGCTGTCCCTCCCTTACGAACCAGAGCCCCTGGATGTGGTCGCCGTGAAGGGGTCGATGGTGACGGCCTCAGATGGGCGATCGGCTGTCACCCGAAACGTCAGCTTCTTCAAGAAGTTGGGGGACTCGAGAACTGAACCCCCTCTGGACCCTGGTGTCGCTGAGATACCGGAGGATGATGGGCCCCCTCTCGGTGCCCTGGCCTCTCCGGTTCGAGGAGCTGCTGCTGATGGACTGCCGGTGCCGGAGGTGAGCGGGAGGTACCCCCAGAGGGCTGGGCGAGGGAAACCCGCATACTTCAGCGAGTATGTGTTGGGACAGTTGGAGAGTCATCCGGAGTGAGGGGACCCGGGTGGCTGACATTAAAGGGGCATGGGCTCAGGACGGGCAGTTTTGTTTTGTTGTGTGATGTGTCGTGTTTGAATAATGTTGCAATTGTGTTTCCTCCTGGAAAAGGAGGAGTGTGGCGTTGCCCCGTAAGGGCTGCGCACGCGGCGGCGTGACGTTGCACGTCGCCGCGTGCAGCTTTAATAAACGGGGCGTTCCCGGAAGCCGGCAGAGCGACCGGGGAGCCCGAAGCCGACAGACGTGTGTGAGTGTGCTCTGTCGGGTTGGGGGCTCACGGGCACGCATGGGGGGCCAAGGACCAACCCCCAACAGGTGGGGCGTGTAGGAGTATCCGTGTGCAATTGGGTGGAGTCTTGTGTGGCTATGGGCGGAGCATCACATCAGAGTTTTTGATTTTCAAATGTAGGCAGGTATGGTTCAAGGGTTAATTTATGAAGGTGGCCTCTTGGCTTTCCAATACCAGAAGATCTACACTCTGTGCTCTCGTGCGAGTATCTCGGGTAGAACTGAAAGAAAGATAACGGATGGCTCACATGTAGTAAAGAAAATATGCAAGGGGGTGTATATTCAATTAACCGGTTTATAGTTTAGATGATAATGGATGAAAGTACATGCAATCTACTGTTTAAAAAAGAAAACGCGGTACTATTAAATGATTGAAAAATTAAATAATTTCTGGATCCTATTTATTTTTTGACAAATACGTTTTTAGTAACACATCCAATACCTGTAAAATATCAAACACAAAAGTGTGATGCTACACCTCCTTTCGAGCCTTTCCTTTTTAGTTCACAAAGCCGTTCCCTCTGACTCCATGGCTAAACTTGAGTTCCAAGATGGCGGCTAGCCTGCCCCGCCAGCCTTCTTCGGGTGTAGTCGTCCTTTCTCCATGTCCATGGCGCTGGGCGTCCGCCATCTTGTCTCCCCTTGGCCGGCTCGCTCAGGGACACTGAGGGCGTTGAGAGGTGTCAGTGCGTCCGGCAGTAACAGCAGCACTCAGTGGATTGACAGCCATGCTCTCCAGGGTGGCCCTACGCTCGGGTGAGTACTCCGAAAAGATAACGGGGTAACTAAGAAGAGATTCTGGGAGGGGCTGCTTTGCACAAAAAGGGTATTGAGGTTCACAGAGAGGGTTGGCTTTGTGGGGTTCAATGGGATCACTGCGAGACGACCCTAGACTGACAAGCCATTGGGTGGCAATTTGTACCCATGCAATTCCTATAGCGGGTGGGGGCAGCTCGTTATGTGATGGTCTGTCGGTACTCTGATCTGGTACTGGTAATGGTTCTCCCTAAAGCTGAATCACAGGAACGTTTGGTGTGCTTTCCGGATAAGCAGGTGCTGTTGTAAATGTCAAGCACATTAAGCAGACACAATCGGACCATTGGGCTGGCCTGTTGAAGGAACTCATTAATCTTGAACCTGATGACCCATATCTTTCTATTCATTCTCTTCCGATCCATAACTTCTTTCCAGATGCCTTCGTCTTCAGGAGAAGAATTTAGTTAATTGCCTCTGTTTTTGCACTACTTTCTTCATCAATTCCACGAGGTCGAGTTTCCCATAGTCGAGGTGGTTGGGGGCTGCTTTAAACTCTGGTTGCCAACCTTGCTTTACAGTGTTAAGGACTCCATAACCTCTGTCTTCCGAACATGAGAAGAAAGGCGTGCGACTTCCAACTTGGTATTCTTCTCTCTGCCTGCTATTGTTGGGATTTGTGCAACAATTTGGGGGCTATGGTTGTTTTTGGCTTATTTTAGAATCCAGAGTGCAACAATTTAGTTGGGTATTTTGTGATCCAGAGTGGGAAGTCTTACCCAAAGTTGATTTCCTGACTTGAATGGATCGCCTGATTTATCTAGAGCTACCCGATGACCGTATCACCTTGCTCCCTGTTGAAAGTTTAGGCAACTTTTGTTCTTAGTACCCTCTTTTGCATCACTGTTGTGATTGCTCGATTACCTTGCACGGTAAATTGCGAGGGTATGTTATCGAATGCCTTCTTCTGAGAGGGTTCTAGAGGAGGCAGTTCGTGATGCCAGGAGTGCAGGAGTTGGAGCCAATGTTGCATATGTGGGGTGGCTTATCTCCATTACTTCTTTATTAAAGGAGTTAACTGAAAAACATTGTGCATCCAAGTGGTCTGTGCAACGTTGGCAGTGAGCTGCTATGACTTCACCATCACCTGTGTGTGCAAGCCGGCTGCTGCCCAAACGGCAAGCAGGGCTGGACTGGGACAAGAACTTGGCCCCGTCACCCAAAAAAAGTGGCCCACCCCTTGCCTCAAAAAAGTGGCCCACCCCTTGCATCATGACCCTTGACCTCTAATGACATATCCAAAAGTGATGTCATTTGAACCCAACCCAAAGTGGCATCCTGGGAAGCGATGAAACGCGACCTTTCACCCCCTGACAAAACAGGAAGTGGCATGAAATAGCATTGTACCTATACACTAAATAACTGTGAATCCAAGCAGACGTCCAGGGCCAAATGATAATGTTATTGTATAGCACTTACGCTTAAGCTCATTTTTTATCGAACAAATAGGTATACAATAATATCGCCCAACCTGCGTTGGTACTCATTTATCCACCTAAGAAGGATGAAAGGCTTTTTGAAAAAAAAGTATAATTGTGAGAATTTTTTTCCAAACCGGCCCCCACGGCCGAGGGGCCAATCCGACCCTGACGGCGAATGCTGTTGAAGTGGGGACTACAGATCTTTCTGCGCTTGTGGATATGTGAAGTGCATCTTAATTATACCCTTGTGAGACACTGAAGAGGTACCAAGGCCTCGATGTGAGGTTGGAAGACCCGTTGCAAGAGCTTTGGCTAGAGTAGGGACCTAGCACAAGAACTGCACAGCATAAACAAAAGGAACTCCTTGCCTAGGCACCATACTGCGCTATGGTCCACAAGCGGTGAACACATACCGGTGGCAGTGTGAACTGCGGCCGTGAACGTGTTGTAACACTGCTGGGACAATGCAAGCTGAAAAGAAGGCAACACAAAGTTAACCTGGACACATGCTATTTTTCCCATCACCCCTCTCGGTAAAAATCAAATGGCCCCTACAACGGGGGAAAAAAAATCCTAAATCAACTTTGTGCAGCGTGTGGAAATTGATTCTCTATTGTTAGGACAGTTTTTCTGTAGCCCAACTAAGGGCTTAGTAAAACCATACAACTGAAACAGTACACAACTCCACTCTTAGTATAATGCTGTACTGAGTATTTGGTAGAGCAGCCAGGCTTATCTTGTGAGGGAGTGAGGGCTGTAGGAAAGTACCTAGAACTTGTACTATACCAAGGATTCAATTGAAACACAACTAGAAGTATTATACAAAATAAAGGTTTATTTTAAATAGTTAGGCCAAGTTAAGTCGTGGGGTAGGTACTTGGCATAGTAATAAACGTATTATAAAAACGCCACCATGCTTGAAGATATACACATGTCAAAGCCTAAACCTGATTCATAATACTAACAGTAATTCTAGGGAAGTCAGACCGTATATATAGGGCACACCTATTCATGGGGAGTACAACCAGCAGTTACTTTTAGATTCCTTTACTTTAAGTCAAGGGTAGTAGAGACCCTGTAAGTCATGCAGTGACACTCATTTAAGGAATCAATTAGAACACAGACCCTGTTATCAGGATATTTTTCTGTGTGGAACACTGATTCAAGGAACAGTATAAACCTATAACCACATTCAGGATAAAACTCTGTTTTACCAGGTGAGTAAGAGAGTAAGTGTAATATAAAATTACAGTTACCTCTCAGATAAGTGGAACACAGAGAAAGGTAAGCAATAACGTTCTACAATAATTTAGGATTTCAACAGGCATAACAAGGCCAGCTACACACACAGGACACTTTTTAAGAATGCCACACAGCTATTCTAGGCAGGTAAAACCTAAGGATTAATTTCTTTTCAGATCAGTGGAACACAGGCTAAGGTAAGCAATACCTCTTTAACTTCTTTTAGAGTGGCACACAGCTGTTAAAGTTGTGAAACCTAAGGTATTCTGGACTGCCTGAACAGCAGCTCAGGGGAAGCAAGTTTTTTAATCTTTATTTTCAGCTGATGGTTACATTATGACAAAAAACATTGTACATATATCTTTATGCATAGTTTATGAATACAGATCAATGTAGCCGACCTATCTTCGGTTAGTGTATATCATACAGGGCTGAGCGGCTCATTCTCCTCCTCCGTCTCTTCGTGGGAGGTACTGACGGATTGGGGCCCAAATGTCTTTTGGCCTGCATGTGGAGGACACTTCCTTAACATAAATCTCTTCACATTCGTATATGAAAATCAAGTCTTTAAGCCATGCTTGGGGTGTGGGGGCCATCCATGCCTTCCATCATTTAAGTATGTTCCGTTTGGCCACAGCACCCGCTACCGGGAAGAGTCTACACGATTTAACGGATACTTTTCCTATATCGCCCAGTAGGTACTTCAGCAGAGAAGCCGGGATGTGCATACCAAGCATGTCGCTGAGAATAGTGGCCACCACTTCCCCAGAAGTGCCTGATCGGGGGGCTTTCCCAGTACATATGTATAGAGTTTGCTTCAGGGGTGTGCATTTGGGGAACAGTGCCTGCTTGACGTGGTCAAATTTAGCCATTTTACTGGGGATTATGTGTAGGTGATTCAACATTTTGAACTGTATCAGTCTAAAATTGGCACAGAGGGAGACAGACTTGGTGTAGTGACAATATTTAGTCCATTGCGAATCCTTCATTGTGTTTTTGGAGGGGGTATGTGCCTGTACCGCCTCATATAGCATGGAGATGCTGCCCTTGAATCCCTTCTGTGTCATAATGCCAGTCCGGAACAGGTGTGGGGTTGGCATGGATGGGAAAGATGACCATTTGTTTCTGCATGCTGCTCTCAGGGGAAGATATTGTTGTAGTGTGGTAAATCCAGCCTGAACTTCCTCCAAGCTTACGTACCTCCCCTCAGGAAATGGGTCCCCAAGACACATTTCCTTCCCAGGTACCCATCTTTTCTGTAGCGCTGTGTCTAGCGTAGGTGCTATGTCTGGGTAGTGCCAGAGTGGGGATGAGGGCCAATATGGTTCCATGCATTCCACTCTACGGAGTAGTGCTGCCAAAGCCCGCACTATGCAAGATACCGGGTCTGCCTCTGCCTGTATCATGGATTCCAAATCTATGGGGGCAGCTGCAAATTTCTCTGCCTGTATGTGGGGGTATTGCTCTCTATTGTGGGTCCAGTATTTCGCAAAGTGTGCTTGTGCAGCGTGGAAGTATAAAAAGTCGGGGGCCGCCTGTATAGTATTTTTCGCATAGTTTGGGCCAGTTGATCTCACTGTGCTTCCTCCCCACAGGAAGTTGGAGGCTAGCTTCTGTAGTTTATCAAAAAATGGACGACCGGGCCAAATTGGAATATTACTAAATAGGTAAAATAATTTGGGTACCACGATCATTTTTAGCAGAGCTATCCGGCCATATATAGATATCGGGAGTTTATTCCAGACACTCAGTTTGGTCTTGAGTAACGTTAGGTAAGGTTCATAATTTGCGGTATATAGGGTGTGTTTATCCTTAGCCATTATAATGTCTATGTAGCGAGCTCAGTTTGGGGACCAACGGAACTGCGTTGTGGCTGTTGATCTCGCTGTACCCTGTGTCAGTGAGATGATCTGACTCGGCATGATTTATTTTATAACCAGAGTATTTTTTGCAAATTCATATATTTCTTGCATCAGAGGAGGGAGGTTGGTCTCGGGGTCTCTTATATACAGCATGGTGTCATCAGCGTAGAGCGAGATGAACTGAGGAGCTCCCCTAATGCAGATTCCTCGCCATGAGTGTTTGTGTAGCAAACATGCCGCCATGCCCTCCATGGTAAGGGCAAAGATAAGGGGGGATAGTGGGCATCCCTGTCGCGTGCCTCTGTGTAATGGGAATTCAGGTGATGGGGTCTTGTTAGTCCTGGTTCTGGCCTGAGGGTCTTTATTCAGCAAATGAATAAAGCTCAGAAACCCGGGGCTGAACCCCATCTTCTGCAGAGTAGCGTACATGTATCTCCAAGAGACCGATCGAATGCTTTCCCTGCATCGAGTGCGATCGCCACCGTTTTGCTTTTGGGTCAAGTTACAAGGTTATGGTGAAGAGTCTGCAAAGACTCCGGGCGGTGGATCGTGAGGCGATGAATCCAGACTGGTCTGGATGTATTCATGTATCAGTTTGTTCAACTTTCAAGTGCCTTAATAACGCAGCTCCCCCTTACCTTATGGAGGGAATAGTCAGAAGAACATTGACTCGCCCCTCCAGAGCGGCTAACTCCCACTGCCTTCAGGCACCTAGATTTAGGCTAAAATAAAAAACAGTGGAAATAGTTTCCCGGTAAAAGCTACCCAGTACTGGAATGCACTCCCACTTGATCTTAGAATGGACCAGCCCTACTACAGTTGGACGCAACACTCTTAACTGGCTACGATCCAACTACCAGTACGACTAACCATCATGCACTAGCCCCTTAACCTTCTCCTGTACTTGCTTGCACCTCTGTACCTGGTCCCTGACTGTATTTTATCTTATTTTGATTCTTGTATGTTTGAACTTCAGTTGATCCTCTGATTATGCAACATATGTATGTACCTTACCCTCTCTACTACGTAACTAAGCTTTAAGTATACTTTGTACTCTGTTGCGCCCAGTTACCTAAGGGTTCGGTGCGCCCTACAAATTAATAAACCAACATGTAAGGGAGGAGTCAATTGGCGATCGCCTTAGCAAATATTTTGCTGTCCGTGTTTATCAAGGACAGGGGGCGATATGATGTGGGCTCAAGCGGGGGCTTATGAAGTTTGAGTAGAACAGTTATGATGGCCTCTCTCATGGATCCTGGAAGCTTGCCGGTCCCATACTTCAGCATTTTGGGGGCTAATTCTGCACTATAGCCTTTATAAAGGTCTGCTGGGAGCCCAACTGGTCTGGGCGCTCACCGGCTGTTAGATCTTTAATTGCCTGTCCGACCTCTTCTATGGTAAGGGGGAGATCAAGGATCTCTTTCATCTTGTTCTAGCACGGGTAGTAGGAACGAATCCATATAAAGGTCGAGTTTGTCTCTTGTTACTTGATCTGCGTTTGCATACAGTGTAGAGTAGAACTCCATGAACACCTCATTGACTTTTTGGGCTTCTGTGTGTACTGTGCTGTCTGCCCCCTTTTCCCCCTGTGATAGGCCTTGACCCTTGTTCTGCTTTAATGAGAATAGCCAGGCATCTACTTGCTTTATTTCCCCACCCTATATCTTCTGGGATGTATCGGGTGACTAATGTACAGTACTTCCCATTCCGCTAGTGACCTAAACCTCGTTAGTTGATCCTGCAGTGTTGTGTTTCGTTCCCCGGTGCCCGCGAGTATGCTTTTTCTAGGGACTTCAATGTGTGTTCAGCTTGGTTCAGCTCTCTCCTTGTATCCCGTAGTGTTCCAAGTGAGCGTGATAGTAGATGCCCTCTTAAACCTTAAAGGATTCCGACACCTTGGCCATCGACCTCGCCAAGCCTGTATTACGGTTGAAGAAGTCGATTAGGTCTATCCGCATTAGGTCTATCCGCAGTGGCTCTATCAGCAAGTCGTCCTTCAGTAGCTCTGGTGGTATTTGCCAACATCGTGGGCTTTGGTCTATATTTGCTATCATACACGTATATTCTGAAAGAAATATTTAGGTGAAGCCAACCGCATTACATTTTGGGAAGAGGCACAACCAATTCACATGTGAGTAAAATAACATTATACTTTTCAGAATGGCAAAACACATTCGAAAGTAAGTAAAAACGTTTGCAACTGCTCACTCCAAGTGAAGTTACCAACCAACTCTTTCACAAGTAAGTACACTTTTAAACACTTGTTATCTTTTCCAGACAAAATGCCCAAGTCTTTCCCTATTCTTGGAGCATGAGTGTTCTCAGTAGCAGAAGGGGGTCAATAGGTCTCTAGTGTCCCACAAACAGGTCATGATAGGCACAAAAAGTAGCAAAAGTCAGAGTTCCTAAGGAAGACTGTTCAAACAAGTTAGTATTTCAGTTAATTAGGGTCCAGGGACTTCTGTGAAGAGTGTTGGGACAGTTTTTTCTGAAGTTCAAAGGGCTTAGTAAAACTATTCAACTGAGACAATACAAGACTCATAATTCTGTACCTCCGCAATATATGGTAGCGTAGACAAAGGATCCAATAGAAACACTTATAACCAGAAGTATAAAAAATAAAGGTTTATTATAAATACAAGTAGGCCAAGTCGAGTGGCACAGCGAGTAGAGCGCTCGCTTTGACATCTGTGCAGAGCCTGCTAACGCAGGTTCGAATCCCGGCGGGGCAAAACTCAGCCTTTCATCCTTCTGAGGTTGTTAAATGAGCGCACACAGCGCTCAGATACCTGAGGGTTCGTAGCGCTATAAAAGTGCCAAATTATTATTATTATTATTATTATTAAGTCTTGGTAAGCACTAGTCATAAACACATTTAGAAAAAACCCAACACAATGCTTGAAGGTACACAGACCGTAGCATAATCCTTCTTCAGAATACCCAACAGTAATTCTCCGGAAGTCCGACCATTTCATACAAATTTATAGGCCACACCTATTCATGGGGAGTAAAAGCCAAGTTACTTTTTGATTACTTCCGGTAATGTAAGGGTAGAAGACACTGTCAGTTATGCAGTGACTCTTGGTAAAGAAATGACTCAATCAACCAACCAATGTCAATACCCTTTGCATCGTCCACAGGGCTTTCTGGGGCCTGGTACCGCACTACCTCCACCTTTCTCTTCCTAAACATCTTCCTTTTCGAGCTCTCCGCTCATCCGCCTCCAACTCTCTGAGGGTTAGACACTTCTCCAAGCAGACTGTGGGGGTGGGAGGCCAGATCTCTCTCCTCGGCTGGGACTTGCCTCTCTCAAACTTGCAGAACCACCACCTTTTCCGGAAGCAACTCTTTTCGTTTCCGATTTCTCTCTTCCTCTCACCTGCTCATGTCTCCGGCTCTGTGCACTGGTCGACTGGCTACCCTCTGGACCTGGGCCCAGGCTCCTGCATGTCCAGTTGACCTCATATTGCCTCCGGGGCTCCCACTGCACTTAAGGGTCTTTACCTGCAAACCTACAGTCCCTTCTCTGCGCTCATGAGCCACACACTGGCTGCACTTGAGTGTCCTGCACTTCTCTCCCAACGCCTGCTTCTCTTACTTGTGCGATCTGAATGACACACGGCCTAGTAAGATTGTTCTTTTGTCCTCCCTTTGCTTCCCCATTCTTGTCTCGCCTAGAAACAATTTTGTACAGGCACGTTATAAATATCCTATCGTAACCCTGCTACCAGGATACTTTTCTGACTAGTGCAACACAGATTGAAGGAACAGCATATACCTATAACTACTTTGAAGATAACGGTTATTCTAGGTGAGTAAGGCCTTTTTGGTGCATTATACGATTAGTTGCTTTTCAGCTCATTGAAACCCAGTCCAAGATCAGCAAGAATTCCTTACACTAATTTATGATTGCCCCTGTCAGACCAAGGCTGGCTATGCCTAAAGAACACTCTTAAATAATGGTACACAGCTATTGTAGGCAGGTAAAACCTAATGATGTAATATGCTATTACAGTTGCTTTTCAGATCAGTGGAACACAGATTGAGGTAAGCAATAGCCCTTTTAACTTATTTTAGGATGGCACTCGGCGAACTCCAGTTAAGTAAAACCTATATACTAGGAGCTACCAGCAACTTGAAGGTAGGTGGATCTAGCTTCCCTGTCAAAGCGGCTCTCTTGGTATGCGTTTCCCGCTTCCTTCAGAGTGGAACAACCTTACTCCTGTTTCAGACAGAACTGGTTGCGAACTAATGACATCTAAGTAACTACTCTCAGCTGGACCCCGATTTTTCTGTATAAACTCTACATGTATATCAATCTTTACTCACCTGCCCTATCAATGTATCTACCAGTTTCTATGTATACCAAACCTAACTTGTATGTAATTTGAATGTCGTATGTTTTAAGTATTTGCCTGTACTCTGTAACCAAGATTTAAGTATCCTTGTAACTGCTGCGCCCAGCTACTTAAGGGTTTGGTGCGCATTACCAAATAACCAAACAAACATGTATAACCTAAGGCAGACTTATTCTAGACAGGTTAACATCAAGTCAGGGGAAGCAAGACCCAATTGGGGACACTCATACGTTTATATCCTAACAGGAATAGTAAAGTGAAACCAACAACATTCATTTTGGGGAAGAGGCTCAACCAATTCACAGGTGAGTAAATTAACCTTATATATACTTTTCAGAATGTAACACACATTCAAGGTATTTGTAACTGTTCCATTACCAACCAACTCTTTCACAAGTATTTCTAAACACTTGTTATACTTAAAACAGAATCTTTACTTATGCAGTCCTTCCCTATTCTATTGCACGAGTTCATTCAGGGGCAGAAGAGGGACTCTAGTGCTCTTGGAGCCAGTTGTAGGCAGGGTGAGCTAGGTTTCTGTTGCAGGCAAAAGTCAGAACTCCTGTGAAAGACTGTTCAAACAAGTAGCAGTTCACTTTAAAGTTAGATAGGGTCGAGTGACTTCTGAGAAGACACCCTAGGAAGATTCCAGCAGTGGGCCTGGGTGCACTGGAGGAGAGGACTCCCAATCCCAAGAACACCCCAAAGCTTTACAGAAATCACACAGGCTTATGGTAAGTAAATACCCCAGCCAACACAGTACCTTAGCACGTAGGAAGAGTACCAGCAAGAAGACTTCATGATCTGCAGCCAAAAACCTGGTAGGTGAATTCCTTTGAAGACAGAAGACTGAACACAAGAAGGACCTTTGCAGCAGGGATCACGGGGAAGGTTCTAGGCAAGAGGATCTTTGCATGGTTTACTTGGCACAGAAGAAGAGGTTGCAGCAGGGGAGACTTCAGGATCTGCAGCCAAAAACCAAGTCACAGAATTCCTTGTCATGGAGATTGAAGACGGGACACTGGAAGGGCTTTTGCAGCATCGATCAACTGTGGTTTTGGTGCCCTTTTCAGGAGCCAAAAGAAGATTGGATTCTCGTCGTTTGTAAGGGCCAGCATTCTGCTTAGTGGACTTTTCAGACTCCATTCACGTCCCCGGAGGTCCAGCAGGATGTCCACAAATTTTCAGCAAGATTTGGAATTTGGAAGACCATGCACCGCAAAATGACTTGAGGTCATTTTGGTATTGGAGTTGCTTAAGTTCGCAGCACAATGTTGGTAATTCAATATAGCTGGTCTTCTTGAGTCTAGTAGATCTCACCAGATTCTGGGACGGGGTTGTCTCGTTCGGCATCTCCAGGTCGATTGGCAGGAAGGGTAACAGCGGGCTCTCTGGAAATCGCTACAGCCGTCTTTTCTTCATCTTCCTCTTCGGTTTCAGCTCCAGTGGTCGACTTGTCAGCAGCTTCCAGGGAGCATTTAACAGGAACTACAGCACAACTTCTGCATTCGGGACGGCCAGCCCCCCATTGAGACTGTTTCTTTCAGGCAATGTGAACAAAGGGCTGCTGAGTTTTGGACTCCATCTTTGCTTCTTTCCTTGTCAGGCACTCTGGAACCTTGGTGGGGAATACAAAGGATTCCCGCCGAAGACACTCGCACTGAGGTCTATCTTGCCTAGAATGACAGGGGAAGACCTCAAACTACAAGCGAGCAAGAAATGGCCAAAGAAGGAGCCCACCATTTTAGAGAAATGGTGGCCCTTCTGCGCATTACCGAGGCTGAATTACAGCCTGCAAGTAAAGATGATTTGAGTCATAAAGGTAAAACTACTGCCACTAGCCATTCATGTGAACTTGCAATTGTAACAAAATGTTAACTGGTAAGTAAGAAAGGGGATACAATGTATCCCCCGAGCACTCTCCATATTGTGGGGGTGCTGGCTCACTTATAAAAAATGTCAAGGGGATGACAATCCTGCTTTACTACTTGGGAACAGTAGTTCACCCAAGTACATCAGAAAATTAACAGAGAAGCCCAAAGGGGCAACACAGCCTAAACCCAAAAGTTGTTAGAAACTATAACCTCAACCATACACAATGGAGAGACATAAAAACGTCACCCATAAAGAGTAAATGACTAGGTGAGGGGTAGAAAGATTCACCTTCACCCAGGGACAAGGTCAAATAGTTACCTAGTCAAAGCAAAATGTTCTGGGATTTACACAGGCCAGGTAGATGTATCATTGTTATGATAATCTTACCTAACATCTATACACAGAAATATCTGTCAATTCACTTTTTGGACTTTGAAGAGTATCACATATGTGGGACAGCTCCAGATTTGCAGGATGGTGATCCACCTTTTGAATGCATTGTGAGAACTTCGTTTCCACTTCAGTCCGAAAACTAGCACCATCCTAGAGCAGTATAATTGTGCAAAACTGATGGTAAAACTTAGGTTGTCCTAGAGGGGTAAAGGAGAACTGGGAGATGTGATGTAGAATGCTATGCAAGTGGTTCTTCACAAAGGAGAGCAAGGAGGTTGATTTAAATAGAGATTGAGTGGGAATAGTGCAGAGTGGAAGAACATTGCAGAGAAGGGAGCGAGGAGATAAAAGCCTTTGAGCAGCAGATATGTGACCAATTTGTGATTGATTGAAGTGACAAAATGTTCCATGATGAGTTGTGGCTGAAAGGCGACCTGGTGCTGTCATTCTAGAAAATACACATGGAACGGTCTTGTCTTGTGTTGCCTGGCCTTTAAAAAGGACCAAGTAAGGAGGTGTCAAATCACTGTTCAAATTTGCTAGGAGATATTAGCTCCTGCTCCTAGCTTGAAACCAACAGCTACCGAGAGCTACTTT
Source organism: Ambystoma mexicanum (assembly GCF_040938575.1). Classification (NCBI taxonomy): domain Eukaryota; kingdom Metazoa; phylum Chordata; class Amphibia; order Caudata; family Ambystomatidae; genus Ambystoma; species Ambystoma mexicanum. Next base: position 73,423,333 of record NC_090938.1, read on the forward strand.
TGGCTCCACAGGCCAACTGGTGCCTTAAACTTGTGCAATTAATGTTGACCATTAGGGAATATTAATAAAGAAAAATTGGGAACCATCTATTACGCATTTAAAAATAATGGATCATACATAATGGGCAAACAGTTTAAAATGTGCCTCTCCTGTGGAATTTAGATTTATGTTGCACTGCGTCCTGTTACCCAACAGTAGCTCCTGTCTACTTTGGGATGCCCATAACCCAGGAGATTGTTTTGGCTCCATTTCGAACCCTGCAAATGATAAGTGGAGGACCAAATTGCCAAGAAGACGTAGAACTGAGATTCGGAATAATGGGGTGAACCATGAAAGTAAGGGTGGGCAGAAATACCTTTTGCGACAAGGGAGTTCTACTTTTGCAAGCAGTTTCTCCATCTGCGAGCAAATTATTAGGAAGAAAAGTAACGCAAGGTAAATGCTAGCAATGGGTGCATCTTGCCAATTATTGTGGACATTTCCCTCCAGGGGGGATTTCACTCATTGTGCAACTACTCGAGGGGTATTGTTTGTATTATCTGAAGGGCATCCTGATGTGTTAATAAATGCGAGATGTGGTGACGACTGTGTGTGTTGATAAATGTGAAATGTGGTGACGACTGTGTTAGCCATGTGGCTGATGCTGGTGTGAATGGAAGGATCATGCGAATGTTGGCAGATTTAGGTGCTTTAGTGATGTGTTGATATCATGGGTTATTTTTGAGAGAGAGTAAACAGGCTGGTGGATGACCTGTTGTCCCAGGACATAATTTGGACAAGATGGATTTGCTCTGGTCCTTTTGAGTTTTGAATTTAAAGGAAGAACATTTATGGTAAGAATGTGTGACTGTAAAGACGGATTTCTGAACTCTAACCTGGTGGGCAGAGGTTCAGAAGGCCAGCCTAGTTTATTGGAACAACGTAACCTTCTTGACGAGCCAGACCAATCAAGGTAGCATTGGCGGCGGTCAAGACTAGGTCTCAGGAGGGGTGAGGTGACTGAAAGACCTCAATGAGCACACACAGTAATGGACACTTACAAATCACTCCCAGTAAGGTGTGTATATATAAAACCTATATGTACATTTATTTCAAGGCCTTTGAAAGTTAACCACACAATAATAATCACAGTAATACTTTTAGATCAATTGCAATCCTATCTAAATACATATATACAAGACCAAGTGACCTAAAGGGTTAATGTACTAAAGGGGTCCACAACCTAAAAGGGGAAGGAAGCGGGTAGTGCAAGTTTTTGGGCAATTCTGCCTCTAATACAATCCTAACTCAAAGGCAGTCCAGTCCCTAAGATGAGGGTAGCCTATTTCTCAAATGTACTTGCAATGCTGGCGCACGCGGTAGTTCAGATGGGTGAAAACAGGGTCTCTTCAGGGGGCTGTAGCAGCTCAGGAAGGCAGGTGAGGTGATGAAGAATAAGTTCCCACTATTCGAGGAGGGTCTCCCCAACAGGGCAGAGCAGTTTCCAAGACTTGGGAATAGTTCGCTAGTTCGCACTAGCAGGGGAAAGTAGAGGGACCCTCAGGGGCCACTTGTGTAAAAAGGGTTGGATGCGCTAGGGGCTACCGGTAAGGGCTGTTGTTACTTACTGCCCCTAGGGGCACTCCGGACCGACTTTGGCAGTCAAATCCACTTCGGTTGCAGGTTCAAATGTGACAATTTCTGCGGCTCTGGGGCTTTCAGTGGCGAAAATACAGTGATGATTCCCAAACTGGATAGTGGCGATTTCTCTTCTCCAGGTGGATGGATCAGGCCAGTTTCACTGCAGCAGGCTTCAGGGCCAAGAGGGGCACAAATGCAACGCACCTGCAAAGTTCGTCACCACAGCTGGGCGACGCGGTAACCGCGTTCACCACGGTACAGGCTGTCGCTCTTAACTCCAGACCTGAAAATGCCAACCGTACGAAATTCGGTGTGAGAGTGCCGTGAATACAGAGCTAGCGACGCGGTGGCGGCATCAGGGCAAATGTTGTGCGTAAGCTGGTCAGCCCACTGGTTGGCCCAGGGACACTTCAGAGAAGGCTTACTTGCAGGGTTTGATGAAGGTGCAGAGAATAGTTGGTCCCACTATTCCAATGGGGCGAAGCGTCTTCTCAGACCTTCTAGTTCGATCCAATGCAGAGGGGTCCAGCAGGACGACAGCTGCCTCAGGGTGCCAAACCTTCCAGCGGGTCACCAGCGGTTACTCAACTTGGCTTCTTGGTTTAAGGATACTTATAATCCTATCCTTCGTTCAGTGAGAGCTCCAGAGATCGATATGGTATGGCTGATTGGGGGCCTCTCATCGAGTCTACTTCGCGCCAAAACATAGGTGACCCAATGGGAGATCTGCTCGCATACAGGCACACCATTCGTGGACCAATCCCGGACCACGGTGGACCCAGGCATTCACCACACTCCAGACTCTCTGGCATCTAGTATGCGTATTGGACTCAGACAGTCCAGCCCACATCCTGGAAGCACACACACAAGGCATGCAGAAGCCTGCGAAAGCTTGGCGTTTTGCGGGAGAATGCATGCCCAAATAAGGACTGACCTGGCTCGACTCGACAAGGTGAAGGGGCAAGATGGCCGAAGGACCTTGTGGCATGGCTATTTTGGAGCCATGCCACCCTTCTGTGCCAAACGCGGTTTGCATGGCAAGAAGGGGTTAAAAATATATGAAAAGATAAGCTCCCACCACTCCTGTCCGTAGCACATCCGCACTTCTCCTAAAAAATCCTTTGAGAGTATCTAGGGCCTTTGAAAATGACTAAGAGACCCAAGTGCATTGTATGGTAAGGTACATTGTGCACTTGCAACATGTTGCTAAAAAGTTGCAACACTGACAAAGACTGAGGGAAACAGTCTCCCTGCACTGACTGTCTTCAAGGCCATGTCAGTTTCCCCATAACAAAGTGAGCAGAAAAGCCCAGGGGAGTGCAGCATAAGGCTGGGCTCCTCTGGCGAGTCAGACTATGGTGTTAAAAGCAAAAAGTTAGGGGGGTTTACAACTGGAGGGAAAATTACACATGAAATAGAAATCTTTCCTAACGGTGACTAAGAAGGGAGGTCTCTTGGGGTGGAAGGAAGAATAACTTCACTTTAGGTTGGATCGTAATCCCTTGGATTGGGTCCTACAAGCGAGTCGAGGTGGTGGAAGGAGGGATTTTGAAATCTACTTTTTTTACTGAATCGATAAGAGTGTGGTTCATCAAATAATGCTGAAAGATGTGCCAGTTGCCCGAAATTGTTCCTTTTAGTCTTAGGAGAATGTGCAGAATAAATTATTGGACAGGCTTTGTGAGAAAGTGATAATAAAAGGACTGGTGCAGTTGAGTGGCTATTACCACTGGCCGTAGTGTTGACCGTAGGAAATTAAGCAAGTGTCTGTTAGTAAAAGACACCCGTGGCCCAACATGGTGGGTAATGTTTGGTGTGGAAGGGAAAAAGGTGTTCACCAAGCTGGATATAGTTTTAACAATAAAGGCGCACATATAATTTCAGTCATTGCTCTCTGCTAGGTTGAGTTATATTAAGGGGAGGCACAGTGAAACCAATATTTTGAGACGTTTCCCTCACGTCTCACACACTTATAAATACAACAGGTGGCCTTTGTTTCCAATGGCGTCTCCTCCAAAGAAAATTTGTGCACATGCTATAGTCTTGCCATCTAATTCTGATGGGCTCCAGTGTCTAGTTATGACACAAATATCAATCTCAATAAACACTTTAGAAGATTTCTCACACGTGTCATTTTTAATGCAATTACAATTTACTAGTACTGTATTGGAGCCCTGAGTAAGAACAAAGCTTGACACGTGTTGACTCAGCAGTTGAATTCTACAAATTCATAAATGGTAATTGAATAAAAAATTGATAAATGCTTGATAAATCGTGTTTATTGGGAAGCTGGATATGGCTTCAGCTTATCTCCTTCAATTTACACCCAGTCTCGATCCCTCACAGCATTTATCTCGCAAAGATGTTTCAATTTCAGAGAATGCAGTTTGCCTTGCTATCAGCTTTGACTGTTTTTCAAAAGACTAGGCCACATTTGTTTGCAGTAAATGTGTAATAAGTTTGAAACCTCCTCATGCTTGCCAGCAAAGTAGAGTACCATGCAATCAGTATGCGCCTGTCCTAAAGTCTCCTCACCTCTGTGAGCAGTGTAGTAAATAGAGATCCAGTGATGTGTCTTAAATTTGGCATGTTTGAGCTAAATTGTTGATGGCTTCTTTCAAACTTACTGCAATTTTCAAAGTATTACTCAATCCGCGAGCTGGTTCGTGACATTAGGGAGAGCTTCGACTCTCCTCAGTTTCAAGTGAATTGGAGTACAATCGCACTTCTCAGCAGATGCAGAATGGGCAGAACCTTCTTGTTCTCAATGCACGTAGATGAGCTAGACACCACAATGCTATTGTTGATCTATAATCCAATAGTGAGAATAGTCTCACTAGCTGTCTCCCCCTGACTAATAGCAGTCTTTAGTCCCTGTCTTCTACCGTTGTTCATTAAAAATACCCTTGAATGATAAGTGAAAAATAACCCAGTCTCGCAGTATGATGTCTTTCTGCTTATGTCAACTGCTTCTATTGCCAGTAGTATGTCGCATCACAACACAAAGCCTTTATTCTGCTGTTTTTGTTTGAAACGGTTTAACGGTTAGTATTTCGTTTTACAATTTTTTGTTTCATACATTTCCTGAGAGCAGGTTCTGTGTTATTCGATGAGTAGTGTGATACCTGCCTTGAAATGGAGCTATGAGTTTGATAACTAGGGCTGTGTTCTCTGAACATGAATTTCTGAAGTTATGCTTTCTTTTGCAGCTAATGCCTTTAAAATCACAGCACCCCTCACTGTCGGGTAAGTATACTTTGTGTAGCATGTTGCAGCTTTCTGGGCTGAATCTTCTTTCCATTTGCATGTTTACGAATGCCATGGTTTTAGAGACTTCTTACTTGATTAGAAATTTGGCCATCCTGCTTTTAGTCCATCGTCTTGCCCTGTATTGTATGTTGCTCTTTCACACTTTTCTGGTGTCCACCTGCATCCCATCCCCATTGTTTGCCCTCTTGAGCAGGACTATCAAATCAACGTGATAACTTGTCAACTTGTTGGTACCCCGCCACCCATACTTTAACCCATCTTCTATTTTAGCAGAGCAGCCACCACATAGTAATCTGTCTACTTTGCAGCCCCCCCCCCCTTCCATGTACCTTTCTGAGTGGGTTCCTAATTCACTTAATATCTATTTTGTTGTACGGTTACTGCCCTGTCGTTTTCTTTCATTGAAATTGGTTTAATTGGTCGCCTCAGGCCATTAAATTGGTGGCGGGTTGTTATCCCAATTGGTGATAACCCCTCCAAAGGCTATATCCACATAGTGTTGGTAGCGAAATATTTTGGTGGTGAAGTAAAAACGTAACTTTAATAGTGAGTCAGGAACAAGACAAACTCAGTAAACTAAATGTTATATTTTGTAGTGTTCAAATAATGTTGTATTCATAAGTGTTTTAATCATAACCTTTTGTTAATGCATGCTTAACACACTGATGTTTAAGCTGTATTTTACATGGCACCTATATGCAAGAAATTGAAAGCATATTCCCATGTTTTGCTTTGTTGCTGGTGTTAAATAGGATGTTGCTACCAAAAAAGGTTCTCCCAGAAAGGAAATGTCTTGTTGAAAGAGATCTTGCTATGAAGCTGCACTGTTGTTTCCCTGTCTGCTTCTGAAGACTGAATGTTCAGAATTCAGTCCATACCAGTAGTTCTTGACTGCACCCTAAACCTTCTGATTGCCTGAGAGGTCAATAATGATCTGTTTGTTAATTTACACTGCGTACCGCTACCACCTAGGGGCAGGCTCCGGGCGTTCTATGCTAATTAGCCCTTATAGACCTACACAAGATCCTGGACAGGAAGGCAATTTTGGTTACTAATAAGCTGAGATGTTTTCGGGAGTCTTTGAATTGACCAAGTTTGTACTGATCTGGTTCCTCTGTGATGTTGCTACGGTTGCTGTCATCACGCTACTGATTGCAAAATAATGCTGCTGTTGCACAGTCAAACTTTTTAACAGATTTGCCACCTGCAATTGATTGGTCCAAGAAGTAATGACTTGAACATGAGCCAATCCTTTTTGAGTTTGCCAGACCTTTTACAGTCTTTGATGTTTGGCATATCTTGTCTCTAAAATAAATAGCCAAAGCCACTTGCTGAGCCACTTACATTGCATGTGCGTGCTCATGCCGATGACACCTCAGTGGTCCTTTTCCTACATAGAAAATCAGTGTTCAACTGTGTTTAAATTCCAACAGAACATCCTTTCTGGAGTACTGATGCACTCTTAATGTTGTATAACATTGGCAAAACTGAGGTTACATGGTTTGAGGTTCATGGTGGCTTTTTAAAACTTCTTCTTGGCCTAAGTACACTGGAAGTTACCTGTGCCTTACAAATTCATCTTTTTTTACATGTTTTTATTGGTTTTCATAACATCATATATTTAACATACAGTTGTCCCCCTACCCACACCCTCATGAGCCCCCCTCCCCCCTCAAGTGGTGTTGAGGTCCGCTCATTTTGGAGTTTGTCTTATAAAAGGACCAGTATTCTGATGTTGTGTGGGCACCATTGCATCATATAGTCACTTTGGAGATGAGTTATGATTTGTCCACAATCTGTCTGAAAAGCCTCTGGTGGTCCTTTAAGTTTATAAGTTACCCATTCCAGGGACACAAAATGCCATACTTTCTGTAGATCGTGGGATGTGATTTCTGCTTCCTTTGTTGGGCAATCGTCAGCCATGCAGCTGTCACCAGGATCATAAATCCCCCCCGTGCCCCCCCTTACCCACTTTTGTGATTTGGAATGCTTCCCGGGGCCTGGTTCCCACAGTCCAGCCATCCAAACCCTGTCACGGAGTTGGTCTGTTCCTTGTACCATTCTCCCCACCTCCCCCTAGAATTGTTGCAGAGTTGGACAGCTCCACCATATATGCTTCCAATCCCCCTTCATGGTGCACCCTGCCAACCTTTTTCGAGGGTTACTGGATACGTTGTCTGGAGCCTGTCGGGTATATAGTGCCATTGTAGTAGTACCTTTTGCCACATCTCCCTCACTTGCATCGAGCGTGTCATTTTCGGCACCATACCCCATACAAATTCCCACCGTTTCGTTGTGATGGTCTCCACCAATATCTTTTCCCACCTTTTTCATGTAATTTCATTTAACCTCTCTCCTCTGATCATTCAAGAAACTATAGATTCGACACAAGTTTTCTCGAGCCTGTCTGTTGTCATGTATACCTCCAAAGGGTGTCAGTTGTCTTGTGGCTGCTTCTCTTATGAGAGGGGATGTGGCCCAGTGTTTCAGTTGATTATACTTTAATTCATCCTTGTGCGTTAGCCCCATGGTCTGCTTGCAGTTCTGAAATGTCAATAAGTTTTGACCCTGATACATATCCCTAGCCATGCAACACCCCTTTATATGTGGTCTGTCCCATCCCTGGTTGGAAGTCTGGGTTCCCAAACAGTCTGTTAAACGGGACGGGGAGCATCGTTAAAGCCCCTCTTTTGATCGCCCTATCCCACACCTCAACTCCCACTCCCATCGCCTCACTTATTTTAATATTTGTGTGCCTACTGCCTTCTCAGCCATAATAAGCCTGATGGTGGGGAACCCGCTACCGCCCTGTCTTGCCTGGTCCATATGTGCTGTTGGGCATGTACTACCCATTCCTTAATTACCCTGTGCTGCTTCATAGTACTTGTGGTGCCAATCCTCCCTGGCTCCTCAATGCTTTTAGCGTCATCGACACTCTCTGCGGTTTCTGTTTCCAAATGTAGGCCCCTACTATTTTGATAAGGAGCTGAAGAATATTTTTGGCACTCTGATAGGTAGGGCTTGAAGTTTCAGGAGCACTATCATTTTAATTGCTATCATTCTCCCCCACCATGATATCTTCAGAGGATTCCATTTTAGGAGGTCTATTTTAATTTGTTCCAAAAGCTTCGTGTAATTCACTCTAAACATTTGGCTCAATGATGGTGTCAAAATGATCCCTTAATACCTCCTTCAGCCTTATTTAGGTGTAGTGTTTGGGTCAGCCTCTCTACTATTCCGGGGTCCTCTATCGGGTTTATGAACTCCGACTTCTGCCAATTGATCTTCAGTCCCGAGATGGAGCCAAATAGCTCCAACTTGTGCATCCGCTCTGGGAGGGATTGTTCTGGTGCAGTCAACGCTACCAGCATGTCAGCGAAGGCCATCATTTTATGTGCCCCTCTCGCCATTACTATCCCCTTCACCTGTTCCGCCTCACGTATTCTAGCTAACAAAGTTTTCCAGAAATATTGTGTACAGCAGTGGCAATAGCGGGCACCCCTGTTTTGTACCTCTACCCATTGTCGCAGCTTCTGATAGTATTCCATTTACGGCAACCCGCATTACTGGTGTATTATAGGTGGCTTTGACCATTCGTAAGAAACTCGGCCCAAACTCCATTCGTTCCATTCTTTGAAGAGCTGCGACCACTCTACCCTGGCAAATGATTTCTCCGCATCCAACGACACAAGTACTGCTGGCGCTTGAGTCAGTTCTGCTTTTTCAATCAGGTGGGACACTTGGCGTGTTGTCGGATGCTCGTCAAGCTGGTATAAATCCCGATTGGTCTGGGGCTATGAGAGTCGGCATCAACTGTGAGAGCCTTGCTGCCAGAATCTGTGTGTACATTTTTTGCATCTAAGTTTATCAGGGCGATGGGGCTATATGAGCCTGGAAGTAGCGGGTCTTTACCTTGCTTGGGAAACACCACCAATTCAGCCTCATTCATTGATCTGGTGATATGTCCTGTAGCTTTGAAGGAGTTAAATAGCTTTGTTAGTCTGGGGGCAAGAACCTCCCGAAGTTTTTTATAAAAACTATCCGGGTACCCGTCGGGGGCCCGGCACTTTGTTCCATGGAAGGTGTGTTTTTTATTTATTTATTTATTTTCTTAATTGCATCTTTGACTTCTACTATTTGTCTCCCTCTAGCATTACTCTTATCTTAACAGATCTGGGGGAGATTTCGCTTCTCCAAATACTCCCTTTTGTAAGCCCACCCTTGGGTTGTCGGGTGGGTCTGGTAATAGTCCCTCAAGATTTCCCCCATTTCATAATTTTTAGTTTTTCCTGGCCTCTTTGCATCCTTTTTCCTGCAACTGTCTTACTAAGACCTTGCCTGCCTTATTTGCCCTTATATAGTAGTATTGTTTTAGGTATAGGAGTGCTTTTTCCGCCTTTCTACCTCGCAGCGTCTCCATTGTCCTTGCACATGTCTAAAAGCTAATCTTAATTTCCTATTTGGGTTTTGTAATTTCTTCCTGCACTTCCTTCAGCTTTCCTCCTGGCTCCTCCTCCCACCTTTGTCTTTGCTTGTCCCGATTCGCTTTTATAGGTATCGGGTCTCTGCGCAGGACCGCCTTAAAAGCATCCCACACAATATCTTGTGACACTTCCCCTGTATCATTCTCTAGAAATCCTATCTTTTATGGCATTCGCTATTGCTTGGTCCGGCAAGGGATCTGCAGGGAATCTCCAGTTCCTCCGAAAGGGAGATAGAGCCCAGGTCGACATCCTTCACCTTCCCCATCAGTCTAGTGGAAACCCATATATAGTCCACTCTGGACTGGGAGGTGTGGACATGTGAATGGTGTGTAAATGCATGAGTTTGACCCTTAATGGCCCTTCATACATCCTGGAGTGCCAATATCTCCTTTTTCTTTTTCAGGTCTTTAGAGGGAGCCTGTGTTTTCTGGTGTGCTTTAGAGCTTCTATTCACTCGGGGATCCCTGCTAAAATGATTTCTCCAGTCGCAAATTCTTTTAGGGCTGTAAGGAACCCCCCTCAGGAATCCGTCCTGACCCGTGTTGGGAGCATAGACTGACGCTAGCGTTAGCTTCCGGTTTCCAGTGGTAACATTTAAGAAGAGATCGCCCTTATGAGTCCAAGTGGTTCTGGACTCTTAGTATCCAGTCTGTCTCGTAGCGCTATCGGGACTTTGCGCCCTTTTGCCCCTTGGGTTTGCTTGGTATAGTTGTGTTGATCCTCTTATCTGCGTTCCTTATGTCCCCTGATAAATTAAAATGTCCACCTTCATCCCCCAAACCAATTGTTCTACCTTTTTCCTGTTGATGTGGGGTATTCACGCCTCTCCTATTGTATGTCAGAACTTTTAGGCCTAGGGCCTTATCCTTAGCCATATTTTAGGTAATTTGTCCTGCGATCATGGCGTCTCCACCATTGCCTTCCTGCCCCACTCTTCCCTCCCCTTCCCATTACACCAACAAACAACTGCCCTTCCCAACTTGTCCCCATCCATCCCCTTCCCCGTTCGGACGATGTGCCCACTGCGCCTGGCCCTCAATCTGCCTCAGTAAAGTTTGTGGGGAGTTCTAAACCCCACTTGGGATTCCAAGTCCACCCTCCCATCCCCTTCCCCTCGGGCCCCATCTTGTCTAGTTCGTGTGGGAGTTTCACTCCGCCCCCTTCGGGTATCTTTACCTCTGTTTTCATGCATTAGTTCAACCTCTGAATCTTCATTTCTTTAAGAGCCTTGTCGGGCCCCTTCAGTCATCACCTTCCAGCCTCCTGGCTTCCATTGCCTCACGGTCCTCTTCTTCCTCCTGTTGAATATTGAGTATCCCTTCACCTTCCTCGCACGTCGTAATCTATACTGACGCCCTTCCCATGTGAACAGAAGACCAGTGATTAATCTTTAGTTGGTTCCAGTATGTGGTTTCACTTCCCCTTTTTCTTTTAATGGGTGCGTAGCACCAGATGACCCCCTTACCCCCCCCCCCCCCCCACCCCGGGTTTACTGTTGGTGGGGGCGGAGACAGACTATCCCTTCTCTGGTCTCAACCATCTCCTTTCACATCACCACTTCACTGCGTTTGCACTGGTGCCATAGATCATGCCGTTAAGTGGCCGGCCCACTGTTGTATGATCATGCTCGGGGCAGATGCCACACCAGTTCCAATGCTGATCCCAAGTTCCTCCGTGCCCCTGTTGCTACCTGGGTCCGGAGCCTTCTCCCTGTTGCTGGCGGCAGAGTTTCCTCATTGTTGCTGCAATGGGTGTCCGCCGCGGGCTGTTTAATGCGGCGGCCGCACACCCCTGCTTGATTCGGATCTCCCCCTGCTTACTCTCGCACCAGGCATTCATTTCTCTACTTTTCCCCGTTGCTGCAGCGTGTCTTGGGGCAGGGCGCCTCCTTTGTACCTTTATTGTGGCACCCGTTAGTCTGTTGCGCTGCCGCGAGTGTGGATTCAGGTCGCATTCGCCCGCACCTCGCTGTCTCACAACCAGACATTCAGCCTGCACCTGATCTCTTCACGACCGGAGTCTCTCGCTACTGTCATTGGTCCAAAGCAATGCGGGGTGAATTAAACTACACACGCAATGCTTTTGTTTTCTGGCGCGGCCTGGTGGAGAGAGACACCTATGCACGTCCTCTCTTGGCCGCCATCTTGGAATCACAAATTCACCTTTTAAATGTTGAACTCTCTACAACCTGGCAAGTTCTGTTTACTGCATGCTTTGCCACTTTTTCGTATTCGTGATATGAATCAAATAATTGACTGCTTTGTTTCATCTTCCTACACCTGTTCTTCTGCAATAAGTAGGTGGTACTGTTTTATTTTTTTCTCGCTGTTGCAGCTAAATTCCCACACCAGGTGAATTGCATCGACTGGGCTATTTGGAATCCCATTCTTTATCTGATGGGCCAAGTTCTGTGTGGCGTTTGATACCGGATTGTTAGAACTTTGAGCTTATCGAGGTGTAAAAGGGAACACGTATATTTCAGTGATGGGTTGGGGTTAATTGCATTGATTAAGTAAAGCTTGTATCAGTGTTCCAAATATACACAAACGTTGCTCAACTTGGCCAACTGGTAAGAAACTTCATCCACTGCAGTCCATTCATTTATTGTGGTGACTCGCTTCTAAAGTAAACTGCAAAATGGTGAAATTGTACTTGGGTGTCAGAAAAATCCTACATGACTGATAGCCTTGTGAAGATTTAAATATGACTATCACTGGCAAGACGCTGGGGGCTAGATTGCAAACTATATGAATTTGCTTGTTTGGGTTAGAGGCCTTCTTGTATCTGTAAAAATAGTTGCTTCTTGTTTCAGGTGTGCTGCTAGATCTCGATTGCAAATGCTTGCACTGGTGGTCTTTATACTTTCTCCCTAATCACAGCAAATTGGTATGTTATATTTTATGGGGCAAATGTATGGAAAAGTGTGGAAACTAATTAACGTGTCGTTTAAACTCCCACAGTGTGTTGCATGCTTCAAGGCCGCTTCATACTGGGCAGCCTCTCATGGCCCCGGTTCCACCACTACCAGAGAAACCTGGCAAAGTCCGCCATGGATTGATTCCTGAAGAACTTTTCCAGTTCCTGTATCCCAAAACTGGCGTTACAGGTTTGTTTTTTTTACTTTTACTATTTTGAAGCAGCATTCCTGGTTGTGTTCTGGCAGTAAAATAACACATGCTTTTACACTAAAACAGAACATTTCTTGTGTGATGGCTGTTGTGATGAACTAGCAAAAAGAATCTCTCAAAAAATGTATTTTTTTTTTTGTTATTAAGTTGTCTGAATGGAATTTCTAGTACAAGTCACCTGGTGACTCTGCCCAATTGGCTAAACTGTTCAGAATGCAACATCGGCCCGTTTTGAATTTCCTCAAGACCGTTTGGGATTTTCATTACGTTTCCCAGAATGCCCCATCCGGGCTACATTATGTAACCTTACCCCCCCAGGTCCTGTTTTACTCGGTCATGTCCAACATCTGCCACTTCAGTTGCCACTTCCAGTCGCTCTCTCTGGAGTCATCCATGTGTTGATCCTTGTCTTTTTTAGAATCCCATCAGTTTTCTAGCCAGTGGTTCCAAGCTTGCTAACCCCTCCCACACTCTGCTCTACTACTGCCTCCAGGAATTGGGATTCCACCCAAAAAGTGGGACTTTGGTACACTTCAGTCCAGCATGTCCAAAGTCATGGCATCCCCACGACTTCTCCCCCTTGTGCATCACTGCCACGTGTTAGGCAAAGTTTGTATGCAGTACCCTTTGAGACCACTACACCCAACTAGGACTACAGGTGTAAGCAAAGCCAACCTTTGGTATAAGTCTGTACGACACAGTTTTTAGTCGCGAGCTGAGCAGTCATGCTTATCTCAAAAGGTGAGCTTGTAATGAGGTTACACAGAGGTCTACAATTACAAGTATTCAAGTAGACACTCACACTCAAGGTTTCTTGGTAAAACACTTATTAATTTATTAGACAGTCATTTAGAAAACATTCACTAAAAGGGGCAATCAATATCACACGAAAATATCCTACAATTCTTCACATTAACCGGTTCTGAAACATTGAAACTACTTTGAAGTAGGAGCAAAATGGTATTCAGAGCAATTGAAGTAGGAGCAAAAAGGCATAAGTTAATAAAACGAATAGTAGTTACTTTTAAACAGTGCAAATAGTGGAGTTCACCAGAGGAGTTGGTCCAATGCAATAGGTAGGCCAAAGTCAATGGGCTAGTGTCTTGTATAGGTAAAAACGGTTCTGGTAGATAAACGGAAAAGTCTTCGCCGCGGTTCACGGAAGTAGTTCTAGAAAGTTATTTGTTGGGTCACAAGCTGACTAGACCTGCAAGTTGCCAAAGTTTCGAGGTAAGTTCTCTCGGTCGGTTTTCACAGTACCTTATATTGAAGAAAAAGATGCAGCTGAAGACTTCTGTCCCGGGCAGTTCCTACAGATCTTGCTGTTCCCGTTCTTCAGTCGTGGGGACAAGAGGGAGGACGTCGGGGGGACTCCTGCACTGCACAGGGACTGGTCACAAAGCTGGCAAACTGGCAATTCTTTGATTCCGGTAGCTGTCTTCAAGCACACAAACTGGTGTCCTCTCTGGCTATTCGGTTTCCTGCTGCACTCTGAGGAAAATACAACCAGAATGGTGTCCAGGTGGCCTACGAGTTGATTGGTCCCACCAACTCAAAGGAAGAAGTCGTATTTTAAGGGCTTCTGTCAAGATGAACTTGGCGATTCGGACCTGCAGCAGGGCTCCACCGGGCAAACCAACGGTCCAGTAGTTGCAGCAGCCGTCCTCTTCCATGAAAGAACCGAAGACGACTTCGGTTCTTTCATTCCAGTGGTTGACTCTGCCTTCCAAACCAAGAGACTCGCTTTTTAAATAGTTTTCTCCCACATTCCAGCTTAGCTGCCACTTACCCAGCAGGGTGGCTGTCCTTGCCGGACAGTCAGCCAGCCAATCATGCCAGAGTGCATTTGGGTCTCTTATGAGACTAAGGGAGTTTGGGGCACCTCCCTCACTTCCTGGCCACCCCAGACACTCAGGCGCCGGAGGCGGTCTTCATTCCTGAAGCCTGCCAAAGGCATAGAAACACAGGGACCAAACCTAGTTTGGCGCGCAGAGACAAACTCTAGAAGGACCTTTCCAAAAAGAAATGGAGAAACAAAAGACTAGTACCAGTCTAACCAAAGGAGGCTCAGACGCCATCTTGAAAAACATGGCTTTGTGGTCGGGCAAATCATGGTAGTTCGTTGTAAAACCACTGCCACCAGCCATTTCGGTAGGAAAGGGTAGCATTTGACTGCTACATGAGTTTCTAGACACACAGGATACTAGGTAGCCCCTCCAGCACTCTATTGTAAGATGGTGTGTGCTGGATCTAGGAATTTAAAGACACTAGTAAAGTCAATTTAACTTTACATTCTCTGGGAAACAATAGTTTATCCCAGAGAAGGTATTTAAACCTTGGGACAGCCTAGAAAAAGGCTTCCCTGTGTTACTGCACCAAGGGTGCTGTGTAACACACATGAAAAGATGATGCCTATGGAGTTCTCTAAAACTCCATAATCCAAGAACACAAGAGTAAAACACACATCAAAATACACGAGAGAGTGGGGGAAAAAAGGCTCTCTCTCCAGGTAAAGAAATAGTCCTCAAAATCAAGCAAAGTTGCTGGGGGTCTCTAAGGTAAAGGGAATTAGCACATTTATGAGAATTCTCCTTAACACCAAGCAACACCCCATTTACCAGAGCTCCCACTGTTTTTATTGAACCACTGGTCTAAGCTTCTCTTGATTACACAGCAGTCTGTGCCCCCGCCCCACCGTCTAGTCAAATGGCATAGGTAAGGGACTGTCCATACCTGGTGCCATCTTGGATCACATTTTCTGTGGCGATGTTTGATAATAGGTCATTGGTTTCTCTTCTTCTGGTTCACAAAGGATGTCTGGCTTTTTTTTTTCTTCTGCTTCCATCAGCGAATGAATGCAAGAAGTTATTTTACTACTTATATGATAACTTGATTTAGGTGCTTCTTCAACTGTTGTATTGTTGTGCATTAGTTCCCGGAAAAAATAAGCACATTTTTGTTTGAGTAAATGGAGATTCCATATACGGTTTAAGTTATAACCTGTTTTTCATAGATGTGTTGTCACTTTGCTGCCATCTTAATCTATATGTTGGATCTTTATTGAAGCCCTGCGTTGATTATGAAGTGAAGTTGATTTTCAAACGGTAACAAAATGGATTGCCTGATATGATAACATCCATTAATGATCTGAGACGCAGTGTGTAAGAATCGTTTGGTGATGCAGATCTGGGTGAAATGACTTTCGTTGAAGAGGGTTTGAAATTATGGGGAGCAGGTAGCTATTTAGCTCCTGGTTACAGTACAAGAGTGCTTGGCTGGCTTAAAACGGCTACCAGGAGCTACATTGCGCTCCACAGGCCAACTAATGCTATACAAATATATCCATATGACGTTAACCATGTGCATTTATGAATGTACACAAATGAGCAGCAGGACACATCCAGGCGACATTTAAAGCCTAATGCGTGATATTTAATTGACAAGTTATAGTTTGCATCTCATGTGGAAATTACATTTGCGGCATGCTATGTAATGGCTCCTGGTTTCCAGAGGTAGCTCATGCTTACTGGGTGATGCCGGATACCCAGCAGCTTCTTTTAGCTCCTGATAATCAAATTCTTATTTCAATCTCTGTTGAAAATTGTCCAAGTTAATGGGAGGGAAACTCCGGTTGATTGTGCAGTTCAGAATCTTGAGCTGGTGCCCTGATCGGCCCTAAACTGGCATGGGTAAATGGACAATTATTGTTGTTAGATCGTAGACGGATCTAGGGTAACAAGTAGTCCTGTTAAAAGAAAATACCCAGAGAAACAAGTTGTCCTGCGTTTCAAGTAATTAAGCGCTTGACTGCAACAACATCACAAGGAAAAAGCACCCAAAAATAACTAGAATAATGCAGTTTTGCGTCTCTTTCTGACGGCTGTTCAGTAGCAGCACGTGACATTGATGTGAGTAATAAAGTAGGAAACTTAAAACCTTGCTGGAAAAGTGCTAGTGTGGTAATGTCAGTACCCTTACAGCAAAAATAACTAGTTTAATGTACAAACAGGAATGAAGACCTTACTTGAAATTTGAGTGTCTAAAGAATGTTTAAGTGACCTGAACTTAAGCTCCCTGTCTGACTCCTGACATGGGGGTAGGGAACTGCCACTGCAGCTGGGCGTCGTCACCCAATGTGTGATGTGCCCGGGGCTGTGCATGGGGAGCCCCCAGCCCACCATGCCCCAGTCTTTTCACTGTGGATGTTCACGTTGAGCAGAAAGCTGCCCATTTTAAACCCCTCCCCCCCCCCCCCCCCCCCCCCCCCAGTACCCAGCATGCATGGTGCCCCACAGGTGCCACATTCAATATGCGTGTATCACAAAATGACAACTACTCTGTAGGTGTAAAAGGGATGAATAGTGTGGTTAAAGCGCCTACTATGCACCTGCGCTACTACTAACAGTCATCCCAATCATAAAGGTGAAACTTGCACAGCAGTCTACGTCCTTCGCCTGTTTTGGTCATTTGGATTGAATGCAGGTCATACAGGGCTGTGAGCTTGAACAGATGCAATACAAACAATCGTACAGTGGGATCTAAATAAATGAATGTCCAATCAAGGATTTAGAAAAATATGTACTTTAACACAACAAAACTCCCCCACCTCTGTGAAGGAAATGCAATGAATGCAGGCTTTGAGAGTAAAGACACCCTGGGTGAAGACGGGGATGCAGTCAGTTGATTTGAGCAGAACATTTAAAAAGTACTTGAGTGTCTAAGGAGTGGGATCTTAAAGTCACTTGGTTCCTTAAGGAGGACCATGGATACAGGACAACTGCAGACAGCTTTTATTGCCTGTTATGGGTGCTTGATGGTGTTGAGCCACTTCTTGGAAGTTTTTCTGCTGTCAAGTTGGTGTCAAGATGGCTACGTCACATTGCTCCAATGACAAATAGACTTGGAGACCTGTGCTCTCTGTGGATTGAATCTGTGTTTGAGACTGGGGAAATCAGCTGTTGGCCCAGGAAGATGCTTCTGTTGGTTCAAGTCTGCACTCTTGCTATGACGAGTCAGGTGCTTCCCCAGTGGCAAGCTGGCCGTTAGTCACAGAGGCAACGCACTTCAGTGGGTTGATGTTGAGGCAGCTTAAAAAAAGTTAAGTGGTTTGAAATTCGCTGAGTGCCAAAAGCAGCACCATAGGGTCCTAAAGTGCCTTGAAATGAGTCGAGCCTCTTCTAGGGTGCCTCAGAGTTCTTCAGGGAAAAGGTGAGACCTTTGTTATGCACCTAGACGCCAGAGGATTGTCTGGCACCTACGGGAAGCTATTCCCCCTCCTGTAGCGGGGTGCTAGGTCCCAGTGCCTAATTGCAGTAGGCCTTGTCCACTCAGCAGTTTCAACCCAAATGTGACCCTCAAATGTGGTTGCGTTGCCTCTGTTTTTGGAGTCTGACAAACTCCATAGGCATCTACATTTTGTATGGTGACGCACTGCACATTCAGTGCAGTGTCACAAATTTAGATTTCTCATAAGGTTTAAATACCTTTTCTTGTGTGAACTGTTACCAAGAATAGTAAAGTGATACTGACTACTTATCTTTTCTCTTTGTGGGTCCAGCACACACTATCTTATGTGGAGTCCTGGTGGGTTATCCTACTTACTCATGTAAAAATGTTTGTTACCCTCACTACTTTAAATGGCCGGTGATAGTGGTTTAATTTTCCTACCATTGTGCTTTTCTACCGCAGGCTGAATCCTCGGTTGCAGTATAGCACCAAGGGTGACATGGCCCTGGTCGTCTTTTTTTTTTTTTTCACAATTTTCTGTTTGTGAGGTTTTTCTTGGGTTTTACTCTGTGCGTTGAGCCACGTTTGAGCTCTTTGTTCGTTTTGCCTTTGACGGGCTTCAGCCCTGAATCCCGCCTCTGGCTCCTGTGACTGGAAAGGCATGATGTGAGGGAGGTTCCCGAAACACCCCTGTCCTTTGTCTCTAGGAATGCCTGACTGCAACTAGTCCTGATTGGCTGGATGTCCTTTCAGGACAGCCACCCTGCTGTGTGATTGACAGCTTAGGCTGTGCATGAATGGGCGAAACCTGTTTAAAAGGCTAGGGTTTTGGGACTAGAGGCAGTAAACCACTGGAAGAAATACCCGACAAACCGCAAACAAAGCTTACTGCATCCTCCTGGACCTTTGAATTGCCCGGTGAAGCCCTGCTGCTGTGCTGAAACTCCTTTTTCTGATCGACAAGAGAAGTTCTGGAATAGCTCTGGAAGGGACGACTTCGTCCTTTGGGTTAGTGGGACCAACTAACTCCGAGACAAACTCAATTGGACCAGCTTCTCCGACTGGCTGTACTTCTGCTGAAAAGAACTGAGTGCTAGGGGTCGAGAAATATAGTGCAATGTCTAAAATCTGCCTGGAAGCTCCAGGAGTGTAAAGACCCTCCAGAAACAGGGCGACCAGAGCACGAGTCCCCTCACTAGAGTGCAGGACCCAAGGAGTGATGGATGCTCAACCGGTATCCAAGATCTGTGACAGTGCTGATTACTAAGCGCTGAAACTGCAAAGTGCTGTTGAACCAAAGTCTGTAGCTGCCGACAACCTCCACTACCACCGCAGGAGCCCTCCAGACGTCCTCACTCTTGTCCCCATGACTGAGGCTCACGAACGCAGGGTCTGCACCACTGTAACGGGGCAGACTCCAGTTGGACCACTCTTCAAACCAGAGGTACTTGGGATACTTACCTCATTGTCTTTTAGCTGTCCTTGTCTTAGTTGGGAATTACAGTGGCTTAACCTTTAGAGTTGATTCCAACTCTTCATTTCACAAGCTTAACAGCTTGTGACACGACAAGTGATTTTATCAAACTATTTAACTTTGTGCAAGACTTTGATTCTAAGTGGTGCCTCAGCTCCATAGGCTGTTTCGAATTGACTTTGGCTGTACTGGCTCCCTGCAGACTCTTCTAGCCCATCGGTTTTGATATTGCTGTTCCTCATAGGTGGTAACTTGTTTTAGACTGTTACTGCTGGGAAAGGCTTGTCTAGATTTCATTGGGAGATCTAAGTGTCCTCACATATACTGAAAACCTGCTTCCTTCGTTAAACGTTTCCTTTCTGCAATCTCCAGAATCTGCACGACTAGTGTGATAAATGCCATTACTGTCCTTGTAAGTAAAGTCATCTCCCGGTGTAGGAAGTGTGTAAGAAACCTATCCAAAGAGTATCCACTACCTTGTTCTGATTCTGAAAATTATTTTTTAGTATATTTTTGTTACACAAATTGCCTTTTTAAAGAATGCTTATTTTAATCTTGTTAGATAAATAGCTATTTACAACTGAAACCTTGTGTAAGTGTAACTTGGCTACTTGTATTGACGAATTGTATTGCTACAACTCGCATGTACTCCTCTTGAGGTAGGCCTGGCTCTCGGTCCCACTACCAACTTGTGTAGTACAGACCTATACCAAAAGGTGGGTTACCTAATACAAAGCAGATAAGTTTTGTGTAGTTTCACTATACTGAATGTGTATGCTTTTGTTTGACTTCCCTCAAACTCTGTATGGTGTTCCAAATAAGGTTATATGCTTTGGTCTGTGCACCTTCAAGTATAGTTTTGTGTTTTTATATATGTGGTGATATATAATGTGGTAGTACTTATTCCCCCCTCGCCCCCAAGATTTATCTGGGCCTACTTGTATTTAAATTAACTTTTTATTTTTACAATGCATAGTGTTTCAGTGTTTGGACCATATGTGTTAGGCAAGATTTGGTGCAGTACCCTTTGGGTGCATTACAACAATCGTGGCCTCCTGGCAATAGAAACCCAACCTCTGGTATACGTCTGTACTACCACAGGTTGGTAGTGTGGTTGAGAAACAAACTTATCTCAAGAGGGGTCCATGTGAGCAGTAGGGTTTTTACTTGGAGATTCAGTGACAAGTATCCAAATAAACACTTACACTGAAGGTTTCTTAAATAAACAATTATTAATTTATCAGTCAGTTGAATAAGCCTTCTCTAAGTCACCAAGTTGGGGATTTGCACAGTCACTTCCTACACCCTCTTGTGACTTAAATAGCTAGGACACTGTGGACATTAATATATCACTTGTACATTTAAAGCAATACTGAGATGAGTGTCGAAGAAAGGGGTTATCGAATAAAACAAGAGATCACACAAATATTCTGCAGCAGGTAAGTACTTGTGAACCCCCCAATGCAAAGTAAATTAACCCTTTCCTGGAGGAAAGGTAAAACGCAAAGTCCGAGGTAAGAGACTTTCAGGGAGCCAGGACAGCCAATGTCAAAGCAAAAGTCTAGGTGAGCTGAAGCACTTCTTGCAGGTAAGTAAACTACAAAAAACTGAAAGGATCCCACCAACGAGATTAAGAATGGAATTCAAGAAAGAACTAGATATGCGTATGAGCAGGGCTGGATCTCAGACAAGCAGGAACTATAGCGCAACACCTCGGAAGGCAGGATACTGGTGTTTTGCGCCCTCCCAAAAACCCATAAGGAAGCCACAGATCCTCCAGGGAGACCCATAATCTCAGGTTGTGCCTTAATACTTGAGCCTCTGTGTAAGCTCATTGTTAAGCTCATTGTTTTTTTTTCTCTCCCTCAAACCACTAAGCCAGAGGGGACACCATGTCCACAATCACTACGTTTGAAAACACCCATTGTAAGAAAAAACAGGAACTACTAGTGACGATGGACTTAAAGGCTCTGTGCATGAGCGTGCCACAGGAGGCTGCACTGGAGTGCATTAGAAGCCATTTGACCCACCACATGAGTCCCAATCAACATTATAATAGAACTACTCGAACTGGCCCTAACCAAAAATTACTCTCATTTGACGAAACCTATGTACAGATTTGTGGTATAGAGATGGGGGCTGCCTTTGCCACTAGCCTGGCATTGATATATATGGCAGAATATGAAAAGAGCTAGGCCCTTTCCACCAGGAACCCCTTTGCCAACCAGATCACCCATCAGCACTGCTCTATTGACAACATCCTCTTCATATGGCAGGGGAACGTGGCAGCACTGATGGATTTTTTTTTTCAACTGGTTTAACCAACAAATGCAAGAGAAAATGTACTACCTCCAGCAGTTCAGACTCCATTAACTTTCTAGATCTAAAGATTGAGGCACAAGAAGAAAAACTCACATGCACTCTGTACAAAAAAGAGAGAGATCGAAACACATTACTACATTACAGAAGTAGCCATCCCAAAAATTTGAGAATCTTCCCTATGGGCAATATTTTAGATTCTGTAGAAATTGTTCTCATACACCATGCAGCGGGCCTAGAAGCCAGACTGAAAGCCTGTGACTACCCTAAGAAACTGAGTAAGAACACCAGAAAAGAGCCCTCTGTACCCCAAGAGAGACTCCCCTGTCGCCCAAAATTAGAACTACAGATCAAGACAGGATTACAAGTGTTGCCACATTCAGTCCTGATACCACAAAGATTAAACCTCTTATTAAACAATTCTGGCCACTAGTACAGGTGAGCCTCCCGGACGAACCACCCCCTAGGATGGCACTCGAACGGGCCAAGAATCTCAAAGAACATCTGACTCA
Organism: Ambystoma mexicanum; assembly: GCF_040938575.1. Lineage (NCBI taxonomy): Eukaryota > Metazoa > Chordata > Amphibia > Caudata > Ambystomatidae > Ambystoma > Ambystoma mexicanum. The sequence goes on from NC_090938.1 coordinate 73,445,366, forward strand.
TGCTAGACTACAAAAAGCACCCCACCCAGGACTGTGGAATCTCCGGTTCACCATCCGTTTGGGACCTGCATGGCCTGTAAATTCACTACCAAGACCAAGTCATTCGACATTGAAGGAAAAGACTGGCTTCTGAAATATTTCACCAACTGTAAAACCTGCAACATAATCTATATAGTGAGTGCCCCTGCAGCCTTAGATATAGTGGGCAGACATAGACGTGTCAACAAAAGAATAAGCGAGCCCAGATCACGTATCCGCTGCAAAAAAATGCCCCTTAGGTGTCCCATTTCCAGGAGGGCCAACATGGTCCAGATCCCAAATGGTAGGTCATAGACAAAATCAATAACACTTGCAACACAAATGTTCTCAACCACAAAGCGTGGTGGATTTTCAAACTTTTATCTCCAAGGGTCTCAATGAGGCAACTCCCACCTTCCAACCGCCCTGACTGAGTCCAATACATGCAAGATGCCAGGACCGCTTTGTACCATACATTTGTGGCCACCCTCTGCCTGCAGAACAGATTCCGGACATCCTCTACACTTTCCATTCAGGAAATCTAACTACAGCCTACACCGGACATGGATTTTGGCTCATCTGTCCCATGCTCCTCGCATTCCACATTTATCGGTGGCTCCCTTGTATGCCGTGTGGATCTAAACACATTGACATCCTAATCCTGCTTCTATAACTGGGACTACAACACTGGGAGCTCTTAGTCCCCATTCACCTTGCCACATGCACCACATGTTATCAGCTAGGTGTGCTTGGTCTGACTTTTTGTACCCCAGTCTATTCTTTGATTATCCAACATACCCTTCAGGAGACCTTCACTTCAGCCGCGACAAATAGGCTTCCTCCAAATCATCAGGGTGTCCTCGGCACGATCAAGAATGCGTGACATGACTGTTTCCTTTGTACAAGCTGTCCTGTCAACAGGCACAGTATAAGCATTTCCCTGACTGGATGTGCCTTTCGCTGCGCTACAACTTGCATAATCTAGATAAAATTACGGCCAATAACTAGTACACAGTCTACTGTGTCCCTATGGTTACCAGCCTAACAACGCACTCTGAGCATGCAACGGTTCCTGATACACTGCTCTCCAGCGCATGAGCAGTGCACATCGCTACACCGCTCCAGGAACTCGGGACCTGCTGCTTGTGTACCACGGCTCTGAGGTGCATTCTGTCATAGTGCTATTTCTCCCCTCGGGTACATACATACTACGGCCATGACATTCACCCTTAACTCATGTCCAAACGGTCCATGTTTAGGACATCTCGTTTTAGGATGTACGTTCTCTTTCGCCACCCTCTCATTTGCCAACTCTTCTTTCTTCAGTGGACGCTGCCACCATTAGGCAGCAACTAGCGGGTGCCTTGCCAGCTGCATCATTCAACCCTATCTCCACTACCTGCTAAGCCTGGCTGACCAGTGAAATCCACTTTTCTTCAAAGACTAGCTTAACTCTGAGTCCACTACACCACCAAACTCGGGTAAATCCACTTTAAAAAATCAGGAACCCTTTCGTCTCCCTGACTCTCACTGCAAGCCAACTGACAGAACTTTATTCTGTCCATGCTCCCCCTTTCAGTACTCATGCCCTCCCTAATCTGTTACGTTTCAGATTCTGCGCATCTTATTAGACTCTTATGCTCCCGTATACAAACATTTCCAGCTAAGCAATGCTGTAAGACAAGAATCTACAGTGGAGGAAGCCACCACCTTCACTCCCTGTAAGGCAAGGCTGGTTTTACTCGCCCCTACGTCCCCCTGGACGCACCAAAGGTCAGTGCGTTTCCTTCGATGTTGCACTAACAGAATATCTATCGTTGTCCTCCTTTTAACATCTACCCACACTTGCAGAGAAATCTCTTGCAATGTCTGCTCTCCCCGCACCCCCCCCCCCCCCTCTTTGGTTTCCACAAACCTTTTTAAAACAATTCTTTCCTCTCCCCACCAAACCCCTAGAGAGACTCCCGAGGCCTGGAAGAAAGCTTACCCACTAAGAGCCGAAACGCTGTTGGACACAGTAACTCAACTGCCATGAAGCCCATAATCCATTGGGGATGTCCCCATTCCCCCCCCCCCCCCCCCCAAGGCATAGACCTACGGTTTGGTCTTCTCTGACTCCCATTTGCTAGGATTGACCCTTCGACTGGTCACGTCTTCATCTTTACTTTGTTGTTAATTCAGGCACTGACTTGTTAACAGTGTTGCACGCTATCTCAGTTTAAATCTCCAGAAATTCCATTCATGCCCTTTTTTTTTCTTTTTGTATGTGCAAATGACAAATTGCTTTTTTGTTTACTTTTCAACGTAACTAAATCTTTGTGTATGTGCACCATGCCTTGCATTGTACTCTCAATCATTTTGTACTGTTAATATAAAATGAAATTGATTTAATCACTAATTAAGCTGACAGCCAATTTAATAAAGCTGTTTCACAAGCAAACATTTGTTTGAGGATACCTGTGCAGATAGATTCCACCTATCCGCAATAGTATATAGCTTGGGTACATTTAGCAATGTGTTCAAAGCTATTAGACTTCCAAAAATTATAATTGACATTCCATGAATAATGTACTGTCTCACATTTGACCTGTGGTAGGATATCCTTTTGTTTGCTAAGTAAAAGTCTTGCACAGTATTTTTAGAATTTTGTAGAAAAAGTAGAATTAATGTAGAGCCACAAGCTTGTAGGCTTGTGAGGGGTAGAAGATGCAAGCAACTCTACAGGAGCAACTACAACAACTTTCAATTGAGAACAAGTATAGATACCCAACAAGAGGTAAATCCCCTTAGTGTTACAGTATCTTTTGGTTAGAAGAAATGGTTCCAGCTGGCTTCAGTTCCTGTGCAGCTTTGCAGATCCTGTTGTTCCTGGCCCTCAGTCGTGGGAACAAGAGGGAGGACTTCTGGGGACTCCTGCTCTGCAATGGGACGGTCAGCGGCATCAATGGTGCAACTTCAAATAGGTGGTACTTTGCGGTTCAGCTCCTCGTGTCTCAAACAAAATGGCACCAATGCGGTTCTCGGATATCACTAAGGACTTTCCTCGAATCTGGGGTCCAGCACTCTGTTAAGGTGGCTCAGGCTTGGTCAGTCCTGCTTCCTGGGAGCTCGGAGGATCTTCTTGGAACTCGGGTCTGACTTAAAAGCGATACTCAATTTGGTGTTCCTCTCCCTGGCACTTCGGTTCCAGCAGCAGTGGAAGTACAGGCCGGTTCGAGAGGATGTCCAGACTAGTTACTTTGGAGTTGATATTGGTTGGTCCCGCCAACTCAAGGTGAGAAGTCGTCTTTGCAGGGCTTCTCTAGTCAAGGCGGATTCAGAGCTTCAGCATAGCAACAGGGCTACACTGGGCTTACACAGTCCAGGAGTTGCAGCAGGCGTCTTTTCCAACTTCTTCGGATTCCTTCGTCCAGTGGTCGACTCTGCCTTCCAAGCCAAAAAGCCTTGCCTTTTTATGCTGGTTTCTGCCATTCATTCCAGCCTCGCTGTCAATCACACAGCAGGGTGCCTGTCCTTGCTGGATGGCCAGCTGGCCAATCTCCTTTGGGTGCATTCTTGTAACCAAGGGGATTAAGCACAGGGAGTTTTGTGCAACTCCCTCACTTCCTGCCCCTGCCAGACATAATGGAGCCAGAGGCGGGCTTCACTCGTGAATCCTGCCAAAGGCAAAACTAACAAAGGAACCAAACCTGGTTTGGCACGCAGAGAATCTCATGAAGGACCATTGCAGCAAGAAATGGCAAAAAAAGACTGGGCCATTTTGACAAAATGGGCACCTATGGGTGCTGTACTGCAGCTGTGAACACAGCCTGCGGTAAAAACATGCAACGGTAGTTAAAAGTAAACCACTGCCACCAGCCATTAATTGTGTAAAGGGTAACATAAAAATGTTAGATGCAAAACTAGACAAAGGGGATAGTGTAAGATAGTGTGTGCTGGATATACAAAGTTACAAATTTAAGTACATTTCACTTCACTGCTCTTCGAAACAGTAGTTTATCCAAGAGAAGGTATGTAAACCTTTGGGAAATCTGAAAGACTTCCCTGTGCCACTGCACTGAAGGTGCTGTGTGCCACAATGTAAAAATATGATGCCTATTGAGTTTTGTCCAAAAGAAAGTGTTCAAATCACATAAAAATACATGAGAGATAGGGAAAAAGGTCTCACTCTCTTAAAGTCCAGCAAAAGTGCTGGGCTAAGGTGGCAGAGAATTAGCACATTTTGAGAATTCTCCCTAACAATATGTATGATACAATTTCCTTCTACTGATACTACAGCCCTCTCTCCCTCCTAAGATCAGCCTGCCTGCTCTGTCACACTACCATATACTCTGGTGCTACAGCCTTATATTAAGAGCAGAGTCTAGTACTGCCTCAGTTGAATGGACTTCAGAAAAACTGTCCTAACATGGATTACTTGAACTGAAATGTAAACATTTGTAAGTAAAGTTGTGGTGTCTTAATTTCAGAAAATTTTAACTTGTGATTTACTTTTGGTGAGTAAGAAATGGTGTCCTATGTGTATGTATAGAATTGAGATGGCTACTGACTTTTTATGGCTGGCTAGTAGTTTGTAATTTTGAAATGTTTACTTTTTTTTTCCTCCTAGACTTCCATGTACATTGTTTGCTTCCCACTTTGTCTACGTTCCTTAAACCAGATTTATTTTTTCTCTTCCTTTGTCCACAGGTCCTTACATGCTGGGTACTGGACTACTATTGTACATGCTTTCGAAGGAAATCTATGTTGTGAACCATGAAACTATTGCTGGTGCTTCCACTCTTATTGTACTAATTTACGCTATTCGAAAATTTGGGCCACAAGTTGGAGCTTTTGCAGACAAACTGAACGAGGTAAGAGTTGGGAAATTTTCTGAAAATTAATCTGATGGTGTTACATGCAGCATACATAGTCTTCGAAATGACTTCACTCAAATTACATGACACCAAATCAATATTTATGTATTTAGCAGCTACTTCTGTGTAAGAGAGGTTTTTGAAGCTAATATACTGCCTGCCTGTTAGTTTAATAGGCATCTTGCTCTATAGAGAACACTGGAAATTACTAATCTAGAATCTGAGCAAGACCTGTCATAGGAGTGTGCATTTGAAGGCACATAATCCATTATTTTTCTTTTATAACACGCTTAATACTGCTACTGGTTTCTAAACGCGAGACCAGGATTTGAACCTCTGTTGCATGCGTCGTCCTCCTTCCAAGACAAACGCGTTGCTCACAACCTATCATGCGTTTACTAAAAGAGTAGACTTGCTTTTCACATTCTTTGGAAGACTATTTGTGTTGTATGTCGATGGTAAACTACGCGTGTTAACCTGCTGAATCTGGACTTCAGGATCTCATTAATAAACTCTATTGTGCTGTTATATTTCACTTTAATGAATGTGGGTCCTTTGTACATTTTTACCAAATTAAAAGTTACTACCCTACTAGGCAAAGATGTCCGTAGCATTAAAGCACTCTCCACAGTACTTAAGGAGGCCAACATATTTAATTTTGAAGCCTACCCCCCACAGAATATCCATGTCAGTGTTGCCCTCAATAGGTAGCTACCCCGTACTTTCCTTAAACGTTGAGATTAATATTTAAATTTGCAGTGGGCCAAAACCCTTCACTTCCATCATTATTAATCTGCTCTTCTGGGTTCATCACTTTCGCTGCTCTGAAGGAATGCCAGTCTTTTTCCACTGTTACACTTGTATTCGTAAGATTGGGGGATGGTTGAATTATATAAAGGGTGGTCAATAATCCATGCTGCTAAACCTATATTTAATACATGATATGTTATGGACTATATTTCTCCTTGAAAGTTTGGCTTCTTTCTGTAATCTGTGATCACGTATCACTGAAATTCATTGTGGTCCTGAAGTGCCAACAGATTGGGGGTGTGGGGGGGACTCTTGAGTTACTTTTGGTATGGGTTCTTTTTTTTTCTCTCCTGCCATCACAAAACGGATTTTAGTCTCTTCCCCCGCCCAATTTATTTTGTCACTCCCGGAGACCTGATTGCAAAATTGTACAGAAATTATGCTTTTCTTAATGTGCTACTTATGTGACGCATGCTCTGAAGTGTAAAACAGCTTGCAGTCTAACCTTTATTTTCCATGTTCTTTTTAGGAGAAAGTTGCTAAAGCTCAAGAGGTGAAAGATACTGCAATCAATTCCCTTAAGCAGGCTATTGCTGATGAGAACAAAGAACAGTGGCGTGTTGAGGGGCGCAATTACCTGTTTGATGCCAAGAGGGTAAGATACTTACATTTGGGACAGAAGGGTTTAGTTTGGAAGATCAAGGTTGAATAAAAGTAATCGTTTTTTCCCCTTGTAATTGTATTACCGAAGATCTCCAATACTGGCACCTTCTAGTGGCCATTTAAGTTATGATAATAGTTTTGTTCCGCCCCCAAAGTGGCCCAATATCACAGGCTTGTCTGGAAAGAGGCGTATTGTGCCCCTGTCAGCGTGTCCAGACCTTTTTGTTAGAGCAAGTGTTCCCAAAGTCCACTTTGGAGGTAGACTTTACAAAACTATCCCAATGGTTTGTAGAGCCTCCAATTCTTAGTATCAATCTGTACTACTCGTGGAACCTTGGTAGAGTGGCAGAGCAGTCAGGCTTATCATTGGAGGAAGATGTGAGCTGTAGGTTAGTACACTGAACCTAGCTAGTAAAGCACTTTGAAGAAATGCACATAAATGTATATTACGATATAGAAGTATATTTATACAAAGATATACTTTTAAATGCAATACTTGTAGATACTTTTCAAAGGCCACTGCTTAGTGTGTAGTTGCTTGCTGTTACAATTTTTAGAGAATTTTGACACTGACAGTTCTAGCTTACTATTGGTAATAACGCGCACACAAAGATATACAGTAGTTGTATTTAGTTAGCAAAACCACATAAGATAGTATTTTCGGACTGAAAACGGTTGGTTTGGTAAATACTATCCGAGCTTAAGTTTCTAGAGGTAGTTTATTCACACAGCAAGGCAGTTGGGTAAGAATTGGTGCAGTCACACTGTGTGAGACTACACATCACTTGTCTGCTTGGTATTAGGTAACCAACCTTTTGGTATAAGTCTTTACTACACAAGTTGGTAGCGTGACTGAGCAGCCAAGCCTCAAGAGGGGTAAATGTGAGCTGTACAGATGAAATGGTCAATACAAGTAACCAAATAACACTTAGAGGTTTCAGTTATGAATAATTATTTATTGAACATCTGTTTTAAATGAGCATTCTTTTAAAAAGGCAATTTGTTGTGTACATTCAGGTAGGCTTTTGGAAATACTTTACAGAATCAATGAAGCTGGTAAATATTTGGATATGCACAATACACTTCTCCTACACACTGAAGTGATTTCAATTACAAGGATAGTATTTGCATTTATGTATCACATCAATATACTGTGTAGATTCTGTGTTGCAGAAAGAAAGGGTTAGGAAAAAAAAGGTTAGAACCGTTTATTAAAAAGGCGAGGACAACTGAAACATCCAATGAAGTCTAGGTAAGCCTTCCCCAGCAGGAACAGTATTTAATAAGCTGCAACATATGGAGGGACAAGCAATGCTAAAGTCAATAGATTTAGAACAGTGCCTTAAGGGAGCCAGGACAGCCAAAGCCATGCACTTCACTTCTTGGATAAATGTCTTTCACTAAAGTCGGATTGTTAAAGAAAACACTGTAGGCACACAAGCTGTTAAGCCTGTGCAAAGGGAGTTGAAATCGACTCTGATAAATAGGTGCAAATTTCAAGTGAGACAGCACAACGTAAGGCAAGAACGTAAGTACCCCCAAGCCCAAATAGTACCTCTGGTTATAGTGGTCCTGCTGGATTCCGTCTTGCTACAGATATGCAGACCCTGGTTCCTGAGCCTCAGTCGTGGGGACAAAAGGGAGGGAGCCTGGAGGGCTCCTGTGGCAGTACTCTGGGATGGTCGCCGGCAGCTACAGGCTCTTTTTGATTCAGCTGAATAAATCTCTGTTTGGACTTTACTTGCTCCCTCTGTCCTGGACTCTGGTGAGGGGACTCTAGATCGGGATTTCCTGCTTCTGGAGTGTCCTTGGGAGGTTCCTAGAGCTCTTGGCTGGATTTGTTCCGCGGCAGACTTTGCACTTGACTACGGACACTCTGCCCCTGGCATTGTGCTTCTGCAGCAACAGAGGGGCACAGCAAGTTGGGGATAGTGGAGTTCGTCTCAGGGTTAGTTGGTCCCACTAACCCAAGGGGAGAAGTCATTCTCTGCGGTGAAAAGGGAGGTAAGCACAGCAGCAGGGCTTCACCAGGCAATTCAAATACCAGGAGGATGCAGCGGGCTTCTCTTCACGGTTTCTTCAGATGTTTCTTCCAGTGGTCGACTCTGCCTGTAGTCACAAAACCCTTACCTTTTCTAGCAGGTTTTCCCATTCATGCACAGCCTAGGCTGTCAGTCGCACAGCAGGGTAGCTGTCCTTTTAGGCCAGGCAGCCAACTAATTGAGACTGGTTTTGTGCGGGACCAAGGAAAGGATTTTTAGGAACCTCCCTCACTTCCTGCTCTTCCAGATACACTGAAGCCCGACAAAGGCAAAGCACAAAAGGGCTCAAATCTGTCTCAAAACACAGAGTAAAAGCCAAGAAAGACCTCACAAACAGAAAATGGCAAAAAAAGAAGACTCTGGAAAGGGGGGTAGTGGGGTATTTTGACAAAATGTTCACCCATGGGCGCTGTACTGCAGCGGAGGGTTCAGACTGCGGTAGAAAAGCACGATCGTAGGAAAAATTAAACCACTGCCACCAGTCATTTAAATTAGTGAGGATAAGGGGCTGCTAAGTAACCCCCCAGCACTCCACATAAAATGCTGTGTGCTGGACCCACAAAGAAAAAAGGTAAGTAAAGTCAATTTCACTTTACTGTTCTTGGTAACAGTAGTTCACACAAAGGTATTTAAATCGACACTGCACTGCAATATTATGTATTATTGTATTGAGCTAGCTTCGGGAAGCAACGGAGCGCTTTACAAACGTAGGGTGAAGAAGCAGAGCAAAAAGGAACAGGGCTAACTGGAGAAGGCAAGGGTGAGTGTTAAAGTCCACCCACAGGATGGGTAAACTATGCCTTGAGCAATACAGAAACTCCAACTCTTAGTATAAGGCTGTTGGGTAAGATTTTCATAGCAATTATAAATCTTCCTGACCGGTCAACCCCAGAACCTTTTTGCTCTATTGGTGGATTATTTTCCCTATACCTCGGTGAGTGGGAAGCTTTTTCCACACTCACTAGTGTCTTACTCTTTAAATGGGTGTCATTTTTAAGACTTTCCGTAGTGTCTTTTTAATTTTCATCCTCTTTGACAACTTTCAGTGTATATCTTTTTGTTGTTGCAGGGTTGCACTTGGGGCACCCCTTTTAACTTTCTTGTGCTAACCTTGTGAGAACTACAGTTCCCATGGGTAGAAAGGATCTTTGGATCCCTTTTTACATTTTGTCAGGTGAAACCAGCCCCACCCACCTTATTTGGAGTGCTCAGAGATATCCCCTTTCTCCTTTTAACTGTAACATTTCTGTAACTGGGCACGATTACCTTTTAATGGCTGGTGGCAGTGAGCCTTTTTTTCTAATTGGTCCACCTTTACCGCGGGCTGTTTCCACAACCCCGGTAAAGGCATCCATGGGTGCTAGACCAAAATGGACCTGGTCTTCTTTTTTTGCCATTTTAGTGTTCCTTGTCCTTTCTTCGTCCTTCGCCTGAAGTACAGGGAGGGAAAAATCCTTTGTTAATTTTGACTTCGGCAGGAATCCTGTGGATTCCCTGCCCCGGCTTCAGAGTGTCTGTGAAGGCAGGAAGCGAGGGAGGAGTCCTAAACTCTGCAGTCCTTTATCTTCCGGCCTGACTGCGAGAATCCAGTTCAAACAGGGAGGCTGGCTATCCTGAAAGGACTGCTAACTCCCCGAAGTTGGAAAGTTGCATGGCTGTTAGGCTGGGTTCTTGTATAAAACTCAGATCCTGGAAGCTGAAGAGCTAGTGGACCATTGGAACCAAATCCTTAGAGGAAGATGAAGAAAATGCAGCTGAGATGATTTCCAGTGATGGGAGAGCCTGCTGTGTAACCAGAAACTGATGTTGCCCTTCCTTCCAATCGACCTGGCGATTCCGAAAAAGACGACCCCGAGTCCCACTAGGCTCACGAAGATCTGCATTTTGAGCCATCCCACGCTGTGCTGCGACTTTGCAGGGCTGCAATACCCTGGGACCTCGAGCCACTGTGCGGTGCACAGTGTTGGAGAGAATTCTTGTTTCTGTGCTAATTCCCTTCATCCTTACCGAAGGGCGTAATTGTAACCCTAGAGTAATTGAGCCCTTTTTCGCGCTTCCTTGTGTGTTCTGATTTGGATTATGTTTCCTTGTTTTTGGAGTCGACAAATTTCACAGGCATATACTTTGTATGGCGACACACAGCACCTCCAGTTCAGTGTCGCAGCGAAATCCTTGATTTCTCATACGGTTTAAATACCTTTTCTTGGGTTTAGTACTGTTGATGTTACCTTTTTCTCTTTGTGGGTCCAGCACACACCATCTTATGTGAGTGCTGGGGTGTTACTTAGTAGCCCTTTATCCTTACTTCTCGTGACATTTTTTTTTTGTTACCCTCACTACTTTAAATGTCTGATGGCAGTAGTTTAATTTTCTTACCATGCTCCTTTTCTACCACAGGCTGAATCCTCAGCTGCAGCTTAGCACCCATGCGTGATCATTTTATAAAAATGGCCCTAGATGTCTCTTTTTCACCATTTTCTGTTTGTGCGGTCTTTCTTTGGCTTTACTCTGCGTGCCAAGCAAGGTTTGAGTCCTTTGGTTGTCTTCAGTACTGAAACCCGCCTCTGGCTCGAGTGTGTCTGGATGGGCAGGAAGTGAGCGATGTTCCCGAAACTACCTTGTCCTTTGTCTTTAGGAATGCCTGAATGCACCCAGTCCTGATTGGCTGGCTGGCTGTCTTTGCAAGACAGCCACCATAGCACCCTGCTGTTTGAGTGACAGCTAGGCTGCGCATAAATGAGAGAAACCTGTTTAAAAGGTGAGTGGTTTTGGAACTGAAGACAATCGACCACTGGTAAGAACAACCTGATGAAGAAAGCTTGCTGCATTCTCCTGGACCTTTGAATTGCCCGGCAAAGCCCTGCTGCTGTGCTGAAACTCTTTCTGATCGACTCTTGAAGGGGCGACTTCTTCCCTTGTGTTAGTGGGACCAACTAACCCAGAGACAAACTCCACTGGATAACCTTCCCTGACTGGCTGTACTACTTTGCTGCTGCAGGAACTGAGTGCCAGGGGTCGAGAAATGTGTAGATTAGTGCAACGTCTGTGATCTGGCCAGAAGCTCCAGGAGTCTCTGCATAACCCTCCAGAAGCAGGACGACCAGAGCTTGAGGTCCCCTCATCAGAGTGCAGGACTCTGGGTGAAGGAAGCCCAGCCGGTATCCAAGATCCGAGCGCTGGAAACGCGAATTGCCGCTGACCTGAAAAGAGCCATAGCTGCTGCCGACCTGAATTACTGCTGCAGGTGTCCTCCAGACATCCTCCCTCTTGGAACCCAGGATCTGCATCACTGCAGCCAGACAGAAGCCAGCTGGACCACTCTTCTAATCAAAGGCACTGTTTCAACTTGGGGTACTTGCCCTCAGTGTCTTTAGCTTTGCTCTAATCAGTTGAGACTTGCAGTAGCTACTTTGCTAGAGTTGATTTAAGCTCTACCCTTCGCATGTGTAACAGCTTGTGGCCCTACAGCAGTGGTCTACAGACTGTGGGTCTGCTCCCCCTAGGGTGGGTCTCCAGCAGGGGGTGTGAGGCTCTTCCAAAAAGGAATAGTGACTGATTTTTATAGAACATCCTAAACAGAAATGACATCTAGGGTGGCTCAGCATAATTATTCTTACGGAAGGGGGCCTCTGCAACAACATTTTTACTCGGGGGGGGGGGGGGGGGGGGGGGGGCTCGGCAACTTTGTGCAGCCTCAGCTCCATAGACTGTGCTCCAATTGCTTTGGCTGTCCTAGCTTGCTGCAGCTTCTTCTAGGCTATTTGACTTTGATGTTTGCTGTCCCTCAGAGGTGATAACTTGGTTTTAAAGTAATATTGCTGGGAAAGATTTTTGTCTAGACTTCATAGGAAGTGCTGACATGCTCTGAGAACCTCCTTCCCTTAACCATTCCTTTCCAAACCTCAATCTACAAAGTGTACTACTGATATTTAAAAGCCATTACTGTCCTGGTTGGTGAAGTCCCCTCAGGGTGTAGGAAATCTCTAAAGAGTATCTACTAGCTTTGTGTTGATTCTGGAAAAGTATTTTAAAGTATGTTTGATTGTTACATTTGCGCTGTTTTAAAGAATGCTCATTTAAAAACTACTGTTGAATAATTATTTATAACTAAAACCTTGAGTGCAAGTGTTACTTGGATACTTGTATTTGTGGATTTTAATGCTGCAGCTCTACAGCTCACATTTATCCCTCTTGAGCTGCCTGGCTGCTCAGTCACACTACCAACTTGTGTACTTGTGTAGTACAGGCCTATATCAAAGGTGGCTTACCTAATACCAAGAGGACAAGTCAGTTCTTGACTAACAGGCTCTGGTATTCGGTAAACAAAAACAACCAGCACGTGTTTTGACTCTGCCTTTCTCAAGGCAATTGGGGTTTTCTATAAATTGCCAGGTAAGTGGATTGAAGCGTTCTTTTGAAAATAGGTATTTGTCGTTAATGTTAAAGTAACCCCCCCCCCCCCCCTCTTTGGAGTTAGTGACTTGGAGCGTTCTTTTGAAAGTAAGAATTTGTGGTAGATAGTATTACAGCAATTATCTCCCTTGTTGGAGTCAAAGGTTTTGAGTGTCTGTCCTCCAATCCACTTACCTGGCAATTTATAGAAAGACCCAATTGCCTTGAGAAAGACTTTCGAGTGAACACACGTGTTGGCTGTTTTTGCTTACCTAATACCAGACAATAAACTGGAATATCAAACTTTTGAATACTTTGGGATACTGTATATATGGACAATTGTTGTTAATTATATTGGCCAAGTGCGGAGTGTGAGTGGTTTCTCATCTTAGACGTATCTGTGCATTAAGGAGTAAAAGGGGGTTGGTGTTGGATCCCTCCACCCAAGCAATAACATTAATTTAAATAAATGTAAAGTCATTTCCACGATTCAATTAAAAAACATGGAACCGTTGTCATTAAAGCTACTTTCCTGCTGACGGCAGGTGAAAGGGCACTTGAAGCTGGTGGGACTGACATCAGGTTGCGCAAAACTACAGATCTTCAACTGTGGTAAGAAATAGAATTCAGAAGCCAAGTAAACTGGCATCACAGCATGAAATGCAATTCCGCAGAGGGGGCTGGCAGAAAATAGGAATACATTGAAACAAAGCTAATGTGCAAATAAAAAATGCTACAGGCCTCACAGTGCATAGCTAACTCAACACAATCTGCCTTTGAAAGATTTCGTTAAATGAGATCCTGTGACTCCTAAATGTGTATTGCTAAGAGGCTTCACACTGATTCGCACTTGCACATTTTCAAGGACTTTTTGGATCTTGATCTTTCTATTTTTAATTTCCTTCTTGATACACACATACTCTTGCTCCGGCACTTCTCATTTGTGTTTGTCACCTTGCACTTACTTGATCTCCATATTTCCAAAGCCTGTAAAGAGGAGTAACTTCACTTTGCCTTGGGGTGCTATCAAGTGGCTGTACTTGTACTTTGTCTCTTGCAAAACCTCAATTAAATATAAGCTGCTGTCCTTTAAAAAAAAATGTTTAAAAAAACCTTCTTTGGTTGTTGAAAACACTCTTATGGCCTATAGATTTCTGCTTAATAAGATCTGTTTATGTGCTTTGTTTGGACCAATAATTTTATTTACAAAAGTTTGCCATAAATCTGCAACTTGTAGAATAAATGACAAGTCATTGTTGATATTTTTCTTATATGATGCAACCTTTACTAGTGCAGTTTCAGCATTTTCTTTTTTTTTTTTTGCTTTATTTTCCCCCGCACTGAAATTTGAGTGGGGGAAGACCAAAGGGTTTTGTTTGACTAGTTGAATCGATTTTATATTTTGCTTTTAAAGGCGGCTTTGGAGTGAATTGCAAATCGTTTAATATTTCAGCTACTAACTGCATGTTTTCTTAATTTTGTAGAGTAATGTTGTCATGCTACTGGAGACCAATTACCGGGAGAGGCTCCTTCACGTCTACGAAGAGGTGAAGAAGCGCTTAGACTATCAGGTCAACCTGCAACATGTGATATTCCGCCGGGAACAAGAACACATGGTGAACTGGGTGGAGAAGAATGTTATCCAGAGCCTTACTGCACAACAGGTATTCCACTTTAGTTCCGAAAAATTGCATAAATTGACCTCTGAAATCCTTAATTTGTCTGAAAATGGAACTGCTTAGATGGAAGTGTATATATGTACCTTTAATGTACTCATCACTGATATAGTATTCGAAGTTGGGACCATAAATTCTGTAATTATGTGGATTTAGCAATGAAATAAGTAAATCTAGTCTTTCTGGCTAATGCGCTTTCTTTTTGCCACATGGAGGGGGAGACGATTTGTCTTGGACAACACTGAAGGCATAATGTATTCAGTGTCCGCTCTAGAACACATAACGATGGTATTCCAGAGTAGTCATTGAATACGGTATGGCTGCTTTGTTAGAGTATTAACCTTAACACATTATATTTCAGTTCCTTACCTTATTGGTTTAGCAGCAGATACTACTTGTGTGCTCTTGCAGAATGCCAGCAAATTGATCTGCCTTTTATCTTGGATTGTGTTTGTCGTAGACTCTGAATTTATTTAACCCTGGTTGTCCTTTGGGTGCATGTCTATGCCATAAAATAGTTTTGTACCGACACATATATAGTAAATGCAGTTTTGTTTTTAGGGGAGCAAGAGTGAGCGTCTTCTTTTCAATGTGTCATTGGCACTCAGGTTAATACTTGAGCGCAGATGTTGATTGCTGGTAAACAACTTTAATGTCAATTAAGTGAGCACTAAGTAGAGAAGAAAAATCACATTTCTTTTTTTAATTTTTTTTTTTTTTTACATGTCCCGTCCTAGACTAGCATCGTCCATTCCAAGCTATGATAAAGCCTTTTCATTGTGGCATGTTCATGTATCACTTTTTTTTTTATATATCCTCAGAAGTTTAAACAAGGTGCCATGTGTGTGATGGGGTATGTGCAAACATGATCTAAATACAAGCCTAACATATCACGCACTTCTTTTTTCAAAACAGGAGAAGGAGAGCATCGCAAAGTGCATCGCTGATTTGAAGGTGTTATCCAAGGCCACACACGCCAGCTTGTAAATGTGAAAGATTTTGTCTTCAGAAAGAGTATTTCTGGACTTTACAGAGATTCAACATAAATCTAAAACTGTGCCCCACACTAATCACAATAAAACTATTTCTACATAATTTGCAGTTCAGTTTCTGGAAGCTGGAAATATAAATGAAGAATCATTTTTGTTCTGGATTTTAAGATGGCTGCTGGATGCATCCAGGCAGCATGGAACCAAAACATTTTTTTTTTTTTTAAACAAACTACCTCAACAATAATGTGTTAGAGAATTTTCATTTCTGTGGCAATTCCCTTAAACCTTGGAGCCCCCCAGCTCTTATGCTGGACTCAGGGCTTTTTTAATTATAACATTATAACTCCTGAATGAGGGGGGCCTTTTTCTCGCTCACTGGTGTTTTCCTGACTACGATTTTCTATGTTCATTACTGTTTTATGGAGTCTGGTAAACTCCATAGGCATCTGCTTTTGCATTGTGACACACAGCACATTTTTTGCAGTGCCACTGACCAGTCCCTTGGACTTTTCTCCATGTTTAACAACATTTTCTTGGACAAACTACTGGTCCCAAGAATAGTAAGATGACCACTGTCTTACCCTTTACTTAATGGGTCCAGCACGCACTACCCTATGTGGGGGGCTGAGGGAGGGGGGGTAACATGGTAACTCCTTTTAACCTCTTTCTTATGTAACATTTGTTTAAACTAACTTACTTGAATGGCTGGTGGCAGTGGATTCTTTTTTTTTTACTACCAAGGACATGCATCTGCAGGCTGATGCCTCAGCTGCAGTGCTGCACCAAAGGGTGACCTATTCACAAAATGGCCGTCTTCTTTTTTTCACCATTTCTTCTTAGTTTCTTCTGGGCTTTTACTCTGTTGTTTGAATCAGGTTTGAGTACTTTGTGTGTTTTGCCTTTGGCGGGCTTGAGCCCTGCAGCCCGTCCAGGCTCCAGTGTGTCTGGAAAGGCAGGAAGTGAGGCAGGGTCCCGAACGTCCCAGTCCTTTGCATCTAGGCGTGCCTGAAATAACCCAGTTCCTTTTGGCTGGCTGGCTCTCCTGGAGGACAGCCATCCTGCTGTGTGATTGACAGCTTAGGGCTGTGAATGAATGGTAACTTGCATAAAAAGCAAGGTTTTTGGGACTACGAGCATAGTCGACCACTGGAGGACAACATCCGAAGCAGAAGACGCCTACAGCACCCTCCTGGACCGCGAAGTGCCCAGTGAAGCCCTGACCCAGTTTTCGAATCGACAGGGAAGACCTGCGGGACGACTTCCTCCCCCAGGCTGGTGAGACCAACTAGCCTCGAGACCAACTCTATTTTGGCGCAACCCCCGACTTGCTGCGACTTTCCAGTGTTGCAGAAGCCGGGCTTCCTCAACATCTGTGAGTGCCTTGTCTTCCGAATCCAGCCAGATCTTCGTGGGCATCCAGAGGACCCTACAGAAGCAAGAAATCGGTGTCCAGAGTCCATGATCGAGGGATCAAGGAAATCCTAACCAGAGCTTTTCGTTCTTCTTTGGTACTGAGAAAAAGGCGCCAAAACCACAGAGCTGCTGAATCGACCGGAATTCATTGCTGCAGAGCCCCCTCTCTCGACTGCTGCCGCACAGCCCACCTCATTACCACGACCAAGGACCAGGAACATGGGTCTACAGCATTGCATCCAGCTGGAACAACTTCTTAATTTCAAAGGTACAGGGGTGTTTGGGTTGCATTATCCTTTTGCCATTTCGGGTGCTTACAACCTTTTCGGAGTGCGGTTTTAACCCTACACTAAGTTGACCTCCACTTACCTGCCACTGGCTTTACAGCTTGTGCTTTCTAAAGGTGACTCCTCTTGAGTTGCGGTGATTATCTTTTGGAAAATATTCTTAAGAAGAGCAGCATCGGAACGGTCTCTTTACCCATTGACTTTGGCTGTCCTGGCTCCCTAAAGGCCTCCTTCTGAACCTATTGGCTTTGGCAGTGCTTGTTCCCCGACAGGTTTTAAATGTTGAACAATTTAATGTTGGGATAATAATTGCCTGCATCCATTTGGGAGAATCTAACTGTTCTTAAAACCTATCAGTGTTCTGATCTAACCGTAACCTTTCCTTCCTTAAATGACTCGATACTGCAAAGGTGATAGAATATAAATGTTATACTGACCTCGAATGACGTCACCTCTGGGTGCTGGAAATTGTGTAACATATGAATGAATTACTCACCTGCTTTATTGTATACTTTTTTTTTATTTATTAAATCCTAACTTGGGATTAATGTTAGTATTAGTGGGTGCTTTTTAAAGAATGCTTGAAAATATCTGTGTATATATAAATATTTATATTATAACTTTAAGTGTCCAAGTGTTTACTTGGATACCTGTATTTACTGATTATTCTACAGCTCATAATTACCACTCATAAGATGAGCCTGGCTGCTCAGTCACACTAACAACTTGTGTAGTACAGGCCTATAGTAAAAGGTGGGTTACCGAATACCAAGAGTAGTTTTACTCTTTGAATAATTGCTCCAGGTTTCAGTTTATTCACTCCCCCTATACTTTTTATGCAGCCTACGTCGTAAGGACGTGTGGGCCACAAGCTGTCTGGTATTTTGGCTATGTCTTACTTCCAAAATGTGGATGGCGCTTCGAGCTCCATTGCCATTCTCTGTGGCACTTCCTGGTAATGAATCTGTAATCAAAATGTTACTCATTTCAAATGCCATCTCCTTTTCTAGTCTCATCACCAAACAACTCCTGTTACTGTTGTCAATCTGCACCCTTCTGCAATTATTGCTCTCCGCACCCTCCCCGTGTCGTCACTGCTTTGAAACACTTGTCTGTGCATAGGCGCTATATAAATAAACATTAGCATCCACTGCATGTACTACAATCCAATCCTCTCGTGCCAACACTGCCTCAATCTCGATGGACACTACCATTCTCTCTGGCTCATCCAGTGATGTCTTTGGTCTGAACAAATATTCATTTGGTACCTGCCATACCTTCCCTGCGATGCCTGGCATCCCTGCAATGGCAATGTCTGGCCCATATTGAAACAATTCTGGGTCCACTGGCACCCCCCCCCCAATCTGTACCGTAGGTCCTCAATATGCCAGAATGATCAGTTTCACGTTTATCATGTATATTTCCGGTGTTGAGCACACTATGCCCTTGTGGGTGAACGAAATGGTTATGTTTAGTCTGCTCATGTCTAGTCCCAATATCTTTACAGGTGTCTGAGGGTAGAGTAAAGGTAGTGATAAGTCGCGGTCTCCTATAGATGGGGAGATGTTATCAGGGAACCACTTCCCGCGCCCCAGAGAATCTCTGAGTGTTCACGGCATCACCTGACAATGCAAATGTCCTTTTCCGAATACATGACCTAGTCGCCCGAGTGTCAACAAGAAAATGTTTTTTTTCGCCCATCGCCACCCCTATGCGTGGGTCCTCCGCAGGATTGGGTGTGATCGACAGGATGGAACACATCAAGTTAGTCTGTGGGCTGTCCTATTGAGGTTACATTGATTATCCGTTCCCTGTGAAGAGGTTCCCTACCATGGTGACCCCTCCCACTTGTCGAACTGGTACTGTTGCCACTCTGTCCATGGGTTCCTGCATGTGCTAGCTGCAATTGAGCTAGTTGCTATTGTGCTAGCTGCTGGGTATTTCCCCTGATCTGTGGTGGTTGTAAATACTGAGGTAATGGTGCTGCCATCTGTGGAACCTGCGTCTATATCTGTTGCGCTGGTGCCTGTGGCCCTTGCTGATGGGTACCCTGCGTTGGGCCCTGTGATTGTTAAATCGTGTGTAGTAATCGTCTTGGCTGCCCTGATATTGCTGTTGGTCTTGCCCTCCCCAATTCTGCTGTGCCCCTCTAAGTCAACATGCTCTTGAAATATGTCCTAACTGTCCACCGGTCCAGAACTGAGGTGGCTCCCTCCCTTGTCCTGGGAAGTCCCCTACTCCTTGTGGAGTTTGTTGCCCATATCCCTGAAACCCCTCTGGATTATGATGCATCTGTGGCCTGAAGCCACGCCCCCTTTCCAATTTTCTCCAACCTTTGGTGTTCGTCTGTGCAGTCTAATTTGTCGAGCCCCTCTCTCGTCCTCAATGTCCGTGTATGTATCTGCTGGTTCCAACTTGGGCACTCTGGTGTTGTCATCATAAGCTCTAGACAATCGCCCTCTTGAACAAGCCATTGATGTCTCCACCCTCCTAAGTCCTGGGAGGTCCCTTAACCTATTGACGTAAGTATTGTGTGTGTTGCACCTGTCGCTCATCTGCTGTTTGCTCATTTGAATCGGCCCTCCTTCTCCTGGCTTGTCGGTCCTACATTCCCATGACACCCACTGGTCTGTCCTTGTAAACTGTGGTCTGCTCTGCACCCCCCTCTTGTCCCCACTATGGTTATAGTCATTGCCAGATCCTGTGTTCATATTACTATAAATATTGTCAGCAAAACGTAGTCTCTTCGATGTGGAGTCTGTTAGATTTGGTGCTAAGATCGATGTCCACCAAGCCATACCTGCTACCCCCAATCCTGCTCCTCTCCCTTCGGTTGTGTCTTTTCCTCACGCATTTGTACTATGGTTCAAGATGCCCGTCCCCCCCGCTCCTCTACATTTCTGTCCAACTCCTCCCTCCTGCCTTTATTGCCCACTCATCCTCCCTGCACGCTCGTTCTCTTGCCAGTCGGTCCAATTGCAACTTCCTCTGTTCCCTTTCTGCCAACTTGGGTTATTCCTGCTCTGTTGTCTCCTGTCGTCTCTACACCTTCTCTAGCTTCTCTCATTTCCTGTTTCGCTCTCTTCCTTTCCTTGAGCTCCCTCTTTCTTCTTGTTCCTTCTTCTAAAGTTACCTCTCTTCTTCCCTTGTCCTCCCGCTCCAGTTTCTCCTCTGGCCTCACGCTCTAATCTCCTTTCTGTCCTTTTCCTTTCTATCCTCGTCCATTAGTTCTGCCCAGTCTGTCGTGTCCCTGTCCCTCTTCAAAATCTTTTGCCTCGGTTGCCCCTTCTGCCTGCCCAGTCGTCTTTTCCCTTAAGCTTTAAGAGCACCTATGCTGCTATCCGCTTCGTGCTTATGCCCTAATTTCTCCTTTGCACTCTGTAGCCCCTCATTGCTTGTACCACTAGCTGGTTGCCCCACGATCTTCGGCTTATCCTCAGTGTATGGTGGTGGCTTATATATTGGATTTGAATACCCCTCGGCTGCCCTTGGTTCTCTTATTGGGTACATTACCTATTCATTGTCTGTCATTGGATGCTACTCAGAGGGGCAGGAGGGGGTGCAGAGGGATGGGTTTCATCACCCTTCACCTCTTGCTAACTTGGCATCAACTGATGCCTCGCGGCCTCTTGGAACATGCTCAACAACTCGAATATGGTAAATTTCTTCCCCTTATAGGCACCCTGTATGTGTGTTAATAGTGATTGCTGCACGTCCTTGGAGAAACTACCACATGGTGGCAATGGCTTTGTTGATTTACCGTCTGTACCCCAAGACCATTCTATGATATATTTGCAAAGCTTCTTTGTATGGAGGCAATGTCTTACACAAATGCTAAAGAGGGGTAATCCCCCACCCACATGCTGGTTTGGTGCATTGCAATACCTCTTTACCTGACCTCAACTCAAGGCTTTCAATGATCCGCTGCTTGCGATAAAGTTCACAAATGCAATAATGATACGTTCCAATTTCTAAGAGCCTCTCCGTCCCTGCACCTTAACAGGCGAGCTCTGCGCATAGCCCTTCCTTCACAATCACTGCCTCTCCAGCCACACAATCACAATCCTGCGCATGCGCCTTCCGTGCCCCGCCACTGGTTCACCTCATCTGCAAATCCTAAGTCCACAATGCTGACTCCTCACCCTCTCGCAATTCTCTATCCTATGCATAAACCCTAAGGGTGACGTCACCAGACTATCAACACAGCATAGGTAGTTTGAATAGCGTGCACATACAACATAGCTGTTACTGCCAGAATCCCACAATGACCCCTACAGCTATCTTCCCACTCTCCAGATGGAGTATACTTCTATTCTCTTGTGACCGAACTGCACCTGTTGCGTTGCCTAACGTGTGAAATCCCTCTCTCCAGAAGATGTCTATTCACCTTCTGCAATCTAGAATAGCTCCAGCTAACCCTCATGGGAATACTGTCATCTTTGACCCGAGCTAAAAAGCCCAATACACAGGAATAACTTAATATGCAATACTTCAGTCATCCATGCCCTTCCGAGTTGCTATTTTCATTCACCAGGCCCTTTTACCTCAAAGACCGAAATGTGCCCCAACTGCGGAATATGGCACTTCTACTTCTGCCCCTGGCCCTATACAGTGCAACACTACTAATCGATATCACAACACCAATAGGCAACACCTCTACCATACTCCATGATACTCGGCACTCTTCCCTCACACCCACAATTACTGTTGGTCTGGACCACTACTTACGTTCTGTGTTGTGATGCTCTACTGCCGGCTCCCTGTCCTGGTCTGCTTGGACAACTCGCCGATCTCGGGCGGGATGTTTTCCAACCGGCTCCTGACTGCTTTTAAACAGATACGTGCATCTCCGGCTCTCGGAAGTATGCGAGGGTCCCACAGCCTCTCCGGTTCGGTGGCGAAGGAGTCAGCTTAGTGCCGGGCTGGTGCAGCGAACTGTTATTTGCTACCAACTTGTTGAGGATAAACTCCCAGATCGGCACACGGGATATTGGGAGTCCACGGAAAGACTCTTGGAAGGCCTCAACACCTTCCTTCTGCAAAAAGAACGTAGACCCAGACAGCAAGTTCAAACTGCGGTTTATTTCAGCCAAAACCAACAGGGATCCATATAGGGATGAATAAGATCCAAGACCACCTTGAAGTTCTGTGGCTCCCAGGCCAGTTTTGCGGGCACATTGCGTCAATGTCACAACCTGGGCCCCCCTCCAGCAAATGTATCGCACCCCAGGATTGGGCGCTGCGTGATAGTCCACCAACAGCGGACCCTATACATGTTTTTGTGTGGCTCTTGCAGGTCAAGTGGCTGGCCTTACCCATCAGCAAAAGTAACTACTGCTACAATGTTGCAGTGTGAGGGTCTTACCATTGGGACTCGCCCGTTGCTACCCACCCCTAGGTTACGGAACTGTGATTCGCTAGAGCTTCCCCCCCCCCCCCCCAGCCCTGGAATTCAAAATGATTCTCAGCTCTCGATGTACCTTCCCAAGGTATTACTAACAATTATGTGTCTGCATAATAACTTGTGTGTACCACCATTGTCTGAGTGCCCGCTCATATCATGCAACGTTTGTCTTCATTGTAACATCTTTGTTGCAAGCCATTGTCTGGTGGCGTGAGACTGCTTCTAGTTCCCAGCTGCAGGTTTCGGTTCATCATCTGAGTCGGCTGTGTCACATGTGTAGGGACTGATTGGGGCTTCTGCAGTTCTGAATTATGAGGATTTATTTGCATGTACTGTAGCTGGTGTTGGTATCATTCAGGGGAAGGAATGTCACTTGTATCTGGTGCCCTTGGTAGCGGGTTCTGTCTCACACACTCGCTCTTCAATTTAGCCTGAATTCACCTCACTGCTTGCTGGAGGTCTGTGGTCTGCTGTAATTTTCCTAAGCCATGACATGGCGTCTACATTGCTTGTGCTATCCTTTGGTTTCCATATGTTAGTCACACTGGACTGTCAGGTCCCATAAGTACTCCTGCAGTTCCATGGGGTTAATGGCATATAAGCATCTGCAAACTGTATTCAGGATCTCTTGATTCTTGCAGTTTGTGGGTTTGCGTTGAACTAATGACAAAATAATAAAGCGATGACCGTATGTATATGTATCTGTCCTCTACCTATCAAACTGATGCCTGTGTTCTTCGTGCATTCAGGTGTGTTTGTGTCCCCATATGCGGGTGGCATGTGTGCTTCCTGTGTAACGCATCTATGTCATGGTGTCTCCACTGACGTCGGAGGCTTCTGCTTCTTGGAGCTTTAGTCAACACTGTCAATTGAAGTCTCCTTAGCTGTAGCTTGAGGGTCTTTGTCAACTCTGGGTAGGGTTTGTACCACAGTTGTTCTAGAAGGTTGGCTTTGGGTAGCTCTCGCCATATCAATTATTGGTGCACTAGGAATTGATCCGAAATAGTATGGTCGTTCACAATATCTTCTGTTCTTCTGACTTGCTAGAGGCTTTATGAGAGGGGGAACAAGGGGGCGATTTTGGCCATCCCTCTTCAATGGGTATTGGGACCGTTTTCTGAAGTCCTAGCAAGACTTCATAAAACTATACCGGAGGCAATACAGAATCTCCAACTCTGTTTAAAGCTGTACCACCTGAGTATTTGGTAGCATTGACAAAGCAGCCAGACTTATTTTAGGGGGGAGAGAGGGCTGTTGATAAGTACAAAGAAATTGTAGTATACATATTGTCCAAAGAAACACTGATGCACTGTATTATATAAAATAATGGTTTGTTTTATATACATGCAGGCAAAGGGAAATCTTTGGAAAGGAAAGTACTATTTATTAATGAACAGAATTACAAAAACCAGTACCATGGTATGCAAACCAAAGTATAAATTTATTGATAATAGCAGTATGCAGTTCAAGGGGAGTCAAACCTAATGTAACACATTTAGAACGGCATGAAGTTATTCTTGTGGAGTAAAATCAGGTTAGTTAGAATTTAGAAAACAGTAAATAATTCAAGGACAGCAGACCCTATTGGCATAACCTACAGTGTTATTCAGGTTCAAGAATCATCTAGTCAGACCAACACGGTTACAAGCATACAACTTCCAACATAACCGACCAGGGTCACACTAGATAACCTGAGAATAGATGTTACCTACCCAGTCCCACACCTGAAGATTAACCTCAGACGCACCTACCAATCTAAAATATACTCAATAGGATACAGTTGGATCAGCGCATTACCACCAAAGCGAGTCGGCCCACGAGGAACCATCAATAACCCAACCCACAGGTATACAACTCTAACAGAACCATAAGTACCTGAATCGGGATACAGACCCCACTAACCCAACCCTCAATCTTCTGCATACTTAAACCCACACAACCATCTCTCGCCCAGCAATCCGCACGCACTTTACCACACTGCATCAACAACACATAAACTGCACCCACAGCACTCGAGGCCTCGCCCGATCCTATACTGGCACCAAAGCCCAGCACTCGGTGTATACCGAGCTGAAGCTGCCAATAGCACACCACTTCTCCCACTCTCCTTCTCCCCTCTTCCCAACTAACCCTACCTGCCCTTCCTGTTTACAGATCCAACAGAGTGCCTGTGGACCAATTCTGTTGGTGACGGTGCACTATACAAGTACCGATAACATAACATGCCAGTCTGGAAGCCAGCTGTTGGTTTTGGGATGCTGATCAGCTATGTTTGAGTCTTCCTCTCTACCATCTGGGAGGGAAGTTTGACTGAAGTGGCACTGAAAGTTCATGAATGAGGCCAGAATTGCAAAGGACTTGCAACTTCATTGAAGTCTTGCCTTATGAGATTAATGGCCTGCTCCTTAAGGCCACAGCCATGATAATACTTAGTCAACTGGACCATCAACTGACTTCATTACTCTTGCATGCTGTAATGAACCCAACCACCATCTGCTGAGCACTCATTTTGAAATGCATTCCTGTAGGTTTTAGATTTGGCAAATTAGTCCGGAGAGGATGGGGCAGCTTTTCTAAAAAATGTGTGTGCTTAATGATTTGGCTTCAAATGTGTCAGTCTTGCTGTTGATTAGGTTGACACTCAGTTCTTATGAGGATGAAACTCGCGTCTGATGAATGTTGTATCCATGGTACGTGTGGAAGATGTCACATTGGTATTTTATTAGAAAAAAAGGTTATGGGATGATTGTGACAGTTAAATATTGGTGATTTCAGACTGCATTTAAAAAAAAAATCCATTCTCTAACAAATACCCCTCCCTTTCTCACCCATCTGGCATGCCATACATTCTAGTGGGTGACGGTAGTTGATGTGCTGCTCTTGGGCACATGATACAGTATTACTACAAAGTTGGTTCAACACCATAATTGTTTGCAATTCATTTGACACATAATTGTGAAAAATAGCATGTGTCCTAATAAGCTTCACTGTGTTAAAGTTCAACTTAGAAAGTATTCCCTAATAGCGTCACTGTGTTAATGTTGAATTTAGAGGGTATTCCCAGCATCATTGAGTGTATTTTAATAGCATCACTGTGTTAAAGTTGAATGTAGAAAGTGGGCCCTAATAGCGTCACTGTATTAGAGATGAATTTAGAAGGTATTCCCACCATTCACCGAGTGTGCCTGGTTGCATACACTTTACTGATTATCACCTTCTCACACTACTGCGCTTACTCTCTCCTATACACCACCATTCAACTAGAACACAGAAGTACTAGGACACATTTGTTAAAGCTGTTCTCATACTAACTTGACCCATCAAACTACCCATCATCCTAATAAAACACAGCTAGCTAGCAAGTACCAGCTAGCTTAGGCGTCTCCGCAGGCGTAACGCAGCCAGAACTCAGTCTGGATGTTCACCCTCCAGAATGAACACATTCAACTGATCTCCTCAGCACCACACCTACCACTAAGAAGCAGCTATCATGCAACAAACACACCAGCTGCACACATACCTGGTGCGCCGACGTACTTTACGACTCGCTCTCTCAACTGACTTGAACTGCGGTTCCCGAGGGCGTTCAACCTATCAGCGCTTTGAGATCATACCAATGATACATAAGGCGCTATACAAATGCAAAATAACATATGTAACTTATTCTTGTGTTAGGAATGGATACAGTTACTCCAATATTACTTTTTAGAACCCAGTTCAAAGAACGTAAAATACCTCCATTTACTTTTCAGAGGAGCAGTCAGCTACTCATGGATATGTAAAAACACAGTAAGGCTGTTTTAGAATGCTTTAAGCAATTCAAGGTAAGCATAACCCAATGGTACAATGTAGAAGAGCAGCAGCTATTCAAGATGAGTAACGCTATTGGTTATTAAACTACAACACTTTCTAATACAGGAAAAGACAGTTTACCAATGATACTTTCAAGAAGTGTGGAATACAAACCTAAAATAAGTGAGAACTCAGGCTATTTTACCCTCCTCCTTTATCTCGTTCCAATACTGCTCTTAATCTGTTACACACACTAACACAATTACAAGTAAGTATTTGATGACACTTTGCAAGACCGAGGCTTATACATAACTCATGCTGTAGAATAGGGAAGGACTTAACTCAGAGGGAGAACAGGGACCCTGGTGGTCTAGAAGCCGGCAGTAGGCAGGTCAGGATGAGGCTCAGATGCAGGAAAGTCTAGTTTCAGTCTCTACCATGACAGGACTTCTCCTTTTCCCTTCACATTTCTACTATTTCCTGTTCTTGTCGCTTCCGTCTCTGCAAAGCTTGTTTTTTTCTGTCCTTTGGCGCTACCAAACTCCTGATCTCATCTTATTTTTTTCTTGCCTTTTTACTGTTCTATTATTCTTTTTGTTCTTCCTCTCTCGCTTGCCCCACTTTAGTCCATCTTCAATGCTTCTATTCACCTTCTCTACCAGCCATCTCCCAGTGACTTCATTTCTCAATCTGTCTTCACTTGGCTGGCTTTCCTTCTCCTGTCGGCTCAAATTGAATTTTCTTTGTATTGTCTTCAAACCTGTCTATGGTCTTGCTTCCAGTTATTTGTCCTCCTTGCTCTCTTTCTATGCCCCCACGCGCTCACTTCGTTCTCAATTTCTATTATCTGTCCTTCGCTTACACTAACTCCCAAACACACGAATCACCCACTCAGCCATACAGGACTGATGCAAGACTAGTATTACCCAAGCAAACACAGTTCCTCAGCATAAAAGAGCTTCTGGATCTATGCCTTTACTATGCAGCAGCACAAGACCCTCTCAGTGGAATCTCGGTCTGGTGACATAAAGAAAGGTACACTGGATGGGAACTTGCAGCAGCAGTTGACAGCAGAGGCTCCGACAAAGGAATCTTTAATGCTTCTTGCAGCTCTGTGGGTGTGACATCCTTTTACAGGAACCATATGAAGAACGAATATTGCTGGTAAGATTCTCTTCACTCTCTCTCTGGGAGCACTCTTGTGAGGGGACTTCAGGCATTAAATCATGTCTCTAGAGATCCAGCAGGAGTCCACCAAGTTTCGGCAAGACTCGTACTTAAGAAGACCTTGCACAGCACTCTGGATCCAAGATCCCCTTCTATTGGTGGTTTGCACTCCAGCAAGGTTGCAGCACATTGAGGGATGGCTCGTTTTGCAGGTCGTCTCGAGACTAGTGAGTCTTGCCAGCCTCTGGTTAGGAGTTGGCATTGTTGGGGAACCACAGGTGGCTGGAATGGAAGGGTTATAACAAGCTCTGGTTACACAGCAGGCTCTCTGGTTGTTGTAATTAGTTATATATGACTTTTCTTCATCTTACTCTTTGGATTCAGTTCCTGTGGCCGACTTGTCTTCAGCTTCCGGAATCAGACCTTCATCCAGGAACCCACACACAACTTCTGAAAACTCTCCCTGCAGCTCACATAAAGGGGCAGTGGCTGCCCAATCGGGACAGCCAGCTACCCAGTAGGAACTTGTTCCTTTCAGGTAGACTGAAAGAAAAGGGCTGCAAAATTTCAGACTCCTCCCTCAGTTCCTGCCGTCAGACTCTTCTCAGCTGGAAACACAAATGGTTCCAGCAAAAGACAAAACCTCAACCAGGACCTCCCCCAGCTACGACGGCACAGGAAGACCCAAGAAACAACAAGCACACTGCAAATGGCGAATAAAGAAGGCGGCCACCATTCTAGCCAAATGGTGACCCTCCTGTGCATTACTGCGGCTGATTTGACAGCTGTAAGTAATATTAACTATAAAGTCATTAAGGTATAAACTCTGCCACCAGCCATAAGTTAGCTTGCCAAAGTAACGGAAATGTTAGTTTGTCATTGAGAAAGGATATACCATGCATCGCCCAGCACTCCACATAAGGTGGGGTGTGCTGGTCTCGCATATAAAATGTAAAGGGAATTAAAATCCCACTTTACCCTTGGGAACAGTAGTTCACCCAAGGCATTAAGAGAAAATAATAAAGGGAAGCCCCAAAGTCAATACAGCAACACTGCACATAAGATGCTGTGTGCTGCCATAGGAAAAGGAAGGCAGCCATAACGTTATAGGGAACTATAAATCCAAACCTACACTATGGAGAGACTTAAAAAGGTCACCCATTAAAAGAGTAAAATACACAGAGGGGGGGAAAAAGGATTCCCACTCACCTAGGAACAAGGAAAAATAATCGCCAAATCCAGTTCTGGGTTGACACAGGTAAGCAAGATTGACCATAGCAATGAAAATTTGACCTAACAAGCGGTTCTTCAAAATGGGGCCACAATACCTTCAACTCTTTCTTCCTAAGTATCTTTCTTCTCTAGCTCTTCGCTCATCTGCCTCCAACTCCCTCAAGGTCAGTCGCTTCTCCAAGCAACGAGTTGGTGGTAGATCTTTCTTTGGCTGGGGCCTCTGTCTGGAACAGCCTCCCTGCCTCTCTGAAAATTGAGGAGATGTTTTCTCTCCTCCTCTCCCCTGCTGAACTCCTGGCTTAAACTGCACTGGTCACCTGGCTACCCTTTGATTTCGGCCCAGGTCCCCTCCCTGCCAGTTGCACACCTGCACTGCCTCCCTGGCAACCCTGCACTTTGGGGCTATTTCTGTATCCCTGCCAGCACTTGACACCTGATGCCTGCACTTACCCTTGCACCTGCCACCAGCTGGCTGCACTTTATTTATTGTTCCTATGTATTTACTGTTTATATCCTATGTACTGCACTTCACCTCCCCCTTGCCCCTCACACTTTTCCCCTTCACCCTCCCTTGCACTTGTGCGATCTCAATGTCACCTGGCCTAGTAAGAACGTTGTCTCTGTCTTCCCTCTGTTCGCCTCCCTTGCCTCGTCGCACCTTGAAACACTTGTGTATAGGCGCGTTATAAATGCCATATCATATATCATACCATACCATTTGGCAATTCAAGGAGCCACGCAAGAACTAACGGATTATGATCACTTTTCGGGTGCTTGTAAACCACAAAATCTCTCACCCTCAGAAGGGAGTAACAATCCAAACAAACGGGCTCTAGCACCCGACTTAAATGTAGGCTTATCACCATATCCTCTCCCATTCAACTGCACCAGAGAAGTATGGAGCAAAACTGAGTTTAGGAGAGTCCCACGCGGGTCCCAGGTTAGAGTATGGTTCCTCTTTGGGATACCACAAGCAACTTCCAATAGGTTCCGAGCATTGTCGGTTTCTGCATTTCCACCCAGTTTAGCATTCAAGTCCCCAATTATAATTACACTTGCATCACTGGTGGTTGCAAGCAAATTTGCTAACCAACCGTTCGATGATGGAGCATTTTTTCGGATCCTCTTTTGGGTGCAAGTGGACAATAATAATACGAATCTTATAGTCTGCCCCACTGCTAGGGGCAACCGACACTGCTAATGCTTGATCGGAAGGAGTGGACATAGCCACTGGATGCCAACTAAGGGCCCTAAGGACTAGAAGTCACAGGCCCTTTTTTTGATTGCCTGGCCCCTTGCGAGTTACATCACAAGCAAATACCCAAAAGTAATTCAAAGAGTTTACAAGTAGAGCGTTTTCTTCCAGCCATGTCTCTTGCAGACACAGAACATTTCCTACCTGGGTTGTATTCATATCTGTTCCTGCAGCACCTAAAGAGACTGTCAGAACGACCTGCGGACACCTTATCCTGAGCTTGTTTTAGAGAGGCAACATTTTGATGAGGCTGGCTGAGACAGTCTCTGCTCCAATTCCTATCTAGTCAAGTCTATAAGTGGGCGATTTAGATCCACAATTATATCAGAAGACCCCTTTAAATTGACCTGCCTGGGCACAATATACAATGCCAGCTAATTCACAGGGGTTTAGCAAGTATGTTGATGGCAGATATGGGACCCAACGTTCTCCTGTACCTCAATTCTTAGCAAAGCTTCATGACGATCTAGTACACAAGTGCAGAAGAATTGTTTAGAAAAACAGAAACCAACATTGCAACCTTTACAATACATAACAAT
This sequence comes from Ambystoma mexicanum, assembly GCF_040938575.1. Taxonomy (NCBI): domain Eukaryota; kingdom Metazoa; phylum Chordata; class Amphibia; order Caudata; family Ambystomatidae; genus Ambystoma; species Ambystoma mexicanum. The sequence continues at coordinate 73,475,845 of NC_090938.1, forward strand.
CTGGTAAAATGTGCACATTTGGAAAAACTTAAAAGAAATCTCATTGACACCCATAACTTCAGACATGGCTTTGACTAATGTTCTTTATAGGAGTTCTTGTTGCCATGAGTTAAGCCCTTAAAGCACGAAATCAGATGACTTTCCCTCCACCCAATCAGAGAGTCGTCGCTATGGACAGCCTTCCTAGTATCGGATTCAGTCGAAGCCATATGCAGACTTTGGGAGCTCGCTTTTGTAACCTGTGGTGCTGGCTTGATAACATTTAATAGGCTCACAGCTCGCAACCGCATGCGCCATTCCTATTATTGTCTCAGGAGGATAGCTCAGGGGAAGCGTGCGTAGCAACACAGGTTCCATCCCTGGGTCCGCGCTTAGGAACCTCTGGGTATTAAGCGTGTTCTAAATAACCAATTACAATTAAAAAAAAAAATGTATGTATATTTAGCTCCACACGCTCAGGTGGAACAGGATTTATAAGCGAAGGGGCATCCCTCAATTAAGGTCTCTAGAACCAACCAAAGCGGTGTCATTAGCTCTGATTTTAGCCAGAAGGCCATCTGGTTCCCCATAACACGTTGGCTCAGCAACAGCCGAGCCACCGTGACAAAGCCCTTGGCATAGCCCAGATCAGTCTCGTTAAGCGTTTTGCTGGCAGATGCAGACACTACTAGATCATGCCCGTGCGGATCTAGCGGTTCATTGGCTCTGCTTAGCATGGTCGTCTGAGACCCAATAATGTCCAGACATTGGTCCATCTTTTCAGCGTCTTTTGATCTTGGGTCTTGAAGCACGCAGAAAGAGTTCCTCAATTCTGAATAAGCAACAGTAAGACGATGTATGCAATCCTCCAAGAAACGTGAATTGCCCAATACGCTCGCAGGATCGTCTGAAGTAAAGATATCCGTGGATAAAACGAGCAAATCTGGAAAGAAATTGGACCGAGCTGATCCTGGAAAGCCATCCTGCAAGGCCATCATTTTTTCAACCGGTTGACCTGGCTGGCCACAGGAAATGGGGTGCGATTCTGTTGGTTGACACAGAGGAATTTGCCTCATCCATGCTGGTCTTTCTTGTGGCCCATCACAAGTATTACCAGAAGGATTGTCCAAACAGTCCACTATCACATTGGGAATAGTTGGATAGCTTAAAGTGACCTCTTGCCAGCATGTCCGCCAGCCAAAGGGAAAATCTAGCATGCAGTAGTGTTAAGAGCCACTATTTCGGGCAATACCGACCTTGGCGAAGACTTGTCAACAAGTGTAAAAGCCACGTCCACACTCATGCACTGTCGCTTCCTCGCTCAGCTTAGAATTCTCTTCATAATGTCGAACAATTGAGCATTCCAATGCCTTTAAAAAATTGGGCTATTTGAGGGAGCAGCAGAGGGAGGAACTCTTTGTTCAATTGCAGTGCCTACACTTGGCACATGGACTCTTGCTGAGGTACTAAACACCCTAAATGGAAGCACAGCTGCCTCTTGAGAGGGTGTAAATCCACTGTGGAAAGAGGGATTGTAGCCTGTGGGTGACCCGTTGTGGCTGAAGTGCTGATTCAACAGACTCCCTGGGCTCAGAAGAGCCTATTTCACCTAAAACGGGCCAACTACGGAGAGCCTGTTTAATAGTTTAATTTATTTTATTGGGCATTTTTAAGGCACTTGTCTTGTACATCAAGAAAATTGTGTTGTAAAGCTGATTGCTTTATTGACTATCCGGGTCTGCCACTTGAGCGCTTAGACCTTGCTTCCCCCCCCCCCCCCCCATGGCACTTGTGAGACACTTTTGCTGGGGTTTCACCATAAACCCAAATGGCAAGCTCAAACGCCAAACGAGTGAGTAACACTACAGCAATGGCCCCACCAGAGTGCGTGGCCACTACGAATTGCACCCCACCACATTACACTTCGGGCCCCAATCCCAAGAGTTCAAAAAACTGCCAAAGAGATATAGATGGCCGAAGAGAAGCACCAAAGAGAGTTGAGGGACGTTCTTTTGGGCCATTTTGTTGTTGTATTTAGTAGGATGGTCCGGTAGATTTAGGTTTTGGCCTGTGGACATTTTTGATTCGACATCCTGATGACCGACATACCCCTTAGTTGGTTTTGATAGCTGGGAATACCCATATAGCAATAGGGCAAGATAGGCATTTTCTTATTTTAATAAAAGTTAGAGAAATGTCCCAAGTGTGTTTGACTCCTTCTTCCGACCCACCACATTGGGCTCTGAAAACCTTTCTTCAAATTATTTTACTACCTCACACATTGTGGCATCTTTTTTTGTTTTACGAAGTTACCATTATAGGGATTTTTTTTCTTTTATCACATAGACCATTATATTTATTTTAAAATGTGTGAACACTCTCCCATTGCTTTATACATGAAGGTGTGTACTGTAACTGTTAAGGCCACTCAACCTCCAGAGAGTTGTGCCTCGTTTAAACTCTGGTCAACCACCCCTGCACAAATGCAGCTGCTTGGGTATCCTGAGCTGTTTCTGCATGCTTAGTGCAAATGCAGCTTTCAACAGGTCTAGACAATTCACAAGAGTCTCGTATTTCTTTTGTTTACTGTCTATTCCCCCTCCCCAACCACCATCAGTTTTACAGGGGCACACCGTGGCAATTTCCGGTAGTCCTGCATCTCTTGCTTGAACTGCTTGAACCAATTGACTTGGGCACACATTGGGACCCTAGCTTCTACTGTCCCAGACTATCACGCGCTTGCCAAAAATAGGCACATATGCATATAGTATAAATTTGTAGAACTGCAATTTATTGGCTTCTGCAGGACTCCCATGGATAATCTGACTCACCATCACTAGAACAATTTCCATACATTTTAGAATTAAACCTATATATAATGCATGCAAAATGTAATTTCATGATCACAATGCATTTTCATTACCAACTATCGGTGCTGCGCCATGTCACTGCATTGTTAAATGTTCTGTGCTTGGCGGCTGCTCCCCTACATTTCTCAGCCCTCTTGTTAGTGAGTGGCCCTGATAGTTTATTTATATAGTGCCTATACACAATGTGTTTCAGAGCGCTTCACGGCAAGGGAGGGAACAAGGGAAAATAAAATAACATTCTTTCAAGTCCATGAACAACAAGAATGTTAAGTTAACTATCGTACTCGGCCTGGCAACATTAACGATAGTGTAAGAGCTAAGACAAATAGGAAGAAAATGGGAACAGACAGACGACTACTGTACTAGGCCTGACGACATTTCTGGTAGAGCCAGAGATTTACAAGAGGTGAGGAGAAGGGAGAGGAACAAAACAAGCGACTATCGTACTAGGCCTGATGACATTTCAGATTGTGCTGGAAGAGGGGGGAGGGGAACAAACAAATTGTTGCTATCATACTAGGTCCAGGGAAATGAGAAACAGCTAGAAGGTGTACTTGATCTGGCCTGGGAGTGCCTCTTTCAGCTTACCTTCTGATGGACCACGCTGATGGTCTTGCAGACGAAGAGAACACAAAACCCGTCCCATGAGGGATTAGTTCTCCTGTGCTTAGGTTGGGAAGTTGGGGGCCGGTTGCACACAAATGTTTGTATAAAGCCTACTTTTTGTCTGAGGGAAGTAGCTTCTGTACATTTTGCTTGGTTTTGGACTTTTTCTCCCAGCCAGGCTTAATCGAAAGCCTGACTGTGAGTAGCTCTGCATTTGTGTGTGCTGCCCTAAGAGTCATTCGGACTCCTAAGGTAGGGATACCTCAAAAGAGCCCAATTTTGCCCCAGAGAAGGTTCCCCTTCCTGGTTACTGATGTGGCGAGGCAGAGGGTGCTTTTATGCATGTGTAATATGGTGAATGCCCATTTTACCTGGCTAGGTCATTTAAACACCCCCCCCTGCCCCCTAATCACCAAAGTGGGTGTTGCCCTGGTTTGCTTCGAAAGAAATGAGGAGTCTGACGACTAAACATGGCCCTGTTTGTGTGTAAGATAAAGTGGCCATTTGAGCTACAGGTACCTGCATCGCAGGACTGGGGTTAAAGTCAGCCTGAAACCAGTTCTTACTGGTAACTGAAGATGCCTGCTTGGAATTGCATGGATTTATCCCTTCTACGGGTGGCCCTTCAAGAGAGCATGGGTGTTGGTTAATAATTGGTGCAGTCACACTGCGTGAGACTACACAACACTTATCTGCTTGGTATTGGGTAACCCACCATTTGGTATAGGTCTGTACGACCAAGTTGGTAGGATGACTGAGCAGCCAGGCCTATCTCAAGAGGGGTAAACGTGACCTCTAGAGCTGTCAAATGAAATCTGTAAATAAAATAGCCAAGTAACACTTACATTCAAGGTTTCAGTTACAAATAGTTATTTAACATCAATTTTGAAGTGTTCTTTAAAAAGGCAATTTGTTTTAACAATGTAAATATACTTTAAAATTACTTTCCAGAATCAGAACAAGGTAGTGGATAATCGTTGGATAGGCTTCTTACACAATTCCTAGACCCCGACTTCAACCACAAGGACAGTAATGGCATTTATATATCTCACTAGTACACTTTGTAGATTCTGAGGTTGCAGAAAGCAAAGGTTAGGGAAGGAGAAAGGTTAGACAGTTTCTCAGTGTATGTGAGGACAACTAAATCTTCCAATGAAAACTAGATAAGCATTTCCCAGCGGTAACAGTATAAAACAAGCTACCACCTATGAGGGACAAACAGTATCAAAGTCAATAGACTAGAAGAGTCTGCAGGGAGCCAAGACAGCACAAGCCAATTGGGACACATTCTATGGATCTGATGCACTTCTTAGATCAAAGTCTTGCACAAAGTTAGAGAGGCTTTAGAAAAATCACTTGTGAGAAGAGAGTTGAAATCAACTCTTAAAGGTGAGCCAATGCAATTCCCAACTGAGAAGATGCGGCTAAAAGGCAATGAGGTAAGTACCCCAAGCCTAAACAGTATCTCTGTTTTGAAGATGAGTGGTCCCGCTGGATTCTGTCTTGCTACAGAGGTGCCAGACCCTTGTTCTTGAGCCTCAGTCGTGGGGACAAGAGGGAGGACGACGGGAGGGCTCCTGCGGCGGTACTTGGAGTTCATCGGCAACTACGGGCTCTTTTCGGTTCAGTGGCACTTCGTGGTTTCAGCGCTTAGCAAACTGCAACGTTGCGGATCTTGGACACCAGTTGGACTCTTTTTGTTTCCTCTGTCCTGCACTCTAATGAGGGGACTCTGGATGTGGAGGTCCTGCTTCTGGAGGGTCCTTAGGATTCTCCTGGAGCTTCTAGTCGGATTCATTCCGCGGCAGATGTTGCACTCGACTACAGACACTGGACTCCTGGCATTGGGCTTCCGAAGCAACCGAGAGGCACAGAAAGTTGGGGGGTGGTGGTCCAGTGAAGTTCATCTCTGGGTTAGTTGGTCCCACTAACCGAAGGGGAGAAGTTCTGTCCTGAGCTTCTCTGTTGAGGTGAAAAAGGAGTTCAGCACAGCAGCAGGGCTTCACCTGGCAATTCAAAGGTCCAGGATGTTGCAGCAAGCTTCGTTCACGGTTTCTTTGTCTGGTGTCTCCCAGTGGTGACTCGCCTGTAGTCCCAAAACCCTTGCCTTTTAAGCAGGTTCCATTCATGCACAGCCTAGGCTGTCAATCACACAGCAGGGTGGCTTTCCTGAAAGGCCAGCCAGCCAAATGGGACTAGTTGCATTCAGGCATTCCTAGAGACACAGAATTAGAGTTTTTGGACCCTCCCTCACATCCTGTCCTTCCAGGCACACTGGAGCCAGGGGTGGGCGTCAGGGCCGAAGCCCACCAAAGGCAAGACAAACAAAGGGCTCAAATATGTCTCCACACACAGAGTAAAACCCAAGAAAGACCTCACAACCAGAAAATGGCAAAAAAAAGATGACCGGACCATTTTGACAAAATGGTCACCAATGGGTGCTGTACTGCAGCTGAGTATTCAGCCTGCCGTAGAAAAGCACAATGGTAGGAAAAAGTAAACCACTGCCACTAGCCATTTAAAGTAGTGAGGGTAACATAAAAATGTAACCTGAGAATGTAGGATGAGGGGCTACTAGGTAACCCCACATAAGATGCTGTGTGCTGGACCCACAAAGAGAAAAGGTAAGTAAAGTTAATATCACTTTACTAGTCTTGGAAACAGTAGTTTGCACAAGAAAAGGTATTTAAACCTTATGAGAAATCTAAAAGGATTTCTCTCTGATACTGCACTGAAGGTGCTGTGTTTCACCATATAAAAAGCAGATGCCTCTGGAGTTTGTCAGACTCCAAAAACGTGTGAAAACAAAATCCAAATCTGGTAAAAATGCATGAGAGATTGAGAAAAAGGTCTCTCTACCTCCAAGGTTAAAATTTAAAAGTTCTAAGTCTAGCAAAAGAGCTGGGGTTCTCTAAGGTTGGAGGGAATTCGCACAGAAATGAGAATTCTCCCTCACAAAGGGTGTGCCTGGAAAATGGTCTGCCGTTGGCAGGCCAACCACCACTCTGTTGGAATGATTCTTGGTGTGTGATTGGGTGTGGTTTACTCACAGCCATCTGAGGGGGCTAAAAGCAGTCCCCTCTTCCCTGCTCACCTTTACTACTGTTGCATCCCTTTAAAGGCCTGCTGCTTGAGGAGGGACTGAAGCTAGTCTACCTGAAGTACCTTCACTGCCAGAACTCTGAAGATTATCCATGCTGAACTGGCCAGAAAAGCTTCATCTGAGGACATCAGGCAAGCACCCTGGTTCCAGACCACCAACTCCCAGGTGATGCTTCAGGGTCTGGGCTTCCTGGTAGCACTCCATCCTGCCCCTCCAGGTGATGCTTCAGGGTCCTGATATCCTGGTAGCACCCCCTCCCACCCCTCATATGATACTCCAGGGGCGCCTTTGTTCCTGCAGCCACACCACCGAACTCCTCCTAGGCCTACTCTCTCCCACCACCTTTTTTCTGTTTCTGCACTTGCACGCTCTGAATTGTCCCACGACCTAGTAGGAATGTTATTGTTTGTCTTTTTCCTTGTTCATCCCATCCTACTCTTCTCCTCGCCCCACTTTTCTGTCTTATGGCCTAGTGGTAAAGTTCTTGCTTGTTTTCTTCCCCCGACCCCCCTCCCCCTCCTCACCTTCTCTACCTTCCCCTGTGTTCTTGTTACTGCACTTGCACAAATGTTTCAAGAACTAGTAGGAGCGTTATTGTTTTATTTCTCCCTGTATCTCCCACTCACTTGTCTTGATGGACCTTGAGACACTGTTTGGCTGTGCAGACGCATTATAAATACTAAATAAATAAATAAATAAAAGTTGGCTCCCAGGCTGCGAGCTGTCACAAACCACACTCTTAACAAACATGTTCCGGTGGCCTGCTTGGACTTTTGCCCATCGGAGGCAGTGAGCAGTGCTTGGGACAGTGGCCGGGATGCCTGCTTTTCTTCTGGAACCCTTCCCTGCTCCAAGTCCCTTACTCCTCTTGCACAGACACGGGCCAGAATGAGCTTCTCCTGCCCCAGGACACAGCACACCGGGTGTTGATAGCACGAAGATGTTTCCGCGCAGTGCCGCTGCACGGCGGCTTCCATGAAATCGGTCTGCGCGGATAGAGCCTGGGGGAAAAGGACGGGCAGCCCAGTTCTGCTGCAATCGCGAGTTCGCGGTCTCCCTGGACCCTTCCTAGGGAAGCGTTGTAAACTGAAAGTTGGAAGACTATGGTTAATGTGACGGCAGTAGGGGTAGGAGCCGAATATAGCATGTGCCAGTGACACGTGCCACTGCATGTCACTACTACAAGTGACACGTGCTACTGGCAGGTGTCACATGCCAGGCCCCAGAAATATCAGATCTCGTGACGTCGAGGCGAGCTCCTTATCCACTAGACTAGCAGGCTAAATGACAGGGGTATGATCGAATCATGCGTGTGCAGGCTGCACGCGGAAGGTGGACATTACAGGCAGGGAGCGACACAGTAATTCATTGCTTTTAGATCTTTACACAGTACCCCTTATTATTTTTAAATCCTGGGTGTGTATTCATATTGTTGAACTGGCCCGTTTTATTTTGTGTACATCCGAGAAATGAATGAATAAATGAGACGCGCTGGAGACCTTTAAACACGTGCTTTATTTCCACTCGCATTCAGTTGAGAACAATCGCGCAGGAAATACCACGAGAGTTTTATACACCTGAAAGCAATCATGACATTGAATGTTTCTGGAGGAAGTGTTCTGCGGTGCCTGCGTTGGAGAATGCAATTTTGTTGAAGGGCATTATTGCTACACGGCTCCTTTAACAGCTGTGCTACCCTGAATTGGAGGAACTTTAAAAAGCACAACTCTCGCGGAAGTGTGAGGAAGTGTTCTGTGGTGTTCTGTGGGGTGAGGAAGGGTGTAGGACCCGAGGCGAAGGAATTCTCCTCGCCCAGAACCAACACGGTAAGCCTCCCCTCCTCTGACCCCTTCCTCGCCTATATCTGCAATTGCCATTACAAGTGGACATTGTTTATTTCCGGACAGTGGAAAAGTGTCTCTTTTCATCTATTAACTTGCTCCGATGGAAAGCGCTCCCAGCAATTAGTGTTTGCCTTTTCAATACACACCGCATTCTGCTTCCAAAAGGAACAATAATTTTGCTTTATATTTTTTCTCTGCACACTTTGTGTAATTGCTGTCCACTGAAGCTGCCCTATGTTGTTTTAACTAATCAACTGTCATTCCGGCAATTGGACTAGGTGCGAACTGTCTTTGGATTGATTTAAGCAAAGACTTTTCTCTAGAAGACTCGGAGAGTGACTGTGGAGGTATTATTCTACCTTGAGCCATGCTGTGCCTCATCTTCTACAAATAATCCAATTACACCAATTGCAAGCAGCCGTTTTGTATACTGTGTGCAAGCTGCCTTTCTCAACTGAAGCTACCTTGCAATCTTGCTTAAACTAAACAGCTGTCATTTTCACATTTGATGTTGGCGTGAACTGCTTCTGGTATTGATTAAGCAAAGACTCTGCTCATAGAAAACGCAGTAGGTGACTGTGGAGGTATTAATCCTCTTTGAGCCATGCTGTGTTTCATTCTACTAAAGATAATATAATGAGACCCCGTGGAAGCCCCTGAAAGTCCCGCTTTGCCGCTTCGCCGCGGCGTTGGGGCGCATGGGGAGGGTTATTACAAATTATTTTCTCTTTCTTTTTTTTTTTTATTAAATTGCAGAATTTCTTATGCTATGTTCTTTGCACGTTCTTATTTATTTTCTATTTTAAGTGTTTTAATGTGTTAAATATCTCTGGTTTCCTTCTAATTATTAAGTTGTGCTTGAATTAGTGAACAGCACACACACAATAGCACAAACGTTTACATTACAATTTATTACTCATATATTTTTGATCATGACTGATAAAAAGGGAAAGATCTATAACTTACGCACGGACATGCCATGTCCATCACGACTACGTGCGTTATGTGACTCGTCGCATAAAGTTAGCCCTCTCTTAACTCCGAAATCAGCTCGCCCAACTACAAAAGGACCTCAGTCAGATAAACGAGCTGGGAAGAAACGTACCCGCTCCAATACTCCGGCTGGTGATATCCGAGACTTTGGATTCAGAGCACTGCATGTGAGTCGTTTGATGGCAAAAAAGCCTGAATTAGCCAATTTAAGCGTCTCAAACGTAGAGGCTCAACCTTTACTTGTTAATCAAAAATGCTTCGCTAATAAACAACCTTTAATGAGCTCCCCCACAGCATTAGACTCTAATGTCAGTAATAAAGGTTGTGAGCAACCATGCAATATTTCCCTATCAGACACCATGATATTGCAAAATGCCCGCACAGGCAATGCCCCAAACATATTGGATAAATCAAAAAGTATCATCAATGAAGTGGATGATGCTGTAATTGATCTTTATTCGTCGCACTAATGCTTCTCGGCCAAGGATGATAGTCTTGATCTTTCCAAATCTCCTGCCTTATTCCAGAATCAAAGTACTTCTGAAATTGAAACTTCTAGTTCATTCATACCTCCGACCCCAAGAAGGCCGGATCGCGCTAACTCTGCTATGACCAGAGAGTCACTCTTGAAAAAATCTCCAATAATAACGTTAGAAATGATGAATATTGCCATAACATCTCTTGCAAAACTATTTGAAGTTCTGGATACCAAAGTAAACTCTATTCTGGACATTTTTAAAAACAATGCTATTTGGCAAAAATCGATTGCTGGCTCCTTGGCTCAGAGGCAGATGTTTGAGGAAAAAGCTGCTTTGTTAGCATTTAATCAAATACCTGTGCTTATATCTTCACTCAAAAGGGTTACAGATCAATATGGTTCTCAAAACAGTCAATGCTTAACTGATAAACTTGCACCAACTTTACAAACTGCTGTCCCTTTTGTAGAAGGCATCATTCGAGAGATCCCACCGAGGGTTCCGGCTGTTGTGCACTTGCGGCTTACGAAATCCATCGAAGAATTACCTTTGACGCTCTCTCCTAAAGTACTTCCTATAGTAACATCTATTGATGAATCATGCATACCATCTTCTGCTAAGATACTTCCCATTGGCGAAAGCGCACAAGTACATAAAGAAGCCTATATGATTTTTGACAGAAATTTTAAAAAACAAAAATCTGAACCTATTATAAATGTGAAGAAAACAAAAAATCAAAAATCTAAAAAGGTATCATCAAATGGTCAGACTAAACAGTTTATTAAGTCTCTCTCCAAACCAGCGAGTGGTCTAAGATTGGCCTCTAATGCTATAACTAAAAAATACACTAATTTGGCACAGGAGAAAAAAAGATCTATCAACGACAAAAGGAGGGACTCCCAGGTAGATCTAAATCACTCTCCATTAGACGAATTGGTTAAGGTGATGGAAGGTTGTGATAATGAGTGTGCAGACTTACCTGCTGAGGAGCACTTAATAGAATCAAATAAGCCTGACATAGAAAACAACTCTGATCGCCAAGGATCTTTACCCACTTGTGCGGAACTTAGGAAAGCTGTGGATGATTATATGTGTCAACACCGACCAAGTCCGGTTTTGTCACATCCGTTGATGAAATCCAATCTTGTCCTGAATAAAAGTCCAACACAGTGCTTTGAAACTGCTGGTTGTTCACTTGCCTTGCCACTCCGAGATGGTGCAGTTGGTATAGGTACAAAGAATCCTTCTGACATTTCAACAGTACCAGCATTACAGGCAAATGTGCAAACTGATATTTTATCTTCGATTAGGGACTGCTTAGTGGCCCTAACCATAGAACAAAAGACACTTAAATCTGCCATGAAATTGTCTGCTTGTGATTATCTTTCTGATCCCTCATTAACTGCAGATCAGAAAGTTAACGTCAGAAATGTTTCATTTCAGCTCCCAGCAGGAATTGATAAAACAAACTCTATACAAGAAACCCCACGCACAAAGAAAATGGTCTCAATGACTTCGGGTAGTGGAAATAAAAAATCTCCTCATTTATATTCGATATTTCTCAGTTGTCGAGGTGGTTCCTTCCCGAAATACACTATGAACAGAGGGAGTATTATGGAAATATTCTCTGATATCCCAATGTTGGAGAGTCTTGCCTCAGGAGACATTGATAGGATTGAATTCCCTGATGAAAATGATTTAACTGTCTCATGTTTGTGGATTAGATCTCGGGCCATTTTTAACATCATATGGTCTGCGAGGTTGGCGCTCTTTGAATTAGGATTCAAATGAATCCCTACTAATGGTGAAAATCATCCAATTGAAGACTTGCAATTCACAGAAAGAATAAGAGCTGCGGGTTCAACTCCTGCAACTCTGCCAAAAGAAAGCACATCTTCTGTAATCCAATCGAATAGTTGCTGTTGTTGCAAAAATGCATAACTAGTATTTGATGAGTCATGCCCTCTTACACACAAAATTAGAATTTTGAGTTGGAACACCAGAGGGCATAAGCACTTATTGAACAACCCAAAATGTATATTAACAAATTTTGATATAGTGCTTCTGCAAGAGACTTGGTTTACGATTTCTCCATCATGGGATAATCATATTCATCTGGTTCCTGCGATTAAAGGCCTGAAAGGTAGACCAATGTCTGTCTAACAATAATTTCTGATATTTCAACTGTAACCAATGTAGCTGATTGCCCCTCTCCGAATTCCTACATGCAATGGTCTGTAATTCTAATTCAGGACATAAAAATTGCAATCATTAATCTATATTGGAATCCTGTAGCTATTCTAACGTCTATTTTTCTAAAGGATCTCAATGCCATCATGGAAAGCATTGCTGCTACTCCTAACATCATGCATATTATTCTGGCTGGAGACCTGAATATTCATCTCCTTATGACGTTTAAAAAAGGGAATTCGGAACGGGCCTCTCAGTGGCTTTCTTTTGTAGAAACTTGGGATTTGTTAATGTTGAACGGTGCATTTAAAAATGACATTCCACCTTCTTACACTTGGTCAAGTGGACAACACAAAGCAATTATCGATTATGTCTATGTAGACAGAGTACTATTCAGTCAGATATCCAAGTTTCTTGTTTTACCCTCCTTGGATAGTGATCATATGATGCTGACGATTGAATTCTCTGTCCATACTCAGAGTAATTTGCAGGACCGTCAACAGCAACTAAAACATTTGAAGATCAACACACAGCTGAATAGGCTATATTGGACGAATCCTGACTTAGAAGCGTTGGGCGAAGATTTGATTAATGATTATCACCTCCTATCAGAGAAAGCATTTATTCCATTAGAATATTATGATAAAATGCATCTCTTTGCCTCCTCTAGCACAATTGCGCATAAAACGAATAATAATACTCGTCCTACCCATGTATTTGATCAGTCAATTAGAGATAGAAAATCTTTATTTCGCAAACAGAAAAGACAATCCTCGCTTGTACCGCAGAAATATCGCGATTCAGCTCTACGCAGAATAAAAACTGACTATAAAAATTGGATAAGAGCGCATAAAGCAAGCATGTATCAAAAAGATGGTGAACAGTGGCTTCGAGTAGCTCAGATAAAAAATACTTCTCAGATCTGGAAATTAATTAACTCTGGCACAACATGTTCACAACTCTCATCTCAAACTAATGGTGTATCGGAGAAATGCTGGGTTGAATATTTCACGAACATGTATGATTTACCATCAAATAACAGGAAACGAGACCTACCGAGATTTGATGGTTCCCCATTCTTTTTAAAGTTTGATATGGACGACATACTATTCTATATTAATAAGGCAAGTTCATCTAGAGCCCCGGGCCCTGACAGTCTGTCGAATTACACTCTAAAACAGAATCCGACTCTATGGGCTAAAGTTTTACACGCTGTTTTTCTTTCTATCCAGGTGAAACAAAGCATTCCTCCATCTTGGTGCAAAGCTGTGATAGTCCCTATTTACAAAAAGGGGGATCGCACAAGCCCAGCAAGCTATCGCCCAATAGCATTGCTAGACGCACCTGGGAAAATCTTCTCCAGAATTATTTTGCGGGACCTCAATATTTGGTTACATAATGAAAACAGACGTGACCCTTTTCAGACGGGCTTTGTAGCGGGGTTAGGTACTGCTAGCAATATAACTACACTTAATGCTATTAAAGCAGCATATGCAATGAAACAACAATCTCTCTACTTGGCATTTGTCGACTTTCGAGTCGCCTTTGATTCAGTTGATCGACAATTATTATTTGATAAAATGTCAAATTTTGGTTGCCCGACATCACTTATTTCATTAATAAAACTATTACACTCTGATACAACAATGCAAGTCAAATTGAACCTAGACGGGTTGTTATCTAAAACCATTCATACTAAACGCGGCCTAAAGCAAGGCTGCATTCTTGCTTCAACCCTGTTTAATATGTTCATCTTTGACCTAGGCGTAGATTTTTTGAAGGTAATTAATGATGCACCTAAACTCGGGAAGCAAATCATCGCATGGCTTCTTTATGCGGATGATTTGGTCCTCATTTCACAAACACCGAGTGGACTTCAGTTACTTCTTAATCAGCTAGAATGCTTTGCTGTTAAGAATAATCTCACAGTTAATTTGGAAAAAACCCAAGTTATGGAACTAAGAAATAATCATCTGAAACTTCGGAAACACAATGATTGGGTTTTGTTTAAACAAAAACTAACGATAGTTGATGAATATAAATATCTTGGTGTAATGTTCAGCAACTCCAGTGCAAACAAACCAGAACAAAGTAGTTTGAGTAGAAAACTATTATCTCTAATCTCGCAGGCCAAAATACTTTTAGCTAAATTTGGTAAATTCTCTTGTTCTCATGTTCTTACATTTTACCTACAAAAGGTAATTCCCATTATGACTTATGGGGCTGAAACGTGGACACCCCAAAAACGAGAATATTGGGACAGAATTGAAGCTCAATTTTGGAAAAAAACCCTTAATCTACCGAGCTCGACACCAAATGATTTTTGCGGTTTGAATTGGGCACTCTCTCGATGCATATTCAAGCAGCCTGGAAAAGATGCAATCTTTTACGGAAATGTCTTTTGGGACTAACTACGAACAGTGTGCTAGCAGTACTGGCAGACTATTTGTTATGCTCTCAACATCCATTTCCAAGGAACTGGATAACTACTGTGTTCGATAATTTGAGTGAAGCAAATATATCACTGGAACTGTTATTGCAGACTCCAAACAGGGCAACATTGAAATTGTATATATTTGACTGGCAATGTACACAACAAAAATGTTTAGCATTAAAAGACTTTGATAGAGCACTATTCGGTCATAAGAAATTCCGACAGGCGGCTGACTATTTATTGAAATGCCCCTCAGCCATATTGAGAAATCAGATGTTAAGGTTTCGGTTAAATTTGTGGCCAACAAATCAAATACTGTTGAGAAGAGGTCTAATTAAAGCAGAAGTTGCACATTGTCGATTTTGTAAACTTGTTGAGATGGAAGAGACTCTTAAACACTTACTGATTGTATGTGCTGGTTTAAAAACACAAAGAGAAATGATTATCCATAAACTCACTCAATCACATTATTTATTTCGTTCTGCCGATGAGTTATGGCATGAATTGTTTGCTACATCTAAAATCTCAATAAGAATAGCTACTATGCAGTTTTTAAAATCAATACTGCACCCAGCTGAATCTATAATTATTTCTTAATGCCGAAACATCGTGTTATAGTAATGCAAACTCGGCTAAAACTGAATTCTACGGTGTGTGGCTTTTGAATTATGAACTGATTAATTGCTACCATTGTGAATGTAATTATTGATGAGCATATTTTAGAATTGTTTTACCTCATTATTCCTTTATTTGTAAACAATTGAAATTGTTGCACATTCAAGTATTTTGAAAATTTGTGATGTGAATGCAGATCATGGTGATTGAAAATGAAAACTATGTATTTTAATGAATTAATTTTCTAGAATAGTTTTTGTTTTGAAAGGTTAAATTATTTTGACCAACCAAAATAAAATTAAAAAAAAAAATAATAAAATTGAATGTTTTAGTGAAAAATGCAAACAATTGTAAAGTAAACATAGACAATTTGTAGAGGGTAAATAATACATTAGAAAGACAAGATAATAGTTTGAATATAAAGCGAGCAACTTGATTTGCCCTCCTGTGAGGACTCAGTTTTTTCTAAGTTAACAGTGAATATTCCTGGAGCAGACGAGACTTCAATGAGTTATATACGCTTGCTTCAGAGACTGACTTTCATGATGATTACATGAATGTGTGCCTTTTTGCTGTCAGTAGTAACACCTTTTAAAGCAGCAAGGGTTGGGCCACGTGTGGGGGCTTGATTAAAACTCGTCAAAGACTGCGCAGACTGTTTTGCGCCGCTCTTTACGGCATTCATCAATGCATCCTTTAAAACCGGAATCATCCCAGCTAACCTCAAAGAGGCCTGGGTCCGGCCTCTCCTAAAAAAACCTACTCTCGACCCCTTACAACCAAACAACTACAGACCAATAACCACAGTGCCATTCCTCCTGAAATTACTGGACAAAGCTGCACATTGCCAAATCCAACACTTTCTGGAAACCCACTCCATTCTCGGGACTAGGCAATCAGGCTTCCGGAAAGGACATGGCACAGAAACAGCCCTGCTGGATCTGAAGAAGCAGATCACCCAAATCATGGACACAGGCAAGCCTGCTCTTCTGCTCCTTCTAGATCTCTCAGACGCTTTTGATCTGGTTGATCACAAGACTCTCACTTCACAACTCACATACTCAGCCAACTTCTCTAAAGAATCTGCTCTCTGGATCACCTCCTTCCTAGAGGGAAGAGCCATGAAAGTCTTCTCGGACATCGCCAACGCCACCCCACGACAATCCACTGCGGGGTCCCTCAAGGATCATGCACTGCACCCACACTCTACAACTTATTCACCAAGCCCCTCTTTGACAAACTCGACTCATACAGCATCACATACACGAACTACGCGGACGACACACAAGTACTTCTACCTTTTCAGGATCAAACAACGAAGACGCCAAGGCACTCCACACAATCTACTCCATCATCAAGGCATGGATGCAGTTAATGGCCTTTGCCTCAATGGTGACAAGACTGAAATCATGATATTAGGTCAACAGAACACCCTAGACAAACTGTACGCTAACTTCTCCATTGACAACACCATCATCCCCGTATCCACAGCCGTAAAGACACTGGGAGTATACCTTGACTTCTCACTATCTATGACTAGACAAGTCGGCGCAATCACTTCCTCATTTGCGCACACCACCAAACTCATAAACGCGTCAAGCCTTACCTCTCCAAACCCAACTGCCTCTCTATAGCGAGAGCAACCATTGGAGCCAAACTGGACTACTGTAATGCACTCCAAGCAGGCACATCAGCCAAAAACCTAAAAAGACTACAAGTCACACAGAACAATGCTCTCCGGGCCGCTCTTAGTATCCCAAGAAGAGAGCATATCGCCCATACCAGGCACTCAGCCCAATGGCTCCCGGTCAAAGAACGGATCACTCTCAACATCCTCACACACAAATGCCTCTCTCTCCGCCCTGTCCTATCTATCAGAAACCATCCTCAAACCATCCTCCTCCCGTCCCACCAGGACGCAATACTCCAACCTACTCTGCATCCCACGCATCAAAAAAGCCAAAGCCGGAGGTCTAAGTTTCCCCTACATCGCAGCCAAGACCTGGAACGCTCTTCCTGCAGCCATTAGAGCGGAAAACTCACTCCCTATTTTTCGCAGGAAACTGAAAACCTCATTCCTTGCAAAATAATAGGAAACTCTCAGGAATCCATGTAAATAAACTGCATTGCTAATGTGTTCATGTCTACTGTAAATATTGTATTTGTAAATATTGTATCCTATGTAACTAATATATTGTCTATAACAAGCGCCACGATGCCCCCGGGCTGACGTGCGCTCTACAAATCTGGATAAATAAATTTAAAACCCTTTGTTGTCAAGCAGGGTTCGGCTCCTTCACCCTAACAAGAGACGCGCCATCGCCACCCAGAAGTCCCTTTTCTGCCCTCCTAAGTGTGGAGAAACGAGCAGAGTAAGGCAGCAGTCAACAAAGCAGAGGTGAGAGGAGATGATGGGCTAGAGAGGTGTGGGTAAGACTGTTGAGGAGGCAGACACCTGGGGTGGTGAGTGTAATCCTGAAAGCCACCAGGAACCAACGCCATGCCGGCTAGAAGACCTCAGCGAAGCAGAAGAGAAGAGGACGAACTGCAGCACACATTTCTCCTAAGGTGAAGATCAGGAGTGGGTTGTCCAACTCCAGGCCTTGAGGGCCGGATCCTGACGGGTTTTCGGACATCTCTCATTAATATTCATGAGATATGCATACAATGATTCTAAACGTATGCACATTTTTCCTCATGAATATTAATGAGGGATATCCTGAAAACCCGGCGCTGGAGGCCTGGAGTTGGACAACCCTGGCTGCGAATGTTCTTTAACACCAGTGTGAGTATGCTCAGTAAGACAATTGTATCATGTTTTATTTTGACTGTACTATATATATATTGGAAGGGATAATTAGAAATTAACATTGTACAATTTTAAAAAGAGACAGTTTACAATGTTAGTACAATTACATAATGTCAGGACTCCAGCAACACTGACCCCGCCCCCCAGCCCCTGAGATTATGTGGGCCCCCATCACCTCCCTTTGAATGTACACACAGCAATATGGCAACATTTCTCCAGGACACAGGTAAAGACAATGGGCCTCATCACAAGCTTGCTGGTCCTGTAACAACAGACTGGCAACCAACTACGAGTTCTGCTTGTGGATGCCTTCCTGCCCGCAAGGTCTGGAGGGTGTACCGGCACCTGCAAGAAGACCTCGACGGATGCACCGGCACCATTCATTATTGGTGCCGGTGCATCCGACCTCCCCATTCCCATTGAGTCCAATGGGACTCAACTGGCAATGGGGAGTAATTATTACCGGCAATGGGCAATTACCGGGTCCGGCGGGCTGGAATGCCCCGGTAATTGCCCATTGCCAGGTGCCGGTCAATTCCGGACTCCGGCGGCAGCCATGCTGGTACTGGCACGGCTACTGTCGGACTCCTGATGAGGCCCAATGTATGTCTCAAAATCCACCTCACGGGGGCTTCAGCCGTAATGGCTGGGGTGACTCTAGCAAATGCCCACTTGCAAAGCAAATTGCAGCCACTGAGCGAGATACCAATGGGGGGGGGGACAACATTACAACGTGTGGGCCAGACTTTGTCCATTTCTACCTCTGCAGGGTATTTCTCACCTGGGGCCAGGCTCTTATTTACCGCAACCCATTGGATTCCCTAATTTGTACATTGAACACATATGCAATTCACCCATCTTTATCACAGTCAGAAACCTGTCCCACGAGAAGCAGAGAATAACAGCAAATCGAAACAACTTTTCTAAAAATGTTGTAGCAGAATGAATCCTAAAATGTAAATGCTGGTATGTCCAAAGAAGAAATCTTAGTGGTGTTGAAAGCTAATGTTCAAAGGCAGTGCTGCCCTGCCAGTCGTTTGGGTCATCCAAGCAAAGCAAAAACAAAAAAAACAAACAGTGCTGTGTGGCTTCTGATTTTAAGCCAGATGCAGCAAAAAGCCATCCCTTTTTATCTTGCACGTATTTTTTAGACCCTGGTCTTGAGGCCAAGGATAAATCTTGCAGTCCTGTTCTGGATTTGCTGAAGGGGGCGAAGATTAGAATTAGGCAATTGGAGAAAGGGGCTATTGCAGTAATCCAGCCTGGAGAGAACCAGAGCTCTGGAGACAGTGAGCTTCTGGAGGAAGGGTAGAGAAGGTAGAATACCTCTGAGCAGGGGCAGCTGGAAGTGGACCTTCTTGGCAAGGTCTGTGATGTGAGGAGAGAAGAAGGGAGTGGATTATAACCCCAAGGTGTTTGGCCTCAGCCCCAAGGTGTTTGGCCTCAGAGGAGTGCGAGGGTAGATGGCCCATGGAGGGTGGCCAGAGTGTGAGAGGGAAAGCGGGAGCAGAGGACCCAATCAGCAGAATCACAGTCTTACTGGCGTTGAGGCAGAGATCGTTGGATGCACACCATTCCTGAATCGCGTATAAACAGTTAGGAATGGGCGAGGAAGGAGGCTGAGGGAAGCCTGAAAGAGAATTGTGTGTCATCTGTATTACACTGGAATTTAGAAGAAATCAGGTGGCCCAAAGAGGCCAAGTAAACATTGAAGAGTCAGGGTGAGAGGATAGAGCCTTGGGGACACCACAAGTGGAGAGAGATGTGGTGGAGAGAAAGGACCCAAGTTAGACCTGGGAGGGTCAGTCCAGGAGGAAGGAGGTCAGCCATTTCCGAGCCTGATCCAAGATGCCCAGGTTCTCGCAGAGCCGATTAATCAGGATGGTGTGATTAATTGGCAGAGGAAAGGTCAAGGAGGATGAGGACAGCAGAAGAGCTGGAGTCATGCTTAGAGAACAGATTTTCATGGGTCTTCAGAAGAGCAGAGTCCATGCCTCTGGCTGCTCTGAATCCAGACTGATGGTCAAGGAGACAACCAACAGATTAATTGTGGAGGGTTAGCTGGGAGATGGGCAGCTTTTCCAGGGGTTTGCCCAGGGAAGGAGTGATGGAGATCGGTCGATAGTTTGTTGGTAAGGAAGTATTGGCAGAAGGCTTTTTTTTTTAAGAAGAGGGTCACAAGGGAGTGCTTGAGGGGAGAGGGGGAACGATCCAGTGAGGGGGGGGAGAGAGAGAGAGAGAGAGAGAGAGAGAGAGAGAAAGAAAGAAAGAAAGAAAGAAAGAAAGAAAGAAAGAGAGAAAGAGAGAAAGAGAGAAAGAGAAAAAATAAAAACAACCCACGAACTGGATGTCCTGTGTTTTAGGGGTGAAATGCTAAGCCAGAGCTGAGCAGAGGGCCTGTAGATCCTCTTAAGTGTGAGCAGAGTCATAGCCGCCCAGATTCTACAAGATGGCCACCCACCCGGATACCCATAAGTGATGCTGTGCTTGGACGTCTTGTCAATAGGACAGCAATGTTATTCAAGATTTATGCTGACTCCGCTGAAGTACCATTTTGCCACGTATTCCTTTACAATAGAATGGGGTCATGTGGCACTCACTCCAAGACCCCCCTTTGCTGATGTCACCCTAGGCGCCTGCTTGGCATGCCTTATTGTAACACAGGCTAGGTAGGGTAAGGTAGATATACTGACTTTTCATAAGAGCCTTGTTCAGTGAGCGACAAGCAGGAAACGGGAGGTGCCAGTCGTTGATCACAAGCATCATAGAATAAAGGTAATGTGCCAGGAGGCAAGGCACCCCAAAAAAAGCATGTGATCAAATTTAGGCACTGGAGCAGCAAACACTAGAGAAAAGGAGAGTGCCAGACTTTAGGAATGCAGAAAGCATGCAGCTGGGGAGGCATGCAACATGCAGGAATCCAGTGTCCAGACTTGCAGGCTGCAGAAAGCCCAGGATGTACATGTAACCCCCAGGCGGGTGGGGCGGGGGGGGGACGAAACAAGAGAAGGAAAATAAATAAGAGTAAAGGACCCGCTGGTGCATGATCACGGGAGGGGGGTCCCTCACAACAAAGAAAAAAGCATTGCTCACGGAACAAGCAGAGTGCTGTTGAAATGAAAAAGCTCGACCCTGATGACCATGACAGAGAGTCGAACTGGGGCTCCCCTCAGTACAGTGATCAAATTCACTGCCACGGTACCAGCTGAAAGTATGCTGCTCCCCTGACAGGCAGAGGAACACCCAAACTCATCGCTGCCTCTTGTGGCCGCTGCGGCTTGGCTCACAGGCGCTTCCTGAGCGGGGAGTGCCTTTCTTCATCGCCGCCCTCCACGGGCTGAAATTTGCATACATGGTGCTCCCCATGAGCCAGAGGAGAGCTCCACATGATTGCTAAAGGGCAAAGCCCCAGTGCAGGAGGCCCACAACTACTCGCCCAGGCTGCTTATGGCAGATGTGGCCCCCTCGCCAATACTGCAATCAATGCCAGGCTGCTCCTAGCAAACGGGGCCCGGCCATCACAAATAAAGGGACTCCTCCTTGCTTTGCTTATGGCGTAAGCGGCATAGCTCATAAGCAATTTGGGACATCCTACATGCTGCTGGTGCCCGCCTGCCAGAAACGCACCCTCCATGCTGAAAAACCTGACCGTGGTAGAAGTGTACCAAAAGAAGTAGTGGAACTGTGGTCTCGCCAGAGGAGACGGTAGGCAGAAGCCTAGTGCAACATGTGACAAGGTGTCGTGGCAGGGGCATTGCAATGATAGTGACTAGTAACTAAGGCTCCTATTAGAGCTGTTCACTTGCATAGGAGCATGAATGGATAAATCCTCTGCATAGAATGGTGAGTAGGGTCGTAAAAAGTAGAGGAATGGTAAACAGAAAAAAATAAACGTAGCGGTACACCGCTCCCGACAGTTCCCCCTCACTTCGATCACTGCCACAGAGGAGCAAAAGAGACGAGAAAGAACTGCAGCCCAGTAGAGTTGGTATTACATCAATAGATTACGATCCTTTTCTCAGGGTAATTACTAGGCACAACACTATGATCGATGAAAGTGACCTTGAGCCATCCATGAGCAACTTGGCAACACATTGCTGTATGTTTTATCGTTTTCTTCTATGGTTGGAGCGTTATTTTGACAAATAACATAACATTACATAAATAAATAAATAAATACTGGAGACCAATCTCTAAGCGTGGGGACCGGGATCTGAACCTGTGTTGATCTTCATTGTTTTGCTTCCAAGACAAAGGTGTTCCCCTGAGCTTTCCTATCCTCCCATCCCTACCTCTACTTTAAAAAGATATTTGTCCATACCTGCTGACGCAGCCGTCTCCTTTTCTACCATTGCTTGGGTTGTGGAGGCATACCTTTCGGACTCCTGCACCATAGAAGTGGATACTTAAATATTTAAAAGAAAGAGCTACATCACAAAACTCATTCGTTCTCTTCTTACTGATACAAAAAAGTTTCAGAGCTACAGTCTGCCCCTTTTACCTTTCTCTTAATATACACTTTATTACCAGGGCCGGATCTACGGCAAGACAAAACTATCAGGCCTCCTAGGTGAGCAAAGTGTAAGGATGATGGGAGTGGCCCACCTGCCAGAGAAGCACCCTCCCTGCTAGAAAACACACACAGGGGAAGAGACAGAACTGTAGCTCAGAAGGACATTTGAAACAGCCCTGACCAGGCTGTCTCCCGCGCAAGGTTTTTTTATTGTATATTTTACAATGCATTGTATGCAGACTCCTTGTTTATATGTCATCAAAGGACGCTGCAGATTCGACCACATCACCCGACCCTCTTCGAACTGCACTGGCTCCCGCTGCAAGCCTGTATCTTCTTCAAATCCTCTTGCATCCTCTATGAGGTTGTCACCATGAAGCCCTCAAGCTACCTCACTGAGAATCTCGTCTCCAGAGGCCTGCAATCCACCAGAAGTAAGGACATGTGCAGACTTGAACTCTGCTGGTGTACAAAGGAAAGAAATGGAAGACAGGCCTTCTCTGTCTACTCCCCAAGACTCTGGATCCTCCTCCCAAAAACATCAGACCCGCCCCATCATTTCTAAAGTTCAGGAAAGAGCTCAAAACCTTCTTCTTCAAGGAATAGCTCCTCCCTAACACCTAGGGCCACAAACCCTCAACTCCCTGCCCTACCTGAGACTCTGTGATCTGCTCCTCACTGTTTCCTCCCCTGGTTTACTTGTAGATCCCTTGCTGCCAATTGCTTGCCCTCCCCTATTAGCTTCCCACTCCATTTTTCTCTGCTTCCCCCACAGTGTCTTCCCCTTATGATTGTAAAGTGCTCTGTTGCTTCTCGAAGCTAGGTCGGCGCTCAATAAATACTATTGTAATAATGTGACTATATCACAGGCACCTCCTGGAGTGGGTATTTACATCTTTTAAGAAGCAGGAGAGTTTACAGTGCTCTTATGATATTCCCTTGTCTTGTTTCAGCCACTCGGGAGTCGTAATCAAACACCACTGTGCACCTTGGTACTGGCACGCCTACATTTATAAATAGAACCTTACACGCACAAACCAGAAATTCAAAAGTCACATGACCTAAACGCCAGGGCATGCAGATCACCTGTGGACTGTAGCAGGCATGCAGATCACCTGTGGACGGTGGCAGTAGTTTGTAAAAATGACCAGGGTTTTTGGAATTCGTCATTTAATCCTCGGCAGTTACTTTCCAAGAAATGACTACTGTGTAGTGGAAGAGTGTAATGCTGGAAATGCATCGGAGGGACAGGTTCTCCGCATCCTTGTCCTTTAATGCTTTTTATCGTGTGCTCTGTTGTGTTTTCCACGCAGGAGTTCACGTGGGACTCCTGGCGGTGCAGCTCTCTCCTTTGGTTTTGGTGAACAGACCCATGGGGTACCCTTATGGCAACCATGGGTAGGGGTGCAACCCTGTGCCCCTAGTGTATGTTTTTGGGCACCTGCGCGTGACCCACAGAGCAGGGTACGGGCTGGTGGCAGCTCTGTGCTGAATTGACTGGCGCCCTGAGCGTCCTCCATTTTGGGATGCCCAGGCCCTGTCATTGGAATCGGTAGATTCCTGAAGGAGACAAAATGGCCCCCATGGCCTCTTGCCTTCCATCGCCTGTTACCTTGATCTTCCCGAAGTCCCGGGAACCCCTGACTCTGTCCCTTCCCCATGACTGGCTGTTGGGTGGAAGTTCCATATATGGTAGTGTGGGGAAGTGCTGACCAGACTGGCTGGAGCCTTCCCAATGACTGTATGTGGTGGGTACACCCTGTGGGTGGGACCTGGGTGAATGGAGTGTGTGACGAATACACATTCTGTGTTGTGGGTGTCTAGTATCTGGTGTTTGACACAATGACTGAGACAGCCCTGCCCGAAACTGGTATGAATGCAGTGTGGAGTGAAAATGGCTGGGTACTTGTCCCAATACACATAACTTGTTGTGAGTTTCTGGAGAGAAGTGAGTGGCCTGAATGCACTATGCACCTGATTGGCTGCCTGCCTGCCTGAATGCCCTTCTGACCGATTGGTTGCCTGAGTGTGACCCAGCAGAATAAATGGGAGATCAACTAGTATATCTGGGGGCCTCTCACTGCTAGAATTCGTGTTCAGAAGCTGAAGTCCACTACAAAGAGTAACTGGAGTAAAACCGAAGCTTAACCTTGAAGCCCTACTGGACGAGAAGAATTGCTGTTGCTCTCCTTGACAATCTGAAAGCTGCTGTGTCTCCAAGGACTGACCCAGAGAGGACCTGGTAAGGCGCCCTCTTCCTGAGCTGTGAGGGACCATCGTGCACCAGCTGATCCTTGCCAAAGCTCCCTGGTAGACAGACCTACGACAGGCTGCCGACCGGAGACGGGGACTGCCGCGGAATCCCAAAGAGAAGCGCCCGGACTGTTGTCCACCACTGTCGACGACCGCCATCGCCGATTGGAGCCGCCGTTTGCCTGAGAACGCTCCCATCTGCCCCGCCGCCCGCTTTATCCCGCTGGAGAAGGCCCGACCGTCGATGCGCAGAGGAGCATCCGCAGGTGGGTTTCCCGCCACCTAAAGACCACAGAGATGCTGACGACTCGATGCCCTTGCTGGGCCACAGTTCTTCATCATCTCTTTGCGGTTCAAAACTATCGTCACTGAGGTGCCCCGCATGCCTCTTCCTTGCAGGACGCCAACGCTCCGTCGTCGACAAGCACCGATAGGAACGAAGCTGCCACTTCACTGCCGTAGTTCAGCCTGTTCTCCGTTGGACGTTCGACGACCCGTGACTCCTGCCTTAAAGGGAGGGCACTCAAGAAGGGCCGTCGATTTCCCGTCGACGAACGCTACAATTCCAGGTACATTGGGGCTGTAGAACTATTGTAGAGGGAAATAAGACTCATAGAACAATATATGGACTGGGAGTGTGATACATCTTTGCTTTACAGGTTGCCCAGGTGGGGGGGATCTCCACACAGAACTGTGTCTAGGTAGCGGGGCCAGTATTCTGCCAATTGTTCCAACCAACTGCTTTCCTCCTATTTTCTATTGTTGCTTTCCTTATTAATTTGATCTGTGTGACATTTAACCTCAGTACAGTTGATGCACTTTAATAAGATCTGCTAATAATTGTGGTACCACTTAGAACTGTATATATTTACTATTGTTGATTTTCTGAGCACAAAGTGAGTTATTGCGATAGTGTACATAACCTTGAATATTAATTCTATAAAGATAGTGTTTTAACCAATAACATGTGTGGACATTTCTTTCTGGGGGCTTGGGGACTACACTGTACTTAAGAACCAGCCTGCATCACCTCCTGAGAAGCTAAGCCTTGATTGCTCGACCACAATACCAATAATAGAGACTATTGGCTGGGATCCTCTGTGCCTCTCCTCTAACATATAGAGGTCAGAAGTACAGACACCCCCCTCCAGTCTTTACACTGGTGGCAGCGGTGGCATGCTTATGGTTTTAAGAATCAGTGTATAACCGTGCCACTTACAAAATATCTACACTTTTGTTAAATTAAGGTTTAGTTGTGTACAAAATAACTGCATTACAAGCAATGGAATCTATTGCGAATGGTAAATTGACTTGGATGAGCTTAGAGTCTCTCTAGAGTGTTTGTGAAGCCAGGGAGTTAGACTTTGTGGATAAGTCTAGGGCTGAGCTGATAGCTGCCCTGCTGGACTACCAGATTGATTGTAAAACTCTTGAAGGGGGGATGCAACCAATGAGGACTCTACCCTGAGGGTTGTCGCCGAATCTGATTCTGGGAATGCCACCATTCCTGCTGCCTCTGTTCCAAACCACAGTGATTCCTTGGAGCTTGAGTTATTAAGGATGAAATTGGCCTTTGAATACCGCAAGTTGGAAATAGATGCTGAGCTTAAGAAAGAGGAGCTGGCACAGCAAGTGGAAATCAAGAATAGGGATCTTGAACTCAAAGACAAGGACACTGAATGTCAGAGAATCCAGTTAGAGAAAGCTCGAGTGGAGACTTCAGCTAAACCAGTTGAGTGTCAGGTCCCCAGCCACCAAGTTTATGAAAGATTTGGTTGGTGTGTATGCAGAGGGTTCTAATATCCTCCAATGGATTGAAGCGTTTGAAATGGCTTGTGCCATTCACGATGTTGATAAGAGAGATTGGGCTAAGTGTTTGTTAAGCAGAGTGCCTCAAACTGGATATAACTGTATTCTGAAACTGAGTGTGGAAGAAAGGGGTCAGTATGAGTGCATGAAGTCTGCTTTGATTGCCAAGTTTGGCAAGACACCTACCCAATACCTTAAGCGGGCCAGGGATTTTAAGAAACGAGAGAATGTGTCTTGGATTGACTGGGTGAGTGCTGCGCACATGAATATGATGGGGTGGATTGATGGTTACAAAGTGAAAACGTTTGTTGAATTGTCCAACCTCCTAGTTTTTTGAGCATTTTTTGGAAGCCTGTTCACCAGAGCTGCACCAGTATGTTGCTGACCAGAACATTTTGGACCCCTTTAAGCTGGCTAGGTTGGCTGACAAGTGGGTCTCTCACTGGGTGTCCCCTAAGGACTCCAGTGGGAAGGACAAGGACAAAGAAAGTGGGGCCTCTCAGAAAGCTGAGGCGTCCCAAAAGCAATCACAGTCGGGTAAACCAAAACCTTCCTCTCCGAAGACCCAAAAACCTAGTGGGGATAAGTCTGTTGTGGGTGGGAGTAAGAGTAGTGGTCCGCGTGCTGCAAATCAGGGTCCCAGTGGTTCCAGTACCGTACCCCGCACTCCTGGCACTTGTTGGGATTGTGGGGCTCTGGATCACCGAAGGGGTGACCCCAAGTGTAAGGGTAAGGTACTTGGAGTCCAGGCTGTCAGCCTGACCTTCCCCTACTCCGTACCTGTGTGGAGGCCACTGTCCTCCCCTCCTCTACTGGGATCACCTTTGGTGCTCCCGTAGAGATTTCCTTAGTGTCCCTTGGGGCCTGGGACCAGTACGCAGAAGTACTGGCGACTATCCCACAAAACACTTGTAGGTTTTTGAGAAGTGTCCTCTTGAATGGCCAGCCTTCTACTGGTTTGAGAGACACTGGGGCAAGCATGACAGTGGTGGACAGGACCCTGCTCAAGCCAGACGACTATGTAGGTGCTCCTCTGCGAACCACCAGGTTAGCTGGTCGGCCTCCCAAATTATCACCTGTAGCCTTATTCAACATTACAACTGGAGACAAGACAGCAAAGCTTCCGGTCCTGGCTCAGGACAACGTGCCTGCGAACATTTTGTTGGGAAACTATTTGGTTGTGTTGGGGATGATCACGGATGGTCTACCCATGGCTACTGTGGCGGTCACCCGATCACAGGTCACACAGGGTCCGGCTGCGAGCCCGGTATCCTTGCCGACGGGGAAACCCAAGGCACGAAGGAAACAGAAGAGCAAGAAGGCTACCTCTGTGGATGGAGCCCCTGCTCTTCCTGCTGTTCCGACAGCACCCATTGGGATCTATGCTCTGGACGGGCCGGATCCAGTGGTAAACCCCGTCTCAACTCCTGTAAGAGAAGAGCCAGAAGACTGTCCTGTGGGAGAGGTTCTCAACCCGGAGGATCATCCCGACCTTCAATGCTTGTTAGCTGAAGGGGGACCCTCCTGGGTGGACTTCTGTAAGGGACAGAGAGAGTGCCACTCTCTCGAGGGTCTGAGGAAACAGGCCCTGTCCCAGGCACAAGGAGAAGTGCCTAGGACATTCCGAATCTATTGGGAGGGTGAGCTTCTTGTTAGTGAGCCCACTAAGCCTGAACCTGGTGCCCTCAAGAGGTTGGTGGTACCCCAGGTGTACAGGCCCTTCCTACTGCAGTTGGGGCATGAGGTGCCCTTAGCTGGTCATCTTGGTACCAAGAAGACTAAGCAGAGGCTCTCTGCCCATTTCTACTGGTCCCAGATGGGAGTGGAAGTAGAGTCCCACTGCAGGACCTGCCCAACTTGTCAGTTGTCTGGCAAGACTGGTGGCAGTATCATTGCCCCACTGCAGCCATTGCCAGTGGTTGGCATGCCGTTTGAGAGGGTGGGCATCAACATTGTCGGGCCCCTTGGACCTCCCACTTCAGGTGGACATCGGTTCATCCTGGTCTTGGTCGATCATGCCACCAGGTACACTGAGGCTATACCCCTTCTGACTGTAACTGCCAAGGTGGTTGCCAGGGTTCTCCTGGGCATTTTTACCCGTGTTGGATTTCCCAAAGAGGTTGTCTCTGACAGAGGATACAATTTCATGTCTAGTTACTTGAAAACCATGTGGAAAGAGTGCGGGGTAACCTACAAGTTCTCCTCCTCTTACCATCCCCAGACCAATGGTGTGGTTGAGAGATTTAATAAAACTCTCAAGGGCATGCTAGGTGCTTTGGAAGAGCCCCTAAGGTGGAAATGGGATCTCCTCTTGCCATGCCTGCTGTTTGCTTACAGAGAGGAACCTCATGAGGGTGTTGGTTTCAGCCTCTTTGAGTTACTCTTTGGACATCCGGTGAGGGGGCCCCTTGCCTTGATCAGAGAAGGTTTGGAAGCCACCTCTCCAGGTCCTGCCAAGCAAGTGGGGGACTATGTGTTAGGCCTCAGACGGAGGATGACACAGATGATGGGTCAGGCAACAGCGTATCTCAAGGCCAGCCAGGAATTGAACAAATACTGGCATGACCTTAAAGCATCGCAAGTGGATTGGACTCCGGGACAGGAGGTCCTCGTGATGGAGCCTACCAAGCCTCGAGCTTTGGCATATAAATGGACTGGACCCTTCAGGATAATCTCCAAGATGGGCGAGGTCAATTATCTGGTTGACATGGGAGTCCCTGGGGTAGCACCTCAAGTATTCCATGTTAACAGGCTCAAGCCTTTCCACAGGCGAGCAGAAGTCTCATGTCTCTTGCTAGCTTCAGAGCAAGAAGAGGATGAGAGTGAGCCCGTTCCTGACTTGCTGCATAGCAACCCTCAGGATAGCTCACTGGAGGGAGTACATCTCTCTCCTGATCTGATGACAGAGCAGCAGAAGGCCTGCAGGGCTTTTCTCCGGCAGTATGCCTCTCTGTTTTCACTGACAGCAGGCCTTACACCACGGTGTAGGCACAAGATTGACACTAGTGACAGTGTGCCTGTCAAAAGAAGGTGCTACTGTATGTCAGATACAGTTAAGAACCACATCCAGGCTGAGGTCGCCAAGATGTTGGATCTGGGTGTTATTGAACCCTCAACCAGTCCAGTGGTCCTTGTCCCCAAGGCAAGTTCCCAGGCGGGTACCAAGGATTGGAGGTTCTGTGGGGACTACAGAGGAGTCAATGCCGTCACCAAGACTGACGCGCATACATTGCCCAGGGCTGATGAGCTCGTGGACACCATAGGTGCTGCCGAATTTGTGAGCCCCTTTCACCTTACCTCAGGCTATTGGCAAATAGCTCTGACGGACCATGCCAAGGAAAAGACGGAGTTCTCAACACCTGAGGGACTCTACCAGTTTAGGGTCATGCCTTCTGGGTTGAAGAATGCCCCTGCCACCTTCCAGAGATTGGTCAATCATGCACTCAGTGGGCTGGAGACCTTCTGTGTGGCCTACTTAGAAGACATTGCCATCTACAGTTCCACCTGGGAAGAGCATTTCACACATCTGGATAAGGTGTTGCAGGCCTTGAAAAGGGCTAACCTCACTATCAAGGCCACCAAGTACCAGATAGCTCAGGGGAAAGTGGCATATCTTGGTCATGAGGTAGGAGGGGGTCAAATCCAACCTCTCCCCAGTAAAGTACAGGATGTACATGACTGGGAGACTCCCACTACTCAAACCCAGGTGAGAGCCTTCTTGGGCCTCACTGGGTACTATCGCAATTTCATGGCAGACTATGGAACCATAGCTGCACCCCTAGCAGCTCTGACTTCACCCAAACAGCCTAGGAAGGGTAATTGGACTGAAGATTGTCAGAGGGCCTTTGATGGCTTGAAAGAAAGTCTGTGTAGGGCACCGCTGTTGTGTGCGCTTGACTACAGCCGACCCTTTATCGTCCAGACGGATGCCTGCGACACCGGAATCGGAGCTGTCTTGTCCCAGTTAAATTACAAAGGGAGGGAGCATCCTATCATATTCATCAGTAGACCACTCAAGGGTAGATAACTTAGGTGGGCTACTGTTGAAAAGGAATGTTTTAGCATAGTTTGGAGCCTTAGGCATTTTAGGTCCTACCTTACAGCGTCTACCTTCAAGGTCCAAACAGATCATAAGCCCCTGAAGTGGCTTATGCAGATGAAGGGTGAAAACCCGAAACTGCTCAGGTGGTCCATTAGCCTGCAAGGGCTAGACTTCACCATTGAGCATAGACCAGGGAAGAGTCGCGATAATGCAGATGGCCTTTCCAGAAGGTATGTTGACCGTCTGGATGAGGGTGTCTATATAATGGGAGATTAGGCACCCTAACCTCAGTCTGGGGGGGCGACTGTGATGCTGGAAATTCATCGGAGGGACAGGGCCTCCGTATCCTTGTCCTTTACTGCTTTTTATCGTGTGTTCTGTCGTGTTTTTCATGCGGGAGTTCATGTGGGACTCCTGGCGGTGCAGCTCTCTCCTTTGGTTTTGGTGAACAGACCCATGGGATACCCCTATGGCACCCTTCGGTAGGGGTGCAACCCTGTGCCCCTAGTGTATGTTTTTGGGCATCTGTGTATGACCCACAGAGCAGGGTACGGGCTGGTGGTAGCTCCGTGCTGAATTGACTGTTGCCCTGAGCGTCCTCCATTTTGGGATGCCCAGGCCCTGTCATTGGAATCGGTAGATTCCTGATGGAGACAAAATGGCCCCCATGGCCTCTTGCCTTCCATCGCCTGTTACCTTGATCTTCCCGAAGTCCCGGGAAGCCCTGACTCTGTCCCTTCCCCCTGACTGGCTGTTGGGTGGAAGTTCCATATATGGTAGTGTGGGGAAGTGAGGACCAGACTGGCTGGAGCCTTCCCAATGACTGTATGTGGTGGGTACACCCTGTGGGTGGGACCTGGGTGAATGGAGTGTGTGACGAATATGCATTCTGTTTTGTGGGTGTCTAGTATCTGATGTTTGACACAATGACTGAGGCAGCCCTGCCCAAAACTGGTATGAATGCAGTGTGGAGTGTTGAATGGCTGGGTACTTGTCCCAATACACATAACTTGTTGTGAGTGTCTGGAGAGAAGTGAATGGCCTGAATGCACTATGCACCTGATTGGCTGCCTGCCTGCCTGAATGCCCATCTGACCGATTGGTTGCCTGAGTGTGACCCAGCAGAATGAATGGAAGATCAACTAGTATATCTGGGGGGCTCTCACTGCTAGAATTCGTGTTCAAAAGCTGAAGTCCACTACGAAGAGTAACTGGAGTAAAACTGAAGCTTAACCTTGAAGCCCTGCTGGACGAGAAGAATTGCTGTTGCTCTCCTTCACAATCTGAAAGCTGCTGTGTCTCCAAGGACTGACTCAGAGAGGACCTGGTAAAGCACCCTCTTCCCGAGCTACGAGGGACCATCGTGCACCAGCTGATCTTTGCCAAAGCTCCCTGGTAGACAAACCTACGACAGGCTGCCGACCGGAGACGGGGACTGCCGCGGAATCCCAAAGAGAAGCGCCCGGACTGTTGTCCGCCACTGTCGACGACCGCCGTCGCCGACTGGAGCCGCCATGCTCCCGTTTGCCTAAGAACTTCGTTTGATCCAAGGACGCTCTCGTCTGCATCGGCGCCTGCTTTATCCTGCTGGAGAAGGCCCGACCGTCGACGCTGCGAGGAGCATGCGCCGGTGGGTTTCCCGCCACCTAAAGACCAAGGAGACGCCGATGACTTGACGCCCTTGCTGGGCCACAGTTCTTCATCATCTCTTTGCGGTCCAGAACTATCGTCACCGAGGTGCCCCGCACGCCTCTTCCTTGCAGGACCCCAACGCTCCGTCGTCGACGAGCACCGCTAGTAACGAAGCAGCCACTTCACCGCCGTAGTTCACCCTGTTCTCCATCAGACGTTTGACGACCCGTGACTCCTGCCTTAAAGGGAGGGCACTCAAGAAGGGCCGTCGATTTCCCGTCAGCGAACGCTACAATTCCAGGTACATTGGGGCTGTAGAACTATTGTACAGGGAAATGAGACTCATAGAACAATATATGGACTGGGCTTGTGATACATCTTTGCTTTACAGGTTGCCTAGGTGGGGGGATCTCCACACAGATCTGTGTCTAGGTAGCAGGGCCAGTATTCTGCCAATTGTTCCAACCAACTGCTTTCCTCCTATTTTCTATAGTTGGTTTCCTTATTAATTGGATCTGTGTGACATTTAACCTGAGTACAGTTGATGCACTTTAATGAGATCTGCTAATAATTGTGGTACCACTTAGAACTGTATATATTTACCATTGTTGATTTTCTGAGCACAAAGTGATTTATTGTGATAGTGTACATCACCTTGAATATTAATTCTATAAAGACGGTGTTTTAACCAATACCGTGTGTGGACATTCCTTTGTAGGGGCTTGGGGACTACACTGTACTTAAGAACCAGCCTGCATCACCTCCTGAGAAGCTAGGCCTTGATTGCTCGACCAGGATACCAATAATAGAGAATCTTGGCTGGGGTCCTCTGTGCCTCTCCTCTACCATATAGAGAGTAGAAGTACAGACATCCCCCTCCAGTCTTTACAAAGTGAACACGTGTTCTACACGGCAATCAAGTGAATGCCAAGGGGTGAAGTTACTGTTCTCTTTAATAACTGGGATGGCATTTCCTTGCTATGGCTTCATGCCTTCTGATGTCACTTCCTGTAGTGTTGCGCTTTCTGTATGCGAATGAGCCCCCCACTTATTTTTAATTGTGTCTATTAGCTGGCACTTTAGCGTCACAGAGAAAGCTAAAACTATTGGCGCAGGAGTGCAGATAGGAAGATGGGAATAAAGAGGTGAACACAGTCTGTGAAGGTTTTACCCAGACACTGACTACCTTTGGCAATGCTAATCCCTATGTCTATTCAAAGCACTACAATCCCCACCATGCCCAATACGCATGCTCCTGACATCTCTTTGAAGTAGCTTTTTCACACAGTAGCATAAAACCTTGAGCTTTGTTGCTTGCAATTGTTGCTTCTAAACAGTCTTCTGAAAGGTAATGGCTTAGTTGCAGGTGTTGTCCCTTTCTGGTGTAATAAAAACCTCTACACAATCCAGGTAACATCAGCAGTTTTATATGGAGCTGAGATCTGGGGCTACTCCGACTGCTCAAATTTGCGGGTGGCAGAAAACAAATTCTTAAAGAAGTTGTTCAGGCAACTGTGTAGTTTCCCGAGTGCACCATTACACACAGAATGTGGACTTGAACCAATTGTTTCAACTGGCTTGAAAACCAGTTTTCTATTGGATCAGATTGTGGGTATCCTGCAGAGCTAAAAAAAATATCGAGTAGCCCTTTTAGATCTGCTGAGTTATCATGGTGGTCGTTCATTACAATGGGTAAGCCATGTGAAGTGCCAGCTTGGGTTGGTGGGCTTAAGTGAGCTTTGGGAGAATCCACTCAAAATGTCTAATAGTTCACAAAGAGATGGGCAGTGAGATGTGCAAATCAGGACTGTGTAGCGAAGTCATGTTTAAGATCTAGATTTGGATTGGACTATCTAGCTTCTAAAGTTACACGAGGTGGGGTGAGTTACTTAGACCTAATCACTCCAGCCTATGCGCACACTGTTTATTGCGTTTGGAGTTGGTACCCTACAGGTTGCACTCTTTACCAGCGGCTGGAGGAGTGGACATTCTACACTTTGCCCAGCTTGTGGTCTAGCTCCTGAATCGGTTGTGCAATTTCTTCTATTTTGCGAATGTTTTAGCGATTTGAGGAAAATGTACTTGACCACACTGTTTCGAAAAATGTGTGCTAACCCTGTTCTAGAAGCGGGTGCTTTATGCCGATCCACGGTGATGGAAGTAATCCGTAAGCGGAGTAATAAAAGAAGGTGGGGTAACAGGGATAATATTCGTACCCCGGACACTCAATTCCGACCTGGCAGGGTCAACCTGTAGTTTAAATGTTCCAATGTAGTGTTATCATAAATGTCACTGGTGTCACCTTAATGCCAAAGAGGTCACACTGGCAGTAGATTTTGCCCCCCACCAACAAACGAGTTGCTTAGTAGTGCAGAGCTCAACATCTCTTCACCATTACATTCCAGAAAGGATGCACCGCTGTTTTAGCGCCAATGCACTAGATGTCCAAAAAGGGAGAAGATAGCCTGCTTTTCTAGGAAGCCACGTTAATACACTCGTGCTCCACCAATGACTGCAACAGGAGGGCGAGAGTGCGCATTTCCCTTCTGTAAGCCGAGCTAACCAGAGCAACAGAGATGTGGTGCTGCAATGACTGGCTTATATACGGAAAGGTGTCAGGCCTTAGGTGCTGAGGGCGAGTATGTGCATCATTTCTGCATAGGAATGCATAATAGCTGAGCCGTTATATTATGCCTACCTATTAAAAATGTCTCATTTTGGTTGTCCTTAGTTTATGTATGTCAGCCCACTTATTGTCACGGGTGACTGTTCTATTTACTCCCCTCCACAGCCTGGTCAGCATGTCCCTCAAACTCGCCCCATTGTAAGAAGCTCACTGCTTCCCATCAAATCTGACATCTTATCTATTGTACGTTCTTTTGTGATTAAAAGAGCATTGTTCTTCCCTGTATGTATATAAATAAGTAAGTAAGTAAGCAAATAAATAAATAATGAAGAAAAATTTCTGCCGATCGCACTTACAGGTACAATGGAGTAGTTACTTTAGATACCGAAGGGGTAACTGCAGAGCAACCATTGGCTACAAAAGGGCCCCTCACCTTAAATTCATCGAAACCATTAATTGATTGAAACGGCACCACTGATCACCAGCGTGTTACGAGGGAAATGGAGAATGTCCAAATTCGCAATAGTTAGGTTTTACGCTGTTTACCCTACATGTTTTGCCTCCAGAATCTAAATGGCATTAATACAATGCATCATTGCAAATATGACCTGTGCCAGCCAGGGCCAGGCCACTCGGAGGGTCCTAGAATGTACGCACCTGCTGTGATGATGAGTTCTACCTCATGCACTACATAACGGGCAAACGGCATTTCAATTCCGCAGTAATAGGTCCCAGAGTCGCCCATTCTCATATTTCCGATGGTGACGTGGAATCTTCGGTTGGGACGATCATCAACCAATGAAAACCTTCCGTGCGTGGCACGCAGCCCATCTGCGTTGATTACATCATCAATACGAAGGACACGGTTTCTTTTGCTTAGATATTTGGTTTTTCCTTCATATCCAGCCTCATAGGAGCAAAGGACGGTGACGTCACTTCCTGCCGTGCCCCACACAGTTCTTTGCAGCTCGCACTTCCCTTGATATGAAAACATTCAACAACTTACTGTAGGCTTATTTATACAATTTTAAAGGTAAGGAAAGCAACCTAAAGGTGAGCAGTTAAAGTGTGGGAGCCCCTGAAAGACTGCTCCACCTGGATCCCCCTTCCTTCATAGATGCGCCTAAGGTGCTTTACTCATTGGGTGCAGAGTCATTGCTTAGAACTGATTGGTCATTGCACGTGGCGCCTCCAATAATAAACATATTGCAATGATCATCTAATCGCATATCTGAATTATATTTTCAGTTTCTTCTTAAAATCTATGAATCAATACTGGGCCTCATTAAGAGTGTCTCAGTCTGCAAACAAGGGTGCCGGTAGGCTTACTGGAACCCATGTTTCCGGACCGCCACACTACAAGTCTGCCTGCCGGGGCCGCTGCGCCTGGCAGGTCTGACCCTGCCGGATGCAGTGGTCACGGCAGGCAGAGTTGCCATGGAAGCACCGGCACTCTTAGCGCCTGTTAGCCTATCGGACTCATGGGAATGGGGACTTACAAAACCTGCCACTTCACTTCCCGCTCTGCGGGACTTGTAATCTCTTGGTGACACTGGGAAGTCAGGCGGCGGATCCGGTGTTACGGGGTCGGCGGGAACCCACAGGTCGCGCCAGCGGCTTACCGCTGACCTCGTAATAAGGCCCAGAGTGTTGCTTGCTAAATGAGTCATTAGAGTTAAGAACGGTTTGGCGTCCACTCACCGAGTGTGGCAAATCGTGTAGTACACAAATACAGGAAGCGGAAAATGATTTCCTGGGATGAAAAGGTCAAGTCCAGACCAGTACTGACTGCTGATTTCATGAATGATTCTTAGCCAATGGATTCCCCATGCTAGCCTAGATGACTAGGGACAGTAGTCATGCCTGCAGGGATCCTGTTCCATGGCACAGGGCACACCCGTGCACAATGTACACGTGTTTAGAATGGCATTGATTGAAACTCCCACCCTCCAGGCCTTCTGGGCACGGTCAGCGTCTGTCTGCTATTGTTCTGCAATGCAACAGGTCCCTTGTAAATTCTCGGTATGATCCTTTGCGTTTACCTTTCCAGTTAAACCCATCCATCGAGCTCATTTCAGGCCATTCATTGCATGCCTTCCAATTCTTCAATATCTTTTGCAGGGCCATTTCGGCCACTATTGAACGCAGCACTGTGTCTGGTACATGGCGGGTAGAGAGCAAAATAGTCTGTCTACCGGTTATTAACAAGACTGGGAGATATAGGCCTAATTTGAAGGCTCTTGCTGTGCAGTAACCAATGATGGTTGGTTCCTTGTCTATGAGCTTGAATATTTGTTTTTGCATAAACCCACACATAGGGCCTCATTACGACCCTGGCGCTAAGGGATTACCGGTACCGGTAATCCTTTAGCACCTGATTACGAGGCCCCTTTGCGGGTTCCCACCTTAACGGCTGGTATTTACCAGCCGTTAAGGTATGGACCCGCAAAGGGACCTTGGTGCTAATTACGGTACCGCAATTTGCGGTACAGTATTTACCGCCTTCCCCATTCCGATTATGCTCTATGGGGCAAAAATGGGAATGGGGAAGGGCCATGGTGAAATGGGGAAGTACCGCCCCGCCAACCTTGGAATGGGGTGGTACTTCCCCATTTCACCATGGCGGACTCGTTACAATACCGGCAGCAACCATGGTGCTAATAGCGCCATGGTTTAGCGTCGGTGTTGTAATGAGGGCCATAGTCTGTTTTTGAATTAAACAGTAGTGCAGCCTCTGGGCGGCACCATACTCCATCCATCTTAATCACAGGCTGTCCATTGTGCTGATCTCACTGTAAGTTGTGTTTGTCATGTTCCTGCCACTTTCTTTGCATTGTTGTTGGTTGCTACGTTAACTCTAGATGGGAAGGATGGAGAGTGGGGTAGAGCACCTCACAAGTAACCAACATAACAATCTGGTGTCTCCTTTCCACACCCATTCCCGCTCTTCCCCCTACTGTCTCACTCTTTCTTTCTCTCCCCTCAGCCCCCCATCTCTCCCCCCCCGCACACACACACACACATCCCCTCCCCTCCCCTCCACGCTCAGTACATTTAGATAGCCTGACAGCCAGACTCGGACTGGCCTATAGGGCAATGCCCAATCCAAAAACACAAAATGCTAGTGTGGGCCACTTTTTTGGGCTTTGTGGGCCAGTTTGATAAGTTACTTCCCCATGAGGCTAGTAGATTTGACCAGTGTTACTAAAGAAATATTTTTTTGATGCATAATTTACATCACATTTTATCAAAAAACTCACCCTTTGGGTAGTAGTCAAACAGTCTGCCAAAAAAGGAATGAATTGCCATTTGCAACTGTGGGCCACTTATTCATTGGTGCCCGAGACAGTCCGACCTTGCTGACAGCTGTGAAAAGTGCTACTTAAGATAAATATTTCGAATGGGTGAGAAAACTTACTGGTATGCAGAGTGTACAGGAAGGAGCCGTGATCTGTTTTTTGCCTATACAATTCGTTAAGTTGCAGTGGTAAGAAATGTCTCCTTGTAGAAAAAAATCGGTGCAATCGGAGACGAATCTTAATTTGTGCAAACTGACACCGCTTAAATACCCCTTTGGGGCTGTTAAGCCATGCACTTGAGGTGGGAAGAGCATGATGAGCTGTGCTCCCACACAACTCCCCTTAAGCCCCCCCCGTTCTTCCTCATTCCTCCACTAACCACCCCCTGCTTCTCGCTCCTCTCCAGCACACCC
The DNA here is from genome assembly GCF_040938575.1 of Ambystoma mexicanum. Lineage (NCBI taxonomy): Eukaryota > Metazoa > Chordata > Amphibia > Caudata > Ambystomatidae > Ambystoma > Ambystoma mexicanum. The sequence continues at coordinate 73,514,351 of NC_090938.1, forward strand.
CACACATACCTCACACGGCCTACCTGGCCAGCCCTACCACACACTGAACACACAACCCAGACATCTGCCAAAAGAACAAACTGCTGCAAACAACCCAGACACTGGACGTTATGATATGATATGGAATTTATAACGCGTCTATACACAAGTATTTCAAGGCGCGCGTTGTCGCTCCGGACACAATAACCCCAGTGTGCACAATCCAAACACACTCAAAAAGCCGACCCACCATACGTCAGTTTCTCCTGGTTCTGCAATTACTGACAGAAGAGCGTGACCTCTTTCCTATCCCTCTTCCCTCACTAACCAACTCCACCCACTTTCTTACAGAGCCACCTGAGCACCATGCAAATGGTAGCGGTTTCTGGTACAAGCCAACTTAACATAACATACTTTGCCCAGGCATAACAACAGACGAGGCAGTGTAGAGTTGCAGAAGGACTATTGACCATCTGGGTAGAATTCTTGTACGATTTGAGGGATCCTAAATATTTTGGGCTCAGACTGTGATCGATGGAGATGGCAGCGCACCCCAAGTTGGTCATGTATAGGTTTGGATGGTCTTATTTCCATGCTCAGGGGCTGCAACCAGTCTCTAATTTCCCTAATGCACTCAACAGACCCTCCACTCCCCCCGCATCATTGGGAAGAAAACGTATTCAGGGCTCTCCAGAAGCTTGGGGGTTGGCCAACATTTGGAAGGTGTAACGTGGGTTCACAGTGATAATCCCTGCTTAGAAAAATACGCAGCATCCAAAGTTGGGGGTAAAGTTGGAGACTAAGTTGTGTTTCCATGTATTACTAAAGGCATTACATGGGCACCCTCAGAGATCCTGATTGTTCTGAGGGAGGCATTTTCTGCCGCAGAAATTTGTAAAAGTTCTGTCGATAAGGTTTATCCTTTTTAGTATCCAACCCTGAGAGGGCACAGAGTGAAGATGCAAAAGAAAACAAGTTTTAGCTTGTGTGGCGGCATGCAAGGGCTGGAACCTCAGGCAGCACCGGATTGGGCAGAATAAGACCACGTGTTAGGATGCGTACATGCACCCTAAGGGTACTCAAGTATAGAAACAATGGCTATTGGTAGAAATGGCAGCTAAACAATCCACTGAAAACACAGTTGGAAACTCCTCCACTTCCCAGAGGCCCTCATAACCATTTGAAAGCACTATAGACACGTTCTGAGAACACAAAAGTAGGTACCTGAAACTGCGCCAACGAGAGATTGTCTTGCCACTTAATATAAAGCATAAGGTTTTACAAATCATAGTGCAGGAGCCATACTTGAGAATCTGACGTCCATGTGCAAAGGGTTCTATGTTCGTTCATCACCTGTTTTTTTCCCGCTGCACTATTTGACATAAAATGTTTGCCAAAAAAATCATCAATTTTTTAAAATTATTTGGGCGGGGGTCCATTCGCCTTTTATTTATTCACTATACACCACCCCACCCTACCCCTGTATGCCCTCTCAAATTTTCCGAATTTTTCTTTCCGCAAAACATTTTTCCGCAAAAATTGCAGTGAAAAAAATAAACGGGCGATGAATGCACGTCATACCGCACAAAGAGTAAAATCCTGAAAAGGTTGATAATGAAAGGAAGACTCTTACCGACCACAGAGCACAAGAATATGACCATCCGGGCGCATATTTGTGTTGCCCATATCTTAAAAGCTGCACTAGAGCGTCTGCAGCGGCTTAGCTCTGCTTCCGGTCATTTACACGTGAGAAGGACGCCATTTGCTAAGAAACAGGAAGCGCTGGTGCTGTGGTGTCTGTCCTGTTTTTTTGTGTGTGTTGAAGTACCTGTTCGTATATCTGTAGTTTTGCTTTTGCCACCATAAATTGAAAACTATAACTAGGGCCATTTTAAGCACTTTTGGGGCCCCCCTCCAACAAACCAAATGAATTAAGGGATCAAGAATACTGGTCGCGCCCCCCCAGGCGTCACGCTCATAACCTATTGGTTGATATGCTGTCTCGCAGCATAATAAGCACGTTTACTCCCTTTAAGTCCCCTTGCCCTCTTCATTCTCGCTCTAATCAGAATGATAAACAAGTAGCATTTGAAGACCAACATTAGCAGTCTACAAAGGGGTTACTGTTCTAGTACATACAGGATAATTTTTATCAATAACACCCAGGAAGGCAGATGTAGTATTAATGCAGGAACGTATGTAAAAGGTACATGTAACCCATAATAGACAGAGAACTCACATTAGCTGCTTCACGGAATGCAAAAGTGCTCATGCATGGATAGAGACGGCCAATTGGAAGGAAGGAGAACGCTACACATACCATAGCATGGATAGTGGAGGCAGATTAGAAGCTACCAGGAATGTGTCTTTATCCGAACAGACTGAGATTAGAAGTGGTATATGGTTTTCAAATAGTGTTGCCATTAGATATCAAAGGAACAAATGCATGTGGTGTGTGATATAAATATGCTCACTATTAACGCAGTAAAACCACAAATAAGGCTTTTATGAAGATCATACCATGAGAAGGAAATCACTCGGAAGGGCTGACAATTTTGAAAGGATTAGGGACCGGCAATATTGAAAGGTTAGGCAATAAAAGATTAAATGAGATGCCCAGGATCACACATTGGTTAAGTGGAGAAGCTGGGATTTGTGCTAACTCTGCAATTTTTGCATTTGAACACTTTCTTTTCCAGTTCTTACCATGAACTAAAACAATCTCATTTTTTTTAATGGATTTGGAAAGTACACAAATCACATTATCAAACATAACAATTTTAAAACAAATTATTATAGAAGGGTGTCATGCAAAATCGGAATGATTCTAGCTTCATTCTCTCCATCATCAAGGGAAGTATATAAGAACCAGCATACCAATCGATATGATTTAACACATTTACAGGCCGATTCATGGAATTAGTGTGCGCTGAAATTTTCAGCGAAAGCGTGCGAAAGCATGCGAATGTCACTGCCAGTGCGAAAATTTGCAGCAAAACCCACGCACAGCGATTCTTGGAAGTCCTTGCACGTGTAAATCCCAGGATGTGTGCCAAAATTCTGCGTGGCGCACGTTGGCGCACACGTCTCCAAACAGCGTGCGCTACGCGCACAGCGAAATCGCACATAGCGCAGCGCACACAACAAAAGTAGGAGGAACAGAGGGCGTGACACACGGAATGGAGAACAACGCGTGAAAATGTGGGCGTCACGGGGGAAGTACAGGAGGCAAATGCACGGAACGCCCACACGCACGTTCAAAACATGTATTCATGGCTTCGAACGGTGCTAATGCGTGCGCCAAAAAAGACACGCTAATCCGGAAACACGTACGCCTGCAGGAAGCAGGCGTACATGGACCCGCGCAGCTTTAAAGTGTGCGCAAACAACAAACAAGCTCAGACACCAGGATGAATATAACGTTCCCAGCAGCAGTGGTTGTGGGATACCGCAGGAGGAGGAGGAGGATAGTCAGGCCCAGAATTTTCAAACCCAGAACCAGCCTTTTTGGGATGCCTGATGACCAGGTGTATGGGAGGTACAGGTTTCCACCTCACATAATACTCGACCTGGTGAGTGAGTGGGAGGATGACCTCACATCACCCACCCTGTGCTCCCAAGCACTCAGCCCCCTGGAGAAGGTCCTCAATGTACTGCACTTCTTGGCCACTGGATCATTTCAGCAGACAAGTGCTATAGTGGGGGGGGGGTGTCACAGGCCACGCAGTCACGCTGCCTACACCAGGTCTTGGCCATCATGACTGCATGCCCATCAGTCCGCAGGCACATATACCTGCCCAGAACACCTGCAGAAAGGCAGGCTGCCGTCCAGGATTTCTACGGGGTGGCACAATTCCCCAAAGTCCTAGGTGCCATTGATTGCACCCATGTGGCTCTACGTCCCCCCAGGGCATCAGAGCACATCTATAGAAACTGCAAGCACTGGCATTCCATCAACGTCCAGGTAGTATGTGATGCCAAGGGAAACATCACCTCAGTATATGCCAACTATCCAGGGTCCACCCACGACAGTTTTATTTACAGAATGTCAACCCTAAACCGGGACCTAGAAGCTGGGCGGCATGACGATACATGGCTGCTCGGTGAGTATAAATGCCACAGCACATACATGCATGTCAGATACTGAGTAATGTCACAACCCCACTAATGATACCCATCACCACCTCCCCAGGGGACAGTGCCTACCCTCTGAGCACCCACATGATGAAGCCAATTCGGAACCCCACCACGCCACCCGAGGTAAGATACAACACAGCCCACATTGCAACCCGGGGCATAGTGGAGCGCACATTCGGAGTGCTCAAGACACGCTTTCGCTCCCTTGACCGTTCTGGCTGGCAGCTGTTATACGCTCCCCCAGTAGTCTGCAGGAGCATAGTGGCAGCATGTGTCCTGCACAACGTTGCAACACACCGGGGCCTGCCCGTGGACATGGTGGTGCTCCCACATCCCCAACCACATGCACGGCCACTGCGCATGGGAAGGGAAAGGGCACGGGGTGAGGCAGCCCATACGCAGCTGGTGGCTAATTACTTCACCTAAAATCACACCCCTGTGGAGTGCACACAGCCCTGGCACATACCATCTGACAATCAATGATGATGACATAAGGGACAGTCAACTGTCACAACCATACCAGCCTGAGATTGGTCACTTGGAAGTGTTACATTGTGTGCGTCCCTACCTACACAAACACCACCAATGCTGTGTCATCAAAAGACACACGTCGATGCTGCTAAATTCATTACCCCCTTGCAAAATACAACATGACAACACTGCCATGTCTCCCAACCCCTCCCCAGCACCGCCACCCAACACACCATGGCATGTCATGCTATGTGAGAGCAAACAAAGCAATCCCCAAAACCTGACACAAGTGTCACAAAGTACAGTGTCCCTAATGGAAACTGGCCACACACAATATGCTCCCAGTAATGTAGAACTAACAACACACATGACCAAACACTTACCAACAATACAATGCAGCTACACAACCTCAAACATAGCAAAAACATGACAGTACTAAGTTAAAGTAGTGGTAGTCTTACAACCTGATTATGCCAGCACATCACCCCCTTCCAACTGTACAGTGTTGCTGCCACGCAAATGTGTAAGTGCACTGCTTACAACATGAACTCCAGCTCCAAAGTGGACGGCCTTGTGAAGACATGAGGAATGAACCTGCAAATTAGGAGGAAGACATGGATGCACAAGCACATATCAATACACCATGCAGTGTACAATACAACAGCAATATCCACTAGGAATGTATACACAGTATTGACTACAGACTGCCCACACAGCACATGGGAGTCCAACGTCACTGTCCAAGTCACTGTCACTTGGGCACACCCTTTGCAAGCCCATGGAAATGGGAAGCAGGAGGGGTGTGTGTCTCACGAACCCAAGCATCTAACCCAAACTCAGGACAAGCCTGCATGTGCCAGGCCGGAATACAGTGGATGCCCACGGGAGCCACACAAGGCAACACACTGTAAAAAAAAAATCAAAAATGGCCATGTGGGGGCCGGGGGGAGGGGGGACCACCCAGGAGGTCCGAGGACAGGGTGCACACCAACAGCCACTTGGGTGGATGTTGGAAAAAAAAAAAACCTCCATGGGCTCATGGCCTGCACGGCTATGCCAATGTGGGAGAACTGCTGCTGTCACCCTCAGCTGCTGCATCAGGAGGTGGTGGTGCTATGGGACGCAGCCCACGCAAAGCCCTGGTATGGTCCTCCATGGCAGCAAGCATGCGGGTGTGGAAGGTCTCGTTCTGTCGGATTATTTTGCAGAGATCCCCATGCAGCACCTGACGTAATGCCCGGATATCCTCCCGAGTTGCCTGCATCTCAGCTGAGAGCGAACGTGTGAGCCGCTCCAGCTGCTGTTCTGTCCTCAAGTTAGTGGAAGCCTCAAGGTCAACAAGAGTCTCCCTGAGGTGATGGAGTTCTACCCTCAGGGCTTCCCTGTGGCCCTGGAACTCTCTTGATATCGTTTGGCGTAGAGTCTCCAGTGCCGCCCGTCGGTCCCTGTTGGATGCCAACATGTCCTCCCTGTGTGATTGGCAAATGGAGTCTGTTGCCTGCTGTACTTGCTCCATCTGCCTTTCAGGGGGGACAATGGAAGTGGCCACCCTCTCCATTGCTTGAGCCTCATCTCAACTGATGCTGCCTGTTGGGTTGCCATTCCGTACATGGATTGTTCCCATGCGGTATTGCCTGGTAGCGTACGGCCAGCGCGTTGGTGGGCACCACACCTGTTTGGGGCAAGGCAATCTGCGCCTTGATGTGCCGGCACTGCTTGAGGCTGCAGGACTACATTCCCCCTCTGATCTGCTGGCCCAGGAACAGGATCAGATGTTGTGGAGTGTGACCCTGCATCTGTAACCCCCAAAGGCAGACTTACCAACACTGACATCCCCATAGAGGGTTCTACCCCTGCTGCAGGTGGGTTGGACAGAACAGAATCCCTGCCAGAAACACTTACCTGCGATGGCACATAGGTCTCATCATCTGAATCAGCACCTGAATAGAGGTCTGGGGAGGTGCACCCAGAGACACCCCTAGACAGAATGGTCTGCAGCAAGATTGGGTTCTCACCCACCACCACACCGCGTCCCCCACTGGTGCCCGGTTGTGCCTGAGATCCCTTCTGGGTCTGCACCATCTCCTCAACCTCAACAGCATCAAGTGCGTCATCCCCTGCAAAAACATGAAAGACAAAAAATGGAAACAGGCATTAGCACCATAGCACACACATAGGCCTGACAAGCTACATAACCACTACATGATTTACACATGTCCGACATGACTATAACCCTCCCATGCATGCACTGGGGAGGCAAAAGGCAGACACTGATGACACCAAGATGGAAGAGCAACACATTTGCTGCATGCTGGGTAGCACTGCCATCACACATTGGCCTGTGGGTGGCATGTCCAATACACATACATTACACATGCCATCACACAGATGGCATGTACCATAGCCATGGTACATTCCACAAGTACATCCATATGTCAGTGAAAGAGTACTGTCAGCCATCCATGTGAGATGGACATGATGAGATGAAAAATGCTACATAGTGTGACAAAATAGACATGTGCCACACACTGCAACACATCCAGTGTACAAAAATACAGTGATTGCAGGCCGATGTACACATCAATGGTTGTGCACTTCAACATGACAGGAAACAACTATCATGTTCCACATTCAAACAGGCACCAAAAATGTATGTGATCAGGCCAATACTCAATCAGCCTGAATGGTCAAATCATTCACCTAACAAGGCAACACATGTGGGCCAATGTGGGGTTCATCAATGACAGAAGCATGTCACAAATGTGACAATAGGGCTGAGGAATGCGTAGCAAAAGTGGGAGAATTGAAACAATCAGCCTGAACGAACACTGAAAACTACAAACAATGTTGTTGCAAGATGCCACTTCAAGGGCAACTGCCGTAATGTTGCGCAAAATTACTACTGTGGGCAGAAGGGATACTGTCACACCCAAATCCAAGGCTGCTGAATGTTTTGGATGAAGCACATGGGTGAACCATACCACTCAGGCACACACACACCCTCACCTGGCACTCAATTGGAACCCGTCACCCAAACAACATACACATGCATTACACACACATGCATGGGCACTCACCGGACAATGCATCATAATCAGGTAGTTCTCCCACACCTTGGATCTGTCCCTCTGTGACGAAGGCCCCAGCAACAGACTAATGCTCAGTGAGTTTGTTGTCCTCTTGTGGAGACCCACTGCCAGTCACCAGAGTAGCGGCATGATTTGAGATTGTTCTTTGCTCTGCGTTTCAGGTCATTCCACCGCTTGTAGCAATCATCAGCTGTGCGCCTCACAAATCCAAGGGCATTATGCGGTCGGCGATGATCTGCCAGTGTGCCTTACGTTGACCAGTTGTAGTCTTGGACCCTGCAGTCAATACCATTTCGTGGCTATGTGCCCACACGTAGGACACAAGTGCATCAAGTTCCACCTCATTAAAGCAAGACTTCCTTGAGGTACCGGAGTGTGTAGCCGTGTCTGGGGTCTCAGCCTGTCATGCCAGAGCACCCTTCTTCCTCTTCTTTAAAGGTGGAGCAGAGCCAGAGTGGCTCTGGACAGTAGGGGCAGAATCACCGGTGGACTGGGTAGTAGGAGTGTGGGAATGCACAATGACCATAGGTCTTGATGCAGGCATTGGTTGCAGGGTAATGTTGGCAGGGGGACCGTCAGTTTGATGGACCTGGACTGACACTGTCCTGGCTGGGAGAGTCAGAGCTGGGGCGGATGGAGCTGCAGCTGCCCCTGCAGCCTCCCCACCCTGCATACTTGGGGCAGCAGATGACATCGCTGCCCCAGATCCACGTGGGTTGGTGACAACAACTTGCACCGCCACACATGGCCTAGACTTGCTGACCTGGAAGTCAGCCAGGGAGTCATCCTGTACCAGGTCAGGTGCCACAATGGGCTGGTCCAACAGGGGATGAGCTGGGATGGTGTCAGCCATGTTTCCCTCAACCATGGGGGGGGCATGGGTGTCCGAGATTGTTCCTCAACACATGGGGGTACAGGGGCATAGGGGCACCCTGCAAATCCCCGCCACGTCCCCTACCGTGCCCACCACGCCCACCTTTTGAAGGTCGGCCACCTTTGCCTCCCTTACCGCTTGGTCGCCTCCCAACCATGGCACTGATGTTGTTGTGCGTATGGGAGTTGCAGTAAACTATTGTCCTGGGCAATTGGGGGTCAAAGGGGTAGGATACTAGATGGAATTCTTACCCTAGTGCTCTAACCAAGCTGTCTGTGACCCCTGGGGGAAGATGACGGGTCACGCAACGCACAGGCAGCCCAAAATAAAAAATTAACGTGCATACAACCCCTCGTAGACCACGTGCATGAAAGAATGAACCCGCACTACGCTGAGGCACCCAGAAACACAAAAATAAGTGCACGCGTAATACACGCAGCCTACAATGACCTCTGAAGGGGAACGCGGCACACGGGGCAAGCACAGTTGCTAAGTACGTGCGGAACTCACCGTCTGCCTGGAAAAAGAACGTGAAAAATACGCGCGTTGGCAACACCCCCGCCAAAAGAAGAATTGTACGCTGTCTGAGGAGACAGGACAAAAGGAGAAGTGAACTCTGTTTGAGGAAACAGGCCCAACAAAAATTCAGAAAGGAGCTGTCAGAGGTAACAGGGAGTACGAACTAGAAACGCTGTGAAGTAATCGCGTGTGAACCGACAAGAAGTACAGATTTCACCCACTCGCTCTCCACGAAAAGCACGTACAAGGAAATTGCATGCTACACGTAGCTTTTAAACCGGCCCACATGTACACCTCAGATACGCGTGTACGCAGGCGCTTTCCTCCAATTACACGCGATGACACTCGGACGTGCAGTTTTTCCACGTGTGCTCTGTCATCACGTGCTATGAGGGAAACGCCCACGCGCGTAATGTAACTTATGCGCTTACGCGCTAAGGCGATGACACTCGTACGTGCAGTTTTTCCACGTGTCTATCATCACGTGCTATGTGGGAAACGCCTGCGCGCGTAATGTAACTTACGCGCTAAGGGCCTTTGGTCCAATGAAATCGCGTGCGTGTGCTGACGCGCTTACGCGCTAAGGCCCTTTCCTCGAATTACACGCTGACGTGCAATTTTTTCACGTGCCAAATCACTCCGTATCAAGCTGGCCACGCGAAAACACACGGAAGACCACGCTCCTGCCCAGAAGGCCAAATTACTGCCCCCCAGAGCCACGAGCACATTCCCACCTGCCATCTGCTGCTGCCTGACTGCCTGCTGCCCACGTGCCCTGCCATTTGCTGCATGCATGTCAGCCAGGGTTGTAGTTGCTGTGACCACCCCTGCTGGAACTGAAGACTCCCAACTGGGATTCCATCCCTCCACAGCCCAGCCCCAGGACCCAGTTGCCCACCCACTCCTGCCTCTGGGGTTGCCATGTCCATCACAACACCATCTGGCAGCACTGGCAACCCCCAGCCAGAGAGGCAGAGGGCCACCAGCTTCACTGCCACCGAAGTTGGTGTCCTGTGGAGCAAGTCCTGGGGCAGTACGATGCCCTCTTTGGAAGTTTGCGCGCCGACAATGAAGGACGGACCAAGATCTGGAAGGACATTGTGACTGCCATCAACGCGGAGGGGGTGGCAGTCCGCGACTTACATCATGTCAAGAAGCGCTGGGAGGACTTCAGGTCCAGGACCCTCAACAAGGCCCGGCGCCTCGCTAAGGCAGCGTATGCCAAGGGGCGCCGGGGCCAGCTGTTGAACCATCAAATGAGGGTCCTGGAATGCATATGCCCAGCGCTCTACGTCCAGATCCTTGAGAGCCAGACTCGTCTGGAGTTGAGCGGTAAGTGTACATGCATGTTGATAGTACGCTGTGCGTGTCGTGGTGTGCCAGTAATGTGCAGGTTGCACATGTGTTTATGTAGGGATGTGTATGAACATGGGCGTGAGGTTGCTACATGTGAGTCCTCTCAGTTGTGAGACACATTGATGGTGTATGTGTTGGTAAGCATGCTGGGCAAATGCAGGTGTGGGAGCACACATGCTTGAATTTCTGTGTATGTACATTGGCATGGTTGTGGCATGGATGGTGGTTCATAATGCATGTATCTGCACTGTGTACATGTGCATGTATGTGTATCTGACAAGTGTGGATGCACGTGACACTGATATGTAGAAGGATGTGACATGTATGGCGATCTCATCACTGCAACAGTTGGAGGAGATGTAGACATGCATGTAAGTGTGGTGGCTTGTGTGCATGTCTAGTGCACTCCTGTGTTTCATGTGATGTTAGGCTCACCTTTGGCTGTTCATGCTGTTGTATGTGTATGGATGGTGCTGCCTGGTGCAATATTGCTGTTGAAATGTTCATGTGTGTGAGTTAAAATGACATGTGTGTCGTGGAGTGTGATGTCGTGTCTGTAGTTAAACTATGCCACTCATGTGCAACTGTCATGTGTGTATCAGTCCATTGTACAGTGCCCTGATGCCTGTGTTTTATCTCTCCCTCTCTGCAGTGTCAACTGAAGAAGAGGGCGGAGAGGGTGCTGTGGAGCACAGCGGCAGAGATCATCCCGCCAGCCGGAGACGCAAGGCCCAGCTCCCCTCCCAGGTTGTCATCTTGTCGGGGAGTGAGGAGTCCAGTGCCGCGTCCCAGGCCGCAGCTGCCGAGGGAAGGTCCAAGAGGCGGAGGTCGGAGTTGGACTCCTCGGCAGCACAGGGTCCGACGGAGGAAGATGGCACGGAGTCATCCAGGTTGGTGGGGGGTTTTGTGGAGGAGGAGGCCGTGCAAGGGACAGACACGGGGTCTGGAGGTGGGGATTCCACTGGTGCTAGTGGTGCAGTGCAGGGGGAGGGACAGGAGGCAGCACAGGCCACCACGGAGGTGCCTGTGTGTAATCCTGTCCCCGATCCTGTGACTGCCTCATCCCACACCAGCAGGGAGGCCTACGTCCAGACCCATTTTCAGGGAGGGGATCCGCTTACAACTGGCCTTCCTCTCCCTGCTTACGTGGCTATCCGGGACCGGGTTGAGCCTGTCCTGGGTGGGGTGGCGTTGCGTCAACGGGCTATGCGAGGTGACCTGCAGTCTTTTCATGAGGAGACTGCACGTCATCTCGAATGGCTTGTTGACCTACTGGGACAGCTCACCAGGGCCGGATTCCTCAGTTTGCTGGACCTTGTTCTGACCCCCTCCTCAACTGAACCCCCTATGTGCCAGTCGTACTCCATGCCATATTCCCACCCATGTATCACCTAAGTACCCTGAGGAGCTGCCTCTGACCCTGCGGCCAGGCTGGTGGAGGACACATCCCTGCCACAGTTGGGAGTCGGACGTCCAGCAGGGGTGGCCACATCAACAACTGCACCCCAGCCGGTGGAGGATGTGCAGGCAGCAAGAGCCAGGGCACAGGCAGAGGCACAGCAGCAGCAGCAACAAGGTGGGAGCCATGATGGCTCGGGGCCTTCGTCATCGGAGGGGTAGGCATCAGCCAGAGGGCATCAGCAGGACTGGAAGTGTCTTCCATGTGGCAGCGGTTAGGCCATGCTATAGATGCGGAGTGGCAGCGGGCAGAAGAGGCACGGCTCACGATGGTCAGGGCGGAGAACTCCATGCGGAGGGCCCTGAGGCGGGCAGAGTGCCTCGAGGCAACTCGCATGGAGTTGGAACAGGCCATGAGTGCCTCCCTGCGAGACCTCGGGGCCAGGACAGAGGCCCGCCTCCAGGACATTGAGTAGGAGTTCGATGATGCCCTGGCCCGGGACATCCAAAAGTGAGCCGTCGGACTAGCCTGCTGCCATTGTAAATAGTTTTTAGAGTTATGTTTCCTTTTTGTTTTCCTTTTATTTGTGGTCAATGGACAATGCCACACACATTTGTGTATAGTTATATTTTTAGGTAGTTTCTTAGGTAGGTTTCATTTGTTTAGTTGGGCTCATGGACCCTTTACATCGTTGGACAATGGATTGATTTTTTTTTGGGATTTTTGCACATGGATTAATGGATTTTTATTTTGTACAATGGATTGTATATAGTTACATCATGGATTCATTTGGATTTTTTTTTTCTTTATGGACATGGAGTAATGTTTTTTTTTTTCAGGACAATGTATTGTAAATAATTGGACTATGGATTGCTTTCGCATTTTTATTTATCATTATGAACATGAAACAATGGATATCTTTTTTTTACCTTTTTTTGGATTTGCGCTGGTGGAGGGAGAGTTTGGACTGTTTTTCTTTCAAATTTTTTGCATTGCTTATCATTTTCATTCTTTCATCTTTTTCACATGCATTTCATTTTATGTTTGATATTTTGGTATGCTTTCATTTCATTTATTTATTTATGTACATAATAGATTTTCATAGTTTAGTTCCATGTGTGGAATTTGCTCATTGGCTTGATGTATGTGAAATTGTGGGTTTACACAGGCAATGCCAACCAGTGTATGTGTGTGATGGACATGTGTTGATGTACATAGTTGAGTTTTGGTTTGTGTCTTGAGATAGGCATGTCAGTGTGGGGTGGATTGGGAAATCATTGCGTCTCAAGAATGGGGTGGCATGATGTGGTATTTCTTGCTGTAGAAGTCGGCCATGACTGTGCATCTTTATTTCGTGTAGGGGGGGACATGAGTGGGACATGAGTGGGGGCCTGCTGGCAGGTGCCCTGCACTGCTAGGAGGTGGGGGTGCAAGGGGACATGAGTGGGGGCCTGCTGGCAGGTGCCCTGCACTGCTGGGGTTGGAGGTGCAGGGGGACATGAGTGGGACATGAGTGGGGGCCTGCTGGCAGGTGCCCTGCACTGCTGGGGGGTGGGGGTGCAAGGGGACAGGGGTGGGGCCTGCTGGCAGGTTCCCTGCACTGCTGGGGGGTGGGGGTGCAGGGGGACATGAGTGAGACATGATTTGGGGCCTACTGGCAGGTGCCCTGCACTGCTGGGGGGTGGGGGTGCAAGGGGACATGAGTGGGGGTCTGCTTGCAGGTGCCCTGCACTGCTGGGGGGTGGGGGTGCAAAGAGACATGAGTGGGTGATCGGTAGTGCAAGCTGACATGTGGCTTGGCTGGGGGGCATGCCCATGGTAGATGGGCTGCCTGCGGGACATGACCAGGGGTGCAGGGTAGTCCCCTGTGGTGTGGGCTGTCTGCAGGGGCCGTATGGGGTATAGGAACACCTGGGAGGACCAACACTGCCAATTCACGTGTAGGACTCCCCGCGCACCCCCGAAATTCAGTACACCACTCTGACAGCAAAATCGCATGTGAAACTTCACGCGAACACCAGGAATACACGTACCCCGCTCGCACAGGGCACTTTCACGTGTGAGACTTCCCGCGAACCCCAGGAATACACGTACCCCATTCGCACAGGGCCAATATTCCTGGGGTTCGCGTGAAGTTTTACACGCGAAAGGGCCCTGTGCGAGTGGGGTACGTGTATTACTGGGGTTCGCGGGAAGTCTCACACGCGATTTCAGCAGGGTACGTGTATTTTGGGGGGTGCGCGGGAAGTTTCACACGCGAAAGGGCCTGTGCGAGTGGGGTACGTGTATTCCTGGGGTTCGCAGGAAGTCTCACACGCAATTTCAGCAGGGTACGTGTATTTCGGGGGTGCACGGGGAGTCCTACACGTGAATTGGCAGTGTGGGTCCTCCCAGATGTTCCCTCTACACCCTCCACGGCCCCTGCAGGCAGCCCACACCACACGGGACTACCCTGCACCCCTGGTCATGTCCCGCAGGCAGCCCATCCACCATGGGCATGCCCCCCAGCCAAGCCACATGTCAGCTTGCACTACTGATCACCAACGCATGACCCCCTGCACCCCCACCACCCAGCAGTGCAGGGCACCTGCCAGCAGGCCCCCACTCATGTCCCACTCATGTCCCCTTGCACCCCCACCCCCCAGCAGTGCAGGGCACCTGTCAGCAGGCCCCCACTCATGTCCCCCTGCACCCCTACCCCCAGCAGTGCAGGGCACCTGCCAGCAGGCCCCCACTCATGTCCCCCTGCACCCCCACCCCCCAGCAGTGCAGGGCACCTGCCAGCAGGCCCCCACTCATGTCCCCCTGCACCCCCAGCCCCCAGCAGTGCAGGTCACCTGCCAGCAGGCCCCCACTCATGTCCCCTTGCACCCCCACCCCCCGCAGTGCAGGGCACCTGCCAGCAGGCCCCCACTCATGTCCCCTTGCACCCCCAGCAGTGCAGGGTACCTGCCAGCAGGCCCCCACTCATGTCCCACTCATGTCCCCCTGCACCCCACCCCCCAGCAGTGCAGGTCACCTGCCAGCAGGCCCCGACTCATGTCCCACTCATGTCCCCTTCCGGCCCCACCCCCCAGCAGTGCAGGGCATCTGCCAGCAGGCCCCCACTCATGTCCCCATGCACCCCCACCCCCCAGCAGTGCAGGGTACCTGCCAGCAGGCCCCCACTCATGTCCCCTTGCACCCCCACCCCCAGCAGTGCAGGGCACCTGCCAGCAGGCCCCCACTCATGTACCCTTGCACCCCCACCCCCCAGCAGTGCAGGGCACCTGCCAGCAGGCCCCCACTCATGTCCCACTCATGTCCCCCTGCACCCCCACCCCCCAGCAGTGCAGGGCACCTGCCAGCAGGCCCCACTCATGTCCCACTCATGTCCCCTTGCACCCCTACCCCCCAGCAGTGCAGGGCACCTGCCAGCAGGCCCCCACTCATGTCCCCCTGCACCCCCACCCCCAGCAGTGCAGGGCACCTGCCAGCAGGCCCTCACTCATGTCCTCTTGCACCCCCATCCCCAGCAGTGCAGGGCACCTGCCAGCAGGCCCCCACTCATGTCCCACTCATGTCCCCTTGCACCCCCACCCCCCAGCAGTGCAGGGCACCTGCCAGCAGGCCCCCACTCATGTCCCCTTGCACCACCACCCCCCAGCAGTGCAGGGCACCTGCCAGCAGGCCCCCACTCATGTCCCCCTGCACCTCCACCCCCCAGCAGTGCAGGGCACTTGCCAGCAGGCCCCCACTCATGTCCCCTTGCACCCCAACCCCCAGCAGTGCAGGGCACCTGCCAGCAGGCCCCCACTCATGTCCCACTCATGTCCCCTTGCACCCCAACCCCACAGCAGTGCAGGGCACCTGCCAGCAGGCCCCCACTCATGTCTCATGTCCCCCTGCACCCCCACCACCCAGCAGTGCATGGCACCTGCCAGCAGGCCCCCACTCATGTCTCACTCATGTCCCCCTGCACCCCCACCACCCAGCAGTGCAGGGCACCTGCCAGCAGGCCCCCACTCATGTCCCCCTGCACCCCCACCCCCCAGCAGTGCAAGGCACCTGCTAGCAGGCCCCCACTCATCCCCCACTCATGTCCCCCTGCCCCCAGGTCATGACGATCCTCAATCATGACCCTTATGGCCAGCCTCCCCAGCCCAAAGACCCAACCAAGTATTGCTTCCACCCACATAGAAAAGGCAATTACATGATAGAACCCCAATGGCAAGTATGTAAATGAACACATGTCCGTCATACACACACAATGGGTGCAAGTGAATGTGAAAACCCATATCATGACATGCATGAAACCAATGAGATGATACCACACATCGAAGTATGAAGAAAAAAACGTATTAAACACAACATGAATGTAATCAAAATCCAACACACAACAATGGGAATAATAAAAGAAAATGCATGTCCGTAAAAGAATAAAAAACAAGAAATCATAATCCAAAGAAATCCAAAAGAAATGGTGTCCAAAGTCACAGTCCAACAAAGCAAATCCAAGGGAAAAAAGAAAGTGAAAACCATTGCTCCATGGTGAAAATAAAAAAAAGAGAATAATCCAATGGTGAACTATGTACAGATGAACAATCCAGGGTCCATGAGCCCAACTGATGAAATGAAACCTATCAAAAATACTACCTAATAAAAAACTATATACAAAAATGTGGTGCATTGTCCAAGCGCAACCAAAATAAAGAAAAAACTAAAGGAAACCTAACACTAACTAACTATATACAATGGCGGCAAGCAAGTCCAGCGGCTCACTCTGTGGTGTCCCGGGCTAGGGCATCATCGAACTCCATGTCTATTTGCCGGAGGTGGGCCTCTGTCCTGGCCCCGAGGTCTCGCAGGGAGGCACTCATGGCCTGTTCCAACTCGCTGCGAGTTGCCTCAAGGTACTCTGCCCGCCTCAAAGCCCGACTCATGGAGAACTCTGCCCTGACCATGGTGAGCCGTGCCTCTTCCGCCCGCCGCCGCTCCGCACCTATCTGCTGGCCCAACCGGTGCCACGCGGAAGACACTCCCATTCCTGCGTCCTCCTGCCCTCTGGCCGATGCCTGCCCCTCCGATGTTGATGGCCCCGAGCCATCATTGCTCCCACCTAGAGCCTGCTCATGCTGCTGCTGTCCATGTGCCATGTCTGATGGTGCCTGCACATCCTCCAACAGCTGGTCTCCAGTTGTGGTGTCCACCCCTGCTGGGCAGCCGACTCCCGACTGAGGCAGGGATGTGAGCTCCACCAAGCTGACTGTGTTGGTCGGGCCAGGTCCACAGGGGGCCCTGGTGGAATCTGGGCCGGAAGACAGTGTGGAGAACGACTGGCGCATAGTCTCCACAGAGTAGGAGAGGCCCGCCAGAGTGCGCGACACATGTAGGAACCCACCAACCAAGGCCCCTCCCAGCAGTGCCATGTCACAACGCTGCTCTCCGTGATGGCGTGCGTTCTCCGCCCAGGAAGAACGCACGTCATCACGAATGACACGCGTGCGCAACGCGACACCAACCAGGACGGAGCCCATAGGTTCGTGGGACTCCTCGTCCACAGGTAGTGGAGAGGCAGATGACATGGCACTCTCCCCTACCTGCGGACGGGCCTGGGACGGGGCCTCCCTGCTGGTGCATGGTGGTGCAGTCACAGGGTCAGGGACAGCGACATGCACATGCCCCTCCGCGGTGACCTGTGCTGCCTCCTGACCCTGGCCCTGGACTGCACCAGTTTGCACCAGTGGTACTACCCCCACCAGGCCCCATGTGCGGCTCAGTAGCGGGCTCCTTCTCCTCTGTGGAGACCACCAACCTGGATGTCTCCACACCGTCTTCCACCATTGGAAGCCCCTGTTGGGGCTCACCCGGCCCTTCCGCCACAGCCGTTGTGGCAGACGCAGCACCAGCCCCCTCGCTCCCGGATGATGGTAATTCCTGGGAGGGTGGCTGGGCCTTGCGGCGCCGCCCAGTGGAGGCATCCCCGCCGCTTGGCTCCACAGCACCATCTCCGCCCTCTTCTTCACTTGACGCTGCGTAGAGGGAGACATAGAACACAAGCATCAGGGTACAGTACAAAATACCCTAGACAGGAAGCAATAACACATGAGTGGCAGTGTCAAATGTCACTTCCATCCTGTAATTCCACAACACATCGATGAATGCACACAACACACATGCAGAAACAGTCCTGGCGCATGCAATCAACATCAACATCCATGTAGAAGGGCCCCTGTAAACCAAGATGTTGCCTTCAAAGTCACATGCATCCAAAGCGTTTCAAAGTCACACACACACTTCTCAGGCACACACACACACATATGCACCATACATGTACATGACATCAGCACCCATTCCTCACCCCCTCTTCATGTCCAGGAACAGAGACAGCCATGCTTTCATGTGTGCATTCCGCATAGAGCTCCCCATGTTGCATTAAAACACATGCACCAACCATGTGGTTCACACATTACTGGTCTCACGTGCATGACCATGATGTCCCTGCACACACACATCCATACATGGCCTATGTCACACATACAGGCAAGCATCAGACTACCAGCACACTGCAACATGCCCTGTCTCACACAGCAATGCTTGGCCACTTACCGCTCAACTCCAGACGGGTCTGCCTGCAAAGGATCTGGGCGTGGAGCGCTGGGCCTACGCGCTCCAGGACCCTCATCTGGATGTTACTGATGCGTGCCCGGCCCCCCTCCGTGAGGCGCCGGGCCTTGTGGAGGGTCCTGTACCTGAAGTCCTCCCAGAGCTTCTTGACATGCTTGATGTTGCGGGTTGCCACCCCCTCCGCGTTGATGGCAACCACTACCTCGTCCCAGATCCTCTCCTGTCCTTCCTTGTTGGCGCGTGATGTTCCAAAGAGGGCATCATAATGCCCCCAGACATGCTCCACCAGGACACCAACTTCAGTGGCAGTGAAGCTGGTGGCCCTCTGCCTCTCTGGCTGGGGGTTGCCAGTGGTGCCTGATGGAGATGTGCCCGACATGGCAACCCCAGAAGCAGGAGTGGGTGGGCAACTGGGTCCTGGGGCTGGGCTGTGGAGCAATGGTATCCAACTCGGGAGTCTTCTGTTCCAGCAGGGGTGGACACAGCAACTGGACCCCTGCAGATGGCTGATGTGCAGGCACCAAATAGCAGGGCACGTGGGCAGCAGACAGTCAGGCAGCAGCAGATGGCAGGTGAGAGCGTGCTCGGGGTTCTGGGGGGCAGGAAAATGGCCTTCAGGGCAGGAGCGGGGTCTTCGGTGTGTGTATGCGTGGCCAGCTTGATACGGAGTGATTTGGCACGTGAAAAAATTGCATGTCAGCGTGTAATTCGAGGAAAGGCCCTTAGCGCGTAAGCGGGTCAGCACACGTATGCGATTTCATTGGACCAAAGGCCCTTAGTGCGTAAGCGCGTCTGTGACGTATCGCGCACGGGCGTTGCCCTTTCGTGTGTAAAACATCACGCGAACCCCAGGAATACACGTACCCCACTCGCACAGGGCCCTTTCGCGTGTAAAACTTCACGCGAACCCCAGGAATACACGTACCCCACTCGCACAGGCCCTTTCGCGTGTGAAACTTCCCGTGCACCCCCGTAATACACGTACCCTGCTGAATTCGCTTGTGAGACTTCCCGCGAACCCCAGTTATACACGTACCCCACTCGCATAGGCCCTTTCGCGTGTGAAACTTCCCACGAACCCCGTAATACACGTACCCTGCTCCAATCGTGTGTGAAACTTCCCGCGAACCCCAGTAATACATGTACCCCGCTCGCACAGGGTCTATCGCGTGTGAAACTTCCTGCGAACCCTAGTTATACACATACCCCACACGCACAGGCCCTTTCGCGTGTGAAACTTCCCGCGCACCCCCGAAATACACGTACCCGGATCCAATCGCGTGTGAGACTTCACGCGAACCCCAGTTATACACGTACCCTACTCGCACAGGCCCTTTTGCGTGTGAAACTTCCCGCGAACCCCGTAATACACGTACCCTGCTCCAATCACGTGTGAAACTTCACGCGAACCCCAGTTATACACGTACCCTACTCGCACAGGCCCTTTCGCGTGTGAAACTTCACACGAACCCCAGTAATACACGTTCCTCGCTTGGCGTTTGCTGTTTGGCAGCCCTGTAAACTGGTCCACACTGTGCGCCAGCCGCATGCGCCACTTGTGCGCAAAATTCTATGAATTACCCCCTTAATCTGGCTTTGTCTTTTGTATTTTAAAGCTTTAAATACTTCCAAAACAATGGCTTGTGACATTTTCATTTATAAACGTGCATAAAAACCTTTGACTTTTACCAAAAATCAAACTGTTTTTTGTGTCAAACAAGCAGACCTTAAAATATGCTTGCCGAGGCCTGCAATTTATGGTCCACTCTCTTCTGTCTACCAACCCTTCCACCCAAATGGCCTACATAAGAAGAAAGATCAAGTAATGGGCTAAACAATACCAGCAGTATGCAAGAAGACAAACCTCACAGAAGACAGCACATAATGTAAGATATATTAGATAATTTGACCAGGATCACTGCATCATCTGCTGGCAAATCCAGGATACAAACATGAACGCTGTCGTTCCATAGTCTTGAATTTGGATACTTATTCACCTCTTGGCCTAACAGTTTATGCCATCGTTAGAGGCGATTGCCTAGGTTTTACAACACCCCATCTGAACAAACCAATTTCTATACCTTCACCATACGGATATGTTAGTTTTTATAGCAACCCCTATCTGGTACAGGTACATTGCTTATAACTGCAGATGTTGTTCTGCAAAACCAAGTACATATGCAGGCAGGTTTATAAACATTAGACATTGGAAAGGCTCAGCCAGCCTTGCTGGAATGTGATATTCTAATTTTGCATATGAACACATATCTCTGCAGTGGGTGCTTCACACACTGAGCTAACTTCTGAAACATGTGGCACTCAATTTAATTTATCAATATGCATTTCACCATTGCCTATTGCACATGATCAACACAATTCCCACAGGAAGGAAAGAATGCTACAGAGTTGTGCCATACGGAACCCACAAACTATGTATATCACAGTGAACACAGAAAGCAATACGTGATGAATTGATCAAGGCAGAATGCACTTGCCAAAACAGAAAGGCAATGGGCTTAGTGCCTCAGCAGCACCGCATAGCATATCCTGACGTGTGCTATTTATGACTGGTGAACAATGGAATCTTACTTCTTCAGATCAGCTAGCCTTGTGGGGCCCCCTCCAAGGTAGGGGCCCTGGGCCAGTACCCCCTTTTGCCCTCCCTTAAAAACGTCCCTGACTATAACTACCAGGACACATAGAAAAAGCAGGCTTGAGAGGAGAAGACGTGTTCCACCTGACCTGGGAGGAGTTAAATTTACTGCTCAAGCACATACAGAAATGAATGTCTTTTGTTCAAATATTGGTATTAATAAATGACTCAGAGCAAGATAGTACATCCAGATAGCTCCCAGCCACTGAAAGAAAACCAGAACATGTTTTATAATCCTTTAGCAAGCCTCAATACACTAATTGCATGTTAACAACCCACCTCTGCGCCCCAATACGTGGGGGTGGGGGGCAGAAAGGAGAAAGAGAGGGGTGGGTAATGCTACTTTAATTCAGCCGATATTAGACCCAGTCCACACTTCAAACCTAAAACCCTTAAGTGTATTCACGACCCCCCCCAATCGATTAACACAACATTCCTAGATAATAACGCCCCCTCCCACATTTTTACCAAACAAAAAAAAAAACATTAACCCATATTAACCCATATCTCACCCAACCCTCCACCACCAGGGCCCCTCCAAGAAAGAACGTACTGTCTCCTCCTCTGAGAATACACACACTTTATCTTCATGGAAGCCTTTAAGGGAAAGATATCATTATACCCACCTCACTCTGCGCAAGATCTCGTCTGATTGACAGCACGTTCCTCCACATAGTCATCGAACACCCTACTCAAGACCACGAAAGCCAGAGCCCTCTTGCCTTCAGACTGGTTCCCATTCTTCTAAGTTATGCCCCTAAGCAAATGCTCTCTGCCCCTAGGATCCAGGATCCGTGATCGCCCTCCCCTCCCCCTCACAGGATTCTCTACTCTTTTCAGCTTTGCACAACTTTGGATTCCTCCATTTCATCTCATAAGGTGGGAGCCTACAGCTGTAGGGCCAAACTGCTACCCCCCTCCTGTGTGCACCATGTGGTACACCTTGGTTATGTACCCGCCTATGCCCCACCTCTGGTATATCTTGCTCACTTCCTAGACCCGCATGGATCTCCTGAGCAAGCAAGCACACTCCCTATTGCATGTTGGTCTTTGTAGCCTCCTCCGCGTGCACTCGGCGATGCGCCTAGACTCATAGAGCACCACGTTGACTCTGGGTTGCAGCTGCCAGAAGAACCATCTTGGCATGACCCAGTAAACCCAGGGGAAGGGCTTCTACTTGCCTTGGTGGGAGGCGCTTCAGTGACCACGGCCCTTCTCTGAAGATCACCTGACACCAAAAGGTGGCCCACTTACTGCCTCCAAATGGTAAGTTTGCACACCCAAGCAAGACTGCGCCAGAGCTGTGAATCAGAAGGACCTAACTGTAGCCTGGCAAGCTCCTCCCCAACCACAGCGAGGCGTTTTAATGAAGTCTAGTAATGAGAGCTTTGTTCTGTTGCACATTGACAATCTAAGGCACCGCTCAGGGTTTCCATACGTCCCATGCCCTCAGCACCACCTACCTCAATACAGTCTCAGCTTTTGGGCCAGTAGCACTCTTGCATGCTGGCACTTGCAGTGCCTCGGTTTGTAAGGTGTAGGCCTACAGGTCGTATCATGTGGCTGGACTGTCTAAAGGTGATCCTGGTGGCGTCGGGCAGAAGGTAGCGCTTGAAACAGTCTGATGGTGGCGACTCGACATGATATTGATGACCTGTTGCGGACGTTTTCAAGGCCCTGCTTTATTTTATTTATGTTATGTTTTTTGGTCATTATTTGTATGGCTTTGCTTTACATATATTGAGAGAGGTAATTATCTACAGGTGGTCAAGTCCTAATAAAAAGCGTGGGGAAGCTTAACATACCAATTGAATGTGGCATCACCCAGAGGCGTTGCTAGGGGGGGTTAAGGGGGCTATAGCCCCTGGTCTTTTGGTTGTAGCCGGGATAGAATTTCAGGAGCTACAGCCAAAAGGCTATAGCTAGCCCCCAGTCCTGTCAGTTCCGACATCAGCGTAGCCCTGGGTCTTTTCCAGACTTAGCAACACCCCTGGCATCACCAGATATTAGCTTATCAAGGTGCCCTCTGAAAAATGTGGCGGGACCTCCGAAAAAAGTGGGGGGACTCTGTCCACCCACGTGCCCCCTCGACTTGAGCCCGTATCTATCCTAAGGGAACAGGGTTCCAACCAAAATATGGACGTAAAAGCAATGACAGTGCCTTCCCGCTTCACTCAAGGTAGGGAAGAAGGGTGGTAGTGAGGTACACTTGGTCCCAATAGACACCCTAAGAGAATTCAATGCAGAGATATGCTGAACATGTGTACTCGCGCCTTGAAACACTGGTGTGTAGGCGCGTTATAAATGCCATATCATATCATACTCGTTATTGTAGGATGACACATTAATTGCACAACATTCACACGAGTACTTTAGCTGTATACACTAGATCAGTACTTATGTGTGTAAAAACAGTAGGGGGACTCCGGACAGACCCTTCCACTCCTAAAGTCATGGGAAGTCTTATGCATTGGAATTCTAAAGGATGGGAGGAAAAAGAAATTCCTAATGCAGGCAATATATGATCACACAACGTTCTAATCAGAATGCTACTCACAAGTAGACCAGCAAATGCACCACCATCCATTATACAGTAGAAGAAGACATGTTACCAACACAGGAGGGCTGGACACACACAGGCAGCCGGAGGGAGGGTGCAAGTGCTGGGCAGCAGGGCAGCAAGGGATACACACAGGCAGCCGGAGGGAGGGTGCAAGTGCTGGGCAGCAGGGCAGCAAGGGATACACACAGGCAGCCGGAGGGAGGGTGCAAGTGCTGGGCAGCAGGGCAGCAAGGGATACACACAGGCAGCCGGAGGGAGGGTGCAAGTGCTGGGCAGCAGGGCAGCAAGGGACACACACAGGCAGCCGGAGGGAGGGTGCAAGTGCTGGGCAGCAGGGCAGCAAGGGACACACACAGGCAGCCGGAGGGAGGGTGCAAGTGCTGGGCAGCAGGGCAGCAAGGGACACACACAGGCAGCCGGAGGGAGGGTGCAAGTGCTGGGCAGCAGGGCAGCAAGGGATACACACAGGCAGCCGGAGGGAGGGTGCAAGTGCTGGGCAGCAGGGCAGCAAGGGATACACACAGGCAGCCGGAGGGAGGGTGCAAGTGCTGGGCAGCAGGGCAGCAAGGGATACACACAGGCAGCCGGAGGGAGGGTGCAAGTGCTGGGCAGCAGGGCAGCAAGGGATACACACAGGCAGCCGGAGGGAGGGTGCAAGTGCTGGGCAGCAGGGCAGTAAGGGATACACACAGGCCGTCAGCACAGCACTGGGCCATTGCAGGCCCTGGTGCTCTCGAACCAACGCAAGACACAACAGAAATATACTTGTTCAAGGGCAAGAGGGTCATTGGCACGATGCATCAGTTCCAAGTAGGTTAAAAAAAAGAAATCGGCGGTGCCTGCAAAAAATACGAAACTGTTTCTGGAAATTCAGAGGACACAATGGAGACCCGGAACATTGTTCCTGTCTGGGGGAGGACCTTTAGGAATGATTTCAGGTGGGCTTTCCGTGTTCCCAGAGTTTTCCCATATGATATAATGGGCAGGGTGTGGTCAAATAAGCCTTACTTTGCAACATAAATAATACCAAGCCCGATGAAGAAACCAAGGGTTTCCCAGGATCAAGTCCAGACACAGGCTTGAATTCCACTCTGCTGAGGTGTCCTTGAGCAGGAACTACATTCCCAATAGACAGATATAAATTGTTTACTTGGCATGGTTGGGCTACTAAGATGAAATGACACATAGGAAAGAAACCACAACTCTTTGATTTCGCTACACATTTAGGAATACGTTCCACCATCTCATCGAATTGGTAATCACAGGGTAGGGTTCGCCTCATGACACATGGAACTTTGTGAATCACCCCCCTTAGAATCGTCACGGGTGTTGGCACATGTGCAGGGAGTTTCTCTATTCTTATTCACAATATGAACCTGGTTGGAGTAAGCGGCATGCGTCCAACATCAGAAGGGGTGGAGTGTGGATTGGCAATCTCTTCTTTTACTCTTATTATATTGTGCACGGTGAACCAATTGGTGAATTTATAATCATGGACATACGGTGTTGTCACATAATAAGTACATTTAGGTCAAGCAAGGCACCAGAGGCGAAGGTTGCTTTGTAAACAGTAGCATATTATTGATTAGAGTGTCGTGGAGGTGAAAAGTTGCATAATATTAAATCTGGTCCTCGTTTTGTTTTGTTGTATATGTACAGAAGTCCACTTCCGAAGAAGGGGTAACGCATAGAGTATAAAGGACTGGCTATGAAATAATTTAACCACTGTAGAAGAAGACTACAAGATTGCTGTATAAGTTATACATGTTCTGTTGATTGTCATTTTCTATATATTACATTTTGAATATATTATTTAATTATTTGGCTGTTATTCAGCATTTGTGGTGTGCAGGGGGCCTACAGTTTGGACACTATTTTCTTGCATATTTAGATATGGCTTCGTGCCAGGGCCGGTATTCCTCCCCTGCACCGACATTTCATTCCGTAATGTAATATACATTTCTGAAGATGTATTTATACATTAGGGGTGCGCTGATTAAGTTGTATTCTTGAATTCCAGGAGGCCAGAGGGGTCTGACTGGCGAGCAAGTACAGTGATCCCCAGAACAGTGCAATCATGTAGATGTTATGGGGCTAATGGGGATCCGGCTGAACTTGACCAACAGGGGAGGGGCACTCAGAAGACTTGGGGACAAGTGCTTATGGCGGTGGTAGCTGTCGATTCAGCCCCAGCGCGCCGCCGGCATAGGTGACCTTGAGGACCAGAGACCCCAGAATGGGTGATCTGGATGGCCAGAGAGCAGGGCACCAGCGCAGCACTGATGGAGTACTTGTGGTCACCCCAGAGTCCTCAGCTACTACTACCACCTCCTCCTTGCACCAACATAGGGCAGTTTGGAAGGGTGAATAACTGAAGAGATGGAGAAGGATGGGTGAGGTTGGAAGAGAAACCTGGCACTGGCAGTGAGCGGAGACGAGCCCCCACAGTGAGCTGGAATTTGAGGGAGCTGCAAAAGTGGCTACTGAAATTCATCGGTTACAGGGCCTAAAATGTTGCAACTTTCTTTCGCAATGCCTTATGCCCTCGAAAGGTCATCTGCAAGGTACAGGAGGGAATGACTGAAGTAGTAAAGACTGAAGGAGGAACTTGGAAGAGGTAAGATGGTGGCAGGAAAGAGTAAGGTTGGAATTGAATTCAGGGAGGGGCTGTGAAGGATGGCTGTGAGTTATAAGCTAGGGAGTGTTGTCAGAGAAGCACTTTGATGGATAGGTCTGAGGCAAGTAGTTGAGCCCTTTCTCCACCACAGTATTGGCAGGCAGACACCCTGCGCTTCTACGTTCCCTGAATTATCTAGTAACCTACCCCATGTGAAGGCACCACAGTGGAAATGAAGGCATATGAACTTGTCATGGGAAGACACCACAGTGGCAATGAAGGCATATGATCCTGTCATGGGAAGACACCACAGTGGCAATGAAGGCATATGAACCTGTTACGGGAAGTAGTGCAGAGAACATCCATCAGCCACTGCACACACTGACCTTACTCTCCACATCCTGTACATTAGGCTCATGCCAGACTGCCCCCAATGAATTGGAGACGTGCAAAAGCACAACCAAAATCTGCCTTAGTGGTGGGATTTTCCAGGTTGCTACCAGCATTATTGGTCATTTCTAGTAGTAATTTTTTTTACATGCCAAAGAAACCCACCAAGTCCGTCATGTGGCAGTAAGTATGTTTGCAAGTGCAACTACATTTCAGAAATCAAAGCCTAAATGAACTGGGTTGTCCATTTTCTTTCGTTGTTGTGCTCAATTTATTTACCAACACATTAGTTGAAGGACGATATAGAGTTTATCCTCTATTTAAAAGCTACGGAAACAAGCTTCATCATTTTTAGTGCCCACCTCCTGAGGGTACAGAATGCAGCGGCCCCATTACAGGACATATCATATGTGTGTGTATAGATCTATATCAGGGGTCTCCAACCTTTCTGTTAACAAGAAATGCCTGTTGTTAATGGTTAATAGGCAGGAGCTTCTGGTGAGAGCTACTGTGGTGATATGATAGGTTATTTATAACAGGCTTAATACCCAGAGGTTTCCATGCGCGGAACCGGGGATCAGACCTTTGCTGCTCCGTGTCCTCTTGCTTCCAAGGTGAGCACGTTGCCCCTGAGCTATCCACCCGAGGTAATGTCCATGAGTATGAGCAATTGCAACAAGATTTATTTGGCCGGTTTATTTGCTCTTTATATAAAAAGAGATCATCAAATGAATTTACTATGATATTAATAACGGTCTCCTAAAAATTGTCAAGCATATCAGAATGTAGGCAACCAATCGGGACATTCAATGTGAAGGCTGACACAGCATGCTATCCACCAGTGCACATGGCATGCTCTCCACCAGTGCTCAGTAATCTGGTGTGCGGCTCGAAACAGCTACAGCCCTCACATGCCGTCAAATGGGATCAAAGTTAGGACTTCAGGAAGTTCATGTCTGAAACAGGCAGATATGGAATTGCATCCAGGATTTCAACAATGGCCGTTTATCTGTTTCTTTTGGTGCTGCATGTGCAAAAACAATCTGAGGCATACTTCAATCAATGTGTTATACGTTTTTTTTTAAAAAATGAAGCTATACCAAGTTCTGCTTCGTTAAAAAATAAAATCCACAGCCTGTTTAGCATACCCCCAATTTTTGAAAATTGCTCACATTCCAAGATACAGAATGTAGCCAACGAAAAGTAAGCCTAATCCTACTGTGTTGACCACCTTTAAAATGGTTTATGTCAAAATAATTGGCAAGATTGAGAAAAGGAACATGTGGAAACCTTGTGATCAAGTATAAATGCAAAAAAGTGAAAATAACATTGTTTTATAGCGATGCCATGAAATTCACAGTTTTACCGTAAACAGCAACACGTATCGCCGGAAGTACCTTCCTGTTGCAAGCAGGGACTCGCATGGATGGTCTTGTTTCTACACACATGCATGCACGCACACCGAGCAAAACATGGTTACAACTGTGGCTTTATTTTCCCCCTTCTGATTAAAAGCCTACAATTACCAGCATGCCAAGTAATGCAAACGGAAGTTAATCTAAATAGACAAATGATCACCAGCCTCCAGGTTTGGTCACATGGCATGCATATTTAATCAGACCTTCCATTACTAATCAGCCACCATTTGCACTTCTTGGCGAATATGGCCACACAACACATTTCCCATCCCCTCCTCTCACCATGCACACTGCTTTTGAAGGTTACCGCTTTCCAAGAATAGAATAGGAGTGGGAGGGGGCCGGGGAAGGAGGCCCAGGGACTTCAGGAAACCAAAATAAACACCAAGTGATCATTTTGATGTTTGATTTGAGGAGCTACTGGGAAGTGTCAGGCGAGCTACCAGTGGCCCGCGATCAACTGGTTGGAGACCCTGGATCTATATACTCCCTGCAAAATGAGTCCACTTTTTTTTTTACAACGGATAGCAGCGTCCTAAGGACATTCAATTAAGGAAGAAATGGTTATTTGAAAAAGACATCACAAAAAGGCAGAGAAGACAATATCACCAATTTCCTGCTACTAGATCCTTATTTTATTGGAATTTTTGTTCAGCGATGGCCCTATGCACAGGGTCTCGGATAGGCCCTGATAAACCTTTAAAAAAACTATAAATTCATTTTAGGAACACGGAAGTTTATACAACCGGAATTTGGGGGATTTGACTTTTGACTGGAAAAAAACAAAAGGAAGATTTTGAAAACCGTAGGGCAGATGTCGGGGCGTAGAAAGGGTAGGGCCTGAGCAGGCAAGGCCCACCCAAACTCTATAAATGCCCACTCAGCAGCGCTGTGTGGGCATTTACAGATGTTAATGTCACTGTGGCGGGCCCAACTACATCAGCTTCAGGCCCCACTTGGTAGACAAGCCTGGCTATGCCTCAGACTAAAACCAAAATACAAATGTGACATTCAAAGGACAGTAATAATAATATTAGTAATAATAGGCGACTTACCCATCAAAGAGCCCAAGGGTAAGACCAGGGAGATGCTCATGCGTGTCTCCATATCACAATCCATATCATGATGTGTTTTGTGGAGTCTGGGCTTGGCTTTTTGTTATCTATTAGTAAGTGTGGCTGATACTGCTGCCATAGAGTCAGTGGCATGCTTACTGCAGGGGGAGGGGCTGGGGGGTGCCCTTCTCAGTGGCACAGCATGAAGGGGCACCAGGATTGGTGTGCAGCGAAGAAGGCCCATACTGATCCCTGTGCACCACAATGCAGTGGGCATTTTTCCACCGGAGGAGCTGGCCTTTGCTGTCTATTCAGAATTCCTTTATATCCTCTGTTTCTAGTGGAAACACATATTGTCAGTTTCACTTGCTGGGCTTCCTATTGGCCATCTCCATTTCCTCCCAGGGTGTCGGAGGACTCGTCTGGCCTCCTATTGGTGCAGGGGCAGATTCGAGCTTTGCATGTTCTTTGGAGTCTGAGCCCACATCTGCCTCTCACACCGTGTAGGGAAAGGCGGCGTATTACTTGAAGGACCCTCCCTGGATGAGGTGGGGGCCTGTACCTACCAGGTTTCCTACTAATGGAATCCGCGATGGTTACAAAAGGTGTAACCTAATACATGTTCATGAGGTCCAATTAACCGGGCAAACACTGCAAACCTCCCCAATGGTGGCCCATGGAGTGGGCTGGGGTACTGTGAACCTCCGTGCACAACCGATCATTCAGTAGGCAAAGAACGGATGTGAAGTAACCGTAGCAGATAAAGCAAGCCTTGGCAATGCCAACAGTCTGTGCTTTTGTGTAGGCACTTGCCAGGCACAGCCGTGGTAGTATTAATGGCTCATTGATGGTAGCAGGTGCAAAATAAAACGAGTACCTGGGCATCCAATAGCAGTGCCTTGCAAATGCCTAATACTTGTATACATGCAAAACGGCTTCGCCAAGGCTTGTTTTTAACAGGACTTCAGTAAAGGACACACATAGTGCTTATATATGAAGTGGCTGATGGCAGACCTGGTTGAGACATTTTTATTACACCAGTACCAGGTTTGCATATCCAATTAGGTCATTAACTCTCAGAAGACTGCTTTGAAAAAACACTGGCATGCACTTCGAGTGCAAAGTTTCCTAGTAACACTTGATTAAAAGAGGCTCAACGAGTTCCCACGAGACTGTTTTTCGGGCGGCGAGAGGCAGAGATTAGCATGGCCATGTATGGCCAGTCAATGGGTGGGCAAAGAACTGAAAGACACCTACACGCTATGTGTCCCTCCTCATACGCCACTTATGTTATCCCTATCTGTACTCTAAAGCAATAGTTTTGGTTTATAGATAGTAGCCCAAACCAACACAAATGAAATAAGATAATGGTAATGTTAATGGGCGAACAAGAATAACCCCAAGAGAAGGATTTCTGGGGCAGAGGCTTGGTTTGCTGGTGACCTGGAATGGAAAGTTTTAAAGGCAACTATTTAAGGGTTGAGAAAAGTGATGACTCTGTAGGAAGAGAATTGTATGATCGCTCTCAGAAAGAGACAGGTACATAATAAGTCACAGATACAGACTGGATCTTAGCACCAAGGTGCCTCCCTGGGTGAACTCTGTTCTAAACACAGCCCATTTCATACCTCATTGCCACTCATAGCAAGTTGCCTTCCATCGTCTTGGTTCCAGAGTGCAGACGTCTGTCAAACTAGCATATGGTCATCCATTATGGAACGCCCAAGTACAAAACCAGTGCCCTACCCATGTGCCTGCAATTTCCAGGGTTGATGGGGTGTTCTCCCCTTCCACCAGGCCTCACACTTGTACTTGTATTCCCACTGATTTCATATCTTCACTGTGGCAGGAGTCTGAGATGTCTCGCTTGAGTTCTTGGGCAGGGGAAACGGTATCAAGCAGGCCTTCTCTGTCTACGCCACAGACTCTGTAAACTCCTTCCCTCCTTCCCGTCAACAGCAGACTCATCCCCTCACTTTCTCATTTCAGGAATGAGCTCAAGTCCCCCTCTTCAAGGAATGGTTTCTCCCTAACATCTATGTCAACACACCCTTCTATCTCCATCGTTTCTAAGACTGGGCGAGGTGCTCTCCCCGTTTTCTCCCTTGGCTCTTAGACAATCCCTTCCTGCCAAATGTCCTGCCCTACCCCTCCCCTGTTAGCTCCTGCTCCCTTGTATGATCCATTGTCACCGGCTTGCCACTTCCACTACGACTTGCACAGAGCTCTGTTGCTTTCCGATGCTAGGTCCAAGCTCAATAAATATCTCAATATATGTTAAATGTAGAAGCTATGATTTTTCTGAAACGCCCTGCCCCACAGTCTTAAGTAGTATGACCCTCCCCATGTGCAAATCGGTATTACAGTGCTGGGGGCCCATCAGTCAGGCCCTCACTTTACACGGCCCTATAACTTGAGCCCTGGTCCATTACCAGCCCATGAAGCCCTGCAGGCGGAGTGATTATTGTTATGTTACTGTGCTTATCAGAATGACAAATTGGTCATGATGTGCTAATGTAAATGTACTATTATTTGTATTATTACACACCAATGAAACCCACACGGTCTAAATATATGCAAAGAACTTTAATATGACATGGCAATAGTAAAAAAACAAATCTTTAAATAACACGAACTGCAAACATATTTATCCTGCTCAATATTACGCACCTGTGACACACAGTTTCTAGACGCAGACCCACAATTATTGCTCAAATCACTGCACTATCTTATCAGTTGTGTAGGCTGTGTCCATGCTTTCTTTTCTAAAAACACCACTTCAAAAGTATATAATTCTTTTGGAAGTCAATACGTTGGACTCACAATACTTTAAACTTTTGTGTGTCCCCAGCGATGGGCAATACGAAAATAATCCCTTACTGAGGGTATGGCTAGAGAGCAGTGCCTAGAAGTGACCCCGTCTGAAATGTGGACTATATGACAGAGTTCGAAAATGAGGGGGGCTGGGGTTATTGAGCTGCTGCTTGTAGCCTAGGAGAACTACCTGACACCAACAGCCACCAGGAACTACCTTTAGCTACCCAGTCCAACTGAATCCAAACACACACATCTTTTGTTTTAAAACATTTTTTTATTAAAGTGTTGTATGGTCAAATTTAGCCTTCAACATTATGTAAAAGAGAAACATAAACAAAACATTTTTAAGAAAGAATAAAAACATTCTGTTAAGTCCTAAAAAGAGCACTCACATCAAAAAACTTTGCAACAGGTCCAGAAAGTGAGCACTCACATTTCATCAAGTTTTCTAAAATCTATCATACTATAGCTAAGCAATTTCATTGATAACAGACTTTTTCATGTATCAATCATCCGTAGAATGTTAAACTGTTTTCAATAATTTTTCTGCTTCAATCCAGATATAATACATTGTATAAGTAAGTACCAAACAACTCCCTGAATCCAAAAATGCCCACGTCTGATCAGAGCCAATTGCTTCCAAAGGGGATCTTATCTTACTATATCCTCTATGGAAAAAGGGATTGGTTACTGAGCACTGCCTAGGTGTCTCAATTGCATCTTTGCACAGTCTGCACCAACGTTCCTCATAAGGCAGCTTTGCAAGGCTCCCGTTCTAGATAACGTGGGGAGAAGGCCAAGGCGTGACAATAGTATGAAGCGTCCTACTTTCCCATTGCCTATATTTTTCAGGTAAGCAAGAGGCAGTCTGTAAGGGAATGCTTGGAAGACGTACCTCCTATACAAACCTTTAGAAGATAACCTAACAACGTTGTTTTTTCTGTCCCAAGCATAGACCTTTTGTTTAATTTCACGTATTTTTGTTGTGATGTGTGTTGTGACATGTATCACATAGTCGATCTCAGTTAAGAAGGCGTAAACATCTTTCCTCCACTCCCCAAGGAGGGATTTGCAGGTGGTGTTTTTAAATATCAAATCAAAATGGCTATACAATGTTTCAGTGTTTCCTTCTTCTATTTTCATTTTTGTAAGGAATACAACGCTATTAATCTTTTTTGGGGTAGTTAATGCAGTGAGACCCAGTTCACTTCGAATTGCTTCAATGGGGGTACATTTAGGCAATCTCAAGGCACTCACCACAGCTTTGATTCAAGTCCGGTGAGGAGCCAGGATGTCTCTCTCTCCGTTTATATCTCTATATACCTGCCACTATACCTGTGTTGTGTAGCTTCAGTACGCCTTCAATGGAGTAACCTCCTCTGTGTCTTATATAGTTTCTAATAGCATTGCACCTTCTTCACGGTCTTTACTACAACAGCTGGCAATTTTTCACCCTTATCCTTGCAGAAGAACGGGGAACCTAGGTAAACATTACTGTCTACCACCTGGATGGGCTGTTCGCCAATTCTCCAGGAAAATTTAGTTTTCTTTTGCTTATTGCTTTCTAAGACCAAAATCTTGGTTTTCTTCCGATTGACAACCAGCCCATTTTCCTCAGAATATATTTCCAATGTAGACATAGAACATACAAGGCCTTTAGGGGTTACATCTATTAAAATTGTATAATCCCTATAGTTCGGCCATGAGATCTGCTGAGGGCCTATGCAGGAGGGAAAGTTCTGGCACTTCCTCATAAAATCATTCAAGTCAGCCACATATAAATTATAAAGCAGGGGTGCCAGTGCGAAACCCTGCTTCAGACCATGGTTAGTAATGATGTTCTTACTTAACTGTCCCTTTTGGTTCAGCCTGACCTTCAAAGACGTTCCTGTGTACAGTCTCTTTAGTAGGTGCAATGTCGCCGTGTCCATACCCCAATTCTCCAATTTCGACCGCTGTCTAGTTCTCATGAACGTGTCGAAGGCAGCTTTATAATCTACAAAGCAGACATACAAAGGTGGGTTTAACTTAGTTTAGCTCTTCTTTCCAGGTACTTCAGTATCCATAAGTTAAGAAGCGTACTGAACCCCCTTCTAAATCCTGACTGTTGCTTCTTTAGGATGCCTTATTGGGCAATCCACTGATTGATGTTTACCATCAGTGCCTGAGCAAAGAGTTTAGAGGAAGCGTCTACCATTGCCAACAATAGATAATAAGTTGGGTCCTCTCTAGGGCCCCTTTAGTATATAGGGGTCAGAATAGATTCCTTCCAACTTCGGGGTGCCGTACCTGTCTTCAATATAATGTTGAATTACCGACTTAATATTTTGGCCCATAGTTCTGGGTTTGCCTTGAGCACACCATTTGGGATCCCATCTGGTCCCCGTGCTTTGATGCCTTTAAGTTTCATGATAAGGCGCAATAAACTCTCAGAGGACATATCGTGCCCACTGTCCTCCAAATACACCCCCCCGAGGGGAGCATTTCTATTTCACAATCAGAATTGTACAGTGCGTTGATATGAGTTAGCCAATTATTACTGGTAATGGAATTGATATCCAAGCCTATATTACCTCCGGCCATCCACAAATTATATAGCTGCCAAAAAGAGCATGTGTCTCTATCTCATAGTATCCTGAACATGTTAACATGTGGTGGCTGATGTAGTTTTATATTCTCTCATCTAATTCTTATATTTCATGCGGACCTTCCTGGTCATGGTGCTAGGCCGTAAAGACCCCTCATGTGGAAACTAAGGCACAATCACCATATGCTAGTGACACGACGGACACGAGGTTCACTTTTCCAAACAAGTCAGGTTTATTTCAAAGTATTCTCTGTCGGCCGACTGGGGCCTAATGTCTCGCAACGTGTGAACCCAGACCTCGTGAAGACGCAAGAGAGCGAGCAATGCTCAAGCAACAATATTTATACATAACATGCAATCTTAAGAAGGCAATTGAAACTGCCCATAATGTATCTTTTAGGCTGGGGTTCAGTGATTGACAATCATGACAATTATGACACGTTATGACAAGTCCATATTCAGTCTATACTTATTCTAGCAACAGTAGCAGAGACAGTTCTTTGTTATGGAGAACATAGAGCTCTTAGTACATCAAGGATATTATGTTCATAGGAGAGAAACATTCCTCAGCACGTTATCTATGCGTTTCTATTCATGTACCAAGGGTCAGACAGTTCTGATTCAGAAAATACCAGTCTCCGCGAAGGAGTACCGCTAGAAAGAATAAAATTCATGCTTTAACTGCCTATTGCTACAGAGTTTGCGAGACACGCCGGCACCTGGGCCGCTGATTAGATGTAGTTTCTGTTGGTCTCCAAGGACTTCATGAGGGAGGAAAACAATGTATTTTTATATATTCTGACATTCCTGTCTGTGTTGGCCTTTCAGCATTCAGGCTGTGGCCTCGCACCGTGCATGAGCTTGACGTATAGAATACATTTTGCAAAGCAGTTTTACAGAAAAGAAAAAATCAAATGGCGGATATTTCACAAAATGGACACGCTCTGGTTACTCTTATTACAATAACGATTCTGTGCTGGCGATGTCTGGCACATGATGCAATTGGTTTCTGGCCAACACAATATACATACTATATATACTATAGGGTTGTTTCTGGACTAACAAACCCTCCTTTTGGCTGTAAGCCAAGAGCATCATCCATACATCGCATCTTCATCTGACCAAGTGTCTAATTCTGAACTACCCATACTACTATAATCGTCATCAGAAATATTAATTGCCATTAATTCTTTTATGATTTCATGTTCATGCTGGGCAACTTTACCTAATCTGTGAGGAGGTTTCATTTTTATTGCGTGTACACGTTCATTTGCAACTTGGGAGCAGAGGATTGGCAGGCATTGTATACAACAACAGCAGAACATGAGGATTCCAAGTATCATGATCAAGATTGCAATTAGTTTCCATCCCCATGACAGCAGCAGTTCCCAAAACTATAAACTTATATTCAAATTCCAACTACCTGTGGGGACATGAATGTCAGAATTTAGGACATGCAATTTCTTGATTGCTTCAAATATCGTGGGGCAGGATTCACTTACGAATACGCAGCAAACTGACTCCACTATTTTGCACACACCTCCACGATCAGCCAAAATGATATCAAGGACCATTCTATTCTGAAGTGTCATTAATCTGACTGCTTTCTCTTCTAGTGTCATATTATAGAGTATATCTGTGGTTTCATTTATTGTTTTTTCTAACACCCTGGACAATTTTCTTATATTCCATTAATTTATTGCTTGTCCCCAAAATGGTATAAATGATTTTGCTATATCGCCTGCAATCAGTCCTGCAGTATCATCTCGCCGAGGCCTTGATCTGAAATATCAAAACTATCCAGAAGTTTTGGACCAGGAAAAAGTATACCCAAATAACAGGTCCCTTCCCAAGTTCTAGGTAACCATGGATATACCTGATCTCCACATATAAAATAAACAGAACCTCCTATATATAATGGTTCCCTTTCTTTTTCGAGCACTGCAGTATTCATACATTTAGTAAATGTTCCCACGGGATAGGAACACTTTTTCCGTAAGCAAAACGGGACAGAACGCGGACTGTAATTTATAGTATAGTGAAGGTTGGCACAGCATCCTTGTCCCTACTCGAGCCATGTTAAAAGTGATTAGGGATTTGTGAGGCCCAAAGAGCCTATCCACGGGTTTCGTTGTTACTGTGTTTATTTTGCTTACGCCTCTAAATATGGAACAACCCACTGGTTCCAAAACCACTCTTCCAAACTTGTTTATGTTTGTTCCATCCAACGGACCAGTATTACTGTCATTCCACTTTCCATAACATAACGCTCTCAATGATGCATAACATGCGGCATTAAGCGGCAAAAGTTGCCCACACCAACCCATTCCTTTTCCACCATGCTGGGGTAAATTGTAGCAGACTCAACAGTTGGACCTATTCAAGATAGCATGGGTCATATTCATAATCAGAAGCAAAGTATTATTGTCATAACCTTTTCTATGTTTCACTTCTTGTGAGGGGAGAGTATAAGAGAGCACATGTACTGAGCTGCTTGTAGTAGGAGCATTGGTAGCAGGCAAAAGAAAATTCAAAGGATGCACAGTTTCCAGATACCAGAATATTGGGACCAGTGTAATCAGAATGCAAAGCAGTATTATAATTATTAGAGTTCTTCTAGGAACAGACTTAGTCTCTATTTCTACAATATCATCAGCGTTGGTGCAGGCGGGGACAGGAATGAGCACACGCATTGTCTGTAATGCTTATCTCAAGAAAAGTTTTCAATGTTCGTCACGAAAAATTTCTCTACAGCAACACACGTTAACAGCACAGCGTTCAAGTAGCAGCAAAGCGTTCAGGCCAGTTCAAGCTAGCCTGCTTAATAAATGACAGCAAGCCAATGTGATTTCACACAGAGCTCCAAGAAAGGCAGGAGCAAGCATTGATTGTGTCGGTACCATATGCCCCCTGCTTGTCCGTACGGGGTCGCACAGGTCCTTACTTTTCAAAGGTATCACCGGGAAACCGCGTTTCAGAGCTTTCAATTGAATTCAGCTTGATAAAGCTCATACGCTCCATTTCCCTAGGCATCAGTTTCCCACTTCATCCATGTTGGGAATAGAGGCAAAACAAACACGGAGATCACTTTCAATTTTGAGAACGTAGATCGTACCTTATGGCTCCAGGCACAGTATGATCGATGAACAATGCAATCTCATTTCCAGATGCAGGATCAGTGCCAGGTTGTGATGCAATGAGTGATGATGTGGCAGCAGTCGGACAAGGTTGAAGCACCTTTGACTTCTCAGCCTTTGTTGCAATCTCCCCAGGCCCTTTCTTGGGCTTAGGAAGCACTTGTGGTAATTATCTGGCGATGGTATCTTTGTGATCAAGTGCAGCTGTATAGCTTTCGACGTCAGGATCAGGCAGCTCCTTCAAAGGAAACAGAATTCTTTTTGTGTGCGGTGCGTGGATCCATGACTTGCGGCCATCCACTCGGACTGCAGTCTGTGTAGCCAGGAGCACCTGATAGGGCCCCTTCCAGCGCAGTGCAAGTGAAGATTTTCTCTCAAAGTTTTTAATGAGTGTCCAGTCGCCAGACTGCAGACAATGTCCTGGGACAGTATATCTGACAGGAAGAGCCTCCTGCATCTGCTGATGAATTAAACGCAAGCTTTGAGTTAACTGTTTACAGTAATTAATAAGCAAAGGGTGTTCTATGTCCCTAAAACGTTTTGGCTGTGTAGCACTCCAAACATTTGCTGGTCCCCCCATGATAATTTCATAGGGTGAGAGTCCAGTCCTTGCCTGTAGAGAGGTTTGCATGCACAGCAGAGCTAGCAGCAATGCGTCGGGCCATTTCAAATGACTCCCCTCACAAATCTTGCTAATTTTATTCTTCAGAATACCGTTCTGGCGTTCTGCCAAACCGGCACTCATTGGGTGTCTGGCTGAATGGAATCTTTTGTCAATTTGGACACCTGCACAAATTTGTAATATCACGGCTGCAAAATGCGTGCCGTTATCTGACCATATGACATGGGGTAGGCCAAAACGGGAAAAGTACTCGTTTAGCACAACTTTAGCTGTGGACATAGCTGTACAATCTTTCAGGGGATAGGCCTCTACCCATCTGCTAAATGCGCAGACCACCACAAGGACATACTTATAGTTTTGGCATCTTTCCATTTGTATGAAATCAAAATGGATGCATTCAAATTGCATAGAGGGAGGGCCAACACGTCCTACTGGTGTCGCTGTTCCTTTTCCAATGTTATGTTGTAAACAAGTCATACAGTTTTGGACCAATCTGTCAGCAGTTGTTCTGATATTTGCATTCTGCCATACTGTGTCTAGATGTTGAATCATTTTTTTAGCACATATGTGTGTTGGCCTCTGGGCCACAGTGACCATGGCCATTACATAGGCAAAAGGCAACATCCATCTTTTGTTCTTTTTGTCCACCCAACAACCTTCAAAGTCTAATTCTGCTGGACCCTCAGACCATGCTTTTATTTCATCTGCAGTAGCTTCTGCTTCAATTTCCTTAACTGTGGCATTCCCATTTTCTATCATGCAGGGTACCTCTTTCATTTTTTCAACAAACATTTTTGTGTGTAAATCAGTGGCAGTTTGTTTCGCAGTTTTGTCTGCAAATGCGTTTCCCTTTCCAATGTTACATGTTACTTTTTTATACGCTTCGCATTTCATTATTGCTAATCGTTTGGGAAGCGCAAGTGCAGACAGCAGTCTCACTATCAAAGTGCCATGTTGGATTTTAGTTCCATGTGATGTCAGGAAACCCCTTTCAGCCCATAATCGCCCAAAATTGTGTACCACCCCAAATGCATACTGACTGTCAGTATATATGTTTAAGTTCAGGTTTGCAGAAATTTCACATGCTCTGGTTAACGCTATTATCTCTGCGGCTTGTGCTGAGTTGTATGGGATTCTTTTGCTTTCTAGAATATTTTTCAGTGTAGTGATGGTATATGCAGCAGTTGATGTACCATCGGGCAATTTAAAACAAGAACCGTCACAGAACAGTTCTCCATCTGGCTCTTTCTGTGGGGCATCAGTTAGATCAATTCTTCCTTATCGTCACTTGTTCAGTAACCATTAAACAATCACGTGGGAGTTCTTTTTCATCCCCTTTTTCATTGGGAGGGGGCATTAACTCAGCTGGATTTAAAGCGCAAAACCTCATAATTTGAATATGCGGTGCAAAAAGGACAATTTCATACCTTGTTAATCTGGCTGATGTAATGTGTTGCGTCTGCGTTCTATTTAAGAGAACGTCCACTGCATGGGGCACCATGACGGTTAAAGCGTGACCTAAAACGATACCCTCGGTTTGTTTTACTGATGCGGCAGCTGCAGCAACACATCGCAAGCAGTGCGGCAAAGCACATGCAACAGGATCCAACGTGGAAGAGAAGTAGCCACATGGTCTATTTCCCCCTCCTTGTTCCTGAGTCAAAACAGCCAAAGCACATCCATCATTCTCATGCACAAATAACTTACAACTCTTGTCATAATTTGGTGTGCCCAAAAATGGCGCTGAACATAATGCAGCTTTGAGCAGGTCAAATGCTTCTTGACATTCCATGTTCCATGGCAAAGGTAAGGTAACATCTTTCCTTGTCAATGCCACTATTGGTTTCACAATTATAGAGAAATTGGCTATCCACTGCCTACAATGCAAAGCCATGCCAATTAAAGCCCTGACTTCTTTCTGCGTATTTGGAATAGGCATAAAGAGAAAGTTTTCCTAATAGGTGTCACTGAATCTCTTTTCTGATTTACAGCTCGTTCTGCAGGACTGTTCATAAACAGTCAGCATCCAAGGAAGATACCCTGTGGAGCCAAGGTGGAGAGGGATAAGTATGGAGTGATTTGAGCTAGGCTAACAAAAATATATTTTGGCCATATTTCAAATGTTCAATATTTTTGTTAGCCTACCTCAAATCACTCCAAAGGCTCTTAAAGGCTACCTCCGCACCGGACCCTGTAAACACACTCAGCTGTCCCAGGGTGTATGTGCCTAATGGCAGGCACCCCTGGAATAGGCATCGCCCATTTCACTATTCTGCTTTCCCCATCATGCCCCCAAGCAGTTGCAATGAGGTGCAGTGCCTGGTAGCAGCTCCAAAGGCTACACAGGCTGCTCTGCATGTTTTTCTTTTTACCTTTAATGGTCAGTTTAACCATTAGCAGCACTCCGGTGCACGCCGTGTGATGCATGGCCACTCAGCCGGCCTTTCTGGACACATTCATAATCCATTTTATTCAGGGACGGCTGCCGCCGCCAAAACAATCAAGGGTGTTTATTAGGCGCCAAAACAGTAGAGGCAACACGGAACCACGTCCAAGAACAGCAAAGTTGGGGGTGAAGTGTGTCTCAAAGACAAAAAGTGAAAGTAGGGTCAAGGGGGAAATATCACCAGTTGACGTGATAATGCAGTATCTTCTAAATGTTTGTAATGTGGTGTTAGTCGTCAGTCACAGAAAACACAAACTCGGAGACAAACCGCAGATTTAAAAAGAATACGTTCACCGAGCAGCAGGTTTGCCTCCTACTTCATGTCTGTCCCCACTTCGGCTTCTCGCATGCATACATTGGCCCGCCTTCCCCTCTGTTCGCATTTAGCAGCTGCAGCTCCACGCGGAGTGCACACACTTACTTATATTTTTTAAAGCAACTTCACAGAAAGCAGTGTCGAAAATGCCTCATTGCCATTTGAACTAGTTCTCCCTGCCTAGCTTGTACTTGTCAATACATGGACGTCGTCCCATTACTCCAGATCAATCCTATTCTCTCCTCCTAGTACGTCCTCTGGCCGCCTCCTCACTGCTCACCAATCCTCCCCCTTGATCTAGCATCATGTGCCTATATATTTCTTCTTCGTTTCTCCTCTTTCTTAGCTTCCACAGCTACTAGCCTCGTTTTAGTATTCCGTCTCACTATATCAACTCTTTTTCTTAGCTCACTCTCCTCCTCTCTTTCTTTCTGGCCACCCTTTTGCAGCATCCACTTAATTGCTCCACCTCCTCCTCTTTCTCTTT
Organism: Ambystoma mexicanum; assembly: GCF_040938575.1. Taxonomy (NCBI): domain Eukaryota; kingdom Metazoa; phylum Chordata; class Amphibia; order Caudata; family Ambystomatidae; genus Ambystoma; species Ambystoma mexicanum. Next base: position 73,555,889 of record NC_090938.1, read on the forward strand.
CCACCATCACCAACTCTCAACAAAACATTCCTTCCAAAACCGAAACTCCCCTCACAACACTTGCATGTGTTTTACCCACACCCCAGGCGCTGTCTGTTCCTAACCATCATCTGGTGTGTCATTATAACATTTAAAGTCTGATCGGATAACTTTATTGGAATGTGACCTGTTGATGCTTTGTCATCCCCAGCCCTGGGTTTGTGGTTGCTCAGTCTGACTGTAACCTTGATTTCCCCCTCTTCACCAGACTGGAGCGGATTTGCTTGATCAGGGTTCTGTGGTTCAATTCTGCACTCGACAGCACACCAGAGTAACATGTGTCGCAATAGGAGGCCATCAAATGTGTGATGGACACATCAGGTTTGCACGTAGAGTACTCAAAGTACTCTCCTTTTCAGATTTTGGGTAAAGGATGCAGCACTAGAACGGCAATGCAGAAGCACTGCATAAGTGGAATAACACGTTTCAATGTTGGTAATCAGGTTTTGTAATGCACCGAACTTCTGCAGACCTTGTATGGTAGAATGTACCTGAAACAAACAAATTATACTTGTTTTGAAAGTGAGTGCGATGGTAGTAATGTATAGAAACAAGAACTTGAAATGTTTTCTCCTCTTGAATTATGCAAGTACTTTGAAGAGATCCAGGAAGATGATCAGGCAGCAGTATTTGCCAATGCACTAATCAAACCCATTTTAAACTTAGCTCTAGGTTCTGAAGGAGATGCAAATCGGAGACGTCTGGCTGTTTGGTGCAGGAGTAATAAAGTCCATGAAACAACTGCAAACAGTACAACACAACGCTGAAGGTAACTTGTCGAATCAGAAGAAAATGGGGTAAGTGCCAAAATCATGAAAGACTGTGGATGCCATACATGTTTTCTGGTGAAATATTCTCCCTCTCGCCTTTTATCCTGGCTTTCCCCTATCCCAATGCCCAGCTATATGCCCCTGTCCCCTAGAATGTGATTTCACTCTGTAGACCTGTTGAAATAACAAGGCGGATCCACATAAAGAGGGGATTTGGGTTCGTACACTTCGCGTGGCAACATGGACCTTGACACTGCTACATATGATGATCCATTCTTGTATGAAATGCCACAATACACTGATATCGTAACCATATTTGTCTTAGTGTACTGAGGGATAATGCTTTATGAGCCCACTTCCTGTGGTGGCATGTGGGGCGTGGTCAAACGACATTACTTCCTGTGGGGCTGGGTCACATTACATCACTTCCTGTGATGTCATGTTGGTGTGGTCAAATGTCATCACTTCCTGTGATGTCACTCTTGGGGCGTGTCACTGTGATGTCACTTCAGCTACACCTAGCATTTTGGTGAAATGACGTCCCTGATCTTAAGAAGACAATTCAAACCACCCATAATGTATCTTATAGGCTAGGGTTCGGTGATTGACAATCATGACAATTATGACACGTTATGACAAGTCCCTATTCAGTCTAAATATACTTATTCTAGCAACAGTAGCAGAGACAGTTCTTTGTTATGGAGAACATAGAGCTACAGCAAGGATATTATGTTCGTAGGAGAGAAACATTCCTGAGCACGTTATCTATGCACATTCCTCAGCACGTTATCTATGCATTTCTATTTATGTACCAAGGGTCAGACAGTTCTGAGGCAGAAAATACCAGTCCAGTCCACTAGAAAGAATATAATTCATGCTTTAACTGCCGATTGCTACAGAGTTTGCAAGACAGGCCGGCACCTGGGCAACTGATTAGATGTAGTTTCTGCTGGTCTCCAAGGACTTTGTGAGGGAGGAAAACAATGTATTTCTGTATCGTCTGACATTCCTGTCTGTGTTGTCCTTTCAGCATTCAGGCTGTGGCCTCGCACCGTGCATTAGCTTGAAGTATAGAATCCATTTTGCAAAGCAGTTTTACAGAAAAGAAAAAAGCAAATGGCAGATATTTCACAAAATGGACACACTCTGGTTACTCTTATTACATTGACGATTCCGTGCTGGCGATGTCTGGCACATGATGCGATTGGTTTCTGGCCAACATAATATAGCTACTATACATACTATAGGGTTGTTTCTGGACTAACAATTGTGAATACATTCTTCCCTTCATTCTTCATTCTTTTTTGTCTTGTGATTTCCTTGTTATAATTTGTTTTCATCGATGCAATCATCGGGGTCACATACCAACCCTTTCTGCTCTCCCCCGTTTGTCTTACCTTTTTAGATACAGCTTTAATCTCATCCAGACCTTCTCTCTTGGCTAATTCTAAGTCCCCCTTGTTTGCTAAACAAGCTATGGAATCAGCATTGACCCATAGGGCCAGTTTGCTATAAAACATTTTTATATTTTTATCTGACCATGATATTTTATATCCTGCTGCATTAATATTATAGTCCCCTCGGAATCTGACCTTCCTGGAGCCTACATGTTCTAGAGTAAATTTGATAAACACATGGTCGCTATTCTTTGTTGGAAGGAGTTCAAACCCTGTCATTTCCATGTAGCTATACCATGGAATAAGGCAATAGTCCAGCCATGATGTGGATCTACCATTGCTCCAAGTATAAGTGGGGACAGAGTTGTTAGCTTTAGGGGTATGATGTTGGTATAATCCATGGGTTTCTATAAATCCTACCCATTGGTCCAGCAAGATGAATTTGCCGTTTTCATCAGGAGGGTTAGCCTCCACTCCGTGTTTATTCCTATATATGGTTTATCCAGGTCATATGGTCGCTGATAGTTCAAATCCTCCATAATGATACATAGCCCCTCTCTGTGTTCTTGATGGCATTTATCAATAATGTCCCCACATGATTCTATAATCAACACTGTTTCACTATTACCCGCAGGACTATAAATGTTGATAAGATGGATGGTTCGTGCTACCCACCCTCCTCTTCATTTCTGTCTGACCCGAAAGGATGTGTGGTTGGGTCGCATTAGGGATCACTATTAAACCAGGGCATTACTAGCCCCCAGGATTAAACCTCCATACAGTCTGCCCATCAAATTCCCTCTAGCAGGTCTATATAACACATGATACCCGTCAATTACAATTTCATGTTGAAGCCATGTCTCTTGCAATGCCAAACTGTCCGTTTTTAATATGTGGGTTAGGCACTCCCCAATTTTTAGAAATTAATTATCACCCTGGTATTTCAGGAAACAAAGTGTAAATCACTCATGTGAGGACAGAGTCAATTGTCCACCTCCAAATTTGTATTATCTGCTACATCTGAACCTTTAGATGGTGCTACATTAATTGCCCCTATCACACTTCTTATAATTTTTTCGATATCAACTTCTGTTAAGGCGTTGCCTTTTCCCTTTTGTCTTGCAATTCCCTTTCTGGTATAATGTTTTCCACAAATCTGAAAGTCGTAACCAAGAGCAAAGAATTGGGCTGAGTGGTGCAAAATTAATTCATACACAATCGGAGAGACAACATGCAGACAGGCCCAATTAGCCCCAGAAGCTAGCTGTCTGCTGTATTTCCACTAATTCTAAGGCACTGATTCACAAAATGTTTTCCAATGGTGTTTGCCATTATAGAAAGCTTCTGTGAATTAGGCCCCAAGTCTCTGGAACAGACCACTCTAAGTTGTGGTACTTGATGGATGATTTCCAGAATGTTTGCCCAATTTAGATATGGGCTGTTTGAAGTTGCAAAAAAGTCCACCATTTTAATCTTCCTGATTTCACATTTCTTTGTGTCAATGTCCTCTAATAGTTGCCCCATGCTCCTATCAGACTGTAGCAAGGCAGGGCTAAACCCCACATTGCTACCAGTTACTCTCCGCTTGATCCCAGCTTCCCTTGTCCTTTTTGAGGCAGGGGCAAGCAATGTAGTTCCTTCATATGTCCTCCCATTGCCAGGCTGATTCTCGATCAATTTGTCCAAGGGGCCCCCTAAATTCATTTTGTCCGGGCTCTTCCAACCTTCCCTCTGTGGTCTGGAAGCAAACACATAGTAACTGTTTTCCAGCTCTACCATTTCAAGATCTTCAGGAGTGTCTTGTGCAAGAGCCTGGGTAGGTGTAGCCACCTTTTTCTTTTTACTTGCTGTTATTATCCTCCTTTTGGGTGGCAAGGCTTTTATTGGAATCGCCCCCCTATTTTTGGCTGCATTGCTAATGTGTTTGGCTAGGCCCGTCCGCACTGTTTGGGGCACCTCTTGAATTGCCTGCATAATCGGGGGTGTCTGTTATGCTTATGACTGATGAGGAGAGCATTGGTTTCTCATGCAAGTCTATGGCTTTTTCCTCATCCACTGACAGTCAAACAGCGGCCTCCATTAAGATAGTTAGTCTCTTTTATATGTGCTTGTTCTCTTGCCAATTTAACACAGATGGTATATAATGCTTTCAATATCACAATTTCTTCTGAGTCTCCAGAGCCCTCTTCCTCTGAGTTATCTGATGAGGATGAAGAATCGCTTAGACTGGTTTGTTGGGTAGCCTGCGCTTCAGCCGCTATAGCTTCAAGGTTAGAGGTTAGTGGCTGAGCTCGGGCCAGCTTCCAAAGATCGCGCGGGTCCCTTGCTCAGCTCGCAGCATAGCCTTATTTTTTTCGATTGTGTCGGGGGTTCTCCCTGCAATCCCAGAACCAGCTTCAACAAAGAGTTATTTTCTATAGGGGTTAATCCGGAAGAGTCAAGCATTATCCTCAGAGTTCAATACATCCAGAGAAGGGAGGTTGAGGGGATCAGGGTTCATAGCGCTGTTAGTTGTAAGTATCAAGTAGTCTGTGATTTTATTTTGTATTTTATTTGTTTTTCTTGCCTGGTAGGCCACTCACTGATGCAATCGAGGCTTCTGCACCCAATTTCCCTTTACGTTTTTTTGCGATTTCTTTAGCGGGTTTAGAAATAGCCGCCTGGATTTGGTCGCAGCCCTTTCCCTAATTTGCAGGGAATCGTGTTTGTTTCTTGAGGGCATAACAGAGGTGTGACATGGCGAATGGCACCACACCCTGTTATGTAGTCAAAAGCTTCTGTATATCCCCTCACACCCACTCAGGGGCCGCTGCTAGCCCCCTAAATGGGTTGCTTCAAGTGTAATAAAGAATCTGGCCACAATGCAGCCGCAGCCTGCCACGTCAGAGGACGAGTGAACAGTGCTTTTCTGCCAATCACTTTCCCAGAATGACCTTGTGGAGCCCTCCGTGGCACCCTCCAAGGTTGCGAGCATCCGTCTGCACTCCATACATGGGGTCCGCCACCCAGGCAAGTCAACTCACCAGGGAGAGCTGATAATTATCAGCACTGAGTTGCAGTCCAAGGGCTAAAACAGGTATTCATGGCCTGAAAACAGTGCACCAGGATACAAGCGTCTTCCAACCGGCAGCCAGTTGGAGTTGGAGTTGGAGGAATGAACCTCACTACATCCTCACGTCCCAAGTCCTACGACACAAGCAAGCAAGCAGAGAATCGTCAAGCCGCACCTCTACAGGCCGCTTCCAACAATTCAGCAGAATTCTATGCAAGACGGGGCAACAATAGAAGAAAAAGAACTATGGGAAAGGCGGGGATGTAACCAGTCAGCAACAGACCTCCTATGGCGTCAAAAAAACACAGGTAAGGTAGTCATGCCAAACAAACTATTAGAAATAGCTTTCCAACAATTGCATTTTCCAGCACACAATGCCAAACAGCATATTGCAACAGAGATCCAGGAGAACTGGTTTGTCCCAGGTCTACAGGAACAACTTTCGAGAATGGCAATGGAATGTACAACATGCCAAATATATAATTCAGGAATGACACTAAGAACATTGAGAGGGTCAATACCAAAACCTATAGGCCCCTTTAGAGAGCTGCACATTGACTACGCAGACATGGGGGAGAGATGTAACGGGGCACGTTACATGATAGTAATGGTTTGTCGTTTTCACGTTGGGTCAAAGCAGGACCATGTGCACATCCGGATGCCAAGTGTGCCGCAAAGATCATGGTGAGCGAGGTGTTCCCGTGCTGGGGAATTTGTGACATCATTCGCTCAGACAATGGCACGCACTTTGTCAATGATCTTTTCAAAGAAGTAACACCGTTGCTAGGAATAAAACATAAGTTATGCTCGATTTATCAAAAGCAAAGCAATGGCGTGGTTGAGAAAATCAATGGCCTACTAAAGGGGAGGTTGTCGAAATTATGCTTCTCACTAAAAAATAATTGGGTGCACTGTCTACCCTTGCCCTTGTTCGAGCTGAGAAATCAGCCTAGCAAGCACCACCATCTGTCACCACACGAAATAGTGACAGGAAGACGCATGCACACAGCACACTCCCCACTCCGCAGACATTCAGACGCCCATAGAAGCACCACTGTACTAGGTGAAGAGTTTAATGAGTATCTAACAAAACTCAGCAAAGCAGCTCTTATGATAGTAAGACAGCTTGCACCACCATTCACACGCGAGGAGGGAAATGAAGCAGTGACACTCACAGACGAGACTACAACAGGTCAACTAATGCCAGGGGAGGTGGTGTATGTCAAGAGTTTCATACGTAGGTGGAATGCTCCAAGATTTCATGGCCCGTATGAAGTGATTTATTGCACGCCGACAGCGGTGAAGGTTAAGGGCCTGAGATACTGGATACATTTAACAGACGTACGAAGAGCCACAAAAGAACATGAAGAAGGGGTGCAGAGCACAGACGAATTGCCACAATAAGATAAAGAGGAAAAAACAAATATACAGCTACCTGATATGGTTAGATACGAGTATTTTGGATTATGAAAAATGCAGATAATTTTGAAAAAAATAAATATTATAAGCTTTCTCTCTCTCTCTCTATCTCTCTCTCTCTCTCTCTCTCTCTCTCTCTCTCTCTCTCTCTCTCTCTTTCTCTCTCTCTCTCTCACTCTCTCTCTCTCTCTCGCTCTCTCTCGCTCTCTCTCGCTCTCTCTCTCTCTCTCTCTCTCTCTCTCGCTCTCTCTCTCTCCCCCACGCCTCCCATTTTCTTCTGGTTTTTGCACTTATTCAGACTTACCCAGTCTGCTGCCGTAAACGCAGCACTTGCACCTTGCTGGCTGCACTACCACTGTTTATTGCCTCTATTATCTATTTATTTGTATTTATTATTATTGATCTGTTCTCCTCTGCTCTGCACTTTTCACTCTGCCCCTTCACAGCACTTTTCTCCCTTTCCCATGCACTTGCGCATTCTCAATGTCACTGGGCCTATTAAGATCATTGTTATGTTCTCCCCTGTTCCCCCTCCCTTGCCTTGTCACTCTCTGAAACACTTATGTACTAGTGCAATACAAATAAATGATCATATCATATATCATACGCAGGAGATGCTTTTAGTTCCTGCTTAACTAACCTTAATGTTGACCCCTGTATGACTATTTCTAATCATTCACTAGCTCTCTGTGTGAAACTGTGATAATGTGGCATGTTGTAGTCCATCGAATGTATAGCAAAAGTGAGGGAAACAATAAACAGTGCCTGATGCTATGCCTACTGATGCAATAGTATTCACATTAAAATACAAAATAATAGAAAATAAATAGTGCCTTGCTTGTGCAAGGTGTAAATAATCCGTGAACACATGGTCATTATTGACCTTCCCTCAGCCAAACAGAATTCTCACAATGCAGGCAATAGGAACAGGCATTGACTGTATTTTAATTATTATGACTTCAGATCCATCCGGGGAACAGAAATCCTTTCTTTGCATTCAGGAAACAGCAGAACATTTTGCCAGCAAGATTCATTTCCATAAGCCCTCCCGTTCTGAGAGGATTTGTTTCAAAGCATCTTCAGTGGGGCAGGCAGGAACCAATTGAGTGAACCAGTGGAAATCTAAAAAAAGGAACTATGCTTATACTTTTGCATGAAGAAGCCAAACACTTGTATGTACACCTAATGTGTGCTCAGGTTAACATTTTCCCCAGTTCAACCAAGCTTATAGTGAAAATGATAACCTTGATATTGAAATATTGCAACATAAAACCACATTAATTTAATAACACATTTTTTGTACTTACTTTAGTGACTATTAATCTAACTTAATTACTCCACCGCTTCAACTCCAAAACCTATTTTGTTGCTACCAATACGTTTTAATAGCCTTAAAGACATGGTTGGGCTATTGTCTCTTGGGATAATGAACCTACTCGAACTTATGGCTATGTGAGGTCGTAGGGGCTGGTCATTAACCCTCCATAATGATCCTCTCCCTCTGTTTCTAGAGCTATAGCCTGGCTGCAAAACATTGCTAATGATATATGGGTGTCTGTTAATGCTCAGTTAGATCTAATTTCAACACAGACCCCTTTGGTGGCTTCCCATAAGGATTAGTAATCGCTAGGGAGGATAGCTCAAGGACAACTCGTTTGGCCGGAAAGCAAGACAATGCAGAGCAACACAGGTTTGAATCCCAGTCCCGTGCTTGGACACTGGTCTCTGGTATTAATCGCGTAATAAAAAATGCATTAATTTAAATATAAACATAGTAAAATGTGCTTAGCAATAAAGGGAGGCAAAATTATTTATCTTTAGTTCGAAGAGTTCATTCCTATGTGTGATCTTCTCGTCGAATGGACTGCCATGTTCATGAAGAAAGCTGCCAAATCAATGGGGCTTGTGCACATCACCGGTTTATGTGACCTGGAAAAGAAATGTGACATATTGTACATTACTTTGAAGTCATTATAATACCAGAATATCACTTGCTAAGATTGTTTCTGATTGTAAAGATACCATTAATCAATGATTGTGTCTGTTGACTAAGAACAGCATTCGGAAGCAAGACAAATAGGTTTGGCTTTTGTATAGTGACATTGTTTTCTCTGTATAGGCATTGCAATTATATGACCGATAAAACACATACAAAACATTGGCATTTCATGTCCACATACTCCAATCAAATGCCCAGGTACTCACACTCAATAACAGGTATGCCTATAATATATCAAGGCACGCTCATCAAATGTCCGGCACAATTGCTACCAACTTGTAAATCACTGTAGAGTAATAGTAGCCTTGGCAAGCCTTACAAGGTCTCTTCCCTTGCACTCACCATCAAAATGTGTGCCACAATATGACAATTCAAAATATCTGATATATTTAAAGTAAGTTTCTCACAACTAATTTCTATAGGAAAAACGAATATTTGAATTTTTAGACCTTTTTGACTATTGTTCTATAACTAATGAATCCATTTTTATTTTTCAAAATAGTATTTATTGACAGTGTCAGTAATTAAATTGAGTTATTTTATATCACAAAACAATTTTACTTGACCGCAATGCAAAGTAAAGTATTTGTTTAATTATATTATATAAAAAGATAACATAAAAGTCAAAACATCATTCAAACCACAATATTTTGAATAAAAATGTACAAAATCATAATTTTTCCGATTCAAATTCGAACTCCAGAGATTCTATCTCAACGCATTGATCCTTTTTCAGGAGAGAGTTCTCAATCTTTTCTAATTAGTGAAATAATAATTGCAATACACTTAATGAATTCCTTTTACTGGATATATAACTTAAATGACAACATTTAGTTGTCTACTAAATTGCAATATGTGCACTTTTACTTTTCTTTATCATTCTACTGACACAATGAAATGGAAGTCCTGAACTTGTTTAGAATATATTCGGTTATGGTGAGGTAAATCATTAAGTATGTAAATCGAGAAAATATACGTCTAGGGTTGGTGGCACCAAATATAAAACATATTTGGCCCTTAATTATGTAAATGGCTCTCAGATTACTCACTTGGATTTAAATATCTCAGACTTTAAATCATTTTTTAACTGTAATCTTTGTAAGTGATAATGTTAATTCAAGGTCCATACACATTTTTTTAGGTGCAAACAGTGTATTAAAATGTGTAAATAATATGCTAGTTAGTGTCAAAACTTGATATCCAAGAGAGCTTTAATGGCAGATTTTCACCATGCCGCCTTTTGTAGTTATTAAATCGCTTCTTGACTACACAATCTCGCATACGTCCAAACTGTGCTAAGAATGAATGAATCCAAGGTACTTGGGTATAAACTATATTACCTTACTTATTTCATTTGTATTGTTACATTTGGGAAAATAAATGTAGTAGATATTTCAAGTTAGTAAACTTCACTCAAACATAATTCTTCACATAATATGTCATCTTTAATTTAGCAACTCACTAAACGAAAATGAGTTGTGTGGAATGCCAATTATCCCCTGCAAGCCTAAATACAACTTTAAATAATATCAATCTCAATGTATATACTCTTTAAGCAGTATCTATTCAAATTTACATTAATTCCCATTTTTGGGAATTGTCTAGTTTGCCACAGTTTCAATATATCACTAATTTATTTACAGTTATATAAATGTAATGTACTTCCAAATCAGAGAAAGAAATGGAGGATTGTTGGTGTTACCTAGTGAGTTAAATCATTGTAACTATAGCTTTAAACAGGCCAGGCACCAAAGCACTACATTTTTTGATGGATTTAATTTTGCTCTCCTGAAAGATATTTTCTAATTTTATCTTGTCATCTGAATGCAAGGATAAACAAAGATAGTTTGCTCCCTCATATATCTCTGTTCTCGAGATACAATCACAACATGCGCTATTAGCCAAATTAATGTGGTTTGATTCATTAATCTTATAAGGACAAAGGCCTGGGTGGGCGAGGCCAGGATTGTAAACTGAGACTCTGTGTCAGATGCAAGTTCTTAACTTGCTAAACAATTTTATGGAGAGTGTTACTTAAGTTATGTATCGATGCTGTAAAATCATTTAAGCATTGTTATGTTCGGAGGGTAGGTCGACTCTTTCAGTATATTTGATATGGGTGTGGGTGATTGGGGTAGGGCAGCAGATGCAGGGCTGGATGAAGATTTCTGGGGCTCATTTCAAAATGATTGGGGCTCTCTTGCCAAGAGCTGTGAAACCCCATCTGAGGAACCTGTGTTGTACATAGACTATAATGGGACATTTTCCTAATGTAAATGCCAAAAGATAATTGATGCTTTCATTGAAATATGAAATTCCAATGTAGTATTGATTATAGGAAATATACCCTGCCACCAAATCTCTGTTGCAAGTGCTATTACGTCCGACAAAGTAACTCATGTGTTCTCGAAAGTCATTGCATAATTACAATCTTATGCACCTTTTATTTTTTTTATGAATAGGCCATATACTGCATTGGAGACCATTCATTGCTCGCAGCAAACTGAACGATAATTCATGTATTGCTTTTCTTAGTATATTTCCTTATTTTTGGCCTACACCCTGTCCACTGTCTGTACAATGCAATAAGTGCTCGACTGCTACAAGAGGCTAAACAAAATCAAGGATTCAAGCCAACCCCATTAGTAGATTTGCTTCGTACATACCCTGACGGAGCTGCTTTCCTGTTTGCCAGTAGACGCCGATTGACAACAGGATGACCAACAGTAGAACCGTGACATATGTTGCAGACAAAATTAGCTGGGTTTGCACACCTTCTATCAGATAAAAAAGGGAATATGTAATTGATTGTTTATTTGTTGTTGAAACAGAGAGATTAAAATACAGAAGGAATTAATATCTTTCGTCCATATTACTTGTTTTCGATAAGAAAGAATTAGCATAAAAACAGCGTTAGATACGTCACAGTATAAATTCATAGTAAAATAGAAAATAATGAAAAACAATATACAATAATAAATGATTAATAAGGCATGAACATAAAAAAGCATAAATATCACAGGGGTAATGGCATCATGAAACACCTATACTATCATTTTACGTATAGCCTATCCTGCATTACCAAACCTCTACATTCAAATTATACCCAAGCCGTACACTCAGGATTCTAAAGAATAATTAATTCAGAGGTAAAATTAGATGCTTTTTCTCAAATATGTTTTCCTCAAATGTGCCAGAAACGCCCAACCTATAGATGAAGACTCAATTTTTAATAAGTAAAGTAAGGCTACGCGACACTGATGAGTACTTGAGTCATTCAAAATCGGAAAAATGAAAGAGATCTTCTTATGAGGCTGCACATAGTTGCAACTACTCAAGCCGTCCAAATTGACCCATGAGGAAGTCACAGCCTTTAGAGGCAGCAATCACGCCCCAGCAGGGGGTTTACCTTGCCGGTAATGGCCCACCCAGTCAAGCCTAGGCAGGCCCGAACAAAACACATTTGTGTTTCCAGGGGCATGGTGTGTTCTTTTTTGGGCAGAGGCCGCTACTTTTTTTGATTGAAGAAGGGGTCCCTGATCAGCTCCCAGTCTGGCTATACCCGGGCTTCTGCTCTGTCCAGAAAAAAACATGTCCCCCAAATGCCGTCCACAAACACTACCATGCCACTTGCCACCACACCGCTTTGCCACCCTAAACACCTTGCCCGGTCACGCACACTGCACTTGCATCATAGAATAACCCTGTGACGAGAAACTGGAAGTGTTGTCATGGTTGCATACTAAGACATTTCATGGAAAGTATAAACAATGCTTCGCTGTGCAGTGCAGGGTTTCGTGCAGTACATACTGTTCTGTTTCATACTGCATTATTAACGTATGACAGAGGCATAAAACAAAATTCTTACTTAATAAGGCAGCACACTTCCCATCTGTCGTCTCTTCAGGTGCGGAAGAACTGGTTTGCACATCTGGCATGTAACCAGATGCTTCATCTAAAAAAGGAAAGGGGGTTGGGCATGATCAGAATGCAGGTTTTTACTCATAGGGTGTCTTCTTCTGTATAAATAGACCAGGAGTCTACAACCTGTGGCCCTACAGATGTTTTGGACTGCAGCATGATCTCTCAACATGATCTCTCAACATTGACTCTGCTGGCTAGGGTAGATGGGAGTTGAAAACATTTGATGACTTAACAGTTGTAGGCCCTGACATAGTCGGTACGATTCCGACCTCGATGCGGCGGAGAGGAAATGGAGGGCATTGGGCGTACCCCCTGACAAATGGGTCTGCCTCCTGCTCCAAAGGCACTACAGACTCTCTGTTCTCTCTAAATAAATACCTATCTGCACCCTCATACCTGTCTGACACACTAGTCATATCTCTCTCCTCCAGACCAACTAGGCAATGCCACTCCAACCAGCTTAGGGTCCCACGCATCAAACGAGCTAGAGCAGGTGGAATAAGTTTCCCTTACGTTGCCCCTAAGCTATGGAACGCTCTATCCAGCACGCTCAGAGCAGAAACCTCTCTCACTGCCTTTCGAAAACAGCTGAAAACCACCTTGTTTAACTAATTCCTCTTCCTCCATTTCGTTACGCTCTCCTCATCCTCTCCTCTCCTCTCGTCCTCTCCTGTAGCTTCTTCTCTTCTCTTGCAACTAAGTAATGATTTCAATTTATGCACAACAAATCATATCTGCAACAAGCGCCACGATGCCCCCTGGGCTGCATGTGCGCTAAACAAATGTGAATAAATAAACAAATAAATAAATAAATAGAGAGCCCACATCCAGGTCTGCCTCTCTGCGGCATCCAACGACTCAGCCAAACCTTTCAAAATCTGCAGGGAGCTGGCAAACCCTGCTGCAGTCTCTACCTCTCCTGTTCCCTCCCAGGCCCTCTGCACAGCCTTGGCCTCTCTTTTCATCACTAAAACTCAGATGGAAATAAACAAAGTGAAAGGGTTTTCTCTTTGTTAATCACAGTGCCACATACTTCATCACTGTTTATGTAACAAAGTCTGTAGACTTGTTTTGTTCAATTTATGTTTATGTATCAACCCCTGTCGCTTGTCTCATATTCATCGACAGCAGTAACACTATTGTGTAATATGTATAACTGTATGTGCAAAGATGGGCACTTGTTTCTCTTCATGTTTTTGTGCAAATATTTTTGCTTTACTTTATAAACAAATGATGTTCAAATCACCAGGAATTGAGTATTTTTATCTATCAATAGAAGCACTTCACATTGAGTAGTGGTGCTTTCTGTACTGGTGAAATTTATAAATGGGAAATAGGCAGTGAGAGGCTCGAGCGCCTAAACCCTTTCACTTTGTTTATTTCGATTAAGCCCTCCTGGGCAGAATAGCTTTTTTCCATGAGCCCTTATATATAAATCACTAAAACTCAGGACATCCTGTCCACCCTCTCTTTCTCTACCTCCTATTCCTCCTCCTCTACCACTCCTGGCCCGCCTGAGGCGTCTCTCCTCCTCCTTTCTCCTCCTTTGCCCTGTTCACCCGTGAAAATGTTTCTAGACAAGTCCGATCTAAGAAAGTCTCATCACAGCAGGTTCTCCCCTGCTCACCCAGAACCATTAAGGACTACATCGAAACCCTGTCTCCAGCCTTGGCCGATTTCTGCAATCACTCATTTGTCACTGGAACTTTCCCCTCCCCCCTTAAGCACTCCCTTGTGCACCCCCTTCTAAAAAAGCCCTCGGCCGATCCTCCCTCTCCAGCTAACTATCACCCGATCTCCATCACTCCTTTTCTGTGCAAACTCTTGGAAAAGCTGTCCATCTCCCAGCGTATCCATCACACTGAATCTGTTGGTTGCCTCCATGACCACCAGTATGGCTTCAGAGCTGCCAGAAGCACAGGAACTGCTCTCCTGAACACTTGTGAAGACTTGCTCTCCAATCTTGACTCTAATCTCTCTACTGTCCTCATTCTCCTCAATCTATCCTCTGCTTTTGACACGTTCCACCATGCCATTCCGCTCAATCGCCTCCATGACAACCTTGGTATTACTGATCAGGCACTGGCTTGGTTGACCTCCTTTCTTACTGACTGACCCTCTCAGGTCCAACTAAGATCTTTCCTCTCTTCTATCTCTCTCTACTTGTGTTGTTCCCCCGTGGTCTAATCTCTCTCCCTGGCTCATCAACCATTACATAGCACCTCTTGCCCACTGCATCGCTATTTTCGGCTCCAATTTTTAATGTTATGCAGATGACACTCAGCTCTCTTTCAGGCTCCTCTCAGCCACCTCTGCTTCTTCTCTCATACCAGACTGTCTGGCCGCAATTCAGGAATGGTGTGCCGATAATTATCTCTGCCTTAATGCCAGTAAGACTGAGATCCTCCTCATTTGGAAACCAGCTCCCTCCTTTCCACTCTCTCTCTCTCTGGCCGCTCACTCTGGGCCCTCGTCCTGCTCCTTCCTGTGAAGCTAAGAACCTTGGTGTCATCTTCGACTCCACCCTCTCCTTCTTTCCTCACATCTCTGACATCTCTAAGAAATCAAACTATCAGCTGCACCTTCTCAGAAGTATTCTTCCTTTTCTCACTTTCTCCCAAAAGCTCACTGTCTCCAGAGCTCTGGTCCTCTCTAGGATGGACTATTGGAACATCCTCTTTCTAAATCTTCCTGCCTCTACTCTTTGACCTTTACAACTTATCCAGAACAGGACTGCTAGACCTGTCCTTGGCCTCAAACCCAGGGATCGTATCTCTCCAGCTCTGAAATCTCTTCACTGACTCCCCGTAGCTGCAAGGATCATGTTCATGACCCTCTGCATCGTCCACACAGCTTTCTGGAGCCTGGGGCCGCTCTACCTCCAACTTTCTCTTCCAGAACATCTTCCTTCTCGAGCTCTCCGCTCATCCACCTGCAAGGCAGATGCTTCTCCAAGCAGAGAGTTTGGGGCAGAGCTATCTCCTTGGCTAGGGCCTCCCTCTGGAACAGCTCCCTGCCTCTCCCAAACGTGAGTAGAACCACTTTCGGTTCCGAAAGCAACTCAAGACCTTCCTTTTCGCTTCTGCATTCTGTCATCCTCTCCCCTGCTGATGCACCTGACTGCTCTGCGCAATGGTCACCTGGTCACCCTCTGAACTCAGACCAGGCTCCTGCATGTCCAGTGGCCCTTGCACTGCCTCCGGGCTCCCCAGCACTTAAGGGTCTGTATCTGAAACCCTAGAGTCCCTTCTCACTGCACTTATGAGCCACCCACTGGCTGCACTAGTGAGTTAACTGCACTTCCCCCTTCCGCTGGCACTTCTCCTCTTCCCTCTTCCCCGCACTTGCGCAATCTGAATGACACAAGGCCTAGAAACAGCTGTGTACATGCACGTTATAAATGCCACATCATAGACAATGCTGGCGCTACTTTACCTTTTTTGGCACCAATGACAAAAAACACTTAAATACAACGATCATACGAAGTAACTATCTTATAAAAAGTAAAAAACACCTCTATGCTCCGGCAGTCAGGTGGCAGGCCCCACATCATCAGCTCTTCTAATGATATAATGTTTTGCCAAATATCGAATAACACATTTTGATGTGCCACATCTTATTTTAGGTCTCGCTGAAGTCAACCAGATCAATTAATTGCATTAGTAAAAGTGGCCATTGCGTGCCAGGAAGAGGTCACGTGATACCAGCACAAGAAGTGCCTTTTGCTTTGGTTGTTCAGTCTATTTTCATCCTTAAAAGAGTCTGCCAGAGTGAGCCAGCTATTTCCTTTCCCATTGGCTGCCCACCTCCTTTTGCCTTCTCGCATTGTGGCAACGGCTCTGCAAACATCCCATCATGCCCTCAGACCCACTTCCCCATTCCCCAACCAACGCAGCAGCTAGGAGGGTGGCCTTGTAGAATTTCTCTGAAATGTACACTGGTTTTCTAGCTTCAGTTTACAATTCTCCCCCTCAGAGACAGGTGCATTGTGGGACAAGTAGTCACGTGAGAAATACCTATTGCAAGAAGCAGAATGGATTCTGGGACACCTAAGCATGTGTCCAGATGAGTGTGGCAGAGCTTCGCAGTTTAGGAATGCAAACAAGTGATACTTTCTTCCAAGAATCCCTTATTAACCATTTGTTTAATTTAACCCTCCCAAGATAGAAAAACACTACCTCTCCCACAATGAACTAAATTAACCTAGTGCAGGCCTTAGAACCTTGCTCTGTACCATTCATCACTACATCCCGTATAGTACTGGAATGGTCTATGAAAGACCTGCAAATAGAGTGTGCACTTTTCTCCAGTGACGTCACCATAACGATAGATGCCAGTCTATGGGAAGCCTCAGAAAAGGCATATGCACTTTTCATCGTTTCACCTCCCAAAATCCTATCTGCTGCTATCCTGGAACGTAAAGCTAGAACATGCGGTTTTGGGGCATCCTATTACTGTAATGCCAGATAACATACAGCTGGAAATATATTTCCCACAATGCTCTGTAATAGACCTGTAAAAGCCTGTGACTAGCATACATGATACCATTCAGCCAGAGACTACATCACCTGTGATTCCCACTGCTAAACTCCTGGAAATTATTTAGATTGTTCTAAACCTTGCACAAAAATTAATACGCATGGCTTTAAGTGGGCCAGGGCTAGCCGGGGCCCAGCCCCAGCAGTCTCCGGAACATGACCCCAGTTTCACCTTGCCACGGCGGGACATTATCCTGCCGGGTCGCCGCCATGATAAAAGACAGTTGTGTGACTGACAGAAGTGCCAGCCACAGTGTTGCACAAACTTCAGCTTCCTCTCGCAACCCGTGAGAGAAAGTTGCAGTTTGCACGCAACACTGTGGCTGGCACTTCTGTCAGTCACAGCTTCAGGAAGCACAGCGTCCAAACTGCAACTTCCTCTCATGATCCCTCATGAAGGAAGTTGCAGTCCTCAGCAGCCAGGCCAGCCCTGATAAAAGGGTGTGCCATTTTGACCTACCTCACTCACCTGCTGCTGGAGTCCGAGCCCCTGCCTGCAACGAACAGCAAGACAATACGCCGGACGAGAAGCCACAACCAGGGCAAGGCATGTGACTTCCAGCTGGCTGTCACTGATTTTGCTCTTGCAGTTTCAACTGGTCGAGGCAAACTTCTCTCTTAAGCGTTGGTCTTCGACCAGCTGAAATTGCAACAGACCTGCGCCTCTGTTGGCTGTTAATTTGTAAATTGTAATTGTATTTATTTGTAAAGCGCAGCCAGGCCCTGGGGCAACCGCACACATCTTATTCATAGCAGTTACAGTACATATAATATAAAAATAGAGCATAGAACATATTTACAGCACAGTACAAGGAATATTAACACAATTACACTATATTACAGGTGGTAGCCAGTACTTGAGCATGGTGCTTCATCTGATTTGCGTGAGCAGCCAGGATTTGGTTTTGTTCTTGAAGGCTAGGAAGGAGGGCTCAGTTCTGATGGGAGTGGGCAGGGAGTTCTAGAGCTTAACGGCTAGGACAGGAAAGCTCACACCACCAGCTTTTTGGAGTTTGAATCCGGGCAGAATAAGACTGTGAATATGTGGTGTTCTGGTGGGTCGTGTGGAGGTTTGGAGTGTGAGACGCGAGGCGAGGTAGGGTGGTGCTTTGTTGTCCAGACATTTATGGGTCAAGGCTAGAGTTTTCAGAGCAATTCTCTGTTTTACTGGGAGCCAACGTAGATCAGATCGGACATTAGAGATGTGGGACCGTCTAGGGATGTTGAGGGCAGCCCTGATGGCATTGTTCTGGATTGTTTGCAGTTTGTTAAGGTTAGACTGGCTAGTCCCCAAGTGGCGTGCACTGCAGTAGTCAATTTTGGACATGATGAGTGTTCTTGCCAAGGTGATACCATTGTGCTGATTGAGAAAGGGTCTGCAGGCGGTGATAAGTTTGCAGTTGTAGGTCGAGGCCGACCTAACTGCATTCGTTTGCCTGTTCAGAGAGAGAGCGGAGTCTAGATAGACGCCTAAGGTTTTAGTGTCTGCCGAGACCTTGATGTTATTGCCTTCGATATTGAAAGACTTAAAGGCTTGGTCTAATTTGTTGAGACGTTGAGTTGGACCTAGTAGTAGGAGCTTCGTCTTGTCATCGTTAAGGCAAAGTTTGTGTAGTGCCATCCAGGCCTGGATAACCAAATAAACATCATTCAGAGATTTAGTATCGGCTGAGTGATCACCAGTGATGGGAATGAGAATCTGGGTGTCGTCCGCATAGTTGGTGTAGGAGACACCCAGATAATCAAGCACATCGAAGAGTGGTTTGGTAAACACGTTGTAGAGAGTGGGCGATACACACGACCCTTGAGGGACGCCGCAGTGAATCGGTGAGGGGTCTGCAGAAGCTAAGGGCAAGAACACTCGCATGGATCTGTTGCTTAGGAAAGAGTGGATCCATGCATTGGCAGAGTCAGAGAAGTGGGCCGCAGATTTAAGGTGTTGGCCGAGTATTTGGTGGTTGACCAGGTCAAATGCCGCGCAGAGGTCAAATGGAGGAGTAGCGCTAGCTTCCCATTATCTTTTAGTAACTCCATTTGAGTTTTCAGGTCGATTAGGGCTGTTCCGTCCCATGTTTAGGGCGGAAGCCAGATTGTCTTAGTCCAAGAAGGTTATTGGATTCAAAGTAATGTTGGATCTGCAGGGATGCTGCGCAATCTAGAATCTTGAGCAGGAAGGGGACCGTGGTGATGGGTCTGAAATTAGTCGGAATATTAGGGACAAGTGATGGCTTTTTGAGTAGTGGCATTACCCAGGCATCCTTGAGGTTGTCAGGGACTATGCCAGTTTTGAATGAGGCATTTATAAAGGCTGTGAGGAAGGGGGCTAATTCATGAGAAGCTTCCTTGATGATGGGAGCAGGGCATGGGTCGCCTTGGCAATTAGAAGGCTTAAGGTTATTTATAATCCCTTCTACTTCCAGAATGGTAAGAGGGGAGAAGACGAATGGTTTAAAGTGTGGGTTCGTTTGACAAATGTTGGACGTGGGAGAGGTCAGAAGTTGAACAGACTGTAAGGAGTTTCCTTTGTTTTTGATTTTGCATTGGAGGGTTGCAATTTTACCCAAAAGTGCTGACTGTGTATTGGAACACCAAGTGCTAACTTTGGTGTAGGAGTCAGGGGGTGCTGCAGGAGTCTCAAGTCCTTGAGTATTTTGAATAGTTCATTGGTGTTGGATTGTGCTGCTAAGATACGGTTATTGTAAGATTCTTTTTTGGCCTGGAATATGGCTTCTTTATAGTTGAGAGTAGCAAGGAATAGATTGTCCTTGTGGGCATCGGACGGGTGACTTTTCCAGCGTGCCTCCGCGGTCCGTTTCTCTTTGCGTAGCACTCTTAGCTGCGGTGTAAACCCCGAGTTGAGGTGCACATGCTGTTTGGGTCTCCTTAGTTTGAGAGGAGCGATGGAGTTTATGGCTGAGAACATTGGCTGGTTGTAGGTGTCCGCAAGGGTGGTGGGGTCCGAACAGTGGTTGGTGACGTTATTCAGGGTGGGAAGGATGAGGGGGAGTCGTTTTTCGGAGGTTATGTTCTTTTTGTTTCTAGCAGGGATGCCTGGGGTAATGGAATGCATAGGGAGGTGAGCTGCTTCAGTGTTAAAGGTGATGATGTGGTGATCTGACCAGGCGCATGTTGCTCTCTTCTTTTCCAAATGTTCTTTTCCTTTGTCTCCTGGATCCTTGTCTCTCAATTGTTCTCTCCTGTGCGTTATTTTAAACTGTGTGTGGCGGAGTGCGTGCAGAGCGTTCAGTGACTGCAGTGGGAGCAACATTGTTTCAAGCACGGACAGTCTTTTGTTTGTGCCTATTCAGAAGAGGAGGTGCTTTTATCAAATCTCCAACCCACAGCAGAGCGTGGCAGAGTGCGTGCAGAGTGTTTGGTATTCTGTGGCTCTATGAGATCAAGAGCTCTTTCTTCTGTCCCGCTCTGGGCCCGCCCCGTGGGCCACCCTTGGTGGACTTCAACAGCAGTTCTGCTACACTGCGTTACTTCACTCTACTCGCCTGAGGTCCGAACATTACCTGATGACGTTTGAAGTGATCCAATCTAATCAGGCAAAAGTGGCAGTTAGTGCTCCTATTCCTTTTATTTCAGCTGTCTGTACTTAACAAATATATTTTACTGCCGGCGCACAGTGACTTTGATGAACTGATTAGATATCTTGTCTGCTACACTTGACATCATCGTTAGCCACCGCCAATTCCTCCATTTGCCCAAACGGATTCTAGTGACTGCAGAGTTTACATTACCCCTTGAGCCAATAATCTGTGTGTATTCTGAGTTCTCTTGACTTAGTTGACTAATTTTGCAGTTCTGGCTTGGCATTACGGTTCGGAATGAGGAGTCAATCCAGCGCTAATTTTGATAAACATGCAGCTCTTACAGCTTATAATCAGTGTGCAGAACTAAGGAGTGATCTTTTAACTGATAGAGGCTCCGAACATCAGGAAGCTGAAATAGTCGCCGCATTGTTGCACAACCTGGGCAATGAACGTTTAAATACAGCTCATGCCTCTGACCAAACAGAATTACTGGACCAACCAGGCGTCCCTTCTAAAAAAGAGAAGAGGAAGATCTTGCGTAAAAGAGGGTTACCTCAAGTAAATCATCTATCCAGACAATATTTCACCAATTGCCGGTCAGAAAATTACTGACTTTCTTACCCGAACTATTTGCACCAGTTCCGAAATTAGATCAGTGGTTCCAATTAGGGGGATGTCTATACTTGACCATTCTCGAATTAATGGTTTGAATGACTTGAGCATCATACAATACGTGTATTCCACTCTTGTGGGTAATGACCTTTGTGCTGTGGAGCGCATGGTGCAACAATCATGTGATGCAGGAGGTGTTCTCGGGAGGATAGCTCAGGGGCAACGTGCTTGCCTTGGAAGCAAGACGATGCGGAGCAACACAGGTTCGATCCCCGGGTCCGCACTTAGAAACCTCTGGGTATTAAGCGCAATATAAATAACCTATCGTATCATACTTCGCAAGCAGGCTCTCCGACTAACTTGATTAACTTATTTGAACTTGGCTCTAGTAACATGTCATCAATGAATCTTTTGGAGGATGAGGACTAGCAGGTAGAGGGAGTAATCCATCATACCTTAAGGGAGGTCAATGATCGAATTCGGCTGACATACTCAGCCCTCAACATGGTCCTCAGTTCTTTTGCAAATTTATATGACAAAATCTGGAGTGAAGACCAAGCTCATACAATTATTTTAACTGCAATTAACATAAACTTGAGCGATTTGAAAATGAACCCCAAGCAATTTTTTCTGATCAGCCTCCCCCAGTCTTGAACCAATCCAAAGAGCTTGTATTAAGTGTACTCACTACCACTCCAATTATTATTGATAGAGATTCCAAAGAGGAGGTAATTCATCTAATTCCGCCCTAATTGCTTAGTGATGATTTTGTGCTTAATCCAGTAATTAATGACGAAATGATTGTAGTGGCTGAAATTCTTCCTGTTGAAGACAATCAAAACTTGTTGGGCATAGAGGGAATTGTTGAATCCTCTGTTAACCCACTCTCTAGACAGAAAAAACCTAAAAATCAAAAACAGACCAAAAGATGAATTGCGTCCTCACATACATATCTCAGAAATCTCAGATAACCGGGTCTATGAACAGGGCACATACTATGAGCAAGCACGTTCCCCGGATAAGGACCCTGGTGTTGGAGGAACGCACCTGTGACTTAAACCTGAACTTCGGGCTGCAATGTGATTTGAGTCCTAATCCCAGAAAGTCCCTGAGATTGGTTTTGGGTTCCCGGGGTGCCTCAGTTAACCCAGTGTCTTAAGGATCCAAGCTGAAGTGAATCAAGTACTCTGTATGGAGAGCCGTGGTATCGGAATTCAAATCTCTAGACATCTTAATTTGCCACCTCCAATAAAAGTTTGTATAAACAGTGATGCAGGGGTTCAAACAGAAGTAAAAAAGTTGCCCGGGAAATCAGATTTTCAATTATCCGATCTTAAAGCCTGCTCCCTTGACCACGGCAACCCAAACAGATTAAATACCTAGTCTTTGTGTGGAGTTGATGGTGTTAAGTGACTTCAATTCAGCAATCCCACTAAGTCAGTGGCTCGTCTGGGACACCCAATGGAAGCCCTTATTTATATATTTTTATGACAAGTTATACTCTGGATGATAAAACCTTATATAATGCCCCTCTCTTTGAATCCCCCTGACCTCACTGAGCCAAGAAGTAGGTTTGTTTTGCAATTTTAAAAGGTTTATCGAGAAAGTTAAAAATATATATATATCACACTTTTATAATAAATTAATATTTGATATCACACTTAAGAATATGACAGTGATCAACAATGGATAATATTACAATTGTACGCTTATTTAATTACTTAGGAGTTGGTATAGGAAGGAAAAGGCAACTGAGAATGCTTTTATGTTTTTAAGGAAAAACAATGATGAATAAAGTGCAGTACAGAAATAAACTGATAGGGTTTCACAAGAGATAATATGTTCACTTTTCCCCTGGTGGCAATTCACCCCCCCCTTTGCAATATAAGGAGATGGAAGTGAAGCACACCGTTTTCAGGAATACAATCACCATACAATACGAATTTCAGTTCCCCCTAGCAAGTTTAGAGAACAGGGATGATTTTAAAACACAGGCAAAATACTTTAAATGTGGTATGCAAAGAAGGGAAAAATATGCAAAAAAATGATTTTAGTTCCCTGTAGGAGGTTCAGGGTAGGTGATAGCTATTTAAGATTAGTTCAAGTCACACTGGCAATGCTCAATGAGGGATTAGCAGGTTGAAAACGAATTTTAGCAGTTCAAGCAAAAGACGGCTATCTTTGACAGGAGCTAATTTTTCAATTCGCTGCAATTTTTCCGAATGCGTCGAGCACGATTACGGAATAACTATAAGGAATAGACACTCGGTTTTAGGCGTGTTGGAAAGCTTAGAATGAAAGTTAAATCTTGTTCCTAACACACACGGTTCCAAAGATACGGACAATTTTGTGAAGGTAGTTTCTCGAAATTAAAGTAAACTTCAGAATGAAAAAAATGACACTTTTACAGCTTTGAAATGACAGAATGAACACACGATTCCTATGATGCAGTTCTGGACAGGTTCAAATATTTTGAATCAGATTATTTTAGACTAAGAGATTGGTTCTGGCACAGTTCTAGCTGAGTACTCACACTATAAATTTGAAATAGGCCGTCAAGGTCTGGTCAGGTTTGGACTGGACTCCGGACGGTTTCTGGTACTGGTTCGGCTCACAGCGATCTGGTCTGGGTCTGCTAGCGGTACTGCGGTCTGGTCTGGGTCTCTGGTTCTGCTGGTCTGGATCAAGTGGATTCAGGGCACAGCACAGCTTTCTGGGTACTGGCACAGGGTTCTAGGCCAGCATCAAACAGCTTGCCCGGCTGTTGAATAGTTTGTTTGGGTTTGCTGGATGCTGAGGCCCGCTGAGAAGAGTTCAGCTGTTTGGGTTAGGCCTCTCTGCTTCATGTTCTGGCTTGGTTCTGGATCTATGTGGAGTTGAGTTCTGGATCTTGAAGTCGTCTGGCAAAATGCTTCGCAAGAAAATGGAAAGTGAGTGTCTTGCCTGTCCAAAGCAGTCTCTTTTTATGTGTTTTGAAAATGGGTGTGTGCGTGGGCATAACTAAGCCTGCCCCTCACAATTTATCATCGGCCAAGCTCTCCTCTCTCCCTTGATTGGGGGAAGAAATGGAGCGCAATCAGGCATCAATTTTATGGCATACAGAAAGAACACTCCCCTTGTCAATTTGCACGCAAATCTATTTTTGATCCAAATACATACTTATCTTTGTACCATTTTTCTAATATTATATGTCCAGTTAACATATTTTCTGTAGCACCAAACAATCCGATCCCTGTCTTTGTAAGATGTTGTGTCCACTTATGACAGAATTCTGCCCTTTTCATCAAGAACACAACCTCTAAACTTTTCCAGAATTTACACAAACATGCACCAGGAATATGGGCATCAGATGATAAAGTGTCAGATTTTTAACATACAGACATTCGGAGTAATACCTTATTTTCTGCTACTACCCCCAGAACATACCACAGAGTCCTAACACCTCTTAAAATGTGCACAGGAAAATCACAAGAATAATGATATTAATTATATAATATTGACAAGTCCGTACTATGAATTATCCATCTTTTTAAAATTATGCTCTGGCCCAGAGGGGTGTGGTTTCCCAAAGCACCTGGTGGAATCTCTGGATTATCCACTTCCTCCAACTCAGGTTACTCACAGAGGCACTGCTCCTCCCAGTTTCTCCCAGGAGGAAGCCATTTACGACCCCCCTAATTTAACATTTGCCTGAGCCAAGGAAAGCTCATTGTTCTCTTTCCCTGCTCACAGGTGCTCCTCCCCTGATTCAATCAGAGAGGTGTAATCTCCTTTTGGTGGGAACAGCAGAAGGCAGCCAGGCCTGCGAATGCAGTGGCTGGGCAAGTTTCAACTCCTGTCGGGGGTAGTGGCTGGGCAGAATTCAATGTCTTCAAGCCAGGCTTTAGCCAAATGTCACTTTTGTTCCCAGTTTTTCTTCATTCAAATCAAACTTACAATGTTTACACATGTAGCTAGAACGCTGATTCTAAGTTCAAAACTATGACCTTTAAACAGTTGCAACCTATGTGACACTCAAAAGTAGGTCACTCATTTATTTTAAACATTTCTATTTTAGTGGTTTTAGATCCAATTTCAGTTAAGCTGCTAACATCCACAGCTCAGCCCGTTTTGTTATAAACATTGTTTTGGGCTCTTCATCTTTCCAGATTTTGTATGCACACAAGACTACATTCTGCCAAATGTCTGCTAGTGTTCAGTGAGATTTTTGAATATCTTGCAATGTTTAAAATAGGCATTTTCAGCATGCATTTCCGAGAAACAAAGGTGATTTCCAAGCGCTTTTTGAGCTAACAGGCACTGCTGTTTTTCCTTTGGCACCACGTTTCACTCATGGCGCTTCTGGCCCATCACGCTCGCACTGCTGGGTGGTAGGTCAGGCAACCATTTTGGTGTGCGCAAAACTGTGCGGTTTTCCTGGATTCTGGCGCAAATGTGGGCTTTTCGGCCATCTTGGATTTCCTAAGCCCACAGCACCAAATGTGGCAGCATAATAACTTGAACGTGGGTCAAGACACCCAACAACCCCCCACCCGACTGCACTTTGATTTCGAGTCGAGGGGGAGTCGGGTGCAAAGGATGTTTTGATCCACGCGCTGGTATGTCCGCATCATCTTCTTCCGATTCCGCAGATGGCACAGGTCATCATCTCTCTTTCATCAGGGTCGATCGATCAGTTCTCCTTACCGGTCCTGATGGGAGCATTGGGCGGTACCCGGAGCCCCTCGGATCTTTGCTCTCGGTCTCCGGGTCGTCCTCCTTGGTCAGTCTCCATGGTTTCATCTCTCGTAGGATGACAAAGCAAAGCGGAAATACCTATTCGTAGATATTTTTCACCCACTATTGATACAGTGGGGCGGCATATACATTTTATAAATCACGAGACATTTACATTCTTATTTAAAAAACAAGATATAATCAGGAGACATTTTCATTCAAGAATCATAATATTTTAGAGACTATATGTGGGATATTTTAGGGTTGGAACTGAATTACTCTGGAGCGGCCCCCTCTGGTATTGCAGAGGACTCCTCCAGTTGCTGCAGAGTGTGCCTGGGATGGCAACACTTTAATTGATTTATATGGACCCACTTGTCTTCCCCTTCTGCCAAACTACCTGTGGGGATGCAGATCTTGTAGGCAACTGGGGAGATCTTGTCTATAATTATAAAAGGTCCCTTCCATGTAGCCAACATTTTTCACTTTTTGGCCTGGTTTCTTTGGAAATTGTATAGATAAATCTGGTCTCCTACATTGTACTCTTTCATGGTAGTTCTCAAATCGTAATGGGTCTTCATGCTATCAGCTGATCTTTCTAGATTCCGCTGAGCATAGGCAAAAGCATGTTGGAGGTGTTTCCTCAAATTCTCCACATACTCATGAGTTGTGGAGGCATTGATCAATGTCTGCTCTTGGGTCCTGTAGAGCAAATGCTGGGGAAGCACCATCTTGCGTCCAGTCATCAGCTCAAACGGTGACATTTTAGTTGCAGATGAAGGGGTAGATCTGATGGCCATTACGACCAGAGGTAATCGGATATCCCAACTTGGCCCAGAATCTGCCACAAACTTCTTTAAGATGCTCACTATGGTTCTGTTGTATCTCTCCACTGCACCAGAAGAGGCTGGCCGGTAAGCAATATGTAGCTTCCTTTTAACCCCAGTATCTCCCACATCTTAGTAATTACTTTGCTGGTAAAATGGCTATCTCTGTCTGACTCAATCCTTTGGGGTAGACCAAAATGCGAAAAGATGTGGTTGATCCTCAGGGCAGCTGCTGTTTCTGTCTTGCAGTTTGGGGCAGGGAGACATTCCACCCACTTGGTAAACAAGCATGTGACCGTCAACATGTACTTGTTTCCCCTAGAGGAGAGAATCACGGGGCCTATGAAGTCGGTTTGCAAATCTGACCAAGGCAGTGTCATCCCCCTCTTTTGGAGAGGCGCACGGTGTGTGAGGGATGTTGGCTGAAATTGTGCACACACAAGACACCCCTTCAAGTATTGGTCGAGGTCCTGCCCCATGTGTGGCCAGTAAGCAACCTCTCTTAAGATCTCAGGTGTTGTATGAAACCCCCTATGACCAGCAGTGGCCGCATCATGGGTGTGACTTAACATCAGGCTTCGGAATGAGGTAGGAACCACCCACTGATCATGGCCAGCTTGGGATTTCCTTACCAACAACCCGTCTTGGATTCAGAACATTTTTGGACATTTCATCAACACTCTAAGGTCCTCTTTCCCAATGTAGTCAGTATCCGTCAGGGGAAAGTTTCAGGGTCCTCAATGTGTTGCTAAAACTTACCAATTACTGGATCCCCCTTCTGAGCCATAATCAAATCAGCATCTGGGGTCTCCTTACTCCATTGTGCAGTTGAAAGATCATTGTGAGCATTTGTCTGGGACCTAGTGATAGCAGTGACCTGGATTTCCCCCAACAGGGACTCAATCGTTATTAGATCCCATTGGAGTGCCCCGGTTTTGGCCAGCTGATCAGCTAAGTCATTTCCAGTTTTGTATGGTCCCTCTACTTTGGAATGACCCTTGATCTTTTTCCAGTAGATGGTCATCCCATTCGATGTGAACAGATCATCAATATTTTGGATTAACTTCCCATGTTTCAAGGGTTTGTTATTAGCACATAACATGCCTCTGTTTCCAATTAACCATGTGCTCCACGAACCCGTTCCGTACCTAATCCGAATCTGTGATTATGACCAGTTCATGGAGTTGGTGTTGGACAGCAGTGAGGATGGCTTGATATACAGCCATCAATTCTGCCACCTGACTACTTTGGGGACCAATTTTGTATCCAGCGGAGGGTTCTGGGGACTCATTCCTCCATGCATTCCCTACACCGGTCACAAGTTCTTTTTCCCGGTTGTTGTCAACATGGTAAGAGCATCCATCCACATAGACAGTGGGCATTCCCTCACACTTGTCTTCTTCAAAGACTTTGTGTGGGGAATTAAGGTATGTCTCCATGTTGTCCTTGATTTTTAGACTTTCGTCCTCGAGACAGTTTTCTCTGGCACAATCATGCAAGTCAGCCAGACCTTGCGCGAGGGGACTCTTCTTGTTTTGGCCATATCTGACCTCCACAGAAAAGCCTTGCATTGACAGATCCAGGAAGTAATTCGGGAATTACTCACATTTCCGCCCGAATTCTGTCACTTTGGAGATATTGCAGAGGCTGGTGTGGAGTCTCCACTATGATGTGTTCCCCCTGGATAAATGGGCGGTAATTCTTCAATGCCCACAACATTGCCAGGAGTGCCTTCTCACAATCGTTGTATTTTTCCTCAACAGAGGATATAGTTTTGCTCGCATAGGAGATTACTTTATTGACCTTGTCATGCTTTTGGTATAATAATGCTGTCAAGCACTTATTAGAGAACCCTTTCTCCAGGAAAAACTCCTTGTTTCTGACAGGGTAAGCTAGGCAGGGCGCTTGTGAGAGGCTTCTTTTGACCTGTCTTACTGCCTCAGATTGTTCTGGACCCCATTCCCACTTGACCCCCCCTTCATGAGATGAATCAGGGGTCTGGTGATCTCGGCGTAGTCCTCAATGAACTTTCAGCTGTAATTAGTCAGTCCAAGGAGGCTCCTTAGTTCCCGCAGAGTTGTGGGGTCTTTCAGTTTCTGGAGTGCTTCCACTTTCTTTTCCTGGGGACAGAGACCCTGAGGAGTAATCTCATGCCCCAAGAAATTAACACGGGTTCTACACCACTGTGCTTTCTGAAAGGGAAGTTTTGCTCCGGCAGCCCTCAACTGGGTCAGAACATAACGGATCTCTGCTATTTGTTCCTCCACAGTTGAACATTTGATGAGGACATCATCTACATAAGCCAGGTTACCCCTCGCACCCAGGTCGAGCATGGCCTTGTGTAGGAAAATGTTGAACTCATTGCCAGAGTTGAGGTATCCGAAATGAGTCGGGGTCCATGTGTACTGCTGGCCACCAAAGGTAAAAGCCAGCTTGTATTGGTCCTCCCTACTGACAGGCACGGTCCAGTATCCATTGGTCAGGTCTATTGCTGTGAATACCTGTGACCCCTGGATCTGGGCCAGCCCTTGGTCAATGTATGGAAGAGGCCATCGGGAAGTATGGACCCGTTTGTTGAGCTCCCTAAGGTCAGCGCAGAGTCTCCACTGACCGTTTGGCTTCAATATTCCCAGCACCGGATTATTGAAGGTGCTGTGTACTGGACGGATTATTCCCCGGGACTCAAGGTTCTTAATTATTTCAGTAAGGGACTCCATGGATGCGAGAGGCAAGCGATATTGCTTCACAAACACTGGAGTCATGCCAGGGTCCGTGGGAATTGTTGTTGTGTGGATGTCGGTGCGACCACAGTCATATGAGTCTACCGCAAAGAGATCTTGAAAATCCAAGAAAACTTGTTTCAACTTTTGCTTCTGCTCCAGAGTCACACAGGCGTCAGCTAGGTTGACTCTCTCTTCCACCATCTGCCTGAAGCCTGGAAAGACTTCCGGTTTGGCTATCTCAGCGGCCTCCTCCAGTTGGGTGGAGATGTCCCTGGTCAGAGTGCTGATTTGGATTGGAGGCTTCAGGTGGGAAAGGCAGCCCTCATGGACCTGGAAAATCACCTCATCCCTCCTGAAGTCACAAGTCACATCTTCCTTACAATAAGGGCAGGAAGTGTACACCAGGAAGTTCCCCCCATGCCGGGTAAATAACCTGTCTGGTGTTGTATTGTCATCACTGTCACTGTCAAAACAGTCCTTGGGGATTGTCCTAACAGTTCATTTCCTAAATCAATGGAGAAATGTCGGTCATCAACCGCCATTCCAATAATGGTGCCTGCGGCTAGAGTGATACTCTTTAAGTCGCTGTTATCCGCCTCTATTGGAATGGTTTCATGTTCTATGTTGACTAGTGGTGTTGGGTTTACCCCCATTCCTTGCTGTTGGAGAGAAGCATTTAGATGAATATAAGCATCAGGGTTTTTCAATTTTTGCCCTCTTTTAACTTTCACTTCCAGGGAGAATTGTGGGGTCCTTTCCGGGATGGTGACTTCCTCTTTAATCTGAATTTCAACTGCATAAGGTAGCAATTGAGCTGACCTAAATGCTTTTTCTGGATCATCAAAGCCCATGGGATTATCCGCTAATCGGGACCAAGCTTTGAAGTTTATTAGGTCCAAACTAATGGCAAAGCGATTGAGAATGTCACTGCCTAAGTAAAAGGCGGCAGTGACATCTCGCACGACCCAACAATTATGGACTATGCTCTTGTTGCCAATGGAGATTTTGAGCATACACCTGCTTGGCAGGAGATGTTTGGAATTGGGTGCTTCCAGGTCCATTTCACATTTGTCTATCAGTTTGAATGTGGGAATGGCTGGATCTTTTGGGAGTTGTCGGAACATGGCTTCGCTGATGAAGCTCTTACCGTTGTTCCCACACACTCGGGCGAGAACGGAGTCCTTCCCATCATTTAACTGAACAGGGATGAACAACTGCTCTCCAATTTGCTGAACATCAGCCAGGCTCTGAGCTGATTTCACATCTTTCTGGACCATAGGAGTGGGAGTTTCTGATTGTGGATTAGTAAAGAATTTCAGAGTATTTCCTTCCAGTGTGGAATACCACCTTAAACTGGAGGGAAGGTTAATTTTCAGAAATAGAGAGGACCCCCCATCACCAGTCTGTTATCCTACTGCTATTACTGTCACATTTGGAATTTGGTTGTTCTGGAAGTGAAATTCTACTTGGTCAGATTTTTGTTCAACCATGTGGCACGTGCCGTTTAAAGTAACATGGTTGACACTCTGTTTGAATTTTATTGGTCGGCTAGTCTGGGTCCAGAGGACCTTGTTTACGCAATCTATTAGGGGTGACAACCTTCTCAGGCAGTCATTCCCTAGTAAACAAGGGGTGCAGTCCCCTCAACGGGAATTTCCTTCCCGTCAAAGTTCTGAAGTTGTCCAGGAAGAGAGCTGAGAGGAATACGGTAATTCTCCCCCTTCCTGCATTTAGCTCATCAAAGGCCCTTTTGGACAGAAGGGTAGCTTGGGATCCCGTGTCCACCAGTGCCAAAATTGTATCCTTCCCCTGTTCTTGAACCGGGGCATAGTATCTTCTCTCCTTCTCTGTAAGGGGTCACAGATAATGCACATTTTTGGACAACTGGGGGGGCTCATTTTCTGGTTCTGGACATTGAGAGAGAAGAGATTTGGGCAAAATTCTGTGGGGAGTTTTGGGAATCTGAAAGAAAAAGTTGGCCATCGGATAGGGATGCGGTTCTGGGTTCCCCTGGTTCCGGTTGTGGGCCACCCCCCCTTTCTGGAGGCAGTCATCAGGATGGGTTTGAACCAGGGGTTTTCGGTATTGTTGGTTCTGGGATAGAATGATGGGTGGCAACAGCTCAATCCCCACATCTACCCAGTCTATGGATGCGGTTTTGGGTTCTCGGGATCCGGTTCTGGGCTGCCCCCCCTTTTTGGAGGCAGTCACCAGGATGGGTTTGAACCAGGGGTTTTCGGTATTGTTGGTTCTGGGATAGAATGATGGGCGGTGACAGCTCAATCCCCACATCTACCCAGTTTAGATTGGAATCCCTTGGGACCCATTTTTCCTTGGGAGGAGTTCCCCCATCTCTGAAGGAGAATATAATTTCCCCAGGATCCTCTGAGGATCCCTCGCCCTCAAATTGGAAGATCTGTATTTCTTCCTAAAAATGGGTCTGTTTGGGTACTTTGTTTCTCCTACCCCCCCCTCTGCTCCTTGGGTGGCAGACTTTCAGGGGCAGATTTTTTTTCCGGTTCCTGGGTTTCCAGGGGCTGTTTACAAGTGGGGAAGGAAGCTTCTTCCAAGGCTTTACACCCCCCTTCCCCTTGTGCCTCCTCCCTGGGAACCGGTGGGTTATCGGGGTGCTGCCCCCGTCATTGTTCTGGAGCACCAGGCCCAGAGTTTGGTGCATTCTGTGGCGGCATGCCCATCTGAGGGTTCTGCTGAGCCCTTAGCACGTGACCCAGCTCCTGTGCGATATTCTGGACCTGGCGCTCAAGTTGGGAAACCCGCTCAGTCTGATGAGGGGTTCTATTTTCTCCCCTGGGCTGATCCCGGGAAGGGTAGCTATCCCTTCTCTGGTAGTACCCCGCGTTGGGAAGATTTGGGTACCCCTCCACCCTTGGCCTCCCCTCTCCCGGATTAGGTGGTCTGGGCTCAGGGAATTGGGGAAAGGAGGATGGATGATTTTGGGGCTGGAAATTGGGTGGATACCTGGGAAAAAAGTTCTGCCCAGGGTTTTGTGAAATTCTGCCCTCCTGTGGGAAGTTAGGAGGGAGGTTCCCTGAGTTGGGTGCCTGGTTGTATCCCCCCCCTGGGCTGGAGGAGTCCACACATACCCCAGGATGGGTCGGTTTCCCTTGTAGCTGGGACTTACATAGTCATACATAGTCAGGGGAGCGAGGGACCCCATTTGTGGGACTACCTCCTTGACTCCCTGTCTGTGACTGGCCCGAGGGCCTTCTGGGCTGAGAATTATTCTGTGCAGGTGGGTTTTTAGGCCCTCCCATCTCCAAATCTAAAACGGGGGCAACCTTTACCTCTGCCACCTTGGCAGCAGCAGGGGTGCTGTTGGTTTTGTTTTTTTTTTGGCTGATTCTGACTTTCCACCGTTTTCTGCACCTCATAGATGCGGGTGGCTTGCTCAATGACCCAGTCAAAAATCTTTTCTCGTGAAAGTCTCTGACGAGCTGGGTCATTATGTATTTGGGTAAGGCATGGAAAAACGTATTAACAAATTCTTTACTGTCCGTGTGTACCCTTTTTGTAGTCTGCGCAAAAGCACGTTTTAACTCCTGCACAAATTCTTGTAGGGCCTGATCCTCCCCACATTGCAAATTGTAGGCTGCCTTGCGAGCCTCTTGGGGATTTCTGTGAACAGAAAAATGTTTCAAGATGGCCGCCCTGTAGGTGGACCGTCTTGAATGATTTTGGTTTTCCAGCCCCGCAAAGATACTGGAGTATTCTGGGGAGAATGTCCATTTTACATACTGAATGCAGCTACCGCTGTCTTTCAAATGGAAAGTCTCCATCATTTGCTCATAAAGCTCCAAGTGTTCCCAAACAGAATACTTGGCGTTCTTGTGATAAGGCGTGATGACACACCTTATTGCCTTAATCTGTTTTAAGGGGTCCTTAAGCAAGGCCCTTTTTGCCTTATTGGCCTTTTTGGTTCGGGTAACCCTGGTCCATTCATCCTCTGACTCAGAAGCACTGCTCCCAGAGGTGCCCGTCTGATCTTCCAGGCTCTCCCGGATTCTGTGAGCCTGGGAATGGCTGGCAGAATGTGGGGACCTAGTCTCCTGTGTCCTGGGCCGCTCAGAGGAGTCTTCAGATCCCTCCTTGCTGCCAGGATTTGATGGGTACCCCCCCCACTGACCTAACTGGGCAGAGGTTTTTAGGATGCCCTTAGTGGGCCTACTCTCCTGGGGTTCCCCACTAAATTGCACTGTGCTTGGGTGCCCATACCTGGATGCCCGCCCATCCATTCCTGGGTGGTACTGGCCTATGAGCCCCATACCTTTGGCTGGATAGTAATCTGCCATCCCTGTGGCCCTGTGCTCATGTGCACCAGGGGACATGGGGGTGGCAGAGTCCAAGGACTGGGGGAGATGAAGACCTCTGGTACTAGGGCTCCTGAGGTTATGCTCAGGTGTTTCCCTTTCCCAGTGAACTTCATCTCTGTAAGCCCCTGCTCCCTGTTGCAATGCAAGAGCCTGCACTTTCAGTTCCTCAGTTAAGGCCTTACTAGACTCTATCAGTCTCTCCTGCATGGCTACCTGTTGCTGGAGCCTATCATTGTGCTGACAGAGAGCCTCATTTTCTCTCTGTGCCTCCTGATTGGTCCTGAAGTACTGGGCCAGTCTTTGCTGCAGGAGGGTTATCTCCTGAGTCCCATCCCTACTGGCCTGCTCCTTTCTTGACAGAGCATCTTTCACCTTCCTGGTGTGCTTTAACAAGCTCTGATGCTCTTTTTGGAGGTCACCCAGTCCCTGGAGGGCCAAGTGATTTTCTTCAATTTTTTCTTTTAGTTGGCAGACTTCCTGGCCTAAGGTGTCCCTTTCCTGACTAAGAGCCTGCATCTGTGCCGCCAGGTCGTCCCTCTGCCTTTGAAAGGCACCAGCTTTCTGGCGTTCTTGATCAAACTCTGCCTGGGTATCCAGGTCTTTCAAAATCAGTTTATTGCTCTCTGTCTTCTCCCTATCTAGGTGGCTTTGCAGGGTGACTACCTGCTCTGTGCATGCCCTATTGAAGTCCAGTTGTTGCTCCAGCTTTTTCTGGCTCTGCAGTAGGGCGTCCAAACCTTCTTGGTACTCCTTCTGCAAGGCCAGAAATCTGTTATCCTGGTCAGACTTTTCCTGTTGCAGGATACCCATATCCTCTTTTATTTTAATGATATACTGCCTACTATCTGACTCCTGGCTCCTCTGCAGCCTCTGCTCGGAAGAGACCAGGTCAGATTGGGCCTTCTCTAATGCCATTAGTTGCCTATTTGCCAGATCTTGGCCTTCAGCACATTTGTCCTGTATGGCTCCCAGATATAAATATAAATATGCCGCTACCCTGGCAATCTTGTTGTGCTCATCCTTGGCCTTAGGGGCCATATATAGTTCACTCAGGACCACATGTAAGGACCCTGATCTCTCCATATATCTGACCCTGTTTCAGTGATCTGGGGTGCGATTGCCTGCAACCAGAACGCCTGGTCCTGATGATCCCACTCACCTCTTACAAATATCTCATGTAAGAGGTGTTCTCTGGCTATTTTGATATCTAGCAAGGTTGTCATTCTGGAAATTGATTGCCTTCCTGACTTGCAGAAGTTTGTATTTTATTTTGCAAAACAGACTGTTTCCTTAGAGCGTTCCTTTGAGGGGTGTTTTTACAGTGTAACACGGCGTGGTGATCCAACAGGATTTTTGTATCCTGTCAGTTAGCACACTGTATCAAGCTGCACAAGTGATAGGTCTAATCCAAAATCCCCGGCTCGAGCCCCCAATCTGTTAAGTGACTTCAATTCAGCAATCCCACTAAGTCAGTGCCTTGTCTGGGACGCCCAAGGGAAGCCCTTATTTATATATTTTTATGACAAGTTATACTCTGGATGATAAACCCTTATATAACGCCCCTCTCTTTGAATCCCCCTGACCTTACTGAGCCAAGAAGTAGGTTTGTTTTGCAATTTTAAAAGGTTTATTGAGAAACTAAACAATATATATATATATATATATCACACTTTTGTAATAAATTAATATTTGATATCACACTTAAGAATATGACAGTGATCAACAATGGATAATATTACAATTGTATGCTTATTTAATTACTTAGGAGTTGGTATAGGAAGGAAAATGTAACTGAGAATGCTTTTATGGTTTTAAGGAAAAACAATGATGAATTAAGTGCAGTACAGAAATAAACTGATAGGGTTTCACAAGAGATAATATGTTAACTTTTCCCCTGGTGGCAATTCACTCCCCCCCTATGCAATATAGGGAGATGGAAGTGAAGCACACGGTTTTCAGGAATACAATCACCATACAATACGAATTTCAGTTCCCCCCTAGCAAGTTTAGAGAACAGGGATGATTTTAAAACACAGGCAAAATACTTTAAATGTAGTATGCAAAGAAGGGAAAAATATGCAAAAAAAATGATTTTATTTCCCTGTAGGAGGTTCAGGGTAGGTGATAGCTATTTAAGATTAGTTCAAGTCACACTGGCAATGCTCAATGAGGGATTAGCAGGTTGAAAACAAATTTTAGCAGTTTCAGCAAAAGACGGCTATCTTTGACAGGAGCTAATTTTTCAATTCGCTGCAATTTTTCCGAATGCGTCGAGCACGATTACGGAATAACTATAAGGAATAGACACTCAGTTTTAGGCATGTTGGAAAGCTTAGAATGAAAGTTAAATCTTGTTCCTAACACACACGGTTCCAAAGATACGGACAATTTTGTGAAGGTAGTTTCTCGAAATTAAAGTAAACTTCAGAATGAAAAAAATGACACTTTTACAGCTTTGAAATGACAGAATGAACACACGATTCCTATGATGCAGTTCTGGACAGGTTCAAATATTTTGAATCAGATTATTTTAGACTAAGAGATTGGTTCTGGCACAGTTCTAGCTGAGTACTCACACTATAAATTTGAAATAGGCCGTCAAGGTGTGGTCAGGTTTGGACTGGACTCCGGACGGTTTCTGGTACTGGTTCGGCTCACAGCGATCTGGTCTGGGTCTGCTAGCGGTACTGTGGTCTGGTCTGGGTCTCTGGTTCTGGGGTCTGGATCAAGTGGATTCAGGGTACAGCACTGCTTTCTGGGTACTGGCACAGGGTTCTAGGCCAGCATCAAACAGCTTGCCCGGCTGTTGAATAGTTTGGTTAGGTTTGCTGGATGCTGAGGCCCGCTGAGAAGAGTTCAGCTGTTTGGGTTAGGCCTCTCTGCTTCAAGTTCTGGCTTGGTTCTGGATCTATGTGGAGTTGAGTTCTGGATCTTGAAGTCGTCCGGAAAAATGCTTTGCAAGAAAATGGAAAGTGAGTGTCTTGCCTGTCCAAAGCAGTCTCTTTTTATGTGTTTTGAAAATGGGTGTGTGCGTGGGCATAACTAAGCCTGCCCCTCACAATTTATCACTGGCGAAGCTCTCCTCTCTCCCTTGATTGGGGGAAGAAATGGAGCGTAATCAGGCATCAATTTTATGGCAAACAGAAAGAACACTCCCCTTGTCAATTTGCACACAAATCTATTTTTCATCCAAATACATATTTATCTTTGTACCATTTTTCTAATATTATATGTCCAGTTAACATATTTTCTGTAGCACCAAACAATCCGATCCCTGTCTTTGTAAGATGTTGTGTCCACTTATGACAGAATTCTGCCCTTTTCATCAAGAACACAACCTCTAAACTTTTCCAGAATTTACACAAACATGCACCAGGAATATGGGCATCAGATGATAAAGTGTCAGATTTTTAACATACAGACATTCGGAGTAATACCTTATTTTCTGCTACTACCCCCAGAACATACCACAGAGTCCTAACACCTCTTAAAATGTGCACAGAAAAATCACAAGAATAATGATATTAATTATATAATATTGACAAGTCCGTACTATGAATTATCCATCTTTTTAAAATTATGCTCTGGCCCAGAGGGGTGTGGTTTCCCAAAGCACATGGTGGAATCTCTGGATTATCCACTTCCTCCAACTCAGGTTACTCACAGAGGCACTGCTCCTCCCAGTTTCTCCCAGGAGGAAGCCATTTACGACCCCCCTAATTTAACATTTGCCTGAGCCAAGGAAAGCTCATTGTTCTCTTTCCCTGCTCCCAGGTGCTCCTCCCCTGATTCAATCAGAGAGGTGTAATCTCCTTTTGGTGGGAACAGCAGAAGGCATCCAGGCCTGCGAATGCAGTGGCTGGGCAAGTTTCAACTCTTGTCGGGGGTAGTTGCCGGGCAGAATTCAATCTCTTCAAGCCAGGCTTCAGCCAAATGTCACTTTTGTTCCCAGTTTTTCTTCATTCAAATCAAACTTACAATTTTTACACATGTAGCTAGAACGCTGATTCTAAGTTCAAAACTATGACCTTTAAACAGTTGCAACCTATGTGACACTCAAAAGTAGGTCACTCATTTATTTTAAACATTTCTATTTTACTGGTTTTAGATCCAATTTCAGTTAAGCTGCTAACATCCACAGCTCAGCCCGTTTTGTTATAAACATTGTTTTGGGCTCTTCATCTTTCCAGATTTTGTATGCACACAAGACTACATTCTGCCAAATGTAGATTTTTTGAGATTTTTTAATATCTTGCAACGTTTAAAATAGGCATTTTCAGCATGCATTTCCGAGAAACAAAGGTGATTTCCAAGCGCTTTTTGAGCTAACAGGCACTGCTGTTTTTCCTTTGGCACCACGTTTCACTCATGGCGCTTCTGGCCCATCACGCTCGCACTGCTGGGTGGTAGGTCAGGCGACCATTTTGGTGTGCGCAAAACTGTGCGGTTTTCCTGGATTCTGGCGCAAATGTGGGCTTATCGGCCATCTTGGATTTTCTAAGCCCACAGCACCAAATGTGGCAGCATAATAACTTGAACGTGGGTCTAGACACCCAAAAACCCCCCACCCGACTGCACTTTGATTTCGAGTCGAGGGGGAGTCAGGTGCAAAGGATGTTTTGATCCATGCGCTGGTATGTCCGCATCATCTTCTTCCGATTCCGCAGATGGCACAGGTCATCATCTCTCTTTCATCAGGGTCGATCGATCAGTTCTCCTTACTGGTCCTGATGGGAGCATTGGGTGGTACACGGAGCCCCCCGGATCTTTGCTCTCGGTCCCCGGGTGGTCCTCCTTGGTCAGTCTCCATGGTTTCATCTCTCGTAGGATGACAAAGCAAAGCGGCAATACCTATTCGTAGATATTTCTCCCCCACTATTGATACAGTGGGGCGGCATATACATTTTATAAATCACAAGACATTTACATTCTTATTTAAAAAAACAAGATATAATCAGGAGACATTTTCATTCAAGAATCATAATATTTTAGAGACTATATGTGGGATATTTTAGGGTTGGAACTGAATTACTCTGGAGCGGCCCCCTCTGGTATTGCAGAGGACTCCTCCAGTTGCTGCAGAGTGTGCCTGGGATGGCAACACTTTAACTGATTTATATGGACCCACTTGTCTTCCCCTTCTGCCAAACTACCTTTGGGGATGCAGATCTTGTAGGCAACTGGGGAGATCTTGTCTATAATTTCAAAAGGTCCCTTCCATGTAGGCAACATTTTTCACTTTTTGGCCTGGTTTCTTTGGAAATTGTATAGATAAATCCGGTCTCCTACATTGTACTCTTTCATGGTAGTTCTCAAATCGTAATGGGTCTTCTTGCTATCAGCTGATCTTTCTAGATTCCGCTGAGCATAGGCAAAAGCATTTTGGATGTGTTTCCTCAAATTCTCCACATACTCATGAGTTGTGGAGGCATTGATCAATGTCTGCTCTTGGGTCCTGTAGAGCAAATGCTGGGGAAGCACCATCTTGCGTCCAGTCATCAGCTCAAACGGTGACATTTTAGTTGCAGATGAAGGGGTAGATCTGATGGCCATTACGACCAGAGGTAATCGGATATCCCAACTTGGCCCAGAATCTGCCACAAACTTCTTTATGATGCTCACTATTGTTCTGTTGTATCTCTCCACTGCACCAGAAGGGGCTGGCCGGTAAGCAATATGTAGCTTCCTTTTAACCCAGTATCTCCCACATCTTAGTCATTACTTTGCTGGTAAAATGGCTACCTCTGTCTGACTCAATCCTTTGGGGTAGACCAAAATGCGAAAAGATGTGGTTGATCCTCAGGGCAGCTGCTGTTTCTGCCTTGCAGTTTGGGGCAGGGAGACATTCCACCCACTTGGTAAACAAGCATGTGACCGTCAACATGTACTTGTTTCCCCTAGAGGAGGGAATCACGCGGCCTATGAAGTCGGTTTGCAAATCTGATCATGGCAGTGTCATCCCCCTCTTTTGGAGAGGCGCACGGTGTGTGAGGGATGTTGGCTGAAATTGTGCACACACAAGACACCCCTTCAAGTATTGGTCGAGGTCCTGCCCCATGTGTGGCCAGTAAGCAACCTCTCTTAAGATCTTAGGTGTTGTATGAAACCCCCTATGACCGGCGGTGGCCGCATCATGGGCGTGACTTAACATCAGGCTTCGGAATGAGGTAGGAACCACCCACTGATCATGGCCAGCTTGGGATTTCCTTACCAACAACCCGTCTTGGATTCGGAACATTTTTGGACATTTCATCAACACTCTAAGGTCCTCTTTCCCAATGTAGTCAGTATCCGTCAAGGGAAAGTTCTCAGGGTCCTCAATGTGTTGCTAAAACTTACCAATTACTGGATCCCACTTATGAGCCATAATCAAATCAGCATCTGGGGTCTCCTTACTCCATTGTGCAGTTGAAAGATCATTGTGAGCATTT
Organism: Ambystoma mexicanum; assembly: GCF_040938575.1. Classification (NCBI taxonomy): domain Eukaryota; kingdom Metazoa; phylum Chordata; class Amphibia; order Caudata; family Ambystomatidae; genus Ambystoma; species Ambystoma mexicanum. Next base: position 73,596,206 of record NC_090938.1, read on the forward strand.
GTCTGGGACCTAGTGATAGCAGTGACCTGGATTTCCCCCAACAGGGACTCAATCGTTATTAGATCCAATTGGATGGCCCCGGTTTTGGCCAGCTGATCAGCTAAGTCATTTCCAGTTTTGTCTGGTCCCTCTACTTTGGAATGACCCTTGATCTTTTTCCAGTAGATGGTCATCCCATTCGATGTGACCAGATCATCAATATTTTGGATTAACTTCCCATGTTTCAAGGGTTTGTTATTAGCACATAACATGCCTCTGGTTTTCCAATTAACCATGTGCTCCACGAACCCGTTCCGTACCTAATCCGAATCTGTGATTATGACCAGTTCATGGAGTTGGTGTTGGACAGCAGTGAGGATGGCTTGATACACAGCCATCAATTCTGCCACCTGACTACTTTGGGGATCAATTTTGTATCCAGCGGAGGGTTCTGGGGACTCATTCCTCCATGCATTCCCTACGCCGGCCACAAGTTCTTTTTCCCGTTTGTTGTCAACATGGTAAGAGCATCCATCCACATAGACAGTGGGCATTCCCTCACACTTGTCTTCTTCAAAGACTTTGTGTGGGGAATTAAGGTATGTCTCCATGTTGTCCTTGATTTTTAGACTTTCGTCCTCGAGACAGTTTTCTCTGGCACAATCATGCAAGTCAGCCAGAACTTGCGCGAGGGGACTCTTCTTGTTTTGGCGATATCTGACCTCCACAGGAAAGCCTTGCATTGACAGATCCAGGAAGTAATTCGGGAATTACTCACATTTCCGGCCCGAATTCTGTCACTTTGGAGATATTGCAGAGGCTGGTGTGGAGTCTCCACTATGATGTGTTCCCCCTGGATAAATGGGCGGTAATTCTTCAATGCCCACACCGTTGCCAGGAGTGCCTTCTCACAATCGTTGAATTTTTCCTCCACAGAGGATAAAGTTTTGCTCGCATAGGAGATTACTTTATTGACCTTGTCATGCTTTTGGTATAATAATGCCGTCAAGCACTTATTAGAGAACCCTGTCTCCAGGAAAAACTCCTTGTTTCTGACAGGGTAAGCTAGGCAGGGCGCTTGGGAGAGGCTTCTTTTGAGCTGTCTTACTGCCTCAGATTGTTCTGGACCCCATTCCCACTTGACCCCCCCTTCAAGAGATGAATCAGGGGTCTGGTGATCTCTGCGTATTCCTCAATGGACTTTCTGCTGTAATTAGTCAGTCCAAGGAGGCTCCTTAGTTCCCGCAGAGTTGTGGGGTCTTTCAGTTTCTGGAGTGCTTCCACTTTCTTTTCCTGGGGACAGAGACCCTGAGGAGTAATCTCATGCCCCAAGAAATTAACACGGGTTCTACACCACTGTGCTTTCTGAAAGGGAAGTTTTGCTCCGGCGGCCTTCAACTGGGTCAGAACATAACGGATCTCCGCTATATGTTCCTCCACAGTTGAACTTTTGATGAGGACATCATCTACATAAGCCAGGTTACCCCTCGCACCCAGGTCGGGCATGGCCTTGTGTAGGAAAATGTTGAACTCATTGCCATAGTTGAGGTATCCGAAGGGAGTCCGGGTCCATGTATACTGCTGGCCACCAAAGGTAAAAGCCAGCTTGTATTGGCCCTCCCTACTGACAGGCACGGTCCAGTATCCATTGGTCAGGTCTATTGCTGTGAATACCTGTGACCCCTGGATCTGGGCCAGCCCTTGGTCAATGTATGGAAGAGGCCATCGGGAAGTATGGACCTGTTTGTTGAGCTCCCTAAGGTCGGCGCAGAGTCTCCACTGACCGTTTGGCTTCAATATTCCCAGCACCGGATTATTGAAGGTGCTGTGTACTGGACGGATTATTCCCCGGGACTCAAGGTTCTTAATTATTTCAGTAAGGGACTCCATGGATGCGAGAGGCAAGCGATATTGCTTTACAAACACTGGAGTCATGCCAGGGTCCGTGGGAATTGTTGTTGTGTGGATTTCGGTGCGACCACAGTCATATGAGTCTACCGCAAAGAGATCTTGAAAATCCAAGAAAACTTGTTTCAACTTTTGCTTCTGCTCCAGAGTCACACAGGCGTCAGCTAGGTTGACTCTCTTCCACCATCTGCCTGAAGCCTGGAAAGACTTCTGGTTTGGCTATCTCAGCGGCCTCCTCCAGTTGGGTGGAGATGTCCCTGGTCAGAGTGCTGATTTGGGTTGGAGGCTTCAGGTGGGAAAGGCAGCCCTCATGGACCTGGAAAATCACCTCATCCCTCCTGAAGTCACAAGTCACATCTTCCTTACCATAAGGGCAGGAAGTGTACACCAGGAAGTTCCCCCCATGCCGCGTAAATATCCTGTCTCGTGTTGTATTGTCATCACTGTCACTGTCAAAACAGTCCTTGGGGATTGGTCCTAACAGTTCATTTCCTAAATCAATGGAGAAATGTCGGTCATCAACCGCCATTCCAATAATGGTGCCTGCGGCTAGAGTGATACTCTTTAAGTCGCAGTTATCCACCTCTATTGGAATGGTTTCATGTTCTATGTTGACTAGTGGTGTTGGGTTTACCCCCATCCCTTGCTGTTGCAGAGAAGCATTTAGATGAATATAAGCATCAGGGTTTTTCAATTTTTGCCCTCTTTTAACTTTCACTTCCAGGGAGAATTGTGGGGTCCTTTCTGGGATGGTGACTTCCTCTTTAATCTGAATTTCAACTGCATAAGGTAGCAATTGAGCTGACCTAAATGCTTTTTCTGGATCATCAAAGCCCATGGGATTATCCGCTAATCGGGACCAAGCTTTGAAGCTTATTAGGTCCAAACTAATGGCAAAGCGATTGAGAATGTCACTGCCTAAGTAAAAGGCGGCAGTGACATCTCGCACGACCCAACAATTATGGACTATGCTCTTGTTGCCAATGGAGATTTTGAGCATACACCTGCTTGGCAGGAGATGTTTGGAATTGGGTGCTTCCAGGTCCATTTCACATTTGTCTGTCAGTTTGAATGTGGGAATGGCTGGATCCTTTGGGAGTTGTCGGAACATGGCTTCGCTGATGAAGCTCTTACCGTTGTTCCCACACACTCGGGCGAGAACGGAGTCCTTCCCATCATTTAACTGAACAGGGATGAACAACTGCTCTCCAATTTGCTGAACATCAGCCAGGCTCTGAGCTGATTTCACATCTTTCTGGACCATAGGAGTGGGAGTTTCTGATTGTGGATTAGTAAAGAATTTCAGAGTATTTCCTTCCAGTGTGGAATACCACCTTAAACTGGAGGGAAGGTTAATTTTCAGAAATAGAAAGGACCCCCCATCACCAGTCTGTTATCCTACTGCTATTACTGTCACATCTGGAATTTGGTTGTTCTGGAAGTGAAATTCTACTTGGTCAGATTTTTGTTCAACCATGTGGCACGTGCCGTTTAAAGTAACATGGTTGACACTCTGTTTGAATTTTATTGGTCGGCTAGTCTGGGTCCAGAGGACCTTGTTTACGCAATCTATTAGGGGTGACAACCTTCTCAGGCGGTCATTCCCTAGTAAACAAGGGGTGCCCTCTGGAGTCACTACTATGACCGGGTGTTTAACCTTGTGTCGCCCAATTTTGATGTCCAAATCTGCAGTCCCCTCAACGGGAATTTCCTTCACGTCAAAGTTCTGAAGTTGTCCAGGAAGAGAGCTGAGAGGAATACGGTAATTCTCCCCCTTCCTGCATTTAGCTCATCAAAGGCCCTTTTGGACAGAAGGGTAGGTTGGGATCCCGTGTCCACTAGTGCCAAAATTGTATCCTGCCCCTGTTCTTGAACCGGGGCATAGTAGCTTCTCTCCTTCTCTGTAAGGGGGCACAGATAATGCACATTTTTGGACAACTGGGGGGCTCATTTTCTGGTTCTGGACATTGAGAGAGAAGAGATTTGGGCAAAATTCTGTGGGGAGTTTTGGGAATCTGAAAGAAAAAGTTGGCCATCGGATAGGGATGCGGTTCTGGGTTGCCCTGGTTCAGGTTCTGGGCCACCCCCCCTTTCTGGAGACAGTCACCAGGATGGGTTTGAACCAGGGGTTTTCGGTATTGTTGGTTCTGGGATAGAATGATGGGTGGCGACAGCTCAATCCCCACATCTACCCAGTCTATGGATGCGGTTTTGGGTTCCCCTGGTTCCGGTTCTGGGCTGCCCCCCCCTTTTTGGAGGCAGTCACCAGGATGGGTTTGAACCAGGGGGTTTTGGTATTGTTGGTTCTGGGATAGAATGATGGGCGGTGACAGCTCAATCCCCACATCTACCTAGTTTAGATTGGAATCCCTTGGGACCCATTTTTCCTTGGGAGGAGTTCCCCCATCGCTGAAGGAGAATATAATTTCCCCAGGATCCTCTGAGGAACCCTCGCCCTCAAATTGGAAGATCTGTATTTCTTCCTAAAAATGGGTCTGTTTGGGTACTTTGTTTCTCCTACCCCCCCTCTGCTCCTTGGGTGGCAGACTTTCAGGGGCAGATTTTGTTTCTGGTTCCTGGGTTTCCAGGGGCTGTTTACAAGTGGGGAAGGAAGCTTCCTCCAAGGCTTTACACCCACCTTCCCCTTGTGCCTCCTCCCTGGGAACCGGTGGGTTATCGGGGTGCTGCCCCCGTCATTGTTCTGGAGCACCAGGCCCAGAGTTTGGTGCATTCTGTGGCGGCATGCCCATCTGAGGGTTCTGCTGAGCCCTTAGCACGTGACCCAGCTCCCGTGCGATATTCTGGACCTGGCACTCAAGTTGGGAAACCCGCTCATGCTGATGAGGGGTTCTATTTTCTCCCCTGGGCTGATCCCGGGAAGGGTAGCTATCCCTTCTCTGGTAGTACCTCGCGTTGGGAAGATTTGGGTACCCCTCCACCCTTGGCCTCCCCTCTCCCGGATTAGGTGGTCTGGGCTCAGGGAATTGGGCAAAGGAGGATGGATGATTTTGGGGCTGGAAATTGGGTGGATACCTGGGAAAAAAGTTCTGCCCAGGGTTTGGTGAAATTCTGCCCTCCTGTGGGAAGTTAGGAGGGAGGTTCCCTGGGTTGGGTGCCTGGTTGTATCCCCCCCTGGGCTGGAGGAGTCCACACATACCCCAGGATGGGTCGGTTTCCCTTGTAGCTGGGGCTTACAAAGTCAGGGGAGCGAGGGACCCCATTTGTGGGACTACCTCCTTGACTCCCTGTCTGTGACTGGCCCGAGGGCCTCCTGGGCTGAGAATTATTCGGTGCAGGCGGGTTTTTAGGGCCTCCCATCTCCAAATCTAAAACGGGGGCAACCTTTACCTCTGCCACCTTGGCAGCAGCAGGGGTGCTGTTGGTTTTGTTTTTTTTTGGCTGATTCTTACTTTCCACCGGTTTCTGCACCTCATAGATGCGGGTGGCTTGCTCAATGACCCAGTCAAAGATCTTTTCTCGTGAAAGTCTCTCCTGCTTGTTGGAAAGCTTAGAATCCTAGCTTTCAAATGAAAGTAAAATCTTGTTCCTAACACACGCGGTTCCAAAGATACGGACGATTTTGTGAAGGTAGTTTCTTGAAATTAAAGTAAACTTCAGAATGAAAAAAATGACACTTTTACAGCTTTGAATTGACAGAATGAACACATGATTCCTATGATGCAGTTCTGGACAGGTTCAAATGTTTTGAATCAGATTATTTTAGACTAAGAGATTGGTTCTGGCACAGTTCTAGCTGAGTACTCACACTATAAATTTGAAATAGGCCGTCAAGGTCTGGTCAGGTTTGGACTGGACTCCGGGCGGTTTCTTGTACTGGTTCGGCTCACAGCGATCTGGTCTGGGTCTGCTAGCGGCACTGCGGTCTGGTCTGGGTCTTTGGTTCTGCTGGTCTGGATCAAGTGGATTCTGGGTACAGCATTGCTTTCTGGGTACTGGCACAGGGTTCTAGGCCAGAATCAAACAGCTTGCCCCGCTGTTGAATAGTTTGGTTAGGTTTGCTGGATGCTGAGGCCGCTGAGAAGAGTTCAGCTGTTTGGGTTAGGCCTCTCTGCTTCAAGTTCTGGCTTGGTTCTAGATCTATCTGGAGTTGAGTTCTGGATCTTGAAGTCGGCCGGCAAAATGCTTCGCAAGAAAATGGAAAGTGAGTGTCTTGCCTGTCCAATACAGTCTCTTTTTATGTGTTTTGAAAATGGGTGTGTGAGTGGGCATAACTAAGCCTGCCCCTCACAACTTATCATAGGCCAAGCTCTCCTCTCTCCCTTGATTGGGGGAACGAATGGAGTGTAATCAGGCATCAATTTTATGGCATACAGAAATAACACTCCCCTCGTCAATTTGCACACAAATCTATTTTTGATCCAAATACATATTTATCTATGTACCATTTTTCTAATATTATATGTCCAGTTAACATATTTTCTGTAGCACCAAACCATCCGATCCCTGTCTTTGTAAGATGTTGTGTCCACTTATGACAGAATTCTTCCCTTTTCATCAAGAACACAACCTCTAAACATTTCCAGAATTTACACAAACATGCACCAGGAATATGGGCATCAGATGATAAAGTGTCAGATTTTTAACATACAGACATTTGGAGTAATACCTTATTTTCCGCTACTAACCCCCAGAACATACCACAGAGTCCTAACACTCTTAAAATGTGCACAGAAAAATCACAAGAATAATGATATTATGAATTATCCATCTTTTTAAAATTATGCTGTGGCCCAGAGGGGTGTGGTTTCCCAAAGCACATGGTGGAATTGCTGGTTTATCCACTTCCTCCAACTCAGGTTGCTCACAGAGGCACTGCTCCTCCCAGTTTCTCCGAAGAGGAAGCCATTTACGACCCCCCTAATTTAACATTTGCCTGAGCCAAGGAAAGCTCATTGTTCTCTTTCTCTTCTCCCAGCTGCTCCTCCCCAGATTCAATCAGAGAGATGCAATCTCCTTTTGGTAGGAACAGCAGAAGGCAGCCAGGCCTGCGAACGCAGTGGATGGGCAAGTTTCAACTCCTGTCGGGGGTAGTTGCCGGGCAGAATTCAATCTCTTCAAGCCAGGCTTCAGCCAAATGTCACTTTTGTTCCCAGTTTTTCTACATTCAAATCAAACTTACAATTTTTACACATGCAGCTAGAACGCTGATTCTAAGTTCAAAACTATGACCTTTAAACAGTTGCAACCTATGTGACACTCAAAAGTAGGTCACTCATTTATTTTAAACATTTCGATTTTAGTGGTTTTAGATCCAATTTCAGTTAAGATGCTGACATCCACAGCTTAGTCAGTTTTGTTATAAACATTGTTTTGGGCTCTTCATCTTTCGAGATTTTGTATGCACACAAGACTACATTCTGCCAAATGTCTGCTGGTGTTCAGTGAGATTTTTGAATATCTTGCAATGTTTAAAATAGGCATTTTTAGCTTGCATTTCAGAGAAACAAAGGTGATTTCCAAGCGCTTTTTGAGCTAACAGGCCCTGCTGTTTTTCCGTTGGCACCACGTTTCACTCATGGTGCTTCTGGCCCATCACACTCGCACTGGTGGGTGGTAGGTCAGGCAACCATTTTGGTGTGCGCAAAACTGCGCGGTTTTCCTGGATTCTGGGGCAAATGTGGGCTTTTCGGCCATCTTGTATTTTCTAAGCCCCAGCACCAAATGTGGCAGCATAATAACTTGAACGTGGGTCAAGACACCAAACAATGGCTCCAGGTCCGGAACTGTCAACTGTTACAGGATTTTGTTCACCTGTGTTGTCCAGCGTGCCGCTTGCTGCAGCTGGCATATTGACTAAGTTGTTCATCACAGGAAATATGAGAGCTAATCACTGTAATGCTGGTTCTACTCGGGAAGTGAATGGGAGTAAATTCTCCTCCACAATTTCTAGTGCCCTGCCTGATGGAAAGGGTGGGGTGAAAGGGGCCCCCTGTACCCCTAATATTAAGGAGTGGAATCAGTCCAATAGTATTTTGAAGTATAGATTTGCCTTTCCACAAGGTTTTTATTTTTTTGAAATATATATATATATATATATATATATAGTGAAGACACGAGGAGAGAAGGGGGGCCACACTCTCCGAGGATCCGATGGCAAAATCCACAAAAATTAGGCGCAGCTCACACAAGAAAGGTCGTAAAAAAGTTTTAATGAAATTAACACAAAAATTGTGTAAAAACAAGGCTGGGGAAGCAGCCTGCCTGAGCACGACCTGCTTACAATACATTTCACGCTCAACTGAGCGCTTGGTCACGTAAAGGGGAGAAGGACAAAAGCATAGATATACAAACATGTAGTCCTTTTACTATGTCAGTGGAAGTAAGGGTACATGGAGGCATGGAATAAGTGGCAGCCATGTTGGAATGGAGAGAACGAAATATACCTACAATGACATCAGGGGACCAAAACAGAATAGGCCAGCCAAGAAAAACAATTATTGGAGAAATATTCCAATAAATGGAGTGCATATATATTAATGTGCACATTTTTATTGATTTTAAAAGAAAAGACAAAAATATAAAAATAAATAGGAAAACCAGTGGCATTTGCTTGGTTTCAGTACCACAGAATGCAATCCACACAGTCTTCAATAAAGTAGTGGAGCAGCGGTCTAAGACTAAGCAATACATTATATATCAATCTCAAGTGGGAAGACGATATAGCGGATCATCGGGAGCTGATACCCCCATCCCGGGCAAGTGTCCTGCGTCTCCTACCTTAAACCAGGGTAGCACGGCATAGCACTCAGTTACCCAATCCTTGACAGTAGTTATAGAGTAGAACCTAGGTCTTCATGCCCCAGTGAGGGTGCCATCCATTGGATTATAGAGGCGGTACAAACAGGACTGACCCAGAGTGAAATAGCAGTATCCCAAACGGGTAGCTCACCCCAGTCCCTCCCATCAGACCCACACTTTTTGGAAGTGTTGGAGGCAACTTATTGCAAAATATATACGCTTCTCTGTGGATATGCATCTGTCCACTTCGGCAGACCATTGACGTAACTTCGAAAAGTTCGGTGAGCCCCATCATGTTGCGATAAACCTCTTGACAAGCCTCTGTGTGACTGAAATGTATATTTTCTCGTACTTTGTGAACTCTGACTCGCCCCATATGCCGAGTAGTACTAACTTCTGATCAATCCGAATCTGGGACACCAAAAGCCAGGATAGCCTGCGGAGGCACTTCCCACGGAATAGCTGAATTTTCACGCATCCCCACCAAGTGTGCAAAAGGTACCCCCAGCTAGCCTGCAGCGCAGGCAACAGTTCTGATCTATTACACCACATCAATCAAGGGCCTTTTTTATAGTAGTTCACGCAGTGCAAGACTTTGTATTGGAGAAGACAGAGCCTGACCTCAATTCCTACCTCTCTCAGGAAATTGAGTGCCTCCATCCATTCCTCCAGTTCTAACAGACCGATATCTGATTCCCACTGTCCTTGAGACGGGACAGCTCCTGAGTTCCAAGAGCCATGATCAGCATCTGATATATTGTAGACATGGCTTTAGATGCAATGTGGTCTGGAAAGATGTTGGCTTCCATCAGTGAGCATTTGGGAACGTCTGTCACGTTTGGGAGTTGGAATCTATTTGCGTGTGACAATTGTGTGTACCGGTACAGTTCCTTGCCTGCTAACCCAAATGTTGCCCAAAGGATTCAAACAGGACCACTTGTCCTTCTTGCACCAGGTCCGCTGGGACACTTATCCCCTGCCTCTACCAAATCTTTAAGTGACCCCCCTTGCACACTTCAGGCAGATATGTATTGTTCCACAGAATGTTCTCCATGGTCTGTTTCTTTCCCCAGCCAATGTGGTGATGTGAATCATCCCATGCCTAATATAATTTGGGGTGTGACCCTCCCCCCAAGGGCCATTCCCATAGGGTATTTGTTTGGGTGGTGTGTCTCCCATCCATCCCCTCTCGATTGCCATGTGCGGGGATCGCGGATCCCCATTTATCCAATCATTAATATTGACAACCAGCTTATTGGGTAAGAACCTTTTGGTCTGCCTCAACAGAGGCAATGTTCTATCAATCTTTTCTGAAATTGCTAATCTAAGCGCATTATCCTCAGTTGATATTGATCGAGTTGAATTTCCTGATAAGAGGAAAATCTATCCGTGTATTTTTATTTTGGCTCAAAGTTAGTAAGAGACCTGGTTTACACTGAACACACAGAATTAAATAGTAAGGGTTTTTCTATAGATCATTGGAATGATTCTAGAGTAGACATGTTGGGTCCTCCTTGTGGACAAAGTCTAACAATTACATCCAATAAAAATGGAACCAGAAATAGTTGATTGAATGAAGGGTCTAACCATTTTCATTCTAGTCGGACAGACTGATTGGAAGTCACGTCCATCTTGTGGAAAAGAGGTGGTTGATGAAGGTGATGAAGAAAGTATTCTAACTCTTCACACTGAAGAGTTAAAGTTGATATCTAGGTACCCAAGGAGGAGCACACACTTGGATTCCAATTCATATATATTATCGCCGACTAGAGATGAAGGAGTAGAGGAATGTAATTTAGTAAGCTACGTTGAAGAGTTAAATCTATTGCCTTGGAACTCAAGGGGTTGCACACACCTGATGTCAAATATTGATGCATTAACTCTTATTATAGATTCCAACTGTGTGTTCCTCCAAGAAACCTGGCACACTTCTCCCCCAGTTTTGGGGGGGGATTCCATGTTTTCTTCAAGTCTGCTGAGCCAAGTAAGGGATGTAGACAATCGGGGGTGGGGGTTAATTGTAGCTATTAGCTCAGGACAGGGGCTAATTGCAGATGGACCCTTTAATTTGCCTTATGGTGCCTTAGCTATTGCAGTGCCAAGAAAAGACAATCCTTTGCATCTTTTGCTGATAAATATTGTTTGGCGTAAAGGGGTGGGCACTTTGGGTAGCTTCTTATGGGTAATACTGGAAACTATAGTAGATTGGCAGATTAGGGTGCCTAAAGCTTATGTTATTTTAGCAGGGGACCTGAATGCCAATGGTTTCATGCCAGAATACGACGGCGACTATTGGGAAATTACATCTGACATCGTCGCCAGGGACGTCAAATCTCAAGCAGGCAAGAAGCATTTTTTAGGTACGGATTATGTCGGGTTAAACTTGCTGAATGATAGGATGCGGTTCGGTAGTTGGCTTCAGCCAACTTGGCACAGAGGGAGAAGTAAGTCCCCTTTGGGTTATATTTTTGTCAACCAATCCCTTCTTGAGCTCTGTTCCGATTTCAGATATTGGAAAATTTCTGGAGTGAACACAGTATGTAAAATCACTGAAAGCGTGTGTGGGCGGTGGCCTTAAGAATTTGACAGTTAATGCCAGAGGGAATTCAATTCATTTTCCACCCCATAATATTAGAATTGTAAATGGACACCTTGATAGGGTAAGGAGAACCACAAACCTAGAGTGGAAGATGGAGGTTTTGGATGCAGTGCATTTTGACTCCTTTATGGAAGGGTTGATGGACAAAGAGTTAAGTAACCCTAAAATCATGACCGGGAATATGGGGAAAAAACATTTACATGTTTATGATGACCAGTTAGCTGCAGAAAAGCAAAACATGAGGCGACCCATAAGGGCAATTAAACATTCGACAGACTCCAGGGATGTGAAGCTCCTTAAATGTAAATCTGCAAAACGGCGGCTTAAGAACGTCTGTAAATCTAGGAGTGCGGCTTTACTCAAAGAGATGCAGAGCCAATGCTCCAAGTCCTTATTAAAAAGGACCTGAGAGCTTTCTGGACTCTGTTGAATTCTCAGGATAAATGGAATGTGATTAGTCAATTGAACGCAGTCCCCGGACCTGTGTGGGACAAGTTCTTTGAAGAGCTGGATGCATTGAGGTAGGAAGACCAGGATAGCTCAATTGTATTGAGGGGTATTCGCTCAGGTCCACAGTGGCAAATATCAATTGAAGTAGAAGGGGTTTTGGAAATCATTAAGAGCTGTAAAACCTTGAGGGCTCCCGGCCCAAATGGTTTAACAAATAATACATTAAAAGCAGACCCAGTCAACTGGGCAAATGCACTGACTATATTATTTAGGAGCATTGTTAACTCAGGCATTTTCCTGAAATCTTGGGAGGTTGCCTATGTGGGTCCTATCCTATCATTAAGAGGGGCACGAGGATCTAACCTAAAAATGAGTGCCCGATTTCTTTGAATGAAGAGGACAGTAAGATCTTTGCGTACCTCCTATTACAGCACCTGGAGTATTGGGCCCTTTTTGTCCATAGAATGCACAAATTTGAGACAAGCTTTAGAAGGGGCCATTTAACTAACATCAATGGACATGTCTTCAGAGCCATTCAGAAATCGGTGTGGGCCGATACGTTTTGCCGCACTTATGTGGTTTCAATAGACCTATCAGCGGCCTTTGATAGAGTGAACCTCAAAAGACTTTGACAGAAACTTTATTGGGTGGGGATTGCTATCCGTTTTATTGAATCTCATAATGGGGTTGTAGGCGAATTCGGGCATAAGGGTTTGATTGAATAATGTGGGCCTCTTATCTACAAGAATACACACTAAATCAGGCCTAAGGCAGGGGTGTGGTTTGGCCCCCTGCTTTTTCAACCTCTTTGTTTCAGACATTAATGAACATTTGCCCTCTTCCACCATTCTCCCACCAAAATTAGGTAATTTTATAATCTCCTGGCTTGCTTATGCTTATGATTTCCTGCTCTTTAACAATTCGTGGGTTGCCGTGAGAGGCTTTTAGTTGCGATCTCCTCTTATGCCAAAGTAAACGGGTTTCTGATTAATCCAACTAAGATTAAAATCCTTGAAATGTCAAAAGGGCAGGAAACGTAGTCATGGTGTTATGAAAACACTATTCTTAGACCTTCGTTGAGTATCATTCATTTGGACTTTTATATCTCGGCCCAGGCAGCCCTCGAATCTCCATTAGGTACTGGTCTAAACGGCACATATTTTAACCATTCGAATGGTAATGATAGACCAAAAATTCTGTTGTTTTTCCATTAAACCTGCACTTAAGTTCTTTGAGGGGGAAAGTTGTCCCTAAACTGATTTATGGAATGGAACTTTATTCGGATACTGCCAGAAAAGGGTTAGATACCTTAAAAGCATCTATGTGGCGTTGACTCCCAAAGATACCTAACGCAGATCAAAGTGCCGCAATAAGATTTGAATTTGGTCTTCTTTCCCTGTGTTCCTGTGTCCAATTGAGACTTTTATCTTTGTTTTGTAACCTTATTTCCCCAATCCCTGATTTCCTATATGAAGAAATTAAAATCTGTATGGATTACGAGTGCCCAATGGGCGAGTTTACTAATTTTGCTTGGTACATAAAATTGACCTGTGAAAAATGATTGGATAAACTGAACATGGATACAAACACTTTGCTCTGTAATCCAGACAAGGTTCAAAATACTCTTAATAATACAGATTGGGCCAATACCATCGCACGTGTCCATGGGTATTCTTCTATTAACCATCTTGCTCATGAGCATAAAAAAGAGGATCCATTTCACCTTTTCTACTTCAGTTCCCCAATCATTACTACCAATCAATTTTGATGAGATTCCATTGGAACTTGTTACCTACAAGGGAAGTTCTCTTGAGAAGGGGAATGATGACACCGGGGGAAGCTCTCTGTAAAATCTGTATGAACAAGAATTCAACTGAAACTATTAAATACCTGGTACTGCACTGCAGTGCAATAAATATCCAGTGAACAACCTATCTGGGGAAATTGTTTACGGACATTGAGGAAAATGTATGCCGACGAAGTTTGGATACTGAGATAACTTCTGACGGACTAGCCCTGTCCTCATTTTTAAAATCACTTGTTCTGAACACTCCTATCTAACGTTTTGTAGTTTGCCTATTTAGATGAACTTTTAGATTGCCTGCTTGTATGAATTTTAGGAATATTTCATGCTAGAATTATTCTTTTTGTAAGGGTAACATTTGTATCTTGTTAAGATCTTGACCAGTTTTATTATTCTATGAGTGTAATGAAATGAATGTTTTATCTATTAATGAATTGAACGTTTTAATTCACCATTGATTGTTGCACAATGTTTTTATCTTTGTGTCAATTTAGCATTGTAAAAGGTTTTTTGTAAACCAAATACAATAAACAAATTAAAAAAACGGTGTTCTTCTCTCCCCCTTTTTGCAGGGTTGTCCAGTGAGGAAACGTAATGTTTCTTTTTTCCGCAACCATCAAGCTGTCAAGTATTTCATTTATGCTAATCTCACACAATCTTCCCCACTGTTTAATGGTCTTTCGTAGCGTAGGCCACAAACGTGCTTGTTTGTACGGCAGTGAAAGCTTGCAAAGTGCAAGGGACGGCCATACAAGTTGAAGAAGAAAACAGCCCCATGGACACCAGCTTGCGCTCTCATTGCATGTGTATGAGAATTAAACAAAGCCATCCCTCACACAGAGCAACAAATACACACAGGCTGATTCTAAACACTGAAAATTCACTTAATAATAAAGGAACTGTTTTGCTTAAGGATCGTCTTAGACTAAGTTATTCCGGCTGGCGTGCTTTCTCTTGCTTCTTGAATGTGAATGAAAGGACAGATTCAAGCAGTGGATACGGAATTATACACCAGGAGGCCTATTACAGATAATTCGCAGTTTTATCTTCGGCAACATGCTAAAGGGTTTTTGGCACTGCAATCAAGAAATATATGAAAATTAAAAATCCATTATTATCAAATTTGAGGAGATGCGTGTGTGTCTAATATCACGGTTTCCTTATACAGTATTTCATGACAAATGGCTTCCCCTTCTAAGTGCTGTAAAATTAGACCACAGGCAAATTTATTATCCGAAAAGGTTGAGTCAGCCCTCACGAAATTCAAGCATTTGACTGAAGGTTGCACACAGATGAGTGAGGGGAACACATTAAGGAATGTACCAAGCAGACTGTGTTGCAATATGCAATTATGTAGGCCAGACCACCCCTGTGCATTTTTACATGTTCTTCTTTAGGCCCTGCCCATCAAGTCTTAGACAACGCCCATCATGCAAGCCACTCCCACAAATCCCATTCAATTTCTTACCCTACTTAAAGCACGAGGGAATACAGACACAGATGAATGTTCTAGTACAGCATTTTAATGGAGGTTTCAGACCTCTTTTGCAGAAGTCCACTGTGATTTTTGATTCCTGATCAAAGCAACTCTAGTCAGGGGTGGACATTTTTTGTTTCTGAATAAACTTCAGCTTGTTAAAATGGTTTGAAAAGATGCCCTCGATCTTTCAAAGCTGGAGGCCACATCTTAAAAGATTCTTAAAATGAAAGGCTGCTTTTTAGTTTTGGTCACCAAGCAATCTCAGTCCCCTTTGCATTAGCACAGTTGCATTTCTGTTGCTTTTCCATAAACTCCTTATTTTGTTCCCCTAATAAGGTTTATCTTAACAGTTCCTGCTGGTTCTTTGTGGTCCGGTGGCTAATTATTTCTTCTGTCCTTGGGTTCTATTGTAATAAAAACTACAAGGACCAGAATGCTAAGAGAAATCTGGACTGCCTGAGCACCTTACACATAAGAAGATATATGTTGGTATCATTACAGATAGGACTTTGATCTTCAGGGAACACAATCAACATTATAATCTCTCTACCACGTGTTCCCTTGATCATTCAATTTTCGCCAAGCCTGTGTGGAATTGTATGCATTCTGGGAGTTGCAGTAATGCATTAAAAAGGGACCAGCAAAACAACATGTCCCAGATTACAAACGAAAACCTAACAACAGGATTGGGTGGTTACTCAACATCGAAATGAGAAAATGCAAGAGTTCTTTTTCTCCCTTTCTTAGAAAGTGTTACTGAACGTTGCATTGCCCCTCAGCAAGAGCAAAAAAAATAAGAAAACAACGCACAAGAAATGGCTATTGAGTGCCGACAAAGCAGTCACGTGATGCCAAGTGATTCAGCGCAAACTTTGATTGGCGGTGTCTTATATTTCCTTCCATGAAAGCATCTATGTGGTAAGAAGCATGCCGTCAGACTCCATGCCACTTGAACGATACTCATACATTCCTGTTTTTATTGTTTTTGATTTTTAGCTGTTCTTTTCCTGTGGTAAAACCATAGCTACTGGTTCCAGACTACAAAGAAGAACCAAGAGGTATCACCTCTGGAATGGCATGGGACATGTTGACATAGGCATGACCGGGATGGAAAGGCAGGGAGAGGCAGCCCGACTGCAGGCCTCCTTAACGGTCCAGCCCTTCCTCCTGTTATGTGAGTTAGAGATGGAAGAGATGCCTCTAAACCTGTGCAGTCTCTCCAGAGCAATCAAGCAAATTGTGCCCGGGTAGGTGGGTGGGCTTAAAATCATGGCTGAAACAGATGGGAGCTACCACTTTGCTAGTGTTTAGCACCCCAATGCTTTAACCCTACAATGCTCACTCTGTGAAGTGTGTTAGATCGTGTTCCTGAATTTGCAGTACTATGGGGAGGAAGGGCCACTTAATTAACTTAATTAGTAAGTCATGATGGATGCCATCCAATTTGTCCTGTGAAATGTAGTTTAATGGGTCCGGAGCGAGGCACAACGAAGTTTGTAGCAACTGCACTGGGTTTCCGCAGAATGTACTGTGAACATGATTTTCCATGTTGGTGAATGTACCGAGTGAGGCAGAGTGCATTCTGGGAGAAGCAGTCTTGTGGGACTTCTGTAGTTAAGGAGGTATCTGGTGAAACTTCCTCGGCGTTCAAAGCCACTCACACATTCAAGCTTTATTCCGGAAATGCCACCCCTGAAGAAATGCAGCCCTCGAGAGCCATATTCCTATCCAGGCCAGTGTTTCATAAACAGTTACATTTGGGGCCTGGCATTGCCAATGACCACCCCCCGTGGCGGAAGTGCTTGAACGTGTTTAGTTGGGTAATTCTATGGGCTTCAGAGCACAAGCTTCTATTCGGACGCGACTTGTGCAGACCTTGTTGGAGAGAACCAAGACTTTACCGCTGAGGGCCCACATGGCTAAGCAGAGCATGTTCAATTGTATTCCCTTTCCCACTGGAAGTGGGGGGCTGGTCCTAGCTCTAAGGCCAGAAGCTAGCGCAACAGCTCTGCTCTGAAGTACCTCTAGGGTGCACATCTGTTTCTTGAGGTGGCCAACAAGGAGGCTACTGCAACAGTCAAGCCTTGAGTGCAGCAGGGCCCAGACCAGTTCAGTCTTGCTGGGCATGACTAAAGGAGGAGGTGGGGGGGGACTAGTGAGAGGCTACTGCAACAGTCAAGTCTTGAGTGCACCAGGGCCCAGACCAGTTCAGTCTTGCTGGGCATGACTAAAGGAGGAGGTGGGGGGGGGGACTAGTGAGAGGCTACTGCAACAGTCAAGCCTTGAGTGCACCAGAGCCCAGAGCAGTTCAGTATTGCTGGGCATGACTAAAGGAGGAGGTGGGGGGGACTAGTGAGAGGCTACTGCAACAGTCAAGCCTTGAGTGCAGCAGGGCCCAGACCAGTTCAGTCTTGCTGGGCATGACTAAAGGAGGAGGTGGGGGGGACTAGTGAGAGGCTACTGCAACAGTCAAGCCTTGAGTGCAGCAGGGCCCAGACCAGTTCAGTCTTGCTGGGCATGACTAAAGGAGGAGGTGGGGGGGACTAGTGAGAGGCTACTGCAACAGTCAAGTCTTGAGTGCACCAGGGCCCAGACCAGTTCAGTCTTGCTGGGCATGACTAAAGGAGGAGGTGGGGGGGGACTAGTGAGAGGCTACTGCAACAGTCAAGCCTTGAGTGCAGCAGGACCCAGACCAGTTCAGTTTTGCTGGGCATGACTAAAGGAGGAGGTGGGGGGGACTAGTGAGAGGCTACTGCAACAGTCAAGTCTTGAGTGCACCGGGGCCCAGACCAGTTCAGTCTTGCTGGGCATGACTAAAGGAGGAGGTGGGGGGGGACTGGTGAGAGGCTACTGCAACAGTCAAGTCTTGAGTGCACCGGGGCCCAGACCTGTTCAGTCTTGCTGGGCATGACTAAAGGAGGAGGTGGGGGGGGACTGGTGAGAGGCTACTGCAACAGTCAAGTCTTGAGTGCACCAGGGCCCAGACCAGTTCAGTCTTGCTGGGCATGACTAAAGGAGGAGGTGGGGGGGACTAGTGAGAGGCTACTGCAACAGTCAAGCCTTGAGTGCAGCAGGGCCCAGACCAGTTCAGTCTTGCTGGGGATGACTAAAGGAGGAGGTGGGGGGGGACTAGTGAGAGGCTACTGCAACAGTCAAGTCTTGAGTGCAGCAGGGTCTAGACCAGTTCAGTCTTGCTGGGCATGACTACAGGAGGAGTTGGGGGGGACTAGTGAGAGGCTACTGCAACAGTCAAGTCTTGAGTGCAGCAGGGTCTAGACCAGTTCAGTCTTGCTGGGCATGACTAAAGGAGGAGGTGGGGGGACTAGTGAGAGGCTACTGCAACAGTCAAGTCTTGAGTGCACCAGGGCCCAGACCAGTTCAGTCTTGCTGGGCATGACTAAAGGAGGAGGTGGGGGGCCTAGTTAGAGGTCACTGCAACAGTCAAGTCTTGAGTGCACCAGGGCTCAGACCAGTTTGGTCCACTAGGGCCCAGATAAGTTCAGTCTGGCGGGGCATGACTAAAGAAGGCAGATGGGGCGGCCTAGTTAGAGGCTACTGCAACAGTCATGTCTTGGGTGCACCAGGGCCCAGACCAGTTCAGTCTTGCAGGGCATGACTAAAGAATGCAGGTGTGGCGGCCTAGTTAGAGGCTACTGCAACAGTCAAGTTTTGGGTGCGCCATGGCTCAGACAAGTTCAGTCTTGCAGGGCATGACTAAAGAAGGAAGGTGGGCAGCCTAGTTAGAGGCTACTGCAACAGTTAAGTCTTGGGTGCACCAGGGCCCGGACAAGTACAATCTTGCTGGAAATGACTAAAGAAGGGAGGTGGGGCGGTCTAGTTAGAGGCTACTGCAACAGTCAAGTCTTGGGTGCACCAGGGCCCAGACCAGTTCGGTGTACCAGGGCCAAGACCAGTTCAGTATTGCTGGGCATTTGTGAAGCAGAAAGGGTGCATTTTAGCATATGCAGTAGGAAGTTTGCCTCCTTGATGACGTTGCATAACTGCGGAATGAAGGATAATACTGAGGTTATGATCACGGCTAGGTTCATTGCGTCAGGAGTGGGAGAAGGGGAGAACCAAGGGAAGGGAGCCTGAGATGGGGAAGGAGTTGGGTGGTTGCATTCCAAAAGCGGTCATTTCAATCTTGCCCACATTTAAGCCGAGGTTGTTATCCTTCGTCCTGTCCTGAATTATTGGAACACCATTCGTTATGTGAAAATTAAGTCCAGGATGTTGTCGGAGGTTGAATAACAGTTGCACATTGTTGGCAAGAAGGCGTACTATGATGGCAGCTAGTGTTACGTAGCAATTGAAAAGCTAAGGGGAGCAGGGATGATTCTTGCTGATACCTGCCTGAGGACATGTCAGTTGGAGACATGTTTGAGACATGTCAATTTGAGACTGAGGGAGTTGTTAACCTTGAGTGTGGCTGCTCAGTCATCAAGGGTGGAGGATGGGCAGTGCAAGGCTAAGTTTTGCATGCACACTGTGTCTATAGCAGGGTTATCCAACTCTAGTCCTCGAGGGCTGGATCCATGCAGGGTTTTCAGGACCCCCTTCATTAATATTCATGAGATAAATGTGCATACAATGATTCTTACTGCATGCACATTTTTCTTCATTAATATTAATGAGGGATATACTGAAAATGCGGCAGGATTCCAGCCCTTGAGTCCCCGAGTTGGACAACCCCAGTCTATAATGACGGGCGGCTCCAAGAGAATCAGGACTTCTGTATTATTTTGACCAGGCACTGGATGATAACCTGTGTTTTTTCGAGGGGCGTGTGGGGGTGATTCGGTGTCTTTGAAAGGTCTAAAACCCGGAAGTGATGAAATGTAAGATGTTCCTCACTGTATGACAGCATTTGATTGTTCGTCCTATTTTCTGTATTTGTGCAGATAAACTAGTTGTTGGCTGGACTGATAGTTCTCCAGTTAGACTGAGTCCATGTTTTGTTGTTTAATTGAGAGGTGATGGAACGCTGCTTTTAAGGCAGAAGGGAGCTCTACTGTTTTAAGTGATGCATTAGAGGTGCCCCTTATAGGTGGAGAAAGAATGCTGATTTTTTCTTTAATTATGCTTCCACTGCAACAGAAGCACAATTCCTTAGGGTGTTGATGGCTTGGATGGTTTGATGCCTTTCTGAGAAGGGAAAAGGCCCAGAATCCTGCTCTAGTCCCCTTCCTGTGAGAACTTTGGAACATGGTCTGTGTTGGTTCTTCCTGCTTGCCTGATTCATGTAGGTTATTCAATGGAAGGACTTAGCCAAGTGGTCTGCAGGGGGAGGTTGTTGGTGACATGAGATGGTTTACTCGATTCTGGGTAGTCATGAAAAGGCTTCCTTCGTTGTTTGGTTGCCACTGTAAGGCATTCATGGTGAAATCTATGGCCAACTCATGTATTTGTAATGGATTTTGCTTGCAAATAAATTCTGTTGCTAATGGTTTTCCACCAAACTGGCTCCAACTTCCTACCTCGATGTTTCTGCTGTGCCTGGAATAACTCGTACATCCCTATGTTGATTTAAACAGAATCTTAGGTTTTTTTTGTGGATAAAAGGAATAAATGCCTTCATGGTTGTTTTCATTTCAAGTCAAAGCTCATGAAGAAGCGAATCAGAAGCTTATACTGGCCATGTTTGAAAGTGGAGGTGTGGCTCAACCTTCTGTGGATGTGCTCTTTAGTGGTTCTCTTCGGCAATGGTCATGGTATTGAAGATGAGTTCTGGTTTGACTGCAGGTGGTATGTAAGACCGTGCTTAGTTCATGGTCAGACCATGAAAGCAAAGTATAGCATTGGACCTCCATTTCCCTTGCCTTACGGGCTACCCTGGACCATTTGTCTTTTAGCAAAAAACGTAAGACACTTCGATTTGTTCAGTAAGGTAGAGCGGTTGTTTCTCCTCTGCTTCGTGGCCTGTTGGAATGGAAAGGAGTTCTGTCCATTGAAGAACTAACAATGCCAACTCTGTATTTTTTGCCAAAAATACACAAACATTATGAAATCCTCCCAGAGGTAAGACCCATAATGAGTGGCATTGGTTGGGCGACAGAAGGCATCCCTCAATATTTGGATGAGATTCTAAAAACACATATATTAAAAATGAGAAAGTACTTAAGAGACAGCACACAGGTGTTACAATTTCTTAAATCTTTTGAATGGCAAACTTATTACCTTATAGCTACTCTTAACGTCCCTGCCCTGTACACGAGCATCGACCACGACTTAGAAATCAAGGCAGTTGAGTGCACTTTTTGCAATTCCTTCACTTCTTACTACAGTCATATTGAGATGCTTAAGTGTTTTTTAAGATTTATGCTGACCAATAATGCTTGTATTTTTAATGATACCTACTATATGCAATCAAAGGTGGTGGCAATGGGAGCCAAATTTGCACCTTCTTGGCCAATCTCTTTATGGCCCATTATGAAGAGACACATGTGCTTAATAATGAGGTTTCTGCTTGTAATTTAATTGCTTGGAAATGCTACATAGATGATGTTTTAATCATCTGGCAGGGATCACAGTAGTCATTTGAAAACTTTGTAAGGTACACCAATACCAACGAGTTTGGTATCACTCTAACTGGACATGCAAGCATGACACACATTAATTTCTTGGCTGTACAAATTTTCATTGAGAAGGGTAAACTTGAACCTAAAACTTTTAGAAAACCTACAGAGGTAAACTCTGTTCTACATGCAAAAAGTTGCCATCAGCAAGCAACCATTGTCAACATACCTGGAGGCAAGTTTTACAGGGCCAGGCGTAATTGCAGCAAATTTACTGATTTTGCGCAAGAATGTGTGGTACTCACACAACGATTTGAAGAAAGAGGGTATAAATCTAATATGATGAGAGCATTTGACAAATACCAGATGGTTAACCAATCAGATCTGCTAGAGCAAAATGTTAAAGATACTAATGTGGCGAGACATCTAATCATCATCAACCAGTTTTCGAGTGATTCGCCTACCCTGTATAAACTTGTCTCCAAACACTGGTACCTCCTTCGTCTGGATACTGTTCTACTGCTTTCTCTCTCTGAAAAACCCAAATGTATATACAGCAGAGCCAACACTATGAAGAACAAATTGAGTCCTTCCTTTCTCAAAACTAGCATTACGAATCCATCCTCGAACAGTAATTGGCTTAAACCTACAACAGGCTTTCACAAGTGTGGTAAATGCAGCATAAGTAAATATGCATATAGAGACTGTCAAGAATTTAAAGATGGAACAGGAACATCGGTCAAAATCAAAGACTATCAACTGCAAAATTACTTTTGTTGTCTATGCTCTTATGTGTGTATGCGGTAGACTGCATATAGGCAGGACCATTAGACAACTACGGATACGAATAGGAGAACATTTGGCCAGCCTCAACAGTACTGATCCTAGATTACCTCTCACTATGCACTAGCATCTCAACCACCAATTGGCAGATAAATCTGATTTGAGATTTATAGGACTAATGCAAGCGAAAAAGGGGAGGAGACACTCTAATTTGCAATTGAAACTTAGACAAATAGAATGTAAATTAATCAGCTATTTATGATGTAACATCGATGGTCTGAACACGGACCACAAAATGAATATTTTTCTGCGAAGCATTGTATGTCACGATATGCCCAATAGGACAATTTGAAGAACTGATTTTCAGAGTAAAACACTAATAAGTTTCTGTATTTACTATATGATCTGTTAAGTGTGATAAGATTGTCATAACACACCTCACTTGCTTCCGGCCTTTGCGGTATGTTTGATTTTTGGTTATTACCGGCAATACATCATGTCACAAGAGGGTCTTACACTTACTCTTTTATACCTGGACACAAGTTGAGGACTTTATTCTAGTCCTCATTTACTACAAGTACTCGTGAAACACTTTATCCATTCATGCTCATGCATAAGCCATTAGTCTCTGTCATGTGTATTTACTTTATATACAACACTTACTAATAGGATCCTACTCTTGCATTGACTACCTTGCATAACCAGCCAGACTCAGCGATGCTTATTGCTCAATATCTTTAATTTTGAACCTTCTTACTTCTTGTTTTATATATGGAATATTATCCTCTACATTACCGCGGTTATCAACCTTATCTTCTGTAAATACAGAACATACATCGCTATAGCTAGTGCATTTTGCAAATCTTTTTCAACCCTTTATGGCACAACATGATCCATATCATGTTTATCTACTTTTTATACATTACCTCCTAACAGGAATCCAATTGTTAACATTTCTGTAAGTTACGAAATATATATTGCTTTAGCCAGCTTATCCTAAGAATCTTTTCTGACCTTATAAGGTACAATATGGTCTATATCATGTTTATTTACTTTTTGTACAGCATTTCCTAACAGGAATTTAACCCACAATGCCTCCTTAACATTTTCTGTGTGTGACGTTATGTTTTTTATTCTTCTGATGACGTCACGTCATAAGGTACACCATGGTCTATATCATGTTTATTTACTTTTTTTTTACAATATTTCCTAACAGGAATGTAACCCCCAATGCCTCCTTAACATTTTCGATGTGTGACGTTATGTTTTGTTTTTCGGATGACGTCACACGCTTTTTTGCGTGTGACGTCATCAAGGCAACACGTCATCCCTTGCGACGTTTAACCCGCATTGCGCTACAGTGCGGGACCTACATTAGTAGGCTCATTCGAACAGAGTGAGTGTTACGACGTGGGATCTAACATTGCACATTTTTTAAGACGCCATTTGAGGTAAGATCACTACGTGTTCCTTCTGGGACTGTAAGCTCACTGACTTTCAGGCATTAGATTGTATCTTGCACAATATGTGGATTTGGATACTCTTACATTGTTGAACAATGAGTCGTATACTTTATTTCATGTGAGCATCTCAAATATCAATATACCTTTATGATTTCTAATAAGACCTGGTTTTCACAGGAGTCCTCAATACATAATTCACCAATTGTGCATTTTGTAACCAGCTTCTAACGCAGACCACTATTTGGATAGAGCAATAATAAGTTAGTATATTTTTTCCATCCCGACATGGTGTCATTTTCAATCGGTTTACACCCTACAATGATCTCTTATACTCAAAAGCAGAGAGAGAAAGAGAGAGAGAGAGAGAGAGAGAGACAGAGAGAGAGAGAGAGAGATCTATCCTGAATTGTCGCTTGGTCGGGTCCTATTAAGCTCGTCACTGTTCGTGAGGCTCGTAACTCACTATTTGCACAGCCACTACATGCACACTTTACAGAGGCACTGGAACCTACCAATCGGAGAAAACTATGCTGGCTGCTCTCCTCCAATCCCCTGGTGTCACAGTCATCAGCTGATCAGCGGGGCTTAAGCGGTCCTAGAACCAACGCCCATCTCTGCAACATCCTCCGGCTGATGGCCTGCCCTTGGTAAAGTGCTCAAGGCTTCATATAGTGCTCAACAACACACACCCTTAAACCAAACGGAGAAAGAAGTGCTCAACCCTTTGAGTTGCCACTAGTTTAATTTGGCACTAATCGCAAAATGTGGCCTTGATCATCTGCACAGCTTCGTTGTGCTGGCCATAATACAAAGTATTATATTTTCCATCAACTCCTCAATGCTGTATATATTTTTTGAATTCAGGAAAAACAAAAAGAAGATTGCAAAAGTACTGCATTACAACACACGCTTTACTGGCATCGCAGCCTATCAAAGATGAAGAACTCATACCTCCACCATTTGAGTGCTCTGTTGGCCATTTCGTTTCAAAGTGTGTCGTGGGGAAATCAAATATGTAATCATCATAATCTAGTAAAAACAAAAAAAAGACTTTTCATTATAAAAAAAATGCAAGCCAATTCTTATTAAGCTTTTCAAATGTGAAAGATAGCAGGGTGGGTGGATGGGTTGAGTGGATGGTACTCGCTGCAGTTTTCCCTTTGGCCAGATGTTGATTGCCATTCTCAGCCCTGACAAGTTCTCCATTGCCGTAACTCTAAGGGAATATCCGGATCTCGAGGAATCTGAATATCTCACACCCCGGTGGTAGATGTCAGGGGGCTCAGGCATAGAGCTTTTTGAAAGGGTATCCAACCACTGTCTAATGAAAAGGTCTCTAGCTCAAGCAAGGTAGAAATAGGACTGGTGGTCCTCGTTCTGTGCAGAGGGATAAGACTGTGCTGTCCTTTCTTTCTTTCAGTGGCTAAAGCTGACGTATTGTGTCTGTACTCTATGTCAAGACCGGGGGCTCAGATTATGCTTCTCTTCCATATTTACTGTTCATCAAGTACAACCAATAAAACATGAAAACACAAACTCAATAAAAACTATAATAACTATGTTTTTTAGTCTTTGTAGTTCTGTTCTTATTGGTCCTCAAAATGACCCTGTGATAACTTTAACCAATAATAGTGTTCCTTGTCCATAAATCCCCTGTCCTTCTACTATTCCTCCTCTTTCTTTGCTGCTCGGCAGTGTGTTAAGTGCCCTTTTCCTATATTATTCATGAATGTGTGTTGAATGACTTTGTTTATTTAGGCAGACCGCATGCAAATGCGCGCACTACCTAGTGTCTGGCAGAGCATATCCGCGTTAATTACTTTGTGATTGAAATTGAGGTCACGACGGGGCTAGAGCTCCGGCGACCGCCACCTCCGGGGAAAAGAAACGGAGGGCACTACGGTCACGGAAGGGGGAGCGTGACGGGACCACGTAGTTCCGGCGCTCCTCTTTCATTCCGAAAACCGTTAGTGAGGTGAAAGCGAGCGAACAATCTGAGAGAGTTATATTACATAATTCTTCTGACAGATTCTACGCATTTCAATTATATAACGAACCGTTCCATTTACATTACGCTACGCGATCAAAGAGCACAGCACCACTGCAGGGCTCCTCATAGGAAGGTACTGCATCTTTCACATGTGCACAGTCCCATGTAAAACTTGAAAACCTAAAGGCACAGGGGAAAACAAAAAGGGGCAGAAAAGCAGCCCGCAGGGCAGAATAAGCCCACATCCCCCCCGGGCACACCACCAAAGAAGAAGGGTGGTAAGAGAAGGAGTGTAAGATTAAAAGGCGGGGCCTAGCAGGGGGCAGGATAAATCCTCAGACACCTCTGACGAGGGCGAGGAGGACTGGGAGGAAGAATACTCTGAGAAGAAGGCCACAAAGTGCCAAAGAAAAAGAAGGAGGGGACAGAGGAGGATGGTGCAGGTGAAGATGATTTTAATCCTGAAGCACTAATTCACACAAGGTCTTCCGAATGGGAGCCCCCAAAAAGAATAGCGGCCTATTTAAGAAAGCTCCGGAGGGCGTGCCTAGCTAAGGAGGGTAGGAGTAAAATGAGGGCGGAATGCCCTAGACCTCACCTCCCAGAAGGGGCAGCAGATACGCCTGAGATCGATGATAAAATGATCAGATTCATGAGAAAGTACACTAAGGACATGAGGAAAGGTCTAGATAGATCCTGGCGTTCATGCCAGGACAAAATGCTGGACATGACGGGCCCCTCACAAACATTCTACAGATTGGCGAAGAGGCCAGAGAAAAAGGGGAGCCAGTGGACCCGACGATCCTGATCACGTGGCCCCAAAGGGAAATATGTATGTTGGGTAACGCCAACCAGGCTATCGACACGGAGAGAAGGCGATCTCTGGTGGTAAAGATAGACCCGAAGTTAAGTGAGTTAGCTTCTTCAGAGTCAGCGTGGACCGCGGAGGGAAAACTCTTCGGAAATTCTTTCATTAAAGAGTTGACTAAGTTTGCTAACTCATTTGCAGCGCTGGACAAGGCACAGGCCTCTCTGAAGAGAGATTTGGGAGACACATCTTTTGGACAGGCCAGCAGAGGCAGGGGTCGCTCAGCTGGCCGATTCTCCTTCAACAGATCCTACCAGGACAGAAGGCAGTGGCGAGATCAGGAGGATCGAAGACAGACCCCCTTCTTCCCATCAAGGGGCAGAGGAAGGGGCAGAAGCTGGTGACAACTCATGCTTAATTACCCCAGCAGTAGGGGGAAGAATAGCACAGTTTATAAAAAATTGGCTCACAATATCAGGGGATACTTGGATAAGGGAAACTGCACAAGGTTTTCACATAGACTTTCTAGAGACGCCTCATCAGAAGAACCCGCCAAGGGGTTTAGAACTAAAGAGGGAAGACAAATTATTACTGGAAGAAGAGCTGAGAGGGCTAGAAAGCAAAAAGGCCATAAGACTAGTAACAGATTACTCAAAGGGATATATAAGCAACATGTTTCTTGTGAAAGGGAAACACAAGGTAAGACCAATTATAAACTGGAAAGGTTTAAACCAATATGTGGTGTACAGACACTTCAAGATGGAAGGGATACACCTATTAAGAGATACCTTCTTTCAAGGGGATTGGCTAGCCAGAATAAATTCAAAGGATGCATATCTAACCATACCCATAAGGAACACTGCAGATTCCTAAGGTTCATTTGGGGAGAAGCAACATGGGAGTTTGGATGTCTGCCCTTCGGTCTGGTATCCGCACCACAGTGTTTCACCAAGATGATGAAACCAGTAGTGACACATCTCAGGAGTCTGGGAATAAGACTCATATATTTACAGAGAGAGTCCTGGTTACCTTGCAGCAAGAAAAATGAATGTGCAACCCTTTAATAAAGTATCTGAAGCTTTTTTGCTGTGCTTACAGAGTGTCTTTTTATTGTTAGAGTGTAGACGTTTTCGTCTAGATAGGGTGGTCAGCCGACGCGTGTTTCTAACCCAAAAGGGTCTTTCTCAAGGTGGGTGAATAAATGGGGGAGGATAAAATCCTGAAGGTTCTATTGCGCCAGATGGCACGGAAGTCTGTATTTTCAGTTACAATCCATGAGGCTGCTGCCTGGTGCTAGCTGGTGCTAGTGTGACTATGCTGAAATCCCCAAAATCCTGCTTGTGTTTGACAAGCATATGAGGATATGACAAGGGAAGTAAGGCCTCCGGGAGTGTCCCAATTACTGATATTATAAACCCTTAAAGGCCATAACACTGGCTACCATAGCCAGATGGCTTAGCTGGGTAATGGAACAGGCAGGCATTGACGTAGTGAAATATGGCGCTCACTCAGCTAGAGGAGCGATGGCTACCAAGGCAATCAACATAGAGGCCAGAATAGAGGACATTATGAGGTCGGCGGATTGGTCGAATGAACCGACTTTTAAAACTTTCTATTTCAAACCAAGGGAAAGTGTGACATCGTTAGTGGCGAGTAAGCTTTGAACAAGCATAATCCGAGCCTCCGGTTGTGACATAGAATTCAGATTTTCAACACTTTCGTTCCAGAAAGTCATAATTTTATTAAAGACACCGAGGCGAAGGATTATCTCACCTTATCAATCGTAATATTGTAATGGAATGTAAAAGTACTGAAATGTTTTACATGTTTTCTGAAATTACTGAAATGGTACATGATAAATACATTGAAATGGTACAGTTTTGTTACATGCACAAGAGGATGAGATGGGCAAATTGTGGTTGACTTTACGATTGCCCCACCCTTTTTCGGTTTATAGTAACCATTTACTTTATGTTTCTATAGGTACGGTGGCGGACAACAAACAATCCAGAAATTGAACTCTCATCGGCATTGGAACGGACAGGATGACAAAGTTCACTGGACACATCCTCGACTGGACAAAGAACGAGGAGGAATAGTAGAAGGACCTGGGATTTATGGACAAGGAACACTATTATTGGTTAAAGTTATCACATGGTCAGTTTGAGGACCAATAAGAACAGAACTACAAAGACTCAAAAAACATGGTTATTGTAGTTTTTATTGAGTTTGTGTTTTCATGTTTTATTGGTTGTACTTTGCTGCTGAACAGTAAATATGGAAGAGAAGCATAATCCTTCGCCTACGTGTCTTTAATAGAATTATGACTTTCTGGAACGAATGTGTTGAAAATCTGAATTTTCCCCTAGCGTTTTATTTTATGAGTTTTCCACCTCAGAAATGTTGGGCTTGAGTGTTTTATTGCATTTTATTTTGAATTCCATGAATGTTTTTGCCCTGCAAGTTCTTTGCAATGGAGTTGTTCTTCATTTCACATTGAGAGCAGTTCAGTCATGTCTACTATTAGTGAGAGAATTATAGATCTTGGTTGCTATGTCTCCTAACCGAGCCAACGCACATGGCCATGTGGCACTTTGTTCTAATTGGAGACGGAAATGGAGGGAGTGAAGTGCATCACATTTCTTTGCTTCCGTGGTAAAAATAATGGCACAAACAGGTTTTGAGGTTTGACCATCTAAACCTATCATCTTGGTAGGATAGCTCAGGGGCAACGTGCTCGCCTTGGAAGCAAGACGACACGGAGCAACACAGATTAGATCCCCTCCCCCCAGTCCGCGCTTAGAAACCTCTGGGTATTAAGCGCGTTATAAATAACCTATCATATCATCTCAACTACAAAATATGGAATGAGGCGGTCAGTGTCTGCAGCTTGAATTTCTTATTTATTTATTGTTGGTTTGTTAGCTGTTTATACAATAAGAAAAAACTGTACTATCATACAGGTGTTGACAGTGTGTCGACAGAATAAAAAGGTCTTCTTCAGAAGAAGGCAAGAGTCCATTCAAAGTGTTCTTACCTTACTAATCATTATTTAAAATTTCTTGATAGCACAGTAAACCAATGTTGACTCCTTCCTCTCCTTGCTCTGTTGGCATGGAAGAGTGTACATCATGTAAGCCTACCCGCATGTTGACTCAGCTTTATCTAGGGAAAGCCCTGCTTAAACGCATATGAGTCTATTCCAGGGGTCTGCAACCTGTCACGCTCTAGATGCTCTGGACTGCGCCTCCTATGATTCTGAACCTTTGACCATGCTAGCAAAGGATGATGGGAGTTGTAGTCTAAAACATCCGGAGAGCCAACGGTTGCCGGCCCTTAGGTGTACCTCCAATGAAAATGAGATACCTTTGTGCACCATATGGCTTTGACATTTGTTCCAGCTAAATGCAGCACAGAGTAGATCGCGTTAGACAGCCACTGTGATGCATGCCATGTTCCAGACCCACCCTGATTCTGACAGTAGGTCAGTAAATGGAAAACATTATTATGTATTAGCATACCTTCGAGAGAATATGCGATGTCCCACCGAACCTCACTTTCATCCTTGGATGCAGCCTTACCTCTTGCACAGTTCTTAGCTGTCAATACAAAAGGTGATGAGATGCAGTTGTGCATGCGATTTTTCAAACCACAGACTACTGAATATTGTAAAACGTGAATCATCAGATCATTTTAATTAAGAAGTGACGTGAGCGGCATCATATTGAGTGATGAGGTAGTACTAGATGGCTAGATTAAAAGTCTGGCTCATGCAAACTATTGATTGGATGGCCAAAGAAGTTCCAACCTCGCTTTGATTCTTGTTTGCAAAAGTCGTTAGAGAAATGTCCACTTACCCCTAGGTAAGTAGCGCAGGGGAAGCAATCCACATGCACCACCTAAACAAAAACGAGCAATGTGCCCTGATCTCCAGGTAGGACCCTGCTTTGTGCACCACTTACCAATCTGGCGGCCATTTTGACTGTCTGCAAACATCACGCAGGGGTCATGAAGATGCAAGATGATAATAGTTAGGGAAAATTAACCCTAACTGCAAAAACGTTTGTAAAATAGCTGTGGCAGGGAGTAGGGTGTGCAGCATACGCAGGGTATAGAGTGTGTGCGGCAGTCTCTTAAGGCTCATGGAGTTGGGGGGGGCAACTTGCTTTTTCCTATCGTGATAAAGTAAGGTGCTTGACATACCCCCAACCAACCCATGATTATTACCATGCAAAGTTACAGGACCATAAACCGTGCATTTTCCATGGCTTATACAGTAGAAATAGAATATTACTGGTTCAATCAAGTCTAAAACATTGCTTAAAAAGAATGTTCAAAATGACGTCGTTTCAATGAGATTCCAAACAAACAAGTGATTGTCTTTCCATGAATAGTTGCCATTTGTGTTTCCATTTTGGTCTTTGTCAAGGCTGGGCAATCATGGTTGTGCATCAATTAATATGAAAAAGAAAAATTCAAAGGACTAAAATATACATTCAAAGGTCAAAGGTCAAAAGATCAATATTTGAATTATGATACATCGAGCATCAATGATATCATACGTTATGAATGTGTGTATGGGGGAGAAACACAGAGAGAGAGAATCAGGGAAAAAGAAAAAATCCAAAAGAGAAAAATTGATTAGTTTCATTGGACTGTTGTCTAGTGTTATTGTAAGAATAAGCAGATGTTGTTAATTTAGGTGAGGTCAATTGGATCTGACCTTGCTAGAATTTATTCCGAATTCTGGCACTTCTTTAGTCCCATAGGACTCACTTTGGAACATGAGGTATTACAGTATGTGGCCATACCACATGGGCAATACCGCATGCAGTAATGGGCAATACCGCATGCAGTAATGGGCACTACCGCATGCAGTAATGCTTTTGTATGGAGGACTTTACATCTAGACTCAAGCAAGCCAAACTGGACAGTGGGAAAAACGTCCATTAGCAGGATCAGGTTTCATGAAACACAGGCTGAAACCGATAATCTCAGCCCGTGTTCCCTGGTACCCGCAGACTGCCTCTGCCGCCGTGGGCCACCATCTTCCCACATCCTCTTTTTTTCCTTTTCCTATCCCCCCTGCCCGGTTCCACTTACCTGATTGTTGCGGCGGTGGCCCCTACTGCAGCAGCTCCCCTACCCGCTTTTCCAGCTGCCATGGTAATAGAAGACGGGCTCCTAAGTAAGCCCCGCCTTCTAAAACCATGCTGGCCATTTTGGATAAGCATTTTCATTGATTGAACATGACGTGCGCGGTGTCCCGTTCAATGAATGAATATATATATTTTTTTGTAGCACCTCAGGTTTTCGCTTTGATAACCCGGGGTGCTTCACTCGGACCGTTAACTCGGTCTGCCGGACTTTTAACCCCCATACCAGCCCTGGAACGGGGTGCTAATAGAATATTTCAAAATACTGAACCTTTCAGCACTACCGCCAGTCTTTTAATGAGTCCCTGGATCTCTTCAGTTCCACCAGCTTTTGTGTGGAGCTAATTTCTTCGACACAAAAGCATATGATATTACCCATGTGGTATCTCCACATAGAGCAATAAAGTCCTGTGGGACTCCACTATGGGGAATTGGAGGGTATGCATGTCTCGGAATTGTACAGACCCTTCCAGTTACTGCATGCTTACCTCATGCAGTATTGATCAAGGAGTTTGGTAGTTCTTCCGGAGGAAATACCCACAAAGCGCAGGGACTTATTGCATCTCATTTAACCATGTAATATAATTGGCTGACAACAGTTCCTTTCAACTCTAACTGATACTTTTTTTTAAAACTCTGTTTATTAGCATTTTAAAACTTAACCCTAACACACACGTGCCACATTAACACAAATCCCTTAACCAGTGGTTCAGAGACAATTTGAGTCAAGGTATAGTGCTCTAGATACGGGCATTTAAGCATTGCACCCAATGTTCTTTTGGTATATCAACTCTGGGTGTACTGGGCACATCGTTTCAGCAGGATATTATTATTTCTGCGTTCTCACATTTCTAGAGATGTAACATCACATAGACCTGTGCATCAATGATAGTACCACTGGCTACGGGGGAATGCGACTGACTTCTTTCCAGTTCATGTGAATGCGCTATCAGATATTGTGTACATGGACCCCATATATCTCTGGGACAGGTTTGGCAATATGACAGTTTACCCCATTCCACTTCCATGTCATTACAGTACAAAACATCGGCCTGCCATTGGTTCAGTTTAGGAGATTGCTCGCCACCCCACACCATTGCTACCCGTCTCTTGGCCAAGAGTAGAAGCAGTCCAACTAGCTTCCTCAATCCCCCAGGAATGGGCTTGCTATAACTCAGTAGCGCATCAATGGATTCGGGGTCAACTCCTCGTCCACTGTTTTGCTGAGTGTCTCAAACACCTGTGTCCAGAAGTAGTGTGTCGGCGGGCATGTCCACGCTAGGTGTATAAAGTCAGCTGGTGTGCCACGGCATCTTGCACATTGGTCCGAGGTGCTGAGGAAGAATCTTTGGTGTGTCATGGCTGTTGTTTGATAGAATTGGTGCAGATATTTAAAATGTATTTGTTTATATATGACATTAATGGCCACCTTCCTCGTGCCCTCTCAGCAGTACCTCCATACGTCTTCCGTCACTGCACATCCCATTGAGAGCTCCCGTTTCCCTCGTGGGGAGGTGGTAATCCCGCTGTTGGCGTCGAGGCACATAGCATGCATGATTGAGACTACTCTTTTGTTGCAGCCACCTTGGAGAATATTATCGAATATTGGGTCTACCACCGGTTGTCTGAGGAAGGCTAAAGACGCCTGTTTTGTTGAGGTTCGTAGCCGGAATTACAGGAACACATCCAGAGCTGTGAGTTCCTCCCATCTCGCACCTCTGCCAGTGTTATAAATTGCCCATTTGGAAACAGCTCTCGAAAGCAATTCAAGTTTACCAGTTTCATAAACATGACATAGTTTCTCTTGCTGCTAATGGGGATCCCGGGTATACAACCGGGGAATGGATGACGTCACCTCTTGATTTACGCTGAATTCGGTTTTATGCCCTACAGGGCAGACCCGCCATGTTATCCACATCGGATGCCCTATCTGGTGCTGTCAGGATCATAGACCTTAAGAGGAATGGTAATGCTACTGCTCTTTCCAACTCTTCATGTTCTCTGTCCCCTCGATCCCCGTACCAGTATAGGCGGAACTCCGCCTGGGCAACATTGTAATATGTCTCAAGGTCTGGTAGTGCCAATCCCCCCTGCCCAGTGGTACAATCAGTTTATCCCATGAGACTCTGGGCTGTTTCCCTGCCCAAATGAACCATAGCATCCCAGATCTTAAATCCCGGAAATATTCTCTAGGTAGTGCTATCGGAACATTGAGGAACACATATAAGAACCGGGGCAACAACGCCATCTTGATCAAGGAGATCGTACCATAGAGATTAAGGGGTAGGGTCATCCATCTTTCCATCACTTTTTCATCCTGCTCCAATACTCTCTGGTAATTGTGCTTATATTACACAGTTGGGTTGCAGGCTATACTAACTCCTCTGTATCTAGTGTGTTCAGCATGTCACTGAAACACACATCCATCCCCATTTGGTCCCACCATGTGTGTCATTGGGAACAGGGCTGATTTTGTGGGGTTGATTTTGAGTCCTGAGAAATCCCCAAATATTAATACGTCATGCATAATTGGGTCTAGGTTGCGTTTGGGATCAGACACGAAGAGCAGCATGTCGTCTGCATAAAGAGAGGTCACTGCCCTGTGTTTACACAGCTGCACCCCTCTGTGCAGGTGTTTCTCCCCAATCGCTTCCACCAACGGCTCTATTTCCAGTGTAAATAACAAGGATGACAAGGGCACCCCTGCCTGGTGCCCCTTTCCAGCATTATGCTAGAGGTGAGTTGTCCATACACTCGGATCTTTGCCCAAGGCAATGTGTACAGCAGCGACACCAGCAAAACGAACTGCTCCCCCAGCCCCATCCTGCGCATTACTGTAAACAACAACGGCTACTCCATCGAGTCAAGCGCCTTTGTGGTGTCCAATAGTGCTGCTATTATTGATTTGTCTTGCTGCAATGCGGATATCAATCCAAACATCCTGTGCAGGCATGGGAGGTGGAGCGGCCAGGGTTAAGTTAAACCCACATTGGTCAGCCTTAACCATTCTCAGCATCAGGGGCACCAACCCGGACACTAATATTTTGGCTAGGATTTAGTTGTCCAAGTTGATAAGAGATATGGGTCTGTAAGAGGAGCAGTCATTCTGAGCCTTGTCTGGCTTGACGAGTACCACCACCACTGCATCTCTCAGTGATTCCGGCAGCTGCCCATCTCTCAGGCTTCGATGATACATCTGCAGCAGGTAGGGGGCACGTTTCCCAGCAAAGTGTTTGTAAAACTCTGCTGTAAACCCGTCTGGCCCGGGCAATTGTTGGATGGGAGGGATTATATTGCCCCAAGCACCTCCTCTAGGGAGAGTGGGCGACCCAGCCATTCCTGCTCCTCGTATGTTCCCCAGTATAGGCGTACCTTTTCCGGATAGTTATTCAACGCTTGTTGAGACACGTGAACCTGAGATGAGTATAATTGACCAAAAAACAGACAGAACTCAGTAGGTTCTCCACCATTGCTTCCATGTTGCGTTGGTCCGCAGCTTCCGGGACTCCGATTATCCTCAGATTGTTTAGCCGGGACTGGGATTCAAGGTCATCTTGCTTACCGGTCAGTTATTTCACCATTCACCTGAGCTCTGCTAGGTCTCTCATTTCAGTGTTGTTCCCAGCCTTGATGGTAGATATTCTGCCCTAAGATTCGTCCAGCCGTTCCCCATGCTTATCCAGGCCCACTTGCATGTAGTCTACCTTGCATGTCAGGGTGTCCATTTTGCCATCCAACGATTGCATACTAGCTTGTACCTGTCCAAGCATCGCTCTGATGTTGCAGAGTATCTCTCCAGGATCCGATCCAGTGGCTTGTCAGGATCCCTGCCATGGACCTTCCTCATTCCCCGCTATTCTGGGAGTAGTAGCAGCTTTGAAATGTAGTTTAGTTTGTTGCATGCTGGACGTCTGTGATTTAGACATGGTGCCACGAGCAGATCTATTTATCAGGGGGTAGTGTCACTTCCTGCACTATTCACTTATCAATAGGTGACACTTGACTCCCTTCTTGGCCAGTGAATGGCGGAGCCTGAATTTTTCAGCACCCCAGCTTGGTCCAAGTCAGTCTGGTGCGATGAGCACTCTGTACCCAACTGTTATTAATGGCTCTGCTGTTCCTTTTTTTGTAGATAGTATGGGCTGACCCTTCAGCTTTTACTACCTTAGTCCACTCAAATAGGCCGCCATTGAACAGGCATCTTCCCCCCTTCAGATAGTGCTCCTTGTGTGCAACCCACTTAGTTCACCCTCCCGCTGTGTCCTCATAGACCGCCCCACCTGGATTGCTGCAGCCCCTTATTGTCTCACACCTTGGCTGGCCCTCAGGCTGAGGGGCCTCTGGTGTCTGGAGTTCC
The DNA here is from genome assembly GCF_040938575.1 of Ambystoma mexicanum. Taxonomy (NCBI): domain Eukaryota; kingdom Metazoa; phylum Chordata; class Amphibia; order Caudata; family Ambystomatidae; genus Ambystoma; species Ambystoma mexicanum. Next base: position 73,632,257 of record NC_090938.1, read on the forward strand.
TCAGGGGTGCCAGCTATGGGGGTCCCTTATTTAGAGAGGGTTAATATGATGTTGTGGGTTGAGAGGCGCACCAGGCACAACACGAGTGCCACTCACCCAGCAATCCGGTGGTTCCCCGTTGGTCTTCCTGCCCCCATGAAGTGGCTCTCCCTTGATCCGGACTCCAGTGTCCCCAGGGTGGCAGGGGGCAGCTGTGGGTCCGGCGCTGCAAGCTCCAAACCGGGAGATTCCTTTGTTGTCCCTCAGGTGCCGCGTTCCAGCACAGTGAGCAGAGACAGTGCGTTGTCGCCCCGAATATTGAGGGCACTGGGCCTTCGACCTGGGATTCTGATGTGGTGTGTCCCAGGAGTGGTAGGAGGGGAGCCGTGGGCCACACGCCACGCTCTCCGGGCCAGGATTCAAGCCCGCCGGCTCTCGATGCAGTCACAGGGATCACCGTCAGGCACAGCTGCGCAGCAGGCCACGATCTTCTACACTTCCACCGTGCTGTCGGCTCCTCAGCCATGTCATAGTTCACTGCGTGGCCTCCGTCCCTCACCGCCGGCTCACTCTTGCGCCTCTAACTTTGCTTCCAGAGCACCACGGGTGTTCAAAGTTGCAGCAGGCATTCACACAGTTTACAGGATTGTTCTGTTCATGGCAATCCGATTGAAGCCGGATTATGACCGGATAGCATAGCTCTCAACTCACACGCTTTTGGCGGGTGTCACCCGCCTTGTAAACAGCTGACTCACCCGCCAAGCCTCCTGCACGCCCATTCATTTCAATGGGCCTCTCACCCGCCAAAAATAAAATCGGGTGTTTTCACCCGCCTTTACAACACAAATGGTTGAGAGGTATGCCGGATAGAATAGGGTTCAGTGTGAGCTCATGGGCGTGCAGCCATTTTGGCTGGGCACTCTAGCGCCCCCCAATCTAGCTGATACTTTAACTCAAACCCACCAGCATGCAACATTAATTACTTTTTCACTTCTCTGGGACTGATATCTTGTACTACATCTACCAGCATGCAACATAAATAACTTGTTTCCGCTGTCTTTGGCTGAGAGCTTGGATCACATGAACTATCTTTTTCTTCGCTCAGACGTCAACATAAATTACTCGTGGTTTCACTTCTCTTTTTTGTGACCGTAGAAACATTGTAGTTTTACTTCTCTTGTCCCTAATTCGGAAACCAGAAGCACATCTATGAGCATGTAACAGGAGTAACGTGATTCACTTCTACAAGGATTGAACTGGTAACTTCAGCTACATCTCCCGGCACTGAACATGAAAGGGCAAAATCAGGTCTTTTGTAATTGAGCTGCCAAGCTTTGACCACAACTACCAGGACGCTGCTTGAATGGGATCTCTGCGTTTCAGTTCTCTTTATGTTTAAGCACTCAGGGTCGCATGTAGCATCATGCAATATGATTAGCCTTTCTCTGTTTCAATCCTCTTCATGTTTTTCCTGGCTCGCGGGACCACATTTACCATCATGCAATGTGAATGTTGTTTTATCTTTTTGCAGCTTTCTTTAGGTTTTAGCCGCCATTGAGTATCATATCTATCATTTTGCTTCCAGGTTGGCTACCTCTTCCCTCCACCTGAGATCTCTCAGCTACTGCACAACATGTCTTGGGGCAAACCCTTCTTTCCTGCCACTCAACTCCTCAACACCCGATGGCCTTCAGTTCCCCACCCAACTTTTCCCTCTCATCTTGGTCCTCTTTCTTTCACTTCTGCTTTCCGCCTCCGTTCCTTTGACCACAATCTTCTCAGCCACTCGCGGGGCAATCAAACCTGGATCAAGTGGTGTTCGTTCTTTGTGCGTTGTGTCTCCACCTTGGGCATGACTCCTCTGCAGTGCTCAATGTGCTTGCTTCCTTCCTCCTCCCCGCCCACCACTACAGTGCGCTAAGAATTCGAACACATTGGGTCCCATTTAGAGTACGGCAGTGCAATCAAAATGGTGGTTAAGTGCAGTCATTCCATTAGCGCGCCTTCACCACCGAGTTACTGCACCCCCATACTACGGGTTTGGATGTAAAAGTGGAGGATGTATCTTTTCTGGAGGTAGATCCTCCACTCTACCGCCAAAACTCTACGTACTTCCCATACGGAATTACTGCTTGTGGTAAACCTGATAAAAATCATGCATGGTCCTATGGATTCCAAAAATAAGGATTCACACCACTATACCACCACTCGTAATACTGGGGAGTCCTATGGATTCCAAAAATAAGGATTCACACCACTATACCACCACTCGTAATCCTGGGGAGTCCTATGGATTCCAAAAATAAGGATTCACACCACTATACCACCACTCGTAATCCTGAGGAGTCCTATGGATTCAAAAAATAAGGATTCACACCACTATACCACCATAAAATCCTTTTCTTTTGCCACAGGTCTGAATGGTAGTAATGGTAAACGAATTTGACATGCATTCCAAAGATTTACCACCGGATTACTGCTAACCTAGGGATGAGGTCCATTACTCCCTCTCCCGGGTTTCCAGCCATTCAGAACTACCAGCTTCCACTCAGCGTTCCCAATTCTCTCTGATGCTCTGAATGGCTCCGACCTCTCTGATCACTCAATATTTAAAGCACCTGCTCCAATACCATCCTGGTCATTTGCTCATAGATATTGATGAAATACTCTCCAAATAGGAAACATCAAGGAGGCTCAAGCTTCTGCTATCCGGAGTTTAGAGGCTAGCAGAAAATGGTCCAAATCCTTCGCAGATCGACACCGCAAGGATTGTCTGGCTTGGGAGCCTGGTGATCAGGTGTGGCTATCCACCCGGTTTCTGCCCAGATGGACACGGCCTTCTAAACTATCCCCTCGATTTCTAGGTCCTTTTCTCATTCTTTCCAAGGTTAATCCGGTTGCGTATCGCCTCCGGCTCCCTTTCTCTCTTCGCCGTATTCACCCTGTCTTTCATGCTTCTCTTCTCAAACCTTACTATCCTGATATACACCTTCGGCCCATCCCAAAGTCTGCTCAAACTCAGTCCCCGGAGTCAGAGGAGTATGAGGTATCTCGTATCCGCGATTCCAGGTTTTATCGCGGACGTCTGGAATACCTTTGTCCTGGAAGGGATACCCTGAGTCGGAGGACTCATGGGAACCGGCTTCACAGGTTCATGCTCCGATATTGTTAGCCCGGTTTCACCGCCGTCACCCAGGGAAACCCAGGGTGGTTAGGTGGAGAGGAGGGCATACTGTCATCCGCCACCACACCGGCAATTGGCGGCTTCTTCCACGTTGGAGACTACAACCCGGACGAAAGGGTTTTTAGTCCTTCCTTTGTTTCTGGTCCGGGCCCATTGGCCGGACGCAGGGCTGCCGGGTGTTATCTTCTCCCTCAACCCGGAAGTCGCTGCGTTTCAACCCCCTCGCTGATTTCACTCCAGCGCTACTGGTTCCTTCGCTCTGCTTGGGCCCCTCTTGATCCCTCCGCTTGCCTCGGCTTTCGAAGCGGATCTTGGTGCCTGCTAGTGTCGCTCTCCTCGCGATACTATTTTCCTGTCTTTTCTCCCTCCTCTGCCGCTTTTTCCACGGTACCTTTTCTCCCTCCGCTTTCCTCGCTGTCGCTGCCTCTGCGGCGTGCGTTTTTCCTCCCTTCTCCTCTCCGGCCGCTCTCTCTCTCTCCGCAGCGGTAAGATTCTCATTCATTCTTTTCCCGCTGCCTTCCTCCTTTTCTGGGAACTGTTTGCTTCCTTTCTCTGGGCCGTGTTCCTCGGTCCACTCAGCACCTACTAGCCGCCTTTTTCTCAGCTGCCGGCTCCTACTCCAAAAAGCGATCATGACACTGTCTCAGGCTCGATTGATAAAGGCCAAGTACTGCACATTTTCATTAAAGCCCATTATAATTTATTATAAACAAAAGTTTGCCCCTGTGGTCACATATGGTAGTGAAGCCTTTAAAATAAAAACCTACGAAAACTGGTCTGCTTTGGAAGGTCATTTTTGGAAACGTGTGTTAAACTTACCAATGTCGATACCCATAGCCATTCTGAGGCACGAGTTAGGCTTATTATCGCTATATGCAACCTATAAATGGAAACTCTGTTCCTTATATAGGAAATGTTTAATGCCAAACTATTCAAGCGCTGCCAATTTAAATCACTGCATGTAGCCGCTCCCATAATATATGCCAGCATTCCCAGTATATAGCACCTTAATGTTGCAGACAAAATTCATGCCCGAATGGTCACTGTAAATTACTTACATGAAGCTGGAGGCCACAATCTACACCACAATTGCCAATGTAACACTTTACATGGAATTGGACAAATGAGACATACTAGCATTCTCACTATAAATAACTTTCAATATGCAACCCCCCACGGATAAGTACATGCACGCATCACTCTTGTACAGACATACATACGGGCGCGCACACACACACACACACACCCACTCTATATCACAAAACACACACACATGCCTCTTGTACAGTCACAATGCAATACATTAGAACTGTCATGAATCGGTACTCCTTGCTGCATCGCTGGTACCTCCGCTCTCTACACGGGACCTGTTTCTGTTCCCATCCCACGGTGGCAGCTTGCTATGACAATCCCAAGATGGCGGATCGCTGGTTCCCTGACGCCAATCCGAAAATGGCTGCTGGACCTCCGGTTCCGGTGTTTGGCTTTTCTGCTCAAGCTCCTTTCTTCATTCTGCATCGTTCCTTGTCCTCATATGACTCCTGTGTTTTTTCTCTGCTATTTCTTCCTGCTTAGGTTCAGCCTTTTTAATGAAATCTTCCTCTCCTTCTTCTTCAGTAGTTATTGAAGTCTGGTTCCCGCATACATGCCTACATTTGAAAATCAAAATTCCTGAGATGTACGCCCCGCCCACAGCCACACAAGACTCCGTCCATTTGCACATGGCTCCGCCCACACGCCCGCCCTCCTGACAAAATGGTTTTCAGTGATATAGTAAGCAAAATGAAGGCGGCGCCGCAGCCGAAATAATGCTGCTTTCAATCCAATGATTAGTGCTTCCTCTCTCCTCAGAGCTTGGAGCAGTGAAGAGACCCTACTCCCAGGGAAACCCCAACCAAAGTGGAACTAGAACAGACCGAGAGCAGGTGAGAGATTACCGGGAGATTTCTTTTGCCCCAGCGATCATGATTTCAACTCCACCATATCGCTCCAAATCGAGTACACGATATTTGCACGCCGCCGCCGAAATAATGCTGCTTTCAATCCATGTAATTGGATTGAAAGCAGCATTATTTCGGCTGCGGCGCCGCCTTCATTTTGCTTACTATATACATTGAATGAATGATTTTCAGTGCTATAGTAAGCAGAATGAAAGCAGCGGCGCAGCCGAAATAATGCTGCTTTCAATCCAATGACATGGATTGTAAGCATCATTATTACGGCGGTCGCATTGAGGCAAAGGAACAAGCAAGAACTTCTATTTGTGGATCCTGATTCCTCAATCGATCCTCGCTCAAAGTGTCTCAGCCTCAGGCAGTTGTCACGGCACGGCACACGGATGGCAGGCTGGACAGGCTTGCGGCAGCTCCTCCCTCTTCTCTTCTGCTGCGTCAGCGCTGGGTCGCTCTGACTGGCACCACTTCTTAGGCCAGGTCACTGGGGTCGGGAGTCTGCCAGCGCTGCGAGGTCCTGCTGCAGCGGCCTCATATAGTGCTGCAGGCAGTGTGTGGGCATAGACATTTTATGCCGTTTCCAGGTCCCACTTCTCCACTCGATTGGCTAGCGGCGGCAGCCAATCAGGTGGAGAATATGATGGGACCCGGAAAAACCGACCAAATTCCTGAGATTGCAGGGTCTTTTCCAGAGACCCGGAGAAATACCTAAAATTCCAGAGTCTCTGGAAAAATTCCGGACGTTAGGCAGGTATGAGTTCCCGTTGGGCGTCTCAATTGCTTGCTTCTGGAAACCTGTTGGACTTCGAAGTCTTTGCAAGAATCCTTCTCTGCTGGGTTTTTCCCTGTCCTGGAGGAAGAGTTCTCGGGATGCCAATTTTACATAAACAAAACTTAACTCTCGCAGCCTGTTCTTTTAGTCTCATCCCCCATTGGGGTGTGTTGCATTTACTGGTTCTGCACGTGCAAGTCAGGGAGTGGGCCTTTACATTTGGTGACCTCTGCGACGTGATTGCCACAGGTGTCCCGAGGCCAAGTGCCGTGCGGCGAGATCCGGGACGGCCCCAGCAAAACCACCTCCTCCGCGTTTGACCAGTTCACGTGCACAAACAAGAGGTTCAAAGGGTTCCCGTTTTCCAAATACCCGACTAAAACTGCTCGCCAAGGCGGGTCACGGCCGTGTTGGGGTGCGGACCAGATTGTGCATAGACCTTGAATGGTGGCTCTTGGACCACCCTACTGAACACATGAGTACTGGTTGCGAGAGTCTTGGGGGAGGAAAGAAAAATTGGGAAAGGGAGGCAAGAAGGATAAAATAGGGAAAAAAAGAAACTGAGGGTGTAGTTCAGGGTTTGTGTGAATGTGACTGAGACTTTTTCTTACCTATCCTTTATATGGCCATTAGGTTGTTGTGGAAATAGAGATAAAAAGAGTATGGAATCCTAGCTCCGAAGGGGGGTAGAAAGCGGCACCACATAGCATTGTCTCGACCAGTGCAGGGAACACGTGGAAATAAAGAGAAAAGGTAGTCTCTTATATTTAGTAAGCTCAGAGTAGTAATTTAGAATATTCTTTTTCTGGTGAGCAGGATTCTTTGGAGAGGTAGCCTAAGAGGGCCTAGAGGTGGGGAGCGCATGAGAAAATAAGAACGAGGGATAATAAACTAAAGTAATTGAAAAGGGGGAGTAAACTGAAATGTAGTCTATGTTACATGTTCAATGTGTTAAAGTGTTACATGTTGTTTTGTCAGTAAGTACCTATGTATCTGTGTATTGACAACAATAAGGTCTGATGAGAAATATTGGTAAATGATTTGTGATTCATGTTGAAAAATAATGTGTGGTTCCTGCAAAAGGGTGTAAGTAAAAGAGGTTGTTGAAATTCTTCGATGTTAAGAGTGAAACAAGGCTGAACAGAGGTGGTACAGAAAGGAGATTACTTGGTGATTGACAGTGTGTAATTACACAAAGACAAGGGGTTAACACAAGTAAGAGCAAGAAATACGGTATCATGGGAGGGACTACACCATTAGCAAATATCTGCCAACATCTCCCTTTGTATAGTGAGAAAATACAGAAGTATCATGATCAGTGGGTGGCGGAAATGAAAGGAGAGGGTGTATCGCCTATATGGCCTGAAGGAGGGTCATTTGATAAACATGTATTGGATCTTGTGTCAACACATCTGCTAGCGAAATATTGGGGAAATGTTTGAAGAAGTAGTACCTAGCGGCGAGATAAGTAAAGACACACTAACCGAGAAAGAGAAGGCCCCGGAGGAGGGAGAGTGTGCTGCAGGGGAAGAATGCACAATAACAACGAGAGAGAATGACCTCACTAGAATCTACCCGTTGTTGACAAGGCCCGCAGTGGGCTACAGTGAGCCCCGGTATGTGACAGCACCCACCACATCAACTACCTCGGCAACAGCATCAGCCACCACCCCACCAACATGTGAAACAGGAGGGTTATGCGGGCCAACTAGTGCCCCTCCAGTGAATTTAGCGCGGCTAACAGGAGACTTAGACAGACAGCTCGCACATGCACAAATGGAAATAACACGATTAAGAGCCTTGTGTGATAGGGGCCAGATGTTGCCAGGGGGAGGGGAAGTACCACCATTGACAGCAGTTGATCGCACCCCTCCGCCAAGTGTTGCAGGGGGATCCACACCATCCCCGCCGCCGCCAGCACCCATACCGAAGGGCCAGGAACAAGAGTGGCAATCAGGAGAGTTCCTGTTCCATTTAAATGGCAAACCTGTAAGAATAATATGACCTGCAGCCCAAGACAGCCAAAGAGGAGAGGGGCAAGGAGAAAGAGAGTCAGAAGAGGAGATGGAGGAAGTATGGAGTGACCTAGATGAATATGAAGAGGGAGCGGCAGCGGCGGGATCTCCGCTGCCATTCCCATTTGACCAAGAGGATGAAAGGGCAGCGCTAAGGTGGCAAGGGAGATTAAGGCAAAGAGTAGGGAACATGCTGGTAAGTAAGACAAAGAAGAGAACGGTAAGTAAGAAAGGAGGAAAAGCAAAACTACAAATGCTTCTAATACATAAGGGAGCAGGGAGACCACATTACATACCATGGGCACAGATGGATAAGAATAAGTTGTTGAAACTTCTCCCTCCACTTTCGGGCGGGGCGGAAAAGTGGATACATGCATTTGAAAAACACACAGCAGGGGTGGTATTAGCTATAGGGGATGTGAAAGGTTTACTAGTGTCCGCCGTTGGTGACCAAGCAGACGCAGTGTGGGTGAAGGCAGGATTCCCAGGAGTTACAAAGAAATGTGACCACCATGATGGATCATCATTTAATAACGTCAGAGCACAAGTGTGGGATGCATTGCAGTGAACCTTTCCAGACACTCCAGATTTTCCAATGCACCATGAGAGAGGAGGAGGAGCATACGCAATTCATCCTCTGGGTGCAGGACCTGTGGAGATCTGAAACGGGCACGGCATGGGACCAATCCACCGCCTTGTTGTACTTTATAATTAAAAAAGAGCTCCCAAAGGAGGTACAGAAGGCCTTGGATAAAATAGCTGGGATAGAAGCCAAAGGCTGGCCAGAGATACAGAGCATAATAGTGCACCATTGTAGGAGGATCAAAGAAAGAGAAAGAGAGATAGTGCAGAGAAGGTTGGCAGACGAAGCAAAGTTAGTCCAAAATAAATTAGTGAAGGTCGCAGCGATGAATGCCACAACATCACAGACAGGGCGAAGGAGAGAAAGGGGTAGGAAATACGCCAGCAAGGATGGCCACAACGGGGGCTGCAAATGGACAGGAGCAATGGGACGGAGAGGAGCAGTACAGAGGGCCCAAGTGGCAAGGCTGGCCCGCAAGAGGACGATGGAGGGCCAGGGAGGTGGGGAGGACCACAAGGGTCATGTTGGAATTGCGGGAGGTGGGGACATTTTTCAAGGGAGTGCAGAATGCGACCAATGGGTTATTACCAAGGGCAGCCCCCATGTGAAACGAACAGCAGTATGGTCACCCACACCCAGGCAGTCCCTATGGGTTACCTATGGGAAAGAATGGGCAGAACGAACAATGCTATAATGAACCACAGAATAGAGAACCACAAACGCAACAAAGACAACAACCACAGCAGAGAGGTATGCAGCAACAAATGGCAAGGCAGAACACTATGGGTAATGCAAACACTAACATTTTTGCAACGTCTGCAAACGGCGCGCAAGCACCTTTTCGCAGCACAGCGGTAGTGGGGGACAATGTATTCTCTGTTCCAGGAACTGAGACATATGCAGATTAGGACAGCCCACAGAAAGCACTTGCGTGTCCAGTCCTATCCACTACCAAATGTGCAGAAGAGGAACCACAAGTGGGGGCGGAGATAGGCAACAAACAGTTCATCTTTATGGTGGACTCGGGAGATGAAAAATCATGTTTCATGGAAGGCCGGTTCCCGCTCTCGGGAAAAATCTTGGAAATGCAAGGGTTTTCTGGGGCTATTTTTAAAATTTCCTTACACAAAAGATTTTGACATAACGGTGGGTGGAAAACAGTACGAGCATCTCTACTATATCACAAAGACTCACCAGTAAATTTGTTGGGAAGAGACCTCCTGAGTAAGTTGAATATGACCATATCCTTTACTGAGCGGGGAATAGTGTGTTCCACCCCAGGAGTGTGCCCTGTAATGGCAATGCTGATGATTAGCACCATGACAAATGAAATTGCTGTAAGAGGGGTGCCCATTGACATGGACATGTTCATATATGGTATTAGAGTACTTGCCAGAGTGGTGCCAGAGATAACAAGAAAAGAATGGAAAGTGCCCTCAGATTTTGTCTTCCGCCCAATTGTGAATACAGATGTTGTACCAGGCACAATTCTGTCTATTGACCTGGAAGGGGTACAGGTTTCGAGTAAACGTATCGCAGTGATAGGACTGGACACACATGGATGCGAATGGAGGACAGTGCTGTGCATAGACCCAAATATAATGTTGCACAATTTAACTGATGAAGAAATGTTCACTGACAATGAGAGTGATGGGGAAATAATAATGGAAATAAGTGTAATATGTGACATCATGATCCAACACAGGGAAATACACAACCCCCTCATGGCTAGTGTTAGTGTGCCACCCACTATATTTGAGGAAGATATGGAAAAGGTCCTGCCAGAAAGATGGACCACTGGCCCCCATGATGTAGGGCTGTTACAAGACGTGACGCCCATCAAAATAAAATTTAAACCAGGTGCAATACCCCCTAGAGTAAAACAATACCCACTATCAAGGGAGGCAGAGGAAGGTATACGAGAAACAATAAATGCATTACTGGAACAAGGGATAATAGTACCATCCAATTCACCATGTAACACTGCGATTTTTCAGATCAAAAAAGTAAAGGGCGGGTATTGGAGGATGATCTAGGACCTACGCCCACTTAATGACATCATACAGAAAGAGTTTCCCTTAGTACCTAATCCCACATCAATTTTGTGTAGCATACCTAAAGATGCTACTTGTTTCACAGTAGTGGATTTGAAGAACGCCTTCTTCTCGATACCACTTGACCCAAGCTGTCAGTACCTCACAGCGTTCACACTAGGGGGGAACAGATATGAACATTGTAGATTACCACAGGGATATTGAGAAAGCCCAAGCATTTTCAATAGAATCTTGCACGAAGTTCTTGGCAACATTGATGTAGAGAGCACGATAATACAGTATGTGGACGATCTACTCATCTGTAGTAAAAGTGAAGAACAGTGCAGGGTTGATTCGATAACATTGTTAAATTTACTAGCCACAAAGGGATACAAGGTGGACAAAGGTAAGCTGCAATATTGCCTAGCAGAAGTGCTCTACTTAGGACAGCTAATTTCAAAAGATGGCAAGAGAATTTTACCAGATAGAGCAGCAGCAATACGCCACCTAATAATACCAAAGACAGTGAAGGACATGCAAACATTTCTCGGCATCTGCAATTACTGCAGTGCCTGGATACTTGATTATGCAGCATACACACGCCCGCAGTTACAAGCTCTAAAGGAAGTGCAAAAGAATAATGTTCCGTTGAAGTGGACAGATGAGATGATGACACAATATTTCAAATTAAAGGACCTTATTGCGCATGCACCAGTTTTAGCGAACCCTGATTATGATCAGGAGTTTTACCTGTTTTCACACTGCAATGGCATTTTAATGACTGCAGTTCTGACCCAGAAAACATCACTAGGTCACAAGCCATTGGCCTACTACAGCGGTACACTAGATTCAGTAATGCAGGGCCACTTCGCATGCGAACAAGATCTCGCTGCACGGCCTTCGCAATAGAAAAAAGCAACACCATCGTAATGGGATGCTCAGTGACACTACGCAGAACACTCACTATTTGCGATTTTAGAACGTTCAAAATCTACCTTAACAACACAAAGGGGAACAGCGTATGAAATTATAATATCCAGCCCAAACGTTCATGTGCTAAGATGCAAGACAGTAAACCCAGCTATATTCATTACCGAACCATGTACAGTAGAAGACATGCAAACGCATGATTGCGCTACATATGAGGGAGAGGCAGATGATATTCCCAAAGCGAGTGAAAATACACTACAGGAGGGGGAAATATTCTTTGTAGATGGGTCAGCATCAATAGACAGTGAGACAGGAGAAAAGCACGTAGGGGCGGCAAGTTATGTTCGATTTGTCACCCACAGGCGAACGGAATGGTGGAAATAATCAATGGCCTGCTCAAAAGCAAACTATCAAAGCTGCGTAACACCCTTAAGAAGAACTGGGTGTATTGCTTACCCCTAGCACTGTTCCAACTCAGAACGCAACCAAGTAAAGACCATCATTTGAGCCTGCATGAAATAGTGACGGGTCGGCGCATACATACGCCACTTTCCCCAGTAAGAGGAACATCAGATGCTCACAGTGCTGGGGGGTGAATTTAAGGAATACCTTACCCAACAGACACACGCTGTGCGTAGCATAGCAAGACAGATCGCACCACCATTTGCACAAAATGCTGAGACAGATACTACAATGCCAGCACAAGACAACCCAAAGGGTCAATTAATGCCAGGTGCGAAGTTTTGTGCGGAGGTGGAACTCTCCAAGATTTCATGGGCCCTACTAGGTTATCTATTGCACACCCACTGCTGTTAAGGTAAAGGGATTGAAATATTGGGTGCATCTGTCAGATGTGAGAAGAGCACGCGATAGTTCAATCCTCAATGTCAACAAAATAATCGCCAGGAAGTTGCCAGTGGATAAAAGATAGGTGTGCAAAAAACAAAAGGACAAAAGTGAGAATGGTGAATAAGAACATTGCATGACAAAAGCAAAGAGAAGCATACAAATGAGAATACACATGTGTATATAAAGAAGAACTAGGGCTCCCTCTCTCTCTCTCTCTCTCTCTCTCTCTCTCTCTCTCTCTCTCTCACTCACTCTTTTTTTTATCTGTCTCTTTCTCTCTGTTTCTCGCATTAACATGATTGACATTATGCACAGAAAAGTGACTATAATTACTAAAGTTTTATGTGGTGTACAAATGAGTTATGTTCACAAGGTTTAAAGAACAGAAGGAGAATAGAATAAAGGTGTGCACACTAAAAGTATTATGAGTTAGATAATAAATAAATATAAAAATAATGTGATGCCAATGAAACAAAAAATAATGTGAGTTATAATAAAATGTATGCATGAAACTTAACAATTTTATATCGACCCTCCAGGTGGAAAAATGGCAGAAAGGAGGGCACTTACGGACGACGACACAAATTTAGATAGAGATAGGGTAGATAGTAGAATAAACAAATATTATAATTTAGAGTGTGGCCTTAAATTTTCGGCAATATTGTTTTCTGTGATGTAATTTTTTCCGACCTAGTACTGAACTGTGGCTTTCATAATTAAGGATATGAAAGAGGGGGGAGCGGGGTAAACCTGGTAGGAGAGAGCTCAACGCTCATATGGGCTGGAGTTAAGACTATGTGGAAACATAACCACTCTGCAAATAGCAATCTCACTACGTTAGATAAAAATCGCACTCCCACAACCCCACTTTTTTCACTTGCTGCTATTATTAAACCAAGTAAAGATAACGAGACCAATCAGTATGATGGGGATTACTCCTGGGAGGGTGAGCCTGACCTGATAAATACTGATGTGCAAACAACCACAGAACCTACCTCACAAGGCACTATAACGCACTTTAATCCTGCTACTACAATTACACAAGAGACTCCAGAACCACAGGCCTGGCAAGCTGCTAGTGAACCCATTGACACAACATGGGCAGATGTCTTTACCATAAAGTATAGAAGGGTGAAACTGATAAACAACAGGGAAGGGGGGAGGAGGAAACGAAAAAGGGGGGCGGGAGGGAAAAGATAGGATGTGTACCATGGCCTGGGATTAGATGAAATTGAAGACCCCCGCCACCCAGACCAATCAAACAAATGGTACTCAGACATGAGTGCAACAGCAAAACAAGCCACGAACGAGAGCTGCTATGTTTGCTCTCTCATACCACACGTATCAGGCACACCTAAAATACTCGTACCTCAAGAAGTGCCCTTGTCGGATGCCCAATGTTTAATTCATCTCGTATTATGTAGAATTCGGAGCACCTTCCAGTCACACACAGTTACAATAGAAATGTTGCAGAGCGAGAAAACCTGCACGAGCAAGCCGCAAGGAGTGATTTGTATCAAAGAACCATTTTTTGTCATCAAAGGGTAATTCTTGGGGGTCATTTATTACTTCAATTAACTCAGCTAATAAGAGAGCACTGGGGTGCTGTCAGCTCTCCTAAACCCTCTTCTCCTCCATTTGGACAATCCTGAGTGGACCGTAGACGTGACATATGCGCTGTCAGAATATATAGTTACTCTTTTGTCAAAGCTTTCCTTCAACGCCAAGATCAATGCAACCAATTCTGCTGCTTGAGCAGAGTAATGTTGTGGTAATTGTATGCATTTCACCGCCACATACACCGATTCCTCTGTCATTTTTACCACTGCTGCCCCAGTTCTCCTTATCCCATCACTTTGGTCTATTGTTGATGACCCATCAATAAACAAGAGCTCTCTTCCATTTAGCGCGTCCTCTTCAACTTTTCTACTACATGAGTACATTTCGGTAGTCTGCGTACAATCATGTGCATAGTCGCCTTCCTCAATCACTTCCGCTATAAACCTTGCAGGATTAACTGTACTGCATCTAACAATTGATAATTCTGGTCTAGATAAGATGATCTCATAACCTGACGCCCTCTGTGTGGTTAGTGTGGACTTAGGCTTGTTCAATATTGCAAATAGTGCATGTTCCACAAATAGTGTGGTTGGGCAGCCCATTGTAATTGATGATGCTTTCTCTACTGCGAAGGCAGCTGTGGCGAGACCTTGTTCGCAGGGGAAATGTCCTAACATTACAGGATCCAAGTGACCACTGTAAAATGCTACTGGTTTGTAACCCATGCTTGTTTTTTGAGCATACACTGCTTTCATTACTGCTGAGTCGCAATGTGAAAATATAAAAAATTGTCGTTCATAATCTGTGGTGGCCAGTACCGGAGCAGTTGATATTGCATCTTTCAGTTCATCAAAGGCCTCTTTCATTTCCATTGTCCACCAAAAAATTTTCTCCCCTTTGTTAGCTTTTCTTAATGCCTCAAGTAGGGGTCCTATGTATGAGCTGTAATCAAATACCCATGCTCTGCAGTAGTTGCACAGTCCCAGGAACTGCTGCAGTTCCCTCACTGTTTGTGGCAACGGCGTTTTTGATATGGCCTGTGCTCTTTGTGGTGCAATCTTTCTTCCGTATTGGGATATGAGCTGGCCAATGTATAGTACCTGTTCCTGACAGTAATGTAACTTCTCTTTGTCTACCTTGTAACCCTTTTCAGCCAATATTGTCAGCATCTTCAATGAGTCCTCTCTGCATTGCTTTTCGCTTATGCTGCAAACTATTATATCGTCAACATACTGCAACACTGTGCTTTCCACTTCAATGTTTCCCAAGTTTACAGAGACTAAGTGGCATGCCGAGACGATCATGTGCAAAGCTGAGGCACTACGAGGACTAACTGAAGAAAACTTTCAATGGGTCAAAGAAACGTGTGCTCCAGTCTAGTCCCAGCATATTGCAAAACTTACATGAGTTACTGCTCTCGAGGAACCTATCAAAACACAGAAGGAAATTCTGCATAAACTTTGTTTTCGCAGGGAAGGAAAGGTGCAGATGGGTTCCAACAAACAATGCAACAAAACAATCATCATCCCAGCTATGAAAAAAGGTACAGCAGCACTCATGGACATGTACTGGGCGTGTGGCAAACAAGCCTACCTGCATCTACCGGCATCATGGAAGGGTACTTGCGCCCTGGCCACCCGGCATTCAGCACTAATGGTGATTCCAGAAAGTAAAATCCAAGGGGGGAGAGGATCGGCTGGCATATCGGTAGTAGGGCACTCGGCTGGCAAATTGGCAGCAGGAGATTCGGCTGACACATCGGCAGCACTCCAACCAACAACCACAGAGCCTTCCACATAGAACATTCTGTCTGAAAATAAGCTACAAGACAGAGTGTCCCGCAAAAGGAGGTCATCAAACTATATCTACAGCGAGTCATCCAACCTCCTCGCTGAGATCCCTGCAAAATAAAAGTTGTTAAATTCAGCAGAAACCTTCTTTGCCTGTCTCCTAACGCCAGGACTTCAGGCGCGAACGAGCACCAAATGGCTGCAAATAGTGCACTGGGAACTGATCCAACTGGCCAACGACACTGAAGAGGGGTTCAATGTGATCAAGGTGGAACTTCGCGCCCTGCGCCTAATGACAATGCAGAACGGTACGTCCTGGACCTCTCACAGCAATGGACGGCGGTGTTTGCTGAAAAATCGGGAGCGTTTTCTGTACATTTGTGCCCTCTGAAGACGCGGATAATGGAACCCTCTCCCATGTCATCTCGGCAGTACACAGCCTGGGGGAGACAATGCTGGAGGAAGGAGGAATAGAGCCTAGCAATTAGTTCGACAACATATTTAATTGGATACCGTTCTGGTTCAGCATGATGATGAAAATCTTTGTTCCAGTCATCGTTTTTATTTTACTATTTTTCTGTGTGTGCCAACTAGGAATCCGATGTTGTGCGAAATCAATGCCTAGTTCAACAATGATGATGGTAACAATGGGCACACAGACAGCAGTAGCAACCACGATAGATACACAAGTACAGACTGGGGAACAAAATCCACCAAAATAGCACATAGACAGCTGTCTATCGCCAACAAGGGGAGGGTAGATAGTCTATATCACACAACAATTAAAGAAGCAAAGGAGCTGCAATGGTACACCGAAGTGTGTGTGGACCTGGATTTGGATGGTGGAATATATATGACATGCACACCTGATGAGTACGCAAGAAGAGGGCAGAGCCTGGAGGTGTATGTAGGGATTGTATGCCAATAAAGGGTACACCTGCATGGGATGAGGCAGTAGCAGAAGCAGAGTATTATCGGAATGAGAATAATAATAAAAAGTAGTTTGTTACTTTAGATGTAACGAAAGGGGGGAATGTGTGGGAGTGAGGGGTAGTTTAGGCCCCCCTCATACATTCAGCACGATGTAAATCACTTGCTCGCACTATAATGGGGGACGCTTCCATTGCTTGTAGGCACGCTAGCAGTAGCAGAAGAGGGGTTGTTGTGCGGGACTCTTGGGCTTCCATTTTGTATACCCTCGACTCCACCTTTGGACTAGGCCTCACTGCGATAATACGAAAAGGCTTCTCTCCCCTCTGCAGCGCCGCGCACGCCACCCTCATGGCCCCCCTTTTCTCACTGCGTCTGAAAGTTCTGCAGCTTGATTTCTCATGGATGAGCCGGACATAATTGAAACAAATACTCCAATGTAACATTTCACCCTTCCTCTGAGATCACTGTCCTATGTGTGAACCGGCCTGAGACATAACTTGCAGCTCATCCATCTCCACAAACCTGCCTGTGCCCTCTTACCCCGCTGTTGGAAAATTACTGCCACTATAACCCTGTGTCCCCGCAAGGTATTCTTTTGATGTACCAGACGTGTGACCCTGCTGTGAATCCCACCCCAGTGTGCCCCCAACTAACACCAGACCCCTGTCACAGTATATTGCACCCTAGAACTAACGAATGACAGAATGTCTTATAGCCTCTTTGATGCACCTGGACCCACCCCACAGTCAATGTTATCTTATTGACCAAGACCGTAAGCCCGGTACTTCCTATAAGTCCCAATGAATAATGCTGTGATTATATGTGTACGATTTATAGATCTATGATGATGTACTCAAAGGAACTGTAGTGACCATTATTTAGTGCATGTCTGATGGTAGTATCTCACGTTAGCTTAGTAGGGCCCGCCTTACCTCACCGCGACCTGACCCTCACCCCGCCTGGACACAGACAGATGGACCTCGTGACGCTCACCCTCCCACCAACCAAGCAGCCAACCACGGAGGAGCAGCGCCTACATGCACCGATACATTGAAGTCTTGTGTCCAATCATAATGACCTCTTGTAACATTCGTATCTGACATCACTGATGACGTTTTCTGCCCTTTTAATCAATTGTAAGTGTTTTGTTTGCCAGAGCGCTCTCGGGCGGTAGAGTTCTCTGGATGCCAATTTTACATAAACAAGACTTAACTCTCGCAGCCTGTTCTCTTAGTCTCATTCCCCATTGGGGTGTGTCGCATTTATTGGTTCTGCACCTGCAAGTCGGGGAGTGGGCCTTTACAATACCTAACATCTAGTGGATGACAGTATGTACAACCAGAATACCTTTGGTCTGGAGCGGCGCGCAGCTCACACCTGTGTCCCTTTAAAAACTAGGGCTTTGCTGCCTAACCAACTCCGCAGAGAAAGGGAGGCAGTGCACATTGAGTGTGGAGAAGAGGTTCAAGGGGATAACCCCTCTCTGCTCTCTCCCTTGCTCTGCTACTGGCGCGCAGGCACATATGGCCACTGCTTTAATTGGTGATGGGAAATGCAAGGGGGGTGCTCTAACTAGAACGCAATGCCTAAAGAGTGATGGGTATTGTATAAAAACCTGAAACAATAAATCGTGAGACCCTTCAAAAAATGTATTTAGGTTCACTTAGCATGGTCTCAGGTGAATTTATTTGCATTCGGTCTTCATATGTTAAACTCTGGTTAAATTGCAAATAAAGCACTGTTCGTAAGTACAACACTCTCATTAAGTATACAAACAATTAAATCAGCGAGTAAGCCACACCCATTCTGTAAATAAATCACTAATTAGAATGAGGAGGTGGAGCAAATGGCACAGTGTAAATTTGCATAAAATAAAAGAGCATTTTTGATGGAAAGAATGTTTACAAATGTTTCTGTCTGATCAATACGTCTGCAATAGTAGTTCACGCATGAATCCCTTCTGAGCTGGCAATGCGCAATGGGGTGAGCGTTCAGTTAATTTGCCTCAACACTCAACCTAACAATAAAATGTCTGCAAAGCACATGCCATAAATAGTTTGTTGGACACTGTTTTGTCACAAGTAAGTGCACGTGGGCCCAGCAGAATTGCCACAGTGTGTTTGGCTCTCCCTAGAATTAGTCCAAGCTGCTTTCTTTCATGGGAGCTCTCATTGCACCCCAGAATAAACTCAGTACCCCATGCTTTATGTTTAGAAAGGAAAGTGGCATATGGTCTGAGGCCCTCCTGCCAGTCCAGCCTTGGGCGGTATACTTCACTAAATCAAACAATGCTCTTATGTCAGCCATTTTGCCCCAGGACTGCCTCTGTTCTTTGTTATTGGCTACTTTGCAGGTCATTATTGTTGAAATGATACCCTATTCTTAAATAAATATAAATACAAGTTGTTTGAATGGTTGCATAGGTTTTGCTCACGCCGCCGGGAACAGCTGGAGCTGCCCTTTGTTTCTGAGATGATTTGCAGGATGTCAGCACTTGTAGTGTCTATGTAATGTTCTAAGGATTGTACAGCTCACTGCTGCCATTTTGCTCCATGCGCTCCGGTTGATCTGGTAGCGAGCGAGTGCCCATCAAGTTGTATATTTTTTTCATTTCACCAAATAGTTAAGAATACTAGTCTCAACTTAACTTTTTGTTTCCTAGCAAAACATGAATTTGTCGAAATGAGGCTTTCCCAGATCCCATCTCAGAGTTAGGTGTGGTCCCTGACTACATTACCAGACTATAGCTCCCCGAAGCAGTCTCCTTTCCACTCTTGGTGCTCTGACGTCATTAACTTTCCTGCCTGTCGCGGATTCGAAAACACATAATGAATAAATGCATTAACAAAATTGCAAATTGGATAAAACTCAATGTAAATATTGATTAAATAAATAGCGTAAAACTAGGATCATTTTTATTTATAGCATTGAAAATGATTTAACTGGTCTATTGGAATTTAAATTCTCTAATGGTGCTTGCAGAGGCAGCCATGCATAAAATATCACTCACAGTCTTTCTGGCGAAACCTTCTCTGGCTCTTAATGTTGCCTTTGCAGGTTATTTATGAACCACATCGATTCACACAACACATGTCATCTGAGGGTTAAACAATAGGGTGATTGGAAACATGAATAGACCTCAGCAGTGTCAATCAATTTTAACATCAAAGGCAGTGAATGGTTTTGTGTCATAAAGGCTACACATAGCCAGTGCATTTATAGAGATAGTGAGTCGACACATGTTTCCATTTCTCTGGGCTTCTTCAGGACTTCAACAATTTCTCATGAAAGTTCCATACTGGCCAGCTTTTAATGATGTCCTGCTTGATAGCTATGTTGTCCGCACCTTTTTCAAATTCGCGACCGGCCATGCCCTGACACACAAGTGATAGCTTTATCTGCCATTCTACGTGTGCAAATACACACCCTAAACCCGAAGAGTCGACACTAATGATGTTTAAAATGTATAAAAACAAAGGCCCTGATTCATAGAGCGTTTTCCAATGGGTTTTGCCATTAAAACACTTCTGTGAATTAGTCTCAAGGTGTTATTCCACTGTCTTGCTTTAGCAAATTGGCATTACGAAGACCTGCCAATTCTAGAAAAACATTGTGAAATGGTTTATCTGAATATTTAAAAGTAGAGAACATCCTCATTCCACTGCGGCCCCACAAGCAGAAGGCAACATTCATATCGATAATACAGGGGCAAGTGTGATACAGAGTTATTTCTAAGGATAGAGTTTCCAGAGCAAGCCTGTTCAGCCCAGGGCATCCTGATTTCATGTGAAACTGCTATCGTTGTCATAGGGGGGTTTCGTTGCAGGAGAATTTGGCCACAAATATATGTGGGCAGGGAGGTGGGCAAAGGGAATAATTAAGGTGGGGAAGCGGGAAGGCTTCTGGGGTCTCCCCTGCATACATTTGCTGCCAAATAGAATACAAGAAGAAAGGAAATTCGATGAAATTGGATTCGATGATTTCTCCTCTGTGAAATCACATAGAGCCGTTCTGATAACCTTTCTAAGAAAATCAAAAGGGGAAGATCAGGGGCCCCTTTTCAGACCTGGCAAAATATAAAAAATCTTAAAGTAGGAGCATAGTAAGGAGCCCAAACTCACCTGTCAAAGAGAAGAAAAAACAAAGAATAAATGTTTTCATTCCGTCCGATGAGACACAAGCTTCGCTCTCCTCTTTAACAATGACTTCTTATCTCTTCTAAAAGGTTCTGCTTTTTGCGGTTGGGACGGCTGGCACTTTAACATTGTGTGGTGTGCCCAGCATGGGAGTGGCTCATGGAGGGACTTGCAGAGGATGTGGGCGTTGACTAAGAGGCCTGATTCATAGCACTATACTTAGAAGGATCTGCGCATGGCCTTTATATAGCATGAACTCAGCTAGTAATAAAAGGGGAGGATTCCTGGCTAGCCGGGCAGGAGGGCAGGGGTTATATCCATTAGGAACAGAGAAACCCACAGTGGCAGGAAGGCATGCCACCCAGGGAAAGTAAACGCGAGAGTGGCAGAATATCTTGAAATATCCCATGTGACGAAGTGCCCTTCCTTATTCTCGAGGTTGGGGGTGGGTGGCCACCTGCCACGCATACCTGCCTACATTTGAAAATAAAAAACCCTGAGATGTATGCCCTTCCCACATCCACACAAGACCCCGCCTCTTTGCACACGGCTCCGCCCACACACCCCACCCACACGTCAAAATTTGCAGTTTGCACTTTACAGTGGAATGCAATACATTTCATTAAATTGGCTATTCCTCACCACCCAAATTGCATAGGACGCATGGCGTACGCCTTCCACAAAATCAATACACACAAAAAACCAAGAGAGGATATTTTCTTCAAATAGTGTTTTGGGAAACGTTAACATGTGTGCGTGTTTTAAACTCGAGGAACCAATACAAAGGTTTTCCCTGGGACTTGCAGTACCGAAATTGGACCTTTCACCTGGAGTTGTTTGTCATCAGGTTATATAGTGCGGGGGTGAGGTGCCCAGCCTGCAAACCTGATGGCTGTGGTTCAATCCCTGCGGTTTCTAATTCATTAATTCATTTTAGCTGGGGGGGAGGGACAGAGTCCACCCTCTGAAAGAATTGGGTGGACTCAGTCCACCTGCGTGTTCTCCATCGACATGAGCCCTGGCAAACTGGTTAAAAAGAATGAAAGCTGAAAAAATAAGAAACGCGGAATACGGCTTTCAAGCCGCTGTCGTTAATACTGCTTTCAATCCAGTGTCATTAATACTACTTTCAATCTGCTGCCATTAATGACACCGGATTGGAAGCAGTATTACCGCGTTTATTTTGCTTAAGCGTTCATTCATTTTGGCCAGTTTGCCTTATGTTTTAGCCACCCGTCACTTTAGGGGGACTAAAACATAAGGCAAACTGGCCAAAAAGAATGAAAGCTTAAATAAAATAAACGCAGTAATACTGCTTTCTGCTTTCAAAAGTAGTACTGTACATTTATTTTGCTCAACTCTGCCTTCTTATTGGTCCCGCCCACACCTCCACCCGATTCAGTCAATTGGATGGAGAATTGGACGGGCCCCACAGCGAAAATCCGCAGACTTCAGGGGTCTTCCCCGGAGACCAGAGAAGAGACTAAAAACACCGGAGTCTCCAGGGAAAACCCAGAGGTTAGGCAGGTATGCTGCCACGTTATGCAGTGCCAAGGGAGTGGTGTAGGGTGCACCCCTGATCTTTCCCTCGACCACCATTTTACTCAGCATAGGCTTGTCACAAGAGGAGCGTAGTGCACGTTGCTCATTATAGAAGGTTAAGGCTGCCAGCCGTGTTACAGAGCCAAACAGGACTCATAACTACGAAGACATCCAATTCACAGGACCGAGACCCTGAAGGGCACAATACCCTGGGGAGCGATTGTGAGACGCATGCAAACACAACTAGGCATAGCTCCGAAGATCCAAGATGGCGGACAACGTGCGTGACAGAGCACGTGATGCCGTAACAGTTCTGACTGTGACAGAAGCTTACGCTGTCTGATGGGTCCCGGCAGGTGTCCTCTGCTGTGTGTTGTGTGCTGGAGTGGTGTAGCACACGGCCTGGGGCCCCTCACACTCGCTCTCATACATGCACAGGCATCCATGCAAGAACACACGCCGGAGACGTGTTGATGCTCCGGTCCCCGGCGCGAACTGCCGTGGGCACCGCCTTTATTTTCTAACGTGCATGCGTACAACAGTGTACGCCGTACACAACATCCCTCCTTTTCCCCCCAAACAACAAATAATGGACAACTGGCGAACCAACGTGGCTCTATTCAAAACTTTCAATGTCCGTGTTCACTGTTCACGGTGCCGGGTCCATGATAAAGTCTTGGAACCTCTGCGGGGGCCTTCGCCCTACTCGGCTCGGGTACCTGCGTGCCTCGCCATCGGGGATTTCGGGTGTCCCGGGCCTCTCTGGCGGTCCGTCATTTTCCAGCGGCGCTTCAGTAGTTTGATCAGGGCCTTGACGGGGTGCTTCCTCACATGTCGTTGGTCCAATGCGCTTGAAGAATGAGACATTTCTCGTTATGGTGCCCCGGGCGTTGGCAGCGGTGATCATTGACCCTTTTACGTGCGTCACCCCCAGGGGTTGTGTCTCGTAGGTCATCGACAGCTTTCCTTCGGGTCTCCTATTGCGGACGAGCACTGTGTCTCCCACTGCGATCTCTCTCTCAGGTAGTCTTCTCCGTGCTGTCTCATGCTCATTCTGATCCGCTCTCTCTGCTTCCACCTGGGTATTGTCGATCACTCCCGGGCTTCTCCCTTCGGCTTCAGGAATTAGTCCTCTTGGTATTCTCTTGAAAAGCGCCTCGGCGGGGGCAATCCCAGTGGAGCGATGCGGAGTGGTGCGGTACTCACGGAGAAACTCAAATAGGTGGTGCCGTAGGTCTTCCCCTCCGTTTGCCGATATGCGAAACACTTTATTCAGCGTCCGCATGAAGCACTCTACTTCACCATTTGCTCTCGGCCAGAGTGGCGTGACTCTTCGATGCCTTATTCCCCTTTCTTCACAATATCTAGCAAATTGCTGTCCTCGGAAAGGTGCACCATTGTCCGAGCATATCTCAAAGGGGAAACAATGTGTGGCGAATATTTTGTCCATCGCCAGGGTGGTGTGGTCGCTAGCTGTGGATTCGACCAGCTCCACCTCCGGATATCGTGACCATTGGTCGGTAACCACTAGGAAGTATAGTCCTCGGCTCGTGGAGCCGAAATCCGTGTGTACCGTCCCCCATGGTACATTGCTCCTTTCCATGGTCTGAATGGGCGGCCCTCTCTCCACCGGGCATGTGGCTTGGCAGGGAATGCAGGTCCTCACAAACTCCGCCACTCTATGCTCCAGATCGGGAAACCAAACTTTAAGCCTGAGGCACGCTTTCATCTTGGCCATCCCCTGATGTCCTTTGTGAGCCAGTTGAAGGACTTTTGCCACCAATGCTCTTTGTATTACGATCTGGTGTCCTCTCAACAGCAGGCCGTCTGTTGTCACCGATAACTCGTTTCGAGCTTTCCAGAGTATTTGTAGATCTCTTTGTACCTCCATGTTCCTTCGAGCATTGTTCAAAAAGATCTCCCGCCACTCCCCCGTGGCCACTGCACTCTTCACTCTCAGAAATGCTTCGTCAGAGTTGGATTCGTCGGCAATGTCCTGTCTTGACAGAGTGAGTGGCATTGCGGATTCGATGACCATGCGAATGACATCCACACAGTCTGCTACTTCTGTCAAGTCCCTGGAGCGTCCTGAGCCTGGGTGGCGGGAGAGATAGTCTGCTGGGTTATGGGTCCCTGGGCGATACAGCAACCTGACGCCGCATTCCATTAGCGACAGCATCCACCTTTCTATTCGAGGGGGTGGCTTGGATGAGGTGCCTGACAAAACAGGTATTAGAGGCTTGTGGTCGGTGACGACTACAAAGTGTTTACCCAGGATGTATATTCTGAAATGCTTGCACCCCCACAGAATGGCCAGGGCCTCTCACTCAATTTGGCAGTATCTCCTTTCTGTGTCGGTGAGAGCCTTGCTGGCATATGCAATGGGTCGCATGGCCCCTTGTCCGTCTGCTTGCATGAGGACTGCCCCCAGCCCTACCACAATTTCAGATTCACGGCCAGGGTTGAAATAGGCCATGGTTTCTTGTTCAGACAAGGCCTCCTTGATGGCCGTGAAGGCCCTTTGCTCCTTTTCCGTCCATGACCACGCTATCTCATTTCTTGTGAGCGCTCTTAGGGGTTCTGACAACGAAGCCAAGTCTCTAATAAAACGGCCACAATAATTAACCATCCCAAGGAAACTTCGTATTTCTGCCGGTGATGTTGGCGGGGAGGCTTCCTTGATATCTTTCACCTTCTCAGGATCCGGGGAGATGCCACCTACATGAAATATGAACCCAAAGAATTCCAATTTGTCCTTCAAGAACTCGCACTTTTCTTTGTGCAAAGTCAGCCCCACGCTGCGTAACCTTTCAAAAGTGCTCTCCAATCGCTTGAGGTGTTCAGCTTCAGACCTCGCAAAGACTAAGATGTCATCCGACATATTGATGACCCCTTTTAGTCCGGACAGGGCTCCTCTGATGGCATTTTGGAAAACCTCTGCTGCAGATGAGATCCCAAAGCTTAATCTTTTATACTGGTATAACCCCTCATGAGTTGTGAATGTCGTAATGTATCTCGACTCGAGGTGGAGCTCCAACTGGTGGTAACCTGATCTTAAATCCAGTTTCGAAAAAACTTTTGCTCCCTGGAGTTCCCCCACAATGTCATCTAGGGTGGGTGTGAGATGACATTCTCTTTTGATCGCGACATTGGGTAACCTCATATCTACGCAGATACGTACTGCCCCGGGCTTTTTGGGCTTCGGGGCCACCACAATTGGAGAGACCCAGGGAGTGGGTGCTTCTACCCTCTCGATAATGTCCCGATCCACCAGTAGCTGCAGCTCTTCCTCCACTTGTGCCCTCAGGTGAAAGGGAATGCGGCGATGTTTGAGCGCAGTAGGTCTCACAGACCCATCAATGTGTAGCTGTATGGGTTCGGCTTTCAGTTTTCCAATGCCCTCGAAGAGCGTCTCAAATCGTTGTAACAGACAGTCCAGATCAGTGTGGTACACTGCAAGAGTGAAATGTACAATGTTCAGCGCTTCTGACGCGGCACAACTTAGAAGGGAGTGCGGGCTTACGCTGGTGACAAAGAACCTCGCTTTAATGGTGTTTTGTCCATGGGTCACCAGAGCCACAAACACGCCTTGGATGGGCAGGGGTGCATCTCCCCCAAATGCATATATTTGTACTTTGGATGGTGACAGGTCTGGTGGGCCTGGGAGTGCCTTGTAGTGCTTGGTTGCTAAGACACAGACCGACGCACCCGTGTCTATGAGGACGGGAGTGGGAATTTCACCAATGTTAACGGTACATGTGGGTTGGCGTCTTGTGCCAGGACCTTTCACAATGCTGGAAATGAAGAAAATCTCTTCCTCCTCCTCCTCCTCTTCAGCGATATTTAGGTCTTGTATGTCCTGACCAATAGACGATATGCCTCTTACTCTGCGAGTACCACCCCTTCCAACTCTCTCTGGCCCTCTCGACGCTGCTACAGGTGCGGAGGCTCTGCACACTCTCGCATAGTGTCCTGGCGTGCCACACCTGCCACACACCCTCGACTTCACCGGGCATTCTTCACCGTGCGGGAGGTCATACCCACAGTAAGAGCACGATGAAGTGGTACCTGATGTTGAAGGGCCGTCAGCTCTCTTTGGAGTCCATCTCGCTCTCCCAGGGGCGGATCGTCCTACTGCGAATGCCTCTTCATCTTTCCTGGAATGTGTGGCAGCATCCATCATGGCCCCTCTGGCTTCCGCCAGTTCATACGCTCTCCCCATGTCCAAGATCTGATGTAGAGTCAGTCCAGGCTCTCTCAGAACCTGTCTTCTCAGTTTGCCTGAGCTACACCCTTGTAGTAGCTGGTTGCGAACCATTTCCTCCTCGTTCGCCCATCTGCAGGAGCTCTCTAGGTGTCTCAGGCGGGCACAAAACTTGTCCAACGACTCATCATCCAGTTGTTTTTCGGCACCCATGACAAATCTGTCGAAATCCACATTTGCCATCGGAAGAAAATGGTCCCGAAGTGCTTGCTTGACTGCATCATACGTTACTCTGGGGATGTTGAGAGAGTCATATATCTTGTGGACCTCAGTCCCTGCCGAGTATATCATAATAGCAACCTTCGCCTCATCATCTCTTTCCCCCGAGGCTCTGAAAAACATCTCCAGTTTCCTGACCCACAAAAGCCACTTGGCGCCCAGTTTGGATGGGGGCCCTGTGGTATCAAATTCAGGCATTGGGGCTAGAGTGCTGTGCATTCTGCGTGGTATCGGGGCAACAGCACCCTCTTCATCTGTCTCCTCCCCCATTACGGCAACCGGTACTCACACTTGCTGCCACCAAGTGATGAGGTGGTGTGGCTTCGACGTATAATATAGCCAGAGAGTTCACAATTCTTCTTCTTACTTCAAATAGTGCCACAGCCTTGCACCAGCTGGCTTTGGAGGGTCCAAAACATTGCAGGAAAAAATTCAGCTGGCATCCACGCAAGAACACACGCCGGAGACGTGTTGATGCTCCGGTCCCCGGCGCGAACTGCCGTGGGCACTGCCTTTATTTTCTAACGTGCATGCGCGAACCTCGCTGAGGCTCGCACATGCGTACAACAGTGTACGCCGTACACAACATCGTGGATGTGAGAGAAACTTGAACTGCCCCAACCCATGTAACACGTGTGCAGGTGTGATGTGAAAAACGATTGCACTGTTGAAGCACCTACAACACTGTTCTGAGCGCGAGAGAAGCGTGAACTGATTTTACTGTCCTTCACAAGGCTTCCTGGCTTGTTAATTAGAACACAAAAATAAAAATGTCATCTTTTTATATTGCAATTTATTAAATTATTTTGTTATGTAGTGCCGACCAGCCAGTGGAGTAACTTTGCTGAAAATGTTGGGGGGGACATGACATCTGAAAAAAAGGTGCCCCATCCAAATGAATGGGGACAAAATGGTGTGCCATGAAAGTTGGGGGGGACAAACACCCCCTTCTCCCCCTAAAATTACGCCCATGCGACCAGCCCCTAAGCGGTGTCATAAGTATGTGAATTTCAGTTCTTGAAACGCGATAAACAAGTTGCGACCAATGGGACGTAACCGTGATCTACAAACAAATGTTGGAACAGACGGATTATATTCCTAACTAGCGTTGGCAGTCAGCCCTACAGATAAGGGGTGTGCCAGCCACTTTTACTATGTAAAAATAGGCAGACTTCCTAAAAATAAAAAAGATGGAGTAAAATACTCTCAAGGAAAAAATAGTAAACAGACACTCTTGTCCCCTGCTTTCACCCTTATAGCTCCATGGATAAAAAAAAAGAAAAGCGTTGCGAGCGCACTTCAACTTTCTCTGGTGACCCTATGCAAGGGGTCACGAGAGGAAGTTACAGTCCTTTGCCACGACCCAGTTTATTTATTTATGCAATGTTTGTCGGATACCTGTATCTGACAAACAGTACATACATAAATAAATATACAGTTATCCAACAAACCTTGCATTAATAAATAAATACCCCTATGAACATTGAAACTAGCACACATGATGCAGCCACCCAACTGCTTTCAGAGGGGAGCTGCAGGAGAAGTGCCGGGTGTGGTTCAAGTAAAAGAAAAAGTTGTTTATGTCATCCGTCACCACAGCCGCAATTGGCGGCTTCTTCCACGTTGGAGACTACAACCCGGACAAAAGGGTTTTTAGTCCTTTCTTTGTTTCTGGTCCGGGCCCATTGGCCGGACGCAGGGCTGCCGGGTGTTATCTTCTCCCTCAACCCGGAAGTCGCTGCGTTTCAACCCCCTCGCTGATTTCGCTCCAGCGCTACTGGTTCCTTCGCTCTGCTTGGGCCCCTCTTGATCCCTCCGCTTGCCTCGGCTTTCGAAGCAGTTCTCGGTGCCTGCTAGTGTCGCTCTTCTAGCGATACTATTTTCCTGTCTTTTCTCCCTCCTCTGCCGCTTTTTCCGCGGTACCTTTTCTCCCTCTGCTTTCCTCGCTGTCGCTGCCTCTGCGGCGTGCGTTTTTCCTCCCTTCTCCTCTCTGGCCGCTCTCTCTCTCTCTCCGCGGCGGTAAGGTTCTCATTAATTCTTTTCCCGCTGCCTTCCTCCTTTTCTGGGAACTGTTTGCTTCCTTTCTCTGGACCGTGTTCCTCGGTCCACTCAGCACCTACTAGACGCCTTTTTCTCAGCTGCCGGCTCCTACTCCATCAGTATTGTCCCGCCTTCCTACGGAGTACTTCTCGACCCTTCAGCTACTGGTCTCATCTTCGTTGGAATTTCTCTGTACTCCACCGCACCTGCATTTGGACTGCGTCTTCTCCAGCCTTGCCTGCGTGGATCTTCTAGACTGCAACGGTCACTCTGCATCCTCAAGGGATTTTCCCCGTGTGGGTTTTTCCCTTTTTTCGGCTTGGTTCCGGAAAAGGAGTCCCGGAACTGCTGTCCATTCAGCGGTCACTGTGGCTTCTTTCCGTGACAGGCAATTGCCTCTAAAAAAGGAAAGAGACTACCTGAGTCGGCGGAACCTACAAGACACAGACAACTCAGGAAGTTCAAGTGTGGAGAGTGTGGAGGTACAGGGGAGAGACGTGGTCCGACAGCTCGAACAGTCACAGATTGAAACGCCAAAGGTTATCAGAATGTTTGCTGAGGAACAAGTCCAGGAACTATGGAAGGCTTTCCAAGCAATGTCTCTGGAGTTACAGGGTGTTAAGACAGAGAACACCCTCCTTAAACAGATGGTAGCAGCCAGGGAAGCTTCCCATCCTCCAGAACTACCCCCCATGGCTCTTTCGTCGGGAAGTTTGATGGTTCACCCAAGAGAGTAAGAGAGTTCTTAGAGGCCTGTGCCATCTACTTTACCTTCAGACCCCACATGTTTTCAACGGATCAGGCCAAGGTGGGGTTTCTGATCTCCAATATGACAGGGAACGCATTAACCTGGGCCACTCCCTTGGTGACAGGTGGAAATGCCATCCTGCAAGATTTCTCTGGGTTTCAGAACCTACTGAAGCAGACCTTTGAACGTCCCGAATTATCTTTCACTGCCTGCGAAGATTTGCTTGACGTAAGAAAAGGCTCTCTAGATGTACTGTCTTACATCTCCTCCTTCAAGACGCTGGCGGCAGGTACCGGGTGGCCCGAACAGGCGCAGTATGCTGTTTTCAGGATGGGTTTGAGAGAAGAGATCAAGGATGAATTGGCCAGATCTCCCCGCTCTCCCACGTTTTCAGATCTACTGGCAGCTGCTCTCCACATCGAGTACCGTCTCCAAGAGAGAAGGACTGAACGCCGAAAACAAAGAGGATCGGGTATTCCAGTGGACCCCCCTTCACACTCATCCTCCCGGCGCTCCTCTTCTAACCCTGCCGATGAACCGATGCAGATCGGCGCCACAAAAGCACCCCTGTCATCTGCAGAAAGAAGACGAAGAAGAGAGAAAGGACTGTGTGCATACTGTGGTTCCGATCAACACGTCCTAAAAGACTGCTCGGAATTACCAGAAAAGAAGGCGGGAAACGATTACCCTCGGCACCAATAGGGACCAGTGTCCGGGGGAATTCAGAATTTTTTCATCGTCCCTATGTTACTCTATCTGTGTCAGCATCAGATTCCCAAGATGATTCCAGACTGATGGTAATATCGGTTAGCCTTAACATCAAGGGTAAATCGGTAGAAACCATGGCCTTACTGGATTGCGGAGCGGCCGGAAACTTTGTGGACACTCTATGGCAGATAAGATGAAACTGATCCTGATAGCCCGGAAGGAGGGTCAGAAAGTGGAAGGAGTTGACGGTACCCCTTTGTCCTCCGGGCTCATTACCCATACCACCGAGCAACTGTCTTTAGTCATCAACAGTCACACGGAGGTCCTTCAATTCGACATCATGCGGGCCGCTCATTTTCCCATAATCTTAGGAATCCCGTGGCTTCGCAGGCACAATCCTCACATCAACTGGACCGAGAACCAACTGAGTTTCGATTCCCCATATTGTGCTGCCAACTGTCTTCCGTCAGAAGCTAGGAAAGATCCACAGTCTGTCCGGATTCTCTCGAACGATCATGTGAGGATTCACACTCTCCCTAAGTTTTGTGCAGGATTTACTCAAGTATTCCAAGAGAGCCTTCACGCCCGACTACCACCTCACCGGCCAGAAGACTGCTCAATTGATCTCAAACCCAATGCTCTGGTTCCATTTGGGCGAATGTTCTCCCTTACCCAGTCAGAAAAGAAGGTACTAAGGAACTATCTGGACACTAATATGGAGAATGGGCTGATCCAACCTTCAAAGTCTCCCGCCGGAGCCTCCTTATTCTTCATCAAAAAAAAGGACAGCACCGACCTCAGACCCTGCATAGACTACAGGGGTCTCAATAAGGTGACCGTCAGAGATCGATATCCTATGCCGCTCATAACCAACATCATCGAGGCGGTGCAAGGAGCTCTGGTATTCACCAAGTTGGATCTCAGGAACGCATATCATTTGCTCCGCATCGCCGAAGGGGACGAATGGAAAACAGCTTTTCGCACCCCTTACGGTCTCTATGAGTATAGAGTTATGCCATTCGGATTGGTGAATGCTCCAGCGCTTTTACAGAGATTCATGGATAGGATGTTCTCAGATCTGCTTTCAGTCTCAGTCATAATCTACCTTGACGACATCCTTGTATTCTCCCCTACAATGAAGGAACACGTGAGACACGTTACTCAGGTATTGTCTCGTCTCCAGGAGAATCAGTTGCTTGTCAAAGCTGAAAAATGCAGGTTCGCGGTTTCTTCGGTGCACTATCTAGGCTTCATTCTTTCCGAAGAAGGGGTTGCCATGGATCAGACCAAGGTTGAAGCTATTCTCGACTGGCCGGCACCTACCTCTATACGAGAGGTACAAAGATTCCTGGGCCTAGCAAACTACTACCGAAGGGTCATCTCTAACTTTTCTGAAGTGGTGTATCCCATTACGCGACTGCTCAAGAAAGAGGCATTCCCGTTTTCCTGGTCAGACGAGGCCGGAAAGAGTTTCAGTCATCTTAAAAGTCTTTTCTGCTCTGCTCCTATTCTGCAACATCCAGATCAGACACGACCATTTATTCTGGAAACGGACGCTTCAGCAGTCGCGGTAGGAGCCGTTCTTCTTCAGGCCATGCAGGGTGTGGAACATCCGGTGGCCTATCTGTCAAAAATTCTTTCTCCCAGCCAACTCAATTACTCTGTGCTGGAAAAGGAACTGCTGGCCATGAAACTTGCCTGTGAAGAGTGGTGTCATCTGCTATTGGGGGCCAGACATCAATTCCTGATCAGAACTGATCACAAGAATCTCAAGGTTCTTCAAGAGATGGAGTGTGCAAATTCCAGACAGGCCAGGTGGGATCATCTTTTTGCACAGTTCGAATTCCAGGTCACATATATCCCTGGATCCCAGAATAGTTTGGCAGATGCTTTATCCCGCAAAGACTCCATTAAAGAGCACACAGCGATCAGGACGGAGTCCATGTTTAACCGCAATCAGATTCTGGCTTGCATCGGATCTTTCCTTCAAGATGTTAAGACGGCCCTAGTTCAGGAAGGACCTCGATTGTCCTCACGCTCCACTTCCCCCTTTCAACAAAAAGGGGACTGGCTTTTCTACAAGAGAAGATTGTACATCCCTAAGGGTCCTCTACGCACTAAGATCTTGAGGTGGAGCCATGATTCTCGCTCGGCCGGTCATAGAGGAGCCGATAACACTCTTGAGCTCCTTTCCAGAACTTTTTTGTGGCCCAACGTAAAGAAGGAGACCTACGAATATGTTAAAGCCTGCCCGATTTGTGCCAGAGCCAAATATCGCTTCGGTAAACCTTTAGGTCTGTTGACTCAAGTCGAACTGCCTGCTCGTCCTTGGGGGCTAATCTCCACCGATTTCATAGTCGATCTGCCAGCCTCTGAGTCCTGCACTTGTATCATGGTTACGGTGGATGCTTTCTCCAAACTGGCTCATTTCCCCCTCTTCCTGGCCTACCCACTGCGGCCAAAATGGCAGAAGTTTTTTCTCGAGACATCTTTAAGCTGCATGGTCTACCCGATAAGATAATTTATGATCGGGGAAGTCAGTATATCTCAAAGTTTTGGACGGCCTTGTGCAACCGGTTGGGCATTGAGAGGGCTCTGTCTTCGGGTTTTCACCCAGAATCCAATGGTCAGACGGAACGACTCAACGCTACGCTAGAACAATACTTACGGTGCTACATCACCCAACACCAGGACAACTGTGTCTCTTTGCTTCCTACTGCTGAGTTCTCGTATAACAACACCAGGCACTCTGCCACCGGACTCTCTCCTTTTTTCTATACTTATGGGGTCCATCCCCGTTCAGTGTTTCCAGAGGTTCCCGGGTACACCAATTCCCCGGCTGCGGAGGAAGTCCTAGGAAACATCAAGGAGGCTCAAGCTTCTGCTATCCGGAGTTTGGAGGCTAACAGAAAATGGTCCAAATCCAGCGCAGATCGACACCGCAAGGATTGTCCAGCTTGGGAGCCTGGTGATCAGGTGTGGCTATCCACCCGGTTTCTGCCCAGATGGACACGGCCTTCTAAACTATCCAATCGATTTCTAGGTCCTTTTCTCATTCTTTCCAAGGTTAATCCGGTTGCGTATCGCCTCCGGCTCCCTTTCTCTCTTCGCCGTATTCACCCTGTCTTTCATGCTTCTCTTCTCAAACCTTACTATCCTGATATACACCTTCGGCCCATCCCAAAGTCTGCTCAAACTCAGTCCCCGGAGTCAGAGGAGTATGAGGTATCTCGTATCCGCAATTCCAGGTTTTATCGCGGACGTCTGGAATACCTTTTGTCCTGGAAGGGAAACCCTGAGTCGGAGGACTCATGGGAACCGGCTTCACAGGTTCATGCTCCGAGATTGTTAGCCCGGTTTCACCGCCGTCACCCAGGGAAAACCGGGGCGGTTAGGTGGAGAGGAGGGCATACTGTCATCCGCCTTTATTATAAACAAAGAAGAGATCAAGGGGTATGTGTCACCAGCATACCCTTCACATTAAGGGGATCACCCTTTCAAATTTTTAGACAATAAAGCTGGTGCCTACGGTTGCTTAACGCTAGTTATCTGGTTGCTTAGTTAAGTGTTTGGTTAACATCCTCAAGTTATTTTATATATGAAATTCATAGACTAATGCACACTAATTCGTAGAAAAATATACATATTTTTATTTCATCAAAAATACTCAAATTTTAAGAACATCAACAGTATAAGCATTTAATTAATAAATTGTTTATCCCATACATTTAAAACAGACAGTTCATGTGACAGAGAAACAGATGCAAAAGTTAAGATCTTCGTTCTAAAAGCTCTTAGAGACAGATTCTAAATTTCTTTTGAGCTTGATACACTTGTGTGTTTATATTGTTTCTCAAGTTCATTCAGACATCGTTTCACACATCTCTTTTAGACTTGTTTCATACATTCTCATATCCCAGCATTTATCACACGTCCTTTCAAAACATAAATAATGCCCAACATGTTTCTTCCCGTTTTTGTTATTTCTATGGTAATTGTAAGGGAATTCTTCAGGGGCTAATACAAGAAAATTAACCAGTTTAGCATATGTATTTCTGTCAGTAATGTAATATAAAACTATATTGTTAAATATTACAAATATCCTTATATCAATATTATCTGATAAGGTTTCGATGGTCTCTTCACTATGTAGGACTATTATTCCCCATGTTTTCCATTCAATTTGGACAAAGCAGTAACCACCTAGCGGGAAGCAACAAAAAAAGAAATAGGCGTATTAGTAACCTATTCGTGCTACTACTGTCATCCGCCACCACACCCGCAATTGGCGGCTTCTTACACGTTGGAGACTACAACCCAGACGAAAGGGTTTTTAGTCCTTCCTTTGTTTCTGGTCCGGGCCCATTGGCCGGACGCAGGGCTGCCGGGTGTTATCTTCTCCCTCAACCCGGAAGTCGCTGCGTTTCAACCCCCTTGCTGATTTTGCTCCAGCGCTACTGGTTCCTTCGCTCTGCTTGGGCCCCTCTTGATCCCTCCGCCTGCCTCGGCTTTCGAAGCGGATCTTGGTGCCTGCTAGTGTCGCTCTCCTCGCGATACTATTTTCCTGTCTTTTCTCCCTCCTCTGCCGCTTTTTCCACGGTACCTTTTCTCCCTCCGCTTTCCTCGCTGTCGCTGCCTCTGCGGCGTGCGTTTTTCCTCCCTTCTCCTCTCTGGCCGCTCTCTCTCTCTCCGCAGCAGTAAGATTCTCATTCATTCTTTTCCCGCTGCCTTCCTCCTTTTCTGGGAACTGTTTGCTTCCTTTCTCTGGGCCGTGTTCCTCGGTCCACTCAGCACCTACTAGCCGCCTTTTTCTCAGCTGCCGGCTCCCACTCCATCAGTATTGTCCCGCCTTCCTACGGAGTACTTCTCGACCCTTCAGCTACTGGTCTCATCTTCGTTGGAATTTCTCTGTACTCCACGCACCTGCATTTGGACTGCGTCTTCTCCAGCCTTACCTGCGTGGATCTTCTAGACTGCAACGGTCACTCTGCATCCTCAAGGGTTTTTTCCCCGTGTGGGGTTTTCCCTTTTTTCGGCTTGGTTCCGGAAAAGGAGTCCCGGAACTGCTGTCCATTCAGCGGTCACTGTGGCTTCTTTCCGTGACAGGCATATGCCTCTAAAAAAGGAAAGAGACTACCTGAGTCGGCGGAACCTACAAGACACAGACAACTCAGGAAGTTCAGGTGAGGATAGTGTGGAGGTACAGGGGAGAGACATGGTCCGACAGCTCGAACAGTCACAGTTTATGGCGAACAGAAATCACTCTGTTTGAATAGTGTCCAGGGGAGAGATTAGTTTTTTTGAATGGGATGAATATTTACTCAGCAACACTGGTCAAAACTATTGTTAGGGAGAATTTTCATTCTATGGCTAATTTCCCTCACCTAATGAGTCCACAGCAGCTTTGCTGGATTTCTGGAGTTTATTTTTTCCACTTGGTAAGAGTGTGCCTTTTTTTTCCCACTCTTACCAGTGTTTTGTCATGTGCATTTCTACTTGTTGTGCGATCTTGGACTCTAAAGCACACCACTCCATGAGCCCAACTTTTTGTGTGTGTTACACAGCACCTTCAGTGCAGTAACACGGGGTTGTCTCAAAGACTTCCCAATGACTCCTTTTTCTGGGGCTGACTATTGTCCCCCAGAAACATGTAAAGTTGTCATTAACTTTACATAGTCACTTTTAACTACAGACCCAGTACAACCCATCTTACATGGAGTACTGGGAAGGGTTAAATCCTACCCATTGTTGTCTGTGCCTCTCTGAGCTTTGTTTTGCTCTTGGTATCCACCCTAACTTTTCTACCGCGATTATACTATATCAACGTGGTATTGTTTTAGGCTATTATATTAGCCTCGAACATAAACCCGCTTGACCAAATACTCTTTCTTTTTGCTCCGGTCGGGTTTAGTCACCATTTCTTTTTGTTAAAGTCCTTCTTGTGTTTTACTTTGCGCGGCAAACCAGGTTTGCCTTCTTTGTTCACCGTCTTTTGGTGGGCTTCTGCCAAGAAGCCCTCCTCTGGGCGCCTGGGTGTCTAGGTGGGCTAAATGTGAGGGAGGGGTGTAGTCACCCCCTGCATAGGGTATCCTAGGAAACCCAAGTTGCACTTTGCCATGATTGGCTGAGTTGGTTGTCAGGGCTGGACAACCCCCCTGCTGCGTGATTGACAGCCAGGCTGTGTGAATGGGGGAGTTTCGCATTAAAGGGCAGGACTGTTGGGTTGGAAGTCAGAGTCGCCACTGGAACTACAAGGAACCAAAGAGAAGCGGAGAAGACGATGGCTGCTGCAACCACCCCGTCCCGGTGAAGCCCTGCTGCAGTCCTGAGCTATCTACCCTTCGACGACCAGAGAAGATCCAGATGGAGTCTCCTTCCCTTGAGCCTGGTGGGGTCAACCATCTCATCTTCCGCAGCCAGAGGATCCTCTTCGTGGTCAAAATCGCTGTACCCTGCTGTAGGGGTGCGTATAGCCATCTGAAGAGCCTCTCCTGTTTTAAAGGAGCACACCTTTTATTCAACGTCGCTGCTGCTGGCCTCATCCCTGAGTAGTGCAGACCCCTCCAGATGTCCTCCTTCTCGTCTCCATGACCGAAGTACCAGGAACCGTGGGTCTGCAGGAAACTACCAGGCACAACTGCCGTGGCACCAGCTTCTTCCTTGAATAAGGTTCTGTGTTCAGTTTCGAGGAACTAGAGTGAATCCCTTTTCTCCTCCTCCAAGGCTTGCCCTTGTCTTCCTTCCCTCTTATAACTTTTGCTTCCTCTGTTGACAATATCCAAGTACTCCTGGCAACGTTGAATCTTGAACTGTCTGACTGTGTGATCCTCGACAACAGGAACCCGGTTCCACTTGACACAGGCTCCGGCCCATTGACTTTTGTATTTCTGTCAGCGAGTGTTCTCTGATCCTGTCTGCCTTGACAAAAGAATTGCCTATGATTTTTGCCCCTAACTCTCTCAGATTAGCCCAGGTGCTAAGTTTGTTTTTGCCCCAGTAACACTTCTCGCCGCGGATACGCATTTCGTTAATATGACCGAGCTGTCCACCTGAGATCTCAGCTACTGCATGACATGTCTTGGGCCAAACCCTTCTTTCCTGCCACTCAACTCCTCAACACCCAATGGCCTTCAGTTCCCCACCCAACCTTTCCCTCTCATCTTGGTTCACAATCTTCTCATGCATTCGCTCTCTGGACCATGCACACTAGCAACAGGTCCCTCTCTATCGGGCTTTGAACTCCCTCTCGGCGAATTAGCCACTCACGGGCAATCAAACCTAGATCAAGTGGTGTTCGATCTTTGTGCGTTGTGTCTCCACCTTGGGCATGACTCCTCTGCAGTGCTCAATGTGCTTGCTTCCTTCCTCCTCCCCGCCCACCACTGCAGTGCGCTAAGAATTCTAACACATTGGGTCCCATTTAGAGTACGGCAGTGCAATCAAAATGGTGGTTAAGTGCAGTCATTCCATAAGCGCGCCTTCACCACCGAGTTACTGCACCCCCATACTACGGGTTTGGAGGTAAAAGTGGAGGATGTATCTTTTCTGGAGGTAGATCCTCCACTCTACCGCCAAAACTCTACGTACTTCCCATACGGAATTACTGCTTGTGGTAAACCTGATAAAAATCATGCATGGTCCTATGGATTCCAAAAATAAGGATTCACACCACTATACCACCATTCTATGTGTGCAAATACACACCCTAAACCGAAGTGTTGACACTAATGATGTTTAAAATGTATAAAAACAAAAGCCCTGATTCATAGAGCGTTTTCCAATGGGTTTTGCCATTAAAAAACACTTCTGTGAATTAGTCCCAAGGTGTTATTTCATTGTCTTGCTTTAGCAAATTGGCATTACGAAGACCTGCCAATTCTACAAAAAACATTGTGAAATGGTTTATCTGAATATTTAAAAGTAGAGAACGTCCTCATTCCACAGCGGCCCAGAAGCAAAAGCCAACATTCATATCGATAATACAGGGACACATCTGATAGACAGTTATTTCTAAGGATAGAGTTTTCAGAGCAAGCCTGTCCAGCCCAGGGCATGTTGATTTCACGGGAAACTGCTATTGTTGTGATAAGGAGGTTTCATCGCAGGATAATTAGTCAATTCAAATTTGTTGACATTTTTTAAACACATTTAGCCACAAATATATGTGGGGAGGGGGGTGGGCAAAGAGAATAATTAAGGTTTAATTATTATTATTATATTATTATTATAACCCAAACGGTAGAACCATGAGGGTCTTCTCACCCACAGCGGCAGCAGCCTCCATACCTATCACTTGTGGAGTGCCACAGGGCTCCTGCTTCCCCCCCACACTGTACAACATATTTACCAAGCCCCTTTTCGATGATTTGGATCATCTCAGTATCACCTTCACAAACTACGCAGATGATACCCAGATCCTCCTCCCGCTTTCCGGAGATTACGAAAAGGATTTGGCCTTGCTAAATAGAGTGTACATCATCATCCAGGCATGGATGGCCACACATGGACTATGCCTGAATGATGATAAAACTGAACTCATCATCCAAGGTACTATGTCCAGCCTAAAGCAACTTGGCCCTCCCTACTGTTCTTTCCTGATTGATGGTAACAACATCAAAGTTGGACAAGAGGTCAAAAACACTGGGCTTTTACCTGGACTCCAATTTCTCCTTCAGCAGACAGGTGAGCTCCCTAGCATTCTCCACGGCATATACGTGTAAATTGATCCGTGCAGCCAAACCATTCCTGTCCGACACTAGTTGCCTTACCCTCGCTAGAGCCCTTATACTGTCCTACCTGGACTATTGTAACACCCTCTATCTGGATCCTCCAAAACCACCACTATCAAACTACAAACTCTCCAGAACAACACTCTTAGAGCGGCTTTGGGCATCTGCAGAAGAGAGCATATCACAGGATTTAGTCAACAGAACAATTGGCTCTCCATCAAAGACAAAATCCTCTTAAAAACAGCGTCACTCACTCACAAATCCCTCAATAACTCTGCCCCGATCTACTTGATCAATAGATTCCATACAGACATCCCTGAGACCTACCAGAACTGCCTACAAAGATTGCCTTTCTGTCCCCAACTTCAAATGCTCCATAATAGGGGGTAACAGCTTCCCTGTGAAAGCAGCTAAACTGTGGAACTGCTTACCGCCAACTCTCAGAATGGACCTGCCCTATCATAACTTCCGATCCAAGGTAGATTCATGGCTGAAAACGTAGGCCCTCAAAGACACTCAGGTGCCAAGTCTGTCCCATTCGTGCCATTGGCACACACTGTAACCATGTGTGTCTACTTGTTTATATGTATATAATATCTGTGTACCTTCATTGTTTCTATGTATATTTTATGGCTGTTGTAACCAAGCTTCGCAAATTCTTGTAAAGGCTGCGCCCTGATACCTTCGGGTACGCTCGGGCATTATAAATAATAAAACAAACAAACAAGGTGGGGGAAGTGGGAAGGCTGCAGGGGTCTCCCCTGCATACATTTGCTGCCAAATAGAATACAAGAAGAAAGGAAATTCGATGAAATTGGATTCGATGATTTCTCCTCTGTGAAATCACATAGAGCCGTTCTGATAACCTTTCTAAGAAAATCAAAAGAGGAAGATCAGGGGCCCCTTTTCAGACCTGGCAAAATATAAAAAATCTTAAAGTAGGAGCATAGTAAGGAGCCCAAACTCACCTGTCAAAGAGGAGAAAAAACAAAGAATAAATGTTTTCATTCCGTCCGATGAGACACAAGCTTCGCTCTTCTCTTTCACAATGACTTCTTTTCTCTTCTAAAAAGTTCTGCTTTTTGCGGTTGGGACGGCTGGCACTTTAACATTGTGTGGTGTGTCCAGCATGGGAGTGGCTTATGGAGGGACTTGCAGAGGATGTGGGCGTTGACTAAGAGACCTGATTCATAGCACTATACTTAGAAGAATCATGGGCTTTATATAGCATGAACTCAGCTAGTAATAAAAGGGGAGGATTCCTGGCTAGCCGGGCAGGAGGGCAGGGGTAATATCCATTAGGAACAGAGAAACCCACAGTGGCAGGAAGGCATGCCACCCATGGAAAGTAAACGAGACAGTGGCAGAACACACCTGCCTACATTTGAAAATAAAAAAACCCTGAGATGTATGCCCTGCCCACAGCCACACAAGACCCTGTCTTTTTGCACATGGCTCTGCCCACACACCCCACCCACATGTCAAAATGTGCAGTTTGTGCTTTACAGTGGAATGCAATACATTTCATTAAATTGGTTATTCCTAACCACCCAAATTGCATAGGACGAACGGCATACGCCTGCCATAAAATCAATAGACACAAAACCAAGAGACAATATTTTCTTCAAATAGTGTTTTTGGAAATGTAACGTTAACATGTGTGCATGTTATAAACTCCAGGAACAAATACAAAGGTTTTCTCTGGAACTTGTAGTACCGAAATTGGACATTTCACCTTAGTTGTTTGTCATCAGGTTATATAGTGAGGTGGTAAAGTGCCCAGCATGCAAACCTGATGGCTGTGGTTCAATCCCTGCGGTTTCTAATTCATGGATCCACTTTAGCTAGGGGATGGGGGGGGCAGAGTCCACCCTCTGAAAAAAGTGGGTGGACTCAGTCCACCTGCGTGTTCTCCGTTCCCTCAATTGAGCCCAGCAAACTGGCCAAATGAATGAAAGGTGAAAAAATAAGAAACGCAGAATACTGCTTTCAATCCGGTGCTATTAATGCTGCTTTCAATCCGCTGCCATTAATACTGCTTTCAATCCGCTGCCATTAATACTGCTTTCAATCTGGTGTCATTAATACTGCTTTCAATCCGGTGTCATTAATATTGCTTTCAATCCGGTGTCATTAATACTGCTTTCAAT
Organism: Ambystoma mexicanum; assembly: GCF_040938575.1. Classification (NCBI taxonomy): domain Eukaryota; kingdom Metazoa; phylum Chordata; class Amphibia; order Caudata; family Ambystomatidae; genus Ambystoma; species Ambystoma mexicanum. The sequence goes on from NC_090938.1 coordinate 73,673,373, forward strand.
CCGCTGTCATTAATACTGCTTTCAATCCGGTGTCATTAATACTGCTTTCAATCCGCTGCCATTAATACTGCTTTCAATCCGGTGTCATTAATACTGCTTTCAATCCGGTGTCATTAATACTGCTTTCAATCCGCTGCCATTAATACTGCTTTCAATCCGGTGTCATTAATACTGCTTTCAATCCGGTGTCATTAATACTGCTTTCAATCCGCTGCCATTAATACTGCTTTCAATCCGGTGTCATTAATACTGCTTTCAATCCGGTGTCATTAATGCTGCTTTCAATCCGCTGCCATTAATGACACCGGATTGAAAGCAGTATTACTGAGTTTATTTTGCCTAAGCTTTCATTCTTTTTGGCCAGTTTGCTTTATGTTTTAGCCGCCCGTCAATTTAGGGCGACTAAAACATAAGGCAAATTGGCCAAAAAGAATGAAAGCTTAAGCAAAATAAACGCGGTAATAGTGCTGGCTGCTTTCAAAAGCATTATTCTACGTTTATTTTGCTCAAGTCTGCCTTCTTATTAGACCCGCCCACACCTCCAACCGATTCAGTCAGTCGGATGGAGGATTGGACGGCCCCAGAGGGAAAGCCCAGAGACTCCAGGGTCTTCCCCCAGAGATCCGGAGAAGAGGCTAAAAACCTGGAGTCTCTTGGGGAAAACCCAGAGGTTAGGCGGGTATGCTGCCACGTGATGCAGTGCCAAGGGAGTGGTGTGGGGTGCACCCCTGATCTTTCCCTCGTCCACCATCTTACTCAGCATAGGCTTGTCACAAGGGGAGCGTAGTGCACGTTGCTCATTACAGAAGGTTAAGGCTTCCAGCCATGTTACAGAGCAAAGCAGGATTCATACACACGAAGACATCTCAAGGGCACGCTACCCTGGGGAGCGATTGTGAGACGCACGCAAACACAACTAAGCATACCTCCGAAGATCCAAGATGGCGGACACTGTCTGATGGGTCCCGGCATCTTACTTGCCAACATTCTGTGACCAAAAAGATGTAGGATTTTTCAAGTTGCAAAAATAATAATTCCCATAACAATGACATGACAGGAAAATACAAAACATACATTGTAGGCACCATTGAAGCATTCTAAAATAAAATACACAACCCATCAAACAGCACAACATGCAAAGATGTTCAAATGTTAACAATGTATAATTCTGAATGCTAATTTAGCACCAAATTCAATTACCTAACTTCACAGAAGGTAATCACACAGAGCTGGTAGGCAACGTTGGCCACTGCTCTGTAGCAGCAGCACAGGCAGTACATATGTATTGCAAGTTAAACAATGAACGACATGGCGACTGATATCCCCCTCAGTCTGATAGGCAGATGCTGTGTGATGGCATTACACTCTGCCACTTGCCTTCACTGGTGGTTCACTTAAGGGTTGTCCCGGCAAGAGTGCAGGACAGAGTCAAGTAGCTGTCAGGTCAGTGGATTGGTCTGAGCCCAATCAAAGTATTCACCTACCAGCCCACTGTACATGTACAGACTAATTAATGTGTTGCATGCTTTGCCCTGGAGCCTGCATTAGAGTCACATAAATTACTTGCCACTGTAAAAAGCAGTAGGATCTGTCACTGAAATCTGTAGGCGGTAGGACTGCTCAAAAAGCAGTAGCCTGCTGCCTAAATCTGTAGGGTTGGCAAGTATGCGGCATGTGTCCTCCCTCTGCTGTGGATGAGAGAGAAACTTGAACTGCCCCAACCCTTGTAACACTTGTCCCAGGTGTGATGTGAAAGACGATTGCACTGCTGAAGCGTGTACAACACTGCTCTGAGCGCGAGAGAAGCGTGCACTGATTTTACTGTCCTGCACAAGGCTTCCTGGCTTGTTAATGGGAAGTTCCAATGAAATATTATCTATCGCTGCATGTCCTGAATCTAAAACGCAAAAATAAGAATGTCATCTTTTTATATTGCAATTTATTACATTATTTTGTTATTTAGGGCCGACCAGCCCCTAAGGGGTGTCATAAGTATGTGAATTACAAGTTCTTGAAACGTGATAAACAAAATGCGGCCAATGGGAAGTAACCGTGATTTACAAACACATGTTGAACAGACGGATTATATTTCTAACTAGTTGTGCCAGTCAGCCCTACAGATAAGGGGTGCGGCAGCCACTTTTACTGTGTAAAAATAGGCAAAGACTCCTAAAAAATAAAAATAGGGAGTTAAATACTCTCAAACAAAAAAATAGGAAACAGACACATAGGCTCTTGTCCCTCTGCTTTCACCCTTATGGCTTCATGGACAAAAAAAGAAAAGGGCCCCCAAGCAAACTGTAACTTCCTCTTGTGACCCCGTGAATGGGGTCACAAGAGGAAGTTACAGTCCTCAGCCACGACCCGGTTTATTTATTTATGCAATGTTTGTCGGATACATGGACTAGGATTATTTATTTATTTATGCAATGTTTGTCGGATATCCGTATCTGCCAAACAGTACATAAATAAATAAATATACAGGAATCCGACAAACCTTGCATGAATAAATAAATACCCCTTTTAAAATTGAAACTAGCACACACAATGCAGCCACCCAACTGCTTTCAAAGGGGAGCTGCAGGAGCTGTACCAGATGCGGTTCAAGTAAAGGAAAACGTTGCTTATGGAGAACAGAAACCACCCTGTTTGAATACTATCCAAGGGGAAGTTTTAAAAAAAAAGTGGGATGCAAACTGTGCATTTTAAAGAATATTTACTCAGCAGCACTGGTGAAAACTATTATCCACATAGTGAAGTAACTCATCACCAGTGCCATGTAAGTGGTTTAATGTGGAATTGATATATAGTTTGGAAAGGAAGCAGCATGAAAGAAATAGTGCCTTTTAAAACTATTATTTTGGACATTTCCTTTGATCAGACGTCAATTGCCAGCTCTGCCCCCCTAAATCCCGCCTCTTTGCAACAGGAACTGTCTATTGAAAAGCAATTAATTGCTCCCAACAAGGGACTAATGTTGACGAAACCAGAGTAAAAAGGAAATTATGACGATCAAATGGATGCTGTAAACTGAACATTCAATGAAAATTTCCGTGTGAGTTTAAGAAGATGACGTATTTATATGAGGCCAGCTGCTCTGGGACCCCTCTAAGGCTCAGAGCCCATATTAAATGAAACAACTGAAATGCCCTGACGTCTTCCCTGGTGTCCCATCACAGAGATTGCAAGTCAAGTTATTGACATTATTGAGTGCAGCCGAATGACGTACGCAGAAACGGTTTCACACCTAATATATTGCCCTTTATATTTTCTGATGCTGTGAAGGCACTGGTTTTATTTAGCTTGCAAATCAGCGCTGATTCCTGTATCATTGCATATGCTTCCTGTGAGCACGGCAATTAAACTCCCTATTTACTGTTTTGCAAATGTGTGGTTCTGGGAGGCTCTTGTGTCAGCTCGGTCATCACTCTCTGCCCCTGCACGTCTGCAACATCGACAATCGCTGCGCATTCAGAAAGGTCCTCAAAAGCTGTCTCTTTCCTTCCTCCTCTTGAAATCTTCTCGCACCCTATGCTGTGATTGACCCGCGCACAGAATCACTGGCCCAAGCCCGACAACACACCTATCCCTCCAAACCACTGCAGATCCCGGCAGTGTTCGCAGCGGCACACCATGATAAACCCGCTTCCCCACTGACGATCGTACATCTCCACCCTAGTCCCTCTGCACCCCCACCCACTGCCCAGGCTCTCAAATCTAGGGAGTCCTCCGATGGCGAGACCAGCCAAACGCTTTGGACATTGGAAAAAGATATCGAAGATTTACTCCATTCTAGTTGAAGGTATGAATAATTCGCACCATGTCTGTGGACACATGCCGCAGGCACGGCTACCTATCCATGCACTATAGAATGCAGCTGTGGCTATGCAAATCCGGTCTAGCAGATCTTATAGCTGTCCCCACTGAAACCCCTGAAGTGCCTCAACACCCCTGCCATTACAATACAGCAACAACCAACGACAAATGTCGGTCTAGCTGGGCACACACCCAGTCTCCTGCACTAGCACTCTATCCTAAACCATCAACAGCAACCACCCACGTGCCTGACCTCAGGGCTGTCAGAAGATGTGGTGAGGGCCGGGGCAAAACATTTGGTGAGGCCCCCTTACAATTTTTTGCACTTGGCCAGCGGCAGCACCTGCGCAAACAGGCGACTCGAGTAATTTCCCTTTGAGTTTGTGTGCAGGATCCCAAATATGGTTTATTACTACAACTCCAAATCAACTACAGCAAAGTTAGATTTCTTTACTGAAGAACGGTTTATGCCAGACTAACTTTTGTATCATATGCAGAAATATATATAGGATGGCATGAGCTCTCCACTGCGCCACTTTCAAATCTATGAGGGTCAGTCACTTTTCCAAGCAAAGAGGTGAGGGCAGATCGCTTTCTGCGGCTGGGGCCTTCCTCTGGAAACATCCTCCCTGCCTCTCTGAAACTTGAGCAGAACCATCACCGGTTCTGGAAGCAACTCAAGACATGTCTCTTTGCTTCTGCCTTTTCTCTTTCTCTCCCTTGCTGATCACCTGCCTGATCCATGCACTGGTCACCTGGTCAAGCTCTGAATTCGGGCCCAGGTACCTGCCTGTCCTGTTGCAATCACCCACTGCCTCAAGGCTCCGCTGCACTTGTGGTCTGTATCTGTAAACCTTCAGTCCCCTCTCTTGCACTTATTCTCCACCCATTGGCTGCACTTACCCACACTTGCCACCTGTTGGCTGCACTCTTGTTTCTCCTTTGTTCCTGCACTTCTGCATCCTACCCCACACTCAGCATGTTTCTCCTCCCCCCTTCCCTGCCCTTGCGCGATCTTAATTACACAAGGCCTAGTAAGATCTGTGTTTTGTACTACTCTTTTGTTTCCCCATCCTTGCCTTGTCGTACCTAGAAACACTTGTGTACAGGCACGTTATAATGCCATATCATATCATAAGCACCGTGCACCTGTGTGCAAATTAAAACACACATCATACACAGTGACAAATGATGTACAGTGGAGGCTGGTACATATCTGAACTGAAGAGGCTTAAATGTGTGTGCCAATTAGGCAGGATCAACAGAGCACAGTGAGGGAGGACAAACCAAACAAGGGTTGCTTGAGGGGGGTTCTCATTGCCAAGCAAATGTTTGAAACATTGGTTGGGTTAAAAGTATGCATTTTACTGCACTTTCCTTGCAAAACTGGGTAGACATCCATACACTTTGCAATTGGTTTTGTATAGAAGCACATGGAAAATCCCAATAGTTGCAAATCACAAACCGTGCATAAGAACGTTTTCCAATACATTTCATGCCACCTTTCCACGCGAGATATGCTAGTATAAAAATATATTCATGCTGGTTGTTCTAATTATGTCCATGCAGGCTGCATCAATATATGCCATTATTACCATGTTCAGACTGCCAGCTAGTAAAAATGCCATGCCACAGAAAGTATATCCAGGCTGACTGTGTACCATAAGTGTTATTACTGGGTAGATTGACCTACATTCAATGTGGGCCAATTTAGCCAAGTAGTATGTTTGCTTTAACCTTGATGCATAGTCCTGTGCATCAAGGGTAAACCAAAAAGAGCACTGGCAATGCTAATAGGTTGGGCATTCGTATAGACATGGGAAAGTCATGTCTGTATTGGTATTATCTGGCCATTGATAGTGCCAGTGCAAAATGGTTTGAGTACCTAAGCAGCTAATAGCTGTGTCTGGCAAATGCCTAATACTTATACACAAGCCAAAACTGTTAGCTTTGCCAATGCTTGTCTATAACAGAACTTCAGCGAAAGACACGCAGGGTGTTTTTAAATCGAGTGGCCACAGGCAGACCTGATTAAGACATTTTTATTACACCAGTTCTGTGTTTACGACTCAAATGAAGTCATGAACTCTCGGAAGACTCCTTTGAGGAAACACTTGCAGGCACATTGAGGGCAAAGTTTGATGGCAAGGCGTGTTTACAGCTAGCTCAAAGAGTTCCAGTGAGGAGGTGTTTTGGGTGAGCAGGGCAGGAACTGGGTGAGAATTGCCATAGGGATTAGCATGGCCATGAGAAGAAGGGAAGTGGTGACATGAGACATCTCATTCTCACAGCAGTCCGTCCTTAAGTGTGACATTTCAGAAATGAAAGCAAGAGGTAGATGTTTGTAACATTGAAGCTTCACCAGAATAGTCTCATTCAAATGTGGAAAGATGTTAGGTGCCCCCACACAAGGAAGTTTGCTCCTCCCTCACAGCCTCTGATGTTAGTGCCTCTCCCAACATTTTATTTGTTAGTCCCCTCCTCCCTCCTGACATTTTTGCCTAGGTGCACCTCTGATGCCATGAACCCACCCCTTAATGAAGTGGCCCCCAGGGCAGCTAAACTTGGGGGTTGGGCTGAACACACACTCGCATAAAACACTTTCCCCCATGCATTCATCCACCATTTACACAACTCCATACATTCGTGCATACATAAAACCAAACACAGCATTGACACAAACACCAACATGCATTCATACATACACATATTAATTTCATTTAAATACACATGTATACACTTTTAATTTAAAATAAAAAAACACTTACCTTACCCCCATGCACTCCGACACGTGGACATGCTGTCTGACAGGAGAGAACTCATCGCCTATCAGTCAGCTGTTCACACTGAGCAACGTGAACACACTGACTGACAGGAGAGGAGTCCTCTCTTGTCAGTCAGCATGTCCACGTTGTCAGCTGAATAACGGAAGGCAGCAGAGCTCACTTCTGAGCCCTGATGACTCCCATTATTTTGCTGTTTGTTGCAGAGCCAAACGGCTTCGCAACAAACAGCAAAATCAGGGGCAGAGAGGAGACAGCACAGTCCCCCATGTGAATAATGGACACGGGTGGACTGTGCTGCTTTCTGCTTAGGAGAGGGGGCTGCGAGGCCCCCCGCAAGTGCGAGGCCCAGGGCAGTTCCCCCCCCCTGTACCCCCCGCGTGACGGCCCTGCCTGACCTCCAGCCTGCTTAATGGAGCTTAGCCAGCCCTCCTAAGCACTTACCTGGCAGAATGCACACACGCATCTTAAACTTAACTCTTAGAATCTCCCATACATGGACTGTGGTCACCAGGGGCGTTCCAACCACAAAGCGCATTGAGGCCATGAAAATGGGGAAATGGCGCTATCTAAATGACAAATAAAATACAATCATTAACTGAATCTTTAGTTTCTCCCTTTAATGTTTGTCTCCCGAACATGAACCAGAATGTCATTTGCTGAGTTCTTAGCTATAGTGCTGCCATCACCCTGTGCTGGCCTAATACTGAGGTGGATTTACTGCAGCTCTCCAGATGCTTTAGACTATGACACCCATGGTCCTACACCATTGATTACATGTCTAGGGCTGCTGACAGTTGTAGTCCAAAACATCCGAAGAGTGCATATTTCTATCCCAGTGTGGGCCACCTTCTCCGATTGCGAAGGAAGTATCTCAGTGTGGCTCGTTATGGGGTGCTTCCGGAGGCCCGACTTCAATGCCTGAAGAACAATGTGCTGCAGATTCGTTGTCCAAAGGCAATTTGGGTTGCCTGATGACTCTATGCTATGAAGGACACCTACTCCACTCCTGGGCTTTGCTTTTACCTTAGTCTGACTTCAGTCCATTTTATTGAATGGATGTGACCCAGCACTACATCTCCCAGCAGGCAATTGATGGAGAAGTGAAAGCCCAGCACTGGGACATAGTGTCCCTGCTGACATGGAATCATCTGGCAAATCTAAATTCCATTTCTCTTCTGTCCGGCATATTTTGTTTTGTTCTAAATAGCGGGGCAGTGCAACAAACAAGGAATAACGGACCACTGCGGTCGACAGCGGCTAATATTCCTCTGCCGCACGATATGACCCTTCCGCCTCTTCCTACCCACAGCACTTTCTTGGGTATGGATCCGGAGACACAAACAAGTAGACACTAGTACGACCCCTATTCCAGTGGTCTGCAATCTTCCTCTCTCCAGAAGTTTTGGACTCTGACTCCCATCAGCCAAAGTAAGCAGAATCAATGGTGATGGTTCATGGGAAGTGTAGTCAAAAACGCCTGCAGAGCCGCAGGTCACAGACTCCTGATCTTTTTCCTCTGTGAATGCCAGCTTGTGCCCGACCCTCCGGGAGACGTTCCACAAGTACAGCGCTCCATAGGGGCCAATACATTCACGACAGACTACCACTACTGTTATGCTTCTGTCCAGCGGCGTGTCTGGACTCTTTTGACTCGGGTGACCCAAGCGGGGCACTGATTATGCACGGGTGGCATGGAGTACGAGTGCACACACGCGCATCATATATTGATCATAGTTTCGGATAACGGGGTGGCATCTAGGGTGGCCAATCAGATTCCAGGGGTAGCACATGCCACCCGAGGCCCCTCCCTGGACACACCTATTCTTCTGTCTTGTAGCAAAACACAGAAGTAACACTTTTTTAAACTATTGGTTAGGGATTGGGGACAGTTGCTATAGACGCCACAACCTGCCTCTGTGACAGTGTTAGGAAGCATACTGTAAAAGTGGAAGGGCCTCCTTACACGGATGGCGGAGAACCATGGCGCTATTAGCGCCATGGTTCATGCCGGTAAAATACCGGCACCGCCTTGGCAGAAGGGGGAATTACCGCCCCATTCCAAGGTTGGCGGGGCGGTAATTCCCCCTTCCACCATTGCCCTTCCCCATTCCCATTTTTGCCCCATAGGGCATAATGGGAATGGGCAAGGCGCTAATTACGGTACCGCAAATTGCGGTACCGTAATTAGCTCCCTGGGTCCCTTTGCGGGTTGGTTTTTAACGCCTGCAAAGAGCAGGTGTTAAATCCCCCAACCCGCAAAGGGACCTCGTAGTAAGGCGGTAAGGATTTACCGGTACCGGTATTTTACCGGTACCGGTAAATCCTTACCGCCATCCGTGTAATGAGGCACGAAGTCTATGCAAACTTGATAACTCTGTTACTTTAAGACTCCGCCAAAATCCAAGTGGAACATTAAAGACACAAAGTTGTCTAATCGGGTGCAGTCGTGGCACAAACAACATACGTCGCTAACAAGTTTCACAGTTTGTTGCTGGGAGGACAGCTCAGGAGCAGCGTGCTCATCTTGGAAGCAAGACGCCGCTGAGCAGCAGGGTTCCATATGCCGGCCAGTGCTTAGAGGTCAAGTCCAGCGTGAAGCACGATATAAGAAACACATTTATTTTTCATTGCATGACCTTTCGATCCAGTCCTGGTTTTTCCTATTGCATGCTATTTTCCCATTTAAGTATGGGACTACAAGTCCCAACATGCAATGGGAAAAACCAGGACCAGTTTGAGGTGTCGCTCATGGGACTGGGAAACTTGGCAGCTATGGCCCGATCATGTGCGCCCTCACTGTGCGATGAGGTCATCTGCACATAAAATACAAGGAGCACTGAAATGTTATTGATGCAACCACTATAAATTACAATATTTTTTCTTAGTAGATTAATAAATCCGTCTCCACTGAACTTCTTGTAAATCAGGAGATGAATGGTGATGAGAGAAGTGATCCTGGAAGCCTTTTTAGCATGCAAGCGGTACACTGCGGAGTGGGCGATGGCACTGCAGCTTCTTGAAAATTCCATCCGAGAGGGAAAGGGGAGCCTGAGAGAACTAGGGCCACCCTAGATATGGGCAGTCTGTGCCATGGCCCAGAGCCTCAAAATATAGGGGGCACTGTTGTCAGCAGCCTTCCCTCCATTGCTACTTTTTTGGTTTCTAAAGCAGAGCTGGTTTTGTGGGTTGACTAAGTCTCACAGGTACAATTGTAACACTCGGGTTCACATTACTTGGCCCCAACCTGACTCGAAAAATATTACGACCATACTCCTGGTTTACTACTTCTATAAGGATGTGTATACTCGTGTGGGTTAGTGTGTTATGTGTATACTTTTCAGTTCTACAAAACAGTGCTTATAGTGCTTTAAATAATATTAATAAAAATATTAATAATAACATTAATAATAAGAATGAAGTGATCTTGTATGCCTCCCGTCTGCCATTGTGTTGGCCCTGCTGTGCGTGGCACACTAAGAAAGAGGGGAGGGGGCTGTTAATGGGATAGTGGGAGGGACAGATGCGTGACCTGTGGTGTTGATGTGTGCAGGTCAGAAGTTCCCGGTTCCTGTGTCCTTTCTGCTTTCTATGGAATTGACCATGATTTTTTGGGGCATGTTATCCAGAAAGGAGATTCCAAAGACGGAAATTGTAGGGATCGCTTCAAGGTTGTGTGTCCCACTAATTCGGGGGAGTGTGGTAGAGTGCGGTAGAGCGCGGTAGAGCGCGGTAGAGTGCAGTGGAGTGTTGTTCATAGTTTGGTGCTCTTCCTACGGTGTTGAGTAGACCTATGATATGATTGCCACCAGCGGAGGGGACTTCTGGTGTGATGGAAGGGGGAGATTTAGAGCACATGGAGTATTGGTTGGTGGTGTAGGGAGTGCATATATGGGGAAAGAGTGGCGAGAGGGGAAGGGAAGATGTGGGCGTGCAAGCAGGGTAGCATCCATGGTGCTAGGCTCTTGCCATGGTAGTTGGTAGATGGACTGGGTTTCTGGTGGTAGTTGTGAGTGCCCGTTTTGGATTCTGACATCAAATCCTTGTGGGTTTATTTTGGTGGTTTAGCCGGAGGGGTGAACAAGGGTTCCCGTTATATTTTATTGATTGCAAAGTGCGATCCATGGGTTGAGACAGAAGCTGTTTACATATCAGTGAAAAAACATGAGTTGAAGTGACGTTGTTAAGGTGCCTATTTAATGCAACAAAGTCCCAGAAATTCAGCAGGTGTTGAAAGATTCCGACCTCCCCACTTATGCAGCCACGAACGCAATGACATCACAGCTGACACTGCAGATGACATCACCTACAACATCATCAATGACATCACCACAAACTAGCATGCACTGATGACATCACAGATGGGATGAGGTAATTCCACTCCGTGTGAGCACTTGGGCACATTTTTCCCTGGTGCAAAACTGCATAGGAAACATATGTTTTTTTTACACAAAGGAAAAGTGTATACTGGTACTATCACAGTGAAAAATTGCCCTTGTGTCGGTGCACAGTTCCTGTAATCTGGCCCCTAGGGGATGCAGTCATTTATACCATTTTAGGTGTGCCATTTGTGTGTTTTTGCTTTGCCCACATGGCGAACTCTGAGATTATAATCAGGAGAAAATGCAGCAGTAGTAATAGTGATGAAACCGGAATGCCATTCCTCTTTTCGCCCACTAGATGGCAAAATAACATCATCTTGCGAATCCCCAAAATGTCAAACAATCCTAAAGCTTTCTACTGGGTGGGGTGACAAACCCTTGTTTGGTGTGGGCGCTGGCAGTTGGTGGTTGTCCATTTTCTGTGAGACTCTTGGTACTTGTTGAAAATTATTGACACATCAGTCTTGAGTTATTATTGTACGTGGTAGTTTAATGTACTGATAGAGCATTACAAGTCTGGCACCTTATGCCATGTGTGGTGAAACAAAAGAGCCGACGCGCGTTCCGACCGTAGTCTTTATCAAGGCTGTGATAGGTGAGGTGTTGGAGTGATAGGTGTGCAAGGAATTAGGTGGCGCAGTGGTATTGTCCAGATTTTCAACATTTGTGGTAGCAACCACAGAGATACATTGGTAATGGAAGATTGTTATCAAGTTGATCAGCATGACATGCATGTCAGAACATGTGGTGGGGGGTGAGTTGTGGTGATTGCAGTACACAGAATTAAATATCATAAGTAACCATGAGTAACACACAGTAAAGGTCATTTATTAGACATATTTTAAGTGATGCAAGAGAGACAAATTACCAAGGAAGGAAGGAGGGGGAGAAGAAGCGTACGAGATGTTAATGCAGGATTGGGATGCCTGGGGTCAAAAGAAAGAGAGCATGGATGTGGCCTTGTTACTGGTGCTTACCAGAAAGATGCGGGAGTAGGCTCGTGTTGGAGCAGGTTGGCAGGTCACCCTGAGTAGGGTACTTGATGGAAGCTGGTTAGCTCATCTGCAATAAAGACGATGGTGGGGGTTTAAATTGTTGCACGTTCCTAGATGGGTGAGGTCAGTCAGGGCACAGCCGGTGGAGATGGTGGTTAGTTAACCAAGGTGTCAACCAACCAAGGTGGCTCAGGGCTGAGGAAGTGGGGCAGGGTTTTTTTCCTAAAGCTTTCAACAAGAAAAAATAATATAAGTTGATAAGATAGCTGGCCCCTTCCGCTTCTGAGGTCGATAATGTTAACACGGCCCAGAAAAGTCCCTAAAAACCCAGAGGACCTGTATGGGTAATGCAAACCGGACCAAGTAGACAAATTGCGCGGCAAAACCCAGCTTTGTTATCAGTCAAATAAAGCTGGGATAACAGAAAAGCATTACAAATCTCACCGCTCCCAGGTCATCCATTACAAGCAACCATTTAAGTAGTACAACTTTGTCATAAATTACATCATCACATTTTATCAGTTTACAAAAACCTATGGGGATTGGTTAGTGGCAGTGGCTACATATACACCCAATAGCGTTCCTATAGTGCATACTTGTCTAATGGCTCCTCCTGAGACCACCCCTATATCGATAAAGGTTACACTATATCATTTCTACGTCAAGGGGTTGGTTGGCGCATAACTTTATGAGCCACATAACACCAGGGAATTGAAAGGCTTGCTTTCTACAAAACAACCTTAGATAATTGACATGTCATCAAGACATGAGCCAGCCAGAGAGTGGGGGAGATAGGTCCACGTATTGCCTTTCTTCCAATTAAAAAAGTTGCCATTCCTTATTCCTAGGCCATGAGCCAGAGTGATCTCTTTGCACTTGGCCTTGTGCGATACCTCGTTTCTGTGTGTACGTGTAGGGAGTGTGGAAGGTGTCCGATCATGTGAGATCACTGCCAATGAATAGACAGTGTTCTCCAATTCTGGGTCATGTGTGATGCGACCGCCTTGGGAATAGATCTATCCTGTATTTACTGAGAAATGTGCTAACATTAATGGGTTGTGCTTTCTGTTGCCAGTGTAGACACTCAAGTTATTTTTCATGGAGTCTTTTGGCTTATAGTTTGACTGCACCTGACTAACAAAGATTAGTCGTGTTCTTAATTAATCTGGGAGCAGACTGGTTGCATCTTGGGAATTTCTATCTCGCACCTTCTTTCTGCTGTTTCGCGCCTAGAAACACTTGTGTACAGGCGCGTTATAAATGCCAGATCATATCATATCATATCATATCATATCCTGGATCTGTATTTCAGTGAATTTAGCATTTTGAGTTCTCTAGAAGTCTTGGGGCCTTTGCTTATTTAAAAGCGTGCTGCGGCTTCCATTTTGGAGAAAATGGCTGCCTCATTGTACCTGTTTTTCTATGTTAGTGAATGGTATTTGCATGTCATTCATGTTGCATTCAGCGTATACATCACTTGTGTTAATATTCGTCATGTATTAACGCATATATTACCTATTGTACGTGTTCGTCATGTTGAGTGCACATTTGCTTCATGTCTAATGCATGCACATGTAAGATTATAATGTTAGTTTGATTACATTTGCCATCTTCAGCTTAAAGTGTCTCCGTGTCCTGCAGCTCCTGCCTGGGATAAGGGAGGTACGGGTGTCTTAGTGAGTAAAGTTTCTCGTCTGTGTGGTATTGGGTCGGGGAGGTACAGAAGCTATGGATGACGCATTTATCTGCCTCCCAAAAATAATGTATATGTTTGGTAATTATAACCCTACTCATTACAGTCCCTAGAGGTGGCAGCAATGTGGAGGGGTAGCACAACATGCAAATGTGAGATTAACACTAAATGAACAATTGATAAAATAAATAAGAAGGTTTGAACATAAGTAGATTTCTCAGGCAAGTGTGACATGTAAATACTCCCACTGAACCAATCAGCACAGGTCAGAGGTTTCAAGGTTATGGCAGGCAGAGATGTCCAGGGTTCACTGTGCATTTGCATACACTGCAGTCAAGTGTATTTTACGGGGTTCCCCGTAAAACCTCAAGTTGCTTCTGAACTCAAGGATGTGGAGTAATATGGTAGAGAGTCTCAAACACTTTGACAATCGCACCCTAAATAATGGAGTCATAATGTGAGGGTCTTCCAATGGCATCTCTCGAATGTTTTGTCGTGTATCTCCCAGGATTCCTCCCTACTGACTTTGCTCCCTACTGACTTTGCTGACTGCCGCTGATTGGAGTTGAAGGCCAAAACCACTGGGCGCCAAAGGTGCAGACCCCCTACCATCTGAGACGCTGTGCACAGGGTCGTGCAATGATTGTGCCACATAAGGGAGAGTGACAGTTTCCCAAACACAGTTACATGGGGGGTGGGGGGGGGCGATTATCTGTTTATGGCTCTGTCCTGCACCACCCCCTGCCAGCTGCAACTGTACAGAAAGGCGTAGGATTTCAGCGCTTCAAGAGTCCCATGCGTGAGAATGATATCAGTCCTGTTTTCCAACTTGCATTCTGGGACTTGTAGTATTTGCTTTCATAATTTACATTTAGGAAAACTATAAATCCCAGAATTGCTAGAAAAATCCAGGACTAACCGGCCTTCTCACACACGCCAAAGGGGAACATGAGAGCTCTGAGAATATTATTCGATCGGTTCAGGCCTTTTCCTTTAAAAAAAAATGAAAGTACAGACTTCTTCCTTCATAATCAATCTCTTTGGAACCCATGTGGACTTTGGACTTCTGTTTAATGTTTAAGCCAACCGTCTCTACCTTTGTGCAAAAGCTGACACTGGGCGTATGCAAAGTCTGCAGGCATGCACACTCATTCCGTGCGTCCCCTGCAGGGAGATGTTAGCTCAGGTAGAGAGCTTGGCAATGCCCAGTGTGCCAGCTAACCACTATTTAGAATATAGAAAAGATCTTTTGTGTTTGAATGCTGATTTCACAGGACCTTTATGCAGATCCTCAAGTGCCAAATCCACTGCATAGTTTCTGGATATCCATTGAAAGTACAGTTGAACACAGTCTCTAAATGGGCTTTATTTACATCGTCAGTGGTTACCCAGAAAACCTGGCGTCGCTAGGGGAGCCATTAGCATGGTCCTGCAGGACTTCTGCGCAGCAAATCCTGATTTCGCCACATTGAATTTCTGACCAGCAACCCCCCTGTAAAGGGCAGTCACATTAGTAGATGGCTGCAGTAGTTGCACAGTGCAAGGGCGCCCCCTCAAAAGCCTCAGCTCCAGTTACTACTGATTTCTTAATCTGCAACTGTTGTGCCCATTAAGCATGACACAGGAGGCATACTTTCTCAAGCACTCACAACAATCAGATGGCTTATCACAAAAACTCCTTGGTGATTTTTTTTTTATTTTTTATTAAATGTTTTAGTTTGGTACAAACTTTTTCATTATCGTTTCTAATTTCAGCAATTTATATCGTAATACAATAAACCACACAAAACAAAGAAAAAAAAGGAAAGAAAAAACACAAAATAGAACAGATGACCAAAAGGCTTGTCAAATAACCAGTTTAACGGAATGGACTAGGAAGGTAGTTCTCCGGTACTGGACTGACCAAGTCTCATCTTTCCAAATACTTCTCTGCAAAATTGTACCTCTCTGAATATTAAGTTCTTATGGCTGCCCAACATCAGCGTTTCCCAACGCTCCTCACAGGTGGAAGCATACATTCTTCTTTCCCTGTCCAAGGCTGTACACTGCAGGATGACATGAAAGAGTGTTTCAAGTTGGAGTTCATTTTTGCAGAAGCGGCAGAAATTCAAATTCTTCACTATTTCTCTGGTTTGCGTTAATACCTCTCGTGTGGGGAGTAGATTAAGGCGCATATGGAGAAATAAATCGCGAGTCTGTGGGCATGGGAAGAGCTTCAGGTATGGTGGCAATTGAGTAATTGCTTGGCAACCCCCGGTGCAGTTTATCGCCAATTGATATTGTGCCTTCTTGTCGATTGTCTCGATCCAGTCATTCTTCTGTTTTCCTTTTTTGGCTTCAAACGGTCTCTGTAGCAACATTTCCTCTGTGATATCCGAGTTGCTCATCATCTGTTTGCAGGCTTCTTTCCATATGTTTAATATTACATCATGCAATGATTGTGTCCAGGTTCGAAGTAAGGTCATCGATGGTATATTCTCTTCTGTTGCTGTTTTCCTATATAGGTCGAGTGATTTCCAAACTACGACCGACGGCATTGATTGCAGAGCTAATTCGAAGTGTATTCAACGCACAGGAAAAGACTTAGGTAGAGATAGGCATTTTCTCCAGACCTACCTTCCAAGATGTCCCAGGTCTGCCACGGTAGGTTTACTATTGTTTCACTGCCATAGGTGAGTATTGCTACAAACTTCTGGTGGTAGAAGATAATGAGGGTCATTACGACCTTGGAGGTAACCATGCCGCAATTTGCAGCATAGTTACCTCCTTACCGTGTACCGGGTTCGGGTTCCTTAAATGAGTAATTACCGGCTCATTCCAACTTTGGAGGACCCGGTAATTCCTCATTCGAGGAACCCGGACCCGGTACATCCCCATTCCCATTCGAGCCCCCATAGGGCTCAATGAGAATGGGGAGGGAGCTAACAACGGGCCCGTTAATAACGGCTCGTTGTTAGCTCCCTGGTTTGCTAGCGGGACCCGCTAAGGGCGCCTGCTTTTACCCCTTTGTGGATTCCGCAAGCAGACTCGCAATGGGGCGTTAAGGGGTAGACGGCTCTGGTACCATTACCGGCACCGTTAACCCCTTACCGGCCACCTCGGAATGAGGCCCAATTAGTGGTTTTACTGAGAATCTCCCATATTTCCTATGAAGCACCATCCCTTGACGGGCCAATGATTCAGTTTAGGCACGCAAGTGGGCTGCCCATTCTTTTTCACAAACGCTCTGATTTACCCAGATTACAAGGTATTTGATCGTTTTAACGTTTCCTAGTCTGGTCGCTTTTAAATAAATTCTTGTCTCCCTCTTCTTTTTCCCTGGAAAGGATGCAAGTGTCCTAGCTTGAGATTTTGCTATGTTGATGGTTAGACTATTTTCTTCTGCATATTTTGATAGGGCATTCACACGCCTTTGTAACCCTACTTGCGTTCTGTCCAACAGTACGGGATCATCCGCGTACAATATCCTTGATACAGGGATCCCATTTAAAATTGGAGGGTTGGCGGTTGTAGCATTTTGTGAAAGTGCTAGATCTGAAATATATAGATTGAAGAGGGTGGCGGCCAGAGGGCACCCCTGCTTCAGCCCATTCCATGTTCTGATTTCTTTTGAGACTGCCCCACTCTGCGAGAGTCTTACTCTTATGTTAGTCATTGAGTATAGTGCTTTTATTGCTTCTAGTAGATCCACTGGACATTTCCGTGCTCTCAATTTCTGCCATTGCTTCTCCCGATTCACACGATCGAAGGCCATTTGAAAATCTAGAAACACTGCGAGAATCTGTGTTTTTGTTCGTATTGCCTCGAGTTTAAAGTTGTTTAGGATCATCAGCTTGATGTTCGTACCTACACTTTTTATGAAACCTATCTGCCTTGGATCACGCCTGTTCTTCGTGGTAGCCCATTCTGTCATTCTTCGCAGGAGTATGGAGATGAATATTTTCCCTAATGGGTCTAATAGGGCTATAGGCCTACAGTTGGAAGCTCCTTTCTGTCCCCTTTTTTAAAAATCGGGATCAGAATTGCCGCTTTCCAAGTGTTCAGAATTTGTTTGAGTTCCATAATAATTTGGAACTGTTTACAGAGCTTCAACCAGGCTTCAAGGGTTTTTTTAAATATTGCATTGCTGAGCCCGTCTGAGCCTGTGAATGCGAGGCATTCAGGTGAGTGATATGTACTAAAATGTCCTCGTAAGTCCATTCTAGCTCCCATTTATTTGTTCTTTGGTGTTCAAATTGGACGGTGACCTCCTTGGTTTTGTCAAATAGGTTGGTAAAATAGGCATCCGAGGATGCCTGCAGCACATCAGAGGTCAAAGGATCTGTATTCTGTTCCTGACCATTTATCAATGTCCAGAGGTCGCTGGTATTTCATTGCCTCAGAGCTCCAAGCAAACATTTGGCATCGTTTTGTAGCCACATTGCCCGCATGTTCCGTTGCCAATTTCCATAGTTTTGGAGATTGCCCTTTTTGCCAGTTCGGTATAGGCAGAACGTCCTCCCTTAGTTGTCCTGTCAATAGCCCAATGTCTCTTTGCGATGTCTCTTTCATTCATATTTGGGCTTTCATCAGCAGTTTGCTGTATGGAGTCAACGTGCTGCTATCCGTGAGTAGATGGATGTTCAGATCTCCACAAATGATTATTTCAGATCTTGCATAGTGGCTCTGTACTTCGTCCACACTCGAAAAAAACAGGGTTGATGAAGGTATTATCATTAATCGCGACTGGATTTGGGTATAGATTCCAGAGAAAAGTGATGGATGAATGAATGAGTATGTCTGAATTTGAATTAGAACGAATGTAGTGAATGAGTAGGTTGATTTTGGTGACATTTGCACAACACTACCCCAGAGTGACCTCAATCTTTATTCACTCTTGGTTTTTTCACACTGTTTATTATTTGGCATCTGTTGTGATTATTTCATATCGTTTCGTTTTTTTCTGCTATTTTACCTCCAATTGTGAAATGGAACATGCTATTTGCATTTGCACTTTATACCAGTTGTCTGGATACTGAGGTTTTTAACGTTGACTGTGAACAAATTCAAAGTTTTTTAATAATGATGAAAACTAATAAATGATATATATTTTTCATAAATTTGTTTGGAATCTGATTAGTAACTGGTGATTAATGCTGTACGCATTGGGACACCATTTGAAAAGGGAACATATGAAGCCCCCTGGCACTGTTTAATTTGTTGTTCTAGGCTTCGCCTAAAAAATATAGAGGATGTGCCAAGGAAAGGGCTCATAATCCTCTTACCTCCCCATAGGTGTTTGTTTATAGATTGCAGAGGCACCAAATCCTCTCAGTGGGTTTTTCGCTCTTCGTATTCAGACTGCTGGAAGCACTAGATACTGCTTCCATTACAATGATTTGCGTGAAAGGGTTAGGGTTGCTTGTCTCGAGCACATGCAGGTTAGCTCCAGCTCTTATCAGCGTGAGCAATCCAGAAGATGGGTGCCCTTTCGGTCTTGTTATCACTTGATTCATGAAGGTATTGTAGCCATCACATATCGCCTATTTGCTGATCCAGATTTCTTAAAGACAAATTCTATCAAAGTTTTTGAGGTCCTGATTTTCTTCATCAAACAAATGCACTGATCCCTGCGTGTTCCATGAACATAGTTTCCGCAAAATCTTCACAATTGTTTCGTTCAGTTATGTCACCTTATTCGTTCCAAGCTGATTGTTTTTGTCAGAATTTGTCCAATTTTTCTGTTCGAATGCCTTCGCTGATGTCTCGATTTCTCTCGGTTGTGTGTTATCCACTGAGTCGAATTTTATTTTCATATATATGTCATCAATATCAAATTCCTCTGCTGTTCTTATGGAATCATAGTTCTTCTTCGACATCCTTGGACCTCTATTTTTGTCGCATTGGGTCCGATTTGAGTCATCCCTGTATCTGGTGTTTATCAATTCATTGGATGCAAGTTCAAAGTTCAGAGAAAGGAAGGCTTTCTTGCATTCCATTATAGATATCGTGATTCTTAGAGAATTTAGATGTATTGCGACCCAATCCGTTCGTACTTCGTACATACATTTGATAGTTTTAATATCCTCGGTCTTGATAAGCTTTAGGTTTGGCATCACTTGTAAGAGTTGCAGTACATTGGTTCTTTTTAGGATCAGACTGTCTTCTCTATTTCTCAAATTCTTGATGACGGTAATTCTGTCGAGGTATGTTGATCTTGGGTCATCAAAAATTGGTAGTTTTTGGAATATTTCAGCTCTCTCTCTCTCATTGTCTTCTCGACTTAGGTTGCTGTTCCTGGGCCTTGAGCACTGAGAGTCGTTTTTGTGCTATAGTCAGAAATTGCAGGTCTCTCGATGCTGTAAGAATGTAATGTTGCTCCAGAGATCTTTGGATATCACATCATCTCCAGCAGAGTTTTCCAGCTCTGAAGCCGAGATGTCTTCACATGTTAGATCGGTGTCAGGTCTACACGGCTTTTGTCCATTCCATTCTTGATCTAAGTTATAGAGTGATGTATCCTCATCTATGACAAAATACGTGTCTTTTATAGTAATCTGGACCTCCTGATCATCATCTGACATAAAAATTGATGAATTCATCAGGGTATTTATCTGTTCTAGTTCCTCCTCAGTAACAAAAGACAAAACGCTGCAAAAAACACGGTACTGTAGACCTTAGACATGTGCTGAATGAGTAAAGTACCTCTTAGCCAGGGTTATACTAAATCTAATCCCGGACATGTCATTCAATGCGTAATTTATATGAAAAAACAACACATATGCCATAACATTTTGGATTTATAATTGTTATAATTCTTGTACATCTCAAGTTGCATAAAAGGCAAAAAGAAATAGACAATGAATAGCTAAATAACCTTCTAGCCTTATTTTAGAAATAGGGAAGGGAGAACAAAAGAAATGATAGTTGAAAGTGGACAGAAACCCAGTGCTAAGGAAGAGAGAATGAATGCCTCTAGGTACAGAGAAAAGGGAGAAAAGTTAATGAACTTTTTTCGAAGGTAAAACTAAAGAGAAGTAATGAAGAACATAAAATTGATTCGACAATTGCAAAGGCAGTTTAGAGTCTTGTTCCAATACACCGGGGAGTTATTATGTATATTCTGAATCCAATATATGTACATACAGTGCCTCATTACGACCCAGGCGGTAAGTTACCGCCTGGGTCGTACCTTTACCGCCATGGCGTAAACTATGTTTACGCCATGGTGGTTGGCGGATTTACCGCCCCATTCCAAGGTGAGTGGGGCGGTAAATCCCCATTTCCCATTTATCCTTCCCCATTCCCATTTTTGCCCCATAGGGCATAATGGGAGTGGGGAAGGAGATAATTACGCCACCGTGAATTACGGTGCCGTAATTATCTCCAAGGTCCCTTAGCGCCATGGATTTTAATGCCTGCAAAAAGCAGGCGTTAAACTCACCATGGCGCTAAGGGACCTTGTAATCAGGCGTTAAAGGTCGGCGCCGTTTACGGCGCCGTAAACCCCTTAACGCCTGACTCGTAATGAGGTCCACAGTCTTTGATCTTAATTCAAGGCTAAACCTCCTTGGTACCAGTGTAATATGAAATCAAGATTTTATTTCAATTGGTCAGACATTCATTTCTGTAACTTCTGATAGTATGTTTTTGTAAAGGAATCTATATTCCTTATGTTGAGGGGTTCTAAACAATATGGAGACTTCTATCACATCTGTTGGTTTGCTGGTGAGCTAGATCCTAGTTTTTTTGGGGGTCCAGTTCATGGATTACACGAAAAAGCCCTCATTGGGTCTGCCTACGCGTGTAGGGGAGAAGAATGTAATGACACATCAGTGTGCTTCCGGACAGTCCATTGAGTCCAAACGGACTGTTGTTCATATGCTCAGTTTCGGATCCGGAAGCAAACCCCCCTTACTGCTATCCGCGTTTCGGTGGTCTTATGCTGCCACCTTCATAAGGATGGAGTAAAAGTACCCTATGGGGAAAAGAAGAAAAAGGATAGAGCTTCAGTCTAAATGTTAGGCATGGTGCCGAATTGCATGCTTGAGACTCTGTTTAAGAACAAGCTTGCTCTTTGGTTGTGAGGACAAGTTTTGCCTGTCAAGCTAAAAAACTAGGGCCCCCAGCCTAGATAGAACATTTTTCTTACCTAGAGGGATTAAACAAACTCTAAAAATGTGAGATTGAGGCTGCATGCCAATCCTCGCGGCTCCAACACGACCTCGCAGTGGGGTGGCCAGGACACTCGGCATGGGTGAGGCTCAGGTTCACATGTGGTGCCTGTGTGGTGAATCAATGGTATTTCTTGTCCTGTATTAGGGTAAATAAAGTGTATTAACTAGTTATACACCCTCTCATATTTGTCTCACAGCTCTCTTTTACTTCTATTGTCAAGGCGTAACCTGGTGGAAGTGAATTTGAATATTAATAAACCTACCATGATATCCTGTTTTTAAGTGCCTCAAAGTTGCTGCAAAATTCTTTCCATGAGATGATCTTATTAGTTTCAGAAAATGCGCCAGTTGAGAGGTCCTGCTGAATCTCCGTGTGTCTGCCTGTGGGTACGCGCCTGCGTCTTACTGTACTTGTACACAGGGTGCCTGTGAAGAGATAATAATAAATGTCTCTATGTTTTTATGGCGACTTTTCTAAGTGTTATGGTTGTGGCTCTATAGATCAGCAGACATGCTTCCCTGGAGCTGCAACAGCGAAATCGATTGTCTGCAAAGGGCTATTGTTCCCAAATTGGCGCGAGCTGTGAGTCTCTCCTTCCGCATTTGGAAATGGCGTCGTTGGCGAGGCCTAGCGTCTGAAACTAGTTGCTAGGCAACTGGGGGCTTGGTCTGCCGGGTCCAAGTGACCTTGAAGCAAGAGTACGAGAGAGGGGCGGTGGCTCCGTTACATGAGGCCAATTGGTCAATAGGGTGTATAGGTACGTGTATGAAGGGTCCACCCCCTCCCGCTGGATTTGGAAAAGTTGCATGCACAAGCAAAATATAACTAACCGACCGGCGCGAGTGTGCGCTATGGTGGTAAATATATAATTGCATACCACATGTGCTGACTTGGGCCTGACGTGCGCGGTATGTTGAACTGGTAACTACATCCCTCGCAGAGGTATGGCTGGGAGAGCCGAGGGCTTGTGAATGAATGCCTCCAAATACGGTAATGCGTGGTAGATAACTGGTTTTGTGTGTGAATTACACTATAATGGTGCATTACAAATTGCATGAATATGCACCATACAAAGATCCGACTCATGTGGATGCGTGCTGTCATATTGTAAATGTGAAGTGTAGAAGCGTATATAGGCGGACTCCCTCCAGTCTGGTAGTGTGGCATGGTGTCCTGGACACGAGTAGGTTGTTCACCCTGTACCCGCGATCACACTTCACGAGCTGTGGTATAAAGCGTATGGTGTGTTCAACTGGTGAGTGCGTATCTCACAAACATGCGGGAGGGGAGGGCGAGGACATTTGGATTTGTACCATCACATATATCGTGATGTTGGTATAAGAGCTGCCTTGGTATAGAGAAAGCACTATGGTAATTGAAATAAATCGGCCAAGTTTGAAAAATGTCTAAATTGGAAGTTCGAGAGCTGATGCGGTTGCTTGTATTGGTGTGAACTGTTCGTTCAGGTCGTTTTCCAAGCTGTCCAATCTGTGGATCCACCGACTCTCCAATCTCAATAAGTGTTGTTGTGTTCCTGAGCCCATTGTCACTTTCTCGAGAACCCACCACAGAAGTTAGTTCCTCCTCGGACAGGCTGCAATTTGGTTCTGTCTGATTATTTTCCTTAGTCAACGTCTTCCTCTGTTCTAACTTTTTGTTCGAAAATGTGCATACATGTTTAGTGGTTTCCGATGGAACATTTAGATTTCTTAGAAAGGAGCGAGATCCCTTCATGCTGGCTTTCTTTCTAGGTGGTTTGTTTTTTTCCTTTTGAATTTGTTTTTTCGTGTTTAATGTCTGAGTTAATTTCGTCTTCTTTTGGGCTATTATAAATATCAGGAATATCGCTTTCTTCTCTTCCGTTATCCTCGCTTCTTATTTGTGTCTTTGTGTCACTGGTGGCTGTTTTTTCGTCAGATTTTTTATTTCATTAGGTTGTTGCATGGTGTTAAAAGAAGGAATTTGCTTTATTTTCCTAAGATTATAATTTTTCCCTTTTTCCTTACAGGACTCTCTTACTTTGTGTGTGCAGAGGTTTTGATTCTCTATTCCATGCCTTATGGACGATTTCGCATTTATATTCTGGGTTGGCATTTTGACTGATTCCAACTGCATAGTTTCAACGCTGTTGTGGATTCCCAAATTTCCCTTGCCAGATTTGTTAGGGGCATTCCCCATAGATCCCTTTGCATATTTCTCCATGTTCTCTTTTGGTACCTGTCGTCTATTCTTGTTTTCTAGTTGGAATGTTTTGATCATATTTATCATTACAGTTGACATATCAGCCTTGTCATTCCGGTCAGATCTTGCTACATCAAAGAGACCTGCTTGCCATTGTGATAATGTCTCAGCTTCTGTATCTAATCTCAATTGTATTCTATTTATAAAGGCTTCCATGTAGATTTATTTTGTATGGATGAACTTTAGTAGGGTTGCTTGATCTCTCATAGCGTTGCTCTATGACCCGTACAACTTAAGGAATGGTGCCAGTGCTATGGTAGATGCTGTCATCAGATCATTTTGAAGATCCAACATTGTGGTCGGAATCGGTGGATGCGGTTCATTTGCAGTATGTTGGCACTGGCAGTGCGAGTGGGACTCAACAATGTTTTGAACTCCATATGTTGGGACTGTTGGTTGATCATGTCCCTCTCCTTCCTCCATCTTTGAGATTTTCTTGGGATACATTCCTTATGCTCTATATCACTAGGAATGTGTGGTAAAGGGTTAGCCATTGGGGCAGCACTTTTTTGCCTAGGCAGCATATCCTTATTATATTGCACCTTGCTCTCTGCTAAAGTCAGAGAGCCCCGCTGTAGCGGAGTTGATGTAATTTCCACCTTATCAGTGCTTGTCATGATTGGCAGGGTAAGTCCAAACACTAGATTTCTTTTCTCATGATTAGACGTGAGAGATTCGCTTTCGGTTATGTCCAAGGATAATCGTGCCACACGTAATGTCTCCGCCGGTGGGGGATTACTCATATTCTTAGTCTCACTTTTCAGAGCGTCGAATCTCTGTTGCCATCTCAATTTTGTTTTCTCTGCTCTGTTCCTTAATGTGGTCAGTATTTATGTTGTCTTCCCAATTCATTTCCGTTTCGATGGATTTAGTTTTCATCGTGCCAGCGTCTTCCCTCAATACTCCACCTACATTCTCATCATGGCTCACTGCTTCGTGTCTGTGTTCATTATAAGATACGTTTGTCGACTGTACCTTTTCCTTGTATAGTCCACCCGTGGAGATGTCTCTACAATCGGTTGCATGATCATATGGGTAATCGCACTCCATTATACCATTCAGAGTAGTGTGCCCGGCCAGACTGGCTGTTTTCCTCAGCGATTCTGCTTGCACATTTGCCTTGCCTCAGGCACTTGGCATCATTTCAAAAGTGTCTTGTCTGCCAAGCTCTTCATTGTACCATATCTCCTGGTTTCCCTCAGTCATCACTCTGTTTGTTGTTTATCAAGACAGAATGTCAGTGGGGTTTAATAAATCGCAGCACTGCAGCGCCCTCACCTGATTTTGTATATGTTAATCCAATTCACTTTTCGTAGTGGGTTCCTTCAGACCGCAGTATCTCACAGGTGGGGTGGTGTGTGGCACTGTCGATGTATTGAAAAGGGCTTCACTCTCCATGATCTTCTTGGTTGGATGCTGCATCCTTGGTCCTGTTGAGGACACAATTTCCCCCACCTTCACCTTTCCCATTCTCTGCCCAACTCCACCAACAGCTGCGCCAAACTCTCGCGCCTAAGAGTGGGTTGGTGGTTTCTGATGGCGGAGTGCCTTACAGGCTTGAAATGGCAATAAGCACCATGTTCTTCCAGGTATACACCCGAGGAGCCAACGTTGTAATAGTAGGCAGAAAGTCTTCTTGCTGTGTCACACAATGAGTCTTTTTGCAACAGCTTCAATATGGCTTCTCGGGAAGACGTTATCAGCGATGTTTGTAAAAGGCAATTGTTAGGCAGAATCACAAGCAGTACCCTTTGGGAACACTACATGCAATTAAGACTACAAGTGTAAGCACGATTTCACCTTTGGTACAAGCCTGTACTACACAGTAAAGTGGTAGCGATGGCTGAGCAGCCAGACCTATCTCAAGAGTTGAGTGAGCAGTAGAACAAGTTACAAAGAACCAACTAATACAGTGATTCTAACAAACACTTACTCAAGGTTTCTTGGTAAAAGAATATACATTTATTTACTCAGTCAGTTAGAAAACATTACACTAGCAAGAGCAGCTCAATATCACACACTAATAAACCACAAATACACAATCGGTAAGTAAATGAACAAGTTTAGCTCCCCTGAAGTGGGAGCAAAATGGCACTTCAGATACTTAATAAAGGGGTAAAAAGACAAGGTTATTAGAATAGACAGCCCAAATACATTCCTAGGCAGGGCAAATGGTTTCAGTTAACTACAACCAGCAATTCTTCTCAATAGGCCTTGGCCAAAGTCAATGGATCAGAGTCTTTGTATAGGATAGCACAGCTCTGGTAGATAACGGTTAAGTCTTTGCCACAGAGTTTAGAAGAATTTGGCTAGGCGAAAAGTTTGATGAATGTTTAGGGAAGGACAAGCCTTCGAAGTTAAGAAAGTTTCCACAAACTTTTCACGATGGCCGAAAAGATTTACGGACCATGTTTGCACAGTACCTTTGTATTGAAGAAGAGCTGTAGCTGAGGCAGTTGTTCCTGGCAGTTCGAGCAGATCTCGCTGTTCCTGAGCTTTAGTGGTGGGGACAAGAAGGAGGATGTTGCGAAGTTCCTGCACTGCCCATGGATGAGGCCAAAAGCTTAGCAAGACATTGGTTTAAGGTGTGAGTGCCTTAAAGTCCACAAGCTGGTTTCCTTCCCTCTGGCTATCCGGTTTTCAATAGCACTCTGATGAAAATTCGACCAGATGGGGATGGTGTCCAGGTGGCTTACGAGGCAAAGACCAAAAGACTCTGTGACCGACTCTGCTGCTGCTCCGTGGCAGGTCTGAGTCCTTGAAGGGCTTCCTCCTCCTCCCCCTAGTGGCACACTAAACAGCGTGTCCAATAACGCACCCAGTATGCAGAGAATTGTATTGCGTCTCAGTCAAAGATTTTCTGCTACTCGTCAATATGTCCGTAACCATTCAGGGCAGGGGGAAAGAGGGGTGCCTTTCCGGGTGCGTTATTGTACACGCTGATCGTGAATGAGTATACAGCCCATCAAACCAGAGAACTTTACTTAAAAACATAAGATAATTGGTGGTGTTTCGCCATCTGCAATCCCAGAACTACGAGCATGGATCAATGCACCATGCAAAAATTCTAAAAGTGTCCTACCTTGATGTATGCATCAGATCCCTGTCAAATTCTTCACAGTAGGGATGAGGGTACATTCCAGTGCAGACACGATGCTCCATCATTGTGATTTGGAGATTGATGCTAGACGACATCTCCCACCCTATGACACATCGGGCAGGTTTCATCTCCAACCACCCGCATCCTGAAGAAGGTCGCACTAACTTTGTGGCTTAAGTCACAGCCATCACCGGACGACCGAAACATACATTGATACCATTGAATAAGAATTTTGCTATTTGATTTTGTTGTATAAACACCCATTTAGAATGAATATAGGTGGAAGAAATTGGTTTAACATATGGAGACTGTGGGTTCTGGAATAACCCATCTGTGTAGCAATGTACATTAGTGAGTGTGTGAATGAAATATGAAATGAATGGTGGAATATATATGTAGATGTTGGATACATTTCTCTCATTTGAAAGAGACGATGCACAAACAAATAATGAGAAGTTGTATATAAATATATTTTGTGATATTGACAAGATTGACATTATTGACACCATGACATAGCAGCGTTAGTCATGAAGCACACTCGCAGCCCTGCACTGCATTACACGAACACACATTTGTCTACACGAAGAACATGCTTACACAGTTCTATAGCTAGAGGACAGACACATATACATACTGCCAAAGCTTTTATTATTTTCTCACTAGCCAAATGCAGCAACGAAGAAACGCACAGCAACAAGAGATTCAGGGCAAGCTTGCAGATGCTTATGACAAACTAACCCTATGGAACTACAAGAATATATATGGAGCTTGATAGGACCATCTGTGACTAACTTATAGGTTGTGTAGTATAACACGAGCACGTAGAAATCATATTATAAGTCTAAGGAAAATTACAGAAGGCCTCAAGCCACAGAGCATGAGACGATAGAAGTCAGGCTCACAGCCAAGGTCAGAGATACACGATCACATTCCAAACGTTAGATGGCAAGGGACCAGCTGCAGAAAAAGGGTATCAATCCTCATATATTCAGGCTGAAGAGCTCGATTTTGTGGTCTACAAGTGTGGAAAGAGAAAGTATATCGTTTCTCCTATTGTAATAAATATATTAATATTGGCCTACGCCAAGCTGCTCGAAAAGTCGCTTGCGAAAGAAATCCGTGTTGGAAGGTCCTGACCTTAAATCCATGTAAGCCGCCATTTTAGGTCAAACCGCCATTTTAGGATTTGTTTCGTAAAAGTCACCCTGTGAGTTAAAATGGTGGACGATGTCATTCCAGAATACAACATGGCCGTCTTGACCTCTGTACATAGCTAATGTGTAACTTGCCTGCAGGCCACTTGTTGAGGTCGTGAACTGAGACCTTGTCCTTCATTGACCTATGTGTAGAAGGATTACTCGTGCAATGAAACAAATCCACGAGCATATGTTGAGACAATGTATTCAAATACTGAACAAAGAACATCTGTTTAACTACATCGTATTAATGTTTAAGAAGGCCTGCATGGAGAATCTTAGACTACACAGTTATTGCATAGGCTTGTTGATACATGTATTAAAGGCAAACCAGTTATAAGCGGTTGTTTGAGACTTGGCACGAACCCTAGATCGGTGATGTATTAAAAGGAATATTAACCCAAAGTGGGGCTGGACATCACGCCCACCAAGCGTATAAAAAGCGAATGCATTCTAATGTACAACGTCTCTCACTGAACACACTGAACCACGCTGGAGTTTGTTGTGTTGTACTGAGGGCCGATAGCTATCTGATTTTGCTCTGTTTTTGTAATTGGATTCAGTATAAAATAAAGTACTTTGTATGTTCCTTTGTAACCCGTGTTCGGTGTATTTCCTTTTGGGGTACTCAGCCTCGATATTTTGATTCTGTTTTCACAGTTGGCGCCCGAATAGCAACCCTCAAGATTGATGCCGGATTGTTGAAGGTTCACGCACACTATCGGACCGGGATCGGACGGTGTGACATAAGGGGCCCCCTGAACGAGACACGACACCTCAGCAGCGCTGCACAACCCGATCCTTGGACGATAAGCGTGTGGTCCGAGACGGCATCTTGACGAAGGTCCAATTATCGAGGTGGGCATATTTGCCGAAATCCCAATACACGAGGTAAGATTAGTTAGGTAATATTCTTAGAAATCCGATCAGACTACCTTAGGTTTGGTCAGGTGAGTCGTGACCGATTCTTAATTTAACCCTGACAATTTGAATTTTGGCGCATTGTATCTTCAGACACAAATATTGACCAGTTAACACCAAGAATTTGAGATATGCCTGGGAAATTGTCTACCTGCTTTAGGGCATTATTCCGCAGTGATAGACAATCTTTGGAATTTAGCCGTCCCGCACCACAGGAGGGGTCGCCGGCATGCACTACGTACTGTAAGCATGGCATTGGAAGTATATTATTTAATGACATTTGGCACAGACAAACCAGACATGCCTCCGACCTTCAGTGGCCAATCAATGGTAGTTTTGAAATCCCTTGTATTGAGTATTTAGAGTCAATTCTATTAAAGAAAAAGGCTAGACCTGCAGCATTTGATGTTTTGCAGAATTGGAAAAAAGAAGCGTTGCAACAACTTAAAAGTAGAGAGAAACATGCACGCTGTCATAAAACGAAAACTGAAAAAGCATTGTTATATGATCAGGACAAACAGTCTGAGGCGACAAAAAATATGGATAGGGCTTTTTCACTCGGTATTCAGAAAATCTATCCTTCTAAAGATCTTCATATTTCTGATGAGTTTATTGACAAAATATTAATTGAACGAAGGCCTGGTGCCTCTGCGCCACCTCCGTATGTTCCTCTTACTGCTGCTTTGCCTCTTCCTCCTGTTATTCCTGCTCCATCTGTTGTTGTTCCCGTTGTTCTTGCTCCGCCTAATGTTTCCCTTCCTCCAGCTCCCCACCTCTTTTTATCGCACCAGTTATAGTACCTCCATCAAATATGCCTGCTCCCTCTCTTCCAAGTGGTCCTGAGCCGCTTGTAATCGATCGAGATACAGGAACAAAGGTTGTCACTCGCAATACCGTACCACTGGAGAAGAAACGTGAGTTAATTGAATGGGCTAAGCATTGTATGGCGAAGGATGATGAAGCTAGCGTTTTTGCCACACTTTGAAATACGGATAATATTCCTGAGAAAAATGATTTTATTGAAGATTTAGGGATTCAGTTAGGTATAATGTGGGGAACATTAAATAATGCAGATTTTCCACAAGGGTTAAGGGATCTAAATATTCTAGCGCTTTCTAGAGACACTGTGGAGAAGGTAAATGAGCATGTCGAGAGGTTGTTTGGGTATAGAAAGGAGTTAGAAAAGTTACAGAATGAGGATGACGAAGAGGAAAATATGTATGTACAGAAACGGTTCCTTCCGTGTCGTAAACTGATATCGGAGGAAATGCGAATTTGTAAGAAAGACGCGATTAGATGGATTTCAGACATATCGATAACTCCAGTTGAGGTATATGACACATATAGTCAATATACTCTAGAAATGCAGAGGGAAGTGATACAGGTATTGGTAGAGTACCTGCAGGATGAGTGTGTAAAAAGGAAGATTAGTTGTCCCACAGAGTTATTGAGCATTTATAAGAGAGCTTTTTCACTTGACACTTCTTTGACTGCTTTAGCGCTCGACTTGGCTCTGTTGCTTAGTAAGCGTTCGGAGTCACCTACTTCTCAGTTGCCTATGAGAGAGGTTCCTCCGACATTTGTCCCCAAAGTTGAGGTTGCGGCCGATGCTGCACAGGGTATAGTCGCCCGAAAAGAGAATTATTTGGGACAAGCTTACGGCCTGTGTCCAGGAAAAGTCTGAGGGTGCTACTGAGTTCTTCAATCGGTTCGAACAGGTATTCTCAGATTTCAGTGGACAAGACTTAGGCACAGAGTCTGGGATTTGTGGACAGATTTGTACGTGGATTGCCTGACATCCAGTCACAAATTATGTCTTCTGAGAGCGCTTGGCAGGCGAAATACGAGAACCGTGTCAATAATGAAAAAGATAGGATTGAAAAACGGAAAGGCGATATAAAAACCAAAGTGCTATTGCAGCAAATTGTTAGGGGCCCCAGAGGGGGTAGTTCTCAGGTTAGAGGTCAGTATGTCCCGCTGGGGAATGTGCCCTTGGGTCCTGTGAACATAAACCAGTGCGCCTATTGTCGTTGAGAGGGTCATTGGCGAGCACAATGCCTCGTCCTTCAACAAAGGTCGAATAATACATTTGGTAATATGGGTAGGCGATCCAGGGGTCGCCCGGGCGTAGGGGGCCCTGGTAGAGGTCAGTTTACACAGGACCCTCAGCAACCTTTTTCGCAGGACAATCAGACTCCGAGTGTGGACACCAGGAACATATTTGATCATCCTTCCGCTGCATATTTATCTGAAGAACTTCCTTTTGATGATATTCTGTTTCGTTAGGATTGCCCGAAGCAGGATTTGGAACCTACACCTATTCCCTTCAATCAGAAAGGTCCCTACGTTGAAATAGTGGTGGGAAATAGGAAACATCAGTTTTTGGTAGACACTGGAGCACAGAAGTGTTCCATTGATTCCATTGATCATTCGCGGGTTCCAAACATTCCACTGTCAGGGCAAACCAATGTTTCTGTAGGGTTTTCTGGTACACCAGTTGTTTCTCCGGTTTCTATGCCGGTTCCTATTTCTTTGAGTCCCTTTACGGACCATTGTCCATTTCTGTTGACTTCGGATTGTGGAGAGAACTTGCTGGGGTTGAATCTGTTGAAAGAATTAAATGTAGTGATTTATTGTTCTTCTGATGGAGTGCGCTTGACGATTTCACCACAGCAATTTTCTGCCTCGCAATTCTTTACTAGACCTTTGCCTCCAGAATTGATTGATGTACCAGAGAGCTTGTGGGCTGTCGACGACAATGATGTCAGTGTTTTACAGATTAAGCCTGTCAAAATAGTTTTGAAATTGAGCTGCCACGCATTCCCCAGTATAAGATTTCGGTTGAGGGCGAGCGAGCTTTGAAATGTATTGTTTCCGATTTTGTGCATCGCGGGGTGATTAAAGAAATTTCAGGAAGTTTGTGTAACAGTCCGGTTTTACCCGTGTACAAGAAAGGCGATAATGTAATTCCATTCCGTTTCATAATTGATTTACGTGCCATTAATAAAGTTGTGGCACCACAATTTCCAATTGTGCCTGATGTAACGACAATCCTAACCATGATTCCAGCTACAGCTACTTACTTTAGTGTTGTGGACTGAAAGAATGCGTTCTTTAGTATTCCTATACACAAGGATAGCAGATATTT
This sequence comes from Ambystoma mexicanum, assembly GCF_040938575.1. Taxonomy (NCBI): domain Eukaryota; kingdom Metazoa; phylum Chordata; class Amphibia; order Caudata; family Ambystomatidae; genus Ambystoma; species Ambystoma mexicanum. The sequence continues at coordinate 73,705,805 of NC_090938.1, forward strand.
GTTCACGTTCACCTTAGGGGGATGCTCGTTTACATTTACTTGTGCACCTCAAGGGTACACAGAGAGTCCTAGCATTTATAGTAGGGCTTTGAAAGAACAACTTCATACCATGAATTGCCTTCTACCTGTACTTTGCTTCAGTACATTGATGATTTGCTTCTAGCTGCTGACTCTGAGAGTGCCTGTAAGGAGGGCACTGTGTCATTACTTATTAATCTAGCTAAGCATGGTCACAAAGCTTTGCTTAAAAAATGTCAATATTGTTGTCAGGAGGTCGCCTACTTAGGCTATCTCCTGTCAAAGGAGGGAAGAAGATTGAAACATGAACGAATAAAACACATTTCCGGTATGTCTGTCCCAAATACACAGAAGGAAGTTAGAGCCTTGATAGGTATGGCTTCTTACTGTAGGTTGTGGATCCCGAATTTCTCACTAGTGATCAAACCGATGTTGGCTTTGACGAAGAAGGGCATTTCCTCGCCATTGCCATGGGACGCGGTACACCAGCAGTCGTTTGACTTGCTTAAGACTGCATTATGCTCTGCACCAGTTTTGGGCACACCAAACTATGAAAAGGCCTTTGTGTTGTTTGTGCATGAATGTGATGGATGTGCTTTGGCTGTATTAACGCAGGAACATGGAGGGACGGCCGTGCGGTTACTTTTCTTCCGCCCTTGATCCTGTAGCATGCGCTTTGCCAAGATGTTTGCACGCTGTCGCTGCTGCTGCCGCATCTGTAAAACAGAGTGAGGGAATGGTCCTAGGCCATGATCTAACCCTGATGGTGCCTCACTCTGTAGATTTTCTACTGAACCAAACTCAAACGCAACACCTCACTTCTGCATGGTTGACAAGATATGAATTGATCTTGTTTGTTCCTCACATTCAAATTAAGAGGTGTTGTGTCCTTAATCCGGCTGAACTCCTACCTTTCCCGCAAGATGCTACTTGCGGCGATGAAGTGCCACACGACTGTTTGTATACGACCGAACAAGAGACAAAGGGTAGAATTGATTTGAAAGATACTCCTTTGGATAATCCGCAAGGAGATCTGTTTTGTGATGGCTCCTGTTTTAAACTTCCGGATGGTACATCCAGTACTGCTTATGCGATCACTACATTGAGCACTGTAGTGGAAACTAAGAGAATCACGCATAATTCTGTGCAGGCCGCAGAGATTATAGCATTGACCCGAGCTTGTGAACTTTCAGAAGGGCTTGCAGTAAATACATATACTGATAGTCAGTATGCCTTTAGGGTGGTCCACAACTTTGGGAGACTTTGGTCAGAGAGAGGGTTCCTAACTTCGCATGGCACCAAAATTCAACATGACTCCCTAATAGTACAACTACTCTCAGCGCTTGCGCTCCCTACTCAGTTAGCAGTTATGAAATGTGCAGCATATCAAAAGATTACAGATGATATGGGGAAAGGGAATGCTTTTGCTGATCAGATAGCTAGGCAAACTGCTACCGATCTCCTTACGGAGATGTATGTTTCAAGAGAATCTGTAGATGCTTATACAATAGATGAGGGTGTTGGGTCTGTACGGGATATCCAAGCTGATGCCACGTTAGAAGAATCCATAAGGTGGGCTGAAGGCTTGGGGAAAATTGATGATGACGGGTGTTGGGTGGACATAGTAGAAGGGAAATGGCTACTCCCTGACGCGTATGTCATGATGATGGTCATCATGGCCCATGGTCCTACGCATGTATGTGCCCAGAAAATGACAAAAATGTTAGAGAAGGTTTGGGTAAATGACAACATTTCAAAAATTGCCCAGCGCTATGTCCAGGAGTGCATGATTTGCCTGCAACACAATGTGGGAAAGGGAACAGTAACTCCAAGGGGTAGTTTTGGCCCACCCTCTGTCCCCTTTGAAGTGATCCACTTTGATTTCATTGAAATGGAACGATGCGATAATAAGAAATATGTACTGGTGGTTATCTGTGCTTTTAGTAAATGGGTTGAGGCTTTCCCTGTTAAAGATGCCACAGCTATGACTACTGCAAAAATCATGTTAAAAGAATACTTTCCACGGTTCGGTTTGCCAAGAGTTATCTGGTTGGACAACTGTCCACATTTTGTTGCCGCTGTAATTCTACAGATGTGTACAGCATTACGAATTGACAAACAGTTCCATTCGGTCAGACATGCTCAGAGCGACGGACTAGTGGAAAGACACAACGGTATCATCAAGAACAAGCTCGCTAAGACGTGTGCCGGCACCAAACTAAAATGGCCAGATGCCTTACCGATCGTGTTGTTATCTATGCGCACAACCCCTCAAACTAAGACTGGACTCTCTCCATTTGAGGTGGTAATGGGGAGACCTGCCAATATTTGGAACCTTCCTAAATGTAACTCGGTAAGAAATGTTGAAAATGTACTACTTTCAGATGATTGTAGCCAATTGACTAAAAACCTGTATTTGATTTATCACCAGGTACGAGAAGCTTTACCTGTGCGATACGAGGGCCCGGGCCACGGCATATGGCCTGGGAGTTGGATGCTTGTCAAATCGTTTAAGCGCACCTCCTGCCTCGCGCCTCGCTGGAGTGGCCCATTCCAAGTCCTGTTGGTCACCCAGACAGCGGTGCGGGTCGCTGGGCGAAAGAACTGGATCCACGCGTCCCACATCAAGAAACTTCCTCACCCTGTGCCACACGTTACAGAAGAAACAGAACCCCTCGCTGACACTGCAACCAATGATCCCAAAGCAGTAAGCAGCACAGAGAGTGTGTCGGAGAATCTCTCTGAGCCCGGGAGGCTTGGGGAAGCTGCCATTTTGTCGCTGCACTCTCCACAAATTTTGCACCTGGAAACTGCTGTTTCGAATTCAGCCCCTTCACTTGCCTCCGACATGTTGCTTTCAGCAGGAAGTGATGACATATTGTTTCCGGATCAATCAGTACCAGGAAAAGTACGATATAATCTACGACCACGAAGATAGACTTACGGCACGGTTTTGCTGTGCATCTGATAGAGTTACGGCACGGTTTGGCTGTGCATTCGGAGAAGGAAAAGAGTATCGAGGGCTTGTTTTTGCCCAAATTTGAGAAAGGGGATTCTGTTGGCTAGGGTAGTGGAAGGACTAAGAAGTCGCTCGACCGGGAGGTCGCCAGCAACAAACTTTGGAAGTTCCATTTGAAGACTACGATGCCCGCCACCGTTACTGCTCGTATGGGACTTGTAAATAAGGGGGTGACCAACCAGGACAATGGACAAAATGCCTGGACCCCGAAAATGTATTGCTGTATTCTTATAATGATATTTGGTTTTTTAATAGTCGCTGCCTTAGGATTGTGGTACCTCGAGGAAACTCACTCTTTAGAACTTTTGTTGCCCACTGAAAGTGCATCCATTGTTCCTACTCCCTTTGTACATTTGCATACTTTATCCCTTCGGCATTACCAGCACAGACAAAGGTACCACAATAACACTTTACTGCTTATCATGAATGCTACACATGCCATTTTTAATAAATCTAACTGCTGAGTCTGCTCACATTTACTGCAACACGGGGATAAGGGGCTAGGTTGGTATATTCATCCTTTACCTTTGACAACTGCTTGCTATGCTTCTCTTAGAGCACTGTTTTATGGCCGATGGAACGATAGCATCTCAGGGAACTTTGAAGGCACCAATTTGAATAGTTTTGAGAAACATGTTTTAACTCCCCTGGGATGCTCGCATTTTGCAAATAGGAGTAAACCGAATGTTGCTTCTATTAGGCCTTCTGATAAACTGTCTCATCCTTTCCAATCTTTGATTTCCTTTAAAATGGCTCCAATAGGCAATAAGGTCAACCATGCCTCCTTCTTACACTGTTAACCATAGCCCTGATTCAGTTTCTTTTTGCATAAAGAGGAATGCAACTCAGTCAATTCAAAATGTTCTAGTTTGTGCCAACGTTGCAAATTTGACTGGGGAGAACAGACCTTTGTATGTAGGCGAACCTGTCTACTTTTTCTGCGGTAATGTAGCATTCCCATGGTTGCCCAGGGATTGGAAGGGAACCTGTTATTTAGGTATCCTGTTACCTGGGGTGTTTATAGCTATTACAAAAGAAGTTTCGAAGGCTCGTCCATGGCGGGATGAGAATGGTGACACCCCAGCACAAATCTTGGGAGATATAGCTAAATCAGTTGTGCCATTTTGGGGGCAGATAGCAAATTCAAAAGATATCAGAAAACTAGCGAGAGTACTGGAGAGAACCATCAACCGGACCACGGACATACTCTATAATACGACGTTAGAACAAAAGGCGATAAGATTAGTAGCACTTCAAAACCGAATGGCATTAGATGTCATTTTAGCTGAGCGTGGTGGAGTGTGCAAATTAGTGGGGTCCGCTTGCTGTGTTTTCGTACCAGATTCCTCCCCAACTATCTTCAAGACAATACAGAATCTGCTCGTCCTTAGTTCCGAAGTGCATGTTCCCGAGGGAAACTGGGATCTAAGCGCTTGGTTCTGGGACTTCTTGCGATCTTGGGGTTGGAAGATACTTTCGGTCTTACTAATTATTTTGGGAATCCTGTTGTTTCTTTGTTGTGGTATTCAGTGTCTACCTGGTATGTGTTCGATGCTAGGGGGGATGTTGCGCACAAGCGATAGGTTCGATAGGACATAAAATGTATGCCCCAGATAAGACTTCCAAAGAATATGTGTTGAAGGATATTTCAGCAAATTAACTAATGGCAATAGATATTTCCGATAGTGATTCAGGGTGCATGGACGATGATGCATGGAGTTATTTGCAAGGAGATCCAAAGTAGTTTTTAGCACTTGGCATAGGCCAAAAGGAGGATTTGTCGAAAGAGAAAGTATATCGTGCCTCCTATTGTAATACATATATTAATATGTATTAAAAGGAATATTAACCCGAAGTGGGGCTGGACATCGCGCCCACCAAGTGTATAAAAAGCGAATGCATTCTAATGTACAACGTCTCTCACTGAACACACTGAACCATGCTGGAGTTTGTTGTGTTGTACTGAGGGCCGATAGCTATCTGATTTTGCTCTGTTTTTGTAACTGGATTCAGTATAAAATAAAGTACTTTGTATGTTCCTTTGTAACCCGTGTTCGGTGTATTTCCTTTTGGGGTACTCAGCCTCGATATTTTGATTCTGTTTTCACACAAGCACATGATGCAGCCGAGCCAGACACTGGGCATTTACCCATGATGGGAAAGAAGAGCCGATCCCAGCAAACCAGATCAGGAATGAAACAAGTGTTGCAAACATGGAGCGCACTCTCATAGGCAAAGGTGGTACACTACCAGATACAATACAGACACATAGGTGTTTCTCATCGCTTTGAAAAGGTGCATAGAAGGCTGAGAACTGAATCGAGTCCCAGCCTTGGGGGGATCACCTCTAGCCAATCACAGAATAGAAAATCAGGGGCGGATGGCAATGGGCAAGAACCAATGGTAAGCCCACTACTCTGCAACAATGTAATAGATAGTTTCTTGAGGATGGGCCAGGTCAGCCACCTGACATGCAAGGACCAGTAGAAGAACCTCTATACAGTACTTCCAGACGGGTTACAACTCTCGATACCCAATCATTTGTGATGATAGGTTTTTCAGGGAAGGGCCCAGGGATGAGGTAATCTGTCCACAAAACTGAGACACATACCATGGAATACTGAAAAGTACTGGAGAATCTTGATTTTCTTGAATGATCCCTGTTGATTTTTTTTAAATAAATCTCAGATCTAACTTGCTGTTGGCTGAGTCCTCCATTTATTCTGGGAAGGGTGTTGGGCCCTAGAGAGTCAGGTAGACACCAGATGACCTCTGGCATACTTGGGAGAATTACCCTGAGGTATATGTGCTCCAACCTATGAAGCACTTGTCCAGAACGAACGTTCCCCAGCATAAAGCCATGTGCAGTCTGGAGAAGGGTCAGACCATGGGAATTATAGCATCAACATTTACCAGTGTCCAATTACTGGGCAGGACCATATATCTTAGCAACCTAGACTGCCTGGTGACTGGTTAAGGGTAAGGAAATAGTCTGACTGACATAGCAACACAGCCAAAGATATCCACACCCATTTTTACCTCAAGGAACATTGTCTGAGAACCGCGGCTCGTTCGAGTTCATAAGAAGGTATCAAATAGTCCTTCTTCAGGAAACTTGGGCTGCGAGCCCTGTTTGGTTGCAGGGCTATACATATTTTTTTGTGCCAGTCACCTAGGGGCTAAACTCTTAGCCTAGCGGAGGTCTGGCAATATGGCTGTACTCCACTCTTGAGGGGAAGGTGGTAGAATATTTTTGTATATCTGCTGACCTGAAGCTTTTGATCTTCGAGATGGAAGAGGGTGAGTAATTGATGCTATTTAACCCATATAACAGACCATCAGGCCAACAAAACATGTTAACAATCATATTGCTATATGACATAGCCACCTCACAAATAGGAAAAGGCAAAACAAGGTTGTCTTAGTAGGAGGTGATTTAAACATGCAACTAGAACCACTGACAGACCTTGAGGATCTTTGGGAGGATCCAGGCCCCGCATGGGGTATCCCTGTAGTGATCGCTATACCCCCCAAGAGATTACAACTCTTTGCTATCAAAGTGGCAAGAACGCTCCATAATCTTTATTTGAGAGCATGCAATGGCCGATTCCCTGGGATCAACTGGCAAAGAAATCGTTCATAGGTCTAGCTCGTTCCTCAATAATAGACTACATAGTAGACATCCGTGACCAATGGGATAACGTTGTCGATTTTGAAATTTGTGATAGTCTAGAAAGTGACCATTATCCCTTGTTTATTGTTATCCATGCAAGTCCAGCTTTGGGACTTGGCCCATGCAATGTAACACCGCAGCATATCATACTGGCTGGCCACTTAAGGAAACAGGTAAAAACTGCAAGGGTAATTAATGAAGGTGTAATTCTGTCATGTATCAGAAGATTTTGAGCGATTTAGTGTCTATCTGTGGTACCAAGAGCCTATTGCCATTGGTGCTGAGTGTTTTTGATAAAATGAAATCCAATATTGTTCCACTGGGCAGCAATTAGAAGAATGGCCCCTGCAGTCTCGAACTGGTATGATAGAGAATCCCATGCAGCCAAGAAGAAAATCATAACATGCGCTAAATCGAATATAGAGGCTGTCAAAGCTGAACTGGGTGCTCTGAGAGCAGGTTACAAGGAATTAATCACTGCAAAAAAGAGGGAGTTCCTTTGTGGCAAATGGTTGGTCATGCATAATGCCTTGGAACAGGGGGACATCATCATCCTCTGTCTTCTTACCGAAGAAATACAAGAACATAAATATGTAGGGGTAAAGGGTTAAAAGGTGTGGGGGTGGTTCAGGGTGGGGTTCCAACCAGGGGGAAATGGGGGGTAGAGGGAGGCCCCCCCAATTTTCTTTAAAAAAATGATAATTCTTTTTCTTGTAAGATTTCATTCGTTGAAACACATTTCGATAATAACACATGGAACCGGCCAGGGTTTGATAGAGCAACAGAAAAATTACATGGAATGTGAGATGGCAAGTAAGGCTAGGAAGCCCTTGATCAAGGCCGAGGTACCAAAGCATGTTTGGGATGAGTTAGCAATGGATGTTTTGGATCCTGTGGATGTTGGATGTAGCCATGGGAAGTTCATTGTGCTGGTGTTGGATTTATTGTCACGTTTTTTTTCTTTTTTTTGAATTGTGGAGGAAATATTTGAGAGGGAAGGCTATCCTTGAAGCCTGCTTACCGATTACAGGAGTCAATCAATTTGTGGGAAAAGTCTTCGGAGACTATTTTGAATGGACTGGGAGCAAGCAATGAGAGAAGATGTTGCATTCCGTTACTTGCAGCCAGAACGTCTAATGTATGTGAGAATGCAAAAAGACATGTACTTAAAATCACCAGGATTTACAGACAATTGTTTTAGAGCTTTCTTTCCACACATTTTTGAGCAGCAAGAGTGTGAAAGTAGTGGGTAGTGGCTTGCCTGGAATACTGGCTCTGTTGAGCTTTGAGCTTTGAGCTTTTCATAATGAACAGTTACTTTGGTTTAGATCATTGTTGTATTGACATTTTTCCCGGTCAATAAAATTGCTCTCCCGCAGGAGGCCAGGCACACATATATAGCTCTCTAAAGATATTTGCACAACATGTACGTGTATCTCTGAATTCAGAGAGGAAGCCCCTGTTTGGCAGTGGTGTAAAAGTAACATCTGTCATTTGCTATGCAGTGAATCAACTGGTACCCATTGTGAAACAGTGAAGTTCACTCCTTGCACCAGATAGCCTATAAACTGCATGGTCTGGGGAGGGGGGGGGCTGGGCTTCAGTGGCCTCTGCCTAGGTCAGGGGTCTGTAACCTGCAGCTATTCAGATGTTTTGGAATACATCTCCCATGATCCCCCACACATGAGTCTTCTGGTTAAGTCTAAATGTGAGTTGTAGTCCAAATTATCTAGGGAGCCAGTGGTTGCAAACACATGCACTCGGTGCCTTTTAGGAGGCCTTGAAGGCACCTAGGTTGGAGCCTCAGCATGTGCAGGAGAACAGACGCCGGATCACCAAATCTTATTACTTTCTATGGGACCTATTTTTCAGGCTACACCTCTAGATTTCTTGTAGGTTAGATCAGTTTCAAGGGACTGGTCAAAAAAGGTTACATTTGTTTAAGAAATTTGTTTGTGAGAACCTGTGTATGTGTGTGTGGAGTAGGGGCACTTGCACTAGTGTGAGGGGTCAGAAGGGTTCTATATTGGTTAGACAGATCGTAAAGACTGGAACTAACACAGGCATATATCTTAGTAAAGGCCTCATATTGTCTTTGGGCATGAACATCATGAACATGTGTTTTACAGTGGCAACAAGGCATGATTTTATGTGACACAGCTCGGTTCAGGCAAAGTTTGTCTTGCTGGCATCGCTCCGGCAAGGCAACCTTTGCCGGATCCGAGCCCCATCTTGTTCCGTCCTAATACCTATGCACTGGTGCCGGTTTATGGACACGAGTAAGCGTTAAACAGTGGGCGTGATAGTAATGAATGGTTAAACTGGGCTCTGATCTCCCACGGCTGATTTAATGTCTTTGCCACTAGGTTGGGCCTAATGAATCTTAGGGGATTCTTTTAAATGAAATTGTTTTATTGCAGGGAGTGAAACCAAACTGAATGATACAATGTAGAATGATAGAGTCAGCTGTTTGGGAGTGCTTCTTCTGTCCCCCTGTGCATGTTAGAGAAAAGACTCAGGAGCAGACACACCCTCACTATGTATGTAAAGTAAAAACCCTCTTTGAGTTTAGATCTGTTTCTGAGGCTGAAATGATAAACATTATATCACAGCTCTAACCTACTGACTGCAAGGGGGGACAGTCCTGTGCTCGCAGTCAAGACTTGCTTACCCTCCTTAATTTCATCTATTAATAAATGTGTCATTCAACCCTTCACTGATGGACATGCCTCTGAGTGCATTAAGCACACCTGGATTACGCCACTGCTAAAGAAGCCCGTGCTGGATCCTCTGATAAAAACTAATTATAAACCAATTACAAATGTGCAATTTCTAGTTAAGACCTTGGACCGCGTGGCTTATTTGCAGGTTCAGAAGCATTTGACAGCCAATGACATCTTGGGCAAGAGACAATCTGGTTTCAGAGCCACCCATGGCATTGAAACAGCGTTGCTGGATCTATAATCCAATTTCTTGCATTGTATTGATAATGGCAGATGGTGCTCCTGATGCTGTTAGATCTTTCCTCTGCATTTGATCTAGTTGATCACACTCTTCTGATTGAGAGACTCCAACAGGTTGCAGCTTTTTCAGCACTTGACGCAGCATGGATGAACTCCTTCTTAGTGAATGGCTCGGCCAGAGTGTGTAGCAGTGAGGCATCGGCAGACCTGGTTAACATCAAGTTTGTTGTTCCAGAGGGGTCATGACTCTCACCCACATTGTACAATATCTTTGCTACTGTTTCAGCTACTTGGTGACAGGGGCATTGGCTATACCCACTACACTGATGCTACTCGGTGCCTAATCTGTCTGTCTGGTATCTACCAAAAAGAATTTAAGGACATAAATAGGGTCTAATCCCTTATTCAAGGCTGGATGATGAAGAACGGCCTTGCTTCGAAAGATACCAAAATGGAGCTGATGTTTGCCAGAACGGTAGCTAAACGTAGAATGATTAGTCCTGAGTATCAGCATTTCATTATTGCAGGCTGTAAAATAGCAACCCTACCTAAGGTGAGGGAGTTTAAATTGATCAACAAATGAACGAGAGCGCAGGTATGCAATCTCATGTTTACTGCGCCATATTGCTGCCTCCGCCTTTTGCTTGCCTCTTTGTTTGCTCGTGATTCTTGCCTTTTTTGGGGTCCTTGCATCCACACTGGACACCCTTCTCCCAGCCCAGCCCCTCGCTGTTCCCTCCTCCCTCCCTTCCCCATTGGATATCTTCCCTGCCCATGTGACTGGGATCAATCTTCATCACCAGCGACCAACCATAGGACAGGCCCTCTGCCTGGGCAGCCAGAAAAATACCACAGCTAAGGGCAGCTCCCCACTGAGTAACTCCAGTCAATGTTTTCCCTGTTGTCCTGGGATACCGGATGTAGACAGCCTACTGCGACTGATAAGAAAATTGTGGCGTGGGCAGGGAGTACAGCCATTACTGCACTTCACTAAAACTCCACCGCTTCTAGTACTGAATTACATTATACTTACCCGCATTTAGCCTAACTATCCCATCACTGATGTCTTTCAAATCTAGGTGCATTTCCCATTACAGCTGCATTTCAAATCTAGTTGCATTCTTCCAGTTACTCCTGCGTTTCAAATCTAGGTGCATTTTTCCCATTGCTGCTGTGCTTTAAATCTAGGTGTATTTTTCCCATTAGTGCTGTGTTTCAAATCTAGGAGCATTTTCCCATTACTGCTGTGTTTCAAATCTAGGTGCATTTTCCCCATTACTTCTGTGTTTCAAACCTAGGTTTATTTATCCCACTATTGTATGCTCCAATTCCAGGTGCACTTTTCACTTCTGTACAGTTCAAATCTTGGTGCTTTCTTACTGCTTTGTCTTTTCTGTGTTCGTATTCTGCATGACTATGCAAGTTATTCCTATGCTACACCCTGCCTGATCGTGCTAGTAAGCTAAACTGCATTTCATCTTTCCAGTAGGTTAGCACAAATATTGCATTTCACCTGATTGTGCTAGCTAGCCTAATTTGCATTTTGTCTGACTGAGAAAGGCTGACACAGTTCTACTCTCACCTGACTGTACTAATTGGCTTAATATTGCATTTCACCTGACACTGCCGGTTGACCTAAAACTGCTATTTTGCCTGTTCGAGTGGGTCGGCCTAGTACCCCTCCTGTCCTAGCTCCTCCTCATCCCTGCTACTCACCCAAGCCAGAATCCTTCCACCTACCATGGCAGCCATCTCACACTCGAGCTGGGCACACCTGCAAACTAGACCATCACTCCCCTCACACAACTCACATCCCTCACATTAAGACACGCCCAGAGCCTCACAACCGCACACGACCACACACCACACATTCTCCAACTCCCAGACAAGAGGGGCTCTCGGGCATTCCAAAAAATACTCCAACCCTGCCCTCAACATAACCCTTGCACCTACATTCAGGAATTCACCTGGTGCTTCCCACCCCCTTTTCGACTCCAACCCCTCCAATCCACCCCTACCCAAAGACCACCCCCACTACCGCCTCAAACCACACAACCTCCAACTCTCAGATCAGAGGAGCTCTCTGGCATGCCAAAGAAACCTAACCTTGTCCCTTACTCACCTTCCTCCTCTCACACCATTTTTAACTCCAACCCCTCTGATCCTTCCCTGCCCAGAGACCAACACCCAGCCACGTCTGCACACAACACAGCTTCCAACTCTCAGGCCAGAGTACCCCTCTGGCACTCCAAATCACACCACACCTACCCATAACACAATCCTCGTGCCAACTTTCAGGAACACACTTTCTTTCTTCTTCCTTTCCCCCGACCCCCTCCCTTCCCTGGACAGAGTTTCACGCACCACACATCTTCCAACTCTCATCCCAGGGGAGCTCTCCAGTATTCCAAAATACCTCAGACTCCTGCACCCCCATTAACCTTGCACCCACTCTACTGATTACTCCTGCCTCTTACCTCACCCTCTCCAACCCCCCTACCAAGGAGACCTGGCGGCGCTTTGATAGTCAAAGCCCCATTCCACTGCACCCTACCGCCAGCCCTGCCAGCATGACCAGTCGCGCCTCCACCCCTCTTCCCATGCGCATATCTCCCTGGATAAGCATGGCTCTTCCGACACTGAACCCTTTGAAACCCACTCAAGCCCCTCAAGCCTCACCCGTCATCAACACCACCCACAATTGCTAAACCCCGGCGACCACCCCTCCCAGACGACTTCTTCTACTACATTTTCCTACATTTTCCAGCATGGCACGTCTGGCCTTTTCCCGAATCATTGCTTCGACCCCCTTCCCTGTTGACCAGCCCACCCTTTTGCACACCCCACTGGCACCCAAACACATGAAACATAGATGCAGGGACCCAACCCCCTCAGCTCTACATACTTCTCCAGCCCTACGTCAGTCTACCACCCACACCTTTCCTACCCTAGCTATCTACACCTGCCAAATCCCTTTTTGAACACAACCAAGACACTTCCCCCTTTACCCCTCCAACACCAGTCACCACCATTGACACCCCCACTCAAACTCTGGCTACCTAGCCCTAATACCCCCAATGCCCCACCAAACAATGCCCCTTGTGCACTTGGCGCATCCCTTTTGACTTCCGAGCCAATTAACAGCAATTTCTTGCCCAATCCACGCCAGTACTCACTCGAAGGCCTGTGACCACCTGCTCCCTCTTCCCACCCCTAACTCACCACCCTGACACCCCCCTTCCTACCATCAGAATCACCCTACTGACCGACACCATCCCACCTATCACATCGACCACCCCAAATCCGCCAGCCCCTGACTTCCGGAGAAGCACCAACCCAACCACACCCCACAAACTCTCCGGCCTTCTAAACAATGCCTGCATTGTGGCCAGGAACAAACACAGAATCTTTGATCTCCTCACCTCCGAAAACCCTGATCTCATATTTATCACGGAAACATGGTTCTCGACAACTTCAAACCAATTGTACACAAAGCATTTCCACCCGACTACTCACTCATCATTCACAACAGACCTGCTAGAGGATGCAGAGTAGCCTTCCTACACAAACCACACATAACCATCATGCTCTTCGAAACACAGCCTTGCACAGCTAACTGCGAATCCCTAATAGTGAAGCTCTCTTTTCTGCTTCACTCTACCACAGCTTTCTTCCTCATTTACAGGCCCCCGGATATAACAAACACTTCGCCAACACCCTATGCAACTTACTTGCAGCCATATTAGTTACCCACCAAGCACGCGCCCTACTGGGGGACTTCAACATCTGGTTTCATGCCCCTAAAAACTCCATGACTCAACCCCTGGTCTATAGTCTGGAGGCATGTAACCTTACCGAGTAGATCACGGGACCCGCCCACACTGCCGGACCCATCCTTGATGCCATTTTCAGCTCAACGAGTCTCATTTGCATTTCCACCCCTAGACCTCTCATCTGGACAGACCACTCAGCCATCCCTTTCTCTATCTGTACACCCCCTCCACCTCACAAGGCTTGCTCTATTCCTCCGTCACAGTTCAAGTGCTGGAACAAGGTCAAAATAATTCCAGACCTGGCAGAAGCCCTGCTCCTCGCCCTCCCCTCACTCCCTGCCCCAGATAGAACTCACCCCATTGACCTCTTCAACTGCTGGCTCAACAACGCACTTCTTCCTCTCACCCCCTCCAGCTGCACTCCAGCCTGCCAAGGCCAAACCCCCAAGTGGTTCACCCCGACCTCAATGCGTTCAAAACTCAAAACTGCTCAATGGAACGTAAATGGTGAGCCTCCAGAACCCAAAAAACAAATCAGCATGCGCCCTCCATCACCACAACTGCAAATCATAGATCTGCAAGGCCCAAAAATCATATTACAATAACAGAATCTTGAGCTGCCGCAGCAGCAGTAAAGAGCTCCACAGGATCATCACTGAATTCCTGAACCAACCTTGCAATGCCACCCCATCACCTCCTCCCAAACACTCTGCAATTCCCACTCTTAACACTTCCACAAAACTGCCCTAGACAGGATGGCCACCATGAACGGCACACTAACCAACCTCACCACCCGTACAGCACCCTCTCTCTAAGAACCAACATACATGCCCTCTGAGAACCCTCCGTTCTACTCTTTCAGTCCCATCTCGGCCAGGAGTTCATCAAACTGTTGTCTGACAGCTGACTTTCCGACTCCCCCCTCGACGTCTGTCCCACCCCACTCCTTAAAGAAATCTTCACCTCAACATGTGCAGGGGAACTGGCCAGGTCCATCCTTAATAACACCCTCCCCACCAACATCTTCCCAGAACCCTTCAAAGTCTTGCATGTCAAAGCCCTTCTGAGGAAACCATCCCATGATCCCTTCCAACCAACCAACTACATGCCCATTTCCAACACCCGATTCTTGGCGAAGCTTGTCGACAACACTGCATACTCCCAGCTCAACTGCTTCATTGAAACCAACAACCTCCTAGGCCCCGCGCAATCAGGTTTCCATCCTCATCACAGAATTGAACCAAACACTAATATCTATCTGGGATTACCTCAAAGCCACCGCAGACTCAGAAGGCTGTGCCGCACTCATTCTTTTTGACATCTCAGCAACCTTTGAGACTGTCAAGCACATAATCGTCCTTGACAGATTACATTCGCTAGGAAACTGAGACTCAGCGGTCGACTGGATTGCATTGTTCCTCATGAACAGACAGCAAATCACCTATCTCCCCCCTTTCTTCTCCACTGTACACCCAGTGAGGACTGGAGTACCCCAAGGCACCTACTTCTCACCCCTTCCTTTCAAACTTTACATGACCCCTCTGCCCGTACTCATCTGCTCTTAAAACCTCACTTGCTTTAACTACGCCGATGACACACAAATCATCCTGCGGGTTCCCAAATTGTCCTCCGCCCCTCACTCTGCCCCAACAGCATGCCTGACAGACATTGATCTCTAGATGACGAGTAACCATCTCATTCTCAACCAGGTAAAAACAGATCATGGTGTGCAGTAAAACAGCTCTATTCCCACAACAGTCTCCCTGGCCACCCTCCTTTGCCCCTCCCACTCCACCTCTGTCAGAAATATTGGCTGCACAATGGACTCTGACCTAACTCTGCCACACAACATTAACAATGTATCCAAATCCTGCCACTTTCTCCTTAAGCTTCTGAGTAGCATGTTCCCTTTCCTCACCTACCCCCATAGACTGACAGCAGTAATTTCCATTGTCATGTCTAGACTTGACTATGCGAACTCCCTATACCTGTGTGCACCGACCTACCAAATAAACAAACTCCAAAGATTCGAGCACTCCACATCCAGGCTCCTACTTGGCCTTGGACGAAGGGATCACATCACACCTGACCTGCACTCCCCACTTAACACTGCCTCGCGATTGGTCGAGGAGCCACTTTCATAATCTTGTGCATTACTCACTGAGCTGTGCACAAAACCGGCCCCAAATACTACAAATATTCCACCCTACCTTTCAACCCGCACTCCAAGGTCAAGCACTGCCCTCCTAGTAGTGGTCCCTGCTCCAAATCAGCCAGGATCAGCGGGAACGCTTTCTCAACCCTGGAGCCAACAATCTGGAATGCACTGCCCCCCCAAACACCCTCATTCGACACACGCAACATGGCATTCTGAAAAAAAGCACTAAAAAGCTGGATTTTCGGCATAATGATCCAAAAACACTGATCTGGCTTTTGCCCCTCTACGAAACCATGCCTCCCAGCCAACGACCGATGACTAAGAAATGGTCTAGAATCCACTACAATGGACAGATAAGAATGCCCGGGACATGGAATCCTGTTCCCAGTAGCACTCGTGTTTTAAGGTTATGATCATGTTGGCTCTTTACTTGTTCGGCGGTGAATGCCCAGGAGCACCTATACTTTAACGTTATGACTGTGTTTGCTCTGGAAATTAATGCCTGGGACTCGGAACCCTGGGCCCAGTAGCACGTATGTTCTAACGTTATGTTTGGGCTGGCTCTTTGTTTGTACTGGCAATGTACTACGTTCTTAGATCAGGCGATGTCTCTGGCGAGTTCAGCTCCTGTAAGGGTCGTCGATGCGCTGTCGCTTGCAACTCAACTCAAACCATACACTACACCTGCAATACACAGCCATCCGCTGCACCTAAAAGTGTCAGACGCGCACAACACTCATAGCACGGCCTGGCTTTGGATGCTGGACCCTCAGGGTTCATAGAGTACCCAACCACGTAGTGTAGAAAGTACTCGTAATTCTCATTGACCTGATCTGTTTGTCGAGGTGTTAATCAATGACCAATTGCCCGCTCAGGTAGATGTATGGCGGATAGAAGATCTGCAAACGCCTTGGCCCAGGAATGTACCAGGATTGTTACTACTAGAGTTTCTATTACCCTCTGCAGCTCCGGCCATGCCTGGACCTAAATACTCAACATTCCTCTGCATCCAAAAGCTACCAGCCTCGCACAGAAGGTGGGAAACAGCCAAACTCAGCATTCATTATATTGTTAGGACAGGGAAAGGTATGGCCATGTTTTGCAAAACAGAGTTGAGTTCATACTAGACCTAGAGGCTCCTGAAGCACCAGACGCCTATAAAGTAGATCATAGGTAGCTCGGTAGGTACAGGAAGGTGATCAGGAACAGGGAGGCCTCTTCCAACTCCACTGATACTCGCACATACCTCTCACTACACTGACACTCCACTCTGTACCATTCAACAATATAATGCAGCTATAACCCCATGATTAATTCGGCCTAGCTGCACACATATCTCATATACAAGCACTACCACTGCTAGAATGCACCTACCCCCATGACAATTCAGCCCCAGTGCACACACACTACTTGTCTCACACAACCTTCACACTACTTCTAGCATTAGAATGCAGTTACTCGCCACGAAACAATTCGGTCTAGCTGCACACATACAGAGTGCCCACACACACTATTTACTATTCTGACTTTCTCCACTACCTGGACTGTGGTCCCCGAGGGCATTCAACCCACACGGCATTGAGATCATGCTAATGGTGAAAGGCAATGCAAATGCCCAATAACATATAACATAACATAACATAACATATTCCATCATACAGTTATTGCAGTTACAGCCGTTTATCATTAGAAATAACTGTTCCACCATTGCAAGGGCCATCATTGGCACCAGGCTAGATTATTGCAGCAGTCTTCTCTATGGCATTGGTAAGGGAGATATTGCCAGGCGTTAGGTCATTAAAAACAGTGAGGTTTGGGAAGTGGATGGGTTAGGCAGGCGTGAACATATGTCACAAGCCTGAAGGGATTTGCACTGGCTTCCAATTGTTAGTAGGATCACATTTCTGCTCCCGACCATTACTCACAAGTGTTTGTTTGGCACAAGACCAGATTATTTGTCTGACAGCCTGTCAAGGCTCCCCAATCTCAGGACTTGCGCTCAAAAAATTCCAACCTATTATTGGTCCCCAGTGTGATAATGTCACGTGGTACAACGGCAATGTTCTGCATGCATTACAATAAAGGGGGCGGTCCCGCGTCACAAGGAGTGTGTGCCGGGAGCCAGAGGCGAGATGTTCTGTGCCCGTGTCCCTCATTTCAGGTACTGGGTGCAAGACCTTCTCACCGGAGACGTGGGGCTATTATAACCATCACATTGGTGACAAGGATGCAGCTGGTCAGGGGGAAGGTGCTCTGATGATCTATGTAGCTTCGGTAGCCTGATCCAACGCCTGCCAGAGGCATTAACCCTTGCAGGGAGAACAACCACCCCCATTTTAGGTCCCAACGGCAGCGGCTCCTCGTGTGGAGTGTTTGTGCACCGCAAGGGCAATTTTTGGAGCGGCCAACATCAAGCAAAAGGGCCACAGGGGCCAGAACAGGGCTAGAGGGGCCCTTTAAAAAATGTTTCCACAAAAAAAACAATTTTCTTCTCCTTTTCCATCGTACTGTGCAAACAACTAACATTTCATCAACCATCCTGAGGTGGACTCTGGAAGGGCTGACGTTCCATGTGGCTCACCAGGCAGGGGGTCCAAGAAGCACACCTACGGGTGCAAATCACAGCCTTCTAACACAGCGAAGGTGCCTGTGCGGTTTTGCTACCATCAAAGCACACTAAGAGAAGTGGACTCCGTCTTTCGTTCACATAGAAGGTGCCTGTGCAGTTTGCCGCCATGAGTGAAGCAGAGCACCCCCAGGAAGCTGGCTAAGATGTGGCAGGGGCCCTGCAAGCAAGAAAGCCCCACGCCAACAAGGTACACTGGCCCCGATGCCCGAGTTCGACACCTCAGGCAACCCCGAAGCTGGGGCCAAAATTGCGGCACCTGGCAAGTATGTGTGACTGGGAGAATGAGGATGGTATGGTAAGAAACCAGTTAATACAGGGGTGCAGCTCATGAAAACTGTGCCGACAGGTCCTACATGAGCCTGGGTTGTCGTTGGCCAGCATTCTAGAAATGCGGTCATATGAACTAGCAGACAGCCGCACCACCAAAATGGACGCTGTGCTTCGATCACTAAAATTGGAAGATGCATGCGCGGTAGGGCGACCACAATAAACTGGCCCCTCGAGGCCAAAATGGCCCCCTAAGGAGATCCAAGACGCTGCTGCCATGCCCCAAATATGGCTACGACCTTCCACACGCATTGGAATGCCCGGCGAAAGGGAGAGTATGCGGATGGTGTGGAGCGGCGGGGCATTTTGCAAGGATGTGCAAAGCCCCCACACCAGTCACTGTTAGGGAGAATTCTCAATATGTGCTAATTTCCCTTACCTTTTGAGACCCCCAGAAACTTTGCTGGATTTCTAGGATTTTTTTTACCTGGGAAGAGTGAGAGCCTTTTTTCCCACTCTTCCATGTATGTTGATGTGTGTTTTACTTTTGTGTTCTTTGGTTATGGAGTTTTAAAACAACTCCGTAGGCATCATCTTTTTCTGTGTGTCCCACAGCAGCTTCAGTGCAGTGGCACAGGGATGCCTTTCAGACTTGCCAAGGTTTAAATACCTTGTCATCTTATGCTTGTTGTATGTTTATTTGTTCTCATGTAAAGCACTTTGGAGTAAAGGGATATATAAATTCAATAAAATACAAAATACAAAATTCTCTGGGACTGACTAATGTCTCCCAGAGCACGTAAAGTTAAATTGACTTTACTAGTCTTTTTAAATTTACTGACCCAGCACACACTATCTTACTATAGAGTGATGGAGGGTTACCTAGCTTCCCCTTGGTTAAAACACTCATGTAACAGTCAAATGTTACCCTTTCCTACTTTAAATGGATTGTGGCAGTGGTTTAGATCAAACTACCATGATTTTTCCCGACCGCTAACAACGGTAGCTAAAAATCGGGTCAGCCATGTTTTTCAATATGGCGCCCAAGACCTATCTGTGAAAACAGACTCCGGTTGACTTTTTTCACCATTTCTTTTAGGAAAGGTCCTTCTTGTGTTTGTCTCTGCGCGCCAAACCAGGTTTGGTCCCTTTGTTCATTGGCCTTTGGCGGGCTTCAGTGCTGAAGCCCCCCTCTGGTGCCTGAGTGTCTGGGGTGGACGGGATGTGAGGGAGGTGCCAGAAACTCCTGTGCTTAGTCTCCTAGGAGACCTGAATGCACTCTGGCGTGATTGGCCAGTGTGAGTGACAGCAAGGCTGGAATGAATGGGGGAAAACTGTTTAAAAGCAGGTCTCTGGGACTTGGAAAGCAGAGTCGACCACTGGAACGAAAGAACCGAAGACGTGCTGAAGGAAGAGGACTGCTGCAACTCCTGGACGACCGGTGATGCCCTGCTGCAGGTCTGAATTGCCTGAAACTCCATCGACAGAGAACCCTTTAAGGTTAACTTCTTCCCTTGAGTTTGGTGGGAACAACCAACTCGCCAGCCACATGGACACCGTCCCCATCTGTCGAATTCTCAACAGAGTGCTGTTGAAAACCGGATAGCCAGATGGGAAGGAAACCAGCCTGTGAACTTTAAGGCACTCACACCTTAAACTGACATCTTCCTAAAGCTTTTGGCCTCATCCCTGGGCAGTGCAGGAACCTCCCGATGTCCTCCTTCTTGGCCCCACGACTGAAGCACAGGAACAGCGAGATCTGCTCGAATTGCCAGTAACAACTGCCTCAGCTACAGCTCTTCTGCATTAACAAGGTACTATGCAAACGGGGTCCGGAAATCTTTTCGGCCATCGAGAAAGTGCGTGAAACTTTCCTCAACTATGAAGGCTTGTCCTTCCCTTAACATTCATCACACTTTTTGCCTAGCTAAATTCTTCTAATCTTTGTGGCAAAGACTTAATCGTTATCTACCAGAACTGTGTTATCCTATACAAAGACTCTGAACCATTGACTTTGGCCCAGGCCTATTGAGAAGAATTGCTGGTTGTATTTAACTGAAACACTTTGCCCTGCCTATGAATGTATTTGGGCTGTTTATTCTTATAACCTTGTCTTTTTACCCCTTTATTAAGCATCTGAAGTGCCATTTTGCTCCCACTTCAGGGGAGCTAAACTTGTTCATTTACTTACTGGTTGTGTCTTTGTGGTTTAATAGTGTGTGATATTGAGCGGCTCTTGCTAGTGTAATTTTTTCTAACTGACTGAGTAAATAAATGTATATTCTTTTACCAAGAAACCTTGAGTAAGTCTATATTTGAATCACTGTATTTGTTGGTCCTTTGTGTAACTTGTTCTACTGCTCACTTAAACTCTTGAGATAAGTCTGGCTGCTCAGCCATCGCTACCACTTTACTGTGTAGTACAGGCTTGTGCCAAAGGTGAAATTGTGCTTACCCTTGTAGTCTTAATTGCATGTAGTGTTCCCAAAGGATACTGCATGTAATTCTGCCTAACATTCACCATTCCCAGAGGGCCCAGCAGAACGCTCAGTGGCACACTGAGACAGCGATCGTTGGGCGAGATATGCCGAGTACAGACCTGGCAGACGAGGAGGAAGAGATATTCTTTATCTCGAGTATAGACTCTCTCAAGAATAACAGTAGGCAGCCCATGTGCACAGTGGCCGTAGGGGGAACAAATACATCCATACTTTTGGATACTGGGGCATCACTATGCGTGCTAGCAACCCACCACTATGAGGCACTACCAGGGCCCCCAACACCGGTGAAAGCATGGTCCAAAATATTTTCGCTTGGGGGCACTCAACCGTTACCTCTCAGGCGTGCGTTCGTGGCCAATGTTGCCCATGAAGGAAATGAAATTCAAGCAAAATTCTTTGTCACAGACATTAGCATGCATTCCCTATTTAGCTGCGCAGCAGCGAGGCCCTTGGCATTGTACACTTCACCCTCACCGTATCTGCTGAGGATATCAATGAGATTCTCGAGAGGTTCACAACAGTGTTTCGAGGTGTTAGCAAACTAAAGGGCGAGCCCATTAAGCTACACATAGATAACACCATGTGCCTAACGGCACTAAAACATTGTTGAATACTGTTTCACCTCCGATACCAGGTGGAGAATGAATTGCAAAACCTGGTGGACATGGACATCATAGAAAGGTTGGAGGGCCTCACCCCATGGGTGTCCCACATCATTATGGCAATCAAGCCAAAGCAGGCAGGATCTGTTCGCTTCTGGGTTGACATGAGGCTTCCCAATCCAGCCGTCAAGCGTGAGAGACACATCACACCGACTCTGAATGACATGGTGGGAGAACTATAGGGGGTGAGAGTGTTTTCAAGACTAGACCTGCGGTCCGGGTATCATCAGCTGGAGCTATACCCAGACTCGCGCTACATTGCTACCTTCACAACCCACCAAGGATTGGACCAGTACAAACCCTTAGGTTTCTGTGTCTCCTCAGCAGCTGAAGCTTTTCAAAATGTCATATGAGGGACTTTAGCTGGTCTCGAAGGGGTCATAAACCTAAGCAACGACATCCTAGTCTGCGCCACATCAAAAGCCGAACACATGGCTCGGCTTGTTAAAGCTCTAGAAAGGATTCAGAACCTTGGACTTACCCTGCACTGCGAAACGTGAGAGTTCCTGAAGCACAGCATTGAATTCTTTGGTTTTGTCTTCCATGAGAAGGGTATCTCCCCAGACTCGCAGAAGATCAAAGACATTTAGGATGCAAAACCACCAGGAAACGTCAGAAGCTTCCTAGGGATGGTGACGTACTGTGGAATGTTCATACCCAACCTGGTGACCCTCTCCGAGCCCCTCAGGATGCTGACAAGGAAAGACAAGGTCTGGGAGTGGTCGGCAGGGAGCAAGAAGCATTCGAGGGCATAAAGAAGGTGCTCATGGGGAAGGAATCGATGGCATTCTTCAACCCGCGGAAGGAGTTTGAAATCATTGTAGACGCCAGTCCGGTCGGACTGGGAGCAGTCCTGTCACAGCCGGATGCCTAAGGACAGATGAGGCCAATTGCTTACGCCAGCAAGGCGCTCACCAGCACAGAACAACGATACTCCCAGATAGAGAGAGAAGCGTTGGCTGTCCTATGGGGATGCCGGCATTTTAGAATATACATACTGGGGAAACCCATCACGGTGGTGACTGATCATAAACCGCTACTTCATATCATGGCGGGGTCATGGTCTAAGCTGCCCACCAGGATCGAACAGTGGATGCTGGACCTAACTGAATATGGGGTGGTGCTGACCTACAGACCCAGAGCCCATAATCATCCTGCTAATAACTTGTTTGCGACAACCGAGAAGTGGAGGAAAACAAGAGGAAACAGCACCTGTAGAAGTCGAAGTGCATGTTCGTCTGGTGGTGGGAGCAGCAGAACCTGTGGCTCTCACCATTCAGGAAGTGGCAGACGCCTCGAGAGAGGATGAGTGCTTTCCAGTAATCCGGGTGGCCATGATTAGTGGTGAGTGGAGAACTGTTCTATCTAATACCGGTAGCAGGAGCCGAGAGAAGCAGCAAGATCTAGATCAGCTGTGGCAAGTCAGGCACAAACTGTCGGCAACGGACGATGGATTTTGACTAAGAGGACAGCAGATAGTGATTCTACATGCACTGGGGGAAAGAGTACTGTAGTTGGCACACTGTGGCCACCAGGGAACAGCAAAGCCGAAAGCACTTCTATGACAAAAGGTCTGGTTCTCAGGTCTGGAAGCGAAAGTGGATGGACATGTTGCAAACTGTGTTTGGTGTCAAGCGACCACCCCAGCAAACAGAGAACCGAGGATTGAGTCCATGCCCCCGAGTGACCAACCGTGGGACGTCATCCACGTCAACTTCGGGTCCACAGGAAGAGGGATGTATTTCCTTGTAATGATAGACCAACGGTCCAGATACCCAGAGGTCGAGCTGGTGGAGTCCACCTCATGTGATCAGGTCATACAAGTCATGGAGAAAATATTTGCTATACATGGCTTATCCAGGATTATCAGCTCGGACAATGGACCACAATTTCATGGGGAAACTTCATGGAATTCATGGCGGACTGTGGAATCGAACACAGGAGAGTCACACCAGGATGGCCCAGGGCCAATGGAGAGGCTGAACGCTTTATGCAAACACTGAATAAAGTATTGCGCATACCCCAAGGCCAGGGAAACGAGTTTAGTTTAGTTTAGTTTAGTTTATTTATTTATAGAGTACACCGAGCCCTTAGACAACTGGGCGCTAATCTTACATGTTCCATAAAGTACAGGCATATAATAGGAAAACAGTAAGTTACAACATTTTACAGATATACACTATGAGAGCATAGAGTAGTACAAGTCACAGCATTTAGTCTATACATCAGATCTTACAAGGATATTTACAAAGAGAAATAAGTCAGATGGTTAAACCATCGAGGTGGTGTCTTGCTCCTGGAGCCAAACATTGGTCTTTTTCCGGAATGGATGGTAGGAAGGTTCTCCTAGGGAGAGAGGGAGGGCATTCCAATTTCTAGCCGCAAGGGCAGGGAAGCTAACCCCACCGGCTCATTGTTGTTTGAATCGGGGTATGTTGACGCAATGCCTCATGGCAGTTCTGGTCGGCCGAGTTGTTGTGTGGCGTGAAATGGTGTAAGCGAGGTAGATAGGCGCTTGGTTTGAGAGGCACTTGTGAGTGAGGGACAAGGTTTTGTAAGCTATTCTTTGCTTGAAGTTAAGCCATTTTAATGAGGTTCTGGTTTCCGAGATGTGTAGGTTCCTTGGGATGTTTAAGGCTGCGCGGATGGCGTTATTTTGCAAGACTTGCATCTTGTTCAAGTTTTGTTGTGAAGTGCCAAGGTATAGTGCGTTACAATAGTCGAGCTTAGAGAGTACTAGGGCTCTTGCTAAGGTAATGCAGTAGGCTGTGGACAGATATGGTCGACAGGCTGTTATAAGCTTACAGGTGTAGGCAGAGGAGGAGGCCAGGGCATTGGTTTGTTTATTAAGTGTCAATGCTGAGTCGATATAGATTACTGGTGTTTTCACTACATTAGCAACTTTAATAATGTTGCCATCAATAT
Organism: Ambystoma mexicanum; assembly: GCF_040938575.1. Classification (NCBI taxonomy): domain Eukaryota; kingdom Metazoa; phylum Chordata; class Amphibia; order Caudata; family Ambystomatidae; genus Ambystoma; species Ambystoma mexicanum. The sequence goes on from NC_090938.1 coordinate 73,730,393, forward strand.
TGAATGAGGCGAATGTTACATCCAGTTTGTTCAAGTTTGCAGGTGAGCCGAGGAGGAGCAGCTCTGTCTTATCGTCGTTAAGACAGAGCCCATGCTTCGCGATCCAGGCTTGCACGATAAGATACATGTCATTGAGTGTCCTGCTATCTGCAGCATAATCACCAGTGATGGGGATGAGTACCTGGGTGTCGTCCGCATAGTTAGTGTAGGTTACACCCAGATAGTCAAGCTCATCAAAAAGTGGCTTAGTGAATACATTGTAGAAAGTAGGAGACACACAGGATCCTTGTGGAACCCAACAAGTGACTGGGGAAGGAATGGCAGAAGCAGAGGGTGTGAAGATCTGTTATTGAGGAAATATTCAATCCAGGCGTTGGTTTGGTTTGAAAAATGCACAGCTGATGTGAGGTGTTTGCATAAGATTTTGTGGTCCACTAAATCAAATGCTGCTGAGAGGTCCGTGTAAGAAGCAGGGCTAGATTGCCCTTGTCTTTCAAGGTTTGGATTTGAGTCTTGAGGTCAATAAGAGAGGTTTCAGTTCCATGCCTAGGTCTAAATCCTGATTGTCTTAGGCCTGGTAAGTTGTTTGATTCCAAATATTGCTGTATCTGTAGATAAGTAGCCCTGTCCAATATTTTTAGCAGAAATGGGAGCATTGTAATAGGTCTGTAGTTGGCTGAGTTGTTGGGGTCCAAGGAGGTTTTTTTTTAGCAACGGGAGTACTCAGGCGTCTATTAAGTTGTTGGGTACTGTGCTGGATTTGAACGAGGCGTTGATAACTGATGTAATGAAGGTGGCTAGTTCCTTCACGGCTTCCTTAATAAGAGGGGACAGGCATCTCCCTGACAATTAGATGGTTTAAGTTTCAGTATAATACTTTCCACCTCTTTGATTGATAGAGGCAGAAAGTTGAATTGCGGCTGTGCGTTCCTCATCTCGGAATGTGAGTTCTGGATGGGGTCAGCATTAGAGATAAGAGATTTCTTCATAGCTATTTTGTTTTGGAGCATTGTGATTTTGTCTTGGAGTGCATTCTGAATATTGGTACAACATTGGGTGTGCTTAATGCACGTGTCGGGGAGTGGGGCCGGGGTTTCTAATTCTTTCAGGATGTTAAAGACTTCCTTGGTATTGGACTCTGCTTCAGAGAAATGGGCATTGTAGTTGTCTCTTTTAGCTTGGATTATAGCTATTTTATAGTTGAAGGAGGCTGCGGCAAAGTTAGTCTTATTTGGCACTGAAGGTGTGTTCTTCCATAATGCCTCAGAGGATCTTTTAATTTTCCTAAGCTCCTTAAGGTGAGGGTTATACCAGGTATTGAGATGAGCACGTGCTTTAGATTTGCGTAGTTTCATGGGCGCAGGTGTGTTGATGGCCTTAAGGATGGTGTGATTGTACAGGTCGACCAGCACTGTGGGGTCAGAGATATTTGTGGTGGGGTTGGTGATAGGTTCAAGTAGAGGGATGAGTTTATCTAGGGTTAGATTGCGTTTATTCCTAGCCATTGTGGCTGGTGCTGTAGTATTTGGAATATGTAATACAGATTCATTAATATTGAACAGGATGAGGTGATGGTCGGTCCAGACGCAAGGGGGTATTACAAAGGATATCGATATTGCAATTGAAGTCCGCTATCCAATCTAGGATTCTACCTTTATTGTGAGTGGGTCTGGAGATGCGATGGATAAGTCCTAGTTCAATCATCGTGTTCTTAAGAGCAAACGCTTTCTGGTCATTGGAGTCAAGTTAGTCTAAGTTGAAATCGCCCAGGATGAAGATTTGAGAGTTATTCTTGGTATTGGTGGATAGTAGGTGAGAGATATCATTTTCAAAGGTGGTGGTGGGACCTGGCGGATGAGAAACAAGGTGGATGGTAATAGTAGAGGTGGGTGACGTGGATAGCTTAACTGATAGAAGCTCTGCTGATGGCAGGTGTGAGTTGGAAATATTTGTCAGACCCAGTGAGGTTTGGTGTATAAATGGAATGCCTCCTCGGATGATCAAGCAATTGTCTGGAATGGCGAGGGCGAGGGCGGGACCTTAGGCTGTGTGTAGCCAGGTCTCTGTAATGGCGATGAAGTCTAGGTCGTGTAGTAGTATGATGTCAGCGATATCCAATGCGTGAGCCTGTAGGGATCGGGCATTGATAAGGGCACCTTTAATGGGAAGTGAGATGATTTTTTGTATACCATTAGAAGAATCCAGGCTGGGTTCCAGAGCCTGTGAGGCAGTTCGATTAGCTGTATTGGTTGCTGTGGTATTGACCAAGGTAGTGTGGGCACTGTGTTTGTGTAGAAATCTAGAACTAAGTCTATAGTTTATATGGTTGGTAGAGCAAGGCTGGGTAAGCGATGCTATGGGTGTGTGCCCACAATGTAATTGGCCATTAGAATTGCAGGGAGGGTTGCTCACATGTGTAACTAATATGCTATTGGGTGATCCACCCAGATGCAAAGCTTTGTGATTGGTACTTGATCTTAATGCCAGTACTTTTTGGGAGTGATTGGGTGTATAGGCCATACAGGATGGTACGAATTTTGAAGGCGGTATGTGAATAGAAGGGGGAAGGTTTGATGACATTGAGAGGCGATTGGTGGCCATACCATGATTGGGCAGGGACCCATATGTATCGTATGGACTTTGGCTAGGTTGGATGCTGATGGAATCATGTTCTGATGGGCAAGACACCAAATGAAGAAAGTTAGAGCTAAGTCTGGTGCCTTCATGGCTAAGGGGACCAAGTCGTGGGCCAGGCTGCTGTGATGCTGTTTAACATTTGGGAGCATTGATTACTAAGGAAGCCTAAGCACCAGGGACAGTCCATCCAGTACAGGAATTGCAATGATTTCACAAGCGGCAGGCAATGTGGTGATCGCAATTTGAGATGTAAGGCAATAGCATGATATGTAAGTATACTGCGGTCTTGCAGAAGCCCAATGGGAATCACCTGTGATGCACTCCTGGAGAGCAGAAGCCGCACAGTGTTGCAATACAGTCCAACAATGGAAAGGAGTGCATACGAAGGAATACATATCTGTACAATACCAGAGAATCAAACAGTGGCAGGAAAAACCAGTAAATGCTGGACAGTGCAGAAAGTCGAACAACGGCGATAGAATCGTGCAGAGAGTATCACAGTGTGTATATGCCGAGCAGTAGTCAGTCGATCCCTTAAGGAGAATGCCGGATAGCACCTTCGTGGATCATTTAAACGCAGTAGACGGGACCAGAGTTTGGAGTTCGCCGGGCGGGACAATGACCTGATACAATAATCGTGGTAGGCCCAATGTGCTTTCAGGATAGCGCGGAGGTCCTGGTCAGGTGCAATAGTCGGCGAAGTGAGTCAGCTGTTGTAACGTGATTAAATGCACGAAAGGTGCAGAGGTGCTGGGCGGCGCGAAGGTGCTGGGCAGTACTATTACAGGCAGAGCCTTGGGCGGCACAAATGCAAACAGAATGCTGGGCAATGCAGTTAGTGTCAAAGCAATAGGGGCACAGTTAATTGTGTGGTGCTCACAATGGGAGTGGTAGCAAGCAATAGGCGTCACAATTGAAGAGAGGTACTGGGCAGTGCAGATGGAAGCAAGGTCGTGGGCGGTACTCATGCAAGCAAAGTGCCGGCCAGTACCGTTGGTAATAGGCAATGGGGACGTAATTAATGGCGTGGTGCTAGGCAGCGGGATAATATGTGGCATGCTTGTGAGCAGGGTGCTAGATTGCTCAGTTGATACCAAAGCGGAGGGCTGCTTAAGTGACATCAGTGGGATGGAGGGCACGGTTGACCCCGTGGCCGAGAAGTTACGCCGATTGGAGGCAAGCGCAACACTATTTATACCCTTGCAAAAAGTGCTTCAATTGAGGGCAAGGTGGTGGCGTCCAGAGTGCGGATCGGTAAGATTATGGCGACGGCAGCACAGGTAGGTTTAATGACGACAGCGAGAAGTAGTGAGGAGGCATAAGCTTGATGGTTTTGGTACGGGGCAAAAAATACCTATGTACAGTTACGATACCAGTTGTAATGACATTAGGCGATTGAAGCGCTGTAGGCCCGCAGTTCGTTAGTGCACGGGCACATACATTAGTGCAGTGGCAAGAAATAGTAGTTACACATGTTAGATGGAGGGCTGTGCTTCTTGGGCCAGTACAGCGTAACAGGATGTCCTTAGGATGTGGTTAGGACTTGCGTGCAGTGACCTAATTATACAGGCCGCATTGAGCAAGTGGTTGCACCAAGTCACTCGGGTCACAGATGGGTGCAGGCCGTTAGGAATAAGGCTGTTGCCGAAATGAGGAGACTTCTTTATCAATTCCTAAGAGAATACAGAGCCACACCTCACCAATCTACAGGCGTGCCCCCCGCAGAGGCACTCTTTCGGAGGTGCCCACTGCGTCTCCTCCTGGAGGCGGAAGATCAGTCTCCAGGTATCATCGATGATAATAAGATGACTGAGGATTGAAGAACTCATAATGAGGGGGAAAACGTTCAACGGCACCTTAAACCACCGGACATAGTGGTGGGTGACACTGTACTGGTGCGACATCGTCATCCTGAAGGGAAGTTGTCTCTCACCTACGAGCCCTCCCCCATGGGAGTGGTCCAAGTCAAAGGCTCTATGGTGACTGCCGCCAATCGGAGGGGCACAGTGACGTGGAACACCAGTTTCTTTCGAAAGTTGAGAAGAAGAGAGTGGCTGCGAGAACGAGCGGGAGAAGGTTCCCCAGCCCGAATCACAAGCGCAGAGCGAACACCAGAAGAGAGGGTGGATGATGCAGAGCCCACACCAGGCGGGGTTGAAGGAGAGGCCAGGGAGGCGCCGGTAGGAGAAAGATAGCCCCGCCGAGAGGGCAGGAAATGCCCAGTGCGATTCCAAGACTACACAATGGGCGACCAGGCCGGAGAGGACTAAGTGACCTACTATTGCCCATGTTGCCATCACAGTTTGGTATGTTACTATGTTGAAGTCTGTCCTGTTGACATTGAATATGTCTGAAAAGTTATGTTTGTTATTTGTTGTGAAAAAGGAGGAATGTGATAATGTCACGTGGAGCGACGGCAACGCTCTGCCGTCGCATATGCATTACAATAAAGGGTGCGGTCCCGCGTCACAAGGAGCGCGCGCCGGGAGCCCAAGACAGGAAGTTCTGTGTCTGCTTCCCTCATTTCAGGCACTGGGGCAAGGCCTTCTCGACAGGAGTCCTGGGGCTATTATAACCATCACACCCAGGACCAAATTGGTCCTGGTCAGTTGAGGTGCGTTCTACTCTGCAGCGCCCAGTTTATGGGGTACATTGCCTCCTGATTTCAGGAGAATTACCTCTTTGGACATCTTTAAACAGGCCCTGAAAACCATGGCTTTCTACTGAGTTTCCTGACTTTTTGCTGTTTCTGTCCTTGGATTCGCTTTTTTAGTACTTGCTTGATTATTTGTGTGTTCTTTGTTAATTTAGCGGCCTGATGCCTACGGGCTTGGTCTTTTGGTGCTTTACAAACATTGAATAAATAAATAAATGTCCTTGCCCCCGTCACTCCTCCTTCCACCTTCCTCACCCTGCTCCCTGCGCGTCTTTGCAAAGACTCCTTTCCATTGGAACCCTCCGCGTGTGGGGAGGAGTGGGTTTGAAGCTGGTATTGCGCAGACTGAGGTGGTCCATTTCTTGGAGGGTTCTTTTAGCTTGGTTTTGTACCACACTTGCTGTTTCCCTAATAAATAACCAGTGGGTGGTCAGAGACCCCCTGACTATGGAGTCCATGTAGTTGGCCAGGAAGTGTTCCTGGATCCATGTGAAAGACCTTTAGCACCATTGAGTGACTGGTCTGCCAATGATGACTGCTCTGCAAATATATAGGTGACTGAAACTCCCTGTTAAATGACATGTCCAATCTGAACACTTTTTCTAATCTCTTTGGTGGTTTCTGCTGTCAAATAAAACACTTAGCGCTGTTGAAGAGTTGCTGCCCCAGCAGCCTGGCCATGGTTTTGCATCACACGTCCGAGCTTATCTGTGCCCATGAAGTTTCCACAAAGCAACCTAACCACATCATTTCCCCAAAAAACACTGTTCTGCAAAAGAAAAGAGGAACTGGGTTGGGGACTTTGGAGGAAGGAGCGTTTGCACAGTCAGCTGTCGCTTCAGCAGGGGATGAGAGCGTGTACAGGGAGGTAAGTCGGATCAATTTCTCTTCTCATATGCAGCATATGTTTTTTGTTGTTCTAATCCAGTGATCGAAGTGAGCGGGAATGGTCGGGAACGGTGTTCCACTACTTTTTTCTGTTTACCATTCCCCTACCTTTTCAACCCTATTCACCATTCTACACAGAGGATCTGTCAACTCATGTCCCTGTGTAAGTGTAAAGTTATAATAGGAGCCTTAGTTACTAGTCACTTAGACTATTGCAAGACCCCGGCTGCAAAACCTTGTCAAATGTTGCACTAGGCTTCCACCTATCCTCTCCTGCCGAGACCACAGTTCCACTACTTTTTTTGGTACACTTCTACCACTGTTCTAATCACATTTCATTGATGGGGTGTAGGAGGGCACACGCCCTTGCCTGGACCTAAGAAGCAGTCAGCACAGTATACCAATCGAGATGCACCCCAGCAATGAAGGGAGTGTTCTATTAGGTTAATATGCTTTTATACTGCGCCAAATCACCACTGTAGCTCCAAAGCGCCTTGTCTTGTCTGTGGAGGGGCATCCTGTGGCCCCCGCCAGGGCTGCTGCAGAAAGGAAAATGAGCGAGGGAAAGATGTTGTCAGCAGGTGGGCTAGGTTGCAGGTTTTCTTTTGGTAAAATGTATTGTTATAATTAATATTGCATAAACTAAGGGTATAGTAAATTTTTATTAGAGTGGTTGAGGATAGTGCTGGGATTTGCCTAAGAGCCCATTTGGTGCTTTTTAGTTCATAATATCCTTCACTGGTGAGTTCCAATTAACCCAGATTTGTTTCTAAAGATTTGCTCTAACAAAAAGCCAAAAAGAAATCGATAAATTAAAAAAAAAAAAGTGTTTTTTCAAAAAAGAAATCGACATTGGTGTAAACAAAAGCATTTTTATTCTATGTCCAGGATTCTGTATTTATTTCGCTTGCACAATTATGTTATGGTGTAATTTAATTTATACAGCACACGTCCACCACAGGGGTATCATGGTGCTACCCGACAGCAAGGCTGAAGGGGAAGAAGGGATTAGAGCACGGCAGAATGCCAGATGGTTAGGTAAAGAACGCATGGTGCGAGGAAGAGAATTCCAAAGAGCGGCCGCCACCACCGAGAATGCGCGGCCCCGCACCTGACAGAGCCCGACCCTAGGGACTTGCAGAATAGTGACAAAGATGTTGCAGTCTTGGGAGGATAGCTCAGGGGCAACATGCTCGCCTTGGAAGTAAGACGACACGGAGCAACACAGGTTCGATCCCTGCAGGTGATTCCCTAAAAAAAAGAAATGTGAGTTTGTTGAAAAGATGGGTGAGCGTGACACCCCTTTTTTTGCGCATTTCTGGTATCTTTAGCCCAAATAACCAATAGACATTGAGATCATTAAGAGGGATTGGCGGAGAAGATATCATGTGTTGGTACTCAGTTAAAATGACCCAGGAAATGGGGTAGAAGGGAAGTAGACATGATAAGTGTTATAGTTTGGGGAGGACTGGCATCAAGACAGAAGCAGGATGGGCGAATGCCCGATCCCCACTCCACATTTCAAACATGAAAAAATTCAGAATGTCACGAAAAATCTTTGATAGGGTTTCAAGATTGTTGAATGGTTTTCTGAAGATGTGGTTGTTAGAAGGTACTCTCAAAGGTGGATATTGAGAGATATCAAAAACGTAGACCCTGCACTCTGTGGTGCCCGTGCAATGCCCTTTTTGCAGAAGTATTTCAGTGGGAAGATTCATAGACTCTTGTTTGATCGCAGGTTTTAGTTTGGTACGAAAGGATTTCCAGCGTTATCCTCTCCTTCACCAGTGATGACAACATCCCAATTCATTTTAATACCAATATCCAGCCGGTTAAATGCCAGAATGTCTTAACTATATGCCTAAACCACCAATACACGTGGATTACAAACTGGTACCAAAGCTCTGGGCAACACCAATCGACATGATTAAGATCATGTAGGCCAAGATTAAACAGACTTTATAAAAGGTCGCCAAGGGACACACAGCATGCCACAGGCCCCTGATATAGTAGAAGGGCCTTGCATTAGGGAAAAGGAAATGGCTGTCGCCTGGAGGTGCTAGACATGGTTTCATGGAATTTTCTGACTGTGGTTTCTGTCGGAACACAACGGTGTATAGCCTTCCTGCAAGGCAGTAAAAGTTCTATACACACAGAACCAGGCTGCAATGCACACACATGGCCCCCTGCTGGGAAAAAAGGCACCAAGAGACCCCAGACAAGGTGGGCTCCTCTCGTGCTCCTATTCAGCCTGGCATTGGAAAACTTGGAGATGGCGCTTAGAGCGGGTTCGAAGATTGCCGGAATAAATTAAAAAGGCGTGGATCTTAAAATGTTGCTGTTTGCTGACGATCTGCGCCAGACAGTTAAAAAAAAAACAACAACAATACCACACCCAATGCAAGGAGTCAGCGATTTGCCTCCTTTGCAGAGGAGAAAAAAAGGAAACTTGTGCAAATCAGGCATATTTCTGATTTCACTTAATGTCAATAGCTCTCATTACCCCGAGTGGTCTTGGAAGTGGGTTGGAGAGTCCATCAAACACCTAAACATCTTCAGATTGAAAACAGCAGGAAAACACAGCCACCAAAATGTGACTGCTTGTCAAAGAGACAGAGGAGGGCATGCAAAGGTGGCACAAATTGCATAGAACCCATCCTAACACACTCTGTGCCCGACCATATATACTAACCTTGGTGTTCTGTTACACTTCGAGCGAGGTTTTAATTGAGTGCTCTCAATCACCCATTTATCACGTATGTATCACTGTATTCCTTGAGGCACTTGCTCCTTGTAACCTGAGCATTTCCTCCTGTCCATGTAACTAAGACATCTCTTTGAAACAGCACCTCAATGCCTCTGGGCTGTAGCGTACATTACCAATCCAAAAATAAATAAAAAATGAATACAAATTAAATCTTAGTTTCTGGGCAAAAATGCGCTGTGTTAAAATGAACATATATACTTTATCCAATACATTATTTATTTATTTAGTCATTTGTATAGCGCACAAAACCCAGAGGCATCCAGGCGCTTTTAACTTAAGAAGTTGGCTACGTCATCGTTGGTTGGTTATGCCAAGTGGAAAAGGCGGCTGCATGCAACAGAATAAAAAAAAGCGCCTGAAGCACTTCCTTTCATAACATCCCCCCATAAAAACCCTGTGATCTCAGACACAAAGTTTAAAATCATGTAAAAAAAGATGCAAAAGATGCAATAAAAACATTTTTTTAGAAAAATCAGTTTGTGGCAAAAACGAATCAATTCTTTAGTTAAATGTTTTTAATTAAAAATATATATTTGCCAAATATATTGGCCGGAAATACACTTATGGTAACGGTTAAGTAGTTATCCAGCGCAAATCTAGGCGATGAGAGGCAGAGAACTGGTGAGCCAATAGGAAAGGACGACTAGAACAGATGCGTTTTCGAAACCCCATAAACCCAATGTGATCAGTAATCTCGCGTAACGGAGGAGTCAGAGCGCTCCACAAAGATGGGGCCAGCACCGAGAAGGAGCCACCACCTAAATGCACTCTACAATGGCGAGGAAGTATTAGAGCATTCTGAGAGGCAGAGCGTAAGCACCTAGTAGGATGGTAACGGTTCACCTTTTCGTTGTACGTACTCTGCGCCTACGTGGTGAGTTGCCTGGTGAGTGATGCACAGCGTGTTACATTTAATGCCGGAGTTCACTGGAAGCCAATGAAGCTGATGTAGCACGGCCTGTGATGAAGTAAGACGCGGGGCAGCCAGCGCCAGCCACGTTGCCGAGTTTGCCGTCGCTGGATCCGGAAAGCAGGTTGACCAAGATATATACCACTACAATAGTTAAGCGACCGCATAATGGATGACGTGACAACCTGTACTCTGCAATCGGAAGGAAGAAAAGGAAGAATCTTCCATGATGGTTTTTAATTTGGCGAGACCGGCATTGCATACTGACGTGATGTGTGCGTCTCTAGAGCCGGATAGCAGGAGCTTCACGCCTAAGCTCTTTAGTGAACTACTAGGAGCAGGACACAGCCCCAAGGAATCAGCCCAGCATTCTGTGCTCCAGTCGCTATTAGGACTGGGGAGCTGATCACCAAGACTTTGGTTTTCTCCCCATTCAGTTTTAACCAGTTCTCTGCCCTCCAGTCCCCAATTGCTGAGAGGCAAGTTTTCAGTGTGCCTGGGGCTCAAGAACCGGTTAATCGAGGCGAAAAACTAGCTGCGTATCATCAGCATGTATAAGTGTATAAACGCACCGCGTGTTGAGACATGAGATCCGCCAGAGGGCAGAGATATAAATTAAACAGAGGTGGAAAGAGAGAAGAACCCTGGGGGACACCACAAGAAAGAGTAGTTGGTGTATAGTGGTAAGAACACAGGGGTACTTATTGCAGATGATCTGATGGAAATGAGGATAACCATGCAAGTGAAATTCCAGAAATGCCGGCCTGTTGCCGTCATGGCAGAAGGATCGCTTGATGAACTGTATCAAAGGCCACGGAGAGGCCAAGGATAGTCAACACCCCGACGTCCCTGCGTTCCAAAAGCAGCACAAGGTCGTCTAACGTTGAGACCATGACCGATTCTGTACCCATGCGAGGTCTAAAGCCAGACTGAAAAGAGTGTTAAAGTTTATTAGTTTCCAGGAAGCGAGAGAGCTAAGGTGTTTGAATCAGAAGGGGGGCTATAGGACGATAATTAGCTGATAAAGATGGGTATAAATGAGGCACTTTTCAACGAACAAGGAATAGTAGCAGATAAGCAAGAATGTTGAAGGTCATCAGTGAACAAAGGTATGATTGTTTCAGGAAGGGCCTGAAGACTATGGGCCTCTTTATGAGGTCGGCGGTAAGGGGTTAATGGCGCCGGTAAGGATGCCGGTGCCGTTAAACCCTTACCGCTGCATTACGGGGTCCCTTAGCGGGAGCCGCTAGAGGACCAGGGAGCTAATAACGGGCCCGCTATTAATAGGCACGTTGTTAGCTCTCTCCCCATTCCCATGGAGCCCTATGGGGGCTCGAATGGGAATGGGGATGGCTTCCCTGAATGGGGAAATACCGGGTCCTCCAAGGTTGGAATGACTCTGTAAGTCCCCAATCAGGGGACCCGGTATGCGGTATGGGGGTAGCCATGGCGCTACTCGTAATGAGGCCCTACGAAGGCGGATTGGGTGTATTGGGAGGCTGACTTCAGTTTGTTAAGCACAGTCACAACTGTCTCGTCAGTAACTGGCTCAAACTGAGAGGGTTCCGCAGAGCTGGTCGATATGGATGAGCTAGCCCTTATTGAAAGCTCAGAACAGTTCCTAGTATCAGTAGCAATAGATTATCGAGTGTTGCCAAGTTTCTCTAGAAAGACGGCACTAATTGCGTCACATCCTGATAAGCAGAGGCGTTGGTAGGGGGGGCTAAGCGGGCTATAGCCCCTGGTCGTTTGGTTGTAGCCCCAGATAGAATCTCAGGAGCTACAGCCAAAAGGCTAGCTAGCCCCCAGTCGTGACAGTTCCGACATTAGCGTAGCCCCGGGTCTTTTCCAGACCTAGCAACACCCCTGCTGATAAGTGATGTCTTAATGAGGGTGGCGCATATAGCGCTTTCGCAACTCTAAAGAGCTCTCTCGCAGAGCGACGGGCGGAAGCTATACGATTGGCGATAAAAAGAGAGTTCGCTTCTTTAATCGCGCCCTGATCAGGGTACACTGTTTCTGTGCTAATGTAACATCGGATCAGATCCAGCGCGCCATCCGCGTTCTGCCCACCGACAGACCCGGGTACAGGCCAGCAGATTTGGGGTGAACCGGGGCACCGAAGGCTTCGAGAAATCGGGGTTCCACTGGAGCCAAAGTGATGGCAAAACATGTATTGGGCTTTAACCCAATTTGGTATTTGAACGAAGAAAATAAAATGGCCAGCTCTTGTAGTGATGAGTTTTAGTAGCCATAAAAGGAATTAAAATAATAATAATAATATAAAGGATATCACTGCTATTCAAGGAAAGTCTAGTCAGTGTCTCGTCCTTATCACACCTGCACTTTTCTCGTCTATTCAAAAGCTCGACCGTTTTTCTCGACTAGCCTTTTATCTCGTTCCTCCAGTTGGTCGCCTCTGCGGCATTCAGGCACTCAGCAGAAATCAGAGTCTACATACGTTCGTTGTCACTTGGGAACGGATTTTTTAAAATTTCCCCGTGGGTAAAAGATTGAAACGTGCTCTGAGGAAGGTGCGTCTCAAGGTCTTATTTGGGAATTTTTTTACATATTCCGCAACTTCCTTTCTTTTGCGCACTATTTGAGGTAGATGAGACAGTAGTTTGTTTGAAGACACCTGATCTAGGGTTTTGATCCAGTCTACATCCTCCATCTTAGTTTTTATCCTCACCGGGTTGGCCATCAACTCGTCTTCTGTGCACGCTATTGAATCCAACAGAGTTCTGTTTCTTTCGCACCAGCCAGATAGTTGGGGACACGTCCCTTTAGTGGCTTCCTCTTTGATCTTGAGATAGAGCGTCAGACTATCCAGAAGCAGGTGTTTTCTGAATAGTTGGATTCTGCTGTTGTTTAATGACGCCAATGGAGAAAGCAGGCCAAGTTCACGTCTAATCACCAAAATAGCTGTTGACTTGGGGATTTTCAAGACTGAGCGCCAAAAGAAGCCCTCCAATTTTGGCCATATAGTCTCTGGCATTGACAGAGAGGCGTCCATGCCGTATATCATTGACACGATAACCTTCGTTTTGTAAAATTGGATGGCCGGCAACAAGGAAAACCTTCCATACTTCTTGTCGAGCGTTCTTGCTTGGGCGGTGAGATTGCGGATCTTGGACCTGAGCACTCGCTGCATCTGGGACTCGGATTTGGAGCAGTCGAAGGTGACACCCAAATATTTAAAATGGTCGACTGACTCCAGCTTTAATCCTTCCAAGAACCAGACTGTTTTTTTTTTTAGCGGGGCTTTTTCCATAATCAGGATTTTAGTTTTGTTCTTATTAATCTCCAGATGGTTTAGAGATAGATAGGACGCCAGATTATCGAGCTTGCAAAGGAGCCCGATCGGGGTTTGATCGATCAGGATCACATCGTCCGCGTACATTAGGTACGGGATCTCGTATGAGCCAATTTTGGGCGGAAGGCCCGAACTTGAAGTGCCGAGTCTTTATAGACCCCCAGGTGGGCAGCCCTGTTTGACCCCTCCGAATGATGGAATCTCTGTAGACATCAAGCCATTTTGGCTTAGGCAGACTCTCATGCTAGTTCCTGTATGGAGAGCTCTGATGGGTGCCAAGATGGATGGTGGGCAATTCCAGGCCACTAATTTCTCCCAAAGCTTATAGTGATCGACCCGGTCAAATGCTTGGGTTAAGTCCACGAAGGGGAGGTACACTCGCGGAGCACCTGCTCAAATTTTACTTTTCAGAATGTTGAGAGTCATGATGTTAGCCGATGTATTGGTATTTTTCAAAAAGCCGGTTTGAAGCGACTCCGCACAGGCCGACGATTTGGCCCAATGTTGGAATTTTCCAAGCAGTAGCGAGGCAAAGATCTTACCGATGATATCCAAAAGTGCTATCGGCCGATAGTTGGATGGATCCTCTCTCATGCCCTTTTTAAAAATGGGCTCTACCACCGTTGTCGTCCAAGATGGAGGAATGGTTTTGAATTCAATACAGCATGCGAAGATTTGACTGATCAATGGTGCCCATTCCTCTGGGAACTTCTTTAGGTCCGAGTTGGTAAGGCTGTCTGGGCCCGGTGCTCTGGAGACTTTTAACTTCTGGATCTTCCTAAGGATATCCTCCTTGTCTGTTACATCTTCCCAAGGGACCAAGATGGATTCTTTGGACCATGTAGGGACATCTGGAATTTGGGCGAAGAGATTCTTGAAGTGAAGCACCCACTTCTCTTCGCTTACAGAATTAGTTATTATCTTGTTGAGTTGAGAGCCCAAGGGCCTAACCAGCGACCAAAATTCCTTTGTTTTTTTTTTAGCAACAACCTGGAGCATACGCTCGGCATCTTGTTGGTATAGGATGATCCTGTGAGATTAAAGCCAGGCGCTGTAACTCTTGCGTTCGGTCGCAAATTGGGACCAAGCTTCAGTAGTGTTTCAGAATAAGTCTTTTAAGCTGTCTTAGCTTGCGACATTGTTGAACAAGAATAGTATTGTAGACGTGCAGGCCTTTTGTTTGGCTGAGTTTAGTTGGCAGGCGATGCTTCATATGTAGAGGATGGTAGTCTACTATTAGTTCATTTCCTTTGTCTGAATTAGCTTTAGACTGCTGCTTATTTTTTTTCACCAAGTCGATGATGGTAGCTGATGATAGCTTGAGTCTTGTTTGTTGGCGATTAGGTCTGATGGTAATATTCCATGAAGGGTTTTGGATACGCCAAGCAGACCAGGTTATGGTCACCAGGTTGTGGTCACTTTCGTCTGTCCTCAGCACTTCAAACGAGTCCAGTATGGCCAATAAAGCTGTGGAGACAAATATGTAATCCAAGGTTGCAGAGGATGCTGCTCGTTCCAATGCAGGTATCATTTGGTCGGCTCGGGAAATAGACGAGGCTTTGTGTAGAGATCTGGAGCTCATACGCCTCTGCCATTCAGCTCCTCTTTCATCTGATGCTGACCTTGTTGATGTTGGTCTAGTACATGGATTGGAGCAGGTAGCATTCAAGTCGCCACAGATGAGGATATTGGATAGTTGGTGATCAGACAAGAATTCGTCTCATGATCAATGTAACGCGGTGTTGCCCCCTCCTGCCTGTCTCTAAGTGTCTCTTTTCCGTGTCCTGTGGTTGCTCCTCATTCCAGGGTCCTGTTTGTGACTCTTGTGTTCTCGTTCTGTGACTATGCGTGCGTGTGTGTGTGTGTGTGCGTGCGTGCGTGCGTGCGTGCGTGTGTGTGTGTGTGTGTGTGTGTGTGTGTGTGTGTGTGTGTGTAGGTTCTATTTCATACCTCTTTGACTTAATTCTCATGGCCCTGTTGGTGACCCATTGCATTACTCATTTCTTAGTTCTCCTGTGTTACTATCCTTACCCTGGTGTTTATGTCTCTTTTCCTTGAGTTTGTGGTTGTTCTCCTTTCCAGAGCTCTGTATGCAACTCTCTCTCTGCCTTTCCATGGCTTTGTCTCAGTGCTGCATGCACGCGTGTCTGCGTTTCTACGTGTGTGCTTGTGTGTGTGCATGTCTGTCTGCGTGTTGAGTGGTGTTTCTCTGTGTGTGTGTGTGCATATATGCTTGTGTGTAGGTTCTATTTCACACCGCACTCTTTGACTTCATTCTCATGGCCCTGTTGGGGATCCACTTAATGACTTTGTGATTGGTCCAGCTTTCTAGGGTGCAGACTTATATGTCTCTACCGATGCAATTTATGGCGCAGCATTTGACCTAGGTGATATCATGGGGGAGTGACATCAAGTGAGTCACGCCATAGGAAATGACATCATAGGCCTTTAGTCAAGATGCTTTCTATGGTCATGTGATGCGTGACAACCACATTAAAAAGTGACTATTGAAAGTTGTTAAATGAATCATAACCACTGGCCTTACTTTGGCTAACCTCACATACAGTAATTATTCTCACCTGTCGGTAGCTTGACGACTTGCTGGCTAGGCTTGCCTCCACTGCCACTGTGATGTAACTGAATATCCATGTATACTGTGACTGGGAAGAAATATAGCCACACCTTCTCAGAGAGGTCTAACTCCAGTCCTCGATGGCCAGGGACATGTCAGATTTTCATGCTACTCCTCATTAATATTCATGGTACATTTGCATACAATGCTTCTAAAGGCACCTTTTCCTCTCCTGAATATTAATGAGGGATTTCCTGAAATCCCATCAGGAGAGCGGCCCTTGAGGCCTGGGGCCTCATTACACGGTAGGCGGTAGGGGATTACCGGCACCGGTAAGGGCACTACGAGGTCCCTCAGCGGGTCCCGTCCTTAAGGTGTGGTCTGCCCAGGCGTTATGGACGGTTCCCGCTGAGAGACCTCAGAGCTAATAACGGTACTGCAAATTGCGGTACCGTTATTAGCTCCTTCCCCATTCCCATTGAGCCCTATGGGGGCTCAAATGGGAATGGGGAATGGTTCCCGGAATGGGGATTTACCGGTCCCGCAAAGGTCGGAATAGACCGGTAAGTCCCTATTCCGGGAACCCGGACTCCAACAGCGGTAGGGGGTAGCCTTGGCGCTAATAGCACCATGGCTACCGCCTACCGTGTAATGAGGCCCCTGGAGTTGGACACCCGTGCAGGCTATGCCCTCACTTCACCGGAACATGGACCTTCTCAGATGTGTTTTGGACTTGTTGAACCTATTCAGAAGTGTAGAGATTGATTGCCTGGGTGTCACACAGACAAACTAAAGCCAACAGGTGATGGATGCAATGCTTCTATGCATCTTAACCGCTGCCCTTGCTCTTACCATGGTATGCCAATCTTCCCTTGGTCCTGCCATTAATGGGAGCTGTTCGGCCCAAATGCAAGACCACAAGGCCAAGTTATGTCCGGCATTGGTTATGTTGTGGAACATAGGTTGTGGCCAAGTTGTTTGTGCTTGACTGGCACCTTTGGTGGCAGCACCAAGACTGACATGCATATAGTGGACCACAACAGGGATGGCGCAGATGGACGAAGAATGATAATATGGAAGGCTGGCAAGAGCAATGACAGTGATTATAATTAATTCTAAGCCTTGCGTTCATCACATTGCGCCAAGAGGCTGTCTTCGGGAGGATAGCTCAGTGGCAACGTGCTCGATTTGGAAGCAAGACGACACAGAGCAACACAGGTTCGATCCCCGGTCCGCGCTTAGAAAACTCCGGGTATTAAGCGCGTTATAAATAACCTATCATATCAGCAAGTCCCACTCTAGCGACCCAGTTAAAATGCATTGCTTTTGGATTGCAGTCTGCTTTACACTGCAGCATTGGATGCACGGTGTAAGACGCCTTATTGTTTTCACCTACCGTTTAGCATCTACACCTTAGAATTCCTTTGCAAGGGAGCTCAGTGGATTGATGCACATGCTGCAGTGATCTGTGTTTAAGTTGCAGGTCACACATCTGTATCCTGGATGAGCTGGCTAGGCATGCCATCCTTTTAGCATTTCATACAGTCACAGCGCTTCCTTGTTTCTTTGTTTTCACTCTTGTGAGATGAGAACCATGGCTCACAGGTCGCAAGCATTGAACATGAGCAATGAACAAGCAAAGGGAAAACTCAGTCTGCCGCATGCACTCTGACACGATCAATGCTATCTCATATGGGGAAAACACTCTAGTCCATTACATTATTTCTATTTCTATATATTTGTAGAGCGCCAAAGTCCTCAGGCATCCAGGCGCTACATAGAAAGACTAACAGGCGAGGACATGACAAAATACAATAGCAGGTGATCGTATAGATATATTAGCTATATTTTTTAGCATTTATAGGTGATTTTGGAGGTACTTGCTATAAGTATAGTCACTTCTCAGTGCCCCAAAGGGGAAAGAGGAGTGAAGGGGTGTAGGGACGGCTTTGTAATATGAGGTTTAGTTACGTGTAGCAATGGGCGGAAAAGAGGGAAGTAGTAGCAGAGTAAAGCAAGCGAGAAAGGGCCAGCAACAAGCACTTGACTGACTGAGCTGTTTCCAGGCTCCACCACTTACATGCACCACAATTCTGGCTCTGTCTCCGGTTTAATGAATCATTCCTTTCTCCTTTGAAATAATGCCATCAAGTTGTCACTTACTGCATCAATTAAGTTTCCTCTCTCTTCTAAGCGCTTTAATATACGTGCTATTATTACCCGTGTCAATACTGCTCAATATATTGACCTGAGGAGGATGAAGGACTGGTGGGCTCTGAGCTTGCACGTGGGATGTTGGCCCCATGTTAGAGGCAAGCACGTACTCACTCTGTTACTCACCCACTGATTAATTCATAACTCATCATTCTATGCAAGGAAACCACTTTTAGTAAGATAGGTAAATACTCCACTGTGTACTATGCACTCCTCCTTGTTTATATTATCTTGCAGAAGGAACTTAAAGAAGTAGCGTTCTCTATTACTCTATTTATTTGAGTGCTGCATTGTCACCTTGCGACCCTCTGAGGGCGCTTAAATATCCAGGTGTTGGGCCTGTTACTTGTCTTATTTCGTACGAGCATGTATGGAGGACCAGCCAACATCTGGCATACGTTTTAAGGCCATTCAGCCCTGTTTTTTTCCCTTTGAATTCTGGGATTTGTAGTTTTTTTCTAATTTTTTTAATTTTATTTATATACTTGTTTTATAGCCAATAAAGGCTTTTACAAGACGTAGATGATAGAAGAGTCTGAAGTTTACATGACTTATTCCATATGTCTAGAACGTAGAAGGACGGTTAGACTGAAAAGTAGAAAAATTGGTCCACAAGATCTGGAAAGTCAGAAGAAAATGCTTTGTTTAATTTGCAGTAGAAATCACAGGTTAGAGATCTGCAATTTTATCCATTGGCAGATTTAAAATTTTTGCCGCTGCAATTGTCCATTTAGTGTTATCACCAGCCAGAAGGCGTGTCCACCAGAGGTCCTCCTCCAGAAAATCACTGTCCAAGAACAATGGCGAGAGATAGGTCTTTCTAAGAGTTTGCGTAGCTGGGCATTTCGTCATTAAGTGGTCGCTGTCCAGACAGAGTCTACATACGTTCGTTGCCACTTGGGAACGGATTTTTTAAAATTTCCCCGTGGGTAAAAGATTGAAACGTGCTCTGAGGAAGGTGCGTCTCAAGGTCTTATTTGGGAATTTTTTTTACATATTCCGCAACTTCCTTTCTTCTGCGCACTATTTGAGGTAGATGAGACAGTAGTTTGTTTGAAGACACCTGATCTAGGGTTTTGATCCAGTCTACATCCTCCATCTTAGTTTTTATCCTCACCGGGTTGGCCATCAACTCGTCTTCTGTGCACGCTATTGAATCCAACAGAGTTCTCTTTCTTTCGCACCAGCCAGATAGTTGGGGACACGTCCCTTTAGTGGCTTCCTCTTTGATCTTGAGATAGAGCGTCGGACTATCCAGAAGCAGGAGTTTTCTGAATAGTTGGATTCTGCTGTTGTTTAATGACGCCAATGGAGAAAGCAGGCCAAGTTCACGTCTAATCACCAAAATAGCTGTTGACTTGGTGATTTTCAAGACTGAGCGCCAAAAGAAGCCCTCCAATTTTGGCCATATAGTCTCTGGGATTGACAGAGAGGCGTCCATGCCGTATATCATTGACACGATAACCTTTGTTTTGTAAAATTGGATGGCCGGCAACAAGGAAAACCTTCCATACTTCTTGTCGAGCGTTCTTGCTTGGGCGGTGAGATTGCGGATCTTGGACCTGAGCACTCGCTGCATCTGGGACTCGGATTTGGAGCAGCTGAAGGTGACACCCAAATATTTAAAATGGTCGACTGACTCCAGCTTTGATCCTTCCAAGAACCAGACTGTTTTTTGTTTTAGCGGGGCTTTTTCCATAATCAGGATTTTAGTTTTGTTCTTATTAATCTCCAGATGGTTTAGAGATAGATAGGACGCCATATTATCGAGCTTGCACTGGAGCCCGATCGGGGTTTGATCGATCAGGATCACATCGTCCGCGTACATTAGGTATGGGATCTCGTATGAGCCAATTTTGGGCGGAAGGCCCGAACTTGAAGTGCCGAGTCTTTATAGACCCCCAGGTGGGCAGCCCTGTTTGACCCCTCCGAATGATGGAATCTCTGTAGACATCAAGCCATTTTGGCTTAGGCAGACTCTCATGATAGTTCCTGTATGGAGAGCTCTGATGGGTGCCAAGATGGATGGTGGGCAATTCCAGGCCACTAATTTCTCCCAAAGCTTATAGTGATCGACCCGGTCAAATGCTTGGGTTAAGTCCACGAAGGCGAGGTACACTCGCAGAGCACCTGTTCAAATTTTACTTTTCAGAATGTTGAGAGTCATGATGCTAGCCGATGTATTGGTATTTTTCAAAAAGCCGGTTTGAAGCGGCTCCGCACAGGCCGACGATTTGGCCCAATGTTGGAATTTTCCAAGCAGTAGCGAGACAAAGATCTTACCGATGATATCCAAAAGTTCTATCGGCCGATAGTTGGATGGATCCTCTCTCATGCCCTTTTTAAAAATGGGCTCCACCAACGTTGTCGTCCAAGATGGAGGAATGGTTTTGAATTCAATACAGCATGCAAAGATTTGACTGATCAATGGTGCCCATTCCTCTGGGTACTTCTTTAGGTCCGAGTTGGTAAGGCTGTCTGGGCCCGGGGCTCTGGAGACTTTTAACTTCTGGATCTTCCTAAAGATATCCTCCTTGTCTGTTACATCTTCCCAAGGGACCAAGATGGATTCTTTGGACCATGTAGGGACATCTGGAATTTGGGCGAAGAGATTGTTGAAGTGAAGCACCCACTTCTCTTCGCTTACAGAATTAGTTATTATCTTGTTGAGTTGAGAGCCCAAGGGCCTAACCAGCGACCAAAATTCCTTTGTTTTTTTTTAGCAACAACCTGGAGCATAGGTTCGGCATCTTGTTGGTATAGGATGATCCTGTGAGATTTAAGCCAGGCGCTGTAACTCTTGCGTTCGGTCACAAATTGGGACCAAGCTTCAGTACTGTTTCAGAATAAGTATTTTAAGCTTTCTTAGCTTGCAACATTGTTCAACAAGAATAGTATTGTAGACGTGCAGGCCTTTTGTTTGGCTGAGTTTAGTTGGCAGGCGATGCTTCATATGTAGAGGTTGGTAGTCTACTATTAGTTCATTTCCTTTGTCTGAATTAGCTTTAGACTGCTGCTTATATTTTTTCACCAAGTCGATGATGGTAGCTGATGATAGCTTGAGTCTTGTTTGTTGGCGATTAGGTTTGATGGTAATATTCCATGAAGGGTTTTGGATACGCCAAGCAGACCAGGTTATGGTCACCAGGTTGTGGTCACTTTCGTCTGTCCTCAGCACTTCAAACGAGTCCAGTATGGCCAATAGAGCTGTGGAGACAAATATGTAATCCAAGGTTGCAGAGGATGCTGCTCGTTCCCATGCAGGAATCATTTGGTCGGCTCGGGAAATAGACAAGGCTTTGTGTAGGGATCTGGAGCTTATAAGCCTCTGCCATTCAGCACCTCTTTCATCTGATGCTGACCTTGTTGATGTTGGTCTAGTACATGGATTGGAGCAGGTAGCGTTCAAGTCGCCACAGATGAGGATATTGGATAGTTGGTGATCAGACAAGAATTCGTCAATCACTTCTCCTACGGTTGCACAGAAAGCTTCTGTTGATGTTCTCTGGGGGTTCCAATAAACAGTGATTACCCCCAGTTTTATTTTCCTAAGCGCCATTTTCAGATTGTCCCAGGCGTCCCAGGTTAAGAGGGCGGCTAAGTGGCCATAGGATTCTGATGTTTTCTTGATCAGGGTTATCCCCGAGCCATTACGAACAGCTAGAAGCAGGCCAGATGAGGGTCTGCCCAGAAGGCCTCTGGTTGCAGGGGAGGTGATTATTGTGAAGCCGTCGAAGAGAGGAATCCCTTCCAACCAAGTTTCTTGGAGGCATATTACATCGAAGGCGCCAAGGTCAATTCCTCCTGGTTGCGTGAGGTGCTGGTGCCCTCTCGTGTTCCATTATCCGAACTTCAGTCGTGACTGTTTTATTTGATCTTCACGTTTGTCAAAGTTTTTGGTGAGAATCTTTTGCAGCGCCCGTGACTGCTATCTCTTGATCGTTGGGTCAAGTGATTTCAGTAACCATGCCCATATTCCTTTCCTAAAGCTTACTTCTCGATGATTTTCTGGAGACGTGGGTTCCAAAACGTTCCGTTCCATGGACCTATCTGATCTTCTACGCAGGTATGGGCTCCTATTCCGACGTGCTTGTGGGGATCTTGACAATTGATCAAAGTCCTTAGATATTGTGTATGGAGTAGGAGGGACCTGCAACTCACGATAGTCTGCATCACCGTGATCAATCTCTGTTGGCTTAGAGATGTCTCGTTGGTTTGTAAAAGACTCGGAATCCTTTGTGGCTCTATAGGGGCCTCTTGGGAGTCTTCCCCACCTTGAATTCCTGTATAGCTCTTCTGTCTTTGAGATGAACCGGTTGTTTGTTCCACTTTTGGGGGTGGCATCTCTTCCGCAGGTCGTGGTCAATCTGCTGGTTTGTAGCTCTGTGAGTCAGAAACCCCGGGATTCAAGATTGTGATAGGCATCCGAATGTGTGCTAATGAGAGACAAAGTTTTAATGTGCAGGTATGCTTTGTCCAGCCCTTCTCTGTGGTAAGGTTCGATAAGGATGAAATCCTCAGTTTTCAAAGTTTTCATCTTGGCTGTTTTGGAAAGGAGGCGTAGTATAGTCCGCCTGTTGAGGATCAAATTCTCCTTTATCTTTGGAGTTTGTTCCAATTTGAAAAGGCGAGTCGTTGGATTCATCTTTTCGCCTTGCTTTCAGTCCTTATGTGGTTTTGAAGTCTCAGAGATTCTTGTGAGGTGGTGGTCGTAGTTTGATCTGTCTTCTTTCCGGATGTTTTCGTGAATTGATATTTTTTTTTCATATCGGTCTCTCACGGGCGATCTTTGTTGTTCGACCTTCGGAGAGCTCTCTGAAGTAGAGGGATGATATCCTCGGTGGATGGTTGGAGTGTGGTCAGTAGGTCTCCGGGAAGTTTCTTTATTGTGCTTCTCAGAAAGTGCCAAGGTTGAACCTTTGAGAGTTGGAACCGCAAGAGGAGGAGCCCCCTGTTGCTCACAATATTTGCCTTGGATGTTCGACCGAAGTTCAGGAATTGGCGTCTTCTGTACTGATTTCGGGCTTTCAGCAGGTTCGGGATGGATGGTTAAATCCATTGAATCTTTGTCCTGTATGAAGTCATTTATTGTGACAGGTGAAGATGGCAGTAAGCCCCTGTTGGGGGCAGAGGCTATAGGGTTTCAAGAGTCTTGTTGAATAGTGGTTAAAGGAACAAGGTTCAATGTTGAGGGCTCCTGGCCACAAGAGGTCCTTTCTGAGGGTGACAGAAGTTTTGTAGGAATTTGCAAAACCACTTGTCTCGCGTTTTCACTAGGTTTTTTAAAGTTGGCTTTTGCCTTTTCAAAGATAGAGTAGCCTTCAGAAAGACCACTAGGTAGAACCAAGCCAGAAAGTTGGGCCCTCGGCGGTCCATCCTCAAGAGATTCCGTGGAAAGGCAAGGAATCGTTGGTGTGTTGGTTAGGTCAATTGTCATGGCAGGCTGCTGTTGAACCTCTGAAAACTTTGGAAGGGTAGGGCCGAAACCTGCCTTCTCCTCTGAGGACAGATTGCATTGCTTACCTTTAGAAGACTGACAACCCTGGGAAGGGACATTGCAGGACTTCTTTAAGTGAGCCATTTGGAGGTCGAAGGTGGCCAAGTATTCTTTCGACTTTGATTCCATTGCAGTAATGTAGCCCTCCAGATAAATCATCTTTGAGTGGGTCATCGCAAGAAGAGTTTCTGATCTTTAAGTGATTCATTTAGGGCTTCGTACAACGTACTGAATGGTGCTAAGGCTACAGTTACCGTTGCCATTATCGACATGAGGTCTGGTTTCTTGTTAGGTATGGAACTTGGAGTAGCAGAGTTGAAATTGCGTCTGATAGATTTTGGGCTGGAGCCACGAGACAGCCGCCTAGGTGGTGAAGAGAAGGGGAAGTCTACATGTCCTTTTTTGGTTAATCGCCCCTGGGTCGACACTCTGTTGGATGTAGATTCCTATTCCATCTACTGCGGAGTGACATGGTCTCGTTGTTGAGGATCCAGAAACTCCTGCGCCATCTGTACTTCCTCCCTTTCTAAAGGGTACGTTGGATCTGAAGGCCGTTGCAATCCTGAATTGTGTGGAGAGATAGGAGATCTAGGCCAGAAGGAACCTCCCTCGCTGTTAGCCTCCGCGGTCCTCGTCATAGGAGAGAGGGACTCGTGGGTAGGTGCAACCGGGGTTTGCATGGCCCGAATATCTGAAGATATTTTCGAGGCTATGGGAGGGACGCCAGCACTGGGCAGGGCCAGTGTTTCCAAATTTGAGTCGTTGGTAATCTGGCCTATTGTTTGGTTGTTAGCTTCCAATGGACGTGAAGCACCTAGTCATGGAGAAAGTTGAACAGGTGTAGGCAAGAGGCTAGTCGTACTTGTTGGAGGAGGTTCGACTCTACGCTCTTTGAGAGGTGGTAGGTCTTGAATAGCATCCAGTATTTCGCTGTCTGAGAGTTCCGAGGAAGAATCAGATTTCCTCTTGCATTGTTTTTGAAACATTTTTTCAAAGCCTTTCACAATAGTAGAGTCGGTAGAGGTTTTGCCTTAGGGCCTCCTGTTTTTCTTTGCTGGACAGTGGAACCTTTGGTGGAAATGTTCCTTCCGTCCAAAACTTCCTGAGTTTCCGCTAAATGGTTCGTGGTCTTCGAGTTTCTACTGGCTCTTGGCTTTGTTTTACTATGTCCAGTTTGCCCTTGTGGTCTTAAAGATGATAATAAATCTTGCAGTTTTGTTGATGGCATACTTGAAGAGGTGTCAAAGGGTACTGCCAAGTTAGAGGCTAGGAAGAGCTGCAGGTCAGTGGTAGGCTGAGGGTGTGGATCTATACTGCCACATGACATGTGATCTTTATCTAAGGAGTCCATGCAGTGAACATGCAAGGATGCATATTCAGGCGTAGCATGGATCATCGCCGTTGTCTTGAGGGTCTTTGTCCCGCCCGCTCCAGCGGGAAGGTTGTTTCTATCGAGCAGAGGTGGAGCAGGGGGCAGAGTTTCACAGCTCCGTGTTTTGCTTTCGCTTTCGTCGTGAGGCGGAAGGTTGACGCTGTGGATGGGCTGGTCGGGCTCACTAGACGTGAGAATGCCCCATCCAACGTCAGCTGAGGCCAAAGAGGGCCGCTGGGGGACCGCGAGAGCCCTGTCGCCGCTCGGGCCAAGGAGAGCACAAGGACGCTCCAGACCGCCCTGAGGGAGCCCATCAAGAGCTCCGGCAGCGACAGGCTCAACGGCCACCCCCAAACCCTCCTCCAACTCCCAGGCGGGCAACCTGCCATCAAAATCAACATCGGCAAGGCAGAGGGGCAGTTTACCTTAAATTTAGGTAAACTACAAGTTCCATAATTCAATGAGTACAACGGGACTGGATGGCCTTCTAATGCATGGCAATGGGAAACTTCCTGGCTCTGGTTCTTGTGAGTAAAAACCTGATGATTTACCCTCAGCTGGGGGCAGAGTGATGGTGGGCCTTGTGATGCCACTTCTGTGCCAGCTTGTTGGAGAGGGTTCTTGGGCTTCTCACGCTTACTTTTGGTGTTGGAGAGTGACTTGTCTGAACAGAGCTGGCTTCAAGATAATACAAGAGGATACAGCAGGCCAACATGATCTATATAACCAGATTGTCACATGCTTGGACTACAAAGGGTGCAGAAAATACAATGCAGTACGAACATGTTTTATTGTCATGACAAAAAAATAGGCATTGCCAAAGTTGACAAGAATCAATTGTATCTTAGATGGAGCAAGCGCCGGCTTCTGGCAGACAGTGAGCGGTGTGAGCTTCAGGCGTTGGTGAAGCATTGGCGAGTAGGTGGTGCCAGCGAGGTGGTGCCGGATCTGACTGCATCCTGCCCTTGCATTTCACTAAAGCCTCAGAGAGGCTGCTTGGTCTCAGGCTCTCTTGGTTGTTGTCGGTTCTTTCGATGCATTCTGCTAGCGTCTGCTTTCTGCTGCTTTGCCTTCTGTCTCTGCTTGGGGGATTTGCATTTTCTGCTCATCTTTTAGTTTTGGGAGGTTTCTGCTATTCTTCATTTCTTGTGTCTTTGTATTGGTGCAAAAAAAAGGAAGTGGGTTTCCCCTTCGATAAGTACCATGCTGCCCTAGGGGCAGATCATGTGCTCGTCAGTCATCTGGGTTTGTCTGTGATCTCTCAGCCTGTAATTAGCCTGTATAAGGTTGTGTAATTTCTTCAATAGGCTAGGGCATTTCATTTTGTTCTGTGTCACTTTCTGGGTTTGCCAGTGGAGTACACGTGGTGTTTTCAAATAGGGGCTCTACGAGTTAATTTTCCACATTTTGGCCAGTTCTCTTTTATGCAGCAGTTGCACTGTTATTTGTGTTGAAAGTTTTACAGACCAACCCACTTTCTTTGTAAAACCTGTTATCACAGCCAACTACTGGAATGCCATGCCCCCTGAGCTAAGGACTGACCCTTCACTTTTGTCATTCCGCAAAAAACTCAAAACCTGGCTCTTTAACCAAGACATCAAAAATCATCCCTAAGCACTAAACACCCTCGTAGCCCCCTCAGACGAGGCACCTCTAAGGGTTCTAGGAACAATTTGGCGTATCATGTTTATTTGCTTGGATATGGGCTAAGCCTGAAACTTAACTTTAGTACAACGTACCTGCAACTGTACTTGCACCCTGTACTTGGACCAAGCACGAATGTAACTGGTTGTAACCAATATGTGTTTGCATTTGGATTTGGACTAAGCATGAAAAGTAACTGGATGTAACCATCTCCTTAAGCACAAGACTAAAATGTAACTGGCTGTAACCATATTCTTATGCACAAGCACCCTGATGCCAGAGGGTTAGGTGCGCTATATAAATGTTTTAAATAAATAAATAACCTCATAGATTGATTTAGTATCCCTTGCAAGTGGTTTGCACACCTCTAATTCATTTATCATGCTTTATTCGACAGTTTTGCCATTAGCAGACATAATTCAATACATCACTATTCAGTACTCACATGTGACATCCAGGATACATATGTCATACGTTAAAAGCAGAAAATATTCAAAATCCACACAATATATACAGTATACATCTAAGAAAGATTAAAAAGCGCTGAAGATCAGACCTTGTTCAATTTCCTAATCAAACAGTTCCTACGTAACCATGCTCGATAGATAAATCTTGCAACAAAATATATCTTTGATGGGTTCAGTCGACTGACATGAGACTGACGCTTCCACGGTGCAATTAACACAGGCTTTCTTAAAGAGAGGTAATAGGTACAATCTTCTTGAGTCACACAGCGGCCAGTATTTGGAATTATGTGCTTTGCAGCGCTATCTGCAGAAATGATTGAATACAAAAATACCTAATGAGAAATGACCACATTCTTTGGGCCGAATTCATTACGTATTGTTGTTCATTTGTTTTTAAAATAGATGTGGTGGTGGGTAAGGGCTTAGGTTAAGGTAGGGGGAAGTGAGGGAGAGTGGGGATCTCCCCCCGCATTATAAAAAAAGAATTTGATCCCAAAAATGGCGGTAATTTCTCAGTAGGTCATTTTTTTCCAACCTATCATGGTAATCCCTTTCCAGCCACTGGTGAATTGCGCCGTTTTTTTGAGTACCAGTTCTAAATTCTATAAATAATACACGTGCATATGCCGGTGTACTAAAATCTGGGCAAACGTTAATAGCAGGGGATGCAGCTCTTTCTCCATTCTCTACAAAAAATATTTCTAAGACCATTGCTGTTTCTTTTAAGAATGACCAGTGATTTTTCCATCTGGGCAGGCCATGCCCCACTGTCAGTGAATCTTACTCCCAAGTATTCGCAATAATTGACTTGCTCGAGGTTAGTCCCATCTACCTTCATGGGGCATAAACAGGGCTTCAATTTCTTCGGTCTGAATACCAGTATTTTGGTCTTGTTCTTGTTTAGGGTTAAGCCCAATTGGGAGCATTTGGTGACAAAACATTCCAGGCAATTCCTGATCCCCACAGGGGATGTTGACAGCAGCAATGCATCATTGTCAAAAAATAATGCCGGAAGCATGTCTGTGCTGAGTTTCGGGGGATCAAATCCAGAATGACCTCATTAATGTAGAGGCAAAACAGGAGCGGGGCAAGGACGCAGCCTTGCCGCACGCCCCTGTCCACCCTAAAATGATCGGTGGTTGCACCTGCAAGGCCCCACCTCGCCACCGCTGTGTTGTTAGAATAAAGTTGGTGAATTACAGCTACCAATTGGGCCGTCACCCGCTGCTTCAACATTACCTGCCACAGCTGATCCCTAGGAACACAATCAAAACCACTCTGGAGGTCTACAAAGACCGGATACACCCCATCCTCTTCAATACCATATAGTTATGTAAGACAAGGGACAGGTGAAAACTTGATCCACCCTGGTTGTCCCTTGCTGGAAAGCAGCCTGAAGGTGGAACATGAGTTTGTTTGAAGTCACCCAATCCTGCTACTGCTTTAATGCAACCGTAGCTGATATATTTCCGGTGGCATCAAGTAGTGAAATAGGCCTATAATTGCCAGGTTTTTCCCTGCCACCTTTTTTAAATCAGCACTATTTCAGCGGTTCGCCAGGAATCGGGGACTTTGCTAAGTTTGACGACTGCTAAAATCATTTCAATATAATAGGAACCAAAACATCTGGTTCATCCTTCAACAAATCGGGCAGTATCACGTCTGGACAAGGGGCCTTCTGGCTCTTGGAGTTCAAGATTGCACTCTTCTGGCAATGTGATAGTCATTGTTGGTCTATTGCATTCAATCAGCTCTGTACCTGTTTTTGAAAGACCCTCAATTTTCACACATTCATCGGTCGCACCATCTTTATGAAACCCACAACAATGGTTAAGCCAATCCTCAGGGGGAATGTGACAGAGGAGCCCATTGTCAATTCCCTTTTTTTCTTTTATCAGAGAACAGGATCCAGGAGGTCTTGACGTCCCACCTGGAAGCTGCCTCTAGAAGGTCACCCCACTTAGCTTATTTTTTTTTTCTTTTTTTTTAATATCCCCACTTAGCTTTGTGGTGTCCCTCTTTTCTTCCCCAGATTTTACTTTTATAGTTGGTTCTGCAGGAGCACAGTTCCTCTTTCTTCACTTTGCTTTCTTTTACAAGATCATGTGACAAGGCTATCTTAGCCGACCCGCACTCGTCATCAAACGATTCAGGCTTTGCCAGCCCTTTCCGCTTTATCTGATTTTCTGGTCTTGTGAAAGAAGAATAAATGCCTACAACCAAATGATCACACTCATCCAAGACCTCTGCATTACTTAGATCCCTGCCGCAAATACTCTCAATGCTTGTCAATACCCTTTGTTGTAGCCCACCCCTCTCTATTTCATCCAATTTGATAACACGTCTAGCATTTCCAGAGATCGTAATCGGTGCGGTCAGCACCGGCGCGTCACACAAGTCACCTTTTAGTCTCATAAACAAAGAGGGGGGTTTGTGGTCACTTTCTCTATGATCAATGACAGTGAACTCCTCAACAAGTTCCCAATTGCTCATTAACACAAGGATGTAATCCATCCGTCAAGAACAATCAAACCCAAAAAACGTATTCCTTCCGGGACGATCACCACTGCACCCGCCATTGCATGCCCTTAGATTAAACCCTTGCAATATCCAGGCTGAGTCTAACGCCTGCCTGTGCACCCAGGGGGATAACCTGCCTCTCTAGCAGGGATCTCCCACTCCAGATCAACTTCATCCCATAACCCTACCAGTTCTCTTAGGGGCTCAACCTGCAGATTAAAATCACTCTTGGCTAAAATATGTATATTCCTAGTTGTCGTATGATCCCGGCTAGTAATTAACTCCTGCAAGAGTGTTAAAGTCCTCAGAGGGTTACTCTCATAAGGTCTTTTATACAAATTAAATAAAAGTAAGATGTGCCACTCTCTGTTTTGACCAATTACTAACTGCAGATCTGGTGAGCTCTGACCACACTTTTTAATTTGCTACCCTGAGCCTACCGCTACTAGTGCCAATAGCCCCCCCCCCATGGTCTCCCTTTAGCACCTTTCGTCGCTGGGGTGTTTAATGCTTTAGACCCCTGTATCTCACCAGTGATAAAGCCCAGGTTTCCTGGATACATATGATCTCACTGCTATGTATTAAGGCTATCAAATCTGGGTCCATCAGGTGCCTTTCAATCCCAGAAAGGTTTCAAGACAGCACCCTTCTTCCCTTGGACTTTGTTGGGGCTTCTGGGATGGGGGCAGAGATGTCAATCCACCTTTTCTAGTTCTGCACCCATTGGAAGTGGATTACGCTTGCCTTCCGTTAGCAATTGCCTAGTGTTTCTCTGTTGCTACCTGCTACAGGGTAAGGGCTTTAGCAAAATTGATGTTCCAAGTGGAGGAGAGGTTCTTTCCTCAATTGCCAATAACCCTGCAACCAATGTCTTATCCTTCAACATGAATTGATATAATCATTATGCCCATTAGGCATAGTCCCTCAATGGCAGGTAATGATGTCCTCTCCTATGTCAGAAGTACATCCTCTGACGTGACAAACCCAATGGAAACTCTTGTTAATTAGCATCTCTTTATTCTCATAGGATCCTAATCTTAGTTTGGGGACGTTACACATATAGACAGGCACACTACTCTTGACCCCAACTTGTTTTCTAGTATGAGTAGTAGGGCTGGATCATTTTATGTAGGGCGATGGATTAAGCCTGCCATTGCAACTTGGCGGGTGGGTAGACACAGGCTTATTGATAGTATCTGTTATTGATTTCGCCCTCTGAGGGTCTAGTACTAGCCTTAACATTTGTCGACTCCTGCTCATTAATAAAACTGTTGGCCTCGCTCTGGTGCAAGTGAAACCCCTTATCTGTGGCTTGTTTTACATCCATCGCAGGCAGGGATATCGAGGGGTGGAGAGACATACTCCTTTTGTATCCTCGAAAGCTACTCCCCCTGTTAGTCGATTTAGCCACCATGTCTTTGAGTCTCCCACCCTCACCTATTATCTCCTTTATATTACTGCTTAGGTTGCATTTTCACCCACCAATCGGCAATACTTGTTCTAATTGGGAGTTTGATGGCAATCTTTTTGAGACATCTTGTGTCCCCACTCTGTATTTAGGTGTTGTTTTCCTGAGACTACTGCTCTCCATTGTTGTATGGCTATTTTTGCCAACCTCACAGTGGCCAGCTACCCTTGCTGTTGGTACATTTAAAATTGCACTCCACTGAACCATTTCACCAGAATCCTCCCCGGCTAGGGGAGAGATCCTGTTCTGCAGGTGAATTTCGGGCGCGATTATGGTGGAGCTAGAAAGCTGTACAGGACTTACTAAATTAAACATTTAAAACAAATCTTGCATCTGGTCCCATCATGCTTGCCCCTCTAGTTCATTAAGAGCATCTGCTCCCATCATGCATGTCATGCCCCTCTAGTTCATTAAGAGCATCTGGTCCAATCATGCATGCCCCCTCTAGTTCATTAAAAGCATCTGGTCCCATCACCCATGCCCCCTCTAGTTCATTAAGAGTATCTGGTCCCATCACGCATGCCCCCTCTAGTTCATTAAGAGCATCTGGTCCCATCACGCATGCCCCTGCTAGTTCGTTAAGAGCATCTGGTCCCATCATGCATGCCCACTCTAGTTTGTTAAGAGCATCTGGTCCCATCACTTGTGCCCCCTCAAGTTCATTAAGAGCATCTGGTCTCACCAAACATGCCCTCTCTATTTCATTAAGAGCATCTACTCCCATCATGCATGTCATGCCCCTCTAGTTCATTAAGAGCATCTGGTCCCATCACGCAATCCCTCTTTAGTTCATTAAGAGCATCTGGTGCCATCACGCATGCCCCCTCTAGTTCATTAAGAGCATCTGGTCCGATCACGCATGCCCCTGCTAGTTCGTTAAGAGAATCTGTTCCCATCACGCATGCCCACTCTAGTTCGTTAAGAGCATCTAGTCCCATCACTTGTGCCCCCTCAAGTTCATTAAGAGCACCTGGTCTCACCAAACATGCCCTCTCTAGTTCATTAAGAGCATCTGCTCCCATCATGCATGTCATGCCCCTCTAGTTCATTAAGAGCATCTGGTCCCATCACGCAATCCCTCTTTAGTTCATTAAGAGCATCTGGTGCCATCACGCATGCCCCCTCTAGTTTGTTAAGAGCATCTGGTCTCATCATGCATGCCCGCTCTAATTCGTTAAGAGTTAGGTCAGTCAGAGCCATCTCAGAACATATCATTTTTCCCACTTGCTCTGGTTGGGGATATACTGCAATCATATTACTGGATGGGGAACCCAATGATTTAGACCCATGTACGGCAATAAATTAATCCCCCTTCCCTTCCTGACCCCTGGTTTTCTCCAATATAAATGTATCTAGTGGGTCCTCATTGCCGGGTCTCCTTGCACATCTTGAGCTCATTGTTCTGGGGTTACTAAAAGCAGTTCCACCCTCATCTGCTACCTCTATGACATCCAGTGCATTTGTACCCTCATATACAAGTGCACAATTAGATGTTATTGTTCTTGGGGCCCCCGCACCCCCCGTCAATATCGTGCAACAGGCCTTTAATTTCCGAGATGAGTACATTTACTTCGTTAATAGGCTCAAAGAGTTTATTTACTCTTTTTGGACCACCCCCAGGCGAGATTGTAGTATTAGCTTCATACTACACCATCCTCAATATCAGTGTGTTACTCCTCTCTGCATCAAAATCAGCAGCAGCTGATTGAGAACCAGCACCTGCACAGCACAGCGCCTGCTGTATAATACTCTACAAGGTCCCCAATCTGTTCTAAGACTTCACCACCAAATGGGAACCCTTTGTAGTTGCAACCTCCCCAGTCTCCAGAAAAGCTGCTACCAAGACTGGTACTTCTACTTCAAAGAGGTGCTTTAGTGTTTCAAAATGCAACCTCCCCTGCTACCAGTGAGCTGCCTATACCGCTACTCCTCTAAAGTGCTTTTCTATCAAAGTGCTTTAGTGGTTCAAAGTGCTTATGCAATGTGCAAAGTGCAAAGTACGGGTGACTAGAATATGCAAATAGACTAGAAATATGCTGTCATCTGACACCCCAAAGAAGAACTATACCTAGAATATATAAACATATAAAAAACCTTCAGGTCTACAGTATAAAAAGCTGTGCACAGCCTAGTATATCAAATGTGCAAAAATGCAATTAATACGAATCTGAGCCTCCAGATAATTTCCTTTTTCAAAAACTAACCAATGCTATTAAAAGCTTTTTGAGATGTTTTAAAATGTTTTTACAAGATTATTCAAAACTCCTGAATGTCTGATGAAACAGTAAAAATAGTTAAAAAAGCGAAGAAATAAAACGCGTGGAGATCAGGGGTCGTCGCATAGTCCGTCTCCCCCTCCCTGCTCCTCCCAACGCTTTTTATGAGCCACTGTAGCTAAAACGTGGCATTCAGGCAACGCTAGCCTCTTAAGAGCAGGTACAAAGTGCCATTGTCCCAATGTCAATGAGATAATTATTCCACTGTAAAATATGTTGCCTCTTTAGGGCAGTGACGGGCCACAGAGAAGTTTGTAGCTGGTACTTAATAATAGCTTGACAAATGAACACGTTCCATAAGGTTGATTATCCCTGCAGTCTTAGAGCCTTGCAGTCTCTGGCGCAGTCTACAAGGTATAGTGTCCCGCTCTCGGGGCACCGGAGCGGGTCACACCAGTAACCAGGACCAACCGGTGGGACAGAATGGCTGCGATCACGCAGCGGGTTCCTGGCAGCGGTCACCCTGCTGAGGTCGGGATTACCTGACCGAACAGCAAGGCTGGGGGCACCCAACAGACGTTAGCCTCGGCCCTGTGATCTCATTATTGGCTCGAGTCACGACAAAGTTATGAGTCGTCTTCTTAAAGGGGCAACACGCCCCAGTTAAAGGGCCGACACACCACACTCCTCCTTTATCATAACAAATCCCAACAAAACAGTAACAATGGCTGTGCAACCGAGCCCACAACTTTGGCGCATTCCAGTCCGCACACCAGTGCTATCAGGCATGTATTCAAACAGAGCACACTTTGGTGCTTCCCAGTCCGAGCACCCACTTCAGACCCAGCGGCCCTTTATTCCTGGATCAAAATATTCCTGGATCAAACTGTCCTCCCTGGGGAGTCATGCTCCCATCGTCCTGCCTTCGCTGAAGGCGCCCCTGGCCACTTGTATTATTACAGGACAAGAAGAATACATCCCCGTCTTCGTCATCCTCCGCGTAGTCAAACTGCCTTCTCTGGTTCTCTGCCACCTGAATCGTCTCTCTTTTGGGCGGTTTCCTACCCATAGCTTGTCTCAATTCCTCCCTCGAAGCACTCCCTGCTGCTGGCCCCACTGGGCTTGCAGGTGATGGGTCTGGGCACATCCTTGAGAAATGATCTTCTTTCCCGCACCTCCCGCACATATGTCCTTTGGCTGGGCACTCATGTGTGTGCAGCAGGCCCCATCTTCACTGAGGGCATAACTTGACACCCGTCTACTTTCGTGGCCACTCCCCTTTTCTTGCCGGCTTACTTCCTTGCCATTTTCCCACGACACACACATCCTCCAATTTCACCCGCTGCATATGGTCTTCCAGCTTGAGCTGCTGCCTGGAGATGTTCATGGCCAAGGCACGCACCTCCACCAGCTCCTGGGCGCATCCCAAGTTCTAGGATTCGGTCTAAACTCAGCCCTAGATCCCTGAGGACCTGCTTCTGCAGCATGGGAGAGCTACAGCCATAAATGATCTGGGCCCTGACCTTGTTATCCCCAAAGTCACCCAGAGCGCAGGACAGCACGATATTCCGTAGCGTGCCATGAAACACGTCCAAGCTCTCCCCTTTCTCTTGTCTTGCGCATCTCATCCTGAACCATCCATAGTCACGATTGATCATGGGCATAAAATATTCATTCATCGCAGCAATGGCTGTGGCATAAGTTTGGTTTCTAGGCCGCAAAGTCTTTTTTGATTTTAATAATTTTTATTAATATTTATAACACAACAATAATGTAATTGTTAGAAAACAATGCAGTAATCCATTAAGCATATAAGAAGTAGAAAAATACTGAAGAAAGAGCAAGAGGATGCTCTTGAAGGTGTTCTACATATGTATCACAAGAACATTAAGCAATTTTATTTAAAGATGAGTTATATGGAACCAAATATTGTGAGAGACTTTGCAAAGAAGTATCCTGCAAGGCAGCTAAGTAAGTGGGGGGAAGACAAACGAGAAGACGAACAAGTTACTAACAAGAAACAAAGGGGAGAAGAGGGAGACGGTTACCAGTCAAATGGTCGAAAACATTTGGTCGACAGGACAATTGGTCGACACCATTTGGTCGAATGCCAAATGGTCGAATTTTTTTTCTTTTTTTTTTTTTACCCATTTTTTGGTTTTTTTTGGGGGGGTCCCCCCTCAACCCCCTTTTTTTTCTTTTTTTTTTTTTTCCCCACACGAAAACCCACAAAACACATATATATATATAAAAAAAAAAAATTCGACCATTTGGCATTCGACCAAATGGTGTCGACCAAATTGCAGTCGACCAGTTTGTTGTCGACCAGTTGACTGGACACCGAGGGGGACATAAGGAAGCAAATAAAGAAGATATGGCACATTAGAGTTTCATGAAAACATTCTATATGGCATCAGGCATTATATACAAGTAAATATATCCAAAGAACATCTGAGGAGTTTGAGATACATGTAGAGGGCACATTCCATGCGTGGTTACATTAAAACAATCCAAATAGCGGATGAAAAAAGCCCATTTAGCATTGTACTTGGGAATAGAATGTATATTGTTTGTCATGCATAGTTCCATTCTTTGTGTGAGACATATGTTATTCCACCAGCCTCTGATAGATAAGGAACGAAAGTCTTTCCAATTGGCCGTTATACTCTTCAGTGCCATAATGATGAGACGATCGTAGAGTTTGGCAGCTTCCAGTGGTAAGTGGGTGGTTATAGCAAGGCTCCCCAAAACAATGTTCAGAAAAGATAATGGGACCTCAACAGAAACAATAAATTTCAGGCATTTCCATACCTGTTGCCAGAACTTGAAAGTAAAGGAGAAGTTAAAAAAACATATGCTTGTAAGAGGCGGAAGCGACGCCACATGTCCAGCATTTTTCGTTGTTGCTTATCTTAGATGAAGATAATTTAGCAGGTGTGATGCACGCTCTGTGTATAAAGAAGAAAAAATGTTGTGTAATATTAGCTGACACAGAGATATATCTAATTCTGGAGAAGAGGAGGGACCATGTGTGGTCATCAAAAGTGTAAGCAAAATCATTTTCCCATTTTAAAAGCACAGAACACATCATAAAGGATGAGGTGAGAATGCTGTAGAATTTGGAAGCCTTGATATCAGAGAGCATTGTTAGCTGCAATAGTCTGAAGGCATCAGGAATAAGAATACCATTAGAAAAACTATGAAGTGCGTCAAAACAAGAGTTGACTAACTTGTTGTAGAAATTGAAATCAGTATTGGGAATGGAAAATTGATATTTGAGTTGTTGAAAAGAAAGAATAGAAGAGCCGTCTATGATTTGTTGTATAAATCGAATGCCCTTTTTTAACAAGGATTTTCGGTTCAAGGCTCTGTTATTGATCAATATCTTTTTGTTATGCCATAGTAAAGGGGAGAGGCATTTATTTGGGAGTTTTGTATGAGGAAAAAGAAAGAATTGTAGGGCTGAGATGGAGGCTCTAATGGGGTCAGAGATAGCCAACGAGGAATGATTAAATATGTAGATATGGTCTACTATTTCTTAGGGATGAACTAGATGTTTCTCTAAGGTACACCATGTAAGAATATCTGATATTCTGGGATATGCAAACCAACACCTGGATTGTTTCAGGAGAAAAGCAGAGTGATATAATTTAAAATCAGGTAATTTAACCCCACCCTTATAATAGGGCGCTTTCAGTTTGACCAAGGCAATCCATTTACTTTTACCCACACCCCAAAGGGAATTTAGTAGGATAGAGTAAATAGATTTAAAAAAGGAAGGAGCTGTAGGGACACAAAGGAGTTGCAAAGGACCCGTTCAGTGCACCCACTCCTATTTCACCTCTGAGGAGCAGGTGAGTGTTCCCCCCCATGAGCGACCCCATTTTGAGTGATTTTTGGGGTTTATTTGCTCCCCTGGGCCCTGCGTTGCCCCGTGCTTTCCCGGCCTCCCCTTCCCGGTTTCTCCCTCGCTCGCCCGCCTCCCAGCCCGCCCCCCACCCCTGATTGGATACCGGCAACGGTCGCCTGGGTCTAGCGACCCGTTCAGTGCACCCACTCCTCTTTCACTTCTGAGGAGCAGGTGAGTGTTCCCCCCCCATGAGCGACCCCATTTGAGTGATTTTTGGGGTTTATTTGCTCCCCTGGGCCCCGCGTTGCCCCGTGCTTTCCCGGCCTCCCCTTCCCGGTTTCTCCCTCGCTCGCCCGCCTCCCAGCCCGCCCCCCACCCCTGATTGGATACCGGCAACGGTCGCCTGGGTCTAGCGACCCGTTCAGTGCACCCACTCCTCTTTCACTTCTGAGGAGCAGGTGAGTGTTCCCCCCCATGAGCGACCCCAGTTGAGTGATTTTTGGGGTTTATTTGCTCCCCCAGGCCCCGCGTTGCCCCGTGCTTTCCCGGCCTCCCCTTCCTGGTTTCTCCCTCGCTCGCCCGCCTCCCAGCCCGCCCCCCACCCCTGATTGGATACCGGCAACGGTCGCCTGGGTCTAGCGACCCGTTCAGTGCACCCACTCCTCTTTCACTTCTGAGGAGCAGGTGACTGTTCCCCCCCATGAGCGACCCCATTTTAGTGATTTTTGGGGTTTATTTGCTCCCCCAGGCCCCGCGTTGCCCCGTGCTTTCCCGGCCTCCCCTTCCTGGCTTCTCCCTCGCCCGCCCCACGCCCATCAAGGTCCCGCTCCCGCCTCCCAACCCGCCCATCCCCTCCCTTCATCACTGGTCCTCCCAGGGCAGCCCTCTGCCCGGCAGCCCCAGCAGCTAAGGGCCCCGAGGCCAAGGGCGGCCCCAACAGAGGCGGCTCCAGAAAGTGTCTGCAGGTGTCCGCAGGGGACGCCAAGGAAGCCAGCAACCAACAGACACCAACGAAAACCGTGAGTGTGGCATGGGTGGGGAGTAGAGCAATCACTCTACTCCAGAAAGTTCCTGCCACTCTAACTTACCTATAAATGGCCTAGACTGCTACAGACCTGCACCATGCATTATTAGAGAGATGTGACCACCAGCCCAAACCTATTAATGGCGGGACAGCAAACACTGCCTGCAGTATAATGCTAACCATACCACGAGTGAACCACAAAGACTAGCCTGCGCCAAATCTAGACAGAAATATGATTGTTAGCATATGCCACACTTAGATGGGTTCTCAAGTTTTATGAATCTTAGCATGTCCACACTTAAATAGAATTATGAATGTTAGCATGCCCACTCTCAGATGGAATTGTGAATACTGGCATGTCCACTCTCAGATGGAATTGTGAATGTTAGCACTTAGATGGAATTGTGATTCTTAGCATGCCCACACTTAGATAGAATTATGAATGTTAGCATGTCCACTCTCAGATGGAATTGTGAATACTGGCATGTCCACACCTAGATAGAATTGTGAATGTTAGCATGTCCACTCTCAGATGGAATTGTGAATACTGGCATGTCCACACCTAGATAGAATTGTGAATGTTAGCATGTCCACTCTCAGATGGAATTGTGAATGTTAGCACTTAGATGGAATTGTAATTCTTAGCATGCCCACACTTAGATAGAATTATGAATGTTACCATGTCCACTCTCAGATGGAATTGTGAATACTGGCATGTCCACTCTCAGATGGAATTGTGAATGTTAGCACTTAGATGGAATTGTGATTCTTAGCATGCCCACACTTAGATAGAATTATGAATCTTAGCATGTCCACACTTAGATAGAATTATGAATGTTAGCATGCCCACTCTTAGATGGAATTGTGAATGTTGGCATGTCCACACCTAGATAGAATTGTGAATGTTAGCATGTCCACACCTAGATAGAATTATGAATGTTTGGCATGTCCACTCTTGGATGGAGTTGTGAATGTTAGCATGTACACACGTGGATAGAATTGTGAATGTTGGCATGTCCACTCTTGGATGGAGTTGTGAATGTTAGCATGTCCACACGTGGATAGAATTGTGAATGTTGGCATGTCCACTCTTGGATGGAGTTGTGAATGTTAGCATGTCCACACTTAGACAGAATTGCGAATGTTGGCATGTCCACTCTTGGATGGAGTTGTGAATGTTAGCATGTCCACTCTTGGATGGAGTTGTGAATGTTAGCATGTCCACTCTTGGATGGAGTTGTGAATGTTAGCATGTCCACTCTTGGATGGAGTTGTGAATGTTAGCATGTCCACATTTGGATAGAATTGTGAATGTTAGCATGTCCACACTTGGATAGAATTGTGAATGTTAGCATGTCCACACTTGGATAGAATTGTGAATGTTAGCATGTCCACACTTAGATGGAGTTGTGAATATTGGCCTGCGTCGCATCTAGATGGAATTGTAAATGTTAACATGTGAAAGATGCATTAAGAAAGCGTGCCCGATAGCCTCTCCATGAATTTAGAAATGTGCCCAATAGCCTGTCTGGTAAACTGAATTTAGAAGTGTACCCAAGATCCTCTGTGACAGTTGCATTTAGAAGTGTGCCCAATAGACACTCTGGAAAGTTGCATCTAGAAGTGTGCCCAATACCGTCTGTGAAAGTTGATTATAGAAGTGTATCCAATAGACGCTCTGTAAAGTTGAATTTAGAAGTGTTCCCAATAGTCGCTCTGTGAAGTTGAATTTAGAAGTGTTCCCAATAGCATCTGTGAAAGTTGACGATAGAAATGTATCCTATAGACACTCTGGAAAGTCTCATTTATAAGTGTGCCCAATAGCCTCTAGTAAACTGAATCTAGAAGTGTGCCCAATAGCCTCTCTGTGGAAAACTGTATTTAGAAGTGCGCCCAGTACCCTCTCTGGGAAAGTTGCAATTAGAAGTGTGCTCAGTGAAAGAGCATATAACCGATCATACCACACGACCATGCTTACTCTCTCCTTACATCACCACTCAACTAGAACACAGAGATACTATGACACCATTCGGTATAACTGTTCTCATACCAACATTCCGCCGCTTACTCCACATCATCCTATGTAATCACTGCTGGTTCCACACCCCCAGCCAGGCGTTTTCCTCAGGCTTAACGCAGCCACATCCGTTCCGGATAAATCATGCCAGAACAAACACATTCTCCTGATCTCTCAACCACCACACCTACCGCTAAGAAGCAGCTATTACACGAGTACCACACGAGCTGCACACATACCCGGTGCTCACACGCACCTTTTGACTCTCCCTACTCTCTCTACTGATCTGAACTTCGGTTCCCAAGGGCGTTCAACCTACAAGCGCCTTCAGACCATACCAATGGTATATAAGGCGCTATATAAGTGCAAAATAACATAACAATAACATAACATAAAATATAAGACAATTGGCGACATCATCACTTTAATTGTGTTGAGTCGTTCTCACCATGAGAGATAAAGGGGGGACCATCTAGAGGTTATATCTCTTAGTTTATCCAACAAAGATTGGGTATTAAGTTTCATAGTATCATGGATTGTGGGGGCAAAATGCATACCTAAGTACTTTATAGAGGAACTACACCATTTAAAACCAAATGGGTCAATGTCATGTTTGAGGCAGTAAGGATTGAGAGGCAGGATTTCAGATTTGTCTTTGTTAAGTTTATAACCTGATACTTGGCCGAATTGAGATGGTACATTGAGTAGACAAGGGAGGTGTAGTTTAGGATTCTTAATGAGAATAAGGATGTCATCGGCATACGCTGTGATTTTAATATGGGATATTTTTATTAGACCTGATTAGTTCGAATAACGGATCTAAAAGAGAGGATGTATAAGCTAGGTGAGAGGGGACAACCCTGTCAGGTACCTCTGAGGAGAGGATAGAAGGGGGAGGATAAGCTGTTAATACATATTGAGGATTTAGAGTAACTTAACAAGGGAGATAAACTTATCACCACAGCCGTGCCAATGTAGTGACTGAAACATGAAGTCCCAATTGAACCGATGGAAAGCTTTTTCTGCATCTAATGCTATGGCAGCAAAGCCCTGCCTATCCTTTTTATATATCAGGTTTTATTAAAGCAGGAAGAGAGGATTTGATTCTGTTGGCTAGGATTTTCGTGAAGATTTTGCTCTCCACATTGATAAGGGAAATGGGACTGTAATTGCCAGGGAGTGAAGGATCCTTACCAGGTTTGGGGAAAAGTACAAGTAGGGCTTCAGAAAAAGAGCCAGAGGAGAATTTTCGGGAAATAAAATAAGAGAATAGATTTTGGAGCTTGGGAGTGAGGGCTTGAGATAGACTTTCAAAGAATTCAGCGGAGAGACCATCTGGGCCTGGTGCCTTGCCTCTACCCAGGCCTTTAATGGCTTTGGAGATTTCTGGAAGGGTAATGTCATTATCTAAGTGGGAGAGATCTAACTTAGGATCTGTTGATGTTATCAAAAAAAGAGGCAATATTATTATGGGGAATACAATTCTCAGGAGTGTATAAATTAGCATAAAACCTTTTAAAGCAGTTTAGTATATTGTTAGGATGATGATGTAAGTAACCAGATGTATCTTTGATATGAGAGATAAGCCATTTTTCTTTTTTTGTTTTCAAGTAAGAGGCTAATGCTTTACCGGCTTTATTGGATGTTTGGTAGATTTTTGTTTTGTATTTAAGAATGGTCCCAGCAACTAGATCGGTGATCTCAGTATTGATTTGGAAGCTTAGGGCCATGACCTGATGGATATTATTTGGGTTAGAGTTGGGATAATACCTTTGCTCAGCTAAAGTAAGCTGGGAGTAAAGGTCATCAAGATGCTTTCTGCGCAGAGCCTTCTTTTTCCCTGAGAAAGCCATAATGTGGCCTCTTGGAGCAGCCTTGAACGCATCCCAATTGTTCACAACCGATGTATCGCAGTCTAGATTATCAGTATAGAACTGTTGGGCAAAGGATTTAACGGATAAAATG
This sequence comes from Ambystoma mexicanum, assembly GCF_040938575.1. Taxonomy (NCBI): domain Eukaryota; kingdom Metazoa; phylum Chordata; class Amphibia; order Caudata; family Ambystomatidae; genus Ambystoma; species Ambystoma mexicanum. The sequence continues at coordinate 73,772,393 of NC_090938.1, forward strand.
AATTGAGGATCTTGTAAAAGAAAGTTATTAAGTTTCCAACGAGATGAGGGTTTATGCACATCTGAAAGACTAAAGGAGGTACATACAGGGGCATGATCTGATATTATAATGTTAGCTATTTTTGAATCAACAATGGAACCTCTAAGGGTTTTGGTGGAAAAAATATAATCAAGGCGAGAGAGAGTGTTATGTGGTGATGAGTGGAAAGTATAGTCAAGTTGAGTAGGGTGAGATAATCTCCATGAATCTATAAGGCCGGTTTCAGCTAAACACCCCAAAAAGGATTTGTGGAACTTGGTAGTTTTGAACAAGCAACTGGATTTTCTGTCAAGAAAAGGATCAAGGACCTGATTTGTGTCCCCACACATGATTAAATTGGTGAAGTTATTTTGAATTATCATTTGTTTAATGGAAACCCAAAAATTGGGGTCAGGCATAGTAGGACCATGGATGTTTAGAATGGTAACGTGTAGATTCGATCAGGAGTTCAACCCAAACCCATCTCCTAATATCAGCACCTTGGTCTAGGATTTTGAAGGGTAATGTTTTACTAATTAATATACCTACTCCATTTGTCTTACTAACTGCCGGACTAGAGATGATTTCCTTGACCCAGAGGGATTTAAGCTTCAGTGCTTCTTTGTTGGATAGATGTGTTTCTTTTATACAGGCTCTGGAAGGACTGGATTTATTGAGATGAGGTACGACATTACATATTTTAATGGGGTTATTGCAACGTTTGATGCTGCACGTAACACATATAAAGATCATTTTAACATTTAAAAAATTATAGTAATATAGCCTGAAACCGTGTAAATACAAATATGAAGTGCCAAAGAGATATATCTTCAATCACAAATATTCAGGGAGAGACATGAGGAAGACACATCGGGTAGAGGGAGGGGGGGTAGGGAGTCTGATCATAGAAAAGTTAATAGGGTTCTCAGGTTTAAGACAGGGACAAAGATCGGACAGGATAAGGGAAACAAAGGGAGAGTAAAATTGCAGGGATGTGTGATGCCTGCTGAGTCGTCAAAAAGGTAAAATAGTGACTCAGGATGGAAGAAGGACACTGCAACGACACCCGTCCCATCAGCTTATAGTAAAAACAATAATCAAGGCATTAAGTAGAAGACAGCAAAGCATAAAAAAGGATAATACATTCAAGTAATAGAGGAAGTAGAGGTACTGGCAGGAGAGGATGTGTCCATGCCTTCGGAATGATGGAGCGTATTAAAGCTCTTAGGTCAGCAGGCTCATCGAGCATGGCGGTACGACCATCATGTTTTACTTTAAATGAACAAGGGTGGTATAGACCGTAATATTGAGCTGCTTTAAGGCAGAACGAAAGAATAAAAATACTTTTCTAGGTTGGACCAATTCTATGAGAATGTTGAATGTTGAGTACTATATCTGAAGATAAGTGAAGTTAGGCGGGTAGACATTTTGCAAAAAAGCAATGGTATTGATTCCTTCTGAGCCCTGTGGCAGACCTGAAATCCTAAGATTGTGACGTCGGCTTTGATTTTCTAAATCTTCATTATGTCTTTGAAGATCTTTGATAGACTTCTCAAGTTGTGCCACTTTAGGGGATATCTCCTCCACAAGACCAACTCTTCTTTCCACCTCATCCATTCTGTTTTCGAAATCCTTCCATCGGTCGTCTAATTGTTGTAATTTTTGATTTGTGGTCTCAATGAAGGGTTCGAGTGATCTGATTTCTGATAAAATGGCATCAATGGCAGGGTCTGAGATGCTTATCGGAGGTGGTGAGTCCCTTTTGGGTCTCTTAAGGTTAGAGGCTGAGACATTGGATTCCTTTGTAGTAGGCATATTTATTTTATTGGTGGCCATGTTATTAGCTGAGATAGACAGGAATATGTAGAATGGCAAAATACTTGAATAAGTATATGGATGCTGGAAAGCAAGGAAATGCGTACATTAACTGTAGCTAAAGCCAAAGTCCAACAATGATGTAGTACCACTCTGATGAAAAAATGAAGTAGTCTTCAAGAAGGCTTGTAGTAGTATATTCAGAACAGAATACACTCCTAGAGATTGGTCTGTGAGACGTTATATCCTACAGTTTACAATTATTATATCCATATTATGCATGCAGTGTTACTCCTGATGAAGGAGATAAAATGGGAACACCAGAGAAGAATAAAGAGTAAACTTAGGAGAGGGTTATGAAGTGCCACCAGTCATGTAACAGTGATGACGCACCAAGCTTGCACAATCAAATAATTGAATAAGGATCAGTGTGGATTTACAATGACATCCACCTCCAAGTGTATTCCATCAAGTTTGAGCAAATAGTTCAAGTATATTCAGAGGCGGCAGGAGGCAATCAGATATTTTCAGGAGAGGCCAAAAAATAGCAGTAGAAAGGGTGATAGTTTATAGCATTACACAATGACATCAGTAAACTGACAGCGTTGTGTCAAAATATCTTGTAGAATGTCACTGTGTTTCCAACTATGTTTCCCACTGCTTATCACAAAAATAGTCTTGTAAATATATGTATTATAGAAAGACAATGCTGTGGGCAATATTTTTTTCAGATGCCGTGAGGAGATATAAGATGCAGAGGGCATTTATAATGAAAACTCCTGTACCTTTAAACGCTCTAAGGCTTAAATTAAGTTACAGAGCGTTACGTTGCAAGGAATGTTCTTCTTTGCGCTGGCCAATGCAGTTGAGTGCAGGCACCAGAGGCGGCGATGTTGTGGGAGAAGGGCTGACTAGGCTGCAACCGGCACGTCACAGTGGGCTGATGCTGGATATTGCCTCAGGGAACCCGGACACTCGAAGCAGCAGCCGTCGGAGTCAAAGCTCAGGAGCAAGCAATGAAACAAAAAAAAGGCGGAGCAACGCCAGAATAGAAGCGGCAGCTGGAACATGCAGCTTAGACCATATTATTGAAGAAAGGGAGGTAAAAAGGTAATGAAACACAAAGATAATGCCTTATATTATGACACGTGGGACGGAGCGTCAAGGCTATGCGGCCATCTTCTTTGGCATCAGACCACGCCCCGGCCGCAAAGTCTTAAACAGTTTCTGGACAGCTGGGCCCGCTGAGTATAGCAGAGTTGGCCGCTTTGCCCTTACTTTGATCTCCACTGTCTCAAAATACAGCTCGAGGTTCTCCAACCATACACTCAAATGAGGTCCCAGACTGGCAGGTGCTCCTACCACATCAAAAGGATACTCTGGTGCATGATGTCCATTCTGCCGATACACCCCTTGGCCATCATTCTCCTCATCCCGCATGATGGGCACCTGATGTTGCACAGTTCCTTGTCATGAGCACTCGCTAGGAGCCGCTACCCGCCTGTGATCCCTCGCTAGGAGCCACTACCCTCGTGTGATCCCTCGTTTGTATCTCCCTGTTGCTTGAGCCTGCGCCCTCCACAGCACCTCAGGGCCAAACTCCGGTCTGATGTGCTCCTCTGACCGCACCCCCACCCGGAAGAAAAATGGTTCACCCTCCCTTTCAGATCTGGGGCAGCAGGGGCGGGGCTCTACTCCCTTTTAGGGTTTGCACCACTACAGAGCACCGTGCACCTCACCGCCAGGCAGCCCGGTTAGGTGTTAGATGTGGAGCCCTTTTTATTTCCTACTTTAGATGTGGAGTCCTTTCTTTTTCCTGCTCCAGGTATGAATGTACACGACACGTGCATCCACATTATGTCCTTTTCCTTTCCCCTTCTCCTCAGGACTGCTGGCAACTGCGGACAAAATGTTGCAGTACAAGGCAGCCACACCCCCTTCATCGGTGCTCACGGTGGGAGTGGGCTGAAACAAACACATGGCTCCTCCTTGTCCTGGCAGAGAATTGCTGGAATTTCACCTAAACGTGGTGGGGGATGGACACACATGACCATGCAATTCCCCCCACAACCAGCAGGACAGGGAGAATGTCAGTGGCCACAGGTCTTACCACACAGCTCCACTTTGCCTCACCCTGGTGGGCCCGGGAACTTCCTGACAACACCAGGCCTTTTTTATAGTGCGGCCGACACCGCTCTCCTCACCTTCGGCCAATGCCGCTTCCCCGAGGCCTTCTCCTCCACAGACGCTCAGTAGGCCGCACAGGGCCCGTTCTCCTCTTCAGCAATATAGTGTCCCGCTTTCGGGGCCCCAGAGCGGGACACACCAGATACTGGAACCACCCGGTGGGACAGAATGTCTGCGATCATGCAGCTCATGCAGCGGGTTCCTGGCAGGGGTCACCCTGCTGCGGTCAGGATGACCCAACCTGGGGGCACCCAGCAGATGTCAGCCTCGGACTTGTGATCACAGAGGCCGGGGCTCTGACACAGGCTGTCGGCACACGGCGAGCACACCACAAAAGAATACACGGACACAGAGTTGTCGTTTACTGGGTCTCTGCTGCGGGGCCTGCACAATTGGCTTGAGTAATGATCAAGTCAAGACTCATCTTCTTAAAGGGGCGACACACCACAGAAGTGTTTGGAGGGATTTGCTGGACGCACACCAGTTCTGCTGCGCAGCGCAGACTCTCCTCGCGACCATAGCTGAACACCACTTGCCGTCCAAACAATCCGGTAAGGTGTGCCGAGTTCCGAGTGCCCTCCCCAGCTTTCCGAACAGCTCATGAACAGCAGTGCCCCTTTGCCGCACGTGGCTTCGCTGCTCCGGTGGCTATGCTGCAGTTATGAACTCAGGGGGGTGTGTGCACACACCGTCATTTATAGTTGAATGAAGCTGAGTGACTGGAAGGAAATGCCAACACCGCCCTTAGCTGCACCAGGCTCCACCGCTCTTGGGCTACGCTGCAGTTTTGAACTCTGGGGGGGTGTGTCCACACACTGGCGTTCACAGCTGAATTAATCTGAGTCTGGTCTGCTTGCAATGACGTGGAGGTTCTGTGGCTGTCGGGCATTTGCAGACAGCATAGTAGGTGCATGCTTTTTGTTCCATTGTCGCACTTGACAAAGGTTTGCTTGAGAGTTATTTCCCACTCCTCGCTTCCAAACAAGAGAATTGGCTTAAGGATGGAATCAAATAATGTTACACCGATTCTTACGGATGGTTCATACTAAACCAGCGGTTTTGGACTACAACTACCATCAACCTAAGCAGTATAGTCGATGGTGAGGGGGTCATGGGATTTGTAGTAAAACATATCTGGTGAGCATCCGTTATTATAACGCTGATGCAGTATGCATTATTTGGCAGAGGTAGCCCCTTAATGCGGTTTCATATAGTATTGTGTGGATATCAGCATAGGTTTATGACGCTAACCGAAAACAATGCTGATTTTGAGTCCACACAGCACTCATTGAGGTAGAGGTCACATATTTTGGGTTCTATGACTCACCTTTATGAGCCTGAGACATTTCTACATGGGCTTAGATACAATATAATACAATTAATGGCCCATGGTTAGATATATTTTCTGCATCCTAAATACAGGATGTTTTCTATAGCGATGTTGAATCTGAAGATCCAAAAAGTATTCGATAGAATATCGGGGGTTGTCTGTGTTTTGGATGCATTTTTTATAAAAGCTGTAGAACTTCTTTGCATAAGTGACTTGAATTAAATGTTCTGTTTGTGGCAGTGTGTAAACACCAAGGGCACGATTCACGGAAATGGGCCCATAGATCCTGCAAAGCCTGCGCGCCGAGAAGGACCCTGCATGACCCATTGCGCATAAGACAATCTGTGCGCCGTGCGCATTCATTGAATTGTTCACGCAGTGCTGGTTTGGGGAGGGGTGTTCGTATAGACTGGTCAAGAAGGGACTGGTGCCATGTAAAACTCATAAGGGACCAGGCCGCCAGTCACAGCTGCAGATGGGGGCATTAGCAAGGGAGGGCAAGAGGGAAGGAAGTAGAGAAGAGCAGGGTCGTGAGAAGCTTCTGCAACCTAAAGTGGTCAGGCTCAAGTCTGGGAGGGGCCTGCCGAAGAGAGAGATCCACCCTCCACTCTTTGCTTGGAAAAAAAGTCTGATCTGCAGATAATTGGAGCTAGAGGACCGAAGAGCTCTAGCAGGGAGGTATTTAGGGAGCTAGAGTTGGATCTAGCAGGGTCCCAGGCCCCGGAAAGCCTTGTGGAGGATGCAGAGTGTCTTGAATTTGATCATTGCAGCCACTGGGCACCAGTGGACAGATGTTAGGACTGGAGAGATGCAATTCCTGGGTGACGCCATGGATAAGTCTTGCAGTGCTATTCTGGATTAGTTGAATGGGGCAAAGAGTGGAAAGAGGCAGATTGAGGAAGAGGCTGTTGCAATAGTCCAGCCTAGAGAGGACCAGAGCTCTGGAGACATTGAGTTTCTGAGGAAGGTGAGGAAGGGGAGAATGCCTCTGAGGAGGTGAAGCTGAAAGAGGGCCTTCTCGGCAAAGTTCATGATGTGAGGAGAGAGAGGAGTCAAAGATGACACCAAGGATTTTAGCCTCACAAGATGGTGAAAGGAGGGGACCCAAGGAGGGTGGCCAGAGAGTGGGAGGGAAGCAGGGAGCAGGGGTCCCAATGAGAGGAACACAGGCTTACTGGCATTAAGTCAGAGATCATTAGCCGTGCATCATGCCTGATTAGTAGTCAGACAGTCAAGAATGAGAGGGGAAGAAGAGGAAGTAGTGAAGGGAAGCTGGAAGGAGAGCTGTGTGTCATCAGCTTAACACTGGAAATGAGGAGAGAATGAGGAGATCAAGTGAGCCAGGGGGGCAAGATAGATGTTGAAGAGCCATGGTGATAGGGTAGAGCACTGAGGGACGTCGCAGGAGAGAGTGAGGTGGAGGAGAGAAAAGGGTCCAGTTGCACCTGGGAACTTCGGTTAGATAGGAAGTAGGTCAGCCAATCCAGTGCCAGGTCCGTGATACCACAGGAATCACGGATCCGCTTTATGAGTATGCCATGTTTGACCGTGTCAGAGGCAGAGGACAAATCGAGGAGGATGAGAACAGGAGAGTTGGAATCAAGGTTTGAGAGCAGGTCTTCATGGGTGTTTAGGAGAGCGGTTGCCGTGCCATTGGATGCTCTGAAGCCAGCATGATGCTGGAGGTAAATCCCCTACTCCCGGGCCATACTCGGAATATGGTGGTGTGGGAAACGTGGCAGTAATTCCGTTAGTGCCACTATTTTCCTGCACCGCCAGGCTTGTAGTGAGGCCCTATATAGACTTGTACATTTGGGAATAAGATTACTGATTGACTGACTGATGCAGAAATGATTTCTCTTCTGTTCTAAGAATTCTGCAAACTGTTGACAACCTTCTATAAACCTCTTCCTTTGTTGCCCCGCATTGACTTTTTTAAGAAATGTGTAACTATGGGCTACGTACATCAACAAAAATGAATAGGATGATGTCACCTATTGACCGTCCGGTCTGTATGACGCGGTCCCTGAATTGATAGAAATGGTAATAATTTGGTTTGTGGAAGTCTACATGAAGGCACTTTTGCCTTGAACTGGTCATAAGTTGTTGTAGATTGTGTTTAGTATTATATGTTACATGTTATTATTGTATTCTGTTTTTTTTGTATTGCTGATTTTGTAAGACGTTTTTGGGACTGCTGTTATGTCTGAAATAAACTTACTGAAGAAGACATTTAAAAATGTGTTCATATTTTATTTTCATGACACTTCTGCTGGGATGAGTGGAGTGCTGCACCTATCATCTCATACTTTGTACATTCTTTTATTTTATGTAGACAAGACCCCTTTAAATCCTTTTTTTAAATGTATTTTACCCCACGCTTAGCTGTCAACGGCTATTATTGAAAAAGTAGTTGACTATGAGTTTACCTGGGAAAGCTAGGCTGCTTATGCCGACTGCTAACCTCTGTTAGTCAACTATATTAAGCATCTATATTTTATTTGGTTTTTGTAGAGAAAAGGATGCAAGCATTTGACTTGTAGACCTTTACATCAATTGTACATCACCTTAACAGCTGTGACCATCACCGTTCATTTATCCTACTTAAATGCCAGGTCCCGCTGGCACCTATTCAGCATTTATGGATTAAAAGAAAGGGAGTAGATCGACTTGAAGTGCGATAGGTGTCCTAGAATAAGTGTTTCAATAGACAACACCAAATCTTGTCAAAAAATATATATATTTATTTATATGTATCTTACAGAAATTCTTATTGTTCTCAACATCCACATTTATATAGCACCATTCATTCCATCATTCATTCACACTCTCACAAAACTTGTCAATATTCCACACTTAGGGTACTTGGTCCACCAAGAAACATATATATGTACATAAATGTCAACACTTCTTTGTAATTACAGTAAGTGTTAACACACACAAAAAAATAGCATCCTGCTTAATTGATATAACTCAACATATGTTTCGGTCGTCATATGTTGAGTTACATCAAATAAGCAGGGTGGTATATAAATAATGGTGTTATATAAATGTGGATGTTGAGAACAATAAGGATTTGTGTAAGATACATATGAATAAACATGTATATTGTTTGACAAGATTTGGTGTTGTCTATTGAAACAGCTGTTCTGATCTCATTTCGCCCAGGTTCATTTTTTGTTGTCCCATTATATTTAGCCTGAAGGACCTGTGGCAGTAAGGCATTCCCTATTTTGAACTGTCCTAGAATAAGGTAAGGCTGGCTGCACCACTAGACCCTTGAGGCTCCACTCATAACCTCAACAAAAGAAAAGAAAAGAAAAAAAAAGAAAAAAAAAAAAAAAGAAAGAGTGCGGCTCTGGGTAATTGCACTAGCCTGAAGAATAGTTGAGTCCAATGACACAATTCAATTATTAATCAATTACACAAATGACACATGTATTTTCAAGAACTTGATAAGGTAAGATTCAATGAATATGTGTCACAGAAATCTTTATTTTCAGCCTACGCGTGTTTCGACAGAAAGGTGTCTTTGCCAAGGCAAGGTTGATTCTTGGTAATGACCTGATTGGTGCGGCTAAAGAGTCCCGTAGTGTATTGGGTCGTAGTCATATATGAGTAATCAGATCATACAACATTTCAACATAGTGACACAGATATATTCATATATTCCGTGTCCAATGGCTCTGTTCCAATATATGTCCCTAATGAGAAGGACGAGGGCCGCAATCTCTGTTGGTGTTATATGTTATAATGTTACATGATCTGATTGCCCATATGTGACCATGACCCAATACACTACAGGACTCTTTAGCCGCACCAGTCAGGACATTACCAAGAATCGACCTTGCCTTGACAAAGACACCTTTCTGTCGAAACACGTGTAGGCTGAAATGAAGATTTCTGTGACACATATAAATTACATCTCAGTGTATCAAGCTCTTCATGATACTTGTGTCGATTGTAATTGATTAATAATTGAAGTGTGTCTTTGAACTCAACCAATCTTCAGGCTCGTGCAATTACCCAGAGCCACACGCTTTCTATTCGGCATTTATGCATCAGCTACCCCGGCCACAATGAACAGTTGCATATTGCCATGGAAGACTTTTTCTGGGTCCAGCTTCCAAACATACATATCAGTGTGGTTCGGATTGCTTGAGTTTGCCATCTCTTTTTAAAAACCGCTCTGATCTTCTCCTTCACTCTCTTCTTTCCCCTTCTGAAATCCCATCTTTTCTTTCCTCCTAAGCCCCCCAAGCTACCTGCGGCTATTCTACTAGACCTAAATTATGGGGCGTTTGTATTGTTCTCTGTCCAGAGCTGAGACAGTCCTGGCTGGTAATTTAAGTAGTTAATGCCAAGTGTTTAATGTAAAAAAGCAGAACCTATAACCATGTGCCAAGATAAGTGCTGCGGATCAATAGCGCGGGGGAGTTATTCCTAGGGGTCAAGTCCTAAAAATTAAAATAGGGGGGGCTCATCAACAATCTCAATGCCAGAAAATAGAATATGAAGGTGAAATATGCACATTTCATTAAATTAGCTTTGGATAACAATGCAAATTAAACAGGACGAATGGCATTTGCCTTTCATAAAATCAACACACACAAAACCAAGAGAGGATATTTTATTCTAATAGTGTTTTTGAAAACTTTAAAAGATGTGCCTGTTTTAAGCTCCAAGAACCAATAAAAATGTTTTACCAGGAACTTGCAGTACCGAAATGGGATATTTCACCTTGAGTTGTTTGTTATTTTTCATCAAGCTATATAGTGTAGTGGTGAAGTGTCCGGCCTACAAATCTTCCGACTGCCGAGGATGGCTTTAATTCATCAATTCAAAGAGGATATTCAATGTTTCTCATTTTTGCTGGGGGAGGGGACTGAGTCCACCCTCTGAATAAAGTGGGTGGACTCCGTCCCCCCGCGTGTACCCTCAACTTGAGCCCTGGTTATTCCAAATCAGTTGATGTCTTGCCCCATTTGTTAAGAGTGCCCATAATCAGACAGGTCCAGGACATAGTTTCTTGTGTGATGCAATATATATAATATATATATAAGTAGGAAAATCCATTGGAGATGATTCACACACTCCACAGTGCCCCTAGTAGCCATCGCTGGTAGTTCAACTCCGGTTCTGTGCCCCAACAGCAAGGCATTGTGGGTATGCAAATTAGCCCACAACACTTTCTTGAGGAAGTTGTCTTTGTCTAAGAGGGGAGTGCTACTTTATGCATAGCTTAATCAACTCAAGACACTGAACTTCCAGCAATGGCCACTAGGGGCGCTGTGGAGTGGGTGAATCGGCTAAAATGTATTTTCCTACTTTCATATTTCAGGTGAAAGAGTTTTTTCCAAACCTTTTTAAACCCACCATAACTTTCTTGGTGATATCTATATATATGTGGCCATTGTTGACAGAATGTGGAAATCTGAAAGAATTAGTAATTTGCAAATTGGTTCTTTGATGCCCGGCTGGCTGGCTTTGCGGACTGGGTAAGTCCAGTAGCAACCTTAACCCATTACTTGTCTGGAAAATATTATTTATTTATTTGATTTTTATAACGCCTTCCACCAAAACACTCAGCTGCCAATACTAAGTGGTACAATAGAGGTAAATGCAAAAATCAGAAAGATTAATCCAGGCAGGAAAAACAAGATGGTCCTTAAGCCGGGTTTTAAACAGAGGTAACGTAGGAATAGAAAGAAAGGAGAAGTGAAGAGAATTCACTTATTTGGAAACAAACAAAGAGAAAGATCGCAATTGAGAGGGCGTGCATGGAGGACGAGGGACAGACGAGAAGTTGAGATTGAGACTAGAGAGTATGACTAAGAGTGTAGAAAGAGACGAGAGAGGGGAGATACGGGTGCAAGGAAATTAAAGCATTTAAAGACTATACAAAGAAAATCGACCAGTAGGCGGTGGTGTAAAGAAAGCAGAGCAGGAGCAATTGACTCGAGTGAAGATAGAGAAAAAAAGAAGCGTATGCAGTGTTTATATCGAATATTTTATATGGAAAGAACATATATCGAATATTTTATATCGAACATTTTTATAGAGAATACATCTAGGGGTGGGGTAAAGGGTTAAATATTTTTGGGAAACGGTTGGTGTGGGTTTTTAGGGGTCAGACCCCCACCCCCAAAAAAGTGCATTCACTATAAAATGTTTTGTTATAAAAGTTTCAATATATAATCATTCTTTATATAATATCTCGATATAAAGATAAAGACATGTAACCAAAAGAAGGTGTGTAGAGGAATTGTATATTGAACAGAGGAGGGCGAGTCTGTACGCAGGAAGGGAGAGAGGATAGAGGAGCAATAGAATAGGCGACGGAAGAACAACAAGGAAATCTTTGAGAAATAAAGGAGAGGGAACAGTCAAATTCGACATTAGAATGAGTTAAAGATTATATGAAATTGAATGCTATTTACACTACTTTAATCAAACCTTTGATTTTCCCATATACCAAGGCTAAGCATGTTTACCAACGCTTGTCCATGATAACAAATGTGATCCTTTTTTTAATAAAGAGTTAAAATGCTTATTTGAAATACGTTCAGTTATAGAACAAGCAGATTTGCAAGTTAGATCTGGTCTTCATTTACAGAAATCTGGGAGAGCAGTGGGTAGGAAAGGGTGTATTTATTATTAGCACTCTAGATAGATGCGACAGCCAATCAGGTTGCTCCATACATGGTCTGAAGCTCATGATCAAAGACATGGGGCCTCATTATGAGCTTGCCGGTCCGGATACAACGGTACCGGTAAGCTTGCCGGTACCGTTGTATCCGGACCGGCAAATTCTGAGCTGTGCTCGCGGGTGCCTTTCATTCCACCAGGTCAGAAGGCACCCACGAGCACAGCATGTCGGATGCACAGCCACCGTTATAAACGGTGGCTCTGCATCCGGCTTCCCCATTCCCATTTGAGCCCTATAGGGCTCAAATGGGAATGGGAAGAATTTTTTCCGGCCCCCAGGAATGGGCAAATACCGGGTCCGGCAAGGCTGTAATGACCAGGTAATTGCCCTTTTCTGGGTGCCGGAAAAAAATGAATACCAGCGGCAGCTGTGCCTGTATTACAGGGACGGCTACCAACAGCCTCGTAATGAGGCCCATGGTTTGGAACAACCGCATGCTGAACTCACTCACTGGCCATCTTCGCTTCCTCTCTCCACTGCTCCCACACCCTCACCAGCCCTCATTTACCTTAGCTGTCACTGTGCCCCCGTGCTGTATTGCGAGACTCCGCCTGCTCCGGTACCCATGACGATACGAGAGGGCCTACGCAAGGAGTCCTGCCCTTCATTTCCATATTGGACATGTTGGGTGATAATTGATTTGTCAGAACAATGAACCGTGTGCTCACCACCACTAACCAATAACGATTCCTGTCAAATTCATTGCTCTTAGCACTGTGTGGCTTTGGCTTGGGGTACCGTAACAAATTAGCACCCTGTCTGGGGGTTTTATCTGTCAGTAATTGCACCGGGGCCCAATGTTAAGGCCCTCATTTTGCTTGGGCCTATAACTTGGGCCCTTGGCCCTTACCAGTTGGTGAACACTCCAGAACTGGTGTTTATTGGTATAAAGAACTATTGATTTTCTGTTCATTTTTAACATTCCTTTTTAATACAATCAGTGTTCATATATTTTTTTTTTTTTTCTTTCAACATTTGTATAGCGCACAAGGTAGCCCTCGGGCATCGCGGCGCTGATACTTGTGAAGAGCTTAGTTGCAAAGGGAATAGTTGCATGGTTACAGTATATTCGTAGTATACATAGCAGTGACATGTCATACAATATACATTTTCATACAGGTATCATTCCAGGCTAAACGAGTGAGGTGGGAGAGGATCAGGCGAAGATCCAAGTTGTTACAGCTTTTCGGAATGCTAGATGAGAGTTTTTGGCTCGCACGGGTGGTCGAAGGGCATTCCAGTGTTTGGCTGCTAGGTAAGGGAAAATGACCCCTCCTGCTCGAGCTCTCTTAATTTTGGGTAAAGTGAGCAGCCTGTTTCTTTAGGGCGTTCTGGTGGGTCTTGTTGGTGTGGAGAAGTGTATTCGTGCTGAGAGGTAAGGAGGGGCAGTTGGGTGGACACACTTGTGAGTCAAGGCTAGGGCTTTAAAGAGTACTCACTCTTTGATTGGGAGCCAGTGTGCTTCTTTCCTGGCGGCAGTAATGTGCTCCCATTTGGGAATGCCGATGGCTGCGCACAGGGAGTTGTTTTGGATAACTTGTAGTTTATCCATGTTTTTTTGAGATGTGCTTAGGAAGAGGGCATTGCAGTAGTCTAGCCTCGACCTTCTAATGACTCTAGCAATGGTGATGCAGTTGTCCTTGAAGTGGAACGGTCTGACTGAATTTAGGATTTTGCCTTGGTAGGCTGCGCATGAGGCGATTGCATTGACATGCCTGGTCATTGATAGAGGTTGGAATCAAGCTAGACTCCCAGAGTTTTTACTGAGTCTGCAACTGGGATTCTGACTCCATCGATGTTGGAGTGGCTGAATTGAGAATCGAGGGTTTTGAGTGTTAGTAACCCTTTGAGCTTGTTAGTTGCAGAGATTGTTCTGCTGTATGAGAATAGAAAAGGTTTAAGTCCTAGTGCATATATATGCCAATATCATGGATTGATGCAGTAGCAAAAATCGATGGCAAATTTGTGTCATTTCCCCTCGAAGAATGGCTTAAGGAAAAAAATCAATTCTCGATCTACAAGGCGGTTGGGGTTAGGGCTGCCGTACTATTGAGCAAGCATTTTTGTTGCCCATTATTTTCTAAAAGTATGTTTTGAAGACAGCTATTTTCTATTGGCCCTTTGCCTTCAGAAGGTTGCAACACGTGCCTCTAAAATTGTAGGAAGGAAGGAAATTGTAGGAATATCTCTTTTTGCCGATGATGCTGCGATTATATCTCAATCGCTGTCTGGGATGGAGAAACAGCTTGTAATTCTACGCAACACCTGCTCTGACCCTGGTATGGGCGTCTATGCACAGAAACTGTGGTAACAGCTCACCATTCATTTAAATCCTTGAAAATCATTCTCGACATTCATGACAATGATGGAGATGTTAGGGTGGGCCCAGAGTCGCAATAGCATAAAATATCATATTCAATACAGGAGTACTCAACGTGCACGGAACACCCCAGCTTTAGTCAAAGCATTTAACATTGCTGGGAAAGCATTCACTCAGCTCTCAGGATTCCAATGAGTGTAGGTGGTTTTAAAACTAGAAACACATCAATGGCACCATACTACAATATCAATTACAAACCTTATGAGGTTAATATTCCAAGCTACATATAGAGTATATAGGGGTTAGTTCTATGATTGGGTTAGGCATATCGGGTGGCCTCTCTGAGGTCCAGCCCATTACAGATACTACTTCCATTAGATCATTACAATTGCACTTAATTTTGTGGCTCTGTTCATTATAGGTGCTGTGGCAGGAGGGATTTTCATTGGTTGGCCATTTACTCACCATCCTTGGACACTTTGATGAGACATCAAGATATAAGAGAGACATATGGTGGGGGGGAGAAGTTATGGTCTGCAATAATTACAATTAAAAGTACTCCCCGTCATTCCCAGCCCATGTGTTATGTTATCAGTATTTATAGTGCGCACGCATGCCAAAAGGCATTATGGCGCTAAGGGAACCAGAAGAGTTTGATACAATCGAAGTGAAGAGCGCTCTAGAATAGTAAAGTTTTCAGTTTACGCCAGAAGACAACGTGATCAACAATCCTCTGTAAATCGACTATTAAGAGAGCAGAGTGAGAGCAAAGAGCGCGGGTAGGAGTATAGCACACACATTTCGCTTGCAAGTGCTCTGCTCCAATGCCGTAAAAAGACAGATGAACCATACACATAGATTTGAATGTAATCCGAGCTGCCACAGGGAGCCAGTAAAGTTACTCCAACAGAGGGGACATGTGAGTACAAAATGGTGGGCCAAGAATGGATATTGCCGCCTGAGCAGGTACAGAGGCTGTCCTAGATAGAGTGAGTTACAATAATCAACTCCACTTAAGACTAGTGCAGCTACCACAGGAGCCTGAGAAGCAGTGGGAATGAAAGGAAGAACCTTCCTCAGGACCCAGAGTGTAAAGTGGCGGGTCTTGCAGACTGCTACCACCTGCTCATCCATGGCCAGGGAGGTGGTGATTTTTATTCTCAGATTTCTGACTCACAAGACAGGCGTAGGAAGTGGGCCCAGGAAAGAGGGCCAGAAGTCATTGGTCCAAAACAAGTTGGGGGAGGTAGTACCTACAACCAGGACCTCAGTTTTGCTAGTGTTTAGCTTGAGCCAGTTGGAGGCCATCCATCCCCCTAGCTCCTCCAGGCACTTCCTTAAACGGCTGCTGTGTCAGATTGAGATAAGTCCAAACAAACCAAAATCTGGGTATCGTCTGCATAGGAGTAAAAGCGGAACCCGTGAGACTGAAGGAGGACCAGCAAGAGTCTAATGTACACATTATACAAAATGGGGGACTGTGCTGATCCCTGTGGGACCCCGCAAGAAAGATAGATGGGAGCTGACCAAAAAGGGGAAGAGATACCGATTGTGAGCGGTCTGCCAAGAAGGCAGAGAACCAAACAAGAACTTGGCCAGACAGACCAGCTGCAGATAGCCGGGAAACCAGGGTAGGAGGATCAACAGCGTCGAAGGCCGCAGACAGGTCTAATAACAGGACGGCTCCGACACCACGCTGATCAACCAAACATGTTAGGTCATCACATACCGAGTTCAAGACAGATTCCGTACCTCTTCCTGGATGGAAGCCCGATTGAAACCCATCAAAGTATTTAGAGGACTCACGAAAATTAGACAGGAGGGGGGATACCAATTCTTCTAGGACCTTCATGAGAAATGGCAGTAGGGAGATGGGCTGAGAGGTGGCCAGTACTTCAGGATCCGACAAAGGTTTATTTTAACAAAGGAATAAACAGGGCGTGCTTAAGTGAGGGAGGAATCACTCCAGTGGTAAAAGAAAGATTTACAGTAGAGGTGATGTGAGCAATCAAGTCACCTGACGTTTCCTTCATAAGGAACAATGGTATGGCATCTGCAGGGGAGGCAGAGTTTAATTGCTGAAGAGCTAAAAGAATATCAGAAGGTGAGAAAAAAGGCAGGGTGGACCAAGGCCCTGTAGCAGGGAGGGGTTAAAAAAAAGTAGACTGGGAGTCACATAGTGCCTGGGAGGATGCACAGAGGGACGACCTGATACTGGGGTCGAGAGTGATTGAACTAGATCAAATAGGGCCTTGGGCTTATTTAGTGCCTCCTCCACCGTGTGGCAAAAATAGGCTTTCTTTGCGTTAGTAATAGCTATATGGTAGGAGCCAAGAGTACTACGAAAGCGAGTTTCAGCTTCGCACGAATACGAAGCGTGCAATTTCCTCTCGGCTTGTCTACACTGAAGTTTAAGAACTCCAAGTTCCCTGGTAAAACAAGGTTCGGCGGAGCGGCATCTTTGCTTACATAGTTTTATAGGAGCTAATAGATTAGCCGTAGCTGTACAGGCCTCTTCTAAGGTGAGCAGGGAGCAATTGTCGACCTGTCCACAGTGAGCTAGCAAGGAGGTAGCAAGCCCATGGTTGCAAACCCCACGCCAGCTATGTTTAAAAATGGATGGTTTAAGGCAGGGGGATGGAGGGGTCTTAATTACACATGAAAAAGACATAAGAAGATGGTCTGACCAAACTACAGGTCTAGGGTGGACAATGTTAATAGGACTGTCTGGGCCACAAATAAGATCCAAAACATTGCCATGAACATGAGTAGGGTGTTTAACCCTCTGTGGAAGGCCTAAATCTTTAATAGTGGCTGTAAAATTGGCCACTTGTCCTACAGTAGAAAGAATCAAGGGCAGATTGAAATCGCCAATGACTACCAAATCAGGATGTATGGTCTGAAGTTCAAGTATCAGTGCAGGGAATGCCATGCAAAACCACTATCTGTGCCAGGCAGTTGATGTACCAAAAGAACAGAAAGAGTGTCATTAAAAGACACAGTAATATGAAACAAAAGGCACTCCATTTTAAGGGAATGATTAGGGGTGGTGCACAGCACCTTGTATTTAGATTTGTAGATCAGGGCCACACCACCACCAGGATGGGAGGACACACGGTCTAGGTGAGCCACAGCATAATTCGGAGGTAGGGTCTGGACAAGGGCAGGACCAGACGAGTCTCTCAGTCAAGTATCAGTAATAAACAGGAACTCAAAGTCATTAGCAGATATGAGATGGTGGCAGTCCATAGAGTGCGCGTCATGTGAGCGCACGTTCAATAGGCCACCTTTTAAATCAGCCTGTTGTTTAAGAATGTCAAGAGTAATAGAGGGTATAGCAAACCCCAAGGGTAATCTGGTGTCCACAGGGGAAAGTGAAAGCAACATAGTGCGCTTCCACATGCGTGGTGCCCTACCAGCAGCATGACGCACACCCAGCACTTTCTGTGCACGGATGGGCATAGACGGGCTTGCCTTAAGAGCACCTTCGACGCGTTGACAGCGGGCCTGCTGCACCCGTCCACTGTGCGGATGAGCTCCTTGGCACATAAATGCCGGGAGCCACTCGGAGTGAGGCAAGAAACCGCCCACTCAAAGTGATAGAAAGAGGACTGTTCAAAACAAACGTCCGTAGGATAGGAGACCAAGAATAATGTCAGGGTCCAACGTTAGCAGTGTAATCACACACAATCACACTAGTAGGTCCTATCACGTCAAAAATTAGGATAAAATCACTGAATAAAATCAATAGCAGCACAGTGATAAAAAAGTATTAAACTGTCACTAATTCCCAACAGAGAGGCTTTAAAATGGTAGTCCCAAGGGGGAAGACCTCATGTCTACTGATAGCGTGGGCGAGCTCCTCAGCACATATATGCCAGGAGCCACTCGGAGTGAGGCAAGGAACCGCCCACTTAAAGTGATAGAAAGAGGACCGTTCGGAACGAACATCCGTAGGAAAGGAGACAGAGAATAATGTCAGGGTCCAACGTTAGCAGTGTAGTCACACACAATAACACTAGTAGGTCCTATCACGTCAATAATATGGATAAAATCACAGAATGAAATCAATAGCAGCACAGTGCTAAAAAAGTTTTAAACTGTCATAAATTCACAAAAGAGTGGCTTTAAAATGGTAGTCCCAAGGGGGAAGACCTCACCTCTATGTGTCCTCTCTGCTCCTTTGTATTCGGCATTGTGTATCATCTTGTGTCTGCCAATGTGCAAAGGAGTTCGGCAGGTGTCTTATCTGTACTTGGCTCATGATGAATAACCAGTGTTCTTCATGTCTTGATCATGTGTTAGGGGACCGTGTTGGAGAATGATTTTCTTCCTATTTACGGAGTTTTGTTGTTATTTCTAACACGTATGTTGTACTCATTGTGGCCACTTGGGACATTCATCGATGCTGTATGGAATGTTTGAGTATTCTATTCTCATGCACCTGGACATGAATGGCTGTTTGTGCTTCTATTCATCTAATTAACTTGGAAGGCTACTGCTTTGCATCCTGAGAACTGTCATCTCATCCCTGCAGTCACACTACTCCCTTCCATGTGTCTGACCTTGGCGGGTGCTACAAATTGATGTCTGGGCAGCTA
Organism: Ambystoma mexicanum; assembly: GCF_040938575.1. Lineage (NCBI taxonomy): Eukaryota > Metazoa > Chordata > Amphibia > Caudata > Ambystomatidae > Ambystoma > Ambystoma mexicanum. The sequence goes on from NC_090938.1 coordinate 73,791,373, forward strand.
CAAAGCTTCTAAAATAAAAGTTTTTATGCATTTAGCATCTCATCTGAGGCCTTTCTAACTTCTAGGCCTCCCGTAGCCTCTGTTCTGGGAAAATAGCCTTACACCTGTGCTTCTCGCCTCCATATTGGAGAGCTATGTTTGTCTCTTGTCACATTACATTCACCTTGTGCATCTGCCACACATTGGTTTCCCTGGTCGTGTATGGTGCATCTAACCTGCCTATAATTTCCTCTGCCCAATCAGGGTAATGAGTCTCTTGCTTGGTATTCAGGAATCCCCCTCCCTTCTATGCTATTTACAGCAGACTACTTGTGCTTTCTGCTATATAACTATGATCTGATCCCTACTAGTGTCGCACAACCTAACAAATTCTTTATGGCCGAAGCGTATACATTGATTGTTTAAAACATTCTTCTTTGGAAGCTGTTTTAGTTTGTCTCGTCTTTCACCCCTAGACTCATGGAGCAGTGGGGCTGCCTCAGCTGGTATCGTTTCTAACCTATAGGCTAAAGATGAGGATTAGGGGAAGGAGTTGGTACTTGCATATTTATCTGAGTAGGGACAGTAGGCGATACCTGCATATTCATCAGCTCCATGTGATGGATCCTGCAGAGTCCTCAGAAAGCCCTACCTGAAGTCTGCTCCCAGGTGTCCAGGGATAGGCAGATGCTTCCTGATCCTGGCCGTGGGGGCGGTGTTAGCTGAGAGGATCACCTGGGAGGAGAAAGGCCCCAAGTGAACAAACAGGCTTTGTGGGAGGAGACGCAGCATTTGTCTCCATCAAGGAAGGGAATATCATTGATATCGGCATATGCAATGGATTGCTGTCAGAGAGAGCTTTTATTTTTCTCAAACTAACTGTCGGAATGTGGGTGAAGACAATTATACCAAGTCATGTATTGGGAGTAGGAAATACCCCTTTAAAGCCATTGACATTCATAGAAATGAAAGCTCCTATGTGTCCCACGGGAATAATGAAGAGGAGTCGTTAAATGGTACCAATTTAGACGCTGACAATCCCATTCTTCTGTAAAAGCAATATACTCCTTTAGGGAATATGTATAAGGAGAGAAGTGAACTTGGTGATGATAATTTCATTGAGAAAGTGGAGTTTAATGTTGTGGACTTCAAGTCCCACAATTCACAAAGTACTGGGATGAAGAAGAGGACTGCAGAGGCACAAGACTGAATGTTGCAGCCTATTAGGGATAATGACCCACATCTGAGGGGGACAGGGAGGCATAAAACGCCCCCCTCAGGTGCACGCATAGCAGTACCAGAAGGTGGAGTAGTTTTGACACCTCTACGTGGTGGCAGCAGAAGCAGAAGGTACATGAGAGCTGAGACCACTGTGGTGTGTAAAGCTGATGCCGGTCCTGAGAGAGTCTCTTATGCTCGTGACCTTGACTGCAGAGATTGCACATCGGGAACCATTGGGAGTGATGGCTCTCCCCCTGAGGATCACTGCTGCGGAGGTCACGCCGCAGACAATGCACCATTTAACAGTTTTCCCCATTGACAGACAAGCAGCAGTGGCAGGCATACCTTTGGGAGCAAGGCGAGCTCTGGTATTGAGAGATGCGGGCTGCCGGAAGCCGTGAAGGAGAGGTTGCTGGGCCACGCAGGAAAACAGAAGCAGAAGATCTGGAGGTAGCGAGGCAAGAGGACCTGCAAGCCTGCCCCGGTGAGTTCACTGTTATATTGTGACCCCCAGAGCGCTCCGTAACCGCCTGCTGGCCAAGCCCATGGATCTGAACCTCAGAAATCATATAAACAGAGTAAAGTTGAAGAAGAGGAACATGTTTGAATACCAAACCAGTGTAAAGAAGGCTAATTACTCTATTGCAAACCAAGCTAAAAAAGGAGCAGATGGCAGAACAAGAACTTAATAATCGGACCAGGAAGTTGTGATTATAACATAATGGGTCATATTAAAAGTCAAAAACAAGAAAGGGCAATGACCCAAGAAGAAAATACAACCCCTTATTGCCAAAGCAAAAAGAGAATCATACATAGGCAATTTATAAAGAACTAGTATTCACCAAGCCAAAAGAACGCAATTGAGAATGTCAGCCCATATGTAAAGAAAGCCATAAGAGGAACTGGCTTAAACCTACATTGCCAAAGTCAAAGAAATGTGAAAGTGAAACGGAATCATTATCAGCATTTGGTTAGTGCAGAAGGGGGGAAACAAGAGTGGCAGGAAGCTGCCCTTCTGATAGAAGATACCTAGGAAGAGTGGAGCTTAACCTGCATTGCGCAAGGAAATCACAAGAGTGTACCAAACAGCACCAATATGTTTCTTGTTCTCCCAGAAATAATATTTGAATTCTAAGTTGTGCAGCAGAAGTGGGGAGATAAGAGTGGCAGGAGGGCTGCCCTTCTGATACATGATATTCAGGAGGAGTGGCGCATAGCCTGTATTACATATGGTAATCAGAAACATGGAACAAATAGCACCATTGTGGTTCTTATTTCCCATGAAGAAACTCTTGATGATGTGAAGCAAGAGACATTCCTAATGTGTTGGAAACTGACCTTTTTCACAGAAGTAATGGTAGTTAGTAGCTTATTCTGGCCTGGCTGGAGAGTACACCATGTCAAAGGACTTTGCAACACTTTGTTTTGTTCTGGCAGGAGAGTACACCAGAACAGAGAACTTTAAAGTAGTAGGTCTGGCACGTGAGCGGCCAGGTGGAAGCCATTGAAGTATTGAGGTGTGGTAAAGATTCTTGACGAAGCAATTGAAGAGCCACTAAAGTGTTTTTGTTGATTAATGTAGAATCATCCTGACAAATTAATATCACTGAAGCAACCGTTGTGTGACACACTGCAGGATTATTTAATATTGTCAAACAATTGGTTTTGTGAACCTGTACAGAAATATCCCAACAAATAAATTTTTGTTGAAAATAATGAAATTCGGAAATATTCTTTGCTGATGAAAATAAGTTGTTTCAAGACCTTTGTCACAAGTGAAAAGAAGAAAACGTTTGTTGAACACTTGTGAACTGCTGGTTGAATTTGAGTTGGAACTTTGTATTATTAAGTTGGACCAAAAAGAGAACTGAAGTGGAACTTTTGTTATGAGACAGGATTTACTTATCCTTTTCGAACAGTTAAACACAATCCTGCTTGAATCTGGGGAAGGGGAATTCACCCAGATTATAAGGAGAAACAGTTATCATGATGTGAACGTAACTGTTATATTTCTTGCTTTTGAACTGCCATATATTACCTTGTTGAGTTGGTGTATATAAAGGTGTGAGGGACAGAAACCTTTTGTTAGAGTGTGTCCTTTAGTTTATTTTATGGCAGGAAATCTTCATCAGGGTAGGGATAGTGAGGCGTTTATCCAACCTTTCGAGTTAATAAAATTGCATCTTTTGAAAAACCTTCACAAAGTTGCCACCTCACATGTCTGACCCCTCAGACCCATTACAGAGAACTAATTTGGTAAGTTGACACTTTTTTTTTTTTTATTTAATATTTTTCAAATTGTACAAGTTACAAAGCAACCAAACATTGCTAAATAATTTGCTTCGCATGTTACAAACACAGAGATTGCTATCACTGTCACAGTGCGTTGATTGCATATTCATGTGCACCAGTGTTGAGCCTGATTTCAGCATAACAACTAAATACTGCTTCTACTAGGGCTCAGTCTGCTAGTTTTCAGTTTGAGTGCCAGAATGTGTGGAATACGTATGCACAGTTTATTTATTGGGGGTCTTCTACCATTCTCCAGGGTGAAGCACCCTGTTAGGCTTGCTAGTCTCTTGCCTGTATGTATGCCGAGTGCTTGTGGTGTGATGTCACTGATGGAGTGTTTGGGTATGATTGAGTGGAATGCTGTGTGGTGAGTGTTACACCCCAGGCAGCTGACATGATATAGTCTGGGTGGTGGGAGCCAGTGGGCTCCGCTCTGATCCTATGACTGAATCTCCTGATGTACCATCTGATTAAAGTAACATGAAGATTTCCTGGCGTCCAGAGTATCCTTTATACCTGAGGACCCCACTTAGGGTCACAACACACCCATCCTGAGCATTTAGCCATGCCTGTCACTCTCATGCCTATCTTATCATTCTGTATTGTGTTCAGGACGACCTGTCATCCGATGGCAGAAACATTGCCAGCAGTATGCTATCCCGTGCCACAGCCTGGTCTGACTGATCCTCGTTGAGATGGTTCCTGGAGTAAACAAGTAGAACTTAGCAGAATTGGGCTTGGCTGAAGAGCAGAATCATCAATTTCACTCTAGACTCTTTTGAGGAAGAACGGTGCTACCCGTCATTGAACTGTACAAAGTCTCAATTGAATCAGCTATTCTTTATGAAGCTGAGTGATGCTGGTTTAATCTGTGGGTTTTGGTGAAAAGTGATTTCTGTAGAGTCTACTGCAACTCCCATTGAGCACGCCAACAACTTCCATGTGTATGGAGTTAGGTTTATCTCCGATTGCATGTGAAGCACAATCCAATCCAACGTATTTGACCAAAGATTGAAATGCTCTAGTGAATTCAATCTACATTACAAAAATGTGTCAAACTCGTACCTATATCCTTGCTGTAAATTGTTCTTTTGTAGAAAGGAATGTGTTGACCTGGCTTGGATTTATACATTTAACTAAACCAGAAGAAGATATTTCTGACCAGGTAACTGTGAAAGGAAGGAAGGAAGGAAGCACTCTGGAGACTATGGAATCGGGTCAAGCTTCGTCTAGCATTTATTTGGCCGATGAAACCAAACCTGTCCTAAACATTCTCATCAATGGATTTCAGAACAGACATAAAAGATGCCAATTTTGTAATAATTAAGTGGCCCATTTTCTCTTGTTATATCTTTTCTGTAAAAGATATCAAAAATCCTGTATTATTCTAGCCTGAATCTGGAGGGCATAAAATGGCTGTGTGCATTTTTATTTTAGCTATTTCATGGAGACCAAGTGACATCCATTTAAATCTTGCCCTTCAATTTATTTTAGCAATTATTTGTAGCCATGCCTCGCATAAGTGGTCAAACAACTCACACTCTGGTTTAAATGATGTTTGTATTGCACTTTTAGGATAGTTTGCTTTGATTTTTGTAATGCATACTTTATTTTTATGCTAGTTTTCTGTGCGATTGTGCAAGGGCTGATAATGGTTGTAGTCCAAAACATCTGGAGAGCCAAATTTTGTCAACCACTGGTATGTTGTGTATGCTATTGCCCTTTTTATACCGAAGCACATTTGGTATTTACACTATTTGCTATGACTTATTGGTCCATTTTGTACATGATTTTCCTATACAATTTGCTATAGGTTATGAGTGTTGTGGATTTTATTGTTTTTTAATGCTGATTTATTAATACGAAACAGATGTTATCACTAGTTGTAAATTAGATGGCAATTCTTTCTGAGTCAATTATGTAACAACATTTTCATACATTGTTAATCAATACCATGCTTACATTGATGCTAATAAGATGAACAATACGTTTGAGACCCAGGGAAGGAACATGCTATAAAGGGCTAATGTACGCCTCTCTTATTTTATTGCAGCCACTGACAGAAGACACAATGGGTGGCGGCAGCTCAAGTTAGTACGAAGGTCATGGTAAAGTATTGAAATGGTTGGATCATACACCCCGCTGTGATAGGCAAGGCCTTGTTCTCAATTTCAGGAAGGTCTGCATTCAAGACCCACAATAAAAAAGGTGTGACACCATTGCCTGGCATACTGCCTAAGTACCTCAACATCACCCGCAAGTACCCCTTACCCATCCCCGTATCGATCACTCGCTGTTTGCCACATGGCCCCTTTCTGTTTACCAACACTGAACCGCGCAGCTCTTCTCCGGTATCACAGATGACTTTGCCTTGCTGAACTCACAGACTTTTTCCTAACACTGGTTTATATTCCTGTCTACTCAGTAAGCTGGGGCGCCCAGCACTAAGCCCTATCTACAATTTCTAGGCAGGCTTACAAAACTGCCCATTGTCCGGCATTAAAGATCTGGGGACCTCATGAATCTATGGCAGAATTGGTCCTTCATCCAGATGAGTCTCTCTGTGGGCCAATGTAGAGTCTCTGCCCATCTTAACAGCCCAGCCATTCGCACATGTTCACGCACCACTTTATGCTTATCTATGTATAGATATGTATACATATGTATAGCATTCCTGTGATAATGAACATTGGGGCATGGTGCTTTAATATCAAAATCCACTCCTGCCGTAACTTGCCGCTTAAAAAAACCAGCACTCCCCAAAGACAGAAAAACAACCCTAACCACCAGATTTTAGGAGGGAGGATGGGTAAATTGCATCAGCTGTGATTTCAAAAATTACCCCCCCCCCGGCCCCTTTGTGGTCTTGCAATGCCCCATCTTACCTACCCACCCCCTGCAGAAATGATGAACTGGGAAATCCATAGCCACGCCTGCTCATGTTGATGGCACACCAACAGCCACACAGCGCACAACTGGGTGTGGCCAGGTCATAATGCATACCACAAATTCGAGAATGTTTTAATTGTTTGCAATACTGTGGCATTAAGCAGCCATTCCAAGGGCTGGAACTGGTGGTAACGGCCTGGCAGCCCGAGGTTTAGGCCTGAGAGGAGCGAGACCCTATAACGAGGGGACTGGGCTGTTAGCCCCCATTCCAGCCCTTGGAATGGGTGCTTAATGCCATTAGCACATGTCCCAACGGCTGGGACGGGGTTAATTTAAAGTATTTTCGTTCCGTGAACAGGACGCCTCTCGGAACTCCGTTCGCGGAAGTAAAATACTATTCATAGATGATCACCATGGAACTGGAAGGCCGGGCTCCGTACGGAGACACTCTTCCCTTTCCATGGCGGCCTACGGGAGCAGAAAGGAAGGAGCGGGTGCACTGCCAAAATGAAGTAATTAGCGGATGGGGATACTAAAAAGAAAAAACTGGACGGAGGGTGGAGGGTGGGGGGGCAAGATGGCAGCGGTGGAAGCAGTCATCAGGTGGCTTGGTACGCGGGCTGAGATTGGCGGTTTCAGCCTGCGTTCCTAGCCACCTGATTGGCTGGTTCCCCCCATCGGGGCACTAACGGTGCTTTCAGACCTAGAGTTAGATTACATAAAGTTTGCAATAGTGGTAAAAGTGGATTCAATTCAATTAGTTTTTCCTGCAACGCAATAATGAATGGAGCCTACTGTTTTTCTCCATTTCATATTTTAAAAAGGTTTTTGCATGGTCACGAGAATTAAAGAAATGATTTTGGTCCCTTATTTTCTACTTGCGTGAAAAGGAATGAAGCTAACAAGGATTGCTTCAGATTTAGAAATGACTCTATTAGGCAACTAATGTGTCGAGAGCAAAAGAAGAAAAACGATTTTTCAATGTTTTGCTTATTATTTAATAAGAAACAAAGAGATACATGTTGCTTAACTGTGAAGGATATGAGGGTCTTTGAGGAACTATCTGTTTGCTCCTTTACTTAAGAAAATAAACAGAAAATATAACATTTCACTTAATTTTATATCTCTTAGAAATTAATTTATGTTCTGTGGATTGGCGCAAAACCTCTTTTGAACAATCAAGTAAATTCGTGCAAAGTGAATTTGTTCCTTTTTTTGTACCACTTCAAAATGTTTGTTATCTGGACCTTAGTCCCATAGCATTAGTACTACAACAGATCATAACTTTAAACTAATCCAATATTCCATGTGTCTGCAACCTGGGACTCTCCGGATGTTTTTGAACTATGATTCCCATAATCCCTCACAACTTACTATGCTGACGAGGGGTGATGATAGTTGTAGTGCAAAACATCTGGACAGCCAAATGTTGCTGATGCCTGTCTCTCTATTCACCATGCTCGCTAGGGAGGATGGAAGTTTCAGTTCAAAACAGCTGGAGAGCCAAAGGTTGCAGACCTCTGCAGGACTCAGTCTGAAATCATCGCCACAGTGGAGCGATTCTTGAATGGTATGGATGAGTAAGGTTTGGGATTCGTAATCAATGTTTCTTCCTCTGAACGCCAAGGGAGCAAGAATGAAAGGAAAAGGCAAAATATTGCTGTTATCACATTAACAATGGCAACTTTCCACCCCCGCAGACTAAACAAAGGGCAAAGAAAAGACATACTAAATAACTGTTTCCTGTGTTACAGAAAATAGGCGACATAGATCTCACACAGAATATGAGTAAGGGACCCTTTTTACTCCCAGAGTGCATTGTGCTTCAATATTTAACATACTCTCAGTGATGACTAATGGGGAAGGGCAGGCTGGGCGGGAAAGGATAAGAAGCGGAGAGTAAAATGGGGGAGAGAGCATTGGCTTCAAATGCATGCACATTATTCTGCTCCGCCTCCCACGCGTAGCTTTTTCTTAGGAGTGATCGAACAATCGCGGGCAGTTGTCAAATTCAGGAGATAATATTTCCAACCGTGTTCTTTGTTTTGGAAAAGCTGAAACAACTCAAGCACCGGTCACCACAACCACAAAACCAACAACTGTTACAACAACAACCGAAGCAACAACCACCACAATTGCAACGACCACCACTACAATGGCCGCATCACAAGCACATTGCAAGTATGCACATTTATTATTATTATCATTATTATCATTATTATTATTATTATTATTAAGGTGTTTACTAAGCACGGACCTAGCTTCGAGAAGCAATGGAGCATTTTACAGAGAATTACCAGTATTGCAGTTTAGAACCCTACAGAATCTTCTATGCTTCTAAAAACATTTCACAAGTCAATCTGGTGCATGCCCGTATGGAGCCCACAAAGTTATTGTAGGCAACGCTGTGTATCAGAGAGACTGGCTGGGCTTCAAGACTAAAGACTTGCTTCTTAGCCTTGATTGTCGATGGTACGTTTCGCGAGTTTAGGAAGAGGCTAATACCAATTATAAAATCCCTCCACTGGCTCCCAGTTTCTGCTAGGATCAAGTTCAAGACCCTTTGACTCCAACTCTCTCTCCCTAAATACCTCCCTAGAGTCCTTCCGTCTTCTAGCTCCAACTCTCTGCAGATCAGATGCTTTTCTGAGCAGAGAGTGGGGGGGAAGATCTCTCTCCTCTGCAGAAGCCTCCCCCTCTGGAATGGCCTCCCTGCCCTTCTCAGGCTTGAGCCGGATCTCCTTAAGTTCCGGAAGCTCCTCAAGACCATCCTTTTCTCTTCTTACTTCCCTCCCCCCTTCCCCTGCTAACAACCCGCCTGCAGCTCTGACGGGCTTCCTTGTTCCCTCTGAGTTCTACAGGGCACCAGGCCCCCCCAGCCAGTCCACCACCCTCTTCGCACTTAGCATGTGGACCCTCAACCCCTGCGCCCCATGCAATCCCTGGCACTTGCCCTCCTGATCTCTCCTTAGCACTGTGGCTCCACCCCCCCCTCCACACCCTCTTTCACCTACAATCTCTCCACTTTACCCTGCACTTCCCTTCCCACCCTTGCACTTTACATTTCGTGCAGACCGACACCACCCTCTCTCCCTCTCACTTCTTGTTACTGCACTTGCATGATCCAAATGTTACAAGGTCTAGTAGGACCGTTATTGTTATCTTTCTCCCTTGTCCCCCCACCCCGTTTTTGTCTTGTAGCGCCTTGAAACATCACTTGTTATATAGGCGCCTTACAAATATCCAATAAATAAAGAATTAAACAAAGTAACTGGGTAGGCCCTAAAATCCTGCTTAAACTTCATAGTAATCTAATGTTGTTGAGTAATCCAAGGCAGTGATTGTAATTAAGGATGAATATCTTTATAATGTTGTTTTATTGGGATCTATAAAGACCCCAAAGATCTATGATTCTGAGCCCCCTGTGCACGTATATTTTATAACTATCAAGCAATTATATAATAGACGGTTATGGTTCAAAATAAACTTTTCCCCAAAATTCTGATTCTATTGAGTTGTAAAAAGAATGTTAATTGTTGACATTTTGATCCACAAAAAATGCAAATATCAGCTCTGTGGTGTTCTTGGCAATATTAGTTTTTTAATATGGGCACCCTCACAGGTGTGATTTATATTGCATATCAGTAGCTGCATATATATAAAGTTTGTTACATTATTTGTTTTTATTGTGCAGTTAGTTTATAACAAACTTTAGACACATAAAAGAAAGAATCGAAATATAGAAGAAAATTATAATACAATACAGTAAATACAAAACAAAAATGCATCAAAACAAAACCATCTATGCATTTCAATTCGTCACAGGTCAAGTTAATTTGGAGAATTCATAAGAGTTAAGATTACAACATACTTATGCCAATTTAAAATTTCTTCAATGCTTCTCTCCATATCTAAGTAGCTTTTTGACATTTTAAACGTGGGACACTCTAGAACACCTGCCTTAATTTTTGGTACTTCAAAGGTCATAAGATTTTGTTTAGTGTCACCCAAGACGGAATTTTCTGGACATCTTGCAGGCGTCAATTGTTTATAGAGTGCGGGCAAAAAAACTGTCGTCAGCACTTACAACAAACTCGGTGGATACGAGTGAATCAAGGAAGACAGTGATTTTATATAAAACAAGCAGCGACACAAACCTATGTACATTCCCTTGCATAAATGCTAAGAGGTATATATGCCTTTTTCCTGATCAGTGCCTTGTCAAAGGGAAACTACATTTTGCTTATTAGCTCCACACTGCTGGGAAGATGCTTCAACACAACGCATGCTGCAACTCTACATTTATAATTGTAGTGTCTTTGAGCTTTTTTAAATGGGATCTTCGTGATTGGTTAATCCGCAAATTTTCTGAACAGAATACAATTGTGTGCGCAATGGCCATCTGGCACCTCTGTCTAATGCCAAAGTTCCGTGCTGTGGCACCTTTTCCCTCTGGCTGCCTCTGACAGATACTTGTACCCAACCTGCAACCCATCTCACAGTCATCTATTTCCCACTCGCTGCCTACATTTTCCACTTTGCAAATGGTATCCTGCATCCAGGCAGCCATATTGTATACAATGATTCTGTCATTCAACATTTTTGCATCTGCATTCTTGATTCCCCTTTCCGCTCTTCTGCACTCACTGGCCTCCAACAGCAGATCAGCTGCTTTGCCCAGTTCCTGACCATGTTTGTCACCAACTTGCATGAGATAACCATCGTCCGAATTCCACTATTTTTAGGCAATTATTTGTTTGTGCACTTTTGGTCATACAGCAAATTGGTTGTCAGGAAAAATCATCCATGCCCCTGGTAGAGTGTACCTTTCTCTGAGGAAGGACGGGCAGAAATCTCAGTTTATTGATCACCTGGCAAGACACACATGAGAAATATCTTAATGAATGTCATGCTTGTGAAATGCGTAGGACTGAGCAATTAGGGATGCACTCCTCTGTGGCCTTAGTGTTAGGTATCACGCGTTATTGGCTGGTTGTACCTTTAAATACTGACCCACAAATGGTTCACAATCTTGTAGATAAGAGGGTAATACAATCATCAGGGATTTCATTTTGGACCTGAGCAGACATATGCTAACTTAATGTGGAGACTCTATGGACCTAGCCAATATTTGGGGCTTTACAAAAACAAAATAGTCTAGAAATACAAAATCTTTCAGCAGAAGACAAATCTTTGCATTACAATTTCAGTCCAATAAGGGGACCATTAATGCCAGGTATTGCTAATATGAGAAAGCTTTGAGCAGGAGGAGAAATTCACGTCGGCAGCATGAAAGTTGATTTATTATTTAATAAAAAATAACAGATGAGCGGTTTCTATGGTAATTTGCACTACAGTTATTCCACGGACTGGAACAGCATTCAGAAAATATTTCTTTGCTTGATCCCCATTCTGGATCAGTAAACATCGGCGCTGAGGCCAAGGTGTCCAGATCTCCACCCACCACTCTTGGCCATTTTCCAACTTGCTCTTGCAGATTGTGAGAAGAAACAAGCCTTATTTAAAAAAAAAAACACACACACTTTGCTGGTGAAAGGGTTAAGGCCAGTTAGAATTGATGCCCAAATTAAGACAGTCGGGCCTGCCCAATTCCTGCTAGGGCACAGCTTCACGCCGCTCACAGATTTCAATCCGATTGTCATTCAGTCTTCGAGCTTTCTGTGATTCTCTGTGGTAACATGAAATGTTGAGTTGTCCCGGAGGCATTAGCCAGCAAAAAACAGACATTGGATTTGGCGAACTGATCCAATATAAAACGATTGAAGCACTGCTTCTACTAGCATCCGCCATATCGGGCATCCGTCGGTTCCAAAATTATTTGAAAATATTTTTGTGCTGACATATGCAGAAGAATCTTAGAATTAATTCAGAAGACAAAGATTTTCTTCACACAAATGAAAATTCTCTGTGTCTAAAATAAAGGTTGACGGGGTGACCGGTCTCATTTTAGAGGCAGGATCCTAAATAGGTTGGTCCAAAATGGGTGGATGCAATCACTATCAGAAGAGATCTGAAAATTCCACTTTATTTTGCCTTCAAGATTCAGTTGGGTCTAAATTTCCCACTCACTCACATCCTCATTCATTTGTTCACACTCACTCATCCACCCTCAAATCCACTCATCCACCTAAACACCACTCAGCGACCCACGACCCTCTCGTCCATTTACACACTCACTCTCCCACTTATCAAAAAAACACTGATACACCCACCAACCTACTCATCCATCTAGTCACTCAATTCCATCTCCCACTCCCTCTTGGAACTTTCACATTCTGCCACCTACTCATTCACCAAACATCTAACATTCTCTTCGTCAATTAATTATGCACCTACCTATTTGTGTGCAATTTTCCCATTGTATTGAATGCAATTTTCAAACATACAGTATTTTTGTAAATAAGTGAGCAGTGGAATTGTTTTCAAGATAAGAAGAAAAAATCAAAAATCAGACAAAGTGTAAACCAATACTTTTTTGTTGTGAATGTTTAAGACCCTAAATTCTGATTGGAGACTTTCTGTAGCAATCACATTACTGAATCTTCTTTATTTGTTTATCACAGTGAGATTCAATATTTCCATTTAATCCTGAGTTTCTTCTCTGGAGTTCTGCTGACAATGTTGATATTTGCTCTAATCTTCTGCATTTGGAAAAAGAAGAAAAGCGGTATGTTAACTTGCTTTCCGTTAATCTTACACAGCCCTTTACTTTGCAATAACTATTATCTGATAAAGATTGGTCCGATAATTCCAAGTGTACTTTGTGTTTCGACTTTAAGTGATGCTGGCAAATAATAAAATGAGCAAAGAATGTTTTGATGTCATAGTTGTCAAGTTTTAAAACAGACACATTCCAAGTTTAGATACTTTTGAATTGAAGATATTATGCTGACATGATAAAATTTGATAGACTGCATTTTGTGTTGTTTTGTCCAGGATACGTGCTTTTAAGGAAATGCGCAATTCTTCATATTCTGAGACAATAGCAATTTGTACTATGCCGTTCTGCACTTTGTTACCTCCTCTCAGCTAATTCACGATGTGTTGCGTGGGCATTTTTGTCGTATTTTAGGAGGGCGACAAAAGTGAGTAAAGAATTTATGGACAGTTGTCTTCATGCGCCTACAGATAATTGATGGGCTTGTTTTATGCTTAGATTGTACATTTATGTTTATTTTATCTTCAGTGGATTTTAAGGCTTGGTTTTATTTATTACTAGTGTACAGGCCCATGTGTACACGGGTCAAAGTGCATGTTTTCATTGACAGAGTAGGACTACTATATATCCTAAGTCAACAGCTCCCTCCAGCGGTGACAACAGGCAAAGCTATGCGAATTGGCATTGTCTCTATTTATTCTAAAGCAACAGCTCCCTCTCGTGGTGACAATAGGGGAAGCTACTGCATCAGACAAAAATGCAGGGACAAACATACATCTGACCTTTTATTATATTGTTAGATTAGATTCTGCATATTTCGTATTATGCGCTTTTATGCTAATCTGTAGTATTCATATTATATGAATTTTTGTGTATGGTTTGATGGATTTTATCTGAATAAACTTATTTAAGGTTATGTTATCTATCAAAGTCCAATAGACACTTTCATCATTCATAGACTACAAAGGGCTGCGTAAGAACACAGCACTGGCCATTCCTTTCACGTAGATAAGTAACAAGGGAAGATATGTCCTTTAAAGTCCAGTGGCTGCAAGAAGAGTATGTCTGGACCCACCCCTTACTGATAGAGCAAAAAATGATGGATCAGGATAGACACATACATGGTGTACATTGAAAAACAACGTAGTGGTCTCATACTGCTGGGAAATTACATTTTAAACAGACACATGCTACTTACACAACATCGTCACATGTCAAGTATTTGCAAAATTAAGTGCAAGTCATCTTAAAGTGGAACCCAGTAAGCTTGAGAAAGAAAAAGCTTCATGGCACATTAGGAAAGCGAAAAACCCACATCCTGCAAGGAGGATGTGTTGTTGGCACGTAGCTCTGACAGAGTTTAGAGATGGTTGTTGGTAGGCTTACAGTGCCATTGCAGCATCCATCTTTCAGCTCTTGCTAATGCAATGTGCGTCTGCGTCTCTCTGCCCACATTTCTATTCTAAAGCAGTTTGGGCATTGCAGTCACTGCAGGTAATTTACATAGGCCTTGCTGCAGGGAGATGCAGACTAGCATTGCACTTGGAAAACCCGAAAGCCGGTTGCAGCAGCTGAACTTTGGGTCTTATTGATGACATTTCTATCGCAGTGCAAAGCGACTTTGCACAGCCAACTAACACCCTAATTCACAGAGCGGTACAAAGTGTATATTTTTGCACCAGACTAAATGGGGCTAATTCACAGTGCAAAGAGTACTTTTGCAGTGCAAAGTGACTTTGCACTGCAAAAATACACTTTGCACCACTCTGTGAATCAGTGTACCAGTGTAAAGTGACTTTGCACCAGTGTAAAGTCACTTTGCTCTCGAGTAGGCCCTTTATCCTTTAGCGTGAGAAAGCTATAACATTGAAACCTAAAACGTGGAACTCGTTTAATGCTTCAGGAAGTCAAAATGATTTCATGATTAACATTGTGGTAGTGAATGACAAACACATTGAAGGAAATAGTTAAGTAAAGGAGAGACAGACCAAATAGCAATTACATTCGTAAAAGTCCCAGTTAGATGAGCCTGATTTATGGAATTTTTAGCACTGCCAACAAACACCAGAGCGGAGCAAAGTGTGTTTTTGCAGTGCAAAGTCACTTTGCACCACGCAATAAATTCCATGAATCAGGCTCTAGAATGGAGGGGAAACTTTGAAGGGACCCAATGAAAATAAAAATACCCTCAGCAGGATTAACAAAAATTATGAGGTTACGCATTGGCACATTTTGTTTCAGGTGCTGTGGAAGTCTTCATTGCTCCTAATTATGGACG
Source organism: Ambystoma mexicanum (assembly GCF_040938575.1). Taxonomy (NCBI): domain Eukaryota; kingdom Metazoa; phylum Chordata; class Amphibia; order Caudata; family Ambystomatidae; genus Ambystoma; species Ambystoma mexicanum. The sequence continues at coordinate 73,806,711 of NC_090938.1, forward strand.
TCTTTTGGATTTCCCACAGTTGAAAATGTCCAGAAATGACTTAACAGAAGCACAACCTGCCTTGCGATATTGCAAATCGAGCTGTTTTCTGTCAAAGCCGCAGGCTCTTTTGAAATCACTTCCCGCAAGTTTTTATTTCGTGATTTGTCCACACTCTCTCTGCGTCAACAAACTTTTCGCAACTACACACAGGAGCACAGAAGGCAGCAATGAACTGCCGAACTCGTCTAGTCCGCTTATTATTTTTCAGAAAATGATAGCAGGCGCCCCTCTACAGAAAGAACAGGGCATGATAACCTGTTCTGTGGTTTTTTCCCCACTTTGAGATTTTGCAGCCATCTGCTTTTTGCTCACTGTGCCTTTCACAGATGGGAAATATCCATTTGCATATCATTCTTTGTCCTGCCCACATGGGCAGTCCAGCACCGAAATGCTATGGCAATTCCCTTCTGAACAAGAGTACCAACAGCAACCCCAGATTCGTGTTTCAGCCTTGTTGGGCCTCATCAGTGAGGTGGAGCTGTCCTCTCTGAGCACAGAGAGAGGGGTGCCTGGTACCTTTTTTGCAGTCTGCTTATTAGTTCACTCCAGACCATGCATGGTCTCCAGCTTTACGCTTACCCTCATCTAGTCTTCTTATTATTTCACTCCAGTCCATGCATGGTCTCCAGCTTTACGCTTACCCTCATCTAGTCTGTGTGTTAGTTCAATGTTCTTCACTCCAGATCATGCATGGTCTCCAGCTTTACGCTTACCCTCATCTAGTCTGTGTGTTAGTTCAATGCTCTTCACTCCAGGTCATGCATGGTCTCCAGCTTTAGGCTTACCCTCATCTAGTCTGCTTATTAGTTCAATGTTCTTCACTCCAGATCATGCATGTTCTCCAGCTTTACGCTTACCCTTGTCTAGTGTGCTTATTAGTTCAATGTTCTTCACTCCAGATCGTGCATGGTCTCCAGCTTTACGCTTACCCTCGTCTAGTCTGCTTATTAGTTAAATGTTCTTCACTCCGGATCATGCATGGTCTCCAGGTTTACGCTTACACTTGTCTAGTCTGCTTATTAGTTCAATGTTCTTCACTCCGGATCATGCATGGTCTCCAGCTTTATACTTACCCTCATATAGTCTGCTTGTTAGTTCAATGTTCTTCACTCCAGATCATGCATGTTCTCCAGCTTTACGCTTACCCTTGTCTAGTGTGCTTATTAGTTCAATGTTCTTCACTCCAGATCATGCATGGTCTCCAGCTTTACGCTTACCCTCGTCTAGTCTGCTTATTAGTTAAATGTTCTTCACTCCGGATCATGCATGGTCTCCAGGTTTACGCTTACACTTGTCTAGTCTGCTTATTAGTTCAATGTTCTTCACTCCGGATCATGCATGGTCTCCAGCTTTATACTTACCCTCATATAGTCTGCTTGTTAGTTCAATGCTCTTCAATCCAGGTCATGCATGGTCTCCAGCTTTATGCTTACCCTTGTCTATTCTGCTTGTTAGTTCAATGATCCAGGTCCTGATTGGTCTCCAGTTTTAAGCATGCCCTTGTCTAATTGGCGTATTAGTTCAATGTTCTTCACTCCGGATGATGCATGGTCTCCAGCTTTATGCGTACCCTCATCTAGTCTGCTTATTAGTTCAATGTTCTTCACTCCGGAACATGCATGGTCTCCAGCTTTACGTGTACCCTCGTCTAATCTGCTTATTAGTTTAATGTTCTTTCCTCTGGATCATGCATGGTCTCCAGCTTTACGCTTACCCTCATCTAGTCTGCTTATTAGTTCAATGTTCTTCACTCCGGATCATGCATGGTCTCCAGCTTTACGCTTACCCTCATCTAGTCTGCTTATTAGTTCAATGTTCTTCACTCCGGAACATGCATGGTCTCCAGCTTTACGTGTACCCTCGTCTAATCTGCTTATTAGTTTAATGTTCTTTCCTCTGGATCATGCATGGTCTCCAGCTTTACGCTTACCCTCATCTAGTCTGCTTATTAGTTCAATGTTCTTCACTCCGGATCATGCATGGTCTCCAGCTTTACGCTTACCCTCATCTAGTCTGCTTATTAGTTCAATGTTCTTCACTCCGGATCATGCATGGTCTCCAGCTTTATGCTTACCCTTGTCTATTCTGCTTGTTAGTTCAATGATCCAGGTCCTGATTGGTCTCCAGCTTTAAGCATGCCCTTGTCTAATTGGCGTATTAGTTCAATGTTCTTCACTCCGGATTATGCATGGTCTCCAGCTTTATGCGTACCCTCATCTAGTCTGCTTATTACTTCAATGTTCTTCACTCCGGAACATGCATGGTCTCCAGCTTTACGTGTACCCTCGTCTAATCTGCTTATTAGTTTAATGTTCTTTCCTCTGGATCATGCATGGTCTCCAGCTTTACGCTTACCCACATCTAGTCTGCTTGTTAGTTCAATGCTCTTCACTCCAGGTCATGCATGGTCTCCAGCTTTACACTTACTCTCACCCAGTCTGCTTGTTAGTTCAGTGCTCTTCACTTTCGGATCATGCATGGTCTCCAGCTTTATGCTTAACCTCGTCTAGTCTGCCTATTATTTCAATGTTCTTCCCTCCAGATCATGCATGGTCTCTGTATGGGCGTGATATAAATAAAATATCATATCATATTTTATCAGCTTTACACTTGCCCTCGTCTAGTCTGCTTGTTAGTTCAATACTCTTCACTTTCGGATCATGCATGGTCTACAGCTTTAAGCTGACCCTCGTCTAATCTGCTTATTAGTTCAATGTTCTTCACTCTGGATCATGTATGGTCTCCAGCTTTATGCTTACCTTCATTTAGTCTGTTTGTTCGTTCAATGCTCTTCACTCAAGGTCATGCATTGTCTCCAGCTTTACAATTACTCTCCTCTAGTCTGCGTATTAGTTCAATTTTCTTCACTCCAGATCATGCATGGTCTCCAGGTTTATGCATACCCTCATCTAGTCTGCTTATTAGTTCGATGCTCTTCACTCCAGACCATACATGGTCTGCAGCTTTAAACTTATCCTCATCCAGTCTGCTTGTAAGTTTAATGCTCTTCACTCCAGACTATGCGTGGCCTCCAGCTTTAGTTGACTGTTCTTCACTCTAGAACATACACGGTCTCCAGATTTCCCCTTGCACTCTTCAGTGCTCTTTGTATCGAATTGTTTTCTTATCTTCATTTTAATGCTTGTTCAAGCTTTTATTCAGTGGAACATATTTTGTAGTGTTACTCCTCATTTCCACATTTCCTACTCCCAACCTTCCTTCTCACTCTCACCAACCCACTGCAGGTAACGTAAGCACTAAATCAAGAGGATTTTCCATTGGGAATGCTTTTCTCTTGCACGTGACATAGTAAACTGCAGCCAGCCTATCCAGAATTTTGTTCCTATCAGTGCGTCCATATTCCCCTGTTAAGTGTCTCCTTGTTACACTTCTGTTTAAATCCCTATAACTATTTGGTGAATACACTTTTGGCGGTTCCACGTGTTGATATCCTCGCAAAATATCACCATACAAAAATATCGCCATATTTTTGCGGCAATATTAAGGCATGGAACCTGCGGCGGACACCCCTGCAACCCCCACATTATTTTTAAAGGAGCGGGGGACACCCCCGCAACCCCGGCTCCCAAAAACCCCAAAAATTATCCACCCCAAAAATATTGCCTATGGCTGTTCCAGACGACCATATATACAGCAATATTTGTGATGGGGATAATATGTAGTGATACCCTTTTGGCCAGTTCACAATCTGTCTAGTTAAGAGGTCTGCAACCTCCGACTCAGCAGATGTTTTCCCTACAACTCCCATGACCCCTCACCATTGACTATGCTGGATCAGGCTGATGGGAGTTGTCCAAAACATTTTGCGAGCCAAAAGTTGCAGAACAACTCCCTCAATACTCCCAATTAGACATGTTCATCAATTTATGAATTAGTACATGACCCCTCTGTGGCTGATGTATATATATATAATATATATATATATATATATATATAATATATATATATATATATATATATATATATATATATATATATATATATATATATATATATATATGTCTAACAAAAACATTGTTAAAGGGACAGGTACAGGTAAAACCGAAACCCCCCCGAAATTCGACAGTTATGGTAAGCTAAGCAATCATAACTCGTGGCACCAGTGTGCACTGCAAGGACTAACACCCATTACATGAAAGATGCCATCACAAATCTCATTCATGACATCACTGATGACATGACATGTGCATTTAGTTTTAATGGGAAGCCTCCGCAAGGAATCGTTATTGTAATGGTGGCACAAAACTATCAAACATTATTGGAGGAACTATTATGGGAGAAGTAGGTAATGGAGGAATGCATTGCTATATGTACCAATGTATTGCACACTTCACTTTACATGAAGGAACTAATTTGCAAACAAGGCCATTGTCTGCAACATGCCTCATAGAAGTGTACCTTTCAAAATCTTGTAGATATTAACACTTTATTGTGGGTTTTTTTATGTCTTGTTTTGTAAACTGTACTTTGATGGTGGCTTGTCTTCCGAATAAAGTTATACTACTACCACAAAATCTTTCCATGTTACATAGTGAAATCATGAATGCATTTGTTTTAGAGTGTCGGGTACTTTGAAACTTGTAAGAAGTAGCTACCATTGTCTTTATAGCTACATAAATGCAGTACTGCACAGAAACCACAAAGACAACACAATGCATACAAACATGACAATATGCAAGGGAATTAAAGGAAGATGAAAAGGAGCAGTATTAGCAGAAAATGTTGATAACATAACGTATTATCTTCATGAACAGAAACCAGTGCTGTGTTTTACGCTTTCCCCTTCCCCTATATGTATATGAGTCATATGATGTGAGTGAACCGTAAGGAAAGTAGTGTAAGAACATATGAAAGGAGTGGTGTACACAAATATAGAACCTTTTGAATTGTTTGTTCCTGACTGTTAGTGAAGAAAAGCACCTTCCCTATGTGGGGTACATTGACCCACTCAGCAGAATCCCCATCCATGATCAAACAGCAATGCAGCAGTTAACAGCAAAATGACTGAGCTGGCTCCTTGGAGCACCATTGCCCGGCGTCAAAACTGTGTTTTGCAGCTACAAAATGATGACTGCACTATCTTGCCAAACAACTATTGGGCAAGTGGGAACAGAGAGCACACAGAGAAAGGCCGCCAGTATTTGTTCTTTCGTGCACCAAAGAAGCGAATTCAAAAGTGGCACTGTTCTTCTGCTTGCAAAAAGTTTGTATCAAAAAGGGAATATTTTACATTGAAAAGGAGTCTGCCCGGACGCTTATGATATGATAGGTTATTTATAACGCGCTTAATACCCAGAGGTTTCTAAGCGTGGACCCCGGGATCGAACTGTGTTGCTCCGTATCATCTTGCTTCCAAGGTGAGAACGTTGCCGCTGAGCTATCCTCCCGAGATTCATATATTCAACATCACGTTGCTTTTATCAATGAGGCCCTGCCATGCCCATCCATATCCAGATTGTGCTCTAGTGGGAGAGAGCATTATCCCTGTATGTCAGGCTGTGTCAGGCCAGAACTTGCAAACTAAAAAAAGCTTTACTTTCAGCCGCACGGGAAAACGCTTGCCTTTTGGGTTACAATATGTCCATTTCAGTGAACCAGTGTCTGGAACAAACTGCTGTATAAAAGAAACTGACTGGGGTTGCAGAACAATGTGGGAATTCAGATGGAAGAGAAAAACCGAATTTGAGAGAGAATTGGCAGCAGCATTCACCATGTGTCAAAATAGGCTTTTTTAAACCAAAATAAATGCCTATTTTACAAGTACAATGTTGAATAAAAACTTGTCTTTGCCTAGCAATGTAAAGGGGATTTTGCTGGGAAACATATATGGGATGTTTTATTTTAACAGGCTTGATTCTGATTCACAACAAAATAAAATAAAGTAAGGAATTAAAATGCGTTGGCTGGATTTTTGAAGCTCCAGAACAGATTTTTCTTCTGGCTAAACTGAGTGCCTCCCCCAAAAGGAGCTTCAATAGATTCTAGGACACATGCGTGCTAATTGCTACCTTTGAAAACTTTGAATGGACCAAAAGCACTAAACATCCCATGCCCATCAGACTTTTGTCTGGGCAGAGGCCTCTTACAATAGAGATTCTGGGACACATGTGTGTGAAATAGGGAATCACACATCCTCGCAACTTTTACTGGGAGCTTCAAAGCAAACTCCAGAGGAGCCATGTAAGCTATGCCCTTATTTGGGAGATAATGCTGACCATTTGTTTCAAAAGGCTATTTTATTAATAAACTTTTAAGACTTTTCTCTCTGCAACAGGACTTCGCAGGAATGTAAAAAGTTAACAGTTTAAATGTCATTTTAATGATTTTTAAACAAGACATGGTAGCCTTCACTGCCATATTGGGAACAGAAATGGCAAAGAATTGGATATTTTGAGAAAAGTGTACAGTTATAGGATGTTAGGTCAAATATGTCTCACCGAAAATGATGAAAAGTTATTAGGTGGATGAAACAAAGTCTTACAAACTGTAGAGTTGGACTGTCATGCTCTGCATGAAATATGTAATCTGCCTAGATAATTTGTAAAAATTCCACAAATGCGTAAATGTGTGATTTATGTGAAGAATGATTTTAGCTAAAGTAACTGAAGGGTGATCCTGTGCATTGTAAAGCCACGTAATAAAGCTGATGTCATGTCCCTAAAAATCCAACCAGCTAACCGCAAGGCGGTAAGACTCACCCCTGACCAATCCAATGGTTAAGAGGCATGCCCAGCTAAGCCTTCCCCACCATATAATCCTATGATGTGACCATGCCTTATAAATAAGGAAGGCTGACAGAACTCCAGGGACTCTCTCCTGAATTTCCAGCGCCTACGTATCCTGATATTCTACATTCATCTTGCCAGATTCCAGATTATACTGCCAGGCCAAAGCATAGCTGACCCTATTTCAGCAAGGCCTTGATCCAGAAATCCCACTAAAAACCCCAGTAACAAAAGGGAAAAGCGGTGGTACCCTTTTGTGGAGCATCCTGTGACCAAACCGGCTTTTTGCCCACTAACTGCATGCCCACTGTACTCCTGCCATCCAGCTGTACATTTGCAATCCAGTGCCCCGACTTGCCCAGTTGTTTGCTGTAAGGAGCGCCCGCCGTGCGGTGACCAGAACCCAGTTGACTGTCTCAAAATCCCAAACTCAAGTGTGGACTGTGAGTATTTCCACATCCCATAGCAACACATAGCCTACTCCATCTTTATTCTTTGTCCTACTCTCTAAGCAACCCTGTCCATGCTGTGTTCATTTGTTCAACTGTCAGAATTATTTGTGCATCTGGTCCGTGATTTCCTAGTGTTAGCGCCATTCTTTCATTCAACCCATCTTGTAACTCCTCAATAATATTTTGAATAATCTAAGTAATTTCTACATAAAGAGAAAAGCGACGTGGAGCTGGTTAATCCGGCCGCTTAACCTGTTTCATGGTTAGCGCTATCTTCTTCATAATCTAGTATAAGTAAACTTGGTCTTTTTCCAAACTAATTTTCCCTCTTCACAGCTTTATTTTACCAAAACCGAGCCTCCTTTCATCTTGCAAATCTCATCCAATTCTTCAGATATAGCCTTCCTTTCACTTCTATATTGTCCCTTTGATGGGAATCTATTCCCCAACCCAAAAACCACATTCCAATTTGGAGTATTTACCCCTTTTTCTTAAAAAACGTTTATGACATTTAAAACTGCAATTGAGAATTATGCAACTTTCCAACGTGTGATTCGGCTTCATCGTGTTCTTACTTTCAGCTTGATTTCGAACTGTATGCCTTTTGTTGATACCTTGCCTTGCGGTTGCCAGTGGTTATACATTCCTGATATTGTGAGAAATCAGATTTGCCTCATTGATTTAATTACACATATAATTAATTATTTGTTAACATTCCGAATGTCATTTTAGGCCATTGCCAAGGTTTTTTCCTCTTATTTTGTGTAGGGAAGGTCGGATTTTGATTCTTTATGTTGCCTCATGTCCCTGACTACCTGCTGCTTCTTCCTATCCACTCAGTAATTGTGAGTTGAGGGAACATTGCAGGGGGAAAGCTTAACTTGGGTGCTATCTATCCTAATTGAAAAAGTGCTCCTATTCATTTGTGCTTTGAATATGTTCTTGTAGAAGGTTACCCAAGTGTATTTCAGTGGTTTTCATTGTAATTATCACCCCACTTGTGATCGCTGCCCAATATTAAAATTGTATGATTTCCTTTGAATTTTAAAATAAATAAATATTGCATTCTCACCCACCGGCCTAGTTCATGGTCCATTGTGACCCAGGGTATTTGTAAATGGGGGTGTGAGATGGGTTGTGTGCCATCTCAAATTTAATTCACAGAAAATAAAGAGAACGCATTCCAATTGTGCGCTACATCCAAGGCTAAGGGCAATGGTCCTGGTCCGGTGTGTGTCATCTGATTGAAATCCTTAACACCTACTTATGGTAGTGAAGAAAAGAGAGGGAGCCAAACATGTGATGTCACCAGTGATGTCATGAATTAGATTTGTGATGGCATCTTTCAAGTCATGGGTGTTAGTCATTGCAGTGCACACTGGTGCCATGAGTTATGGTTGCTTGTTTTACCTGTAACCATAACGTCCCTTTAACAACGTTTTTCCATAGAATTTAATAGGTTTTTCCTAGTGCAACTTAACCATAATGCCCCTTTAACAATGTTTTTGTTAGTGAATTTCCTAGGTTTTCACTAGGACACTGTAGGCAGAACATTGCTTTAGCATAGCGTTTCCTGTAAAGAGGATACGTATTTGATACAGCCCCATAACCTTAACGTCCTGTTAACAACTGATTGTTACTGAGTCCTCGGCTGCCCTCATGATGAACGTGTGGAAAGGCAAATTGTCTTGTATATGTCTCCATTTCCGCTACCCTTACTTTTCCAAATAGTGTTGCTGTATCGTACCAATTACAGGTGTACATAGTAAATGTTGTTTAGTGTTTCAGTAGGCTGTCTTTTTGTGTTTACAGTGCATGATAAATCTGTGCCGCCCACTAGTGGCCGAGATGACTACAGATGAGCAATATGGACATTTCCTAGGGACATTCCACCTGGTTGGCATATGGGCAATCACACTGCAAGTATCCGCATGACTCCACTAGTGGGTGCATATCCGCATCTTCGAATGCACTTTTAAGTAGTTGTGTAAGCGCACATGTTTCCGTTCCACATCTAGACCCATGCATAGGTCATCCACTGAATACTGGTAACACCGCCCCTGTCGCCAGCCCTATGGATTCATGCAGTAGGCTACCGCATTTAAAGTACTGCTGCCGACTTAGTGGTGGATGGGCAAACCTACCAATGTGTGGCGAATGTAATCCTAACTGTATAACGTCCAATAGTAAGCAAGGAACAGCAACCTGCAGTGTCATGTGGGTGTAGTAAATGTCGCATTACTTTGATTTATCTGCTTCTTACCTTTCCATGACCCGAGAAACAGATACATTGGGCCTCATTACGAGAACGGCGGTAGCCATGGCGCTATTAGCTCCATGGCTGCCACCGTTCCGGGCTCCATTACCGGGTTCCTGTAATGGGGACTTACCGAGTTACTCCGAGAGAGGAGGACCCGGTAAGTCCTCCATGCAGGAACCCTTCCCCATTTCCATTTGAGCCCCTATAAGGCTCAATGGGAATGGGGAGGGAGGTAATAACGGGCAGATTACATCTGGCCCGTTATTGCCTCCCTCTTCCCCTCGCGGGACCCGGAAAGCACGCCTGGTTTTATCTGAAGCTTGTGTAACATGCTGTCGAATTTTCCCTGCACAATAAACAACAGTAATATCGGCATGATTGCGTGTCACCAAAGTGTCACACAGAGAAAGCAAAATCAGGTACTTCATTGTAGCTACTCCATAGCACAACACATGCACATGATAGATTGCAAAATGAGTAGCCACTGCACAGTGTTTTTCAATCACTTTCAGTCAATGTATGTCGGAATCCCTTAAAACCCACATGCTTTGCCTCGTGAAACACACAGTTTAACTGCACCCTCTGCATTTCTGTTGCTAATTACACCGTGTAGCACAGTCTGTCAGTACACACCACACCCACAAACTTTATAGGCCAATCCCGTAGCCTCTGCAGGTCCATTTCTATGGGCGTCATCTGCAAAAGGGGCATATGGAACATGTGCCACGCTGCAACTATCGCGATATTTGTGCAATTTTCGTGCTGGGTGCGCGCAAGAGTGGGGGAATAACTTTCAACCAGGGGAGCGGACCTCGTTACTTGTGGTGGCTCTTAAAATAACCTTTGGGGGTTTTAAAAATGTTTTATTTTATTTTTTTAACATATTGCGCTACAAACAGTTTTGGTGCGGTTTCCATATGTAAATGTGTGTTTTTATTGTCAGTTCACATTGCTACAATAGGGTCTTTACTGCAGTTTGTAGATTGTGAAAGAACATTTAATTGCCACTGTGCGACAAAGACATGCCATTTGCCTTGAAAAGGTGTATGTATCGCAAATCAATGTTCTCATTCTCACAGGAGAACATCCCAGCAGCACTCAGAAAGTCACACATGCTTCTGTTGATGAGACCCCTTCCGACCACTGGCTCGCGACAGCAAATATTGGAATCCTTCCACACTGGTCTTGGGGGTATACATGAGAAAAGCACCTTGGCAGTAGGAAAAATGCACTGCACTGCGAAAGTTCAATTTCCATTGGGCAGCATGCTCAAATGAGCAGAATTTTAGCACATGCCTTTCTCCAAGTACCGTGAGGGCTGCGCCCTAGTAAAGCAGGAGGCGTCCTTCTTCCTATTGGTGCGCTTTCCTGTGACGCACACCCTAAGCACGACCTGATAGCACAATCGCTACAGTCCCATTTCCATAGGTCAGCATGGTGAGAAGCGCCCAAAGTGGCATGTGCGGGTTCCTAAGTATGTCGAGGCACCTTGCTGCGTCTGTCTCGGAGCAAAATCTGTGAGCATTGGGCCATACTCTTTGTGGTATTATGGATGAGAAAACCACCTTGGCTGTCAGAAAAAGCTTCCGCACCACATCCAGCAATCTCCCCAGTCTACGGAACAAAACTAAGCAAGGCAGGTAACCCATATGCATGCTGCCATGATGGATGATGATAACATATAATACTGGAAAAGTGGCGACGTCTTTGCAAAGTGCATGCATATTGCTGAAATAGCACTCAGACACAGTGTTGCACAGTGCTTCCACTCCTTGCAAATCAAAATTGCCATCAAAGTATCTTTGTAGGGCATAGCTCTGTAGATCTATGACAAAGGGATCACCTACAATGAACACAATGCAGGTCGCCATGTCAGCCACCCTCAGTACGCTGAGTATAATGTACAACAGTTTCACCTCCCCTTCCTGTTAACCACAACCACACTACTTGATTGACTGAAGCCCACACTGCCATGACAATTGGTCAAGTTGCTGTAAAGCACAGATTTTGGCACATGTGCCTCCCAAAGTAGCGGGAGGAGCGCACCCCTGTAAAGCTGGAGCAGTCCTTCTTCCATTTGCACTATCTTCTGTGCACCTCTACTTCATTGGGTTACGCGTAAATAGGCACACACGCATCACCAATCACTTTGAAGCCGCCATCCTCCAACAATGTCACTCCTGTACAACAGTTCAAATGTACCGTTACACATTTACAGTACAAATGTCGTGCCATTCCAAACCACGTCCACTACACAGTTCGATGAAGGTATGCATGATTTTTCCATCTGCATACATCCACATAGCCACCCAGGATGTGGCACGTGTAATTCTGAAAGTACTGCATAGTCCACTTCAGGTGGAGGGCAGGGTTTAACAATATCAAACTGGGTAGGGGATCCAGTCTTGCTTCATACATGTTGAAAGTATTTTTTTTGTTTTTTCTTCACGTGAGTCAGAGCAACTTTTTTGTATTTTCCCTTTATATGCGTTTCTGTGTGACTCTCCTAACATTTTCACCACATTCTAGTCAATACTTCTTGCACAGTGTAAAAGCAAACGGCATTGCCAATGGTACTCAAATAAATGCCATTTCTATGGAACCACTGTACATTTTGCGACCTAATGATCTCATAGTGGGTGGAGAACATGCCAGCAGTCTGCATAAACTCACGCATAATTCTGTTTATAGCACACCTTCCAACCTCAGGCTGGGGACAAACTACACCGTCATGGACCCACACTCCTCTTGGTGTTATGCATGAGAAAACGACCTTGGCAGTCGGAAAAATACGCATCACTGCAGTCAGCAACCTCTTCAAATGACGGAGTGATCGACCACACGACATGTTACCCAAATGTTGACTTACATAGTGCACTACGACAAAGTCAACGTTCTTGATGGACGCCACATATCTGCACAGGCAAACCATGCCGGCGAAACTGCAGTCAGCCTTACAGGTCCAGAAAGCGTCCACTCCTTCCAACCTGAAATTACCAGCAACTCCTCTTTGCACACAACACCTGTGCAGATGGCGCACAACGGTATCACCGACGAAAAGCACTGTGCGTCTGTCCATGTTCACCTCCCTCACAACACAGTATTGGGACGAAATGGTACCGCCCCTTACTGTGAACCACGCCCTAAACACCTAATTGCCTATTTCCCACAATTCCTTTTCCCTTTCCACACTGCTCATAATGGCAGGCTGTGCACATGCGCTTTCCCATTTACAGTGAGGTCCACGGGCCAGTAAAGCTCAGATAATACGTCTTACCCTTGGACGGTCATGTTTTTCAGCACTCCCCCATTGGGTGCTGTCAAATTTTCAAACACGTATGTAGCAATCACATACAAAACCTCTGCATTGCACACGGTCATTTCTATACAGCACTGCATATTTACCTTAAACACACTCATTAAATGTTCCGTTTGATTGCAAAGATCCTAAGATGCACCAAGCACACCTTTGGCCATGCACACAACATTGCAGCCCTTTCCACACCCGCCACAACAGTATACATCCAAGCAAGCGACTATGTGGGCACCTATCATTATGCGCAAATGTAACATACGTAGCAGCACTTCTACCCAACTCTCACACCATAAAACACCCATTCACGAAAACGTGTCACACTTAGCACACTCCACAAACATACCACAGCCTGCACCACCACTATGCACTGCCATTCACAAAGCATTGTGTCACTGGCAACCTATGCACAACAGCTTCACAATATTGGGCCTACTTCAATAAATCTGCACACAGCAGAGTAACCAACCACATCTAAGATGCACTTCAACCATACCCAATTTCCATACTCTCATTATGTATACACTGCACCATGTGGCCACACTACACAACTTCTCACTGCACCATCTGCGGCCGCACACCATATGCTGTAGCATGTTGGAACTATCACCACAACCATGGAATGCACAATACACGCTTTTCAACTGACTTGTGGTGCTGTAGCACGTCCACAATTTGCTTCCCACCCATTCTCCAAAGATTAACACCCTGTGCCTAATGCACTGTCAAACCTGCATTGCTCCACTGGGAGTCCTCCTTGCACACATTCCCCACACCGTAATGCAACCATGCATGTCAGCATGTCACCAACTACCACTATGCACATACGCACCACTGGAACAAGCACTCTTAACCAACCTCCACACCACAATGGACATGCACAGTGTTACATGCAACAGTTACCAAAATGTATAAACATTACACTGTGTCCGGCATCCCTACGCCCTTTCATTCACATACTATTGTCTTACCCACTTCCACTCACAAAGTAGTGTATCACTGCCAACTTAACCACATAATGTTAACAGCATTGCCCATACTGCAAGCATTTTGCACACAACACACTATCCAAGCACATATAAGTTGCCCTTCAACCATACCCTCTACCATGCTGACAGTATGCAAACAGTGCACCCAGTGCCTACACTGTGGGCCTTTTCACTGCAGCATCTCCAACCACAGCGCACCGCCATGAGCTATGCAGAAATAATTTCAAACAGTTACCATAATGTACAAATAAAACACTCTCTGCTGCATCCCTGTGCACTTTCAATCGAATTCTATGGGCTTGCTAACTTCCATTCACAAAGTATTGTGCCACTGCCAACCTACCCACAATCTTTTTGCAACACTGGCCTATAACGGCTGAAATATGCTCCATAACCATTCAACTATTCTTTACATGTCAACACCCTCTAACTGATGCACATTGAAAACTGCATTAGTGGCGTGGGTGGCTGCAAGGCCTAGGCTCTTGAGTGCATGGTCTACGGCCTACGGCCGTCGGCCGTGCACCCAACAGTCTAGGCCTTGAACACACCCACAGCAACGTAATGCCACTATGCATGTCACGATGTCACCAACTACGACCATCCACACACATACCACCAGTGTGTGAGGAATGTTGCTTGCAACATCAAGGCCTGGGCTGCAGTAGCTCCTCTCAGGCTATTCTGCGTGCACAGCATTTTGTGGCTTAAGGCTTCTACGAGACGATCCTGGATTGTTAGATTTTTCTAAGGCCTTCTTCGGCTCTGACTGGGTAGTTTATCGCAATGTCCATCGGTTTAGTGGGTATGACGGTCGGTCACGTCCCCTCGAGTGCTTCTGCCCTTCCATAGGGTTACTAGCATGTAGCATAGGGTTAATAGCGTGTAGCATCTGCAAGCATATACTCAAGCTCTTCTGGCATCTTGCGTTTCTGCGGTGCTGCAGCTGTCCTAAGTGGAAAAATAATAAACGTGCAGACAATATGTATATGTCACTGTCCTCTAGCCCATAGAACTGTAGACGTATATTCTTCATTTAGATTGGTGTGTGAGTGTTCCGCATTGTGCAGATTGCACGTGTGCTTCCTGTCTAACGCATCTATGTCGTCATGGCATCTCTAGCGAATTGCAGCATTTCGACGCTTCGGACGCTAGTCGATCTGGTGCATGTAATCATTTCCAGCTCGGTCTTGGTTATCTCTGCTTGCTTTGGGCAGGTACGTGCCGCCGCAGAGCTGCACGGTCTAGTGGTCGAACATTGTTCATGGTGCGTATTTGTGGCAGGAGCGGTGGGAATAGGTGCAAACACATACAGTCGGTGGTTCTTCTGTCAGGGTTGCTTCTTCCAGTTTGGGGGTCTGTCGGGAGGGAATGGGCATTCAGATTTCCCCTCTTCAACATACTATGGGCGTACCCACTTCCATTTACAAAGTATTGTGTCACTGACAACCTACCCACATTCTGTTCGCAACACTGGCCCTACTGCAACCAATGTGCACAGACCACACTATGCAAGCACAACCCTTTACCGAATGCAAAGTCAAACATAGGTTCCTACGGTGGGTATGTTGCAGCCCTACGCTCTTGGGTACATGCCCTACACACTACGGCATACGACCTTCGGCCATGCACCCAATAGTGTAATCCTTTAATAGACCCAATGCACCTTCATTCATCCAAGCATACCACCATGTGCCCAACTACCGAATTCCATCAGCAGCGCACAGCCTCCCCCGCCCCCGCTCCCACCCAACCTCATGTGCAATTCACTCCCCTTCTGCAATTCACCTGCCACCACTCACCACAAAAGGAGCACGCCACAAACAGGACGTGCCAGAAGCTATGGGACCGTTACGACAGCTGCCTCCAACCGCCACACAAAGTAGTCGCCTACATATGTCACATGAACCACTTCTCATTCCCCCACCCGTTCCCTCCCTTATTGCCGCCAACACATTCCGGTCGGTACATTTTCCAGACCCTTCTGCCACTGCACTGTGCTCCGATACACCATGGTGGCTTTCCCAAAACTTTTTGACGCACACCACGCTTCCCTCCAGCCAACCACCAGCCGCGTCCAAACTTCTCCACCGTACCGTGAGCCAATGACACTTCTGTCCGCGTAGCGAACAGGGAAATGGGTCCACGGAGCCAGATATCACTAATTTTTTGGGACGTGCATTTCAGTAATTTGCAACTAAAGTACTGGTCGGATTTCCACCAAACACAGAAAAGCATGCTTTCTGGCCCAAGCCCCCGCTCCTCCCGCAAATCTGGTGAACATCCGTTCAGCCGTTCGGCCTGTAGCTGTGCGCAAAGTTTTTCCCCATTCAGTCTATGGGAAAAAAAAAAATTGGGACCCCCCCTATAACTTTGCTCCCCTCACACGAAACCTCAACCAATTTAGCGAAAAAATTCAGAGCTGCCCATATAACTTTTTCTGCAAAGTTTGGTGAGGATTCCTCCAGGGCGAGCGAAGGTATAAGCCGCCGAAAAAGTGCTCTTCCTATGAGTTTAGTAACTTAACCATAACTGCACGGCCACTACCGCGGGCTGTGTAATATACATACACTAGCAGTATCACCCCTGGCGTTGCCCGGGTCTGCAGCTGACATGCACGTGTGGGTCTGCTATATCCTTGTGTTTGTTATATTGTGTCCTGTCTTCCTATTTTTGAAAAATCATGAAATCGTCTATATCCCGAAATCACCTACACTGATAGCACAGGGCCGGACTCTGCTCCACCCCTGCGCAGGGCAATGGGTGGGGTTGGTCAAATTTCACTATCGCCAGTACACCCCAGACTGGTATGCCGGTCTTGGGCCAAAATCTCAGCCCACTAACTGTTATGGGGCCCAAGCCAACCTCGAACATACAAACACACTTTCACAAATATATTTAGATTTATAATAGCGCATGATCTCACAGAGCGCGCCACGCCAGAGTCCTTCAGCTTCTAAGTGCTGAAATGTTATTATCACGCAGTTTAATGGTGCTCAATTTATCAACCTTGGAATGATGAAAGGGTGAGCGGACCCTGTCAGCAGATCCGAAATTACAGAGTTCAAGCTGGTTGTTTGTTTCAGGAGAGCACTAATCTCATGAGCTATCTGCATGGAAGCTTTCAGTGTTTGGTAGTGATGTTTCCTACAACTATCTTTGAGATGAAAAGGGGCATTCAGATTTCATACAGGGCCACAGGTAAGATATAGCATATTCTCTGTATTTTCTTCACTTGAGGCAATTTTTTTAGAAAATCTGGCCACTGATATTTTTCCTGGCATGCGGCCAGTAAATAGGGTCCTGGAACTCCTGGTTTTGTGTTAATGAAATCAAGCCGAAGGGATGAGACTAGGCGTATGTATTCCTTAATTCAGGACAATAAGATCTTGTAGAAGTTCTTTCTGACTCTTCAAAGCAGTGTGAGTTGATTACTAAAAGGAGACTGTCGCCCTCACAGTTGAATGCTAGGAAACCTGAGAAATGGTGTTGCAGCAAATAGAAACAAGCAGTGGCAAAGCAGGCATCTTTTGTTTTTCAAATGAGAAGCTTGAGGTCTTACAAAATTTAAACTTAGATGTGCTACCTGCAAATTTAATAACATTTAACTACTTATACAAAACAAAATAAAACAATCAAAGGATACCCGCTCAGTACCTCAATTCAGTGGTGTGAGCTGGTGCACAGATCTCAATTGGACAAGGGAACAGTTTGTTAAGACATTTTTCTAACACCTGGGCTTTTGATGGCGGAAATTGATGCCTTAAATCACCTTAATGTGACACGGGTTTACATCATTAGCAGATAAGTAGCTGCAATGATCGGGTTACCTATCACACAGCTATTTTTGCATACAGAATTTTAACTCACATTAAAAACGTTTAGATAGCACAGGCCTTTAACCACTGGTCACGCTACTGGCATAGTTATAGTCCTCTAATAATGTCAGAATAGGTTTCTAGGCCCCAAATAATCCTTTCGATAACTATAGTCTTTTTCCTCACAGAGGTGACTACTGAAAACTCTCTGTGCTAAAACGAACAAAAAATGAATTGAATGGTTACCCTCTTTTTTTGTATTGTCATACTTGGTGTGGGATGTTTTAACCCACTAGTCTCTGCCCTGCAACATCACTGTGCGCTGCTTGCATCACAAACAACAGAGTGGCCGCCAAAAAGATCTTTGCGCTAAAAAACTCTGAAAGTGTGCAGGAAAACCCGAAAAATAGGCCGCCAATCCATTTTGCCTATGTCAGTGGTAACACAGGAGACCACTGCCAAAACCTATAATTTGGCTGCCCACAGAGGAAAATGAAGCTACTTGAAAAAGCAATGTTGCATTGCAAGGGAAACCCAGAACTGCTTTAAAAATCCGTTTTTCCTTGGCTGTGGAAAGTGCAAAAATCATGGTTCCCAAACATCACAAATGATCCAACACCCTTGTTGGGTGTTAAACATCACTTTATTTAAAGAATTCACCTAAGCACAATGTCAGCAGAAGCATATTTTATCAGAAGAAAATCCACATTCAAAGATGCTTGCTTGGAAAAATATGTTAAAAATGGGCGCAGTACCGCCGCTCGCCTATGTCAGAAGCTGGCATTTACTTATACTGTCATTTAAACTTGTGCCTTAAAATCAAAGTATGGAAACGAAGAGACTTCCCATCAAAAGCAATATACTGTGACAATTCAATCTCTATGTTTTAAAAAGGCTGGAATTAAGAGATTTGTGGCTATATTTGTAAAAATGTAAATTGTATTTTAGAAAAAGGCTATTTTAAACATTGTTTTAAAAGTAAGTTAAAGCCAGCCACACTGAGCTTCAAAGACATTCCACAGTTTCTTCCAAACAAAGGAATCTTCCCCCTTGATCTCTGCTGAGGAACTGGCAGGGAGGTGTGAAAGGAAGTGGGAGGTTACTTTGGCCTGTTGCTCTGACAAGAAACAAAAGACTCCCTTGAATGAAAGGAAATGCAAATTCAGGTGTGACAGAAGACAACTGCTGGCAGGAAGAAGCCTGGGACTGCTCTGGCCCAGCCAAACCTTGGGGGCGGGGACAGACAGTTTTGTTTATTCGGAGAGCACAGAAAATATCTTTTTGAAAAAGACTCATAGAAAACTGAACAAAATTGGTAAAAATCTGTAAATATAGTGTGGTTAAAATGAAATTTCTGCTCACGTTTTAAAATTACTCTGGAATTTGTGCAATATTCAGAGACAGAACTATCAAAATGTTGAATTTGTAGCAGTTGTGATAATCCTAAAAATATGAAACTTCACAGGAGTATGCTCAGATGTTATGTGCGTGTATGTGGAATAATTTGTACAGATCTGACACTGGGTAACCAACCAAAAGCGCAAAAAACTGTAATTTGTGAACCAAAACTCTTAAAAAGATGGGACTTTGATGGATACGTGCCTTATTTAATTTGGGATGTAAATATCTAGTATTAGCAAGTTGGTGATATTGGAAATATGTTTTATATGAAAAATAGATTTTCTGTGTAGGAATAAAGAGGAGATTTTTCCCTGGATTGTAAAATGCATCATCACTATGACACATTATGACACTCTGGTTGCTTCTCAAATCAGGAGAGAGGGAAGGCTTTAAACAATAGGCTTCTTAGAGGGTTGGGCTTAATATAATAAGCCTACCCACCCCTTGAGAAATACATAAATAGGGACTGTTGAGGACCTAGAGACACACACATTCACCCATCAACTGATTTACTGGTGAAGCGCTCTGCAGGAAGAACCTAGATCAAGACTCCAGAACCCTGAAAGCAGAAGGCCCAGAATACAAAGCTGAACCCTTCTCAACTGGCCTTTAAAATCTTGCAACCTGATTTTAACCCCAAACTTCCAAGGGGCACATAACCAATTCAACAGCCGGGCTGTGCTGTTTTTCTGCTTCTTGCCAAGAACCTTGCTAGAACCCAGAGATCCAAACCAGTAGAGCAGAGCTGTAACCCAGAACCAACCCATCAGATCAGTCCAGTAGGCCGTGCAGA
Organism: Ambystoma mexicanum; assembly: GCF_040938575.1. Classification (NCBI taxonomy): domain Eukaryota; kingdom Metazoa; phylum Chordata; class Amphibia; order Caudata; family Ambystomatidae; genus Ambystoma; species Ambystoma mexicanum. The sequence goes on from NC_090938.1 coordinate 73,826,525, forward strand.
GACAGAATGCTGTGATAAGAGCAGAACTAGGTGCCCTGAATCCTGTCTGGTGGCGAGCATATTCCAGTCCAAAACCCTTGACCAGATCTTTGATGGGCCTATTCCAAAACCATAGTTGTGAGTATCTAGCATAGAATTGTCCATAGCCAATCTCTTACCCTTAAGTAATTCTATCCAACCCATTGCAACATATTTAGACTGTATTGTAGAATCTCTTTTGTCTATCCTGAATCCTTCTCTCATCCATATAATCCTGTGATAATTGTAGTGATAAATCATCTTTGCGCTAATATATATTTGCTGAAGAAAGGCAAGTGTCGCAGCGGGCAAAGATCAGACAGAGGCGCCTCTGGACTGGTTGCTGTACCATTGGTATCTCGCATCTTCATAGCCTGTTAGTGTAAAGCCAATCCTTGTTTGTGATTTTCAAAAGCACATCTTTCATTTGAAATTTTGACTCCGATTGAGAAAAATCGACCTTTACTAAAACCTTCCTAACTGCTGAACCGTACATGTTTGGAATGAAATTTAAGTGTCAAGCTAACATCCTCAGCTTTCAAACAAACCCAGAATCACACTCCTTATATTTTTATTGTGATATTGTGAATGAAATGTCTTCTGAAGGGTTCACTAAGGGGCAGTCTTAGGCTGGGGTAGATTCACCCACCCATGTACACACTAAAATCACTCATCGAAACTGAAGAAAATGGGTAACTAAACACTGACCAGAGCAGTGCCAGTTTGATATAAAGTTGTCATAAAAGTCGATATTGTCCGCATTTGCATCCATCCCTTCACCATAAAATAAAAATGGAACGTAAAAAATAACCAATAAAATGAAAGATGAAAAAGTAAAAACATCCCCATGATGTGCTTGGAAAGTACATAGAGAAAAGATAACTTTAACATCAAAGAGTAGTACATTATCAGAAATGTGTGTACTATTTACACAATGTGGCGTATGAAAGCTTAGGTACTTCTTTTTTAAAATTTATTTTACTGTCCTTTTATAGCAATTATCACAAAATCCACCCCATCTCCTCTTCTCTGTGAAATTTCAAGTTTTCCTGATGCGTTTGTTAAATGGTTTTGTGATGTTATAGTTATTCTTTGATTATTTTTAACTCAAATTTATATTATATTCCTATTAAATTAGCTGCCCAATAGGTATGAAACAACAGAACGCTACACCTCTACGATCACCTCTGCGATCACCTCTATACGATCAACGTACACATCAGAGTCCCGGCTCAATGTACTAAGGGCACGCAAAGCTCTCCTCTGGTCACAAATGCCACTATCCATGTGCCAGAGAACACCTCTACAATCAACTTGCATCTCACAGTCCCAGGCCAATGCACCCTGGCACTAATTGTACGCAAGGCTGCCATCTGGTCACGAATGTCTCTTTACTTGTGACACAGAACACCTCTACAATCAATTTCGACATCACAGTCCTGGCCCAATGCACCCTGGCACAAAGGGCACGCAAGGCTGCCCTCTGGTCACAAATGCCTCTATCCATGTGCCACAGAACACCTCTACAATCAACTGGCTTATCACAGTCCCGGCCCAATGCACCCTGGCACTAAGGGCACACAAGGCTGCCATCTGGTCACGAATGCCTCTATCCATGTGCCAGAGAACACCTCTACAATCAACTTGCATATCACAGTCCCAGGCCAATGCACCCTGGCACTAAGGGCCCTCTGGTCACAAATGCCTCTATCCACGTGACACAGAACACCCCTCTGCAATCAACTTACACGTTACAGTCCCGGGCCCCTACGCTGTGGCACTAAGGGCATGCAAGGCTTCCCTCTGGTCACACATGCCTCTATACTTGTGACTCAGGACACCTAGAAAGTGACCCACACGCAGGACTCAGGGTGCTTACGGTCTACACGCATCAACACAACAACAAAGCTACCTTGCATTTCATCCTCCACTGGGGGCCAACAGCCTCTCTCTTTCAGATCCGTCAGAGCGCCCTTAGCTCACGCAATTGGCAGCGGTGTGCGGTGACAATTTATCCTGATTATGAGTGCGCCACTGCACATTCACATGCGCATTTTGAGGGAACTCCTCAAGACCAGACTCTTTGCCTAGAACGGGACTAGAACGGCCTAGAACGGGACTCCAGTCTGCTGTTTGTAGTTTTTGTTCTTGTCGCACATTTCTCTGTTATAGCGCCTAGCAAAAATGCAATTAAAATATCTTTCAGCGTTAAAAAACATAATCACAACAGCAACGTTCACATATTTGTTAGAGTCAAAATAAATTGAAAATGGAGCATAAATTCGCCCCAAATTCCTATGCCACCCCCCACACATATTCTCACGAGCGGCTTTGTGGTTCTTGAAGCCGCCTTCGTTGTTCCGAAGCGCCCCAAAAACCAGTGGTAGGGAAGCCAACATCCAGGCGCTAACTGCATTCATTCCAAAGATCCGGGTAGTCGTTCCTCCTCCCCCAGCTAATATAAAGCTGGCACAGGAACATAAATAAGTCTCAAAGGTTAGAGGGCCATGCTTCCACACCCACAGGCACCAGTCTGTGCCATGCCCAACTTGAATGAAAGTGCCCAGGAGAGAGACAGCCTATGCCAAGCTGCACTAAAAGCTTCCTACCTCCTTGTGATACCAGACACACATGTTTTTTCTTTCACCATATGTGTTGATTTGCCAAGTACCATAGCACCATGGAACGCTGACCTGGATTTCTCAGGATACCATGCCGCTTCGAATCCTGGAACCTCCTCCTCACCACCCACTGAAATGTTCCCAATAGTAGTTCCCAGAATCTCCCAAAAGACTGCAAAGCTGTAACATAAACAAAGAGTTTTCTTCACTCGGGCCAGCCATGAGACAACATTATGGATTCAAGACCAGGAATAACCTTCAACGTGGCTTGAGAGGTGCCAACTTCCGTACTGAACCACAAGCTGATCCAATATAGCACTGGGTGGAAGGTGACACCGTCCATTGTTTGGCTGATCCCAATTCCCAGACCAAAAACTGTGGCGGTACGATGGGATCTGCACGAGAGGACATCACTACTTCCAAGAAGAGAAGATTCACCCTAGATGTGTTCAAACCTTGGAATCATACTTGGTCAAATTTCCATCAGCCAAATACAGAAATTTGTTTTTTGAGATTCCCTCTCAATTTGTGGCAAACTAAGGACATTTCAGCGAAACGTAGAATAATTTCTAAGGAAAGGAATATATGCGGGTGTTGTCTAAATCCCGAACAACCTGAAACCCTCCGACACCCATTGGCCTCTTGTTCTGTTCTACTGATAAAACAGAAATTGTACTTTCAGTGCTTCTTTTATGATTATCTGATTTTAACATATGAATCTCTGTGCAACAGGCTATTCGATTCTCAACAAACATCCATCAGAATGGCGATTGTACATTTTTTAATTTCTTTTAAATTTCACTAGATGAATCTATATTATCCTCACTATGTATTTTTAAATTTCATATTTTTCTCGTTTCATAAGATGCATGTGAAATGGATATGCAAATAACCTTCTTTTCCTTTCTTTTACCCGATTCATCGAGATCGTTTTATCAATGCTGAAATATGAAAAATGTAGTAATTCATTTTGTTACTTATTGAAAGGCTGATTTTATTTCAACTTTATCAATACAAAACAAACAAATAAAAAAAGATCTTGGGGGAGCAGTATTCCGGTCTAAAAATTGGAACTCCCTACTCTGATCCTTCAGATCTGAGCAATCCTACTGGTCTTTCAGGAAACATATGAAACTCGACTTTTCTCCCCTAACCGGCTAAGGACCTGAACTGTAAATATTGCTTGTCTTAGTATTGCCTTACCATTGATAGTACTGTCTTTGACCAGCGCCTTGATGCCTGTGGGCTTAGTGCGCTTAACAAATGTATAAATAAATAAATAAATAAATAAAAAAGGGCTTGCACTCAGGAATCCCAGGCATTTTTTTGCTGACTCTTAGTACACCTCCTGCTGCCTGCCAACATCTAAACACACGGTTTGGGTATATTTGACCTAAAACATTTGAACCAATCACATTTGATCGAATTTATTTGACCTTATTTTGGTCTAATCCCTCCCACTTCCCCTCAGCCTAATCTATACCCTTACCCACCCCCACATATATATTTAATTAAATTTGACAGAAAAAAAGTCAAAAAAATTCGATCAAATGTTTAGGTCAAATGTCTTTAGGTCAATTATGCTAATACCACACACACACTCTTTTCCACCTGTGCCTTCCCCTTCAATTTGCCATCAAAGGGGATGCCTAATTAATGGAATTGTGTCACCACCAATAGCTGATTATTATTATTATTATCACATATCATACCCTAGGTCAATTTTTGCTACCTTAATGCTACCTTATAAGAGCATCTGGGACGCCTTTTAAACTTATGGGAAACTTCTTAAGATTGAAATTATGGTACACAGCACCCATGGGCTTCTAGATGTGTAGAGCATTTTACGCCAGCAGCACTGCTTTGAACATCCTACCGACTCCCTTAGCACGGCATGTTTGTAGGCAATCGAAAATTCCTCCAAGACATTTAAAAATAAACTCGAGTAGAAGCCAGGATGAACCCCTTCATTTCCCCCCTTTTGAATTGAGGTGAAAGTTCCCCTTTCGGACAATACCTCACTTTGGCTCTCATAGGGGCAGGGAATTTCCTCCTGAGTGCCTTCCCTGGCAGTAATCTATCATAAAATAATGGAAAGACTGCTTTTAGGTGATTCAGCTGATGGAGGAAGGGTGACTTTTTAGGGTAAGATTCGGAGATATAACCAGGTACGTCTGATTGGCCGATTCTTTCAAGGCCATCCCCAAACCCTGCTTGTCCTCGGCTTAGTATTTTGCAGTGGTATAAGTGTACCAAAAAAAGTAGTGGAACTGTGACTCCAGTGGGGTACGGACTGGCAGGAGGGGGGAACCGTGCAACACATTTTGCAAGAGTGGCACCCATACTGGTTGACAGCCATTTGAGTTGAAACCGCTTTCAGTTTAGCTGCAACTCATATTGGGTGGTAAAGTTGAGACGTGTGCTTTAACTTCACATAGATCAGTTCCGGAATGGAGAAAATGGTGGCAAGAAGTAGTGAAACTGTTAATAAAAGTAGTGGACCTCTGCTCCGAACCGTTCCCGCTCACTTCGACCACTGTTAATTTGCTATTGTCCAGACACCCTTGGACCAGGCTCAACCTGGCTCCCTAATTATTTTGCGCATCGAGGAGTGATTCGGGGAATTCATTTTGTAGCCTTTTACCCCTTTTTGAAATTAGGCATGAGTTCAGATTCTTTAGATAGAGGGAGAGATCCCTGCTGCTTATAGTGTGCATTTGTCACTTTGGAGAAGGACCGGTGCACAGAGTTTCAACAAGTCCACTGGAATCCTGTCCCGATCTTGGGCCTTGTTTCCTTTCTGGACTCTAATGGCACGAACCAGCCTTCTGTAGAGAAAAGGGTAGAATATAGTAATATTCAGCGATGCACAACGGTCCTTAACCATCTCTTGCTCTAAAAATCCATATAAGGAGGGGACATTATGATGCCGCATGCAGGGACGTCATTTCACCAAAATGCCTGGGGTAGTGGAAGTGACATCACATGACCGATGACACCCTGATGACATCACAGGAAGTGATGTAATTTGACCCAACAATGAAGTGACATCACGGGAAGCGAAGGAACACAACCTTTCGCCTCTTGGCAAAACAGGAAAGGCCATCACATAGCATTGTTCCGAAGTACACAACGAAAAATATGGTTACGATAGCACTATAATGTGATATACATTTCATACAAAAATGGAAACCATATGTATCATTAATATAGGCCCATATTACCAAATGACTGTAAATGCAAGTAGACATCCAAGGCCAAATGATAATGATGTGTTATTATATACCACTTACGCTAAAGTGCTATATATAGAACAATTATACATACAATATCACCCAACCTGTTTTGGTACTCATTTCTCAACCTCCGAAGGATGAAAGGCTGAGTTGAGATGTTTAAGAACAGACTAAATCAAGAACTCGCCCCCTGAAGTGTGCCTGAAATAAACCTTTAATGAGTCTAGCAATTATTGTATAGAATTCCAGAAAGACACATTATTTGTTATTCCTATTCTTGCTTATTTAGGGTCAGTGCTCAAAGTGTAACACAAGTGCAACCCCTGTTTTTTCTTTTTTTTTTAAGAAGCCTGAACACGAATGCCAGTCACTCCAGAAACAAAGAGCCACAGGGCACTGGCCACAACCAGCCCAGGAGCTAACATGTAAAACACATTTTACAAAGTAAAATCTTTTTTATAGGGGTAGCAAGTGACACCACAAGGGTAGCAAGGGAGACCTCAGGGGTCTGCGACCCCTGGCAACCACCAATTGGCTTCCCTGCCTGCATGCTCACACTTATTGTGCATTGCCGTCGTGACTCTTAACCTTTAACCCACTCATGCCACAAACAGCAAGACCACTCTGCTGTCTTTACTCCTAGCTGCTGCCACCTTCACATTCACGAACTGTGAATTGTGACGCGAAAGAGAGAATATCAAATGAAGACAAACCAACAACGCAACACAATGAGACACTCCGAAACCAGAGCACCCAGAGAAATAACACACTCGACCGCTAAAACCATAAAATAAGATTAACCCTAGAGATCAAGCCAACACACAGAAAAAGACTCAGATGTGACCCCCTACTAACCCTACGAAAAACTCTCTAATACTCTCCATACCCACCACCGAACACTGAAAAAATAATACATAAATTTGCCACAAATACACTGCAAACTACGAGCAATCTACCAACTCTCCACAACATCCAAGAAGCACATAAAACACCCACCAAACAGCACACAACATCGGCCAACAGAAAACAGCACAAAGTGACTGGTTTTTCCAAAATGAAGCTACCAACAACACATCAAGGCTCTCCTGCGCTTTTCTCTCTCAATCCCACTAAACTAACCCATCCCAACCACCCTTCCTTTTCAGATCCAACTGGGCACTTGGAGACCATGAAAATGGCTGTGCTGTGCGTATAATTCACAATCACATAACATAACATGAGCCTAGCCCATTTGACCTCATTAGAGCTTTGTATTCCCCTCTAACTTTCCCATCCTTCCTGCTACCACTGCTGAAGTGGTGGTTTGACTGGCAGGCACTCTGCACAGAGCCAAGCAACTAATACGGGCCTCTACTCATGCCTCTGCTGATCCATAATACAAATAACCCTAGTCCTCCAGCTTTGAGCTCTTCACAAGACGCCGCAATGTTTCCAAAACTTTCACCGAAGATTGTACCAACTTTGTTACCAATAAATCAAGGTCCCGTCTATCGCCCCTCAATCCAGATGCCATAAGAAGGTCAGTTTCTCTGATCTTGTAATTCTCCACTATAGGGGTGAATAGATCTTCAGTTGTTACTGTGGGGTGGTCATAGCCACTTTCCAGCGGTCGTTGTATCTTGAATCCTGCTGAGAAAGCCCCGCCTCTGAACCTGCAAGGGAATAGCAAATTTAACTAAATTATATGTGCAATTAAAGTGAACATATTGACATAGCATTTTGTATAAGCAGTATATGCAAGGGTTTGCAAACTATAGTCCTCCAGATATTTTGGACTACAACTTCCATGATCCCTCACTATTGACCATGATGACTACCACAAATGGGAGTTGTACTGCAAAACCTCTGGAGAGCCTAAGGTTGCAGACTGCTGAAGTAGGACATTCAACAAATGACATTCTGATTAATCGCATTAGAGGGAATTAATCGTATGCACAAGGCCATTTTCCCTGAATGCCACACAGAGAAGTATTATTCTTTTTGTAAGGGTATGAATCTGTAGCTGAGTCACACAGAACCTAACAGAAGTAAATCTGACTTACTCTCATCTTTCCAGGAGTAGAGCAGGAGGAAGATGGATTTAATCCAGGTAACTTCTTTGTGATCTGAATAGACACTGTAGAGGAGCAAGTCAAGACTAAGTCATAGTTACTCCATGAAACCTCTTTGTGAATCAACTAGTGTTTCTACAGGAGTTGGTAAAAAGTAGGTCGGAGTTACTATCATTAACTTCGTGAATTGACTAGTCTTTCTACAGGAGTAAGTAAAGAGTAAGTCAGACTTACTATCATTAACTTCTTTGTGAATCGACAAGCTTTTCTACACGAGTAAGTCAATGTTACTCCATGAAACCTCTTTGTGAATCAACTAGTGTTTCTACAGGAGTGAGTCAAGAGTAAGTCAGAGTTACTATCATTAACTTCTTCATGAATTGACTAGTCTTTCTACAGGAGTAAGTCAAGAGTAGGTCAGAGTTACTATCATTAACTTCTTTGTGAATTGACAAGTCTTTCTACAGGAGTAAGTCAAAAGTAAGTCAGAGTTACTATCATTAACTTCTTCGTGAATTGACTAGTCTTTCTACAGGAGTAAGTAAAGAGTAAGTCAGAGTTACTATCATTAACTTCTTCGTGAATTGACTAGTCTTTCTACAGGAGTAAGTAAAGAGTAAGTCAGACTTAATATCATTAACTTCTTTGTGAATCAACAAGCTTTTCTACAGGAGTAAGTCAAAGTTACTCTATGAAACCTCTTTGTGAATCAACTAGTGTTTCTACAAGAGTAAGTCAAGAGTAGGTCAGAGTTAATATCATTAACTTCTTTGTGAATTAACAAGTCTTTCTACAGGAGTAAGTCAAGAGTAAGTCAGAGTTACTTTCATTAACTTCTTCGTGAATTGACAAGTCTTTCTACAGGAGTAAGTCAAGAGTAAGTCAGAGTTACTATCATTAACTTCCATTGTGCCAAGACTTGACTCAATGTATTATTTCATCTGAAATCTGCACCTTATTCACCTAAGATGATTTTCCCGCACCTTCCCCACCATTTTGAACACAATCCGTTTTGAAGTATACATGAGAAATAAATAAATATAAATGTTGTCATTTGATAATTAGGAATAAGTAAAAGAGGGCATAGACATCTAACTGTAGATGTCATCAGCGCTCGTGTGTTTCGCATAGGAACGGCTTTATGTGCTGTTCTCATACTGACATTTAATTTGTAAACCTTATCATAGGTCTCTCTGATGAGATCCCGCTCTCCGATCCACCTGATCCATTGGACCTTCCTCGACGGACGGTAACATGTTTGCTTGCTTTGTCTTTTTAATTATCAGGGGCATGGACTATGGATGTTCTGGGCTTCACATGGTGGGAACCAAGCTGTGAATGACTGGAGCAGTGCACAATAATGGAATGGAGGCAAATAGGAGTATAGTCTATTTAGGGTACACTTAGAGCACACAGAGGGGGGTACAAAAGGCCACAGGCAGGGATTAGAGTTGAGGGACTGTTACTCCAGTAGACACACACATTGGATTTACTGGCATTTAGGCAAACAAAAATAACCTGTACATAGCTAAGCATGAACACATTGAACCAATAGTACATTTCCTGCACTGGCTCCCTGTGTAGCAGTGAATGAAGTTCACAAATTGCTGCAGCATGCACAAGGCGTTTTAGATCACAGGCACAGAGTCTGCAGGTAGCTTGCGCCTTTCTTCACACCACACAAGACATCTACAACCAGGCAAGTCACATACAATCAGAGAGTATCCAGCTAACCCCCTGCCTCCAGGTTTTCCTGCTACTATTTGTTTAATCAGCGGGCTTTGCCTGAAGGTAAAGAATGTTGATTGTATTATGTCTCACTCACACCCGTGTCTTGCACTCCTTCTGGCGTGTTACCCACCACCTCTGGTTTCCTTGCTCTCATGCCCACCTCCTTGTCATGCTAACAGTCCTACTGCCATCCATCCCCTGACTCCTTTGTCATGACTCAAAGCCTTCTCTCAGCACTCCTCAGTCTTCCAGCACCGGTCGCCATGCATCCCAACGGTGTCTCGCATTGCTTTTCGTCACTGTGGGCCACATTCACACTTCCTCCAATGCTTTCCACATGCTGGGTCGAACCTTCCAGACACCGATTTCCACCCCATAACTCCTCCTCCACACGACCGTGGTCCTGGGGTACTCATTTCCATAACCCACCTTTGTAAATGCCATTAGCTAGTGAGAACAAAATGGGTGATCATGTGATAAGCTGCTGGTGGAGAAGGATGTTCCGTTAGCCAACATCTGCAGGTCTACTGATGATCATGGAAGCCCCTTTCACAAAATCCTTTAGTTTTTTTGTAGAGTTATACATTTTATGATAACATTTTTAAAACAGTCATCTCAATGCCACTGATAAAAAACTAAGGACCCTGAGTGCAACTTATTTTAAAAAAGGAAGTTAAATGAAAACAGAACTGAAGCTTCGGTCACAAAAGTAATATCTGAGTTTCATCTGTGTTTTGATGCAGGCTTCCAGGAACCCCGAAGAAGGTCTGACGTATGCAAGTTTGAATTTTCAGCAGCACACCCTCTCTCAAAGAAATGGATCGAGTCAAAGAAAGCGACATGAAACTGACTCTGTGCCCATGTCAAATGCAAGCTTGTATGCAGACATTCAACTAAACTCCTGAGCATTTTTCGAGAAGCTGTTGGAATTTGACATCTTACTTAAAAATCTTGACTGGGGCTCGACATCTTATTATATACAAAATATTGTTAAGCAAGCAAAAAAAAGGAGCATGTGGAATTGAAGGTCGCTGGCACAGTGTTTCTCCAAATATTTTCTACATTTTGGATGTGCTGGCGTGGAGGGTTCCATGTACAGACCTGAATCCCAACTTTTTGATACTTTAGTCAAAAGCGGAAAATTGGCAGCTGAACTCTGCTCTGCTCATTGAGTCCAATCGCATGAGAAAGGGAGTTGGTCTTATCTCCCCAATAAATTGGCTGGAACATGCTTCCAATGCTTCCAATGCAGATGGGAATCATCTTTATCCAACCTTCGGTCATTAGTTCTTCAGATGATCATGAAATGTACACTGTTGCATTGGGCAGGATCACCGGAAGCCTATTGCTTATTTAAACATCTGGCCTCTAGAACTATCTAGGGATGAAGGAAACATCTTTAGACATTGCTCAAATGTGTAACTGGGGAAGATTACAGTGTGGACAGAATTGCAACATTTTAACGGTTCATTACGTTTTGTCTCCATAAAATGGGATGACTTCAAGGTTTTACTTGTGTAACTATTGAAGTCAACCAGATCTTCAATAGAATTACCAACTAGCACCAAATATGGGGAACAAATAATCACATGTATGTAAGATGGAGTGAAATGGACAATTGCATGAATTCCTTATTAAAATAATTGATGTTCTTTCTCTCAATGCCAAGAGATGTCAACACTGCTTCATGGGATTTGTATTTTTTGCCAGTTTCGCTTACATCTTTTATGAATTGGTTTGAATACGTTGGTTTTGTTTCCTATGTTCCAATAGATCTCTCCCTTTTTCATTCTCAACAGATCTATCTCTTGGGCATGAATCACACATTATGCTTATAATACATAACATTCTTTTTTCAGCTTGTGGACCTGATTATTTCAGTGGAGTGGTGGCTCAAGTTATGTGTTTTCACAATTTTGCATTTCATGTTTTTCAAGTAATCTTATGAGGACATAATACATTCATAGAAATTGTCCCTTTTTTTGCATTGATAGCCAAAGGAACTGGGCAATGTAGCTCAGTGAGTTAATCAATATCTGTACCATAACTGCAATGTTTAATGATGCACTCGTGTTCAAGTCAGCCCTTGGGTAAGAACAAGGCAATCATTTGGTGCCAAGTAGGAACACATTTGAAATGAAGGTTGTAATCCCAAGTCTGGTAATATTCCAAGAGACCAAAAGGCCTCGACAATAAAGAAAGCTCTGCAAGTTAATGAAATGTTTGGAGAAAAAGTATGCAAGTTACAGGTTTACAGGCATGAATTCCAGCAAGTTCCACACAATCGTTCGAGGGTCTATTGAGTTGGTTAATAGCAACACCTGGTGGAGATAGTGCTTCAGATTCTCCATATTCTGGTACCAATCACTGGATTAATGTCTGATGTAATAATTGATGGTAGTCACAGCAACGTTATTACTGAATCAAACCCTCATTTACTGTGAAACCTCAGTTGAACAATTGGTTGTAAAAAAGGGAAAGGGCGCACTCAGCAAGGAATCTTCACTTATTTCTCTTGCACGCTACTTTTAAGGCTTAGCGAAGATGTGTGTCACACCTCAGATGTCAGGTAGCCAAGCTTAAATACCACTACCTTTGCTGTTACAGATCCACGTGTACATGGAAGGGTTCTCTTTCCAGTGAAAGTTAAACAGAAAATGCATAAATAAAGAAATCCTCTAAGTAAATTCTAAATTTTAAAACAAAATTGGATAACAACTCATATGTCTTGGCCATAATAAGAGGACTACCTAAGCGGGATTCACCAAATCTGTGAGCGACCCTCTAATAAGAAGGAAAAGGGCCTAGTAACCAGTTCTATTGCCCACTCATGGAGTCTACAATCACATCTCACCACACCATGCCATACTAGAGGTGAAACATCCATAGGCTTATCAAACTGGTATCTCCTCCTGTAAGAAGAGTCCAACACTGAAGTGCTAGGCAATTCTCCTCCGAACGTTAGAAACCACAGACACCAGATTCTACTCTATAATGAGCCATCTATGAGGTGGACCTGCAGTGCTTGGCCTCTCTTGGCTCCGAGGGCATAGGGCAAACCCCCAAGTGTGCTAACATTTGCCAAATATGGGTGGGGGCTCTATTCTGAGTAAACACAGACACAAATAACCTATTCTTTTGGTTGGGTCCCTCTCAAGAAGGTCTAGTGTGTGTGTGTGTGTGTGGCATTTATATAGCATGAGCTAGCTCATAAGCATTGAAGCACTGCTCTAAGGCAAATTAGAGGTTTACAGCGTTGACATGCTGTGTAGTCTCCTAGGATGATGGGGCGGCATGCACAAGCTTCAGTTCTTTCCTGAACATTAGTAGTGTTGGAAATGTATGGATGCTCAGTGCGATGTTTTGCCAGTGACAAAAGGCCTCTTTCCAGTTTCTCTCTCTCTCTCTCACACCTTGCCCCTCTCTTTCTCTCTCTCCCCTCCATCTCTCTCCATCTCCCCTCTCTATCTCTCTCTCTCTCTCTCCCTCCCTCTCCCTCTCTCCCTCTCTCCCCCCTCTCTCTCCCTCCCTCTCTCAGTCTCTGTCACTCTCTCTCTTTCTCTCCTTTTCCTTCTCTCTCTCTCTTGCACCCTTCCTCACTCTCTCTCTCTTTTTTTCTCTCTGTCTCTTTCTCTTTCTCACTCTCTCTGTCTCTTTCTTTTTCTCTCTCTCTGTCTGCCGCTCTCTGCCTCTCCCTCCCTCTCTCTTGCTCTTTCCCTGTCTCTCTCTCTTTTTCTCTCTCATTGCCTCTTTCTCTCTCTCTCCACCTGTCTCTTTCTCTCTCTATGTGTCTCTCTCTTTCTCCTTCTATCTCTCTCTCTCTCCGCCTCTCTCTCTCTCTTTATCTCCCTCTCTCATTATTTTTAAGTTTTACAACATTGCTGCTTCTGGTGTTGCGCTGGCCGCTGGAGGTGGCCAAAGCATTCGCTAAACATGGATTAAAAATAAATGGCACGCCATTGTGGGGTCCATTCCATCCTCCACTGGGCACCCTTTTTTCCCTCCTCAATGCCCCCGTTCCCCACATTAGGACCCTCCTTTACACACCCCACCTTCCACAATTCAGGGCCCTCTCCCCCCCATGACACCCTCCCCAGGGCCAACTTATTCCCTGTCTCCTCACGGCCAACTTTATCCTACATCCTCATGCCCCTCTAGACCTCCCCCCACTCACCCAGCCCCTCCTCCTCTCCACAGGGACCCATTCATCTGGCCCTTCCTCCCTCTCTAGCCTGCCCCACCTCCTCCTTTACCCTGCACTTCCTCGCCTCCATAGTCTCACCTCTCTGCTTTCTTCCACCGTCCCTTTACCAGGGAATTGTTTAGAAGGAGTGGGGGTACCCGCAACTGTACAAGGAGATTACCCAACTATTCAATTTATGTGCCGAAAGAAGGACTCGAACCCAGGAACCCAGCGCTGTAACGCAAACACTTAACCTCTAAGCCACTGCAATTAGCTGTTATTTGGTGGAGCGGGGGGCAGATGTTCTATCCCGTTGGCTTCAGGGAACATGTTTCACAATGCAAATGGTATGCTCACAGGGGCATGCAGGAGAAAGATATACAAGCCCAAAAGCTGCTCTCAGAAGCACAGCCTCCAGTTGCTCAAGTGGTAAGTGCTTGGGCTTGGAATGCTGCAGACCTGAATTCTAATCATATGTCCTGGGGATGTTTTAATTTTTTTTTTTTAATTAAAAATGGGTATGCATTGCCATGCACGGTCAGCCAACAGCTAATACCCCTTCAATACCTCCATTCCCACTAACATTTGTGCCTTTGTTTTCTGCACTCTGGCCTTGGTAACACCCATACAAAAGCTTGTCTCTCTGGCCCCAAATGACTGGAAAAAACAAGGGGAAGAAGTGTAATCTATGGGTCATGGTTGATAAGATAATTGCACTCGAGGTGCTGCGAAGTGACCACCAGCCCCTGCATAGCAAGCAACCCTGTATCAGCATCTTACCGGTAACTGAATGTGTTGCACTGCAGGCTACACATAGGAGGCTGCAGCAAGTGCATTAACCCATTTGGCTGTTGACCCTCCTTCCTCTGAGAGCAGGACACTGAATTTCCATGTTGCCTTCCTTTGGTACATTAGATCTATCTTTCACCCCAATTCAGAGGATGATTTGTTTCAAGGAGAGATGATAATCATTGTGATGTGAGCCATTAATAGCTAAACAGGTCAGTTAAATCTTTGACTTTGTCATTGGGGTGTATTGATATGTGCAAGGCAGTCTTCTGTCCTCTGCTACTGTATGATTTGTTATTGCTGCTTGTTCATGATTTTTAAATGTAAACACTCTGCTCTCAAAAGTGAAAGATTTGAAAGAATCTTGCTGTAACAAGCCTTTCCCACTCTTTGGCCTGGGGGTGAGAGGGCTGCTTTCTGTCTTCAACTTCCTCAATTTCGGACTGTCTGGCTCCACCACTGACAATCAGGGCCTAATTCTGGAGGGAAATGGGCAGAGGTCTGCATCCTGCATCCTCCACGCATCCCTAATGCTCCCAAACATGACCACAGCCCTTACAGGCACAACCCTATGTCCTATGCAGCCCCTCTGGTGCAGCCACCCACGAAGCTTAGGGTTAGGATTTGTGCTCTTCCACGTAGGCGTGGTCACCTAGGCCCCAGAAAGTGTCACAGCCTGCTTTGGAAACCTTACTGATGGTGGCCTAGGTCAAGATGATCTTGCTGGAATAATGATGCCCTTTTCCTCCCAAAAGCCACCTGAGAGCATATTAAAATGAAGGGGTGTGCCTGCTCAGTGCCCTCTTTTTAGCCTCTGCCTAAGTGACATTATGTCTGGGCTCTCCAGGCAAATGTATCCTTTCGGGAGAGAGCTAGGAATAGGATGTCTCTTTCTGCAGGCACAGTGGGGAAGACTCAGAGAGCTGCATGTCTGAGACGTCTTCTTTTCTTGTTCCTAGCTCATTGTTGTGTTCCCTAACTTCTAAATCTCTGCCAGCCCAGGCCCTGTTTCTATTACTGCCAACCCCCTAACCCTTCGTCTTCCACCTACTTACCGCTCTGTTATGCCTTCTCCTTTTTTGCATTCTTCCATGGCCCTTTGAAAAGCAATGCAGGCACAGCTAAGCATCATGAAGGAAATCTACCAACAAAAGATGCATTCCTCACTTATGGGAGGTCTTGTGAGACGAGTAAGAAGGACTGAAGGGGTGATTGTGTTGTTGAGTTGGAAGCAGTAGGTTTTGGCTAGTCGTGGGGCACAGGAGGTGATGGAGCCTTGAATATCATTCCGCCATTTGTACGTATGATCCGGGCAGGGATCGGAAGCCAGCAAGACACCTTTTAAGAATGCCACCTATGCGGTCCAAATTCCGTGTACCAGTGATTAATTAGTCTGTGGGCATTACAATATGCGCATTTTGTCACGCTGTGCCACACCAGAGGAGAAATATCCATGACCACATCCGTCTAGTCACAACGACAAAGACAATTCAGCACACAAACAGAGGCAGGCAATTCACCTGTGAAAAGGAGCACAGCTAGCACCGCCATCTGTCGTTTCTGCCCTGTCGGGTGTCATCAGTGAGGTGTAGCTGTGGTGCAGCTTCCCCCTGGACACCAGGGAGTAAGGGGTCCACATCTACTAACTTAGGTTGAACGCCCCCACGCATTTCAACATTTCCTAATAAGTTTATAAGAGTACCTCCCTCACTGAAGAGGATCAAAGGGAAAAGCTACGTTTCAGCTGTCTGTTGTCTTACAGATATGTGAGCACCTGACCAGTTTCACTTTCCAAAGCAGCTTTAACAAAAAATAGCAAATAAAATAGTCCACTTAGACTCCGAATAGTAAAAGAAGGCTGATTTGCAGCCTCTTGTCCTCTCCCCTTTAGCCAGTAGAAGAGCTCTGCCTCAATGTGGTATTGTAATGTTCTGCCTGCCCTCTAGTGACCAGCAATAAGAACTGCAGCCCAAATAAAGTGGCCAGCAGAAGAGATCTGCCTCAATATGCTATTGTAATGTTCTGCGTGACCTCTAGTGACCAATATTAAGAACTGCAGCCTAAATAAAGTTGCCAGCAGCAGAGCTCTGCCTCAATGTCGTATTGTAATGTTTTGCCTGACCTCTAGTGACCAACAATAAGAACTGCAGGCCAAATAAAGTGGCCAGTAGAAGAGCTCTGCCTCAATGTGGTATTGTAATGTTCTGCGTGACCTCTAGTGACCAGCAATAAGAACTGCAGCCCAAATAAAGCGGAATCATGATGGTTTGTAATCACCGAGAAAGGAAAAGGTTATATTAAGAACGTGCACTTGAAGAAAACATTAATTTGAAAGCATTAATAACCTAGCAAAACCATCTCTTTGCACCCTATTTGCATCGTCTGCATGACATTTAAAATCAGCTTTTAGAGTTAACAAGCCAAATTAACGTTCCACGCTGCAGTTATTTTGGTCTGCCCATTTGCCCGGCAATGTCTAGGACAGCAGTCTGGAATACGCGGCTCTCCGGGTGTTTTCGACTACGACTCCCATGATCCTACAGCATTCACTATGCTGGCTAGAGCTGATGGGAGTTGAAGTCCAACACATCTGGAAAGCCCTAAGTTGTAGACATCCCTTCCAGTGGAAAGTCTTTTGGGAGCATGCATTAAAGCTGCTGCACAGTGTCAGTGATTAGCAGAACATAAAAGAGACACCACTATGAAGTGCTGCAACATGCATGTCCCAGTCCATGTGTGTTGAATTTCAAGAAAAAACGTTTTTCCCAGTGACAGGATTCTTTACACTTCACTTCTCATACTCTGAGACATTGGGGTAGAATAGGAGCGAGTGAAAGAAAGCAAATTGAAGCACTCTTTGACTACTCCTTGGCAAGCCAGGAGGGATGGTCTGGTGTCAGTCACAAGTCATAAATATAGACCCCCAAAGTTATGGCTGGAAACATTAGAATTAATCAGGAACACTGGCATTGCTTGGGGCATTTCCTTACATTTGCTGGGACTAGCAGTGGTCTGAAGGGGACCAGACGTCTTGCTTGAGGCACGCACGGGACTAGTGCGGTACGTGACGTCCCCACTGCACTGACATATAAGCCATCCAGCCCTTGCTTGGGCCTTACCCGTGGACTTCAGCGCGATTCCCTAGACCTGGCATGCCTGCACAGCTGCCTAGAAGTCATGCTGCACTTCATTGGTTTGGGATCACGCCTGACCTTCATATGGCCATCCCATTCTGTAATCATATGGCAGGTGGGAAAACAATGGTGTGTAGGTTGCCCAGAAAGGTATACAGTGTTTATTTCGAATCACTACAAAGGTTTTCAATATAAAAGATTCAATATATGTGCATTCAATATAAAGTATTTCGATATAAAGACATCTAACCACCCAGAGAAATGCCAGTGGTTATGAAAGATTCAAAACCTTCCATCTATCACTCTTTAGTTGTATGTACCGACGTGCTCCCAGTAGAAGCAGATCATAGAGGAGAATGGACGGCTGAGGTGGTCGGTGCTGGAATACATGCTCTGGAACTCCCTTTTACTGCCTTGGTGTTAGGAAATAGATCAGGACCGGGCTGGGTGCCCGATGAGCTGGTCCTCTGATTACCACCTCTGTCTCCATTTGGACCTTAAAGCAACGGTCAGTGTATGCCCACTTTTCACTCCAAATGACCACTGCGATGGATGGACTTTATTTTCAACTCCAAAAAATGAAATCAAATATAAGTGTTCTCACTAAAACAGGAGGCTTATCCAGTAGGAGCTCTTGTTCACAGCAGACCACACCTCTAAAATGTCATATTTCTGGTCCTGCCTTAAGAAAACACAAACAATAATAACTGTGCAGACAGAATATTGTAGGCCTTAGGAAAAGAGCCAGTGTCGCGCAGGCCCATGTATCTAGCTGCAAACTTACATGTTAGTCAAGTAAGGGACCCACCGGGGTCATGGCCCCAGAGGCCTTTGTTCTTCTCACAAATTAGCCCCAAAGTGAATGGGGGTCTACAGGCCTGCCAGATTTCTTACAGCAAGTCAAAGATTCTAAAAAACCTGGAGCTCACATTTCAAAGAAACCATCTTGAATTTCAGAAATCATCCCATTTATTTTACAAAGGAGATCTCCCCCATAATTGTTTGCTCGCCTGGTTCTAGGTGCAGTGTGAGAGTAGAATAGTCTTTTTCAGCTAACAAGCCACGCAGGCCACAGCGCCACCCAGTGTCAATCTCTGGAAGTTCACCTCCGGTTCAGATCCACGAGCAAAGTCTTGAGCCTGTGCAAGTTAGCTAAAAAGAATATTTTATTGTATTAATTATAGCGCACACCTAGCTCAGTAGCAGTGAAGCGCTTTATAACAGGAGGGTATCAGAATTGAGCTTGGCACTTTGTACAGTAGTGCAGTAAGGGCAGTAGCTGCATCCATCTCGGAGGCATTGTTGAAAGAGACATGTTTTTATGTTTTGTGGAACTGAGGGATGGTGGAGGCATTTCCAGCCTCTCTCGGGATTGAGTTCCAGATGGCTCTGGCATGCCAGAAGAAGGACTGCTTCTCTTTGTGGGCTAGCGTTGACTCCAACCTTTTAATATTTTTACTGCGCGGCGGTGTGCGAGAGCCTCCAGAGAAGTGGAGTTTAGACGCCAAGTAAGCTGGTCTTCTGTTTGAGACTGCTTTCATCATTTATTAATTTGCATTTTTAAAGCGCTCACACAGCCCGGGGGCATTGAGGTGCTGTTACAGGAATTTATGTCTTAGTTGTGTATTCATAACACACTTATTAACCAGAGGTTTCTAAGCGCGGACCCGGGGATCAAACCTGTGTTGCTTCTTTGTCTTGTTTCCAAGGCGAGCACGTTGCTGCTGAGCTATTCTACTGGGATCATTCATAGCTCTATCGTGACAGCATTGTCATAAAAATCACGAATACAAAGATAGCAATGACAAACATCCAACATCATATAAATAAAGAGTTACCATAAGTCGTGCACATAGACAAACACATCATAAAGTTGTACAGGGCATTAATGACCGATAATTAAACTCCTGATGGATTGCCAATCATAGGACAGTTAAACGGTTGATTCTTGCAAGCCATGCTGAGTGAATACAAGCAGCTATTGCTGAGGAGGTCTTCATGGCAGAAGTGGATTTACTGACACATATGGCTGCAGGCTTTCGGCGCATTATAAATGTATAAATAAATAACATGAACCTAACACCACTCTCCCTTAAGGATGATTTCAAGTGGATCTTTATGCACAGAGCAAAGAGACGAAAAGTGTACAGATGTCTCGGCAACATTAACTCAATAGGAACATTTGTCATCATTCGTTAAGTTCCAGGTTTCATGCACGTAGCCAGAGGGCAAACAACCCAACCTGAACTTAATATATAGGAACTGTTAGATGAAGTTTAGGCTAAATTCAGTCCAGTCTGTGCAGGGAATGCGCGGTAGTGTGAGTATATGCTGCTTGGGATGGTGTACTAAGGTTAGCCCTAACTTTCAGCAATGATAGTTTTATCAATATTACACCATGCACTATGTGCTATGCTCTAAATACTGCATAACATCCACATTTATATTGCCATATTCAGATGAGTCTAAACAGACCAGAAGAGATATGATACCAGTGAAACACTTGGTTTTTAATTCCAAAGGTTTCTTCAAATCATTTAACAGTCTGTGTTGCAATCAATGCCCTGTTTACACATCATAGAGTCAGATATTCAATTAAGGAAATTACCTTTCTTTGATTCACAAGGTTCTCGTTCATATGCAAATGTATAACATGTTGTCCATCATTCTCATGAAAAAGTAAATGATATTCACAACTGATCATCTCAATAGTGGTATTCCAACGGGAGTCATGCCAGCGGAATGCAACAATGTTCAATCAACAGGACATAACCGACAAAAATGAAAAGGAAGGACCCCCAAGTCCTCACCACAGATCGACCCTACATAAGACCAAAGTTCATTGTAAAAAACTGTATTTATTTCATTTTTTCATCAATATTAAAATACATATTAAACCATCATGAGCTCATATTTAATATAAACCAAGTACATCAAAGATAAAGTCCATATTCATAAAGTGCTTATTTAAAGAAAAAGCAAAAGAAGGGGGGAGGACCATCTAATTGGTCCGAATCGCTAATTCGCTGGTGCAATGTCGAGAACCCCGAGTGAGTGAAGGGGACCACTCAAGGGGGGAGCCGACACTCACCTGTGAAGTATATAGTGAAAAAGAAGCAAGGAATGGAACAATCTCACAATAGTCAAAAACACACAAAGGATAACAATGGGATGCCGTGCATCAACTACTAAGGTGTCGAGGCAATGAAATGCATGCAATAGGCCGGGCACTGATAGTAAATAGTAGTTTGGATGGTGAAGCGCATCTAGTGCAGTTGATGCCCATCTTCTTCAGGACGAAGCATTCCCTTAAAAATCATGCTCCCTTGACGCTTCATCTGTGACTTTGTTGCAAAAATATTATTAAAACTAACAATACAGACTTGCATATTAAAAGCAATAGTCACACCGTTATTTCAACCCAGAAGGCTGGTCCCAGGGTCCTGCAAATGAATCCAGGAATGTATATATGGGCCGTGCCAAAAATAGATCGCAATAAATTAGATCTGTAGGCGATTACTGGCAAGTCCACGGAAACTGAATACTCGCATAATTTAGATATAAGCAATATGAACGGTGTTGAAGTCATTAGACCGCCGTCAATAGTCAACCTTTGCCAAAGTAACTGCAACGCTATTTTCTAATTGCACAGGATTTCACCATTAGGGCTGCTTCCGTCAACGCTGCCTCGCCGCAACAAGGAGAACAAGGAGAAACAGGAAAGTGACGAATCATCTCAATAGTGGTGCCCTCAATACCCTAAATGTGCCATATTGCCTACACATGTTTTGACCTTCCTTTTTAGGTCTTCATCAAGGCTGGGCTTATCTTGTTACAACGTGTACTCACTCAATTACCCAATCCTATTTACGGTGTACTGTCTATGTTGGTTTCCAAGAGACATGTACACCTGTTGGTAACAGAGAAAATATATGTTTACAGAGCCATACTTGGAGTTCTGACTAGGCTGAGCACATATGTGATTTATACTAGAGTGGTTCCACCACCATTTATCTTGTTAGTGCTGGTGATTCCCCAAAGTGCTAAAATATGTCGAGTTCCCATCTTTATAAAGTTTGATTTTGGTCACAATTGGCAGGTGATCCGTCCTGTCACTTGGGTCTGTTATCATGCATCTAATCCCTTCCAACGTGAACAAAGAACATTGATTCTTGTGACCCAGGCTTCCCGGTGCACTGCATGTAGTGCTTAATTATCCCATATTTTATTATCATGACGTCATTGCCAACATGATTCAAAAGTTCAAACTGATCTATATGCTCCCTCTCTCCTGATTATGGTGAATGGTAAATCCTCCCTTATTTAATTAGGTTGAATCTTCCAATGTTTCTAATTTGATCATGTTAATGATATGGAAGAGAAATAATGCCTTAGTCGCTATTTCTTATTTATAGCGTAGTGGCTGATTGGGCCTATTCACCTGTTGGCACGACTCATTACTAAACAATCAATTACCAGTCTTCAAACAAGAGGCATGAATACGTCTCTTCTTGTATCAATATTGAGGTAGTTATAATCAAATAATATAGTTATAGTCTATACAAAAGAAAGGTTCATCCCTAATTAATTGTGATAAATACTAGTGCCCATTAGTGCTCTGCGGATCACAATAGTCATGTACATGCTTACCACTTTGGTTCAATCTTTACTGAAAGTTATAACAATTGCAAGTGCAAATTCTTCTAGTTGGTTATACCACTGCACAATAGCACGTCATACTCCCTTAGTACGACTAACAAGATTTTAAATAATATACATTTGTACATGCTAGTACTAATAATTATGTTGTATTTACTCACCTGTTCCTGTCAAGACAAGAGGCATTGGCCTCATTATTCATGGCCCTCAGAACGCAAATCTCAGTGTGTTCCTATTGCGACTACCATTGTGCATCAGTATTTATATTGAATGAATGATGTCACACGTTTTACGTTCCGCAGGCATCCGCGCGTTGCGGGGACGTCATTTATTTACAATTTCAAAGTGCAAAAAAAGGCAATTGCCAAAAGCTCACAATGTCATGAGTTAAGCACAATGACCTCTGTTATGCACAGCAAATAGCATCCTCTCTTTGAGGTAGAATAATGTATCAATAACAGATCCAACATTACTATATCAATACATATTAAAGCTAATCTCTAGGTATTAAGATTGAATATTTCAAATAAAAACTAAATTACTGTGCGTCTCCATGTTACAAACAATTATGCAAACCAATCATTAGGATAATGATTCGTTCTGGGTATTGCACTAACAATACCATGGATCTATAGGAGGATCCTATTTGATTCAACTGAAGTAAGGTCACCTACTAGTAGTGATCTCATCTCACTAGAGGCTTATGGCCCATCGACTGCTACTTACATTAGACATTTCTCTTAAATCATAACAATACTTTGAACCACATCAATTGTGCCTACAGCTTACATGAGTGATTTGGACTTGGAATCCCAGTCTCGAGAGTATACTTCAGGGGCAACGTGCTTGCCTTGGATGCAAAACGATATGGAGCAACACAGGTTCGATCACTGGGTCCGTGCTTAGAAACCTCTGGGTATTAAGCATGTTATAAATAACCAATCATATCATGTTAGAGTGGCATCACATTTCCTATCCAAAGCCTTGACCAAACATTGCATTCCACATGTATGCAAAGCGAATATTAAAGCAACATATCTTATTTAGTCCATCCAGGTAATGCAATCAATAAACAATTGCTATTTGTCTCCTTGGTTCATACAGACAAAGCCTTGTGTCATCATAAAAAGACTGCCATGTTGTGGTCAGTATTCAGCCCAGTCAAGGTCGTATGAAGCTTACATATACACTTCGCCTCCATTTTGTGTACCTTCAGCTCTTTGTCACTGCCTGTTTGGCCCACTGTAGACTTCAACAGTCAAATAACTCTGATTGGTGATTTTTTGTCCCATTGGTGCTTCTCCTACTAATGGGATGCAAGCGGGTATCTTTGATCCTGGCTTTGAAGTGTTGCCATATGTTCACAAGTTCTAACTCTCAGGTGTCTAATAGTGCTACTGACATAACCTTTGTTACACAGACATATGATAGCGTGTACTACACATTTCGTATGCCAATTAATACATATATAAGGACCTTGTGTATTGCGAGCCAATCAGATCAAGGTAGCTTCCAAAGCCAAACTCGGTTTCGATAAAACAGTAAGAACGAGAAAGAACAGATTGTTGCCACTACCTAAGTAAACATTCACCACATACATGCACATGGTAAGCAGATTTAGTTCTACCTTTCATCATGCTGGTTGTGGGCACAGGAGGTTGTGGGTCATGGAGATTCAATGTAGAGAGCATTGTTCTTACATGTCTGATCCAAGGAATTACAGAACCTCCGTCTTGAAATTGCATTTCAATTAATGCTTCCTTAAATCTAACCAACAACGGCAAAGACAAGATGCCAGCCCAGTACAACACCGGCTTTATCCTGAAATCAAACCGATACAACGCCAATGAATTTCCATCTTAACTGGGGTGTTAGCTGTTCCCTTGGCTATGTTTAAAATTTTTCTTAAAAGGGAATACTCAATAATTGTTAATTTATTAGCCTTTGAAGATCCCCAGAGCTCAGAGCATACAGCGCTGGAGATTTAGCTTTGCTTTTGTAAACTTTGAGTGATGGGCTCAATGCCCTGTTGCCATATTGTTTTGCTTATGTTAGCAATTGCAATACATGTTCCACCAAGGATATGTTCAGCACTAGTCATTTGCTTGACCCAGGAACATTTTCAAATCTGATGCCTAAGTCATCATAAGCAAATACGTGCTTCAATGGTTTATCCTCAACTTAGGAAACTACGTCCTCACAGGATGGAAAACCAAGGCTTTGGATTCAGAATGGTTGATCTCTAGCCCATTAGTAGTGCAGAATCAGGGGAAAACTTTGCACTGCTTTCCTAAACCAGTATGTGTCAGAGAGATAAGAAAAGCCTCATCTGTAAAGAGGAGAGTTGGGAGCTTGTCACCCCTCATTGTGGGCGCGTCAGTATGTACTTGCATAATATCATCAATGAGGAAGTTAATGTACAACAGAAGAGTTTTGGTACAAGGGCGCAGGCTTGATGCACTCCTTTTTGTATCAGAGAAAAAGAAGTAACTTCAACATTGAGGCGCCACCTTAAACATGGCTCTGTACAACACAGCAAGTGCTCTAACCAATTCCAGGGGGACACCAACCGAGATCAGTCTTCCCCACGATATCATTCTCGGGAACCCATCAAATGCTGTTTTTAGGTCAACAAAGAGGGCATGCAGCTTTATCTTCCTTAGTACCACATGCTTTTGCTGCAGCAAAAATAGTCTAAAGATTGGTCTGCCGTACATAGACCATGCGGGAGGCCTGCTCGACGATGATCACTTATCCCTCTTTGATCCAACCACAAAATGAGGTGATTAAGAAGCACTTTTTTGCGTAAATCTTTCCAGCGTCATCCCAGAGTGAGATGGCACTATAGTTGCCCACTTCACTCCTGTCCCCTTTTTTTAAAGATAGGAATGATCTCTTCCAGAATACACGTCTTGGGCACCATGGAAAAATCACCTACCGCACATATCAAGTGGAGAAACAGGGGAGCCCAGATGTGTATATCCTTTTTATGCAAATCCACTGGGATTCTGTCCACACCAACAGTCCTCCCACCTTTTTGAGAAAAGATAGCAATCCTAATCTCCTACAAATGGAACTGTAAAGCCATATTAGGCTCACTGATTTCAACAGGTCCACTAGGATCATTTGTACTATATTGTGGTTCAGATTCATCATATAATGAAGAATACTAATCGTACCACTTTTCTCTGCCTGTACTAGTGATAATCCCATGGCTTGAGTCCTGGGCCTCATCATTATCAGCTGGTGCTATCGCCAGTTCTAATAGCTTCAAGCATATTGTTCCATTGGCTCTCCACACACAGCTTCTTTTTTCCTCTTAATTAGACTCTTAAAGAAGCTTTGCAGAAACTGTATCGATTCTCTAGGGAACTTACGCATATAGAAGGGTAAGTTCCCTAGAGTTCCCACGTTCTTTAAACTGGCAATTAAGGCCGACTTGACTACTCGCAATATTTGTCAGGCCAGTTCACTGCAATTGTTCCTATAAATTTAACAAGTTTAGTTACAAATTGGGTGATAGCTGAGGTAATGTCTTCTAGGTATCTCTTAATTTTCCACATACGTATCACTGAAGACTTTTTACAGGTGTGGTAGAATAATACTATATATCACAGGGGGAAACCTCTCCATGTCTCTGTGCTGCCATTGCGCAATAGAACCTTGAAGCGTTTATTATGCACAGAATGGAATTACCATACTAAATGACCCCAGACTCAAATACCCAGACAGACACAAAGAATATGGCAAAGTACTACTTTATTGTAAATTCAAAATAAAGAGGGGAAATCTGGCAAACCACAAGCAGTAGCCAGCACACTCACACACGGTTTTAATTACACAAAGACTTTATACCTCAATATATGTCAGCTATGATAGAATCTTACGTGGCAAACTTAAAACCTATTCAACAGAGGGGTTGGTTAAGGGAGCAAATGTACCTATAGTATATGTAAGTGTTCATAACTGTATTGGCTTCCCCTCATCTAGTTGACATGCCTCTGAATACTTTTAATACTGATTATAACAGAATAAAGTAGCAGATTGGCCTGTGCAACTTTGTATAGCAGGTTGCTACATGCACCCATATGGTTGGTTGGGATTCTCTCCCAACCTTGGACTTTTGGCTCGTTAGCAGCACGTAAGCGAAACAAAAACCAGATGCAGAGAACGACATCAGACTACTACCCACTTGCTCCAATTAGTCCATCATCTCTCAACGGTCAGGCCCATAGCCAAACTTCTCCTTTATAGATGACCTTGCAGCCTGTTCTTTGCTCTGGGATCTTTCAGGGAGTGTGGGCACACCCTTATCTTCACCCGGAGCTTAATGAATTGCCCTGGTTTTCACCCTCTCAGTCATGTGTGAGGAGACAATGGATTTGCCCATTTCAACCTCCTACCTACTGCTATTTGATTTAATTGTACTAGGTGATATTACTCCTCTTGGCCTCTGGACACTTGATCACTCCATCTCATATATGCTTTCTGCATTATTTTTAATTATCCAATACTTGGCACTTGTGGATGTTTTCTTCTTAGCTTAATCTAAGAGGAATATGTGTCATGTTCATGGCTCATCCTCTTAACTCACTTTGTGCCTTGCAATTATTCCTTGATCGACATCCTTGATCCCAAGCCAAAAGGCTCCTCTCCATCCTTCACACAAAGCTGTTTTTCCAGCGCCTCCCGTCTCTGCAGCCTTGGTCTGTTTCTGAGGTTGCTCAGTTAGATTTAATACAAGGCTGAAATCCATCTTTTTCCCCATGGCCGTATTAGTCACATTATAGATTATATTGCAGCAAGCTTCTATATGTCTCCTCTACCTTGCATTTCCACATATATACATTTACTTCACCTCTTCTCACTTGTTTACATGTTTCTCTTGTTGCTTTAGTTACATCTTTTATTCTTTTGAATATTCATAGATGTTTCAGTGCGTCCATGCGTCTTTACTTCATGACGTCACTCTGAAGCTGTTAGATTTTCTTTACAGTTCTTCAATGTTCACTGCAGTATGTCGACATCTGTCTCCTGTCTCAGTATGAGGCTGTTGTCTAAGTGCATAACGTCTCTCGTACACTCAATGTGGCATCGGTACAATGCCTGGAGTCATATATACAACTCTTTTACTGTCGTTCCAACATGACAGAGGTGAGAGGTCGAGCTTAACAATTACGTATTTGTCTGCTCCTCTACAACCCCCTTCCAGTTGAGTCCTTGACCACCTCGTGTTCTTCAATCTTCTTAATCTCTTCTGTCCATCTTGACTTCTTCGGGATCCACACCTTTGTCACCCCCCTCAGGTCACCTGTATTCTTTATATGCTCATCAACACTCCAGGTCATGTCACAACATTCACCGGTGGGCTGGCAGAATACTCAACATCCAATATAGTTCTTACAATCCTTTGGGTAGTAGAACTTAATTCCTGGGTGTGCCAGCAAACTTTTCTTTATGTTTTCACGGGTGGTGTCTGCAATCTGTGGTGTGTGACCACCTTTTACATCAATCATTACCGTTATCACAATAGCTTTCTTTGCATTTGTCTTGTATTGTCCTATAAATATCCGTATAAGACAGAATCCTAGCAATATCAACACTAGTATTGCTCCAAGTAGTTTGAAGGCATTCACCATCCAAGTTGGAACCCATGAGAACAAGGATGAGAACCAATCATCTTCATCTGTTCTCATCAGCTTCATCTTCCATTTTTGTATGCAGGGTTGTCAACATAGTTATCTCCTCTGCCAGGGTTCCATTTTCCCCATCGTGGGCGAATAAGAATGTTCAGCAAGAATGCCCGATGTTTGCGCAAACGCATTGTTCCATTGCTTTAATTTGGTCCAAAACATACAGATCGCGTTAAATTGTTTTATTGTCATATTGACCATTTGTAGCAGCTCCCATCTGGTGATCTGTATCCCTTTGGCATTCACTGAAAACTGTAGTCTTGTCATGAATATAGACATAAATATTACAGCTGATTTGCTAAATATTTGATGCTCCGCAAGAATGTTGTCAAAAGCGTCTTCTGATTTTGCTGAGAAATAGTTCTCTCTCTTCATTCTTTGTAGGCTAAGCGAACTCCGCTTCCTCTGGTGTGCATCCATCTTTGGAAACTCTTCAATATTTAGGTCACTTTGGGGTCTCACCAAAGCAGGAACATGTATGATCACAATAGAGCATATTCCTCCTCAGTTTTAAGCGAGCTGCATATAAGCTCTGGATCCCCAGGCCCAATAACGATCCATTAGCACAGCAGTTCCACCATTCATCCCTGGTACTTTGATCACGTGGTTGCATCCTTTATTTTCTCCAACTGGAACCAGGCCTTTGTTCCTAAAGCCTATGGTCAGATTCTGCATAGGTATTATGGACACCGGTCCTGCTTCATTTTCAACCCATGTTAGTAGCTTAGAATACTTGGCCCATAACTTTAGGTATATGTCATTTACTATTTGCACTATGCTTACTGATTCCTTCATCAATAGGTGTGCAGTGCATGATCACATTCCTTCTTCCCATCATGTGCTGGTTGCAACTCGTCCATATACCAATAGCTGAGGTCTCTCCCAGTATCCTAGCAAGCCTAGTGTTTCTTGTATATCTGCACATCCCAGTCTCTTCATTTCTGCAATCCTTACTTGTTCTCCGGTCAAGGATATATGAGCCTTCTGCTCAACCAGCCTCTATCTTTCTCCATCTTCTGTCTTTTTAGATAAGAATCTTCAAATGGAAATGAGTTCTTTTGATTGCCATCGTAAGGTTTCCCATATTCCTTCAAATTGGCCTCTTGTTGTGCACGCTGCTAGATGGCTGAGACACTTTGCATCGTGTGCAGGTATTTCATTTGCAATAAATGTTCTGGCTGCATTCATGACATAAGGGATGAGGGAGCATACGTAGCATCTATCATCTGACATTCTCTCCTGCACCTCCTTCATGCACTGATATCACATGTTGTTCTTTAAATGGGCCAATTTATCAAGATACATATTCATTTTTTCATGAACCTCTCCAACATCTCTTTTGGATCAAGCAATTTGTTCAAATATACCAGGCAAATATTACTTGTACCTTTGTTAGGGAGAGAAAGGGATGTCTCATTTTCAGGTATTACACTTAATTTATAAAACAATACCTGACAACATGCATAAATCATAAATAAAGAAAGAAACATCATGAAAACAAAATGCAACTAGAAGAAGCAATGCCATATTATTGAAATGCCACATAATTTCCTGTAGAGTAGCTGGTCTCCTTGTGAATGTGTGTTTTATATACTGGAAAATCTCAATTTTTTTATTCAGTTTATTCACTTTCACTTATTTTTTTGATTTAATATTTGACAGTATCAAATATTCAATTAAAATATCAACAACAGTGCTGTGAACAATAGGGCAATTTTTGGATCCTCTGAAAATGTAGCCGCATCCACTTATTGCCTTACTAAAGTTGGATAATACTGAAGAATATAGGTGTAAAGTACATTCATAAAGGTGCGTAACAATACTATTCTGGACTTCATGAAAAGATATATACAGACATAACATTGCTTTGTTGTTGACTCATTGTTCTGACATCACTGTAGTATCTCAAGCAGTGTAAAGTGTGCTCTGTAATTGTTATTTCTCCTGACTGTCGTATAGTCTATTTTGAGTTTTAATTGACAAAAGTTTTAGGAGCAGTGGCAAGTACCTTCACTTCCTACTTAAGCATTTAGTGAGTGTCTATTCATACCAGAATGTTTTTTCTTTAATCTGTAAATTGTGTATCCTTTCCCTTCGTAACCGATCTGGTCTGCATGTGCAGAACTTCTTCTCTTGCTTCGCAGTCAACGGGTGTCAGAGGGGTCCGGGTCTCTCCTTTGTAGATCTTCACATCAGTTAGGTGTAACCAGGCTCTTCTTCCCTTTAGTTTGACAGCCTTCATAACGGGGCTTATTACAGGTATGCACAAAGCTTTGTGCTAGCACCTTTTCCCCTGGGTGCAAACTAGGGGGCTTAAGTAAAGTATCAATATCTCTGTGTTGACCATCTTCTTCAAACTTCTTCGACCCTTCCCTCTGATATTTGAGCTGTTGAGAAATGAAAGAGACACTAGCAGCCATATGTGTTAAATAATCATGCATTTCATCACTATAGCCTTCGCTACACTGTGGGCAGCAGTTTCCACTCGAGTGGGAGGAGCAAGGGGTTTTCTCATTGGGTTGACAATCATCTTCAACCTTCTTCGACCCTTTCCTCCGATGTTTGATCTGTTGAGAAATGAAAGAGACACTAGCAGCCATATTTGTTAAATAATCATGCATTTCATCACTATAGCATTTGCTACACTGTGGGCATCAGTTTCCACTCGAGTGGGAGGAGGAAGGGGTATTCTCATTCGACATCCAGTTACCAACTCATGTGGAGTCCGGTGGTGATCTGAACCAGGCGGGTTCCTCATGGCAAACAAAGCCAGAGGTAAACAATGCAGCCACCCCTTCTTCAACATCATTTTATTCTTAGCTATCCTCTCCTTAAGGAGTCCATTTAAGCGTTCACAAATTTCATTTGCTTGTAGGTGTTAGGCAGAAGAGAACTTGTGCTTTATGCCTAATAGGAGAACTATCTGCTCAAACGACTCATTTATAAAATGTGGTCCATTGTCAGAACGAAGGACTTCTCACACACACCACATCTTGGAAATGCTTCAAGTGCGAGAAACTTGCCAGCACATGCAGCATCGGGGTGTGTGTATGGACCTGCCTCAATCCATCTGGAAAAGGGACATGCTACTACCAGCATGTACCTATAGCCATTGCATGCTTGCAACATATCCACATAATCAATATGAAGATGCTTAAAATGACCATTAGGCCTTGGGATGGCTCCTCTCACTGTTCTTTAAGTGTGTCCTGCTGTGAATTTCTGACACACAGTCCAATTTACAATAAACGGTGCCACATGTTCCAATACATTTGGTGTGAATGAGTCTTCTGCGATCGTGGCCGCAACACTCTCTCTCGTGATGTGCGCTGGGTAATGAAGCTGCTCCAGCACAACCTTCAATAATGCTATAGGCATAATTGGATTTCCAGTAGTATCTTTTCTCCATAAAGCCTCATTGGGGGATAAAGAACACCCCCATTTCTCCAAAGATCCTGTTCTTCCTGTGGTGCACGACCTTGTAACTCAATTGATTTTACAATAGATAACATATTAAACCCTGCCTTCATTATCATTCACCATCCTGACAATTGTCTCACACTCGCTGTATCAAAATCAGAAATGTTTGGGAAATACACTACCTTTTTGGCTTCTATATTTGCAGCTTTGTTTCTGCGAGAAATCATATCTGCCCTTTTAGCATGAGCTACGCACTTCACCACTGAGATAGCCAATGGTAGCATTAGTACTTTAATAAGCTTATCCAATGGCGATAGTTGCCCGGATGAGCCGTCTGAGCAGAGGAAATCCCTCCTTTTCCAATGTGACAATCTTGCGTGTACGGTTGATGTCACATAGGTGGAATCAGAGTACACTGTCACTTCCTCATCCTCGTATCTCTGGAGTGCAACGATAAGCGCCACTAACTCTGCAGCCTGTGCTGAACAATGCAAGGCAATCTCGCACTTGTCACTACCTCAAATTCACCCTCCTGATATAATTCCATCCCAGTATGCTTTCACCAGTTGTTTGGTCAATTTATGAACAACGGTCAATAAATAGAACCCTCCCCCGCAAGAGCAGTTTCTCTAACATGGGGAATATCATCATAGAATTCAGTATACGTTGTATAATATTGCATATCATGGATTCACTGCTCTTCATCTAACAATTTTAATTGCTGGGTTTGAAATGATTACGTCATAGCCTGATGCTCTTTGTAGACAATGTACTTTTATCTTTCTCTAAAATGGCAAATAAGGAATGCTCGACAAATAATATAATTGAGCACCCCATTATAACACTTGCAGCCTTTTCAATCACAAATGCATCAGCAGCTAAAGCCTGTTCGCAAGGGTAATGTCCCTGCATTATTAGGTCTAAAATCCCACTGTAATATGCTAGTGGTTGGTGCCCATCTCCTAAAGTTGTTTTCTGTGTCAAAACTGCTCTCAACACTACAACATTGGAGTGCGAAAATAAATAGAACTCTTCATTGTAATCTGGAATTCCTAGCACATGGGATGTACAAATCACCCGTTTTAATTCTTCAAATACTCAGACATTTCCTCTGTCCATATTATCTTTTACTTGTCTACCTGTGCTTCCTTAAGTCCCTTTAAACGTGGTTGAATGCAGTGTGTAATCAAAAACCCAGGCCCTACAATAATTACATAGGCCTAAAAACTGTTTCATTTGTCTTATGGTTTTTGGTTGTGGAGTCTTCTGAATCGTCTCTCCTCTTTCGGGTGTCACTTTTCTCCCCTCTTGAGAGATGAACTGTCCTATGTATAGGACCTCTTCCTGACAATATTGTAAATTCTCCTTGTCCACTGTGTATCCTTACTCTGCTAATGTAATCATGAGCTGAACTGAATCCTCTCTGTATCTTTCGTCTGTCTCACTGCATACTAAAATGTCATGCACATATTGAATTATTGGACTCTCAAGCTGTACATTACCCATATTCATTTGGATAACTCTGTTAAAGATTGAGGGGGACTAACAGTACTCCTGGGGCAATCAAGCATGTTTCAGGTGGATATTTCAAAATGAAAATGAAGTCAGATCATCTGAGTCCTTATATAGGGGAATTGAGAAGAACACATTTTTAAATCTATTATAGTAAAATACTTGGCTGTCGGTGGGACATTACATAATATTGTAGCTGGGTTTGTAACCAGAGAGAACTCTGCTTCAACAATATTATTAAGAGGGTGGAGGTCCTGAATACATCTTCATGACCCCCCTTTTAATTTCTTCACAGGGTACAGTGCTGTGTTGCATGGAGAGTCTAACAGTACCAATTTTCTTTGTTCATTAAAGTGGAAATGGTTTCAAATATGCCCTCACCAGCTTCTCTGGACTTGGGATATTGTGTTGCTCCTGGCAAGATAGCTCCAGGCTTGAGCTTAATTTTGACTGCTCCTAACCCCTTCAGTAGACCTACGTCATAAGGACTACTACTCCATAAAATGCTTTGTACCTTTTTAAATTCCTCCTGAAAGGATGATGGTTTCTGTCTCACTAATGCCATCCCCCGGTGGATGTCTCTGTTCTCTACTTTAATCCAATATGTAAGGCTTATGAAAAATACCAATTCATCATCTCTTAATAATTCCTCGTCTGTCAAATCTATCAATCTGTGTCCTTCCCAGAGAGCTAATACTGCTCTCCATCCTCTTCCTTCGTCATCTGTCCCATGAACACCCCCCTTTCCTCTCTGACAATTGCTGCTTCTAACTCTAGAGGAATTATCTGCTCATCTTCACTATCCATAGGTATTTGTTGTGTGAACAAAAATTAATCAGCTATTCTCAATATTTTACCCACTAGTCTGGGGAGCCATGTCAAAAGGACAGTTACTCCATGCAAAAATACTTTCCGGATCTAGAGGAACTCCTCTCAATGCTTTATGTTTTGCAACTTCTAATATAAGTTCTTTTATATTCATCAAATGTATTGCTGGAGTAGAACCCACAATCCTTTTTTCCGTGAAAGATATCATCATGTTTAATTTTGTCACTAAGTCACGTCGTAATACATTAACTGGCATTTGTTGGGAGAACAACAGTGGCATAGGTAGTTCATGTTCTCCTATAGAAATCGGTAACTCATAATTGAAAGGAAGTTGTCACTGGAGAAATCCCTGTGCATTCATAGCAATGCCAGACATTGGGTATTTATCCTCTCGAACACAGGAACGAGTTGCTCCAGTGTCTATCATCACCCTGACCCTTGGTTTCTCTTGGTCTGTCTGGAGTCACTGATAGTACTGAACAAATCAGGTCATTCTGTGGGCTGTCCTATTGTGGGTATAAGTTCATCCTAGTACCCGTGGAAGGATTTCCTCCTCACACTCCCTATCCTGGGTGAAGATGCCCATGGAGCCCTTGCATTAGTGTTCCTTTGCGGTGCCGCTGCTTGCTGAGTCTGTGTTTGCTGGTTTTGTTTAGGCACTTGCTGCAGATACCCTTGTGCAGTGGAGTGACTTTGCTGAAAATGTTGGGGGGACATGACATCTGAAGAAAAGGTTCTCCAGCCAAATGAATGGGGATGAAAGGGTGTGCCATCAAAGTTGGGAGGGACAAACACCCCTGACCCCCCTAAAATTACACCCATGCCCTTGTGGCATCTGCACTTGTGCTGGGCTTTGTTGTACTTGTATTTGCGGCGTATGTGTCTGATTCTGTGTGCGATCATGTCTTTATTTATTTATTTAGTTGTTATGTATATTATTATTTATTTTATAGTGTGCCGAAAGCCCTCGGGCATCGGGGCGCAAACATGAAGACAATGGACTTACATATATAACGTGACAGTATAGTCTGCTAAGTGACTGAACGGGATTAATGGGTCAGAGTCTTCCCTTGAATAAGTGTGTTTTAAGGGCCTTTCTGAATGTTGTGTAGTAGGATTTGTGTCTTAGCTGCATTGGTAGACTGTTTCATTTTTAGGCTGCTTTCACTGGGAAGGCCCGACCCTGGCCGTTTCACCGTTTATAGGCCGGGCATGTGATCTGTCCCTGTGCCTCTGATCTTAGTGATCACCTAGGTACATGCTGTATAATCCATTCTTTAAGGTGGGCCGGGCCCTGCCCATATAGACATCTATGAACTACAGTCATGGTCTTGAAATGTATCCTGTCCTCTACGGTTAGCCAGTGGAGAGCCATTCTGTCAGCTGCACTGTGCTCTCTCCTTGTTTTTCTTTTTTACTATTCTGACGGTGCTGTTTTGAATGATCGGGCACTTAGTTAATCATCCCTTGCTTGCGCCTTACACAAGTGCGTTACCATAATCTAGCCGTGATAATATGGTGGCCCTAACTATTTTTGCACAATTATCTTCACTCAGGTAGGGCCATATAGATTTAAGAAGGCATAGGTAGTACAGGTAGTTTTTGTTAAGGTACGTAACATGCACTTCTGGATTATGCTGTGGAGAGTAGCCCATTCTGCCCTCTTGGAGCCTACAAGTTAATTTATTTATTTAATCATATTTTTTACGCCTACTACCATATCTTTGGTTTGGTTTCTAAGCCCGGATCTGGGATTTAAACCTCTGTTGGTCTGTGTGGTTTTGAAACCAAGATCAGTGCATTGCCCCTATGCGATCCTCCGTTCACAGTTCTGTTGCATGCCTCCTCCTCTGCTCTTACACGTTCAGGTTATACGCCCCCTTTTCCCACAATTCCAACATTGCTGTGGCTGGCCTCCATTAAAGCCTCCTCCTCCTCCTCCTCCTTGGGAGTTCTGAAATCCCCCTCGCTCTCCTCTGAATGCATTCCTTCTTCCTCTTGGCCAAAAGTTACATACACCTTGATCCATAGGATAACCCCACATTACCTGCCTGTACTGGCTGCACCCCTTGTGCTATCACACTTTCCCCAGTTGTCAGTACCGCTTCTTCTATGGCAGACTTAGGCAATTTATTCTAGACTAACTTCACTTCCTCTTGCTTTCTACCTTCAGCTTTTTTCTTGTCCTTGTCTTGAAACAATCGACAATGATGTAAAATGGTCAATTGTATTTCTGGCCAAGGTTTTGCCTCCATTCACACCTGCTTCTTCATCTGCCTTTACACTGGCTATGGCAGGCACTGACATAAAATGTGGCAAAATAATGCCACTGTTCCCACGGTTCATGAGTATCAAGCATCCGGCGTTCTTGAATCTCTTGAATAAAGGCAACAGGGTCCTCATCCTCCCGCATTTTCCTAGTCATGATTGCACCCATGTCTGATGTGTCGGGATACTGTACTCTAAGCTCTCTCCATAAGCTGCTCTACAGTTATTGAATGGTGTTCGGTTGTGTGTCGTGTTTTGTGCTGTTAGACTTTCATACCCTGCTTGCTTCCAAATGTTATCAGCTCTCTCTTCTAGAATGGCTGACAATAGGTCTTTTATGTCACCAACTGCTAATGTTATTCCCACAGTCATTCATTCTAACTCATAAATCCATTTTCCCATGCCTGCCAGTAAACTAGGCAATTTGCACTTTAAATGTTCCTTATCCATCTGTGGCCACGGAATATATCATGGTCGTCCTCCCCCTTCCTCTAATAATGGAAATTGTGAAAACACTCGCCCATGGTCATCACCGCCTACACTCTTCATTCTCCAGTTGGGGCTAGTTTCCCCTGCCTGCCTTCAACCTAACAGTGACCTTAATAGGCTCACATATGACGGGAATGTATCCCCTGCATTGCGCGATCGTGCTGGTCGTCATTCAGAATATGGTGTTGGTTCCGGTGTTTATTCCTTAGGCTCTTCTATATCTGAGAATGTTATCCCTATTTCCATTATTGGGACTTTTGAGAAACTGCATGTATGTTCTCTTTGTGCCCTGTCGTTTTGTTCCCTCTCTTCGTCTGACATCATAATACCCCAACTCATATGACTATAGTCCCTTTCTTCATCATCAAGATCCAACCCACTTAAGGATAATGCCCTATGTTCATCTACCACTGTGTCCCCCAGTCTGCTTCCTGCTTCTTCCGGCAATGACTGTTCATTATTTCCTTTAGTTTTGTAACCATCCTTGTCCCTCAATTGTCTATATAAATCTCCAATCCTCTTCCCTACGTCTTCTGCCCCATGCTCATCAGCCCATGTCTGTATTCTTGGTATTCCCTGCAGCTCCCTCTGTGGCTGCTGTGAACCTCTCTTTTTGTCCCACCGTTTGTGTTTTCTTTGCAATTGACACCATACATCGGTTAACAAAATAGTCTATTTCATCATCCTTATGCTCCCTGCTCCTTGTCATTTTCTCTTCCCATTTCTTCATTTCTCAATTCTCTTCTTCCTCTTGCTTTCTTGCTACCTATGTTGTTTCATTCTCCAAGCTTCCACTTCACTGTGTTTCTTCTCCTCTAATCTCTCTTTCTCTTTCTCTTTCTTTTGCTCCTCATAACTTCTCCGTCTTCCTTTTGTTTCCTCTGTCTCTCTCTCTCTTTCTCTGCTGTTCATGCTCATTCTTGTTCCTTCTCTTTCTCTTCCCATTCTTCTCTTTCTTCCCTCTGTCTTACGCTGTCAATGCCCTTCCTATATAACTTAAGTAACATCTGTCCTCTCATCCATTCACTAGAATGCCTTCCTTGACTCTCTCCTTCCCCTCCTTTTGTCTCTTGGCTTCCTCCGCTGTTTCGTCACTCTCCTTATATTCACTGCGTGTAGTTATATGTTTTTGCTCCTTAACCTTACCTAGTGTCTTTACTATGATGAGCGGGAGGTGAGTATATTGGATTAGTACCCGGCGAGGGTCAATCAGAATTAAACAATCATTTTGATTGGCCCTCGCCAGGTCCATACCTTGCCGGGAATCCCTTGTCGGGGATTCTATTCCTTTGTCTCCGGCCGGGGGGTGTGGCAGCCCCTCAGCCAGGAGGAGGCTCGAAACGGGGCCATTCCTGCTCCAAGCCTCCACAAGGCTGGATGCTGCCCTTCTCCCCGCCGGGGAATCAGGTACGTTTTTTTCCCTCCCCCCACCCTCCCAACCCCCCCACTTCTTATCTGTCCTTTTTCGGGAGTGAACATGCTGGGAACAATTCTGTTCCCAGCGCGTCCACTCCCCATGGCCGCCATTTAAAGGGAAAACAGACTCTGTTTTCCCTTCCCCGGTGGCCATTTTATTAGTCTGTTTATCTGTTCGAAACACCGCCGCATTTCGGGACAGAAAAAGATGCTTTTAGTAGCCCTTTATTATATATTTACACTTATACTATAGCCCCTCTCCTGTGTTTGCCACCTTCAGTGCTCTACTTACATCTGTGGCTCAGCTTGTGTCCCTTGGCATTGATTCTCCCCCAAGCGACCAGTTCGCTGTCAGTCCGCCAGGCTCCTGCGAGGACCGGGCAGGGGTTTCTTCAAAGGGGCCCCTGCCAACCAATTCTTCCACACGGGTGATTATTCACTGATCTCCCCTGGAAGCTCCACTATCTTCTGGCTGAAGGTGGGAGTCGCTGATCATCCGGAAATCTAGCTCTGGGCCTAGGACGATTTGATCTTGAACCATCCACACTGCTAATAAAATGTGCAATAGCACCTGGAAACATTTATTATGTGCAGAATGGAATTACCATACTAAATGACCCTAGACTCAAATAACTGGACACACACAAAGAATATGGCATAGTACTACTTTATTGTCAGTTCAGAATGAAGTAGGGTAATCTGGCAAACCACAAGCAGTAGTCTGCACACTCACACACGAAGGCTTTATACCTCAATTTGTGTCAGCTATGATGCAATCCCACGTGGCTAACACAACCTATTAAAGGGAGGGATTGGTTAAGGGAACATATGTACCTATAGTATGTGTTAATTACTTCATTGGCTGCCCCCTATCTAATAGGGAACCCTTGAACTACCTCTAAATACTTTTAATACTGATTATAACAGAATAAAGTAGTGGATTGGCTGTGCAACTTTGTATAGCAGGTTGCTACATGGACCCATATGATTGGTTGGCATTTTCTCCTAACCTTGGACTTTCGGCGTGTTAGCAGCACGTAAGCAAAATGAAACCCAGGTGCAAAGAACAACATCAGACTACTATCCACTTGCTCCAATTAGTCCATCATCTCTCATCAGTCTGGCCCTTGGCCAAAGTTTCTCCTTTGTAGACATTGCAGCCTGTTCTTTGCTTGGGGATCTGTGAGGGAGTGTGGGTACACCCATATCTTCATCCGGCTCTTAATGAATGGCACTTGTTTTCACCCTCTAAGTCACATGTGAAGAGACCACGAATGTGTACATTTCGACTTCTTACTATTATTTGATTTAATTGCACTAGGTGGTATTACTCCTCTTGGCCTCTGGAGATTTTATCATTCTATCTCACATATGCTTTTTGCATTTTTAATTATCCAATACTTGGCACTTCTTAGTTTAATCTAAGCAAAATATGTGTCATGTCCATTGTCAAAAACATCATAGGGCCACAGAAGCCGAATGAAGTCAACCTTCCACCCGTGGTTGTCACAGATACCTGATATTCAAAAAACAGGATACCACGTGGCAGCCAATGGGGGGAAGAGGTTAGGGAGAGGTTGTGGACGGGGAAGGGGAGGTTAAGGAAAACCGGATAGAGGGTTAGGCAACACCTAAAGTGGATAGGATTGGGGGGAAGAACAGGAAAAAACCCTACACTGTCTAATATGTAGATCGTATACCATGAAACATAACACACACATAGGTCACCAAACATGGCCCCTTAATACAGGCCAAATAAGTACCTTAGCTAGTGTATTGGTGCTCTCTAATAGCTCCTTGATACAGGCACATGTAGAAATTACCAGGACATAGAATACATGTATGCAAGCGTAAATGAAACAAACTCATGGGATGTAATTCCCAACATGACGAACATGACACATGGCCCTTTGGGCAAGCATAAGCAACATAAAAACTCATAGAACATGTAGGACCAAAATGTGAGTTCAACACTAACAGAGAATGGATTCCAACAAACAAATACACTGAGGGAGCAGCCCCTAATCTAAACTGTATGCTGTACTGCATGCCAGCTTAGTGCCTCCATAGTAGAAACATTCAGTAATCCCTTAGACATGGACTATCATAGAGTTCTACCCATATGATATGCTCCTGAAAGTCTTTGTTTATGCAAACATTGCCTCACGTTAATGCACGCAAGCAAACAAACTCATTGCGCACTTATCTGTGCGTCTGGTAGACTCGCAAGCCGTCCCAGACGAAGAATGATGACGCCTTGATAGAAGTGAGGCACCGTTCACAGTGTCAGCGCCGGTATGGGAGCGGAGCTTGAACGAGGCGGCGCGAGTCCTCCTTGCATTTCCCTTGCTCCGCCGCTCGTTCTCTCATGGACCACGTAGTTCTCAGTGTGCTGCTGCTACCTAATACCCGGAATCCTCTAGGAAGTTTAGGATGTGCGCGAGACCGCACGAACCTCCGGCATGGCTTCGCCTTGTGGAAACAATAAGCCACACCTGCCGTGTGCCGTTGGCCCGTAATAAGCTGTTGCTAATTAAAGACAGCTGGCCAACGCGCACGGCAAGGACTACAAATTGTCAAAGCGGCTGCTGGGAAATGTAGTTTTTCCAACCCCATGTGGCAATACTTAAGCTCATTTCAGGTTTAAACACCTTCTCTTTCGCCTCCACCACCCCATTTTCCTGACATTACCTCCTCTCCCACGGCCCTTCCAGGGACTCCGTCTATCAGGATGTTGCCGATGAAATTGTCTGACCAATCTTGGAGCATGTACCTCAGCTGCGGGTTCCCAAAAACAATCTTCTGGTCCATACCCTTTCCACTGAATTAGATACCAAAATTGTCGATTCCTTTTTTTAACATCCAGAATATTCTGCACTTCATATTCCTCTTGGACATCTTTCATGATTGCTGGGGGTCGCTTCGTAGTCATGCCTGGAGCTGCAGGTTTAAGTAAAGAGACATGGAACACTGGGTGTATATGTAAAGATGCAGGCAAACGCAATTTCATAGCAGTTGCTGAGATACATTTGCAAATCTCATATGGCCCAATGAACCGAGGTAGAAATTTTCGTGATCCTATTAAAGACAAATTGCGAGTAGATAACCAAACTCTGTCCCCCACTTTATATTGAGGACCTTCCTGTCGGTGCTTGTCAGTTTGTCTTTTGTATTGTCGCTTGGCTCTCTCCAGATTTTCTCGTGCCGTCTAGCCTCAAGAAGCAACTGTTTGCACTAAAGTAACACTGGCATATTCCCTATTTCCGGCAAATCTTCTGGTATCATATTTTGTTCATGCCCATATAAACATTCATTAGGTGCCATGCCCAAGGAAGTATGGTAGGTATTGTTATAAGTAAATTCCGCTAACCATAAAGCTTGCACCCAAGAGTTTCAATCATCACTCAAATAACCCCGTAAATATATTTCAAGTGTTTGATTCACTCTCT
The DNA here is from genome assembly GCF_040938575.1 of Ambystoma mexicanum. NCBI lineage: Eukaryota > Metazoa > Chordata > Amphibia > Caudata > Ambystomatidae > Ambystoma > Ambystoma mexicanum. The sequence continues at coordinate 73,868,022 of NC_090938.1, forward strand.
CTGTCTGCCCATCTGTCTGGGGGTGATAACTGGTGGAAAGAGCACAGTTAATTCCCAATACTCGACAAAAAGCACGCCAAAATCTGGAGGTAAATTGCAAACTTCTATCTGAGATAATACTTTTTGGCAATCCATGCAGCCTTACAACATGTTGTAGAAATAGCTCAGCCAGTTTGCCTGCCCCAGGTATCTCTTCACAAGGAATGAAGTGAGCTTGTTTTGACAGAAAATCTACCACTACCCATATGGCGTCATATTGCTTATCAGGCGGCAGATCAGTAATAAAATCCATAGAAATGTGTGTCCATGGTTGCTCAGGAGTAGGTAATGGCTGTAATAAACCTCTTTTTCTAACATGCTCTGCTTTGTTCCGTGCAAAATTCTCACATAATTCCACATATTTTTTCATATCTTGTTTCAAGGAGGGCCACCAAAAGTATTTTTCCAACATGGTCTGCATTTTTCTGAACCCTGCGTGTCCTGCTAAAGGAGATTGATGACACTAGAATAAAGCCTTGTCTTGTAACTCTTTCATTGGTAAATATAATCGCTTCTGATGATAGGGCAACCCCTTTCGTATAATGCGTGCCGGATGACTGTTCCGCAACTGTGCCAACTGTCGTGATGTTAAAGCTTTCTTGACTAAGTCTGTGACTTGTGTGGTAATGCCCCCAACAATTTTATCTGGTGAGATAACAGTTTTAACTTCACCTACTGGATGTTCCAAATTTTGTTGTCTAGAAAGAGCATCTGCCTTCCCATTTTTGCTACCTGTTCTAAAAGTAACCACAAAATCAAATTCATTAAAGAGTTGAGACCATCGCAATTGTCTTGGACTAAGTGTGTGGGCTGTCTTAAAATATTGCACATTTTTGTGGTCAGTTACCACCACCACCTGATGTCTAGCACCCAATAAGTAGTGTCGCCACTCAAGGAATGCTGCTCGAATCGCCAACAACTCCTTATCAGTTATAGAATAATTTTGCTCACACCCTGACAACTTTCTGGAGTAAAATGCAACCGGGTGCCATATTTCTTTTTCATCTTTCTGTGACAGAATAGCGCCTATCGCCACATTGCTAGCATATGTCTCAACTTGAAATACTCTTTCCGTGTTAGGATGTTGTAACACAGGAGCAGTAGTGAAGACTACTTTCAGCTTCTGAAATGCGTTTTCCGCTTCATCACTCCAAGTAAATTTCACAGCCTTTTTTAACAAATGCGTGATGGGAGTGACTATGTTAGAGAAATTGCTGATGAATCGCCTATAAAAGTTGGCAAAGCCTAGAAAGGATTGTATATCTTTGATGCATTGCGGCGAAGGCCACTCTCTAACTGCCTGCACTTTCTTAGGGTCCATCACAATGCCTGTATTAGTCAAAATAAATCCCAAACATTCCACCTGTGTTACATTAAAGGCACATTTCACCACTTTGACACATAATGAACAATCCTGTAATCGTTGCAATACTGTTTTTACATGTCGCACATGCTGCTCTGGAGATTCAGAATAAATCAAGATATCGTATATATAAAAAATAACAAAAACATCAATGAATTCCTGTAAAACTTCTTGCATAAAGAACTGAAAAGCAGCAGGAGCATTACATAAACCAAAAGGCATTACAAGGTATTCAAACAAACCAAACTTTGTTCTAAAAGCCGTCTTCCATTCATCCCCCTCTTTAACCCGTATCAAATGATAAACTCCTCTCAAATCCAACTTGGTGTAAATCTTAGCGGACCTCACTTGGTCCAACAAAACTGAAATCAATGGCAACAGAAATCTATTCTTGATAGTTACCTTATTTAAGGCCCTGAAGTCAATACAAGTATGTAAAGTCCCTTCTTTCTTGGGAACAAAAAATAAAGGTGAGGAAACCGGGGATGTGGAATGCCTAATAAAACCCTTGATCAACATTTCATCTAAATATTCCCGCAAATACTGATTTTCTTTTTCTGAAAGGGCATAAATTCTGCTGCAAGGTAATTTTGCTCCGTCCTCCAAATCTATTACACAATCATAAGGTCTATGCGCAGGTAATTACTCAGCCAGTCTCTTGTCAAAAACATCACTAAACTCTCTGTATTGTGCAGGAATTCCCTCCGCCACTGCTCCCACAATTTGATCTTCGGACCTCTTTTCAACTAACCATGTCACTGGTCCTGTTTCCGAAGACATATGCTCTTGAAATTGCTTCTCCTCAAACCACACTGTCCGCCTTACCCAATCAATTCTGGGGTTATGAAGCACCAACCAGGGTATTCCAAAAATTAATCCAAATTGAGGGGCTGCTATTAAATCAAACGTAATTTACTCCCAATGCCCCTGTTCACAAAACATTTCCAATTTTGCTGTCTGATTTCTTATAGGGCCTGATACCAAAGGAGAACCCTCCACTGACTGCACTCCTTCCACCTTGCTTTTGTCACACAGAGGCAATCCTAACTGTTCCGCCAAAGTAATATCCACGAAATTACCAGTGCCCCTGAATCCACCATAGCCAGGACCTCCTGTTTAGTCAGAGCAAAACATAACGTTACCAATATATATAAGTGGGAAGTCTTACCCACCACTGTGTTTGCAACCCATCTGGGGAACTTGATCTCCATTGGGCCTGTCACCTGTGTTCCCCTTAAGGCCGGCCCGTCTCTTTTCCTGCTTCCTTTGTAGTTCTCACACTTTCTCCACTTTTCTGCAGAGTATTGGGACATGTACGTATAAAATGTCCTGCTTGCCCACAATAGAGACAGAGTTTATTCACCTTACGTTGTTCCTTCTCTGCTGCTGACAAGGGTCCTCTTATACTACCAATTTGCATTGGTTCCACTTCACTTGTTCTTCCTCCTATACTTCTGTCTAACCGCACAAAAGGCCCCATTTCCAGTCTCTTTTTATCTCCTTTCCTTTCGTTCATGCCATGATCCAATCTAAGAGCTAAATCAATCATAGCTGTGCAAGTGGTTGTGGCTCCACTTCAGCAATGGCATCCTTCAGTTCCTCACGTAATCCCTGGTAGAATAACAACGTCTGTTTTGCCACTGGCCACTCTGTCTCAATTACCAACCTGCTTAACTGGGTAACATAGTTGACTAAATCCCGACCTCCCTGTCTTAATCCCAACAGCTCCTTATCTTGAGCTAATGACACCTCTGCGATCAAATAACCTGCCAGATTCTCCTAGAAAGCCATCCCAATTGTATAATAAGGGATCATATTTCTGAACCAATGGCATTGCCCATGCAGCTGCATCCCCTGTCAGATGTGAAATTACAAATGCCGTCCTAGCCTGAATGGATTCGAACGCCGTAGGTTTACACAAAAAATGAAGACGGCATTGGGTCAGGAATGTCGTGTACTTCCTAGGATCACCAGAAAAGCGTTCTGGCGCTGCCAACGGTGCACTACTGGATGGTTGGACAATAACCATAGGATTCTGACTCTGAGAACCTCTTGCCACATTAGCTCCTTCCAATGGTGTTCGCTGAGCTACCAGACCCTGTACCTGGGCCTTTTACATATCTGATTCCTGTTTTGCTTGTACTAACTCTACCTGAATATCCTGAAGCGCCTTAAACACATCTGCCAAGGCCGGAGCGGTCGCCTCCATTTGGCTCGGGTGGTTCTAAGTATCCCAATTTGGGGTGGCTTATTATGTCAAAAACACCATAGGGGAGGAAAGTGTCGACACTCTCCCCCGAACCACAGAAGCCGAATGAAGTCGACCCTCCACCCGTGGTTGGCACAGATACCTGATATTCAAAACACAGGATGCCACGTGGCAGCCAATGGGGGAAGAGGGTTAGGGAGAGGTTGTGGACAGGGAAGGGGAGGTTAAGGAAAACCGGATAGAGGGTTAGGAAACACCTAAAGTGGTTACGATTGGGGTGAAGAACAGGAAAAAACCCTACAGTGTCTAATATGTAGATCGTATAACATGGAACATAACACACACATAGGTCACCAAACATGCCCCCTTAATACAGGCCAAATAAGTACCTTAGCTAGTGTATTGGTGCTCTCTAATAGCTCCTTGATACAGGCACATGTAGAAATTACCAGGACATAGAATACATGTATGCAAGCGTAAATGAAACAAACTCATGGGATGTAATTCCCAACATGAAGAACATGACATGTGGCCCTTTGGGCAAGCATAAGCAACATAAAAACTCATAGAACATGTAGGACCAAAGATGTGAGTTCAACACTAACAGAGAATGGATTCCAACAAACAAATACACTGAGGGAGCAGCCCCTAAACTAACCTGTATGTTGTACTGCATGCCAGCTTAGTGCCTCCATGGTAGAAACATACAGTAATCCCTTTGACATGGACTATCATAGAGTTATACCCATATGATATGCTCCTGAAAGTCTTTGTTTATGCAAACATTGCCTCACGTTAATTCACGCAAGCAAACAAACTCATTGAGCACTTATCTGCGTGTCTGAGAGACTCGCAAGCCTTCCCAGACGAAGAATGATGACGCCTAGATAGAAGTGAGGCACCGTTCACAGTGTCAGCGCCGGTATGGGAGCGAAGCTTGAATGAGGGGGCGCGAGTCCTCCTTGCACTTCCTGTGCTCTGCCGCTCGTTCTCTTATGGACCACATAGTTCTCCGTGTGCTGCTGCTACCTAATACCCGGAATTCTCTAGGAAGTTTAGGACGTGCGCGAGACCGCACGAACCTCCGGCCTGGCTTTGCCTTGTGGAAACAATAAGCCACACCTGCCGTGTTCCGTTGGCCCGTGATAAGCTGTTGCTAATTAAAGACAGCTGGCCAACGTGCACGGCAAGGACTACAAATTGTCAAAGGGGCTGCTGGGAAATGTAGTTTTTCCAACCCCATGTACCAATACTTAAGCTAATTTCAGATTTAAACACCTCCTCTTTCGCCTCCACCACCCCATATTCCTGACATCCATGGCTTATCCTCTTGACTCTCTTTGCGCCTTGCAATTATTCCTTGATCGACATCCTTGATCCCAAGTCAAGAGGCTTCTCTCCACCCTTAACACAAAGCTGTTTTTCCAGCGTCTCCCATACCTGCATCCTTGGTCTCTTTCAGAAGACACAGATTTAGCTGATAAATGGGAGGAAAATTTGAACCAAGTCCCTACTGTAATGATCCAATTGTTGATCGAATATGCCACGAGAGAGCATGCATGGGTTATTACACAAATAGAAATAATAAAACAAGAGATTTAACAAAATAAATGCTATTCAGACAACTGAAGACAAAAATTATAAGACAATGTACGAACTGTTAAAAATTCACCAAGATGAGGTAAAATTATGGAAATCACATAAATTCTTTAGAGATGACAAAGATTATAGGGAAGACAGAGTATACTCATTCCAAAACAAATATGATGATAATACACAGACCCCTTCTAGAACAAGTACTGCGGAATCATCCCCTGCAAGTTCAGATCAGACAGTGACCCTGAGGTTAGCACCACTAACCAAGCAACCTCTGGCAAGAAGAGTTTTTTAAAACAACTGAAAAGAATTTAAAAAAACGGAACTTCAAAGCAATTACCAAAAAAGTAACATTTATTTATTTATTTATTTATTGTTGTTTTAATCAAGAAAAAATCTTGATTTTTTCAACATTACAATAGTAGTAACAAAAAAAATTCGGATAAAATACAACATGTATACATACACAATTGTTTGTTACAAATTGATATGTTTAACAGATATGTATATAAACATGAAAGTTAGACTGATTAGCTCAATTTTTGTTTTAGATTTTTCCTTTTTAAACCATACAAGAAGTTCAAAACAGCATATCTAACAGTTTTCCTTATGGTGTGAAATAGCAAGTTCCATAGTTCTGTAGTAGACTCAATGTATGATGCCTCAAATAAAGGTTTAAAAAACAAGATCCTCTGTGGAAGTAATATTACACATTCTGTACATAAGTGTCTCAACGTTTCAGGAGCGGATTGACAGTATCGACAAGGTAGTGCTTTTAGTGGTAAGATTTTTCTTCTGCATAATATTTCGTGGGTTGGCCATATGTTTAAGCGAAAGCGCAGGAAATCATCACGTTGACGAGAATTTGGAAACAACATTAAATAAGGCTCGACCATATCATAACGCTTTAAATTGGATGGGTTGTCTGTGAATGCCTGATACGAGGTACAGACATTCCTAGTCTTGATCCAGTCAAGTTTCCATAATTGCTTCCTGGCCGCATTAGGATTTTTGATCAAAGAGAGATCAGGAAGATTCAATTTTATGACGATTCCCTGCGCCTTCGTTCGCCACATTGTAGGGAAATTATCTTTTGATTTTAACAAGTAATTTGTCACAATATACATTAACCCCTCAAAGTTTCTATCAATTGCCATTAAACATTTCCGTTACAAGGAACACATTTTCCATTTGTAGGTTGCATATAGTGACAATAAGCCTAACACGTGTCTCAGAATGGCTATGGGTATCGACATTGGTAAGTTTAACACACGTTTCCAAAAATGACCTTCCAAAGTAGACCAATATTCGCAAGTTTTTATTTTAAAGGCTTCACTACCATATGTGACCACAGGTACAAACTTTTGTTTATAATAAATTATAATGGGCTTTAATGAAAATTTGCAGTACTTGGCCTTGATCAATCGAGCCTGAGACATTGTCATGATCGCTTTTCGCTTTATATAATTCTCATATCCCGCTGAACTCACATGCTGGGTTATTAAAGTTCCCAAGTAGATATATGAGGGGACTGGATCCAAATTTGTTAATTGCAATGGCCATTTATGGGTTTTAGAACTCTGCCTGTGAGTGCCAAATTGAATCACCCTGGTTTTCGCAACATTTATTGAAATATAATTTTCTAAGCAATAGATTTCCAAGGATTTCAATAGGGCACGTAGACCTTTGGGGGTTTTAGAGAGTAAGACCATGTTATCTGCGTATAACAGGTGTTGAATCGGGATGCCATCTATTTTTGCAGAGTCCGTCGCTGTTAATGCAAATCGGGATTTGATGTCTGCTATAAATAAATTGAACAAAGCGGATGCTAGGAGGCATCCTTGCTTCAACCCGCGAGCAGTACTAATCGGATCAGAAAGGAGACTGGTGGTATCCATTCTGATCCGAATAGTGGTGCTCGTGTGAAATTCAATCACCCATTTTAGAATAGACCACGGGCAACCATTATTCATCAGTTTCATATACAGCAACTCATGAAGTACTGCATCGAAAGCCATGCGGAAGTCGATGAAGGCGATGTATAATGCTTCCTTTCTTTCATGAGCTCGGAAAATGATACTATTTAAGGTAATAATGTTTATACATGTGCCCACCTCAGGGATAAAGCCAGTTTGGAAAGTGTCACGCAGGCAACGAGTGTCCAACCATTCGTTAAATCTATTTAGAACAAGACGTCCAAAAATCTTACCCGGACAATCCAAAAGAGCTTTAGGTCGATAAGCCTTTGGGTCCGCTCTGTTGCCCTTTTTAAATATGGGCACTATAATGGATTGTTTCCATGTTCGCGGAATTTGCTTGGAGTGAAAGGCATTCTGGAAAATGTGCATTAGGATGGAGGCCCATTCACGTGGATGGCTTTTAAACATGCCATTGTGCAATCCATCCGGCCCACTAGCTCTGGATTTGCTCAGGGCTTTGATGCAAGTTGAAATGTCATCAAGGTGTATCGGGAATGAACATGGCATTAAAGTAAGTTGAAACCACCCATCTATGTTCTGAAAAGGAGATTGGTAAAGAGTTTAAAAATATGTTTCCCAGGTTTTATTCTGCACTGAATTGGTTAGTACAGCCACTTGAGATCTCATGGATATTCCATTTATACATGCCCAAATGCCACTGCTTGATTTCTTTACCAGATACATTAACATTTATTCACTGTTTTCTTGATGCAATTGTATTTTTTGCCCTCTCAGCCAATGAGCATAATCCTTCTTTAATTGTTTTTTCATATTATTTCGTAAATTGATGGGGTAATATATTAAATTACGTATGGCCCACCTCAAATTACCTTTGGCTTGCTGAATTTTAATGTCAAAGGGATGTCGATGATCAATTTTTATTGATAGGTCTCGAGAGAGGGTGTGCTTAAATATCTGCATTTTCTCTATATAGCAGTGTGAGGTACTGGGAGAGGTATCATTATACATTTTATGGAGTATATTCTTCATTTGAAGAAGATTTTGGAAATTCCATTTTAGGCGACTGCCACGATTGTTAATACCAATGTGTGAGGTATTTGGATTTCTCTCCTGGGATAACCATGCAGTTGGGGATTTAAAACACAAAACCAATTTGTTGTGATCACTTTCATAAGCTGGAATTACATTCATTGTTTCAATCTGTGGAAGAAACTCTTGGCTCACATAGATGTAATCTAATACTGCACCGGAGGTGCCCCTTTGCCAGGTGTTACATATCGGAGTATTACTGTTACACACATTATTAAGCATAACCAGACCTCTATCTTTCATAATTTCGTGCCATGTGTTTTCATCACTTGTCTGGAGTGTGTTTTGGTCTGAAAGCAAATGCAGGTTTAAATCACCTACGATGAATTTAGTCACAGGGTCAATGATCTGGGCTATTTTATGAAGATGCCATAGTAAGATGGTGAAAAATTGGTCTGATGTCAGATTTAACCCACTCCAGTATATATTCACAATAGCAATATTAACATTGTGTCTTGTTAGTCTAACAACCTGGAAATACGGGGAGGGGGATGGATACTGCTCTCCAGTGAACCCACAGGTTTTCTTGACTGCTAGTAATAGTCCACCTGATGGTCTGCCTTTTAATTTTTTCATTGCCAAAATATCGAAAATGATATAGGTATCCCATGTAGGAGTTTCGATAAGCCACGTCTCTTGGAAGGCAATGATGTCATATTCTTCAAGTTTGCTTTGCTCGGAGTTTAAAAAATTACTGTTACCTCTCGTATTCCAAGAGACTAGTTTGATTGTGGCCTGGAAAAAAGTCTGTTATGATCTGCTCACGTAGTTCTGTAGATTAGACTTCTGACTTGGTTTGGAATTTCTGGACTGATAGATATTTAGGTGTGGTTTATCTGTTTGCTCCCCAGAATGAGGATTGACCTGTGACAATATAAATCCCATATCAAACAGGTCCATTCCAGCTTGCCATATTAGATTAAAGATTAAGGCGGATTTGACATAGATGTTAGCTTCGAAGGGGTTTTCCTGGCTAGCAAATTCAATCAGCCCAAGGTCAGTCGAGGTCAATTCTTTCAGAATTGGAATTTATGTGCATATGTTCAGTATACTTGTGCAATTAAGTACATAGTTTTGAAAGGGTTGAGCCTGGCATTTCAAGTTCAGACAGGGAGATCCTAGTCGTTTGTTCAAAGCCAACTAGTTTGTAGTTGCTAAGGCCAGTAAAGATTGCTGAACCTGAGTAGGGATATTCGGTAGATTACTCCGTTGCTGCTCTTTTGATCCAGCTGTTACATTTGGTCCATGAAGTAATGGGCCAACTTCAGGAAAGGTGACACTAGATTGCATCAGTACGTTGGAGGTATGAGCATGTGTATCAGCTATATAAAATTCAATTGATGATTTAATCAACTCTCGTAGATCTTGCTGAGATGAAGTACTTGGCGGAAGCAGTTCTGCTTTTGTTGACTGAGATTTAGGTTTATCAAATATGGTCTGGATTTGTAGTTGTGAGATTTGTGTTAGATTGGATGTTATCGGTGATGCCTGGTCTTTAGTCCAGTTATATTCCCTTTGTTCGCTGTGTCTCTCGGAAGTCGAGTTTGGTATCTTCGTAGAATCAGCATTTTTTACAATAGCCATCAAGTTATCATTTTTGGGAATGGGGTTCATGAATAAATCATTTGTTTGAACACTGCCAGTTTGTTGAGCCTGATGTGCCTTAATGGATTCTCTGATTTCTTCTCTTAGATTTTCGATGGATATTTGGGTTATTGGAGGTCCTAGATTAGAGGGTCCAGTTAGGTCAATAGCGGCCGACGTGTTGTTATCCTTGAACATGGTCGTCGTTGACGCTGGCACTATGATTTTATTCACATCCCGAAAGGACGATATTTTGAGTTAGACCATTAGTTTGTTTAGATAAGGCCACCAAAGTGTCTAATGGTTCATATAGTGGCATTAATCGAGGTGTCATATCTGTTGTATTGGACGCATCTATTTTCTTTACAGTTTTTGACTGAATTCTTACATATTTACGTCTTTTAGATCTTTGTTTTTTAGAGTCACCTTGATCAATTGATTTGACTTGATTCATTCTACTACCTTTAGGAAGTATGAGTTTGTAAGAACCATCTGTTTGTTCACTATTATTCGGTCCGAAGAGATCAAATACATTTTTCTTCGCCTGAGGTAGGTCAATTGTATCTGATGGAACTCCTGATATCAGTATGGTCTGTGCTTGCCCAGCCGTTTGTTGATTTTCAGGCGGTTGATGAATAAGCCTCAAAACATTCATAGCAATTTGTGGCGGAGAAGATTTTTCCGATTCTTCGCAGTGTATTTCAGGTTCTTTTGCCAGCTCATTGCCATTTCCCGCTGGTATGTAAGCCGGTTTTTCTGTAGTATATTTCGATGTTTCTGTAATGTTCCGACTAGTATCGGCTCTATTCTGCTCCTTTGTTTTGTGTTCAAACGTCAGTCCCATCTCTAGAATCTTTTCAAACAATTTCGATTGCTGAGTCACCTTGTTGTCTAAAACTTCATACAACTTCGCTATTGACAATAAAGCCGTGTTCATTGCACTCAGCGTATTGTTCAGGGCTGGAGCTTCAGGAAACGAGAAATGCTTTGATTGGGCCTTTTGAACGAAGAAATCAGATTCACGGGTTACTTCTTGGAATCACGTCTGCCGTGAGATGGGGGCTATGAAAGAAGGTGATTCATCAACCATTTGGGTGTCTGATTGCGTTGAGAGGTTTGACTGATGAAGATCATTTTCATGATTACAACGGGAAGCAGGGTCTTGAGGAATTGCCACGGTTTGTTCAGAATGTTCAAGTAAACTCTGCGTGTGCCCTTCCTGTAATTGTATAGGATCTCCTGATTCGAGCAAATGTACAATATGTCAGCCTCTTGGATTTCAGAGCTGGATGATGTATCCATAAAATCAAGAGCCTCACGGTCGATGTCACCTGTTAAAGTTAAACATTCATAGGCTTTTCGCAGTTTTACTTGGGCTTCAACTGAGCATATAATAGGCTTCATAATTTGAGGAATTATTTCTGCGGATTCCGCTATAACACCCTCGCCAGACTTCCGTCTCTCCTTTGTGCACTCTTTGTTTGCTTCGCTCGGAGTTGTTGAGCTTTGCTGCATTACAATTGGAAGTAATTCTCTTGAGATGGCGACTGATACTAGAGTGGTGTCGGTGACTTCGGCAATGACCCTAATCCAATGATTTTATCATTTGCTGGGGATTCTCTCTTGTTCATGCAGACATTTTCTGTTCCGCTCATGGTTGTTGATCTCTGCTGCTCTTCGACTGGAAGCAATTCAGTCGCAATTGCGGCTGATTCTAACGTTGTATCGGTTAATTCTGTCAAAGTCCTCGGCTTATTAGCTTTCTGGCTAGCTGGTCTGAAAGCTGTTTCAGGCGGAGTTAACCGACCATTAGATGACTGTAGGTTCAGATCAAGAAAAGTCTTCACTGGTAACGTTTGTATTTTAATATTCACTTGATCAGAATCTGGGTTTTCGTTTCTCTGGAATGTCCATTCTGAGTTTGTGTGGACAAGAGTTTGGATGACAGAGTTAGAAGAGCTAGCGGCCAACTGTTGTGCCGGCAGGGTGTCTTGTCGCCTTGCGCTTGCTTTGTTTCAATAAGAACATTCGCTCCTATTTGACTATCAGAATCATAGTAGGAGCGAATATCAGTTGACAACGATAGGGCACGGCGTAATTTAGCACCTGCGATGCCCGGTCGTAGTAAAGCTGTTTTGGTTAGAGAGCGCTTTATTGCATCAGGTTGGACCTTAGTTGGTACAGATGACAACCCCGCCATCACAGGCATACCAGATTTCAACGTGAATTTCTTTGCTGTCATGATTTTGCGTACGTTAATTTAGCAAGAATATATTAGTTAAATAAATTATATTTGCAGTTTTCCAGCTAAGAGAGAGCTTAAGTGCACCTAAAAGGTTGATAAGAGAATGATATGAGTACAATGAATTAATTAACTGTTGTAATTCAAAAAAGTTGCTTACGCTGTAGGCTAGCACGCTAGACAGCTAGATAGTACCACCGTACTTGCTTCACTGCAGGGATCAAAGAGGGAACACCTCTGCAGTCTCCCGTCCAATAGGCACGCCATCAGGGCCAAACAGCTGCAAAACAGTCGGCGCCCTTTGCTCCTGTTGGGCTTAGAGCCGCAACGGTGGTAGCCTCAGTGTTTTAAAGGCCCAAAAAAGTCACGTGATTGGGCACGTGTCCAAAGCAGCTCCGCCTCCTCCAGGAAAACTGCTGCCGCCGACAAGAGCCCCCAAGCAGCTCGCAGTGCCGAATTCCCAGTAGCAGAACGTACGTTTTACAGGTGCAAGTTACTCCAATAAAATAATATTCGCCGCTCGGGCAGTAGCCTCAGTGTTTTAAAGGCCCAAAAAAGTCACGTGATTGGGCACGTGTCCAAAGCAGCTCTGCCTCCTCCAGGAAGTCTGCTGCTGCCGACAAGAGCCCCCAAGCAGCTCGCAGTGCCGGATTCCCAGTAGCAGAATGTTCATTTTACAGGTGCAAGTTACTCCAATAAAATAGTATTCGCCGCTCGGGCGGTAGCCTCAGTGTTTTAAAGGCCCAAAAAAGTCACGTGATTGGGCACGTGTCCAAATCAGCTCCGCCTCCTCCAGGAAGTCTGCTGCCACCGACAAGAGCCCCCAAGCAGCTCGCAGTGCCGGATTCCCAGTAGCAGAACGTTCGTTTTACAGGTGCAAGTTACTCCAATAAAATAGTATTTGCCGCTCGGGCGGTAGCCTCAGTGTTTTAAAGACCCAAAAAAGTCACGTGATTGGGCACGTGTCCAAAGCAGCTCCACCTCCTCCAGGAAGTCTGCTGCCGCCGACAAGAGCCCCCAAGCAGCTCGTAGTGCCGGATTCCCAGTAGCAGAACGTTCGTTTTACAGGTGCAAGTTACTCCAATAAAATAGTATTCACATTTAGTATATAGTAAGTCACATTTCAAGATCATTTGGTCACAAATATGACAACAGGCCCACCAGCAATGGGAAACCCACAAGGGGCAGGCGCCTTAGATACCAGGCAAAGAGTAACACGCTCACTGACACAGAGACTTCAAAACACGTAGATGAGAATGCTTGTGTCTAAAATTAGACCAGGTGTAGATAGTGAATACACTATTGATGATATATCAACTACACAGGTTCTAACATGTCTTCTAGAAGGGAATGATGGAATCAATGAATGGAGAATCCCGCAAGATCTCAATATTGAACCTAAACATTTGCCAAATAAGGAGTTGAAATAGAAATCCAAGTTTACATCAGTATTTCGGGCAGAAAATGCCATTTACTTATTTCAAATGGCCGTTACACGGGATATATACAAACTGATTGCTTGGTCTAAAAAGGGCAAAAAGACAAATAATCTCAATAGATTAGAAAGACAAGCACTTGAATCATTGGAAAATAACACTGAAATAGTAATTAAACTAGCAGACAAAAGAGGTAATGTAGTGGTAACGAATAAGGGAGACTACATTGAGATGGCTAACACACATTTGAACACACCAGAGTGTTATGAGAAACGTACTTCTAAATGTATTAAACAAATTAAGAAGGAGGCTACAGAAATAATTGACAAATGGATGAGGACCGGCCTACTCACAGATGATGATACAAGATACTTGAAAGTTGAGAATCCTAAACTGCCCACCTTCTAATTTTTATCATAGAAACATACCTGCTTTAATAATGTTCCTGAGGGAGGACCTCTTCTGAGTGGTATGGGTTGGATCACAGAGAAATTTACTAAATATATAGATGCAATTTTATATAAAGAATTTCCCAAACTACCAGTTTATTTGAGGGACATGATGCACCTTCTTCAATTGGCTGAACATTTTGAATGGGAGGAGGACTTTTGTCTAGAGACATTAGATGTCAAAGCACTATATACATCAATACAACGCCGATTTGTCCCTAAACAATTGACCATACATATGTGAATAGATCAGCATCATATCTGTTGCATATTATGTTAATCAAAGACATGTTGGACTTTACTCTGAGAAATAATGTATTTCTATTTAATGAGTGCCTGTATAGACAATGAAGGGGAGTGTTGATGGGAGCTAATTAGGCACCTTCATTGGCCAACCTATTTATAGGTTTCTTTGAAGATCTATACATCTATTATGACAATGTATATAGACTGAGGATTAAGCTTTGGAAACGCTTCATTGATGATGTTTTTCTAATTTGGCATGGTGATAAGGATTGCCTTCTAGAATTTGTGAGCTTTCTGAACAGTAATGACATGTGTATAGAATTCACTTGCAATAGTGGTATGACTCATATAGAAAGTTTATATACAACATTATATGTCAAGAATGATTGGATTATGTCTAAAACCTTTAGAAAACCAACAGAGGTGAACTCTGTACTGCTAGCAACGAGCTGTCACAAATCAAGTGTCATAAACCATATATCAACTGGAGAGTATATGAGAGCCCAGAGAAATTGCAGAGAAAACCTAGCATGTAATTAAGAATGTGCCATTCTAGATAATATATTTTTGCAGTGAGGTTATAAAAAGGAGGTCTTAACCAAAGCAAAGGAGAACAAATACCTAAAAGCAAGAATGGTGATACAATATTCAGTGGATAGCAATAAAGTATACTTTTTATTGTGAAAACATTGGCAGTTACTTACTTTAGACCCAGACCTAACTGACTACATTGAGGATAAACAGTTGATAATATATACCAGAGTACCGACAATGAGAAACCCAGTGTGTCCTTCCTTTATGCAACCACTAACCAAAACTGGTAAATGGCTGAACCAAGGATTTAATGGTTTTTATAAATGTGGACAATGTAGCAGGTGCCAATATACACTGGAATGTAAAACTGTGAAGATTAACATTGAAGAACTAGTCACAATTTCTGATTTAATTAATTTCAGGACTAAGTTTGTGGTTTATGCAGTGTTAGGTCTGTGTGGTTTGGTCTACAAAGGTAGTACCGTCCAGGAACTTAGATTCAGAATAAGATAGCACTTCAACCCTCTGCAGAAAGAGGATAATAGATTACCCCTAGCCCTGCATTGGAAGCTGCATCACCAAATGGATAATAAGGGTGGTATAGATGTATTGGCTTAAGAACTGTAGCAAATGACCCAAGAGGTGGTGATAGACAAAAGAACTTTGCAGATCAGAGGCCAGGCTGATTTGCAAGCATAGGACAGTACAGTGCGGGTTGAACTCGGACCAAGAGATGGGGGTTTTCCTCTAACTTGTACGGGCCTTACTGTTGTGTTGATAAGGTTGAAATGTATGACTATTTTGATTCTACTAATGAGATTAGTACAGATAACATATGATTATTGGTGGAAACTGAGTATAGTAATTTAACAAGTATGAGAAAGTAATTACCCAATATAAGGGAATGCTTAACCTCAATCAAACTGTGCTTTTTGTTTTACAAATTGAGCTTACTTAAGTTACATAGTGCCATGTATGTTAAAACAGTTTATGAGGTTTACCTAATGTAGAAATGTATATATTTTTGTGTAATGCGACAGTGTACACTGCGCAGGGACTGGTGCATTGAAGGTTGAAAACTGGAACAAGAATTTTGCTTAGTTAATGTACTTTGAACATTAGTTGTGAGGTGTAGTATTGATTAGAGAAGATTAACAGGCAACTTATGAATTTGGAAATAGCGGATGATGTACTTGATAAAGATTGCACTAAGCCCTGACGAAGACCTGAATTTGTTGAGGTTGAAAAACATGTTAGCAAGACCTATCACACTATGAAAATTTAGACTGCATTAAATACAAAGTCTGTTAAATTAAGGACTTACATTCAATGTTTGTATCAGCAATTGAGTGGTCGGTGCTTTGGATAGACCCTTATCCCTCTATAGTTTTCTTTGTGAGGCTCATAAGGGATTTTGAGCCTTTGGGTTTTGATCCATGCTGATATACCACACCTGTTCGAAGCAGTAGTACTCGGATTGATTTAGTACCTAATTATCAATTAATGTTTAGCGCAGAAGAGTATGAAGCCCATGTTCTCTTTCCAAGATATTGTTTCTGTGGTAGCTCGGTTAGATTCAATACGAGTACGACATCCATATTTTTCCCCATGACCATTTTAGTCACATTATAGATTATATCGCAGAAAGCTGCTATATGTCTTCTGTACCTTGCATTTCCACGTATATACATTTACTTGGCCTCTTCTCACTTGTTTCTTTGATAGTCATGAGTTCTTCAGACTTGATTACATGTTTCTCTTTTTGCTTCAGTTACATCTTTTATTCTTTTGAATATTCATAGATCGTTTAATTGCGTCCATGTGTCTTTACTTCTTGACGTCACTCTGCAGCTGTTAGATTTTGTTTACAGCTCTTCAGTGTTCCCTGCGGTATGTCGTCATCATCTACTGTCTCAGTTGGAGGGTACATTTGATACGGTTGTCTACGCTCATAACATCTAGTACACTCGATGCAGCATCGGGTCAATGTCTGGTGTCATACATACGACTCTTTCACTGTTGTTCCAACATGACGGAGGTGAGGGGTCAGAGCTTAACAATGCCATATTTATCTGCACCTCTACATGCTCTTAAGGCTGCCCTTGCATTCCCATGCATTGCTAGACAGTTATTTTGCAAAGCTCTTACAGGTATTTCATCACATTTGGTATCAAGCATCAACTCAAGTGAGAGGGGCGGTGATCGCTCTCTGCCCAACTGTTAACCGCAAATGTAATCAAGAGTTTCCAATCAAACACGTTAATCAGCATATAATCAATCTGCTGTGTCTTGGCAGCAGACACAAATGTAGGTGGTGGGGGGAATGTCATCAAGGGCCCTGCCAGTGCAGGCTCGAGTTCAAGATTAAGCATATGTCGTAAGACCTCTGAAGCATGTCTAGTAGTATGTTTAGGGTGTGGGGTCATCAAGGGTGGTACAACTCAAGCCCCAGCCTCCTCTTCCATAAGGCGATCCAGTTCAGCTATAAATTGGAACTGGAGAATATAATCCCCCATCGGGACCACATGTATGTACACCTTTGGCATGAAGGATAGTAATTATGCCATTCTTGGTATTGGGGCTATTATATGGATTGTAGATAGTCACTTGTGCCCTGGTCTTCAATCTACCAACTATTCCTGTAAATTACAGAGACCAGGGTTAACTTCACTGATAGAGGCACCTGACGAGGATGTAGCACAGGTTACCAAACCTCAATTTGGCCTCCCTAATGCTCCTTTCTTAGCTGGTTGGTAAAAAAGTGGTGTAATCATGTAGGTGCAATGGTCACACCGTCCATGTCTCTTGAGGACAGGCAGTATCATAGCACCTTATAAAGTCATACTACTGGTTATCTTGTACATTCTTGTCGAGACCTGAAATATTCCAGCACATTCTTTTCAGGGTGTTTATCAATTCAGTGAGGATAACATTATTAACCAAAGGTGTACATGGACTTTCTGACCGGAGTCAATCAACTCCCTCCATCCCGTCCTCCAAGTTCGCAGTCTGGGCAATATCGGGTATACTTCAAGCCTCATTAAAATGGGACACCTACAATTAACCTCATGGTCCAGGGCAATAATGCCTGTCTCCAGCCAGGGGTGACTACTTCATGTTTTCCAGAGGGGGGAGGGTGCCAGCGCCCGTAAAAATAAAAAGTCCCATTAAAAGTATAGGGACTTTTAGGAAGGTGGCCTTTCCCGGGGGTTGCCCGAGCCCAGGAGCACCCTCGTACTCGGTGCCCCTGGATCCAGCATCACTTTTTATTTAAATGAGGCCCCCTTGCCAGTATCTGCTTTATACACTCAAAGGATTATACCTTGTACTATTGTTTTAGAACAGCAGAGAAATCAGGAATATTATTTAAATTGAGCTACATATCGAACATGTCTTTGGATAATTGATCCAAAATATATTATGGAATCTCCACTTTGCAGGGCATAAACCTATTGTATTTCTCCATGAGCATGCTGGGGATTCTGAACACAGTTCACATTGTAGGAGTCTGAAAACGTTGGCTTGCCAAAGGTTTTGGACTACAGCTCCCATCAGCTCAAGCAAGCATACTCAATAGGAAGGAATTGTGGACGCAATAGTCCAAACCACTGGAGCTCCGCATGGTACAGATGGCTGTAAATCAGGGGTCTACAACCATTGACTGTTAGGTGGACCCGTGGATGGTTATTTTTCCTTCGGGCTGTGGCGCGGGATAAAAATATAAATAAAATAAATAAACACATTTAAAAAACATAAAATGCTGAATTTTCATTTTGTCGAAGGTGTGCAGTAAACCTCCTGAATTTCATATTGTTTAAATCCTCTTTTGGATGGTTGTCATTGGACAAGCATGACACTGTGGGGGTAATTCATAGAATTCCACACATGTCTCCCAGCACGCCCACCCCCCAGCACTGTGGGGCACCCTCCACCAGGCCCCCACTCCTGTCTCCCTGCACCCCCACCCCCCACTAGTCAGGGGCACCCTCCACCAGGACCCCACTCCTGTCTCCCTGCACCTGTAACGCTCACCTGATTCTCGCAGAGGCGCCGGTCTTGACTGGGCGACTACCGTATCTTCAAAGGTGATGTGTAGCACCCGGTTGGCTCTTTGGGCTGGACCTCTGTGCACTGTATGCCTGATGTGTAGAGTAAGATGTCTGCAGATAGAAAATATGGGGTTAATGAACTGGGGTTATTGGGGTGTCCCTATCTCTTTCCTCTTCTCCTCTCCTGTAGACCCCAAAGGTTAACGCTCTCACCTTAGGTAAGTGAATGCCGAGCTCTCCATCTGCCTCGGGGCAGGGTGCTGTAGCCAGTTTCTTCACTGGATAGGTAGCGCAGGCCTCTTGACTTCAGAGGACTGCTGTCCGTCGTTTACTGCACGAACGGTAAGTTTCGAGTCATTCAAAAGTCTTTAGTAATGATGTCTCTTGTTTTGCAGGGTTCCGGTGATGGCGGATGACGGGCTGAAGTGAGTTGAAGATGGAGCCCGTGTGATGAATAGAAGCGCCTGGAAGCACGTGAGTAAGCGCTTGTTGCCTGCTTCACGATGCGCTCTAACTGTCTTTTTATTTTGCAGGTACGAGTTCGGAGCTGCTGCAGGGTGCCGGAATACCCACTGGATTAGATGTGGAAATGAGTAATGGCACGTGAGTATTAAAGTTCCCCAATGTCTTTAAACGCACCTTGTTTTGTCTTTCAGATGCGGATGCAGCGCCGAAGGCCTCCGGAGCGTGCGAAGAGTTGGTAAGCTTTTGTCTTTCAGATGCCGGAATGCAGTATGAAGACCTCCGGAGCGCATGAAGAGTAGGTAAGCCTTTGCCTTTCAGATGCCGGAATGCTATCCTGTTCTTTCTTGTCTTTATAGGTGTTGCTGAAGACTGGATTCAGGATGGTAAGCCTTTTTCCTTAGGCCCAGGACTGGATGCAGAAGACACGATGAGCGTCCTGCTGCAGAGGGTGCAGAATAACGCAAAGCAAGATTCATCCACCGGGTGTGGTTTAAATAGCCTCCTGTAGTGCTTAGGTCTCCTTCCACAGCCACGCCTAAGTAAGAAAAGAGTTCCTGGTAAGAAAAGAGTTCCTGCCTTCCAGAAGAGTTCCAGTGTTCTAAATCTAGGGAGTGGCTGCAGCCCCACCCAACAGGAAAAGTAGTTCCAAACAGAAGAGGATCAGAGGCTCAACTGGCAGGCAAGTAAGCAGCATGGTCTGCTGCAGGTAAGTCCACCCAAGCATTATGAGCCCGGCGCTTCCAGCGCTGGGACTGGGCATATTTATGAGCCTGGTGCCACTGGCGCCAGGACTGGGTCCAAAAGGTCCCAATTGGGACTGGTTGGCACTCGGAACCTGGGTTATGGATCTGCTTCCAAGGGAGTTGGGAAAACCCTGACCTTTTGGAAGCAGAGATCATGACAGTACCCCCCCTCAAGGCCCCTCCCAAACCGCGCTTCTCCGGGGGTTTTGGCTTGTCAGGAAATGTTCGGTGAAATCTTATGATTAGGCGAGGAGCGTGGACATATTCAGCAGGTTCCCAGGATCTCTCTTGGGGGCCGTAGCCTTTCCAGTCAATTAGGTAGAATAGTTTAGATTTGGAGATCTTGGAGTCCAGAATGCTTTTGACTTCAAACTCGAGTTCTCCATCCACTAGGATAGGTTTTGGAGATTTGGTTAGTCGGGTTTGAGGTTGCACAGGTTTTAATAGAGAGACGTGGAAGACCGGATGTATCTTCATGTGCGGGGGCAAGTCCAACTTGACCGCTACTGGGTTTATTATGGTAGTGATGGAATAGGGACCAAGGTATCTTGGGTTGAATGTGCGTGGCCCTTTTAGAGATAGATATTTGGTGGATAACCAGACTTGATCCCCTACTTGATAGTGAGGGGCTTCCTTCCGATGTTGATCTGCTCCTTTCTTGTATTGTTCTTTAGCCCTTTGAAGGTGAGAAACAGCTTCCTTAAAGGCTTGGGTGATTGTAGAATGCAGGTAGTCTACTGCTGGTGTTTCAAGATCTTGGAGGGGATCCAACTCCGAGGTTCGAGGGTGACTGCCGTACAAAAGAAAAAACGGGGTTTTCCCAGTTCCCGAGTGGACAGAGTTATTGTAGGCATACTCGGCTATCCAAAGGATATCTTTCCAAGTTTTTTCAGTTTGTTGCAGCATGCAGCGTAAATACTGTTCCAGAGTTTGATTGGTCCTCTCGGTTTGTCCGTCGGTCTGAGGGTGGTGACTGGTCGATAGTCTCACATCAATTTGAGCCGACCGACAGCAACTTCGCCAAAAATGAGAAATAAATTGACTACCTCGATCCGAAATTAGAACCGAAGGAAAACCGTGCAGTCGGACGATGTTTTCGAGAAATTCTCGGGCCAGAGTTTCTGCTGTTGGCAAGCCTTTGAGCGGAATGAAATGCGCCATCTTGGAGAATAAGTCCACGATTACTAGAATCGTATTGTATCCGGAGCATGGAGGTAGATCGGTGATGAAGTCCATAGAAAGCGTATGCCAAGGGCGAGGTGGGATGTCAATAGGGCGTAAGTGGCCTGCTGGTCTTTCCTTTTGACTCTTGTTTTGGGCGCATACTCCATAGGACATTATAAAGTCTCTGATATCTTTTTTCCAAGACGGCCACCAGAAGTAGCGCTTGATCTTTTCTGAGGTCTTGGCTATACCGGGATGACCTTCCATTAAAGAGTCGTGATAACAAGAGATTACTTTTTTCTGTAAATCTGTGCTGGGTAGGTATAATCGTTCTTGGAAATACAATAAGTTGTCCTTTACTGCAAAGTCCTTTCCCTGCAGATGCCAATTCTGTATATCTGCTGGAGTTACAAGTTGCCTGGCTTTATCCTTAACTTCCTCTATGGATTCTGTGGCGATTACACCCAGAATTCTTTGTTCGGGAATGATTGGTACAGGTTTAGGGTTGATCAAGTGTTCTTCCACTCCCATCCGAGAAAGGGCATCGGCTTTACCGTTCTTTGTACCTGGTCGATAGGTAATTATGAAGTCAGACTCGGCAAAGAATAATGCCCAACGGAGTTGTCTAGAGGATTGGGCTTTTGCGGTTTTCAAATATTGCAGGTTTCGGTGATCCGTAATCACAGTAACGGTGTGTCGGGCCCCCAGCAGATAATGCCGCCAAGCCTTAAAGGCAGACTTGATAGCCAGAAGTTCCTTGTCAGTAATCGTGTAATTGACTTCAGGAGGCGAGAATTTGCGGGACCAAAATGCCACGGGATGCAACTGATTGGTTACCGGGTCCTTTTGTGATAGAACTGCCCCCATGGCAAGGCTTGAAGCATCAGTTTCCACGATGTAGGGGAGTTCGGGGCGAGGGTGTTTTAAGATTGGTGCAGAGATAAATTTAGTCTTCAAATCCTAGAAAGCTTGTTCCGCCTCGGTAGACCATTCAAAACGTTTGTTTTTCTTTAACAAGGCAGTGATGGGCTGGACTATTCGAGAGAACTCGGGGATAAACCTGCGGTAAAAGTTAGCGAAGCCTAACATGCTTTGCACACCTTTTACGGAGGATGGTGATGGCCATTTGAGAACTGCATCGACCTTCTTTGAATCCATATGCACCCCGCCAGGTGATAATATGAATCCCAAGAATTCAACTTCAGTCACGTTGAAAACACATTTTTCCAACTTAGCGAAAAGTTTGTTTTGACGCAATCTTTCGAGGACCATTTTCACGTGTTTCCGATGTTCAGATTCCGATGAAGAATAAACGAGGATGTCGTCAATGTAAACAACAACACATACATCTATGAGCTCTCTGAGGACATCGTTCATAAAATATTGAAAGGCGGGTGGGGCATTGCAAAGTCCGAAGGGCATGACCTGATATTCAAATAGCCCATACTTGGTGCGGAAGGCCGTCTTCCATTCATCGCCCTCTTTTACTCGTACCAAGTGGTAAGCTCCTCTAAGATCCAGCTTTGTATATATGCATGCTTTTCTGACTTGGTCCAGGAGTTCAGGGATCAAAGGTAACGGATATCTATTCTTAACGGTGATCTGGTTCAGGGAGCGATAATCGATACAAGTTCTAAGGTCTCCTTCCTTTTTTGGAACGAAGAACAAAGCTGAAGAAGCAGGGGACTTGGAAGGACGAATAAACCCATTTGCCAGGTATTGATCCAGGTATTGTCGAAGGTGAAGGTTCTCAGGCTCGGTGAGGGCATAAATTCTACTACAAGGAGGAGTAGATCCAGGTATCAGGTCTATCTGGCAGTCATAAGACCTATGAGGAGGTAGAGAGTTAGCCTGATCCTTCCGGAAAACATCTTGGTATTCTGGGTATTCGGGAGGTAACTGGGGAGTCTCTGAAGAAATTGCGGCCAGTGCAACACCAGGTGGAGGGTGACAAGTAGAGACACATTCTGGAAACTGGACCGTTCTTGCTCGCCAATCGATCAGAGGATTGTGTTTCCCTAACCAAGGTATTCCTAGAATAATCTGAAACTGAGGGGCCTTGATCACATCGAACACGATCTTCTCATGGTGTCCATCTTGACTTACTAGCGTCACTTCTTGAGTGGTATGCGTTACTGGCCCGGAGGCTATCTCCGTACCATCCACCGTAGTAATGACGTCCTTTACAGCCTTGGGACAAAGAGTTAGATTCATCCTCAAAACCATTTCATGATCCACATAATTGCCGATGGCACCGCTGTCGACGTAAGCTTCAATTGCATGTAATCGATCCGGATTATCAGGGCTAATGAGGACCATAGGTATCACGAAATGCGAGGTCACGGAACTGGTTTTTACGCTCGGCAAGAGGACCTCTATTCTTGTCGGGCGAGGTCGTTTCCCTGCTCAGAGTTTGTAACTTTGGTAACTGCAGCTCCTACTGCCTTCTTGGCAGGTTTTACCGGACAGTCTCGAAGAAAGTGCCCTGAGTTTCCGCAATATAGGCATAATTGCAACTGTTTCCTTCTTTCCCGCTCCCGTTGTGTTAGAGGACCTTTCAGACCCCCTATTTGCATGGATTCCCCGGAGTCTACTCCTTTGGAAGGAGTTGGCGGTTTGGAAAATACTCGAGCATCAAACTTGGAACGATCGGCCTTCCTGTTCTGCAGCCTGTGATCTATTTGAACGACCAAGTCTATGTAATTCGAACAGTCTTGTGGGGGATTCACTACTTGGGCTAAAACGTCTTTGAGCTCTCCACGTAGACCTCTATAAAACAGCGTAATCCTTTTGTCCTCAGGCCATTGAGTTTCCACTATTAGTCTATTGAAAGATGCAATATAAGCCAAAAGGTCTTGATTACCCTGTCGCAACGAAAGAAGCTCATTGTCCAAGGCCTGTCCCTGTGAATGTCTTGCGAACAGTTTTTCCATACTAAGCTGAAAGGCTTGAAAATCATGGAGAACCGGATCATCTTGATGAACTAGAGGGATCGACCAGTCTGCCGCATTGCCACTAAGGTACGAAAGTACAAAAGCTACTTTAGCTTGATCAGTTGGAAAGGCTGCTGGCCGGCATAAGAAGTGCAACCGGCACTGATTGAGAAATACTGCAAACCTCTTTGGGTCACCAGAAAATCGCTCGGGCGGAGCCAGAGGTACACTCCCAGGTAGGTTGATCTGCACTGGATTCATAGAGGATGTTGAAGGAAGATTTGCCCCTGATGTGGGTAACGGGGTCTGTCCGGCTTGTGACTGTAGCACTTGTCTAGCAAGATTGTCTGTTCTCTCCTTGGAAATAATTAGTTCCCTTCTTAGAGCATTCGTTTCCTGACGAGTTGCATGCACTTCTGCCCTTAGTTCCCCAAGTAACCGGGCTAGGGGGTCAGTATCCGAGGTTTCCATAGCGCCTGGGCGAGAATTTTGCGGTAGGCTTTGCGTTCTGTAACGCTCACCTGATTCTCGCAGAGGCGCCGGTCTTGACTGGGCGACTACCGTATCTTCAAAGGTGATGTGTAGCACCCGGTTGGCTCTTTGGGCTGGACCTCTGTGCACTGTATGCCTGACGTGTAGAGTAAGATGTCTGCAGATAGAAAATATGGGGTTAATGAACTGGGGTTATTGGGGTGTCCCTATCTCTTTCCTCTTCTACTCTCCTGTAGACCCCAAAGGTTAACGCTCTCACCTTAGGTAAGTGAATGCCGAGCTCTCCATCTGCCTCGGGGCAGGGTGCTGTAGCCAGTTTCTTCACTGGATAGGTAGCGCAGGCCTCTTGACTTCAGAGGACTGCTGTCCGTCGTTTACTGCACGAACGGTAAGTTTCGAGTCATTCAAATGTCTTTTTAAAGTCTTTAGTAATGATGTCTCTTGTTTTGCAAGGTTCCGGCGATGGCGGATGACGGGCTGAAGTGAGTTGAAGATGGAGCCCGTGTGATGAATAGAAGCGCCTGGAAGCACGTGAGTAAGCGCTTGTTGCCTGCTTCACGATGCGCTCTAACTGTCTTTTTATTTTGCAGGTACGAGTTCGGAGCGGCTGCAGGGTGCCGGAATACCCACTGGATTAGATGTGGAAATGAGTAATGGCACGTGAGTATTAAAGTTCCCCAATGTCTTTAAACGCACCTTGTTTTGTCTTTCAGATGCGGATGCAGCGCCGAAGGCCTCCGGAGCGTGCGAAGAGTTGGTAAGCTTTTGTCTTTCAGATGCCGGAATGCAGTATGAAGACCTCCGGAGCGCACGAAGAGTAGGTAAGCCTTTGCCTTTCAGATGCCGGAATGCTAACCTGTTCTTTCTTGTCTTTATAGGTGTTGCTGAAGACTGGATTCAGGATGGTAAGCCTTTTTCCTTAGGCCCAGGACTGGATGCAGAAGACACGATGAGCGTCCTGCTGCAAAGGGTGCAGAATAACGCAAAGCAAGATTCATCCACCGGGTGTGGTTTAAATAGCCTCCTGTAGTGCTTAGGTGTCTCCTTCCACAGCCACGCCTAAGTAAGAAAAGAGTTCCTGGTAAGAAAAGAGTTCCTGCCTTCCAGAAGAGTTCCAGTGTTCTAAATCTAGGGAGTAGCTCCAGCCCCACCCAACAGGAAAAGTAGTTCCAAACAGAAGAGGATCAGAGGCTCAACTGGCAGGCAAGTAAGCAGCATGGTCTGCTGCAGGTAAGTCCACCCAAGCATTATGAGCCCGGCGCTTCCAGCGCTGGGACTGGGCATATTTATGAGCCTGGTGCCACTGGCGCCAGGACTGGGTCCAAAAGGTCCCAATTGGGACTGGTTGGCACTCGGAACCTGGGTTATGGATCTGCTTCCAAGGGAGTTGGGAAAACCCTGACCTTTTGGAAGCAGAGATCATGACAGCACCCCCACCCCCCACCAGTCAGGGGCACCCTCCACCAGGCCCCCACACATGTCTCCAGCACCCCCACCCCCCAGCAGTGCAGGGCACCCTCCACCAGGCCCCCACACATGTCTCCCAGCACCCCACCCCCCAGCACTGTGGGGCACCCTCCACCAGGCCCCCACTTCTGTCTCCCTGCACCCCCACCCCCCACCAGTCAGGGGCACCCTGCACCAGGCCCCCAAACATGTCCCCCTGCACCCCCACCCCCCAGCATTGCGAGGCACCTGCCAGCAGGCCCCCACTCATGTCCCAATCATGTCCCCCTGCACCCCCACCCCCCAGCATTGTGAGGCACCTTACAGCAGGCCCCCACACATGTCCCAATCATGTCACCTTGCACCCTCACCCCCCAGCATTGCGAGGCACCTGCCAGCAGGCCCCCACTCATGTCCCCGTGCACCCCCACCCCCCAGCATTGCGAGGCACCTGTCCGCAGGCCCCCAGTCATGTCCCAATCATGTCCCCCTGCACCCCCACCCCCCAGCATTGCGAGGCACCTGCCAGCAGGCCCCCACTCATGTCCCACTCATGTCCCCCTGCACCCCCACCCCCCAGCATTGCGAGGCACCTGCCAGCAGGCCCCCACTCATGTCCCAATCATGTCCCCCTGCACCCCCACCCCCCAGCATTGCGAGGCACCTGCCAGCAGGCCCCCACTCATGTCCCCCTGCACCCCCACCCCCCAGCATTGCGAGGCACCTGCCAGCAGGCCCCCACTCATGTCCCAATCATGATCCCCTGCACCCCCACTCCCCAGCATTGCGAGGCACCTGCCAGCAGGCCCCCACTCATGTCCCACTCATGTCCCCCTGCACCCCCACCCCCCAGCATTGCGAGGCACCTGCCATCAGGCCCCCACTCATGTCCCAATCATGTCCCCCTGCACCCCCACCCCCCAGCATTGCGAGGCACCTGCCAGCAGGCCCCCACTCATGTCCCACTCATGTCCCCCTGCACCCCCACCCCCCAGCATTGCGAGGCACCTGCCAGGAGGCCCTGACACATGTCCCCCAGCCAACACGTCATCACAATCTAGATCCCTGGCCCTTATGGGCAGCCTCCACATGCCAAACACCCACCCAAGTATTGCATCCACCCACTCAGAATTGCCAATTACATGATACAACCCCAATGGCAAGTATGTAAATGAACACATGTCCCTCACATACACACAATGGATGTAAGTGAATGTCAAAACCCATATCATGACATGCATGAAACCAATGATATGATACTACACATTGAAGTTTGATGAAACAAATGTATCAAAAGCAACCTAAATGGGATTAAAAGTAAACAAACGACAATGGGAATTAAAATCAAAAAAGCAGCATGTCCGTAAAGTAATGAAAAACCACAAATCATAATCCAAAGGAAAGGTGTCCAAAGTCACAGTTCAAAAAAGTACATCCAAGGGAAAAACAAAACCAAAAAGCATTGCTCCATGGGTAAATCAAAAAAAAAAAAACATAATCCAACAGTCAACTATATACAGTTAAACAATCCAGGGTCCATGATCCCAACTGAAGAAATGAAACCTATCTAAAAATACTATGTAATAAAAAAACTATATACAAAAATGTTGGCCATTGTCCAAAAGGTCCAAAATCAAGAAAAAAGCAAAGGAAACCTAACACTAACTACATAACTATTTACAAGGGCAGCGGGCTAGTCCAAATGCTCACTGGATGTTGTCATGGGCCAGGGCATCATCGAACTCCTGTTCAATGGTTTGGAGGCGGGCATGTTCCCTGGCCCCGAGGTCTCGCAGGGATAAAGCAGTGTCCAGCTCCAACTCCCTGCGAAGACCCTTGAGGCACTCAGCCCGCCTCAGCGCCCTCCGCATGGAGTTCTCCACCCTGACCATTGCGAGCCGTTCCTCCTCTGCCTGCTGCCGCTCCACACCTATCTGCTGGCCCAACCGCTCCCACACGGAAGCCACTCCCATTCCAGGGTTCTCCTGCTCTCCGGCCGATGCCTGCACCCCTGATGTTGATGGCCCCGAGCCATGATGCCTCCCACGTCGAGCCTGCCGCTGCCTCCGACGCAACTGCCTGTGCCAGCACGACGGCATCCAGGCTGATGGAATCCACCGACGCCGTCGTGCACGTGCCCTGCCCGATGATGCCGTCACATCCTCCATCTGCTGGGGTCCAGTTGCTGGTGTGTCCACCCCTGCTGGACCTCCGACTCCCGACTGTGGCAGGGATGGGATCCCCACCGAGTTGGCTGCATTGGTCGGGGCAGGTCCACAAGGGGCCCTGGTGGCATCTGGGCCAGCAGACAGCATGGAGAACGACTGGCGCATAGCCTCCACAGAGGAGGAGAGGGTCGCCAAAGTGCCCGACACATGTACGAGACCCCGACCACGACCGCTCCCAACTGGGCCACGTTGGCACGGTGCTCTTCGTGATGACGTGCGTGCTCCCCCCGGGAAGCACGCACCTCATCACGAATGACACCCATGCACAACGCGACACCAATCAGGACCTTCTCCATACGGCCAGGGTCCCCTCGTCCGCAGGTGGAGGGGAGTCAGATGACATGGACATCCCCCCTACCTGCGGAAGGGCCTGGGATGGGGCATCCCTGCTGGTGCATGGTGGTGCAGTCACAGTGTCAGGGACAGTGACATGCACAGGCACCTCCACAGCGACCTGTGCTGCCTCCTGCCCCTGGACTGCACCACTTGCACCAGCAGGGATGCCCCCACCAGGCCCCATGTGCGGCTCAGTAGCGGCCTCCTCCTCCTCCTCTGTGGAAACCACCAACCTGGGTGGCTCCACACCGTCTTCCGCCGTTGCAAGCCCCTGTGGCGGCTCACCCACCCCTTCTGCTGCAGCTGTGGGGGCATCCCCGCCGCTTTGCTCCACAGTGCCGTCTCCGCCCTCTTCTTCACTTTGCGCTGCGTAGAGGGAGACATAGAACACAAGCATCAGGGTACTGTACAATGGTCCCTTAGACAGGAAGCAATAGAAGATGAGTGGCACTGTCAAAGATCACTTCCATCATGTCCCTCCACAACACATGGGTCAGTGCAGGCAAAACACATGCAGTAACAGGCATGGCGCATGCTATGGACATAAGCAAACATGTCCAAGTGACTCTTGAAACATACAATGTTGTTTTTGAACTCACATGCATCATGGGTCATGCTTATCACATTCACACACTTCACCATACTTTCATCCATCTGGACTCGTACACCCCAGACACAGTGGATGCAAGGATCGCTAGGCTGCATCAGTGGATCTGAACATTGACACAGACATGTGTCATGCATCCATGGCATTCACAAGTTACAGACACGCAGGTCAGACACACAGACATGGAAACCATACATGTACATGGCATCATCACCCATCCCTCACCCCCGCCCATGTCCAGGAACAGAGACTGGCATGCTCTCATGTGTCCATTCCGCATAGGGCTCCCCATGTAGCATTTAAACACATACACCAACCGTGTGCTTCACACATTACTGGTCTCACATGCATGACCATGATGTCCCTGCACACACACACGCGTACATGGCCTATGTCACACATACAGGCAAGTATCAGACAACCAGCACACTACAACATGCCCTGTCTCACACAGCAATGCCTGGCCACTTACCGCTCGACTCCAGATGGGTCTGCCTCTCAAGGACCTGGACGTGGAGCGCTGGGGATATGCGTTCCAGGACCCTCATCTGATCTTCCGACAAGTGGCCCCAGTGCCCCTTAGCATCCGGTGCCTTCAAGAGGCGCTGGGCCTTGTTGAGGGTCCTGGACCTGAAGTCCTCCCAGCGCTTCTTGACATGTTTGAAGTCGCGGACTGCCACCCCCTCCATGTTGATGGCAGTCACGATGTCCGTCCAGATCCTGTCACGTCCATCCTTGCCGGCGCGTGATGATCCGAAGAGGGCATCATAATGCCCCAGGACATGCTCCACCAGGACACCAACTTCCTTCTGACTGAAGCTGGTGGCCCTCTGCCCCTCTGGCTGGGGGTTGCCAGTGGTCTCGGATGGTGTTTGCCCCGACATGGCGACCCACGAGGCAGGCGTGGGTGGGCAACTGGGTCCTGGGGCTGGGCTGTGGAGCGATGGTATCCCAGTCGGGAGTCTTCTGTTCCAGCAGGGGTGGACACAGCAACTGGACCCCTGCAGATGGCTGATGTGCAGGCACCAAATGGCAGGGCATGGTGGCAGCAGGCAGGCAGGCAGGCAGGCAGCAGCAGATGGCTCGTGGGAGGCTGTTCGGGGCTCTGCGGGGCAGTAATTCGGCCTTTTGGGCAGGAGCGTGGTCTTCCGTGTGCTTACGCGTGGCCAGCTTGATACAGAGTGATTTGGCACGTGAAAATTCTGCACGTCAGTGTGTAATTCGAGGAAAGGCCCTTAGCGCGTAAGCGCGTCTGCACGCATACGCAATTTCATTGGACAGATGGCCCTTCAAGCGCAAGCGCCTCTGTGACGTGACGCGTGCAGGCGTGCATGGGCGTTTCAGCGCACGTGAAAAACTGCACGTCCGCGTGGGAATGCGTGTAATCCGAGGAAAGGGCCCATGCGCGTAAGTGACGTGATGCGCGCAGGCGTTTCCTCAGCACGGGTTAAAGGTGAGCGGGGGCAGCAGTTCGCTGTATGTGCCTTTCGTGGAGACTGACGTGTGTTGCTGCTTCCTGTTGTTTCACGCGCCATCACAACTTCACAGCTATCAAGGATGTATCTCTTCTTTTGGCGGGGGTATTGGCTATGCGTGTTTTTCTGCATCGCGCTAGTCAGACGGTGAGTTGCACACGCTATTTTTCCCACTGCGGTGCCCCTGTGTATCGCACCCATTTTCGATGTCATAGTAGCCTGCGTGTCCCACGCGTACGCGTTATTCGTGTTACTGGGTGCAACCGCGTACTGCGGGAGGTTGATTCCACGCACGTAGGCTGCAGGGTTGCGTGCACGGTTTTACTGCAGTTTTGGGGTGCCTGAGCGTTGCGTGACCCGCCACTACATCACCGGGGTCACATACAGCCTTGCAGGTGCAGGGGGGCTGTTAACATCTTGCTTCCCACCCCCTTCACCCCAATTGCCCAGGTGAATTGTGGTGTACACCTCCCATTGGCACTACTCCATCTGTGCCGGCACTACTACATCTGTGCCATGGTTGGGAGGACACCAAAGGTGAGGGGTGCCTCAGCTGGGCGTACTCCTCGTGGCGGGCGTGGTCGGGGACGTGGCCGTGGTGACCAGGGAGTAGGGGGACTCCAGGGTGTCCAGGGCGGCCACAGAGGGGGAAGAGGCAGGGGTGCGCCACTTGAGCACAATGTTGTGCCATGTGTCGGTGCAGTCATGCCACCACCCCCTGTGGTTCCAGGGGATGCAGCTTCTGCATCTGGCACTGGCGCCCGTGTGACCCGGCAGTCCGTTCCATCGACTGCCACGGGCCCAAGGGTAGTGGTAGCTGCAGGTGCAGCTGTGGACACCGCCACCCAGGCTCAGAGTCTGCCAGCGCAGGCTGCGTTGGCACTTGAGGAGTCCTTGGTAGATTTCCAACAGGCCAGGAGGGAAACCATAGGGGCAGGCAGGGCTGCTCAGACCAAGACACGTGTCCCTGGGGCAGTTATGTCATCTGCTGCCCCGAACAGCCGGGTGTTGGCAAGTGCAGGGGCAGATGCCCCCAACAACACCCCGTTTGTGAGTCTGCCAACCAGGACCGTTGCGGTCAATGACCCTGCCACAGCTGATGTTGCTGCGCAGGGTCCATTAGAGGGCACCCAGATGCCACTGACACAAGTCAGGCCTTTGGTCGTCCCTCCTCTTGCCACTCCCTTGGCTCAATCCACCGAACCCACTGGCCATACTGGTCAGGGCGGCATTAGCCAGCCAGGGTCTGCGCCACAGTCCAAGAGGAGGAAGGTTGCACCTGCAGCACTGGGACCCCACACACAGCCACGACCTCCTGCACGTCGAGGAAGAAGCCTTTCTGCAAGCAGGAACTGGACTTCCTCGTGGGCTACGTGCGGGGCCACAGCTGTGACATGCTAGTGGGTGCCAATAGTCAGACTACGGCTGCCCAACATGACACCCGATGGAAGCATGTTGCGGAACATGTCAGTTCATTCGGCCATGAGGTGCGCACGGCGCAAGAGTGCAAAAAGCGTTGGAATGACATCAAACGCAGCACTAAGGTTAAGCGTGCCTCTAATTACAACTTGAGTTCATACCACCTGAATTGGTCAAAGGAGTGGGAGAGATGCTGGACTTTGATGCCCAGTCCAGTGAGTGTTGATGCATGTTTGTTGAGGACGTGTTTGTTTCACTTGTGGGATGTGTTGTGCATGATTGCAACTACATGTGACGTGTACATGGTTCTGATGTGTAAGTAATGCAATGCTTCCATGATGCATGTCTGCTCTGCTGGATGGTGGACATGTGGAGCATACGGGGACTGTCCGCATCATCACTATTGCACCCTACTGACATGCTGGTTACAAGTATGCCCTCCGGTCCATGTTCCAGCTCACTGGCCCTTCTGCATGTGGCGTGGGGTGACCTTCCCCTCAGCCCAGGCACAATGTCATTGCATGACTGACATGCATGTCTCCTCTGCCTGCATGCAGGGACTCCATGTAGGCATGCTCCCTTGCCCCTCCTCTGCCACTCTGCACCCCAGTTCCACCTTTGCACTGGTCTGCTTCAATCTTACCAATGTGTACTTTCCTGTTCATGCGTCCTGTGTAGATGCTAACTTCCAGCGTACAATCTGCCAGACATATGCCGTGTGGTACAGCCTTAGTACTTGATGCAGGGTATCTCACTTGTACTGTGCATAGGTCAGATGTCCCGCAGGGACATGAGTGCCCATTCATGCTCCCTGTGCATTGCCCGCATGCCCCTAAGTGTCCTTGACTGGATGATCACTGTAATACAAGTCCTGAGTGACATACATTGCATGGCATCTCATCAGCCTTCCCATGTCAACTGTGGGTCAGTACTGCGTTGCACACATGTTTAGGGTCTGACAATCTGTGTGGCTCACAGGCCTCAGCCTGTTTAATGGCCAATGACTCTGTCCAACTGTTGTAGTGTCTTCTTCACACGTGGGCGGCCTCCAGAGTTTTCATCATGTGTCATGCTTACTGTCCCATCATCATTTGCAGTGTTGTCACTTGAATCACATTAAGCTGTTGATGCCAGTCAACACTGCCTGTCAATACACAGGTCTATGGTCAGCCTTTTGATACCATGCTAGGCATCCCTGCTTTTGTACTTGGGTGGAGGGGTGCTTGGCTTCTAGATATGGTACACATTGAATGCACAATGCACGTGATGCCTGAATTTGACCTTGCACTGCCTTCACATTTCCTGACACACACCATGGAGTCCTTGTACATGTAGGTAGTGAGTGGCGTACACATTTTCTGCACTGCATAGACACACTTCCATGGAAACTGCCACCTTTCAACAGGTCTGATCACAGAAGCAATTCAAAGTTGACCCAGCATGCATGCCAGGTTATATGTTGTGTGTCACATGTCTGCCTGATGCGTTTGTTGTCGGTGTGTGTGTGTGTTGTGTGCTTCTGACATGTGTAGTGACCTTTTTTCTCTCTATTTTTCAGGTGATGACACAATGGAGACAGAGGATGGTGTTGTCATGCCAGACACAGGGTTGTTACCACTACATCAACCCGGCACAAGTGGGGGTCGTGGGGTGGTAGGCCACGAAAACCCCCAAGTGCTACAGTCCATCTTGTCTCTGGCTGCCTATGAGTCCAGCCTTGATGACGACTCTGACGTCCATGTTGAGTTGGATGAGCATCAAGTCCATGTGTCAGGGGTGAGTGATTCTGATGTGGACACTCCTCTGTCTGCGACACCTGCACTGAGGGATCAGTCAGTCTTGGTTCCTCCGCCCGTGGTGGATCGGGACGCAGGGTCACCCTCCACACCAGTCACTGATGTGCCTGGGACATCACGTCGACGGGGGCATGTAGTCGTGCAGCCCCGGGCGGTGCCAACACAGCGAGGACACCCGGTCCTTGGGTCCCGCAGGGGTCAAGCCCAGCAACGCGGTCGCCGCGCGCAACCGCAGTATACTGAGTGGGAGCAAGACATGACTGCCAATTCAGAATGTCAGGGGGCAGCAATGGAGAACATCGCTGAGAGCATGGAGCGTGTGGCCCGATCTGTGCTCCCTCCTGCTAGGCAGGTGCTTCTCCAGCAGCAGGCGGCACGGTCCACGGCCCGCTCGCTCAGGCTGGGCATGGCGGCCTCAGACAGGGCACGCCAGGCTGAAATTTCGTCTCTGTGTCAAGGAATTGCTGCTCACGCAGAGGCGCACATGGATGCCCTGAGGGAGGAGTATGCATCCCTCAAATCCACTCTGGGTGTCCTTATGATGTTCCAGAGGCAGCGGGCAGAGGAGAGGTTTGCACAACTTGAGCGTACCATCTCGGCTGAGCTACAGGCTTGCCGGGAGGTGCAGCGGTTGTCCAGCCAGGCCTTGCAGGAGGAACTCTGTGTTACACGTGCTACCTTGCAAGAGGAAGCACGTGTATCACGTGAGGTTCTGCATGCAGACCTACGTCACATCGCCACACAGAACCAGGCTCACCCGTCCGGCAGACTTGCTGCCGACGAGGGGCAAGCTGCGGCTAGGCGTGGCCAGGCTACTGTGCCACGTCCTCCTTTCCAGGATGAGCCAGACTCGGATGACCATCTATCTCCCACATAGGTCGGGCTGTGCAGGCGTTGAGCCCAGGGAGGTTTTTTTTTTGGCTCAGCATCATCGCATGTGGGTGTTGAGCAGCACCCTGTACCTCCCCCCTCCTGGGTGCCTCCCCTCCACCATTTTTGATTTTTCTTTTAGTTTAGTTAGTTAAGTTTCTGTTTGATAGTTAGTTTAATTAGGTAATGTAGGTTTTTCATAGTTAGTGTAATTAGTTAACATAGTTTAAAATTGCTTGTCTATTGTGCTTTCATGTGATGGTGCGGTGCTTTGTGGCTTTTGAAGGCATCCACTGTCTGTTCCAGCTGGGCCCTTCAGGCTTGTCTTGTGTATGTGTTTGCTGCTTGGGATCCTTGACTCACATATGCCACTCCTGCCTCCCTTATGCATGGGCTCGCAAGGATGGTTCGGTGTGACAGCCTATTACACAAGGGCTTTGGACTGTCATATCCATGGCATGTCTGGTGCTGTGTAACTTGTGTTGACACCCCTAGTGGGGATGATTGCAGTGTTATTGTCCACTGTTCAGCTTTTGATTGATGGGTTGTTTTATGATTAATGTGTACATTCATTACTATGCATTGTGTAATATGTTTCTTATCTTTACTGTACACATGCTTGTTGCAATTCATGCCGTTGATAGTGTGTTCCACACTTTGGATGTGAAAGACGGACTGATGGTGTGATTTCTGATGTAAGTCTCTGACATGGTCCAGTAATGAGATGCCTGAAGAGACACACACAGATGACTTTAAAGCATTAATCATGTGTTTCATGCCCTTTCTGCAGGGGGATGAGCCTCCAGACCACCTTTGCCAGCAGACATGGCCCATTGGACGTCTGAATTCTGGACACGTTTGTTGGTGCCCACATGGACATGTGTGCACAAGCAGAGGCACAGGGATTGCAGACCTACATCCTAGAACTGCTCACGTGTTCCAAGGAACTCCAGGCAAGGTGAGCAGCACAGGGGGGCCACAACACAGCAAAGCTTCCACCAGGCGAGTTGCACATGCAGGGTTAGTAACAGCACTGAGGGTGAGCTTGGACGAATATTGGTGTTGAAGCACACAATGCAGCTCAGATGTGTTGGTGGACTGATGGCTGTTGATTGTAAGGTTGTCTGGGGAACCTGCAGGGCCAGTGGCACATACCCTCCGGTACACCAAGGTCCATCGAGGCACTTGTATCAACCAGGTAGCCTTCCGAGGCATGGAAAGGGGCAGCTCATAGGGACATATAGCAAGGGACATACTCGGGTGCAGTGCATTTCATTTCCATGTACATTTTGAAACATGCACTGCCTACTTTGTTTCGGTCATGGTGGAACACAACTTGTTCTGAAGTCATGCCTTGCTATATGGGTCTGTCTGCTTACCCAGGGAACATTGCATGTTGTGTGAATTGTGAAACATTGGTGTTCCATTTGCCATGCACCCACCGGCGGCTGACTTACTGCATTGACTGTGTATGACCCATCACAGGGGTATGTTACATATGGGTACGAAGCATCTACATCAGATTGTCTGTTTGTAGAGTAGTTTGTTGCTATGGGGCATGTTTGGTGATGTGTTTTTGTGTTATGGGCACGGACAGATTATTAACTGTAGCTCTCTTTGCAGCATTGAAGTGCTCCTGTAACCGGACCTGAGAGTGCGCAGGCAGGAGGCCAGCACTCAAAACCAGAGCTAAGTGTCTTTTTGTTTTTCTTTCAAACTGCTCTGCATAGGCTTGCTGGGGGGTGTACTAATGCATGGATGAATGTTTAATTCAATTTGGTATGTTTGTTTTCCCCTAATCACCCGGAGTCCTATCCAATTTTAAACCCTGTACCCTGTACCCGGTGTTCCTGCTTCCCGTACCTATCCAAGCAACGTTCCCTAACCCTCTTTCCCCGCTGGGCTTGCGGATGCCTGTGTAAGCCCCAAACTTGCAGGCGCCAAAACCCTAGAGGGGGTGGTTGGTTCGTGCCACTCCTAAGCCTGGACTACAGAAGGCCATGACAATGATGTCCAAGTTTGTTTGGATTGTGTATGTGTTCATATAGGTAGTACATTTTCGTGCATTCACTACTTTCATGTGTCATTCGTCCTCCCCTCTCCTGCCACTCATTCCAGTTATCCAGTGTGCCAACACCTGTCCCGACTGCATATCCCTGACCCTCCTTCCCCACCAGGGTCTCAGAGGCCTGTGTGAGTTTGACCTTGCAGGCACCCGGGCCACGGTGGGGGTGGTTGTTTCGTGACACTCCCGCGCCTGTACACGGGACCTGTGACAGTACACATCCGTTCATGGTGCATCATTCTATGTTATGTACCACACATGGTTCACATCCTGTTGTGACATTGTTTTACTGTGCTACC
Source organism: Ambystoma mexicanum (assembly GCF_040938575.1). Classification (NCBI taxonomy): domain Eukaryota; kingdom Metazoa; phylum Chordata; class Amphibia; order Caudata; family Ambystomatidae; genus Ambystoma; species Ambystoma mexicanum. The sequence goes on from NC_090938.1 coordinate 73,905,136, forward strand.
TTGGTTGTTACATCATTGTGGTAGTACTTGGCCTTTGTGAGGTACTGCTACGTCAAGTCATCTACTGGAGGGTGTTCTGGTTCGTTTTTCTGGCTTGGATTTTGTGATTTCGCAAATGAGGGTGGACTCTGAGGGTGCAGGCACCTTTTTACACACAAGGTGGGAGATGGTGACGAAGGGGAAGGGTGATCCTGTGGCCAGGTGAAATTGAGGGTTGAAGGCTCCATGACCCAGGTGCAGTTGTTCAGTGGGTCATGGTCATTTGTGAGGGGGGGGGGGTGTTTTGTTGTTGATAGTTGCCTTGCCCTGCAGTGTGATGGGAACCCTGACATTGTAATTGTGGTATCCTATGTACATGTGTTCTGCTGATCAATGCCTGTTCATGTGTTGTGTTTACCTTTCAGGTGTGAGGGGATAGTTGTGGTTTGACATGCTGGGGTGTACACATGGTGAATGTTCACATGTGATGTGTAGAGGTCACTGATGGTCACTTGATTGCACATGCATATGTTGAGTGCATGTCCTTACTGACCCACACACTTGCACTATGATGCACTACATGTACAACCACCCTTGGATATCTACGTGTACACTCTGTTTGCCTTCTGGTGCCCACTGTCTCCCTGCAGCACATGTTCTGTGACCAATTATGGATCCTGTACATGCCTAATTTGCTTTTTGATGTGGTTTGTCGCTTAGATGTGATGCTCAGGGTGTGCATCACACACAATAGCTCTTCACTGTGCTGTGCGCTGAGCAGTGTGTTGCAGGAGTTGGACACAGCACACAGAAGCTGCAGTGTTGATTTTGCAATGCACAATATGCATGTAGACAGGCATTCATTGTTATGTTACGTCTACAACATTTGTAATGCATTTGGGAATGACTTATTTTGGGTGGGAGGTTGTTGGTCAGTCATTTCATCTGATTCCATGTCAGGCATCATTGTCTGATGCCACTGTACAGTTTTGACATGGAAATGTGTACCTTATTGGTACTGTGTTGGTGTATGGCTATTACTTGCCATGTCATGTTGTGGTTTGGGAGAGTTTGAGTGACGTAACAGTGATGGTCATGGCCTGTTTTGCAGGTGTGTGTGATTCACACCTTGCATGTCAGGGTCATCCGCTTCTCAAAGCAACTAGCTGGGGGTAGATCTCTCTCCGGGGCAGGGGCCTCCCTCTGGGACAGCCTTCCTGCCTCACTGGAACTTGAGGAGAACCATCTTGGTTCCAGAAGCACCTCAAGACCTTCCTCTTTGCTTCTGCTTTCTCTCTCCCTCTCCCTTGCTAAATTCTTCACTGGAACTGCACTGGATCTGCAACTGGGCCACTCTCACCGACCTCGGTCCCTGGCCCAGCCACTCTCCACTTGCACTGCCTCCCTGGCAACCCCTGCACTGCGGGACTGTCTCTCTATCCCTACAGCCCCCCCTTCCCAGCACTTGTGTGCACTTACCTTTGCAGTTGCCACCAGCTGGCCTATTTATTTGTTTTTTAGTCTACTTACCCTGTACTGCACTTCCCCCTCCCCTTCCCCTTGCACTTTTCCCTTCCCCCTACCCCTGCACTTGCGCAATCTAAATGACACCTGGCCTAGTAGTATCGTTGTCTGTCTTCCCTTGTTCCCCCCTCCCTGCCTCGTCGCACCTTGAAACACTTGTGTATAGGCACGTTACAAATGCCATATCATGTCATGTCATATGTGTGCCTTTTGGTCACACAGGATAGCTTGTGTTTAAGTAGCTAGGGATGCAGACAATGTGGCACTTCCATGGCAACTATCTCAGGGTGGTAGGGTTGTGACAGTTGACTGTCTCTTTGTCATCATCGATTGTCACCTGGTATGTGCCAGGCCTGTGTGCACTCCGCAGGGGTGGGAGTTTAGGTGAAAAATGTGGCCACAAGCTGGGTCCGGGCTTCCTCGCCACGTGCCCTGTCCCCTCCCATGGGCAGCGCCTGTGCCTGTGGTTGGGGATGTGGGGGCACCACCATGTCCACCGGTACGCCCTGCCGTGTTGCAACATTGTGCAGGACACATGCTGCCACAATGATCCTGCACACTACTGGGGGTGTATAGAGTAGCTGCCCGCCAGAGCGGTCAAGGGAGCGGAAACGTGACTTGAGCACTCCGAATGTGCGCTCCACTATGGACCTGGTTGCAATATGGGCGGCGTTGTATCTTACCTGGGGTGGTGTGGTGGGGTTCCAGATTGGCGTCATCATGTGGTTGCTCAGAGGCTAGGCACTGTCCCCTGGGGAGGTGTAAATGGTTGTGATTATTGGGGTTTGTGTATTTGTGTGTGTGTGACATGCATGCATGTGCAAGGGCATTTGTACGCACCTAGGAGCCAGGTGTCGCCATGCTGCCCAGCTTCCAGGGCCCGGCTCAGGGCGGACATTCTGTATATGAAACTGTCATGGGTGGAGCCAGGGTAGTTTGCATAGACAGAGGTGATGATTCCCTTTGCATCGCATACCACCTGTACATTGATGAATGCCAGTGTTTGCGCTTTCGGTAGATGTGCTCAGTGGCCCTAGGTAGACATAGGGACACATGGGTGCAATCTATGGCACCAAGCACTTTGGGGAAGTGTGCCGCCCTGAAAAAATCCAGGACACGGCCTGCCTTTCTGCGGGTGTTCTGGGCATGTATATGTGCCTGCGGACTGAGGGGCGTGCTGTCATGATTGCCAGTACCTGGTGTAGGCAGCGTGAATGCGTGGCCTGTGAGACCCCCCCCACTATGGCAGTAGTCCGCTGAAATGACCCAGTGGCCAAGAAATGCAGGACATTGAGCACCTTCTCCAAGGGGCTCAATGCCTGGGAGCAAAGGGTGGGGGATGTAAGGTCATCTTCCCACTCCCTGACCAGGTCTAGGATGATATGGGGTGGAAACCTATACCTGCCGTAGACCTGGTCGTCAGGCATCCCAAAAAGGCTTGTCCGTGGTGCGAAAATGCCTGTCCTGGCTATTCTCCTCCTCCTGCGGTGTCCCACGATCAGTGCTGCGACAAATGGGGCATTCATCGTAGCTGTATATATGTGTTTGTTGTTTGCGCGCACTTTTGTACTGTGCGCGGGGACGCTTCCGCCTGCCTTCGTGTGGCGGACGCGTTGACGCCTGTGTGCGTCTTTTGCCGTGCGTGGGTTTCCCGTATTCAAATCCATGAATACAGGTTTTTCGCGTGCGTGTGGGCGTTCCGTGTAGTTCCCTGCAGTACTTCCCCAGTTATGCCTTCTTTTTCACGCGTTATTCCCTATTCCGCGTGTTACGCCCACTGTTCCGCCCACTTTGGTTGTGTGCACCGCGCTATGTGCGCTTTTTCTGTGCACGTAGCGCACGCCGTGTGTGCCCGCGTGCGCCATGGCAGGATTTGGCGCACGGACAGCGGGAAACACGTGCAGTGTCTTCCTTGAATCGCACGGGTGCGCGTGCGCTGGGTTTCTCACACTTGCGCCACCTTGCGCCTGCTTGCGCTGGGATTTTCGGCGCACGTTTGCTCCATGAATCGAACCCTGTGAGTTCAGTAGCAGGACAACCTTTTATCAGCGCTGGGCACACATTTCTTTTGCTGTGATTTTCAAGCTTTGTAATAATATCCAAGTAGTTAATGTCAATATTATGTGGTTTAATCAATGACCCGGAAACCAAATTAGGACATTTTTATACATGGGAAGTGATACATATGAAATGTTAAATAATATAATTGGTAAATGTGTTATTCGTAACTTGGTCACCTATATGTGCTTAAAATAATATTAATGCATCCCTGAACAACACCATAATGAGGTCTGTGTCTCTTACTTGTTCTGTATAATCTCCAAAGAGATGAGGTCATTTTTTGTATCCACATATGAAAACTATAGTTTATTGTGCTGCTTCTGTTTTTTTAACTTTGCTATAATTAAGCAAAGTAACTGTAATGTTAATTATATAGTGGGCCTCATTATGAGTGTGCTGGTCACGTAACACTGTTGTCACCGGACAGGCACACTATGAGTCTGACAGACCTGGCGAGTGGAATGGCATCCACCCGCAGACTTCCACGGAAACACCAGCATCGTTATCATCGGTGCCGGTGCTTCCGTGGTCTCCATTCCCATTGAGTCATATGGGACTCAAATGGGAAAGGGGAATTACATTTTTCGGCGCCTAACGCTGCCTCACCTCATGGACTGCTGGGGCTGTAATGCCCAGGTGTGCCGGAAAAATGTGCAATTCTGACGGCAACCTGCTGGTTTTACCGGCACGGTTACTGCCGGACTTGTAATGAGGCCCAGTGTCTTTTTTGGTGAAGGGAGAACCAGCAATACAAATATTTTACAAACGTCAATGTCCGGCAGGAAAATTATGTTCTTTTGTGCTTAGAAATGTTAGAAAGTAGAGAAATAGTTACCCTTTTAATAAACGTTGAGTAAAAAATAAATAAAAACTATTGAACTGCTGTTGAAAGAATGAACACGCTCTTGTATCCGCTCAATCGTACGTTTGAGAATCAAGAAATCTAGTGCTTCGATTCCAATGTGCGATGGTGTTCTAATATAGTTGCAATTATTTTTCATATTTGCATGTATATATGTAACTATGTATGTAATTGCATATGACTGTATGGCAGTGGTCTGCAACCTGTAGCTCTCCAGACAGTTTGGACTTCGACTCCCATGATCACTCACCATTGACTATGCTGGATAATTGTGATGGGAGTTGTAGTCAAAACCCCTGCAGAGCCAAAGGTTACAGAACCCTGAGATATGGTATGCAGAGAACAGGGCTTTCTCTGTTGCAAAGAGCGACCAAAGGAATTGGTGGTCAGGCCTTATATTTCCAAATAATTAGTCTCAGCGTACGTTGATGTTGAATTGAGTATTTATTAGGAAAAAAAAACAAATCAAATTCTTTCAAATGAAATATCGATGCTTTCTCCCTGGATGTAATGTAATCTTATGAACGAATCAGGTGCACGTCAGCAGTGACACTGCAGTAGTTTCCCGGTAGCGAAGTTCGTCTGAAGTACGTATTGTGCCCACACCTAAAGTATCCAGACCTGAGCCTGTGGAGGTGAAAGCAGAAATGTGGAACTGGAGAAACGGATAGCCTTGTGTGATGGAATTCAGGTACATTAAGGGCTTCTTTGTGACATTTCTTCATATTGAAGACCAAAGACAAAAAAGACTGTTCTTTTTTTGTCGATTTTGTGCGGCCCGAAATATGCCGAAGTATCACATCATTTTACCACCAACCGACCCCCCCCTCCAATTTTCCTCCCCCACTTCTCCCACACTGGTGAGATATTTTGTCAAACAGGGGTTTTCAAACCCCACACAACCACAACCATAAATACCAGCCAATTTACACATAAAACACACAGACACACCCCAACATAATCAAGCAGTCACATAGAAAGCAACTCGGGCTTTGGGCCTCACCCGTACGGATAAAACAAGCCAGTGCACACAACCAACCATCTGCAAGCCAACACAGACAGATGCCAGTTTCTGCTGGTTCGGGACCTATCCTGTCACTCTACCCTCACTAACCAACCCCGCCCTCTTTCTTGCAGAGCTACATGAGCGCTTGTAGACTTCCTCTTGGTGGTAGCAGTGCTCGGTATAAATCCACATAACATAACAAAATCAAAACACTTACCTAGGTCCCATCGGCTTCCCTCTTCCGGCTCTGCCGTACCGGTCAGCCCCTGTGCTCGCTCGTGTGCGTTGCAGGGGCTGACAGCTCCGTTTAGAAAAACTGCTCAGAGTGGTCTCCCAGCAGTCTAAATCGGTCTTCGAAGAAATCGATTTTATAAAATCGATTTCTTCACTTAATACCACATTAGGGAGATGAGGAAATGCATTGTGGCTGTGGAACAAAAGGTGTTCGTTACGAAAAAGGGTGGAAAATAGAGAGGGTGCTGAAGAGGGAGACGGATATAGGTAGTGTCGGGTGATCGACCAGTACAGCTTCATCTGGGATCTTTTTTTTTTTAAATCGTACTCGTGGACCTTAACACTAAAGAATGAATTCAAAATAGTGAAGTTGAGAGTTCATTTATTTGAGCATGTTTAATTCCAAACAGGTGAAAGCCACCCTCATGGGCATACATAATTTAGATAATGTATTATTATTATTATTATTATTATTATTATTATTATTATTATTATTATTATTATTATTATCACTATTAGGGTATTTAGACAGGCCTGGCCTTGCGAAGCAATTGAGTGCCTTATAATGCATAGGGGGAAGAACACAGTGAGGGAGCAGAGAAAAAGGAAGCAGGGAGCTCACTATGGGGGTGGGCGGGCAATGGACAGCAAGGGATCTACAAGCAACCAGGAGAGGAAACAGTGGGGTGCAGATCCCCAAGTCTCAGGTTAGGTGAAGACTTATAAGTGCATAATGCATTATGGCCGAGTGCAGCCACGAAAGGAACTTGCTTGAAAATGTGCATATATTTACCATTCCCAGTCAAGACAGAGAGCAATATAAATGGTGGCGAAAAGAGTTGTATTTTGCATGTGTACTTCAAAAATCATTTAAAATACATTTGCCATGAGTATCTGCGCTACTAACCTGCACCACAATGGTCCCGGTTCTGCAGTATGTAGGCCAAAGAGCACCATTTGGTATAATATTTCACGGAGCTATCATAGGTTTGGCGAAAATTCTAATATTACCACCAAACTCATTTACTGTTACGGCCGGAACAAGTAGTGGTAAAACTATGTTAGTCTTTATTTATTTAAGCAGATTCTTTGCAATTTTTCCACAAGCAATAATTTTTATGCATTAAATGTGATGATTTTTTAAGGTAAAATAAAGGATTTGCTCCATCTCCAGCCTGGAAGTGATTTCTCAATTTCATATCAAATTCTCATTCTGCCACCATGATTTCGTACCACCGAACTCGAAATGAGACCTAAAGTATTTCAACCAGAAACACTCAAGAGAAACTTTGGTATTCGTCTCATCCTTGTATTTTGGGCCTTATATTAGAGGATATGAAAATGTGCAACCGACCATTTGAAGCAGGAAATCTAAGAACATGGGCCAGACAAGACATATGGACAACAGAAGTCTGAGGGGCTGGTTATTTACAGAGGAGCTCTTTATACATTGGAGCTGGGGAGAGAGTAATCAGAGACGGGGGTTGATGTGGGGGAAATAGACAGTACACTTTCTGGGCTCACAAAGTGGAACTTCAGTTCATCTTTAAAGGAGTGGATGATAGTGGTGTTTGACCTGGAGGTAGTGCGTTCAAGTGGTGACGGGCAAGGAGTGGAAAAATAGCAAAGGTGAGCGGAAGCATAGGGTGTTCATGGAACCAAGAGATTATGGAGCGTATTGAAGGAGACATAAAGGATAAGAACGGTGGAAGGTTTAAACAGGATAAGGAAGGAGAGTAGCAGGGAACATATGTATAAAGGATAAGGGCGGTGGAAGGCTTAAACAGAGGATAGGAAGGAGAGTAGCAGGACACATATGTATAAAGGGTAAGGGCGGTGGAAGGCTTAAACAGAGGATAGGAAGGAGCGTAGCAGGACACATATGTATAAAGGATAAGGGCGGTGGAAGGCTTAAACAGAGGATAGGAAGGAGAGTAGCAGGACACATATGCATAAAGGATAAGGGCGGTGGAAGGCTTAAACAGAGGATAGGAAGGAGAGTAGCAGGACACATATGTATAAAGGATAAGGGCGGTGGAAGGCTTAAACAGAGGATAGGAAGGAGAGTAGCAGGACACATATGTATAAAGGATAAGGGCGGTGGAAGGCTTAAACAGAGGATAGGAAGGAGAGTAGCAGGACACATATGTATAAAGGATAAGGGCGGTGGAAGGCTTAAACAGAGGATAGGAAGGAGAGTAGCAGGAAACATATGTATAAAGGATAAGGGCGGTGGAAGGCTTAAACAGAGGATAGGAAGGAGAGTAGCAGGACACATATGCATAAAGGATAAGGGCGGTGGAAGGCTTAAACAGAGGATAGGAAGGAGAGTAGCAGGACACATATGTATAAAGGATAAGGGCGGTGGAAGGCTTAAACAGAGGATAGGAAGGAGAGTAGCAGGAAACATATGTATAAAGGATAAGGGCGGTGGAAGGCTTAAACAGAGGATAGGAAGGAGAGTAGCAGGAAACATATGTATAAAGGATAAGGGCGGTGGAAGGCTTAAACAGAGGATAGGAAGGAGAGTAGCAGGACACATATGTATAAAGGATAAGGGCGGTGGAAGGCTTAAACAGAGGATAGGAAGGAGAGTAGCAGGACACATATGTATAAAGGATAAGGGCGGTGGAAGGCTTAAACAGAGGATAGGAAGGAGAGTAGCAGGAAACATATGTATAAAGGATAAGGGCGGTGGAAGATTTAAACAGAGGATAGGAAGAAGAGTAGCAGGAAACATATGTATAAAGGATAAGGGCGGTGGAAGGCTTAAACAGAGGATAGGAAGGAGAGTAGCAGGACACATATGTATAAAGGATAAGGGCGGTGGAAGGCTTAAACAGAGGATAGGAAGGAGAGTAGCAGGACACATATGTATAAAGGATAAGGGCGGTGGAAGGCTTAAACAGAGGATAGGAAGGAGAGTAGCAGGACACATATGTATAAAGGATAAGGGAGGTGGAAGGCTTAAACAGAGGATAGGAAGGAGAGTAGCAGGACACATATGTATAAAGGATAAGGGCGGTGGAAGATTTAAACAGAGGATAGGAAGGAGAGTAGCAGGAAACATATGTATTAAGGATAATGGCGGTGGAAGACTTAGGCAGAGGATAAGGAAGGAGAGTAGCAGGAAACAGTAACAATCAGATAGGGGTTGGGGGGCAAGCCCATGAATGAATTTGAAGACAAGTAGAAGGTATTTGTAAAAATAATTGATTTCTTATAGAAAACCAACCATGGCAGAAGTATGGAAATATTACGGAAAGGTGCATCTGGGGAGTGCTTGTGTGGTCCACGTAATATGATATGATTATGATATAATTGGTTATTTATAACGCGCTTAATACCCAGAGGTTTCTAAGCACAGATCCGGGGATTGAACCTGTGTTGTTCCGTGTCGTCTTGCTTCCAAGGCGAGCACTTTGCCCCTGAGAGAAGAAGTGGAAGCTGAAGGAGAATAAATCACGGTGCCTAAGTACCGGGGTTAGCATGAGTGTTTTAGCTCAGAGGTAGATGAGGAGAAGGTGAATTTTCCTGGTGGTAATTAGAGTATTCCTGCAGCAGTAGCCTCTGCCCTTATACAGTACTGAAGATTGAGATTGTTGTGAAAAAGGATACAAAGTCTACCTGCCTTGGGGTAGGGAGAGAGCAGGTTAGTGTGAAGTCTCAAAAGTAAGGGAAGGAGAGTAGGGGGTGTTGGAGCCTGAGAGAGGCGGCTTCATTTTGTGAGGATTTACGGATAAGACATTGAAGTGTCCTCCAGAGATGGATTGATTGCAGGTAAGCAGAAATGCAGGTAGATAGACCAGGATTGAGCGTAGGGAAGGAGAAGGTGATTTGAGAGTTGTCTGCAAAGAGGTGATTGAATAGCCCAAAGGAGGAGATAAGTTCTCTGAGAGAGGAGATCTAAAGAGTGCAGGGTAAGAAACCAAGTATGGACCCTCCGAGGACATCAATGCGAAGCGAAGTTGGATTAGAGGTGGCTGGTCCCCAAAAGATTGAGAAGGAGCGATGAGCAAGGTGAGAGGCAACCCAGACAAGAGCAGCTGGGATTCCAAAGACAGAAAGTGTCTGATGGGGAGGGTGGTGGTCCGCTGTTTCCGAGGGGTATTCATGGATTTGGCTAGTGGAGAATTTACGATGGCGAGCGCAAGTTCGAAAAGTAAAGACTTGAGTGAGGGCTGTTTCAGTAGAATGACGGTTGTGGACTCCCGACTGGACATGGTCGGACAGGTCATCATTGTCACAGTTGTTGGTGATCCTGGAGTCTTCCTGGGATATTTTAGTATGGAGTAAGTAGAGATAGGAACTAATTGGAGTCAGCAAAAGGCTTCTTAGGGATCAGTTGGACAGTCGAGCACTTGGAGCAGGCGGAGAAAAGGAGACATCAAAGAGAAAGGGGAGAAGATAAGAGGCAGAAGACTCAGGCCCATCTGTGTGTGGTAAGAGGAAATGGTTATGGGGAAAATATTCACAGGCATGTGACAAATTAGAACAATTAGATCAAAAGGTAACCATTTATAATTCCTTTTAAAAATGTTTCTTAGGCGTACTGCATATGTCGCTAATAGGGAGCGGTTAGGATCACACAATCCTGCATAAGCACACTTGATTTGTGAGCTCTGCAAATCACACACATATGTTACACTTATTTTTGGCTTAGGTTTTTAAAAAAGTAATTTCAATTCACAATCTATGACATCCCGTTAGCAGATCCATGGATCTACATGAAAGTGCTGTCCGCAGAATGCAGCGATAACATTTTAGTGGCATAATTCACCCTACTATTTATGAGGGTAAAGTACTGGGTATAGACGATGGGGGAGGAAGGATTAAGACGGGGTACCAAATGCCGTCAACAGCTTTTAAAACACTACGTTTTTAGAGCTGGCAATATCACATGGTCTGCACGCATTTGATTGGGAGGGTAAATCCCATCCTTTCTTCTCAAGCTCCATTAGTTCACAAATTCCAGAAGCCATTTCAAAATGGCGCCTCCCGCTCCAACACACACAGTCAATAAATAAAATGTTACAAAAGTCGCAAGAAGCTTTTTCTTCAGGAATGCAAAACCACATAAAAGCTAAAAAAAAAAGTCCAAGTTGTCCCAGAATCCTTCACTTGCGGAATACGATTTCCGAGTACTCAGAGCTGCTTCCGGCATTTGCCCAACCCTGGACTTCCTCGTTCTTCAAATGCGTGGGCTTTTCTTGTGAAGGCAGAACAATGTCGGCGTATGTAATGGAAGAGTCATTGTCGGAGGGCTGCAAACAAACATATACACAGATAAGTCACAGAGCCTGATTCACAGAAGCACTTTATGATGGTGCAACCCCATTGGAAACAGCTATGTGAATCAGACCCATAGGGTTTCTTTAAGCTAATTACACTGATAATATACTATGTAATAACATAAAGAGTAATTTCCTTCCTTAATGAATGAATCTTTTATAACTGGCTTAATATCGAAGACCAGTCTCTACGTGCAGGACCCAGGACTTGAACCTGTGTTGCTCTGCGTTGTCTTGCTTCCAAGACAATCAGGTTTCCCCAGAGCTATTCTCCGGGCCCTTGTCCTAGCTTTGGCTATTTTTCTATTTTGCCTCAGTGGTTTTGTTTTCGCCTAAACGTTGAACTACCAATTAGGTCGAATTTTACACTCAGCTGTTTGCTTTACTGTACAATGACCAAAGCAAAAGACTTTTGAGGCTCTTAGGAAGAGGCTGTGCATTTAATTCAACATTAATATTCTACGGTATTTATTGAGCGCATCGACCTGGCTTCGGGAAGCAATGTGGCGCTTACACCCATACAGTAAAACATAATAAATGAAACTGGCTCCTTACGTACTCGCATGTAGACTGTGTTCACTGAACAAAAACGTTTTGCAAATAACTGCCGCGAAAATAAATGTTGGGACCTGCAAATTCTATCAATGCTGACTGGTTGCTGAATTCGTGAAAACCTTTACTATTCAGCGGGCCAGCCAGTCCAGTCATACTGCCTAGCAACACGGCCCTGAAACACTGCCAGCAATACTGCCTAGCAACACGGCCCTGAAAAACTGCCAGCAATACTGCCTAGCAACACGGCCCTGAAACACTGCCAGCAATACTGCCTAGCAACACGGCCCTGAAAAACTGCCAGCAATACTGCCTAGCAACACGGCCCTGAAAAACTGCCAGCAATACTGCCTAGCAACACGGCCCTAAAACACTGCCAGCAATACTGCCTAGCAACACGGCCCTGAAAAACTGCCAGCAACACTGCATAGCAACACTGCCCTGAAAAACTGCCAGCAACACTGCATAGCAACATGGCCCAGCAAAACTTCCAGTAATACTGCCTAGTAACATGTGCCATTGATACTGCCAGCAATAATGCGTAACAACACAGCCCAGTGATACTGCCAGTAATACTGTCTAGCAACATGGCCCAGCAAAACTGCCAGCAATACTACCTAGCAACACGGCCCAGTAAAACTGCCAGTAATACTGCTTAGCAACATGGTCCAACGATACTGCCAGCAATACTGCCAACAATAATGCCTAGCAACACGGTCCAGCGATGCTGCCAGCAATACTGCAGAGCAACACAGCCCAGCAAAAATGCCAGTAAAACTGCCTAGCAACACGGCCCAGCGATACTGCCAGCAATACTGCCTCGCAACACGGCCCATCGATGCTGCCAGCAATACTGCCGAGCAACATGGCCCAGCAAAACTGACAGTGATACTGCCTAGCAACACGGTCCATCGATACTGCCAGAAATACTGCCTAGCAACACGGCCCAGCAAAACTGCCAGCATACTGCCTAGTAAAATGGGCCAGCGATGTTGCCAGCAATACTGCCTAGCAACACTGCCCAGCAAAACTGCCAGTGATACTGCCTAGCAACATATCCCAGTGATACTTCCAGCAATACTGCCTTGCAACACGGCTCAGCAAAACTGCCAGCAATACTGCCTAGCAACACGGCCCAGCGATGCTGCCAGCAATCCTGCCTAGCAACACAGCCCAGCAAAACTGCCAATAGTACTGCCTAGCAACTCGGCCCAGCGATACTGCCAGCAATACTGCCTAGCAACACGGCCCAGCAATGCTGCCAGCAATACTGCCTAGCAACACGGCCCAGCAAAACTGCCAGTAATACTGCCTAGCAACACGGCCCTGCGATACTGCCAGCAATACTGCCTAGCAACACGGCCCACTAATACTGCCAGCAATAGAGTCTAACAATGCTGCCCTAGCAATGCCGCCCAGCCATAATACTCAACTATACTCTCATCCTACGGATACACATGTGTTACGATTGTGTGTCTTGGTAGCATCTTGAGCTCTGTGAGTCTTACCGGAGTCACGACGACGTCAGGACATTTCCCGTGGTTCTTTGGGCTTTTGCCTGAAAAGGTTAAGGAGAACATATTCACAACTTGTTCAGGGTTTATGCATTTTGTGTTGTTCACAATTAAAGAAGGCAAATTAAGCCAACTCTGCTGGAGCCCTTCAATCGGCCGAACAAAGCATGCCCCTCCCTCTCATGGGTGACATGGCACCATTTTTAATTGGCCAAGTTCTCGAAGATTCTTTAGCGCCTTTTTTCCTTAGATACACACTGCCACATGACACAATGCCATCTTAAGATCTTAAGTGTTTTTGGGTGGCGTGGCACTGACAAACCAATTAAATCAGGGAGTAGGATGCCTCCATTCACACTCAAGAGTAATTTTTCTAGGTTTCAGGAAAAACATATAGGGGGTCATTACGACCTGGGCGCAAAGGGATACCGGGCACTGGTAATGACACTGGTGCCGGTAATCCCTTTGCACCCTATTCTGAGGTCCCTTTGCGGGTCCTTCCCTTAACGCCTGGTTTTACCAGGCGTCAAGGACAGGACCCGCAAAGGGATACCGGGGTCAATAATGGTACCGCAATTTGCAGTATCGTTATTGACGCCTTCCCCCTTCCCATTGAGCCCTATGGGGGCTCAAAAGGGAATGGGGAATGGCTTTTCAAATGGGGAGTTACTGGTCCCGCAAAGGTCGGAATAGATCGGTAAGTCCCCATATCACCAAGTCAGTGGCGGTACCGGTATTGGTGCTAGTCATGGCGCTAATAGCGCTAATAGCGCCATGACTAGCACCAACCTCGGAATGAGGGCCATGGTGTTTAACGAGTCGTACACGCGGCAGCGTGTACAAAACGTTGTACAGCCTGTGTTGAAACACGTTTTGACGCGTGGTCGGGTGGAACTGGAGATATACACATACAAAGGAGGCAAACTTTCTGACCCCAAATGCAGATAAAAGCCTACATACTAAATGTACAGGTTTGTAGCCACCGCCCAACTCTGGATCAGGACGCAACGTGAGTGACCAGCTGTTGTGGACTCGTCCTGCACCCAATCTGTGAGATGCCAGATGTGGAGAATCAGAATAAATGCGGAGAGTCAAGGGCACAGCATGTCTGCACGGTGTGCATCACCTTAGGGCAATGGCTGCAACATTTGGCTCTCCAGGCGGTGTGTACTACAACCTCCATCAGCATCAGCCATGATAGTCAATGGTGAGGGAACTTGGGAGTTGTAGTATAAAACGTCCGGAGAGTCTCATATTGTAAACCCCCTCCCATGGGGCGGGGGCATAATAAACGACCCCATGTTCTTGTTGCCCCCTTTCCCCCCTTCTTTGGTCTTCTGTGCTTCATATGAGTTTGTCATGATCATCAGAGCCTTAAGTGTGGCTCCATGCTGAAATAGCAATGTGCACCGTAGGGCAGGACAGAGGTCCACTGGCAGAGCGCAATAGGGGGAAGCTGTAAGCAAGCATTGAGTTCTATAGACAGAGGTGAGGTGCATGAGTGACTATACTGGACTAGCAGGGGATGCTATAGGGCAGGACAGAGGTCCACTGGCAGAGCTCAATGTAGGCAAGCATTGAGTTCTATAGGCAGAGGTGAGGTGCATGGGTAACTATACTGGACTAGCAGGGGATGCTGTAGGGAAGGACAGAGGTCCACTGGCAGAGCTCCATGTAAGCAAGCATTGAGGTCTATAGACAGACGTGAGGTGCATGAGTGACTATACTGGACTAGCAGGGGATGCTGTAGGGCAGGACAGAGGTCCACTGGCAGAGCTCAATGTAGGCAAGCATTGAGTTCTATAGGCAGAGGTGAGGTGCATGGGTAACTATACTGGACTAGCAGGGGATGCTGTAGGGAAGGACAGAGGTCCACTGGCAGAGCTCCATTTAAGCAAGCATTGAGGTCTATAGACAGACGTGAGGTGCATGAGTGACTATACTGGACTAGCAGGGGATGCTGTAGGGCAGGACAGAGGTCCACTGGCAGACCTCAATGTAGGCAAGCATTGAGTTCTATAGACAGAGGTGAGGTGCATGGGCGACTATACTGGACTAGCAGGGGATGCTGTAGGGCAGGACAGAGGTCCACTGGCAGAGCACAATGGGGGAGGCTGTAAGCAAGCATTGAGGTCTATAGACAGAGTTGAGGTGCACGAGTGACTATACTGGGCTAGCAGGGGATGCTGTAGGGCAGGACAGAGGTCCACTGGCAGAGCTCAATGTAGGCAAGCATTGAGTTCTATAGACAGAGGTGAGGTGCATGGGTGACTACACTGGACTAGCAGGGGATGCTGTAGGGCAGGACAGAGGTCCACTGGAAGAGCTCAATGTAAGCAAGCATTGAGTTCTATAGACAGAGGTGAGGTGCATGGGTGACTATACTGACTAGCAGGGGATGCTGTAGGGCAGGACAGAGGTCCACTGGCAGAGCTCAATGTAAGCAAGCATTGAGTTCTATAGACAGAGGTGAGGTGCATGGGTGACTATACTGGACTAGCAGGGGATGCTGTAGGGCAGGACAGAGGTCCACTGGCAGAGCTCAATGTAAGCAAGAATTGAGGTCTATAGACAGAGCTGAGGTGCATGGGTGACTATACTGGACTAGCAGGGGATGCTGTAGGGCAGGACAGAGGTCCACTGGCAGAGCTCAATGTAAGCAAGCATTGAGTTCTATAGACAGAGGTGAGGTGCATGGGTGACTATACTGGACTAGCAGGGGATGCTGTAGGGCAGGACAGAGGTCCACTGGCAGAGCTCAATGTAGGCAAGCATTGAGTTCTATAGACAGAGGTGGGGTGCATGGGTGACTATACTGGACTAGCAGGGGATGCTGTAGGGCAGGACAGAGGTCCACTGGCAGAGCTCAATGTAGGCAAGCATTGAGTTCTATAGACAGAGGTGGGGTGCATGGGTGACTATACTGGACTAGCAGGGGATGCTGTAGGGCAGGACAGAGGTCCACTGGCAGATCTTAATGTTGGCAAGCATTGGATTCTATAGACAGAGGTGAGGTGCATGGGTGACTATACTGGACTAGCAGGGGATGCTGTAGGGCAGGACAAAGGTCCACTGGCAGAGCTCAATGTAAGCAAGCATTGAGGTCTATAGACAGAGGTGAGGTGCATGAGTGACTATACTGGACTAGCAGGGGATGCTGTAGGGCAGGACAGAGGTCCACTGGCAGAGCTCAATGTAAGCAAGAATTGAGGTCTATAGACAGAGGTGAGGTGCATGGGTGACTATACTGGACTAGCAGGGGATGCTGTAGGGCAGGACAGAGGTCCACTTGCAGAGCTCAATGTAGGCAAGCATTGAATTCTATAGACAGAGGTGAGGTGCATGGGTGACTATACTGGACTAGCAGGGGATGCTATAGGGGAGGACAGAGGTCCACTGGCAGAGCTCAATGTTGGCAAGCATTGGGTTCTATAGACAGAGGTGAGGTGCATGGGTGACTATACTGGACTAGCAAGGGATGCTGTAGGGAAGGACAGAGGTCCACTGGCAGAGCTCAATGTTGGCAAGCATTGAGTTCTATAGACAGAGGTGAGGTGCATGGGTGACTATACTGGACCAGCAGGGGATGCTGTAGGGCAGGACAGAGGTCCACTGACAGAGCTCAATGTAAGTTCTACTATACTGGACTAGCAGGGGATGCTGTAGGGCAGGACAGAGGTCCACTGGCAGAGCTCAATGTAGGCAAGCATTGAGTTCTATAGACAGAGGTGAGGTGCATGGGTGACTATACTGGACTAGCAGGGGATGCTGTAGGGCAGGACAGAGGTCCACTGGAAGAGCTCAATGTAAGCAAGCATTGAGTTCTATAGACAGAGGTGAGGTGCATGGGTGACTATACTGGACTAGCAGGGGATGCTGTAGGGCAGGACAGAGGTCCACTGGCAGAGCTCAATGTAAGCAAGCATTGAGTTCTATAGACAGAGGTGAGGTGCATGGGTGACTATACTGGACTAGCAGGGGATGCTGTAGGGCAGGACAGAGGTCCACTGGCAGAGCTCAATGTAAGCAAGAATTGAGGTCTATAGACAGAGCTGAGGTGCATGGGTGACTATACTGGACTAGCAGGGGATGCTGTAGGGCAGGACAGAGGTCCACTGGCAGAGCTCAATGTAAGCAAGCATTGAGTTCTATAGACAGAGGTGAGGTGCATGGGTGACTATACTGGACTAGCAGGGGATGCTGTAGGGCAGGACAGAGGTCCACTGGCAGAGCTCAATGTAGGCAAGCATTGAGTTCTATAGACAGAGGTGGGGTGCATGGGTGACTATACTGGACTAGCAGGGGATGCTGTAGGGCAGGACAGAGGTCCACTGGCAGATCTTAATGTTGGCAAGCATTGGATTCTATAGACAGAGGTGAGGTGCATGGGTGACTATACTGGACTAGCAGGGGATGCTGTAGGGCAGGACAAAGGTACACTGGCAGACCTCAATGTAAGCAAGAATTGAGGTCTATAGACAGAGGTGAGGTGCATGGGTGACTATACTGGACTAGCAGGGGATGCTGTAGGGCAGGACAGAGGTCCACTGGCAGAGCTCAATGTAGGCAAGCATTGAGTTCTATAGACAGAGGTGGGGTGCATGGGTGACTATACTGGACTAGCAGGGGATGCTGTAGGGCAGGACAGAGGTCCACTGGCAGATCTTAATGTTGGCAAGCATTGGATTCTATAGACAGAGGTGAGGTGCATGGGTGACTATACTGGACTAGCAGGGGATGCTGTAGGGCAGGACAAAGGTCCACTGGCAGAGCTCAATGTAAGCAAGCATTGAGGTCTATAGACAGAGGTGAGGTGCATGAGTGACTATACTGGACTAGCAGGGGATGCTGTAGGGCAGGACAGAGGTCCACTGGCAGAGCTCAATGTAAGCAAGAATTGAGGTCTATAGACAGAGGTGAGGTGCATGGGTGACTATACTGGACTAGCAGGGGATGCTGTAGGGCAGGACAGAGGTCCACTTGCAGAGCTCAATGTAGGCAAGCATTGAATTCTATAGACAGAGGTGAGGTGCATGGGTGACTATACTGGACTAGCAGGGGATGCTATAGGGGAGGACAGAGGTCCACTGGCAGAGCTCAATGTTGGCAAGCATTGGGTTCTATAGACAGAGGTGAGGTGCATGGGTGACTATACTGGACTAGCAAGGGATGCTGTAGGGAAGGACAGAGGTCCACTGGCAGAGCTCAATGTTGGCAAGCATTGAGTTCTATAGACAGAGGTGAGGTGCATGGGTGACTATACTGGACCAGCAGGGGATGCTGTAGGGCAGGACAGAGGTCCACTGACAGAGCTCAATGTAAGTTCTACTATACTGGACTAGCAGGGGATGCTGTAGGGCAGGACAGAGGTCCACTGGCAGAGCTCAATGTAGGCAAGCATTGAGTTCTATAGACAGAGGTGAGGTGCATGGGTGACTATACTGGACTAGCAGGGGATGCTGTAGGGCAGGACAGAGGTCCACTGGAAGAGCTCAATGTAAGCAAGCATTGAGTTCTATAGACAGAGGTGAGGTGCATGGGTGACTATACTGGACTAGCAGGGGATGCTGTAGGGCAGGACAGAGGTCCACTGGCAGAGCTCAATGTAAGCAAGCATTGAGTTCTATAGACAGAGGTGAGGTGCATGGGTGACTATACTGGACTAGCAGGGGATGCTGTAGGGCAGGACAGAGGTCCACTGGCAGAGCTCAATGTAAGCAAGAATTGAGGTCTATAGACAGAGCTGAGGTGCATGGGTGACTATACTGGACTAGCAGGGGATGCTGTAGGGCAGGACAGAGGTCCACTGGCAGAGCTCAATGTAAGCAAGCATTGAGTTCTATAGACAGAGGTGAGGTGCATGGGTGACTATACTGGACTAGCAGGGGATGCTGTAGGGCAGGACAGAGGTCCACTGGCAGAGCTCAATGTAGGCAAGCATTGAGTTCTATAGACAGAGGTGGGGTGCATGGGTGACTATACTGGACTAGCAGGGGATGCTGTAGGGCAGGACAGAGGTCCACTGGCAGATCTTAATGTTGGCAAGCATTGGATTCTATAGACAGAGGTGAGGTGCATGGGTGACTATACTGGACTAGCAGGGGATGCTGTAGGGCAGGACAAAGGTACACTGGCAGACCTCAATGTAAGCAAGAATTGAGGTCTATAGACAGAGGTGAGGTGCATGGGTGACTATACTGGACTAGCAGGGGATGCTGTAGGGCAGGACAGAGGTCCACTTGCAGAGCTCAATGTAAGCAAGCATTGAATTCTATAGACAGAGGTGAGGTGCATGGGTGACTATACTGGACTAGCAGGGGATGCTGTAGGGCAGGACAGAGGTCCACTGGCAGATCTTAATGTTGGCAAGCATTGGATTCTATAGACAGAGGTGAGGTGCATGGGTGACTATACTGGACTAGCAGGGGATGCTGTAGGGCAGGACAAAGGTACACTGGCAGAGCTCAATGTAAGCAAGAATTGAGGTCTATAGACAGAGGTGAGGTGCATGGGTGACTATACTGGACTAGCAGGGGATGCTGTAGGGCAGGACAGAGGTCCACTTGCAGAGCTCAATGTAAGCAAGCATTGAATTCTATAGACAGAGGTGAGGTGCATGGGTGACTATACTGGACTAGCAGGGGATGCTGTAGGGCAGGACAGAGGTCCACTGGCAGAGCTCAATGTTGGCAAGCATTGGGTTCTATAGACAGAGGTGAGGTGCATGGGTGACTATACTGGACTAGCAAGGGATGCTGTAGGGAAGGACAGAGGTCCACTGGCAGAGCTCAATGTTGGCAAGCATTGAGTTCTATAGACAGAGGTGAGGTGCATGGGTGACTATACTGGACTAGCAGGGGATGCTGTAGGGCAGGACAGAGGTCCACTGACAGAGCTCAATGTAAGTTCTACTATACTGGACTAGCAGGGGATGCTGTAGGGCAGGACAGAGGTCCACTGGAAGAGCTCAATGTAAGCAAGCATTGAGTTCTATAGACAGAGGTGAGGTGCATGGGTGACTATACTGGACTAGCAGGGGATGCTGTAGGGCAGGACAGAGGTCCACTGGCAGAGCTCAATGTAAGCAAGCATTGAGTTCTATAGACAGAGGTGAGGTGCATGGGTGACTATACTGGACTAGCAGGGGATGCTGTAGGGCAGGACAGAGGTCCACTGGCAGAGCTCAATGTAGGCAAGCATTGAGTTCTATAGACAGAGGTGGGGTGCATGGGTGACTATACTGGACTAGCAGGGGATGCTGTAGGGCAGGACAGAGGTCCACTGGCAGATCTTAATGTTGGCAAGCATTGGATTCTATAGACAGAGGTGAGGTGCATGGGTGACTATACTGGACTAGCAGGGGATGCTGTAGGGCAGGACAAAGGTCCACTGGCAGAGCTCAATGTAAGCAAGCATTGAGGTCTATAGACAGAGGTGAGGTGGATGAGTGACAATATTGGACTAGCAGGGGATGCTCTAGGAAACAGGATTGAGGTGCATCAGCAGAGCCTGATGACTATAGGTTCTGGCATATCAGTCTGGGCAGCGGGGAAGATTAGAGGCTTGTGTGGGTTCCGGTCTGTACTTGAATAACAGGCAGTGCTGACCGTAGGACAGAGGTGCAGTGGTGCATTTGTGTGGGAAGGGTGGGCACCAGTACTCCCGGGCACAGGCTCTGTAGTTCATAACTGCAGAGTGCTGCTTCTAACTCTCAAAACGCGGAAGATGCCCCTATATATATATATATATATATACACACACACACACACACACACACACACACACACGTCACATATGTATCATGTTATGGTGGTGTTAACCCTCTATGTATGGTGCCCACACTTTCGATGAACTCAGAGATGCAGTTCTGCCTTCACATACACTAGGCTAAGGGTCTGCAGCCTGCAGCTATCCAGATGTTTTGGACTACAACTCCCATGATCCTACCCCATTTATTTTGCTGGCTGTGGCTGATGGAAGCCCTGGTCCAAAACTACTGGAGAGCCAAAGATTCCAGACGACTGCCCTAGACCCTGCCAGGCATGTAGAAGCAGCATTTTGGTGGCCCCAACGTGTGCGATGTGGGGGTGCACCTTACTCTCAGTATGTGCTTGTCCGAGTGATGGACACTGTGCTTTTGAGCTTAGGCAAAACAAATTTGACCATAGTCATTTGTTGAGTGGAGCGAGTATCCACAACTATCTCTCAGTTTTCTGATATTTTGTGGCACTTTCTGAAGCTACTGGTCAACATGGGCGGGCGCAGGGCTTATATTCCTTCGTGCTATGTCCTCAAATACTAAGAAAGGGGCTTTTCCCCAGCCTGGGAGTGCTTACACTCCCCAATTTTCCAGATGTGGGGAAATAGAAGAGAATGGTCGAGAAATCAGAGAATTGATTGTATGGCAGTCAGTCCTCACCTGCGGAGCTTTTTGAGGGCGTAGAGACTGTTTTAGATGTTAATCGGGTTGGGACTTGCAGTGCCACAGAACGTTCCACTTATCACCATACCTGTGACTGAAGTGACTCACATGTGACACCACAGGGGTGCCGGAATGGAGAGGGGGTTCAAAGCTCCCCTAAAAGATCTTTCCTAGATTGCGACATGGTTCGGCCCCAACTTCCAAAGATTTGTGGGCAATGTTTACCCACGTATTATTCCGGGTCGTGGGCTTTGTCCGAGGTCAAGAAGTGAAGGATTGTGGCTGTTGCATTAATAACTTAATAAGGGGGGTTAAGGCAGCTATAGGGGAAATGTGTTGATGTGGGTATTGAAGCCCCAAAAGGTATTTTGTGTGCTGGTGAAATCCAGGGATTAGACTATCCAAAGCGCAAGGATCCTGTCATCCGCATCCTATGAGTGCCATATAGTATGGTCCTTCTTGGGAAGAGGCGTCCAATCAGTGGGCCTCATTATGAGTGTGGCGGAAAGGCAACAACGGCGCCGGTAGTGCTAACGGCGCTGTTGTTACCTCTACACCACACTACGAGTTCTGCTTGCGGGTGCCGGACTACACGCCTGGTCTGACCAGGCGTGCAAACCGGCACCCGCGAGCCGAACTCATGATTGCACCGGCACCGTTATAAACGGTGCCGGTGCAACCATGCCCTGTGGGGCAGAATGGGGATCGGGAGGCCGGCCATAACGGCACCCATGAATGGGCAATTACCAGGTCCGCCAAACTCGGCATGACCCGGTTACTGGTGGTGCAAGGAAAGGAAGAGAAGCTTGAAGGTCCAGCTTCTCTGTGGTGCTGGTCCAAGGAAAGGAAGAGAAGCTTGAAGGTCCAGCTTCTGAGAGGTGCTGGTGCAAGGAAAGGAAGAGAAGCTTGAAGGTCCAGCTTCTCTGAGGTGCTGGTCCAAGGAAAGGAAGAGAAGCTTGAAGGTCCAGCTTCTCCGAGGTGCTGGTGCAAGGAAAGGAAGAGAAGATTGAAGGTCCAGCTTCTGAGAGGTGCTGGTGCAAGGAATGGAAGAGAAGCTTGAAGGTCCAGCTTCTCTGAGGTGCTCGTCCAAGGAAAGGAAGAGAAGCTCGAAGGTCCAGCTTCTCCGAGGTGCTGGTGCACGGAAAGGAAGAGAAGCTTGAAGGTCCAGCTTCCTCGTGGTGCTGGTGCAAGGAAAGGAAGAGAAGCCTGAAGGTCCAGCTTCCCCGTGGTGCTAGTGCAAGGAAAGGATGAGAAGCTTGAAGGTCCAGCTTCCCCGAGGTGCTGGTGCAAGGAAAGGAAGAGAAGCTTGAAGGTCCAGCTTCCCGAGGTGCTGGTGTAAGGAAAGGAAGAGAAGCCTGAAGGTCCAGCTTCTCCAAGGTGCTAGTGCAAGGAAAGGAAGAGAAGCCTGAAGGTCCAGCTTCTCCAAGGTGCTGGTGCAAGGAAAGGAAGAGAGGCCTGAAGGTCCAGCTTCTCCAAGGTGCTGGTGCAAGGCTGGTGCAAGGAAAGGAAGAGAAGCTTGAAGGTCCAGCTTCTCCAACTTCTCCAAGGTGCTGGTGGAGGCACGTTATAGGGTTCAGCTCTGGGGCGGTTGAGGCAAGTGCTAGAGGACCTGTAAAATATCTTTCTACATGCCCTTTTGGGAATCGGGATGGACACCCAAACGGTGGTTTTGATTATGAAAACATGTGTGTGTCGCGTTGTCGTAGAGGACTTTCTTGAGACCACCCTCTACAGAGAAGCAACGCTGGACATAATGACGGTTCACTAGGAGTGGAATGTGGCGGGCAGGATCGTATGAAAATTGGACTTAAATCCTACTGGGCCTGATCAACCCAGACAATACCCTAGGCAGAATTGCAAGACCATGTATCCGTGCTATAAAATAGACCTAAACCAAGTCTGCAAGGGAGCGCTGTCAGCTTGTTCACACTGCATAAATGCGGAGGTTGAAATTGCCTCTACGATTCCAGAATTACCTTGGCTCGGTCGTACATTCAAATCTAGAGGACGCTATAACCAATAAGCTTTTGCTATTAGCAGATGTGGGCATCTCTGCACAGGCAGCCCCTAATAAATGTTGTCTAAACGCGTGGCCAGGGAAATATGCAAAACACTACAGAATTAATTCCCCTATGTCGGCTTCATTGCAAGCTGAGGACGGAGAGGCTGCTCTTTAACGTCAGCAGGTGCAGAGAACTAGGGAGTCAATGTACCTCATTACGTGTTTCATTGTATTTCTGAAAATATACTGGCAAGTAGGTTTACCATTATCCCCACATTGTCCGGTGGATTTATCGGCAAATGGTCCTGTGGATTTAACCCCATGTGGTCTGGTGGATTTATCCCCATGTGGCGCGGTGGATTTACTGCCAAATGGTCTGGTGGATTTATCCCCATGTGGTGCGGTGGATTTTCTGCCAAATGGTCTGGTGGATTTATCCCAACGTGGTCCGGTGGATTTATCCCAACGTGGTCCGGTGGATTTATCCCCATGTGGTTTGGTGGATTTATCCCCACATGTTCCGGTGGATTTATCCCCATGTGGTCTGGTGGATTGATCCCCACGTGGTCCAGTGGATTTATCCCCACATGGTTCGGTGGATTTATCCCCATGTGGTCTGGTGGATTTGTCCCTGCCTGGTTCGGTGGATTTATCCCCACGTGGCCTGGTGGATTTATCCCCATGCGGTCTGGTGGATTTATCCCCATGTGGT
This sequence comes from Ambystoma mexicanum, assembly GCF_040938575.1. NCBI lineage: Eukaryota > Metazoa > Chordata > Amphibia > Caudata > Ambystomatidae > Ambystoma > Ambystoma mexicanum. The sequence goes on from NC_090938.1 coordinate 73,929,295, forward strand.
CCGGTGGATTTATGCCCACATGGTTCGGTGGATTTATACGCATGTGGTCTGGTGGATTTATCCCTGCCTGGTTCAGTGGATTTATCCCCACGTGGCCCGGTGGATTTATCCCTACGTGGTCCAGTAGATTTATCCCCACATGGTCTGGTGGATTTAACCCCACGTGGTCCGGTGGGTTTATCCCCACGTGGCCTGGTGGATTTATTTACTGCAGGATTATGACGGGGTAAGAGCGATGCTAGTCTCCACTCATGTGGTCTATATGACTGTTTCAGGGATTTGGAAGAGCTATTGTGGGCGGTAATTCATCTCACGGTAATTACTCGGGTTTTCGTGAGTAAAGAGGGGCAGAAGCCTGCTTCCAAGAACTGGAGGTATCACCTCCACTTTACCACTACATTTATAATTTAGCAGTGCAGAAAATTGGTGGAAAATTGGCAGTATCTGAATTAGTGCCACTTTTCTGGCAATTTCTACTGCATGCCCAAACCTGGAATGAGGCCCAGCGCTCCTTGCTCCCCTGGTTGTATATTTAGCGCCACTGCTCTTGTGCTGAGTCTGGACCCCGCAGGAATGAGTCTTACAAATGGTGGGTCACCAGATGGGCCATGGTGGCGGGTCACCAGATGGGCCATGGTGGCTGGTCACCACATGGGCCATGGAGGTGGGTCACCAGATGGGCCATGGTGGCGGGTCACCAGATGGGCCATGGTGGCAGGTCAGCACATGGGCCATGGTGGTGGGTCACCAGATGGGCCATGGTGGTGGGTCACCAGATGGGCCATGGTGGCGGGTCACCAGATGGGCCCTGGTGGAGGGTCACCATATGGGCCCTGGTGGAGGGTCACCACATGGGCCATGGTGGCGGGTCACCACATGGGACTGGTGGAGGGTCACCACATGGGACTGGTGGAGGGTCACCACATGGGTCCTGGTGGAGGGTCACCACATGGGCCATGGTGGAGGGTCACCACATGGGCCATGGTGGTGGGCCTGGTCCAGGTGGCCTCAGAAAATCAAAGACCAACATTGCTATAATTCTTTCTAATATATCATTCAGCACGTCAAAGTTGCATGTTCTAACTATGCAAAGCTGATAGCACTGAATGATTTATTTTTCAAATAAATGAAACATTGTTTTGTTATTATCCAAATAATTTGCCTGGTGTTATTCTCCTGGGGTCGGATTGCAACTTTGGAAGCAGGTACAGTCACAACTATGCCAATTCTGCCCCAGCCCAACCAGACCCTTGTAAGTACCCTCTATCAGTAATTAATCCCCCCATTTAATATTGCCCTCCTCAATTGCACCAAAGGGATGACACAGAACATGCAACATGCTCGACCTCATCCCTGCCAGCCTTTCCAAAGCACTGCTGGGATAAGAAACATCTAGCCTTTGAAATTATACATTTCAATGCTGCTCATTTTATTAGCATAGGAAAGATGATAGGGCAGGACAGGCACAGCTGTCAGAGCTTGCAGCCCCCCTCCCACCCCCTCATGGAATCTGTTATTTTACTATTATCCAGAGCTCAATAGAACCCCTAAGGCCGATAAACAAAGGATCAGGGCAATCTGAGCAGTTTGCACGTCTGCTCACTTCTGTGCACTAGAATTGTGTGCCTCGTGTGCAAATTGCACAGGTAAAGTGGCCCCCAGTGCTGCCTTCCTTTTGTGAATCAGCGCCAGAGAATCCTTGAGCTGGAGACTACGTGGGAAAAAGCAGCAACCTGTGGCAGAGGTGGCCGAAAGTGAACTCATAATGCCCTCATGTGTCTCATCAAGCACCCCACGGAGTGGGCAGGAACGGCCCCCTTGCCCCTACAAGTCTCGAGGAATCTAACCCCAAAACACGTCATCATCTTTGGGGAAGTTCCTGAACGCCTCCGACCGCTTCCTCAATTTGACAGTGTGCTGCGTTTCCGGCCAGTCTGGGCCTGGTTTCGCAAAAAGCCTTTTGTGAAACCATCACGCGGAAGTGACCTTTGTTTTCGGTGGGTGGGTAGTTTCTGGGCCCAGGCCAGTGCACACATTATACACCGCCCATCTCCTCGTGCGACCCTAGCCTGAGCGTCTGACCCAAGCCAAAACAGAGACCTGGCGCCTTCCCCATTGTCTGGGAAATGCACAGTCGGATTGATTAGGTGCCTGCCCACCCTGTTCCGAGCACTATCAGTTTTATTTTCCAAGACAAGGGTGTTGCCCCTGAGCTATCCTCCCAGCCAGACCTGCAATGTTTGTATCCAGGAGTCATGTGCCTAGTCGTTGAATGGTTAACTGAACATGCACCACAGTAAGACTTGGACAACAAAAACAAAAAAAACATCTTTTGGGTGATCAACTTAGTCTGGGCCAAGGTCAGACTTTGGGCATTAAAACATTGCCAGGGGACAAATAACACTGTGATAGAAATGTGTCCAGCATTTGCAAATCATAATTTGTGATCACTCAGGAGAGTCTGTGGTGAACCTGGGGGGCGGGTGGGGGGGAGAGGAGGGCACTTGCTTGGAGACAGTTAGGGTTGGTGGACCAGCAACATTTGGCTAAAAAGGCTACAAATGATCAGATCTGCCAAGTCAACTAGCCAACAATGCCTTGTTTGGCTGGTCTCCCAGCAACTTGCCTGTTACCCCATAGACTGTTGCGAGCTGGTCCCCTTCACCACCCAGCCCAAGTGCCCATCCTTTGGGGGCCGCATCAGAAGAGCACATGTTCTGTACATAAGGACGTCTTCCTTCAGCACCGCTCGGGTGCCCCCATGGTCCTCTACCTGCTCATAAAAAATTCGGCACACTTGCAGATATTCGCCAAAAAAATGATATTTGCTGAAAATATAACCATGTGATGTCATTGCCCAATCAATGATACATGTGTTAAGTTGTCTATGAGGGCCTTTGAGTTGACTGCCCGCAGCTTAAGGAAACTAGGTCCAAGGTTCACCTTCACCCTAAAGACTTCCTTGTTGCAGTTAGTGATGTTGTCTTTTCTTTGCCGATCTCTCTGAATCTGTTTTGTTTCGGAATCCTTGGTCCGCACGCACATCCTCAGGGATCGGCTATGGGGAGTCTTCCTACAGTTCCTTGTTTCTCACATGGACAAGTGACCTTTCTCTGATAGGGCGGCCCACTTTCTAAGACACTCCTTCAATAGTGTAACAGCGTCAATGTATGGTTGCTCTTTTTTGGCGGGGGTATCTACTCTTCTATTTGACATGCACTAAATCCACCTAGAAGTTAGACGATCTCATCTACTTGCTTACTTATACCCTCACCCACGCACTACGTCTGGGTTTTCTCAGTACTCACCGATTGTGTTCTTCCTTCTTAGGTTTCGTCCTACCGTCACGGCCACCACAAGAATTAGGACTGCAAGGCACAGCAGTGGAATCAAAATGTAATATATCGGGGTCTGCGTACCACCACCATGACTAGGAAAGAAAAGAGCAGACATTAACTGCACTCATCGCGTACGGTCATCAGTGTGTGCGCGCGCGCGCGCGCGCATCGTGTTATCCTATGAAAGGGTTCCCCAACCCAGCTGGGGTTGTTGTATCTACACCCCTCTCCTCTCCTCTACAGGACTATCCAGTTCACTCTCAATCACCCAACTTTCCCCCTCAGCATCACTCATCCAACACTCTCCACTGCCGTAGGATGCTAACGCACAGGATAGTGGAATAGTTGGGTTAGATGGACCCGCATTGGGTTCAGTTCCACAGTTATATAGTGAACTGTTTGGTCTGAAAATGTTATTGTCATGTCAACAGGTAGATAGATAGATAGATAGATAGACATATAGATAGATAGATAGATAGATAGATAGATAGATAGATAGATAGATAGATAGATAGATAGATAGATAGATGGATAGATAGATAGATGGGGGAGGTGAATGCAGGAACGAGACAAATAGGGAAAGGGGGTGGCCAGGACAGGGAAGGAATATGAGGGACCCACCCCTTTATAAGAAATAAGAAAACGCTTTATAGCAAAGGTAAAATTGCTATGAAGAAAACGGTTACCTTGAAAAATTAGGGATATGAAAAACTAAACAATTGGCTGTAATTTCTTGGCAGGCCAGGGTAATGGACCAGCTTGGAGTTGACAGGCATAGACCAGTCATGTAATATGCCGTGGCAGGTACACAGAACGGTATCCAATGATTTTATCGCTGGTGAAAACATCGAGGGTGACTCGATATTTTTTTTGAAGGCACTATCCAACACTTTCCCCAAATATTCTAGGACTGGAGTGTGTTTATATAATTCCACCAGTCCTATAATATGTTGGGAAGGGTGTTTAGTTCCTTAAAAAAAAATGGGGGGGTCATTCATGGATTATTTGCGCCGAAAAAAACGGGATTTGTGTGCCATTCTGGCCGCAAATACCCATTTATTAAACAGAGATTTGCGGGCAGAATGGCGCACAAATCCCGTTTTTTTTCTGCGCAAATAATCCATGAATTAGTCTCATGGTGTCACACTCGATGCTTTCACCCACGATATCACAGGTAACCCACAGACTCAACACTCAGGTAATTATAAACCATATATAAACAGCACAATGAAGACTGTTTCGTTTTAGCAGTGTGTTCCTTATATCACTAAAAAAGAGGCCTAGGTGTTTTTACACTACATGGTATAGTATGGTTTTGTTTAGTTATATAGCGCCTATACACAAGCGTTTCAAAGCGCTCAAGGAGGGTGGGAACACAGGGAAAATACAACAGTCGCTCAGAGCCCTTGAAAATCTGATACGATAATAGTCTGCACATGCAGAGCAAGTGCATAACACACATTTAACAGTATGGGGAATAGCGGACATTAGTTCTGCAGTTGAAATAATCAACTTTCCTAGATAATCACTCCACAAGAAATAGGCCATTTTTAACCAATTGAAGTGTCGAGTTCTACTCTGCACCTGCCCGTGGACAAGGAACAGAGTCTACCTGTTTTTGGTCTTGATGTGATGGGCATCATTGCTAGTTCAGAGGGGCAGTAGAAAAGTGCAGTAGAAAAGTGGTGGCAGCTGCGTCACCACCAATTAATCGGGCGGTAACGGAAATACTGCCACTTTAACGTCACAGCTCAATTCCGAGTTTAGCGGTAAAGTGGAGGATTGCCTTGTAGCAAAATGCTGGAGGCATACCTTCACTTTCCCTCCATAAATCTGCAGATTTATTGTGCGGTATTAGCACTCACGATAAAGCCACCAATACCCCCTACGGGCTCCTATGGACTCAAGAAATGGGGGTTGTAATGTAATGTAATTTGTCAAATGTATAGCTCTTTTCCCATTGCTATTGCCTCAAAGCGTTGCATGTCCCAGGGGGACCAAAGTTGAAGGTATGGGAAATGTATCAAAGGTGTTTAGAATGCGTGTGTATTTTAGCCCATGCAAAGGTGGGTGGTGGTGGCCAAGTACCTCCTAGCTACCCATATCGAGCTGGCATATGGATGGGTGCTTTGAGGTTGTCTGGAGTGTATACAAGTGCAGGACCGAATTTCTGTCGTGGGGGATAGCTGCATTCTAGTGGCAGAGGTTCTGTGTGATGCGTCCTTGAGAGTGGTGCATGATAGCAGATGCTTGCGGGTGGGGGGCCGTGCCGTCGGCTATCTTCCATCAACATGCAGTGCTGAAAGGATGCCTCTATATGGAAGAGTATATCTAGGAATATCCTCAGCTTTTCATTTTTATTATGAAAAATTAGATACTTTATGAGAATTTGCAGGAATCCCCCAGGATCTTTTTGACATTGTTTGATTTTTTTTAAATTAAAAACGATTTTTTATGATTAAAGAGTTGCACTCATGATTAATAATAGTCGCAGCACTAAATCTTGTCGGAGGAATTGAATACGGAAGTTGATTATTTCATGCAAGAACTAATCTTGGTCGAAGAGAATACAGGTGTCTTGTTGGTGAGACTATTAACACATTGATAGCACCAATTCAGCCCCCAATGTGCGCTTCACATATTGGGGGTCATTACGACCTGGGTGCAAAGGGATACCGGGCACCGGTAATGACACCGGTGCCGGTAATCCCTTTGCGCCCTATTCTGAGGTCCCTTAGCGGGTCCCTCCCTTAACGCCTGGTTTTACCAGGCGTTATGGGCGGGACCCGTTAAGGGATACCGGGGTCAATAACGGTACCACAATTTGCGCTACCGTATTGACGCCTTCCCCCTTCCCATTGAGCCCTATGGGGGTTCAAATGGGAATGGGGAATGACTTTTCAAGTGGGGACTTACCGGTCTTGCAAAGGTCGGAATAGACCGGTAAATCCCCATACCACCAAGTCGGTGGTGGTACCGGTATTGGTGCTAGTCATGGCGCTAGTAGCGCCATGACTAGCACCAACCTCAGAATGATGGCCATTGTGTGGAACACTTCCACGCAGTACAGAGGTTTTGACTTGGATTGGCTAGTTAGAAGGGGTACCGTGACCCACTCACGGGCCATTGGTGGCATGGAGGGATGTTCTAGTGCTTTGCCGCCTGCTGCCCATCTCTGCCATCCCTTGAACGTATGTCAGTGGCTGACATTATGGGTCATGCATCCCCAGTCAAGGATCCACAGCGGTATCTCAGCTGCTTACGGAAGCTGCCAGCAGAGCAGATTACCCAGTGACATTGTGCTAGATTATGTTACTATGCACTGAATCCTTGTCCGAGTGGTATTGTGCAACCGCCGGGGGGGTCACCCGACGTTAGTCTGCTGGGCAGAATAGCACGGGCAAGTGTGAAGTATGAGAGAGGGGAGCGGGGAAGGGGAGGGGGAGTAAGGCAGGGCTATATGCTTGTATTAGTATAGATGCTTGTTGGTCCATTAATTATGGACTATCTTTGAGAGAGTGGCGACAGAGAAGAGTATGTGGTTTTACCAGATCTTGGTGTTGCAAAGGATCACCCAGGAGAAACCTGGCTCTTAAGACATTGATTTCACCCCGGTTGATAACACAAAGAAGTATAAGATTGAGCAATATTAAGCGGGGCACCTGGATTTAATAGGCAGTGTGACACAAATGGTAGGAGCCCACATGAGACGGGGATCCAGGTAGAGTATGAAAAGAAAAACCCAAACCAGGAAAGCCTAGCCTGGTGGACAACCATTACTAAATAACAATAACTGTTCAGTTGTGCAAGGACTACACAGCTCAATCAATGATCGACATAACAGAATAATGCTTAGTCTTCAGTGTAGAACACCTTCGGCTTCTCCATCAACAGCATGAACATCCTCCAAGAGGAACAATTCGGAGCAATGTTGCACTGAGTTTAGGACCCAGTTGGGGACAATCTGAGCCTAGACACTTGTGACCACCATACGCAAGAGCTAGGCTCAGTGAAATGCGGTGAGATCAAGGCCGTTCTATGAAAAGAGGCCCATTGTTTGCCGGCTTGACCTTATTGGCATGGTAGAGCTGGAGTTGTTCACAAATATATGGTTGTAGGTCAAAGGATTGAATCAAAAGGACCGAAAATCACTTTTTTTCCTATACGGAAACCCAAAAGAAAATGTACATTAAAAAAAAAAATTCGACCCTTTTCTTTTAGGTCCTATTGACCCTATTGCAATCGATCCTTTTGCATTCGATCCTTTGACCGGATTATACCACAGATTCCACATCAGTGAGGGGAGGGGGTTTGAAAAACATACAGTGTTCCCATGAGACGATCAGAGGCAATTTCACTCAATGATTAATCAAAAAGGTAGGGAAACCGATCACATAACAGAACTTTTGGTCTTCAGATAGACACACACTCTCCTATGCACAGGTCCTACCTGGAATGAGAGTTACTACCAGCATCCTATCAAAACAAAGCTCGGCTCTCCACGAACCCACCAAAAGTGGTAACCAACCAAAGGAAGCCATGGGAGAAACTCTGGCGATTGATACATTCTGAGAACTACCACTTCTGATGAGATATTTAGACAAAGGTCTGGGAGCCCCTCTACCGAGAAAGAACATGGCCAAATAAACAAATGAACTGCTCTATGGGTAGGCACCCATTCAGGAGTATCATGAACACCAAGAACACGCCTTCTGTTCTCTCCAGATGAATGCCCATCTTCAAAGGAGTGGTGAGGTGGAAAAGGAGTGGCCAGACTCTGAAGACGCATAATTCCCCCCTCCATTCGGGCCACCGAACCCCAAAATACAATTTCATTACACAGATTCAGCGACAACTTTAACAAATACACACTAACCGTTAACACTGGGCATTGTTGACTCAACTGGAAAGAATAGACAGATCCAGACATAAACAATAAAGAACAATGGACTCCTTTCCTTGGGTAAGTTGTAGTTGAAGTGAGAGGGGGAAGTTGCAGTGTGAGTGAGACAGATAAGTTGCAGGTGGGGCATAACATGTACGTTCAAGTAGGAAGGAGACTTTTGAAGTTGCTGTAGGAATGAGATATGTAGGATGGCTGCAGTATGCAAGAGACAGACATGTTGCAGAAGGACTTTGGCAAGCCAAAGAATCACAGAGGCCCGCCCACCGCATCATCTGTTCTCAAAGGAATGGTTGCCACTCATGGAACTTTCATGCAACTGTGGATAGCATGCACACACATGCACATGCGCGCGCGCGCGTCCACAGGAAGGATTGCACACCTGCACACGCACCTACAGACGCACACACATGCACGCAAACAGACACACTTACAAAGGACTGATTAAACCCCTACACACACAATCACAGAAACACACCCACACACACAAATGCACGCAGACACCCACACACTTACAAAGGAGTGACCATACGCCTGCACACACACACACACCCACACACACATGCATGCAGACACACACTTACAGTGGAGTGATCGTTCGCCTGCACACACCCAGGCATACACAATCACAGAAACACACCGTCAAAGACACACACATGCTTGCACATAGACATGGATAAAGGATCGAACACACAACATTCCACATTCTATTTCAGTGCTAGATGCATGTGTTTGCAAAGGTTGCAGTGAGCATAACCAGTTATCAAACATGAACGCCAAGAATGGAATTAGACACACTTACCCATTCTTGCCAGCCCCTGGGTTCTCTGTAAACACACAATAGATTTGATTGAAAAGTACATTTAGACTTTCTAAGTAGTAGTTGCTTTCTGTGCAAATCACAATCGAGTATGCGTTTCCTGTTCACCTACATGGTTTTAGAGCATCCTGCAAAACCCCTGACACAAACCACTGGTGATATGTGTACACCCCAACACTTTCTTGCTTCTTGGGCTAAAAATACACAACAAGGCAGGTTCACCAGGATGTTCTTGGTAGTACCACTGACTTACTCCTGCCTTACTCCTGAGGGAGACTATTTGATTCACATAGGAGCTTCCAGGAGTTGTGTTATTATGTTATGGTATTGTGATTGATATTGTGCACTGCTGCCATTGTCATGGGCTCCAGGAACTCTGGCGGATCTGAAAAAGGAAGGAGGGCTGGAGGGGTCGAGGGGGGCGGGGGCGAGGGCAAACGTGCAAGAGAGCTTTGTTGTGCTGTTGGTAATTTTAGTTTTGAAAAAACTGTCACTGTGTGCTGGCTTTGCTTTTAGGAGTGGCTCTGACTTACTCCTGTCATACTCCTGGAAAAGAGGAAAGTAAGTGAGTATTAAGCCAGGGCTATTATCAGCAACTTTTTGTAAATGGAACAGTCTCTCTCTTCAGGAGTAATTACGATTTACACCTCATAGCTTCTAAGAGAAGTAGTCCGAAAATGTTTAAAAATAGTTTCATCCTGCCCCCTCCAGCTTCTCATGCCTACACTTCATCTCGCTTCTACTCCTTTAGTAGTAACTAGTGTACAGGCTTGAGTACACGGGCCAAAGTGCAGGTTTTCATTGACACAGTAGGACTGCTACATATCCTAAGGCAACAGCTCCCTCTAGCGGTGATCACAGGCAAAACAATGCGAATCGGCATTGTCTCTATATATCCGAAGGCAACAGCTCCCTCTAGTGGTAACAACAGGTAAAGCTATGCAAATTGGTATTGTGCCTCTATATCCTTAGGCAACAGCTCCCTCTAGTGGTGACAACAGCCGAAACTTTGCAAATTGGCATTGTCTCGATATATCCTTAGGCCACAGCTCCCTCTAGCAGTCACAACAGCCAAAGCTATGCGAATTGGCATTATCTCTCTATATCCTTAGGCAACAGCTCCCTCTAGCGGTGACAACAGCCGAAACTTTGCAAATTGGCATTGTCTCGATATATCCTTAGGCCACAGCTCCCTATAACAGTCACAACAGCCGAAGCTATGCGAATTGGCATGTCCCTATATATCTTAATTCAATAGCTCCCTCTCACGGTGACAACAGGAAAAGCTATGCAAATTGGCATTGTCTCTATGTATCCTAAGGCAACAGCTCCCTCTAGTGGTGACAATAGGCGAAGCTATGGCATCAGACAAACATAACGGGACAAACATATATCTGGTCTTTTGTTATATTGTTAGATATGTAATTGCAAGTGTTGAAATACATACATTGGTTGACAGGATTATAATACAGCAGTGTGGGATTAAGTTATACTGATTAACCAGTTTACTATAAGCACATATTAAGTTAAAAAACTATGTTTAAAGAACTTGTGATTCTGTGTTAAGTTATGTTCCTTTTATACCGCACCTAATAACTACTGTTTCGGTCTAAGAGCGCCTGTATTTAACCTTAATAATTGTTTATTCAGCACCTATGCAAAAAATGACAGCCCGTCCCCATATTAAAGAGGTGATAAAGTGCTTGGAAAGTAGACGCAGCTCTCCAGCGTTTTACAGCACCCTCCATTTAAGCTATTTTAGAAATAGGGTGCTGGGTTGCTGTTTATCAAGGGCAATGGGATTTTGGCTGGCAAGCATGATGATGTAAGAGTTACATTTTTCTGTATTAATCTTGGATTTTTTTAACCACTAATGTCGTCTGCAGCATTTCAGAGCATTTCCTTGTATGGTAGATACTTCCAAGATAAAACGGTGGACTGTTGCTTTATCATCAGTAGCGACTTTTTGATTGGCTGATGGGTTTATTATTGGGTGCAGGTGTTCGTTAGATCAGGAAGCTATGCTGGTACCAGCAAGAACTGTGAGCATTTCGATTACAGGGGTCTGCAACAAGCAGCTTTCCAGATGTTCTGGACTACATCTCCCATAATCCCTCACCATTGACTTTGTTGGATCGGGCCGATAGGAGTTGTAGTCCAACACATGTTGAGAGCTCACGGTTGCAGATGACTGATTCAGAAAAAGGCAGCAAACGTCTAAAATCAAACACCATAAGAAACTGGACATTGTAAGGCCTTTTAAGGCTGGTCTTTCAATGCCAGCAAGGCCCTCTCCTTGCAGTGAGCGCCTCAAGCCTGCTTGGGTAGAGGCATTTGATTGGTCTCAAGCAATGCCCAGAAGAGGCTCTCAATTCCACCAATGGCCAGGTCTACACTGAAGCGTGCCGGAGTCAACACCCTTAATTTTATTTTTATTTATTTTATTTATTACATTTGATTATACGCCCAAACCCTGGGGTATCATGGCATAGGTTACAGTAATAGCAGTAATGCTTTCTGCTTACAGGGCAAAAGAGATGTCAGGTGATAACAACAATGGCATGATAGTTACAGAGCATGATAGGTTAACAACAGTGTACACTTACAGTTAATCAGTAAAACATATAGTTGTAACTAAAGCTTGTGAGATGGATATGTTAGAATTTATTGAATAACCAGGTTTTTAGAGGTTCTTGAAGAGAGTGTGGGAGGGCTAGTTGCCTATGTTAGAGGAGAGTGACTTCCAGATGCCGGGTGCTGCTACAGGGAAGCTGGCCCCTCCTGTTCTTGAGTTCTTGAAACAGGGAATGATTAAGACGGTGAACCTCTGCCGGCGTCTTCACTGAGCTCAGTTCCCTGGATGTGACCTCTGCTGTTATCACTAGGAGTGGGCCTTTGCACATTGTCCCGGTAGATATTTTGCACTACAACTCCCACGAAAATACTGGAGGATCATGGGTGTCGTTGTCCTACACATCTGGAGAGCCACAGTTTGCTGACAACCGCAGTAGGGTCTGCTCGAAGGCTCTTGGGAATTGATGCGGAAGAGTGGTAAGCAGGTCTCTGGACAGGATACACAATGCCTCCATTTCAAAGTAACAAGACGTTTGCAATACTGATTTTCCATTTAACAATGCACGGCATTCTGGGGGTTGTGGTCTTTATCAACGTGTGATTAATAATTTGGACCTGAATGCTGCATACTTATGATTTGTAAATGTAAGGCAAGGGATTGAAAAAGTTGTGTCCTTTGCATTGTAAGATTGAAAATAATGCATCTGCTTTCTCAAAACCCATATTGTGAGGCCCTATATGTTACTTAAATTCAACAAAGCTAATTCTCTTGAAGTTGTTGGTGCAAGGAGAGGCATTCCCCACTGTGAAAGAATGTGGAGGTACTGTGGTGATTCCAAAATTGAAACTAGCACCTGCTATTCGAATGTGCACGCATGGAAAAAATAAGTTTCCCCTTTCTTATGATGTACACAAATGCTGCTAGGGGTATGGACTCGCAAATGCTATGGGAGGAATTTCTGCAAGGCAATGGCTGTAATCTGATATTTTCATGATTACATTTAGTATTGATATATTTGCAATCCTGGAGGATTCATAATTTTCATTTTGGGCCTTAACCTAATTTTCTATTTATGATTCCTTCTAATGTAAACATGTTGCTAGGTGTTAGTTTAGCTGTTAGTGCTAGCATTTTCATTAATTGTGTTATGTGTAAATGGATGGGTAATGCATATCAAGTCTATTTTAGACTATATGGCCCTTATTACAAGTTTGCTGGTATCCCGCTGGTAATACCGGCACGATACCGGCAAACTGACTTACCGTTTTTGCCACCTGCTATCTCGGTATTACAGGGATATAACAGGTGGCAGAAAAGGCGGTAAATCCCCACTCCATTGAGTCCCACAGAACTCTATCGAGGGGATTGCCGGTGTTACTGGCAGCGGTATTGCCAGCGCTGGTAATTCCATCTGTTTTTCTTCCAGTGGGAGCTGATTTACCTGCAGCTCTTGGCTGGAGGTAAATCAGGTAACCCCCACCGGCAAACCTGTGGTTTGGCGGTGTGGAAAAAGTGCTGGTACCAGATTAACAAGCACTTTTACCAGCACTTTTACTGCACGGCCGAACTTGTAATGACCCTGTATGTATAATTATTAATTTGAAAATGGTTGGGGTAAATTGCAGGTGACAATACTGTTCAGTAGGGGAGTCTGGGTGAAGGTCTGGATGGACGTATGGCCAAAATATGGGAGTGACAGACAGACATTCTTACCTTTCTCTCCCATCACCCACTTTGGCACATGCCAGAACTTACCCGGTCCAATCTGGTGCTGTTCTTTTGCCGGCTTAATCCCTGTCTGTGCTGCACCCCCTGAAAGTCATTAAATTCGTCTTTTAATACGTTCAACATACGCTAAGGAAATAACGCGCATGTGCCACGTCTCACCTACATCCATGGCTTACTTTTCTAATCATTCGTGCATTTTCACCTTTCAGTCACATGTGAAAGGGAAGGATAGCTAAATACTGCTAGTCCGGTACAGTCAACCCATGTACTAATAATATAGCGCCTCATGTGGGACACCTCTGCTTTCTAGCCTCCCTGACACTGAAAACATACCCTTCCTGAACTCCTGGTTTCCCTTCTACGCGTCCAATGCAAATAGAAAGGACTCGGATGTCCTATTGGCATACTCCCGGAGATGGGGTTTCATCCATAAACACGTTACTATTAGCTATCCTGACTTACTCCTCATTTAGACCTAGTAAATCAGGAGTAAGTCAGAATGGTATCCAGTGATTGCAACGAATTTAAAGCATCGAGAAAAATGCATCGAGAAAAATGCATCGAAGAAAACAATCAAATGCATTTTTTTCAAAGGTAAAGGTTTTATTTTTATTATAATGGGTTTTAAGGGTTAAAACAACGGGGGTTGGGAGTGACCCCCTATTAAAAAAAATGCATTGAATGCTTTTTTTTAGGTGCTAAGGCATTCGATGCTTTGGCATTCGATGCAATCACTATCAACCGTCAGAATTACGTATGGTACCTAATTTGTAACTTGCATAGTGTGGTGCCAACTTGTGTTTTGCTATTGTGGTATTGCTCTCATTGTACCCAGAATTGTTATCTACCTCAATACATGTACATGTACGCGCATCATTTCTCATGTATCTTATGAGAAAACTAAAAGTGTTGAATGTATTGGTGATGTCTCTTCCATATGAAGAATTGAGAAGAGTGCTTGCTTTTCTGTTTACATATCTTTATGATATAACAACAATCACTGTGCAATTTGGAATTACTGACTTTCTATCATTTATCTTTGTATCTTCGAGTGATTAATGTTTTTTTTCTGTGCAAAAATTGAAAAAACATATTAAGGGGTTATTTCTGAACTTGATAAGAGTGACTGGGTTATTCATCAGTGAGACTGAGGACTTGTGATCATTCTTACCCCATATATCACCCTTGTAATACACGTGAATACAAAGTCGGGGTAAGAAAAGGTTTTTCTAAAACATATGAAGCAGAGCTTGGTTAAGAAATGTGGACATTGCTTTTCTTTTCACTCCAGTATTGCTGTGCGTGCCCCAGAATCCATAGCACTGTTGGGATTTCTAAGGGCACGCCGCAGTAAATGTGGTATCTATAGGATCCAGGGTCTGTTGGGCTGCTCCTACAGCAGATCAGATGTCTTCAACCAGATTTCGATTCTGTGAAATATTGACACTGATGGATCATGCCTTGAAAAACAAACAAGTACAACCTGACAAAGGTCCAGCCGCAGTGAGGTTCTGTAATGTTAGTGAACGTATAATCGCACCGTGACCAGCATTATGACCTCATGGCTTTAGAAATATCATTTGGTGGCGGGGAGGTGAGGGTTCTTAAAGACCATTTTAAAGGGCAAGACAATGTCCTTAGAACCCTTCAGAAAGGCAGACAGTTCTGGGTGTCTTCATGTTTCATGGGAGAGAGTTCCAGAGCATATGAGCTTTGTGAGAAAAGCAGTCATCACACATTCAGGCTTGCATGAATCCTCGGCACGGTTACTATTACTGGATCGGAATGATCTACTTGGTTCTACTAGGATTGGATAAAAGCTGAAATTAGTTTGCACATAGACTTATGTACAATACAAAGACATTGGGCCTCATTCCGAGGCTGTAGGTAAGGGTTAACGGTCACCGTTAATGACAATGGTGACCGTTAACACTTACCACCATATTCCGAGTTCCCTTTTGCGGGTTGGCATTTAACGCCTGCTTTTAGCAGGCGTTAAAAATCCAACCCGTAAAGGGACCTTGGAGTAAATTACGGCACCGTAATTTACGGTGCCGTAATTTACTCCTTCCCCATTCCCATTGAGCCCTATGGGGGCAGGAATGGGGATGGGGAACCGGTATGGTGAATGGGGAATTACCGGTCCCTCCAACCTTGGAATGGACCGGTAATTACTCCATTCACCATGCCGGATTTCCATGGAGTAAATAGCTCCATGGTTGCTTACCATGGTGCTATTTACTCCATGGATAGCGCCAGCCTCGGAATGAGGCCCATTGCAACTTAATATGTTTTTTCGATAGATAGCCAGAGCTCATCATCAGTGAAATCGTTGTTATGAGAAACAACATTCTTTAATTGATTTTCATACGACGTAACTTAAACTTTTGGAAGCACAGGACGA
The DNA here is from genome assembly GCF_040938575.1 of Ambystoma mexicanum. NCBI lineage: Eukaryota > Metazoa > Chordata > Amphibia > Caudata > Ambystomatidae > Ambystoma > Ambystoma mexicanum. The sequence continues at coordinate 73,945,063 of NC_090938.1, forward strand.
TCCTATCACATTCAAGGTCTGAATACATCATCTCCTCTCCCGCGGCCAAACCCTCCCCATCGCCCTCTCCTAGCCCTTCTCCCCTGGCCCTGTAACTCCCTAAGACTTTATTTCCCAGCCCACCACTCCAAACAGCTCATCCTGTCTCCAACCATTAAGCCCATATTTTTTTATGTTTATCTGTCGATAGATATCAGTCGAGATTGTTTTATGTGTGTCGAGAAGCAGGTAGAAACGCTTTGCAGTTACTGCAGTTTTGGATTCCTGAATTCAGGGTCTCACGGATAAATGTCCTTGGAATAATCCATTCGGGATGGTACGAGAGCTGTCACTCCTTCCGTTGATAATCCTGTGTCAGATATCAGAAGAGATTTCAAGATTGAACGAGCAGGAAGAATCCAATGTAGTGAAAGGATTACATTGGTTTTCATGGGAAGGTTCACCAACGAGAAAAGGTCCCAAGATGTTTAATTACATGGAGTGGTTGCGGACATGTGCCAAGTGAGTTGGCCAGATTAAATAAGGACGGAGGAGCCTGTCACTAACATTTCTGCTTTTACTCATTACAGACTGTACTTTGACCATGAAATTGTCAAAGATAATGGGATTGGCGATTTATGTCTTGGCAGACATCTAACCAAATATTTGTGGGTTGTCAGTATAGTTCAGCAATTCGAGGCCAAAGATCAAATCAGTTTTGTCAGTGGACACATAGAATATATATTACCACATTTCTTCACAGGGCTTGGTTAAGTAGAGCAAAATTGATATTCTGAGGATGCCGAAGTCATATATTTTTTTTTAAGAAGGATTATTTTCAATCAATTGCTGATATCACTTTCCTTTTTTACATGTTTCTTTTATATGATTGATAGTATTTAATGATGGTTGGTATCTGTTATTTGTGACCTATATTTTTTATTAATTTGTAACAAATATAGTGATACTTTTATGGTACGTATTGCCGAAAAAAGCTTGTTTTGAATATTACACAACCACGGTGGTGGCTGTGTAGTTATGGTTAAGTTGCTGTTTCCATAGGAAGAGCACTTTTTGGGTGGCTTATAACTTCGCTCCCCCTGGACGAAACCTTACCAAACTTTGCAAAAAATGTATATGGCCCACTCTGAATTTATGTGCAAAGTTCGGTGAGGTTTGGTCCAGGGGGGGGAAAAGTTATAGGGGGGGTCCCAAAACTTTTTTCCCATAGACTGAATGGGGGAAAAACTTTGCGCACACCTACAGCCCAAACCGCTGGACGGATTTTCACCAAATGTGCGGCAGGAGCAGGGGCTTGGTCCCAAAAGCGTGCGTTTGTAAATTTGGTGAAAATCCGTTCAGTAGTTTTCTTTAAAACGATCAAAAAGTAGGTCTAAAACAATTAGTGATATATATGTCCACTCCACGGAGACACTTCCCTGTTCGCTCCGCAACATGTCCGCCGATTGGCTGGAGTGAGGCTTGATGTGCCTCAGATTGTTCCGCTGCGCTCGCCATCTTGGATCCGCCGACAGCGTGGCAGCGAACAGAGGTGAAATGCAGTTTTGGGGAGTATTTTGGTGTGCAGGAGTGCTTGGGGAGGTTTATGGAGTAAGAGATGGGTGAAATACTGTATTGGTTTAGGTGGTTGGTGCTAATGATGTATTCGCCATGCCTGCGCTATTCGGCATGTTCGTAATTACTGAAAATGAGTGGTGCCCTAAGGATAGTATTCTAGTCCGTGCTGTGCGCAGGCAAGTTGAAACTGTTCTCAGGACATGCGTGGTGTCAGCAGACATTAAAATTGATATATGCTGCAGTTCACATTTTTTAATCTATGGGTGTGATACTGAGTTATAAGCCACCATGGGTGTGATATGTTGCGGTGGTTGTCGCCAGGGCCTAGAGTCTTGGGTGCATGGCCGCAGGCCTTAGGCCATAGGCCATACACCCAAGACTCTAGGCCCTGGCCACAACCACCACAGCATATCAAACCCATAGATCACCCATAGATCACACCCATAGAATCGAATATCTATCAGGTGGTTGTGGGGCGAAAGCCATGCACCCAAGACCAAAGTTATAAGTACTGAATTTATAAGCCACAATGGGTGTGATATGCTGCAGTGGTTGTGGCCAGGACCTAGAGTCTTGGGTGCATGCCCGAATGGGCAAAGGCCATGCACTCAAGACTGAAGTTATATGCACTGAAGTTATAAGTCACCATGGGTGCCTTAGAACTTTGCTGTCCCTGGATGAATTGTCACCAAACTTTGAAGAAAGTGTGATATGGGTGGGCCCATATAGACAGTTCAAATGTTTGATTCTATGGGTGTGATCTATGGGTGTGATATGCTGTGGTGGTTTTGGCCAGACCATAGAGTCTTGGGTGCATGGCCAAAGGCCATGCACCCAAGACCGAAGTTATAAGCACTGAAGTTATAAGCCAGCATGGGTGTGATGTGCTGCGGTGGTTGTGGGTGTGATATGCTGCGGTGGTTGTGGCCAGGGCTTAGAGTCTTGGGTGCATGGCCGCAGGCCGTAGGCCATAGGCTATACAACCAAAACCCTTAGGTTTTAAGGGCATTATTTTGCTCCTGTTTTTATAAGATTCTGAAGGACTCTGTGGCGGAACATACTATATCAAGATTTATAGGAGCAGTTTTAGCAGTAGTGGTAGCCGAATTCTTGTTAAGCATTTTTTGTTTTGTTTTACATTTTGATAGAGGAGGCAAAGTTTCTGTACTAGAAGCTTGTTTTGTTTCGCTAAATGACTGCATTAGCTATTTTGTTTGAACGTTTTGTACAAACTCTGGTAGAGATGGATGCTTATTTTGGACACTTTTATTTTCATTTGCTCTATTTCTGCGTTGCTTTCCACGGACTTGCTTTTTGGTAGGCATTCTTTGGGGTCTGTTGAAAAAAAGAAGGTATGGGTTGGTCTGTTTTGCAATGTATGTGTGCTGTGTGCATGAGTTTATGAGTTTGACAGGAAAGATAGTGTGTGATTGTGCATTGGGCAGTTACAATGAGTTGGGAAGGCTATTCTTCTGTTTGTGTGTCACTACACTGCGGTTCAGATGAGAGTAGAAAGTGAGCTAGTGTGAGGAGAAGCATTAATAGTAAACATAATGGTATTAAATTAAAACAGTTCTTTGTTTTGTAGTACTAACATTCTAAGGGTTGAGTATGTTATTTGTGTTCCAAAAAAACGGGGATTTCTGTGCCATTCTGCCTGCTAATCTCAGTTTAATAAATGGGGATTTGTTCGGCAGAATGGTTCAGAAATCGATGTTTCTTTTTGGTACGCAAATTACATGAATGAACCACACAGTGTCTTTGAGGAACAGTAGGAATATAAAGGTAGTATTGTACTTACTCTTTTTTTGTGGAATGAGCAGGTTTCTTCGGATATGTTGTTTGTAGTTTAGATGCTGCTGCTATTGTAAAAGAAAGAAGTTAGTAATTTTGTGTGTTTATAGCACTGATGTTAATGTACACGTTGATTTTTATGTTTTTGTGGTAGTATTCTTGTTTGGTATCTCAACATAGTGTATGCATTCATTTCATTTGACTATGTGCCACTTTATATTTTATTTACCGTATGTTAGTTCTACAGGCTTTGCAAATGAGTAGAATTTTAGGTTCATGAAATTCACTTGTTTTTTTACAGCTGTGTTGTACATAGCAGACAGGTTTGGAAGTGATAGTTGATTATAGTCGATGGGAACAATTTGAATAATTTCATCTTATAGCTAGACATGCCAACAATCGGGAGCACCTGAGAGGGAGATTTCACCACAGCAATCGGGAACATTTATTTTTCTCATAGGATTGCATTGGGATTAGCATTAATTTAGGTGGGAGACAGTAAAAAATGGTGCCATTTTTAAATGAAAAATCGGGAGTCTCGCACTTAAATCGGGAGCGTTGTCATGCATGTATAGGATATGCAGATTTAGTGGCATGACTCTGTTTATATGGATTCATAAGAGTTGTACATGTACTCTGAATAAAATATGCATACCTGTAGTTTGTATTCATGCGTGTGGAGATGCATGGAGCTGTAAGTAGAAATCTTCGAGACTTGTATAGTAGTTTTTGTAGTAGGTGCTTTCCAATGATATGAGAGTTGTATTCAGAGTGATCAACAGTACATTTGAATTGCGGAACTCTGATGATGGAGTTAGATGTAGAGGTCTTGGATGTGATTGGTGGATGGTTCTGTGACTGCTTAGCTGTATCCAATGAGAGAATGGAACCAAGAGTGATGTGGAAAGTGTAGAAGGGCTGGCTAAGAGTTACGTGCCAGGCGGACGCTGCGGCTCTTCGTGGGTACGGCGTGCCACATACAGGGTTTTCCAGAAAATCCAGCATGGAAAGGGGACTATAGGGATCAGCCAATCAGATGTTGATGTTGTGGATTTGTGTATAAAAAGAGTGTGTGTAGTGAAGATGGCAGAGGTGGAGAAAGTCAGGGTGTTGGTGCTCGGAAATATGTTTGTCCATGGTTTACAGCAGTATTCTCAATGCAGGCATGTGGCAAACAATTTCAATGTTAAAGGAGTGGAGGTGGTGTGGAGTGCTGTGCCTGATTGCAATGTAGAGGCAATTCTCCAAGTTTGTGAAGATATGCGTAGGATGAACAGTCCCTATCTGGTAGTTTTGCATTATGGTGCTTTCCATTTGGGCTACGCGAGTTCCCCTACTTTGTTGGCAGATTTGGAACATTTGGTTCAAGCAGTAATCAACATCCTTCCAAATGCGTAACTTATTTTTGCTGGATTACTATCTAGGGCAATATGGGACAATAGTTCTGTTTTTTGTCCTCAGCAAAACATTGCTAGGTGTGCTATCAATCGAGGCATGCATGCTTTCATGCTTAGAGCTGGTATGTTTTCGGTAACAACGATAATATTGTTTCGAGTAATGCTGCTTATTTTGAAGCAGATGGTGTTTATCTTTTTTGGGAAATGCCATGCTGTTTTGGAATGGAAGGGTTGCTTTGGAGACGGTTATGTGAAGATTTTAGTTGTAAAATAAGAAGCAAAAAACCCCCAAAGATACAAAATGACAGGTGTTTGTCAGGCATCTGCAAAAAAACTCAACAAAAACGGCTCTTTTCAGAGCCCACTTCAAAGGAGAAATCGGGCACACTATTTAAATGTACATTCACCAGGCTCAGATCTTCTATATGTCCGCGGACATGGCAGTGGTCTGCGGACAGTGCGTATTACATACAGGGATTCTGGGATGGAGAGGCATGCAAATGAGAATGAGCGGAGCTAGGGATTGGTCAGTAAAGTTTAGTGGGTGTGTTGTGTAAGGAGAGATTTTGTGAGAACGTCTTTTTCCTGAGAGTAGAACAGATAGCTATAGCTGTGTGTTTTTCGAAAACAGATTATCTGGATTTTGGGAGACTCATGGATACATTGGTTGAAGGTGCATGCAGAATGTTGTGCTGTATCTGCAGATCCTGGATTCCCTAATTTGGAAGTGTACCCGCATGGAGTGCGTGGAATGAAGTGACTGAACTTGGTTCCTCTCTGTGCTACTTTACAGACAGAGCATCATCCAGTCATAATTATAATTCATTGTGGAGGGAACAGTTTAGGACATGTGTCTGGAATTTCTTTGCAATTTGCAATGAAAGAAGGACTTGAAGGGTCATGGACATGTTTCCAAATTCCCAAGTAATTTTTTCTCGTATTGCGCAAAGACAAATGTGGCTGCGTTCTTCTTCATTTGGTCCACAAATGGAGAAAGCGAGGCGCAATGTCAATAATGCTGTTTGTGCCTTTCTAAGAGATGTTGTCATGTCCTCTTTCAACAATGAAAATATTATGTTTCGTAGCACATTCATTTTTCGCAGAGATGCGGTCCATTTTACATATGCTGGCAATCAGATTTTTCTTAGAAATGTGAAAAATGCATTCTGACCGTTTTTAGGAATTACAGTCATCTACTTTGCATTAGATGTTGACAAATCCAAGTTTTTCAAACACACAAATACACCACCAAAAAGTTCTTTTCAGAGCCACCACTTACTCCCAGAGAAAAGTGCATTGGTTTTGTTAGTGCAGCACCCCAACATTTTATCTGTCCTAGGACTGTCTGCTGACTTTTAAAAAAAAGCACAGGCCCCTGCACTGTTTATTTGATACTTCTATTTTTAAACTGTGAAAGGCGGCTCTGAAAAGAGCCTATTTTTTAAAAAAAATGTTGTTTTATAGTTTTTTGGCTTTTTACACACGACACACTAGGAGAGGAGCGGAAAGGAGGGTAAGGAAGGGACACCAACCATGGGGATAGGAAAGGGCAGGTGGAGAGAGGAAGATGTAGGGTAAGCCTTATTTAGGTAGGTAGCAGGTCTTCTGGTAGTTCAGGACCGTAGTCTCGAAAGCACTTCGAAAACTCTCCCCCCTGCAGAGTACTGCGTCGCAGTACATACACAATATTTTGACCCTAGAAAGGTAAGGGTCAACAGCATCGCGAATGGCCAGTGAAGCAGCTGGAGGGATGCGCTCTCAAACAGGAGTGTCTCTTGTGGTGAGAGGATTGGAAACGGAGGATGCTGTAGAGGAACTTAACCTACTACGTTCATCACAAGGTACAACCTTGCGAATGTCCGCAATGTGGAACGAAGTTAGGTGCCGCTTCATGGATGCCGTACCAAAGCTGTACGAACCACGTCTCCCATGACTCAGCACCAATTTGCACTGGTTACAGGTGATCTTGTTCGCATGTGCTTTTGGTACATTACCATAAACGGTAAACAACCGCACACCCAAGACTCCCGGCGAGTGCTGGTAGTAGGGAGTTCCTCAACCTCATTCTCTTCATCCTCATCTTCCTCGCTCTCTACATCCTCACGCGTGTTCCCCTCTGCAGGCCCTTGGGGAGGTGTGGTGGTGGAGGGTTTGGGGGTGGTGCTGAGGCAGATGTAGCAACATCAGCCATGGATGCCATTAGGGTTGATGAGGTTATCTCAGCCAGAGCAGCAAAGGGAGCAAAAGTCAATCTGCAATAGCCAGAAGTACAATGAAGATCAGCTCTGGGGTGTGGCCTTTTATAGGGGTGGAGTGGTGCGCTTCGAGAACATATCGAACATTCAAAAAGTTACAAAAAATATGTGGCAAGCCAGGGCAATTGTCTGGGCCATGTGAAATGGTGATTTTTTACTGTAAAATAATTTGGATTGTCTGAATAATTTCTTTTAAAATGTTGGGCAACAGTACAGAGTCCGTAAATTAGGACACATGCTCAGCGTGGGTGCGGTCACATGATGACGTTGGGAACACATCTGTGAAGGGAATGGGTGTCCGCAGGACAGCAAATGCACAGGAGCGGTCGTGCGCATGCGCACGGGTGTTCTACGGACAGTGTTCGGGTCCTTAAACTAATTAAAAGTGTGACACAAGTGAGACGGACAGTTACGGACAGGCGCGATGTTCGCAGGACTTACGGATGTGGTGCGCATGTGCGTAGATGTTCTGCAGACTGTACAGCCAGGCATACTGTCCTTAGGACACCCCCATTTTGTTCATTTACGGATATCCCGGACACCTGGTGTGTTCTAAGAACAGTTTCATCTTGGTTGCGCACAGTGCAGAGGGGTATAGTGTCCTTAGGACACCCCCATTTTTTTGATTTACGGACATCCCGGACAGCTGGTGTGTTCTAAGAACAGTTCCATCTTGGTTGCGAATGGTACGGATAGGTGTAGTGTCCTTAGGACATCCAGATTTTGTTAATTACGAACAGGCCGGACAGGCACGCTCTCCGTGGACATTTTAACTGGTTTTAAAAAAATAAAAAAAGACACAATGAATTTCATTAAAAGAAACATAACATTTTTTTATTATATACATATACACAAATTATGAAAGAGAGAGGGAAGCAGAAACTGATACAAAAACAGGGGAATTAGGGGTTTGGAGAGGATGGGTGGGAGGGGATGAAGGGATGGAAGTCTCATCAAAACGTTTATCTTGTTGTTGAGGGTTTGGGGAAAGTTCACTGGGACATGGAGAGGGGGCACAGGCACAGGTGGGACTATGGTACTTATTTTTTTCTTTTATGTGGTCCTCCACTAACTGTTTCAAACTATTGAAATTTTCCTTAAGCATGTCTACTTTCTGTTCAATGCATTTCAGAGTATTTTCCAATGTGTCTTTTGGAGTAACATTTTCAATGTTTGTATGGTCTGTAAAAAATAAATATATATGTTAAATACACGTAAGGCAATGATTATTAATTTGCTTGTATAGACAAGTGTCTACCATTATTATCACTGTCTTCAGACATTTCCTCATGTGGAAAATGTTCTTCCAGCCACTCCAAAGTACTGCACATTTCTGTGTGAAAAATAAAAATATATTAATTATACTGTACCTCATACAAAAAGTAGAGCAATATATTAAAAAAAGAAGTTTACTTACTAGTTTCTGGTAAGTTGTATTGGTTGTGTTGTGTAGGTCTACTTTTGCTTCTAGCTTTGCAGTTTCTGTGAGGTAATTATGTTGGAGGTATATCTTTTTTGTTGGAATAATCCATTTTATTACATATCGTACTTCAATGGATGGTTGGTGTGTTAAATATGTAGGTTTCACTGCTTATTTATTATTATATAAATGTGTTTATGTGCTGCTTTTTGAACCTGCGCAGTGTTTATATGGTATGATAGAACAATTTCAGATACGCCCTGCATGTTTGGGAAGTGTTGATGTCATCCGTGACCATCCACGGACATCAAAATCATTAGCGGGGTGTTCGGTACGTTCTATGTTACTTGTACATAAAGTAAGGGAACCCTAGTAAACATCTATAAAATGTACACTATGAAAATGTATATTCAATAAAAAAAACTTGGTTAAAGAGATGTTATGGTTAAGTTGCGCTACTAAAAACCTATGAAATTCAGTAAAAAAAACGTTGTTAAAGCGATGTTATGGTTAAGTTGTGCTACTAAAATCCCGTGAAATTCAGTAAGAAAAGTTGTTAAAGGGACGTTATGGTTCCAAGTCAAACCGAAAACCCCCTGAAATTCGCCAGTTATGGTAAGCTAAGCAACCATAACTCGCGCCACCACTGTGCACTGCTAAGACTAACACCCAGGACATCAAAGATGACAACACATTTTAATTTTAGTGTAATTTGTAAAAAGTGAAATAAGCATCAAGGACAGTGCATTGGTGTTATCTACCTAGTGATTCAAGCTTACATCCCTTTTTATTATGGACATAGTTGTCAAACATAAATATCTGTGGTCATGTATGTTCTCAAAATGCTCTTTGATTTTATGTGACATGAGCAGGAACCCTCATTTGTGTTATTTGTCCCAGTACCCTTTTCTCAAAGGGGTAAGAGTAGAGTATGTCACACTGTCCATCTTGGAATGAAAACCTTCTAACAGAAAAGCATGTATATGTTATGCTACAATAGGTTGTGATAATCGGCTTTGGGTGTAAGACAAGTGTAATATTTTTATCATGACTAAAACATATACTGGAAGTGATTATAAGAATGAAAAGGACAGTTTATGTCAGCACACTTAAGGCATGTCTTTTCTTTTGTAAAAGTTGCTTTTGCACACAAAAACACAATTGCACTCCGCTTCCTGCTCCAAGCTATCTGCATTTTCCCCCTCTGGCTGCCCAGCTCACATCAACAGCTGGCGGCTTTAGCACAATTACCCACATAGAAAAAGGCAGAGACATTGGTGAGACACACAGAGAGCGAGAGAGAGAGCAAACAGAGAAAGAGAGAGAGAGAGACCGAGACAGAGAGCGTGAGAGCTAGAGCGATAGATCAGTACACGAAACAACGGGTATTGCTAGTATATGTAAAAAAACATTTGCAGTGAAGGTGCAGAACCCTGAGGGACCCCACAACTGATGGTAAAGATGTCCGATTAGAAAGGGGACATGGAGACGCATTGACTTCTCTCAGAGAAACATGCTTCTACCATTTTAGAACAGCCTTTAATGCCTGTTGTCATGATCAGTTGTAATGAATACTGGTGAAAGGTTAAGTAGGACCAGGGACAGGACAATGTGCAGGTCGACTAATAGTTTCATTTGATCTAAAACCAACTAAAACCAGCTCCAGCCCTCTTCTGTATCTAAATCCTTCTTGAAGGGGCTGCATGAAATTTGTGCTTACAATAAATGATTATAGCTGGTTAGTGGCGTCTATTAACAACATATTTGCTGAAAAGGACATGGTAGCGTAATATGCCCAGTTCTGTTGCATGTTGTAAAGGTTTTTAGTAGTGGGTCGCGACAGTTGCTTTTAATATTTTGTCACTGAGCCTTGCATGAAAGAGCTGCTTATGCAAATAATTCTGGGCCTTTTAAACAGAAAACAACTAATTGAGCCTCATTACGGGTCCGGAGGTAACCCTGTCGGTGCTACAGCGCGTTGCCACCGGGCCAGTAATAATTTACTGGCACCTGACTTCCCAGTACCCCGGGCTATTACAAGTCTGGCGGCAGGGAAGTCAGGCGCCGGTACATTTGTTAATCCCCATTCTCAATGAGTCCTTTGGGACTCTATTGGAGTGGGGACACGGGAGCACCGGCACTGTTAGAAATTATGCTGGTGCTCTCGTGGCTAGTCTGCCTACCGTGGCTGCTGCGCCTGGCAGGGTCAGACCTGTTGGGCACAGCGGCTCCAGCAGGCAGACTCATAGTTTGCTGATCCGGAAACAAGGGCACAAGTGAGCTTACCGGCACCCTTGTTTCCGGACCGGCAACATTGTAATGAGGCCCATTATCTGAATAGTCACATTGTTTAAAGTCAGTTGGTAGGCTTTGGATCAGCAAACGAGAAACCAATATCTTTTTGTTTTAATACGTAGATAGTAAATCTGCCTTCTCCAGTTGAAAAAAGTGAGTTAACGTCACATGGTGAACTTCGCTGTCAGCGAATAGGACATAGCCATGCTATGGAGATCAAGCGAGTGGGCACCTCATCAAAGAAAAGGTGATGTATAGTGAAATGAATACATCGATCAGTCATTGGAAAAGAAGTAGGGGGAATAAGGCGGTCATTCTCCCAGGCTCTGGCTTCCAAGTCTATGATCATGCACATATCGCCACTTCTTATCCAACTCATTGAGTGACTCTGAACAATACACGTGTATTCTCCAGATGGGAGAACCTCAAAGCTAACCCTTGTGGTTGTTTACAAAGATTCAAATATAAGTCTACGAATTTGCTGCAGATGTCAAATCCCTTTTGTTGTCACAGTGGCCTCATGCCCTCAGCATGTCCCTTTCAGCGAATATGCTCTTTCGTCATCTTGCGCCACAAGTATTACACTTAAGGGGAAGTTGTGCAGTTTTATTTCTGAAACATGCTTACACAGTAAAAACTAGCTGAAGTCAGGATTTTCCTAGAATTGAAAATAAAATCTGAGTAAATGCAAATATGGTCCCTGTGTTTACTCTCTCCTCTGCTACTCTCATGCATTAGTATTAATGTACAGAGTACATATTACAACCATCATGGAATGGTTGTAATACGTGTAAACAGGGATATGATTTGGACAGTATAAGAGGTCTGCTGCTTCAGGTTCAGCCCCTTCAGATTCAGGTCCTGTAGAACAGTCATGTAGAATGGTTAAGTATCTTTAGTTATTTATTCATATACAGCAGGAGCAATGCTCTTTTGATCACAAAAGAACCTACAATGCATAAGAAATCCGATTTGAGGGGAAGCTGTGAGCTTCTTGCAATGGGGTGAGTTTCAGTGAAATTCTGATCAGGTTGTGGAAGGGATGAAGACAGTCACCAGGGACAATACATAAGTCAACATACATAGATTAAGGACAACAAACATTAGACATTTAAGTAAGGTAGGTGGTGCAGCCAGCTGTGCTGAGCATGTGATCATGATAGGTGAAGGGCTAGAATGAGGCAGAGGAAGTGAGGGGCAGAGGCAGGTTAGAGGCGAGGGACAAATGTTAGCTAGAATACAGATGAGTGGCAGGTTAAAAGGGTAACTTGGAACCAACGAGGTAGGCTTTAAATTTTGAACAAATCCGTGTAGACTCTTTCTAGAATGTCCTGGGAAAGAGAATTCTTTGTAAGCAGAGCAAAAAGAGTGAAAGAGTGGAAGCGAGGGGAAGAACAGGGAGGGCGGGGAGCCACAAGGGTAGTCAAGGAAGCAGAGAAGAGATTACGAGAAGGCTTGTAGGGTTGGCTATAGGAGAATAGATATAGTGGTTGTTAGAAAAGATTCTCTTTACTGCACCATTCCTTCCATCTTTATGGATCCCCCAAACCTTTTACTTTTATTTTTCAATCTGAACTGTACTTTTGCAGTACAGTGAAGCCTTAAGTTCACGTTATGGGGAAACTGATATGTCCTTAAGGCTATCAGTACTGGGAAACAGTGTTTCCCTTAGTCTTATGACTATGTTGCTGCTTGTGGTTACTTTTGTATCACATGTGGTAATGTTGAATCATTGCACACAGCAGCTTACGCTGCCGTGCAATGGGTTCATTTTTTTGCCCTAGACTAACACTCAAAGGATTTTTTGGTTACTCTAGAGGTGCTTAAAAGAAAGGCTGGTGGCAGCAGTGACTTTTCCCCGCTTTTTTGGGAACTTCATTTTAGCTTAACCGCGTTTACTGCGTTTGGCTACTTACTGTGGCTACTGATCAAACATGGCCGTGCGACAAGCTTTTTTGCCCATTCTTGTTGCATCTTGTTGTTTAGCCTTCTTCCTGGCCTCAGAGGCCAGAAAGATCCTTATAAGGTCTTCCAGTGCCTGGGAAAGCAGCAGCTTTTGGCGGGCTTCTGGAGGGCATTATGTGCTTGCAGGCAGGATGTGGGCTGGATCAGTCTGGCTCCAATACACATCCTGGTTTCTGTGTGTCTGAACGGTGTACACGAGTGTTCCCGCCAGTGGTCCTGATTGGACCACTGTGAGGTGTGTGTGTGGGCTAGTTCTGCCATTGGCTAGTGGGAGTTTCGACTCCTAACTGACTTTTGGGATACGAAGAGGGCCCCTGTATGCATTTCTCAGAGATCCTGGAAGAACCTGAAGGAGCCAAGAATCCTTCCAGCTTAGGAGATCCACACACAAAGAAACCTAAAACCTGTCTGAAGGAGGCCTGCAACCAACTTCTGCTACAGTCCCGGTGGAGCCCTGTCTGTCTCCTGATCTTCAGTAGGCCTGCGAAGGAGCTATGACCCCAGGGGTGGAAGGACCATGCATTCACAAAGCCTACTAGGTGCCCAGCACAAAAACCGCCTTCGGAAGTGCCCGGGAATCGTCCTGTGGCTGACCAGCTTTGTTTTTGGGCTACCGGGTTATCTATGTCACCGTTCCGAGTTTCTGCTTGAAACTTGGCACACCCTCAGCTGCCACTGCAACGACACTCTCTGAAAATGTCAGCAGGCTAGCACTAAGGAGAGCCAAGAAAGACTGAAAAGTCCGACCGCAGCTACTGAGTCCTGCTGCATCACTGTGCACGGCGTGCGCGGCGTACACTATCCGAAATCTGCATTTCTGACCCGCCTCCAGTCCTGAGAAGGGTGCTGCATCATTTGTCTCTGCATTTCTTCATCAAGAGTCCTTGCACCAGGAAAAGATCCTAACTGGAGAATCACTCGAACCTGCAACCTGTGAAAATTGAGGACTACGGATTTTGGCAAGAAAATCAAGCCAGGACACCCTTACTTTGTTCTGGAAAGACTTGGGAAGATTCGGAGTGAGGGGGGTAAGTTACTGAGCTTTTAACATACCCCTACACTCCCATTATAAGTCAATGGACTTATAATAACCTTTATTCTAACACTATTGGCTTTGCCATTACTTGCCTTGGCAAGACTTCTGACTGTTGGGGGTAATTGTGGGCACTTGTCTTTATTGAACCCTGACTCTAAGAATCCCTCACTGGACCCCAGAGACCCTAGCTACATTTCTTCCTGCATCCTGAGTTCTGTGTAATTGTATCCTGAACAATAGGGCACAAGGCCCCAGGCAACTTAGGGTTGGACAATATTAGTTAGGGATCATCTCTGTGGACCTTTTTGTGTGCGATACTCACCTATTCATTCCCTTCCAGGAGTATTTTGATTGGTATTATGCACTTGAACCTGTGACTGTATATATGTATTTTAGTTTGATGGTATTTGTTGATAAGTCTACCTGATTGTATTAATTTTTCTTATAGTGTGTTTGGCCATAATTAAATAACTATATTTTTATACATCCTGTCTAAGTGTTATTTGTGACTCCCATTGTGTGACCTCATTGTGGACCCCTTACACTCTCACCCCTATGAAGAACTTAGCCTAGACTGCCTGTCACTGCTACCTTAAACTGGTTTGGCTGCAGCTTCCCAGAGTTGTCCCTGTCACAATATAGGTTGGCCTTCTATGCATCTGTCCACCAGGCCAGAGTATAGAATATCAGTCTTAACAGTGGCTCCTTTCATTGAATAGATTTGTGAACTAGGAGAAGTGTTGTGAAGTGCTTTGATGGGGGTCTGGAATCGCTGAGGTGAGAGTGTTGATGTATGAATGAGGGGATGCCAGTGTGCTGGTGCTCCAACCTTAAAGCATTTGTAAGATGTAGCCTGGGTGTTGGGAGCCAGTAGGTTCCTATTAAGCAACCTGTTGTAACAGCAATAAAGGAACTTATGAAGTAATTTACCGTGTAGCGTCACAAGGTATCCTTTACAACAAGAAGACATTTAAATCTGGCCCTGTTTTGCATCGTCAGCCATGCAGCCTGGTGATCATATGAGGAAGTAGGAGTGAAGTGAGGGAGTTCAAAGAGAGTTCTGGTAGCGAATTTAATGATCTTGTTGGGAGGACAGAAAGCATAGTTGGGGCGACTTAAAAGGATGCTGGCACAGTAGTCCAGTTTAGAGAAGACAAGAGTCTGCTTGGCAGTGTTGAAAGGACGGAGGCGTCTGATTTTCCAAATATTAGGAAGTTGAGGCCAGCTGATGTTCCATTTCTGGAGATGAAAGTAGAGAAGGTGTGAGAAGGGTCATAGATGACACCATGTTTCCTAGCTGAAGAAGAGTAGGGGAGAGTGTCAGGTGGGAATTGGATAGGCACACGGAGAGATGAGAGGGAGCATTTGACAGGGAAGAAGAGCACTTCTGTTTGGATAGAGTTCAACATCAGAGAGTGTGAAGCCATCCAATATTTAAAGGCAGAGATACAATTGGAAATTTTGATCGAGAGATCAGAGGAGAGTTCACAAAAAGAGAAAAAGATTTTGGTGTCATCCGTGAAGAGTTGGTATGAGAACCCAAAGGAAGAGATTAGTGCCCCAAGAGCAGAAGTGTAGAGTGTAAAGAGGAGCGGACCCAAGACAGAGCCTTGTGGTACACGAGCAGTCAGAGGAGTGAGTTGAGAGATGTTGTTGCTCCAGGAGACAGAGACTGGCAAGGTGCAAGGTAGGATTCAATCCAGGCAAGGGCTTGATTCCGAATCCCAAGTAGAGAGTATTGAGGAGATCAGAGTAATCGACACTGTCAAAGGCAGCAGACAGGTCAGAGGTGATTACGCTGGGCACATTCATGAGAGCAGTGTGTAGGGAGTGACGAGAGCAGAATCTGCTTGTAGTGGGTCATGAAGGTTGTGGATGTTTAAGAAATAGGTATGAGGGTTAAACACAGCCCTTTCGAGCAATTCAGAGTAGTGCAGAAGGAGAGACACAGGGTGAAAGTTAGCCGGTAAGTTCGGGTCAGCCCCTTGCTTTTTTAGGAGATGAATGACCGTGGCTGATTTGAAAACAGAGGGAGAGCAAGTGTAGTCGAAGACAGGTTGAAGAGCTTAGCAAGGAGAGGCCACAAAAGGGCCAATAGACGTGACAAGCTGGGGAGCGAGAGGTCTGATTGGGCACAAGAGGGGTTAGCCTTCACCAGTAGAGATATCACTTCATCAGTATTAGTGAGACTTTAGTGGGAGATAGAGGCAGAGGATGAGAGTGAGTAGGCAGAGTGTAAAATGTAGGAGGGAATGTGAGGGAGGTCAGGAGAGAGTCTCTAATTTTGGAAATCTTTGCAGCAAATTATTCAACTAGGCCATTAGCTGTGAAAGTGAAGTCGATAGTCATCGATTTGGGAGGAGTGAGTTTAGAGTGCCCTGTAGCCGTCACAGATGATTGGATGGTGTCGATTTTAATTGAGTCATATCGACTCCCAAATTCACCCAAAGAACACATGTACTAAGTAATCATAACAGCACATTGAGTTAGGACATGCCTAGATGTCTCAAGCATGTCCAAGTTTTTACATATTCTGCAAATTTGCTGCTCCATAGGAATATTTGCATAAACGTCATACACCGTTAACAGCGGGAGTTGGTTTATTCTCAAGCGCAGCCTAAAACTATGAACCAATGGGCTAGGATTTTTAACTAAATAAGCCTGTGTCTTTAAGTACTTATGCGTAACTCCATTTACATACATTTGGTTTCCTAATTTTTAAAGATGGGCATAATTACATGACCCGTCCCATTTATCCATCTTGTTGATGCAAATCTAACCATTGGAAGCATTCTTTGTTCAGTCTCTGATAGCATGTATTATTTATTCGTCCCCTTTGGCCCATTTTGTAGCTTTTCCCCAGTAAACCCATCAAGTGGCACTGAGGGTCACTCCTTGATTTCAGGTAGAGAGTTCCTCTGCGCATTAACGCCTGGGCCTTCAAGGACACCAGTCTCAGGAGGATAGCTCAGCGGCAACTTGCTTGACTTGGAAGCAAGACGACACAGAGCAACACAGGTTCAATCCCAGAGTCTGCGCTTAGAAACCTTTTGGTATTAAGCGCGTTGTAAATAACCTATCATATCAAATCACCAGGCCTAAATCAGGTCTAAAGTAGGCCATATGGGTCTGAGGTGGGAGACTTTGAATTTTTCTCCAAAACCGCTCTTTAAGCAGGTAAATCCCTCATAGCTAACGCTCCTAATCCATAGAGGATAGCAGGCAAAACACCCTCCATGGTATAGCCTGCCGTCTGTCTGGAGAGTCTGTTTATGATGTAAGTTAATTGACAGGCTTTTCGCCTCTTTGATATATGATATCATATGATAAATCATTTATAATGCGCCAGTACACAAGTGTTTGAAGGCTTGAGAAAACAAGGAAGGGGAAGACAAAGGGGAACAAAAAACAATCTTACTAGTGTCATTCAGATTGGGCAAGTGCAAGGGGAAGGGAGAGGAGAAGTGCTAGGGGGATGGAAAGGGAGAGTGCAAGCAAGGCTCAAGTAAGTGCTGCTGAGGTGGCCGGTTCTATGTAAGTGCAAGGAGTCAGGGGACTGTAGGGTTGCAGATACATTCCCTAGAGTGCGGTAGGCCCGGAGGCAGTGCATTGGGCTAGTGGCTGTGAAGGAGCCTGGTGCCCATGAGGTTCAGAGGGAGGTCAGGTAACCAGTTTGTGCAGCAGACAACGACACAGTAGGGGAGAGATAGAGAGAAAGAAATCAGAAGTGAAAAGGAAGGTCTTGACTTGCTTCTGGAACCTTAGGTGATTCTGTTCAAGTTTGAGAGAGGCAGGGAGGCTATTCCAGAGGGAAGCACCAGCCGAGGATAGAGATCTACCCTTTGCTCTCTGTCTGGAGAAGCGTCAGATGCTCAAAGAATTGAAGGTGGATGAGCGCAGTGGGCGCAAGGAGGAAAGTGCTTAGGCCGAAAGAGTTGGATGTAGTGTGGTCGCCAGCTCCAGAAAGCCTTGTGGACAATGGAGAGGGTTTTGAACTGGATCCTTGCAGCCACAGGGAGCCTGTGGAGAGATTTCAGGGCTGGAGAGATACGATCCCTGGGCTTGAGGCCAAGGACAAGTCTTGCAGTCCCGTTCTGGATTAATAGCAGAGGGTGAAGAGTTGAAGCAAGCAGATTTAGAAAGAGGCTGTTACAGTAGGCCAGACTAGAGAGAACCAGGCCTCTGGAGACAGTGAGCTTCTGGGGGAAAGTGAGAAAAGGAAGAATGCCTCTGAGGAGGTACAGCTGCTAGTGGGACTTTTATGTGAGGAGAGAAGGAGAGGGTGGGGTCGAAGATGACACAAAGGTTTTTTGCCTCGCAGAAAGGCGTAGGTAGAGGGCTCAAGGAGGGCAGCCAGAGTGAAAGAGGGAAGGCAGGAGCAGGGGTCCCAATGAGAAGGATCTCAGTCTTACTGGAATTCAGGCAGAGATCGTTGGAGGCACACCATTCCTGGATCACGGATAGACAGTCAGGAAGGAGTGATAGAGGAGAGGAGGCAGGGGGGACCCTGAAGGAGAGCTGAGTGTCCGCAGCATAACGCTGAAAGTTAGGATAGAAGGTAGAGATGAGATGGGCCTGTGGTGCCAGGTAAATGTTGAAGAGCCAGGGTGAGAGGTTAGAACCCTGGGGAACACCACAAGTGGAGAGAGAGGTGCTAGAGAGAAAGGACCCCGGTTGGACCTGGGAGGTCGATCGTAGAGGAAGGATGTCAACCAGGCTAGGGCCTGATCCATGATGCCCAGGTTGTCACAGAGACAATTGATTAGGATGGTGTGGTTGACCGTGTTGATAGCAGAGGAAAGATCAAGGAGGATGAGGACAGAAGGAAGGCTAGAGTTTAGATTTGAGAGCAGGTCTTCACGGGTGTTCAGGAGAGCAGTTTCCATGCATCTGGCTGCTCTAAAGCCAGACTGATGGTCATGGAGACAACCAACATATTTGGTATGGAGAGTATGTTGGGAGATGGACAGCTTTTCCAGGAGTTTGCCCAGGAAAGGAGTGATAGAGATCGGGCGGCAGTTTGCGAGAGAGGAAGGATCGGCAGAAGGCTTCTTAACGAGGGAGTGCACAAGGGAGTGCTTTTGGTCATGTGCCACTTGCAGCCAACTCTAAACCCAGGTAAGTGTCACTACTCACATACTTTAATTTACCAAAGTCAAGACCTAGATTGACCCGATGGATTTGACCCTCATCTATAACCATAATTTTTGTCTTTTTCATATATATAGCAAGATCATTTTTAACGACATATTCCATCAAAGCTCTACATTTACTTTTCACCAGTGGTCGAAGTGTGCGAAAAGAAGTAGTGGAACTATGTTCCCTGCTGGTCTGCCCCGCTCCCCACAAACCCCATTGCTGTGCCCCCTCCCACACACAGTCCAAACCCCCAAACAAACACACCTACTATTTATGGGAATGTGCAGTGCAGTGCACTGAAATGCAAGCTTCAAATTCTTCCTACACTTTTATTTTAAAACTACCATTCCAGAATGGTTTCTTTTTAAAATAAAAGTATAGGAACGGTGAAACTTAAAAATAAAAAGTATAGGAGCACCGCTCCTGACCGCTCCCGCCCACTTCGACCTCTGCTTTTCACACCGCTAATGGTACGGTCCATTAGGACCAGGTCATTGGCGTAAAGGTCACTGGTAACTAGAGTGGTGCCTATTTTAATTGAACACCCCTGCTTTGACAAGACCGAGTTTGAGAGATCCGACAGATATAGGTTAAACAACAGGGGGGCCAGCACACACCCCTGCTTGACCCCCCTTTTTATATTCACTGCGTCTGACGAAGAACCCTCATCATCCAGTCGGACTTGCACACTCTCATGATGCATACCCCCGGGCATCCAGACCACGTCCATCAGCCCCGGGAGCAGGCATCATGTTGCCTTGAGAAAACCCAGCAACCCCTGCTAGGGGCTCATATGGGACATCAGTCCCGGTGCCATAGGCGCCAGGCTCATAGGTGCACACTTACCTGATGCAGACCATGCTGCAAGAAGATCCAAACCCATGTGAGGCCTAGAAGGGACTACTTTACCTTAGGGACTATTTTGTTACTCGGGTGTGGTCGGGGAGGAATACCTACCTGGGACTACTTTGAAGGCTATTTAAACCACACCCAAAGAGCAGCACACGCTTCGCGTTATTCTGCATCCAGCAGCGTAACGTTCATCGTGCCAGCAGCAGCATCCAGCCTTCTGCCACGCCCGCCTCGAACCTGGAGCACCTAGAAAGAAGAAAAGAAGCAAAGGTTAGAACAAGAGTATTACCTGATTTCTTACCTGATTCCGGATTCATCGCATCTTCAAACCAGAGGAAAGACTTTGTTTTAAAAGCGTCGCATCACAGCAGCAGCGCCACGCCATACTCACCGTTCCACGCATCTCTTCGATCCGGCGCTGTCTCCATCTTTACATCGCCGAATCCCCACACCTAAGGGGGACAAGAAACAACAAGGTGAGCAGAGAGAACAGACAGAGACAATCTCTTTAGCCGCCATATGCTTACCTGATTTTACCGCCGGAGGTATTATTCATCAGCACGCCACATCTTCTTATGCCGCACCTGTAAGAAAAGGAGAAAGCAGCAAGTTTAACCCTTGGCATTATTCACCGGACAGTGTTGGGTAACACAGACTTTTACCAGAGCGCTTTCAGCAGTCAATCTTCTTATTCGGTCAAAGTTGCAAGATAAAAGAGGAATTGGGCAGGAGTGAATTCCAGACATTTTGAACTCTTACGAACTATATACTTACGGCTCTTCACCAGGACCTTTTGGAGTCAGGATTCGTCTACAACTCTTCCAATATTTTCAGGCCAGTGAAGTAACTGGTCATCAACCCGCCCCTGCGTGCTTCGCAGGATGGAGGGCTCATCCTTCAAGACTATAAGGTGAGATTACTGAGAGGGCACAGAGGTGATTAGTGGGGAGGACAGTGGGGGAGCTATCACTTGAATCCACAAGTGGCTAAATCCATCTCTCCACTTGTAGGAGAATATTTCTACAGGTCAAGCAGACAAGATTAGTAAGGCAGATCCAGTCAGTCATCGCTGCACTACACATCACGTGGGTGGAGGCCGCAGCAGTCCTGGTCCTACCGACGCCCCTGTAGGAGCCAGGTGAGCGTAACACACACTTGTATTTGTATGAAGACAGATTAATATGTCCAAAAGCCAGCTTCGGGAAGCCCAGCTTCTTCAACTTCTATCGAAATGTAACATGGTTCACTGAGTCGAAGGTCGCTGTAAAATCAACAAAGATGAGGCATTAGGCCGGGCTGCCCCCTTTTGGCCAATTCCAGAATTAATGGGTCCAGCAGCCTGATGTTATGCCTGGTACTTGGCACCGGCCAAAAAACCAGTCTGTGTAGTGTGCAAAATGTTATCGTGTTCTACCCACCTCGGCATTTCCGCCCAAGACAAACGATGCAAACAGTTTCCCTGTTACATCCAAGAGAAAGAGCAGACGATAATTTTCAGGCCGCTCTCTATCACCCTTTTTGTAAACGGGTAACAAAATAGCATGTTGCCATGTTTTGGTAACCAACCCCCTGTCCGCAGACCTTGTCAAACAAGATTTTCAAACTTCTGGCCCAATCAGTTGGATTTGTCTTGAATACTGCATTTGATAGGCCATTTGGCTCTTGGCACGAGAACCCTTGAGATGTAAAATAGTTGTGTAAATATCATCCACTTTAATACCCAGCGGCCAATGGTCTGTACCTGTGTGTTCCGAGAGAAAAGGGACCTGTTGGATGTATTTCGATGATATCTAAGCAGTCAGCTTCCCTGCAGGGAGTGGACTTACTAACCCTCAATGGCTGCCCCACTTGGCCAGCAGTTGCCAGATGTCACAAGTATTATTATTATTACATAAAACAGCAAACATCTTTTTCGCACTTTCTTTTATCTCTCATCTATCTACCTATAATGTATAACATATGTATCTGGCTATGCCTACTTTAACTTCACAGAGGGTTTTCTTGGCATGTCAAAGAAGAATACAGAATGTTGAGCAACATAATTTTTATAACTAGTTACTTATAACGTGCTTAATACCGAGAGGTTTCTAAGCGCGGACCCGCGGATCGAACCTATGTTGCTCCTTGCTCCATGTAGTCTTGCTGCCAAGGCGAGCACGTTGCCCCTGAGCTATCCTCCCAAGACAAGATACATCACAAGATATGACTTTGGGGGCTATAACATGCGGAGAGGTGTACTGCACCTATAGTTTTAGACATCATTTTCTTTCCATTAGCAAGTTTTGACATTGGAACTAGCTGACATATAAGGCCACGATGACACAACTCACCTGTAGGAAATGACTACAAGTATGTTACCACGTCGCAATGCCTACATGGCCCAACCAATGCAGAGCTATTGCCCGCCTTTGTTCAAAGAATGGAAAGTTGATAATGATGGGTGGACGACAAAGGGCTGTGAGTGCATTCACAACCAGGGAATCGTGAACGACCCATTGTGTGTACACCTAAAAATGCTTGACCACCTGTCTGCCACCCTCTTACTGTAGTCCCTGATGGATAGCCTTGGAGCTCTATCGATGTTGGTCAAAGGTGCAGTCATGCTACGCTAATGTCAGGACTGTCGGGACTCAGGGCTAGCTAGCCTTTTAGTTGAAGCCCCTGAGCTTCTATCCGGTGCTTCAACCAAAAGACCCAGGGCTACAGACACCTCCGCCCCACAACCCCTAGCAACATCTCTGTATACATGTATGGGAACAAGCGAGTGCACAACAAACGTCCCAGGTGTTATTGAGCTCATCTGTGATGCAAAAAGAGTGCATCAAAGTGAAAACTCTTTTGTAGGGTCGTGCATTTTGTGTAAGGTAGTTCAACTTTGTAAGTTGGGCATAGTGTTGCTGAATGCTCGTTTTAAGTGTTTCTTTTGTTTCCATGCTTTCCTGTTATTGTTGTCCTTGTTTCTGCTTGGTGCTTTGCTGTGTTGTTAGTTTGTTTATTAGCAGTAACACTTTATGTCCTAGGGCTGCCAGTATTACTGTAGATAAAGGATTTATTTACAAAGATTCCAATACTTAACTATCAGCTGCTCCACGGTGAAGGGTGTGGCTTTCATTGGCCAATTGCATTCTCGCTGTGGCCATTTGGGAGTGTTTGAATGTGCCAGTCTGTGATTGGTTACTTGTGTGTGTGTGTGTTAGCTCCATGATGATGTTCTATTCAGTGTACATTTTACCTGTATGTGAAAACTTTTCACATCTGCTTTATTTTACAGGACAATATTAATGCTTACACATTAGTATTTTTGCAAAACTATTAAATGACATACATTTTCAAGACCTGCTATTGGGGGCTGTGGTCTGACTGTGCATGGCTTTGTTAAATCACTGTGTGATAGTTCTTGTGCCAAGGAAGAAAGCAGCCATGCGTGATACGAATGGCAGGGCATTGTGCGGATGCTAATGAGGAAAGGCTGATTTCGGGAGCATGGATCATACGTGTTGGCCAGAGAAATTTGAAGGGCAATAAGAGTGCAGTGCAAACAGGGACTTGGTGTTGAGATAGGACCGACGGCGTAAGGAGTTTAACAAATGGCTTTATTTAAGTTAAACTATGCACAGGCAGCAGACGCACCTTCAGCTTAAGGTACTCGAGGCAAACTGTTGGCCAGTTCAAAGCATGCAGTACATCGACATTCCGAGAGAATCCTAGGATGCAGGCGTTCTCGGAATGTGTATGCATGAATGGAACACAGCATAATAAACCTCAAAGGTCTGTAACACATATAAACGAAATGATATGACATTTAAACCTAACACATCTCCCTCCCTTAATGTGCAAGAATTTTAGCTAAACTATTCAAGGTAATAGTCTTTAAAATGATCAGGCCGTCTCTTTGTTCTTTTGCAGTTGTCTCCAGCATTGGATTCATCCTCCACTTGCCCACTAATGTTTGTAGGTGATTGATATGTAACTCCTTCACCTCCTGGTTCCTCTTGACTCTCATCATTGACATTGTCTCTCATTACATTTTCTCTGTTCACATTTGGTGCACATTTGACTCATTTAGATTTCGACCAACACTCACCCCCTTCAAGAATGACCACGCTACTTCTAATAGTTTCAACTCTCTTGGGACCTAGGAATTTGGTTTCTGTACACTTCGCACAAAAACGTGGGTTTTTGATTAACACATAATCTCCCACCGACAACATCATCTCTTTTACATTGACATTAGAGTTGAATCTCTGTTTGTACTCATTCTGCGCATCATGAATCAAATTCATTATTGTCTTTCTATCTACATTCACACATCCTGATGCCTCTAGCCATCCAGGACATAACCTGGTAGCTGGCTGCCTACCTTTTAATGAGACAAAAGGTGACACCTTGGTTACTGAATGTGGAGTAATACTATAATTCCACACCAATTCTTTCAACACTTCTGACCATTCAAGACCTGAGTTGTGAGCTAGCTGAATACCCCCCTTTAATGAATCTATTAGCCCTCTCCACCAAACCATTCGCTCTAGGGTGGTATAGCGCGTTTCTCAAATGTGTGAAACCATACCTGACCAGGAATTCATTCATTCTCTGAGAACAGAACTGCACCCCGTTTTCTGTTATGATCTCTGTGGGAAAGCCCTCTCTGTGGAACACGTCTTCAAAGAATGAGACCATTAAATTCGTATTGGCCTCTCTTAGAGCCTTCCACTCAACCAACGTGGTGTGATAGTCTAC
Source organism: Ambystoma mexicanum (assembly GCF_040938575.1). Classification (NCBI taxonomy): domain Eukaryota; kingdom Metazoa; phylum Chordata; class Amphibia; order Caudata; family Ambystomatidae; genus Ambystoma; species Ambystoma mexicanum. The sequence goes on from NC_090938.1 coordinate 73,969,510, forward strand.
AAGTACTACCATAAACCTAAAGCCATCGCCCAAACCTTGTATTGGGCCAATTATATCCACAGCTAATTTTTTCCATGGCTCACATGGAACTTGAACAGGGTTAAGCGGCACTTCTCTGACTACTTTTCCTGTATCCGCTTTTTCACATTCATGACAACCCCTCACCTTTTTTTCCACCATGCTGTCCATGCCTGGCCACCAATACGATTGTTTTAACAATCTTTTGGTACCGCTTATTCCAAGATGCCCTTGATGAGACAGATCTACTAAGCGGCCCCTAATACCTGAGTGAGGGATAATCTTGGACCCTCTCCTGAGTTTTATTCCATCTTCAGACAGATTTAGCTCTTGATTCACCTCATACATACGATCGAAATTCCTATCTAGAGCATCCCTGCTGGATTAATTGTCCACTCTTTCACCCTGGTGATAGATGTGTCACATGCATCTGCTTCTAGCCATTCATCTTTCCCCACTGCAACTGCTGACATGTCTGAAATAGTTATATCTTCTTCCATGACTATTTCTGATGTGCCCTCAGTGTGTTTCACTGGCATTCTAGACAGGCAATCAGCCACCACATTTTCTTTACCTGGAATGTGAACAATCTTAAAATTGTATCCCTGCAATCCCACAATCGATCTAGCAATCCTGGGAGAGCCTTTTGCCCAATCACAGCTACTTAAAAGTTGAACCAGCGGTTTATGGTCAGACTTCACTAAAAATTCTTGCCCCCACAAAAAGAAACGTAAAATATACAATGGCCCAGTACACCGCTAATGCTTCTCTTTCTATTACTGAATAATTACATTCAGCCCCCCTCAGAGGCCTGGAAGCAAAAGCAATCACCTGACATTCTTTCCCTGAGTCCACTTGTTACAATGAGGCTCCTAACCCAATAAAAAAAGCATCGACTGTAAGCACAGTTTTCCTACTGCTAGCAAAACTACCAAGAGATGGTGCTCCTGATATCCCTTCCTTTATAGCAGCAAACGCTTCTTGACACTCAGGAGCCCATTTGAAACTCACTCCTTTTTTCAATAAGTTCCTTAGGGGTGCTGAGATAGTGGAAAATTTTTCCACAAACTTATGATAGAACTCCGCCATACCCATAAATGATCTGAGTTGATCTTTATCGGTAGGTGGAGGTACTTCACATATATTCTTTTAGGTGATATCCAATGACCTGACACTGTGTGTCCCAGGTACTCAACCTCCCTGAGACTAATGCAACATTTTTCTCTTTGTACCGTCAGCCTGAAGATTTCAACCTTTGAAGAACATTCCCCAATGCCACATCATGTTCACCCTCTGAATTAGCAAAAACCAAAATGTCGTCTTGAAACACAGTAACATTCTTCAGACCTTTAAGTACTTCCTCCATGACTCATTGAAACACGGAAGCAGCTGATGCTATTCCAAAAGGCATGCGCAAATACTTGAACGTGCCCTCTGGAGTGACAAAAGCAGTTACATGCTGACATTTGTCCGATAGCGGCACCTGGTGATATGCTGCAGAGAGATCTATTACTGAGAACCAACTAGGTTCGCCAAGTGTAGCCAGAGTCTCAGAAATTATGGGTAGAGGGTGCCTTTCAATGAAAATGTTCTTGTTTAGGTGCCTGAGGTCAACACATAGTCTCAGGCTACCATTGTTTTTCGTTACTAGGACCACAGGGGAGAGCCATTCCGTTCCATTGATGCACTCAATCACACCTTTTTGAATCAAACTCTGAAGTTCCTCACAGAGTTGTTGCCGAAGTTTAAGTGGAACAGGCCTCACGTTATGCAAAACCGGCTGTGCATTAGGCTTGAGCCTTATGTTGTGCTCAAAGCCATTCAACCTTCCTAGGCTGGACGTGAAAACCTCAGGAAAATCTTTGGACCACCTGTCCTCAATGTCTGCAATAGTTACAGGTTCTGATGCACTTGCTTGTATATGGACACCTAATACCCTTTGCTCTTCCCAACCCAGTAATGACGCTCCTTTCTTTGCAACCAGAATTTTTGCCGAACATTCTCTCCCTTTGTAAGATACTGTGCCATGAAACTCGCCAGTGAGGGCAATGTCTGAATCTCCATAACCACAGGGTTGTACTTCAGTGGGAAGAAGAAGATCAGGAGTCTTGCCTAGAATATTCTTGAAGGTATCTTCTGAAATAATGGTCCAAGGCGAACACGAATCCACCTTCATCTTGATGTGGCACCCATCAATCATGAAATGATCAACTGGTCCCTTGGCATCACCTGATACAGCATCAATCTGGAACACATGCCTAGCATCTCTCTTCTGGACAGGCGGCTCATCTGGCATTCTTTGCAGGGGCTGTGTGGAAGATTGGTATTCTGTGTCTCTTTGTTCAAGACAATTCACCGAAGCATCTTTACACATATTCGCAAAATGACCCTTGCGCTTGCACTTGTAGCATTCTGCAACTCTTGCGGCATAGGATGGAAAATGTGATGAATGCCTGGTACTTCCACATCTAGAGGACCTCTGATTCCACCAATCCTTCCTGGTATTCCCCTTCCTCTTTGGCATGACTGCACATACCCCTTGTGCCACGATGTGTGATGATTGCTTGTCAGTTTTCATTGCCCTCATGTATTGAGAGGTTTGCACAATGCAGCGTGTCAACTCCACCGCCTGCTCTAACGACACATCCTTGGCAAGTAACTTTACTTGTACCCTGGGACTGTTGGTGCAGCACACTAGTTGGTCCCTTATGAGGGAGTCTGTGAGGTCCCCAAAGTCACACGTGTGGCTCAATGTCCTCAATGAAGCCACATAAGATTCCACATTTTCTGCACTGTCCTGTGCCCGTTGAAAGAACTTGTGTCTTTCAAATGTCACATTCTTCCTGGGTCCAAAGTGATCCCCCATCTTTTCCAAAGCAATTACGTACTCATCAGCGTCTCCAGATCCGTCCTCCACCACACGTGTGAGGCCATCGAATACAATGCGCCCTTCTGGAACCAAATTGTGTAAAAGAAGTGCTTTCTTCCTGGCAGAGCTATACCTTTTGCCCCCAATATCAACAATGTCATTTTTGAACATCTTGACCCATCTATCCCATCTGACTGGGGGCCTCCCAGATTCGGTGAGGAATGGTGCAGCCAGAGGAATTGCCGCCGCCATTATGCCAAAGTTAGAGGTGAGATCTTGGTCTTGCAGTGTAACACTGAACAATGGCAGAATAGGATGAGCTGGAAAGCCTGGCAAAATCCAAGAACTTGATGTGATAAGCACAGTCAATTATGACATCACAATGGGCATCAGCAAAGGGAAACTCTAGTGTGATGATTCCAATAAGAACACAGTCAATTATGACATCACAATGGACATCAGCGCAGGGTATGGCCTGCTGAGGGCACTGAGCAGAGTGCCCAGCAAAAGACCATTTGTTGCATCACAATACCTAAATGGAATGTCAAAACTCTGTCCTGGACGAGAAGGCTGTGCCAGTTGCTGGGCAACCACTTGCAGTCTTTGAAATTGTTTCAGGTGGAAACTTCCCCTAGAGGCCTTGAGATTTCCTTAGCATTTCCCAAAATATACATAAAACCTCTTGTGTGGTTCTCATACGAGAATACACACACACTCTGTCATGAACGTGAGTATGGAGTCTTTTCCAATGCTGATGTGTGCTCCACCCCCTATTTTTGGGCACCCCCTCTGACCTGGAATGTGGGGCCGCGCCTGCTGCCTGGTGCACTGGCTCAAAATGTTGAGAGTGCGCCGCTCTGAACTCCCATGCAGGGAGGAGCGGCGCTCGTAGGGCACAGCGGGGTGCTGCAGTCTTCAGTAGGGAAGTGCTGCTGGCTTTATCCTTCCTTTTATTTCCTTCTCAGCTGCGGGAGGGGAACAGCTGAGTGTAAGCAGGGCTTGTCCTCGTCGCCAGTGTTGAGATAGGAACGACGCCGTAAGGAGTTTAACAAAAGGCTTTATTTAAGTTAAACTATGCACAGGCAGCAGGCGCACCTTCAGCTTAAGGTACTCAAGGCAAACTGTCTGCCAGTTCAAAGCATGCAGTACATACACATTCCGAGAGAATCCTAGGATGCAGGCGTTCTCGGAATGTGTATGCATGAATGGAACACAGCATAATAACCCTCAAAGGTCTGTAACACATATAAACAAAATGATATGACATTTAAACCTAACACTTGGCGATCTGGTTCCATGTCATTTCATCGCTGGATGAAATATCAATGGGTTTTTTTCAGCTGATATTTTAATGAAAAAACTCATTGGAATAGTTTTTTTTAAATTTTTGAGCGGGTTCATCCTGCAAGCCCCCGTCCCCTATTATTTTTTACCTATTCCTGACCATCCTCACCCCATATATATGCTTTTCTAACCCCACTAAAATTTCGATGAGTTTTTTTGTTAAACTAGCCACAAAATGTCATCCAACGATGAAAGAACGCAATACCTGTCGTCTGGCCCACATGAGGGAGTGGGGTATTGGGAACCTCCAATAAGAAGTACTGGCAGAACTAATAGGCCTAGCTTTACTGTTCATCATAAACCACTTTTGTCCTTTGAGGACCTTCAAAATTATCCTGCTCAATATATAAACAAAGCCAGCGCTGATGTCTTTGCCAATGCCTGTTTTAATATCTACTCTCTGGGAAAATGACTGTTCCCTTTCGGAAACCTTTAATATAGCCTAGGTTCCTCTGAAAAGCAAATCACATCAGTGCACATGTGCACTGGTACATATTTGATGCAGGAAAAATCCCAAATGAAACACAAAGGAGACCGTTTATAAGGAATAAGGTGCATCCCAAAGTAAGCAATGGGATACAGGAAGGTCAGGTTATGTTATGTCTTCGCGGTCCTCACGCTAGTCAGTCATTTCCAGTATACTGTGAATTCTCCTCAGTAATCCAGCAGTGCAAGGTTCAAAGACTGTGCACGTTTTGTCACTGGCCTAGAAGTGGACGTTCACGTGATAGGCTGATTATTTTATATATGGCTTTGAAGTGTTGGCGGAAGGCTGAATTTATATTGTTGACCCTGAACTGTTAACCAGAAGCTGGGGTCTGCCACATCAGGCTCTCTAGATGTTTTGGACTACAATTCCCATGATCCTTCAACACTGACTAAGCTGGCAAGTGGTGATAGGAACTCTAATCAAAGGTGGAGGGCCATGTGACGGCAACCCTCGGCTAAATAAATGAGCCATCAAACTCCCTCTATATTTTCAAGTTCTAGACAACTAAATAAAACTCAAACAAACTGACTTCTTGGGGCACTGAAATTCATCTTTGATATTTTCCATTAGAAAATATGACATTCTAGTTTGAAATGGGCTTGATCTTCTCTCTTTCTTGCCATGTTTTATTTATGCACATTTTTGTAGAGTGCGGCACACCCAAAGGACTCATAGTGCTAATAAATAGACAAACAAGACATGCAGAAAAGAGTAAAGAAAACAAAGGTTGTGTTGGATCACTCAAACGACAAATATCTCACAGGCAACCTAAACAAGTGAGAAGCACACTTCCACAGGTGGAGAGGCACTACACGGCACTAATGGAGAACAGAGATTGCAATGCTATTGACTAGCCTTCAGAGCTTAACGTAGTTCTACTCACCATCAACCTCGATGTGCGTGTAATCCATAATGTCGAGTAGGAGCGGGCGCTCAATGCCACACCAGTACCAACCAGTGTCTTCTTTTTTCAGGTTGCTCATGGTGACAGTAAGCATTCCACCAGTACCTTTATCCTCTAGCATAAGGTTATTATCATCGTTAGTACTCTGCAGGGTCTGGCGGAGAATTTCACAAGAGCTTCGGTAGTAACCCTTGCACCAGTACTTGACATATTCCTTGTACGATGAATCATACTCGCAATTAATAGTCATTTTGCCTCCAACGTTTTCAACGTAGTTCTTGTTTACGATGCTCATGCCGTCTGTGGATTAGAAAGAAGCGGATATATATTAGTTTAGGTTGGGCACCTTATGGGTTTATTTAGAGCAGTAGAATTTTTCTAGGCATTTCAACATATCTAGATCGGCAACATAAAGGAAGAAACTAGTGGAGTCTCTCTCAAACTAGATGTGTCGGGCACTCTATGGGAAGCCATATTAGTACCTTTAATAGTTTGCCCTACACCACATGGTCGAGCGTATCTGATTGCGTTCTGGATCAGATTCCTGTTTGGAAGATCCTGAACTCATTGTTCCGGTGCTCATCATAAGCCTCTCCAGATAAAATAGTGTTGTCACTTATCATTCCCAAAAATGTAAGGGGTTTGAATGCATGTGAGTAAAAGGAGCTTTCCAGCTGGTGCACCCCAGTCTCTAAGAAGGATTTTCTATGAAAATTAGCAAAACTCCCTGATTACAAAATTTGATTTTACAATCTAAGTTCAACAGAGTGTCTAAACCTATTGTGATGGTGGGTTAAGGGTTAAAAAGAATTGGTGGAAATGGAATATCAAGGGGTCATTGGAGTTCCAAACATATAAGGAAAGTGAACGATTACAACAAAATTATTTAAAAATTGCAAATTCCCAAAACACACATTCAAAAAAGGCATTACATTTTTTTTCAAAGATCCATCCCGCTTTGGGACCCTTTAGAAGTTAAGACTCAATTGGCAGGAACAGAGCTGGGCGGCTTGAATCTGACTGCATTTTGGGTATTTTTGGTATTCAAATGTACGTATATATTTTGGTCTACTACCCCATTTCTCTCGATGATTATTACATGGATATTGGATTCAATATCCAATTGATGTGCGTCACTTTCGTGTGTTATGCTCTATGTCTTTGAGCATTGAGTGTGTCAGTCCAGACCTTCTGTTTGGGATCCGAAAATGTGAAGAATTTCAGTAATTCTGACGACGGCCCGCTAATGCAAAGATTGCCGAAATTTCGTCATTAATGTGCGTCAACCATCTTAAAGGAATCAACATCATGAGAATAAACGGGATCAGTGCAGATCACATAGAAATGATTCCTGAAGTATAATAACATTAAGGGTATTGAAAGACAGTGATAAGACACAGCCAGTCTGTTAGCGATAATGGGTGTAGGTTGGTAGGAAGGTTGTGTCTGGGCATCCAGTCGCTCTTGCTGGGCACTCCAGTTGGCCATTCCCCACCTGCTCCTTAGTGGATTCAAAATGGCTGCTCTTAATGGTTGCGGAAACTGATTAAATATTGATTACATCTTTGCACAAAGGGGGAGAACCATGAGAAAATCGGGGGGGGGGGGTGGTGGTTCAGAATATCACTAGTGGTATTTCTTTTGTAGGCAAGATTTTAAGTTCCCCTGTGTCAAAAATGTTACCCCCCCCCACAATAAGTAATAGTTTCCTTTTATTGTTGTTGTTGATTTACATCTTTTTTATTAAAATAAATATAACACACAAACATAGAAAGAAAATGCCAGAACAGCAACTAATACCCTATTGGGGGAGCAGCATACAGATCAGGAGAATGACATTTTGGGGGCACAAAAATAAGGAAACAGGGGGGACATGTTTTTATGTAACAATGCATGCAACAATCGCCCCGCTTCCCTTCCAAGCGTTATGTTAATAGCTGCTATTGTTTCCCATCCGCAGAGCTGGCGCTACACAGGATTTTTAATTACCAAGTGTAGCTTTGCCACATGTTTGTGGCCAGTGCTTAACATGTGAGCTATCTGTCCGGACATACATAACTAACTGTTGACATTAAAAGGCAAAGTGGTGTTGGGCAAAAATCTTCGACTGGTTGAACATCTCCCAGCTGAAAGGGGGTCCTTAGAGAAATCTGATTTGGGGGGAGAGGGTGAAATAGTACCTTGACAGAAGTAAAGCACAGGAATCATTTCACAGGCTGTCCTCTTAGTAAAAGTAAGTCTTGCCTTTTGTTATATGTATGAAAGTGCTTTGATGCTATAAACTATGGGGGAAGCGCTATACAAGTGCAAGATAACAGGAGATAACATATAGCATTACCATTAAAATCTTTTCAGAAAAAACTATGATTAAGGACATGGCATTATTCAGGCGGATAGCTCAGAGGTTAAGAGTGCTCACCTATGACCTGCGCTTTGCGAGATCAGGTCCTGGTATTGCTAACAGTGAGCTTCCTCCTTCCAAGATCAATGCATTAACAATAACAGCACTTAGATACGAGGGGAACAGCGTGAAGCGCTATATAATACACGAGTAATGCTTTTAATGGTAAACCTTCACTCAGCAACTCAAGATTTTATCCAACAAGTTTGGCAGATATCCAATTTTTTCTCAAAACTCGACAGAGGACACACACTAGAAGGACATGGTAATATTATATCTCAGCGGGTTAATGCACCTACCGAAGTGACCCATTTATCGGGCTGCGATTAGTTTCCAATCACTTCTGGCTCAAGCATCATTTATTTGTATGTTTTCGAGGTATGATAAGCAAGTGCCTACATATCGTTGCTAGCATATGTATCATGGTACATGGTTCGCCAGGAGTAACACCCGAATATTGAGGCGCGAAGCCACTCACACGTTTTATGTTAATTAATGCCTCATCTATCCAAGCATTTCATTGCTGAAATGTGTAACCACCCGCACTCCTGGTGTTTGAAGACATTTGTTCTGGCCGATTACAGTCCACTGCAACCCCAAACCTTGGTAGCACTAAACACCGAGACAGGCAGCCGATATAAAGCTCAGCGAGGCCCTATCAATGGCAGGTGAGCGCTTTACAAATCACACGCTACAGTAACACAGGTGTTCTGTCGGTTACCTGCTAAGAACGGGAGCGCCAACAGGAGCAGCGCCGTCATTTCTGGAAGGAGCAGTGACCCGCGGGAGGCGCTCGCGCCCTGGCTTTTGTGGTGTGCCCTGCGATGCGACCCCTCTCGAGCTGCTTACTGCCCGCTACGGGAAGTGTTTTAGGGAACTAGAAAACAATTTTCAGCCTGAGCTGCTTGACAGTCGACCGGGCAACGCGCTGCGAGGCAGGGAAGGGCGGGCCTGCGGTTTGGCGCCAGACTCTGAAATTTGCACACAGCATTTTCACAAGCAGTCTGGGTGTGCCAATGCAGTGGAACGCTGCATGACCAATGCGTGGACAGCCTAGGCAAGGTCGGAGCCAGCTGCAACATTTTGGGGGGGCTGGATGACAGTTTTGAAAGCTGGCCGTGAGTGTGCCACTCACACGCACGCACACGCACACCCTGAGCCCAGGAGGTCGAATAGCTTCTCCCCCTGCCTTTGGCCCATTAGGTGAACCTTTCGCTCTAATTCGGAGAGCCGGGGCCAGTAGCTGAATTAATCCACGCCCTTTCCCCACGTGCCTTGAAGCAGCTCTCCCACAATGGGCGCTTTAGCCCTCGCTAAATAAAACGTACACAGTCAGGGCGTTTTCAGCTCCTACGATTTCACAAAAATGTAAACACGGCGACAGGTGCCTTAGGAATTCTTCCTTCAAAGGAGATTTGCTAAATTGTTCCAATTTAGGGCAAGTTGCCCGTTTTCACTTATAGTAAAGCCCGGTACTCTTTCAGCAATGCTGATTCAATTAAAGTTTTTATAAATCTCTCTGTACATGTCACCCAAAGGTGGCTGGGCTCTTCTGCACAGGAATCCAGACTTTGCTAATGGCGACCAGGAAGTCGCCTACATCATGCCACTGGCTCTTTGCCCCCCTCCCCCTCTGCTGGCACCGATCTGTTCTTGTCATCTCTCACCAGGGTCAGGCTGGCAGCGGATCTGGCCAAAGGCACCCAAAAAGGGGCCTCTTTTGCCTCATGCTGATTGGTGATTTTTCCCAGACAAATTGCCTCACGCCAAACTTGAATGCTGTTACCACTAGCAGATTATGCAATAAAATCCGCATTATTTCAAGTCAATGAGCCTCATTGTACCAGTGGGTTACCGGCAAACTTGCCTTACTGTTACCGGCACCCGATATCCCAGTGTTACCGGGATATTACAGGTGACGGCAAGAAAGTCCCACAGGACTGACAAATTCATGCTGGTCCAGTTAAGCTGCGGGATCCGGTATTACCGCCCGTTTTACCAACATTTTTACTGTCCCGGCACACTCGTAATGAGGCCCAATGTCATTCCTATTATGGAGGTGCATAGGCCTCCGCTGGGGATATGCAGAGTTACCGCATGTGGTAATTGCACCAGGGCTGCTACTGCCAATTTTAACGGAGGGTTTACCTCCTTGTTATAGTAAATTTTTTTCTCAGGCATGTGTTCTTGATATCCATATTTTGAAGAGGCGAAAAAAGGGCGATATTCAGAATAACGGACAGCTTTACCACCACTGCCAGACTTGCGGTGAGAACCAAAGGGTTTAAGCAGCACCAGGGGCCTTTTACAGCAATTATGTGATATAGGTGACTTTAAAAGCAATAACATTGGTCAATATTTTCAACTGCACAGAGTACTGAAGGTTTACGCTCACAGTGCCCTGTCCAGGCAGCTTCTTATTCATATTCTCTCTCTCTCTCTCTCTCTCTCTCTCTCTCTCTCTCTCTCTCTCTCTTTCTCTCTCCGCCTCTCCCCTTCCCTCCCCCTCTCTCCCTCCCCCTCTCTCCCTCTCTTTCTCCCACCGCCCCCTCTCTCTCTCTCTCCCTCCCTTTTCTGTCTCTCCCCCTCTTCCTGTCTTCATCTCTATCCCTCTCCCCCCTCTCTCTCCCTCTCTCTCTCCATCCACCTCTCCCTCTCCCCATCATCCCCTCTCTCTCTCTCTCTCTCTCTCTCTCTCTCTCTCTCTCTCCCATCTCCCTGTCTTCCCCTCTCTCTCCCATCTCCCTGTCTTCCCCTCTCTCTCCCCATCTCTCTCTCTCCCTCCACCTCTCCCTCTCCACCTCTCTCCCTCTCTCTTTCTCTCTCTCTCTCTCTTTTTTTTCTTCCCCCCTCTCTCCCTGTCTTTCACTCTCTCCCCCTCTCTCTGTCTCTTCCCCTCTCTCTCTCCCTCCACCCCTTCCTCTCCCCCTCCCTCCCTCCGCCCCTCTCTTCCCTCTCTTTCTTTTTCTCTCCCTTCCTCTCTCTGCCTCCCTCACCCTTTCCCCCTCTCTCCCTCCCTTTCTTTCTCTCTCTCTCTTTCTCCGCCCTCTCTCTCTCCCCCTCTTCCTCTTTCTCACCCTCTCTCCCCATCTCTCTCTCTCCCTCCCCCCTCTCTCTCTCCCTCCACCTCTCCCTCTCTCCCTCTTTCTCCTTCTCTCTCCCTCTTTCTCCTTCTCTCTCCCTCTCCCTCCTTCTCTCTCTCCCTCTCTCCCCCTCTCTCTCTTCCCCTCTTCCCCTCTCTCTGTCTCTCCCTCTCCACTCTACCCCTCTCTCTCTTCCCCTCACAATCTCCCCCACTCCCTCTTTCTCTCTCTCTCCCTCTCTCTCTCCCTCTCCTCTCTCTCTCTCCCCCTCTCCCTCTCCTCTCTCTCTCTCCCTCTCTCCCTCACTCCCTCACTCACTCACTCCCTCACCCCTCTCTCTCTCTCTCTGTCTGCCACTCTACTTCTCCCATATTCTAACACGAATGAAATCTCTCTCTCAAAAATTGGAATTACATATTGTCGAAAGCATATTTTCGGTTAGAAGGAAATATGCTTGTTGGTACCTTTGGCATTCTACAAAGAATATACCATAAATGGATGCCTTGGAGTACTCCTGGAAAGCTAACGCTAACTGCGCAAAAAAGGGACATAAAAAAGAAAGTGTCTGAGTTTTGGGATCAGCCAAATGTTATTAATGTTGGCTCGAAGTCAAATAGTGGCCTGTTTCTTGAAGAGTATTTAACGAGAACAACGCCCCTAAATATATCCTTGCATATCCGAGCACTAGCACTTTTCGTACCTACCTATTAATGAAATTCAATATGACTGAAGCGCTAGCAACCAAAGGCGATATTATGAATATTCCACATGAAATGAGAAAATGTCGCCTATGTAGCAATAATGTCTCTGAGTCACTTTATCACTTAATTATGATTTGTGAAAGTCTAACCATGATTAGAACCAAATCTTTAAAATCTTTTAACAATGCTATTGATATGACACACACTACTGAATTATGGATGTCTTTTATGAGAGGTAATGATATTAATCTAATATACAACTTTGTTATATTCTATGTAAAGATTGTTGCGATTTGAAAATGTATTGAAGTATTTTAACGTGCCCTTGATGCTATATATTTTTAAGAATAGTGTGATTTTAGCTTGTATTAATTACCTGTATATGTTTGTACGTTCCCTGTGTTGTACAAAGCCTTTTGGCTAAAAGTATATCTTATCAATAAATAAATAAAAATATTGTCGAAAGCTTCAGGAAGCGCGCCGAAAAAAAAAGGTGCACCATTGCCAAGATCTCCACGAATTGCCCCTAAAGAAGTAGCACTAAACGTGGCCAAACCAGCATTAAATGTCCTTAAAGCACCTGAATAAAATATTGATTTAATGTGCCTTAAAGGGGCGCAGTGCTGTTTTGAAAGTATGAATACATATTAGGCAGATCTGTATGCAGTATGTTGTTTGCATTGCAGTAATAAAGACATTGAAGACCCTTTCCCAATACAGTGATTCCTCACAGAAGAAAGAAACGTCCAGAACCTCCAAAGCAGATATGTAAAGGTCTTCAGGACCTTATCACCTATTGCCAAACTTCCTGTAACAAAGATATATATTTTGTTGTCTGTAGGCAGTTGTGGTCATAGAAAAGGGTTGACTAGCCAGATGTTTTAGACTACAACTCCCATTAACCCCAGCTAGCATATTCAATCATGAAGAATCATGGGATGTGTAGTCCAAAATATCTGAAGAGCCGAAGGTTGTAGACTGCATCATAGAACATTCTCATTTCTGCCCCTCCTACTCTTTTGCTCCTCCTAAGTCCCTCCCACTCATCAATCCTCAGTCTTTTTCCTTCTCGTACCACATTCAGTACATGGCACCGGACATACCTGCCTAGCCTCCCAAATTTTAGGCACTTCTCCGGAAAAGACCCTGCAATCTCAGGAATGTTGTCGTTCTTTCCGGCCCCGTCATATTCTCCACCTGATTGACTGCCGCTGGTAGCCAATCGGGTGGCGAAGTGGGCGGGATCCGGAAACTGCACGAAATGTTCATGCCCACTGCCTGCACAACTATATGAGGCCTCTGCTGGTGGCTAGCATTCACTGACCTTTTCTTTCCTTTGCCTCAATGGGACCACCAACTGCCGTAATAATACTGCTTTTGTCAGCATTATTTCGGCGGCGGCGCCGCCTTCATTTTGCTTACTATAGCACTGAAAATCATTAATTTAATGATGTAGTAAGCAAAATGAAGGCGGCGCCGCCGCCATAATCTCCCTTTTCTCTTCATATTCTCTTCATGCCTGTACATAGCACATATTGTTCACCATAATTATTCGTCTAGGCAAAATGCCTCTAACCTGGACTAAAAGTATAATTCTAGCAATACACACCAGGGAGATCACAAGATGTCTGGTCACTGTATATTATTATTAGCCATGCTAGATGCACCAGCTAAAGTATTTGACAGAATTGTTGGCTGAAATTTGACAGGTGGGCGAGGTGTGTAGGCGGAGCCATGTGCAAATGGGCGGAGTCTCGTGTGGCTGTGTGCGGGGCATACATCTCAGGAATTTTGATTTTCAAATGTAGGCAGGTATAGCACAGGACTACGTCTCAGAGCGTTGGTTAGAAAGGATGTTCGTGGAACAAAGCAACGTCGCCAGAACGGGTCATTTGTTGTACCACAATAAACTATCTTCCCCCACATATGACCAGCCAGGAGGTGCTCGCCCCCCACTCTCTCCAACTTATAGACTTCCTTAGACAGAGGGCCATTTTTACAAAAGTACGACAGCTTGTTTAATTAGTCGATTGCAGGAAAAAGGGAACATAGTTCCAAATACTACTTCCCAGCTAGATTGCATTTTTGCACCCGTGTGCGGGGAGCAACTAATCAAGTTGCTTGAATCGTTGACTGCATCCCACGATCCAAGGCTGCGTTCCAAGCAACCTGATGGTTGCTTCGCCCTCCCCATCATCTTGCCCCCATCCTTCTTCCCTTTCAAATTAATGAAGACCCATTATCCCTCCCCAGCAGGGGCGCCGAGTACGGGGGGCTCCGTGCCTGAGCCCCCCCCCCCCCCCGGCAAAATAAAGTCGGGGCTGAGCCCCCCCCCCCCCCCCCGCCGGAGAGAAGTGATGCAGCATGGATGGCCCATTGCATCACTTTTCTCCGGCCGGGTATAATCGCGAAAATGTGCGATTATTAAGCCCTCCCCTCTAGGACTCATATTGGTGTATGTGGTCCTGGAGGGGAGGGTTTAGCGGGCAGCGGTATTCAAACTGTGGGGTGCGCCCCTCTGGTGGGCCGCAGCCTCATGCCGGGGGGGGGGGGGGAGGGGGCGCGGGCATCCACAGTTTAAAGAAAAAAAAAAAGGTAAAATGCCCAAAGGGTCGGGCTGTTGGTTGCTTCCTTAGCAAGCAGCAGCCCGATCCACGGCCCCTGCCACACATGCTTAGTGCGACAGGGGCCGGGCCTTTGTGAGGTCTCAGGCTCCACTAGGAGCCTATTAATGAAGACAAAAAAAAGCGCACCCCTTCTTTTGCCTTGATGATGGTCATCGCTGCAAAAGAAGGTGTGCGCTTTTTTTTGTCTTCATGAATAGGATCCTAATGGAGCCTGAGGCCCCACAAAGGCCCGGCCTCTGTCACACAATGGGTGGTGACAGCATGGTCGGATTGGCCCCTAGCCGGCCGAAATCGTCCATGGGGAGTAAGGGCCGGTGTCAGGCCATGCTTGGGCCGGTTTTTAAAAAAAAATCTGAAAAATGCATTTTTTTGAATTTTCTTTTCTACATTTTTTATTCTTCAAAAACCTTTCACCCTTCTTGGGTCACATAAGTACCAACACAGGTTGGGTGATATTGTATGCATATTTGTTCTATAAAAAAGAGCTTAAGGGTAAGTGCTGTATAATACCATATTATCATGTGGCCTTGGACGTCTGCTTGGAGTCACAGTATTTTGACAATATGGATCTATACACAGAGATATTAATGATACGTATGGTGATCTATTCTTGTATGAAATGTATATCACCTTAGTGAAATCATAACCATATTTATCGTAGTGTAGTTTACTTAGGAACAATGCTATTTGATGCCACTTCCTATTTTGTCAAGGGGTAAAGGTTGTGTTTCATCGCTTTCCGGGATGTCACTTTGGTGTGTTTTACAAATTAAGCACTTGGTACACACATGCAGTTGCAATTAAATGTTCATTAAAAAAGTATGACCTCAAGAGTCTGCTATCACAGAGAAACGGGGACCCCAAAGCCAGTTCAACTACCCACTCCGAGGTGTGCTACTGAACAGGTAGATGTAAATCGAGAGCCAACCAACCTCTTTCTCCTATCTGTGCTACTGTACCATACAAATTAGGGGGAATCGCTCTCCTGCAGCCTCTCTCCCAGTCATCGATTCTTGATGATTTACTGGTGCAGACACAAAAAAAGATTTTTTGGGGGTTAATTTTGTTTACAAAAGTAGTGCATTGCTAAAACCCCCTGGCTGCCAGTTCAATGTCCTTGGAGCATCCCAGGCTCCCTACCCCCTGAGAGCCACCAACCTTGGGTGCTGCTTTATAACAAATGAAAGACGCAGACAGAATAATAACTGTGTGAGTCAACTGAGAGATGAATGCACTCATGCTCCATTCAGAGAGAGGCTTTGAAAATGTAGCTCTGACAAACCAGAGAATCAGGGGGGCAAAGAAGCACTGCACATCTCCGCTCCCTCTTCATGGGTTTACGGTTGCCACCTGAAAGGTTGCCAGCAGCTAACCTGCCATCCTGTCCCAACTCCATGCCTCGTGTGCTATTCTCTGGTCAACCAAACCCTGTGAACTCATAGGCCACATAAGACCCACAGGAGTCTTTTTACCGCCCGTCCTGAACGTCTGTTTCTTGCACTAGTGCTTTGAACGCGTGCAGCTCCAAGGTATAATAACAACCAGTGTTTGTGGGTAAAGGGCCAGCATAAAGTCTCTATTTCAGAGCCAGAGTCAAATGATAAGGTGCTTGTGGCAGTATGGAGTTCCAGGCCTCTACTTGGACGCCGGGTTCTGCAACCTGTAGCTCTGCAGATGTGTTGGACTACAATGCTCATCAGCCCCAGCCAGCATAGTCAATGGTGATGATCATAGGAGTCGTAGTCCAAAACATCTGGAGAGCCACATGTTTAAGACCCCTGGCTTTAAGGAACAGGAAGTAAAATAATCCATGAAAGTAACAGGCGTATGACGTTCCTGGATCTACATGGGTAGAATAAAAGTAGACTAGAAGAACAGCCTGGGGGCATCAAGTTTATGTAGGATGGAATGGTGGGGGTATTTTACAGGTCTGACACCTGGTAATCCACTTTACAATAAAAGACAACATGGAGAGAGGTGATGTCTCTGTGTGGCCTGTAAATCTGCCGAGATACCACCAAACTGTACTACCATTACTGCCACTTGGTCTGGCGGTATTACTGCCGGATTACAAGTGGTGGTAGGCAGTGTTAGTCCCCATGAATTGGAGTCCATAGGACTCCATGGTGGATTTCAGCGGTATTACCCCCATAATCCCAAAATTCTCTGTAATTTTATGCAAAGCTGCATTTTAATTTTATAAGGTTATTTTACTCACTGAATGCTGATCAAGTGTTTTAAGTCTGGACTTTATTAACTGGGTGCTTGTAATTGCAGCGCAAGCACTCTTTACAATCTAAACTAGAGGTGTGTTTACAATGTTGATTGTTCCAAAATACATCTCCTGGCATGCTGCTTTGGGCAGGTGGCCCCCTTTAAGCTGTACACAATGATACATTGTCTGGTTGACATACTATGTGATTTGTGTATTTTATAAAGGAAACTAAGACTAGAAGAACTCACCATCCCAGAAACTCCCAGTCCCACCTTTGGGGGAATTCCTGTGGACATGGGAACACAGATGAAAGAATTAATAAAAAAGTATTTGCCTTCAAGAGGAAGCTAGACCTTTGCAAAAGAACAGTTGGAGCTGGACAAGCCACCTAGCAACATTAAGGTCCAGCTTTGATGAATACTTCCCTGAAGTAAATGCTGGCATTAATGACTGGGTGATGCAGACTTTTCTGACAGAGGAGGTGGTGCATCATCCATTTGATGCCCAGGAAGAGCTGATTGAGGTTCGGTTGGACACTACTCTGCAATCTGAATATAGGAACATTGCAGTGGGTGAATTTTGACTGAAGGTAATCCTGGAGTATCCTACATTTGCATGGTCTGCTATACAGTCGCTCTTACCCTTTGGGTCTTACTACTTGTGCGAAATAGGCTTTTCAGCATTGGCTTTTTTACTGACTCTTTCATTTTTTGAATAAGGGGTGTTTCAAATGAATGATGAAAACCCGGAAAGTGGGAGTTTTTAAAACATGGAGACAACCATGGCTACAACATTTAGACGCGAGTGCTTCCATCAGTCCCAAACATCACTTGGGTGCAGGGTGAGCCTGGGTAACTGATTTTTAACATTGTACACTACTTTACCAGAATTTCTGGTAAACTACAAGGTTAAAAGCAGTTAACACTCTCCCCCCCCCCCAAGTCTGAAACCACACTTGATTGTATTATACTTCAGCCAGGATTGCATTATACTTCAGCTGCACATCTGATGTGTCCACTGAAAGGTTTAAGAATAAACTACATCCCTAATTCTATCTGGTTACCCAGAGGTAACATCTTAGCAAATGTCACTTGTGGGTGGCCATCTACAGCAGCACTATTGTAAGTTTGAATTGTTGATGTTTTACTGAACTATTGCACCACACACGTCTTGCTTGGTAGTTTTTAATCGGGAAACATCTTTACTTTTCGTTTCCCTCGAATCGGGAACTTTTCCTTGGTGGTGGTGGTGGTGGTACTCCACCTTGCAGCTGTACCTTCTGTTTAGCAAGCATTTCATTCTCCCATCCTAGTTGTGTTGCTGGACGATTATAGAGCGGTGGAGTAGGGGTAGTGATGTCTTACTGGAATGCAACTCAAAGGCTTAAATCTCCTTCTTTCTTGACTTTAGTATATGCAGTGCATGCTAGCCAATGTTTCCACTGTTCTGCGCTGCGCGCGCCAACACCCGCCCCCCCGCGCGCCTTTTGCACCAAGTTGGCGACTACATGCAATTTGCGGTCATATAACTGCCAGTGATGTCACTTCCTGTATTTGGGCCCCTCCCGGGAAATTCATAAGTCGGCTCCCCTGCTCCCCAGCCCCACTTACCTGCTTACTGAGGCAGCAACGTCCACCGCTGCTTTGCTCCATCTCCATGCTACTGGCCGCCTTGGAAATGTAAGAGGGGCTACGTATGGAGCCCTGCCTTCCAGCTGCGTGGCGGCCATATTGTGTAAGTGTTTTCATTCAATAAACAGTATGCCGCAAGGCATCCCGTTAATTTGAAAGAAAATACTTTTTTCTTATCACCCCTCTTTTCTGAATTTGAAACCCCTGGTGCCTATAGCAATAATCACCCATTACAAGGGCTGGAACGGGTGACAATGGCACTGGTACCATCGCTAAAGGCCCCGGGCCATTATCACCCATTCCAATGCATTTGGAATGGGTGATTACTGCTTAAGTGTGATCTGCAGAAGTAGAAATGTGGGCGCATAGGTGCGGAAGTCCTAGAAATAGGTGTGACATGAAAAAAGGCCATTTACATTGACGAAGGATGGCTCACCAAAAGTCCAGTGAACATTAACAGTGCATCCTACACCGCCCATGAAAAGCACCTACATAATGAATTTCTTACAATCCCAAGAATTCCTTCACGGCAGCAATTAAAAGGGATCACTAATTGTGGACATGTACCATGAGTCTTGTAAGCATGTTGCTCCTATTGTCCAACTACTCTCTGGAACCCTTCCCAGATTCACACTTGCTGATCAATTTTTTTTAGTTTTGCTTTCAGGTGGTACTGACATCTTGCATGTGCTTTAAATGGGTCAGTTAGCATCAAGACATTTGAGTCAGTGGTTCCCAATGGATTGTGGTGCAGAGACAGTTGAGTCGGTTTGTGACAGACCGGTGATGTGGTGTGGTCCTGTAGCCTGATCGTCTGGAACCGTATGAAGAAATCTGTCAGGCGATGGGTCGAGTCAGTGCATAGTTCCGGTCAGTCGGCTCAAAAAGGCCCAACAATGAAATGTGGATCTTCAGTGGTGATCGCGTTGAAAACGGCTATAGCACAGGCAAGGTCCAATTCAGTGGATTGACAACGCAACAGTGTTTCGAAGTGGCAGGTGTGATAGCAGCTCCGGATGCTTCCTGCGGCTCGAAAAGCATTGAAGCGGTAGAGCCAGCTTGAAAACTGATCAAAGCTGGAAAACAGGGTCCAGAGCTTTTTCTTTGCTTCTGGGTGATAGGGGACCCATTCAGGGTCTACAGGTACTAGGTACGTCATTTTCTTCTGCATTTTCCCAGCAGGGAAGATTTGTAGACAGCACTTGCAGGGTCTACCACCTACAGTGAGCAGGTTCTTGGGTACCAGTGGTCTCAGCTGCAGTAGTCCTTGTCTAGACAGCAGATAACCCCAAATGTCCCTCTGGAATGGTTACGTGAAAAGTCTAGCAACTTTCTTTTATGTCTCTGTCTTCATCTGTCGGGTAGTATAGCTCAGTGGCAACACGCTCGTCTTGGCAGTAAGACGACGCAGAGCAACGCGCTTAGAAACCTCTTTGGTATAAAGCGCATTATAAAAAAAACAAATTTCCAGATATAATCCTTCTTCAGATGTCCAAAAATTATTCAACTAAAGGGGTGTGCTCACCCCCTTAAATGGGCAGTCTTCTATGGTGGATTAGTTCACTTATAGTCTTCTGTAAGGGGTTAAAATCATGTCTGATGGTTCAGAATCTTCTGTCTGGCCTTCGAGAGTGCTTTGTCTGCAGGAAGTGGTAAAGAGGTTACAGGAAGTTTGGAGCCTCTGAAGAATCCAAGATGGTGGACACTGTTGTAGACACATGCTTCCCTTCTGGCTGCTCTAATTCCACCACCTTCCCCTGTCTAGAGAGATCAACGAGTGTGTGTTAATGGCTGCTCTGCTGTGAATTCCTTTGGCATGGCAGAACCTGCCTATGAAGCACTGAACCTCTCTTACAGGAAGGTGGCAATCCTTTCTCAGGGGAGATACGAGCTATTGCTGGGGGAACAGCCCAAATTGTTTCTTTGGGTAAAACTCAGTCTTAGACTGTGAATACAAACGAGCCCCTGACCAAGTGGGTCACTAGAAACTGAAAATAAAATGGCCCCAAACGGTTTGGGTAGTATAATTGTGTATTCCCAGAGCCCACCATGTCATAAACAGACAGAACTGCACGTCACATTGTTCCGCATTGTGGCCAAAAAAGGACATAAAAGGTCCAGCTATTCTGCCCTGACAGACGCGCTCTGTCACATCCAAACAGGCCAGACGTCCAGAGCCTGAGTTATATGGATTCCATGCGTTGTGTGTAGGTGGGCTGAGGTCCAAAGCTGCCCCCAGGTGCTTCTGTTCCAGTAGATTTTGATAAGGCAATTAAGGAGCCGGGATAGGATAACAGAAACGTTGCACCGTTGCAAGTGCAATTAGCACAAGGGTAAATATTTGCCCTAGCACTAGTGAAAACATGCATTCAAATGTTTCTTGCACTAGGGCCCTTTTTTCCTAGGGCTAGATGCACTTACAATGATGCAATTTCTTCAGTATGGCTAGAAGAGTGCAGAGAAGAGTATTGGGAAGAACGCTTTTGCCCAAGCTCCCATTATCCATTCAAGATATGCACAAACAATAGCCAAAAAAGGACACATATAGCTGCGGAATTAAAGGGCAGAACATGTTTTTATTACTTACTAACAAAGCCACCAGATGGCAGTGTGGCTAATGCAGCGTCCTCTGTATGAAAGTCTTGAATACGTTATACCATTGACTTCTTGCATTTAATGGACCAGTGTGATAGGCCTATGCTTACACTCTGGACCTCAAAGCCTGCAGAGCGGGCTACATCCGAAGGGCTGGAAGGATACCACGAGGGCAACGCTCTTTCCTGGGTGCAGGAAAGATGCCATGCAAGGTGGGTTTGATACCCGGTCCAGCGTTTAGGAGCTGGAGGAGTCTGGCATTAAGTGTGATATAAATAACCAATACACAAACGGTACTTTAGGTTTTTTATGGGACCCAAGTGCACATCTGTTATTCCTCCAGCATGGTTTCGTTTGCACCCCCAATGCAAAATACAGGTACTACAGAAAGAGGTGCCAGGGCAGCAGGCCCCCTGTTGCCAGGAGAGCTGTAGGGTTTTTGCTGTGTAATTTGCAGGCATAACACAAAGGGAATGTCTTTCCACTGGGTGCCTTTTCAATAGGGTTTTGCTACTGACAAACATTGATCACAAAACTGTCGTTCAGTGAAAGACAAAATGAGATGATTGACTCCCGCACCCCCCAAACCCCCTCCACAGCTTATCGGCCTTACAGCATGTGACATCTCTCATGAGTGCTCCCCCCAAGGAAATCCGCAAAGTCCCTCACAGAACTGCCCAGTCATCTGACTATCTGTAAAAGCAAGAGGAAATATCGAGGCTGAGTACCACAAAAGGAAATACACCAAACACGGGCTATAAAGATTCACAGATCTTTATTCTACTGCGGTTACAAAGAAACAAATTCAGATAGCTATCTGGCCCTCAGTACATCACAATGAGTACCAGCCCCTCAGTGTGAGGAGTGAGAGGTACTGGACATCTAAACATTCACATATTTATACACTTCAGTAATAATGTCCAGCCCCTCTACAGGTTAATAATTTGTGGTCTAGAGTTTGTGCCGAGTTCACTTATGGCTCAAACAATAATATACACACGGATTACATTTGGTTTACATTTCAAACAAGTTACAATGGCAAAGTGTATCCCTGGATTTAGCAGTAAGCCTTAGCACATATCCCTTCACAATGTATTTCTGCCAGTGGCCACGCTCAGCATTTGCATTACATTGTCCTTGATGTCTGTTCGTGGATGAGGCTTGTTAGTGCAGACAATCCTAAGACCACAAGTCATGTACGGGACAAGGTCTCATTAACCAGTCTAAGCATTCGGCCCACAGACAGTCTAACCATTAACTTGGGCACAAAGGTCGGGAAGGCTCGGTTACAAGATGGAAACACAGTCCACCATTTTAGAACACAGAATTACATATGAACAGAAATCAAAATGGTGGATGATCCTAAAATGGTGGCAAAGTCGATCTGAAATCGGAACCTTGCAACGTGGTTTTCTTCGCAGAGTGACTAGGTTTAGGCCAATATATATATCAGAAGGAGGCACAATATGATTTCCCGTTTAACATATCGAATCAAGTTACTAGCCTGAGACATATGGGCATGTGGTGCGGTGTTACAAGAATTCTAAATAAATAAATAAATAGTATTGGTGGGTCAATCGGGACCCTAGACTTAAACCCTGATGAATAGTCAGGCCTTCAGGCAGACGCAGAGGCGTTGCTAGTGGAGGGGGGGCTTAGGTGTCTATAGCCCCGGGTCTTTTGGTTGTAGCCCCATTTAGAAGCAGCCTCTATGTTAACTGACATTGGCGCTGAGTCCAGGGGGGCAGAGGAGGCAACTGCCTGCCCCCTGACTTCTCTAACAATGCGGCAGGAAGCACACTGATCCCCCGTAGAGGTTTTTACACTTTTCAGCTTCTGACTGTATTTCCTATAATAGACTGTGCGCAGGCCGCTGCGAGGCAGCTGGCGATAAAGCACGAGTGGCTTTTAAGCCATTCACGTGGAATGCACTTTGGAAATGCAGTGACTTTGAGCAGTATCAGGGATCCACTTGTAATGTTGAATTATTCAAAGGGGCAGTCCCCCCAAGCCAGAAAGCTGCAATATAGTTCGACAGGTTAGGCGAATGTTGCGATCAACCTGTAACTTATTTATTTTTTTCAAATTCCTTCTGTAAAATGCTCTGTTTCCATCTGGGTAGGGGTCGAGCTTGGTGGCTTGCTCATATTCCAACTAGGCATCGGGGAGATTTTTGCACCCATAATGAAATTCAAAAGAAGGCACCGATGCCAACTGATAATGGGTCTTCCTCACTGACTCTCCATTTTGCTTTGCTTTTCTTCCCCATATACTCTTGGAGTGTGTTTTCTCCTTCCCCCTTGTGCTTTGGTGCTCTCGATCCATTGCTTCTCTGTATCTTGCACCATTAAAACCATTAAATGACTACAACAGAACTTCTGCGCGCCACCAAAATCACTCCCTTCGGCTTGGGTTCTGGTGGTGTCTCAGCGCATCAATGCATGCACGTCTTAGCAGCTTGTGGTTTTGGTAGCGCTCAATGCATCAATTGCTTCTTACGCTGCCCCATGACCTTTGAGGAAGTGTGCGTGGATGCACTGAAAGGGGAGTAATGATTGATTTTCCCTCACCACACCAGTGGGCATAAAGGCTATGTCCCCTGGGTACACTAGTGTAACATTAGTGTTGATGTGTTACTTCCAAATATATGACATGACACATGGGGATGCTTGTCTAGTTCACAAACGGAGTTACATTGTATTTTCACGTCACGTTCTCGTAAATCCAATTCAATTACATTAGCCAAAACACATAAATATAGAGGAGCGGTTCGGTAGTTTAGGGGGAGTTGGAGAACATAATGGGCACAGTGGGTAAAGGTGGGAGGTACGCAGCTTTGGAAATTGTAACATTGAACGTTTATAGAAGTTCACATTTTACACAGTACACGGTAACCTAAAATTTGACAATCCACCATTTTGTGAATATGGCACGGAAGAACAAAAAGTACACAGCCACAGGAATCAGTATCAGGAAATAGACACTGATTGTCTGCAGCTATAATGAGCACAGCACATGACACTTATTGTGAAGGGTCAGAAATGCGAGGCAGACAATTAGACAGAGTTTTCTCACAAGCAGCCATTTTTTAAAATAATTAGGGTGAGGAAAATGCCTCAGTTTCGCTAACCTAATGAGGACTTTCATGCCTGTCAAACTAAAACTAAAGGAAAACACTCTAACATCAAAAGGTATCTGTCCCTCACACTCATGCATACAACAACATTGTACAGGTATCATAAGGTCATTTAAACTCCACAAAATAACAGTTATATTCAAACATAGACTTTGTAAATATGTATCCTTGTAACCTGGGTCAGATCCCCTTTTCAGAATTAGGTTCCCATCAAGAAAGTTCTTTTAAATAGCCAAGTTCTGTTCCAAAAGCAACACAAAGTTATTTTCACTACATGAGACTTTCACTTGTCACTTGGATTGATGTATTGTTAAACAAGATATACCACTCTTCAAAATTATTGTCCAAAGTTTCCACAAGCTCTTCCTTAATAAACCAAAAAATAATTTATCTCCACACTTCTAGTCAGAATTCAATATGAGTTATTTTCTTTAAAGAACAAAAACATTCACATTTCTTCTCCATAAACTAAAATGTCTTATCAGGAAGGGTTTACCACAGTTCACCATAACACATTTGCGAACAAGCGTCTTTCTTTCCATCAAATCCGTCCACCAAACTGCAGTACTTCAATGTCTTCTTCCTGGTCCACTAATCTGCCAGGACTAACCACTAATAGTCCCTTTCCTGGCATACTCGCCTCTCATGATAAAACTCCTACCACTATTACAAGTACTCTTTGGTGAGGTTTATTTCAAACTTTAGACAGTCTTTGCCTTTCAACAACAACATGGGGGTTAACAATTTCTTGCATAAGGGTACAATACACACTGATGCGCTTTGTTCCACTGATGTGTTTGATACATGCAATGTAGGTTATGCTCCTCTCCCCCTTGATGGTTTCCACAAGGAGGGCTTCTCTCCTGCCACGTTTGGGTTCCTTCTACAGTATCAATTGTCTGCTGTCTCTTGCTCAGGTTTCCCCCTTTACAAAAGCTGTATCCTTTTTTTATTTACAATTGCCCCTCTTCGACTTAGGCAATACTGGTTGTCTTCTTCCCTTTCAAGTAATCTCCCTTTTTGTAGACTACTTGCGAAACAGTATCCTCTTTTGTTTGTAATTGCATATCTTTCGCGTAAGCTGGATATTGTTTTCCTATTCAAGTAATCTTCCTCTTTGTAGATTACATTAATCTTGCTCAAATCTTGCTCTCTCTTTACTTTCGCAATGGTGGTTACAATATTTCCCCACTCGGTCTCTCTCAATATGAGCATTGTGCCAAACATACTTCAATTCAATAGTTCGGTATTCAAAAGGGTTACTGGCAGCCAGCAGTCTATTACAGAGCACCTTGGGTTTATCTATTGAAGGCCCACTCACTGGTCTTTCCCTGCGCTTCAGTCCGACCCGCTGCTGCTGGTTCTTCTTCTTTTCTCACCGGGTCTGGGAAGTTTGACAGCTCCGGTCACACTCCCACGGCCTGCGCCTTCTACACAGGGAGACTGCCTGGCTCCTCACATACTTCTGTGAATGCCAACCGCAGGAGTAGGACACCAGCCCAGGAGAGCTTCTCTCTCCTAGGTGTAGGCCAGCAACAGCACTGCTTCCCATTGTGCATCCTCTGCAGTTCAGAGTTTCAACGACCATCTCATCACTGTGTCCCGCTTCAGACACAGCAGCGGCTCCAGCGTTTCCTTCTCTCTGCTTCTGCTGCTCCCACGGCTCTAATGGCCTGCACCTGAAGGGGCTTTAAATGTTCAAATGCCCCACTCAGGTGTGGGTCATTAGAACCACTAGGTTGAATACTACAATTCTGCACCTCTGAGCCCCTTTTCCTCCTCCCAGTACTTAGAATATTATGGGACTTGAAGTCCATAATGTTCTGAGTCATTTGAACTTTATCTACCTCACTCTGAACGATTTATAGAATATACCTTTAGGGAAGGTTTTTAAAGGAATTTGAGTTTGTTCTTAGCTTTATAGTCAAACCTAAGGGGGAATGACAAATATCAGAAGTACTATTTATTCTCTGATCCTTTTGTATATCATTCCCATGTTGACCATAAGGGTTTTTACTACTGGCAATTTTGGTTATTTTTGGGATAGAAGTCTTACTCCGACAACAAGCCATTAGGTATTCTGGTATTATGGAAATATCCTCCCAAGAACATGAGGACAGTGTCTCTCCCAACAGAGTCACCCTATTCCCTTGATGGCCTTCTCCACCAAGGTGATCCACCCGGCTAATTCCACCCCCCCTGGGAGGAGAGGTTTGGCAGGGATTCTCTGAGGACTCTGCAGGATTCATCACATTGGGCCTCATTACGACCCAGGCGGTAAGGGGTTAACGGCACCGTAAAAGGTGTCGGCGCCGTTAAACCCTTACCGCCTAATTACGAGGTCCCTTTGGGGGTCCCGACCTTAACGGCTGGTTTACCAGCATTAAGGAAGGAACCCGCAAAGGGCCTTTCGAGGTAATTACGGTACTGCAATTTGCGGTACCGTATTTACCGCCTTCCCCATTCCCTCTGAGCTCTATGGGGGCAAAAATGGGAATGGGGAAGGGCCAATGGTAAATGGGGCAATAATTTCGCCATTCACCATGGCAGAGATGGTAAAATACCGGCGTCAACCATGGCGCTAATTGTGCCATGGTTAACGCCAGGGTCGTAATGAGACCCATTGTCTTAAGCTGTAACGCCATGTTATTCAATGAGGGGCAGATTTTCCTGCCTGAGCACATTTATATAAAATGAGCTGATAAAAGCCTGCAGTGGAACTGCACTTGTCTGGGAGGCATTACAATGTTTGTTGAAATTATATACAGGGTGCATTGTGTGACAATTCATGGTATCCTATGAGAAACACAAGCTCCCATTGAGGGCAGATGACAACAATTGGTGATTAAAATATAAAGCTCACAAGCCAGCAAAGGCATGGATAAGGTAAAATCACCCACAAGTTAGGAATGGCTAGCAAGGTAACTAGGGGGGTTGTCATATGCCCTGATGGGTGGCCTATATCCTATCTGACCAGCTGCACCGGTATATCGAAGAACAGAGAAGAGCTGAAGGCTGCATTCTTAAAGGGGTGGAGGTGGAGGACCGAGCTGATTCACAAGCGTTGTGTATTAGATAATATAATTGTAAAACATGACAGAGCATAGCTGTCAATGGGCCTAAAATTGGCACACTACCTATTTTTCTAAATTCTCATTTTTATGCGTGCTTCAATAGTTTGGGAGCAAAAATAAACCACAATCCTAAACTGCTTTGATGAGACACAGCAAACATCTTTCTAATGCCTTCAACATTATACAGTAAATCTGTCGATGGGTGTAAAACTTGTCACTTCGCCAATTTTTCCAAATTCTAATGTTTTGACTGTTTCAATATTTTGCTGCCGAAAATAATCACTAAAAATCGTTTTCCAAACAATTTTCCCTTTTTTTTCCTGGTTAAGAGACACCATGATGTTTTGTTATCACGTAGCTTTTCTAATATAATTATGCTGCTAACACAATGAGTTTATCGTAATACTGCGTTTCGGCATGGTGCATAACACCACCAGACTGTGCTACACCTCACATTTCTTTGCCCAGGATAAGTGGATCCCTCAAAGCACAGAGGCAGAAGAAAGAAATACTTGCAGGGGGTTCAAACCACGGCAATCTATTGCTTGTAGGATTTTTATGAATCTGCCGTTAGAAGTCATGGACTATGTACTATTCACTGCATTTTTTACCTTTCACATTTAATAGTTTAAAAGGGGTTTATTGGTCTCCGGGCTCACCAATGCTGGCACCACTAATGTGAGTATAATGTTAAGGTGTGCTGTGCCACAGTGATTACAGACACACCTGTTTGGTTGTAGGTTGGTTTTACCTATTCGAAGAGTATTGAAGAATAGCAGGAAGCTAGGACTCTATTCCGGTCCATTACTGCTACTATTGGGTACTGCATATCCTTTAACTGTACTATGTTTAATGCTTCTATTATATCTACAAGAAAATACATACATGCCAAACACAATGTGGGATTATTCATATTCTATGTATGTAACGCTCACCTGGTATCCACAGGGACGCCTCCCGACTTGGCTGGACCGCTACCGACCTGGACTCGCCTCCCCCGGGTTTTCATTCTGCCGAGGATCTAGTCTGGAATACAGGAGTTCTGGTTTAGCCCACAATCTCTTTCTCTTTGGGCCCACCTCCCTTGTGAATCCCTACGACACCTTTAGAGTTTTCCTCACCTTGGAATTTGTTAAGGTGCGCTCTCTCCATCCCGCTATTTTGTGCAGGGGTGCATCGTGAATGGGGCGCTTTGCTGCCTAGTTGCTTCACTGGCGCGGGCCCGAGAGTCCAGACCTGCTGCGACTCAGTTTTTCAGGTAAGTCAATTGTTCTTAATTATTTCTCCGTAAAGGTAATTGCCCTTGTTAAGTCCTCCTTCTCTCTTAGGTGCAGAAGGGATAATGAAGACGTCAAGCTGTTTAAGAGGGCGGTGCTCGAGATGGTAAGTGAATGCGCAGAGCGCGGTGCTATGTGTGCTTCTGTTGTTTGCTAACCTGTGTTATTCTTCTCTTGCAGGCCGCCGAGATGTTCTGGATGGTGAGCGGCCGGGCGGATTCTGAGCGGTGATTGGATGTTGTCCGGACTGCCGGCGAGTAAGTATGAGAGCTACCCGCCTTGCCTTTCTCTTGCAGGTTGATGGAGGCCGGCGCGGAATAAACCGACAGCGAGTTCCGCTCAGGTAAGCATGCTTCCGAATGATGCTTGAATGAAGGATGCGAACGCTTACTAATATTGTCTTTCTTTTTCCTCTGCTAGGTTGCTACTTTCAAGCGAGGATGAGCTTCCGAGACGACACTGGAGCGGTTGACAGGAGCTGGATAGTCAAGCAGGTAAGGATGGCTAATGGTGTTCTTCTTATCTTCCTTGCAGGTGCAGTCTAGGAATGCTGAGGACGGATCCCGGTGAACGTCACGCTGCGAGTGCAGAGCAACGCGAAGCGTGTTCTGCAGCTCGGGCGTGGCTTAAGTAGTCTACAGGTATCCCAGGTGCCTTCAGGCCTGACCACACCCCAGCAATTACTAACGTAAAGCATTACACTGTTAGTACCTGCATTCAAATGCTTAATTTGCTTAGGCAATTGAAATCATGATGTGGGTTTAATACTTGCATACCAGGTGAGTTAGTAGGAGGGTAGCAAGGGGACAGGAGACAGCTGATTCTCATAGCAGTCTATAAGTGGGTGCTTCTAGACTTAAAGGAAAGAGTTAACTGTGTGTAACATTGCAGCAGCACTATAATAGTCTCATTAGAAAGTGTAAAGACATTAGATGTCCCCACACAAATAAATGTGCTCCTCCCACCCTGCCTGTGAAGTGAGCGCCTCTCACCACATTTGTAGGGATAGCCCCCTCCCCGAAATGTTGGTTTTGTTGCGCCCCCTGAATGCAAGCACACACACCATTCACCATACACACACATGTACACTCAGCCACCCCTACATTTAAGTGTGTACCCTTTCACCCTACAGGCACACCCAGGCAGCTACCATACATCTGCGGTGTCCAGTTAAAGGATCGAAAACAAAAGGTTCACATTTTTTTTTAAATTATATATTTTTTTGGGTTTCCGTATAGGTAAAAAAAGTGGTTTTACCACAAAAACAGGAGTTTCGGTCCTTTTGATTCAAACCTATTGTATTTCGAACCTTTTGATTCAAACCTTTGACCTATAACCTACATCTGCGTGTGCACCCTTTCCCTATATAGGCACACCAAGGCAGCCGCCCATACATGTAAATGTGCACCCTTTCACCATACAGTCACATACACCCGGACTCCCACTCATACATATTTTTGAAAACTTCCTTTATTCAGTTTTTAACAGTGAACATTGAAAATACAGACTGTCCCCTCAGTACTAACCCTCTCCCTTCCCCCCACCCCAAATGGCTTTCCAAAACTTTCCAAATCAACAGAGCAAGTCATACATATACAGTAGTTATGTATCATACAGTGTCGCTTTTAATACCTAAGGTATAACTCGGAATGATTGAGGAGCGGTTGGTTGGGCTATGCATAGTACAGCATTATCACTAGGGGGACATTTGTGACGTATCCACCCGTCTTGGTTCATATAATTCCTAAACGGGGCCCAATAGTCTAGTGATCAGCAGCCTTCTGGGAGAGTTGTAGCATATTGAGTTTCCCTCCTTTCGCACATGTTGTTAATCCATTCCTGTAAACAGGGAGCTTTGCGTTTTCCCCATGATCTGGCTATTATAGACCTTGCTACTATAGAGGCCACCGCCGTTAATTCCATTTCAGCCCTTGATTCCTGCTCAGACAGGGCTAATAACCAGAGTTCAGGGGTGTATTGCATTTGGGTGTCCTGTATATGAGGTATATTATCCCAGAAAGGACGTATCAGTGGGCAGCTCCACGAGACATGTAGAAAATCAGCTGGGTCGTATCTACATCTGATACATTGGGAGGATCTATCTGGGTAGAAATTATGTAAGCGGGCTGGAGAGTAGTACATCTGGTGTATCAATTTGAAATTGATCAAACTGGAGGTTGTGCATAAATATGTTGCATGTCTGAATGCCAATCGTCCTGCATTGTTCGTCTGTCAATTCTCTCCCCAGTGCGGTTTCCCATTTAACCTTGTCATTATAGACGTGGGTTACTTTATGTGATCTAATATAATTATATATGGAGGATGAGACTAGCTTTTTTTGTGGTAGTGGGGGTTGTAATATAGTGAAGCATTGGTGAGGGTAAGGGGCGACTGGAAAATGTGGCCATTTAGTCTTGGGTACTTCACGTAGTCAGAAGTATAGCAGCATAGTAACTGCCGCACATTCTGCTCTATCCTTCAAGACTTCCCATGTGATAAAGATGCTCTCCAGAAGAAGGCTACCCAATGTGTGGATCCCCAGTCTCTCAAAGTGTTGTCGAAAGTTGTTCTTGTGCGTGAGAGGCATGCCACTGATCCGGTACAAGGCTAGCTTGGGGGAGAACCATCTCACTTGTCCAGTTTTGTGTCGTAACCTGTCCCATGCTTTGCAGGTGATAGCCACAGGTTGTACCTCAGTCTTCCTAGTTGGGGAGCTCCAGAGCAAGCCTTTCATGTTATTTGGGTTTGTGGTTACCTTTTCAAGTAGGATATGTGGGAGTTCGGACATAGGGGACCACTACCATATTGAGTACTGAATTTGAGCCGCCAAGAAGTAAGTCGGCAGGTCAGGGCACTCTAGGCCACCCTGTTCATATCGTAAGGTCAGGGTGTCATAAGAGATCCTAGCTTGCCCTCACCCCCAGACCAGCCGGATCATAAAACCTTTGAGTTGAGACCAAAATCCTGATGGGGGCCAAGAAAGGATGTTATTAAAGATAAACAGAAGTTTCAGGAGAATTACCATCTTTGATTTTGGCCACCTGGGAAATGGGCAAGATGATTCATGTGTCCACCCTGTGTTCCAGTTTTTCTAGAGTTTCCACGTAATTAGCTTTATACAGTTCCGTCGGGGAATGTGTCACTAGTACACCCAAATATCAGATGCCTGTGGGGCACCAACAAAAGGCTTCATAAATGTCGTAGCGGCCCACGCTCAGCGTCAAAGAGAGCACCTCCTATTTGGACAAGTTAAACTTCAAACCTGAAAGGTCTCCAAACCGGGCTATTTCCTCCACCAATGGTTGTGGATTTTGTTTGGGGTGTTTCACATAGAACATCACATCATCTGCATAGAGGGAGATTATGGAGAGTTGGGAATAAATCTTGACTCCTTTGTGAGTGTGATATTCCCCTAAGGCACAGTCCAGGGGTTCAAACACCAATGCAAAAAGGATGGGGTCAAGGCGCAGCTTTGGCGAGCGCCTCGGTTAGGAAGGATATAACCGGATAACATGTGGTTACTATATATTTTCGCATTCGCTGTAGTGTACAATAACTGTAACCATTGGAGAAAGGCAGTTCCTATACCCAAATTCCGGAGAACCTCAAAGAGAAATGGCCATTCTACCGAGTCGAAGGCTTTCTCAGAATCTAATGCCACTACAACAATTGGGATATCAGGGCTCACATTATGTATGAGTGAGAATAAAGGGCGCAAATTAATCTGGGTGGAGCGGCCTAGAATGAAGCGGGCTTGGTCGCGAGGACCAGCGCGGACATATGAGGAAGGAGCCTGTCAGCCAGAATCTTCGCTAGGATCTTATTGTCTGTGTTGACTAACGATAATGGCCTATATAAAGCACATTTACAAGGGTCTTTTGAGGGTTTCAATAATACAGTAATGAGGTCAGTACTAGTGGATTCAGGAAGCACACCCAATGATCTGGCAGCTTCATACATATCGTGTAGATGGGGAATCAAAAGATTAGCATATGCTTTATACAATTCTGTTGTAATCCAATCTAAGCCTGGGGATTTTCAATTAGGGAGAGAGAGGATCACTATATGGAACTCTTTATCAGTGGGGGGGTCATTTAGGGCCACTCCTAGGGTGGGGTCCAGCCTGCCCAGAGCTATCCTGTCCAGGTATTGTACTATAGAGTATGTCCCGACTGTGTCTGGGAAGTATATGGTCTCTCATTGTAGTCATGCAACACGTTATTGATTCTCGTGCAATCTTTAGTTGGGTTTCCCTCCACAGCTTCAATTTCCATTATAGAATCCAATTGATGCCCCTGTTTGATCACCCAGGCCAGTGTCCGGCTCGGGCAGTCCTCCTCACCATAAGTACTGTTCCTATCTAGCTGTCAGGATGGTCATTTCTTCCATGGCTGCACGGAGTAGGGATTGCACTTCCTGAGAGTCCTTAAGGCCCTGTTGCAACTCTAGGTTTTTGATATCCTGTTCAAGGGTAGACATGCATCTATGTATGGATTTCAAGACACCACCCTCCTTTGCCATGCAGCATACCCTAACATACACCTTGAAGGTTTCCCATATAACGCTGGGGTCTGGCACTGAGCCCACATTTACTTCAAAGAATGTTTGAATATCCTGCCCAATTTCATTGCGAAAAACTGCATCTTCCAGGATGCGGGTTCTGAAGCGCCATGGTATATGTCTAGTGGGGTGATTCAAGCCTAGAAATTTTACTAATACTGGGGAATGATTGGAGAGGGTTCGGGGGAGATTCTGGGCATTCGTAATATATCGGGCTAAATCAGATGTCACCATAACATAATCAATCCTTGAGGAACTGCCGTGTACCCCTCAGTAGTATGAGTATTCCCTAGTTGTGGGGTGTAACAGTCGGCAGGTCATGATATTCAGCTATGGCTGCCTATTTCTGGCCTGCTTTCGGGAGGGAGTGATGGGCTCTGGAGGATCTGTCTAAATCCAGGGAAATATCAACATTTAAGTCTCCCACCCACATGACCATGTAGCTTGGGAATGTATGTAGATGGGTGGTGCAGCGCTAAAAGAAATCTGGATTGTCATCATTTGGAGCGTATATATTCATGATGAGAACCTGCCATCCCTCGATTTCCCCTGCAAGCAGTAGGTAATGTCCTTCCTCATCCCCAATTTAGGTATGCAGTTTGAATTCTAGTGATTGATTGTTGTAAGTGGCTACTCCTCTGGGATGTGTCAAATGTGAGGAGCCGTATCTATGGACACCGCCAGCTTGGGAAGCCTGTTATTCCGTGCTAGGTGAGTTTCTTGTAGGCATAAGTTGTTTGCGCCGTGATTTTTTGCATAGTCCGAAATCAACCGTACTTTCTTACCATTGGTAAAACCATGTATGTTCCAGGTTAACAATATCAAGTTCATGTTATGTCCTCGTGTTACATCAGAGGTTCCCAGTCTGTGAATTATGAATGTTCTCCTGCAGGTGTTCATACCATAACCCTGAACCTCATAGGGATATATTTAAATGGTGCGTGAACTTCTGCCCCGTAGAAGAGCTAACTGTATTCGCATGCACCGTCGATCGGCACTTCTTATCCCCCCCCAACCAGAACAAAGAACAGGTTAAACTTTCAAACAGGACCCCCAGTCCATACCTCCCCCCATCCACACCAGAAACAGCAACTTACCGGCCCCTTAGTCTCCACCCCCACCCCACTCATACCCCAAGAATTAACCAAAACTGTGAGATGTATGCCACCAAGCATGGGGAGCTAGTGGCAGTTGGGATCCCTCCATGTGACAGAGGCCGGGTAATACATTTGTTGCTTTGCTATCACCCGTTGGTGGGTTTTGTGTACCTTAATTCTGATGTTTAAGATCGAATTTACACCCTTGGGTGCCATGTGAAGAAAGTGTTACCGGATATTTCCAATGAGAGAGGCTGCTACGGGGACCTTCAGCGTGAACCTCTTGGGTCCAGGATATCCCTTGCAAAGCGTTCTGCAGCCTCTGGGGATGTAAAAAAGTTTAACCTGCCATTGTGGACCATCCTGAGCTTGGCCGGGAACAGCATAGAGTAGCAGACTTCCTTTTTTCTTAGGATGTTGTTCACTGCTTGGAATGTTTTCATTTGGTCCTGCACTTGCGGACTAAAATCAGGGAAAAGACGAATGGTGGCCTATTGTAAAGAAAGGAGGGGGGCGTCTGTACTCCTGCTCTCTATATGGTAGAGGAGAGGCACAGAGGACCCCAGCCAAGATTCTCTATTATTGGTAACGTAGTCGAGCAATCAAGGCCTAGCTTGTCAGGCGGTGATGCAGGCTGGTTCTTAAGTACAGTGTAGTCCCCAAGCACCCACAAAGGAGTGTCCGCACACTGTTTGGGTTTAAACCCAGTATTTATATAATTAATACTCAAGGTTATGTACACTATCACAATAACTCACTTTGTGCTTTAGTTAATCTATAATGGTAAATATATACAGTTCTAAAGTGGTACCACAAGTATTATCAGATCTCATTAAAGTGCATCAACTATACTGTCAAAATGTCACACAGATCAATAACAAGGAAACCAGCAAAAGAAATAGGAAGAAAGCAAGATGGTTAAGACAATAGGCAAAATACTGGCCTCTACCGTTAAGCACAGGTCTGTGTGGAGATCCCCCCACCTGGGTAACCTGTAAGATAAAGATATAGCACAAGCCCATTCCATATATTGCTCTATGAGTCTTATTTCCCTCTACAATAGTTCTACAGCCCCAATGTACCTGGAATTGTAGCGTTCGTCGACGGGAAATCGACGGCCCTTCTTGAGTGCCCTCCCTGTAAGGCAGGAGTCACGGGTCATCGAACGTCTGACAGAGAACAGGGTGAACTACGGCGGTGAAGTGGGAGCTTCTTTCCTAGTGGCGCTTGTCGTCGACGGATCGTTGGCGTCCTGCAAGGAAGTGGCGTGCGGGGCACCTCGCTGACGATAGTTCTGGACCGCAAAGAGTATGAAGAACTGTGGCCCAGCAAGGGAGTCGTCGTCGTCTCTGTGGTCTTTTGGTGGCAGGAAACCAACCGGCGGATAATCCTTGGCGTGTTGACGGTCTGGCCTTCTCCAGCGGGATCAAGCGGGTGACGATGCGGACGAGAGTGTCCTTGAATCAAGAGTTCTTAGGCAAACGGGAGCGCTGTGGCTCCTGTCGGTGACGGCAGTCGTCGATGGTGGCAGACAACAGTCCGGGCGCTTCTCCTTGTGATTCCGCGGCGGACCCCGTCTCGGGTCGGCAGCCTTTCAAAGGTCTGTCTACCAGGGAGCTTTGGCAAAGATCAGCTGGTGCACTGTGGTCCCTCGTAGCTCGGGAAGAGGGCGCCTTACCAGGTCCTCTCTGGGTCAGTCCTTGGAGACACAGCAGCTTTCAGATTGATGAAGGAGAGCACCAGCAATTCTTCTCTTCCAGCAGGGCTTCAAGGTCAAGCTTCAGTTACTCCAGTTACTCGTCGTAGTGGACTTCAGCTTCTGAACACAAATTCTAGCAATGAGAGGCCCCCAGATATACTAGTTGCCCTCCCATTCATTCTGCTGGTTCACACTCAGGCAACCAATCGGTCAGAAGGGCATTCATGCAGGCAGGCATCCAATCAGGTGCGTAGTGCATTCAGGCCATTCACTCCTCTCCAGATGCTCACAACAAGTTATGTGTATTGGGACAAGTACCCAGCCATTCAACACTCCACAATGCATTCATACCAGTTTCGGGCAGGGCTGTCTCAGTCATTGTGTCCAACACCATATACTAGTCACCCACAACACAGAATGCGTATTCGTCACACACTCCATTCACCCAGGTCCCACCCACAGGGTGTACCCACAACATACAGTCACTGGGAAGGCCCCAGCCAGTCTGGCCCGGACTTCACAACAACACCATATATGGAACTCCCACCCAACAGCCAGTCAGGGGGCAGGGACAGAGTCAGGGCTTCCCAGGACTTTGGGAAAACAAGGTAACAGGCAATAGAAAGCAAGAGGCCATGGGCCATCTTGTTTCCTATCAGGAATCAACTGATTCCAATGGCAGAGCCTGGGTATCCCAAATGGAGGATGCTCAGAGCACCTGTCAAATTCAGCATGGAGCTGCCACCAGCCCATACGCTGCTCTGTGGGTTACACACAGGTGCCCAAAAACATACACTAGCGGCACAGGTTTGCACCTCTACCCATGGGTGCCATAAGGGTATCCCATGGGTCTGTTCACCAAAACCAAAGGAGAGAGCTGCACCGCCACGGGTCCCACATGAACTCCTGAGCGGAAAACACGACAGAACACACGATAAAAAGCAGTAAAGGACAAGGATACGGAGGCCCTGTCCCTCCGATGCATTTCCAGCATCACACCTATCCCCATTGTAACTTTTCTCTGGCCACACGGAGTAGGATATCACTGTCTCGGTAGCTAAACATTCTAGCTATGATTGCTCTCTCCGGTGCCGCTGGGGAGTTTAGTTGCCAGAGGTCTGTGTGCTTGCTCCACCATAAACATGTTTGTGACTGGCAGAT
Source organism: Ambystoma mexicanum (assembly GCF_040938575.1). Lineage (NCBI taxonomy): Eukaryota > Metazoa > Chordata > Amphibia > Caudata > Ambystomatidae > Ambystoma > Ambystoma mexicanum. The sequence goes on from NC_090938.1 coordinate 74,006,392, forward strand.
TATCACGGACCTCTATGAGTAGTTTCTCAGTGAATTTCTCCATAGTGTCTACCGGGGAAGACTCGGGTACACCTGTTATTCGGCTATTGTTGCTCCTGGATCTTCCTTCAAGGTCATCGTGCTTGGCCACCACTTTCTTGATGGTTCGTTGTTAAATTGTCATTTCTCGTTGAAGGGTCTCCACTTTTTCATCTCTGTCGCAAATTCTTTGCTCCACTTCTGACATTCGGCTGCATGATTTATCAATCTGGACTGGGCAGTTATCCACTTTGCAGGTCAATGTGTCTATTTTTGCCCCAGATTGTCAGTGCTATTTTTCAGGGCTAGCAGTGTTTGGTTCAGCATGGAGACGTCCATTTGGGTTGGGCCTGGCATGTTAGCGGGGGGGAGGGTGGGAGTTTGATCCGATCTGGTGAATTGGTAAATTTTTGCTTTTCTCTTAGGGTTGCCCATAGTAGGGCATCAGGTTGCAGAACTACTTGTGTGATCCCCAACTGGATCCGGTGCTAGTATGTGTTGTTTTCTCAGTAGGACTTACAGTGATACATTTTGAGGTGTGTTTTACAGGGAAGCCGGGAGGGTTGGATAGTCTTATTTATGTTTGTGTGGAGCTATGAAATGATCCAGATGGTACCATTATCCGTTCTGTTCCAGGAGGCCTGTGTGCTCCACCGCAACGGACAGTCAAGCCGAGAGTGGGAAGCGTGAGAGACACACAGTGTTGAAGATGAGTGCCCAAAGCTATGGGACCAACCCCTTGCGCACTGTTTGGTGGGCCAAGGGGGCTTCCTATCCCCCTGTTCAGGCAGGAAACTTGGCTGGAGAATGTCTTATGTCCAGGTGAAGCGGGCTATGGCACCGAGTCCTGCTATGTATTGGGAGCGGAAAGCCCATGAGGTGTCTAGGGCAATTAGAGATGGCACAGGCTGCGGGGGCCGTCTGGTCATTGGGGTGCAGGGGAGCCCAGTGCAGATGCGGGTCTCCCCTCCCACTCACCCGTGTCAGACACCGCGTGTCCCACCAAACAGGAGAGCTGAGCAGTGAAGGGGGAGGTATATGCTGCTCAGGAAGTTGTCGTGATAAATATGCACCCCTAAACCCCACATACTCACTGGAGATCTGGCGGAGTTTCCTGGTCTTCCCGTTCCTCTGGATCACCCGGGTGGGGGATCTCGTCTGTCTGGGGAAGTGGGCCATGGGGACGGTGTCGCCTTATGCACGGGAGCCTCTGCACAAGTCTGAAGGAGAGGATGATGGCTGCCGAGGCTGTCGGTCTTTCGGAGCTGGCCGGGGCTCAGAGAGGTTCAGTGCGGAGCAGCTCGGTGGGGGATGGGCTCCCGCTCAAAGCTGTTGGGTGCCGTGATCCACACATGCGATAGTCGAAGAAGGAATAGGGCACGTAGGGTGTTGGGTCGTTGGAGCCGATCTGGACACAGAAAGGCTCTGAGCAGATCATCTCGGTGGGCTTATCCTCCCACCCGGGACTATCAGCGATGTGGTCAGCCGGGAGCTGTAGTCACTGTTTGAAGGTGGGTGAACGGGGAGATTTCCAGCCTTTGTCAGGGCATCGGCCGGATTAGCGTGCATGTTACAGTGAACAGTGCTGGAGCTATCTAGATGTGGTGGGTTCCCGCTCACAACTCAAGGAATGCCCCCGTCGAGCTCCAGGAAAGCACACGACCCACCCTTGCAGTAGCAGGGTCATGGGAGGCCAGGGATCTCACCATCCGCAGCACCGAATCCTCCGGTGCACAGCCCACCGTGATACAGTAGTAGGTAAGGTTGCAAAGCAGGATTATTGTCAGGATTTGTTCGGTCTCTGTTGGAGCCTTCTCAGGAAGCAGCCATTTTCTAGCCATGCAACAGCGACCCCCAGCCACCCATACAGGCACACACAGGCAGCCACCCATACATTTAAGTGGGCACCCTTTCAGCATACACTCACACGCACACTCAGCCACCCATACATTTAAGTGTGTACCCTTTCACATACACAGGCACAACCAGGCAACCACCCATACATCATGCACTCACTCATTCATGCACATTACATTATATATATATATACTACATGGCCGCGGTACCGTCCATGTAGTTATGGTTAAGTTGGTGTTTCCATAGGAAGAGCATTTTTTGGGCGGCTTATAACTTCGCTCCCTCTGGACGAATCCTCACCAAACTTTGCAAATAAAGTATATGGCCCACTCTGAAATTATTTGCATAGTTTGGAGAGGTTTGGTCCGGGGGGGCAAAGTTATAGGGGGGGTCCAAAAACTTTAGTTTTTTCCCATAGACATAAGGGGAAAAAACTTTGCGCACGCCTACAGCCCAAACCGCTGGACGGATTTACACCAGATTTGCGGCAGAAGCGGGGGCTTGGTCCTGAAAGCGTGCTTTCGGAAATTTGGTGTAAATCCGTCCAGTAGTTTTTTTTTTAAATGACCAAAATGTAAGGCAAAAAAATTAGTGATATCTCTGTTCGCTTCGCGGACGGACTTCCCGGTTCGCTCCGCGGACAGTGCCCTGATTGGCCGAGCGGCTTGCGCGATGTCCGCGGACATGCGACGTGTTCGCTGATTGGACGGCGTGGTGCGTGAAGCGCGTCAGATTTTCTGTGGCGACCGCCAACTTGCATTCGCGGACGACCGCGGACAGCGCAGTGAAATTTGGATTAAAAATTGTATTTAGTGGAGTGTGTTGGTGTGTAAGAGTGTTTGGGGAGGGTGGGGAGTATGAGATAGGTTCAATGTTCTGTTTTTTTTATGTGCTAGACACTTTTGTTGTGTTCGCTTTTTCTACGGACAACACGGCTGTTCTGAAATGTTCGTAAATAAACAGAATGGATTCGGTGAAAGTGTTCTAAGAAGACTCGTGGGGTCCTGGAATGTTCACAGGGGGTGTCCTGAAGACGTTGTCTGTATTGTTTGTTGTCAAGCTGAAAGTGTTCTAAGAACACTTGCGGTGTCCTGAAATGTTCGTACATAAAGAAAATGGGGGTGTTCTGAGGACGTTGTCCGTATTGTTCGCTGGCAAGTTGAATGTGTTCTAAGAACACTCACGGTTTCCTGAAATGTTCGAAAATAAACAAACTGGGGCTGTTCTGAGGACGTTCTCCGTATTGTGTGCCTGCTTAGCTGTATCCAATGAGGGAATGGCACAGAGAATGAAGTGGAAATGGTAGAAGGGCTGTCTAAGAGTTATGCGGTCTGCGGACAGGGCGTGCTACATCCAGGGTTTTCCAGCAAATCCAGCATGGAAAAAGACTGTAGGGATCAGCCAATCAGATGTTGATGTTGTGGATTTGTGTTCAAAGAGACTGTGTGTAGTGAAGATGGCAGAAGTGGAGAAAGTCAGGGTGTTGGTGCTCGGAGATATGTTTGTGCATGGTTTACAACAGTATGCTCAATGCAGGCATGTTGGGAAGAATTTTCATGTTACAGGAGTGGAGGTGGTGTGGAGCACTGTGCCTGACTGCAATGTACAGGGAATTGTACAAGTTTGTGAAGATATGAGCAGGATCTCAGTCCCCATGTGGTAGTTTTGCACTATGGTGCTTCCATTTGGGCTATGTCAGTGCCCCTACTTTGTTGGCAGATTTGGAACACTTGGTTCAAGCAGTAATGAACATCCTTCCAAATGCCAAAGTAATTTTTTCTGGATTAGTACCTAGGGCAATATGGGACAATAGTTCAGTTTTTTGTCCTCAGCAAAACAATGCTAGGTGTGTAATCAACCAAGGCATGTGTGCCTTCATGCTTAGAGTTGGTATGTTCCTCTGTAATAATGAGAATATTGATTCCAGTAATGCTGTTTATTTTAAAGAAGATGGCATTTCCTTATCTTTTATGGGAAATGCCATTCTGTTTTGGAATGTAAGGGTTGCTTTGGAGAAGGTTATGTGAAGATTTTAGGAGTAAAGTAAGAAAAAAAAATACAAAATGACAGGTGTCTGTCAAGCATCTGCAAAAACCCCCCCCAAAAACGGCTCTTTTCAGAGCCAACCTCAAAGGGGAAATGGGGCACACTATTTAAATTTACATTCAACACGCTCAGATTTTCGATATGTCCGCGGACATGGCGGTAGTCCACGGACATCGAAATCACTAGCTAGGGGTTCAGTATGTTCTATGTTACATGTATATAAAGTCAGGGATATTATGGTTAAGTTGTGCTACTAAAAACATATGAAATTCAGTAAAAAAACATTGTTAAAGGGACATTATGGTTAAGTTGCACTACTAAAAACCTATGAAATTCGGTGAAAAAACGATGTTAAAAGGGACGTTATGGTTAAGTTGCGCTACTAAAAACCTATCAAATTCAGTAAAAAAACTTTGTTAAAGGGACGTTATGGTTCAAAGTAAAACCGAAAAACCCCTGAAATTCGGCAGTTATGGTAAGATAAGCAACCATAACACGCGCAACCGTGCACTACTAACACTAACACCCAGGACATCGAAGATGACATCACAAATGTCATTGATGACATCACTGATGACATCACATGTGCATTTACTTTTCATGAAAACTCTGTAGGAGGGATTCTTATAATGTTGACCAAAAAGTGTGAAGGATCATTTGAATACATATCATGAGCTAATTAGTGCATTAAGCAATGCATTGATATAAATAGCATTCTATTATGAATTTCTATCCAGTATACTAAGCAACTCATGCAGAAACTTAGGCAGTGTGTGCAGTATACATGATGAAGGTGCAATATTCATAATCTAACATGTAATAAGTAGCTAATAAAACCCACTTAATACATAATTACACTTAATACAGACACAACACAAAGAGACAACAACACATACAAATATGAGTATATACAGGGACAGAGAAGTAAGCAAAAAAGCAGAAGTAGTAGCAGAAAGAGTTCATAACCTAACTGATTATCTTTATGCATAGAAATGATTGCTCTGTTTCAAAGGTGCTACTTACTGTATGTATGCGTATCAAATGATGTCAGTGAACCCTAAGGAAAGGAGTGTGAGTACAATGTATACAAATATGAGCATATACAGGGAAGGTATAGTAATAAAAATAAAACTATGAGAAAGTGCTGATAACCCTAATGATTATCTGGTTTTCATTCGCCAACGACCGCGGACAGCGCGGTGAAACTTGGATTAAAAATTGTATTTAGTGGAGTGTGTTGGTGTGTAAGAGTGTTTGGGGAGGGTGGGGAGTATGAGATAGGTTCAATGTTCTGTTTTTTTTATATGCTAGACACTTTTGTTGTGTTTGATTTGTCTGCGGACAACACGGCTGTTCTGAAATGTTCTATATAAACTAAATGGTGGGGTGTTCTGAGGACGGAGTAAGTGTCCGTTTTGTTCGCAAGCAAGCTAAAATTGAGCTAAGAACACTCGCGGTGTCCTTAAATGTTCGTACATAAACAAAATGGGGGTGTCCTGAGGACGCTGTCTGTATTGTACTCTGGCAAGTTGAATGTGTTCTAAGAACACTCGCCGTGTCCTGAAATGCTCTGATTACTTACAGGTAATCTTCACTACTCCTAGTCCTACTCTTCCTCGTCACAGTACTGACGACCCTCCTCACCCTCCCTGCGGGGAAGGTCCCATGCTCCGGCTTGGTAATATGAAACTGAGTGATGTGGATGTGAGGGAGGAGTTATAGGAATTTAAAGAAATAGAAGAAGGTCCTGTGTCGGAGGCAGGGGCCTCATGAAGTAAGTACTGGGACGAGGAAGAGTGGACGTGGAGGTAACGTTTGCAATTAAACAAAATGGGGGTGTTCTGAGAACACTGTTCGTATTGTTCGTTGTCAGGTTGAAAGTGTTCTAAGAACCCTCCTTATGTCCGTTGACATTACAATTTCCTATGGGCCTTATCCGACTTTTTGTCCACTAAACAAACGATAAATCAGGCTGCTGTGCGCCAACATTATGTGATAATCCTATCACTTGCCCCATCAACCTGGCTGACCTGCTTTTGCAACACTAAATCATATCTCCCGCCCCTAAGCCTGACATTATTAAAGCATTCATATTCCCCGTCTCTCTCCGTGACGTTACAGGGTGCGTAGCCAAACGCGCCCAGTCGTCTCCAGTCCTACGCGACTTTACACAGAACCCGGAAAACAACACAGATCATCTCACAACACAGCTCGCCACAATTCGGAATATGAAACTGTGATTTAAAAGCAAACAGCAAGATTGTACATTTCATAATGTACTTTTATTTGACATCAAATGTTTAGAGAATATTCAGCGATTTGCATTTGTCTTTGCTGTCGATCCGCAAAAGTTCATCTTGAGTCACGCGCTGTTCCTTTGCGGTACTCTGGGTGTTGGTTTATGATAAAAGAAGCACTATGGTCGCACTGATAATCGGAAGGCTGTTCCAACAACGAGGCATTAGACCACCATAATGGTTGGTATGCTGCTTCTAGCCGCTAGTACCGCGTAAGGCCCAGTCATCTCCAGTCCTACGCGACTTTACACAGAACCCGGAAAACAACACAGTTCATCTCACAACACAGCGCGCCACAATTCGCAATATGAGACTGTGATTTAAAAGCAAACAGCAAGATTGTACATTTCGTAAAGTACTTTTATTTGACATCAAATGTTTAGAGAATATTCAGCGATTTGCATTTGTCTTTGCTGTCGATCCGCAAAAGTTCATCTTGAGTCACGCGCTGTTCCTTTGCGGTACACAGGGTGTTGGTTTATGATAAAAGAAGCACTATGGTCGCACTCATAATCGGAAGGCTGTTCCAACAACGAGGCATTAGACCACTATAATGGTTGGTATGTTGCTTCTAGCCGCTAGTACCGTGTAAGGGCATATTGGTCCTTGGCGATTGTCCCATAAAATGGTGAGGGTCATGAAGTTGTTTAGAAGTAGCTGCACCTGGCAGTTAAAAAATCCGTCGGCCGGGGTCTGAAAATCGTGGCATTGACAGTAGGGCAGGATGTACCTGTTTTAAAAACATAAATTAGTCTCACGAGCCGATCTTCATTAAAAATATTCATTTTATTTATTAGGGCGTGAAACTATTTGCTAGCGAGGATAGTTCAACGGAGTATGTTAACTTATTCCCACTCACCCACCCTCTCTCCTCTGCCTTTTTCAGAGCTGTCTGAGCGCCGGGGGACCACTTCGGTTGTGATAGTGCACGGTACAAAACAATATGCCACATTGAACCAACAAGTACAACTTAACGCCACGCTATTGTTATTATATTCCGGTATAAAATAATCTAAAGGGTTACTTACATTATATTGGCATTTTCCATTGTCTACGCGTAATGCAGTCCGTAAATACGACTCCGTCTGTGCCAACAATCTTTCTCATAATGATATAATTTATAAAAGCGGTTTCGTTTCAGAAATGTCATCCTTATCGTCTCTTACGTTTTTGCACCCCTCCTTCAAAAGAAGTCTTTTGGCACGATCCCTGTCTGTCAAGGTAAAAGAACAATAGAACCTTATAGTGCAAGTCGTGGGCCACTCCGGCCCGCGAGCAAAAAATGGAAGCAGCTGACCTTTACTGTGAACGAGCATAAATTCTTACTTTGCAACATTCTGTGTAAAGCCATCCCTGACAAATTGCTTTTTACACTCCATCTTTGTATATTGTCTGCGTGCTAATGAAAAAGGTTTGTTAAAGGGCGTTTATGGTTAACTTGCACTACTAAAAACCAATGAAATTCAGTAAAAAAACTTTGTTAACGGGATGTTATGGTTAAGTTGCGCTACTAAAAACCTATGAAATTCAGTAAAAAAACTTTGTTAACAGGACGTTATGGTTAAGTTGCGCAACTAAAAACCTATGAAATTCAGTGAAAAAACTTTGTTAAAGGGACGCTATGGTTCCAAGTAAAACCGAAAAACCCCTGAAATTCGCCAGTTATGGTAAGCTAAGCAACCATAACTTGTGCCACCACCGTGCACTGCTAAGCCTAACACCCAGGACATCAAAGATGACATCACAAATGTCATTGATGACATCACTGATGACATCACATGTGCATTTACCTTTCATGAAAAGTCTGTACAAGGGATTCTTAGTGTAATGTTAATAAAAAAAGTGTGAAATATTATTGGAATAAATATCAAGTGCTAATCAGTGCATTAAGCTATGCATTGATATAAATAGCATTCTATTATTAACTTCAATCCAGTATACTAAGGTACTCATGTAGAAACATAGGCATTGTGTGCAGCATACATGATGGAGGTGCAATATTCATAAGCTTGCCATGTTCAATATTGAAATGATAACTGTTTTCATATTAGAGTTTTGCGTACAGTGAAACTTGTGATAAGTAGGTAATAAAACCCACTTACTACATAATTGCATTATTATACACAAATCACAAAGAGACAACACCACATACAAATATGAATATATATACAAGGGAATTGAAGTAGGAAAACGAAACAGCAATAGTAGCAGAAAGTGTTCATAACCTAACTGATTACCTTTATGCAGAGAAATGATTGCTCTGTTTCAAAGCTGTTACTTACCCTGTCTTTATATATCACATGATGTGTCTGGACCCTAAGGAAAATAGTGTGAGTACAACATATAAAAATATGAGCATATACAGGGAAAGTACAGTAATAAAAAAACATCCAAAGTATCAGAAAGTGCTGATAAATCTACTGATAATTTTCATGCACAGAAAGGATTTCTGTCTTTCAAGGTTGTGTCTTCCCCTATGTATATGTTTCATATTATATGACTGGACCATAAGGGAATTATTCTAAGAACATACTTAAAGGATAAGTCTACGAATATAGTAATTTACAATTTTTAGTTCCTGACTGTTACTGAAGAAAATCATGTGCCCTAGATATGTCAGGAAAGGAAAAAGGGGGAGTCAGGCATGTGATGTCATCAGTGATGTCATCAATGACATTTGTGATGTCATCTTTGATGTCCTGGGTGTTAGGCTTAGCAGTGCACGGTGGTGGCGCGAGTTATGGTTGCTTAGCTTACCAAAACTGGCGAATTTCAGGGGTTTTTCGGTTTTACTTGGAACCATAACGTCCCTTTAACAAAGTTTTTTCACTGAATATATGTATATATTTTATATATATATATATATATATATATATATATATATATATACACACACACACACACATTTAAAGAAAATACATTTTCATACCTTTAATCCGTTGGTTCAGGATCGAGACCTTCAGCTCCCTGCAGCAGCCAGGAATGCGTCTGAAGAAACTATTTATTTTTTAAGTCATAAGGATCCCCCCACCCCATGACATGATGGCCTCCAGCCTGAAGGTTTCCATGTCATAGGGCCGGGGCAGCCCTCGGACTTCATAAAGAAATAGTTTATTTTTTGGGTCACTGCCTTCATAAAGAAATTACGCTATAACAGAAACAATTGAATTTCTTTATGAAGGCAGAGTGACTTCAAAAAAGAAACTATTTCATTTATTTTTAAAAATATGATTTTCTTTTTCATGAGGGCCCCCTCCAGGGACATGTACTGGTGGGGCCCCCGCACGCAGGGACTAAGAGGCTGGTTGATTTAGGTCAGTGTTTGTGAAGGGGTTCCAAGTCTTCTCAAAGAACAGTCACCCGTTTCAAAGACAACAAGCGACAATAGCTGTCCAATAATGGGGCCAGAGTTGAGGAACCAGAAGAAGAATACACAAAACAGAGTCCAAGAGGAGCAAGGCGAGGGCAGGTAACCGGAATTAGAATCCACAGAGCACGAAGAATTGTAGCAACCGGCAGAGAAGGTCGGCTGAGAAGCGGCGGGTGGGACTTAACATGCTTCTCTCTGCTTGGACGGAACACAGCGTTGTGCAACCAACCGGTGTGCTGCTTTCAAGTAACGGAGCACCAGAGGCGTTGCTAGAGGGGGGCTGGAGAGGCTATAGCCCCAGGTCTTTTGGTTGTGGCCCCCAGATAGAAGCTCAGGGGCTAAAATCAAAAGGCTAGCTAGCCCCGAGTCCTGACAGTCCAGATATTAGTGTAGCCTTAGATCTTTCCCAGAGCTAGCAACACCACTGCCAAGCACTCGACCTTGGGTCATCTGATTGAGTGTATTCCCACTGCCACACTAGGAATTGTAGTTCTCCCAGGCAGTGGAGTAACTTAGCTGAAAATGTTGGGGGGGACATGACATCTGAAGAAAAGGTGCCCCAGCCAAATGAATGGGGACAAAATGGTGTGCCATGAAAGTTGGGGGGGACAAACACCCCTGCCCCCCCCCCCTAAAATTACGCCCATGCTCCCAGGCGCCGTGATACTCCCAGACACCACGGGTGCCGCTGAAGGAGTCCACGACCCATGACAGTGAGCTGATAATTGTTAGCTGATAGCAGCAACCCCAACAGCTTTAGTGCAAAGGCTCTATAATAAATGGATGTTCAGTAAAGGTTCTATACAAATATAGGTAGTTCAATGAAACAATCAATGCAACTAACTAAAGAGAAAACACGGGAAAACTCGCCCCTGTAAAATCCAGGGAATGCAGACTTTTGGGAATGGGCACTTTGGGTAGATAAGGATGGTTGTTCAGGCAAGAAACCTACCACCAATGTCAGTAGAAAATGCATAGAGGAGGAGGCTTAAAAATCACTAGGTCCCAAAAAGTATACCACAGTGACAGGGCCTCTTCACAATACCTTTAAATCTTGTCCTTAGTGCTCGACGGTGTAACGCCAGACTTCAAGGCACTTTCTGAGGTGGTAATTTGAAGTTGGGTTGGTGAGCTGGGTGAAGGGGTGCAACACAAGGTGTGTTTCCGAAGCAGAACTGGCATGTAGCAGAAAGACGCTTGGGACAAGCAGGCGATGTGTGAGCTGGTGTGGTTTACAAGCAGTTTGATGCATGAATCTGGGCCGAGAGCTGTTCTTTAACGTCTGGGGTCCCAGGAGTCACACTCTAGGGCCTCCAGGACAAGGTGAGTCCCTCTGTTCTGCACTTGCACTCCAGGAAGTTGGCTGACACCTTCAGGGGCTTCTTCCCCCTTCATTGCAGGGTCCTAATTCCACTGCCACATCCAGCGGAGAGGCAGACCTTGGTCCACATCAGTGTCACTGCCACTGTTCCCTGGAGATGCCTAGGGGACAGATGTCACCTCTGCACTGCATTTCTTCTGACGTCACCTCCCTGGCAGAGGACTATGGGATGACTTGTTAAGACTGATCAGGAAAGTCCCAGATTACCCAGAGAATATTGAGTCAGCCAAAACCAGACTAAATAATGGACGTAGACAGAGTGCAAGGCAAAACCCATCGTTATTGACATGCTAGGTAAAGCGAGGTCAGCATACAAGCATCAACATTTTGGAGTTCTGGATTAATTCAATGCAAACAATGGATTAAATACTCATCATTGCTGAAATCACAACATGATTTCTCGATACAAAACCTACGGGGACTAGGGATTGGTAAAGGGGATTGTCTATATACAGACTCTTGGCTGCATCTGAGACCACCTCTGAATTGATACAAAATAAAAATACATTGTCTCTACACCCAAATATTGTTTGGCACATAATTTGCTGGGTGGCCTAACATAGGAGGTGCTAAATGGGAGGTTCTCCAAACCAACCTTGAACGATTGAAAGGCTGTCAAGACATGAGCCGGACAGGAGTAGGGAGAGAGGTCCACAGACTGCTTTCCATTCAAATAAATAATGCACCATCCCGTTTTCCTAGGCCATGAGCAAGGGTGATTTATTTGTACTTGGCCTTTTAGGATGTCTTGTGTCTGGGTGCATGTGTAGGAAGTACAGCAGGTGTCCGATCTGTGTTGGTTTGTAATGAATAGACAGTGTTCGCCAATTATGGGTCATGTATGATGGGACCATCGTTGGAATTTATTTTACCATGCATTTATTAGGATTTTAGCTAATAAATGTGAGTGTTATGGTTTCTTTTACCACTGGGGACACTACTGAGTTATTCAGCGCAGACTTCTCTAGGCTTATAGTTTGCGTGCACCTGGCTAACAATGGTCGGCTGCGCTTTTCTAAACTTTAATTAATCTGGGAGTATAGTTCTGTGTCCTGGGAATTGCTATTGTGTGCTTTCTCTGCAACTCTATGACCCTACCTTGTTTCGCAGTAACCTTTGCTTTGGTTGCTGGCTACTGCCTGAGCTCTGCACAAATCTGTATGTCTGTGATTTCAGCATCTTCGAGGCCTTTAGTTTAATTAGAAGCATGTTGTGGCTTCCATTTTGGAAAAGATGGCTGCCCAATACTGTTGCATTTCTATGTTAGTGAGGTAGATTCACGTGTTGTTCATGTTGTATTCAACTTAAACATTGATTATGTTAGTATTCCTAATGTCTTATGGATGCTATGTTAATATTCTTAATGTATAAATGCATTTATTACCTAGTGTACGTGTTCTTCATGTTGAGTGCACTTTTGCTTCGTGTCTAATGCATGCATATGTATATTCACAGGTTACTCTTGCCATCTTCAGCTTAGATCATGTCCAGCTCCTACTGTCCCTACTGGAGATAAGGGCTGTATGGTTTTCTTATTGAGTAATGTTTCTCGCCTGTGCGGTATTGGGCAGGGGGAGGGGCAGAAGCTATGGATGACATATTTATCTGCCTCTCAACAGATTGTATTCCCACTAGAGGTCCAGTGAACTCTTCTTTCTCTTGTATTGTAGAAAGATGAATCAATGAAAGGGGGTGCCTTCTATTAAAGGCAGAATAACACAGGGGATTGGTCCAAAGACAACCTAGTGGAATGGGGTCAAAATCAATGCTTTTATAACGAGCACCCTTTGCCTTCCGACATCGCACTCATAGTGCTTTGCCTGCAGGAAATGGGTTGGAGGAGGCAGAGAGCCCTAACAGGTACCAAAATGGTGGAACCCCTCTCTCAGCCCACCTCTCCCTCCTAGCTACTCTCCCTCCACCCACTTCCCATGCCTGCCGGCTTCTCAGGGTCTTCAGTGGTCAGACCTCTCATGTAAGTTCAGCTTTCTTATGCCAGTGGTGCTTTTGAAACACTGGTTCCCAGGAGGCCTTCACAAAGAGTACTGAGAGGAAAGTGTTGCCCTTTGTGCAGGAGGATTAAAAGGCAGCAACTGGCTATTGACCCACATGGCTGCCATGGAGATAGTCAGACCAGATACCAATAAACATCTGTTCTGGCATAGCTAGATCCTGCTCAGAGGTCAATCTAGCATGATATCAAATTGCTCTAGTTGTATAATTGTATGACCTTAGTAGCCACCATGCCACAACAAGGTATGGTTTATATTGAAAGAGTACATGGCACTGACTAAGGTACATAGTTAGTATGCTTTGAATCAGAGTTGCAGAAGATAAAACAATCCATCTCTAGTGACAGGCATGTTGTGTTCTAGCAGCTGTCAGGAATGCAGAGTGGACATTTGGAAATGCCCTGTGCCACAGCAGGGCTGGTGCTCTGGGTGTCTATAGAGTATTGTAGCAAAGGCACATGTTTGCACTTTAATTCTGGCATGTAATGTTTATGAAAGGGTTGTCTGATTAGCAGACCCTCTTTCAGCAGCTGAATTACCTGCATCGTGTTATATGATAGACCCTTGCAGATGGCAATCTGTCACACTTATTTAGCCTACACATATGATCTCTTACCTTAGTAATCCTTATGTTATTATATCTTCCCCCACTGACGTTTAAACCCACATTTCTGATGCACATTCATTTACTGACCTGCCAGTTTAGCAGACCTACATTTCCCCAACAACCTACTTATTTTTGGTTTTAAGGTAAGACAGGGTGACCGACGTAACAACCCCTTACATCATCATTATACTATTCCAAGGTGGAAAATGTATGGATAGCCAATTTTTTATTTACAAATCCTAACCTCGGTGCACAAAATTATCCTAAACTTTGAAACATGTGATCACACATTTGTGATTGATTGTTTGACAAAAGGCGAGCCTCCTGGTCCTCCCAGGCTTCAATAATTAGCAGGTGAAAAAGACAAAAAAGTCAAACAATAAAACAAATACACTTTGCCTCCTAACACCCTTTTGCACTCTCTCATCCTGACTTCCTTTGTTCTGTGGCCCACACGAAGGTCATCGTTCTGATCAATCCAAGAGCCAGGCATTGCATTCTGTAGAAGTGATCTTTAACTGGAGGGCCTGGGACAGGTGGCTGCACCCTTTGCATCACTAAAGTTTTGAACTGCAACTCCCATTAGTCCTAGCCAGCATAATACATGTGATGGATAATCAGAATCATAGCCCAACACATCTGGAGAGTCACAGCTTACAAACACCTGGCCTTGGAGAAGTGAGAAGGGCATCGTTCACATTCTCTCTGCCCCCCAAAACCATGCGATCACAAGGTAGTTGTGTGTCAACATTGCTTCTGTTTTCCACTTGACTGTCTAACGGGGAGATACCCTCCCTGCCCCCACTGCACAAATTGGAAACATTTTAGTGACTTTTTTTAGTAGAAGCTTCCTGGTACCCTGATAAGATCATGGTGTGCAAAATAGATAATGTTTGCTTCTTCCTGATGACAGCGATTTCTTATCATATTGTTTTCTTGAAAGTGCTTTCCTGTAGATTTATATTCTGAGAAATGGCCTCTTGCAGGCTGGCTTTTGAAAGCTAGTAGAAGTTAATTTGGCCCAAACGAGAATGGTTCTATGTCATTTCATCGATGGGTGAAATTTAGCTGGCTTTTTTTCAGAGTATTCTTTAATGAAAAAACTCATCAAAATTGATTTCTTTTTTATTTTTGGGGGTCCCCCCAACACTCATCGCCTATTGTTTTTTTACCTATTCCTGACTACCTCCACGCCTTACAAGCACTTTTCCACCCCCCGCCCCTATATATTTTGATGAGTTTTTTCAGTAAAATGTACTGGGAAAAAAACCATCGAACTGTCACCCGTCGATGAAAGAACGCTATACCACGAGAGTAAGGTTGGGCCCCTCAGATGAAAAGTGGGTGCAAAAGGATGGATACACTTGAGTTAATGCTTCGCACAGCTGAGGATACCCTGGCCGACACTTCCATCATGTCTGCAGCTCGTCTGTGGACAAGAGGTAAAGCTAGTCAACACCAGGACGGCCAGTCCTAAAGTGCAAGACTCAGGGCCTCATTCCGAAGTGGGCGCAAATGGATACCGGGCACCGTTAAGGACATCGGTGCCGGTAATCCCTTTGCACCCTATTCCGAGGTCCCTTAGCGGGTCCCGCAATGGACGCCTGGTTTTACCAGGCTCCCTTAGCGGGAGCCGCTAAGGAACCAGAGAGCTAATAACGGTACCGTAAATTGCGGTACCGTTATTAGCTACTTCCCCATTCCCATTGAGCCCTATGGGGGCTCAAATGGGAATGCGGAATGTTTTTTCAAGGGGGATTTACCGGTCCCTCCAAGGTCGGAATGGGCCAGTAAGTCCCCATTGAACCAGGTCGGACTCGGTACCGGTATGGGAGGTGGTCATGGCGCAAATAGCGCCATGACTACCTCCATACTCGGAATGAGGCCCTCAGTCTCCTTTCACACAAGATACAGACTCACAACATGTGTTGTGGAAAAAATCGCCCAGATTCACAAAAATTAGTGCAAATGAAAGGAGCCCAGAGAGTGGTGAAATGAGCACTTCAGGAGGGGCTGGACAATAGCGCAAGGACGCACTGTCCAGCCACTTGCATACATTAGTGTCGGGAGCCTCCAAGCGATCTGTTAAGGGCCCGTCTTGGTGAAATGCTCGAGAAAAAACAGCACATTTCCATCGCAGTTTTGGGGATGGAAATGCAAGTGTAACAGTCGCGGCTTAAACCATGGCTGTCAAACATAAAAAGAATCATAACGGGGTCAGAAATTACCATGTCATTTGCATCCCACCCCGGCACCTGTTCCTAACAGATGCAGGCGGGTGACCCTCATTACAGTGCATTTAAAAGAGCCTCCGAGTTGTGACTTCAGTATGCACTTGTGACTGCTCAGAAATGCGCAAACGGGTGGGTTTGCGGGGGCAGCTGAATGAGCACATCTAAGATGCCCTCATTCAGATGTCCTTTGTGAATTAGGATGCACCTTTTTTTGGTAAAAGTGAGGAGATGCACTTGAGTTTTGAGTATTTGGCCCTTTGCGCCTCATCACTGATTTGTATCTTGCGGCACTAGCCACAGAGAAAATGTGGCCTGCCTCCTAACAAACCTCAAAGCTGGGAGCCTTACCTTAAATTACCTGTGTGTATCTTTTGTTCATAGTGAAGTTGTCTTACTTCTCTGTTAAGCCATATTATCACATGGAGATCGTTATTGACCTCCTCTCAGCCAATCAGAATGTTTAGAGTACAATCAATAACTACTGGTATTGACTGTACTCTGTACATTCTGTCTTCAAAAGCAGACGGCGAAACAACAATGCTATTTACATGGAGGATTTCTTTCAACAAAACACTTCTTCTCTAAGAGGACTTTTTTGGCAGTAATATCCTATTTAACACAAAAGAGTAAGCTAAAACAGAAGAAAATGTGTTCTCTTTCTTGTAAATAAACTGTTTACTTTTACATGACACCTTAGGCATGCTCATGTGGAACCTGTTCCAGTTCAAGCAATTTTGCAATTAAAATTCTTAATTTTTCAATAGTGCAGAATAAAACTTATTTTAAATTAGTGGCCTATTTACATTACTCACTCTTAAAGTAACATTTCTTTCTTCACCACTAAAACTCCAAAACATGTATTGCTACTACCAATATGTGCTAATGGCCTTATAGACCTCAGGAGGGGTCATTATCAATTGGGATAATGACTCTTTTTTTTATTGATTTATTGTGCAATAGCCAAAATTTGACTTTTAACACATTTCAACATACAATACATCAAAATAAAATAAATAAAATCCACCAGTACTTTACATAGTCTCAATACAAAAAAGACAGCAAACATCATAGAAAAGAAACAAGAATTCAAATCACTGCTAACAATTCAATCTATTACTAACTTCAATCCCCTTAAGCATCTTCCCACCTCGATTGATAAAGCCATCTCATTACCAGAAGATAATATTGCCCAAAAATACTCGGCATTGAGATAGGACGCGCCATAAACAAATCTACTAAAATGTCCGGCCTTGATACTCCAGGTCCCAGAACAATTAGATAATAAATGCTTGATAGTCTGGACTTCGTTACTAAGGCACCTGTCACAAATAGATAAAGTTCCCCCTTCCTTATCTCTAGTAGCTAGTAATTCTAGAGTGGGGAGCAAGTTTAGACGAAATCTCAAAAAAGTTGATCTAAACCAAGGGTTAGGGGACTTCTTTAAATATGCCGGTACCCACGATAAGCGTTTATCCAGTACTGTCAGAGAGGCTGATCTTTTGGTTTTCCGCATATCGTCAATCGTGACTTTCCAATCACCCAATTTTATTTTTTCTTTCACTTTTAGAGGGTTCTGTAAGAGCAGCTCAACATCACAGTCACAACCAGAAAATAATTCTAAACATTTTTGCCCCAATTTACATAAGAAATCATTGTTCCCTTGTTGGAGCTCTATAGCCATTTCCTCAAATAAGGAGTTCTTTGGAGGATCTAAGATTAGTCTGTAAAGAGTCAGCCACTTCCATTCTAGCCGCGATCTGAGTGACGAAAGACCGCGTTCATAGCGCAGACAAACAATGGGAACACAATCTGGCAAACCCAAAGTACGTTTCCAAATCCTAGATTCTATTACATCCCAATCTATCTCCAAAGCTACAGCGCTATAGTCCAACCCATATAAAATTATGGGAACTACCTTCCCTATAGAATCTTACAAGGGGAAGGATAGAAAATTTGCCAAACTTGAAATTGATTTTTTTCATCTGAGCACCTAGTTTTACTACTTTTAGATCAATAGATGACAGCAGATAACTCTTTGTTGGAAAAGATCTTAATACAGCTCCCAGATACGTTAATTCTGAGACAACCTCTACCGGAGACTGATCCAACTTCCAAACAAAATTCTTTACTATTTTATTTGGTCTCTTGAATAGAAGAATCTTAGATTTTAAGGGGTTTATATTTCGTTTATTGCTCCTTGCATAAGATTCTAAAGCGGTTAGCAGACGTTGGTGCCCCACTTGCGAATAATCCAGGACTACTATGTCATCCGCATATGCTAACCAATTTATTTTAGCATTGCCTATAGATGGAGATATTAAACCAATATCATGCAGCCAATTAGTTAGGTCTGCCATCAAAAGGATAAAAAGCAGGGGAGCTAATAAACAACCTTGTCGTACACCTCTAGTTATCCTAATTGGATTAGAGAGCAAGCCTGATCCACCAAGTCTGACCCGCATGTAATTATTAGAGTGTAACTCTCTCAGTATAGAAAGTAAGCCAGGAGGAATTCCCCACGCATCAAGTTTTCCCCAGAGTGAATTCCTATCAACCAAATCAAATGCCTGGGATAGGTCAATCCAGGCTCCAAAAAGGGTAAGGCCACCCTTGGTAAATGACTTTGCAGCAAGGCAGTTCAAGACAAGCCCATTCAATGAGGTAGATAAACCCTTCCTAAAACCAGATTGCTGCTTAGGCATAATTCCCTTTGTTTTTGCCCAGGCTTCCAATTCCCCTTAAATGATGCCTGAGAAGATTTTACTGTCGGCATCTAGCAAGGAAATAGGGTGATAATTAGAAGCCAGTGACCTATCACCCTTCTGTAGATAGGTATAAATATGGAACATTTCCAGGAATCTGGAAATCTCTTCTGGGTAATGATGTTATCAAAAAGTAATTTTAAAACCTTCGCCCAGGTGACTGAGTCCTTTTTCAGAATCGAGTTACTAAAGACCATTCGGACCAGATGCTCTAGAGGCTGAAGATTTCTTAATTAACAATTCTAGGTCCAGAACATCAAATTCAAGATACAAGTTGGACGTTATAGGTGTCACACCGCGCGCTCGCTCGCGGGCGCCACTTACCTGTCCTGGGGTCCCGGGTCCACGGCCGCAGCGGTCTCCTCCTTCATGGAGGCTGTACCCGCGGTGGCGTCTTTCCCCACGCCGGCCCGCAGTCCGGATAGGCTCCGTGGGCGCCGCCATCTTGCGAGGATCTGCGCATGCGCGGATCGTCAGTATCCGACTTCCCGCGCATGCGCAGTGTCGGAACATGCGTTCCAAGCCTCGCTTTGATGCTGGGCTTTAAAAGAGCACCGCATGCACAGGGACAACGCGTCTCAACACGGTTGTTAGTGTGTATGCGCTGCTGGAGCCCTGGTGTCCGTGCCTCAGCCTCTCCAGTCCCTTGCTCTGCCTTATCCTGCCTTGTTCAGCCTCTCCAGTTCCTTACTCTGTCTTATCCTGCCTAGTCCAGCCTTTCCTCCTTGTCCTCTCCCTGCTCCTTAGTCCTCCTACCCCCTTGCTTCCCAGTTCTACTTGGTCCTTGCCTGCCTCCTGGTTTAGGGTAGGGGAGTTCCTGTCTGGGTTCCTGGTTTGCTTCCCTTCTGCTAGGATAGTAGGATTCCCTTGTCTGTTCTGTTTGACCTTGCAGACCTTCCTCCTTTACCTGTCTAGTGCCCTGCCGGTACCTGTGCCTTGCTACCTTCTTGGATGTTCCGGAGTTCAGCTTCCACTATTATTGGTGTCTTCATTAAGCCTTCTCTGCCAGTGGAAACACTGTCCCGACGTCACGTAAATACGGAGAAGTGCCACCCGTGGCGTTGGGAGTTGGTTCAGTGCCATCCTGTCATATATCGTCAGGAGGGTATTGGGCTAATTTCTCGCGCTACTCATTCATCGGCAATAGATACTCCGACAGACTGGCAACCTCAACTCCACGGTCGCCAGGAAGAAAAGGTAATCAGCGATCTCGTGAAGACTCGTTTAACAGATTGAGACGCCTTTCCTTCAGTCTCGACATGGACGACATGCAGGAATTACGCGAAGAAATGCGTGCCATGCGTCTTGAAATGACCACCCTCCGCCAGGAGAACGACACCCTTCGACAAGCAATGGGTCGGAGTATGGCTAACCCCTCACAGCCAGCTACACCACCTGAGAACTCCATGGCCTACACTACTCCGATAAAGTATGATGGTGACCCGCGTCGAGTGGCAGAGTTCTGTACACACTGTCGGATCCATTTCCAGTTCAGGTCAAGTCATTTTGGTCAAGACAAGGCAAAGATCGGGTATATCCTTGGAAACCTAACCGGCAATGCGCTTGCTTGGGCCGCACCTTTGGTCTCTACCAACTGTCCCCTGTTGGGTGATTTCGCTGCTTTCGAGAAAGCCTTTTTGGATGTCTTTAAACCGCCCAATTTGGCGGCCATGGCCCAGAATCAATTAATGGAGATCAAACAAGGACCAGGTGACATAATCCACTACATAAGTCGGTTTCGACAATTAGCAACCGATTCACAATGGCCCGAAATCATTCAGAAAACCTTGTTTCGCCGGGGACTACGAGAAGAGTACAAAGACGAATTGCTGCACATCCCGGAGCCAGAAACGTTGCCTGCATTGGTGGAACAAGTCTTACGCATTGACCACAGGTTAGCTGAACGACGGAGTGAACGTCGCAGATCTGACAGGTATCACTCGGTTCTTCCGGTACTGAACCCCGGACCAGCTGTCTCTACCGATGTGGGGCCAGAACCCATGCAGTTGGGTGCCATCCGAGGCCCGTTGTCCGAGGCCGAAAAGAAAAGAAGACGACAGCAAAACTTGTGCTTGTATTGCGGTGGTTCGGGTCATTTTCTAGGCACCTGTCCGCTACGCCCTCTGAAGAAGCAGGAAAACTAACAGGCCCGTTTTTTGAGGCGAAGGCAGCAGCGGGCCGCCTCTCTGAATCTGACCTTCCTCCTATGAACCCGGTGCCCTTGTTGATCCTGAAAGTCGGTGTTGCCTGGCTAGGGAAGTGTATGAAAACCTGGGCCCTTCTGGATTGTGGAGCATCCGGCAACTACATCGATGCCTCATTCGCGATTGCCAATGGGATCCGTTTACATTACAAAGAACGACCAACTGTGGTCGAGGTGATTGATGGTTCTGCTTTGTCTTCTGGTCCAGTCTGCCAACAGTCCGATCCCTTGTGGCTCTCTGTGGAAGGGTATCTCGAACGGATTTCGTTGGATGTCATCAAGTCTCCCTCTTTTCCGGTGGTGCTGGGCTTACCTTGGCTGTTATATCACAATCCTCAGGTCGACTGGACCGCTCGTTCCCTGGTGTTCTCTTCAACGCGTTGTCCTCGGGACTGTGGACTTCACGAAACCTTTCCTGCAATTTTGGAGTCCCTCAATCCTGTTGACGTATCTGTCCGTTTATGTGCCACCCAGTTGGTACCTCAGGAATATGCCGGATACCACAAGGCGTTCTCCAGGCCTGAGGACATACCATTACCGCCCCACCGGCACTTTGACTGTTCCATTGACATCCTGCCCGATGCGGTCATTCCCCACGGCAAGATCTATTCGTTGACTCAACTCGAGAAAGGCGTCCTACAGGAGTACATTAAGGATTGCCTCAACAAGGGCTACATAGTGCCGTCCAAGTCCCCCGCAGGATTCCCGTTATTCTTCGTCAAGAAGAAAGAGGGTACTTTGCGCCCTTGTATCGACTATCGTCAACTAAATGAGATCACGAGGAAGGACAGGTACCCATTACCACTCATCCGGGACATCATCGAATCCCTGAAATCCGCACAAATCTTCACCAAGCTGGATCTAAGAGGGGCCTATCACCTGGTGCGGATTAGGAAGGGAGATGAGTGGAAGACGGCCTTCAAAACACCTATCGGTCACTACGAATACAGGGTGATGCCGTTTGGACTCTGCAACGCCCCGGCCGTCTTCCAGCGGTTCATGGACGATGTCTTTTCGGACCTTATTGGAATATCTGTATGGGTATACCTTGATGACATCCTGGTTTTTTCTGACACTCGAACTGCACATGTTGCGCATGTTCAGGAAGTTCTCCGTAGACTAACAGCTAACGGCCTGTATGCCAAGGTAGAAAAATGTCAATTTCATATGGAAAGCATGGAATTTCTGGGCTATGTGATCAGCAGCACGGGAGTGCGGATGGATCCCGCGAAACTGCAAGCTATACGAGAATGGAAACCACCACATGGTGTGAAGTCACTTCAAAGGTTCTTGGGCTTCGCCAACTTTTATCGATGCTTCATTCCACGCTTTTCTCAACTTGCCAACAGCCTAACCCGCCTGACCAGTACCAAGGTGCCATTTCTCTGGGACACGCAGGCCGAGGAGGCATTTCTGGAAAAAATCCTTCATGTCAGCTCCTGTTCTTAGACATCCAGATGATGAAAAGCCATTTGTGGTTGAAACAGACGCTTCGGACTACGCAATTGGTGCGGTCTTACTACAGCAAGATTCAGTCACGGGAACAGAGCACCCGGTGGCTTACTACTCACGGAAATTGTCAGCGAGCGAGAGAAACTATGCGGTGATTGAAAAGGAATTACTGGCTATGAAAGCAGCTCTCGAGGAGTGGCGACATCACTTGCTGGGTGGGAGGTACCCGGTGGTGGTTCGCACAGATCACCGTAATCTACAGTTCCTGCGCTCTTTGCAATGCAGAACCTCCCGTCATGCTCGTTGGGCCTTTTTCTTTTCGCAGTTTGATTTCACCGTCACGTACATTCCTTGTTCCCAGAATACGAAGGCTGATGCTCGGTCTCTGGAAAACAACGTTGAAGGTGCCAAGGAACCGGAGCCTCTGATAGCGTCAAAGCATTTTCTATCGATGGTGACTCCCCAGCTCCAACAGTTGATAGAAGCCACACGAACGAATCCCTCAAGATTACAGATACTACAACGCTCTGACATCAGAGAACGTGACGGCTTGTTGTTCTTTAAGGATCGTCTGTACGTTCCCACCAGCCAGATCCAGAAGATCGTTCTACAGAATTGCCACGATTCCGTCGTTTGTGGTCACCGTGGAGTCCGCACAACACAAGAACTGGTTGCACGGCAGTACTGGTGGCCTGGATGGGCCACGCTGGTAAAGCACTACGTGGATTCCTGCCCTGTATGTGCCCAGATCAAGATTCCTCGCAAGAGGCCCATTGGTCTCCTGAAACCCACGCCTACGCCTCCGTACCCTTGGCATACCATCGCCACGGATTTCATTGTTGACCTGCCCCTGTCTGGTGGTTTCACGTGTATAATGGTGGTGATGGACTGCTTCACCAAGACTGCTCATTTCTTGCCCTTTCCCAAACTGCCCACTGCCTCCCAGATGGCACGACGTTTTCTACACGAGGTGTATCGTCTTCATGGTCTTCCGGAGAAAATTCTATCGGACCGGGGATCTCAATACATCTCATCTTTTTGGGACCAACTGTGTCGGCATTTGGACATTCAGCGAGCCCTGAGTTCCGGCTATCATCCACAGACCAATGGGCAGACGGAGCGCACCAATCAAACCCTTGAGCAATACCTACGTTGTTATGCCAATGCCACTCAAGACAACTGGTCGGAATGGTTGGACACCGCGGAAGCAGCTTACAACAATGCTGTTCATTCTGCTACCGGACTAAGCCCCTTTTTCTGCTCTTCTGGTCTTCACCCCAGATTGCTGCCAGTTCGTCCTACATCTTCCAGTGCCGTACCATCTGCAGATGCCCTGGTATCCCTGATCCGCAATCAACATCGCCTGGCGGCCGGTACCTTGGCAGTGGCACAAGCACGTATGAAGGAACAGGCTGACAAGAGACGCAGCCCTGAGCCTGTCCTTCATGTTGGGGACAGGGTATGGCTGGCCTCCAAGAATCTACCGGTACGCAATTTACCAGTGAAACTGGCTCCTCGCATCATTGGGCGTGTTTCTTCTGTTGCCTTTCGTTTGTCTCTGCCACGTTCTTGGAGGGTCCATCCTGTCTTTCATGTCTCTCTTTTGAAGCCCTATGTGCCCGATGTTATGGGTCGCACCTGTTCCCGTCCTGCCCCGGTTTTGGTTCGGGGGGTCCCTGAGTTTGAGGTGCAGGAGATATGTGATTCACGGATTTGGCGGGGTGCTCTGCAACTCCTGGTCAGCTGGAAAGGTTATCCTGCTTGTGACCGCACTTGGGAACCACGCTCCTTCGTGCATGCACCGCGCCTGGTTTGGGACTTCTATCTCCGCTACCCTTGGAAACCTGGTGCTCCGGGGTTGTCCGGGAGGGGGTATGGTGTCACACCGCACGCTCGCTTGCGGGCGCCACTTACCTGTCCTGGGGTCCCGGGTCCACGGCCACATCGGTCTCCTCCTTCATGGTGGCTGTACCCACGGTGGTGTCTTTCCCCACGCCGGCCCGCGGTCCGGATAGGCTCCGTGGGCGCCGCCATCTTGCGAGGATCTGCGCATGCGCGGATCGTCAGTATCCGACTTCCCGCGCATGCGCAGTGTCGGAACATGCGTTCCAAGCCTCGCTTTGATGCCGGGCTTTAAAAGAGCACTGCATGCACAGGGACAACGCGTCTCAACACGGTTGTTACTGTGTATGCGCTGCTGGAGCCCTGGTGTCCGTGCCTCAGCCTCTCCAGTCCCTTGCTCTGCCTTATCCTGCCTTGTTCAGCCTCTCCAGTTCCTTACTCTGTCTTATCCTGCCTAGTCCAGCCTTTCCTCCTTGTCCTCTCCCTGCTCCTTAGTCCTCCTACCCCCTTGCTTCCCAGTTCTACTTGGTCCTTGCCTGCCTCCTGGTTTAGGGTAGGGGAGTTCCTGTCTGGGTTCCTGGTTTGCTTCCCTTCTGCTAGGATAGTAGGATTCCCTTGTCTGTTCTGTTTGACCTTGCAGACCTTCCTCCTTTACCTGTCTAGTGCCCTGCCGGTACCTGTGCCTTGCTACCTTCTTGGATGTTCCGGAGTTCAGCTTCCACTATTATTGGTGTCTTCATTAAGCCTTCTCTGCCAGTGGAAACACTGTCCCGACGTCACGTAAATACGGAGAAGTGCCACCCGTGGCGTTGGGAGTTGGTTCAGTGCCATCCTGTCATATATCGTCAGGAGGGTATTGGGCTAATTTCTCGCGCTACTCATTCATCGGCAATAGATACTCCGACAGACTGGCAACCTCAACTCCACGGTCGCCAGGAAGAAAAGGTAACCAGCGATCTCGTGAAGACTCGTTTAACAATATCCATCGTCGAACACTCTGGAGCCTCAGAGTCGTAGACCTTGGCAAAATTATCAAGCCACACCCCCTCCTGAATTACAGAATCATGTTTCTGATGATGGATTACCTCATTCATTCCTACCAAAGACCAAAGGTTTCGGAAATTCCTAAGAGATAGAGCACAGAGCATTCTCTCAGCATCCTGCTGTAGCACCAGATGCTTATGGGCAAGAAGCCAATTCCTATAGTTGTTTTTTAGCTTTGCTACTCCCTCCTTATAGGCTTTCATAATTAAATCCGAATTCTTTAGGATAGATCTCTGACGCCTCATTTCGATCTTTTGGGCAATAATTTGATCATTAAAGGAATGTTTATGGATCTTGTGGGGTTTTAGCAAAGGAGGCTCTGCCGGAGCTGGATCAGATAGACAATTCAGAAAAAGCCCTGGCATACAGGACTCAGACAATTGCTGGATAGATAAATAACTCACCCTGGTTTTCAGCTCCTTATTTAATAGTTGGCCCCCTTTTGGAAACTTTTTAATTGCATTCCCTGCATTATTAATGAGGAGCTGTTGACCATAGCGATGAACCTCTGTAGCACAATCATAGAATAAGGCCACCTTCAGCATAGTATGGTCATCGTTATTCCCCTCCCCCACAACCAAACTGCAGCAACTCTCAAAAATGTTTCTTGAGGCAAAAAGGTAATCATTCGTAGAGAAAGAGGAACCTCTATGCCAGGTAGGGGGATTAGGAATATCCCCTAATGTTGCCATTCAGCATAAAGAGATTCCAATCCTGCATAAACTCTGACCATATTTTGCCTTTACTGGACTTCTGTTTAAACTTTCCCAACCTTGGGTCCAGTGTGGAGATACATTGGGAGTTAAGATCCCCGGCAATAAAAATATCATCTGCCGGGAATCGTAGGGAGCAATCAACTAAACCATCAGACAGGACATGCAAAAACTCAGATAAAGGACAGACATCATGGTTCCAATACAAATTTACCACTATCCAACTAGAGCACTCTATAGGACCTCTTCTTGACAGTCTCACTATAAGAATCCCCTGGGAACCATTTGAGATAGCAACAGAGGATTTAAAAACTTCATTGCTAGAAGCCACCAGAAGACCCCCCATTGGTCTAACTACCCCAGAGGCCAAGGCCAACTGCTGAAGAATAGAGAAACCATCTATACCCACCAAGCAAGTTAACCAAGTTTCTTGAAAAAGAATTAGATCGAATGATTTAAAAATATCTGATTTTCTGGGCTCCTCAGAGAAAGAGGCATAACCTCTAGTGTTCCATGATAACACATTAACCTGAGTTACCCCTAAAGCTTCGGTTGGGTCATCCCCATTTTAAGAAAAACTTGTGAGATTACTTCGGGGAACATGTCCCACACATTCAGTTGAGTAGCTGCAGGAACATCCTTAATTATTGCTCTCCTAACTTGCTCTTGGATAAAATGACTCCTCCCCAACCTATTGCCCTTGGTTTCGCATCAGGCTATAACTTGGTGGCAGGTCCTTATCCCACAATAACGAACCCTCCCTCGCTCTATTAGGCTATATGAGAATATGTGTGTTACTGTTACCTTGCTAGACCCTTGACAGTGGGAAATGATTTTGTGCATTGCCTGTGGTCTACAGCTATAAGCTACATCTGGTGCCTCAATTAAACACCCATTTTATGTTGGCAGATGATACTGTGGCAGTAAGCCACGAGACTGCGGGCCAATACCGCCCCTTAATGAAGCCCTGGGGGAATTACCGCGGGTGGTATTGGCCCGCAGTCGAGGGGCCTATTGCCATTAATACCCCGGCCCGTTAGAACGGGGTACTAATTGTTTTTTTTTTCTGTTCCGAAACACGTTTCGGAACAGAAACAAAGAAAAAAAAAATGTCAAAAAAATGGCTGCCGGGAAAGGGAAAACATAGTCCGTTTTCCCTTTCCATGGCAGCCATCGGGAGCGGGTGCGCTGGGAACACTTTGTTCCCAGCGCGTCCGCTCCCGAGAAAAGAAGAAAAAAGAAGGTAAGTGGGGTGGGGAAGGAAGAAAAAAAAAGGGAAGAAAAAAAAAAGTACTGCGGTCTGGCCCTTCTCCGAGTCTCCACACGGCTGGAGGTTTCCATCGTCCCCCACCAGAGACTGCGGGATAGAAGGTAAGTGGGGTGGGGTGGGAGAAGGGAGGAGGAAAGGGGAAACAAAAAAAAATGTCTTACCTGAGTCCCCGGCGGGGGACGAGGGAAGCCTCCAGCCATGGGGAGGCTCGGAGCGGGGATTGCCCCGTTTTGAGCCTCCTCATTGGCTGAGGGGCTGCCACGCCCCTCGCCGGGAACAGAGTAGCCGGCACACACGGCATAAAAGGGAATACCGTGTGGTATGGCTCGCAAATGAGCCAATCACCACGCTGTATTCCCGTTGCGCCGCGCGTGCCGGGTACTAATGAAGAGTGTAGCATCTCTCTTGGTACCTTTAAGGTTCAATCAGGATTGTCCCAAGTAGTATTTTAGCATTCGATCTAATACCAAACAACTGTCTAATCATTCGACAGGCACCAGTCAAATACCCTGGTGCATTTTTTATTAAATGATTTTCTTCTGATCCTCAGGTGTTTTTATTTTCCTCGAGTGCTATATTCCTTGAGAATTCTTCCTAAAACACCCTTTTGCTCAAGAGAAACCTTTGTAAAGCGCACCTTCACTTGATTACAAGGCTAGTGATATCAGACACTGCCAGGAACAATTGAAAAGTTTGGATTGTTGTGTTATTTGTATAGCGCCTACTCCTATTGGTATGGCCTCAAAGCACAGTGAGAATGAATGCCCTTTGGAAGACCTTAGTCTGAGTAGAGAGGTAGTGAGAGGAGTAGTAGAATGTGTGTATGCCTTTATAGTCTGATCAAAGGTAGGCAGGGAATGGCTTGGTCAAGCTATGTGAACAGCTGGACCGAATTCTGCGTGGGACACAGCTGTATTCTATGGGTGGTGGTGGACCAAGGGTGCTGTATGTTTAGGGTAGGGTATAGTCAAATAGTGTTCTTGCCAAATGTTTGCAGTTATGTGAAGAGCTGGAACGACCAAAGACCCCCCTGCCCCCCCCACGGACATTCTGTGGGATGTAGCGCACAAGTGTCCGCAAGATACAGCCGTCGGGAGATTCACAGATTCACAGTGGCAAGCCTTCCTTTAGAATATTCTGTGAAAAAAACACAAGTGGGCAAAATATGAACAGTGACAAGATTTAAGTGGCGATCTAAATTAGGAGCCCTAGTCAGGCAGAACGCAAGTGTAGCAAAATATAAACAGTGACGATATTTAAGTGGCCATCTAAATTAGGAGCCCTAGTCAGGCAGAATGCAAGTGTAGCAAAATATAAACAGTGACGAGATTCAAGTGGCGATCTAAATTAGGAGCCTTTGTTGGCAGAACGCAAGTGTAGCAAAATATAAACAGTGGTGAAATTTAAGTGGCGATCTAAATTAGGAGCCGTAGTCAGGCAAAACGCAAGTGTAGCAAAATATGAATAGTGGCGAGAATGAAGTGGCGATCTAAATTAGGAGCCCTAGTCAGGCAGAATACAAGTGTAGCAAAATATAAACAGCGGCGAGATTTAAGTGGCAATCTAAATTAGTAGCCCTATTCAGGCAGAACACAAGTGTAGCAAAATATAAACAGTGGCGAGATTGAAGTGGCGATCTAAATTAGGAGCCCTAGTCAGGCAGAACACAAGTGTAGCAAAATATAAACAGTGGCGAGATTGAAATGGCGATCTAAATTAGGAGCCTTTGTTGGTAGAACGCAAGTGTAGCAAAATATAAACAGTGGTGAGATTTAAGTGGCGATCTAAATTAGGAGCCGTAGTCAGGCAAAACGCAAGTGTAGCAAAATATAAACAGTGGCGAGAATGAAGTGGCGATCTAAATTAGGAGCCCTAGTCAGGCAGAATACAAGTGTAGCAAAATATAAACAATGGCGAGATTGAAGTGGCGATCTAAATTAGGAGCCCTAGTCAGGCAGAATACAAGTGTAGCAAAATATAAACAGTGGCGAGATTGAAGTGGCGATCTAAATTAGGAGCCCTAGTCAGGCAGAATACAAGTGTAGCAAAATATAGACAGTGGCGAGATTGAAGTGGCGATCTAAATTAGGAGCCCTAGTCAGGCAGGATGCAAGTGTAGCAAAATATAAACAGTGGCGAGATTGAAGTGGCGATCTAAATTAGGAGCCCTAGTCAGGCAGAACACAAGTGTAGCAAAATATAAACAGTGGCGAGATTGAAGTGGCGATCTAAATTAGGAGCCCTAGTCAGGCAGGATGCAAGTGTAGCAAAATATAAACAGTGGCGAGATTGAAGTGGCCATCTAAATTAGGAGCCTTTGTTGGTAGAACGCAAGTGTAGCAAAATATAAACAGTGGTGAGATTTAAGTGGCGATCTAAATTAGGAGCCGTAGTCAGGCAAAACGCAAGTGTAGCAAAATATAAACAGTGGCGAGAATGAAGTGGCGATCTAAATTAGGAGCCCTAGTCAGGCAGAATACAAGTGTAGCAAAATATAAACAGTGGCGAGATTGAAGTGGCGATCTAAATTAGGAGCCCTAGTCAGGCAGAACACAAGTGTAGCAAAATATAAACAGTGGCGAGATTGAAGTGGCGATCTAAATTAGGAGCCCTAGTCAGGCAGAACACAAGTGTAGCAAAATATAAACAGTGGCGAGATTGAAGTGGCATAGAAAGGGCAGGAGAGATGCTGCAGGCTTTGCAGAAACTTCAGTGGCGTTGAACCCCTTACCAAAGGGCAGTACCGTGTGACAGGTGACCCTTGGCCAAATTAGTCGGCTGCACCAAACATGAATAGCTCTAAAGGGGGTTCGATGGCAAGGGCGCTGGCGCTATTAGAACTTGTGCACTGGGGACAAACTGAAACCTCGCCTGGGGCTTGCTGTGAAGCTTGTCCGTGTCTCCTTGGCTGGTGCCCAGTGTGTACCCATCACAAAGAGAAGCTTGAAACGAGGGCTTTTAGAGGTGGTTAGAGCCTGGATTCTACGCTTTCTCATTGTCAAAGAGAAGAAGACATGCTCTAATTACAGTAAGTGATATATAGATGGAGCTGACAAGGGCAAGTGTTTCTATGCAATCTGGGAAGGCAGACAAAACCTAGTGCTGTTTTTGAGAAAAATAAAGGACTTCTTTCTGGTTTTGCTAGAGGTGACAAAAGGGACTTTTGGCTTTCTGGATGGTTTGGGGGGCAGATGCAATATCAGGGAAGTGGTTGTGTACTTTGAATGGGGGGTATAAAGACACACCACTATTTTGTTCCGTAGCAGGAGGGTCCAATGTATGTCTTTTGGGGCATCATGGAGCACAGTACCTTTTACGGGGTGGGGCAGAAGAGAGTTGGGTAATGTTTACAAGTCACTTAGGACACAGCAGAGAGTAGGAGCCTCAAGGTGGGCTGAGGGGCCAGGGTCCCCATGGTTGCTTATGAGGAGATGGTCAAACACGTAGCAACACATTTTTACAGTGTACGCTATCACGAAAACCTGTTGCATTTTGCGGTTCATGGTCGGGTCAAGATAATTGGGAATTTATCACGGGTCAGGTGTTGTGTAAAGTACCTAATTTAGTTTCTTTTGGTCCTGGGGACGAAGCTCCAGGCTGTGTCCTGCAGAGTACATTACTGTTGGGCCTGGAAGTATTTATGCACTATGGCAGGAGAAGATAGGGGGCTGCAGAGACCTGTAATGTTAATTTGGGGGTTGCAGAGACAGCTGCAGGTTAATCAAAGAAGTAGAGCGCAATATACGATTCATGTGGGGTAGGCATGAGGAGAGAAGGGTACGTAATGCAGGGTATGCAGGGGTATAGATATTTGGCTCTATCCAGACCATAGCATTAACCCGGCGGTAATACCGCCAATGCAAATATATAATTACCGCTACTCAGTCCGGCTCAATTTGTGCCAGATCACGAGTAGTGATAAGGCTGCAATTCCCCATTTTTTAAAGAGTTCATAGGACTCTATGGGGATTTTCAGTGTTATTACCACTGGTGGTAATAGCGCCAGCGGTAATAGCACCAAAAATGCCCAAAACAGGCGTAAAGCTGATTTTTACCTCCAGCAAAAAGCTGGAGGTAAAACTCCAAGTTTCCGCACAACTCGAGATTGAGCAGACCCTTAAATGCAGCTGTGATAGCGTTACCGCCGCATTGAAGGGCTACCGCCTAACTCGTGATGAAGCCCATTAACTGCAAGGTGAGAGTCAGGGAACTGTTTCTAAGAGGCGTGTTCTGCCATTGATGGACCGGGTGTGTTTTTTTTGCAGAAAGCTTCTGATTGGTGGAAATGTCCACGGTGTCCTTAGAAACCTTTCAAGTCAAGGCGATTGCTGCGCTCGATGGTGAATTACACGGGATCCCTGGAACTACTGTGATGCATTCAATCTATCAAGAGTCAGGCGAATTCCGTAGCTTAACAGCGACAGCCTGTTCAATGGGCAGGCCCGGGGCGACTTGACACATTTATCTTAGCACTAGGTTTTCTATTTTTTTTATACTCTTATATAGCGCCAAACAGCCATAGGCCTCAAGTCGCTCACAGGACAGAGCAAAAACAAAGAGGTGATGACTGGAAAGTTTAGAATGAATCTTAACCTCTGGCATTGCTCTGGGCAACCCTCCAGACCATCGTACTTCGCCTGCCAAGCCATTACAGAAGGTGAAAGACCATATGCAAATCAGGCTTAGCCCCACCCCAAAAGGGGCAGTCCAGCCCGAGCTGCTAGGTCACATCCCTTCAGGCTTGGTCCCTCCCTTTGGGGGTGGGACCAAGCCTGATTTGCATATGGTTTTTCCCCTTTTGGAATGGCTTGGCAGGAGAAGAACGATGGTCTGGAGGGTTGCCCAGAGCAATGCCAGAGGTCAAGATTTATTCTAAACCTTCCAGCCATCAACTCTTTTGTTTTGCTCACAGGACAGATACAACTGTTAACAGAAAGCAGTAATCCGAGGGAGATATCTATGTCGAGAAAGAGAGGGGAGAACATAGCCCAGATTAAAAAGATATGTTTGAGTTGTTTCTTAAGCTGGGCAGATGACTCACAGTCCTTCCTTTATGTATTGTTATTATTATCATTATTATTATTATTATTATTATTATTATTATTATTATTATTATTATTATTATTATTATTACAAATGTTTATATCATAAAACTAATTTGGTGCAACAGAGCACTGTAAGAGGTCAGAGGGCAATAAAATCAGTCATGGCGAGAATGTTTAAGTCATTAGAAATAGATAGCACATTACAATGCACAGATGGGAGTGGGACAAGATGGCCGAAATCTAGGTTAAACCAAGGTTGGTTTGGGGGAGCCAGTCTTCAATTCTTCCCTAAACTGAAGGAGACTTGGAGCAGTCCGGATTGCCACCGGTCCAGATTTATCTCATACAATACTATTATTGTATTTTTTGTGTTAATAAGGAAGTGTATGTTGCTGTGGCACAGGGCCTGCATTGCAGACGCTTGCCACCCCTATATGTGGCATTTCTGCATGCTAGCAACGCCAGTGCAAAACTTGCCCAGTGCAAAAAACATGCTTTCAATGCAATTCTTCACCAGGGCAAAGTTGGCGCTAAACGTGGGGGTTCCAAAATCTCTGGGATAGCTGATAATTTACCAACATCTGAAAATAAGAGATGGTGACTTGGTCTCGGTTTCTCCCTTATCGCATGTGTAATTATAACCCTTGAAAACGCGGGTATGCCCCTCCCCCATGCCCCCACTCATTTTGATACTTTATCACACCACACTTCCTGTTTTCTGCTTCAGCCACGGCACTAATATCCAAAAGCAGAGCTCTGCCACTTTAGAAGAACACGAGGCGCTGCCACGAGAGATAAAGACCCTTTTAACTTTTCATATCAGACCCAAATGCTCGCCGTCCTACTCCTACTGCTGTGCTCTGTGATGGGTGAGTCTCAGCTTCGTTAAATACCTTTATCGTCTTTTTATTTCATTCCCACGTGGAGGGTGGACTCGCACCCCGGAGTCCACTTCTGATTTGAAAGGTCGTTGTAAACCTTGTTACCTCTTATTAAAAAGCAACGTTTTTAATTTTGATGGGGACGATATTAAGTTGTCCTTTCCTTGTGTGAGATTTAAACAAAAAACATTCTTAAAGACTTATTTCCCAAGTGCAAAAGTGTGCATTTTTCTCCTATTTTGTTTGTATAAAAACCATAGAAAACCAGGACAATAATAGGGCAATCGGGTTTGTCGAGGCTGCATATTTCTAACCTCAGTAGCACCCAAAGACACTGCCGAGTCTCCAGCTTTCCTGCCATGGCGAGTCTTTACACGTCTGAGCCGGTTATAACGCCCCCCTAAAAGGTCGTGCAGGGAGTCTGTCCACTGCCTGTGGGTGTGGCACCCTGGATACATGATGGGGTGCTAAAGACTCGGGGCAGGGGCCCTGTTGTCAGAATCCTGCTAGTCAGAGCTTGAAATGGGCATCCGGCCCTCAGTAACTGCACTTCTGAACGCCTGAAAGAGAGTACCGGTACTCAACTATGCTGCGAGGTGAAAATGAAAGCATTTCGTTTCACTTTATCGCAACTTAAAGGACTTTGCTGGGGAAAGCAGTGCCCTCGCCCTCCTCCTCTCGCCACCACCCGCAGTGCCCATAATGTCTCCTTCAGGGCCCATCCTGCAGAAGGAAAGGAGGGACAAACATGCCGCTACTGTGCTCTCACCACACAAGGCGCGGAACATTGTTTCACCAAGTGGCTTCACCTGTTACCATTTGTGTCCTTTGATGGAGCTGGGATTGATTTGGAAAAGGTGCAATTACTTTTTTAAGATGTTTCTTTGTTATTAGTAGTGCCTAGTCTAATATGTTTAAGGAAATGGAGTTGTGATTAAATGTTTTTTACTGAAAACTCGCACACAGCTCTAGTTACCCACGGAATTTCTTATTAGGCAATGAAAGCGAGCACAAATAAAACTCCCCTTCTGAAGCTTAGTTTACAGCGATGATATCT
This sequence comes from Ambystoma mexicanum, assembly GCF_040938575.1. Taxonomy (NCBI): domain Eukaryota; kingdom Metazoa; phylum Chordata; class Amphibia; order Caudata; family Ambystomatidae; genus Ambystoma; species Ambystoma mexicanum. Next base: position 74,040,483 of record NC_090938.1, read on the forward strand.
GCTAGTTTAATACGCAAAAAAGAAAGTCTCATTTAATATAGGTATTCATACTTTCATAACAGTGCGTAACAACAAACTGGAAGTTTGTGTGCAAGGCTCTCAGATACACTGCTTTACCAAAGTGTGTGCTCCTTGGCACAACATGTAATCTCACTGGGCCTTGCCTGCAAACAACAGGGTTTGCCTCAAAGGGCCCTGTGCCCAAAGTGCTGCGCCGAAACGGCCGGTGCCGAAAGCACTGCGTCCGAATGTCCGGCTTGGTAGCTTGGTGAGTACCTGCACTCCTATTTTTCCATTTAAAGCACTGCTGCCAGCCCGTCTTTCTCCTGGCTATCACATGGCCCCTTGCCACCTCCTTTAGATACATGAATTTCCCGAAACTATTCCGGGTACACAGGAAGCTAGAAAGCACCCCAACCTCCCACACTCTGCCAAGTTCAACAAATGCTCTGAACATTGTCAATAAGGGCGTGAGGGCATTAAATGCTTCACCGCATCGTCCACTTCTGAAAGAGGCAACAACCTTGGGGCAAAGGTGATGTGTTACATGTTTTCCCTTTAAATTGCGTGTTGTCCGAGAAGACAGATTTTAGAGCATTTCAACCAACTGCATGGTGTGGCTCTGTGCTGTGCATGGCAGCATGCAAGCACCCCCTTTTCCATCTATTGAAAAGGGAACTACTCCACCGTCCTCCGAGGGGTCCCTTCACGTGCCCACACATGATTCTTTCATCTGAAAAGGCTGGACACACTTTGGGGTCCCTATCCGGCCCCCCAGTGTATGAACTTGAAGGGTGTGCATTGCTTCCCCTTCCCATTGCGTCCTAAACATTTGTGACAAAAAAGTCTGCCTTTTTGACAATGGGCGTCATTACGAGTTTTGGGTAATTTTGCAGTATTTCTGTGGAATTACCGCCAAACTCGATTACTGTTACCATCACCCTGTCCCGTGAGACACTTCGTTAACGGCAGTGAAAATTGCAATTTTTAGAATCTACAAACTACATGGGGATTTTTGCAGATTTACCACCAGTGGTAATTCTGTGGTAAAAAATCTGCTGATTTATTGAGGTAAATAGGATAATTTACCTCTGACTCTAGGCTGGAGGTACATTTTTCACTTCACTCCCAAACTCACCTTTCAGTGGTACTGGAAAGTGATGACAGAGTGGTGGTTATTCAGTTGCCACTCTCTTACCACCATTTTTTCATCATACTACTGAACTAGGCTCTATGTAACCTTTGGACCTCATTACAAGCTTGATGGTCTGGTAAAAAAGTGGTAGTAATTCCATCACTGTCACTTTTTTGGTGGTAATGGAATTCCAGCCACGTTTATCTCACCATTGAATTATAGGTTTGGCCTTTACCTCTAGCAAGATGCTAGAAGTAAAGCCTCGACTTTAAGGTAAGAAATGGGTGTATTTACCCCTGATGGAATCTCCACTTACTGAAAATCTGCCAAATCGCTGAGTACTTTGGCCTCATAATATGGGGAATTACACCATTGCTATCCACTCGGGATCCCGCTGTGTAAATATGGGGCTAGGTGGCGATAATGATAAACGAGTTCGGCTGTAATTCTGTGGAAAAAATTAGAGAAATACCACCATACCACAATAAGACCCATTGGGCCTCATTATGAGTCCGGCGGTAGCCGTGCCGGAGCTATTTTTTTTTCTGGCACCCGGCAAGGGGGAACTACCAGGGCATTACAGCCCTGGCGGTCCCGGAGAATTCCCTATTGCCAGGCGCCAGAAAAAAATTACTCCCCATTCCCATTTGAGTCACATTGGACTCAATGGGAATGGGGAGGACGGATGCACCAGCACCGTTAATAAGTTGCCACCCACCAGGTCAAACCGGTGGGCGGAAAGGCACCCGCTCGCAGAGTTCATAGTTTGGCGGTCTGGTAACAATGGTGTTGGTAGCTTACCGGCACCGTTGTTACCGGACCGGCAAACTTATAATGAGGCCCATTGTGAAGGATGTAAAGTATATTAATTACATGAATCAAAAAGACAGTACAAAGTGGAGAAAATCTGAAAGAGATAAGAAGTAGTCATAGTGCTTCATTCATGTCATGTCGGTTACATAGGGCCTCATTACGGGTTGGGTGGTATTCTGGTGGTAAATCTGGCAGAATACCGCCCAACTGAATTACTGTTACTACCACTTGGTCCGGCGGAATTACCACCGGATTACAAGTGGTGCTGGCAGAGTTAATCTACATTTATTGAGAGTCTGTTGGACAATATGGGGCATTTTTAGTGGAATTACCACTGGTGGAATTACAGCAGTGGTAATTCTGTCAATTTTGCCAATTTCCGGTGAAAAGTTGAAGGATTTACCTCCAGCATGACGTGGTCGTAAATACTCCACTCCAGGCCCATACTCGTATGGCGGTGCAGGAAAAGTGGCAGTTATTCTATAACCGCCAATTTTTCACGCACCACCATGCTTGTAATAAGGCCCATAGCGTTTTTATGCCATTAAGATGCCTCAAAGCACTGATGGGGAATTTGTGCCAACCTCTTGTTCTCACCTCACCCAGTGAGGGAGCAGCAACGTTGTCCCTCAGAAGCCCAGGGGCGAGAGGATTTTTTGTCGCTCCCTCACAGCGCACCAGGCCCCCTGCGTGAAGGACAATAACGAGTGAATTATGGAAAAGAGGGGAAATGATATTCTAGAAGGAGGAAGGAGTCGAGTTTGGAACAACTTTAAGGAAAGGGTTCCTGTAATGGAGGCTGGTGCCTCACAAGACATCATTTGGACGACGAAGAGGGACGTGGAGGTAATGGGTTTGGTTGTGATATTAGAGGTCAGGAAAGTAATTTTTATGGTGGGCCTCACTATAACTCTGGCGGCAGCCGTGCACTTACTAAGGGCACGGCTGCCGCCAGAGTTGTTTCTTTTCCAGATCCTGCAATTGGGAAGTAACCGGGTCATGCCGAGTTTGGGGACCCGGTAACTGCCCATTCGCGGGTGCCGTTATGGCCGGCCTCCCGATCCCCATTCTGCCCCACAGGGTCATGGTTGCACCGGCACCGTTTATAACGGTGCCGGTGCAATCATGAGTTCTGGTCGCGGGTGCCGGTATGCACGTCTGGTCAGACCAGGCGTCTAGTCCTGCACCCGCGAACAGAACTCGTAGTGTGGTGGAGAGGTAACAACGGCGATGGTAGCACTACCGGCGCCGATGTTGCCTTTCCGCTACACTCATAATGAGGCCCAGTGTGTTTTTTTACACAGTAAAAATTCAGAGAATTCTTAGACTTTAGCATGTGGAAGAAAGAAGAAGTTTATGATCTTTGAGTTGTCAAATACTTGATTGGATAAGAGAAATCAGCACTTTCTATACATTGTGCGGAATAACAGTGAAAGGTGTGCCTTCCTTCATTTTCCACTTTTTATAAATGATGTTTGGTTTATGGTGCCCCAAATTAGTTATGCGGTTTATTATGCCTCATTCTTAGTTTGAGCTATTCGGTGGTTCTAATGCACAACCTAGAATCAGAAACTTGAATTAGAGTACAGCTAGGGGGAAAGGGCATATGAGGAAGGACACAAAGTGTGTAAGTGTTGTTTGATTATTTCCCCAACTATTGACTATCCATGGCCATACTAATCCCCATGACCAATCCCATCAACGTCCAGCCCTGCCTGTCCAAAGCACATCCTGCTGGGATCTCTTTGAGCTAGCTTTTTAAAGCCTCACCATCAAACTTTGCACTCAGAGTGCCTGCCAGGTTTTTGTAAGCAGTCTAATGAGATTTAATAACCTGATCTGCCTTCGGCCATGCGATTTATAAGGAATCCATGGGATCACTGCACAACCCGTAATTCCACAGACGAAAATGTCAACTGCAATTACGGCATGGTGCAGTGATCAGATAGATCACAGCTGCCTGCCTGCCCCGGACCGCAATCCCGAAAACTGCCCCCCTCTTACCTTTACTACAGTGCACCCCTGTGTGCACTGCCGACATCCTTTTACCCCTGCGGCCTCAGCTCCTCCCACTTACGTGGGGCGGTGCAGACGCTGCGGGTTACATTTTTTAAAATAATCTTATCCCCTGCTTGCCGTAATGGTAAGTGGGGGACACCTCCGCAATCCCTGACCCCGTTACTGCATCCAAGGAGATCGGGGTGAAAGGGGCTAGTAGGGGTCCCTCGCGATATGGAAACAAGGCATTAACCATACACGAAAGGATGCGCCAGACACGAGGTTAAAATTCCCAATGCTAGGGTTTATTGCAAGCAAAATAGTCCCAATTGACCAACTGTGGTCTCACGCCCCGCAACGTGTATTCTCTAGACCTCGAGGGATGCAAGAGAGCGAATTACGTACATCAGTTACATATATACAAAATGCATATCATACAATCAGCTATGACATGTTTAACACCCCCCTTTTATTGAGTTTCTTTGAACTCGGGATGATGATGGACATTTCCGACGAGCATGACAATTATGACACTTTCGATGTCTATTCTAGTAACAATCTGCAATTTAGAAAGTGCGGAGGCATCTTCCAGTTGAACAGAACACAGTGCTTCTGTTCTTGGAAGCAAGCTGCACACGGGGGAAGAGTCACATTCCAAGCCTTGCTATCTATGAGGTGCTATTCGTGTCCTGGGAGCCGACACGCTCTAAAGGGTTTTGTGAAGGGGGGCCGTAAGAAGAGCATAATTCAAGCCTTTAGCTGCCTTATTCTAACATATTCTACCACAGTACGAGACTGGCTGGCAGCTGTGAAATGATTAAATGCCCTGCAGCTCGCCCTCAAGGCTACAGAGAGGGAGCGTGGGCATTCCTTTCTGGGTTGCTCATGAGGAGTTTCAACAAACTCCTCAGTCCCACGGCCTTGCCCTTTCATATTCAGACAACAATGTTAACAGTTGAGCAGAGTAAGCAGAATTCGCAAGAATTGCAAGCTGCAAAGCAGTTTAGACAGAAAGCAATGAGCAATGGTTAACAAGCAAAATGGCGATTCTTGCTACGTTTAAAATGGCCGCTTGTTGGTCAAGCATAGCAGTCTGTATTTCTATATTTCTGTGCATAAGACGGTTGGCCTTCGGCCATCAAGATATGTCTATCATCCAAATGAAGGGTATTCACTTTTCCAGATTGACAGGGGGACACACCAACAACCCACGCTCTGCTTGGGCGCAGTAATGGGGTTCGGGATTTTAGTACCGCGCTCAGGCACAGTTTGAGTAATGTCGCCACAAACGTGGCGACATTATGGTACAATTCCATTTATAAGCACTATGCGTTTCCTTCACTGAAGTCCTGTTAATAACAAACATTGACAAAGCCAACAGTTTTGGCTTGTGCATAAATATTAGTCTTTACCAGGCACTGCTATTAGATGCCCAAGTACTCGCACCATAGTGCGTCTGATTCTATTGATGGGAAGATAATACCACTATGGCAGCACCTGGCAAGTGTCTTTCCAATGCCTACACAAAAGCTACAACTGCTGGCATTGTCAATGCTTGTGTTGTTAAGGAATAGAGGCCCTATGCCTCATAATCGAGTCAGACAGTATTTTCTCACATCTATGGGAACATGCAGACAGAGAGGAGTTTCACAGAGCCGACCCCATCAACACACTTGAGTAGAACAAAATGGCTTCCTCAGCGGCTTCATTTCTGCTGAGCGAACAGAAAACATACTGGTGTGCATCGAAATCGCTCAACTGCCTTTCTCAACTGGTAGAGCTAGCCCAGGGACCACTACATGGTGGGGGGGGGTGACCATTGCTTCCCTAATTGCTGTTTTGCTCCCTCTCTAATTGGTGCCCTGCACCCCCTCTTGCAAAGAACCCTTTTCAGGATCCTTGAAGATGCTCCTCCGGCCGGAAGTCAGTCCCGTGTTTACAGACCCTTTGTTTGCAGAGCCTGTTCTTTCTTCTGGCCTAAACCCAACACCACAGGAATAGATCGTCCATGAATATCACTGGGGTGGTGGGGGGCGGCATATATGGTAAAAGCAGGCTTCCCACATGCTGGCATAATACTAATTTTTAAACATGCATTTTACAGTCTCATAGAAACAACAAAAAAGACATTTGCACAGTGAAACATGCTTCTTAAACTTATATCCACTGGTTTTCTTTAAAATGTATTTTTTTTGGACTACCCGTCTCCCCGTCTCTCCGTGGGCAGGGCTGCAGTAATAACAGCGACCTTCACCAGTTTATTCTGTACAAGCTTGGCCTCGTCTGCCAACCTCCTCTGGGCAATTTCTTTTTCTCTTTCTTTGATCCTCCTACAGTGGTGTATTATAATGCTCTGAATTTCCGGCCAGCCTTTGGCTTCTATCCCAGCAATTTTATCCAGGGCTTTCTGTACCTCCTTTGGAAGGCCTCTTTTAATGATAAAGTAGAAAAGGGAGGTTGATTGGTCCCAAGCCGTTCCCGTTTCTGATCTCCACAGGTCCTACACCCGGAGAATGTACTGCGCAGCCTTTTCCTCCTCCCCCATGGTGCATTGCATTACCAAGTGTAAATCTGGGGTATCGGGGAAGGTCCTCTGCAGTGCATCCCACTCCTGGGCCCTTACATTGTTAAAGGCTGACCCATCATGGTGATCACAATTTGTAGTTACTCCCGGGAAACCGGCCTTCACCCACACCCCATATGCTTGTTCTCTCACCGCGGATACTAACAAGCTCTTTACGTCCCCTATAGCCAGCGGGAACCCTGCAGTGTTCTTTTCAAATTCATGTATCCATTTTCCTGCCCCTCCTGAGCGTGGGGGCAATCATTTCAACAGATTATTTTTGTCCATCTGTGCCCATGGTATGTAATGGGGCCTCCCTGCTCCCTTGTGGATGGGAGGCATTTGCAGCTTCGCTTTACTTCCTTTCTAATTACTTTTACTCATTTCGCTTTACTCAGTGACATGTTTCCCAACCTACTCCTTAACCTCCCCTGCCACCTTTGTTGTACTATCCCATCTTCTGGATCTTCTCGTAGAGGCAAGGGCATTCCTGCCGCTGCTGCTCCTTCCTCATACTCCTCTAGATTGCACCATTTCCCTGTCCGATTCGCCACTTTCTTGTTCCTCTCCTGCTTGGCTGCCTTCTTGCTCTATCTGTACTATTTTTATAGGGGTATTGTTGAGTTGGAAGAAAAACTCCCCAAATTTCCACTCATCTTCCGGCTTGCTAGATGCGTTCCCTGACGGGAGTGGAGATGGTGTTGGCCCGCCCGCTGATAGTGATGGCGCCTCCCCTCCTCTAGGCAACATTTGGCCACAGTTACATAATGCTCTTGATCGTGTCAACTCCATCTGTGTGTAGGCAAGTTGTCTCTCTAAATCACCAGTGAGGCATGCAATATTTACTGGAGGGGCGCTCGTGGGCCTGTACAACCCCTTTGGATCATAGGGAGGCCGGGCTGTTGCTGCAGGAGTGGAAAGAGCGCTTGGTACAGGCAAATAAAATGGGCCACTATATCCCGCAGGGGGCCTAGTTAACAATAGGTAGAGCCTAGTAAGTTCTTCCTCCCCTGTTTTTACCACTTTTCCCTCAGTTGATTCCCCTTCCTCCCCTGCTTGGGGTAGTGGCGTTTCAGTCGACACCTCCTTCTCTGTACCATTAGTAGGGGATGTTTCTTTGAACATCCTCCAGAGATCTAATACTTTGCGCCTACTTTGAAGTTGCTTCCCCCAGTACTTTGTGAGCAAGTGGGTTGTCACCAGATCTAGTATTTGTTTATCAAACGAACCTCCCTCTGGCCATACTTGGGATTATCCCTCTCCCTTTATCTTGGTGAGCCATTGATCATCGTATTTCTGAATCTTCTCACTATACAGGGGGAGGTGCTGGCAAATATGGGCTAATGGTGTATCTACCCCCATGGCTCCCCTATTTACCTTTTGGGGTCAATCGTGTAGGTGTTGTGCAGCAAAGATATAGTCGAGAACTACCTCTGTTAAGCTTACAATACTTCAAGAAACACTGTGCAACGGTGCAGTTTAAACAAACATCTTTTCACTTGCACCTTATAGATTCCGCGTAAACATAAAACAAATTTTATACTAATTCAATATATAAAAGTTACACATATGCCTTTTAGACACACCAACACAATTGACTTTGACGACAATCAACATATAACATAGAATTGCTTTGCTTCTAGTTGTACTCCCGCCCTATCCTAGTTCACACTATAATAGTCTTTTATTTTGTTTTCCTTTTTTTTTCCACTCACTCTCCCTGCCCCCTTTTCCTGAGCCCCTTTGGGCTGGCCACTAAAAGAGTTATGCTCACAAGAAAAAGAATTTGCTAATTTCTCCCGAGTCTATTCACTACACAAGACTCCTACTGTTTTTCTATTTTATCTCCACTTATTTCCTGCACTGGTCGAGACAATGCTACGCGCTGCTGCCTTCCACCCCCTTTCTGAGCTAGATTCCCGTACTCTTCCCGTATTTCGATACTTCTGTATTCACAACCTAATGGCCATATAAATAAAAGAGAAGAAAAAGCCTACCAGTTACACTCACACAAGCCCTAGGCCCTAAATCTGACTCCCCACTCTATTCTCAGCGTTATCCTTACACCCATTACCTTTTCAAATTTCCCTACTTTGATATTCTCCCAACCATACTCACGTATCCGGGGTGATCCGAGAGCCTGCGTTTACGGCCTATCCACAATTGGGCCACACCCCAACCAAGCCGTGACCCACCCTGGCGAACAGTCGGGTATTTGCAATGGCAGGGCCATTGGAATCTCTCTGTGTGCGCGCACTGGTCAGCTGCAGGAGGTGATGGTTTTGCTGGGGGGCATCTCGGATCTCGCCGCACGACATGGGTGTGTCTCTCGGTGCACCCTCAATCACGTCCTGGGGGTCACCAAGTGAAGGCGCTCACTCCCCATTTCACCAATACAACTCAGAATAAAGAACACATCCCAGTAGGGAATGAGACCAAGAGATTGGTGTTGCGAGTTATCAAAGCTTTATATAAAATTCAGCATCCAGAGAACTCTGCTGCCTTGAGAGCGCTCTGACAAACAATACAGAAACAGTAGATTTTAAAAGGTTACAGCATCATCCATGACCATTTCTATATGGTCTACAAGTTACAGTTCCATTGGTTAGACAGGAGGTACACGTATAGTTCTGTAAGGGCCGGCTCCACGGGATTGGTTGATGACTGGCGGGAGGTTGGACATCACATGGTTCAGCTGGGCCGGTCCGTGTGAGGTGAAGGTTGGGTCAGGTCGAAGAGGCTGCTGGTTCTAACTAGGCTAATCTACACACTAATTCTAGACATGCAGTAAATAAGATCCTCAATATACCTTTGAGTAAATATTATAGACCTATAAATTGTACACGTGGGTTTACACTACCCCACCTTGGGTCACTGGTGAGGTGGAGGATGTGGGGGTCTTGCCCCTGAGGTAACCTGTGGTGGTCAGGATTGATAGCTGTCAGATCTGGCACATCATAGCGGGAAGGCGGTGGAATGACATATGTTAGTTTAGGACAGAATATATTCTGACAGAGGTTTGGTTTTATTAGGGGTACTTTGGGATGGTCAACAAGGAAAGGTCACATTTCTGGTACATCAAAAGAATAGCTTTGCAGGGGCACAAGGTTGACCAAGCAGTCATTTTTCAACAGCGGGGATGAGAGGTGAAGGAGCAGGTTTGTTTAGATGGATGAGCTACAAGTCATGGTTCGGCTCGGTCACACACAGGACAGTGATTTCAGAGGAAGAGTGAGAAGAATACATTGTTTGTTTGCAACATCTTGTCTCAGAGCATCTGTGAGAAAGGGACTTGGGAGGCGAAGGCGCGAGAGGAGAAAGGTGGGGGCTGTCAGTGCTTGCTGTGTGCGTGGCGCTGCTGAGGGGAGAGGAAACTTCGCAATGCCAGAATGTGACCTAGTCCAAAGATGGAGTCGAGGGTACACAAAATGGAGTCCAAGTGTGTCTTGCAATAGCCCCACCTCTGCGTATGCCAGGGCCTTTATCCCCTATGGCTGCAGAAGGGCAAAAGAGGTGTCACCCACTAGTACAAGAGCAAGTGGTCCCTTTAGCGTAGAATGTATGAGGGGGGCTCAACCGATCCCCTCCTTCCTTACATTGGTAACATCCTGCTTTCCTTGGAGCTATCCGCGGCTGACCCAGGACATTGGTGTCTGGGTCAGTGCTTCCGTAGGTCCTCCCGAAGACTCCCAAAGCTGGTAGTTGCTCCACCTTGCACTCGAACTGGACATAAGTGCCTAACCTCCATTGCTACATGGATGCTGCATTGACTATGCTTTGGTACTGTACGTGCACTAGTTGAGTGTGTCCTCCAGATTACTCACCTTCATCCTCAGCAACCTTTTGGAACCACTGAAAGACCTACAGACTTGGGGTACCCTAAGGCTGCACTTCTAAAGTTTCTGAGCTGATATTGACTAACATTGTGAAATAACATCACTTGCTCCCGACTGTGAGAAAAAAGAAGGTGTCTCACCCGCTAGTCCTCGCAGATCTCTCCCTCAGGTGGCCAGGGCACGGCCATCGCCTTTGGAACCGAACCCTGGTGGTGGACCAGTGCGGGAGGATCACCTGGGTGAGGGGTCTTCGGGAGTGGGAGTGGGACACGGGATGGAGAGGCGCGGTATCCTTCCCCATAACCTTTTTCCCATCCTACCAGGTAGGATACATGGGAACTCAACCCCCCTCCCCTTTCTCTACACAAAAACGTTCACACCAACAACCCGCTCTGGGAGAAAACAGACTAACACCCAAGCAGTATACCTGACATGTCCCACTGAAATGATCCGAGGTAAGGCAATTACTGGCGATTACTCACACCTGCCTTCCATTGATCTTCCCCACACGGTTAAAAGGCAGAGCACGAAAGCACACTCTGAACAAGGCAAAATTAACCTGTAGGCCCTTTAAGCGAGGTAGCGCTATACGGGATGCATGGGGATTCTGATTTTACTCTTAAACCAATAATAAGACTCAGGAAGTTGGCAAATCTTTAGCTGTTATATTAACAATTATCTGAAACCGGGGGTACAACGGACATCAATGGACGTTCGCTCAAGTCTCTCAACAATTTACAGGAAAAAACACTCATTATGGGGACAGAAGCTGCTATTTGTACAATTCATTAGGTTAGTTTGTGCAGATAGGCATGGCGGGGGTGGGTGTGTCTCCCCCCCTTGGCAGATACGTAGTTTATTTACCTCGATCAGGGCAAGGGTGGGGGGATAGGACTATCTCCTTCCCAACACAGCGCTATAGCTAGTTAAACCGCGGCTGAGGCTGTTTTGAAGTGTGTATCCAGAGAACAAAATCACTTTTGGTGAAGTGACAATAGGGACTGTCAATTTTGAGGACAGGATAAGTATTATTCACTTAAACCTGTTGCCCATTGTCACATTTTCTTTGGGTGCAGAAGCTGGGATTTTAGGCTAGTCTGTACATTTTGCAGTTAACATTGTTTCTCATTTCGTGTCATACAGCATGAAAAACGTGGAAAGATAATATAACTCCACTACCTAAGCAGGATTATGCCCGCCCCTGGCTGCACCAAGCTCGATAGGTTAGCTGGAGGCCAACCTCTTCCCCCGGCCTGATACTGGACAGTCAGGAAAGGTAAGAGAAGCTTATAACACCCAATAGGCTACCGACAGTAAATAGATAGAACAAAGCTGGGTAATGATAATAAAACACCACTATCGATCTAATGACTATGCTCACCGAACCTGGGGTGATATGCCAATTAATCTATTGAACCAGCCGCAGTATCGCCTCTGAAACTAGACAGTAAACCTAGAGAGAGATATACCAACCCATGTTGACTGCCGATACATAAACTAAACTACAGGGATTATGAGACATACAACCCACTATTAATAAACCCACAAAAGCACCTCTCTCACAGCAAACCAATCGGACTTCACCACACTGCAACAACAAACAACCAACACATAGATCGCAACAACAGCACGCGAGGACCCGCTTCGATCCTATTTGCACATCCAAGCTCAGCGCACAGTGAAAACCGAACTGAAGCTGCCAACAGTACACCACCTCTCACTTTCCTATGCCCTCTTCACCCACTAACCCACCCTGTCCACCTTTTGTTTACAGATCCGCCTGAGTGCCTGGAGACCAACTCCGTTGGTGACGGTGCGCTATATAAATACCTTTAACATTAACATTAACATTAACCAATACCTTGGGATTTTTGTTCCCCTTCCTTTGCATTTTATTACAGGGTATACGCCTAAATATGTTATTTGCTTGTCAAACTGCTTCTATTGTGCTGATGGCAGTTATTGAGAAAGTGAGCTGTGGGTTCAGGGGTGCCAACATTTGATTTTCATTATGGGGGCAGAAATTCCCCCACCCTGCCCTGAATATTAGTTTCTCCTACTCGTTCCTATCAACCAAACTATGGAGCTCAATGCTGCGGTGACTCCTCACGAAGGATGATCACCTAGTCTTTGGAAAACTTTTAAAAGCCTGTTTTTTTACTAGATTGAAACAGAAAAACAAGCATTGCAATACCAACCACAAACTGGTGCATGTACCTGGGTATCTAATAGCAGCGCCTGGCAAATGCCTAATATGTATACAAAAGCCAAAAACTGTTGGCTTTGCCAATCCTTTTTTTAACAGGACTTCACTGAAGGACATGCATAGCTCTTATAAATCCAGTGGCTGAAGGCAGTACCTAACCTCTGAACTCACATGCTGGGTGTCACCCGCCTTCGAATAAATGAATTCACCTGCCAAGCATCCTTACCTGTCCATTCTTTTCAATAGGTGCTCACCCGCACAAAACACATTTTTTCCTTTTCCATCCACCGTTGGGAATTATAAGGTTTAGATGTATGCATAAATTTGTATTACACCAGTAGCACATTTACAGCTCCAATTGAGTCGTTAACTCTCAGAAGATTGGTTTGAGAAAATACTATCACACAAAATGAGGTTCACCCACTCTGCTATTTATGGCCTGGACTTAGTCGCGGTCAGAAAACAACACAAACAAAGGAAAGTCTTAGCCACAAAATGGCATCTCCTAAAAAACAACATGCTGATCAGTTTTAGCATAGAAAAAAGAAACAAATCGAAGACAAAAAACAATTGTAATGTTAATCAAAACATATATAAATACAGCGACATACAATCAACATAAATCAATTATTCTGCATATCATCCATAACTAACCCACCACACAGCCAAATCTCTAAGCATACATCTGAAATCTAACCACCCATTTCAAGCACCAAAGACTCTGTTCTCACACGCATAACAATAACATTATATCAGACCGTTCCAAGATGTTGAGTGGTACAGCTAGTTATCACCTGTCATCAATTTGACTTATACCATGTGCCACTACTCTATACTGTGAGAAAACAATAGTATGACACCTACGTAAACCAAATTATAAGACACAAAAACGTATTTCATAAAACATCTTTTTCAGTGTAGAATGTGATACAATCAACAACTGCCAACTATAGTTTCGGCTCTGCGGGTCAACTAATACTTTGTCACAACCCAGCCTTCTTCAGGGCACATCACCTTCCAGAGGGTTAGATGTCATATTTTCGTTAGTCCCCCATTATTATGTAACCACATGGTTGGGGCTCAAGTGCTATAATGAAATACAAAAAAGTTAAAATAGACCAATTAGGGTATGGCCCATCCCCTTGGGGAATTCAATGTTCATAACACATTACCAATTGCACCCTGTGTTACTGCTCGGGTCCCAGCCGGTGAGGGACCAGTGCTCCCAGCTCCCACCACCCTGTCCATAGCCAGTAGGAGAGCCTCTGGGCACACAAAGACCCTCTGAGGGGGGATGAAGAGTCCCTTACATCTCCATGCACAACATGCATATTGCTCAATCAGAAAAGCAATGTATGTGAAGGTGGTCACCTGTGGGAATGAACGCACACTGCCAGCTACACCACTCTACCCCACTACTGGTGCTCATCTGGACTATAGATTGACTATGCTTACCTGTCTGTCTAAACTGGACCTCCCAATCACACAGGCATCTTGCCAATTCTCAGACAATGTGAATCTCGAAATGTACATCTCTGCAAAACTGTGGAAGGCAGCTACATTATTAAACCCACCTGCAGCCTTGTTTACTAGTTTCAATGCTCAAGTCTTGTGACCAGTGAGAGATGTCGTCTAGCACCAATGAAAAGTGAGCAACAATATACTCACCCAGTCGTCGGATGTCATGAACCGCCGTCTGCATCCCTTCTGGACTTCGTGGTCCCTGACACATAGGGGATTGAACTCAGTAATCCTTCCAACATGGCCGCTTGATGCGGAACGCTGCTTGTCAGTCTCTGCGCTACACGCTCTACGTTCTACAAAACAGACACGCCCCGACGGCTCTGCACGTCTCAACGCTACTGCTCGCCGTAGCTGGACGTGTGCTGCCGGAGTTCGCTCTGTTCCTGATCTCTCTATTCCCGGTTCCTTGATTCCTCCTCCTTTCCTTTCTTCCCTCAAACTTACCGAACTTTCCTGGATTTTCACCTGCGCTCGAGCCACGGTTTCCGTGCATGCGCGTGCGGACATTGTTCCTTCCTGGTTCCGTCCTGGACAATCTGAACGTGCCATGTCCTCAGGTTATCACCCACAGACCAATGGAGCCACTGAACATGTAAACCAAGCTCTGGAACAGTATCTTCGTTGCTTCGCCACCAAGGTCCAGGATGATTGGTCACTCTTAATACCTGTGGCCGAATTCTCTTACAACAATTCGGATCATTCAGCTATCAACACCAGTCCTTTCTTCTGTAGTCAAGGATTTCATCCCTCAGTTCTACCTTCCATTCTCCCACACCCTACCCCAGTTCCTACGGTTGATTCCTGAATTGAAACCCTTATTAATGTACACAAAGAAGCAAAGGAACACTTAGAAAAGGCCCGAAAAACAAGGAAGTTTGATGTTAGATCTCTTTCTTAAAGAAAGTGAGCCTGGTGGTTGTTCAATTGCTAACAGGATATACAAATGTATTGTGTCTGCTTATCAGGAAAATTCTGATTTGAGAGATGAATGGGGAAGGAGACTGGGGTGTGTGATTTCGCCCGAGATGTGGTTGGATATGTGTGCGAACATTAAACTTTGTGCTGTTGATCTGGTGGACCGGTCTTGACAGATAAAGATCTTCAATAGAGTGTTTTGGAGCCCGGAACGAATGTTTAAGAGGGGGTTGATGGATTCGGATGATTGCTGGTGTTGTGGGAATGGACAGGGAAGTCTGGAACATCTACTGTGGGAATGTGTGCGTGTACAGGGATTTGGCATGATGTTTGTGGTGCCTGTCTACGTGTTTTGAATTTGGATGTTGAATTGGATTTTGTGACAATGATTTTGAGAGGTGGAGAATTGCTGGAGGATCTCTCTGTGTCACGGAAAAGGTTTTTACTCCGTGGAGCTTGTCTGGGCAAAAAGTTGGTCCTGAGGGGCTGGAAGTCACGGAATGCGCCTACTCTTGATGATTGGTTTGAGGGGATGTCTGCCCTTGCATCCGTGGAAAGGGTGGTTTTCAAGAGGCAAGGGAAGTTGAGTTTGTACGGAAAGGTGTGGGATGACTTTCTGAGTATTTACTGATTTATTGCAAGTTATGTATATATAATATTCTGTTATTCTGTGTATTTTTGCTGAGTATTAATTGTTCTGATTGTTTGATTGATTATCTATATGTAAACTTTATAAATAAACAAATAAAAAAAAAAAATAATAAAAAAAAAGGCCCGAAAAGACGTTAAACATCATGCCGACTCTAAAAGAAGACCTGGGCCTTCCTACTCAGTAGGCGATAAAGTCTGGTTATCCTTGAAACTCCTTCCTCAACACCTGCGACCAAATAAACTGGCTCCCAGGTATTACGGGCCCTTTTCTATAAGAGAAATCATCAATCCATCAATCCAGTGGTCTTTTGACTTCGGCTACCAGAATCATGGAAAAGGATCCATCCAGTCTTCCACACTTCTCTGTTGAAACCATATGTTCAGCCCTCTCGAACTGCTCCAAGATCTACCCCAGTGATTATCAATGACCAACTGGAATATGAGGTTTCCAGAATCTGTGACTCTAGATACCGACATGGTCAACTACAATATTTGGTTGAATGGAAAGGATACCCTCCCAGTGAGCGCACCTGGGAACCCGTGTCAAACATGAATGCTCCCAGGTTGATTCGAAGATACCATCTTATACATCCAGGCAAACCCGGAGGAGCTGGGCTTCAAGGGAGGCATACTGTCATGAACCACCATCTGCGTCCCTTCTGGACTTCGTGGTCCCTGACACATAGGGGATTGAACTCAGTAATCCTTCCAAGATGGCCGCTTGATGCGGCACGCTGCTTGCCAGTCTCTGCGCTACATGCTCTACGTTCTATAAAACAGACACAGCACCGCGGCTCTGCGCGTCTCACCGCTACTGCTTACCGCAGCTGGACGTGTGCTGCCGGAGTTTGCGCGGGGCTATTTTCCTGATCCCTCTAGTCCCAGTCCCTTGATTCCTCCTCCTTTCCTTTCTTCCCTCAAACTTCCCTCAAACTTACGGAACTTTCCTGGATTTTCTCCCACGCTCGAGCCACGGTTTCCGTGCCTCTGTGCGCGGACATTGTTCCTTCCTGGTTCCGTCCTGGACAATCTGAACGAAGCACGCTGGAATCCGAAGACCCGCACGCGGGCTTATATAAATCCCAGACCGTGCGGAGGAAGTCACCAAAGAAGGTTGCAAGCAAACAGAAAGACAGGTGAGAAGGGGAGAGACTTGTGACAGATTGAGACGCCTAAAAATCGACACGGATACAGGGATGGAAGCCGCGGTTCAAGACCTCATGCGAGGCATGCAGGAACTCACCACAGAAGTTCAAAACCGTAAAGCTGAGAACGCTGCCATAAAGCAGCTGGTATTGTCTCATGATTCTGCTACCAAGGAAAGTGTGTTATTGGGAGGAGTGGTGGACAAATATTCTGCCTTCCTTGATTCATGCTTGGTGCATTTCACCTTCAAGCCCTACTACTTTTCCACCCTTAGAGCAAAGGTGGGATTTATGATATCACACCTCACTGGCAACGCATTAACCTGGGCAACTCCCCTTGTCAATTCGGGTGACGCCCTCCTGGATGATTACAATGGATTTGTGGAAGCCCTAAAGGCCATGTTTGATCATCCTGAGCAGGGTTACAGCGCTCAAGAACATCTACTTGATTTTCGACAAGGATCCCAGGATATGCTTACCTATGTCACCCTTTTCAAACAACTTATGAAGGAAGCTGATTGGTCCCAAGAGGCTAGCTTCACTCTCTTTCGCAGAGGCTTGAATGAAGAAATATAGGACGAGCTAGCCAGGGTAGCTAGCCCTAATTCCTTCCAGGCCCTCTTGGACCTTTCCCTGCAAAATTGACTTTCGAAAATCCAGTAAAGAAAGGCGGAGAAAAAGAAGTTGAAATCATCATTCCAAAAGGCTGTCATAGACCACCCTTCTAGCCCAGAACCCGCAGTTTCTCCGACCTCAGATCCAGAACCCATGCAACTGGGGGCATTCCGTGGATCCATTACCCCACAAGAAAGGATGCGCCATATTCACACTGGTCTCTGCATGTATTGCGCCTCCGATAAACATCTTGTCAGAGAGTGCCCTATTGCTCCTCCACGGCGTTCGGGAGTCCCCAGCTCCCGATCCTAGATGGGGCACAGTTTCGGGAGAATCATGTCTGCTCCACATAAATTCCTTCCTTGAACTCTCCTGGACCAAATAACTTATGATTCTTCAGGTCTTTCTATCGCCTTCTATCACCTTCCAAGAAAGAATCTTACCCCATTCTGGCATTAGTGGATTGCGGAGCCATGGGTATATTCAAACTAAAGAGATCCTACTCTCTATAAATCACCATCAAGAGAGGATCAAATTTGACATCATAAAATCTGCCCACTATCCAATGGTTGTAGGCATGCCCTGGTTACAAAAGCATAACCCCTACATCAGTTGGGCAGCAGGCTCCTTGTTTCTTGGTTCTGAACACTGTATGTCCCACTGCTTATTCCTAGATTCTTTACCAAAGTCCTCTGAAAACTCGCAAGAAATCCAGTAAAGTCCAGTCACTGTCTCTAACATCATCTGAATTCCCAGGGCCTATCAGGCTTACACAGATGTATTTTAGACTGCCATAGTTCAGCTCTTCCTCCTCACAGACTTCAGGATTGTGCCATCGATAATGAACCTTCAGCAGTGATCCCTTTCGGGAGAATGTTTATTTTATCAGAACCTGAAAAGAGGGCCCTCTGAGAATACCTGGATACTAACTTGGAAAATGGCACCATGCGACCATCCAAGTTCCTGGCGGGCGCTTTGTTATTTTTTGTTCCCAAAAAAGATACCAAGGAGCTTAGACCATGTCTAGATTACTGTGGCCTTAACCAGTGTACTCTCAAGTACCGCTACCCATTGCCTCTCATCTCGGATATCCTGGAAGCAGCAAGAGGTGCAGTAGTATTCACAAAATTAGATCTCAGGGGTGCCTACCATCTAATTCGTATGAAGGAAGGTGACAAATGGAAAACAGCCTTTAGAACACCTTTTGGCCATTTTGAATACCTGGTTATGCCCTTCGGACTTGCTAATGCCCCAGCGGTCTTCCAACGTTTTATGGATGGGGTGTTTTCTGACATGCTGTTCCTCTTCGTCATTGTATATCTAGATGACATACTGATATACTCCAAGGACCATCTGAAACATGAAGAACACGTAAAGGCAGTTTTACAACGTCTACGTGAACATAAGTTCCTGGCCAAACCCGAGAAGTGTCTTTTGCATGTATCAACTGTTCACTATCTCGGATTCGTTCTTAGCCCTAAGGGGATTGGAATGGACCCCTCAAAGGTAGATTCCATTCTATCCTGGCCCGTTCCAACTACTGTAAAACAAATTCAATCCTTCCTGGGGCTTGCTAACTTCTATCGGAAATGTATACCAGCCTTTTCGGAGATTGTACATCCTTTGTTACATTGCTAAAGAAGGATACCCCCTTTCAGTGGACCTCAGCCCAAGATACGGCTTTCCAACGGTTGAAGTCAGAGTTTATGCAAGCTCCCATCCTAGCTCAACTCAACATTGATCGTCCTTTTCTTGTGGAAACGAATGCCTCCAACTACGCCATCGGGGCAGTCCTAAAACAGGAACTTGATGATAAGTTAGAACACCCCATCGCCTATCTTTCTCGCACCTTGACTCCCAGTGAAACTCATTATTCTGTCCTGGAAAAGGAACTGCTAGCCATCCGCCAAGCCTTCACTGATTGGCGTCATCTTCTCCTGGGAGCCAAACACCCGGTACAGGTCCGCACGGACAATCGGAATCTTCAAGTCCTACAATCCCATGAATGTAGAAACAGTCGTCAAGCCCGTTGGGCCTTCTCTTTTGCTCAATATCAGTTTCAAATCCATCATGTCCCTGGAACACACAACATAATAGCCGATGCCTTATCCAGACGTCCTGATTACGAAACCCTTGAAGATCGGACTTTTCCTAAGATGTTTCCCCACACAATATTTGTTGCCCAAGCAATCACCCTCCTGGAGGATATTCAAATTCAAACTCACTCCTCTAAAACCGGAAAGAGTTTAAGAGAAACAATCGATGGAAACTCAAGAGAAGGGACGGATATCTGTTCAAGGACAATCGCTTGGTCATGCCCACTCCTGGACTGCAGCAAAAGATCACAAGCCTATGTCATGATACTTTTCATTCAGGACATCGTGGCATCACCAACACCCTCTGTTTAATACAAAGACAATTTTGGTGGCCAAGGATGAAAGAGGATATCCAGATCCATATCCGGGCATGTGCAGTCTGCAATCAGAATGACATGATAATAAGAAACCGGCAGGTCTACTGCTTCAACCAGCAATACCAACAAGACCCTTGGAATTCATCGCCACAGATTTTTATCGTGGAACTACCATCTTCCAGGGGATACACAACTATCATGTTACCATTGATTTGTTCACTCATATGGCTCATTTGACACCTTTATACAAACTACCATCCTCATCTGAACTCGCCGGAATCTTCCTGGAACACATATTCCGACTTCATGGGCTACCCTCCAAGATCATTTCTGACCGAGAACCCCAATACATATTCCAGTTCTGGAAACAATTATGTTGCATACTGGGAATCCAACGTGCCTTGTCCTCAGGTTATCACCCACAGTCCAATGGAGCTACTGAACATGTAAACCAAACTCTGGAACAGTATCTTCCTTGCTTCGCCACCAAGGTCCAGGATGATTGGTCACTCTTAATACCTGTGGCCGAATTCGCTTACAACAATTCGGATCATTCAGCTATCAACACCAGTCCTTTCTTCTGTAGTCAAGGATTTCATCCCTCAGTTCTACCTTCCATTCTCCCACACCCTACCCCAGTTCCTACGGTTGATTCCTGAATTGAAACCCTTATTAATGTACACAAAGAAGCAAAGGAACACTTAGAAAAGCCCCGAAAAGACGTTAAACATCATGCTGACTCTAAAAGAAGACCTGGGCCTTCTTACTCAGTAGGCGATTAAGTCTGGTTATCCTTGAAACTCCTTCCTCAACACCTGCGACCAAATAAACTGGCTCCCAGGTATTACGGCCCCTTTTCTATAAGAGAAATCATCAAACCAGTGGTATTTCGACTTCGGCTACCAGAATCATGGAAAAGGATCCATCCAGTCTTCCACACTTCTCTGTTGAAACCATATGTTCAGCCCTCTCGAACTGCTCCAAGATCTACCACAGTGATTATCAATGACCAACTCGAATATGAGGTTTCCAGAATCTGCGACTCTAGATACCGACGTGGTCAACTACAATATTTGGTTGAATGGAAAGGATACCCTCCCAGTGAGCACCTGGGAACCCGTGTCAAACATGAATGCTCCCAGGCTGATTCGAAGATACCATCTTATACATCGAGGCAAACCCGGAGGAGCTGGGCTTCAGAGGAGGCATACTGTCATGAACCGCCGTCTGCGTCCCTTCTGGACTTCGTGGTCCCTGACACATAGGGGATTGAACTCAGTAATCCTTCCAAGATGGCCGCTTGATGCGGAACGCTGCTTGCCAGTCTCTGCGCTACATGCTCTATGTTCTACAAAACAGACACGCCCCCGCGGCTCTGTGCGTCTCACTGCTACTGCTCACCGTAGCTGGACGTGTGCTGCCGGAGTTCGCTCAGGGCTATTTTCCTGATCTCTCTACTCCCGGTTCCTGGATTCCTCCTCCTTTCCTTTCTTCCCTCAAACTTACTGAACTTTCCTAGATTTTCACCCGCGCTCGAGCCACGGTTTCCGTGCCTCCGCGTGCGGACATTGTTCCTTCCTGGTTCCGTCTTGGACAATCTGAACAAAGTACGCTGGAATCCGAAGACCCGCGCGCGGCCTTATATAAATCCCGGACCGTGCGGAAGAAGTCACAAAATAAGGTTGCAAGCAAACAGGAAAGACATGTGAGAAGGGGAGAGACTTGTGACACCGGAGCACTGTAATCAAGGCAAAGGTGTATCGATATTTCTTTGATTGCTCATTCAATCTGCATGCCCCCAGGGACCTTTACAAACCTCTCAAGTACGCCATGGTTTTCCAGGGCAACCTGTGCTAGACAAAAAAACCTGTGAGTCCCATTAAAAAGTACCTAGTCACCCCTGCTGGATCTGCTCGTCCATCAGAGCACTAACAGTGTGCTGCCTAAATCTAACACGGAACGTTTACTGTGCAATGGGCTAGCCCACCTTCCCAAGACTTGAGGTTCAGAGCACAGAGTCATGTTTCCAGCTTGTAAACACTGCGGTACGTCTAGGGTGTCAATGAAGGAGTCGACAAACTCCTAGAAATAAAGGTAGGACTACCTTCACAAATGCTCCTAAAACAGGGGGTGGCCATCGTTACCTAGTTGGGGGAATGAGCCTTCACATGTATAGGTGGACCCAAGTCCCATACTGGGGGACAGTTGTACTTATTACAATTAGTCACAACGGGGTAGTGGTGGAAAAACAGGAACAACCCCACTACCATTCAGAAAACACTGGCAGGTACTTCGAGTGCAAGGTTTGATGGTAAGGCTTTGTTAAAGCGATCTAAAAAAGATTCCATGAGGAGGTGTTTGGCGGGGAGAGGTGGGAACTGGGTGGGTATGGCCATAGAGATTAGCATGGCCATGGGCAGCTAATGGGTGAGCATTGACTGTCCCTCATATTCACCCATTGTAAGAAGCTCACTGCTTCCCATGAAATGTGATTTCTTATCTATTGTATGTTCTTTTGTGATCGAAAGAGCATTGTTCCTCCTGTGGGTGTGTGTGTATATATATCAAACAAGAAGAAAGGGAGCTGATTAAAATCAGCACAGCGGCACTCCTCCACAAATATCAATCACCACTTAACACATGGGCAAAAAACTCAGTCAAAGTCCTTTATTTTACATATGGTGGAAAAGGTAAACAGAGAACACAATAACGCGTTTCACCCTTACGGGCTTCGTCAAACTGTAAAAAGTGAGAAGGGTTTCCGATTTTTAACTTGTCATTAACAGATGAGTACCTCTTTTGTTTCTAAGTATGCATGGTCCGCTGCACCTTAAAAGAGCCTTAATACATATGGTCACCATGTTGGATGTGAACAACTTGTATGACATATCAATTTCACAGTGAACGTAATTAACACATTTTAACCACATACATGCCATAACATGCCTGGTGTTTTTGAACAATAATATTAATATTAATTTCGGACAAAATGACCATTGTCAAACATTGTTGATGTATGGCACGTTCATAGTGCTAAGTAGCACGAACGTTGTGTGCAACATAAATTTGATCTTCGCTCATAACATGCACAATGCTTGACACATGTGCATTTTTTGCCGACAAAACAGTGTATTAATTATCATACCTCAGTGGTATAAAATGTAAGAAGTTCAACAAGCACAGTGTTTGTTCATAGCATCATTAATTGAGTCTAAAAAATGTATCTGAAAAATGTGAAACGCATAATGCAAAATGATATAGACACCACTTTCGGCATAGACTATTGTATCTCATAAAGTGCATAGTGCTTAGCAGCAATGGTCAGAGATATAATATAGAGCCTATTTTCAGCATAGACTCCATTTTATTTCATAAAGTGCATAGTGCCTAGCAGCAATAGTTGGTTATCACACCCCAATGGTATAAGGTGCATGGGATTCAACACATACAGTGTTTATTTAATAGCCTCAACAATTGAGACTGAGTGATAAAAATGCATAATGCTAAATCACATACACATCATTTTCAGCACAAATTTAGTTTTGTCTCATAGAGTGCATGGTGTCTAGTAGCAATAATACCTGATCAATGTCATGACATATAAAGTGCATAGTGCCTGGCAACCATGATATCAAATCTATGTCACAAACATTATACAAATGCTGTTTCTTCCCTGGTCTCTATTTAGTTTTATAAAGTGCATAGTGCATTAGCAGCAAAAGCATTAATCTTCTAGCATAAATAGCTAGACAATTGTATCTCGTATAATGCAACATATTAGGTAGCAATGCTATTAGAAACATATTGTTCATTTAAAGTGCATAGTGCTTAATACTAATACTCCTCAGATCAACCCATATATAATGATTTATACCAACAATACTAAACATTATTTGATAGCATGTGCCAGCATGATAACTCTGATTCTTAGCATGGTATCAGGTAATAATATCCCCATATATATGGCCGCCTTAAATAACATCGCCGGGAAAAGGTTGTGGCGATATTATATGGGTGACCATATATATGGGGACAGGGGCAAAAAAAAAATATTTGGGGTCGCAGGGGTGTCCCCCGCATGTTCCATGCAATAATGTTACCACAAAAAACGGCAATTTTTCAGCGATATTTTGCATGGCGAGATTTTTGTGGCGACATTATTACATGGAACCCTTAGTATAGAGTACATGGGGGATTTTACATAGGCCCTCATTACAACTCAGGCGTTAAGGGTTAACGCCACCGTTAACCCTTAACGCCTGATTCTGATTTTAACGCCTGCTTTTAGCAGGCGTTAAAATCCATGGCGCTAACCCGTCATGGTGTAATTAGCGCCTTCCCCACTCCCATTATGCCCTATGGGGCAAAAATGGGAATGGGGAAGGGAAAATGGGAAATGGGGATTTACTGCCCCACTTACCTTGGAATGGGGCGGTAAATCCGCCATCCACCATGGTGTAAACGGAGTTTAAACCATGGTAAAGTTGGTGCACTTAGCACCAAGGTCGTAATGACCTCCATAGACTCTATTAGATTTTTCAACATTTAACACATAATGCACTATTTCATATTTGCAAATACAGTTGACCTAGAAATATGCTCTAATATTCCAAGTTAATCACCATCAGATACCCTAAATAAAAAGATTGCAAGTCAAATAGTATGATGCGATCTGCAGTGAATTCTATTTTTTATATGACTACCTAATAGAAAAAATGGAATTAAAACGCATCTGTCCTGTAAACCAAATTATGGATTTGCAAAGGATAAGATGCTTCTTTTTAAACATTGGCTAAGGAGGATAGCATACTGTCATCAACCTGTCATAATTGAAAGTTGGTTATGTACTGTGACAATAACACTTTATCAGAAAAAAAACCATGATGGACAACACCCTGCTTGACAGTTTCCAGTCTAATCCCCCACAAATGTATAAAGTTCCTCATCCTTATTGTGACCTCCAGGACTCTTGGTGTTACAATCTACGATATATTTACTCTCATTTTGCCTTAATTTACGCTCACGATTACCTCCCCTTGAATGTTGAGAAACAGTGTCTATCTCAAAATACTTAAAAGAGGAAATTCCTCCTCCATGTTTTTCTTCAAAATGTTTTGAAGAGGATAGGTCGGATCTTTATTTTTGATAGCTCGCACGTGTAGCAATATTCTAATTTTGACTTCTAGCTTGGTACTTCCTATATACCAGAGATCACATCCACATAAAATGACATAGATAACAAAAGTCGTGGAGCAGGTAATGAACTTGGTAATTTTTACATTCCTTCATGTTCGTGGATGTTTGTATTGTTTAGTGGATACACCATGTCTACATGCTTTGCATTTTTGTAAATTTTTGAAATCCCATTTTTATATTGGTTAACCAAGAAACCGTAGCTGGTACTGGAATCAATTGAAAAAGGCTAGGTGATAGTTTTGATTCTAAAGACCTAGCCTTCTAAAAGTCACATTAGCATTTGCTTCAATATTTTTTCAAATATCCTGGTCTCTTAGTAAAAGGAACCAGTTTTTAGCTAAGATCTTTCAGATTTCCTTAGATCCATCATTATAAGTTGTAATAAAAGGGAAATTTTCACATTTATTGTTCAGAAGCTTGTCACTTTTGTTTTTATTTGGTCCTTTTGAGGATCTCTTCCCTGGTTTGTTTAACACATTGATTGTATGCTTGATTTATAATGGACCTCTTATAGGCCCTGGCCGCGAATCTTGCTGCTGTTATTACTGCATTTTGTTGAAATGTCGATGATTCACTACAATTGCATCTCATTCGCAGAAATTCACCGCACAGTATACTATTTTTTTAGACACTGAGGGTGAGCACTATCTGCATGTAGTACTGAGTTGGTACCCGTCGGTTTACGGAAGAATTCTGTTGTAATAATTTCAACCACAATCTTAACTTTGATGTCTAAAAACACCACTTCTGTCTGACTGCGGCATTGGGTGAATTTGAGGCTTGTATTTTGTAAATTCAGAATGTTGAAAAATTCCATCCATTCGGTTTCACTGCCTTCCCATAAAATAAACAAATCGTCAATGTATTGACGACATAAGGTCACTTTACTTGTATAGGCGTGCAAGATTTCATCTGAAAACACATTTTCTTCCCAACATCCCATGTAGAGATTTGTGTATGTTGGGGCTACTGCTGTGCCCATAGCTGTTCCGCATAGTTGGTTACAATAATGACCGTCAAACATAAATGTATTGTGTGTGAGTCAAAAGGACAGCATATCTAATAGCATCACAGAATGATCTCTAAAACTTAATGACCTAGTTGAGAGAGGTCTTTTGACTGCTTCCATACCTTCTGTGTGGTCAATACAAGTATAGAGGGCAACAACATCAAGCGTGATCAGCAAGTCATTTGATTTCCACAGTATTTGATCGATTTGTTGTAAAAAATCTGATGCATCTTTAATATATGAAGGCAGCATCTCTACAAATGGAAAAAGGAATTGGTCCAAGTATTTAGATGTATTTTCGAGGAAGGAATCAATGGCGGCAACTATGGGCTTGCCTGGAGGGTTTTTGGTGCATTTGTGGATTTTTGGTATAAAATGTATAATGGGCATTGTGTACCCTGTACCCTGTAACGTTTTGTATTTTTAAATAATACAATTCTCTGTGCTATTCACTCACGGAAGTTACACTAACAAAAACCTATCCAATTCAGTGAAACAACAGTGTTAAAGGGAAATTATGGTTACAAATAAAATTTAAAAAACCAAGAAATTCACCAGATACGGTTAGCTAAGCAACCATAACTCATGCCACCACCATGCACTGCTATCAGTAACACCCAGGACATCGAAGCTGCCACTGTAGCGGCTCCTGTTGTGTCTGCGGGTGTCCGCAGGGGCTGCCAGTTGCCAATCAGTCTTCCAATTCAGCCCCACAAGCTCCCCTGTCTACCCCCCTCCACCTTCAGACACTTAACTCGGTTCTTCCCCGGTGTTCCAGTTTGCACTGTATCAGTATTTAAAAGAATTGCATAATGAAAAAAAAAATTAGGCCTTTTCTCCCTATTTAGGATTCTCAATCTTAAGTGTGTTTTTCCTGTATTGTTTTAATACGCAATATATCAGTATTTAAAAGAATTGCATTGTGAAAAAAAATAGGCCTTTTCTTCCTATTTAGGATTCTCAAACTTAGCTGTGTCTTCTCACCTGTTTTTAACATGTGCATTGTGTAAACTCCTTAATCCTGAACGTCTGTCCTATTGCTCAACTTGCTTGACTCTCACTGTCTTGTCTGCCTATTCTAGTGTCCTTCGCTAGTGCTTCCCCCTCCCCCCTCCTCTCCCATCTACTCTTTGGTGCTCTCTGTCTCTCCTATGTTTTCTAACTGCTTCTCTATTGACTATCCTGCTCTCTTCACTAAATCTGGTAGGAAGAAGTTTAAAAAGGACATTCTGGTCTCCAACCCAGGCCTCCCTATCGCTGACACCTACATCAGTGCCTCCTCAAGGAAACTCTCACCGACATCCTCTTTGTTGTGCCTTCACCAGACATAGGGACCCTTCATATGGTCTCTGTGCACTCTCCTTTCTCTTCTTCTCCCATTAATGGCGGCACCCGGTGGGATGCCCTCCTGGCCTCCTTCCATTCCTCTAAGGTCATCATTAATGTTTACTCGAATGGGACCGTCCTGGTCCAAGGCCCTCATGCCAATCTTCACCTCTTTGATAGACACTTCCCGCGCCTCATCAACTTCCTTTCCTCTCCTGCTGTCCCTCCTCCCCTTTCCGTGACTACCTCTGCCCCATCCTTGGCTACCTTGCCTTCCCCTTCCCTCTCTGCCCCCTCTTGGGCTCCTTCTACACCTCCACAGGGCATACCTCTGATCTGTACCCCTCCCCAGAAGGCCTTCAAGGATGGCAACCATCTCCATATTGTAACCCTAAACTCTTGCTCTGCTGTCAAACACTCCTCTTACATTTGCCGCCTTCTGGAAGAACTTGACCTTGACATCCTAGGTCTCACTGAGACATGGTTCACGACCAGCTCTGTAAACAGAAAAGTTTGTACCCTTCATAGTGGACAAAGCTCAAGGCTATGGTGCTTTACTGGTACAGGATTATGGTCCTGTCCATAAATTAGTGTGTAGGTTGGTCCGTTAAGTGGTAGATCCAAACCTGAGGTCAAAGGTATATTAACCTCTCACTGAGCTAAAACAAACCAGAGAATAGCAAACAAGAGTTTTATTTGCTAATCATACAGGCAGATATTCAGTACATAAAACTTGAAACGAAGTGTTGAAAAAATGCAACATACATAAACAAAAGGTAAAGACAACGTTTGATACCATCAATATAACTCAAAAAAAGAGAGAAGTGCAGTATTTACAACAAAGTGAACAAAAAATGCTGTATTAACAATATACAGATCAATCTTGAGCAAAGGTTATTTTCATTCTTGCATCGTAGTGTACCAGTTCATGTGGACACACAGGTCCTTTGTGAATAAATCCCAAGGTCAAAAAGTAAAAGGCGAGGAAGGCTATATCATCGCCCAATTTCATACGGGTGTCCTTATTAATGGAAAGTTTCTTAGTCAGATAATACTTTACAACAATATGTGTTTCCAGGGTCCTATGGAGAATAAGATATCTTGATAGCCAACGTGGCAGAGACTGATTGAACAGGGTCTGATTCAAACGGGAACAATTGCATGTGGCTATTCCCGGATTGACACGTTTCGGCGGAAATGCAGTAAGGTAGCGTCCACCTTCATCAGGGCTCCGTAGGGGCGATCCTGCCGGTGCTGTGATCCCCAAGACTCGGTCTTCAATCACCAAAGGGCAAAAGGGCTGGGCAATGAAGGTACTCAAATGGGTCCTGCTGAAAAGTAGGCAGGCCCAAGGCAGTAGTCGTAGTGTACAGCGTTATTCTGTAGGCTGGCCAGTGAAAGTTCACTGGGTGGTTGGTGAGCTGGGATGGAAGCGTTGAAATTCTTCATCAGCATCTGGCGTGATTACTGGAATTAGTCCTTGCGGAGCGGCTCAAACATTCCAGCCGCGCGCAGTGAGGAATGCTGTCTGGCTGGAAGGAGGCCGCGAGTGCGCGTCGCGACCAGCTTTGCCACAAGTTTGATACGCTCCTACCTGACGGCTACAAGACCCTCTCTGCCCCCAGGTCCAACCGCTCCAGTGGGGGTGTAACCCTATTTCTATTTTCTATTTCTATGTGTTTGTAACGCGCCGACAGCCCGCACGCATCAGGGCGCGGAGACATCCGGGAGGAAAAGTTGCATAAAAAGGGAAAGACCGAGATTGGCTCAAGAGGGACAGGTTTTATCATATGTATACTTAGGGGAAAGCCCCTGGTATATCAGGAAGTCATTGAAATAAGTGAGTTTTCAGTAGTTTCCGGAAATTACTATAATTTCCTTCCAGTCTTAAATTCCCTGGGAGGCTGTTCCAAAACTTGGCTGCTCTAATCGGGAAGGCTCTGCCGCCCCCTGCTGCTCGTTTAACCATTGGGACAGCCAGGAGACCTATGTCGGCTGATCTCAGGTTTCTCCTGGGTATGTAGAGTGAGAATTTCTCTTTAAAGTATCTTGGCGCCTTGCCATGTAGGCATCTATGGACGATTGTCATGGCCTTGAAATAGACTCTCTCTTCGATTCTGAGCCAGTGAAGATCTTTCCTTGCAGCCGATATGTGTTCTCCATATTTGATTTTCTTAACGATGCGAACGGCATCATTTTTCATAACCTGGCATCGTTGCAACTCCTTCTTGGTGGCACCCACCAGTAGTGCATTGCCGTAGTCCAAACGGGACAAGATGATCGCTCTTGCGATATTTGCAGCGTTTGCTTCACTAATATAGGCTCTGATGGCTCTCAACAAGCGCAAGTAATATGTATTGTTTTTATGTAGATAGTTTACTTGTGCTTTGGCCCCCACTGATGCTTCTACCAACATCCCTAGTGTTTTGACTTGGGGTAGCACTGGAATTTTGGCTTCTTTTATCATGAAATCCCTATATTGGTCTCCCAGTTTGGATCTTGCATTCTGAAATCCAAAGATCATGAGCTCTGTCTTGCTATTGTTGAGACACATCCAGTGCTTCTGCATCCAGATGTCGATGATTGTATAGACTTCTTCTATTTTCGCGCTATCTGTAGTGTAATCTCCCACCATTTCAAAACCTAACTGTGTATCATCGGCGTAGTTAGTAAAAAACACACCGATGCTTTCCAATAAGTCACAGAGGCTGCGCATGTAAATGTTGAATAGCAGAGGGGACAGACTTGCTCCCTGTGGTACTCCAAATAGGATGAGAGCTGCTTCTGAGAAGATATCTCCCCAATGAATACGTGCCTTCCTATCACTTAGAAAGGATGCTATCCAAGCCAGTGCAGGTGGAGAGCAGCCTACGATTTTATCCAGAGCGTTTTGTAGTAGTTGATGGTCCACTAGATCGAACGCTGCACAGAGGTCCAGCAGCATAAGCATCCCTGATTTGCCCTGTTCGATCAGCTCTAGCATGTGGGATTGTAGGTCGAGCATAGCTGACTCCGTACTATGGGCTGTTCTAAAGCCCGATTGCTGTGTGTGTAACATCTTCAGCGTTTCCACGTGTTTTTGTAGTTGATTCGTGGCGATTTTGTCCAGAATCTTCAGTACAAAATTAGAGTTTGTTGTAGTGCGTAGGTTGTTGGGGTCTTTTGGGTCCAAACCCGCCTTTTTGACCAAAGGAGTTATTGTTACTTTTTTAATGTTGTTTGGTATTTTCCCTTCGGAAAATAAGGCGTTGGTTATTTTGGTGAGGGTAGGAGTAAAAAGCTCTTTGTTATCCAGAATGATTTTTGTGGGCAGGATATTCTCCGCGCAGCATGTTGGTTTCATTTTAGACAACACCTGACAGAAATCCTCCTCTGGCTTTGAACTGAAAGCTTTCTCTATTTCCTGGTCTGGGCTCTTCAGTGGTGCAAGTTTCTAAGGTATTGGACTCCCTTGCCTGTATTATATTCGCTCTGGCTTTTGAAATTTTAGCAGCAAAGGCTTCTTGTACTCTCTCACAGTCTTCTTTCGAAGGGTTGTGTGGTAGTGAGAGTGCCTTGGGTTTTTCGATTGACTTGAGAATTTCAAAGAGTTTGCTTGTTGAATTAGCAGCTGACTCTATTTCTCTGTTGTAGTAGTTTAGTTTGGCTTCTTTGACTGCCTTTCTATATTCTAAGTCTTTGCATTTCCAGTCCTTTCTATTCTCTTGTGATTGGTTCCGAAGCCATGCTCTTTCTTTGGCGCACTTCTCTTGTTTCAATATGTTGATTTCGTCATTGTACCATTTGCATTGGTTGTTATTTTTCCTAACTGACTTATTTTTTAATGGAGCATGCTTGTCTACTAATTTTTGCAGACTAGAGGTATACTTAGCTGGCATGGTCTCACAGCTATCATTTTCCACAAATGACTCTAGGACTTGCTGTAGGCACGGTATCAGAAGTTCTGGCCCTAGATTCTTGAAATGTCTACTCGGATTACTATGTGTGGGTTATCCTCTCTTTTGGGGGAGGGGGGTTTAGTGTTATTTCGAAGGTAACCAGGCTGTGATCGGACCAAATACAAGGCTCAGTAGAGATGTGCTCTGATTGTACGTTGTTGGTGCAGACCCAATCCAGCTGGTTCCCTTGGGGTGTAGTAGGGTCATTGTTAATAACGTAAAAGCCCATGTTATTGAAGGACTTTTCTAATGCCAATGCCTCTTTATCCGCCGGATCCCCCCTCCACCTGTTCATATCACCTACTAATATGGTGGCAGAGTTTGCCGAGGTTAGCTTGCTGATTTAGCTGGCCACCTCGTTTTCAAAATCTGAGGTTAGCGCAGGGGGTCTGTACACCACAATAATATTCAGACAATTATTGGGTGTATGGGTCAATTTTAATTGAATTGACTCACAGCCCGTACATTCAAAGCTGGCTTTGAAAAGATGCAAGGCTTCTTTTGCTATAACTGCCACCCAACCGCCTTATCCCTTCTCTCTGTTTTTGTTATACATAATGTATCCCTCTGGGACGGCAGTTGAAACTACTGGGCCAATGGGCTCCTTCAGCCAGGTTTCTGTTAGACAGATTATATCCAAATTCCTCTCTTTTATAAGGTCGTGAACGCTAAGGGCATGTTTACTTAATGAGCGTGTATTTAAGAGACCTATTTTCAAGCTTGAGTTGTCTTGTGTACGAACTGTACTCTGCCTTGCCTTTAGATAAGGCTGTTTTATGGAGGGCTCTGTGCTCCCTGTAACATCTTGTTGGGATGGGGCGTGGGGGGGTTGTTGAGGAGCAGCATCTTTCCGCCTGCTTCTGAACGTTCTGGGTGTTTCACCCATATCTCTCCCTATGACCTGCCCTGTGAGTGCTTGAAAGTACTTGGTGAGGTATCAAGGGTGCAGGTAAAAATTACTAGGGTAAACAAGGTTACCAAACACAAAGTAATAATGTGTATAGATATCCTGGGCATAGCCTCTCTTACCTCAGTGGACCACTTAGCACCTCCTTGCACAGACTGAAGTAGACTGTGCCTGCCCGTGCGCGCCGGCGCGTTTGCGCCGGGTTTGAAGTGAAATGTGATTGGAGGACTACAATCCTGCTGGGGATTGTAGTTCCTTCAGTCTAAAAACGCGTGCAGAGGGTAGCGTTCTAATGGATCTGCTCGCTTTCCTTAGCAGCAATCAAATCAACTTTCAACTTAGCAATCAACACAAAGTAAGTTCAACAAAGTGAGATAGACAGATGATTCAATATTTACATAACGAAAAATACGAAGTTACGGGTCTGTCTAAGATAAAATCTTGAAAGCAACTACAATTAAAACTTCAGTTAAAACTTCAATTAAAATGACTAACTTGGTACTACTAATAATCTACATGCATTTTTTCCAAAGGGTTTTCCAAAGCCCTGATCTTCCCTGAGTGGATTCCTGCCTCTGTCACTCCTACGCAGGCCTACTCCTCTTTTGAATGCCTCGTCTGCAGGCGCTCTCTCTCTCTCCCCTAGCCACCCCCTTACTGTGGCTACTATCTATCGGGCACCAGGTCAGATTTCCTCCTTCCTCTCAGAGTGGGCAGACCTCTCCTCCTCACTCCTGGCCTCTACCACTCAACTCCTCCTCCTTGGAGACTTCAACATCCACCTGGATTCCTCCTGTCCTCCCTCTGGACACTTTTGCGACCTCTGCGACCTCTGCGACTCTCTCTAACTCACTATTCTCCCCTCTGGCCCGACTCACTCTGCAGAACACTCTGGATGTTCTGATCTCTTCAGACCTTCTCCTCTCTGTCCCTCTCACCACTCCTCTCTCCTGGAGTGATCGCTTTCTCGTCTCCTCCCACCTTACCCTACCTACCCCTCCGGGCAAGCCACTTCCATCACTGCCACCCACCTTCTCCGTCATCTGACCCATCTATCAGCTGAGGCTTTCTCAGCCACCTTCTCACCCTCACCTCCCCCCTGGGCTGACTCTGACCCTGACACAACCCTCTCCATGCTCCACTCTGCTATATCTTATACTCTTGAAATCCGTGCCCCTGTCATGAGAATCTACTTGAAGCCCAAAGCCAAGTGCAACTCCTGGTACGACTCAGACCTCGTCACCCTAAAACGCAAGTGCAGGGTGGCCGAGAGGAAATGGCGTGCTTCATGTGCATCCTCTGACAAACTGGCCTGCCGCCTATTGCAAAGGCAATACCGACTCTCTGTCCGAACCAAGAAGAGAACTCATATCCAAGCCCGCATCTCTGCGGCATCTAACAACTCGGCTGAACTCTTTAAAATCTGCAAGGAACTGGCCAATCCTGCCGCAGTCTCAACCTCTCCTGTCCCTTCCCAGGCCCTCTGCACAGCACTGGACCACATCGACTCCCTGGCTCCTGCCCTGGCTGATTTCTGCAATCGCTCCTCCGCCACTGGAGTCTTCCCTTCCCCCTGAAGCACTCCCTTGTGCAGCCTCTTCTTAAGAAACCCTCTGCCGACCTCTCTTGCCCGGCTAACTATCGCCCCAATCTCCATCACTCCCTTCCTGGGCAAGCTCCTGGAGAAACTGGCCATCTCCTAGCTTAATCTCCACACTGAATGTGTTGGTTGTCTTCATGACCATCAGTCTGGCTTCAGAGGTGCCAGAAGCACGGAAACCGCTCTCCTGAACATCCATGACGACCTGCTCTCCAACCTTGACTCTAACACCACCTGTGTCCTCATCCTGCTTGAACTCTCTTCTGCCTTTGACACTGTCAATCATACCATCCTGCTCAACCGTCTCTGTGATAATCTGGGTATCACTGGTCAGGCTCTGGCGTGGCTGACTTCTGTCCTCTCTGACCAACCCTCCCAGGTCAAGCTTGGGTCCTTCCTCTCTGCTATCGTTTTCTTTACCTGTGGTGTCCCCAGGGTTCTAACCTCTCTCCTTGGCTGTTCAACCAATACCTGGCACTCCTTGCCCACCGCATCGCCACTCTCTGCCCCAACTTTCAGTGCTATGCGGATGACACCCAGCTCATTTTCAGGCTACCTTCGGCCTCCTCCTCTCCTCCCCTCATCTCTGACTATCTGTCTGTCATGCAGGAGTGGTGTGCCGCCAATGACATCTGCCTTAATGCCAGTAAGACCGAGATTCTCCTCATCGGCACACCCGCTCCCTCCTTCCCTGTAGCTCTCTGGCCGGCTTCTCTTGTCCCTCTTCCAGCTCCCACCTGCAAGACAAAAAACCTTGGGGTTATCTTCGACTCCACACACTCCTTCTCTCCTCACATCTCTGATGTCTCTAAGAAATCACACTAACAACTGTACTTACTACAAGGGATTCTTCCTTTCCTCTCCTTCACCCAGAAGCTCACTGTCTCCAGAGCTCTGGTTCTCTCTAGGCTGGACTATTGCAACATCCTCTTTCTAAATCTACCTGCTTCTACTCTCCGCCCTCTGCAACTTATCCAAAACAGTACTGCGAGACTTGTCCTTGGCTTCAAGCCCAGGAATTGTATCTCTCCAGGACTGAAATCTCTGCACTGGCTCCCTCTGCATCATCCACAAGGCCTTCTGGGGCCTGGGTCCACAATATCTTCAACTCCCCCTTCCTAACTACCTTCCTTCTCGAGCTCTCCGCTCATACGCCTCCAACTCCCTCAGGGTCAGTCGCTTCTCCAAGCAACGAATTGGTGGTAGATCTCTTTCTTCCGCTGGTGCCTCCCTCTGGAACAGCCTCCCTCAAACTTGAGAAGAACCATCTGTGGTTCCGGAAGCACCTCAAAACCTTTCTATTAGCTTCTTCTTTCTCTCCTCCTCACCTCTGCTGACCTTCTGGCTGAAACCTGAACCACACTGGCTAACTGGACACCCTCTGATCTCGGGCTCAGGTCCCTCCCCTGCTATTGTCTCACACCTGCACTGCCCACCTGGCAAACCCTGCACTCGGGGACTGTTTTTGTATTCCTACAGTCCCCCTACCAGCCCTTGACACCTGTTGTCCGCACTTACCCATGCACTTGCCACGTGCTGGGCGCTACTCACTTATTGTTATCATCTTGTACTGCACTTGCCACATGCTGGCCGTTACTTACTTACTGTTATCATCTTGTACTGCACTGTCCCTGCCCCCTTCCCACGCACTTGCGTGATGTGAATGACACTTAGCCTAGTAGGATCGCTGTCTATCCTCCCTCTGTTCCCCTCCCCTGCCTCGTCGGGCCTTGAAGCATTTGTGCATAGGCACGTTATAAATGCTGTATCATATCATATCATATCATATTATATCAAAGATGACATTGCACATGACTTCATCAATGAATCACTGGGGTATATGATGTCTGTGAATGAAACGCGGCTCTCTGATTGATCCAGAGGTGTCCATGGACACCGAATCAGGAAGTGAGTCTGTGGACCGGACGAAGATATCACTACATTTTTCGACCTACTTTCTGGCCATTTAAAAAAAACTACTGGTCAGATTTACACCAAATTTCCAGAGGCACACTCTCAGGGACCAAGCCGCTGCTCCTCACGCAAGATTGGTGCAAATCCATCCAGAGGTTTGGGCTGTAGGCTTGAGAAAAAACATTTTCCATTATGTCAATGAGGATATCCAAAGTGTTGGCACCCCCCTTCACAAAAGTGCAGCACACTTTGCAAAATCATTCGGGGGTGAACATATACTCATTTTGCAAGGTTTTGTGTGGATTCATGAAACGGCGCCAAAGTTATAAGCTGCAAAAAAGTGCTGTTCCTATGAATTGAGCAACTTAACCACAACTACACAGCCACTACCGCAGGTCGTGTGATGGATATATATATATATATATATATATATTCACAGAAAAAACTTTGTTAAAGGGAAGTTATGGTTAAGTTGCTTAGCTTACCATAACTGGTGAATATCTGGGGGTTTTTGGTTTTACATGTAATCATGACGTCACTTTAACAACGTTTTTTCACTCAATTTCATGGGTTTTTATTAGTGCAACTTAACCACAGCGTCCCTTTAACAACATTTATTCTGTGAATTTCATAGGTTTTTATGAGTTAAAATGTTTCATGATGTTACACCACTGTATAAAAGTTATTAATAATTCCTCTTTTCACATATATGAAAGGACTGTAAATCTCCTTTAACAAACATATTTTTGGCAACGCATACTGATGTGTGTCGTTATCAGCAGCGCATGCTGGGGATGCAAGTCATACTTGAATTGCCTATTGCATGTGGCTTGACCATGACCCCAGCTCCACCAAACCACCCCCGGTATCCACTGCACCTACCCTGCTATCCTAGTTCACTGTCCATTATACCCTTGTACTGGAGGGCGGATCGACCTCTAAACGGACCCATGAGATTCAGAGCTCGCCCTCCGGCACCTTAAAACGAGATAGCGGCACCTTGAGGAGGATGGGGTGCAGGATTCTCTTACTCCAACACCAATCAATAAGGACAAGTCAATGGTTTGGCAAAGGGAAGTCAGTTTAATGACAAGTACAGAAAACGGGGAAACACATGGAAATCAACAGTTATGCGATCGCCTGTCTCGCTTCAACTCCCAAGTTCTTCATACAAACAGTAACTTTTATAGCAAATTCTCGTCATCATTGACGTGCAACACTCTAAAGTTTGTCATGCAATTCTATTGGTTGGAAAAGGTAACTTGTGCTATATCAGTATATGGTAACAGAGCAGGAGGATTGGATAACTCTTATCGGGTGGCCGTCTACGCCGGTACCTCTACATCACTCGTGATAGACGTCACTACAAGTACAACGTCTTATTGGTTGTACAGCTTTAGGACCCTAGATTATTTGGTCCATTGTGATTGCGTGGGTTACACCCCTAGACATAAATCTTCACTTTAATTAGCAGCATGCAGAATGGACACCCAGGTTCCTTGTGCCCCAAGATTCACCCTGCCTCCCTTCTATCAATCAGTACATTAGGGCTATGTGTCAATTAGTTGGCTGAGGATGGCCTCAAAACAGTAGCTTCTTAACAGGAAAAGTTATGGCATCCTCTGGTTCTGGTTGACATCAGACGTTGGTACCTCTTCGCCCTTGGCTGGTCACGTGTCTGTTCACCGTCAATCTGCTTCATTTTCCTTCTTTTCGTGTATTTGATTCTTCCGTAGCCTCGCCACCTGCCTGGGGCATCCTTATCTCAACCTTCACTGGCTGGCTGCTATGCTCTGAAGTTTCGATTCTTCGTGGTTGCCCCTCTCCTCCCTTCTTGGAGTTGACCTCGAATTCCCAAGCATGAGCTACTTCTTACTGAGTTTCGATTCCGCTCTTTCCTTTGGCTTTAGCTGGAATATGAATCCTGGCCTTGTTAGCCCCTTGCAGCATGGGCTAAATTCTGCTTTTACAAAATGGAGTCACACTTGTATAGTGTGCTTCATTGAGGTAGATATATAGTTGGTGCTTGCCGCTCTATTCTTCTACTAAGCATTGCAAGCAGTACCGTTTCCTTAGCTTCTTGCGTTCCAAGCCTATTTACATGCATTTTAGTGAGTTACGTGTAATCATCCTTCCTTCACGGTTATGTTCTTTGTGCTACAACGTTGTTTCTTTTACGTCCGCCGCACCATTATTCATAACTTTTCGTCTTGAGTGTCATCCTTTAGATGTTGTTTCGTTCATCTGTGAGTCTGTCTGGGCCCGTGTGTTGTCACCACTGCCTTCCATTATGGCTCCATGGGTCTCCTTGGGGACAGTCTGCAAGTAGTCTTCATTTCGTGTTAACTGCTGGTACGGTTGTCTCAGTGGGTACCAGGCTGCCCAAGGTTGTCTAGTTATAGGCACTTCAACAGGTATTGCTCTTCTGATGGGCCCTGGGCAGAATCCCAGAGCTGCTCTCTGTTGGCTCATTTGATCCTCATACGTCACATACCTTGGCGAATATGTTCCTGGTACCACAAACTGGGGGGCTGGGTTCAGGCCATGTTTGGGACCTCCTCTACACTCCCCCCTCTGGTCAGTTCATCAACCACTTCTGCATCCTCCTTTGGGTTTGTCTTACTTGTCTCTTCTGTATCTTGTTCATCGTCCTCTAGGTTTGTACATGATGGTGTGAATGTGTGTTTCTTTGGAGTCCATATTTTTATTACTCCCTTCAAACTTCCTGCTGTTTTTACATGTTCATCTTTGTTCCAGGTCATTAACTGACATTGTCCATTTGGGATGCAGTAGATCCATTTTACTTCATATTTTCTTTGTTTTCTGGGATACACAAACTTTGTTCCTTCTGGCGCAAATTCGCTAGCCCTCACACAGTCTCTGATTTCTTCATCAGTCAGGTCTCTGGGCTTCCATCCTGGTTTGACATTGATCATGATCTTCATTCCAATGTCTTTCTTTGCAGTTTTGTGGCATTGTGTGATGATTATCTTGATAACACAAAATCCTAGTAGTATCATAATTAGCAGGGCTCCCAAAATCTTGAATATGTCTGCTATCCATTGTGGGACCCATGAAAATAGTGTTCCAAATCAGCTGTCGTCATCAACTTCGTCAGTTTCATTGATCATCTGGTTCTGCAGGCTCGTCAGCATACATATGGCTTCTGTTAACGTTCTATTTTCTTCATCATGCAAATTTATAAATGTGCAACATGACTCTCTGATTTTTGAGCAAACACCTCCATCCATCGCAGTGATCATGTCAAGTACATATCTGTTCTGGAGGGTCATCAATCAGATTGCTCTTAGTACCTCTTTGATTGCGTTGAATCCTTCTATGGTGGTGTTGATGGTCTGCAATAACTCCTATCTGGTTATCTGCAACCATTTAGTATTTTCTCCAACTTGAATGTGTGGCAGGAAAATCGTTATGAATACTGATGCGGTGAGGCTAAACGGCCTGTGTTCATATGGGATTGCATGAAATGCTTCTTCTGATTTGGCAGAAAAGTAGTTCTCTATCTTCATTCGAGATACCAGTTCCATAGACCTCCTCTTCCTTAGGTGAGCATCTGCTTTTGGGAAACTGTCAATAGTCAGGTCACTTTTCAGAATCACAAGTGCGGGAACATGGACGTTCACAATTATGCATATGCCTCCCCAGTTTTTCGGTAGTCTTATGTATGCTTTGGATCCACATGCCCAGTAATGATCCATAATCACTGCGGTTTCCTGAGTCATTCCGGGAGCTTCAAAAATTCGTCCGCAGTTCTGATTCTCTCCCATCTTCCTAGTGCCATTGTTCCTGAAGCACAATTTTGGGCTCTCCAGCGGTACTATCTGCAAGGGTCCCCCTGTATCTTCGACCCAGGTTAGTAACTTTACCAACTTTGGCCATAGAGGTTTGCACAGTTTTTGTGAGTTTTCTACTGCTTCCTTGCAGGCTCCAAGGACCATCCATGCTCGGCATATCACTACTCCTTCTTCCCATCCGTTTGGAGAAAGCACTGTTCCCCAAATCTGCATTTGGCCTCTATTCTTCAAAATTTGGGCTTCTTCTGGAGTTTTTCCTTTGACGTTCAGTCTCGGGTTAACCTACCATCTTGTTCCTGCTCCTTTTGCTTCTGGCTTTGCATACCTGATCACGTGATTCTTGGTATGGGCTCTGTTTCTTGTCTTAATGTTCTGGAATAATCATCTTTATCAGTATATGCTGTTTCAGTTGCCCATATCAGTGAGGCATCTTTTCCCATAAACTGTCCTCTGGTGTTGCACATTGCTACGTTTGACAAACAGTGTGCTTTCGGGACATCAATTTCTACAGCCATGAAGATCTTGGATTTTCCCATGCTGTACGGTAGGAGTGCACAGACGCAGCATTCTCCTTCAGCTTTTCTTCTTCCGACCTCTTTCACGTGTTGGTACCAAATGTAATTTCCTAGATGTACTGTGCTGTCCAGGTAATCGTTCAGTTCATTGTTATCGTCATGTGGGCTTCTCTTGATTCTTAGTGTCTTTCTGTAGTTAGCTATAACTACATCTTTAAATGCGTCTATGCAGCTTTTCCATGCTCGGGGACTCTTAGGCATGCTTGTTGGTGAAGCAGATTTCATTATCTGCATCGCTGTAGTAAGAGGCGGTTTTGCATTTCTCCTCCTCTCCTCTTGTATTCTTCCCTAGAGTGCCTCTACCCACCATTCGTTTGACATCAGCCCAACGTAAGGCCGCATCGTGGGCCTGGTGCTTGTCATTTTCGTTGGAACTGGTATGCTTATCACTATAGTCTCTGTGGTTTTATTTTTCAGCTCCTCATGTAGTTTCCTTGCTTTAGCTATAAACGGGAATAAATGGTCTATCAGCATTTGTGTCCTTGCAGTGAATTCTCTCGTAGCTGCTTCTGTCTTGTGGAGGGCTTTTGCTATTTCTTCTTTAGTCGGCCTTTCATTTGCTTCTTTTTGGTCACCTTTATTATTTTCAGGGACTGGTTGTTCGGTAAGCAGTCTCGCACTTTCCCTTGTCTTTGTTCGAGGTTCTATAGCCATTGACACTTGCCCTTGTTTGTGTGCAATCGGTGTGTGTGTGTGCGTGTAGTGGTCAGTGCTATATATTCATTCATTCTATGCTGACCCTGTCTCCAGCTTTTCTCTTCATTCGTTACCTCAAGTGTGTATGAATCACTGCTAATTACATTCAATTTTAGTTCGTTTACCTTACCATCAGATTTTCTTTGAACCGGAATGACTATATAGGGTCTGGGTGCTTTCGTGGGATTCATACGTACATTATCTGGTGGGTGCACTGAAATTGGAGCGCTTCGTGCACCAATAAAGAATGCAGTTCTGATTGTTAGTGACAGAAAAACAATAATAATCACTATGCATACACACATAATCGTGCAGTATGACAATTTGCAGCATTTTCTTCCAGGGAAGTGGGGGCGCCCCTCTGTTTGTGGGGAGGACCAGGTTACCGTTCCGGGCCCCCATTTCAATCATATCACTGTTAAAATCCTTTCTTTTCAGTACTCCATGATTGTCTCTCCGAAAGTTTGTAACATAAAGTGTCTTGTGCTTCGTAAGTGTCCCCCCTCTTGCGGGTGACGATTGTCTCGGGTTGCGGGACACAGTTCTCTTGCTAGACTATGGAAAAAAGGTTAGACTAACACCTTTGGTGAGGCACGTTCATTATACATATTCAAAATAGGTCAATTCCCAGTCCACCCCCGAATTTGCTTCAGTCCTGAAGACATGCTGGATCCTGTTTAATGTAAAAATGGAAAAATGGCAATCAATCAAAATCAGAGTCATAATAAAATAAAAATAAGAATACAAAATAAAACGGTGGGGTTCTCGTCTCTGCTCTCTCGATCTGTCCCTCGGCGGAAAGATGAAGAGCTGTGTCTCTGTCACTTGAAACTGTCCCTCGGCGGAAAGATGAAGAGCTGTATCTCTCTCACTTGGATCTGTCCCTCGGTGGAAAGATGGAGTGTTTTGTCTCTGTCACCTGGATTTGTCCCTCGGTGGAAAGATTAAGTGCTTAGTCTCTGTCACTGGATCTGTCCCTTGGCGGAAGGATGAAGAGCTGCCTTAGATCCTTGGTCTGTCCCTCGGCGCAAGGTTTCACTGGAATCTCCTTAGATATTCTCTTTGAAAGTTGGACAGCTCTACTTGGAGCATTATTCCATGGAGGAGTGTTCCTAGGTGTGCGACATTAGCTGGATCTCTGATGAAGGTGATGACGTCAACCTCGGCAGGTCTCCCCACCATTTCTGGAAAGTCAGTGACTAGTCGGAACAGGATATTATGCGCCAGGCGGCTGTCCTCGGGTGACAGGGACATTTGTCCTGCTTTGCTGGGTTCTGGATCACAGGCCTTTCTTTTGACGTGAACAGTCTCTACACTTTCCTGCTGCGTGGATTGCGACCACGTAGTTGAGCTTCATCCACAGCTGGTTCAAATGTTCAGTGTGTCTTGGATCTCTAATGTACGTGAGTGTGTCCAGGGTTCTCCCGACGAGTCCTGGGCATTCCTCTATGATGCGAAAGAAAAGTGTATATGTGAGTTCATCTATGATCACCTGTGGTGGAAGCATTTGTGTCCTTATCACTGTGATCGGGTAAATCAGCGGAGGCGTCCGCGATGACAGTCAGCAGTTGCCGGATTACTTTCTTGTTGGCAGGATCTTGAACAAAGTCTGTGACAAAGGTTATTCTCTCTACAAGTGACGGATATGATATTACCACTAACTGGATGTAGGTGAGTACATCCCATGTGAGATTTCTGCTGGGAGATACCATGAATGCTGCAAAGCGACAACTTGATCTTTGATGATTCAAGATACGGTGTCAAGTTTTTAAGATAAGAGTCCTCGGTCACAGTCTAATAGAGTTTTGGTTTTCAACTCCACTTAAGTGCGGCTTGCTTAAAAAGTTTGTATCATCCTGTTGTGGCTTCGATGCGCAATTCTCTTCTTCACCCTGCAACTATGAGGCACAGAGTGTCTATTTTTAAACTCTTATTCCCCTTTTATTCTTCTTCACCCTGCAACTATGATGCACAGAGTGTCCGTATTATGTCCTTATTCCGCTTTTGCTCGGCGGAAATGTCCAGTTTTTTAAGCCACAATTTACAGAGGAGTTCTTTTGTCTTGGCTTTTGCTGTTCATGCCTCCTTCTTCCTCATCATGGACCTCGTCTGCACGTGCTGAGGTTCTTCCCCGTTGTCTGCGGTTTCTTTGCGGTGGGGTGCAGATAGAGGGATCTCTCCGATATAGGGTTTAATGTCGTTCAGAAAGATCCATGCTCTCCTGCCTTGCAGCTTAACAGCTGAGGGAGTGCAGTCTTCTACGATGAAAGGGCCGTTGAATTTTGGCTCATCCTACCTTTTTCTCGTGTGGTTTTTTACCAACACGGCATCTCCAGGGAAGATGAGAGGCGCAAATAGACTTTGAACTGCATCTGTTTCAGCATCTCCTGCTGTGTTTTTGCTGTGCTGCACCCTTTTCGTTGTCGCTGTAGTTGGTCTGAAACGATAGC
This sequence comes from Ambystoma mexicanum, assembly GCF_040938575.1. NCBI lineage: Eukaryota > Metazoa > Chordata > Amphibia > Caudata > Ambystomatidae > Ambystoma > Ambystoma mexicanum. The sequence continues at coordinate 74,083,723 of NC_090938.1, forward strand.
AAGGCTTGATGTCATGCAGTTCAGGTATTCCTGCAACTCGGTTCCCAAGACCTCTCAGGTTGCCTGGTCATCACATCTAGTTCTATCTCGTAGAGTAAGGGGGTTGTTCATTCTCCTTCCCGTAACTATCTCGTGCAACGTAAGATGATGGTCGCAGCCTGGTTGGTTCCGAAGAGCATACAATGCCAGTGGTAGACAGTGCAGCCATCCCCTCTTTAGAGTAAGCTTCAACTTGGCTATCCTTTCCTTTAACAAGCCGTTAATCCTCTCACAAATACCGTTACCTTCCAGCTGATACGCCAACGAGAACTTGAGCTTTATACCAAGCAGCAAGCTGATCTTCTCAAATACTGTGTTAACAAAATGAGCCCCATTATCTGATCTCATCACTTCACACAACCCCCATCTAGGGAACACTTCCCTTACCAGGAATTTGGCAGCACAGGTTGAGTCTGGGTGTGTACAGGGACATGCTTCTATCCATCTAGAGAATGGACACACCACTACAATTAAGTACCTATACACGTTACACACTTGAATCATGTCAAGATAATCGATATGTAAGTGCTGAAAAGGCCATTTGGCCGGGGGATGATTCCTCTCACTACTTTTAATGTGTGCTCAGCAGTAAATTGCTGGCAGATTATGCATTTCACCATAAAGAATGCAACATGCTCCGCTAAATTCAGTATAAACCAGTCTTCTGCGAGTGTTGCAGCAAGATTTTCTTTTGACATGTGTAATGGGTAATGCAATTGCTCCAATGCTATTTTCAGTAGGGCTACAGGCATTACTGGTTTACCAGTGCTGTCTTGCTGCCACAATCCCTCTGAGGGATTTAAAGAACACCCTTGATGCTTCCACAGGTTCTTTTCGTCCTGCAGTGCCTCCCCTTGAAGCTGCATCAGTTGAGTCTGCCCCATATTACTATAGGCCTCTGGAGTGGCTCGATCTACCATCATTCATTCATGGGTGCGTGCCACTTCTACTTCCATGATCGTTTCACTCTTGGATGCCATACGCTTGGCTTCCGTGTCTGCTGCATGGTTTCTGAGTGACACGAAATCTGTCCCTTTTGTGTGGGCCGCGCATTTCACGACCACTATGCCCACCGGGAGCTGTAGTGCCTTTATCAGCCTGTCCATTAAGGCTGCATGTTGCATTGGCGTGTCGTCTGCTCGGAGGTAGCCCTGCCTTTTCCAGCATGCTAGTCCTCGTGCACTGTGGACGTCACATAGGCGGAGTCACTGTATACCGTTACTTCCTGGTCTGCATGATTCTCAATGGCGAGTATCAACGCCAATAGTTCTGCAGCCGGTGCTGAATAATGAGATGATATTCGTGCACTGACAAGTACTTGAAATTCTCTGTTTGCTATGTGTTTCATTACGGCAATGCCTGCATATCTTTGACCGTCTTCTTGGTTGATTCTCAAAGAACCGTCAATGAAAACGATCTCACACCTGCCAGGGCATTTTCTTTCACCTTGGGTATTTCGTCATAGAATTCTTCATAGTTTGCGCAGTCATGTATCGGCTCGCCTTCAGTGACTGGCTCAGCTATGAACATAGCTGGGTTTACAGTTTTACATCGAACTATTTTGATCGATGGATTGGATATGATCACTTCATATAGAGAAGTTCTCTGAGATGTCAATGTGCCTTTTGGTTTCTCTAAGATGGCGAATAATGAGTGCTCGACGTATAACGTCATGGAGCATCCCATTACAATGGTTGTCGCCTTCTCTATGGCAAACGCTGCGGCAGCTAAGCTGTGTTCGCATGGGAACTGGCCTCTCATTACTGGGTCCAGATTCCCAAAGTAATACGCTCTGCATAATTAGGAATCCCGAGAACTGGAGCCATGCAAATTGCTCTCTTGAGTTCTGTAAACCCTTTGTCCATTGCCTCAGCTCATTCAAATTTTCCTTTGTTGCCTGGGCCTTCTTTAGGGCCTGGAGCAAGGGCTTGGTATACGAGCTGTAGTTAAAGACCCATGCTCTAACATAATTACACAGGCCTAGGAAGCTCTGCATTTGCTTTATCGTGAGTGGCTTAGCCGTGTTCATGATGGCTTCAGCCCTTTCTGAGGTCACCTTTTTCCCTTCATGCGAAATTAATTGGCCTATGTACAGCACCTCTTGTTGACAGTATTGTAGCTTTTCCTTGTCAACCTTATATCCTTTCTCAGCCAGTATAGTCAGTAGCTGGATAGCATCGCCCTGCATTGCTCTTCAGAAGTGCTGCAAATAGGAATGTCATCTACATACTGCAAAACAACACTGTCTACTGCAATATTGCTTAGGTCCATTTGCAGGACTCTGTTAAAGATGGACGGGGATTCACAATACCCCTGTGGCAACCTTGTGCTTTTCAGACGCATTTGTCTGAAAGTAAATGTTAGATCTTGTGAGTCACGGTGCAATGGATTGAGAAAAAAGCATTTTTTAAGTCAATCACTGTGACATTTTTCGCCTCAGTTGGTATGTTACATAGAATTGTAGATGGATTAGGGACTAGAGGGAACTCGGCTTCAACAATATTGTTTAATGCTCTTAAATCTTGGATTAAACGCCAAGATCCTCCCTTTGATTTCTTGACGGGATAAATCACTGTATCACAGGGTGATTCTGACGTCACTAAGATGCCCTGGTCCATCATGGCAGCAATTGTCTTTGCGATCCCTTCATCCGCTTCTCTGGACATGGGATATTGCCGCGCTCTTGGTAAAATTGCTCCTGGTTTCAGTTTAATTTTCACTTCTCTCGCCCCTTTCGGGAGGCCTACGTCATAGGGTGCTGTAGTCCATACTGAGACAGGCACCTGGGCCATATCGTTATCAAAGTATGTGGGACGGATCAGCGCCAACGTCATTCTCTGTGGCACTTCTTGTTTGATCATTTTGACCCAGAATATGAGACTTATTTCCACCCTCGTCTCTTCTAAGTCAGGGTGTTCTTCGAACAGATCGTCATCGGTGACGTCAGTCACTCGATATCCTTCTTCAATGGTGATAATCGCATACCATTGTCTGCCTTCGTCATCGGACCCTTCGACCATTGCTACTTTCCCTCGTACTGCTGCAATATGTATCGTCAAGGGACATACTTGTCCCCCTTCTTCATGCATAGGTATTCTTGGTCTGAATAGAAACTCGTCAGGGGTTCTCATGGTCCTGTCTGCAAGACCTGGCAACCTTACCATAAGCACGCGTATGCCATATGCTAAAGGGATAGCTCTCATGGCTATGTGTCCTGAGTATGCTCTGATCATTTCTCACACGTTTGAATGATGCATTCCTGGAGTGGAGCATACTATGCCCTCCTCCGTGAACGAGATTGTTATATTCAACTTTGTCATTAAGTCTCGACCCAAGATGTTTACTGGGGTCTGACGTGAATACAATAAAGGCCGGGGAGATTGTCCGTAAAGGGAACTCTACTGTGAGCTCCTGTGAAACTCTGAGTATCTATAGCCTGGCCGGACAAGGAAAACTTGCCTTCTCGTATGCACGAGCGAGTTGCACCTGTGTCAACTAAGAAAGAATATTCTTTCCCCCCTATGATGACATTCACCCTTGGTTCCCTGTTAGGGTCTGGTGTCACTGATAGGATAGAGCACATCAGGGTTCCCAGTGAGCTGTCCTAGTTCATATATAAGTTTGGTCCATTGTTAGCTTGTGGATTTTCTCCATTCCCAGGGTTGCCTCCCCTTCTGGAGTTTGCACCGTGAGACATTTGCAGTGGTGCCTGTTGGGATTGCCCTTGTGGCAGGTTCCCCATGTTCGAGGGTTGAACTCCTTGCTGTGCACCTTGCTGCAAGCCTGGTGCTTTCAGCTGCACTGTGTGATTGTGTGCACCGCCCTGTTGTGGGATAGCAGTCGTATACACCATGCTTGCTCCCATTCCTTGTCCATTTTGCCATGTGCCTTGGCTTCTGCACGAGTGCGCCACATGCCCTGTTATACCACACAGACAACATATTGTCAGTGGTCTGGCTATCTGTCCATTTAACATATCTGGCCTGCCCATCTGTACGTTTTGAAAGCCTCCTTGATTACTCTAAGAAACCTCCCTGATTACTCTGCCATCCTCTTCTTCTAAATCCCCTTCCCCTTGGGTATAATCCCGCCTTACCCTGGTTGTTCTGCGGCGAGTTAGTAGCTTATTTTACGCTCGGCTCAGCTGGGCTTGTCAGCATGGCTCCCTCGAGAGCATATTTCGATAATTTCTTTTGGACCAGTTTTGCTTCCTCACCCTTACGAGTTGCCTCCTTTTTTCTATTCTTTTCTTCCAACAATCTACAGTAATGTGCAATAGTCAACTGTATTTCGGCCCATGGTTTAGCTTCTACTCCTAGCAATTTCTTGAGCTGTTTCTGCACAGGTTCTGGCAACCCTTGGCACAATATATGGTAGAATACAGGGATAGATTTCATCCAAGATTCATGCGTTTCGAGCACCCACGCGTCTTGGAAATTCTGGATATAGATCAACAGATCTTCTGACTCCTTCATTTTCCGAGTCATTATAGCTCCCATATCGGAAGTGTCTGGGTACAGTACCCGTAGTGCTTTCCACACTGCTGCTCTACAGTTATTAAATGGTGCTCCATCATGGGTAGTGTTAATTATGGTTACACCAGGGTACCCTGCTCGTTTCCACACATCGTCTGCTCTCTCTCACCAAGTATGGCAATCAGGAGGCCCTTAATGTCCCCTATAGCTAACGTGAAACCCCCTGTCATTTTTTCTAACTTGTGTATCCACTTTCCGGCTCTCGATGTCAACATTGGAAGCTTGTTTTTCAGATTCTCTCGATCCATGTGTGGCCATGGAATATATTGTGGTCTTATTCCCACTTTTTCTAGCAGCGGGAATTGGAATGCGCAGTCTTCCTTCTCTTTCTCCGTGGCTCTCCTGTCTATTGCTTGGGTAACATTTCTGCATCGCCGTCTCCCTGGCAATGTCCTCAATCTGTCTACATAGGCGGGTGCTGACACCCCCCTCTGATAGTGGGGTGTTCCCACATGTCAGGCAGACTGCACGGCAGACTCTGATGTCCTGGGTGCGGACCCGCTAACGTCTGACCATCGTACCCCTTTGTCCATTGGGAGCCGCTTTTTGTGCCGTCTCCCTTCTTCATTTGTCTTGTCCTCCATTTCCCTTCCAGAGTCGGACATTGATCATTCTGAATTCACACAACTCTTAGCATCTTCATCATTCTTACTAATTTCTAACCTCTCAAGGGACAATCTCCTGCTCCCACTACTTCGGGTGACATCCTCTGTTTCATATAACTGAGTGCTTTCCAAGTGCTCCTTTTCCCTTCCCCCGTGGGATGTTGGCTTCAGCCCCATTTCATCATATATTTTATCGATTGTTTCCCCGATGCTTCTGGTGTCAAAGTCATCTTCGATATTCGCCCCACTCGTGCCTGGTACTGAATCGTACGCAGGAAAGAATTCTTCAATGTCTTCCCATTTTACAACAGGATTGGGTTTTTTAACTTCACGCTCCAAATATTCAAGATCCTGTGCCCTCTGTCTAAGCTTACGTTCCATATCATCATCGATTTCCTTGCACTTCCTCGCTTCTTCTCTAGTCCTGGCTTCTTCTCTTCTTCTTTAATTTCTTCATTAATTTGACCTTCTAACTTCCTCTTTATTCACTTTTCACGTGCTCTTTGCTCTTCCTCCAACCTTTGCAGGTTCTGTCTGTACTGCTCATAGGCTGCGCATTGTTTGCGACAGAGCGGTTTTCCTTGCTCTTCGTGATATAGCTGCTCTCGCCTTAGCCTATCTTTCTTTTTTATTCTCTCGTCCCTTATTTCCTTTTCCTTCTCCTTTTCCCTTCTCTGTGCCTCATCAGACTTCTCTCTCGGTCTCACATCATCACTTCCTTTACCATCAAGTTTCAACAATACCTGTCCTCCCATCCATTCGTCTTTTGCGAATGCTATCTCATCAGTTCTGTCTTCACTTCCTTTCCGTTTCTTTCCCTCTCTCTCTTTATCGAGAGGTGCACTACTCTTTGCCTGATCCTTCCTTTCCTCATCGCGTCTCTCCTTGTCCCTGAGGACTGCAGAGGTAAGATTAATATCCTGATCCTTCCCCTTACTTTCGTCACTACTGTAAGTAGGTGACTCATATACGGGGTTGCTATACCCTGTGGCTGCCTTAAGCTCTCTTAGCGGGTAGAGTTCCTCTGACTTACTTCCCTCGATCTCTGGCTCAGGTGGGGCTGGTGGCGCGGTAGGCATCTCACCCCCCTCCGTGCATACATTTAATATCCAGTTTGTGGGTGGCTCTTCCTCCTTCGGCTGTTCGAACATTTTCCAAAGTTCCAGAACAGCAAGGTGTTTCTCTAGTTCCTTGCCTGTGTATGTGGCACACAAATAAGTCGTCATATGTTGTAAAACGGCTTTCGATAAGGACCCGTTCTGTGGTCACGGCATAAACATCTTGTGGGCGATGCCCTTAACCCACTTGGTGCTATATTTCTTAAGCTTGGGTGCATGTTTAGGCAGTTGCTTGCACAAGTGAGCAAGTGGTGTAATATCCTCCATGCTTGAATTCTATTTCCAACAATATTTTCATGCAATTTCAATACTCCCAACAACATGAGCGAGCACCCGAGCTCCAATCCAATCTTTCCTGCCGAATTTTATATCATCAATTTACTCAAGAACGTCAATCAGTGTGCAATTCCCTCTCAATTACTGAATCACGTAAAACCCCAACCTTCATTTCAGATAATCAATGATGCATAATTCTTTACATGTAACATACAACAGAACACGTACAATAGACACTTGACAGACTAGACAGACACCAGCTGGATACATACATCTATGCCTTCTAATCAATACCCCGACATGGGGTTTAAACAAACTTCTTAACGACGCCTTTAAACGTGGTTGTATCCTAATCGTCCCCTATTCTGTGGGCTCACGTTTCTTCTGACCACTATATTAAAGCGCAGGAACAAGGCGAATCCTCTTACTTTTTTATCTCAGGTGTCCTTCCTGGTATCCCCTGTTTTTTCTCGGGTGTCTATCCCGGTAATCAGTGTTTTCTCTCGGGTGTCTATCACGGTAACCACTGTTTTCTCTCGGGTGTCTATCCCGGTAACCACTGTTTTGCCTATTATACTCAAGTCGTTATCCCCTTATAAATATATACAGTCTTCTCTACTTTTAACTATTTTGTTTTTTCCGCCACCCTCTGTTACCTTTTCCCTTACTTGTTCTAATGCCTACAAGACTTTTGCCAAAGTATTGAATTTTTTTTGGTTCACTCACCACTCGCATGGTTCCTCTCTGGATCTTCGGGATCACCGCCCCTCCGTTACCTTCTTCTGCCTTTTCGTCCGATCAGCTGCCCGTAGGAATGAGAAGGGTTATGCTCTGTAAGGCAGGTTCCTTCAGACCCACTGCAGATTTTTATGGATTTACACTATCATTGTCCACGGGAAGCTTCTCAGTCTACTCAGCCAAATGGTGAAGGACTCGTGATATTGCTGAAGACCTAGACTTACTTCGTTTCGTCGGTCAATAGGTGTCTCATCAATAATCGATATTCATTAATTGATGGTCAAAACCATCCTCTGCTACCAAGTGTACTGAGGGCGGAGCGACCTCTGAACGGGCCCATGAGATTCAGAGCTCGCCCTCCGGCACCTTAAAATGAGATAGCTGCACCTTGAGTCGGATGGAGTGCAGGATTCTCTTACTCCAACACCAATCAATAAGGACAAGTCAATAGTTTGGCAAAGCGAAGTCTGTTTAATGACAAGTACAAAAAACGAGGAAACACATGGAATTCAACAGTGATGCGATCGCCTGTCTCGCTTCAACTCCCAAGTTCTTCATGCAAACAGTAACTTTTATAGCAAATTCTCATCATCATTGACGTGGAACACTCTAAAGTTTGTCATGCAATTGGTCGGAAAAGGTAACTTAAGTATAGGTGCTATATCTGCATATGGTAACAGAGCATGAGGATTGGATAACTCTTATCGGGTGGGAGTTTACACCCATCCCTCTACATCACTCGTGATAGACGTCTCTACAAATACAACATTTTATTGGTTGTACAGCTATAGGACCCTAGATTATTTGGTCCATTGTGATTGGGTGGGTTACACCCTTAGACATAAATCTCCACTTTAATTAGCAGCATGCAGAATGGACACCCAGGTTCCTTGTGCCCCAGGATTCACCCTGCCTCCCTTCCATCAATCAGTACTTTAGGGCTATGTGTCAATTAGTTGGCTGAGGATGGCCTCGAAACTGTAGCTTCTTATCAGGAAAAGTTATGGCATCCTCGGGTTCTGCGTGACATCAGACGTTGGTACCTCTTCGCCCTTGGCTGGTCACGTGTCTGTTCACCGTCAATCTGCTTCATTTTCATTCTTTTCGTGTATTTGATTCTTCCATAGCCTCGCCACCTGCCTGGGGCCTCCTTATCTCGGCCTTCACTGGCTGGCTGCTATGCTCTGAAGTTTCAATTCTTTGTGGTTGCCGCTCTCCTCCCTTCTTGCAGTTTACCTCGAAATCCCAGGCATGAGCTACTTCTTACTGAGTTTCGATTCCGCTCTTTCCTTTGGCTTTAGCTGGAGTATGAATCCTGGCCTTGTTAGCCCCTTACAGCGTGGGCTAAATTCTGCTTTTACAAAATGGAGTCGCACTTGTATAGTGTGCTTCATTGAGGTAGATATATAGTTGGCGCTTGCCGCTCTAGCCTTCTACTAAAGATTGAAAGCAGTACCGTTTCCTTAGCTTCTTGCGTTCCAAGCCTATTTACAGGCATTTTAGTCAGTTACGTGTAATCATCCTTCCTTCATGGTTACGTTCTTTGTGCTACAACGTTGTTTCTTCTTTTACGTCCGTCGCACCATTATTAATAATTTTTCGTCTTGAGTGTCATCCTTTAGACGTTGTTTCGTTCATCTGTGAGTCTGTCTGGGCCCGTGTGTTGTCATCACTCGCCTTCCATTATGGCTCCATGGGTCTTTTCGGGGACAGTCTGCAAATAGTCTTCATTTCGTGTTAACTGCTGGTATGGTTGTCTCAGTGGGTACCGGGCTGCCCATGGTTGTCTAGTTATAGGCACTTCAACAGGTATTGCTCTTCTGATGGGCCCTGGGCAGAATCCCAGAGCTGCTCTCTGTTGGTTCATTTGATCCTCATACGTCACATACCTTGGCAAATATGTTCCTGGTACCTCGAACTGGGGGGCTGGTGTGCAGGCCATGTTTGGGACACCCTCTACACCCTCATATTGTGACCAATGGCCAGTGCTCATGGCCAGCCTCCACAATCCACGGGCATGCACTTCGGCCATGCCCCATTCCTCAATAGGCAAATCAGAGGAGAAATGTGTCTTTGTAAAGAGCCAGGCCCACTGCCCACACAGCAAAGTTATATCACTATTTGTTGTACTTACTTTTTGACAATTCAAAAAAGTTAAACACAGGACAGATTTGCAAAAGCATGCTTTCAGGTCCTTGCTTATGCTCCTCATGCATGTTTATCTGCAATCCCGTCTAGCACTTCGGGCTCCAGCCGCAAGCAGACATGTTTTTCTCATTTAAACCTAGGGCTTCGGCCATGCCGCATGCCCCAATACGTTAATCAAAGTAGGCATTCATCCTTGCCGAGGGCCAGGACCACTGTCCATGCACCAAAATGATTTCACTATTTTTTGTACTTACATTTTGACACTTTGGAAAAATAAAATGCAAAACAGATTTGCTAGACCATGCTTTGTGGTCTTTGCTGCTGATGCTCCTTGGAAAAATGTGCTTCAATCCTTTCCAGCACTTTGGGCTGTAGCAACGCGTAGAATTTTTGCTCCCCATTCAAACCTACGCCGATTTCCAAAAACTGTACCACATGGCCGGTCCCTAGTGGCAATACCCAATTAAACTCCATTGCCGGTCGCACATGGTCATGGCCAGTAGCCAGATTGTCCTGGTCATGACCCGCCTATTATGGCCACTGGCCATGGTCACAGGCTATACCTCAGTCCCCACTGGTATATAACTATTTTTTGTAACTACATTTTGACACTTTTCAAAAAATCAAACATGGACACATTTGCAAACCCATGCTTTTAGGTCCTTGCCAATGCTCCTTGCATGAGTTCGCTGCAAATCCGTCCATGTTTTATTTTTTGAAAAGTGTCAAAATATACGTACCAATTATAGTCATATATAACTTAGACCCCACTTGACAAAAAACATTCAGACTTTGCACAAACATGCAGGGTTGGGTCTATAATCTTTCTGAAAACCTTTGTGCAGATTTGTCAAACAACAGCAATGTTATAAGCCATCTAAACATGTTTAAACCCCCTCTCTAGTTTTGCCCACTCTTGACAAAATCCAAACTTTGCAGAAACATTCAAATCTGGGTCTAAACTCGTTTTGCAAACTTTTGTGCAGATTCGTCAAACGGCACCAAATTTCTAAGCCTGAAACACTTTGGGACCCCCTCTTATTTTGCTCCCTCTTGGCAAAATAGCTCCAGACTTTGCAGAACCATTCAGGATCATGTTTAAAATGATATTGTAAACTTTCATACAGTTTTATTGAGTTGCGCCAAAGTTATAAGTCATCCAAAAACTGCTTTTTACAGACCCTGTAATGCAGAAATATGCATGGATGTTCCCGAAAATCTGAGATGTTTGCTGACTTCGTTGAGGGAGAATGAACACTTGATTTTTGGGCTTCTTATGCCCATATCCCATCTCATCCTCATCACGCCTCACCTCCCCAGAGATTGTTTCATTAGTTTGCCAAGTGCAATTATGGGTTTTTTAATATGTTTTTACCGCAATGTCTATGGACTACGGATGCAGTTCGCATTTCCAACATGGCATCCATTTCAAATATTTTCATGGACCTCACATTTTGAAATGATCAATCAGCGGGCACGTATGATGCCCGTAAACTTCACACTGCTCTATGATTAGTCCAGAGTCGTCCGTAGACTCAGAATCAGGAAATGAATCTGTGGACCGGTCCCAGACACCACTTTTTTTTTTTTTTACTTATTTTTTGGCTATTTAAAAAAAAAACTACTGGGCAAATTTACACAAAATTTGCAAAAGCACGCTTTCTGGACCAAGCAGCTGTTTCAATTGCGTCTATGGGGATTTCAAACATTTTGGGACCCCCTATGACTTAGCCCCCCCTCGACAAAACCACAGCAAATTTCATTTACTCATTCCATGGCCATGTACTTTTTTTGCAAAGTGTGGTGAGGATTCGTTGAATGGCACCAAAGTTATAAGCCGCATAAAACATGCTCTTTCAATGAGTTAAGCAACTTAACCATAACTACAGGGGCGCTACCGCAGGCCCTGCAATATAATATATATAAATAAGGTGCCATATCTGTTAGGACAGTTTTTCTAAAGTCCAACTAAGGGCTTCATGAATCCATATCTGAAGCAGTTCACAACTCCACACTTATTGTAAGGCTGTACCACCTGAGAACATTTGGTAGCGTAGACAGAGCAGCCAGGCATATTTTAGGAGGGAGAGAGGGCTATAGCTTGGTACAAAGAAATTGTAGCATATATATGGTCCAAAGAAACACTGAAACACATTGTAAACATAATGATTTATTATAAATACATGCAGGCCAAGATAAATCTTGGGAAACTAAGTACTATCACATATTATATAAACACAATTATAAAAAAAACAACTAAATACTTACGGTATGCTCTTGGGGAGTAAAACCAGGTAAGGTATACTTTCACAATACAATAAGTAATTCAAAGGCAGCAAACCCTATTGGTCATAATATACCATGTTATTCACTTTCAGAATCACTTAATTAGACCAACACTGTTACAATTATCTCTTGCAACATATGTAACTTTCTTCTACTATGAATGGATTCAGTTACAACACCAATGTTACTTTTAAGAACTCAGTTCAGAGGGAGTTACCTAACTTTTATAATTTCTAGAGGGGCCTTAAACTACTCATGGACAAATGAGAACCTAGTGCAACTATTTATAAGTGCACTAAAGCAATTCTGGGAAAGCACACCTCAGTGTTACAGTTTAAGAAGAGCAGCAGCTACTCAAGTTCAGTATAACCTATTGGTATATAAATGTATTACACTATTTCCTTTACAGGATTAGACAGTTTAACCAAGGATACTTTTCAGAAGTGTAATATACAATTCTAGGGTAAGTAAGAAGTCTAGCAGACGTTTAAGAAAAGCCATCAGCAGTTCAAGGTAAGTAAGGACCCATATACTTTTCAGAGGGGCAGAATGCAACTTTAGGACAAGTAATAACTCTAGTACTGTTTTAAACATGCGCTAAGCAGATCAGGGGAAGTAAGCCCCAATGGTAAGCTTTTACACTCATTCCTTTACAGAATAATAAAACAGTACCAACACCATTACTTTTAAAAAGAGTACAACACTGTTCAAAGTAAGTAAGCCTACGTATATACTTTTTCAAGAAGCAACCAGCATCTTAAAGGTAAGTATAAAGTTCAGGACATTTTGAAACGCATTCTATTACAGAGATACAGTTAGCACACTAACTTCTTTAGCAAGTAAGTACTTTTCACATATGCTATAATTTCAAGGCAGAAGCCTTATCTCATAGAGTCCTTCCTTGATCTATAGCATGAGGTTTCTCAGAGGCAGAAGGGGGACACTAGTGGTCTAGGAGCCAGCTGTATGCAGATCAGGATAGGGTTCAGACTCAGGAAAGTCAGAGTTCCAGAGGATATCTCTTCAAATAGGAAAGTATTAGCGCCAAAGTTAGTTGAAAGTCGTGTGGGACTTCTCAGAAGACTCCCTATAAGCGTTCCAGCATTAGGCCTGGTGACGAAAGAAACGGACATTGTATGGGAACTTGCAGCAGCAGTTGACAGAAGAGGCTTCCAGCAAACGATTCTTCAAGGCTTCTCGCTGCTCTGTGGATTTGGCTCCCTTTAACAGGAACGAGATGAAGAACGAATATCGCTGGTCGGATTCTCTTTACTCTCTCAGTCCAGCACTCTGGTGAGGGGACTTGAGGGATTCATGTCGTATCTCTGAAGGCCCAGCAGGAGTCCACCAAAGTTTCAGCAGGAATTGGACTTTGGAAGATGTTGCACTTCACTCAGGCTTGAGGTCCCCTGGTATTGGCGGTTTGCAGTCATAGAATGTCGCAGAATGTTGAGGAATAGTTTTTTGCAGGTCTTCTTGAGTCTAGAGGGTCTCACCAGCCTCTGGGTAGGAGTAATTGTTTTCGGGCTCTCCGGTCACTGGAAACCGTTACAGCCATAGTTTCTTCATCTTCCTCTTCAGATTCACCTCCAGTAGTCGACTTGTCAGCAGCTTCTAGGATCGGACTGTTTAACAGGAACTACAGCATAACTTCAGTAAACTCTCTCTGAGGTTTAGAGAAAGGGGCGGCTGGCTGTCCAATAAGGACAGCCAAATCCCCAGTAGGTATTGGTCCTTTCAGGCAAGAAGACAAAGGGCTGCAAGGGGCTTTGGTCTCTCCCTCATTTCCTGCCTTCGCTGGCACTCTGGTGCCTTGGCAGTGAGCACAAAGGGCTCCCACAGATGACTAAATTTCAACTAAGCTCTTTCCCACCTAGGACCATAGAAGAAGACCTTAGAAAATACAAGGATACTTAAAAATGTCAAAAAAGGAAGGAGCCAACCAATCTAGCATGGTGGCCCTCCTATGCATTACCGCGGCTGATTTGACAGCCTGCAAATAATATGACTAAAACGCCATTAGGATATAACCACAGCCACCAGCCATTAAAGGTAGCTTGCAATAGGAACACACATGTTATCAGGACAGTGAGAAAGGGGATACAGTGTATCTCCCCAGCACTCCACATAAGGTGGGGTGTGCTGGCTCACTATATAAAATGTAAAGGGGGATGGGAATCCCACTTTACTTCCTGGGAACATTAGTTCACCCGATAGGTAATAAGAGAAATTAAAAATGGGAGCCCAAAGAGGCAATCCAGCCTAAGCCCAAAAGTTATAGAGAACTACAAATCCTAACACACACTATGGAGAGACATAAAAAGGTCACCCCTTAAAAGAGTAAAAGACAGGTTAAGAGGGGGAAAAGGATTCCCACTCACCTAGGCACAAGGAAAAATGATCATGTCCAAGCAAAGAGTTCTGAGGTTCACACAAGTCAGGAAGATGTTTGTGCCCTACAGTATTCTAAAAATGATTGAACTGTATTATAAAAGTCAAGCATTAGTGCTCTTGGCAGGGCTCACCAAATCAAATGTGGATATAATAGTAGAGAACGCTTTAGTGTGTTACTTACCGGTGATTTATCATTGCTAGGAGTTTGTCCAAGGCCTAACTAAAATAACCCAAAAATACCTGCAAGGTTTGTATCCCTCCTCATTTGCCATTTCTCCTTATCTGTACCATAACGTAGTCGTTTTGGCTTATAGTTGGCGCTAAAGTGCCACCTAATAGCCCAAATTAACTTGCATGACACGCTCTAATGGCTGGACCAGGCATACCTTTCAACCACTGGCCACTATCAAGGTGGGCTTGTAAGACTCACAGAACCACAGAGAAGAAACAGGACGGCCCTTCAACTCCCAATGGATGGGCCTCTCAGGTTTTAACAGCATAACAGCCCCCATAAATCTGGAGACAAAAACTGATCAGAGCAGTACTCCTTCAAACAGGTGCAAAAAGAGACTGACCCGTTCGGGCCAACCTCATTGACATGTGCCATACGCCTGTGCACAACACTTAAATCAAGGACGCCTTGGAGATCCAAACCCAGTTGGGTCGGTCTCCCCAACCTTTTCTCCCCATCACATATAAGACACTGACACCAGCCCAGAAGCATCATAAAATGAAAGCCAAAAACACCTCAGGGAGCTGGATAACAACACAGCGTGAACTCTATCAATTCAGTATAATGCACACATTCTAATAGGATTCCTCAGGACCCCAAACCACTTCCCCCTTTACCAATTGTTCAATCTACAAGCACTGTCTCAGCCACAGGACCCTTGCAGAGCAGCTCCGGCTCATCTCAAGGCCTGGTCATCTTATGCTCCTTTCCATATTGTGCTATACCCAGGGCTCGGCCAGTCCCCCAGCGCTCTCGTCCAATAGATCTTGAGTTTTTCCTTCTAGATAGAACACATACCCAGCGTCAATGCCGCTATCCACATAGACCCAACCAGCACTCAAACGCTGGTACTTCCGGCCTGCACGCATGAACAACACATGTTTAGTGCCTGCCTCTCTATGGTATCCATCCCCTCTATTGTCAAAACAATACACCCCAAGTCCACTTCAAGTTTCAGAGATGCAGTGTACCAGAGCACTTTACATCATATATTCCAGCAGCATTAACACTTACTACAGAACTTAGACAAGGGAGGAATCTGCTACGAACATGAGAATAAAATGTGATATTATTATTATTAAACTTTAAAAAATGGGTGGGCACTTTAAGGAAGACAGGTGAACCCTCATGTTGGAGTTGTAATGTGTAAATTTATCTGGAGTGCCATTGAGGGTGCTGTGGGCTGGATCTTGAAGGCACTTGAAAATAGAAGCGTGAGGGTGGGGTGGTTACAGTCCGATCATTTCTATAGTTTTGTAATTCTTCATGAATTACTTGAAAGCTAGAACAACAAATGATGATAACGTGTTCAACGAAAAATACACAATAAAGTACTTGTACGATTAAAGGCCATTGGCAGATTTGTTGATGGCCTTTTTGCAACATGTGTTAACTGACCTTGCATATTGTCACATGTTTTTTAACCAGCTTAGTGAAATATATGTTCACTTAAACTAGTTTGGTCTATTGACCCTTAATTGATGAGCCACCAGCTCGCCCCCCTTGTTCTATTTGTGCACCCTGGTTCCCCCCCCACTCTATTTCTTTATTTATCTCCACTCCTCTGCTTCTGTGCCAGGCAGGGTGGTAATCACTGAAATAGGGTGTCAATACAAAAGCATCAGCACCCTATTCGAATGAAAGCCGCCCGCTCCCATGCGGGAGCAGGGAGGTAATCACCTCAATAGGGTGTTGATGGGAAAGCATTATCACCCTTTTGTTATAAAATACGCCCTGCTCCCACACTGCAAAGCCCGGCGCCAGCACAAAAGTGAGCGCATTTAATTTCAGTAGGGCACCTGCCGTGCCTTCTCCCACCACGCCAGCTCGGGGGAGCCCTTGAAAGAGTCCCTTGAGCTGGCAAGGCGGGGTGCTAATGGCACCCCGGGGCATGCGTTGCTTTATTCTGACTGGGTGGCTACAGACCCACGCAATCCAGGCAAAGGAGCCCTGCTGTCGGGCAGCGAAAGGGAGTGCCCCCCAAGCACTCAAGTAAAAGGAGCCCTCTTGCGAATAGTGCCTATGACCGCTATACACAGGGGAACTCAGGTCGAATTTCTCGCTGGGCGCTGATGGAAGATTGCTGTCACTATGAGGCAGAGTCGTTGCTAGGGGGTGGCTTAGGGGGCTATCGCCCAGGGTCTTTTTGTTGTAGCCCCGATAGAATCTCAGGGACTACAATCAAATGGCTAGCTAGTCCAGAATCCCGCCAGTCCCGACATTAGCTTACCCCGGATCTTTTCCAGACCTAGCAACACCCCTGCTATGAGGCTCTGTGATCCAGCACATTACAGATCCCTAGTCTAGCATCAAGGGTGCACACACCTGTGTGTGATGCACAATGCCAAGTTATACAACCCCTACGAGCAGAAGGCCATCTACCCCATGTTGCTTCTTCCTTCCACTCTTCTCAAAAAGTATGAGGCTTTTATTATCGAGTGTTCCTGATGTACAAACGGGATGCATGATTTTAGGGAATATAGATCGAGCAGTGCTAGAAATTGGAAGAATGTACTGAGGGGACCCTCTCCCCCTTGGAGGGGCGGGTCTGGGGGGGAGGTGATGGGGCCTGTGTCACACAACTCAGTAACTCTGCATAGAACACAATCCTCGCGATTTGCATAATAACAAAGAGCATTATGGGAACATTAGGATGCCTACAATTTGAAGTTTGAAACAAAAACGTCTTGTAGTGATTCAGTAAGAAACCATTTTGGGCGAATAATGGAAGTTGGGTACTGTGGTTTTGATTGGTCACAATACTCACCCTAACAAACAAATGCCTGTAGATTGCAAGGTATATATGCCAGATGGACAGCTACGTTATGGTTTGTGATGCTTTCACAGTTTCTGTATTTAGTCTCCCAACACTATTGTTCCAGTCCATTTCTTGCCTTGAGATCGATTGAGCCCCACTACCCCCCCCCCCCCGAATGACGTGTGAAAGCCTGTGAATAAAGGTGTATTTCCTTTTTTTGTTCTTTCTTTTTATGCAAGTTTTGAGAAATTTCCCAACATGTAAACTTCGAAAATCGTGTTCTTTCATGGGGTGCGGGGGGGGGGGGGGGGATAAGGGGTTTGCAGTCGGAGGGAGGCAACACCTCCAGCACAATGACGTCTTCACATTGGCATCTCTGACAGTACCTTGCACTTGCATCCCCTTCAAAATCTAAAAGGACAGGTAGGAGCAGGCCAACTAAATGCAGGCAAACCGTATAATTTATTATCCTTATCACTTATTACTATTTTATTTATTTATTTATTGCATTTGATTACACGCCCAATCCCTTAGGTATCACGGCGTACAATCATCTTATACATACATCTTAGGTTGCTAGGTTATTTGGTTACGTACAAGCATGTTTATCTTACATCTTTTTCAAACATATTAGTCTTGGGTTACAGGCAGAGTGGTTCTGTTGCATAATACAATAAAAAATAATTGGCTTAAGCATAGGTATTTAGAATTTGATGAACAGCCAGGTTTTTAGTTGTTTCTTAAACTTGTGAAAGGAGCTCTCGTTGGTGAGCGAGTTTCAGATGTGCGGCGCTGCTATAGGGAAACTCGAATTGCCTGCTCTGGAGGTGGTGAAACGTGGTATGTGAAGGTGTGTGTTGTCACTGGACTTGAGGGTTCTAGTTGTGTTTTTGCAAGAGATGCTAAGATTGAGATAGATTGGGGCTGACTTGGTGATGCATTTGTGGGTGATTGTGATTGTTTTGTGGCTGATTCTGGCTTGTACTGGTAGCCAGTGTGCATCTCTTCTGTGTTTTGAGATATGCTCTCTTCTGTTTATGCCTAATGCTGCTCTGAGTGCTTTATTTTGCAGGAATTGTAATTTGGTGAGGCTTTTTTGAGGTGCCTAGCATTAGGACATTGCAACAGTCTAGTTTTGTAAGAATAAGTGCTCTGGCGAGTGTCAGGCAGTTTCCAGTGGAGAGGAAGGGTCTGCTGAGCTTTATTAGTTTGGCTGTGTAGGCTGTAGAAGAGGCTAGAACGCTAATGTGGTTTTTCATAGTGAGATTAGAATCGAGATGAACTCCTAATGTTTTTACTTTATGTGAAATGGTAATGAGAGTGCCATCTATTAAGATGGAGGTATAGTCAGGGGGGAGTTTGCTGAGTCTTGCAGAGGAGCCTACTACGAGGATCTCCGTTTTTTCTCCGTTGAGGCAGAGACTGTTATTCGCCATCCAGTTTTGGATAAGGGAATAAATGTTGTTGATGTAAGCTGTATCGTGTTCAAGGTTACCTGAGATGGAGATAAGTATTTGCGTATCGTCGGCGAAGTTTGTGTAAATTACTCCCATGGCATCTAGTGCCACGAAGAGTAGCTTTGTGTATGCGTTGTATAGTGTTTTGGAGAGGCAGGAGCCTTGTGGTACGTCCAGAGAAACAGGGATAGGATCGGCTGCTATTTTCCTATGGGTGCGGTCTGAGAAAAACGATTTTATCCAGTTGGTGGCTTTCTTCGAGAAGTGGAAGTTGGTGGATAGGGAAAGGCACCATTTGTCGTGGTCGACTAGGTCGAAGGCAGCAGAAAGATCTAACAGTAATAGGATGCCCAATTTGCCAGAGTCCCTAATGGAATCCATCTGGTTTTTTAGGTCAATAAGAGCGGTCTCTGTACTGTGGCTAGGCCGGAATCCAGATTGTCTGTCCCCTAGTAGGTGATTCAGTTCTAAATGGGTTTGCACCTATGGGTAGGCTATTTTGTCAATGATTTTAAGGAGGAATCGTACTGTTGTTATGGGCCTATAGTTCATCGGGTTAGTTGGGTCTAGTGTGGGATTTTTAGGTATGGGTGTAACCCATGCCGCTTTGATGGATGCTAGTATTTCACTAGATTTGAATGATTCATTCACAAATTTGGTGATGGTGGGTGATAGGATATTGGTGCAGTCTTTGACTACTTTGGCCGGGAAATTGTCACCTTTACAGTTGGATGGCTTAAGGGATGCTGTAGTTTTAAGGACTTGATTATTTGGATCATTTGTGACTTGTTGAAAGTGGAATTCAGATACATCCGATCTTGTTGAGGTGATAGGGGGGTGGGAAGGAGTATTAGTAGATTTAAGGAGTTTTTTGGTGAGGTTATTTTGCTTTGGAGAGTGTTCAGTTTAGCAGATCGGGCATCCTGTGTAGTGCACCATGCTTTGCTGATGGTAATTGGGCTGACGTGTTGGAGAGGGGATTCAAGTTCTTTAATGATAGTGAATAATTCTTTAGTATTTGAGGTTGCGTTGGCAATCCGATGATTAAGTAAATGGGCTTTGTGGGGGAGTACCTTGTGTTTGTAGGCTTTGGAGAGTTTTTGCAATTTGATTTGGAGTTCTGGGGAATGGTTTTTCCTGATTAGGTGTTCTAGGGCTCTTTTTTCCCTTCTAAGTTCAATGAGTTCATCATTGAACCATGGGTTCTAACACTGCTACTTGTGAGCACAATAAACACGTGCTTAAGACTGTCATACGATGTAGTCCTTGAACATTTAAAAATGTACTTACATGTTTACACGAGGTTGTTAAATGTTTTCTTTTCAAGGAACGTGTGAACTGCAGAGGACTGTGCGTAGCACAACCGGAAGTGATGTCACCATCCATTGTCCCTATAAGCCTAAATATGAAAAGAACGCCAAATACCTGAACAAAGGACCTCATTTCATCAGCAGTACAGATGTGATCAAAACAAACCAGCCAAGTGCCACCAATGGAAGGTTTTCATTGGTTGTAGACTATCCAAAGAGCAGTTTCCACGTCACCATCAGAAATGTGACAATGAATGACTCCGGGACATATTACTGCGGAGTTGATAAACCGCATCAAAGAGATGAATACAGCGTGGTAGGACTCAGCATAACTGAAGGTGCGTACATTCCGGAACCAGGCGAGTGCACTGCCCAGGGAAGTGTGGTTTGTACAATAACACATTTATTTTTATTTTAATGAGTTGAGGTGGGTTGCGTTACTTATATATCATATACTTTCTTACCGTGTCATGCAATTTTGACATATTGTCCCTCTCTGTGGCATTATAAATCTAATGTCTGTTGTTATCTCTGTTGAAAATATAATAACACGTTTTGAACTCCAGAATCTTGTGTTGGCAAATCCATTCACTCTTAAATGGCTGTAGCCAGCACTTCCGGCTGAAACCGATATGTTCTTAAATGTTTGCACCGTTTTTAGATTTCTCGCTGCATGACACACGTGCTCAATGGTGATTTTCCACCAAATGAAGGAAGGCCTTAGGTAAATAGGGAGGCAGCGTGCTGTTGCCTTTGTACGCACAGCAGTGTGATTAGGGGTGGGTGAAATGGCTCGATTTTATTTCTGTGGGAAAATAGCTGGATTCCAGCCAAAACTCTCACAATCCACAAATGACACCTGCATGGTGGAGTTGGCAGTTTTGTTGCCTTCTTCAACACAAAATTTCATTTTTCAAAATTTCGACTAAAAAAAAAAATTATAACTTTTGGGTATTATGCCTCCTAAACCATGCCCCCACTAAAAGTTTTTTTGAACACCCTGAAATTTCGTGGAAAAGCAAAATGTTCACCCAAAAAGAAAAAAAAAACGACGTAGAATTAAAAGTAGACAACCGCCCTGACAGCTGAAAGGAATTGGTGGTGAAGTTTGCCAATTCCGTTTTGCCGACTATAATTTCGCCCACCTCTAGTGTAGATTCCCTTCCCCTCCCTGCCCCCCAGACACCTTGATGTAGACTGCAGGGCCACATAGGAGAACAAGGAGAAGGGAGCAGGAATTTATAATATTATACCAGTTAATATTAAAGCTGTTTGAAAAGCCACTTAGATGCCAGTATAACTCTCTGCCTCGTGGAAAGTCAGGATTAAAGTTGAAACCCCCATGATTGTCACATCCAACCTACATTTGTGCTGTTAACAGGAACAACCAACTCTGCATGACTTCTATACTTCACCCCGCCTGGTTACTGTTGAGGGCATCTCTTTGGACGTACCTCCCAGAGTGGAGATGTACAAACCATCTTCCTGTGAGCGGGGCAAAGGCCCTTCATTATGTGCTTTTTTTACAGCGCAAATTAGCTAGAAAGCAACGGACAATAAAGGGAGTGGAGGGGGCAGGGGTCTTGTCGGTTTATGGTTCTCATTTGTCATGGAAGTGTTTCTTAAAGAGCAGGGTCTTCAGACCTTTTCTGAATTGCAGGATGGATGGTCCCAGCTGGATGTTAGCAGGAAAGTTGTTGCAGAGCATGGGAGCATAGCAGGAGAATGCTTGTTTTGGGGTCTTATCCTTTTTGCACTTCTTGCATTACAGCCTAGTGATATCTTGGATCCTGGTGTTGCCTTGACCTCCTGGGATGGTGGTCTTTTCAGCTATGTTTAATGGTGTCTTGGACATTAGAGCTCTGGAGGTGATGCAGGCTCTCTTGAATATGATGCAAGGTTGGCTGGGCAACAGTGTAATTTCTTGAGAGTGGAGGGATGTGGTTGAATTTCTTCAGTCCTGAGGTGCTGTTTTGAGACAAACTGCGGCATGAGAGACAGCTTTATTAAGACGGCCCAAAAAGTACAGAAAACCCCAAGGACCTGGAGTCAATCCAAACCAGACTCAAAGAAGAAGTAGACAAAGTGTGATGAAAAATCCAGCTTTATTATCAATCAAATAAAGCAGGGACAGCATATAAGCAGAACATTATTGTCTCCCTCCAAATGGCTACACAAAACATTGGTTTAAGTAGGCCATGGGCCTGTGTGATCTCTTTGTATGTGGCCTTGTGCGATGTCTGGTATCTGTGTGTACGCATAGGAGTACGGCAGGCATCCTATCTGTATTCACTTCCAATGAATAGACAGTGTTCTCCAATTATGAGTCACATGCAATGGGGACATTTTTGGAAGAGATTTATCCTGTTTTTATTGAGAATTTAGCTAATATTAATGTAAGTGTCATGTTTTCTGTTGCCACTGCAGACACTCTTCAGTTATTCTTCATGGAGTCTTTTGGCTTATTGTTTGACTGCACCTGGCTAACAAAGGTCATTTGTGCTTTTGATAAACTTGAATTAATCTGGGAGTGCACTCCTAACGTCTTGAGAATTACTATCTTGTATCATCTATTTGCCATTCCTATCCTCCCTTATTTCACCATAACCTTGGCAATGGTTGTTAGCTACTATCTGAGCTTTGCATCGATCTGTATTTCTGTGGATTTTGCATTTTGAATTATCCAGAAGTCTTGGGGCCTTCGTTTATTTAAAAGCATGCTGCGGCTTCCATTTTGGAGAAGATGGCTGCCCCATTACACTTGTTTTTCTTTGTTAGTGAGCGGTATTCGTGTGTCTTTCAGGTTGCATTCAGTTTATACATCAGTTATGTTAGTATTCTTCATGTATAAACGCATATATTACCTATTGTACATGTTGGGTGTACATTTGCTTCATGTCTAATGGATGCACTTGTATTGTTACAACGTTAGTTTGACTATGTTTGCCATCTTCAGGTCAAGTTGTTTTTCCATATCCTGCTGTACCTATCTGGGATAAGAGCGGTACGGATGTCTTAGTGAGTAACGTTTCTCACCTGTGCAGTATTAGGCCAGGGAAGGGGCAGAGGCTATGGATGATGTAGTAATCTGCCTCCCAACAGCTTACAAAAGTGCCACAGTTGTGGTTGGGGTACCTGCCAGGAGGTTGTTGCTACCATTCAGGTGAGAGAGCACCAATGCCTAAACGATGGATTGGAATTGGTACTATGCTGTGTGTTCCTTCTTGTCATGCGTTCTTTGAAGGAGAGGTTCCAATCAACGGTGAAGCCAGGTGACTTTGTACATAGGGGTGAGTTGTGGAAAGAAGGCATGGGGATCCATGTCAGCCAGTTTTGTACTTAGGTGCATTTGGTGTTGACTCTGAGGAAGATGAACTCAGTTTTGGTGGGTTTAATCCCGGCTCCTTGTCCAATGCAGCACCTTCCTTGTCCCTGCCACCCGCAATGTGTATCAGGTACACTCTTTCTCATAAAACGCTAGACTGTCTGTTGGAAGGTATGTCAGATCCCACCCTCAATAGCTGACTGCAAACTGTCCCCCTTTGTCGACTTCCTGTTCCAGCCACTATGATGCAGAAACGCGTGTTGTCAGCAAGGGGCAGCCACTACACAAGGCTCGACCTGGCCTTTAATCGGACAAGAAGGAGGTAATCTGGCACTTGAAAAGTGCAATAGTCCAGACTCAGAGATAGAGAGACATTTCTCAACCCAACCATAGAGTTCAGTGATGGGAAGAGCTACAGATCTCAGGGCAGGACAGTAGACTGTCTCGACCTGGACTGGGGTGTGGGAGTCTTTACTTAGTCCCTGACACAAAGGTGTTTGTCACCTACTTCCATGGAGTAGGTGGGCCGTGCATTTGCTGACCTTTATGAAATCGTGATCGACTACCAGGGACCTTTTAAGCAAATTGAAACCTATGATCTCAGCAAAGTCATGGTCCCTGTAAACGTCTGACACCACCCTTGACTCCTAGCTTTAATTTATTTTTCCAAAAAAGCACAAAGAGCAGCCTGAGGACCTGTAATTTTTCCTTTTTTCATCAGTGCTGTTTTGAAATAGGGGATACCCAATGGATGCAGAGGATCCCTGATGTCATTTGCTTCTGCCCTCCCAATTCCAAGATGGAGATATTTCCCTCTCATTGACCTTCCGTACCTTTTTTAGTTTTGGTTGTATGGCTGCCTATATTCGGAAACTACAGCATTGTAATAAAGATAAGAGGGAAAAGGGATGTGAGGAGAGACCACAGCTTGTGGGAGTTGTTTCGGTTTTTTGCTGACCCATGGATTGCCCATGGCCATGCTAATCCCATTTGCCACTACCACTCCCCACTCAAACAAAACCTCCTGCATTCTCTTTGAGATAGCACTATCCCATAGAAATATTAAACATTGCTGTATAAAGGTAACATGTGATTTCTAAGCAATCTTCAGAGTGTTATGATATGATATGCTATGACATTTATAGCGCTCATATACACAAATGTTTCAAGGCGTGACGAGGCAAGGGAGGGGGAACAGAGGGAGCACAGAGACAACGATTTTATTAGGCCTAGTGACATTAAGATCGTGCAAGTGCAGGGGACAGGTGATGGGAAAAGTGCCGGGGGGAGGGGAGATTGAGCAAGTGCCAGACATAGGAACAAAACAACAAATAGTGCGGCCAACGGATGGCAAGTGCGGGTGTTAAAGTGCAGACAACAGGTGTCTTAATAAGTGCAGGTGATGGGACTGTAGGGTTACAGATAAAGACCAAAGTGCAAGGGTTGCCGGGAGGCAGTGCAGCTGTGCAACTGGGCGGGCAGTGATCTGGGCCCAAAATCAGAGGGTAGCCAGGTGACCAGTGCAGTATCAGAAAGGAAATCAGCAGGGGAGAGGAAGAGAGAAGGCAGAAGCAAATAGAAAGGTCTTGAGGTGCTTCCAGACCCAGAGGTGGTTCTCCTCAAGTTTCATAGAGGCAGGGAGGCTGTTCCAGAGGGAACCCCGAGCCGAAGAAAAAGATCTACCACCAACTCGTTGCTTGGAGAAGCGACTGACCTTGAGGGAGTTGGAGGTGGAGGAGCGAAGAGCTCAAGTAGGAAGGTATTTACGAAGAGCAAGTTGGAGGTATGGAGGACCCAGGCCCCAGAAGGCATTTTGGACAATGTAGAGCATCTTGAACTTAATCCTATCCTTGCAGGCACTGGGAGCCAATGCAGAGATTTCAGTGCTGGACAGATATGATCCCTGGGCTTGAGGCCAAGGACAGGTTTTGCAGTCCTGTTCTGGATGAGTGGATGAGGGCGGAGAGAAGAAGCAGGCAGATTTAGAAAGAGACTGTTGCAGTAGTCCAGCCTAGAGAGAACCAGAGCTCTAGAGAGAGTGAGCTTCTGTGGGAAGGAGAGGAAAGGAAGAATACCTCTGAGCAGGTGCAGTTGGTAGTTTGATTTCTTAGAGACGTCAGAGATGTGAGGAGAAAAGGAGAGTGGAGACAAAGATGACCCTGAGGTTCTTAGCCTCACAGGTGGGAGCAGCAGGAGGGCTAAGGGAGGCCGACCAGAGAGTGACAGGAAAGGAGGGTGCAGGTGTGCAGATGAGGACAATCTCTGTCTTACTGGCATTAAGGCAGAGATTGTTGGTGACACACCACTCCTGAATAGCAGACAGATAGTCAGAGACGAGAGAAGGACAAGAGGTGGCAGAGTGGAGCCTGAAAACGATCTGAGTGTCATCCGCATAGCACTGAAAGTTGGAGCAGAAAGCAGCAATAGAGGTAGAGAGTGAGATAGAAGAAAGGAAGGACCCAAGTTGGACCTGGGAGGGTCGATCAAAGAGGAACAAGGTCAGCCAGGTCAGGGCCTGATCGGTAATACCCAGGTTATCACGGAGATGATTGAGCAGGATGGCATGGTTGACGGTGTCAAAGGCAGAAGAGAGATTGAGTAAAATGAAGATAGAGGGGAGATTAGAATCAAGGTTAGAGAGCAGGTCTTCATGGATGTTCAGGAGAGCAGTTTCCGTCTTGCTGGCTGCTCTGAAGCCAGACTGATGGTCATGGAGACAACCAACAGATTCTGTGTGAAGATTAAGCTCGGAGATGGCCAGCTTTTCCAGGAGTTTGCCCAGGAAAGGAGTGATGGAGATCGGGCGATAGTTAGCTGGGCAGGAGTGGTCGGCTGAGGGTTTCTTGAAAATAGGGTGCACAAGAGAGTGCTCCAGTGGCGAAGGTGTTCATAGGTGTTAGATAGGCATTTACTAGGTGTTGACATCCTAAACCCAGGCACTCAGAAAATGTTCAGCCATTGCCATCTTGTGACAGGAAGTGCCATTATGTCAGTGCCATGCAAATACCAATCCCAAGTCTAGACAAAAAGCAAGAACTGTGATCTTTGTCAATGCTTAATGTAGACATAGGTATGTATTGCATTGTAAACTACGAGGCTCATTAGGAGTTTGCTTGTCCGGAAATAAGGTGCTGGTAACAACGTGTACCGGCACCTTTCCGGACCGGCATATTCCAAGTCTGCTGGTAGGGGCTGTGATCTACCGGCAGGCCTGACCTGCCGGTAGTATGGGCCCCTACTGGCAGACAATTGCTGCCATTCAGGTGAGAGAGCACCAATGCCTAAATACTATCAGTATCAGTATTGCAGGTGATGCAGCCTGTGATTGCGGCATCTCCATCCCATGGAGTCCTATAGGACTCCATGGGAATGGGGAGTTAACAGTGTCTCTGCCGTCCGTAATATCCCGGTAACATCAGGATATCTGGCGGCAGAGATGCCATGGTAGTTCCCCAGTATCCCACCGGAATCACTGGTGGGCTACTGGGAATCACTGGTCGGCTACTGGGGAACCTATAATGAGCCCCTATGTCTCAGTGATGAAAAGATGGAACCTTTAAATCCTGTCCTCATTTTAGGACCAAAATTCAAGTTCCTTCATGAGACCACTTTGGCACCAGCAGCTTCTCTTGCTCAGCAGCTGGGACAAGGCCACTGTGATCTTTCTTCAGGAAGCACTGGCAGCTGCCATTTAGTCAATACAACCCCATATCAAGAAATTCCACGATGTGTGTTCATCGTAAGGGTGTAGAAGGAAGGCTCTGACACAGAGGGCTCATCTTGCCCTAACTCTAAGAGTGGATTCCCAACCAAAATGACTAATGTGGTAGCCAGGATGTCAAAAACAAACGTCCCAACGTTCAATGTCAGAATCCTAGTGCAGTCTATCACACTCTAAGTCAAAACTAAATAGAAAGTACATATTCCTAGCCCAGAGGAATGACTCCCTTCCCATGGATACAAATACAGTTCTGGGTGTATCAGTTCCTCAAGTGCTGGGTGGGATCTCTCCCTTCCCCAACCTTCCTTAGGCATGTAACACAGCTCAACAATTGGTGGACGATGTCGCATTCCCTAATTGGCCCTTCTCAATCTTCTTCTATGTCTCTGGGGTCCTCAACCATGATTGGCAGACCCGTTTCTTTTCCCATCAGGCACTATGACAAAGAAGAGGCGTTTGGACGCGTCTTCAAACAGTAGTGGGTCCCTGACACTGGTTGGCAGACCTCTATTCATCCTACCAGGCACTCCAGCGAAGAATAGTGGCTAGGAGGCTTCTTCCAGAGGTGGTGGGTCCCTGCCCCTGGTTGGCAGGCTTGGTTTACTCCTCCCAGGCGCTGCGACCAAGAAGAGTGGCTTGGATGCTTCCTCCAAGCTGTGGTGGGTCCTTGACCCTGGTTGGCAGGCCTGTTTTCCTCCTACCAGGCACTGTGACAAAGAGGAATGGCGTGTATGTTTCTCCAAGTTGTGGTGGGTCCTCGACCCTGGTTGACAGCCCCGATTTCCTTCTCTATCAGGTCTCTTAGTCCCAAATGCAGACTTGGTTTAATCACCTGCCAAACTCTGTGTTCCTCTGTATTATTCTCACAGATCTCTTTTATGTTTACTCATTTCACATACAGACTTGTTTTACTCCCCTGCCAAGTACTGTCTCCATATGTATCACTCTCACAGTTTTCTTTATTGGTTCTCTTGTTGCTTGGTATGTTCTTTTCTTGTAAGAGTCCCAGGCCGGCCCTATTCTCCTTGTTACTGTATCTTGGTAAAGGTTTATCCACTATGCTTCTCAGGGTTTCTCGCACCCTTAGAGGACCCCCGACTATAGGCTCAGCCATCCAAATAACCCTAGGGTCTTGCAGCAGCGCTCAGGCTGGTGAGGGCTTCCCAGTGTTCTTCACTGCTTTGCCGGCGCTCCAGGGATGTCCTTGGCTTGCCGCAGTGATTCTGCGGCTTCAGGCCCCCTTTGGCATCTCCATTCTTTCCAGACCACGTGTTCCTGTTGTGCTGTGCTGAGCTTGAGGCCCTTTAGGAACGTGCATATGTAATGGATGAGATCACAGAGAATAACTCCAAGTCCAAATAACCGGACCAACTCAGGAAGATGGCAAAGTACTGTTTTATTAGCAATTATCTAAAACAGGAAGTTTACAACGAGCATCAACGGACGCACGCTCAGGTTCTCTCAGCAATCTTTACACAAAACATAGTTTATATATCAAAAATACACCAGCAATGGCGTCATACTAGGTGGCAATAACAAAAAACCTACCTGGGGTCGGGATTGGCTTAAGGGGAACATCTAAGTATACATTCTATAAGGACTAGGATTGTGATTGGCTGTTCACTATCAGGTGGACAACACATGCCTACCTCTAAAACATGTCGTCTTCAGAAACATTAGATACACAGTTTCTCATTGGTTTTCAAAGTATAAGGTCCTTCGTTATATGGCCTACTATAATTGGTTGGTATGCATTTGCCATGTCTGGAACATTCGTTTCATTTAGCAGCACGTAAGCTCAGACCCAAATGCAAGGAGATGGGGCATGACACTACCTCCCCACCCAATAAGCCCAGCAGCTCTCATTGCCCATGCCTTCTGCCATGAATATTGTCTTTGAACGTGGCCTTGCAAAGTATCCTTGTCTTTAGAATACATGGGAGTGAGAGCACTCACTATCGTGTTCTGGGATTCCAAGTTCGAACTCTATTTTCATCCTTGTGTCACGTGACAGGAGACCACGATTTGGTCCATTTTGCAGGTCTTAAATGCTCTAAATGAATTGAACTTGGCACTCTTGGTGTTCTTTCTTTGCACCTTAACAAGGGATGATTCATCCTTTAAATGTGCGCTCCTTTCCTGAATAGATAGCTGACCTTGGCTGCTTCAGTCTTGACTCCAGGCCAGACTCCCTCGCCATACAGCTTCATGATTCTGCTTATTCTTGCTATGACACAGTTTTCACTTCTCGCTTCACGGGTCCTGGCTTACTAAATTCATGACACTGATGTCCCGCTTCTATACAATGGCGGCTTCACCTGTGCTCTGTTCACTACGTATAGCCAGCTTCTATGATGACTTAGTCTACCTTGCATTTCAGCATCTGTACAATTATTGAACAGTGATTTCCTGCAGCACTTCGTGCACGTGTAATCTCCTTTTTCGTATTTAAAAGTTCACTTGATTCTTTACTTCGTCATTAGTCTCTTCAGGATCTACATCTTCTTCAGGCAGTCTCTCGGGACGTTGTGCATACTCTTTTGTGACATCACTAACTTCTTTTCTTTGCTCTTTCTCATATTCCTTCAGGGAGTTCCTCCCTTAGGTTGTCATCACTTTGGGGATACATTCGGTAGGCTTGTCTCAATGGGTATCTTCTTTCGTACACCCGCTGCAGTATTGGCACAACTGCTGCTGTCAAACATGGCACGATATCAGGTCTCCAAAATAGGGGAGCAAGGGGGACAGGGTTTCCTGCAGAGGCATGCAGCTGCTCCTCTATTTTGCTGCTGGTGCAAGCCCTTCTGTTTTCTCAGTGGATCCGGTGGAGACTGCCCCTTCAGGGTCTTTGCACCTGTGTCTGCTCCTGCTGCCCCCCTATGCGAGCCTTGGTCCCTCTCACAGTTCTTCTCCGGAGCATCTGACCTTCGGGTAAGTACCTTGCCAGTTTTTATGTCTGTTCCTATCAAGGTTGAGTTGGGAGGTGGGAGTTGAAAGCTAGACCATTCAGGTAAATTCCTTGGAGTGATCCCTGCATATCCATGCCGCTTCATCATCTCAGTCATTTCTGCTTCTTGCACACTACAGACATATATGGGATAGGAGTGTAGGATTAAAGAGAGTGTGGGTGAAGGAGAAGTGGGGGTCTTATGTGAATGCCACATTCTCCCACAATAGTTATCACTGGTTCCATGGGTGGCTTTCACTCCCATGAGATCCTCCCACTGAGCACCACCCCCAGGGGGACTATCTGGCAGTGGCCGCACCTCCCTGGCCTCATGGGAAGGGGCGCTCCTTATGGAAGCAGTGACGACATCCTGGGATTCCTCACATACCCTTCCCCTCAAGCTGTTGGCTGCCTCATCCACGAGAGGAAATTGGGATAGGAAGTCCATGTGCCCCTGTTCCATACCCTGTGATGCTTCACAATAAAACCCAGCTGTAGGTCAAGGAACCATGGCATAATCCAAGGGTTGGTGTCTTTTCTCAAGCTGAGCCACAGGAGAGGGGATTGGTCAGTAATTTGGGTATGTTTCCTCCCAGGGAGGTAGTAGCAGAGATGTCCTATTGCCCATTTGATTGCTAAAGCCTCCAGGTCTATTGTAGCATAGTTTATTTCTCTGGGGAATAGTTTTTGGCTCATATACAGCACAGGATGTTCTATTCCATCAAAGACTTGGGATAGAACTGCCCCTAGACCGACCTTCGAGGTATCTGTTAGGAGTATAAACTCCTTCTTGAAGTTGGTCACTTTTAGGATAGGTTCACTACACAAGATAGACTTAAGGGAGTCAAAGCAGACCTCGTCTTCCTTTTTCCATTTTATCTTTTGCAGTTCTGCGTTTTTCAGTTTGTCAGTTATGTATAAAGTAATAGATGACAATTTGGGAATGAATCTTCTATAATAGCCCACTAACCCTAAGCAAGCCCTCAGATCCCTTTTGGTCTTAGGTATGGTTGTTTCTTTCGCGGCTTTAACTTTCTATTTGAGGTTGGACGATCACATTACCCACAAAGAACCCTAGGTACTTTACCGCTGACTGGGCAAGGTGGCATTTCTTTGGGTTGGTGGTTAGTCCAGCGTGACGTTAGGCCTTTGTGCACTGATATATCTGGGTCATATGTTCCTCCCAAGTTTGGCTGTGTATGACGATGTCGTCTAAGTAGACCCCATGAAAACTGGTATAGGGTTGAAGTGACTGGTCTATTAGCCTTTTAAAAGTGGCCCGCGCAACGTGAAGCCCAAATGGAAGGAACTTGAATTGAAATAGACCTCTAAGGGTGAAGAAGGCAGTATTTTTTATATCATCAGGGTTCAATAGCACTTGGTCAGATCAGTCGTAGAGATGTAAATGACATTGCCCAGCCAATCAATCCTTGCAATCGGGTAGTTATTGAAGTGGGACACCACGTTCAACTTCCACGTTCAACTTTTAGAAGTCGTTACAAAATCACCACAAATGATCAGGTTTGGCTTGGCTACCAGGACTATTGGCGAGGACCATGATTTTTTTTTTTTTAAATTTTGCATTGTTAAAGTGCTAACGCGGGCATCGAGGCGCTGTGACAGGAATTGTTTGTTTTTAGTTGCGTAATTTGTTTTTGTCTTAGTTGCATATTTAGAACACGCTTAAATATCCAGTGGTTTCTAAGTGCGGACCTGGGATCGAACCTGTGTTTCTTCGTGTCGTCTTGCTTCCAAGACGAGCACTTTGCCGCTGAGCTATCCTCCTGGGACACTCTGAGACCGTTCTATAATATCATCTGCCAACATCTGCTCCACCTACTGCTCGACTATTTCTCTTCGATCTTCCGGTATCCAGCAGGGTCTTAAATGCATAACCTTCCCAAGGGGTGTGCCAATATGGCGAAAAATCCCATTGACTCTCCCGGGTTCATTACTGAATACATTGGGAAATTAATTCAAAAGATCTTGGGGATTCTTCCTTTGTGGAAGAGGCAGGTCATTAGGTATCAAATTAAGGCTCCCAATTTCTTCAGCTAACAGACTGGTGATTACCACAGAGGATGACTCTACAGGATCATACTTCCACTCTTTTAAGAGATTCATGTGGTAGACGTGTGATTTCAGGCGTCTGTAGCGTTGAGAGACTTAGTAATTACATGGACCAGTCTGTTCTAAAATTGGATGCCAATGGGATAGCATTTTATGTTGTAATGTGAGAAGGAGGACGAGGACCATTTGCGCAATGTAAAAAAGTGAATGCTTGTCTTTTTATCATATTGGTCCTTCCGACCTTCTTGGGCTTTGGCCAGATTGGAGCTTACTATATCCCTAACCAGCACCATATGCTCCTTAATTCCCTCTCTTCCTAGGTCTCCCTAAGCATGTCTAACACATCTCTGGGGTCTCGCCCATATAGAAGTTGAAAGGGTGAGAACCCGAGTGAGGTTTGCAGGGCTTTCCTGATGGCCAATAGGGCCCAGGGTACCATCATGTCCTGCTTCTCCCATCTGCCTCGACTAGCTTCTTAAG
Organism: Ambystoma mexicanum; assembly: GCF_040938575.1. NCBI lineage: Eukaryota > Metazoa > Chordata > Amphibia > Caudata > Ambystomatidae > Ambystoma > Ambystoma mexicanum. Next base: position 74,116,162 of record NC_090938.1, read on the forward strand.
GATCCTTTTGAGCATTTGGTTAAACCGTGCAACCATACCATCTGTCTGAGGGTGATATATAGACGTTCTGAGGGTTTGAATTTAAAAGATTTCTTTCTCCTAAGCCATGATCTTACTCATGAACATTGTCGGTAAGAATTTCTGCTGCGAGGTGTTGCTTCGCATGCGGCTTCCAGAAAATGTATTTATTTATTTTATGTATTTATTTGTAATGTGCCGAAGCCCACAGGCATCAGGGGCACAAAAGTCTAATATGGCATAGTCTAATATGATGAGTATATATCGATTTCCAGGTTTGGAATGTTCCAAGGGCCCTACAATACCCATCCCTATTCTAGAAAAAGGGGCCTCTAAAATGGGTAGGGTAGCAAGGGTGCTGGAGGAGGTTTTGTGGGCCATTCTTTTGACACAATGGGAATTTAAATTTTTTTGTTTTAATTTCTGCAAAGAATCCAGGCTAACAGAATCTGTTGAATATTTGATTTAGGATTTTAGAGGTGCCCTAGTGTCCAGATGTAAATTGGGCATGGGCAATCTCCAGGACCACCCTGCAGTGTCTTTTCGGGACCATTATTTGGGACTGGGGTACTCCCTCATTGGTGTTGTCTCCTCTGTATAACAACCTTGTTTGATAAAGAAGAAGGGACTCTCTTTCTTCCTTCCTTCTTCCTTAGAGATTGCCTTGAGGAAGGCCTCAGCTAATATCCGATCATTCTGCTGAGCGAAAGCTAAGTCTGGGATTATTTCTACTTTTTTGTGTTCGATCCTAGCGTTCGGGGATTCTGAGTCTGGGACCAGAACTTGGTCAGCCTCAACAAACCCCTTTCTTCCCCTCTCAATATGATCTTGTCAGAGACTTTTGAAATGTCAGGGAACACTGCCCTTTCCAAAATCCCTTGGACCACCTTATCCCCAATTTTAACAAGATAACAGTGTTTACCATTATTCTGAAAAATAATGTTCACATCACCTCTGTAATCGGTGAAGAGGGAGACATGAATGTGGCCCTCATTGAACCTATTCCACCCTCGTCTTGACGACAGAGAAATAAAAGGTCTACATCATTCCTGGCCCCATCCTCCCCATCGTCAATGTACCGCAGATGTGAAAAACGCTATTCACTCAGTCAGCCATTTAGGCCCTATCCTGATGATGTCACTGAAGAGATAAGTTTGCAGTTAATGGAGCAGATAGACTGACTGTGACCATGCAGAAGCTGATGACGTCACGACTGAGACTATGACATAAATGCATTAGACATGAAGCACATATGCACTCCTGCATGAAGCTACACAGACACTTACATTAAATTGCTTACAGATACAAAGAATATGCTTATGACCAACTTAGATAGAGGACGGACACACTCTTGCTATGCAGCAACCGCAAGTTGCACAATAATACATATAAACTGCTTGCTGACGCTAACTGCAACTAACCTGAGCGGCCATGTAAATCAAGATGGAAGCCACAGCTGCATTGAAATTAATGCAAGGCACTGAAAGGGCTCGAGAATACAGGGGGAGACCTGACATGCTGATTTCGCAGAGACGCGCAGACTAGGCTGTCAATGCAGCCAGTGTGCATATTCTTGCCAAGACACAGAGGGAGAGAAAGTTTCATATTAGCAGATGAGATAGGACACCCAGCGTGTGTCAAAGCTGAAAATCCTCATAAAATGCAAGCAGGAAAATCAAGTTTGTAATCCCTATACGCCTGATATGAACCTGGAAGACACTGCCTATTGATTCAAGCCAGACGGAGACCATTGCTCCCATCCAACCGAAGGCAAGATGATACAAAAGTAATACTAGGATCAAAGCTTAATGTTCTGTCTCAAGGCATGGAGGATCGGCGATGGCAAATTGTTGGGCACATACAGCGCCTTTGGGACGGTTCTCACCACCTTGAATAGTTGCACATGGTCTGGTAACTTTCCAAAGCTCCAAGGCTAAGAAGACCCTCTCTGACCAATTCCCATTCACCGTCCATGCTAGATCACACTTTGTTGCACGGCCCAATGACAGCTCACCAAACTGACATACCTGTAGTTGCAACATTTAGGAGGTGGTGCCAGGAAGAGCCATCAGATATGGTTTAACCAATAAGGGTACACACCCGATATATGTTCTATATGTAGTTTACCTCACTAACCAATCCCATTCAACCTTACGATTTTGCAATGTATCATTATTTTGTGATGCACCTTGCATTAAAACCCTGGGACAAGCCTGTAACCGCAGAGAAAGTATCAGAGAATGCTGCGTTGTCCATAACTTGATTCCTGTTATGAAATCTTTCAATAAACAGTAAAGATTGTCTCATTGTTGGACTCTTCTGTTTTTTAGAGCGGGGGATTTTTTTTCCAGGCCCAGTTCCTCTTGCTTGTAATTGGGGAGATTAACACTCCCCTGCCTTACTTCATCGGGATCGACAACCCTAGCTTAAATATCCAGTCCATATCTCCATGCTAACGTCGATTTAGAGTATTAAACCAGTAGGTATTATTTGTCTTTCCTCTGGGGTTATAGTCAACTTTTGACTACTGCATAGGCCGAACCCAATGGATTCCCGGGTGGATACTGCTGGTGCAGTGACTTTGTAGGTTTGCTGAACGTTAGGGTTGCATGGTTTGTGTCAACCAGGACAGATTCCACCTCTGACACCATATGTAAGGGCGCATAAGTAAGACTGACACAGAGGGGCCATGGTGGGTGGCATACACTTTTATTCAAGTGAGAAAATGAAAATAAAGCCCTATCTGACACTTGCACTAAGAGGGGCTTTCCAGCCTCAACCAAAATTACTAATGTAGTAAGGATGTGAAAAACAAAAGTCCCAATGTCCAATGTCAGAATCCTAGATCAGTCCCCCACACTCTAAGTCTAAACTAAATACAAAGTAGGTCTTTCTAGCCCAGGGGAATGACTCCCTTCGCCTGGACAAAAAGATAGTTCTGTGTTTATCAGTTCCTCAAATGTTGGAGGAATTTCTCCATTCCCCAGTTTTCCTCAGGTTTCTGGTGCAGTTCTTCAACTGCTGGGGGAATATTCCCCTTCCCCCAGCTTCCTTAGGCTTGTAACACAGTTCAACAATTGGTGGGGAGATGATCTCTGTTCCCCAATTGGCCCTTCTCAAGCTTCTTCTATGTCTCTGGGATCCCCGACCCTGATTGTTAGACCTGGCTCTTTTCCACCCAAGCACTGTGACAAAGAAGAGGAGTTTGGATGCATCGCCAAACTGTAGTGGGCCCCTGACCCTGGTTGGCAGACCTGGATTCATCTAACCAGGCACTGTGATAAAGAAGAGTGGCTTGGAGGCTCCTCCAAGCAGTGGTGGGTCCCTGACCCTGGCTGTCAGTCCTGGCTTCCTCCATTCTAGGCACTGCAAAAAAGATGAGTGGGTTGGATGCTTCTCCAAGCTGTAGTGGGACCCTGCCCCTGGTTGGCAGGCCTGGTTTACTCCTACCAGGCACTGCGATGAAGAAGTTTGGCTTGGATGCTTCTCCAAGCTGTGGTGGGTCCTTGACCCTGGTTTGCAGACCGGATTTCCGTCTCCATCAGGTCTCTTAGTCCCAAACACAGACTTGGTTTACTCCCCTGCCAAGCACTGTCTTCATATATATCACTCTTACAGTTTTCTTTACGGGTTCTCTATGTGACCGCCCTGGTTCACTTTCCCTCCAAGTACTGCCACGAAGACGATTAGACCTCCTTGTTACTTGGTATGTCCTTTTCTTGTAAGGGTCCCAGACCATATTCCCCTTGTTACTGTATCTTGGTAAAGTTTCACCCACTATGCTTCTCAGGACTTCTCACACCCTCAGGGGACACACAACCATAGGCTGAGCCACCCAAATACCTTTAGGGTCTTGGCTGCAGCCCTCCAGTCAGTCACAGGCTTCCCAGTGTCCTTCTCTGCTTTGCCAGTACTCTAGCACTGTCCTTGGCTTGCCGCAGAGGCTCTGTAGCTTCAGACCCACTTCGGTGTCTCCCTTCTCTTCAGACTGCATGCTCCTGTTGTGCTGTGCTGCTGGCGCTTCCCGCAGCCAGCCCTTTGGTTTCCTCAGTGGATCCAGGTGAGACCGCCCCTCCAGCATCTGCGCACCTGGGTCTGCTCCTACTGCCCCCGTCTGCGAGCCTCAGTCCCTCTCACCATTCATCTCTGAAGCATCTGACATTGGGGTAAGTCCCTTGTCAGTTTTTCTGTCCATTCCTGTCAAAGTCTGCAGACCATTCAGGTAAGTTCCCTGGAGTGTTCCCTCCGTATTTGTGCTTCTTTCTCATCTCAATCCCTTCTTCTTTTGGATCATGATGTCCATCCCTATTCTTCCCCGTCTCAGTCCTTTCTACTTCTTGCATACAACAGAAGTATATCTTTTTTTAAATATTTTTTTTATTGTGCATTGAGTTTAATTACAAAACTTTAGGCACATATTAAAATATTTTAAAAAACAATTTAGCATTAGTGCTCCTTAACATAAGCTAAAAAAACAAACAACAAAATGCATAAACAAATACATGAATTTCATCCATATAAAAAAGATACATAATGTCATACATAGTAAGCAACACATTAAGAGTAGTCAGTGGAGAAAATTAATTAATAATATATCTATTTCCAAATTGCGAAAGCAGCTGCATTGATTACTACAGATTGAGCCCCTAACAGCGTTGACTAAGATCGGTCCCTGCGTATATTATCTATGCAGCTGACAAAGCTCCCAGAGCCCCTCAAGTAGTGATCCTGTATAGTTGGGCGAGAAGTGAGCACGTGCCGACAAGTCTCGACCTCTATCCGTCGGCGTCTACAAGATACATCTTGCAGTTTATACGTTTTTGATGAGCTGATATATTCTTTGGTAGGAAGGATATTAAAGCGAAGGTATATGATGAATCGCTTTAACTCAATGCTACAGCATTTAGTTAAATAGCTATGGGGCCTATCACCCGTGAAACTCTTATATGAGCAGTATCTAATTATGTAATTTTTCAATATTAAAAGCAAGGTCCAACTGCTGGGTTTTAAGTTTAATTATTCTTTCATAATCAGGGCTGACATCCAACATTTCTAATTCAATACCCAATTTTAGCAAATGGTTTTTGGTGAACGTTTGTAGTTCTTCTATAAATAGGTTGTTGCGCTTGTAATCCAGCCCTTCACCCAAAAGCTGTAACAAGGCATTAGAGCCGTGGTCCAATTTGCGCAATTTAGCATAGAGCAAGACTCTTCGGATGCACCACAGCGGGTAGAGAGATGGTAAACCATATTCAAGCCTTAATGCTTCGACAGGTATGGCCTTAGGGACATTGATAATAGAGGGCAATAATTTTGCCTCAAGTTTCCCTAGCTAGTTTACCTGCGCTGCTGGAAGAACTTCCAATGCATAGAGTATTGAGGGGATAATGTTCACTTTGTATATCTCAACAAACCCCTCAATATTATGCCCCCTGTGGTGTTCTATGTAGATCTTAATAACAAGACATTTTTTCCAAATTTTATCATTGGCAAAAACCTTGTAATCAGAAGGGGATGATCGAATTTTAACTGGGAAGTCCAGGTATAAAAATTCCTGTATATTTTCCAAAACAGTATTGTCTACTCTCCACTTAAATATTTCGTAGCTCTGTGTACCCCTCCAAGGGTGCATCGTCCTTGTCTTCGATGTAAAGTGATACGAGTCTGATCAAAGAGAATAATGTCATCAGCGTAAGACATGCTGATGATCTTAGTACTGTTTATCTGTGGTCGGAAATTTCGGACATGATGCAAGGTAGGTTCCAGATCTGCAGTATAGCCATCATAAAGTATGGGGCCCCAATACACACCCCTGCTTCAAGCCCTGATTTGTTTGACAGTAATTGGAGTGATATCCTTCGGAGCTAAGCTGTATGGAAATTGAGGTGTTTGAATATAATCGCTGTATGAAATAAAGCAGTAGTGGGTCAATTTTTCCCATTTTTTCAATTTTTCCCAGAGTTTGGGTCTGGAGACAAGTTCCAAAGCCTTGATGAAGTCCACGTAACAGCAAAACAGGCTGCGACCCTTCATATTAGCGCAGTCTGAAAGGAGAAATTGGAGTGTGGCACTGTTAGTAATGGTGTTGAAGGTTTTTCTAAAGCCTGTTTGGAAAATACTAAGAATTTTTCTGTATTCTAGCCAGATGGTGAGATTTTCTAGCAGTATGTTGGCGAAAATCTTTTGACTAGAGTCAGAGTCCACCATTCCAGTAGTCGATTATTTGATGGCTCTAATCTGTTAGCTTTTTTAAAAATGGGAACCAATTTAGATCTTTACAAACTTTCCGGAATAGTGCCAGTCTGAACGATATGCAAGCAAAGGGCTTTCAATAGTTTGGCCACAATTCCGGATTATCCTTGAAGACTATATTAGGTATACCGTCTGGGCCTGAGGCCCGTGATGCGTTAGATTTACAAATTAGTCTAAATAGATTTCCATCTTCTATATCTAAGTTAGAAAAACACTGTGTCGCAGTTACATTAACCAGCAAGGCTCTATTTCTTTCGAACAAAGAATCAGGAGACGGTTTAAGCAGAGTATAATATAGTTCCCAAATGTGTGTAAACCATGCCTCCTGACGTATAGGGTTCAATTCTTGCGGAGATAAAGACTTACGAAAGTCATAATGCGACCACAATTTGCTTGCAATATGGGGTTTTTAGCCAATAGAACAGCCTCTGCCAATTTGAGCCTATAATGGAAAATTTGTGCTGTTTGAGTCAATTATTAGATTTGGTTGACAAGTTTATAAGAACATTTTTTGTTTTTCCTGAATATTTAGATTACGGTTGGCTCTAACAACAGCACCTTCCTTTCGATGCAACCTTTTTTAATCCTCTATGACGTAGTCAATCCTCTATGACGTAGTCAAAATGAGCAGTGTTTTTGGTGATATTATTATTTCTAGTTTTCCACGTCTTTATTGGCAGTGACTGTGTTTTGGCAATTACCATTTTTCCCAAATCCCACTCAGCGGAGCAAAAAGCATCAGCCAACCTAGGTAGATTGTGATATAAATTCACATTTGTGTATTGAATATTTTTGGATGATCATTGCCGGTAGTTGATAGTTAGAGTTTAACTCAAGTTTTCTTAAAAAACATGAAGAATCAGTTTTCAGTTTTGTGGACCAACCAAGAACCCCATGATCGCTTAACTTGTTATGTGTGATCGTAATAGGGCTGCAGTGGGTGTTCAGGGCAGAGTTTGTTAAGACGTAGTCATTATGTGATTTAACAATGCCATTCGACCAAGTATAATTGGGTATGTGTAAACTAATGGAAAGAAAATTCAGAAACTTTAGATTGAAGACTATCCATTAGTTTAAGCCAAGAACTGGATAACGAAGATCCAGACGTGGCTGCCAAATTTAAATCCCTTTTATTGAAATCACCCGAAATCAGAACGTGAATTTAAGGGGAGATTTCAGACCAATTAGAGATAGAACTATTCAAAATCCCCTCAATTAATCTCGTATGAGAGCCACCCAGGGGGTCGTATAATTTAATAATTAATGTTCCTTCTGATTCAAGAGAGGAAGATTGCAAAACTCACATCATCACATAGGAGAGTTTGGCGAGTCTGGAAAAGGAGACAAGTTTACGTCTGACTTAGCTTCAATAGCTAAGCCACCACTTGCCCGCCCTTTTGTAGAAGGAATTGCTTTTTGTGAAAGGATATAGAAACCATCAATGGAAATTGGTTTGGTACACCAGGTTTCTTGTAGGATAAAAATATCTGCAGCCTCTAATAATTTTCGACCCTCACAGAGTACCAAAAAAGAGCGAAATCCCCTAGTATTCCATGAGATCCACTGATGACAGTTAATAGGAGCAGTTGGTCAGTTTGCCCCATTTTTAGGACACTCAGGCATCCAATATTCGATGTCAGATGCACACTCTCTGGCACTTTGGGCTTGAAGGGCTCAAAGGACCTCTCGTTCAGAGTTTTGGGAGGCAGAGTGGCTATTTAAATGGGTCTCGTATTCCGGGAGAGCTTTAGTGCTGCTTATGACCTTTCTGCAAGCTATCAAAGTAAAACCCAGATGAGATAATAAGTCTGCATGAGTTTTCAACAAAGCCACCATCAAAGGGGAGGCAATTTCCACCAGGGCCCAGTTTGTAGGGCTGTTCCACTCTGGTAGTTCAATTTTCAAGATCTCAGGAGATTGAATTACATCGAAGTAAGGTAGCTAATGAAAAATAATCAAAAGAACAGACCTATCCAAAAATGGGCTAGTAGCAGTTGGATGAATCTCCTCAAGAATAATCCATTTGCCCAAATCTATCACAGCATTTGGGGCAATAATTGGTAAATCGATGGGAGAATTGCTTATTGGTATCTCCATTTGTGGTTTTTGTTCTGGTTTCGAAGCGTTTGTAACTGTTCTGGTGGCAATAGAGGACTGGTCATGTGCCGCTGTGCCGAGGTGTTTATTATCTGCTTTTTATTTTGTGGGGCCAGCCCGTGTGAGTGATTCTCAGGCAGTCTTTTTCCTCCAATCTTGAGCGTGCCATGTAAAAAGGCCTATTGAATACTGCCACTGGGCGCACACTTTTCCACTAGGGTGCGCTTAAGGGGGCTTTCTTTATTTGTAAAGAGAGCACCTTGTTGTTTTACTTTCACTGTTCTATCAGCGGCCCTTATGTTCTGGACAGGAGACTGTGAATCTTGCGGATCCTGTTTATTTTTTAGAGCATTATTTAGCTTGGTGGGCCCCACCCCACACAGACTACTTTCTTACTTTTTTACAGAGATTGCAATGTTTTGTTCACAGCCTGCATGGCAACACAGTTGCAAGAGTTACTAGCAGTCCCTCTGTGAATTTTTTCCAGCTTTTTTGTTGCTTTTTTGTCCCTCAATTATAGCTGGCACTTTTTTGGCAGAAGCAGAGATGATTTCAAGCACTTGTAACACAAGTGCTTTTGCTTCACATTGCTCCTTCACAAGAGAAGCGAGGAAAGAGGTCTGTGCTTCGATCTTTGAAGCGATCTCATTGATGTTATTTTTAAGTTTGCTACTGCCCATTAAGTCTGTAGCATTTAAAGCAGACTCTTCACTATCACTGCTTGGCTCGTGAGTGTCCGAAGGAGAATAGGCGCAGGAGGATAGCTCAGGGACAGCGTGCTCGCCTTGGAAGCAAGACGACACGGAGCACCACAGGTTCGATCCCGGGTCCGTGCTTAGAAACCTCTGGGTATTAAGCGCGTTATAAATTACCTATCATATCATATATACATATATGAAGATTCTGAAAAGGAGGCAAATGCAACCATGTCATGCCAATCCTAGCATGTAGCACCACGGAATTCTACCGACCACCATGCACCAGAACCTGTCAGTTATATCCCCCCAATGAGGTTGCTTTCAAGGCCCATGGGGAGGAAGAGCCGAGAGTCCTGAAAATGAAAAGGGAGAAAGGATATGGTATCAGTGTGCGCATCCCTGCCTACCCACAGTGCGTAGCCGCACTCTAATGATGGGAATATTGACCCAGAGGCGAACTCCAGCATGGCCATAGTGAGGAATAACAGAAAAGGGCTGGACTCAACCTTATCAAGCACCGTGAAGATGATGCTACTTAACACCAGATCCTTGATTAAGCAGCAGCAGTGGAGGTAGCTACACACATCGAGGACAGCAAGATAGCTCTATGCGCGCTTACAGAGACCTGGAGCCATGACGCAGCAGGCCCCTCCTAAGAGCTTGCAATTCCCACAGGTTACAGTATCATGAGAATCGACAGAAAGGAGGGTGGTGTAGTGGGAGTCACACTCATATTCAGAACAGAGCTCACAATTTGGGAAACCAAAGTGAACGATATACCAGGGTGCAAGCGCACCTAAATTGGGTGGCAGCCCATAATATCATGATGTCAGACCTGTTTTACCCTGCCCATGGTCAGACCATTTTGGCATATATCTCTAAATCACGAACAAACTCTTTTCCATGACAATTGGTAAAGAAAAGACTATGAAGTTAGCTAGAAATTTCAAAAAGCGAACAGCAGTAAACCTTAAACCATGGATTACATCCCTATCACCAGAAATCGCGCTTCCAGAAACCTTATGTGAGATGACTAACTTTTTCCTCAGTGCATTTCATGATATCTTGGAAACCTTAGCTCCTATAAAAAGGAAATACTGCCAAGGGGGATTTAAGTGTAACAAATGGTTCTCGGCAGAGATCCAGCAACTTAAAACTGATCAAATAAAGCATTTTTCTGTATGGAGGAAGAGTTGGGAGTCCTTTTCGCTTCCGCTTTCTCTCTTCCACTCCCCCGCTGATGTCCCTAACTGGTCCGCACACTGGTTACCTGGATACCCTCTAAACTAGGACCCAGGCTCCTTCATGTCCAGTTGCCTTTGCACTGCCTCTGGGCTCCCACAGCACTTAAGGGTCTGTACCTGCAACCCTACAGTCCCTCCTCACTGCACGTACGAGCCACCCGCTGGCTGCACTTATTGAGTTACCTGCACTTCTTCCCATCTGGCACTTCTCCCCTCCTTCTTCTCTGCACTTGTGTAAAGACTGGAGGGGGGGGTCTGTACTTCTGCTCTCTATATGGTAGAGGAGAGGCACAGAGGACCCCAGCCAAGATTCTTTATTGTGGTAGAAATGGATGAGCAATCAGGGCCTAGCTTCTCAGGAGGTGATGCGGACTGGTTCTTAAGTATAGTGTAGTCCCCAAGCACCCACAAAGGAATGTCCGCACACTGTATTAGTTAAAACACAGTCTTTATATCATTAATATTTAAGGTTATGTACAATATCACGATAGCTCACTTTGTACTCGGTTATCTATAATGGCAAATATACAGTTCTACGTGGTACCACTATTACTATTAGATCTCATTAAAGTGCATCAACTGTACGGTTAAATGTCACACAAATCAGTTTGTATAGGAAGCCAACAATAGATATAAGAGGAAAGCGGTTGGTTAGAACAATTGGCAGAATACTGGCCCTGTTACCTAGACACAGTTCTGTGTGGAGATCCCCCCACCTGGGCAACCTGTAGAATAAAGATATATCACAAGCCCAGTCCATATATTGTTCCCACAAGACTTTCCAATAGTTCTGCAACCCCAAAGTACCTGGAGTTGTAGCGTTCCTCGTTGGGGAATAAACGTCCCTTTTTGAGTGCCCTCCCTTTAAGGCAGGAGTCACGGGACGTCGAACATCCGACGGAGAACAGGGTGAACTACGACGGTGAAGTGGCAGCTTCTTTCTTAGCAGTGCTCGTCGACGGGGAAGCGTAAATGTCCTGCAAGGAGGAGGCGTGCAGGGCACCTCGATGTCGATAGTTCTGGACCGCAAAGAGTTTGAAGAACTGTGGCCCAGCAAGGGCGTGGAGTCGTCGGCATCTCTGTGGTCTTTGGGTGGCAGGAAACCCACCGGCAGATACTCCTCGGCTCGGCGCATCGACGGCCTGGCCTTCTCCAGTGGGATAAGACGGGCGATGATGCAGATGAGAGCGTCCTTGGTTCAAGAATTCTTAGCCAATGGGAGCACGCGGCTCCAGTCGGCGATGGCAATCGTCGAAGGTGGCAGACAACAGTCCGGGCGCTTCTCTTTGGGATTCTGCAGCAGTCCCCATCTCCGGTCGGCAGCCTGTTGTAGGTCTGCTTACCAGGGAGCTTTGGTAAAGATCAGCAGGTGCACGATGGTCCCTCGTAGCTCGGGAAGAGGGCGCCTTACCAGGTCCTCTCTGGGTCAGTCCTTGGAGACACAGCAGCTTTCAGATTGGTGAAGGAGAGCAACAGCAATTCTTCTCTTCCAGCAGGGCTTCAAGGTCAAACGTCAGTTTCACTCCAGTTACTCTTCGTAGTTTGGACTTCAGGTCATGAACAATTCTGAACACGATTGCTAGCAGTGAGAGGTCTTCAGATATACTGTTGATCTCCCATTCATTCCGCTGGGTCACACTCGAGCATCCAATCACTACGAAGGGCATTCAGCAGTCTGTCAGCCAATCAGGCGCACGGTGCATTCAGGCCATTCACTTCTCTCCAGACAATAAGAACAAGTTATGTGTATTGGGACAAGTACCACACCATTCAACACTACACACTGCATTCATACCAGTTTCGGGCATGGCTGTCTCAGTCATTAGGCCTCATTACGAGTATGGAGGCAGCCATGCCCTTGGCAAGGGCATGGCTGCCCTCATACCGGGTTCCAGCTCCGGGTTCTGTGAATGAGGAATTACCGGGTCATTCCAACCTTGGAGGACCTGGTAATTCCTCATTCACAAAACCAATCCCCATTCCCATTTGAGTCCCCATAGTGCTCAATGGGAATGAGGATGGATCTAATAACAGGCCCGTTAATAATGGGCCCGTTATTGGCTCCTTGGTCCCCTTGCGGGACCCGCTAAGGACGTCTGGTCTGACCAGACGTTCTGTGCGGGTCCCGCTAGGGGTCCTCGTAATAAGGCATCTCGTAATGAACGGTGCCGGTCCCGTACCGACACCCTTCATTACGGGAACGCCAGGGTCATAATGAAGCCCATTGTGTCAAACACCAGAAACTAGACATCCACAACAAAAAGTGCATGTTCGTCACACACTCTATTCACCCAGGTCCCACCCACAGATGTACCCACAACATACGGTCGTTGGGAAGGCTCCAGCCAGTCTGGTCGGCACTTCCCCACACTACCATATATGGAACTTCCACCCAACAGCCAGTCAGGGGGAAGGGACAGAGTCAGGGCTTCCCGGGACTTCGGGAAGATCAAGGTAACAGGTGATGGATGGCAAGAGGCCGCAAGGGCCATCTTGTCTTCATCAGGAATCTACCGATTCCAATGACAGAGCCTGGGCATCCCAAAATGGAGGATGCTCAGGGCACCAGTCATTTCAGCACAGAGCTGCCACCAGCCTGTACCCTGCTCTGTGGGCCACACACAGGTGCCCAAAAACATACACTAGGGGCACAGGGTTGCACCCCCACCGACGGGTGCCATAAGGGTATCCCATGGGTCTGTACAACAAACCAAAAGAGAGACCTGCACCGCCAGGAGTCCCACATGAACTCCTGCGTGGAAAACACGACAGAACACACGATAAAAGGCAGTAACGGACAAGGATATGGAGGCCCTGTCCCTCTGATGCATTTCCAGCATCACAACTTGCCCGATCTGAATGACACAAGACCAAGTAAGATCACTGTTTTTGTCCTCCCTTTGCTTCTCCTCCTTGTCTTGTCGCGGCTCGAAACACTTGTGTACAGGCACGTTATAAATGCCATATATCGCATCATACATCCAGTACAGCCTTGCTCTGCGTTCATCCCAAACTTCTGCAATCCTAACCCGTTTCCCTGTTAGTTGTATGTAGAAAAACATGCACTCACGCTATTCATAGATTATGGAAATTGGTGAAAAACTATTAAATAAACAGTGCACAAACAGCACATCAGGCACACGCTAATCAACCTTACCCACAACCACCCTCTCCCGCTCGCTCGCAATGAAAATCAAGGAAAGAAAGACTATTCGTTTCTGGTATGAATGTGAATGTGTCCTTTGCAGAAACCTGCTAGTTAGGGACTCCCACCTTATTCTTGAGATGTTTGCGTTTTCTTGAGCTTAATTCCTCTGATATATGGTAACCATGCGTTTATTGTTTTTGGTCATTTCATCTGGAAACGTTGTGACTGTGTAATAACAAGAGATTCAATGTAAAATGTTGTTCCCCTTTTTTGGAGTGACAAGACACACGGTTTACTTTCACAAATAACAACACAACGCAACACAGCGCAATCACCTGTCAATGCTACACCAGTTCACATGGAATCTTAGGTTAGTACGCAACATTGCAAGCACTGCGCCAGCAGCTAATCCCATGCCGCCGTTGCCGCTGCCAATGTGTTTAATGCCTGATTGATAACATGTATTGTAAGTTGTCCCCTTTCTTCTCTCACTGGCTTGGAATCCGCACTTCCATGCATTGCTGGCAAATTATAGAGCGCCTTTGAATGAATAAGGAAGATGCACCTTTTTATGTTCAAACCATTGATTTTTCTCTTCCAATTGTGGAACATTTCATATTTATAGCTACGGAAAAAAGTCCAAGGCACCATGGCAAGGGCCCTACAGAAAAGGATGGCAGTACACCTGTGCACCTGGCTATCCCAGGCAGTATGCCTGAGGACACGCTAGAGAAGGATTACCCAGGTAATTAAATGCTTATTAATGTACGTTCCTGTTCCAGCCACACCTGTGATCCTCGGTGCTTTCCCCTGTCCAGCTGCCCTCGCGCGGCCTCTCATCAGCTGTGTGCGCATGGACCAACTAAGCTTTGCGTGAAGCATCACATTTCAAGGCACAACTTTGAAGCTGTTGAAGTGATCCTGGCAGTGGTTCTGGGGCCCCAGGCACTAATGCCCCAATACAGGGCTCTATGCTTGACCGAATGGCCACAGGTTTGAATGAATGCAGACAGTGGAGTAACTTTTCTGTAAATGTTGGAGGGGACATGACATCTGAAGAAAAGGTGCCCCAGCCAAATGAATGGGGACAAAATGATGTGCCATGAAAGTTGGGGGTGGACAAACACCCTTGTTCTCCCCCCCCCTAAAATTACGCCCCATTAATGCAGATCCACACAGACTTCCCTCATTCTGCGGTGGATAAAATGAGTACACTGAGTAAGGCTGCACAGAAGATCTGCTATCGGGATATGATGCCCTCCCTATCGCGAACCAGCCAGGAATGTCCGCTCTGCGAATACAATGCTGTGTTTATCTCCAAACTGCATAGCATAGCTCTAAAAGGATTCCAACAATGAGGTAGGCGCAACTGACATATGCCTGTTCATAAGCCTTTCTTTTCTCACCCCATAGGGATAGGCACTAGGATATTTGATGTATATAATTGATTATATAAATTGTTCTCTCCAGCGCCCTGATGTCTCAGGGTTCGTGTGCGCTATACTCATGAAATAAATAAATAAATAAATAAATAAATAAATAAATAAATAAATAAAGTATGAGGATGATGGGGTATTGCATTGTGCAGCAATGGGCCTGATTTACAGCAATTATTAGCAGAGGGCGCCGGCATTTAAAGAAGCCCCGGATGTGGGCAGCGTCAAAACTTTTATCAAAAGCAGGTATATTGAAAATATAAAAATGTGAAATATGTAAGAATTCTCTACATTTCCGCAAGACTTTCTTAAAAAAAAGCGCGTGAGTGTTTATCATTTACTTTCGATTGTTTGGAAGAAATGGTGGCAGTTTAAAAGGAATTATAAGAAGGAGAAATGCGAAAGAAAGAGATTGTGGCAGGATGGATGGACTCGGCCTAGTCCAAGGCAAGGAGACACCTCTCCGAAAGGTCACGACAGGTCACATTAATTATTCAGCCCCTGACGTAAACCTGTCTGTCGCGCTTATTATACCTTTGTAAATGCAAACTTTGTCTTCACAAATCACAAGAGTGATGCCAATAATTGTCTATATCCACGTGGAAACAAACTCAACTTTGAATGTTTATTAAGATGTATACTTTGTAGAGGGCTAGAACTTTTAAGACTGAAAACCAGGGACACACTTACCTTAGGCCACTTAATCAGCACTAGTACTGAAGATTGCTTCGGTCTCGTAATTGTTTTTAGAAATAGTTTGTACTTTGTCTTATATTAGTGTTCTTCTGTTTTGTGCGTATTCAAAGGATCTTCTGGCCGCAATTAAGCTTTCATTTGCACCCCATCACAGGGCCGGAACCTTGGGCTAGAAATCTACAAGACCAGGCATTTTAAGATCAGCGAGCTACTCGTAGTACCATTTTCCTGATCTCATGAGGCATACAAAACCTAACCTGCCTGCATTATTGGAGTTATTTTTTTATAGAGAGAGAGTTTACATTCTACTGGCATCCAGGCCCCGCCCTTGCCCGGATGCATTGAACGTAGGCGTAAAATGCCACTTACTGCCCGCGTTCAAAGACATTCTCACCCTTCACCGGGATCTGACATTTTCCTTCCCAGGCCCGAGCCCCCATTTCCCCGTCAAACCACATCTCCCCTGCACGTCTAATGTGCTTCCAACATCCCTAACTGTTCACTAAACTGCCTCTTCTTATGTTCCTGCTCTGCACCGCCTCCACTCTGTTGGGCCACCCCCAATAAACATAGAAAAGAGACTGTGTCCCTTTTCTTATGCCATGGCGGCAATCTTCTTTCACAAACTTGCCATTGCATTTTAACTTTTAAATAAAAGATGGGACGCACCTCAGGGTGAAAGCCATGGGGTGCTAATAGCACCAATTACCCCTCATGGGGCGAACATGGCTGGTAATGGCCTTGAACACTTTCGAGGCACTCACTTCGCTCGGAGCACCCTGTTTAGCGCTGGTGGGCCATTAACGTCACCATGTCCACTCCTCCCCCCACCGAGTGGATAGTTAACATTAGGTTATAGTGGTGGTCGTCCATTTTCTTTGCATATTCATGTTTACTCCATAAAAACATGGAGATTCTAGAGCTGAACAACAGGGACATCCTTATTGTGCTTGCACCTCATCCGATACTTGCATTTCCCCGACCTGTGCTTGTTCGGACTCTGCTTATATTTTACAAGCACCGGTTCATACTCAAGCCCATTCCGTAGCACTGCTCTCAGGCTCTTAAAATGTTGGGTATTAGGCACCCAGTCACGTAAAGCTGCACTGGCTGAATGATATCTTGCAAACAGGAAACTGCACCCAAAGCCCCCAAATAGTCATAAATAAGCTCAATGTATATACAGTCGAGGCTACACATGGGTGGACAGAGTCCCCCCACTTTTTTCAGAAGTTCCCTCCTTTTTTTCAGAGGGCACCTTGATATGCTCATTTCTGCTGAGACCACATTCAGTTGGTTTGTTAATGAGCCCCGCCCCTCTTTTGTTTTCAGGACCCCCTGTGTATATATGCTGCTTCCTGACCCTGACCTCATACGTGTATGTGCCAAAGTATCAAGGGCAAGTAAAGTTGTAATGTACATACATGGGCATATCTGTTTCATCTATCCCAGTTATTCTTGTCCATGGTCTGTCCATGAATCATACTTAGTCCATGAATCATAGAAATTGCAAACATGTTCTCTCCTTAAAAGAGCAACTGCTTACGTGTAGAGGGACAGATGTGCACCTCTCCAGGAGATGAATACACTCTCGGAGTGATGACAACCTGCAGGAGGAGCTCCCTGAAGGAATAAGAGAAAGGGCTAAGAAAATAAACTGAAGAAATCATAAAAAAGTGCATACAACGTCCCGAGACACTGATGGAAGACGATGTATGGATTCTAGAGGACAAATGATTAAAGAATCGAATGAACTATCAACGTGGAAAAGAAGGATACTTGTTAATAAAGTGCTGTAGAAAACAGAAGTTCAATGAATGTACAGACGCTGAAACGCAAGATAGATCAAGTCATTGTACAGGCCAGCTATGAGTAGTGAATAGAATGTAGGCGGAGCCGCCTTTGTACAGAAACTGGACATTGGTATCATAAAATAGTAAGCAAAAACCAATGAAGGGGAATGAAAGACTGTGTTACAGTGGAATAAACAGGCTGCTGAAGTTGCATGGCGAGGCTGTCTGGCCTGAATTAAAGATCCTAGAAATCGAGTTTAGCTATGTACTCTGCAACAGAACAAGTGTGCAGAGGATGACTCCTCTCACGTAAAGGTGCAAGAAAGAACATAAACAATGCCAAGTTTTAATTCATTTAAAGCATTTAAAAGTAGCAAAATGGACCAAATCGTGGTCTCCTGTCACATGAGCCAAGGATGGAAATAGAGTTTGCACTTGGAGTTGCAGACACGATAGTAAGTGCCCTCCCTCTTGTGCATTCTTAAAGGCATGGACACTACACAAGGCCAAGTGCAAAGACAATTTCATGTCAGAAGGCATGGGTGATGAGAGATGTTGGGCGAATTGGGTGGTGAGGCAGCTTCATTTCCTATCTCCCTGCACCTGGGTCTTGGCTTACGTGCTGTGAAATGAACCAAATGCTCCAGACATAGCACAAGCGTGCCAACCGATTGTATTAGTCTGTATAATGAAGGACCTTATAGCTTAGCAGACCCAAGAAACACAGTGTACTTATTTTTTTTTAAATTACATGTTTGAAGAGGTAGGCATAAGTTGTCCACCTGATAAAGGACAGACAACAACAATCCTAGCTTCTATATGATTTTATATCTAGATGTTTCCATTAACCAGTCCCGACCATTGATAGGTTTTTCACTATTGCCACGTAGTATGATGTCACTCTGATGCATAATTGAGTATATGAAGTATATTTTTTGTGGAAATCATTGAGAGACTGAGCGTACGTCCGTTGATGTTTGTTGTAACCTCCCTATTTTAGATAATTGTTAATAAAACAGTGACTTGCAATTTTCTTGAGTTTATCCGGTTATTTGGGCTCAGAATTATTCTGGTGTAATCTCATCCATTACATTTGCACGTTCCTAATGGCCATAATCTGATACTGATAACAGAGCCACAGAGCGTGGAGATTGAAGATCCATTGCAGTCCTGCACGAGAGAAAGAGGCGTTATACGTGTTCGCTATAACACCTCATCGGAGGGGAATGTTAGGGAAAGATTGGGTAGAGGGAGGAGGTCAGGCGATAGATTGTGTGTAGCTGGGTATCCCCAGCATTGGAGACGGTGCAGACGGAAAAGCTCTTTTACCGCAGGTCTGAAGCTGGTTCTGGGAAAATGGCCTTCGGCAAAAACAGCCTGCGGGAAAACGTGAAAGACCCATTTACGTCAGAGAGTTGAGTAAACACAACCTTCAATCATTCAAGATAATCTGCAGCCGATTCATCTTCCTGTTACTTACACGTATTCATTTTCACTCAATCTGTTTTCTGTGAGCCCATATTAGGGATTCTCTGTATCAAGTTGTCTTGGAATTTAACTAATTCTGCACCAGTCCTCATGCGCTCTTTCGGCCAGTCTATTGACTGAAATTCTGACACCCCTCTGCAGTCATGACCACTCTCATACGCTGATTGATATCAGCCCATAAAGACGTCAGTTGTTTCATTGGACTGTCATTTCCAACTCCTTATTAAATCCCTTTGGTTATTCCAAGAATTTTGGAAAGTCTTTAGACAAATTCATCAAATTCCCAGGTGTCCATGGGGCATGTACCGTTACCAGGCCGCCAGCATCATCAGCACCCGCTGCAGGTAGCTGCCTCCATGGAGTGTGTGATTGCGCATTCTCCCCACTGTAAAATGCACGTCTATACGATGGGCTGGTAGAAGTGCATGTAGAAGCTGTCCCAGCTGGAGCCTGGATTTGCATTTGTCCTTCTGCACTTGCAATAGTAGCATTTTAAGGCCTTCTATTGCAGTGTGTTTAAAAAAAGGTAGCAGGCGCTCCTCTCCAGAAAGAACATGGCGTAATAACCTGTTCTGAGATGACAGTTTGCAGCACACGCATTTCGCTCACTGTACCTTTCACAGATGGGAAATATCCATTTGCATATCAGTCTTTGTCGCGCCCACATGGGCAATCCAGCGCCTACATGCTATGGCAATACCCTTCTGAACAAGAGTACCACCAGCAACCCCATACACGTGCCATACACGTGCTTCACGTGAGGCTCAGCGTTGGGGCTCAGCGTCCATGCTGCAGCTGGCGTGGATGCAGCGCTTACTCAGTAATGTACCGCCCCCCCCCCCTGCCTCTCTAGCTTCTCCCTCATCCTTGTCTTTCTCTATTCATTATGGAGACATTGATGTAAAAGTTCTCCTTTATAATGTTCGTATCTTGTAACCCCTAATTACTGATTCCCCTAATCACTTTGCACTTTCCCCAAAGTGATTTAAAAAGATGTCCCATTCTTCTGGTTTTCTCTTTCTTGTCTTGTCCTCTTTTGTGCGCGATGAACGTAAACGTTTTCCTAAGTCAAAGGCGGCATTCACAGAGAATTGGCTACACTTACCTCCCTGAATCACAGAACTCAATTTTTCTAAATACGAGCAAGTCTGGCCGACAATGAATGTACACAATGTACCCTGCCCTGCCCCCCTTACCCGAGGTACTCAGGTCCTTTGACTGACCATTTTGCTCTGTTTTGAGTCCTCCCCCTTTACATCATTTGAATTTGCTCCCTTAACCTAAGTCTTAATTTTCCCACCACTTTTAAGTTGACCTTTTTGCTGTTTTCTCCCTCTTCGGACAAGAGAACTGCACAGACTAACATTTCATGATAGGCTCCTGACTCGGCTTCTTTGCTCTTCTTGCACTGCCCTTAGCTCCTCCTCTTTCCAGCTCTATTAATTCACCCACCCACATTGTATCTTTGCATTGTGTCTCCCGCTTACCGTCCCTTATCTCATTACCTCATGATTCCTTCCCGAGTAATGTATCCAAAATTAATTTTACCCGGGTATATTTACACATGCAGTCTCTTTTTTTTATTAAATAGTGCAGGCTCTCTTGGTAAAGACCGTGGCAGTGGCCATTACTGACAAGTAATGGGCAGCCAGATAGAGTGAACGGCTTCAGTAAGCCCGTGAACGAGTTTTCCCTCTTAGATGAACAACCAAGAAGAAGATGGCTGCCACGGAGATGGCGGCTTGGGCACTATTAAGAAGGAGCCCCTCTTCCATTTTCATGCCCGGGCTTGCAATGTGGCAATGCTGGGTGCAGAGGGGGCATGGGTGTGCTATGGTCGTGCGGGGTAAGATAAGAGAGTTACTGATTAATTTTGACTGGGTGAGCAACACAAGGAGCAGGACGCAGATGGCGGGAGGAGAGACTGGAGCGGTGGAAAGGATGCCATATGTTTGCAAAAAGTGGCAACAGAGCTAGACGGAGAAGTAGCTTGTACTTCTGATGGCAGGTCACATTCACCTTTGTTATTTTCCACCTACACAGAGGAGGAGGCCAAGCAGGAGTTATTGACCATTGAAGAAGAGGAACCTGTGGCCAAAAGAACTAGGACATTGACTGCAAAAGCAAAGGCAACCGAAGCAGTCAAGAAACGAAAAGCAGCAGGGAAGGCAGCTGGGGGAGATAAAAGCAGGGGGAAGAAGCAGGGGCCTGTTGCCAACCCAGCGACTTTGCCTGCAGATGTTCCAAGGACTAGCGGTAGTGGACCCAGCATGCATGCGGCCACCACAGCGGCGATGGCATCAGAGGGACCTGCATCCGTGGAGCAAGTAAAAGGTAGGGTGATGCAGTGTTTGCAGGCATGGGGCAATGGGGTGAATGGGTAAATGCTGTGTGTGAATGTAAATACTTTTAATCAGGTGGGGAGGAATGCTGAAGTGGTTCACCAACAGGGGGATGCCCAGAGAGGGGTGGGGCCCAGCCATGAGGGAGCTGTGGGTCCTGGCACACTGGGCCAAGCAGGTGGGGTGCCTAGGGAACTGCCACAAGGGGTGGTCACACACTCACAGCAGGTGACTACAATGGCATCCAGTATCCAGGGGCATGGAGAGGTGTTTGGTAGTACGAGCTATGGGGAATGCATTAGTGTGGTATATCCCAAATGCATTCAAAGAGAGGATTTGTCAAAAGGAGCTCATTGATATTGACATAGAGCCAATAGGGCTTGACATGCGCCAGATTTCAGAAAAGGAAAGGGAGAGGAAAGACAGAGAGATGTTTAAGAAGGAGAATATTCACAACTGGTTAGCAGCGTTCACAATGTTAAATGTTTAAGGTATTTGAACCGTGCACCGTCACCAATCGGAATTGGTCCCCAGGCATTCAGGCAGATCAGCAAACGTGAAGGCAGGTAGGTTAGTAGGGTGAAGAGGGAGTAGGATAGTGAGAGAAGTGGTGTCCTGTTGGCAGCTTCAGTTCGGTTATCACTGTGCGCTGAGCTTTGGTGCGAGTATCGGGTCGATGTCAGTCGTTGTGTGCTGTTGGTGCGGCTTACGTGTTGTTTGTTTGTTGTTGCGGTGTGGTGAAGAACGTGCGGTTTGCTGTGCGACAGGTGGTTGTGTGGGTTTTTGTGTGAGTTATGTATGCAGAAATAAGAGCTTTTTGGTTAGTGGGTTGTATGTCTCGCAGCTATCATATGCAATTTGGCTTAATGCCTAGATTTGAGTGCATTGGATAGTGGGAGAGAGGTCTAGGCTTCACAGTACAGAAGGCTTCAAATGTAATATACAGAAATGGAGACTACACCTATGTTTGAGAGTCCTGTATAGTGGAAGAGAGGCCTAGGTTTCACAATGCAATAGGTTTCCAACACAGTACGCTCGGACAGAGGCTATACCTAGATTTGAGAATCCTGTATAGTGGGAGAGAGGCCTAGGTTTCAATGATACAGAGGTTTCAAATATACCATACAAAGATGGAGGCTAAACCTAGATTTGAGAGGCCAGCTACACCTTGGGTGAGAGTCCTGTATAGTGGGAGAAAGGCCTAGGTTTCATATTGCAGCAGGTTTCAGAATATAATACAGTAGGTTTAGTATTATAACAGACACAAAGGGTTTCTTATACCTATATTAGCGGGTATCTGAGCATTTCTGTGGGGTGTGATGCAGGCTAGTAATCACAACACTATCACAGTGTGGAGGAGGCTGACATTCACAGCATTATCAAAGTATGGAGCCTTCTACATATGATTCGAGTCTATGTGAGCAAATCTTTAGGGTGCGGCTCAGGCTAATGTTCACAATACTATCACAGTGTGGAACAGTCTAACATTAACACTACTATTGCAGTGTAGGCTAGATTGCTAAGTGGTAGGGATTCCAGGGTAGAGTGATTGCTCTATTCTTCACCCAGACCACTCCTACCTTGATTGTAGCTGCTGGTTGACGGCTGGCTACTGGCTTCCCCTGCTGACACCTGCAGACACAATCTGGAGCAGCCTCTGTTGGAGCCGTCCTTTGCCTCTGGGCCCTTAGCCGCAGGGGCTGCTGTGCAGAGGGCTGCCCTGGCAGGGTCACTTAAAACCATCAAATCCACCAATCACAGGAGGAAGGGGGCAGGCTGGGAGGCGGGAGGGTGAGGAACAGGGAAGTGGGAGCGAGGAAGGGGTCGGGATAGGAGCGCCAACCGGGGCTGGGGGGCACAAAAGAAACGCAGGATGCATTTAAAAAAAGGCCCAGGAGGATCTCCTTTCGTGTGGGCTCACCTGCTTCACCAGGGTTTCAAGTGGCAAGCAGGGAGCTGTGCCGTGCTACTGCACAAATAAGGTAGGTCAAATCCACCGATCACGGGTGGAGAGTGGGCTGGGTTTTGGGAGGGTGAGGAACAGGGAAGGGGGAGTGAGGATGGGGTTGGGATAGGAGAGAGCATCAAACGGAGCTGGCAGGCACAAAAGAAATGCAGGATGTGTTTAAAAACAGACACAGGAGGGTCTCCTTTCGTGTGGGCTCACCTGCTTCGCCGGGGTTTTAAGTAGCGAGCAGGGAGCTGTGCCACGCTACGAGCACAGAAGGTAGGTCAAATCCACCAATCACGGGAGGAGGGCGGGCTGGGAGGTGGGAGGTCGAGGAACAGGGAAGTGGGAGCGAGGATGGGGTCGGGATAGGAGAGAGCGCCAAACGGGGCTGGGGGAAAAGAAATTCGGATGCATTTAAAAAAAAGGCCCAGGAGGGTCTCCTTTTGTGTGTGGCTCACCTGCTTTGCCGGGGTTTCAAGTGGCGAGCAGGGAGCTGTGCCGTGCTATGGCACACAGAAGGTAGCTCAAATCCACCAATCACGGGAGAGGGCAGGCTGGGAGGCGGGAGGGCAAGGAACATGGAAGTGGGAGCAAGGATGGGGTCGGAATAGGAGAGAGCGCCAAACAGGGCTGGGGGGCACAAAAGAAACACAGGATGCATTTTAAAAAATGCCCAGCTGGGTCTGCTTATGTTTGGGCTCACCTGCTTCTCCGGGGTTTCAAGTGGCGAGCACAGAGCTGTGCCACGCTACGGCGCACAGAAGGTAGGTCAAATCCACCAATCAGGGGAGAGGGCGGACCGGGAGGCGGGAGGGCGAGGAACAGGGAAGTGGGAGTGAGCATGGGGTCGGGATAGGAAAGAGCGCCAAACAGGGCTGGGGGCCCAAAAGAAACGCAGGATGCGTTGAAAAAAAGGCCCAGGAGGGTCTCCTTTCATGTGAGCTCACCTGCTCAGAATGCTGGCATCCATTATGGTAGGAAAAATTCCCTGAGGATGCAGGGGCGTTATTTGTCTATGAGCAGTACATCCATAGCGCGTACTTAACTAATGGGGGAGAAGCATGGTTGAAATATGACAGGGGCTTCCGTTTGAAAATGCAGATTTGGCCAGCTATGTCATAGAATGAGGTAGATGTGACTGGTTACATTGAAAACATGGTATCAGCAAAAGAGGTGGGGGAAAGGGCACAGGGGGAGAGGTCCTATTATAAGGAAGAGAAATGGACATATGCGGACAGGAAGAGGGGATCCTTTCGCGGCCGCTCCTCCTGGAATAGTAAACCCAGTTACCAACAGGGGGAGCAAGCGACATGCAGGAACTTTGAGCAAGGCTATTGCCCCTTTGCCAAAATTTGTAAATTTAAGCACGCATGTACCAAATGTTTAGGGAGCCAAAAAACAACATCATGCGATGGGGGGAAAAAGGGCGGCAGCACAAAACCAAAAGAGAATGCTAAGCGAAATTGACACCCCACTGCACACACCTGAAGAGGAAGTGCCAAGCATGATCCACACTCCATCCACCCCCTTCAAAGTGCCAGGAACGTTCACGCCAAAGTATGTGACTTATGATGAGCAAATAAACCAGCAGAGAGCCGCAGTTGGGCTCTGCCCAGTGCCTTGTAGAATAACAGCACCTATTGAAGTACCAACACCTACGAAAACCTGGACAGTAAGGTACCAATTGAGAAAACCATATCTACAAGCGAGACAGAATGACGGTTGTCAAAATGTAATACCCGCAGAAGCCAAGAAGATTCTAAAAGAAGACGAATGGTGACGTCATGAGAAATCGGACTGACGCACATATAGAAGACATAATGACCTGAGAATAATGAACTTCAAATAATGACAAGGAGACGAAATACCATGGATAAGTGACATCTTGAGCCTAAGGTGAAATAGTTGTTGTCAAGATGAAGAAGCTTATGCCATATGCACAATGAAGATATTCAGCCAGTTTAAACGTGTACAGATGCAGGAAACCACAAGAAGCAAAGAAATTGTGATACTTGCTTATGCTTAGTAGTGAAATAGATTGCGGCAAGCGCCATCTATACATATATCTACCTCAAAAGGCACTTTGTATAAGTATACTTCCACTACGCACATGAGCAGAATTGAACAGAGGTTACCAAAAGTCTCAAGAAGAGAGTGCTGCAGAAAACAAATCGAGAATTAAGACGGAGAGAAACTCAGCTGACGGTAACCATGCCAAGAAGTGAAGGTCGTATCAGCTGGAAGAGGCCAACAGTGGATACAATTAAAGAGAAAAAGAACAGAGCATCCTGTTCAGAAAGGTCAAGACAAGCCACGGATGATAGACAACTGGCAGAATTAAATCAAATACACAAAATTGCATGAAGAAGAGGCCGGTTTCACGTTGTCTGAATCACGTGACCATGCAGGCAGAAAAGGATGAGACTTTCACACCTACGCTTGGATCCTTGCCATACCCATACTCCTTAACTTTCCCAGACCAAGAAGCAGACTCAAGGCCAAACTGCAAGGAAATTATTGACACATGACCACTGAGGTGATGATTGATTGTAACATAATTGAAGGAAAGCTGGGGTGCAGACTAACTCCCTGCACCTGGCTGGCTAGTCTGCATGCTGCTAAGCGCAAGTGGAAAAGTATGAGTGGGGTTGATGCCAACCCAATCATAGCGGACCGCGTAATCTAGGGTCCTATAGTTTATAGAACCAATGAGACGTTGTACTTTTAGTGACGTTTACAGTAGCCATTTTGAAGGAAGGGCTTAGTTGCCCCACCTGACATGGTTTATCCAATCCCCTCTCCCCGTTACCATATACAGATATAGTACCTATATTAAAATTACCTTCCTATAACCAATCAAGTTGCATGCAAAGTTTTAAGAATTACACGTCGGTGATGACGAATTTCTGGTATAAATATCATGTTTTTTCAGAAATTAATTGGAGTTTTAAGCGAGAAGGAAGATCGAGAGGTTGCTGATGTTCATTGAACCCGTTTTTTGTACTTGACATTAAACAGACTCCCTTTGCCAAACTATTGAGTTGTCATTATTATTTGGTGCAAGAGTACGAATCTGCATCCCCATCTATCTCGAGGGTGCTGCTGCTCATCTTAAAGGGCTGTTTGGAGACCCCCAGTCCTATTGGCCAGCTGGGGTCCATCCGGCTCACTTGGTAGCAGAGATTAGATGGTTAGATTAGATAAGACACCCATTGACCGTTGACATAAGTAACTTCAGGTCCTCAGCAATATCACGAGTTCTTTGCCATCCGGCTGATAGAACGAGAAGCTCCCAGTAGATAGTGGCCAGTTTAATTAAAAACCCTGCAGGTTAGGTCTGCAGGAACCTTTGCTTTCTCCCAGAAATCCCTTCCCACTTCTATGAGCAGCTGATTGGACGAGCAGCACGGAAAGGCGGTAACGAAGGAGGTGATCCCGAGTGTCCGGAGAGGAAAAATATGCAAACGGTGAGTGAAAAAGACTGAATACTTTGGCAAAAAGTGCCAAGCATTAGAACAAGTAAGGGAAGGTAACGGAAGGAGGTGGGACAAAAATAACGTCAGATAAGAGTATAATGTATATATAAGGGAAAAATATTGACTCAAGGGTGGCCGAGCAATAGAGAGAGATACCGGGAGTGACCGAGGTAAGAGTATACGCCCATTTTCCTAGGCTTTAAAGAGCGCTAGAAGAAGCCTTCATTTAAGGTCCTGAATTGATAGGATGACGTAGGAGACCAGAATAGATTAAAGACGATCGGAAAGAAATGGGCTTAAATTCCATGTCAAAATAATAAATAGGGGTAGGATGCATCTGAAGAAGCAGATGGCATGAGATTTGTGTAGCTGGCCGGAGTCTTTCTTGTCTTTTTTATGTTTTATGACGTCAGGAAATAAAAAGCTTTTTAAAATAATATGAAAATTGTGCGATTGAATAGATAAAATGTTGCATGGCATGGATTGATGAGTGTTGTTTACAAAAGTAAGAGTGAAATTATTGTTGAAAAAACGGGATTGGAGCTTGCGACAATTGGTGCTCGCTCATATTGTTGACTTTGTTTGTGAAACGTAAACATATTAAAGTGTTATATGAGGAAAGGATAAACAGGTTTGAGCATGGAAGACGTTACCCCATTGGTACACAGTGCAAACAGCTGCCGAAACATGCACCTAAACTTAAACAGTACAGTGCAGAATGGGTTAAAGGGACCACAAACAAAATGTCTATGCCATGGCCCCAAGGTGGATCGCTATCTAAAACGGTCCTGCAGCACATGACAACATATTTACATGCCACGTATACTGGCAAAAAGTTAGACAAACGCCTAGCTAGTTTAGAGCTTTGGAAAATGTACCAAGAGGAAAAGGAGGAGGAGCTGCCGTTAGATTGGATACTGAATATATGCACAGAGGGGGGTAAGGAGCCTTCTGCGCCACCCACCCCGTCTGAAACGAAAAGCAAAGCTATTAAACACGAAGGATTATACCCGCTGAGGGAACTTAAAGCAGCCACGGGATATAGCAACCCAGCGTATGAGTCACCTACGCAAAGTAGTGTTGAAAGGCCAGAGAAAGACAGAGATATTACCTCCAAAGTCCCGAAGGACAAGGAGAGACCCAAAAAGGAAAAAGGAGACCAAGCACAAGCAAATACATCTCTAGATACGGGTAGAGTGAGGAAAAGAGATGGAGAGGAGATGAGGACAGAACTGATCAGACGGCATTTGCACAGAAAAATGGATGGAAGGTCAGTTTATATTGAAACTCAATGGTAAAGGCATTGAGGATATGAGACAAAAGGGAGAGCAAGATGAATTAAAAAGGAAAAAGGAGGCAAATGAAAATCGCCTGAGAGACGAAGGGGCTAAGAAAAAGGATATACAGAAACGAGAGCAGTTATATTGTGAGGAGCAAGTCAGAAAACATGAAAAGGCAGAAGAGCAACGAAAACGCGATCATAATCAGAGAACAGCTAATGATCAGGAGACGCAGGAACAAAGGAGAATAGAAGAAGAAGAACTAAAAGTACGGGAAAAGAGGATAAAAAGACAAAGAGATGAGGAGATACAAAGGGCAAATTTATGGAGATATGCGAGGAAACAAGAAGAAGATAGGGTCAGAGAGGAAGGAAGGAAGTGTAGAGAGTTTGATGGCGACATAGAGCGAAAGCGAAGGCAGAGAGCACGGGATCTTGAATATCTGTAAAGAGAGGTTAAAAAACCTGATCCAGTAGTAGACTGGGAAGATATAGAAGAATTCTTCCCTGAGTACGATTCAGTACCAGGCCCATCTAGGGCAAATATCGAAGATGACTTCGACACCAGAAGCAGCAGAGAGACGATTGATAGAATATATGATGAAATGGGGCTAGAACAGGTACCCCAAGGGAAAGGAGAGGACGAGCGTCTTGAGTGCACTCAGTTGTACGATACTGAGGATGCCTCCCGAAGTAGCAGAAATAGAGAGCTATCCTTAGATAGGCTGACGCGAACCAGAAAGGAGGAGGATGAGAGAAGTTGCACGAGTTGGGCACAGACAATATCGGATGCAGAAAGAGAAGAATGTGAAGAAAGAGAAGACTAGAGAAGATGCGAGAAACGCTTCTCTAGAGGAAAGGGAATAAGATGGTCAGATTCTAGTGGGTCTGCACCCAAGACATCAGAGTCAGCCATACAATCAGATCGGCATGAAGGAGTATCATATGGTCAGAGGGGGGTGTCTCCACCCCCCTATGTGAGCAGACTAAGGACATTGCCAGGTAGATGGCGATGTGGGTATATTACCCCTGCTGTAGACAGAAAAATGATGAGAGAGGAAAAGTGCCATGTGTCACAGTTCCCGTTACTCGAAAAAGGAGGAACAAGGCCACAATATATACCTTGGCCACACATGGATCGAGAAAACCTGTAAAATACGCTCCCAATGTTAACATTGGGAGCCGGAAAATGGATACATGAGTTAGAAAAGAACACGTTAGTTATTGGGGATATAAAGGGTCTTTTAATCGCCATAGGTGGTGATAGAGCTGACGATGTATGGATTGTGCAGGTTACCCTGGAGTGACTACAGTTAATACTGCGCATGACGGAGCGCCGTTTAACAATTGCAAAACCGTGGTATGGAAGTCGCTTCCAGTGCTATACCCGGACACTTCTGATATGGAAGCTATAATGACACATAAAATGAAGGAGTCAGATGATCATTTGCTTTACATTCAGAATTTCCAAGATGCCTGGGTGCTGGAAACTCGTGAATCATGGGGGAAGTCTATACCCGTGTTTTACAATGCATTATGCCAAGGCTGCCAGAGCAAGTACAGAAGCAGCTCAAGGAATTGGTAGGAATTGAGGCCAAGCCGTGGTCTGAGATACAGTGGACCATTGCGCACTATTGCAGGCTGCTGCAAGAGAAAAATCGCAAAAAAGATGCTCCATGAAAAGGTGAAGAGGCCAAATTAGAGCAGAAAAAATTGTCAAAATATGCCATTAAGGGGGCAATGATTACTAACACAGACGGATCACATACACAGCAGATAAATAATCAAAGGCAGTTTGAACAAGGCAAAAACATGTTTTACCCAAGAGGAAGAGGCTTTAGGGGAAAAGGATGGCAGAGTAATCAAGGAGGTTTCGAGAGTAATCAGGCAGGTTTTCAAAACATGCAAAACGGCAACCAGGATATGCAGAATGGCAAATAATCAGACCGCCGCCAATATGTTGGAAGTGTGGGATGACAGGGCATCTAGCACGCACATGCAGAAGTCAAGGCATGGTGCAAAATGACCAAGGTACAAGAGGAGGGATGGTGAATCCACCTGCGTTCTCGCAGCAGGGTGGAAATGGAGTTGCACAAAATCACACGGTGCAGCAGAAAGCGCCGGGAGCACAGCAAAGTTTTCAACCACAGAATGGGACACATTTTCCACAGGGACAGTCTCAACTGTCGCCAATGCAACTGTTACAAACAACAAGTACATGACAAGCATGAAATTCTGGAATAAGAAATGACACTGCTGATGGAGGAAGTCCATTCACTCAACATGGGACAAAATTATATATGGACTAGGACAGCTCACTGAGAGACCTGATGGGTTCTATCCTATCAGTGACACCGAACCCTCACGAGGAACCAAGGGTAGATGTCCTTATAACGGATAAGGAATATTCCTTCTTAGTTGACATGGGTGCGACACGCTCGTGTATACGTGAAGGCAACTTTTCTTTGTTCGGCAATGCCATAAAATACTCAGGGCTTCACCGGAGCAACAAGTCATGGTCCTTTCACAAAAGAACTTCCAGTTTCTATAGGAGAATGCGACATGAGTGTGCGACTGCTATATTCAAGGCAAACCCCAGTGAATATATTGGGACGTGACCTAATGATGAAGTTAAACATGACAGTCTCGTTCATGGAGAAGGGCATAGTATGTTCAACTCCAGGAATGCATTATTTGAACGTATGCAAAATGATTAGAGCATACTCGGGACAAATGGACATGAGAGCTTTTCCATTGGTACCAGAAATATTCGCGTTTGGAGTGCAGATATTAATGTCATGGCTACCAGGCCTTACAGACACAACAATGAGAACCACAGATGAGTTTCTGTTTAGGCCAAGAATACCTATGCATGAGGAAAAGGGACAAGTGTTTCCCTTGACAATACAAGCAGCCATAGTGCGAGGAAAGATGGTGTTGCTTGATGGTTGTGATGACGAAGGCAGACAATGGTGCGCAGTGATCGCCATTGGGGAAGGATACAGATTGACTGACGTCACGGATGACGATCTATTTGAAGAGCAAATAGGTGAAGATGAGACGACAGTTGAGGTTAATCTCATTTATTGAGTGAAAATGATTAAAGGAGAGGTGCCCCAGAGAATGATGCTGGCACAAAAACGTCCTGAATATTTTAATGACGACATGGTAAAGGTGCCTCTCTCAGTATGGACTACAGGCCCTTATCACGTAGGCTTACTGAAAGGAGTCAGAGAAGTGAAGATTAAATTGAAACCAGGAGCAATATTACCAAAGGCACGACAGTATCCCATGTCTAGGGAAGCAGATTAAGGGATTTTTTAAACAATTCCTTCTATGATGGAGCAGGGCATCTTAGTGATGTCAGAGTCGTCATGCAATACTGCGGTTTATCCGATAAAAAAATCAAAGGGAGGGTCTTGGTGTTTAATCCAAGATTTACGGCCAATAAATGATATTGTAGAAGCTGAGTTCCCTCTAGTCCCTAACCCGTCCACAATCCTATGTAATCTTTTTTTTTATTTGTTTATAGTTACGTAGTAACTTTTACAAAAGATTCCTTTAGTTTAAGACATGATAAAAGCACATAAAAAGAAATAAATATATTCTAAACTTCACAATACAAGAATTCACACAATTACAATGATAAAAATTAAAACAATTACATTTCTCACATTCAGTTTCAATTCTTCATAAGACCACTAAAATACTCACAGTTTCTAAAAGTGACACATAATGCTAATACCTTGTATAATATGGTAAACGGTTCCTTTAGCACAGTTTCATAGACAGCAATAGTTTTTCAGGAATCTTACTACTGCAATCTGTAATTTAACTTCTTTTCCATGCAACATGTCCAACCACAAAAGCTCCAAGTCAACACACTGAGTATTCGGTACGTATTGACTAAAGTGGCTGATACGTTCTTTCCTTAGTCCATCACATTTGGTCAACATATGCACCAGTGTCTCACAATTCTCCTTTTGCTTACAGAATCTGCAGAAGGAATACCCCTTTACCTGTCCATTTCTAATGTCTAATATTTCTCCCATGCCCAACACGTTGAATCAAAATCTCATGAATTCCTGCCTCCATTCCCTATCCGGGAATTTAATTAAATATGGTGCCGGCTCCCCCCATCTTTTTACAGTCAAATATAATGTGATTATATAGATGGGTCTTCTTAACCTTGTGGACAGTGAGATTCCAGTCAGCATGAAGCAATAGTATTTTCACTTTCATGGGGTTCACAATTAGCATGTCTCTAGGAACCCCCAATTTATCCAGAACAGTATTTGCTTCCTCCATCATGTCCCGAAGATACTTGGATGTTGGAGCACCGCTCCTGATGCCCTTTCCCGTGATGTCATACAGTGTAGTTTCATTACTGGCTAACAGTTTCCTATATAGGGCCATTCTGCGCCATTCTAGAGCACTTCTCAACGAATGCAGACCAAGCTCATATCGAATAGCCGCCAAAGGCACACATTTGGGCTGACATCTCACCAGTGATTTCACCAGTTTAGATTCATATATTGCCACCTCACCCCTGCACCATAGTGGAGCTAATTCTAAGCCATAACATACTTGAGCCACAATTCTGTTTTTATACAGACGTATACATGGTGCTAACGAGAATTTACCATATTTTGAATCTATTGTACGTAGTTGAGCTGTCATTGTTCCGACCTTTTCATCCAGTAAATCCCGAAAATTGGCTTTTTTCTTATTCCCAAACACAGGGTATCCTAAGTATCTTATGGCCATACTTGTTGGCAATTTCTCATGATTTAGGAACCAAGAACTAATTTTTTGATTTTCCTTGTGTGACATACATACAATCACAGTTTTGGTGTAGTTGATTTTTAAAGCATTTGTGACAATATATTCTTTAAAAGCAGTTAAAAGACGTTGGAGGCCTATGGGGGTATGATCATATAGGGTCACGTCATCTGCATAAGCAGTCCATAATACCTTTGTGCCCTCAACTTTAGGGGAATTTACTACAAGATTTTTAAAACTCCTTCCCATATCAGCAAAATATAAGTTAAATATGGTCGGTGCATATATACAGCCTTGCCGTAGACCATTTTGACCCTAATTTCTTGTGATAAAGTCCCCTCCACATTAAGTTGCACTTTTAATCTTGAGTCTTCATGCATATTGTGTAACATCGACAGCAGAGGTAATGGCATTCCTAAATTGACTAATTTTGTCCACAAAATTGATCTGTCTACTAGATCGAAAGCAGACGTTAAGTCAATCGACGCTACATAGATTGGAGCATTTCCTTTAGTCCACGCCGATTTTTGCAAAATGTTAATTAACAACCCTCCTGCGTCTGTGCCCACATTCTTTCTGAACCCAAACTGGTTTGGCGACAAGATGTTAAATTTATCCATCCAGCTCCGAATGTGGTCTAAAACAAGAATTGCAAATATTTTGGAATCAACATCCAAAAGGGCTATTGGTCTGTAACTGGTCGGTAGAGCCCTATCCCCTTTCTTATAAATTAGTACTATATATGACATTCTCCAACTTGTTGGAATCGTTTTCGCATTGAGGATATCTTCAAATAAGAGAAATAACATTTTGGCCCATAGATTTACATTCCCCTTTAGAACCATGTTACATAGCAGATTCGGCCCAGGACCCCTGGATGGGGAGCTTTTAACAATAATACCTTCAATATCCTTTACACCGAAAGGCATATTCCAAGAGGCCTTTTCAATATTAACCGGGGGCCTCCATGCCACAATAGGGGGGCTATATAATCTACTGAAATGACCTTCCCATTTCTCAGAATTGATGCACACTGTTTGGGCTTTAGTTTGCTCTAAACTTCCCTTCATAACCAGAGCCCAAGATCTTCGTGTATTTACATCGCGCAAAGATGTTAACATATCCTCTGCATCTCCCTGATAGAGCTTTGCGCGTAAACACCTTACTTTTCTCTTCCATTTGTTTTTTATCAAATTGATTTCACGCAACTCCACCTCTGTAGCGGAGACTTTTTATGATTTTGGAAACCTCGTATTTCGCGGTTTCTCTCCAGCTTAAGGGTTTTCATTTCTTCTGAGAAAGCATGCTTATGTGGCTCTTTACTTTTTATGTTTCTCTTTATTCCTGCTTTTCCTGTGATTACCGACTCAATATAACTCACAAAAGAGTTGTGGGCATACATCTTTTTTTTTTTGAGCAAACACATTATTTTGAAAATCTGCCTGGAAGAGCATATTAACTTTCTCGATATTCGTTTTATGCCACGAGATTCTATTCTGTTGGGCATTAACTGATATCATCAAACCATAATTTTGTTCCTCGCCCCTGTCCATATCTAACGATATTGTCATTTGTAGCATTTTATGATCACTCTCCTGAGTGTCAATCAATCTAAACTCCTGAATAAGATTAAAGGTCTTGGGGCACACAAAGATATAGTCGATGGTTGATGACCACTTTCTATTCGACCATGTAGATTTATCCCTTGAGTCTTCCATCAGATTATTTACACATTGCATGCCCCAACCTCCAATGAGTTGCGCCCATTGAACCCGCCGAAGGTATTTCCGTGAGTCCCCCCTTTCACTGATCAGCCAACCAGCCCTGCCTTCATGCTAATCTTCTTCCACGCAAATTACTGAATTAAAGTCCCCACACATAATGATGTAGAGTTCATTATTCATGTCCTGGCATTCCTGAATCATTAGATCAATTGACTCAATATTGCTCTTTAAATCACACTCCGGTCGCCAGTATATGTTTATGATTAACAAATAAATCAGTACATTCTTCCAACCCACTTTTATAAGGACAGCTATGCATCCTTTATTTATGTGGAAGTTCTTTATGGTTGTAAAGTTGATGTTATTCTTGATTGCAATAAGAAGGCCCCCCGCTGGTCTCCCCTTGGGTTTTTTAGTGGCAGGTTCCTGAAAAACCGTAAAGCCACCCAGTGATGCCGAGGTCACAGCCCACGTTTCTTGAACACACAAAAATGAATAACCCCGTAGCACTGAACATGTGTTATAAGAGTACAATAGGGCACGTGACCCCCTAGAATTCCAGGAAAAAAAGATGTGCTTAGCAGTGCTCTACGTGGTCTCTTTCATACCTTGTATCTTGGCGATTGATTCTCTCAAGGACAAAGCCAGCCATCTGTGCTCGGCTGCCTCATTTGCTTGTTTCTCGGTGTTCATATTTCGGCCTCCTTGTGTATTATTACTCCCATATACCTCACTGGGATACCCTGCCCACTCCCCTCCTTGTTGTTTGGCCGAGCCCTGACTGAAATTTACAATATCATACCCAAATCTTTGCAGTGCCACTCCTTCAGTAAGTGCCCGTTCGTATGTTGCTCTTGAGTAGAACACTATCCTTACACAATCGTATCTTTTTGGGTGTATATAGTCAATGAGCTTAATATCACCCGATGAAATTAATGAGAGACGAGGTATCTCATAAAACAGAGAGAGAATCCGCCCTCGGTTTAGTGAAGGGGGGGCTCCTATTGTTAGCATAAAGTTCAGTATGATGCTAGGGTCATCCGCAAATTTCGGCTCCCTCCATTCTCTTCTATCTTCCGGCCATACATTTTGAAACATTGGGTCATGCCCCTCCGTCTTGTAATTACTACCAGTTTCCCCTCTCCCTGCTATCCCCTCCCATGGTGTCATTCTTCTCATCCTTAGCCCGTTTGTATTCTCTACCTTGTTCGTATCCCTTCTCTCTGTTCCACAATTCAAATTTCTCTCTTATCCACTCTTCAAATCCATTAACCTCATTATGTGTTTGGTTTACCGGGGGTCCCCCAGCATTACCTTCCTCTCTCATGTCCATCGTATTAGCCTGTTCATTTGCAGATTCGAACCTGTGTTGTAATGTGATCACCCGGGTATTGGACCCAGCTTCATTCATTGATCCTTTATTCCCTGTTGACTCATCTCTTTATTTGCTTCCACTACCACATTGGGCGGGGCCTTTTTCTGGTCTCCCTCAAACACTTTACAGTCAAATAGCGATAGTGCTGATGGTAGGGAGAGTCCATATTTGGAGGAATGTTGGAGGATTCTAAGATGCGCTTCTTGAACCAGTTTTCTTATGTCTTCACTGGGGATCACGGGCAACTCACTGCTATTACTTTCCACTATACCTTTCCAACCCACTAGTTCCATACCCTCTTGCTGTGTGGAACTGATGGGGGCATTAGGGATGTCTACCACCTTTAGGGATATCATTTGTTCTTCTATCTTCTTTTCCATTTCAGACTCTCTCTCTGTTTTTATATTTTCCTTAGATTTGGAACTAAAGAATTGTTGGATACTCCTTACCTCCTTAGTTCCTTCTAATTTGTTGTCATTCTGCTTTTTTAGATCTTTTTTTTGTTTATTTAAATTTGTTTGTTTTTTTGTTTAACAATACCAGCTTTCCCCTTAAGATTTATAGCGTCTGATAAGGTGTTCTGAGCTTCTCCATAGTCCTTACCATATACCACCGATGCACTTTCTGCTGCAAGGTCAGTATCTCCATCCTTCCCCTGTTCCTGTCTACCCGACACTTCCTTCACCTCCAGGGCAAGCTTGCTTTCTTCGTTTAGCTGGGTGAAGTCTAATGGTCCTCCCTCTCCTGATAGACTGCAGATAACTTTTATGTTTGTATTCGTGTTTTTTAGTTTAGGGGAGGGTTGATTTTTTCAGTTTTTTTGTTCACTTTGTATTTCCCCCCTCTCGCTCTTTGCTCTTCTTTTGATGGCCCTCGCTCGCATGTTCTTTTCTCTGCACGAGATGACATACTCAAAAGGAGCCTCATCTTCCTGATTTATGTCTCCACTTTGTATCTGCTTCTGTGCCTGCTTTTGAATGGCCTCCTCCTCGATCACCTTCAATAAAGCTGATGGACTATCTGATGGACTATCCGACTTGCTCCCTGTACTTTGTTCTGGGGTATTTGTTACCTTGTTATTTATTTTTTCCTGCTCCCTTTCTCTTTGATTTTCCACAGTTTTGATCTTCTCTGAGTTAATAAGTATCAATCTCTTTAATTCCTTCACGTCTTCACAGTTTATCTCTTGCTTACTTTTAATCTCACATGGGAAAGTGTCCCCATGGGACTGTTCTTTAAGAGACCAGGAGTTTCTGCTTCTATCTATTACTACATCCTTATACTCTCTCTCTTCATTCATTGTTTGGGAGCCTTTGTTGTACATCTGCTTGGTTTCCTTTTGTGGTTGTATCGGGGTTTCTTTTTTATATAAGTTTGTGTTTAGGGCATGTATGAACCCTTCCAACCTACTTAGTTTTTCTATACATTCTACCATCATAAGTCTTAGTTCCTGTATCTCCCCATGAGTTCTTTCGTGCCCTTTATCCAGGAGATTTAGGATCCTGGTTAGGACCGAAAGGACTCAAGCATAGGTGTAATCTCATCAGCATTAAATTCCTCACTTGGGTGATTGAACATGGGTGCCTCATGCTCATGACTCTGGGGGGGGGGTCTGGAGTAGTTGGACTTGAACATTTGTGTAAACCTGACTTTATGTCACCCGGTTCCCCACTCCCAAACATGCCCCTCACTTTCCCCATGCTATTTCCATAGGGGTGAAATTTTGGGGATGTCACGTGCTCCTCCATTCTTCCAATGATTGCTTTATGGAGATGTACATTTTCAAGGCCCCCACCCCTTGCCCTTACAGGGGTTGAGGGACCCATTGAGAGCCTAACCCTTCTATCTAACTCTGCGGACACTACAGGGGCCAGAAGGGTCGTGTCCAGTTGGGGTGTGGGGGTCATAGTATCATCCATGTTTAGGGTTGAAGGCCTTATTGGTATTTCTTGCATACTTAAAAAGCTTTTCTGCGAGGGTTCTTCGAAGAAGTCTAACTTCTTAGATATTTCAGTTTGGTCCTTTATCCGATCTTCCGATATGTTTGGTAATGGTGGGAATTCAATTCCACTCAATTCCCATTTATCAGTCACCCCGCCCCCAACTGGTCCTTAATATCTTCTACATTCATTTTCGGGGGGTGATGGTTTGCCACTTGGGGTGTATTTGAATGGGTGAACACGAAAGTCCCACTTGCAATTAGTGTGTTTCTCTGCTTGGGTTTTTTTTTTGTGTGTCTCACACAGCGTTGGTATCTTGTCACTTCTTAGGGTTCCCACCATACTCTAAATA
Organism: Ambystoma mexicanum; assembly: GCF_040938575.1. Lineage (NCBI taxonomy): Eukaryota > Metazoa > Chordata > Amphibia > Caudata > Ambystomatidae > Ambystoma > Ambystoma mexicanum. The sequence goes on from NC_090938.1 coordinate 74,154,253, forward strand.
CAGAATCCCATTCACCCTTATACACACTTTTATTTTGATTTCCTTTAGCCTCTCAAAGCAGCATAGCCGTTGTTGTCTATTTACACCTTTATATAGTCTGCCTGCTTCTTCCCCATGCACCTTTCTCTTTTTCTTGAATGTACACAATTATTTCCATGTAAACGTAATATAGGAATAGGGTAAGTCACACCTGTGTGGCACTATCCTCAGCGCACCCGGTACACCTGGGCAAACTACAACTACAGGGTGCACAAACAGTGTTTCCAAAAAAGGTGTATTCCACCTATTCACCACTGCTCTTTGCGGCCCTGGGCAGCCACCAGGACCACACTTCGAACTTCACAAACAAGTAATTCCAAACAAATTCACTTCAGTGTTCCACTGCCCTCAGCGCGCACAAAGCACCTTGAGGCACTGAAGTACGTAATGCGCAAACAGTATTCCCCAACAATGTTTTACAGTAGTACACACTGATTTTGCAAAAGTCCTTGACCACTCGCAAAGTAGGCACGACGACTTATACGTTTACCTCTGTGCCGTGGGCGCTACACTGGGCCGGTTATATCACGTACCCATTAAGAAATCCTCTCAAACCGAAAATAATTTCAGCCGCCCACGCCCCTGCTCCCCGGCGAACAGGCAAACAGGCACTTCCTTGGCACTTCCGCTCGGGCGCGCGCTCAGCGCGCGCGGCCAGTGCCTAATGTAGCAGAGGCTCGTGCGTGGGCGGGGCCTAAAGTGAGTAAGTAAAATAGTGTTATATACATATCTAGACACTATATTTACAGAGTATATAACGTTATTAAAGTGAATGGCAATGTCCACTGCAGCATTGAAGGTCTTCACCTTGAATATTGGTCCAAAGGAAAATAACGGGCTGCACAACGTAGGAGAGCAGCAGCAGGGCGTTCAGGCAAACAGGCAAAAGTCCTTGACCACTCGCAAAGTAGGCACGACGACTTATACGTTTACCTCTGTGCCGTGGGCGCTACACTGGGCCGGTTATATCACGTACCCATTAAGAAATCCTCTCAAACCGAAAATAATTTCAGCCGCCCACGCCCCTGCTCCCCGGCGAACAGGCAAACAGGCACTTCCTTGGCACTTCCGCTCGGGCGCGCGCTCAGCGCGCGTGGCCAGTGACTAATGTAGCAGAGGCTCGTGTGTGGGCGGGGCCTTGAATATTGGTCCAAAGGAAAATAACAGGCTGCACAATGTAGGAGAGCAGCAGCAGGGTATTCAGGCAAACAGGCACTTCCTTGTCACTTCCGCTCGGGCGCGCACCTATGTAATATACCCATTGAGGCACGATATTTCACGGTGATTGACTGGAAAAATGTGTTTTTCTCAATCACATTGCACAAAGACTCACAAGATCTGACATCATTCACGTTCAGACAGGTTTGTCTGAAAAGCACAAGGCTGCCTCAGGGGTACTGTGAGTCTCCTTCGATTTTCAACCGAGTCCTACAGATGGACTTAAGCAATATTGCATTAGAGAGTGTTGTCTTACAATACGTAGATGACATTCTAATTTGCAGCATGACAGAGGAAAGGTGCAGAAACGATTCTATTCAGCTATTGACTATATTGGCTGAGAAAAGTTATAAAGTTGACAAAGAGAAGTTACAGTATTGTCAACAAGAAGTGCTGTACATAGGCCAGCTGATCTCACATGAGGGGAAAAAGGATACCCCTGAAAGGGCTGAAGCCATCTCAAAAACAGCCAAGCCACACACTGTAAAACAAATGCAGAGTTTTCTACGATTATGTAATTATGTTAGGAAATTGGTCTTTACCTACAGTTCCTATACCAAGCCCTTGTTATAAGCCTTAAAGAAAGCACAGGCAACGGAAGAAAAAATCGTGTGGCCCGAGACCATGGAAGAAGGGTTTGTCGAACTAAAAAGGGCCATTTGCACGGCACCAGTTTTAGGGATTCCCAATTATGCAGAGGAATTTTACCTGTTTTCACACACGAATGGCAGTGTTTTGACGCCAGTACTCACACAGAAAACCACACTGGGGTACAAGCCCCTTGCATACTACAGTGGGAATCTAGACCCAGTGATGAGGGGTCACTTACCGTGCGAACAAAGTTTAGCTGCCGCAGCGTTCGCCATAGAAAAGGCTACAACCATTGTAATGGGATGTCCGATGACGTTGTTCGTCGAGCACACATTATTTGCCATTTTAGAGAAACCAAAAGGCACGTTAACATCTCAGAGAGCTTCTGCTTATGAAGTGGTCACAGCAAATCCATCAATCAAAATAGTTTGATGCAAAATAGTGAACCAAGCTAAGTTTATAGCAGAGCCAGTCACTGAAGGAGAGCCAATACATGACTGCGCGAACTGTGAAGAATTTTATGAGGAGATTCCCAGAATAAAAGAAAATGCATTGACAGAAGGAGAAATCGTCTTCGTTAATGGTTCTTCGAGGATCGATCAAAACAATGGACAGAGGTATACAGGCGCCGCTGTGATGAAACACACGGCAAATGGGGTATTTCGAGTACTCATCAGTGCACGATTACCCTCACATTATTCAGCACAAACTGCAGAATTATTGGCATTGATACTCGCACTCGAGAGTCACGCAGACCTGATGTGACGGTGTACAGTGACTCTGCCTATGTGACGTCGACAGTGCAAGCATGTCCTGCATGCTGGAAAAGGAGGGGCTACGTCCGGGCAGACAGCACGCCAGTTCAGCACGCTGCCCTATTGGACAGGCTCATTAAGGTACTACAACTCCCAGTGGGCATAGCGGTTGTGAACTGCACCACCCACACGAAAGGGACAGATTTTATCTCACAAGGAAATCACGCAGCTGACACTGAAGCCAAGCGTGTGGCAACCAAAGACAAAATAATAATGAATGTGGAAATAACTGATGTGCATAAGAGAATGATTGTTGCTCGAAGCGAGCCTGAAGGATATAGTAATATGGAAAAAACCCAGTTAATGGAACTCCAAGGGGAGGCACCACAGGAAGAGAAGAACCTGTGGAAGCGAAGAGGGTGTTCTTTAAACCCCTCCGAGAGCTTCTGGCGACAAGACAGCACTGGTAAACCGGTGATACCTATAGCCTTATTAAAAATAGCACTGAAACAGTTTACACTATCCAGCGCACATGACAAAGGAGAATCTAGCAGCAACAAGTGCTGAAGACTGGTTCATACCGAACTTGGCAGAACACGTTGCATTTTTTATGGTAAACTGTATAATCTGTCAGCAGTTCACGGCTGGGCATACACTACGTGTGATTAGAGGAGTTATCCCAAGGCCTAATGGGCCTTTTCAGCACTTGCATATCAACTATGTTGATATGATTCAAGTATTTAACGGGTACAGGTATCTAATTGTTGTGGTGTGTCTATTCTCTAGGTGGATAGAAGCAGGTCCATGTACACACCCAGACTCTACCTGTGCGGGCACATTTCTGGTGAGGGGGATTTTTCCCAGATGGGGAATGTGTGAGGTCATGAGGTCAGACAATGGACCTCACTTTGTTAATGCAGTATTTGAACAGATCAACTTGTTGCTTGGTATAAAGCACACGTTCTTATCCTCAAGGGAATGGGATATGCAAGAAGCTCAATGGTGTGTTAAAGCAAAGGATAGCCAAGTTGAAGTTTACTCTGAAGAAAGGATGGCTACACTGTCTTCCACTGGCACTATATGCGCTCAGAAACCAACCTGGTTCTGACCATCATCTCACGCCGCACAGAATTGTGACGGGCAGAAGGATGCGCACGCCATTAATACCCCAAAATAGAGCTAGATGTGATGCTCAGCCAACAGGAGAAGTGCTCGGATCAGAAATGCAAAACTACTTGAATTGCATGGCATCTTGTCTTACTGTAATTTCAGGACAGCTGCAGCGACGATAAAAAGGGTGAAGGCCAGCACAGAACACAGAAGGAGATACTACAACAAACCAAGTTCCGGACTTACGTGTACCTCAACTGGTGAGAAATCACACAAGAAAAAAGTAGGACGAGGCAAGGATCAACGGTCCCTTTGAAGTGGAGGACGTCACGCCCTCTGCATTCAAGTTACAGGGAAGAAGAGCTTGGATCTTTCTGGGTGACGGCAAGCCATACATCGGAGAAGACAAGTCTGCCCGCACCCCACCACGTAGAGACTACAGACAATGGGGAAGAACCACAGCACATGCAGACGAGGAAGAAGGACGCATGACCAGCAATACAAAGACAAAGAACTTTTGTGCAAGTTGTGGCTTAATGTGGACACTTTCTTTGAGCGAAAAAAGGGGAGAAGGACATAAAAACACAGACACTCTGTGCATCCTAGTTGCAGGGTGAAGAGGAAATTGCACGTATAAGCCACAACATAGCTTGCTGACTTTGAACTTTGGACTGAATAAGAAAAGATATGCCAAACTTTGATTGAGGATAAATAAATTGGAAGAGAATACAGTGTCCTGACTCTTTCGACACAGAGGCCTTATTTGGAATTATTTATGGTGTCACGCAATAATGAGCTTACCAAGGTCATTCTGATCTATTTTGAGTTAGTACTGAGGTCATACCCGTCGTTGGAGGGAAGGCTCACGAACATTACAGAATTTCTTCAAGATCCTGAAAATGAAAAGATAATAAGGAGGCTGCTCACAGTGATTTCAGAACAGTTTCTTTTGCTTCCGGAGTACAGAGAGGACACGACAAATGTCCCTGTCACAAGAAGATAGCAGACTAGCTAGCAATGTATTTTTTCGTCTGATTGAAGACTTTCGAGAGCTTGTGGGGCGACCTGCCAGTGTTGATGTCCTCACTTTCATCAGAGACCCAGCGAACACTACACAGATGGGTATGCTCCTGCACGGTATCATAATGCAGGTCGAATTTTCTAATCATCATCAGAATCACCAGAGAAGATTGTAAACTTTCCTTTTAGCGACAGATCGTGAAGGTGTTGCCAAGGACTTCACTTTTGGTTGTGCTAACAAAGGAATGACATGTCGGCTGGAGTGAAACATATAAGAGGCATTGACTGGGAACTGGTCTATTTTGAACATGCAAATTAAAGACTTGCTGAACTTATTGCCTCAACTGAAACATTCGTATGTGGAAAAGAGAACTGTTTCCAGAGCCAGAGGCAGTCTATTACTCGGACAAAGAGAATAAGCGTTCCAGCATCTGTGAACTGCAAGCAGAGACAGCAGAATCTAGGTGTGACACTCTGTAGCATGCATTAAGGAGTTCGTTTTATTTCCTTAGATGATCGAGATGGGCAACCAGAACAGTAACTTTGTCCTCCCTCATGAGGAGAGACGCTCATATTGGCTCATATTGGCCCAGGAATAAGTGCTGTAAGCTAACTTACAGGTGCATCATTTACACATGCATAGTATTCATCATCACATGACTGTCACTGACGATTCAAACTGCATTTTTTATTGGTGCACAAAGCATTCAGACTCCAGTGCACCCAACTTATGATGTACACATGAAGCCTACAAAAGTACCCAGACCTTACATAGTTATTCCAGTCCCTAGAAGAACTGATGGAGTGAATGAACTTGAAATGGATGTGATTGACAATGACACACACACACACACACACTTGTGGTAACAAATGGACTGAAACGCCGGAGACAGGGTCGGCAAAGGCAGCCCGAGAAGGGGTTAATGAAAGGTACACATACACAAATGATGAATACATACATACTTGGTCTAGTGTCAATGACTGCAGAATCACATTCCAGAGAAGGGGGCAAGCTTGGACAAACAACGATGAGAAGTTCCACACCAAGAGAAGTTGAGAGACAGATGGAGAAAGCTGAACTTTTAAAGAAACAAAAGACTCTAGAGAATGAACGAACAGAGACAGCACCGACAAGTATGCCTGACCCAATGATGAAGAGATCAAGCTTAAATCCTGCGAGACAATCAAGTGCTGAGATACTGGCAGAATCAATATGGATGATTATAAACAGAGCCAGGAAAAACCAGAAGGAAGACTTGCCGAACCTTCACCTACTCAAATGGTACAGATGAAAATGCCTGGATCATTGATGAAGATATCTGAGAATCGCCCAGCAAGAAGAAGCCATACAGATGTGTTTAAGGATGTGGTTATAGCAAACTACAGGAAGACCTTAAGAATTAGAAGGAGCACACAAGAAGACAATAACGAATTGAACAATTACCTGTACAGCACAGCACACTTGGGAAATAACATATGGTACCAACACATGAAGGAAGTTGGAAGGCGAAATTCAGAGGAGGAATGCTTTGTTTGTGCACTCCTGCCCTACAGCATGGGGAAGTCAAAAATCTTTCTAGCTGTTGAAATAGATGTCAAGACAGCTCACTGACTATCACATTTAGCAATGTGCATGACCAGATACCAGTTCATGGGAAGTGATGCTTCACTCAGATGGGCAACTGAAGCAACTGATCCAAACGAATGGATGGCAGATGCATTCAAGTTCCTAGGAGCCCTGTTGGTGATGATATAACTTGGAATCTGTGTTATCAAGATAATTTTATTTATTTATTTATTTATTCGTATTTTAAAGCGCACAATAGCCCATGAGCATCGTGGCGCTGTTACATATAAAGAAATTAAGATGGTTACAGAAGAAGGCAAATAATGGTTACAAGGCAATTTCCTTTACCGGAGCATCTTTGGTTACATATGCTGACATTACATACATAAATCGTTATGGTACAGTTGAAGGTCAGGGGAGAAGAGGGCAAGGATAAAGGTTATGTGAATAGTGTGGTTTTAAGGGATTTACGAAAGGAGTACAGAGAGGGTTCGGCTCAGAGAGAGTTGGGGAGAGCGTTCCAGAGCTTGGGTGCTATGCGTGGGAAGCCAATGCCGCCAGCTTTGGCTCCTCTTATAGTGGGAACTTGGAGTTGGTTAGCATGGTGGCTTCTTTTAGGACGGAGGGAAGAATTCCTGGTTATGGTTTCAGATAAGTAGGGAGGTGCAGTGTGATTGATGCCTTTGTGTGTGAGGGTGAGCATTTTAAAATTGATTCTTTCCTTGACTGGGAGCCAGTGTGTATTTCTTCGGGCCTGTGATACATGGTCAAATTTGCGCGGAACGCATTATTTTGCCCTATTTGGAGCCTGTTTAAGTTTTTGGTTGACGTGCCAGCTAAAAGGGTGTTGCAGTAGTCCAGTCTGGCTCCTATGGTGGCTCTGGCGATGGAGAGGCAGTTGGGTGCGGTAAGGTAGGGTTTTATGGCATAGATGAGTTTGGTGGTCAGTACGGATGCAGAGGAAATGGCGCTGACTTGTCTTGTCATGGAGAGTGTCGCGTCTAGGTAGACTCCTATGGTCTTCACGGCAATGGAGACAGGTATGTTAATGTTGTCAATGGTCATTTGTGAGTAATCTTGGCTGAGCTTGGTTAGAGTTTCGCTAGGGGCTAGGATGATGATCTCGGTTTTGTCGCCGTTTAGGCAAAGACCATTAATAGCCATCCAGGTTTGGATAGTGGTGTAAATGTTGAGGAGAGCTTCTGTGTCTTGGCCATAGCCTCCAGTGAGGGGGAGGAGTACTTGTGTGTTGTCGGCTTAGTTTGTGTAGGCTATGACGAGAGTGTCCAGTAAGTCAAAGAGGGGTTTAGTGAAGAGGTTATAGAGTTTTGGTGCAGTGCATGACCCTTGTGGGACTCCACAGCTGATGGTGGTGGGGGGAGCGTTGGCCTGGTCAGAGTACACTTTTATGGCCCTACCTTCTAGAAATGATGTGATCCATGTGGTTGCTTTGTGAGAGAAGTGAGCTGCATTGAATAGGTGAGAGGTGAGGATGCCATGGTCCACTAGGTCAAATGCTGTGGAGAGATCGAGCAGTAGAAGGAGAGCAGGTTTGCCTGTGTCCATTATTTTGGTGATTTGATTCTTTAAATCTAGGAGGGCAGTTTAAGTCCCATGGCCTTTGCGGAATCCCGATTGTCTTCTGCCTAAAATGGCATAGGTTTCCAGGTAGTGTTGGATTTGTTTATGGGCGGCTTTATCTAAGATTTTAAGGAAGAAGGGGATGGAGGTGATGGGGCGATAGTTATTGGGGGAGGTGGGATCAAGCCAAGGTTTTTTTAGGAGCGGGCAAACCCAGGCTTCTTTAAGGCATTGTGGTACGGTTCCTGAGGAGAATGAAGCATTGATGAATGCTGTGATGATAGGGGCGAGTGCTTCTGTGCACTCTTTGATGATGGTAGGTGGGCAGATATCCCCTTTGCAAGTGGATGGTTTGATGTTTTTGAGAAGGTCGGAGACCTCTGGCTCTGTGACTTCTCTGAAAGCAAAAAGGGGTATTTGCGGGTGAGGAATGTGAGTGGTAGGTTTGGGAGGACTGGAGTGGGTATTGAGGGCTTTACGTTGGGATGCTATTTTATCTTGGAGCGTGTTAACTTTGTTAAGGAGGGCTGTCTGAATGCCTGTGCACCATGCTTCATCCTTGATGATTTCATCAGGACTGGAAGCGGGAGTGGTGAGTTCTTTGATTATAGAAAATATTTCTTTTGATTTGGAGCTGGCTTTGGTAATTCTCTGGTTATAGGATTCGGATTTAGCTTGGAATTTCTTTGAATTCGTTGAGAGAAGATTGGTTAGGTGCTAATTGCCAGCTGGATAGGGCTTTTCGTTTCTTGGTGCGCAAGGCAGATAGTTCTTCTGTGGACCAGGAGTTGGAGTGCATAGATTTTTTTTCATTTTTTATCTTCTAGAGGGGCAATTGTCTCAATGGCTTGGGTGAGAACATTGGTATAAATGTTGGCGAGAGAGGTGGGGTCTTGGTTAAATGAATGTTTGAGTTCAGGGATATCGAGAAGAGGAGCGAGGTTGGTAGCAGTGAGTTTTTTGGAGCTTCTCGCTTTAGCGGGGGGGCATGAGTGAGGGTTTTGTGGGTAGGTGTGGTGGGAATGGAGAATTGGTTGTAATAGTGGTCCGTCCATGGAAGGGCTGAGATGATAATAATCTCCCAGTGTCAAAAAACTGTGAAAAAGGCCATAGGGATGAAAATCATGATTGATTTTGAGTCAGGATGGAAGCCTAAGGACCTGACTGATGAAGAAATAAGAGACTTTGTGAAAGCCAACATTTATGCACCAGAAGGAACAAAGTTTCGATATCCAAAGAAACATAGAAAATATGTGGGAAAATTGATCTATTGCAATCCAAATGGAGAATGTCAACTAATGACATGGAACAAGGACAAACATGTGAGAACAGCAGGATGCTTGAAGGGAGTCATAAGGATATGGACCCCAAAGAAGCATTTCTTCAGACCCAGATGTCTGGATTTAGAAGATGAAAGTAAAATGGATGCAAAGAAAGAAGTGAGAGTGGTCAATGAATTGCCCAGAGGGGGGAGGGAAGAGGAAGTGCCAAGCATCATCCGCACTCCAGCCACCCCCTTCGAAGTGCCAGGAACGTTCACGCCAAAGTATGTGACGTATGATGATCAAATAAACCAGCAGAGAGCCGCAGTTGGGATCTGCCCAGTGCCTATTAGAATAACAGCACCTATTGAAGTACCGACACCTAAGAAAACCTGGACAGTAAGGTACCCATTGAGAAAACCATATCTACAAGCGAGACAGAATGACGGTTGCCAAAATGTAATACCCGAAGAAGCCAAGAAGATAATAAAGGAAGATGAATGGTGATGTCATGAGAAATCGGACTCACGCACATATAGAAGATATAATGACCTGAGAATAATGACTTGAAAATATGACAAGGAGATGAAATACCATGGATAAGTGACATCTTGAGCCTAAGGTGAAATAGTTGTTGTCAAGATGAAGAAGCTTATGCCATATGCACAATGAAGATATTCAGCCAGTGTAAATGTGTACAGATGCAGGAAACCACAAGAAGCAAAGAAATTGTGATGCTTGCTTATGCTTAGTAGTGAAATAGATTGCGGCAAGTGCCCTCTATACATATATCTACCTCAAAAGGCACTTTGTATAAGTATACTTCCACTACGCACATGAGCAGAATTGAACAGAGTCTCAAGAAGAGAATGCTGCAGAAAACAAATCGAGAATTAAGACGGAGAGAAACCCAGCTGAAGGTAACCATGACAAGAAGCCAAGGTCGTATCAGCTGGAATAGGCCAAAAGTCGATACAATTAAAGAGAAAAAAGAACAGAGCATCCTGTTCAGAAAGGTCAAGATAAGCCACAGATGGTAGACGACTGGCAGAATTAAATCAAATACACGAAATTGCATGAAGAAGAGGCCGGTTTCACGTCGTCTGAATCACGTGACCATGCAAACAGAAAAGGATGAGACTTTCACACCTACGCTTGGATCCTTGCCATACCCATACTCCTTAACTTTCCCAGACCAAGAAGCAGACTCAAGGCCAAACTTCAAGGAAATAATTGACACATGACCACTGAGGTGATGATTTATTGTAACATAATTAAATTAAAGCTGGGGTGCAGACTAACTCCCTGCACCTGGCTGGCTATTCTGCATGCTGCTAAGCGCAAGTGGAAAAGTATGAGTGGGGTTGATGCCAACCCAATCATAGCGGATCGCGTAATCTAGGGTCCTATAGTTAGCAGAACCAATGAGACATCATACTTTTAGTGACGTTTACAGTAGCCATTTTGAAGGAAGGGTTTAGTTGCCCCACCTGACATTGTTTATCCAAACCCCGTTACCATATATAGATATAGTACCTATATTAAAGTTACCTTCCTATAACCGATCAAGTTGCATGCTAAGTTTTAAGAATTACACATCAGTGATGACGAATTTCTGGTATAAATATCATGTTTTTTTCTGAAATTAATTGGAGTTTTAAGCAAGAAGGAAGATCGGGCAGTTGCTGATGTTCATTGAACTCCCTGTTTTTTGTACTTGTCATTAAACGGACTCCCTTTGCCAAACTATTGAGTTGTCATTATTATTTGGTGCAAGAGTACGAATCTGCATCCCCATCCATCTCACGGGTGCTGCTGCTCATCTTAAAGGGCTGTTTGGAGACCCCCAGTCCTATTGGCCGGCTGGGATCCATCCGGCTCACACCCATATTCCTTGCTAAAATGATGCAATTTCTGAACTCTTACCATAATAGCACAGATGCAAAGCTAATTTTGGAAGGTTTTAGGGGGGGAGGTTTGTAATCCCTTACACCAGGCCGTTAGGGAGCATGAAAGCTGACAACCTGAAGTCAGCTCAAAAAATGACTGAGGTAGTGGAACAAATAATTGTGAAAGAAGTTGGTCTAGGTAGGGTGGCGGGTCCTTTCACTACCCCCCCTTCAAGAACTTTAGGGTATCGCCCTTGGGTTTGGTTCCCAAGGAAGAAGCAGGGCAGTTTTTGCCTCATCCAACACATATCCTTCCCAGAGGGGCTATCGGTAAACAATGGCATTGCAGAAGAGAACTGAAGGGTGAATTACGCCTCCTTTGAGGATGCAGTTGAACTGGTCAAGGTCATGGGGAGAGGGGCACTGATATGGAAAGCCGACATTGAGTCTGCCTTTAGGTTATTACCAATCAATGAAGGAATATGCACTAAAGCAGAGTGCAGTGGACAGGAAAGGGATGCATTTAAGGCATTGATGGAGGTGATGGGGGTTCCTCTAGCGAAAGGAAAGACAGTGGACCCACTCGCAAGGTTAACATTCTTGGGAATCGAGATTGATTCTGAGGCAGGGTTAACAAGGCTTCCAAGAGACAAGGTGGAGAACCTTAATGACACTATCAAGGATTAGAGGGGCAGGAGCAAGGCTACATTGTGGGAACTTCAATCATTGACAGGGAAATTGAATTTTGCTGGTAGGGTGCTCCCAGCTGGCAGGGTGTTCGCCAGGAGCATTGAGCTAAAGACAGTGGGACTGCAACATCCATCCCAGCATGTTCGTTTGGGGGCTGAAGTAAAGGAGGACTTGAAGATGTGGGATGGTTTCCTGGATAGGTTCAATGGGGTCCTACTGTGGCGGGAGCAGTGGGCTAGTAGTGAAAATGTGAGACTTTGTACAGACACTTCAGGCGCCCATGGTTTTGGGGCAATTCTAGGAAATTAGTGGTGCGGGTACGCTTGGCCAACAGCCTGGCATGAGGAGGGCATAACCAGAGACATCACATTGCTGGAATCGTTTCCTATTGTAGTTGCGTTCAGGCTATTGGAGGAGTCACTGGCCAATGAAAGGGTGATTCTGTGGTCAGATAACCTAGCAGTGGTATAAATCATACATCCGGGGTCGTCTAGAAACTTAAGGGTACTGAGGCTGCTCAGGGAGCTGACAACAAGCCATCTCAATTTAAACTCTGAAGTAAGAACACGACACATACCGGGGTTAAAGAACGTAGCAGCGGATTCTCTCTCTCGTTTACAGTGGGGAGGGTTTTTGGGAGAACAGACCAGAGGCAAATGAGAGGATGGCCCCATTCAAGGGCCAATGGTGGGGAAAGATTGGGAAAATGTTAGTTCACTGATCGACATGACATTGGCGCCAGGAAGGCGATACAAAGTGTGTTGGGAACGATTCTTGACTTTCAAGGGCAAAAGTGGAGGGGAGCCAAAAGTCATTCAGCTGTGGTAAAATCGAGGAGAAAGTTAAATGGAGCAATGGCCAAATTCTGCAGGGGCAGATGTTTCACTCAGGTCAGGCACGGTTGGTCAACCTAACGTCACCCGAGTACTACGAGAGGGACGGTGTGCATTTGTCTCTGGTAGGCATGGATATGTTCTTCTGGAACTTGTGCACAAAGCTGCTGGAGTTATGAGCAAGTGTGGGGGGAGCCACGGATGGGCGTGGACCCATCTGTGGCGTGGCAGTGTTTTGGCGACCAGTGACACTGTAGGTACTACTAACAAGCCGCGGGAAAGCGGGAAGAGTGTTTGCTCGTCTCGCGATCAGAGCTCCTCTGAGGCCTAGCGGCAAGGGCGCTGGAGGTATTGATGAGAGCTCGGCTTCCTCTGGCAAAAATGTCAATCCTCCAGCACAGGATCAGCTGCAAGGGCAGGCGGGGCGCAGACAATAATGGTTGGGCGAGCTTTGGCCTAGAGTGGACTTTATTGGAAAATGGGGGAAGCAATGTTTTGATATGGAACAGTAAGCAGGTCGCCGCACCTGGAGAACAATTTCACAAAGTGTGGTTTTGCAGGGAGAGGAAGCATGTAGTGTTCAGTAATGTTGGGAAAATAAATCTGCTGCCTTTTATGCCAACAGAAGAAAAATGTCTCCATCTGCCCTTTTACCAAAAGAGGGAGGTAGGGGTAGCTAATGGAAAGAGCAATCATGTTGGTGTAACTATGGACAAATGCCCAGGTTATTGGGCTCCTAGCAATAAATTAATCTATGATCCAAGCAACCAGATTGCTTGAAGGTCGCACATCGCTGAGACTTCTGAATAGGTCTCAGAGAAAGGTATTTGCCCAAAAGTGGTTCGCAAAATGTGCGACCCAAAATTCTCTTCCCTGTGCAAATACTACTGATCCTCGACTCTCTAAAGATTTACTAACAACACTGTTATATATCACTTCTAGAAATCAACACAAAAAATATTTCTCCAGAAAATGTATTTTTTTAAATGTACTTAAGACGCATGTTTTACAGAAGGGAATTAATGTATTGAAAAGAAAGCCAATAACGTTTTCCCCTTTTCAGACATCTGGAAAATGTTGTTGAGTTCGGTTTCGTGCAGAGAAGCACATTTTTCGAATTTTCAACCAGATTTTCTGTTTCCAAAAGAAAAACACATGTTCTTGCCCTTTTCTACTCAAGCCTTTGTTAAAGCAGTAAATACCCACAACATATACCTTGAAGTTCTAAGAATCCTCAATGTATGTCGTGGTAATTGGTTCTGGGCTCATTTCTGTTTTTAAAAGTAAACCGGAAGTGGAGCGTGTTTGTGGAAAAAGACCAATATTGACTAGCAGATCAAACATATGAAACACATGAGACTCCGATACTTACATGTCAAGAGGACCCCTTTAATTCCCAGCAGCACATTTCATGAGCACTACATTCTTAGTACAACTTTCACACGTGCCTAGAAGCCTTACATATGTGCTGAGGGCAAAGGGGGTAAAAGGGGCATAGGAGAAGGGATTGACATGATATCATATGATATATGACATTTATAGCGCGCCTATACACAAGTGTTTCAAGGCGCGCGACCTAGAATTCATACATTGGTGAGCCCACATTAACATTGTGAATCAGTGGTAAAACATGTTATTTTCTAGGAAACTGCCGCGCGTTAGTTAAGAACACCCTTGTCGTGTTTGTTGAGAGGGGATCGGTCCTATTGGCTGAAGTGCTCAGGGTCTATTTATTTATTTATTTGCATTTGTTAAGCGCACTTGACTTGTCTTCGCCGTTGGGATATGATCCTAGTCCTAGGTGGTAGTAGTCGACAGAGAAACCATAGCGATCCATTGTTGAGCCATACATCCATTCCACTACCTCTCCACTATACACATCATGACTCTACCCAGTAGAGAAATCGTGATAATCCAAGGGGTGTGCCCTAAGTACACTCCACTAGCTCACATATTCACAAAATAAGACTAGAACCAGCAGAGCAACTGTGGGAATCGAAGGGCTGTGTCCTTAACTCGCTTCACTAGCTCACCATTACACAAAGCAAAGCTACACCCTGCTAACAGACAGACCATTGCAGTCCATGGTTGCTTCGTAACTCTTCTGCACTATCTACCCATTGCCGGTGAAGTAGCTTAGCCTGTTGAGCACTCGCTGCTGCGATCTATGTGTGATCTCCAGGTTGCAGGTCTGAATCCCAGCAAAGCCAACTCAGCATTTCATCCTTCTGAGGTCGATAAATGAGTACCAGCTTTAGTTGGGATGATTAATGTATGTAAATATGTTCTATGTACAGCGCTTCGGCCTAAGCGCTATGTAAATAACACATCATTATCATTTATACAAAGCAAGACTATGATGAACAAAGAGACCATGTTAATCCATGACTCGGGCATGAAGTGCACTCCACTAGCTCACCAGTTTGCAAAGCAAGTCTGCAGATAAAGCATGGCAATCCATGGGTTGAGACTGAAGTACGCAGAGCAAGGCTGTAGCCAGCAGAGAAAGCCCAGTAAGTGATGGGTTGGGCTGTAAGGGCATTCCACCAGCTAGAACGGAACTGAACCATCCACACTCTAGTATACTCAAAAGCTCTCTATCAACAAATGGCCCATTAGCGCTCTTGGGAAATGCTGGTGCAAGGCCCACAAACAGGGGAGCCTTTTATCCATCAAGACTTTATGTTACAAAGAGCGGTCCTCGATATAAGAAGCAAAAGCTACTTATCACACCACCAGCATTACAGCAGGTTGTGACACGAGCAAAGGCCTTTTCGCAGCCGTCCAACACTGCTCGAACCCCAAACCAGCTTATGAGGTACCAGAATCCAGTGAGAAGTGTGATGCTACCAATACATTCTTTATCAAAAAGATCGATCAACATGAAGGGCTTCGCATCCTCTGACCCCGCTGTGTGCAATTCAACCCCGGATCTACTATTCTCGTCTTTCGCCCGAGAAACTCTCATACAGGTTTGCATCCTTAAAACCTACCTCTTACACCAACAACATTCTACCAGTCACCATTCTTAAAAAACATACCGGCCTTGCCTTTACTTTTCTTCTTAGTATAGTCAATGCCTCCGTCGGCAAAGGTACATTCGGAGATGTGCTGAATGCATTTCTTATATGCAAACTCCGGGAAAAAACCCACCCTTGACCCGGACGAAATAGCAAACTGCGGCTGATCACGAGGTTCTGGTTTATCCGCAAAGTCATTGGAGGTAGTTGCTAACCAAATACTTATAAATCTCAGGCAACTCAGTCTGCTCTGGGATTACCAATCTGGTTTCCACCCCAAATGCAGCAATGAAACAGCCACCATCCTGGTGGTCAACAATCCCGTTCAGATTACTGGTAAAGGGGACTTGTGCCTGCCAGTCCTCCTGGACCTCTCACCGACAGTACTCAACATCCTTTCACATAGGGTGGGCTTCTCTAGCAATCCTGAAATGGTTCACACCCTACTTTTCTGGCAGATACCATGCTTTCCAGATGGGCCCCTAAGGTGCGAACCCCACCCATCATTTGTAGAGCCTCTCAGGGTTCCATACTCTACATATGTCTCGGGAGGATAGCTCAGGGGCAACATGCTCACCTTGAAAACAAAACGACGCAGAGCAACACTGGTTCGAGCCCCGGGTCCGCGCTTAGAAACCTCTGTATTAAGCGCGCTATAAATAACCTATCATATCACATCATATCATGCTCTTCACGGTCATCTCTATATTGTTTGTCTTTGCTTATACCTTGTAACCATTGAAGCACGGATGACAAGTGCCTACTGAAAGCTTAACCCCACCAAGACCAAATTGGCACCCCTGGTCCAACCCTTTGAGCAGGAAGATACGCATCAGTTCCTGGCCGGAATATGCTTAGACAGGTCCAACCCTCACCTATCCCACTCAGCAAAATCCCTAGACTTCATTTTGGATAGCAATTTAGCCTTCCAACAATGCATCACAAACAAGGCGCAAACGGCTTTCTATCAGATCTCTCTACTCTGCAATATCAGGCCCTTCCTCCTCACCTGGAGTTACCAATGATGTTAGAGGCCCTGATGATTCTGCATTTCAATGGGGGAAATGCCCTCCTCATAAGGCTCCTGGGTGCTCAAATGGCCTCCCTTCAAAGCGGCCCACCATGCCGCGGCTTCCCTCCTCACCGGCTCCAGGAAGTTTGGCCACATCACCCTTACCTTGCACAAATTACACTGGCTCCTCATCCCAGCTATGGTCTGATTCAAAACTGCATGACCCACCTACAAGGCAACCTCCACTGTAGAGCCGATGGCCAAACTAAAAACATTGGACTGCACATGGTCGCCTTGCAGCAAACACCATAAGCAGACTGGAATCTAGACTGGCCCCCAAGAAGAAAACTAGCAATCAGTCCGTCTCATGCTACACTCCAAGCCTCTGGAACTCTGTCCCGGGGTAATCCAGCCTGCTCCCCAACTAGGTTTGCGCAACACAAATACTTAATGCTAATAATAATAATAATAATAATAATAATAATAATAATAATGACACACCCCTTGCGTGCCCTTACACGAAGCAAGACTATAATCAGCAGAGAAACTCTAGTAATCCAAGGGCTGGCCTTAAGTCCATGCTACTAGCCCCCAATTCACAAATCAAGACTGTAGGAAGCTTAGAACCCATGGTAATCCATTGTTTGTGAAGGGAGGGTCCCTGGAATGGCCCTCCTATTCCCCATACACATGACAATCCAAAGAATGAGAAACGAGAGATGCCAGTCGCTGTTTGGCCAGCCCCCAGGAGGGCCAGTACATCCTACTTATGTAAGCAGATATTCTCTTAGACAACCATTCAAACCCTATCCAGCTGATGTCTTCGCGGATACAGGTGCCACATCACTAGACCAGGTTGACTAATGATAAATATCCAGCTGTGCTGACGTCATTAGTAACAACATGACATAGTAATGTTAGCCACAAAGCAAAATCCCATCCCTGCACGAAGTTACACAGACACGCACGTGCACACACAAAGAACATTCATACACAGTTCTGTAGACAGAGGACAGATACATATACATACTGTCAGAAGCCTTTTCTCCTTTGACTAGCCAAACACAGAAACGCAAGAAAGTAAGAGTAACACAGAGAAAGCTTGCAGCCGCATATTGCAACTAACCATATGGAACTTCAGGGACGCATAAGGAAACTGGAGGGACGTATAAGGAAACTGGAAGAGCCGGATATCACTAAGCTCAAGAGAAAGCAATACAATATATATATATATAACCTTAGAACGACTATAGTGAAATTGAACGAAGCCACAGGCCTCAGAATAAGGAACGAAGAGATGCAGATTCTGCAGCACGAAGTAGAGGGCCAGTGACCGCAGCCAAGGACAAGGGCGGTGGAACATTCCTGGCTCCCGGGGCAGAGAACCACCTGCGAAATAAACAGAATAAATCCTCACTAATTTCAGACCAAAAAGCTCTGTTTTGCGGTCCTCACCCACGTTTCTCGGCCAAGCCAAACAAAAGCCATTTACCTGTGGTAGGAAGAGGAGCGGTTCCCAGCGAAGCAGACAAGAACTGATACATGTGTTGCCCACCGAACATTGCAACCCGCGGGCACTCTCTGAGGCTAGGTGGCTATGCCAGTGGCAACAATTGGGACACACAGTCTGTCTCATTACCTTGAGAAGGTACACAGGGCTCTGGGAACATAGCAGGGTCCCAGGCCTGAGGGGACCCACTCCAGCCAATCGGGGATCCCAAATCCTGGAGTGTTGTGTAATGGGCAAGAGCCTATGGTAGTCCTGCGACACTGCCACAATGTAATAGACTTTTATTGGGGAAGTCTCAGGTGAGACCACCTGACATGGAAGGACCAGTTAGGCAACTCATATAGATGACCTTCATAGGTAATACCACCCAAACCACCCAATAGAATGGGCTCTTAGGTTTTTGGGGAGAGGTTATCTTTTGTGACGACCATTGTGTAATAAAGACTCGTGACACTGGCTCAGGAGCTGTGATTGCTGGAGAATTCTGTTTTTCCTGTATGATCCGTTCTGTTTGGAAAATAAAGGACAGTTCTACCTTGCCCTTGGCTGAGTCCTCCATCGTTGCCGGGGGGAGGGTTTGTTGGGCCCTGGGTACTCTGCTGAGTGGTGACTGTTTAGCCTGAGCCCTGGTACTCTGGCATACCTGTACATTTGGACCCTCAGTACACTCCACAAGCTCATCATTACACAAAGTCAGAACGTACGTGTTAAAATTGTGGGCTAAGCTAAGGATGAGAGAAAGGCCTCATAGGATTCACTCTAATAAGTTCTGAGAGAGACCTAGTTGTCGTGGCCAATATAGTCGCCAAACTCTGTGAAATCCAAGAGTCCTTGGCCAGCAAGCCAACTCAGAATATCTGTGTGGACAAAACAGAGGTTCAAAGTTCTAACTACAGTGCACAGCACCTTCTTTAGGAAAACCTCCTGCAAAGGTGTGGCGAGTAGCAATAATACACTAGCCCAGATGACTTCTATGACCTGATAACATCCACGGAAGACCTAAACATGTATTTCTTGAAACAATCATTCTGAGACAGGCATGATATGTCTGCACTCTTACCACGCCCCATCCGTAAGGACTAAACCACTGTGCCCGGTGAATGGGGGTGCTCATTGCATCCAGGACTCTGCAGAGGGACCATTTTTTAGGAATGAATATGAGGATAGAGTTTATCTATTTGAGTTGACTGATCACAGCGCTGGTGTAACAGGGACCCCTGCAGCTCCTGCGGTGCATGGGGGCCCAGTAGTGATGGGAGGGGCCCTCAGCAGGGCTTGCACGGCGCCCCCACATTTTGGGTTACGCCACTGGATCACAGCTATAGGGCCTGGCGTTGGGTGCACCCTTGGATAGTTTAGGGAAACTTATATCTAACCTCTGTTCGCTGACCCTTTTCCTTCGTTGGGCATAGAGGGGACCCCAAAAGCGCACGCAGAATGGACACCTCACCGAGGAGTCAGTCAGAGCGGGGCACTGCGTGACTCTTGTTGTCATAAAGCAAGAGAAACGCGTAGATCCGCGTATTTTATGCTGAAACTGGATTCCTTTCAAAAGGCCTGTTGCCTTGTTCAGAGAAATACTGAAAATGGATGGTCGCATCTGGGGAGGATCTGAACAGAGGGATCCTTCCACTTGGGAAGTGGATCCCGGTACTCCTGATCCCACATCACTTCAGAGATTTGGCGCAGCAGGTTCTGTCCAAACGAATCTATGTGACTCCATCGAATACATTTCGACGTATTCGATTCCATAGAATTTTTTTTACATTTTGTTTTACATTTCAATGCAAATGTACGCAGAGGAGCCCCCCCCCCCCCCCGCTCCCCGCAGCACCTCCCAGGTAAACATGAGACAGAAAATAGTAACATATAACCTTACATTTAAAACAATGATTATTTAATGATGCAAGCAACACAAAGTGTCCATCCTTCTTTGTTCAACTTTCTGCCTATGGAGGCTTCACGTTGCCTGCATCATGAATGAATTACTGTTGTACGTGTAGAGGTCCATGTTCCTATTTTCATTTAAAGGGGTATGGAGGAAGGTGGACACGTGTGGATCAAGGAAGAGCTATGCACACATGTCTAGTTCCAGAAATAGCCAATAAGCGTTGTTCTGATTGCTTCGTGCCTTTCTAACATGTACAATGTGGGGCTCCTTGCAGTCCTCAGCTCTTCTGGGACGGTTCCATGTTATTTCATCGCGGGACGTTTTTCGCAGTTTTTTTTTTACCGCAAATTTGTTTACTAAAAAACCCATCAAACTTTTAAAAATTTATTTTTGGCGTGGCCCCCCTTAACCCCCCATTCCCTTTTAGTTCTAATCTATTCCCAAACACCCAAATACCATATATATTTTTTTCTAACCCCCCAAAAAATTAGATGGGTTTTTTCATAAAAACAATTCACGGTAAAAACCCCTGCAAATAACGTCCCGCGATGAAAGGACGTTGTACCTTCTGGGACGCAGCCAACACCTTCCTTCCTTGGGAAGGCGCGTGGGATACAGCAGATCTTTTTCAAATAGCCTCTGCTGTCTGCGTTGACTTCTAGACCCACATCTCATGACCATTGGTAACAGCGCCCCCTACTTTGCTTTAGAAGATGCCCCTAATATTTGATTGTCATTGGATTAAGAACATGTTATATTCCACTAGCGCAGGAGTCTCAAACCTTTAGCTCTCCAGAGGTTTCAGACTACAACTACCATCAGCCCTTGCCAGCAATTTCAATGGTGAAAGATCCTGGCAGTTCCAATCCAAGACATCCGGAGAGCTGCGTGTTGCAGACGCATTGCCCTAGTGCGGGGTTGTCCAGCTCCAGGCCTCTAATGCCATACAGTGATTCTAAATATATGCAAATATTTCATCATGAATATTAATGAGGGATATCCTGAAAACCCGTCAGGATTCCGGCCCTCAAGGCCCAGAGTTGGACAACCCTGCCCTAGTGGCTATGGCAGCCTTCTTACATGCAGCGTGAAGATGTGACCCCTTTAGAGACTCTATGGTCACTGGTCTCAGATAGGTGAATTCTTTAACCCTTTCCAGATTGGCTCTACATCAGTAAGACTCTTCATGAGGAATGCCATTGTTTCTTGGGCACCACGCCGACTTTTCTATGTTCAGCGCAAGATTGTTCTCGATACAGCATTTCTGCGTTGCACCCAGTTGCTTTTGTGATGTATTTGCCATCTTCCCTATACGGATGACGTCATCAATGCAAAGTAATATGGGAAATGGGAAGTTATTGATCCTGGGAATACCTTCAGATGCATCCTTCAATGTGGGTGTAGATATCATCCTCATACTATAGTATGGCGAGGCCCTAGGCCTGTTTCAATAATGTGGTTCAGTGTGTTTAAGAGTGTCCAAAAGTTAGCTTTCCGTGCCCAGCATTCCCCGCGCTTTCCACAATTTCTTTTTGTCCACGGTATCGAAGCATGTGTTAATATCCAGGAAAGCCTCAAATATAGGCTGTATTTGTCTCCCATTGGAGTCAGGGATCAAATGCACAATCTTGTGCAGCATGTGTAAATTCTACTGAATGCAAGACTCGCAGTAAACATAGACATGGGCTCTGCAATACTCCAACTCGGATCTGATCAGCCCATGAGCAATTAAGCGGAAACAAGAACACAGAGGCAGGTTTGTGAGCCATATAGACTCTGAGGATCTGAGTGCTTTTGGGTGTTCTCAGATCTCCTCTCAGGCTCCTGGCACCCTGCAGGGTCCTCAGCACTCCCCTTGGGTTATAGGTCCTACTCATGGGTCTCAGTTCCATCGTAGGTGCTTTGCCGGTCCACGTGCACTCTCGGTTCCAGACACTTTTAAGGATTATCGGAGGATATACAAGAATGAGCGTCCCTAGATTGCTTCCAGGTACTGGGCCTCAGAAGCTGTCTCTAACAGCCTCTGCGCACCACAGCTCAACGCTTCACTCACCTGCTCCAGATTGCGCCTGGCTTGTTTCCCATAATATTGCACCTCTCATACGCCCCCTCCTGACTCCTGATTGGTAGGGGATCGAATACAAGTAATTCCAAAAAGCTGCAGTGATATCATTTCTAGAATTCAATTCTTGTTATTTTAATATAGGTATCCACAAAGCCGATATCCCTTCAAAATGATCCCATTGTGCGACTGAATGTAAACATCAAATATGGTTCAAAAATTCAAAATTGTTTTTTTGTATTTTGACAACAACTATGTTAGTGTTTTGTTTGGAATCCACCCTGTTCATGTTTTACACACTTTATGTTTTGTAATCAAATTCCAAAAATACATTTTGAATTTTTGAACCATATTTGATGTTTACATCCAGTCGCACAATGGGATCATTTTGAAGGGATATCAGCTTTGTGGACACCTATATTAAAATAACAAGAATTGAATTCTAGAAATGATATCACTTACATGTCTTCGATTTCTATGATCCCCACCATAGCTGAACCACTATTGGGGCTCCCCTACCTTTTATTAGTCCTGATTGGTAGGGAGCTTTCCTTTCCTCAAATTCTCTTGGCTCCCGGGTTTCTACCTCTGCCCCTGTTCCCATTCCGCGCTGCTCTCTGGATAATGTCACATGACTGGGGAAGGTCAGGTGATACAGGTCTTGCCAGCCATCACAGATGGATCGGTTCCTTTGTGGACAGCAAGGTAGCGGAACCGTCCAATTTAAGGCCACTCAACACTTTACAGTGCAGGGAAAGGGGTGATTCTCAGATACTGGGTTCACCCTCTTCATCAGCATTCTCTGTGCAAACAAAAGGTTCAGTGTTGGCTTTGTGAACCCTTCCAATTTGATCATGGTGCCACCCAATACCTTCCTAGTGTCTATAAAGAGTGGAACCAGGGCTCACCAATAAAAATAAATTCAAATTTTTCTCTGCACAGTTTATGGAAATGGTACCTCCTACACCGAAGAAGTGGGCTCAACACCAATGGTTTCAACAGATAACACAGACGGAAAGATGGCGGCCAGCGAACCAGGTAC
Source organism: Ambystoma mexicanum (assembly GCF_040938575.1). Taxonomy (NCBI): domain Eukaryota; kingdom Metazoa; phylum Chordata; class Amphibia; order Caudata; family Ambystomatidae; genus Ambystoma; species Ambystoma mexicanum. The sequence goes on from NC_090938.1 coordinate 74,177,345, forward strand.
CGATCAGCAATGTGTCCTGCATCACAACTGTACTTTCTCATCCTTTTATTGATTACTTTATTCTATAGGATCAAAATAAAACATTTTTTTATGATTGTCAAAAACATTCATTGAGCATATTCACATGTTTCTCTGTAAACTCAGGCAGGCCTGCCTTTGCAGGGACATGGATCGGGCAGAGTTATCCCTGCCTATCCCTGACTTTATTTGCACCCCGCCAATCGCTTCCAAGTTCACAAATATAAGAAGCCCAAGAGAATTGATTTTCCATTCAATTTTCTACAGAGAGGATATTGGACACAGGGCTCCTTTCATTTCTGATATTTTGATTGGTTGGTTTTGACTGAACATATTTGCCGGCAGAAAATCGCTTGAGTGTTCAGTAAGAGGGTCGTTTTGGGCTTGGCTTAAATTTGAACCATTGTGCAGCTCATTCTATTGTCTTCCCTGTGACTCCCATAACTTGAAGAACCACCCACAAGTGAAACACGAATCTCATTTTTCCCACAGGTGATCCTCATTGGCAGCTCTCCACTGCAAATTCAACTTCTGCACCACTTTCGCCTACGGATACGACTGTTACCCAGACGCCCTCTCTGCAATCAGGTACCGACCAAGATGTGCAACACTTGCCTTGCACGCGGCCTCTCATCAGTCACTCACGCACGTTCCACTCATCACCACCCTTCCATCACTTTCACTGCACGCATATAGCACTTTCCATGGGTCCACCTCAAGCCCAACCAAGAGAAGGTTCCTAGGCGTGAAGGTGCAGACACATTACCTTATACCTTTCTCAGCCCGAACCCTTACACTGAGGGCCTGATTCACAGGAACATTTCATAGTGGTGCAATCCCATTGGAAAAAGCTGTGTGAATCAGGACCTTAGTCTCCCGGGGGTGGTTACAAACCCCAGTTACACCTGTTGGGCCTGTCTAGGGATGAATTAATTATAAAATGTACCCCCAGAACTAGGAGACTCTCCATACTGGCTCTTCTATTTTTTTTTTTAAAGTACTAGCACTTTGTGGCAGGGCTGCTTCACTTTAACACCTGATTCCCTCCTTAAGGGCATCCCCCAGGACCAGCGTGCACGATATTCCCAGATAATCCTCCTTGGAATGTGATCCTTGAGAATTTAGTTAGTGCTTCACCGTGTGCATGTGGAAATTCGCAACTTCTCCCCTCTCTCCACGTTCCCTGCTTGGGGGAGTGCCGCGGCTTACTTTACCCCACTATGTGGTTCTGCTATACTCAGGGGTCTCCAAGCTTTGGCTCTACAGATGTATTGGACTACAACCCCCATCAGCCCTACACAGCATCATCAATGGTGAGGGATCATGGGAGTTATAGTCCAAAACATCTAGAGAGCCACAGGTTGCAGACCCCTGTGCTATATGATACCAGGTACACATCTGTGATGCGTCTCCTCTTTTGCACCAGTGTAAATGTTGTGTTAGGTTACTTGATATTTGTATAGCGCCTCCTGTAGTATCTTATGGCTTCGAAGCACTGTAAGTTGAATGGCCCTTCGGCAGACCTTAGTCTGAACAGAAATAAGAAAGGAAGTGTTGCTTTGCATGCAATTAGTGCAGTGTTTTTAAAGCAAAAGTCCAATAATTCGCAGAGATGATTGGTGAATTGAGGCTGTGGAAGCCAGAGCATGCACAGTGTTGAGGTGCAGTGTGGATTGCTATGCCAGACTATGTGAGAGCGGCACTCAGTCTTGCTCTATGAGGTGGAGTGCTACAGGAGGAAAAGGGGCTAATTTAAATCAATGCATAAACCCAGTGGCAACTGTCGACTGCTCGAATATGCACGCAGGACCCATGCGCAATGAATGAAATGAAGAAAACATGCACATGCAAATGACATGCACAATTCTGGCCTTCCAGTGTCGGCCTGCACCCAAGCCTTACTTTTAACACATTCCAGAACCCCCCAGATGGATCTATTAGCACTTGGGGTAATCATGCACAAGTTCGGTAAGTGGCATTGTATGGGGAAGGGAAGCTCCGCAAGTCAGAAGACACTGCCTCTGTCGTATGCACCACTCGAGCGAGGCATTAGCGTGCACTGACAGTCATGTTATTTTACCATGGTTTGACTGTTAACTTGAGGCTGTGCCACGCTAAAACGTTGTGTGTTAGGGCAAATGTGTAGGACACACCCCTATGAAGTCCCCTTCCAATGAAGCAGTGCTAAGTACAAATAAACTGTTTAAGATACGGGTCCACAATACCTAGACACTCACTATGCTGCATACAGGCCAACATTATCCATTCCATTCGGGGAGGCACTAGTCCAGTTCTGGTTTTAACTTTGGGACTTGTAGTTCTGAGTTTATAATGGGAAATTCAGGACCTCAAGTCCCACAATGCAAAGTTAAATTCAATGGATAACGTTGGCATGCATTCAAATAAGGGCGTCGGATCTGAGTATTAGTCCAAAACACCTGGGAAAAGGTTACACGCCCTAGTTTAAAGCCTTATAATTGTTTTCACAGCTGCATGCCCATAATAGCAAAATGTCGAACAATATGCTAGTACCTTCAGAAACCTCACCAAAGTTTCAGGACCAAAATGTGAACTAGAAGGATTTCATAATGGAGGGAGCTCGCCACCTGCTGTGCCATTTGTGAATTGCAGCTTTGAGCAGCATCACTGCCTGATTCAGCACGATAAAACAGTGAGACCAAATCAAGTACTTGCTAATGACATTCATTTCTTTAGCCTTTTCCTATGTGTACTAGCTCCCCCTGATACATTTGATTAATATTACAGTTATATATAAAACACTTCACTAGCCTAGCATTACACGGATAACTTGTGGTATGTTAGCATCTCGATATCTTGAATGTCAGAAAGCCTCACACTTAGAACTGTGAATCTTAGCCTGCGCCACATCTAGATAGGACTATGAATGTTAGCCTGCGCCACATCTAGATAGGACTACGAATGTTAGCCTGCGCCACATCTAGATAGGAGTATGAATCTTAGCCTGCGCCACATCTAGATAGGACTATGAATGTTAGCATGTGCCACACTTAGACAGGACTGTGAATGTCAGCATGTACCACACTTAGATGGAACTTGATTGTTAGCATGTCTCACACTTAGAAAGAATTGTGAACATGAGCCTGTGTCGCATCAAGATAGGATTGTGAATGTGTTAGCCTGTGCCATACATGGATGGAATTATGAAGGTTAGCAAGTGCCATACTTGGAATTGTGAACATTGGCCTGTGTCGCATCAAGATAGGATTGTGAATGTTGGCGTGTGCCATACATGATGGAATTGTGAAAGTTAGGAAGTGCTACACTTATATGGAATTATGAAGTTTACCAAGCGCAACACTTACACGGATTTGGGAACGTTGGCGTGTCCCACACTTGGATAGGGTTCTGAGCATTGGCCTGAGCCGCTTCTTGATGGGATTGTGAAGGTCGGCAAGTGCCACGCTTAGACGGAATTATGAATGTCAGCATGTTAAATATCACATAACCCACTAACCAACAAAAAAAACTCAACATTTCTGCATTCTTATCTCACCCAAAAAACTCACACAACCATCTCTCGCACAACAACCCGCAAGCAATTCACAACACTGCAACAGCACATAAGCCGCACCAACAGCACACAAGGACTGACATCGATCCGATACTCGTACCAAAGCTCAGCACCCGGTGTATACCGAGTTGAAGCTGCCAACAGAACACCACTCCTCTCACTATCCTACTTCCGCTTCACCCTACTGACCCACCCCTCCTTCTCGTTTGCAGATCCGCCAGAGTGCCTGGGACCAACTCCGTTGGTGATGGTGCGCGGTACAAATTTCTTTAACATTTAACATTTAACATATCACAGATGTAACCGGGGACTACACACATGATGTAACTTTTATGGCACAAGGCACCTAGGATGTGTTAGTTGACATCACACCATCTGTATTTATCCACATAAATTGCGTTCACACCTGGGGAGGGTGCTCTAACCAATCAGGTGACTGGAACATGGACGAGAATACACAATCCCTGCCCGCTGTTCCAGTCACCTGAGGCCCTTCCCCGGGTGGTGCCTTTCTTTTGTTTTTTATTGTGGGGATGCAATAGGGAGCCTCTCCCTCTTGCCTCCCCAACACCCCAAATCACCTGATTCCCCTTCCCGCAACCCCAACTTACCTGCGTGACCAGAGCCTTGCCCTCTGGTCCTCGATCTCCTCCCATCTGGCTGCCATCGAAATAGAAAAGGAACTAGGCCCCTTTTCGGATGACAGTGGCCATCTTGGAACTTTTTTCCATGACCGCCATAATCCGAAAAGGGACCTAGTCCCTTTTCCATTTAAATGGAGGTGGCCATTTGTTTTTTTTTTCTCCGATGGGAGATGGGCTTGCGCAGAGCTGACCTCGCGTCGGATGTAAAAAAACAAAAAACTATCCACACCCTGGTACATCCTCGGGTGCAAATAGCTTTCACACCAGTGCAGGGGGGCGTACATTGGCTTTAACGGCCCACAGCCTGAGGTGAGGCCCTTGCTTCGCTCGGGCCTACCAACGCTCGGGCTGGATGGCCGTTAAAGCCCATGTATGCCCCCCCCTTCCACATTTATTCAAAGTTAAACCCAAGACATGTCCATTATCACATTACTCCTGGAGTCACAGTAGCTTCCCATTGTGACACCACTGTCCAGGGTCGGTTTGCAGACACCACAGCGCCGATTATCTTACTGGTGAACTGCAGTCACCTATCCCAGAACCTGCCAATTCTCACATACGTGATCAGGCACACGATCTTCCCATCACAAAAGTTTCCTGTGACCACAGACACAGGTAATACACATTATCACACGCGCACTCGGCTCAGCTGGCTGTCACAGATCCAGCCAAATATGACACAGGTGACCTGGGATCACAGACACTTGTCCTTCCTATTGGCACAGATGGCACAGAGTTCACCGAAAGAGCCCGTTGCTTGGATCACAGAGAGCTCTTGGGCCAGTTGGCAGGCACAGAAACAGCCAAATATGAGACAAGTGATCTTGGAGCACAGACAGATGATCTGCTCACTATCACACAGTGCTCACAGGCTCACAGAAAAGGTCCGTTCTGGTATTTGTTTTGTATGATTCCTGCTTTGGAAAGCAATGGAAGCTATTCATTTTTTTGAAAGTACAAATTTATGAAATGAACGTTATCTTTTCTTTTAAATTTAAAGTGCTTCACATTGGTAATACATTTTGACAACCTTTAACCACCATAGTACACAGTATAAACAGACCATTTAACTTCGTACACAGTATACATTCCACAGCTAAAGAAGAAAGTGGTTTACTAGATCTTCCTTTAATCTTCCAGTTTTTATTTTGATCACCATTAAAAATTTGACCAAGGCCAAGGTAATCGACGTCTTCTCTCCTGAGAGCAGAATTTTCCACCAGTCCTCTCCAGTTCTCTGGCCATATTTAGTGATCACCTCCCACATTCGCTTTCTTCTTTGCTGTTCCAAAGCTTGACGGTCCATCTTCAGATGTTTTGTGGATTCTTGTGAGTCTTCAGCTTGGCACAATCTACAGGTCAACGTATTACCATCTGATTTGCCCCAATTTCCTCTCTGCTTGGTTTGGACTAAATTCAGACGGTATCCCTTCGAAGAAACGAATTACAAAATAACGGGGATGCAAATGCTGATTTTTTTAAATCGAAACTTTCGATATTTTTGCACTTTTTTATTAATAAATAGATGGGGGGTCGGGTAAGCGATTAAAATATGACTGATGGGTTTGAGGGGGCGTGCGGGGGTCTCCAGACCCACATTAAAAATCGGAAAAGGTGCAAAGAAATGTTCGAAATTCGATCAAACCAATTCCTGCATTTTCAACCTCGTTTTCAATTCATTATTTTAAAGTAGATCAAAATCAAGGTTGTCCAACGTACAGCCCACGGGCCACAATGCGGCCCTCCAAGCCATTTCATGTGGCCCGCGAGGCTGAACAGACAAAGGAATCCAAAATGAACAAGCCGACATGCTGCAGCCGGCTTCGTGTGATGGCAGCTCAGCCCAGCCCCGCATCACGATGACCGAGGCCTGGTAAGTTTGTTATCCTTTGTTTTGTTGCAGGCCACGCCACAGCCCGGTTTATTTATTTGTTCAATGTTTGTCGGGTCCATGGACCCGATTAATTAATTTATTTCTTGATTTGCTGAAATAAATGTATTAATCGGGTCCACGGACCCGACAAACATTGAGCAAATAAAAAAATGTACCGGGCTGTGGCGGAGCACTGTTATTGCCTCTGGTGACCCCTGGAAGGGGGCACCAGAGGCAGTACAGGCCATGGCCTGGTTTATTATTATTTTTTTCGATGTTTGTCGGGTCAGTGGACCCGATTAATTAATTTATTTCTGCAATGCTGGGTCCGACCAACATTGCAGGAATAAATTAATTAATAGGGTCCATGTACCCGCCAAACATTGAGCAAATAAATAAATAAATAAACCAGGCTGTGGCGGAGCAGTGACTGCCTCTGGTGCCCCCTGGAATATGTGGGATGATAAGGAGCGTCCACCGCTGCCTGAACCAGCTGTAACTGCGTACAGTGGCGAGTGAAACTGTGGTGGAGGAGTTGCGGGCCCCCGATCGGAGCAGGAGAAGCCCTCAAGTCAGCTGCACACAGCTGAAGGTCGAGTGGCCTGAGCACACAATACAGAGCGTGATTTCGGCTCCGAGAACGGCTGTGGCCCTATACGGTGACAGCTGCAGCGGTCTGAAACAGGGGGTACTCTGGGCCAAGCACGGCTTGCAGAAGGACCACAGCCCTGCCGGGAGGGTAGCAGGTGATCGCAGGGACCAAGTACCTGAGCAGCGTGCATGAACGTTGCCTGCCTCACGGCAGTGAGAGAGCAGCAGCCCAGGGAGGATCAGGAGAATCGCGCTGTCACTGGAGCCGGGTGCTGTGACAAGGGGACCCAAATGTGAGGTGCTGTGCCCGGCAGGCAAATTCCAACCTCCTGCTCTGCTGTGGAGCTTCTGCACAGTGAAGCATTTACTTAGCGTGCTGAGAGGAAGCAGTCCCCCAGTACCGAGACGGAGGGTGCAATACGGCATCAGTAGAGGCCTAGAGCTGCCCCAGTGAGGGTGAAGTGAGAGTCTACGGAGACTGCCCTGAAGGTCAGCTGGAGACAGCAGAGAAGCCAGGCAGAGGAACGGACAACAGTGCAGGCGGCGAGGCAAGTGTTGGGGTGGGCTCCTGCTGGTTCAGAAAGGGGAGAGTGCCCTGTGGCCCCATATGGTGAAGCGGCAGGAGAAGACCAGACCAACAAAGGCAGGCAGGTCATGGCGGTCTGGTGGGACCATGTGGAGAGCATGCAGTCCCCGGCCCACAGAGAGAGGAGGGGATAGTGGTGAGCGGCGAGCGCCCCATCAAGCTAAAGTTGGAGACCCAACCGGGCTGAGATCCGCCCCACTAGAAAACTGGGATAAGTGGAAAAGGCTCGGAAGCGGTGTTGACTGATGTCTTGGAGAGAAGGGGAAGATGGAATTGCTTCCCTCCAAAAATATCGGAGACAGAAGGAGGAAACAGTAGCCAGTGTCGCTGCCATCAAGCATACCAGGGAGGAGGCCATGATCAGGTGGACATTGGGGGTATAGTAGCGGAAATAAGAGCCCTTCGCAGTGACATCCATACGTCCATTTGGGAAATGCAAGGCAAAGTTGAGAAGATTGAGGGGAAGGTGGAGGGCCTGGAGCATAACCAAATGAATGCTGGCTTGGTCAAGGTGAAATTGGATGACAGGATGACAGATTTGGAGCTCAGAGAAGGAAAGGTGTTGCTAAAACCTGATGACCTTGAGAACCGGGAGCGAAGAAACAACCTTCGGGTCATTGGACTGGCAGAGAGGGAGGGTGAGACACCCATCCAGGTGAAGAGAAGGTGCAGGACATTGTAAATCTTCTTTACCAATCTGAAGGAGGCAAAATGGTGCAGATGAAGCGGCCCCACGGAGGAGGAGGAGCATTTGAAGGTGGCCCTCGCTCCACTGTAGTGAAATTCCTCCACTACAAGCAAAAGACAAAGGTGCTGATGAGAGCGAAACAGGCACACAGGCACAGGAAATCGAGTACATGGGTTCCAAAGTAAAGCTTTTTCAGGATCTATAGGGCTTTGCGCTAGGGCGATGAAGAGACTGTTGCCCGTTAACGCAATGGCTGACAGACAAAGTGATCTGGTATAGATGAGCCTACTTCTTCGCATTGATCTTCGAAATGGAGTGGAAGAATATAGAGGGACCAGTGCAAGGGAATTCGAGTAAGCAATGCAGCGCCTATCGGAGGGCCTAGAAACTGCAGCAGAGGGCAGCCAGCCCATGAAAACTGTCTCAAGATAGACTGTTCCCCGCAAGGGACTTGTGAGATATTAAAGGGGTAAAATAGGCAGAAAGTTCCTGAAGCTGAGTGGACCCTGACCGAGCAAACAGTCATGACTTGTGCCCAAGTGCTGCCTGGTGTTGGTATGGAGCCCCACTCTGCAGGGTTGGCAGGTGGGTGCGACCAGCCTGTGACCTTCAGCGGGTAGGAGTTCCCCTCTGGTGGCCCTTTGTTCGGAAGAGGGCATCTCGAAGGGGGAAATGGTGGTTATTGACTCCAGAGTTTGGAAGTTTTTGTTAATGGTTACTGTTGGGGAGAGAGATGATTGAAGGGGGGATGCTTGAGGGGGATGTGAGGGCATGCATTAGGGAACACAGTGAGAGAAGGATAGGAAGAGGAGGGCTGGAAGGGGCTCAAGCAGTCCTGAGATGGCGGTAGTGACAAGGGCACAAGGGGCGGTAGAATATAATGGAAATCGGCATGCTGAATGTAAAAGGGCTTAATTCCCCCACCAAAAGGTCCTTGGTTGTTCGCAAATCTCAGAGGGCCGCCTGGATGTGTTGTTTCTGCAGGAGAAATGCTTGAAAACTGGGGAAGAGAGGGCCCTAAGGGGGAGAAATAGGACCCGCACATTGGGCCTCCGGTGCATTAAAAAAGGTAGCCTAGGCATACTATTACATAGGCGCTTCTGGCTAATGCAGTTGGAGGAAGTGACCCTGATGGGGGGGATATTGCTTCTACTACAGGGAGTGTTGGAAGGGGCGTGGGTGATGTTTGTGTCCGTATACACCCTCAAACAAGGTCAGAATCCATTCAATGCAGAGGTCCCGGACACAATAATGAGCAGGTGACAGGGTTTAATCGTAGCTGGTGGGGACTTCAACTCATGGGCTGAAAGGCATCTTGATAGACTCTCGAAGGGAGTAGTGCAACCGAGGGGAGAGCAAGCAGGGGCAGACTCATTTAGGAGGGCCCTGGAATGTAGAGGTTTGGCTGATGTTTGGCAGGTACTGCACCTAATTCAGAAGGGCTAACTGTTTTACTCTGGGCCACACACAACCTTCTCAAGAATAGACAACCTTTTGTTGGTTAGAGAGCATGTAGCATGAGTGCGACGTTGCGAGATCCACCCAGTGGGTTGGTCGGACCAGGATATGGTTATCATGGCGCTAGATAGCACAGCGAGTAGAGTGCTCGCTTTGACATCCGTGCAGAGCCTGCTGACGCAGGTTCGAATCCCGGCAGGGCCAAACTCAGCCTTTCATCCTTCCGAGGTCAATAAATGAGCACCACACACCGTGGGAAATAAGCAGCGCTCAGATACCTGAGTGTTCATAGCGCTATATAAATGCACAAACAAACAAACAAACAAACATAGCTTGGATGAATAAAGGGAACTCCCATTGGAGAAGTAATGACGTTTTGTGGCGAGACCCGGTCTTTACCAAACGGTTAACTGAAGTATTGGAAGAATACTTCCAGGTCAATGACAATGGGGAAGACTGGGAAGCAGGCAAGGCCACCTGGAGAGGGCTACTGATGAGGGAAGGTGCCAAGCGCAAGCGCAGGTTGAGGGAAGACAATCTCTGCGGGAAATTGTAGAAATGGAGGGCAGGCTGCATGAGATGGGGGGCTACATGGAGCACGACCTAGCGACCTTACAGCAGAAGAGGATAGAGTTAAAAGCACTAGGGGTGAGGGACACAATTTGAAAACTGAAATTCCTAAAACAAAAGTTGTACAAATAGGGAGACAAAACTGACGCCTTGCTGGCGGTGGGGCTAAGTGCTCAAAGAGCACAAAGGTGGATTGGGGGGTGTTAAAACAGTGATGGAGCAGCGGGTGGCCACCCCGAAGGGCATTGCAGAATGCTTTGTATTCTATTATGAGGGTTTGTATAGCAGTGACAGGGACATGAGCCGGGAGTCGATTGAGCAATACCTTGGTCAGGTGGAGGTAGTGCATCTACGCGAAGAGGAACTTATATCCCTTGAGGCTCCCTTTACAGCGGAAGAAGTGCTAGGTGCTATCAACATGCTGCCCAATGGTAGGGCACTGGGGGAAGATGGCTTCACAGTGTGGTTTTACAAAAGGTTTGCAGGGGTTTTGGTCGCCCACCTGGTCAAGTTGTTTAACCACATACTGGAGTCAGGGGTTGCTCCAGCCTCGTTCTACAAGGCCTTGATCTTCGTGATCCCGAATGACAGTAGAGACCACAGGGTTGGATTGGCCCTTCGGCCTTTCGGGCTGTGGCTGGGCTGAAATCACCCCTGGGGAGTGGGGGCCGGTTTCTGGCCATGCATGGGCCGGTTTGGAAGAGAAAAAAAATATTTAAAAAAATAACAAAATCTAATATTTTCTTTTTTTCTTCAAAAAGCCGTTCATCCTTCTTAGGTCGATAAATGAGTACCAACACAGGGTGGGTGATATTGTATGCATATTTGTTCTATAAAAAAGAGCTTAAGCATAAGTGCTATACAATAAAATATTATCTTGTGGCCTTGGACGTCTGCTTGGATTCACAGTAATTTGTGTACTTAGGAACAATGCTATTTGATGATACTTCCTGCTTTGTCAAGGGGTGGAAGGTCGTGTTTCATCGCTTCCCGGGATGTCATTTTCGGGTGGGGTAAAATGACATCACTTGCGGTGATGTCATCAGAGGCCAAGGGTTGTGAGGCGAAGGGTGGGCCACTTTTTTGAGGCGAGGGGTGTGCCACTTTTTTTTTGGGCGACCAGGCCTATTTCTTGTCCCAGTCCGACCCTGAGAGACCCCAGTAGTTGTAAGCCATATTACCCCAAACTCTCTCCTGAATCTCAATAAAGAAAATATACACCAGAGCTTTAACCACACGTCTGGAAGGGGTATTACCTCTTTTGATGCACCCAGACCAGGTTGGGTTTATGATGGGTAGGCAGGGAGGGGATGTGATGCGCAAAACCATTAACATCATGGAGAATTCTCCTATGGAGGGGGCAACCATGTGCTGGTAACTCTAGACTCAGAGAAGGCATTTGATCGGATGGAGTGGGGATTTCTATTTGGGGTGCTCAGAAAGCAAGGATCCAGGAAAAAGTTCCTGAGAGGGGTGCAGGCGTTATATTGGAACCCAACAGCAAAGGTAGGGGTGAACGCAAAGACCTCCAGGGACTTTGGCCTCAGCCGAGGAACAAGGCAGGGCTGCCTTCTCTCACCTTTACTGTATGCCCTCTCCATCGAACACCTGGGTAACATGATCAGAAAAGATGAGAGCATAGAAGCTGTCAAAATTGGCAGGACTGAGTACAAACTAGAGATGTATGCCGACAACATGCTTTTGCATCTGGCTGATCCCTCCTCCTCGATCCCGAAGGGCCCTACAGGTGATTCAAGAGTACAGGTGGTGGAAAGGGGCTCAAAGTCAGTACGGACAAATCAGTGATCTTTCTATATCATAGGGCAGAGGGGGAATCAGAGGTGGATGTAACGCTCACCTGATTCCCACGGAGGCGCGGGTCTTGGCAGGAAGGTGTCTGTAACACGAAACGTGATGTGCAGGATTCGGTTGGCTTCTGGGGTCGACCCTCTCCGCACTGTGTGTCGAACTCGAAGGGTGAGGTTTCTTAGATAGGTGAATGCTGGGCTCTCCATCTGCGTCTAGTGCAGGGTGCCGTTGCCAGTTCCTTCACTGGTGAAACGTGGGCCTCTTGACTTCAGAGGATGGGTACCGTCGTTGACTGCACGACCGGTAAGTTTCTGGACACCTTTAGTCTTTATAGTCTTTTATGCGTGGCACTGAAGCGCCTGGAGTTGCGTAAGTATGGCCAGCGCTCTTACTGTCTCTTTCTTTGTCTTTGCAGGAGGCGATGCAGAATGAAGAAATCCGGAATTCGCCGCGTGCCGGTAAGTGTGACACTGCTGTTGTCTTTGCAGGTGAAGATGCGGCGTGAAGAATCCGGAATGCACAGCGTGCCGGTAAGTATAATAATGCTGTTTATCTTTGCCGGCGAAGGTGCAGCGTGAGACACGGCCGCTGCCGATGGATCAGGTAAGCAAGCACTGCGTGTGAAAGTTCGTTCTGCTAACCTGTTGTTTCTGGTCTTTTGCAGGTGCTGATGTTGCTCGGGTACAGGAATGGTAAGTATAATTCTTGCAGGTTCAGGATCCAAAGAAGAAATGCTGGAACAGACTTGGTGAGCGTTCTGCTGCAGATGCAGAATAACGCAAAGCACGTTTCATCAATCGGGTGTGGTTTAAATAGCGTTGGAGTGATGAGGCGTCTCCTTCCGCGGCCACGCCTAAAGAAAAGAGTTCCTGCTTCCAGAAGAGTTCACGTGCTGTATCCAGGGAGTGGAGCTGCCCCACCCAGGTAAGAAAGTAGTCCCAGTTCACCGAGGACTTCTAAGAGTCTGGCAAGTAAGCAGCATGGTCTGCCGCAGGTAAGTCCACCCAAGCACCTTCACACCAATGATGAGCCCGGCGCTTCCAGTGCCGGGACCGATGCTTCTGATGAGCCTGGTGCCACCGGCGCCAGGACAAGGTCCAAAAGGTCCCTGTGGGGACCGGCTGGTGCCTAGGATCAGGGTTAGGGGCCTGCTTCCAAGGACGTTGGGCTGATCCTGGCTCCTTGGAAGCAGTGATCATGACAGTGGAACTGGAAGAGATGAGAATCCTGATTGAGCGAGTAGTGATTAAATACCTGCCGTACTGGTTTCGAAGGACACGAAGGATCTCTATGATGCAAATTTCTTCCCATTTCTAAATGGCCTCTTCGCTGACCTAGAAAGATGGTCAGGGATAACAATGTCTTGGCTGGGGCACCTCAACAAAGTCAAAATGATGCTGCTCCCCAAGTTCCTTTACCTCCCTCAGATGCTCCCCATAGCGATGCCAAGGGAATACTTTGTGGAGCTAAAGCGCAGAATTAATCAGTTCCTATGGCAATGGCAGCGACAGAGGGAGGCATACACAATGCTCATACAACCCAAAGAGGGTTAGGAAGGGGTCACCAGAAATTTACAGTTACTACTGTGCTGCACAGTTCAGGGCACTGGTACTACACCTGAGAGGAGATGGGAACAAGCAATGGGTGGGGATGAAACACCACTTGTTTCAGCCAGTAACTCTAGGGGAATGGGTGTGGGCGCCAAAATTGCTAGTCCTGAGAAAGTTGCTAGGCCTTAGGATTCTGGTGTCTATTTTAAGGCTATAGTGGAGAAGCATGAGATGAAAGGCGTCATCACGGGGCCCTCCACAGAGCCACATATGCCCCCCCCCAATCAGGCACGAAATTCAGGAACCACTCCGCTTCCAAAAATGGTTTGAGGCTGAATTGGTGAGAGTGGGGAAGGGGGTTATGGGAGACACCTTCCTCGCACTGACAGAGTTGGAGGTGGGGTTACACATTGGGTCTTTCACTACTTGCAATTGAGGGGGCTTTGATGTCTGATAAGTGGAAGGAAAGCATACAGTGGGATTTGGCAGCCACAGACGGAGTATGAAGTAATGCGACCTCCACCAAAGGGCTGAATTCATTCAAGTATTTAGAGTGTGCTACTGGCGGCCAGTGGGGTAAGCACAGAGGCACTCAGGAAAAAAGTGGGAAAGAGACCTGGGAGGCAAATTCCAGGATGACCAGTGGTAACCTCTTCATAGAAATACCCATGGACCGTCCATTGCATGCCAATACAAATTACACGGCTTAAAACTCCTCTATAGGTGGCAATACGACCCCGACCGCCTCTCTAAGATGTTTAAGTGGTCTGACCCATCATGCTGGAAGGGATGCAGCCAGAGAGCAGACTACTGGCATATGTGGTGGGCATGCCCCAGGATACAGGGATTTCTGGATGGAGGTTCTGGGGTGGGTGAAAGACCTTGAAGGAATAGAGAGAGCCTGTGACCCACTACTGATGTTGTTTGGCCTAGAAGACGATGAAGGGGAATAGAGGCACCTCCCGCACATGCCCCATTTCTTGCTCCCAACAGCAAGGGTCTGAATTGTCATTAGGTGGAAATGGCCGGAGTTGCCCAGTGAAAGAATGTGGGCCCTAAAGGCTAGGCAGATTTATGACATGGAAAATATCACTGGCGCCATCTACGACCTGTGCCCCTCTAGAGAGATGGAGTGGGGGTCTTTCAGTCTAAAATATAGTTCGTAAAATACTGCAAGGGAAGATACGGTGTAGGAAGACGGCATTGATGGATAAGGGAAGGGAGTAGGGCCCTAACAGGGACGGCTGGGCGCCCCAGAACCCTAGACTTAAGTGGAGCAGTGCCTATGGCCCCAAGAAACGAGACTATCCCTGATGGAGCAGAAAATGGACTTTCCCATGCCACCAATTTAGAGTTATTCTTGATGGTACCCGATCTGTCATAAGGGGGGAGGGAACAGGGAAGGGGTGTCTGGGACGTTTTTGTTTTTGATCTTTAAAATAAGGAAAAAGTGAACATTTGATTATTCACCACTACCATGATCGTTGCTATGTTGAAATTCTCAAAGTATGTGTATACATGTTCAAACTTAAAGATTTAAAAAAAGCATATTCAAATATTAATTGTTATAATAACATGTTCTGCCAAATAGTGCATAACAAGCTTTATTTTTCCAGTCTCAAATAGAAGCCTGTATTATGACCACTTTCGGCTGACGGTGGCCATTTTGGAACATATTTTCCATGACTGCTGACCTAGTAATAGCAATGTGAGCCTATAATGTGAGCCTATAAAGACAGCCAACTCTTGATTTTACAACTGTACTATCAAGACTTAAAGAAACACATTAAAATTAAATGCATGATACAATGGCCTACTCGTAGTTATTATTTCACACAACATGTAGCGTTGTGCGCTCCTCCCGTTCCTATTTAACAAGCTTGCACACAGTGGCGTTGCTAGGGGGGGGCTAAGGGGGCTATAGCCCCTGATCTTTTGGTTGTAGCCCCGGATAGAATCTCAGGAGCTACAGCCAAAAGACTAGCTAGCCCCCAGTCCCAACAGTTCTGACATCAGCGTAGCCCCGGGTCTTTTCCAGACCTAGATACTCCCCTGCTTGCACATATCTTTAGGGACATGCCACATACCAAAGGAACTTCCTATTTTCCACCCACTTCTCTGTCTGCCGTCTTCTAATGATAATCACAGCAAAAAAGTGAAACTGGAGCCCTTTACTTCCAAGCTCAATAATTAGAATCTGAGTAGTGGGAACAGCTAATCTCTTAGAGTGCATCGAAGTAACACTTTTTCCAGATTCAGGATCTGGGTCCATCTAGCGCCATTGGTTCCTGTAATGGGAAAAGGATAAAAGGCTGAGTCAGATGAGTAGGGGTTAAAACTTGTATTTTTTAGGCAGAACCTAGATGTCGGAGGTGAGCCTTAACCAGCTGAACCAGCTCACCTGCTGCAAAGATGAATCTTCAAGAAGATGCTATAGCATCATGTAGTACATGCACTTTAAGAGCACTTTCACTCTTCATAATAAAGCGCATCCTGGGAAACTCTAGGATCAACACCTTGTGTGGATGGAGAAGCGTAGAGTGGTATAAAGGTGGAGTTAGTAAACACCCTTATCTGTTGAACAGAGTCTTTGCCCAGAGTCAGTGGAGTTTTGGGGTACTGGGTGATGTTTTTGTGTCTTTAAAGTCTCAGAACAAATCTAGAGGTTGCATCTTTGACTCTCCTTCAGTCAGAAAATAACCAGGGACCCCAGGTAGTTTGGTCTTGAGGGTACTAGTGTAATGACTGGCATCTGTGTGGATAGGGCCGGCATGACATGATGCTGCGGATTGTTCAGAGTTGAAAGAAGTAGCTTCTTGCAAAGGCGTTCACTTGGAGTTTGAGGATAGACAAACTCACCCAGCAGGATCACAATTCTTTAGGTCAAGGCATTTGTGTGGCTGTGGTGCTGTAAATATTCAGTTTGGTTTTGGTTGGGTAAAATTTAAGTCTGTTTGTCGTCATCCATGAGTCAACATGTGCGAGTCCTGTTCTAAGGTCTGGCATGTTAGATAAAGGGTTATTTGTAAACTTGAAGGTGATTTGGGGTATCAATAAGTTCCAGGAGGGGAGGTGGGGGGAGGGTTATTGAAGAGAAATGTAGAACAGTTAAATGTGTTAGGTGCTCTACAGGTGAGAATCAAGGGACTTAACATGAAAGGGGTCATGTTTGTGTGTCTTTCGTCCTCCCCATGAGGAATGAAGGATCCAGCACAGTGCGGCTCATTTTAATCTAATGCCCGCCCATCATTTTAGCAGAATTTAATGCCTGCTAGTAAAGAATGCTTCAGTTGGATGTGCACCTTGGCATGTTAACTTCCGTGTAGGGGTCACTTCACAGACATAACCAAATGCAGCCAGCCATCCTTGGATAGAAACACACACTGTGCAAGAAAGAGCAACATTATTTATCTTCCCCCACAGCTACCTGGGAGCCTTTGTTTAATCACTATGGTATAGGTGACAAACAAAAGTCTCAATGTTTTCTACATCCAGCATACATTTAGAGAAATACTATATGTGACACATCAGTTCTGTTCTAATATGAACCTTACAATATAATTGGTCAGGTTTCTATGAGTAAAATGCATTGCCCTTTCTCATTGGACATAAATGCTTCCTGAAATACATAATTATTTCTTATTCAAATGACTCATACTCTGCTGATCAGCATAAACCTTTTTGTTCCTAATTTCAATGAATCACAGAACATATTGTTGCAACTTAAGAACTGGATGAAAAGCGGTTTTAAGATGATGCATGTTGTAGCTCGACTCTGCCACGCTCATACGATCTGCTGTCATGTTTCCATTGGCTACTTCGTCCTTATCTATTTCTAAATCACTGCCATCTTTTAGTCTAAAACTCCCTTTCTGCCATGGCACATCTAGAATCGTATTTTCATACCATTAATGCTGTTAAATTCACGCACCTGGCTTTTGCCGAGGCCTCCCCTGTTCCCAATAACCTTGGCTTGAGTTGCTAACTATTTGTTTGAGCTCTACGCAGCTCTGTATTTCTGTGTTTTCAGCAATTTGAATTTACATGAGGCTTTGAGGCCTGTATTCATTGAAATGCATTCTGTGGCATCCATTTTGGATGGAATGGATACCTTTTGCTGTAGCATTACTATAATTATAATAATAATAATAATACTATGTTAATGAAATAAGGGCGGAATGGCTGCTTCAATGGACAATGCTTCTCACTTTTACAATGTTGGGCAGGAAGGCGTTGCACAGGCCCTGAATGACAGGTTCTTCTGCTCATCACCAAAGGACGGGGGTAGTCTCTTTTGGTCTAGACTTCTTCACTTCAGTTTAGTTTCTCAGTGTGCCCCACACAGAGGAGAGTGTAGTTTGCAATCCCCTCATTGCTCTGAAACTGTATTGTGGCTTAGTTAAGCAGGAGGAAGCTGGTAGAGAAGTGAGTATTTGAGATTGGTCAGTAGTTTGTTGAGTCCTTTGGATCAGCTGCAGATTTTTGAGAAGAGGCTTGTTGAAGGTTCTTTTGGAGGCATGAGGATCAATGCCATGTCCAATACACAAATTGAGCAGAGATATTAAAGACTGTGCAAGTCAGAGATGAGATGCTTAGTTATAGCATTGTTGATGTTGGGGAAGGGATCCTTCAAAAAATCTCTTGGCTGCTAATGACCGTGCTTAAAAAATCATGTATCACGAACTGGCAGAATGCCCTCGGTGCTAGAACAGGTGGTCTTATTGGGGCTGTTTTTCGATTGCAGGAATTAGTGGTTTCTCATCCTGTCTTTTTTGGTGGGTCACAGATTTATCAAGTTTTGTTGCTGAAGTGTTCTGCAATGATGCCACAAAGCTCTTAGAATAATGTTGGTATTGTGTTTTTGCCTGAAAGGGTTTTACATTTTTGGCCAATTTGCCAGTTCACTCCTGCCATGTGATGTGTACATGGCGTGTAGTGAGCCTTTTTAGTGTTGACCATTTCAACTCCTTATTTGGTGTCTGACATCCTAGTATAAAAGAGTTTGCTGTTTTTCATTTGTATTGATGAGAAAGGGGCTGTTCACCATAGGCAATCACAAGTGGTTTCACCTACATTGCACTTTTGCACAAAACAATATGCCTTGAAGAAAAGATAATCCAGGTCGCTCTTTCATATGGTGTATCCCTTTCCTGGGTAGCAGGGTGGGGTTGGATCAAGCTGCCAATGCTGAATGAGCCCAGAGGGTTCTCGGGTCAGACCAAAGACACGAATACCAGCTGGACTCTGATCTGCCATGGTTCAGCTGTGGTTAATGGGGCACCAGTGCAAATGGAAGCCGGAGGCGAGAAAGGTCTCCATCCAACTTTCCATCGCTATTTTACTGCATTTGGTAAAGGGACATTTGACTGCATTCATTGCTGAATTTTCAGGGTGAGTGTGGGGTCAGGAGATTGTTTAAATGGGATGGTATGGTTGTGAGGTGGTAGAAGGATATATAAGGGGCGTGCTCTTCATGAAAATGCCACCAAATGATGCAGTGAGATGGCACATGTAGTGAGTTGCCCCTGCTTCTTGAGGGATATTTGGCAGTCTGGAGGTATACCTCCACAAAAGCTGGTAGATTTTCAATTTGATTACCTACATCATTAGTTTCCTATTACCCATCATCAATTATAATTCCCACTATTTCTTACAGGGGTCGGGAACAGCATGATAATGACCGCTGCCATGGTTACAGTGATACTGATGGTGGTCATACTGGTGTCTACTTGCATCTACTGGAGAAACCGGAATCAGAGCAGAAAAGGTGCGTGAACAATATCATATTGCTTTCGAAGGATGTATGCACATTTTATTGATAATATGGTATGCAGAGGTTTCATCACCAAAATAGTGACTGTTTTATCATTGTGCACATATATATGGAGGGTAGGTGGTAGGGGTATGCAGGGGCGTGTTATGAGGGCTTCTGCATGGATGGAGGAAGGACATGGGGGACCCCACATAAAAAATAATGATTAACAAAGCAACAATCAAACTTACCACTTTCCAAATTAGGCAGTTTAATGTTAATGTTAATGTTAAAGAACATTTGTACCGTGCACTATCACCACCGGAGTGGTCTCCTGGTGCTCTGGCCACTCTGAAAAAGGACGTGTGGGGGGGTTAGTGGGAGGAAGCTGGAAAAGTGCAAGAGAGCAGTGATGTGCTGTTAGCGGCCTCAGCCCAGTGGGTCCGTTGGCTGGGCCTGGTGTGTTTGCAGCCGGGAGTCGTCGTGAACCGGTGTGCGAGTCTATGTGTGTTTTGTTTTGTTGTTGCAATGTAGTGAAGTTTGTGTGGTTTGTTGTGCTGTAGATTTGTGGTTGTGTTTGGTTTGGAGTTTGAGAGGTGTATGCAGAGGGGGGGAAATTGTCAGTGCAATTGGTTAGCAGTTGGCATATCTATCCTGAATTGAGGCGCTGGGCTTCTGTAATCTCCCCAGATGGGGTTCGGGAGCATCCCTGCGCCTCTTTCCTGATCTGGGTCCATCCCGCCTTCAAGGTCTCTTTCAAATATGGTCACCTCTCCCCCAGCCTCCCTCACAGCCCTACCTGTCTTCCCTTCCCACTCATGCGGCTAGTGCACCTGCCGATGTCTACAGCTCAGTTGATGTGGTGATTGCTAATATCCCGACAATTCTACAACACTGTGGTACCTGGTGGCAACTAAGGGGCGAGTGCGGGTGTACGGTGGGATTAGGGTGGGTTTGTTGACTCCGTCTCCCTGGGTGTCGCCTGTGTTCCACTCTACCCAGTGTCACTTATCCAGGTAGCGTGGGCGCTTCCTAGTGGATTCTGGGAGTTGTCCGTGTCCACTCCAGTTTAGACATCCCTTTTTCTTTTCCGTTTCGGTTTTCAGTTTGAGTCTGTGGTGTTGAAGAGCCAGGTTTTTAGTGATTTCCTAAATATTAGGTGATCTTTGGTATTTCTTATTTCTTTTGGGATGTTTTTCCAGGTTTTTGCGGCAGTGGTAGAAGGAGGTGCCTCCAAGTTTTTTCTTGAGGTATGGTTTTGGTTCCAAGTGGATTTCGTTGCTGGACCTGAGGAGTCTTGTTGGCTTGTAGATTATTATTTTCTTTTGTAGGAATTCTGCTCCTTGTCCATTGATTGCCCTGTGCATTATGCACACTGTTTTGAACGTGATGCAATGTTTTACTGGGAGCCAGTGTAGTGTCTTTAGGGCAGGAGTGGTGTGTTCTCTTCATGATAGTTTGAGGAGTAGTCAGGCTGCTGTATTTTGGATCCGTTGTAGTTTCTTCAGGAGGTATTCTGGTATTCCAAGATAGAGGCTGTTTGCATAGTCGAATTTTGACATGATGAGGGTGACGATAGTGAGTGTTTTGTGAATGAAGGAGAGGAAAGGTAGGATTCTTCTTGCCATGTGGAGGAGGAAAAAGCATTTCTTGACTGTTGCATTTATTTGTGGTTCTAAGGTTAGGGTGTTGTCCATCAGGACTCCCAGATTTTTTACTACCTTATATGGTGATGGTGCAGTTCCCGTTTCCGTTGGCCATGGGATGGCGGTTTCGTTCTCTTGGTCTTTGGATATGACCATGATTTCTGTCTTTCCTGGGTTGATTTTCAGGTTGTTGGTAGTCATCCAGTTGAAGACTTATTTTAGACACGCGATTAGGGTTGAACAATCGGCTTGGGTGTCTTTGATTGTGTAGATGATTTGAGTATCATCTGCGTAGTTGTAGCATGTGATGTTGTACTTTTTGAAGATTCTGATAACCGGAGTCTGGTAGATGTTGAAGTACAGTGGTGATAGTGAGGATCCTTGTGGCACTCCACAGTCGTTAACTCTTGGAGTGGATTTGAAGGGTTTAATCCATATGGTTCTGTTCTGTCTGCTAGGAAAGATTTAGTCCAGAGTAGTGCTTTGTCTGTTATGCCTATGTCTTCTAGTCTTTTGGTTGGGGTGTCATGATTAACTGTGTCGAAGGGTGCGGAGAGGTCAAGTAGAATAAGGGTTGAGGTTGTGTTTGAGTCTGCATTAGTTTTTAGGTCACCCCAGATGGATAGAAGTGCTGTTTCCGTTACTCTTGCGGGTCTGAAATCGATTTGACCTTGGTCTAGCCGGTGGTGTTTTTCTATGTGTTCTTGGGTTAATTTATATACGTAGGTTTCCAGGAGTTTTGCCGGGTAGGGAATGTTTGAAATCGGCCTGTAGTTGGAGAGGTCTTCTACGTCGCCACTTGTGTTTTCCAGAAGTGGTTTGATATATGCTGATATGAAGGTCCTCGGTACAGTTCCTGTTGCTAGTGATAGGTTTAGAAGGTTTCTGTAGTATTCTGCTGGCGTTCCTTGTGCGAGGATCGATTTGTAGATGTCTGGGGGACAGGGATCCATGGGTGATCCAGCTTTCTTGCTGTGTTTTACCAGCATTGCGAATGCCTCTGCTGATATTTCAGGGACGTTTTTGAGTTTGTGCTGAGGTTCTGTGACAGGTTCGCTTGGTAGCATGTTGCAGTTGGTTGGTATGTTTTGTATGGTTTGTCATTGATTCTTTTCTTGAAGTGGTCTGCCAGGTCGTTGCATAGTTTCTCTGGGGGGTTTGGGGGGTTGTCGCAGCCTGGTGGGTTTCTCATCTCTTTAATTATGTTAAACATTTCTTTTTTTGTGTTGGTGGCGTTGGTGATTCTGTCATCGTAATGCCTTCTCTTCGCCTTTTGAATTTCCTTCTTGTATGCGTGGATTTGTCTCTGGAACAGTGTTATTTTGTCTGGGTTGTATTCTTTCCTCCATTCTAGTTCCATCTTTTTTTTTTCCTTTTTCAAGGTGCTTAAAAGTGGGGTGAACCATTTTGCCATTGCTCTTTTTTTTGATGGGGTGAATGGTTTTTCTGGGGCGATCTTGTCAATTGTGTCTGCAATCCAATTGCGTAGTAGCTCCGCTTTCCCGTCTAGGTCAGCTAGCTCTAGTTCTGTAGTTGAGGGTTTGGTTGACTCCAGTTGTTCGAATAGGTCGCTTTCTTTGACGTGTTTCCAGTTTCTTTTTGTGGTGGTTGTGAGTTTAGGAGGTTGGTTGCAGACTTGAGTAGGCAGAGTGATCACGAATGGGATGATGAGATGGTCGCTCCACAGTATTTCTATCGGCGGTGCCGTGGTGACGAATTTTTCCTTGGTGAAAATTGCATTGAGGGTGTGTCCTGCCGAGTATGTTGCCCCTTTGACTAGTTGTCGTAGTTTCATGGTAGTGAGTTGTTCAATTAGTGAGTTTTGGGAGTTGGCGTGACTGTCTTCAAACCAGATGTTGAAGTCCCCCAGGATGATTAGGTGTTCGTGTTTGATGGCTATGTTGGTGATGGCTTCTATGAAGTTCTCAACGAAGGTTGCATCATATGTCGGTGGTCTGTAGAGCAGGATGAATTTGACGTTGGTTTTTGGGCTTGCTGTTAGGTGTATTACCATAGTTTCGCAGTTGAGGATGTTGAGCGGTTTGTCTGTTTTTATTTTCAGGTGTCCTTTGAATGCTATTGCGATGCCTCCCTCTTTTTTGTTTTTCCTATTTATTTGAAGGCATTTGAAGTTGGTTGGAAGGCAGCTTTGGAGTGTGATTTTGTAGTTGTCGTCCAGCCATGTTTCGGTGATGAACAGGATGTCAATGCCGTTGTCCTCGAGTAGGTCGAAGATCTCTGTTGACTGTTTTGACATGGATCTTGCGTTTATAAGATTGCAGTGGAGTTTGGAGGTGTTGTTTGGTTTGGACTTTCTTGTTGAGGTCGTCTTCTGATCAGTTTTGGGGTTTCCTTCCTGGTCGATCTCTTGTTGAGGTGTATGTTTTGGGGTGTCAGCGTCTTCGAAGAGTTCTTCTAGGTTTTGTCTTGGGTTTTTGTCTTCATTGGTTTCGTCTTCCATGAGTTGTGGTTGTCGATTGGAAGTTCTTCTTGCTTTGGTGATGTATGGTGTTATCGCATCGGTCGTGTGTTTGTTGTTTCTTTTGTTCATTCTTCTTCTGCATGTTTGTGTTGGGTAGTTTGATGTTGCTGCTTCTAGCTTTGGGTTGGTTTGCTCTGGTGACCGGTTGTCAGCGAGGTAAGGAGTTAAGTAGAGGGATTTGTCTCTTCTCTCAGTGTTGGTTCGCTTCTTGTTCCTGACAGCAGGGGTGCGTTCTGTAGTTGTGGTTCTTTGTTGTTGTTCCTGAGTGTTTTTTCTTTCTTCTATTTTTCTTTCCCTCAGAATGGGTCGTTTGTGCGGCATTATAAGATAGAGAGTTGTTCAGTCTTTATTTGTTTGCTGATGTCCAGTCGGTTCTGCTTTGGTTTGGTTGTCTTGTGGTGTAGTAATGGGTGTGCAGAGCTGTCTGCTAACAGTTAGGGCTCTGTCTGTAGGTGGTATTTCTGGCTGAAGTTGCTGACTCTTTCAGTCGCTGTCTTGAGAGGGGTAGGGGAGGTGGTTGGGGGGTCATATAGTTGGGTGTTAGTGGTGGCTCACTTTGGTGTCCGTCTCCCTATATGGGGTTCACTGCAGTGAACAAGCAGTGTGGGTTTAAGAAGGCTATCTACTGATTGACGGGTGATTTAGAGTGGCGCAGCTCGGTTTTACGCCTTATGAGGCGTGAGCCCCTAATCGGGGTGTCGCTCCAGAGTATTTCACTGGTGGGTTCTGTCTCACTGTAGGAGTGAGTTGGTCAACCTGTCTAGAGGTCTATCAATGAGATATGAATATCGTACTATGCAGCCTGGAAATAGAACCCCTACCAAACCTGAGATACCTGTAGAGTGGAGACAGGCCTATCAATGCACTCTAAATATCACCCAATGCAATATGGACCCAGAACACCTACCAAATGAGAGACCTGTACAGTGGGAGAGAGGCCTATCAATGTAATCTAAATATCAGACAATGCAGTCTGGAGACAGAGCCCTATTAAATCTGAGAGACCTGTGTAGTGGGAGAGAGGCTTATCAATGCAATATGAATATCGCACAATGCAGTATGTACCCAGAACCCCTATTACAATTGAGAGCCATGTATAGTGGGAGAGAGGCCTATCAATGCAGTCTAAATATCACACAATGCAGTATGTACCCAGAGCCCATATTAGAATTGAGAGCCCTGTATAGTGGGAGATTGGCCTATCAATGCAATCTAAATATCACACAATGCAATGTGTACCCAGAACCCCTATTAATATTGAGAGACCTGTATAGTGGGAGAGAGGCCTAATCACACTGTTTAACGTTGGTTTGCTAAGTGGCTAGGATTCTGGGCTAGAGTTGCAGGTCTCCCCTAAACCGGGCCACTCCTACCTCATTGGTCCTTGTAGTTGATGGTTGACGTCTGGTCACTGGCTTCCCTGCCTTCCCCTTCGGACACCCCCTGGAGCCGCCTCTGTTGGAGCCGCCTTTTTTCCTTGGGGTCCTTAGCGGTAGGGGCTGCCGGGCAGAGGGCTGCCCTGGAAAGGCACTTAAGATCTTGGAGGGGAGCCTATCATGGGCGGTGGGCGGATCGGGAGGCGGGGAAGAAGGAAGGGGATTTTTAGGGGATGTGGGCACAACGGGGGGGACTTTCTTTCTTTGATTTATGTTATTTTTATTTTTTTTAAGGAGGAGGATTCCAAGGCTAAGATAGGTCTTGGGGCCGCAGGCACTCACCTGCTCGAGGTCGCAGCAAAAAGCCTTTGCTCAGCCAATCACGGGTGGAGGGAGTGTTGGGAGGCGGGCAGATGGGGAAGCAATGAGAAAGGGACTTGGGAAAGGAGATGCTGCACACAGGGGCCTGGGGGCTGCTAGTTGGGTCGCAGGTGCACTAATCTAGACACAGGAGGTTCCGGGGGCACCTTACCTGACCTGGGGGCTGGTGGATGGAGGAAGGGGCTCTCTAGCAGGGTCGCCAGTAGGCCCCTGCAAGGAGGCCTTTGCTCAGCCAATTACGGGTGGTGGGAGGGTTGAGAGGAGGGCAGACGGGAAAGCAACGTGGAAGGGACTTGGGAAAGGAGACGCTGCACGGGGGGCCTGGGGGCTGCTAGTTGGGTCGCAGGTGCAGTGATCTAGGCCCAGGAGAGTCCGGGGGCACCTTACCTGACCTGGGAGCTGGTGGATGGAGGAATGGGCGCTCTAGCAGGGTCGCCAGTAGGCTCCTGTAAGGAGGCCTTTGCTCAGCCAATCACGGGTGGAGGGAGGGTTTGGAGGCGGGCAGACGGGGAAGCAACGAGGAAGGGACTTGGGAAAGGAGACGCTGCACGGGGGGCCTGGGGGCTGCTAGTTGGGTCGCAGGTGCAGTAATCTAGGCCCAGGAGAGTCCGGGGGCACCTTACCTCACCTGGGGGCTGGTGGAAGCAAAATAGACTCGATTGTCTGATGAAATTATGATTGGGATGATCAAGCAGCTAAGCGTACAATCTCCCTGACGCTTTCCTTAAATGAGACGAGAGCGAGTATTTGTACGCTATTGCTTCTATAACTTTTCTTTCCCTTGAGCTGCTGTTTGTAGGGTGCCACTGGGTCCATAGGCAGTTTGTTTATGCTCTAAGGTCACACCAGTCCAGAATGATTTGCACCACTATTTGCTTATTGGGCAAATTTACCATGGTTGTCTGTCTAGCCAACCTGGATTGGTTCTGTGGTATATTTTATCCCTCAGAAGTCTTTGACGCGACAGTAATTTGTAGTAAGCTTCTTGGACACCTCGTGGGTGACGTCACACAGTGCCAGCGGACGTACAATTCCATTAGATTCCATTTCAACAGGGGGTATGCATGTGAAGAACCACCACCCACTCATGATAACTTCTTTGATATCTCCTAGGGTTCTCTTATGATATATTATGTAGTTTCTAAAACGTAGATGCAATATGAGGAATTCCTCATTATCAATATAGCATAGGGCAAGTCCTCACAAACAGCGTTTCGTTACTCACTGCTTGTGCAAAGTAAGGTTGCCAAAGTTTCGGAACCATAGAACAAATGGTCATGTCTTGGAGTCCTTACTGATTGTTGTGTTCCTTTAAGGAGTGTTGGAACGCGCATCTGACCGGCAAGTACACCGCGTGTTTACGGCGTCTGTTAAGAGTCACAGCTACGAGTAATGTCTCCAATACATGAGGGTGGGCATTGATCTAGACTTATTGTAGAGAGTATGTGTAGTGAAGCTGAGAACCTAATTTAGGGAACAGGTGGAGCAGAAGGGAAGACCAATGTGTGGTTTGAATAGTAATCCAGTTTGCTGAGCACAGGGTATGGATCGAAGGCTTGGTCAAGTTGTGGCTGTTCCTTGGAGTCAGGAAGAAAGGTGACTTTAGTCTTGGACGAGTTTAGCATTCGGCAGTGTAGAGCCATCCAGTGACCAATGGCAGAGAGGCAGCCGGCGATGCATTCAGAGATAGCCGGGGCGAGGGTTGAAAAGAAGAACAAGACCTGAGTGTCATGTACAAAGGGATGGTAATAAAAGGCAAAGGATGAGATGAGTTTTCCCATGTAAGAGGTGTCGAGTGAAGAGGAGTGTGCCGAGGGCTTATCCTTTACGCATGCACAAGGGCTAGTGTAGTTGCTCATGCGTAAACATCATTTGCACTTGCGCATGCTCAAGGTATTGGGGCCTCTGGCTGCCCTATTTCTCTTGCGTTGGCTATGAATTCCAGACAGCATTTTTAATGCTCCAACACAAACCGATGCTGTATCATGAATCCGGAATCAGATCGAGAAACCCGGATAAACACCTGCATTTCGGTCAAAGGGCTTTGTCAGACACTTCCTCCCCTCTCTGGCCTTCCCCTGCACCCATGAAACCACCTCCCCCATACACTTGTATTACAGTAGTCTTCTGCTTGCTACATACATCAGCAACACCCAAAAATACACAAATACATACTTTTGTTCTTTTTCTCGCCAGGCAGAAACAGTGGCCCATCCCCAAGAAGTGAAAAAGAAGCACCTGAAACAAATAAGGTAATGACTCGGTCTCCCAAAATGCTGAATCCATCCCTGCCTGATGCTAGCTGGATGGATGAACAGATGGATGAGGCGATGGTGGATACAAGCAAGGGGAATATGATGGATACACAGATAAGCAGGCGGATGGATGATGAAGGGTTAATAATGGGTGGGTTCATGGCTTGGTGTATTTGCTGATAGATATGTGGACCGACACATTGATGAAAGTGAGGACAGACAGATGGATAGATACATGGATGGATTGATGCGTGCATGGCTGGATTGATTGTTTTGATGTATAGATGTATAGATGGATGGCTGGATGTGTGGAGGCATGGATGGATGGATGGACTGAGGGATGGATGGATTGATGGACTGATGGACTGATGGACGGATGGATGTTTGGATGGATGGATGGATGGATGGACTGATGGATGAAGGTATGGGTGGCTTGGTAGAGTTGCTGATAGATGTGTTGACAGACACATTGATAGAAAGGAGGACAGATGGATAGATGGATACATAAATAAATGGATGGATGGATGCGTGGATGGCTGAATTGATTGATTGACTTGATGGATAGATGGATGGATGGCTGGATGTGTCTATGGATGGATGGACGGACGGACAGATCGATTGATGGATGGATGGATAGATCGATGGACTGATGGATGGATGGATGGATGGATGGACGGACGGACGGACGGACGGGTGGCTTGGAGGAGTTGCTGAAAGATGTGTTGACAGACATATTGATGCAAATGAGGATGGATGGATGGATAAATGCATTGATGGATGCGTGGATGACTGGATTGATTGACTTGATGCATATATGGATGTTTGTATGTGTGGATGTATGGACGGACAGACGGACAAAAGGACGGATGGATTGATGGATGGATAGATGGATGGACTGATGTATGGATGAATGGATGGATGAGTGGATGGACCCGGTGGCAGACACATATTATACACGTGAGGACAGATGGGTGACTAAAGGGGCACAGGTGGATGGGCGGGTGGATGGCTGGATGGATGAATTGAAGGATGGATGGACAGGCGGGCAGGTTTATAGGTGCATGGATGAGGAATTTGTTGGAGTGGTAGGTACATTCAAAGTTTAAGAGATGGATTGGTTAGGGATAAATACAAAAATAAGGATTTCAATATTGAGATAAAGTGGTATTAATAAAAGGAGGGGCTTTTCTTGATCATTTTATAGGATCAAGTTTCTCATTCATGGTTAGGTTGCTCCTCACGCTCTGTCAGGATAATGTAGTTTGTCAGGGTCTGATCTTCCACCTCATTGTTAGTTTCTTTGAAGTTGCCTGACTTTAGTTGATTTTTCATAGTCTTCCGGAATTCTCAGTCCTTCCCAGATTCAAATACTTGAAGAGTTCCCAGCACCTCTTTCGGCTTTTCGACTCTTTCAAAATGTCTCAGAACCCCTCTTGGTTTCATTTAGAATTCTTCAGGCATCTTAATGATTCGAGGCACTTTTTAAATCTTCTGAACACACCCATAGGTTCTAGGCATGTTCATATATTGGTGCTTCACTCAGGCTCTAGGCGATTGCTTGAATGTGAACTCTTCTCCCGTTACTTATCTTTCAGACCACTCAGGTGGTATTTCTCCATCTAGGTCCTTTCAAAAATACCAAAAATCAAATGCCCCTGTAAGGTTCTGGGTGTTTTTCAGACTTCTCTGCATTCCTGTCAGGCTCTGGGTGACTTCTAAAATGTAAACACCCCGTCGTAGGCTCTATGCATCCTTCAGACGTCTCGGATCCACTTTCTGCCTCTGACGGGTTTTCAGGGTTCCCTGTGGATCTCTCAAGTTCAAGCCACTTTTCAAGTTTCTCAGCACCCCGCAGACTTTGCGTCTTTCTCATGGTTGTCTGTGATGCTTAGGTTTTAGACACTTTTGAGGCTTCATCACATCCCTCAGTTGCTAGGCGCCTCTTACAGTTTTCATGATGATCCCCTAGCATCTTCCTCACCACATGGGCACCAAGAACTACTGAAAGACAAAGTCTGTCTCCATCTCCCCTCTATACAGCAGCTCGATGCTATCTCCCCAGGCTCCAATTGATGAACGACTGCCTTCCAGCAATCTTGCTCTCTTATACCCCTCATCTTGAGCCCGGATTGTTAATGACATCCGACCCCTTTATCTGTTTAGTTCTGTTGGTCCTGAAAAATGTAGAACTGACTCTTTTTCCATCATCCTCTACTTTGTGCTCTCTGTCACATAACCCGGGGAAGATCAGGTGATAATGTCACGATTAATCAGGTGATCATACTCAATTCAGGGAGTCCCCGCCCACCAAGCAAGGTGACGCACACCCAAAGCGCTTATACAGATTTAACTTTAGTGAGGCCCACAACCCGTCTCGCACGATCCCCAACAAATACCGTATGTACCACGAATAAGCTAGGAACCAGGCCGGTTTTATAGTAAGAACAGATATATTTATTTAAGTTTTGACAAAGAAGACTAGCAAACAACATCAACCACCAATACTGTGGCAGTACACCATATCACAACTCCAAATTACTTGCCGTTATTAAAACACAGGTATAATTTTGAAATATGCAGTCACAATTTACATCAGATTTAATTGCAAAATAACCAATAGAAAACATTTACAATACAATGGAAAAATCGTTTTGGCTTTATTTTGAGAAAGGCAATGTTTGGAGAAGGAACTCAAATGGAGAAATCGTTTTTAACACACCTTCAAAGGACGTGCTTTGCTTTGTGGATTCTGGTTTGGGAGACATTGGCATAAATGGGAAATGTTATTTTGCACCCTCTACATTCACTTGAATAGCCACATTTTAGGATTACTTCTTTTGGGGATTTAGGACCCTCCTTTTGGGAGAGGAGTCAGGGGTTTCAACAGGACAGTCACCCAAGTCTTTATTGTCTGTACCGGCTCTAACACACTGGGCATGAACTTTGTTAATTTCAAACTCTAACAACCCTCATCCCGTGATTTTGTACATGGGAATTAATTGATTTCACTTTAATTCAATGCGCTAAGGATCTACACAGCTTCCCCCACACAATTTAATGGACAGGATTAAAGAGGGTTGTTCCCAAAACAATTCAATTTAAATGGATAGGGTGATTTTCTATAGTGGAATTCATTTTAATTAGATTTGATAAAATGTGCCAAGGGTCTTCCCAGTACCACTCCCCTACCTGCTATGCGAGTTGGAGATTAAGACTGGCAGTACCCCCCACACCTTTGATGGCTTTGGGATATATCTACTTACATGGGAGGCCTTGGTTATGTGGCATCCACGGAAACAGCCGGGCCTCTCTGAGGACTGCACAGATGTGGTCAAAGGTTTCAATCATGGATTTTATCCTGCCACCAGACTTTCTCTGCTCCTCTGATGGGGTCCCAGCTAGCTTCTAGATTTCCCTGTCACTGTCTGCAATGCAACGATTGAGGCCTCTCTGCTAGTTGTTCCTCGCAAGAGTCCGGCAACAGCCTACCTGCAGTAATAAAGTGAAAAAGCCATGTTCTGATGCAAAATTGACTTCTCATAGGGCTGATGACACTCCTGATAATTACCACTGTAAGGATTGGATAACACTCTCCCTTCACCTCACACCAAGATGCCCACTGGCTGCTGATAGGACCAGGAGTTGGGAGATGTGTATGATGTAGGCTCAGGGAGAAGGACAAATACATCATTTCAAAATGACAGGTGGGTTTTACCTTTTTGGGTTCTGAAAATCTACCAACATACATTTTTTTGGCACACCGTTCCTGGGCAAAATTATTGTTTTTCGCGCTTGGTGGCTGCGCCGTAATAGTTACAACTCTGACACCACATACCTTTAACATTAATTTCACCATCACCACTTCATCAATGTTCCAGTTCCTCAGACTTATTAAAGTACTAGAATCATAATTTTGATCAGAACTTAAGTTATGTACATGACAAAAATGTAATTCTTACATGGTCCCAGCTTGCTTTTTATCCCCTTTAAAATTAACCTGGGATGAGTTTGATGGGACCCCGGTGCACTTTTTATTACAGAAAATGTATTCAATGGTAATTAATGGCACTGCATAATAAGTGCTCCTAATTTCACCCTTATGGACCCTACCAATTCTTAGGTTTTTATTTCTCCTTAAACATGTGACCAGCCATCTGCTCAGGCCAATGTTTATTTTACCCTCTTCTCCTGAGCTTCAAAGGGTCTTTGCTCAGACCTAATGCATACTTTATGGGGAACCTGACCTTAAAGGTAATTTCTGTTGGTCATGTGTTGGTCATGTTATCTGCATCACCGTAGTTCCGATCTCCCTTGCAACATTTCTCTATATTTTTAATTGAAGCTTCAGGCCTGTTTCCTTGATAAACCCAGCCCAAGGTCTGGAGGTCACAGTTCCAGATACACCCAGTTCAGTTACATGCACAATTCTGAGAAATAGCATTTAAATTTAAGAAACATATTTACACATAACATTGCATCCAGGCTTGCTGACAATAAATAAACTATTTCTTTACAGAAGGCTTGAACAGGAATAAGTCCACTCTTGGTTTTATTTACACAGATAGGCCCTAGTTACATAAGAAATCAGTGTTCAAATTTACACCAAACGAAATAGGCCTTCCTTTTTACATACTGTGATTTTATATGATGAAATTAAGTCTCTGTATTCCTGAAAACACAGTCTGCCATTTGACTTTATTTCTTAAATGTAAGGCATCATTCCTCGCTTTTGGCTTCCGAATGCACAGTATTTCAAATGTATTTATTTCCTTCCATGTGCACTTCGGCAGCCTTAAATCTGTGACATGTGCCTTTACACAAAGTCGGCATCTGCCATGCCACATGTCTTTTTGTAATACATTGGACAATGTTAGTAATATTACCATCCAGAGTCACACTCTTCTTTAGCTGAGTGCCTGTACATTCTAACAAAATGGAGGGTGGCCCATTCCCGCTCATTCACTAGGCCTCATGTTGAAATCACTGTTGTGTACTGTTTTTTATATTTCAATGGAACTGCACATTTAGCCAGCTTCACTCTCACAATGTGGCCTAGCATGCCCTATCCATCTCGGTCACTCTGGGGCTGTGTTTTTACTCCACAATGTAAACAAAATCGTCTTCGTTGTCTTTTGCCATCTTCTCTTTGTTTGTGCAAGCCACCATGTACAGCTCCTACGTCCAACATGGAGAGAAAATAAAGATGAAGTACTTGTTTTGAGGTAACTCGCTCTATAATTTTCTGGAGGTGAAGGGGTTCAGTCATAATAGATTGACTGATTGGTAGATAGATACATAGATTGATGCTTGAGCTAGTAGATGGGGGTGCGATGGGGGTGTCCTATTGAGCAAGTGGATGAAATTTTGTAAGTAGAGGGATAAGCGGCTTCCGTAATGGTATAATTTAAAAGCTAGAGCGAGATGGGCCTCCATCCATCGATATTTGAGTACAACAGGCTAACGTATTGATGGGTAGATATGTAAAAGAGAAACGAAACCGTGTGTCACCACACGGTAGCCCCACATGAACTCTAAATGAGATAATATCCCTAATGTCACTAAAAAGCCTATCCACCCTGCAATCCCTAGAATAGAATGCAATGGGAGTATGGGTTACAGCCTTATAAAATTGTTTTTCGAGAGCAAGTATTATACCCACACTTTAAACGTATAACTCTCAAAAGGAGAATGGGTATGTTACCGTGGCAAAATTTAGGGCAATGGCAAATAAGCCAATATTTTCACAACAATTACTTTCAAACAAAGATGTACATATATAGCAAATGGATTTTTTAATTACAACAAACTTTAACAAGTGGAGTACAATAATGAGTGCAACCAGTACTCCGCACTTAATACAAAAGTCTCTATAGCTCACTGTATCATATTTCTTCAAACAAATATACAATGACTAGTGTTTACAACGTTCACACTAGAACATTTTTTTGATGAAACGTCAAAGTCCATTAAGACCATCCCAAACGGCACCATTAAGTTCAAACAGTTGCCAACGCGTTTTCGGATTACTACAGAATCCATCTTCAGGGCTATAGGTGCTATTTGTTCCAATTCTTCAAATTATATCACAATTCAAATCTCTAAAAAACAACAAGGAACATAATCACTAAGAGATTAGAGTTTGTTTTATACCACAGGAAATCACTAGTATTATTAAGAGGATCACAAACCTCGTAGTCCATCCACAGTAGATGTCAGGTAGTAGAATCAGACTCTCAGGACCACAATGCACCACTGGGTCCGATTGTAACAAGGTGTCGAACTTGAGGATACCCAATACCCTATGGGGAGGGAAGGATGGGGAGTGTGAATTAAAAATAGAGAAACCTCATTGTCTAATATCATCAGGCCCCTTAGGCCTCTAAGTCAGTCTCATGTGTGATTATCACACCATTAAAGGCTCAGAACTGTTCAAAGCTCCACATTTAAAAAACCATAAGTGAAAGTAAGGAGCATAAAGTGTGGCTCAACCTAGCATCATAAGGTGCTTCCAACCCAGAGAGGCAAGAACCCAAGACAGGCGGTCACAGCCACGTTGCCGACAAACACGTTTAATGCCAGTGTAAATTAATACGGCTCCCTATTGCTGCACTGAACATTACCGCTCCTAAGCGGGAACTTGCGGCTCATCACTCGCGAGCATATGCATGAGTCCAAAATTAATAAGATACTTGCCCAGTCACAGTTCGATCAAAAGAAATCAGTCTGGCGAGCGCTCACCTCGCTGAGTATGTCGACAACCAGCCGTCTGACGCGGAAGCGCCGGGCTGTGTGTTTCTTGTGTATATCGGTTGCCGTGGCGACTTTGCGCATGCGCGCGAGTGCCTACGGCCACCATCTTGGAGTGGGCAATTGAGAATCCCATTCCGAGTGGTATGGGATCCGGCAGCTCAAAAGATGCTGAAAAGCACTTGGGTCGCAGGATCCCCAAGGTACTGCATTTCATGCACCCTCATATTAAATCCTTAGTGTAATGTACATGCCGAAATGGCGATCGCGTGTGGAATCTGTAAGGAACATTAAACACTTATGATAGACCCAAGGGTTGTATCAGAAGTGCATCAGTTACGCTACCTGGAGGGGGGCATAGGGGTAATGCAAATCTTGGTCTGCTGGGGCCCCCATGGCCACCCGGTTCATTGGTACTAGTGGTTTGCTATTTTCTGGAGGTGGGCATAGGGTGAATGCAGATCAAGGTCTGCTGGGGCCCCTATGGCCACCAGGTTCATTTATACCATTGTATTTCAAAGTCACAACAAACACAAATGTCTTATGTGATCTATTGATATAGTCCTGAAATGGAACATAGCTGACTCCTAGTAATAAATGGCATTTGTATCAGCAGTCTACCCAAGCATAAATGATAAACTTCAAGAGGCAGACATCTATCTCTGCATTCTGCCGCACTCGGAACGAACTTGGCGTCCTAGCCGTTCACATTCTAAACGTCATTCTCTATGCAGAATAGGTCACGTTTCCCACATTTGTTCATGGTTTGTCACTTTCATAATCAGACGACCTGGGTGCAGCGGATAGTTGAAGAGAGTCAAAAACCTATCTCAATAGTCTGCCATACTTGGAACTCCTAAAGCGAGCATCCAAGCCGTTCACAATCTTAACGTCATCCGGCAGCGTGTTTACTTAACTGGACATGTTACCTGCGTTAAACAAAACA
Source organism: Ambystoma mexicanum (assembly GCF_040938575.1). Taxonomy (NCBI): domain Eukaryota; kingdom Metazoa; phylum Chordata; class Amphibia; order Caudata; family Ambystomatidae; genus Ambystoma; species Ambystoma mexicanum. The sequence continues at coordinate 74,212,270 of NC_090938.1, forward strand.
CATCAAATCAAATTCAAGGTTCAAACCCCTTGGACTGAGGCAATCCAGCAGCTCAATCCATAATATCTCTCTCTGTTGGAGCTTCCTTAAGATGTCACCACCCTTTGGCCCCAGTTTCACCTGTTCAAGTATGACACACTTCAATTGAGCTACTGTATGCCTGGCTTCTGCAAAGTGTACCTCTACTGGTGATTTCTGACTCTTGGTGCGGATATTTGATTTGTGCTGCATCCAGCGTATCTTGGCCTTCCTAGTGGTCATCCCCACATAGTAGAAGCCGCAAGGACATTTTAGGCCATAGATGACATTTACTGCATCAGATGTGCATGAATGTTTAAGCCAAATCGGTTTACCCGAATGTGGATGTCTGATACTGTTGCCCTTAATGACATTATCACAATGTTGGCAGTTCAAGCAGAGGATCGTGCCCCTGAACGTACTCATATCGGGTCTCGGAGTTTGTAGTTCCGCTTTGATAAGGCTACTGTGCAGCGCCTTAATGTTTTTATATGATATGTAAAAGAGCCACCACTTTGGTTATTAGCTGAATCGATGCATGGGTTGGCCAATTGATGGCTGTATTGATACAATGGTGGATGGAAAGGCAGTGGAGCTAGCAGTTTTCTAGAATGAAGGCTGGTCACTTGACCAGCTGGATGAATAGACAGTTGTGAGGGAAGGCATATTGACAAACAGGCGATGTGATGGAATGCTGGATAGACAGTATGATACATTAATTAGTAGATATATCATTTGATGGACACACGCATCAGTAGCTATGTAAGGAGGTAGCTAGCCAGATGGAAAGACTTGGCTGTGGGGATGACTGGTGGACGCAGAATTGCGTGCCTTATCGATGGCTTGTGCACCAGAGAAACACAGTGAGCAGATCATTGTACACGATGCACAACAAGCCAAGCAAGCTGAGTGACAGACTGAAGGATGCATTTCTGAATATTGCGGTAAGAACCAGCAACGCCCCTGCTCATATACCTAGAAGGGGTAAGGCACAAGCCACTGAGCTTAGATTTCTGGGTTTAGGTTGTCCTAGTTTCCCACCCAAAGCCCTTTCTAACATCAGACTTTTGTATTTTCTAGAGCTCACAGGCCTGCAATGTACCACTCTACTCTACTTTTTGCAGTGTCCCAACGCAGAACGCCGAACCCTCGGATGGGAAGACCATCTACTCCCTTCTTACACCGCTAGAAACCAAAACAGAACCATCCATCACATATGCCGAGCTTCAGTTCATGGACAACCAGCCAACGAAGCCCTGCGCCCTGAACTCAAGGGAGCAAGACACAGACTATGAAGTTATCTCTCCTTAAAATGACAGTGCATCGCAATGTTTCTATATATATATAATGATTACTGCTTCCCCATTTCCACATTTTAGCAGAAGAGTGAACTAAGACACAAGGTTAGATAGCACCAGGCATTAAACAATGTGTTCAGAAGAGAAGGCACGTCCATTCACGGACACGCCAGGTGTACTGGAAGTAACAACATCATGGGAAGAGGCATCACGTGATCTTTTGACCCTGGCCATATTACAAAAAGTGTTGCCCCATGTCATTTTGGCCCTGATAACCTCACAGGGTGGGAGATCCTTGATCTAAAGAAAGATGAACTATGCAGAAGCATTGCAGGTGGTAACTGCCTGTAGCCCAACTATGTTCTGCCCTGCCACCATCCACCCTAACTAATGTAGACTACTATCAATCCCAACCTCTCGCTCTCTCTTTCTCGCTCACTCTCTCTCTTTCTCTCTCTCCCTCTCTCTCTCTCTCTCTCTCTCTCTCTCGCTTGCTTGCTCTCTCTCTCTTTCAACTCTCTCTCTCCCTTGCTCTCTCTGTCTCTCTCTCTTGCACTCTTGCTGTCTCTCTCTCACTTGCTTGTGCTCTTTCTCTCTCGTTTGCACTCGTTCTCTCTCTCGCGTGCTTTCCTGCTCTCTTCCTCTCTCTCTCTCTCTCTGCCATTTATGTGCCTGCCCTTTTCAACCTTTACAGTGTGGAGCGTAGTGGGGCAGCCTGGGACATTTTCCTGTTAGGGCATCGCCTGTCAAGACAAAGCCTTATTACGAGTTTGATGGTATCCTGCAGCAAATCCGCCGAGATACCTCCAAACTGTATTAGCGTTACCGCGTCACTTAGTCCAGGGGTATTACCGCAAAATTACAAGTGGTGTTAAGTGGTGTTAGTCCCTTTAATTGGAGTCCATAGAACTCCATGGGGGATTTTGCCAGTATTACCGCCAGCGGTAATACCACCAAAATAGCTGCATTAGGGCAGTAAGGTGGTGGAATTACCTCAGCATGTTGTCGGAGGTTTTTCCTCTACCGTACCACCATACTTGTAGATGGGCGGTGAGGTATTTCGGGGGTAATCGTATTACCATGCATTTTTACTGCACCAACCAACTTGTAATGAGGCCCAAAGAAAGCATTTTCCAAGCATTCACCTGGCAATCAGACAGGGGCCAGAATCCCTGGTTGCTTGCCACAGAATTGTGCTTCTGTGTCTCCAAAGAGGCAGAAGCACAGGACCCAGACAGCCACCGGCTACAGACCACCCCTGCACGGAATCAGAATGAAGGCGGTCCTTGATGTGGAGGATGATGAGATGCGGAGCAGGAAAAACGAAAGTTGCCAGAGCGATTCCTCAGAGTGTCCCACTAGCCGGGGACAGCTTGGATCGGCAGGTCACCGAGGCCCCGGTGGTGCCACCCTTATGCGCCCGCAGCAGCTCTGGGTGCAGAACACAGCGGGAGGCTCTCCTGTTCCTGCTGCATATGTAAGAAGCTGGCAGTGGCCAGCGACTCCCCTGCCCTCTTTTTAGGGCTCTAGAACCTGGAGCTGGCATTCCCCGAGACGTTATCTGTTCACATTGGTGGTGGGCAGGTAGATGTGGGGGTGCCTGTTTGCATTGCCCTCAGTCCTGTGAAACACTAGGCGTGTCCTATATTCCGGCAGCAGGCACATATCAAGCAGTTAACACGACCTTCATATTTGGAAACTCATAGTAGGGGTTTTTGTTAATGATGCGTGGTGCCTTTGTTAAATTGGCTCTAGCGCTTTGAGACCATACCAATGGAAAAAGGCACTATACAAATAACAAATGGCATTACATTATATTACATTACATGAATATTCATCACGTTAGTGTACTTACCTCATTATTAGTGGTGAAAGCACATAGCGTTCTATACAAGCCCTGGAATAATAGGTCACTGTTAGAATAATAATAATATAATATAATAATATTAGGGATACAATGCTAGGATTTGTATTCTGTGCGTCATGCCATACAGCTCAGCCATGTAATGCACACATGCTGCACATATTATGATCATCCTATGACCATTACCGGGCAATCCTCCAACGATTTATTAAGACTTGTGCCTGATTTCACTTTTCTGGCAAAATTGGAAAGCGCTTGAGAACTAAACGCATCGCAGCGCTGAAAATGTGTCTTGTTTTTACATCATGGTCAGGTGATGTCCCTTCTTACTATGCTTTTTTGTGCGTTGTGTAGTTTTATGACTTAAGCTGCGACCATACGTGCTCTTTTTTGCTATATGCAACAAAAAATGTTTCTTTCTGAATATTTCCAACTGATTGAAAACAGTTATATGCAACAAAAAAACGTTTCTTTCTGAATATTTCCAACTGATTGAAAACAGCTGGGACCTCTTCAATGCCTGTGTGTGTGTGTGCGTGCGCGCGCGCACGCGCTCATCTGTGCTGCGCTCCTGTGTGTGCGCGCGCACGTCTGTGCCGCGCACCTGTGTGTGTGTGCGCGCGTCTGCGTGCGCATGCGTATGTGTGTCCTCTTTGTGACTGTTCGCTTCAGAGCCTTAGGAGTTCTTGCTACTGCTTGGCATGCCAGGTGAAAGAAGAGGGAGGGTCTGTAGCAGTTTTTTTTCATCTCAAGTGGGCTTCCGGACCAGTTGGGGGGCATTGCTCTCAAAAGGGAGATATTCTTCTATGTGGGAGGTTAATATTATCTTGACTACATGCCTGTAAAATGCAGCTCTGAACTCATGAAGGTACTCAATCGTGAGGCATTTGCCGTTAGGAACCCCTGTGAGTGACATTGTACAACCACGTTTCCACAATTTCTAGTACTTTCGCGGTTCCATACAATGCCACCAGTGGAAACCGCCCTTTTCCACGCGTTTTCTCATCTTCCCTCTTTCTAGAGCACCATGGCCCCGATCCGCTCGCACCCCTGTGCACGTACATCCTCATACCCTCTATCACACTCCCACTGCATCTTACCCACGTGACTGACTATTCCTGCGTCAATCCACTCCAACAGTCTTCTCTGTTTTCCTTTCCTCTTCCCCCACAAACTGCGCTCTGATTGCCCAGAACGGCGCGACATATGTCATTTTCTCATACAAGGTACCGGCGCCCCAACACCACTGTGGTGCTGGTGCAGTGTAAAACCTTTATAGCATGAAACACCACTTGAGACTCTGTCAAGGGTACAAGCCTTCACCCTCGTGAGATGCTGCATTCTCTCTAGAGGGTACACCTGCCTTCCCTCATGATCTACACGGCACTCTATGGAACCACAACCCTCACGAGGCATGCCAATTTCTATAGGAGGGCGCAGCTGCGGCCCCTCCAGATGAATGCGGCCCTCCACAGAGCTACAAGACCCCATGCTGAGTATGTTCATGATACTTCATCTGAGGTTCACTCTGCCTACCCTCCTGCGGCTCACAGAGTCCTATTGAGGTACAACACCCCACCTTCATGAGACACATGAAACTCCGCTCAAAGCTCCAGTGGCAGGCTCTCTGTGCATGGCATCCGTCTGGTTACAAATAAATGTACTGGTATAAAGTGTCTGGAGGGCCACATCCTGCAGTGAGACTGCTAAAGGCCGACTTGCTGTAGGTTGGCTTTCTTTTGCGTATGTTGTTTATACTAATTTAGGGTTGTCTATCTCCAGGTCTCGAGGCCTGGAAACATGTTCGATTGTCAGGATGTTCCCTCATTAATATTCATGAGGGACATTTGCATAGAATGATTCTAAATGTTTGCACATTTTTTCTCATGAATATTAATGTGGGATATCCTGAAAACCCATTAGGATTTCGGCCCACAAGGCCCAGAGTTGGACAGCCATGTAAACAAGGCGATTCCCAATGGTTTATGATTCAGATAAGCCAGGGGAGTTCTGGGAGTTTCTCTCTATCAGTCTATATACCAAGTTTGAATCTCAGCCAGACTCTTTAGCTCACCATCCTTTCACAGAAGAGATATGTCCACTACAAGGGCAGTCCAGCACCGAAATGCCTTACAATTCTCTACTGAACAAGAGTACCAACAGCAACCCCAGACACGTGTTTCGGCCTGGTTGGGCCTCATCAGTGAGGTAGAGCTGTGCCTCTCTAAGAACAGTGAGCAAGGGGTCCACGTCTGGATTACCCTAGTAACGTAGGGTGACAACCCAAAGCTACTTAATATGCATAAGTAAGGGGGATTCTGGTAGTAACTGTAGCTCACACCTGGAAACAGAAGAGTACGTATGAGTTACTTCTGTACGTTCCTTGTGAATCACCCTTACCTCTTTAATGTTTGTCTCGTGCCTTCCCTTTCTATTCTCCCTTCACCCTCCCACCTCTTTCCTTTATGCACTGCACTGTGGGCGGGGGGAGGGGGGGTTAGGTCTGTTCAGAGACAGCTTTGGCTCTCCGTCAGAGCTCTAGTGGTTATAAAGTAGATGGACCCCCGTGCCATGCAGCTGCTCTGTGATGCATGTCTGACGGATTCTGCTGATTGGGCCTTTTATAGCCCGTGCCACTGTCCAAGTTGGGGGGGGGGGGGAGCGGCGCTATGTTCCTTCTAGGAGCTCCGTTTATCAATCCTTACAGGTACGCTGATTTATTTTCCACTGTATGCTTCATTTATAGTCATCCTTATTTTGTAAAGGATGCAAGCTGCTGTGATGCACAGCTGAATGCATTATGCTGAGGGGTCTGTTAAAGGATAGGCCTTTTGTGTAGCAGCCCATCTACAGTGTAAGTTGTGAGGGGAGCTGTAATTAAATGAACTGCACTTTAACTTTTCTTTGTGGAATTATTTCTGAAAAATATTTAAATGTATCTTATTACCAATGTATTGTGTCTTTCGAATTTACATTGGGAAATCTTTTCCAGAAGCATTACAGTGAAGTCAAACAATTCAGGGTGAAATCCCATTCCTCGCTTGATTGCCTCTGTGTGTCATCACATGTTGGGGTCCTGCCAGCAGCCGTTCCTGCTCTTAGGTAAATGACTGCGCTTATATCTACTGAACCCTGGTGCTGGTCTACCTTCTCTTTCCTGTAAGTGGGTGTTTTCAGTCTTGCAGGGTGTGAACAATGCCTTGAACCCTCCTTCTAGGCACGATGGGGCTCACACCCTTCTGTGCAGAGCCAGACACACAGCCTACTATTTGAGATGTTCGGCCTGGTTTGGTGCAACACACACACTCCTGTGCATGTGTTCTGTCTTAGATCACACATTGTATATGCCATTCAAATTATTTTGCCATTAAGTTTCTGTTTACCATATATGGGGGCTGCCTTGACCCATGCCTAAAAGTGCTTGTATACACGACTGTCACAACTGAAACACACATGCCATCATAATATATGCACATGGACAACAAGGTGAGCACATGTGTCACCAGACGCACAAACACACCAGAAGATACATTTAGGGACACTAGATGTGACGCAAGCATCACAAGAAACATGCATGTCTCACAAGAGTTGCATGCGTTTCGCACAATGCACAATAGTCACGTGGCTTGCACCTGGATCACAAGATGTGCACACACATCACAGTAAGTGTGCACAGATTAGAAAACGTGCACATGGTGAACAGTGTTGACACACAGGGCCTCATCACGAGTTTGGCGGTAACCCTTAAATCCGGTGGTAGCGCTGTTACCGCCGGATTTAAGGGTCCCCTAAATCAGGGCTTTGGGGGATTTCTCCCCATCTCTGAGCTGGGTGGAAATCCGCCGAAAATTCGCGCTCATACTGCCGGCGGGAAATCTGCCAGCGGTATGAAGCAAAATTTACCCATTGAGCCCAGTGGGGAATGGGGCATTCCCGAATGGGCTCAATGGGGAATGGGGATTTCCAAATTGCCAAACCCGTGATCTGGACACTAATAGCGCAGGTGGGTTTGGCGGTAGGGCAGATAGCGCCAGCGCTATTAGCGCCGGCGTTACCGCCCAACTCGTGATGAGGCCCACAGTCTGCAACAAACATACACGTCAAAAATGCACCCAAATAGGCCACAAAACACAGCTCAAAACACACACCCAGATCACTTGTGTAGTTGAGCCACAAAATAGAGTCGTAGATCACAATATGCAGGCATCACTAACAACATGTTCACTGATATGCCCGTGATCAAAATACAGAAATGTATCACAATCGGGAGACAGGCCACAATAGTCACACACTCGTCACAGTGTGTACTCCAGGCTCTACCAAGGTACAGGCAGAGTTCAAAGTATGCACATTACGGTAACAAAATGCAGTCATGTATCACAAAATGCAGACTTATATCGTGTAACACAATAAATGCACATATCACTTTTCCTAAATAAAGAGCTTAATATGGCTTTCTGGTCATACTGGGCAAGCACCAGTCACAATGTACAGACACACATCAATGGATGGCAGTATGCAGACACGGAGTGAGTGCATAGTGTTGTGTCACATGCATGCAGCTACTGGAAGGAAGGTGCACACATGGCTGTTATGACACATGTACAGGTCACAGCGCACACATAGGTTGGAATGAGTACAGGGGTCAAAACATGCAGGAAAAGATCACAACGTTGATGGGTCGTGTGCCATCCATGAGGGCAACGTAAGCATGTCATGTATCATCAGTGCTTTAAGTGGGCCAATGCCAGCAGGGGCCGGGCCCGGCAGTCTCCAAAAAGTAGCCACAACGGGTGATGCTCCCTGCCATTTTAATGTCAGGCAGGCGACAGAAGTGCCAGTCAGCCACAGCGTTGCTGCGGCTGGCTGGCACTTCTGTCAGTGACTGTAACTTCCGCGTAAGGGGTCACAAGAGGAAGTTATGGTGGCTTTGTTTGTCCTTCCCAGGTCACGGACCCTTAGCGAACCCACGGGCTATGTGAACTAACATGCAGATTAGATCACGGAGCTTGCGGTACGCTGACGGTCAAAGAGGCGTGAGCTCTATGATCTATCTGCTCTGCGGAGCAGAGCAGAGATCAGTGAGCCCGAGGCGTCTTTCTCCATTGGCAAAGCTTTACAAAAGATGCCTTGAATTCTGTACTTTTCCAGCCATCTTTTGTAAAAATATGTAACATATTTCTATGTTTACAAAAGATGGCTGGAACAGTACACAATTCAAACCATCTTTTATAAAGCTTTGTTGACGGACAAAGGCACCTCAGGTTTTATAAAAGATGGCATGAAATGTGTACGTTTCAAGCCATCTTTTATAAACATAGAAATATGTTACAAGTTTCTATGTTTATAGAAGGTGTCTTGAAAAAAGTACACAAACCATAGTAAGGTGCGCATACAAATATATAAATGCTTACAAACATTTATATATTTGCACAGTGTACTATGGTTTGTGCACTTATTAGGCCATGCCCACAACGGAAGCCACACCCCCAAATAAGCCCCCCCCCTCAATTTCTTACCCCACTTAAAAAGCCCTGTGTATCATCAATGCCAACATGTCCCGTTCTGATCGAGAGATACTAGTCCAGTCCATTTTTTTCCCACAGACTTCTAAGGCTTGCAGTCCCAGATTTTAAAAGGACAACTGCAAGTCAGATAATTAGAAAACCAGGAAACCGACAAGCATCTCGCAAGTGGAATGGGCATGTTGGCAAGCATGCTTTTAATGTCACGATATTGGCAACCAGACCTATAAAGAGTATCTTTACCCATGCAGGTGTAAATGTTGCACGCCGTCATGATCTGTAAGGCCATTTACACGGCTACATGTGCCTCGTGATATGCGGTTGCATATTTTGAATTAAAAAATAACTTTGCCTGATCTTGTCTGCAAATTGGCGATTTATGATTGGTGGCTTGCGATTGGCCATTGGTGATATCAGAAAGGCCATCGCCATGACCTTTGGAGAGTGAGGTATGCACTGCAGGTCTTCGCAGTGAAACCGAGTTTCTATGAGACACCATCAACCTTCCTGGGAGAGGAGCTATTCCACAAGTGCCCACAAGTCCCGAGGGATGCCAACCCAAACCAATGCCAGCGGCCTAGTGACTCCTCAGATCCAGGAACGAGAGGCAAGAAGAGTCCTCATAACGTGTTTGCAATCACAGCCACCGAGAAATGAGAGTACCTACAATAGCAGAAGAGCATCTTCATTTTTGGGGAAATACATTCTTCTTTTCAGTTTGGGCCATTAGGTGGCGCTTGCAACAACTTTAAGCCGAAACTATGGCATTACAGTCCAGCTAGGGAGAAATGGCCTATGAGGAGGGACACACAGCTTGTAGGTGTTATTTGGTTATTTGCCCACCCATTAACTCCCCACGGCCCTGTTAATAGCCATTCCCACTCAGTTCCTGCCCCTCCCCACCCAAAACACCTCATGGGAACTCTCGGAGCTGCCTTTAATCAAGCCTCACCATCAAACTTTGCACTGGTAGTGCCCAGCAGTGTTTTTCCAAAGCAGTCTTTTGAGACGTAATGACTTAATTGATGCTGGAAACGCGCTGCTGGCGTAATAAAAATGTCTTACCAAGGTCTGCCTTCACCCACTCGATTTATAAGCACTGGGCGTGCCCTTCACTGAAGTCCTGTTAAACACAAGCATTGACAAAGCCAACCATTTCGGCTTGTTTATAGGTATTAGGTATTAGGCATTTGCCAGGCGATGCTATTAGATGCCCAGCTCCTCATAACATTTTGCACCTGCTACCATCAATGCATACACAAAAGCCCAAACTGTTGGTACTGACAATGCCTTTTCCAGCTATTAATTTAGTTTATTTATAAAGTGCTGGAACAGCACCGAAAGGCATAGAAGCACGGAGTCAAGACAAACAGCAGACAAAACAGATGAATATTAAGGACAATTAAGTTAGCCAAGACGGGGAAACGAGAAGGGGAGCAAAACACTGAAACTATTCAAATAACAGAGTCTTTAGCCTGCGCCTGAAATTCGAGATTGCCCCACAAACTCTAAGATCAAGTGGGAGGGCATTCCAGAGCCAAGGTGTGGCCACTGAGACGCAGCCATTCTGGACATGGGAGAGTTTGGCTACTGGGGTTTCCACCAGGCCAGTGTTGTTGGTACGTAGTGCTCGTCTAGCTGGCAACCATCTAATCCTTTTGGTTAGATCGGCTGGACTTTTGCCATACAGACAGGTATGCGTGATACATAGAGTCCTTAACTGGATTCACTTCTGTATTGCCACAGGAGTGAAGGCAGACCTCGGTAAGATATTTGTATTACATCAGTAGCACGTTTAAGCTCTTCTGCGCTTCAGATGCCTTATATGTATGCAGAAGATCAGCCAATGACATTCTGGCATTTCTGCTAGGAGGTCCCATGTTGTGTGTCACTTTCTGCTAGCCTTGGCTGTGCATGCTGGGACTTGTAGATGTGGCACACATTAGATCGGGTCAGTAGGAGTCCCTGGCATGATGTTGTAGGAATGCACCTGGTCTGCGGGTATTCTGATACACTTGAATGAGCAGCAGGTGCTGAATGGGGATATGGGATAATGTGAAACAAGCGTTTGCAACATCATGGACTTTCCCACTGCAACTGCTGTAAAAATGCACTGGTTTCCATTCCGCGGAGCAATGGTGCAACTGGCGCATGGGTCACCATCAGTCGCAGGATCCTCAGTGCCAATTATGCACCCTAAGCAATCAGTGCCAATGCCAGAGTGCAGTATTGCAATCTAATGGCCATATGCTTGGAATTCTTCACTCTTGTCCTACCTTCTCATGACTGTATTGCCTTAACTGTAACATGAACTAGCGGTGTGATACTTCCACGTCTGGGCGCTATCAACGAATGTAATAAATAAATAAATAAATAAATAAATAAATAAATAAATAAATAAATGGCTGCAGTTAGGCCCTAGGCACTTTCAAGACTTTGTGATGAGGCAATGAAAACAAGCAGGAGAAGTACAACTCGTGAGAATTGTTGAGCCTGTTATTGATGAGAAGGTGCATGGTTGGTGGAGAGAGGCACTGACGGTCACTGGAACTGAGGGCGAGAGGGCACTGGCACTAATGGTTAGGGAGAATGCTGCCATTCATGTATTGGCACCCGGGCAGTTCTGCCAATTCACAGGGTGGGATAATACTTGGGTATTTGATGGCAGAAGGGCATGTGCTGAGAGTACCCGGTCACCCGCCATAGCAAGAACCTTGGTTTATCATGTGAACGTCTACCATATAGTAAGGTGCATGGACTTTGAATAGAATCAGGAGTACCAGAGAATGTAATGGAGCTTCCTAAACTTGCTATATGGTTGTAGTACCCAGGGTTGTGCATAACCCTAGGTACTACAACCATATAGCAAGTTTAGGCATAGGCCTTGTATTGCCATCACATGGCTGGGACTCCCGCCATGTGCAAGGAGCTATCGTTATATGGCCCGATTCTGCTACCATATTCCAGGTATCATCATAAATAATGGCATGGCCTGGCATGCCGAGGGAGAATCTGCTAATATTCTTCTAATATTCTGCACGTGGCCTGATTAGTGGCAGAATCCCTTCGTGCAGTAATATATGTTTTACATACCGCCACATACTGTACATTCCAGTTTCAGAGCCCTTGTTCTAACTAATTACTTGCATTTCAGGTACTCAATTTGAGACTTTGGAAGGATGAAGGCATGAGTAAGCCCAGAGGAGTATTGAACCCCTGTCCGATAGCAGTTCCTCCTCGTGCACTTTGAGTAGGAATACCCGCACGACAACCATGTATGCATCCACTAACACTAATACATAAATCCCACACACAAACAAACAAGTCTCTGACACACAAAAACACATCCCAAACCTCACATCCACCCAATCTCCATCGTCTTAACTGCGGATGCGACTTCAGGACCAGCAATTGTGGCGTGTGCCGCAAGGACACGGATATCTGCACCCTCTAAAGTTAAGCGGTAAATGCACTCATTAACACACAACTCATAAACTTTAAAAAGCTAGGGTAATTGGCTTTACCAATTCTCCTTGGAAATGGGTGCTCCCTCAAATACCCTCCTTTCTGCTCCCCCTTGCCCCCCATGGCATTTTATGCCATTTCCCTTCCTCTGCAAATCCTTAGCTACAGTCTCCCCACAATGTGTTAGCCCTGCTACTATTTCCCCCCGCCACCCCAGGCCCGGCCTCCCTTACTCTGTCCTTCCTTCTTGAGCCATTTTCCCACAACAATTCTTAGTTTTTATTTAATTTTCTTGATTTTATGTTATTGTTTAAACGCGGATCTAGCTTGTGAGCAGCGGATCGCTGTACACAGAGTGTGGGCAGCCGCCGTTGGGCTGTCATTTGTGACGAATCTGAGGACGTCCTCCCTTTTTCCCTATCGAGAGACCGTTTCCATGGGGCCAGGGCGGTGCGTCCACATAACAATAATCCCCCTGGGGGTGGTACATCGGGGGAGGATCAAATGGGAGAGGAAGCCTCTTATGGGATTAGGGGTGACCCTCCCCAGAGAATGTTGTATCCCCGCTCATCACCTGACCCTAAACACCCATCCTGCAACCCTAAGACAAATCCTTTCACTAATAGACGCATACGTTTTAGCCACACTGCCATTACCCTAAAAAGTACTCAGATAAGGAAGAATAGGAGCTGCATATGTGAAGATCCCTTTCCCAGTACTGTGACAAAGAAGAACCCCAATGACTCACAGGGAAGTCAGAGCATCAGTACTGTGAAGAGGGAGAATTGTGGAGGAATGAGGATCACCTGTAAGAACCATGAGATGAAAGGGGCCCCTAGGAGTCCCTCGTGCTATGGAAACAAGGCAATGACCATACACGAAAAGATGCGCCAGACACGAGGTTTCAAAATCCCAATGCTAGGGTTTATTGCAAGCAAAAGATAGTATCAATTGGTCAATTCTGATCTCACGCCCCGCGACGTGAGTTTCCTAGACCTCGAGGGACGCAAGAGAGCGAATTACGTACATCAGTTACATATGCACAAAATGCATATCATACAATCAGCAAAGTCATGTTCAACACCCCTCTGTACTAAGTTCCTTTGAACTCGGGATGACGATGGACATATCCGACGAATATGACGATCATAATGCTTTCGATGTCTATTCTAGTAACAATGTGCAATTTAGAAAGTGCGGAGGCATCTTTTAGAACATGGTGGTTCTGTTCTTGGAAGCAATCTGTACATGGGGGAAGAGCCACATTCCAAGCTTTACTATCTATGAGGTACTATTCATGTCCTGGGAGCCGACACGTTCTAAGGGGTTTTGCGAAGGGGGGCCGTAAGAGAAGCATAATTCAAGCCTTTAACTGTATTATTCTAACATATTCTACCATCGTACGAGACTGGCTGGCAGCTGTGAAATGATTAAATGCCCTGCAGCTTCCTCCCAAGGCTACAGAGAGGGAGCGTGGGCATTCCTTTCTGGGCTACTCATGAGAAGTTCAGCAAAATCTTCAGTCCTGCGACCTTGTCCTTTCATATTCAGACAACAATGTTAACAGTTGAGCAGAGTAAGCAGAATCCGCAAGAATTGCAAGCTGCAAAGCAGTTTTTAGACAGAAAGCAATGAGCAATGGTTAACAAGCAAAATGGCGATTCTGCTACGTTTAAAATGGCCGCTTCTTGGTCAAGCATAACAGTCTATATTTCTATAATTCGGTGAATAAGACGGTTGGCCCACGGCCATCAAGTTACGTCTGTCATTCAAATGAAGGGTATTCATTTTTCCAGATTGACAAACCCTCCTTTTGGCCATGTGCCAAACGTCTTATTTATTCATTGTATCCTCCTCTTCTGAGGAGGAGTCTGGGATAACTGCATCTCAATCATCTCCATCATTAATGTCTATCGCCATGAATTGTTTTACTATCTTTGTTTCCTCAGTGTCTCTGTTATTCCGGCCATGCGTTTGTTTTCCTCTCAACACCATGTGCATACATCCCTTAATACATCCATCAGTTATTTCAGTGCATATTATTGGTAAGCATTGTATGCAACAACAGCATATTATGAATATCCCAAGTACCATCATTAGTATTGAAATTAACTTCCATCCCCAAGACCGCAATAATCCCCATAACCAGGATTCTATCCCCCAACCCCCTGCTTCAGTAGAGAGTGTGGAATTTATGACATGTAATTTCCGGATCGCTTTAAATATCGTAGGGGAGTGATCATCGATATACACACAGTATGCAGTTTTTACGAGCTTGCAAACTCCCCCACGATCAACTAATATTATATCGAGAGCCATCCTGTTTTGAAGTGCCATCAGTCTTATCTTTTTGTTCTAACGTCATATTCAATAAAATATCCGTTGTGGAATCTATTGTTTTTTGTAATATTCCAGATATTGTAAGAGTTTTCTATTTGGGACAAGAACGGTATAAATGATTTGGCTATATCCATTGCTATCATTCCATCCTCACTACTCCTTTGAGTTCTACCTTTTGTTCGTCTGGCTACTTCTGCTGTCTCCAAGAGGAACACTCCTGGAAACAGTAGACCTAGGTAGCATGTACCTGGCCATTTCCTAGGTAACCATGGATATGCTTTTTCTCCACATATAAAATAAACAGGGTCTCCCACGTAAACGGGTTCTATTTCATGTTTTAAAACCACTGTGTTCAGGCAGTTACTAAACGTTCCTACTTTATAGGAACCCTTTTTCTGTAGACATAGGGGAGCAGTTTTGGGGCTGTGATCCACTGCATAGGCAGGGGGCACAGCATCTTTGTTCCATTCATCCCTCATCCGAAATGTCATTACTGATGCTCTTTCTGCTGGCGGGTTGGTCTACTCTGCCTATGTAATCTATCTAGTCTTGTTATTTTTCGTGTATTCTTTCTCACGGGTTCTAGTACAAATATGTGAGCTTTTTGGAATATGGAACAACAACAGGTCTCATGATTACTTCCTCAAATTCATTCATATTGGTCTCATCTAGCTGACCCGTATTACTCTTGTTCCATTTCCCAAAGAACATTGCACTTAACGTTACTTCACAGGAATAAATTAATGGCAATGGTTGTGCATACCATCCTTTCCCTTTCCCACCGCGCTGTGGTAAATGGGCGCAAACACAGCAATTTTTTTTCTTTAACACTGCATGGGTCATGATCATGATGAGCAACAATGTATTGTTGTCGTAACCTTCTCTATGTCTTTCTTCCATTGGGGACAAAGTACCAGTGATTACGTGAACCGGGCTTTCAGTAGCTGTTTTTGGCAAAAGTGTTTCTAATGGGTGTACATACTCCAGGAACCATAATGTAATAGCTGTTATTGTTGGTACTATCATACTTAAGAAACAGAGGACCAATGTCCAAATTAGCACCTTATTCTTCTCATCATGCTTTTTCCCTAAATTTACAGTCTCTAAATATATTATCTTTTCAGCAGGGGTGCAGGAGGAGGCTGAAACCGGTCTTGACTTGTTCTTCATCGTCCTTCATCTTGCTGGCGAAGTTCGTCGTGAATGTCTCTCGTTCTTGATGCCAGAAAAGTTCAACGAAAAATGTCACAGTTCAATTCTCCCAGCCTTTTCACAGCCTGGATCATTTATTCACTCCCGTGCAAGATTAGTTGTTCTTTCTCCCACTGCTCAGACGATTTCTGAACAGTTCTTTATTGATAGAGTACTATGTGCATCCAGCTTGTCCCGCTCTGGCTTAGGACACAGGTACTCTATAAGCGCACTGAGGAGCCGTGAGTTTAGAATTGTCTATTTGCACAATTCTCACACTTCTCTCCTCTACGCCCCTGGTTCCTACTCCATCCGTGAGTAGAACCAAAGGCCAAAAAGAAAAGCACCAAAGATCTGTGGATCACTTTGCCTGTCGAGGCCGCAGATTATATCTATTCACTCCTGATATGGTATGATCCGTGAATAGTGCCCTTGCATTTTCAGTATCAGGCTCAGTGTCTGCCTGTGGCACAATGATGGGCAGCGATGGGCGCCGTGGCAATGATGTAGTTTCTTTCTCTGGCTTTGGTGCATTCGTGAGAACTGGTGGGCGCCAAAGGGGTACACGCGTTGTTTCTGCTCGTGTTTGCAATGCAGGGTTTGTGTCGCTCGGCAGTGATGTTGTTTCCGCTGAGCAACGTTGGGGCACTTTTCACCCTTTGCCCTTACTGGCAGCCTCCTCAAACTGTTTCGAGTTTCACTTCTCGTTTGCGCTTTGTTTCAACTTTCACTTCTCGCTCAGGCTGATGCTTTGGCACTGGACTGGCAATAGTTTCTTTTGTTTCCGAGACCGTTGTCTTTTTCTCATCGTCTGGAACAGGCAAAGTTTTCAGTGACGCTGGGAACCTTTTGGCATGGGTAGCATGGATCCATGCCTTATGTCCGTCCACTCGGATGGCCATCTGTGTTGCCAAAAGTACTTGATAGGGGCTACGCCACCTGGGTGCTAGTGCTGTCTTCCGTGCAAAGTTCTTGATTAGCACCCAGCTCCCACGCTCCAGTGAGTGTCCTGGTCCTGTATATCGCATCGGCAACGCCTCCTGCACCTGCTGATGAATCAAACGCAACTTTTGTATTAAAAGTCCACAGTAAGTGCTTAACATAGGATGCTCGACCTCACATAATTGTCTAGGCTATGGTGCCCACCATACATTTGCTGGTCTCCCCATTATAATCTCATAAGGGGAGAGCCCACTCTTAGCCTGCACAGACGTGCGCATACACAACAGCGCTAGGGGTAATGCATCCACCCAACTCAACTTGCTCCCAGCGCAAATTTTCGCTATCTTTGACTTCAGGATTCAGTTGTGTCTCTCCACAAGCCCGGCAGAACTGGGATGCCTGGAACTGTGGAACCGCTTCTCTATTTGCAGACCTGCACAGATCTGCAGCACTACTGCGCCCACAAAGTGGGGGCCATTGTCTGACCACAGGACACGAGGCAACCCAAACCGGGAGAAATACTCCTTCAGCATTACTTTTGCTGTGGACATGGCAGTACAGTCTTTTAAAGGATATGCCTCCACCCACTTGCTGAATGCACAGATTACCACTAACACGTACTTGTAAGTTCTGGCACCTTTCCATTTCTATGAAATCAAAATGGATTACCTCAAACGGCATAGAAGGTGGGCTGAAACTACCTGCTGGAGTCACGGTTCCCTTCCCTACATTGTGTTGCAGGCACGTGATACAATACTGCACTAGTCTTTCTGCATTCTTTTTTATGTGCTCATTTTTCCATACTGTGGATAAATGCTGTACCATTTTCTTTGTGCAAATGTGGGTAGGGCTATGCGCCATTATAACCATTGCAATTACGTAACAATTTGGCAACATCCAGTTCTTTGTTTCCTTGTCCACCCAACATCCTTCCAAATCTAACTCAGCAGAGCCCTTAGCCCAGCCCTGAATCTCTTCGGTCGTGGCCTCAGCCTGCAATTCTTTGACTGTGGCAACTCCATTCTCTATCATACAAGGTACCTCCTCAGTCTGTACTGTCATCATTTTATTCCCCAAATCTGTGGCTGTTTGCTTAGCAATCCTGTCTGCAAACGCGTTTCCCTCTCCCACTCTGCATATTACTTTCTTATGCACCTCGCACTTTACAATAGCCAGGCGTTTTGGAAACGTGAGCGCAGACATCAATCGCACAATCAAAGGCCATGCTGAATCCTGGCTCCATGTGATGTCAAGAAACCCCTCTCAGCCCAAAGTCGGCCAAAATTGTGAACCACGCCAAAGGCGTACTGGCTGTCAGTATAAATATTTACGTTCAGATTCTCAGAGAGTTCACAGGCTCGGGTCAGTGCTATTATTTCTGCGGCTTGTGCCGAATTGTAGGGGATCCTTCTGCTCTCTACAACTCTCTTTAGAGTAGTAATTGCGTATGCAGCCGTTGATGTGCCATCAGGTAATTTAGAACAAGAGCCATCGCAAAATAACTCCCCATCTGGCTCTTTTTGCGGGATATCGCTCAAATCAACCCTTCCCTTTGTTTCTTCTTCAGTGATCATTAAACAATCATGGGGTGGTGATTCGTTGTCACCAATTTCTGCTATGGGCAGTGGCATTGATTCTGCAGGATTCAATGTGCTACACCTCATAATTTGGATGTGGGGTGCAAGCAAGATGAGCTCATATCTTGTCAGTCTAGCTGAGGTGAGGTGTTGCATCTGCGTCCTATTTAAAAGAACGTCTATAGTATGTGGCACCATCAGAATTAAAGTGTGCCCCAATACCATTCCTTCCGTTTGTTTCACTGATGCAGCAGCCGCTGCGACGGATCGCAAACATCGTGGTAGTGCGCGCTACAGGGTCCAGCGTGCAAGAAAAATAGCCGCACGGCCTATTTCCTCCACCTTGTTCCTGTGTCAAAACCGCCAATGCACATCCTTCACTCTCACTCACATATAGTTAGGAGTGCCTAAAACTGGCGCAGCACACAATGCAGCTTTCAATTGCTCAAACGTTTTCTGACATTTCTCATCCCACTGTAAAGGCATCTCTGCATCCTTTTTAGTCAACTTTATCATCGGCTTCACAATCAACGTAAAATTACTGATCCACTGCCGACAATAAGAGGCCATGCTTATTCCAGCTCTCACTCCTTTTTGAGTTTTTGGAATAGGCATACCAGAAATACTTTCTATGCGTTCTGGTGTTAATCTTCTCCCTTCTTTCGAAAGTAGGTATCCCAAATAAGACACCTCCTTTTGATTATACTGGAATTTCTTCAAACTTGCCTTATGAACGTGGGTCGCTAAATGTGTCAAGAGTAATACAGTACTTTCTTTGCAGATCTCTTTCGTGTCAGCAGCTAATAACAAGTCATCTATGTACTGCAAGGGTACGCAACCTTCCGGTAATTCTAGCATGTCTAGCTGCTCTTTTAGCGCTCTGCTGTAAATGCTAGGGCTTTCTGTATATCCTTGTGGAATGCGTGTGAATGTGAATGATCGACCTCCTAGAGTGAACGCGAACAGATATCTACTGCTTTTATCCACTGGGATGCTAAAGAATGCGTCCTTCAAATCGACTACACTGAAGTATTCTGCAGTGGCCGGTATCATTGTCAGTATTGTTGTGACATCTGGGACCAAAGGGAATTGTGGGTCTACCACTTTGTTTAATGCACGCAGATCAATTATGAAACAATAGGGTACTTCATTGCCTCCTTTCTTGTAAACTGGAAGAATCGGGCTGTTGCACGTGCTTCCTGCAATTTCCTCAACCACCCCTAATCTCACCAGGTCAGTAACAATGCTTTTCAATCCCTTCTCACCTTCAACAGAAATCTTATACTGGGGAATTCGTGGTAGTGTGACACCTTCTTTCAAAGTTATTTTTGCTGGCTCTATTTTCAAGCATCCTACATCATTATCATGCATTGCCCACAGACAGGTTGGCACTCTACTTAGCTCTTCTGGCAACTCTTTTGACATAAATTCCGTCACTGATGCATCGTGAGGCCACATCGTGAGGAACACCCCGTCTGCCGTACAATGTATGACTGCCCCCAACTTTCTCAACAAATTTAATCCTAGCAAGTTCTCTCCACAATTCTCTGTCAAAAGAAATGGACACTGTTCCGTAAATAGTCCTATTGTAATTGGGACAGCTTCGGACATGGTGTTAATTACTGGTGTACCTGCGAACCCTACAGAAACATTCTTCTGCCCCGACAGTGGCATCTCCGGAACCAAGTGGTGGTCTATCGAGCACTTCTGTGCCCCTGTATCTACAAGGAAACGGTGCTCCTTATTCCCGACTCTCATTTCTACATAGGATCCTCTCTGATTCACGGGAATAGACACTGGTTCCGACCCCCTGCCGTGGGCTGTCCTATCGCGAAAATAACACATCGTCCGCTGCTGCTATAATACGTGTTTGACTGTGTATCAAAAATATTCCCATTTCGCCCTCGATGTCCTCTACTCTGATCATTTCTCTGTTGGCCCTGCCCGCCCTGATTTTGGTTCGAAACACTTTGGTTCAATGTCTGGTTCTGTTGTGCTTGGTTTTGGCCATATGATGGGTTTGAGTACCTCCATTGGTATATCCCTGCTGTTGCTGCATGTTACTTCTGCTTGGGCCGTGTGACCCCTGATGTCCTCTATGAGGCCTTCTCTGACCAAACCCACCTCTATTCTGTAGGTGCGGGCATTGCGCCCACCAGTGCCCTTCCTCTTTACAGTACACACATTGATTTGCTCCCAATGACACCCCGTGCATATTATTCAAATTTCCCCGGCCTTGTGCATTACCTCTACCTTTATTGTATCCAATGACCTGCTGCAGCAACACCCCTACTATCGTTTGCATTGCTTCCTTCCTCATCTCCAATGGGTACCCATTACATATCTCACTTACTTCTTTTACTGACGTTCTTTTGTTCGACATCCATCGCATTGTTTCCCCTACCCATACCTGCAGTCTTTGTTTATCGCCTATCTGTCCCGGTATCTGCAAATGCTTTGTACTACCTGGAAAAACTCTCGGCCATGATTTTTTCATACTCAACCTTGACGCCTCCTTCCTACCTTTCTTAATAAACTCTCTACTATATTCAGGTGTAGCAAACATTTCAGCATATCTGTCTTCCATTTCATTCTTTACTTCAATCAGTTTGTGAACATGTTCTCTTACATCCTCATTTCTTTGCTCACTGCGTGCTAACTTATTCAAATCTAACAACCACTGTGGCGGTAAATTCCCAAGTATCTTTTTCCACTCTCCCACCAGAATTTCCCCCATGCATTCCAACACTACCTGTCTCTCGTCTCAATGAGGCCAATGCTGCCGTCTCATCATTTCCTTCTATGTACATTTCTGCCTCCTGCCGTAATTCAATCTTCCTCTCTTTGCTGATCGCGCTTCGAGTTACCCGTCCAAATCCTGTTCCTTCAGCCCCGCCTCTCACCTCCCCAGTCTCAATCTCGACTTCGGGAGGGGCGGATGGTGCTGGATCTGTCTCTAAAGCGGGAGGTGCGGATGCGACAAGTGACACAGGTGGCAACTGTGAAGGGCCTTGCTGGGTGCTGGGAAATTGTGTGTCCGCGGTTTGCGCTTGTGGGAGGGCTCGAGCTGTGGGTGGGGCTTGGGTTAATGCTTGCGTGAGGGGAAGTGCTTGGGCTACGGGAGGGGTTACGAGAGCTACTGGTTGGGCCTGCGCAGTCAATACTGGCGTGTTTGGTTTCGATTCTGGTTTTGGGCCTCGACCCGTGTTAGTTAACAAATGTTCCATTAATTCATCTGCTATGTGTAGTTCCCGCTGTGGGTATATTCTGTCTATGTTCATCTGGTCCCGTCTCCCTTCCCGTCTTAGACTCTCAGTCCACTCCTCCTCTTCCTTCTCTTCTGCTATCTCAAGTTTCGTTTTATGCCTACGCGCATGCTTCTCTCTACTCCTTAATCGGAGCATCGCTTCCCTCCTCCAATCTTTGATGGTCTCAAAAGCTGCAGGTCGTGCTTTCTTTCTAATCATCACCCTCTTAAGGTTATCTATTCTCCCCATCTCAAAACTACCATTAATCGGCCACTGATGGTCGGGTTGCTTTCTAGTTTGCCTACGCCAAATTTCACAAAATATTATCGCACCCACACCATATTTTGCATACATATCATAGGCCGGCGTTCCCCTAGGCGGTGCACTTTGGCGATATTCCAAGGACTGTTTACCGCAGCTGAAAAGCCCCACTAAAGTGGACAGTACTCCAGGCATGTTTCTTTAACCTTCCCCTTTGGTTAGCCAACTTTACCTGGACGTTTGAGTTTGCAAAATCAACACTCTACCAAAAATCAGGGTTCTCTTTGAATCGGGGAATGACTCACCTGATAAAACAAGTCGCCTGTTCTAACGCACCCTCTCCCCACGTCGTGTCTGTGCTTCTCTGGCTTCTGCCTCGTCTCGGGACCCTCGCCTCCTTTGCCCTCTGGCCCGGTACGTCGATCAGGGATCAGATGTGTGCAGATCTGCGGAAGGAATCTCTCCTCTCTTCTACAGGGCGCCCCGTACACTTCTTGATCCAGGCTCGACCGTCCCGTCCTCGCCGTTTTTCCGCCTTTACTCCGTTACAAGGTATACGATGGGGCAAGTGGGGGAGGGTCCCTATTCGGGTGCCATCTTGAAAGGGGCCCCTAGGGGTCCCTCGTGCTATGGAAACAAGGCAATGACCATACACGAAAAGATGCGCCAGACACGAGGTTTCAAAATCCCAATGCTAGGGTTTATTGCAAGCAAAAGATAGTATCAATTGGTCAATTCTGATTTCACGCCCCACGACGTGAGTTTCCTAGACCTTGAGGGACGCAAGAGAGCGAATTACGCACATCAGTTACATATATACAAAATGCATATCATACAATCAGCAAAGTCATGTTCAACACCCCTCTGTACTAAGTTCCTTTGAACTCGGGATGATGATGGACATATCCGACGAATATGACGATCATAATGCTTTCGATGTCTATTCTAGTAACAATGTGCAATTTAGAAAGTGCGGAGGTATCTTTTAGAACATGGTGGTTCTGTTCTTGGAAGCAATCTGTACATGGGGGAAGAGCCACATTCCAAGCTTTACTATCTATGAGGTACTATTCGTGTCCTGGGAGCCGACACGTTCTAAGGGGTTTTGCGAAGGGGGGCCGTAAGAGAAGCATAATTCAAGCCTTTAACTGTATTATTCTAACATATTCTACCATCGTACGAGACTGGCTGGCAGCTGTGAAGTGATTAAATGCCCTGCAGCTTCCTCCCAAGGCTACAGAGAGGGAGCGTGGGCATTCCTTTCTGGGCTACTCATGAGGAGTTCAGTAAACTCTTCAGTCCCGCGACCTTGTCCTTTCATATTCAGACAACAATGTTAACAGTTGAGCAGAGTAAGCAGAATTCGCAAGAATTGCAAGCTGCAAAGCAGTTTTTAGACAGAAAGCAATGAGCAATGGTTAACAAGCAAAATGGCGATTCTGCTACGTTTAAAGTGGCCGCTTCTTGGTCAAGCATAACAGTCTATATTTCTATAATTCGGTGCATAAGACGGTTGGCCCACGGCCATCAAGTTACGTCTGTCATTCAAATTAAGGGTATTCATTTTTCCAGATTGACAGAGGAACAGTCTAGTTGTTCCTCGTTTCCCATTGGTCCATCTGCAGTAGAAATCGAGGAGGGAAACCCGGAGGAGCAAGGAGCAGGAATCTGGTGTGGCAAGAGAGGAAGATGGGGACTACTGAGCTACCCAGAGGGAGGGGGAACCCTTGTTCCCCAGCAGCCTGTTGTGAACTCAAGGCAGCTGGAGTCTCCCTCACTGGGTGAACCAAGAAGACTAGTGTGCCTCCCAGAAAGTGGGAGAACCCTTGAGCGCCAGCAGTGTGCAAGAGGCCAAGGGAAACAGGAGACTCCCTCACTGGAAGAGATCAGCTGGGGAGCCACTGAGAGAAGACCATGAGAGCCCAGCGGAAGCAGCAGATGCTTACCGTGTTGAAGAGGACCGGAACCCTAGTGGACCCAGTGCAGAGGTACACAGAGGGGAAAAGGGAAGGCATAAGGAGACCCCAGTGGCTGTGGTTGGGAAGGGGTGAATGTGCACCCCAAAGAGACTGAGAGAGAGTCCTGGCAAGATAGCGAAGCGGACCTAGTTAAGAGACATACAAACCTTGGAGAAGGATCTGGGACCCATATGAAAGCGGGGACGCTGCACGAGAATACAAGGGGGTCAAGGACCCGTTGAAGTCTTAGATAGCGTGCACATGAGGTACTGGGCTACAAGACAAAACTGGAGGAAGGGTCTGGGGCCCCTATGAAACTGCGGACGCCATACAGGAATACAGAAGGGACAAGGACCCATCGAAGTCTAAGGTAGCACGCACATGAGGTACTGGGCTACAAGACAAAGCTGGAGGAAGGGTCTGGGGCCCCTATGAAACTGGGGACGCCGTACAGGAATACAGAAGGGCCAAGGACCCATCGAAGTCTAAGGAAGTTTGCAAACAAGTGCTGAGCTACAAGACAAACCTAGTGAAGGGGCTCTGGGACCCACATTGGGGAACACACCTCAAACTGTAAGAAAGAGGAATACACACCTTTCACGTACACGTGATACTCACAGACCTTGTAAACCAAGGCTGTGTGGTAAGAGAGATCTGAAAGACAGAACTATGTGAACAACTTAGTGAAGGGGTCTCGAACCCATGGTGGGGTTGTATACCCCAAACAGTGATTAAGAAAAATACAAAGCTTACATGCATAATTGACACTCAGAGACATTGGCAGGAGAGTAAACCAAGGCTGTGGGTGAAAGCGAAGTCAGAGAGAGAAAACCATGAGAACGTGGAGTGTCCCAATTGGCAGGAGCATGAACCAAGGACAAAAGGTGAACTGGAGTTCCCAGCTCTTTAAGATGAGCTAGCAATACCCTTGAGATGGATGGTGGATGCAAACATCAATAATAGAAATGACTCAGGTAGTTGGCAAAAGGATGACTGTTTTAATATTAATTATCTAAAACAGGGACTAGAACGGACATCAGCAGACATCCCTCATCACGATCTCAATGCATTTCATCAAAAAAGCTTGTTTATATAACAAAAAATCATCAAGGTGACGTTAACCCACGTACCACTAACGTCATCCTATCTGGCAAACTACAAAAACCTAGTGGCAACTGTGATAGAGTCTAACAAGATCATCTAATGATATAATCCATACTTATCTACGGCAGTGGAATAATGTGATTTGCTTCTTAATATTAGGTGGGGCAACTAAGCCCTCCCTTCAAACAGGTCACTATGAAGATCACTAAATACAAGATGTTCTATTGGCTAAATAACTATAGGACCATGATCATGCAGTCCCCTATCAGTGGTTGGCTTCTAACCTCCGTCAGTACCTTCCCACCTACATATGGCAGCACTCAGGCTGGGCGTCCAGGTGCTGGTGAGCTCGTTTTAATCATAGCTTCCCACCAATTGATATATAGATCCATCATCACCACCTCCGTGGTCTGCTGTCAATTAGGACTTTGAACTTGTCTTTGGGAGTGTTCTTTGCTCTGGAAAATTCAGGGCAGTGAAGGCACACTCTGCCCTCGTGCGTAGGTGTGACCATCATGCTCGTCCAACTTTTTCTCCCCACGTGACTGAAGACCATGAAATTAAGCTTCTAGTGTATTAAAATACTATTTTCTAATAGACCTCTGACGTCTTCTCAATTGTGTCCATGCCTTCTGAACAGGTTCTGCATTCTATCACACAATTTGTATCCAATGTCAGCTCACTCCAGCCTGGTACGGCCTCCAGCCTGATACGGCCTTGGCTTCTTGGCTCATCCAGCCTCACTTTTCTGAGATATGCCTGTAATTCACTTTTTTTTCTAACTGCGACATACTGGAAAAACAGCTTTACTTCTTTTGCTCAGCTCTGCTATTGTACGTAGTGGAAACATCCATTCTTTACTGACTCATATATATATATATATATATATATATATATATATATATATATATATATATATATATATATATATATATATATATATATGTGTGTATATGTTGGCGCATGCCACACTCTATCCACTATAAAGCTAGCCTCAGGAATACTTTGTCTGCTTGCGTTTCTTTGCATACGTACACGTGTAAAACAGCTCGATATTTTCATCTCGTTGCATAAGCTTCTTCATCTTGATCCCAAAATGTTACTTATCTCCGATACTTTCTTGATGCCTTATAGAATTGCCTGCATTCTCTCATCTCTGCTTCTCTTCTATGCACGTCAGTCTTGCTTTGTGACGTCACCATTCATCTTTGCCTTTCATTTGTCCTGTTTCTTCTGGAATTTTATTCAAATGACCACCGTACTGTCTCGTTTCTAGATAGGCTTTCTCAATGGGAACCTTGCTTCCCAGATTCTCCTCGGTATCAGTATTTTCACTGGTACTGCACGTGTCTCACACTCTGGCTCCCAACATATAGGCACTATGGGCAAGGTGGTTGAGGTGGGGGTACTTGATTCCTTCTCTAGAAGGGGTTGGGGACCCTCTGCACAGCTTGGGAGAGAGAAACAGGCTATTCTTCCTCATGCAGCACCTGGGAGTCGGGTCTGTCCACCAATGGTCTGGGACCCTCAGGATGGCTTGGGAAAAGATGTCCAGGCCATTTATTCTTGTTTACTGACCATTAAGTAAACAGCCGGTAACATAGCTCAGCGGGTTGAGCGTTCACTGCTGCAATCTGAACATGACCTGCAGGTCGCTGGTTCGAATCCCGGCAAGGCCAACTCAGCCTTTCATCCTTCCGAGGGCGATACATGAGTACCAATTTCGGTTGGGTGATATTGTATGTAAATATGTGCTCTCTAAAGCTCTTTGGATTAAGGCGCTATATAAATAACACATCATTATAATTAAAGAAACAGAGATATTCTTGTACACATTTGAAAGACTCAGGGGAAAGGGAATCAACCCCTTCAGTCTTGTAGAACTTTTGTTTACTTTTCTTCACCTTTTTGGATCCTTGGTTATGAGATACAAGGCAGGGCTTCAGGTGGACAGCCTTTTGTTAAGTTTAGTTGTGAGGGAGAGGTTAGGATTTTGGACATTTTGGCACAGACTGTTTCTTTAGTTAGTTTTGTTGAAGCCGCAAAACCCCTCAAAGCGATAGGGCTAGGTAGGATTTCAACCAACCCCCTAATTTTCTATTACAAATCAAAGTCTTTGCCAATCATCATGCCACCTTTGTGCCGTATCTTGCTCCTAGACCCTCACACATCTTTAACAGTAGCACAGTACTGTGCGGTCAATGCCTCCATTGGAATAAGTCCTTTGTCAGGTGTTGTTGAAAGAGACATGATTTGAGAGTTTTGCGAACTTGGAGGCTTGTGGGGGGGCATTCTGAGCGGACACCGGGATCGAGTTCCAGAGGGTGGGTGCATGGCAAGAGAAGGATTGTTTGCGGGTCTTCTCTTTGCAGACGAGTTGGCATCATCCTGCTGCAGTGGAACACACTATCAGGCTCATATTGATGAGCTTGTAAAATGTCCCAGAGGTGGTCAAATGCGCAGCAGCAACTACTCCACTTTTGTGGGCCCCAGGTCTTTTTAATTTGAATTCCATAGACGGACCTTGGCAAGGAGGGAGAAATGCATTCTGAATGTTTACACCGCTGCATGATATGATATGATAGATTATTTATAGTGCGCTTAATACCTAGATGTTTCTAAGCGCGGACCCGGGGATCGAACATGTGTTGCTCCGCGTCGAGGACGCGAGCATGTTGCCCCCGAGCTACCCTTCCGAGACATGCAGGAAATTCGCCAGTGTATCTGTCCACATAGCATTCTAATGGAGACTGAGAAGTTGGGGTAAGAGAGATAACCTGCCTGATCTTTTGGGTTACAAAGAATCAAGTGAATCCTCTACAGATCCTGTACAATGGCGGGTGCCATGCTTGCACCTGGCAGCATCACCACTGATCACTGCTGTGCACACATGCATACCCGGCGGTAATCCTAGAGCATTCACTGCATGATGTGGCGCAAGATATGAAACACGCGCGATGGAGCGCCAGCGGCTTCAGCGCTACGCCCAGGGCCCTTTTAAGTTGAGGGAAGGAGCATGAGGGCCAAATACGCACAGTCAGGGCCACAGTAAAATATCTGTAGGATTGAACCGCATATAACGACTTGGACAACCTCAGGATTTGGATGTGAAGATAAAATGGCTGCGACATTAGTCACTCCCCTGGGGACCATGGGCTGCCTGGAGATAAAGTATTCTTTCCCCGCACAAAATATGAGCCACATCTCTGAGTAAGGAGCTGTGCAGGTGTTCAGATTCTCCATGGATATATATAGGGTGCGACTTATACATGTGGGGTTAAGGAAGGGAACTTTTGTCTTAAGGGCATTTAATGAAGCACAGATCTAGCTTCTTAGAGCAGTGAAACACTTTTCAGATCAAATGTATTTTTAGCAGAAGCATTATCAGACATGACCTGACCCATGCAGTGTGCATCCTGGTGAGCTGGGTCTAGTTACAATCTGATAGGGGAAGCCAGTGCCTGTGTGGAAAGCACGTGAGAACATCCAATCGGGACAGTTTTAGACAACACACTATATTTTTACTTTGTAATAATTTACATGACACATATTTTCAGTTTCAGGCACAGGAAAAAATGATTTGCCCACAATTGTAATTGTAATTGTTTATTTGTACAGCGCCTACACACAAGTGAAGTGCTTCAAACAACAAGGGCATACTGTAGTCATTCTTGAAGTTTCCGAATGATCTAACAAAGAAGTAACTAGCGCACTAGGCCTGTCAGCATATCTCCTAGTGCAAGAGCATGAGATGTATGAGGCACAACCAGATTAGGGAGAGGAGACAATGGGGGGTCAAGACAGAACATACTATGCCTAGAAAATTCAGGTCATTCAAGTGTACAGATGGAGGTGCAGGGGACAGGGGAGAGGAAACAAGTGCGGCCAGTCCAGAAGGGCCAATTGTTAAGTGCGTAGAGGTAGCCCGTCTCATGGAGCGTATGCTGAAAGTGCAGTAGTGCTGAGAATAGTGCAGAGGCCCCGAGGCAAGTGCAAAGACTGGCGGGGGAGCCTGTGACCTGTGAGGCTCTGGAGGTGAGCCAGGCGACCAGAAAATAAAGCTGAACAGAGTTAGGGGAGAGATGTAGGAGTGAGGCTGGAGAGAAGGAGAGAGGAGGTTAGTAAGGGAGAGGGAGAGAGAAGGAGGAAGAGAAGAGGAAGGTCTTGAGGAGTTTCCAGAACTCAAGGAGCTCCGGCTTAAGGTGGAGAGAGGCAGGAGGCTGTTCCAGAGGGAGGCACCTGCAGAGGATAAAGATCTACCCCCAAATCTCTGCTTGGAAAAATGGCTCACATGCAAAGAGTTGGAAGAGGTCGAGCGGAGGGTATTTAGGAAGAGAGTGTTGCAGACAGTGCGGGCCCCGGCCCAAGAAAGCCTTGTGGACTATGCATAGGGTCTTGAACTGGATCCTAGCAGCCACAGGGAGCCAGTGGAGGGATTTCAGCACCGGAGAGATGCGGTTCCTGTCCATGAGGCCAAGGATAAGTCTTGCAGTTCTGTTCTGGATGAGTTATAGCGGGCAGAAAGTAGAAGTAGGAAGATTGAGAAAGAGGCTGTTGCAGTAGTCCACCACAGAGAGAACCAGGGCTCCGGAGATGGTGAGCCTTTGGGGGAAGGTGAGAAAAGGTAGAATACCTCTGAGGAGGTGCAGCTGGTAGTGGGATATTTTAGAGATGTCTGAGATGTGAGAAGAGAAGGAGAGAGTGGAGTCAAAAATGACCCCACATTTTTTGCCTCACTAGCAGGTGAGGGCGCAGGGCCAAGGGAGGCCTGCCAGTGGGAAATTGGGAAAGGAGGGCAGGGGTCCAAATGAGGACAATCACTGTCTTACTGGTATTGAGGTAGAGATTGTTGGTAGCACACCAAGACTGAATTGCAGACAGACAGTCAGGAATGAGCGACGAGGTGGAAGAGGCAGAGGGTAGCTTGAAGGAGAGCTGTGTGTCATCCGCTTAACACTGAAAGTTAGAGGTGAAGGTAGGGATCCTGTGGGCCAGAGGGACCATCTAGACATTGAAGAACCAGGGGACAGGTTATATCCATGGGGGATGCCACAAGTAGAGAGAGTGATAGAGGAGAGAAATTACCCATGTTCCACCTGAGAGCGACGGTCAGAGAGAAAGGAGGCAAGCCATGCCAAGCCCAGATCTGTGATGCCCAGGGTATCACGGAGACAGGAGATCAGGATGTTGTGGTTTATCGTGTCAAAGGCAGAAGAGAGATAGAGAAGAATGAGGACAGAAGGAGAGTTAGAGTCAATTTGAGAGAAGGTTTTCACGGGTGTTCAGAAGACCAGTATCTGTGCCTCTGGATGCTCTAAATCCAGACTGATGGTCATGGAGACAACCAACATATTCAGTGTGGAGGGTAAGCTGAGAGATAGCTAGTTTGCCCAGGAAAGGAGTGATAGAGATCGGCAATAGTTTGCTGGGATAGAAGGGTCAGCGGCTCGTTTTTTGAGCAGTGGGTGCACAAGAGAGTGCTTGAGGGAAGTGGGGAAAACTCCAGTGGTGAAGGAGAGGTTACAGAGGTCAGCCAAGGCTGCAGCAAGAGAATCAATGTTGTCCTTGATGGTTTTAGGAGGGCAAGGGTCAACCTGTTTGGAGGAGGCTTTCATGGACCTTTCATGGACCGGACTTGTCTGGAGACCTCCTCAGGTGTGACAGGGGAGAGGGAGGAGGTGTAGCCAAGGGGGGCCCAAGAGATGTGGGTGCAGGCGAAGGTGCGGGGGAAGAGAGGACAGAATGCCCTGTGTTTTGGCATTGAAATGAGCAGCCAAGGCAGAGCAAAGTGCCTGGGTGTGTGCAGTAGAGGATGAGGCTGCGATAGGATTGCCCAGCTCCTTGCAGACTTTGAAGAGTTCAGCCGTGTTGTTAGATGCCGCAGAGGTGCAAGCTTGAATGTAGACTCTTTTCTTGGAGTGGATGCTGAGTCTATATTGCCTTTGAAGAAGGCGGCAGACCAGTTTGTCAGAAGGTGCACCTGTAGATCCCCATTTCCGTTCCGCTGCTCTGCACTTGCGTTTAAGGGCAGCCAGTTCAGAGTCGTACCAAGAGTTGCACTTTTTGGAAGGCTTCACACAGACCCTCATGACAGGGGCAAGAATGTTGAGAGTGTTGGGAGAGGGAGATGTGAACGTTTGAGAGCTGAGTGAGGGTGGGAGTCAGCCACAGGAGTAGAGTGAGGAGAGTAGGGGGAGGCAAAGGCAGCCACTGTCACTCTTCATCGGTCGGACGACCGTAAAGGCAGGAGGTAGTGAAGGGTGTGCAGGTGCTAGAGGAGGAGAGAGCTTCTTGTGGGAGGACAGAAGAAAATGATCAGTCCAGGAGAGTGAGGCAGTGAGAGGGATAGAGAGAGGGATGTCTGTTGAGATAAAAGCATCAATGCATGATATTACGACTAAATTAGAAGGCATGACTAGAACCCCTGCTTTATCATAATTGACAACACAATCCTGCGAGACCCACTCTTAACAAGTTGTGTACCTTGCATGACTCTTGAACTCAGAATCACAGATCAAGTTATCCCTGCATCAAGGCACTACACTGGCTATCCGTCAAACATAAAATATATTCTAGAGCTCTATGCTTCACTCATCATGGGTGATTGCATAAGGGCGCCAGATCTTTCCCTCATTGGCTCACAGAGCACCAATCGTCTTGAGACGTATGACCCAAAAGTGATACAAGACTCTGAGTGACCCATTTTCAGAAAACTTTGCCATAGAGATAAAACTCTGTCTATCTTTGCGCTGAACCTCTGGAATCACTTTTTATTCAAGTGGAGAAAGTATGAGAACAATCTAGAATTCAGAAGATCGCTCCAAAAAAATATGTCTACTCAAGCCTTTAATGTCTAAGCATCTAGACCAGGGTTGTCCAACTTGAGGGCAGGAAACCTGACAGGTTTTCAGGATATCCGTCATTAATATTCATGAGCAACAATGTGCATACATTTAGAATCATTGTATGCAAATGTATCTAATAAATATTAATGAGGGGTATCCTGAAAATCTGACATGGATCCGCCCCTCGAGGCAACCCTGGCTAGGTGGCTCATTAATTTCCACTTCAGCACCATTGATCTCTTTTGCCTGCTAAACACTTGCATTAGCCTAGAATAGGAGGTCCTTACAGTGAATGGGGCCTCATTATGAGTTTGGTGGTAAAACAGTGGTAAATCCACATATTTACTGCCCAACTCGTTTACCGTTACCGCCACTCGGTGCCATGGCATTACCACAGCATTGCGAGTGGATGTAGGGTGATGTTAATCCCCATTTTTGGAGTCCTTAGGACTCCATGGAGGATTTTTGGCAGATTAACCACTAGCGGTAATACTATGTGGTAAATCTGATGACTTTTGGCCACAGCATGATGCTGGAGGAAAATATTCCACTTCATGTTAAAAATTCGAATTCGGCAGTGTGGTAAAAGTGGTGGTCATTTTCTTTACTGCCAAAAAACTGGCATAATGGAATAACAACCACTTTTTTACCACACTGCCAAACTCCTGATGATACCTCCTGGTTGGTATGTTGTATTCTCAGTCACTTTGCTAGAAATGAATGTTTCTCCTCCCTGGTCATTCTCTTCTTCTGCACACGCTTATGAGATGACATGAAGTTGCCTGGCTATAATGGGTTCCACATAAACCAACCGTAAACAAGTTCCTGTTGCTTCTCTTTGGTCAGCTGTGGATGACCGCTTTTTGGCTGTCTGTGATATTTACCAGCAGTTTCTGTGGTTTCCCCATCATTTGCTGTGAAGATCAGCGTTTGTCCCTGTTATTTACCAGGGTTTCCTGTGGTTTCCCATAATTTGCTTTGAAGATCCCGATTTGTCCCTGATATTTACCGGTGTATTCTATGGTTCCTCCATAGTCAGGGGTTGTCCCTGTTATTTACCGGGGGTTTGTCAGTGTCTCCATGGTCTTCTGTGAATGACCAGTGTTAGTCTCTGAAAGTTACCAATGTTTTTTGTGGTTTTTCCATGGTCTGCTTTGAATGAACAGGACTATTCCCATATATTTACTATGCTTTTATGTGGTTCCCCCCATAGTCGGGGTTTGTCCCTGTTATTTACCAGGGTTTTTTCACTTTCTCTGTGGTCTTCCACGAATGATCAGGATTTGTCTCTGTTATTTAGCAAGGTTTTTTTGTGGTTTTTCTGGGGTGTGCGTTGAATGAACAGGACTATTCCGCAATATTTACTAGGGTTTTCTGTGGTTCCCCCATAGTAGGGGTTTCCCCCTGTTATTTACGGATGTACGTGATTATTTACATTACGAACATTTCGAAGATGAAAATGTTGAATTCTAAATGTTTGGATTTGAAATAAGCAACCCACAGCCAAATGGCCTTTATAGACCCCGCTCCCCCCACCCCCTTACTTACCTTTTGGTAGCACACTTCGCTGGTGTCGCCGAGTCCCTGAAGCGCCCGTTCTATTCACTTCAGAGGATGGGAACGGCACTGCAGGGTCCTTTTTTCTTCCTTTGTTTTTGAAAAACGTTGTTGTTTTCGATGCGTGGAAAACACCCCTGCCACCCCGGATTCCATTATAGTGTACAAGGGTGTGGGGGACAGCCGAAATCCGATCATTTAAACCACTTGTTTTTTTAACGATATTTTTGTGCAATACCATTATTTACCAGGGTTTTTTCAGTTTCTCCATGATCTGCCATGAATGATTGGGGGTTGTCTCTGATATTTACCAGATCTTTTGTGATTTTTCTATGGTCTGCCATGAAAGATCAGGGCTCATCCCGGATAACTTCCAGGTCTTTCTGTGGTTCCCCCAGGGTCAAAGTTTGTCCTGGTTATTTTGTTCAGGGTTTCCTTTGGTTTTTCATGATTTGCATGAAGGATCAGAGTTTGTCCTAGATATTTACCATGGTTTTCTGTGGTTGTCACATAGTCTGTCTTGAAATATCAGGGTTTGTCCCTGTTTTTTTTTACCAGTGTTTTCTGTGTTTTTTTCCATGGTCTGTTATGAATGATCAGGGTTTGTACTTGGTATTTACCAGTTGTTTTCTGTAGGTTCTCCATTATCTGCCATGAATAGTTAGGATTATTCGATTAAATGCACCCAGATTTTCTTTGTTTTTTTCCATGGCCTGCTGTGAATGATCAGGTTTTGTCTTTTGTATTTCCTGGATTTTGTGTGCTTTTTCCATGGTCTTCCCTGAACAATCCGGGCTTGTCCATGACGTCTCCATGATCCGCCTTGGAGGGTCAGGGCTGGTTTGTGTCCGACACTGGTAATGCATAGTGCTTGGTCTCCAGGTCAGAAGTTAGGGGCATGGCCACAGCACCTCGCTTATATACACACACCCTTGCCAACTGGTTATGGGTCCAAACTGGTACTTCAGGGCTATGGGCAGGATCTTTTTAACCAGCACGTCAAATCAAAACAACCTATTATTTTAAGCTGTGTAGCTGCTGTCAGGTGTCACAATGTAAGCTCAAAATGTAGACTTCTCAGAGTTGCAACTGGCAGCTGGTGGTGAAGATAGTGCGCATGTCTGCGACAGTCTTTTTTCCCAGAGTCTGTCTTTTGTTTTAATATGTAGCATCTGTTTTCCAACTGGCCGTGTTAGCATCAGCGTGTTAGAGGGTGCAAACATGATCTCTCAGCCACTTTCTTTTGAATCCCTTTCCTCACTCAAAATGCTGCAACTTAATTCTATCTCTTACATTTTGTACTTTTGAGTTTTCCATTGAATGTAACATTTCTAAGCAAAACAAAGGAGGTGAGGGCTGGAAGGTTTTGAACTAATCTGACCGTCTAGCTTTGCCCTGTGCAACCCTCCAGACCATCGTTCTTCACCTGCCAAACCCTTACTGAAAAGAGAAACACCATATGCAAATCAGGCTTGGTCCCACCCCATAAGGGCAGTCCAGCCCGAACTTCTAGGCCACAGCGCTTCTGCACGAGATCACAAGCATCCCCCGACATGTTTCAGCCTCGCTTAGCGTCATCAGTGTGGAGTAGCTTGGGCCTCCAGACCCAACAAGCCTAACATGTCTGGAGATGGTTGGGGTCTTGTGCAGGAGGGATCTGGCCAAGATGTTTGGGCTGGACTGCCCCTTTGGGGTGGGACCAAGCTAATTTTCATATGGTATTTACCCATATTTTAATCGATTGGCAGGTGAAGAACGGTGGTCTGGTTGGTTCGCTAGAGCTACGTCAGAGGTTAACATTAATTCAAAACCTTCCAACCATCACCTCTGTAGTTTAGTCAACCCTAGTAGGAGGGGTATGCACATATGTGGGTCCCGTGACCGCTGGGTGAGGGGTGCGATACCCTTAAGTGAATAAACAAATTGATGCTGGGTAGAATTGCCTATTGCAGAAGTCCTAGCTACACAATGCATCAAAGGTTGGATAGATTTCTCACTGCGTTGCGTTACTGGGGAATAGCCAGGGAGGGCTCTGGGCACTTGGTAAGTGATGGCATAGGAATGGCGGAAAACCAGAGGAGAGGTAAGAAATTAGCGAAAAGATGGAATAGTGTCAGCGTGGAGATAAGCAGCGGAGAGTGGCACGAGCCCATTCACCATCCCAGGATGATCAGAGTGACAGAATGCATGGATCTCTCTCTCCCCTGATCAGCCTATGCTTTACCCATCTTGGAACAACCGCAAACTATCTGAATATACCTCGACCCGGAACGCGTAGGTTCATCTTCGCGTTGGGCAGAGTGGTGTCTTTTTTCTCTTAGCAGAATCTTGGCAAACGAGTCAACAAGGATCTGTGAGAGCGGCAGATGAGAGGGATTGAGAAAGTCCCCCCCTTTAAGTTGAGCTAGCTGGTTCTTTGCTGGGAATTCATAACCACTAGGTTTTGAAGCCATTTTCACCCTCGTGAGTCAGTTCCTTTTCAGTAAGTCACATGTGCACTTTCCCGCCGATTGATCGGATTGCTTGAGAGGCTCAGAACTGTTGAACTCTGTGGTTTTAGGAGTGATATGAAAAGCGCACTCTTGCTAGCATTGGCCGATCTTTATCAGCCTTAGCGGCTCAAGAAACACAAGTCCCCAGTATTTCCTGAGGCTGTGGGGATGAGCCACTTGCAATCATCTCACAAGCTGAAGCTTCAACGCTCTCTACGAATAGAATCCGAAATGTGCACAATGGCCTTCAATGGTCTTCCATCCTTTTCTAATAGCAAATGTACAGCCATATACCTTCATGAAATCCCAACATTATGCAAGGATGACAGAGAGCGTAAGAAATCGTAAGACATCGAAGGCAATATTTGTTGAGTTTTGGATGAAGTTATTGTTGTGTATCGTCCCCC
The DNA here is from genome assembly GCF_040938575.1 of Ambystoma mexicanum. NCBI lineage: Eukaryota > Metazoa > Chordata > Amphibia > Caudata > Ambystomatidae > Ambystoma > Ambystoma mexicanum. Next base: position 74,248,362 of record NC_090938.1, read on the forward strand.
TCCTGTTTCCAACCCCCCCAATCTCATCTCCCTCTACCCCACTTCCCATTCCCTTATACCTTAAAACTGGTTAACTACTCGGATCCTAGTAATGCCCAGTCCCACCTTTCTTTCACTCCTCATCCCTCCCCTCTCACCCACCTACCCCCCTCCACTGTATTTATATTTTGGCGCTATATATTTGTTTGCAACTTTGCATTGTATAGTAGCCTGTCTGTACCCATTCCAATGTGTAGGTGCTTATCCAGTCCTGATTTTTTCTTTGCATTCTGGGACTTGTAGTCTGAGTTTTATAATGGGAAAAGCAGAACTACAAATCCCAGAACGCAAATTAAAAAACAGGACTGGATAAACACCTACAGATTGCAATCGGTCATGTGGACAAGTATGTATTTGTGTAAGGCACTTGGAAAAACTAAGGACTGTCGTCAGACATGAAAGAGTTATCTTCACTGTCATATGTACTACTCACACTTATGTATGCACTTACCCTGCTCTGTGCAGGCTTGTATCATTCATAAAATCAAGGGCTCCGAATGACTGTTGTTTTTCCCAATTTCCCCCACCTCCCCTCTTTGAGCGCTTTGAAACACTCTCTGTGTATAGACGCTATACAAATAAACAACACATAAATAAATGGTTGAACTTCTGCTCCAAAATAGACATTTTACATCTGGGTAACATGGAAATCACGTTTCCCAGAATCTGATGGCCACACTGTAGGGCAGAAGCCATACACATTAGAGTCATGGAGGTTGTGGCATAAGGTTACTGCCATCAAACCATGGTTTTCATGACTTGTTCGAGGGACGGCCTGGGCCCATGGGGTCAGCACCAGACCAAGCTCTGGAAACGGAAACCTTACCACCTGTAAATTGAGGCTAGCTGCACACCTGCCACACAGTGAACTTGTGGGTGTGTTTGATGGAAATCCACTGACACCATTTAACTTAAACATAGGGTTGCAAAGAACCCCAGGTTCTGGGGAGAGGCGGGAATTTTGAAAGGTAAAGTGAGTAGTTTGCCTTTTAGAAAACAAGGAATTACTCCAAGAGCTTTCCTTTAACTCCTTAAGTGCTAAGGGCAGGCATGTTCACCCTGATTACCCATAAGGATTTCTTGTAGGCTCCGTCCACTTCCACAGTTAATACCAGATAGCTGAACTGTCACAGGGGGCCAGGGGGCAGGAGGGGCATACTGCCCCGGGGCTCGCACTTGGGAGGGGTATTTCAGAGCCCTCCCCTCGCCTTAGTAGAAGGCAGCACACTCCACCCGTGTTCTTTATTCACACTGGGGACTGCGCTGGCTGCTCTCAGCCCCTGCAATGATTTTGTTTGTATGCTGCGCCATTCGGCTCCGCAACAAAAAGCAAAGTAATGGAACAAACAGCAAAGTAATGGAAGACGTTAGGGCTCAGAAGTTAGCTCCCCCACCTCACATTATTTTCTCGTTGTTCTAAAGTAGCCTAGGGGCTCAGAACATAATTCCTGCCTCCACTATCCAATACTAACCGCAAAAACCAACTCCCCCCTTCTGTAAAGATTTATAAAGGGTGGTGTTGATGAAAGATTGTGTTGCTTTGATCTACTTGGCCTGGGTAACAATAAGGAATGCATTTTTACTGTGTTTTTTACTATAAAATGTTTTTCTACAAAATAATAATTAAAATATATATTTTGAATATGGCATAAGGTGTAGTTAAAACTCCTTTCTCCCGCCTTGTTGTATGGTATGAAAATGGCTACACCTTTGTAGGTGCAAGGGAGGTTAGCTAGTGTGGAACCTCGATAGATATCAGTTGTAGGAATAAACCATATTTGGGTTCCTCTACACATAAACTCACGGGGAGTGTTCTCGTGTCTCCTGTTTGCGGCGGTGCTGCCGTGGCCCAGTGCAAAAAATCATAAATTGGCCCTCACCAAATGTTTAGCCCGGGCCTCACCACACCTTGTGACAGCCCTGCCAGACAGCTTCTTCTTTCAAGAGGAAAAAACAAATCTACCGATATGGGCGACTAAATGTAAGTTAGCCCACCTGCGCACCGGTGCCCACTGTACTTCTGTGTTGCCATAAATAAATGTATATGCGCAGGGGTCTGTAACCTTTGGTTTGCCTGAAGCTTTGAACTACAACACCCATCAGTCCAAGCCTACATAGCCAATGGTGAAGGATCATGGGAGCAGTTGTCCAAAACATCTGGAGAACCACAGGTTGTCACCCCTGACAGAGCAATCTTTTATATTGCAAAATACAGAAGCATTTTTGCCTCTCTGTGTGAAATGTCGAAAATGCAAAAGAACACCTTAACCCCAGCTGCGTTGCTGGAGGAGTAGCGGGCGCGTGGAGGAGCCGGTCTCTGCCAATTAAACGGCACCTTGATGACAGCGACAGATGTCCCGTGTTGGATTTGCAAAACACGGTCACCTCACGCTACTTACCACTGCCTGGCCGCATCAGAAGTCAAGTTGAAGGAAAGGGAAAAACAGGAAGGGAGTCAAAATATGCACCCTTTGCTGAGGGAGATGCCAGTGGTTATAGGACATGAACTTCACGAAAAGAGAAAACACATACATCCATTGCAATATAAAATACAAACACATTACACATCATTATCTGTGTAGGTAAACACCGGCTTGCATTCTTGCCAGACATTTTCTTTTGGTTGACTTCAATTCAAACAGTTTATTTTTGTTATGGGGAGTTCCTCCCTGTAGCCCCAAACCTAGCCCCCACTGCCACCTTCCCACGAAATATCTCCCCACTCCCCTACTTACATATATATTTTGTTAAAATATATACACACAAACAAAAAGCCTACCTCCTCGCCTCTGTGTTATCCTCTTGACCTACCTCTCACCTGCCTCCTAGCTTACATTTTCTGACGCCTCTAACCTGCCTCTGTCCCCCACTTTCTCTGCACCCTACTCTAGCACTTCATCTATCATGGTCACATCCTGAGCACAGCTGGCCGTACCACCTACCTGCCCTTAAACATTTCTAATGTGTATTGTCCTTAATCTATGTAAGTCCACCCATGTATTGTCCCCCGTGAGTATTCCATTTACTGCCCTCCACAACCTGGTCAGAATGTCCGTCGCAGTCAGCGCATTGTAAGAGCTCACTGTTTCCATCTAATCTGATTTCTGCCTTCTCTCACCTCTTGATTCCATCTCCTCCTCCCTCACCTCTATAGGCTGGCTCTCTTTACACTCCCAGCTCAAGTTCAGGTTCCTCTGTCTTGTTTTCAAATCCCTCCATGGTCTTGCCCCGCCCTACCTCTCCTCCCTTCTTTCCTTCTATACCCCTTCTGGTTCTCGCCACTCTGCTAATCTTTTCCTACTCTCTCCTCCTCCACCTGTGCCCCCTCCCGCTTACGCTCCTTCCAACTCCTTGCTCCCTTCCACTGGAACCGCCTCTCCCTTTGCATCCGCTCTTCTTCCTCCTACCCTTCTTTTCGCTCTTCCCTAAAATCTTATCTCTTCCACTCAGCTCCCTAACACCCCACGTTTCCTTTCCTCCTCCCTTCCCCTCTACTCTCACCTCCTACTCCTGCTCTTCCTTCCCTCTCCTTCCCATCTACCTCCTTCCTCCCTTCCCCCTGCTCATACCTAGTCTCACTTTTTCCTATCTTCTTCCCTCCCATTCCTGCACTCCATCCTTCCCCCGTTCTTACCTCCTCTAACATCTACTACTCCCTTGCACACTTCTCCCCTCCTTACACCCTCCTCACCTCTGCAATATTGTAAGTTGTTCATTATACTGTTTTCAGGTTGTGGTTCCATTGTCATCTTATGCTTGCTGTATGGTACTTGTTCTCATGTAAAGCACTTTGGAGTAAACGGCTATATAAATTCAATAAAATACAAATACAAATACAAATTGTAAGTTCTTTTGTGATCAAAAGAGCATTGTTTCCCCTGACAATAAACAAATAAATATATCTAATTGGTCAATTCAAGCGAACAAACAAAATGCAGATTTTTAAATGAAAGTCTTTTAAAAGATAGGGTACCGAATACAATGAAATTATTAAGTGTAATTAATTTGATTACCTGTTCATTTTGATTAGGTGCTTGTCTTTTACCTGCTATTCATTGTGATTATGGTTCATAATACAATGTTCTGTTTCTCAATGTTAGCTGTTTATGGGTACTGATGTATCTATGTAATCGTGAGCTAGTTTATAATCGGACTCCCTTTCACGTACCACACTTTAGGGGTTTATGGTCTTTCCATCGATGGAAATGCATTGAAATGCAAATCCATCGATGGAAATGCATCAAATGCCATTCCATCAAAATGCTATCTTTTACATGTAAAAGTGCATTTCCATCGAAACCAGTCCATCAAATGGTCATGGACTTTTAAATGTAAAAAATAGTATTTTGATGCATTTATTTGGTAACATTAAACCGTTACATGGAGCTGTCCAGTGCTGAAATCTTCAAAGGATTTTGGCACTGGCCAGCTTCATGTAACGTTTTGTGGGGGAGTTCTCCTCCTAGCCCCCCTAACTCCCCAAACACTCCCCTAACCCTAACCAAACTCAAACCCTAAGCCTAATGCTAACCCTTGCCCTACCCCTTATCCTAACTCTAATTCTAAGCCTTGCTCTACCCCTTACCCTAATCCTAATTCTAACCCTTGCCCTTTCCCTTACACTAACCCTACCCTAAATCTAAACTTTGCCGTACTCCTTACCCTAAATCTAACCCTTTCCCTACCCCTTACCCTTAATCTAACCCTTTCCCAACACCTTACACTAACCCTAACCCTAAATATAACCCTTGCCCTACCCCTTACCCTAAATCTAACCCTTGCCCTACCCCATACCCTAACCCTAATTCTAAATTGAAAAAATCCATCGAAGTTCCATCGAATTTTATTCAATGAAAATGCATTTCGATGGAAAATATTTTCGTTGAATAAAATTCGATGGAAAGGTCTTAGATGCCTTGGATTTCGATGAAAAGTCCAGATACCCACTTAAGGGTATTCATCTTGATGTAAAAGGTAGATTTATGCCTTTAAACTAATCTCTTGTGTAGCGATGAGAACAACTGCCTCCCCTGCCCTGTAATATTATTAGCGTAGTATGGAGATAATTTATGGAACGCTACGACCTACAGTGCGACCTTGGATTGTCTCAAAGTATGCTACATCTACAATAAAAAAAAATAGTGTTTTTGAAACAATGACTTATAGAGCTTTTACAATCCCTGATCTGTTCTCTATTAAGTTCTTTTATCAAGGCTTTTTGCTTTTTTGACTCTTCCAAGTCAGGTTTTCACCTAGGGCGTGGTATTGAGTGTGCTGACCGCTATTGTAGATGATATTGCTCAGCTGCCTGACCGGGGCAGTGTGGGAGTGTTAATTCTGCTTGACCTCTCTGCTGCCTTTGATACGATGGACCACCTCGTCTTGCTGGATCGCCTCTCATGGGCCAGCCTTTCGGGAGCTGTTCTCCGATAGTTCACATCATTTCTCTCTGGGTGGTCACAATCTCTTTCACTTGCTCTGTTGTGATCTGCCCCCACCATCCTCTCTTGTGGTCTTCCCCAGGGTACAGCCAACTCCCCAGTCTTGTTTATTAGCTCAAGCGGGTACCTTCCCAAAGAACAGGTCATTTAGCCGTGTACGTTCTCGCAGAGGGGCGCCTAGGACTATTTTCTGATTGTTTAAGGGATTTAGGTTTAGTCATCCTAAATTTCCTAGGGCCATCCAGACGTGGACCCCTTGCTCACTGTGCTCAGAGAGGCACGGCTCCACCTCACTGATGAGGCCCAAAAAGGCTGAAACATGTGTCTGGAATTGCAGTTGGTACTCTTGTTCAGAAGAGAATTGCCATAGCATTTCGGTGCTGGACTGCCCATGTGGGCCGGATAAAGACGGATACGCAAATAGATATTTCCCTGTGAAAGGAACATTTAGCTAAAGTGTGGCTGCAGACTCTCGAGTGGGTACCTTCCCAAAGAACAGGTCATTTAGCCGTGTTCGTTCTCACAGAGGGGCGCCTATGACTATTTTATGATTGTTTAATAGCTATATGCAACCTCTGACCAAATTCTTTCTCTCCCATGCCTTCTACTGTTACTCATTCTCTGATGACACTCGAATTCTAGTTTGTCTTGATATCTGAGTTCCTTAGGCTGCGGTTAGGCTTATGGCCTGTCTGAAGGCTGTGGGAGTATGGACGTGTAACAATTGGTTGCATTTAAATGGTGAGAAAACTGAGGTGTGGTGATATGATAGGTTATTTATAACATGCTTAATACCCAGAGGTTTCTAAGCGCAGACCTGGGGATCAAACCTGTGTTGCTCCTTGTTGTCTTTCTTCCAAGGTGAGCATATTGCCCTGTGCTATCCCCCCGATGTACCCACTGGCCCCCAGCTGCTTCAGTCTTGTGGACTTCTCAATTCTGGCCTCCCTCTCTTAGCCCATTTCCTTCTCCTTTACTAGTGGTAATCAAAGGGGGGTCTGGGAGTCGCTCGACCAGCACGAACACAGCCCATTGACCGACCTGTTCTTTGGTATATGGCCCCTGGGAGATTCTCATCCTAGTCTTTAGCTCACTGTCCCTTTCACAGAGGAGAAGGATTTGGGGGTTAAAATATCTGCTTCTCTATCGGCCCAACCCCTGGTCAGTTGATCTGTCAAAAGGCTATTTTCAACTTAAAGCTATTCGCAAGGTGCTTCCTTTTCTTTCTCCCCAGTTCCGGGCCCCTGTGGTTGCTTCACTAGTTTTATCCTCGCTGGACTACTGCAACTCCTTGTTTTTAGCCCAGCCAGCCTATGTGATCCAGCGGCTTCAGGTGTTAAAATATTCTGTGGCCAGAGATGCCACTCCTACGCACAGGCATATGAACTTTTCCCCTATTCTTCATCGCCTTTCTTGGTTCTCTGTGGCCAAACGTATTCAGTTCAAGGCTCTTTGCCTGGTCCTACGCAAAACAAAAGAGGTGATGGCTAGAAGGTTTGGAATTAATCCTAACCTCTGGCATTGCTCTGGACAACCCACCAGAGCATCCTTCTTTGCCTGCCAATCCATTACAAAAGGGGAAAGACCATATGCAAATCAGGCTTGGTCCTACCCCAAAAGGGGCAGTCCAGCCCACATTGCTTGGCCACATGCCTTCTGCACGAGAACCCAAACATCCCCAAACATGTTTTGGCTTAGTTGGGCTTCATCAGTGAGAAGTAGCTTGGGTCTCTAGGCTCAGCAGGCACAGGACCCATGTCTGGGCATACCCGTCCCACTCGGGGTGACTTGCGCAAAACAAAAGAGGTGATGGCTGGAAGGTTTGGAATTAATCCTAACCTTTGGCATTGCTCTGTGCAATCCTCCACACCATCCTTCTTTGCCTGCCAATCTATTAAAAAAGGGGAAAGACCATATGCAAATCAGGCTTGGTCGTACCCCAAAAGGGGCAGTCCAGCCCAAATAGCTTGGTCACATCCCTTCTGCACGAGACCCCAAGCATCCCCAAACATGTTTTGGCCTAGTTGGGCCTCATCAGTGAGGAGTAGCTTGGGTCTCTAGGCCCAGCAGGCACAGGACCCATGTCTGGGCATACCCTTCCCATGCAAACCAGTCAACCATGCTTTCTATGACATTAGAGCTGAATACCTTCCGGCTAAGTTCCATCCATATGCACCAGGTCAGGCGCTCCGTTCTGCTAATGCATGCTTGGTTGTGGTTCCTCACATTAATTTTATTCGGATTGGCGGCCAGTCTTTTTCCTTTGTCACAGCTCAACTCTGGAATTCTATTCCGCATGTGCCTTCGGGCCACAGGGAATGAATGATCTGTCATTTAGGCCTTTCCTTAAAACCCATCTGTTGTAACCTGGCCTTTTTGTCCGCTTCTCAGAGTCAGCGCCAAGTTGCCCTTGGGTGTATGTGCACTTTACAAGTGAGAATAACATACCACAATATAACAGAAGAGGACACTTTTTTCATATTTATTTTCTAGACAGTCACCAGAGAGGTTTTTAATTTGTCCAAGTCTTTCTCTGACATGCAGAATTTTAACTCTATAATTGGGATAAACCCTTCTAAACATATTTGTCTTGTGGAAAAATTGCAACCACGACAGAAACCTGACAAAATAGGGGCCAATTCACACAGAAGTTGCTATTTATTTATTTATTTCATAATACACATACAGCCAAAGGCTTTGCATATACAACTTAATGTTAGTTTCTATTAGTAACTGGGGAACTGCTCAGGGTTCTATTGATTCACAAATAAGTTACTCCTGGTTTACTCCTATTGTGTCTAGAGGAAGCCAGGTTTACTTGTGGTAACTGCAAAGTTACTCATAGGAATTAACTATTAACTTCTCATTGAATCAAATGGCCCTCTCCTAAGGTTACTCCAGAGTACGGAAACTCAGAGTTACATCCTCTTCAATCAAATATTCCTCTAAAGAAAGTAAGTCACGGGTATGTCAGGGTTACTCGGAGTAATACCTTCATGAATGGCCAATATAATGGTTATACAAGGCATTTGTTCTGCGCAGATTTCGTCAGGAGAGCGACCATACTCTGACCATACTCGAAGGTTCCTCGATCCACATTACCATAGAGTGTAGGTACACAGTAGAGGGCACATTTAGAATGTAAGTGTTTTGTGCCCCTAGTGAGGTAAAGGGGGACACAAATCTAAGATGAAGTGACTCTTTAATTCCACCCTATTGATGCTCCAAACAACCACATACCCTTGGTGATATTTAGAAATAGATTTATTTTAGAATGCGGTCGATGAATAAACATAGGGGCTAATTAGAAGTTTGGCAGTGCAAGCAAAAAGAGTTGTAATTCCGTTACTGCCTCTTTTCCGGCACCTCCAAATGATACATTTTGGTGAATTTACCGCTAGTGCAATTATTGTGCAGTAAATCCGCTGATGTTCAGACCAAAAGTGGCAGCTTCACAGCTGGAGGTAAATCTTCCACTTGACCTCAAAAGATTGGTGGAGTTTCCGTGCAGTAATGCCATCAGCGGTAAATCTACTAAAAATCACAGTGAAGTCCTATGGACTCCATAACTGGTAAATTACACAGCTTGTAATCCTAGCGCCACCTGACCAAGTGGCGGTAAAGGCAATTGAGGTTGGCGGTATTTCAGTGAATTTACCACCAGAATACTACCAAACTCGTAATGAGGCCCATTATCTGGAGAACAAAAAAATACAATCAAATAATGTAATGGATTAGTTGTGTCATTCTACGGTCCAGGCAATTTGATAGGGCAGCCCATTTTCGCAAGTCACTGCAGTGCATTTCATTGGCCAAAACACTACCAATGTTGTGATTATGAATCTCCATTGTGTTTATCTTACAATCTTGATGAATTCTCCCAGTAGACTACTTTTTTGTGGTGTTTTGTAATTGTATGCAGAGGGTGGCGCTTTAGATTGCTATGTGTATGCAGGGTTGGAAGCTCCATCCTCAGTTCAACTTAGACTTGCCCTTTTTCCCCCCAACATCTTCGCCCCTAGAACAGAGGGCGTTATCTGATCAACAATGTCCACTGTTGTGATGCACACATTATTTTCAGAAGCGCCTCGTCATGAGTTATGTTTTCGGCTGGATAGCTCAGGGGTAATGCGCTTGCCTTGCAAACTAGATGACGCGGATCAACACAGGTTCGATCCCCGTGTCCGCGCCCTGGGTTTGAGCGTGTTATAAGTAAGCAATTACAATGTGTCCTACGCGAATGTTAGAATTATCTTAATAGATCTGGGTCCCTCCCATCAGATAACGTGGTAAACCATGACGCTACTTCGTAGTACAGGAAAGGTACTATTGCCAGTGAAAAGAACTACCATTTACTTATAAAGTCAAGAAATATTATTTAAAAAAGTCCCATTCTTTGAATACATGTAAAAGGAAACTGTTTTCGTATATTCCAAATGCTCTATTGCAGGCTGCGGATGCTAGTCCAGCCCTGTATTTTTCTTTGCATTTGGAAACTCGTGGACCTGGAATTTATTACAATGAATCCAGCGCCACGAGAACGAGGACCAAAATAAAACCAGGACTGCCTTTTCATCTACCGGATTGTAAGGGACAGATTCGCATGTCTGTTTTGGATCTACTCTTTCATGGAAGCTTAATTTCCTTCTAAAAGTTGCAACACTGAGTCCAATAATCACCCAAGCTAAGCGTTTTTATTTTGTTCACTTCAGAAGAATTGAGTGTTGAGTGAATTCATTTTTTCTGGGCTGCAACTTGCGAGCAGATTTCCGGAAAGGACACGATAAGCTATTTGACCTTTTACCACCCCCCTCTCCTCCAAATAAATTCAATCATGAAGTTTCGAATTTGAGAGAGTAGCTTTTAGCATCCAAGTGCGAGTGATGTAATACATGTGGATTGTAATTCCGAAGTTCATCTGCCTTTTCTGATGTGACCTATTTTATGCACAGTATTAATAGTACAAAAGTACTTATGTGCCATTGTGTCATCGTCAGCAACCGCCTGGTGGCTTCTCAGCGCTAGTCACTGTTATGTTTATTTACTGACCTTTCATGTTGTAACTAAGCCTCGAATATACTTGTAACTACTGCGCCCAGCTACCTTAGGGTTTGGTGCGCGTTACCAAATAAATAAACAAACAAACAAACAAACTCTCTTCAGGAGTTCACAAGCCCCCTAAACCTAGAATAAGAATAAGTATAAAGGGCATTGGGGCTTAAATACTTTCCACTAATTTGTATCAGCGACCAAGCGAAGTGAGGCAGCACAAACCGACCTGGACTACTTCAAGGTGTTTCTCCTCTTGAGGAAATGTTAAAATAATGGGTCGAAAAGATGCAATTTTACATCAAATTTCTTGCTAAAAATCGGTGAATTGCCATACAATTTACAGTCAGTTTCGTCGGACCAAACTTGAAAAAATCCAATAACTGCCAGGTCACCAACAGTACACAGGAGCTATTTAAAATGCATTTTCATGGTGCCTCTGACCACAATGTATGCCAGAACTGCCACTGTAAAGTAGACTTTTGTGAGGCAAACATCCACAATGCATGCCATCATTGACATTGTAAAATACTTTCATGATGCTGGAGACCAAAAGATATGTCTCTAATGACATTGTAAATGTTTTTTATACTGATACTGCCCCTGTTGTGTATCGCCATTCCAACTTTAAAAATCTTTCATGATGCTGGTGTCCACACTATATGTTCCCATTGCCTCTACAAAATGCTTTTATGACACTGGTGCCTCAAAATATGTCAGCAGTGTCCCTTTAAAACACTTTCATGATATTAAGGCCTCCATATATGTCATCATCGGGCTGACACCCCCAATAAATGTCATTGTCATTTTTAAACAACACATTTACCCTTTGGGGCCTTCAAAATATAGCGGCTTTTCCTCTTTAAAGCGCTCTCGTGATGCTGGTGTTTACATATATGCCATCATTGCTACTTTTGAAAACATTCATGATGCGTATGCCCCAACGTATGTCGCCATTGCCACGTTAAATAATATTTATTCAGCAGGTGTCTCTAATGTATATCAGATTCGCTAATGATCATTTTACACAGCATTCACTCACTCATTCACACGTGCACCCATACACTCACTCAGTCAAATGTGCACCCATACACTCACTCGTTCAGACGTGCACCCTTACACCATACGCTTGCTGATTCACAACCAGGCTAGCATAAACACATACATTCATACTTGTTTTTTTTCCTTACCTGCATCCTCGGTCCAGCTTGATGCTGCTTGTGATGAAGGCCCTCTAGTGCGGAGGAGACAATACACTCCCCAATGAACACCCCAGGCTGTCTAAATGTGTGGAGAGAGTCAGGAGTGCCCCTATGCACATTCAGATCTGTAGTCCCACCGACTTCATCCCAAATGGAACAAGCAAAATGCCCCTGGCCTTGCTTGGGCCGTTGGAAATGTACGCTGGGGAACCCAAATTGCCAAAAGGAGACCACATTTTCATGTACAGTGTAAAGCCAGCACAGGAGCTTTTCTTCTGCATTTTATAGTGTTTTCACTGGGCTAGTTTGGCTAAACCATAATGATTGGTGGGCCATCGCCCTGTCACCCCATTATGGAACATGCATGCATTATTCATACTATTTTCACCTAAACCACCTGCAGCATTTTACCTGAACCACTGATAACGGTCAGAAAAGCTTTATTTGAAGGAACAAATTCTCATTTATGGACATTTCAAAATATGTGCGAATAAGTTCACCCGTGGGTACCTTCTGGGAAGTCATCAACTGACCAGGCTATTTCAATGTATTAGAAGACCAATGCCTAAAGTGTAGGCTTTGTCCAAGAAAGAAATGGACACACTACACAGAGAAACCACGAATAACAGGACCACTCCGTCCACACTGGACAAAGATTGCTGCAACTGAACAACATCGAAACCTACGGTACGTATACCTTACACCACGTCTGTGGACACAGGCCGCAGGCAGAGCCAAACATCCATGCACCGTAGAATGCAGCTACGGCTATGCTCATCGGTCTAGCTGCGCACATAACCATCCACACTCAACACCTCTGGCACCAGCATACAGCAACTACCAGTGAAAAGAAATGTGGTATAGCTTGCCACACATCGACTCTTTTCAACAATAGCACTCTATCGCAAACCACCAACAGTGCCTGCCCATGTGCCTGACCTTTGGGCTGCTTCGTCGAGCCTAGCCAGCCACCTAAGTCCTGGACCAGCGAAAATGCACACATGCATCTCCTAATCGAAAACTCTTAGAACATCCAGCACACTGACTACAGTCACCGAGGACATTCCAACCAGAAAGCGCATTGAGGCCATACAATTGAGGAAAGAGCGCTATATAAATAACCAAATACAATGCAATACAATATCGCTTGCTTATATATGTTTTAATCAGTTAAGTATGGCCACCAACATGTTCTTCATGGCTAGGAAATCTAGCTGCAAGCTAAATGTAGGGGGCCCTTGCCGGGAATCAAAATAAAGCTCCCTCAGTGCTTTGCCAGGAATTGAAACACTTTAGCAGTTCTTGAAATTGCAAATGAATGAGCAAGGTTGATGCTGAATTGGCTTCAAAACCCAAGTAGCCATCCAATAGCATTAAAGGGTTATTTCATGCTGGTTGGGAGAGAAGTATTGCTGTTCCATATTCTGTTCAAGTAACTGGATTCTAGCACATGGGAGACACTTTGCCTAATATGCGCGATAATGTATGTAAACTAGGAAAGTTGGTCTGGTTAACTGAAGGCAAAAATAACTGTTTTGTCATAGGGTTTTAAAATGTGTTCATCCACTTATATAAACAAATATATATGCTAGAGATATTCATTTAATTAACATCAAAGCCAATGCAACGTATTAACTATATACTAAATTTGATTAACTGACTATATACAAATTTTAGAATGATACTGGCGTGTCTGTGTTGTGTGAAAATAAGTCTTTTTTTTCTTTTGATACTTTTTTAATTGTTTTTCAACACACTCCATACAAACATACATTCATTTCCTTACAATGGCATGTCTTGACAGTGGCCCTTCGTATAACAGTTACATAGACAATTTAAGTTGAATCATATTGTGTCTTCACCTAACCGTCACCCAACACCTCTGGGGTCCCTCATCTCCTCCCTCCTCCCATTTACCCCATATTTTAGCATTCTTCGTAGGACAGTCTCATGCCGTGTATAGTCTGTTTTCCACTGCCGCGCAACATCCACATCAGCGCCCACTGGGCCTGGACTGGGCACTCGGGTGATCCCCAACGATACGTTTTATCTGTCCCAATGCTGTGGACAAAAGCAGCCTTTCCCACTGGTTGGTAGTGTTTTCATCAGGGATGCCCAATAGCAGTGTTTTAGGGTCTAGTGGTATTGTTCTCCCCAGAGCATCTGTCAGTTTACTACAACATTATCGTCAGAGGTTCCTGATCTTGGGGCATTCCCACAGGATGTGTATGAAAGTGCCCTCCCCCTCCCGGCATCGTAGGCAATTCGGATCTGGAGCTCGTTTCCACCTATGCAGTGCGACCCTAGGGTAGTACACTCTATGGAGAATTTTGAGCTGTATCAAGCGGAGCCTGGAGACAATCTCGATCACTCGCGTGGACATTAGGACCACTATCCAATCTTCTGGGTCGATAGCACCTACATCTGTTTCCCACCTTAATTTAAGATTTCTCAGCTCTGGAGTGGCAAAGGCTGTGATAGCCTTATATAGGATGGAAGTGACTCTGGTGGGGATGCGTTCTACTAGGAGGTTACGCTCCAGGGGTGTGCATTTAGGTGCGTCAGTGAGTGCAGGTAGATGTCTTCGTAGGGCGTGTGTAAATTGCATATAGTGATAACGCTCATCGTCTGGGAGCCCAAATTTCTGCTGCAGTGTTTCGAAGGAGGCTAAATTGCCCTTGGTTAGAATGTCACCTACTTCGGTGATATGGGCTTCCACCCACCTTGGCCATGCCGTGAGTTTCCCCAGTTCCATGAGATTACTGTTGTTCCAGAGGGGTTTTATCAGAGTCACCCTGTTTCCCCACCCGATGTGGTTATGTGCCTTCTTCCAAAGTATGGTTATGTGATTTGCCATCGTCTGTGGGGGAGGTCTAGTGAGGGTCTGGTGGATTGTAGCGAGTGGTGATGTGTTTTGCTGTCCCAGCATCTCAGCCCTGATATGTGGTCATTCTTGGTGACCGTGAAACAAGTCATTAACCACTGCCATTTGGCTCACCCAGTAACAGGATTGGAGGTGTGGCACCCCTATACCCCCTTCCCATACCGATCTTTGTAACATATCAAGAGCAATACGGGGTTGTCCGCCTCCCCATATAAGTTGTCTGAGGAGACAGTCTATTCAAACAAATTTGGAATCGGGGACCAAGAGCGGGGCGTTTTGTAGCACATACAAGAAGCTTGGCAAATGCCATCATCTTAAGGGGCGCAGCGTTAGGGGGAGTAGCATCCAGAGGCAGACATTGTTCGTATAGTGGTCCGTAATCGGGTGTAGGCTACAGGATGTATAGTCCGAGTGGCTTCTGGAGATCTGGATCCCCAGGTAGCGGAAAACCTTTGTGTTCCACCCGGTATGGGCAATCTGTGGGAATTGCATGCTCCCCACCCCTTAACGGGAAGAAAACAGATTTCCTCCAGTTGACCCTTAGTCCACCAAACTCGCTGAAGCGTGCCAACATCTGCGTAACTACTGGACAGGAGCGGGCTGGGTCACCTAGATATATCAGAAGATCGTCGGGGTAGAGGGATATTCTATCCTCTCCTCCTTCCGGCCAGCACAATCTCTTCCATGTATTGACCTGGCGAAGCCATTGGGCCAGAGTTTCAATTGCTAATACGAAAAGGAGTGGGGACCATGCCGTGCCCATCTGCCCAGTGGGAAGGATCTAGAGGGCCATCCATTAACCCTAACCTTCGAGTGCGGAGCTTCATATAACAGCTTGTGAAAATAAGTCTTGATGGCATTTATGATGTTATTAATGTCTGTATTTGTCATATGAAATCAGTATGACAAGGTTGGGGCCTACATAATAACCAAATAAAAGGAAAGTGCCACACAAGGAGGAACTGGAGCAGTGAGAACCACATGTGGCCAGACTAGGGCATTAACAGCCACATCGAGCAGAACCAAGGCAGAGAGTTACATGGGGAAGAACCTGAGTAGTGAGACCACATGTGGCCAGGCTAGGGCATTAACAGCCACATGGAGCAGAATCAAGGCAGAGAGTTACATGGGGAGGAACTGGAGTAGTGAGACCACATGTGGCCAGGCTAGGGCATTAACAGCCACATCGAGCAGAACCAAGGCAGAGAGTTACATGGGGAGGAACTGGAGCAGTGAGACCACATGTGGCCAGGCTAGGGCATTAACAGGCACATCGAGCAGAACCAAGGCAGAGAGTTACATGGGGAGGAACTGGAGCAGTGAGACCACATGTGGCTAGGCTAGGGCATTAACAGCCACATAGAGTAGAACCAAGGCAGAGAGTTACATGGGGAGGAACTGGAGCAGTGAGACCACATGTGGCCAGACTAGGGCATTAACAGCCACATAGAGTAGAACCAAGGCAGAGAGGTACATGGGGAAGAACTGGAGTAGTGAGACCACATGTGGCCAGACTAGGGCATTAACAGCCACATGGAGCAGAATCAAGGCAGAGAGTTACATGAGGAAGAACTGGAGTAGTGAGACCACATGTGGCCAGACTAGGGCATTAACAGCCACATAGAGTAGAACCAAGGCTGAGAGAATTACACAGGGCAGAACTGGAGCAGTGAGAACCACATGTGGCCAGACTAGGGCATTAACAGCCACATCGAGCAGGACCAAGGCAGAGAGTTACATGGGGAGGAACTGGAGCAGTGAGACCACATGTGGCCAGACAAGGGCATTAACAGTCACATCGAACAGAACCAAGGCAGAGAGTTACATGGGGAAGAACTGGAGTAGTGAGACCACATGTGGCCAGGCTAGGGCATTAACAGCCACATGGAGCAGAATCAAGGCAGAGAGTTACATGGGGAGGAACTGGAGTAGTGAGACCACATGTGGCCAGGCTAGGGCATTAACAGCCACATAGAGTAGAACCAAGGCAGAGAGTTACATGGGGAGGAACTGGAGCAGTGAGACCACATGTGGCCAGACTAGGGCATTAACAGCCACATCGAACAGAACCAAGGCAGAGAGTTACATGGGGAGGAACTGGAGCAGTGAGACCACATGTGGCCAGGCTAGGGCATTAACAGCCACATAGAGTAGAACCAAGGCAGAGAGTTACATGGGGAAGAACTGGAGTAGTGAGACCACATGTGGCCAGGCTAGGGCATTAACAGCCACATGGAGCAGAATCAAGGCAGAGAGTTACATGAGGAAGAACTGGAGTAGTGAGACCACATGTGGCCAGACTAGGGCATTAACAGCCACATAGAGTAGAACCAAGGCTGAGAGAATTACACAGGGCAGAACTGGAGCAGTGAGAACCACATGTGGCCAGACTAGGGCATTAACAGCCACATCGAGCAGAACCAAGGCAGAGAGTTACATGGGGAAGAACTGGAGTAGTGAGACCACATGTGGCCAGACTAGGGCATTAACAGCCACATAGAGTAGAACCAAGGCAGAGGGTTACATGGGGAGGAACTGGAGCAGTGAGACCACATGCGGCCAGACTAGGGCATTAACAGCCACATGGAGCAGAATCAAGGCAGAGAGTTACATGAGAAAGAACTGGAGTAGTGAGACCACATGTGGCCAGACTAGGGCATTAACAGCCACATAGAGCAGAACCAAGGCAGAGAGTTACATGGGGAAGAACTGGAGTATTGAGACCACATGTGGCCAGGCTAGGGCATTAACAGCCACATAGAGTAGAACCAAGGCAGAGAGTTACATGGGGAAGAACTGGAGTAGTGAGACCACATGTGGCCAGGCTAGGGCATTAACAGCCACATGGAGCAGAATCAAGGCAGAGAGTTACATGAGGAAGAACTGGAGTAGTGAGACCACATGTGGCCAGACTAGGGCATTAACAGCCACATAGAGTAGAACCAAGGCTGAGAGAATTACACAGGGCAGAACTGGAGCAGTGAGAACCACATGTGGCCAGACTAGGGCATTAACAGCCACATCGAGCAGAACCAAGGCAGAGAGTTACATGGGGAAGAACTGGAGTAGTGAGACCACATGTGGCCAGACTAGGGCATTAACAGCCACATAGAGTAGAACCAAGGCAGAGAGTTACATGGGGAGGAACTGGAGCAGTGAGACCACATGCGGCCAGACTAGGGCATTAACAGCCACATGGAGCAGAATCAAGGCAGAGAGTTACATGAGGAAGAACTGGAGTAGTGAGACCACATGTGGCCAGACTAGGGCATTAACAGCCACATAGAGTAGAACCAAGGCAGAGAGTTACATGGGGAGGAACTGGAGCAGTGAGACCACATGCGGCCAGACTAGGGCATTAACAGCCACATAGAGTAGAACCAAGGCAGAGAGTTACATGGGGAAGAACTGGAGTAGTGAGACCACATGCGGCCAGGCTAGGGCATTAACAGCCACATGGAGCAGAATCAAGGCAGAGAGTTACATGAGGAAGAACTGGAGTAGTAAGACCACATGTGGCCAGGCTAGGGCATTAACAGCCACATTGAGCAGAACCAAGGCAGAGAGTTACATGAGGAAGAACTGGAGTAGTGAGACCACATGTGGCCAGACTAGGGCATTAACAGCCACATAGAGTAGAACCAAGGCAGAGAGTTACATGGGGAGGAACTGGAGCAGTGAGACCACATGCGGCCAGACTAGGGCATTAACAGCCACATAGAGTAGAACCAAGGCTGAGAGAATTACACAGGGCAGAACTGGAGCAGTGAGAACCACATGTGTTCAGAGTAGGGCATTAAGTACCTCATGGAGTAGAACCAAGGCAGAGTTACATGGGGCAGAACTGTGGCAGTGAGAACCGCATGTGGTCAGAGTAGGGTATTAAGAGCCACATAGAGTAGAACTTAGGCATAGAGAGAGTAACATGGGGCAGAACTCGAGCAGTGGGAACCGTATCTGGCCAGACCCGGGCATTAAGCGCCACAAGGAGTAGTGCCTAGGTAGAGAGAGTTACATGGGGCAGAACTGGAACAGTGAGAATCACACGTGGCCAGACTAGTGCATTAAGAGACAAGTAGAGTAGAATGTAGACAGAGAGTTCCATGCAGAAGAACTGGAGAAGTGAGAATCGCATGCAGCCAGATCAGGGGATTACGAGCCAAGTAGAGTAGAATTAGGCAGAGGTAGTTATATGGGGCAGAAGTGGAGCAGTGAGAACCCTATGTGGCCAGACTAGCACATTAAGAGCCACAAGAAGTAGAACCTAGGCAGAGCGAGTTACATGGGGCAGAAATGGAGCTGTGAGAACCAAGTATGATATGATATGGCATTTATAACACGCCTATGCACAAATGTTTCAAGGCGTGACGAGGCAAAGGAGTGGGAAGAGAGGGAAAACAGAGACAACGATCTTACTAAGCCAGGTGACATTGAGATCGATCTTACTAAGCCAGGTGACATTGAGATCGATCTTACTAAGCCAGGTGACATTGAGATCGATCTTACTAAGCCAGGTGACATTGAGATCGATCTTACTAAGCCAGGTGACATTGAGATCGATCTTACTAAGCCAGGTGACATTGAGATCGCGCAAGTGCAGGGGAAGGGAAAAATTGTGGGGTAAGGGGGAGGGGGCAGCGGTACATGGGAATGACAGTAAAATAAATAGAATGAATAAAGCAATAATTAAAGTGAGGCCGGCTGGTGGCAAGTACAAGGGTATGTGCAGACATCAGGTGTCAAGTGCTGGTAGGGGGCTGTAGGGATACAGAAAACGGTCCAAGGGTGCAACTGGTGGGCGATGGGACCTGGGCCTGAGATCGGAGGGTATCCAGGTGACCAGTGCAGATTCAGCCAGCAGGTCAGCAGGGGAGAGGAGGAGAGAAAGCATTAGCAAAGAGGAAGGTTTTGAGGTGCATGGGGCAGAACTGTGGCAGTGAGAACCGCATGTGGTCAGAGTAGGGTATTAAGAGCCACATAGAGTAGAACTTAGGCATAGAGAGAGTAACATGGGGCAGAACTCGAGCAGTGGGAACCGTATCTGGCCAGACCCGGGCATTAAGCGCCACACAGAGTAGAACCAAGGCAGAGAGTGTTACATGGGGCAGAACTGGAGCACTGAGAACCACATGTGGTCGGAGTAGGGCATTTAGAGCTACAAGGAGTAGAGCCTTGGCAGAGAAAGTTACCTGGGGCAAAACTGTGGCAGTGGTGGGAAACATATTAGGTGGTACTGCGGCAGTGTTGGGGAAACACATTAGGTGGTACTGCAGCAGTTTTGGGAAACACATTAGGTGGTACTGTGGCAGTGGTGGGAAACACATTAGGTGGTACTGCATCAGTTTTGGGAAACACATTAGGTGGTACTGTGGCATTGGTAGGAAACACATTAGGTGGTACTGTGGCAGTGAGAGTGAAACAGGGAATAACTGTGGCAGTTAGAAACACATGGCCAGAACAGGGGCAGCAAGATCGACATGGGGCAAATGAGGGAAAGCCAGGGGGCAGTGAGACCTGCCATCTGAAGCATTGGAATATTTGATATGCCACCCAGAAATTGAGCTCTAAAGTGCAGTATTTTCATCCATGTTTAAAAGTAAACCATGGGTCCTGGGGCATCACTGGACCCCCGTGACTGGCTTGGGCTCACTTGTTGTACACAAAATCAAGGGCAACAGTCACATGGCCCCATTTTAAACATTAACTGGCTGCCACTAGTCACAAGCCAACCCCATCCAAGATGGAGGTAACTGCATTGCGGCTAGCTACACACCTGGAAGCATAATTAGCATTTACCTTGTCATTCTCACCCATTTTCATTCAGATAAAATGGGTGCATAATTAAGGTGCACAATTTTTGAAGCACACAAAAACATTGTAGGACCTCAGAGTTTCCCTGGGACCCTTCCACTAGGTGACTGTTCTCCAGCGACTGAATTGGACACCCCATTTAATTTGCACCACGTCGTGCTTTGCCAGAGCCTTCCCTTGCCAGAATACTGGACATTAACCCCTTAAGTGCCCAGGACGAGTATGCTCGTCCTTATTGCATAGACTTGCATAATAGCCTGGCCGTTATTAAAGGGATGCATTCCCTACGACGTTGGCTGCACCTGACGCAGCTTCCACGCAGGCTGCGCCAGACGCAACTTGCGACTTCGCAGTGTGCAAGAGCAGTTAGCATGTTCGCATTACACCTCTGCTTCTGACCTTCCTTTGCGAATACTATCTGCAGTCTAGTCTGGGGGCACATTGCAAGGAGGCCAGACCCCTGTAGACTCCCTCGATTCCCCTTTCCCCTGTTGCATTGTGGAGTCTCAGGGTGTGCTGTGCATGCGTTCTACCACCCACTATGGACAAATGCACAAGATCTGATTGCCTGTGTGAGTGCTTTGCTGATGAAATCAGATGTATTCATGTGCTTGGGACATGCCCGTAACGCTAATCAGGAAGCAAGCAGCCTCTTGGCTTTGCAGAACTGCTTACAATGCAAGATTTGATAGATTTTATTGGACTAACAGGAAATATTAGAGAGCGATGATCCAATGCATTTGCTTTCAAAGTCACATAGACTTCTTCATCAGATGGTGGCCATGACCACTCAGTGCCGGATGAATCCCTGCGGAGGCTCTTAGGCAGTCAAAATGTCAGGGACCCCGCCCCCCTTGCAAATTATCTCCTTATACGTTTTAATTTTTTCTTCACCGCGTTATTTTGTTCCGTTGTTGTGGGGCCCTTCAAAGGAGCGGGGCCCATAGGCTGGTGCCTACTTGGCCTAATGGACAATCCAGCACAGTGGCCACCCCTCAGAACCAAACAATACAGATACCGGTAGATTTTACAATACTGTGTACGTCATCAAGTACCAGCAATGTCAAAAACGAAGGTATGCAGGCGAGACTTGCCAGGATCTGTGTGAAAGGATGAACCTACACAGAGGCAGAAAACAGAAACACTAGTGGGTCACCACTTCACACAAAACAGAAACACTAGTGCACCACCACTTCACACGGAACAGAAAGAACAGCAGGTCACCACTTCAAAAATGGTGGGTTGTGAAACGGTAAATGTATAGTGCCTCCTTTGTGATTAATGTTGGCCTAAGCCTAGTGCTCTACGAGGAGAACTGCGTTACAAAGGTCCGATTTTGGATAGACTTCGCCACCATTTGAAGATTCATCCGCCATTTTGATTTCTGTTCGTACGATTCTCTGTTCTTAAATGGTGGACTGTGTTTTCAAACTTGCAACCAAGCCTCCCGACCTTTGAGTCCTGTTAATGTTTAGGTTATCCGAGAGCCGACTGTTTAGATCAGGTAAAGAGAGCTTGCACTCCATATGAACTGTCATCTGAGTATTGTCTGCACACATTAGACTCATCCTTGTATAAACGTTGGAACAATGTAAAGTAAACCTCAAGCATAGACACAGGCCGAACTGCATTGTGTTGGAATATAGACTAAGGCTTACCGTGGGATCCGAGAACATACACCACCATTGTAACTTGATGGAAATGCAAACTCATGTAATCCTTTGCATATTATTGTATAAGCTGTATGTGAACTAGGCACAAACTCTAGACTACAGATTATTAACATGAAGAGGGTCTGGACAATATTATTCAAAATTGTATAAAAGTATGAGTGTTTAGACGTCCAGCACTCTCTCACCTCTCTTTGTCAGGCTGGTACACGTTGAGGGGTGTTGAGAGCCAGATAGCTATCTGTGTTTCTTTGTAAACTGTGCAGAATAAAAGATCTGTGAATCTTTTCAGCCTGTGATTGGTGTATTTCATTTGTGGTACTTAACCTTGATATTTCTTTGCTCTTACAGGGTAAGGACGCCCACTGCAGGATCTTTGCATGATGGAATTGAATACAGGTCGCCTGAATACCCCCCAAATACTACTAGTGGAGCTCAAGTACTTGAAGATGCTTAACCCAAAAGACAGAGGTCTCAACATGGATATGGGGTTTATGACACACAATGACCACCTATGAGCCCAATGCGTGTAAGGCACTAACATCAACACTGCCAGAAGACAACCTACCAACACACGTCTCACCAAAGGCTGTTGGACACAACTATTCAGAACCCCCACATTGTTGAGAACTCAGGACATTGAAATGACAATCTTGGGTGTCTAAGCTCAAAGGGTTGCCACCCATTATTGGGCATAAGACACGTTGAGATAACAGTGGTCACTGCACCATTAAAAATAGGAAAATGTTACATTTTCCCCATTGTAAACAAATAGGAAACCATTATCATGCTTGCGGCATACTGAGGTAACATTAGGCAAAGCACCATTTAAACCTTGTGAACATATTTTGTAGTGCAACTTTCTATATGAGTCAGTAAACCAACGACCTATATTGAAATCCCTACTTGGTCCTGACACTGCCAAGAGGCTGAACAACAAGTTTGAAGAATCTGTGTGAGATAAATGTTTTCAATTGTGTGTTTTTCTATGTTTCATTTCAATGTTTCAAACTAACTTGAATACCTTTTTCAAGTTACTGGAGCACACCTTAAGACTGTTTGTGCCGGATTTCGAGAACATGTTTTGTTCTACAGTTATGTATTAATTAACTGTGCCTTCAAGGTACTTCTCATCACTGCTATAAATATGAATTGTTTTCAGTCAATATGTAACTTCCATGCAGCCAAGTGGATGATCCTTTAGATAAGCTGGTCACCCCAGGCCTACATTCCACACATATTCTGTATCCACTCAATGAAGTTAAAACAGAAAACAATCTTTTTCTCTAAGTGAAAGAAGTGTCTGGTGATTCTTTCTTTGTTATCAGTCTCGCGCTGATCACCATTTTATGAAGAATTCGATATACTTCAAAACATAATTGCTTTGACCATCTTTGCATAATATTTCCAGCTGGTAAAATGAAAGGTTTCAAAACGTGTGCTTTATGTGATTCAAGCGTGTCAAACTGTTCTTTGTAGTAGAACCTAAAAAGTTTAAAGTCCACTGGCAAGAAAGATGGAAAGGGGGGAATTTCAGAGGCTTACACGAAATGGTGGTCTGAACTGATTTCTTTTTTGAACTATTTAAAACAGAAACATCCCTCTAGATGCAGAGTTTTTCTTTGTAACTTGTTATATTCGTTTGATTTTTTGGTTACATCACATAATGATTTAAAACATAGAAACCACATAATTTTTTTTATTTCATTGGATAACCATTAGAAATAAGAGGGTCCTGCTTCTCGTGAGTGTTCCACACAAATATTGCTATTTTCAAGAACCCTTCATATGTGTCAAATTCATTAAGGAATCCCTTGTTTTTGGTACAAAATACGAAAATTGTGTAGTCTCTTGCGCTTATCTTCTGATCTTTTAATGGTACTTTCTAAGCGTATCGAAAAGTATCGGACCGCCAATTACAGCCACACAACAGCCTTGGTCACCCCAAATGTGTGTGGCGTAGCTTCTCAACCCTTGGTGTGGACACATTTTGGTAACTGACATGTTACTTATTTACTCCTCTTTATTCCTTTTAAGATGTCATGAGTATACATTGTTAAGTTCTGTACGCCTATTTATTATTTACATTTTATGGATGCAGCACCCTTAGGGGGCTAATGCATCACAGTCCCCATCATCAACCTTTGAACCATGAGGTGTGATACAGTCAACAGACTTATGAAACACTCTCTGTTTGATTGGCCACCTGGACTGCTCCGTGCCGCTGAGCAAGGGTTGTGCTTCTCATGGCTATTCTTCTGCACATCATTTGTTCCCACATTGTCTCTACCTGCAATGTACCAAGGAGCTTTGAGCATGTCACACAACCAATGAGTTCAAGTATATCCTGAGCATGGAAGTGAGTGTCCCATTTCTAAGGATTGTGAGGGGTCAGAATTGTAAGCCGGACACAAAGTTGTCATGTTTTTGGTTAAAGACTGTTATTAACATAAATGGGTTGGGAAAATACTTCTCTGACCGTGCTCTAAGAGGATCGTCCCTACCTATAACCAAAATGAAAGGATCTGTCTGTGTCAGAATGTCAGAAATCTAAGCTGTCCTTGTATCTAAACGTTCTATCCTGACCCTCAAACTACAAACTAAATAATAAAATGAGAAGGGAAATGTCTTTTACATGGTATTTTTTGCAAAAGGTGTTCATAGATGAAATATAACAACTTCAGCACAAAACCTCTCAGAGGTAAGAAAACCTTGTTTCCAGAAGGTGGTTGCCTTCCCCTGGATTCTTCAATGGGATGGCAATGTCTCTTTTTCTAACAGTGCTTCGTGTCTTTCCTTGGCCCACAGTAATTCTGTTAGGTACAAAGCTGTTAAACTATGTGATTTCCTTGTTTAAAAGTTACTTCTTTGTTTAATCATACTGTCCTTTCTTGGGACTTCTCTGTAGGTTTGAAATTGCCTGTATAGTCCCCTGCCAGGACTTCTCGTGGGCTTCCAACTGCCTGGTATACTTCCTTGCCAGGCCTTCTTAAGCGTTTCCAATTGCATGGTATACTCTCCTGCCAGGACTTCTCATATACTTCCAACTGCCGGATTTTCTCACCTGCCAGGACTACAGGTTACAAACAATCTTCTTATTGTTTCTGTTTCTGTGCTGTTACAAAGTTCAAATTGTGTTTGGTGCGGTTGCCAAAATGCTCCCGGGCCCCCACTTCGCTTGAGCTGACTCACAGGCTCTTCCTGGTGTTTTTGGTCCCGGTCACGTTTAGACCAGGCAGCGCTGCCACATGCTTTCCACTCTGGACTGCCTTGACATCTCTCTGTCTTCTCCCACAGCGCTCCTGTACACCTGCTCGCCTTCAGGTCTTGTGAGGGTAACACTGCTGCCTCCAGCTGCCGAATGCCCAGGAATCGTCTCGCGGTTGCCAGTGTTTCTGCAGCCCTGCTTGATCTTTCCCTCTTTTCTGGTGAGCCCCTTGGCTCCATCACACTGACTCATGCCTCCAGTTTCTTCACGCCTCCAAGGGAGGTGTGACGTCTCTCCTGAGCCTCTTCTCACAGTTAGGTTTCCATTTGTAAATGTCCCGTGCATAGGTTCTTTCTCAAAACAACTAGCATGCTCATTGAGCTTGGGGCTCCTACTGCTCTGCATCATTTCCTCATTCTCCTCGTCTCAGTACTTTAGTGGTTATGGGAATTGCAGTGCACTGATATCAACTGATGCACAGTACTGGGAGAACCTCTCTCAATGATTTGATATGAAGGATCAGTTCTATATGAAGGGGAAATACAACTGAAAAAGGTTGTCTTGAAGCTTTTACTTTTCAGACCATCAATAGGAGTTTGGGCTAAAGGACGTGGGGAAAAGTATTCTCTATTTAACGGGGGAACAGTTATATGGCAATATGCCATTAAGGTATTGAGTGTAAGGAGGTCTTTCTCATGTACAAACGGGGGATATTATGTCTAGTCCAATGAAGTCATGTCATCTCCCCGGTAGTTGTCTCCTCCCATGTGATCTTCTCTCATTTAACCGCCCCCCAGTGTCAGGATCAGGTAGTGGCGGCCGTCCCCTAGCCACATGGGAGGAGGTCACCGTTGAGGAATTAGTGATGGCTCCACATCACAGGATATTTCTCCAGGGCGCATTGTAAAAACCTTGGTTGCTCAATGTCTATTGGATAGGTTATTTGATTGGTGGATGAACCCTTATGTCCTGTCCTGGGCTTATGTAACCACATAAACTAAGGCATGATCTGCAGTCAAGCAAAACAAAAGTTGATCAGAGCACTACCCAAGGGTCATAGTTAAGACCCTTACTCTAACGAGATCTCATCACTGAAAGTAACCGACTCGCTGGATCGCAACAGGGCACATTTGCAAACAATGTCCCTGTAGGTTTCTCGGAACTTCTCTATTTTGAAGGCATACACCACGGGGTTCATGGCAGAATGGGCGTGCGACAAGAGGATGCTGCAGTCTATTGCAGCAGTATATACCTGACCATGCCACTTGCCCGGCCAAAAGTAAGTCAAACAGTTTATGAAGGATATGGGGAGCCAGCAGAACGCAAAGAGGAATACAACGACGGCGAGAGATTTTGCAATCTTATACTCCCTTCCATAAAAAATCCCACCGTTCCTTGATTTTGTGATGCCTTGTTTCAAGTGCTTTCGGAGGATGTAAAATATTTCAAGGTACAATCCTGAAATCAGCAGCAAGGGCAGCAAGACCCAGCCAAAGAAGTTGAAGAACACCATGTAATCCATCGACATGACGGTGGGGAATTGGCATTCTATGTTGGCGAAGGAGCTGTTTGCCTGCATCGAGGCTTGTTTGTTCCAGCCGAACATTGGCAAGAAACCCACGATGAGGGACACTATCCAACAGGATCCAAGACACAGCCAGATGTTTCTCGGAGTTGTCATCATCTTGTACCTGTGAGAAAAAAGATTTTTTTTAAAATATAAGTTCACCAGACTTCACAATTTCCAATCAAATGCAACTGAGAGTCCAGCCTGAAGTAATAGAGGACCCTGTCACCACATGGCAAGGTACATTTGAAAACAAATGTTTTTGCATGCGTGTTGTGAAGTATGTGTGTGGAGTATGTCCATACAGGTATGTGTTTGTATGTTTGTGTGTGTGTCGGCGGGTGTGGGTGGGTGTGTATGTGTCATTTCGGTGTGAATGTGTGACTGAGTGAGTGAGTGTGTGTCGAGGGGTGCATACATGTGTGAATGTGGCGTCAAGGGAGAAACAACATGGTCATACAGGGAATGCACATGTTAGACATAAGAAGCATGAAAGTGTGTTCATATAGTGGCAATAGTTAAATATATCTTGTGCACTGTACTGATTTTGAAAATGTGTTCTTACAATTGCAATGCTAGCAGATATCGGGGCAGCCAGCGTGAACATGTTTTACAGTGGCAATATTGGCATACACTTGGACTAGCCAGCAGAGTTATTACAATGGGCCTCATTCCGAGTTTGGAGGTAGCCATGGCACTATTTTCGCCATGGCTGCCTCCAAAACCGGGTCCGGCACCGGTCTGGTTGAATGGGGACTTACCGGGACATTCCGACCTGTGTGGACCCGGTAAGTCCCCATTCAACCAACCATTCCCGATTCCCATTTGAGCCCCCATAGGGCTCAATGGGAATGGGGAAGGCGCTTATTATGGGCCCGCGAATAGCAGGCCCGTAATAAGTGCCCTGGTCCCTTAGCGGGACCCGTAAAGGACGTGTGGTCAGACCACACGTTCTTTGCGGTTCCTGCTAAGGGACCTCGGAATTGGGCGGTAAGGGTTTACCGGCACTGGTGCCCGGTAACCCTTACCGCCCAACTCAGAATGACCCCCAATGTCAGTAATGTGCAGAGCAAACATGGAAACGTTCCTACATTGACATGCTAAAAATAATTTCCAAAGCCACTATGAAAATGTTTCACTTTGGCAATACCTGCATCCGCTTAGGCACAGGCAGCATGACTTGGCATTGCTAGCATACAAGTATTCATTTTTATTTGGAGACACCCGGGCTCAAAATATGTTGTAAAATGCTTCTGTGTAATGTTGTTGTCTTAGCCCTTTTAAGATTTCTTTGTTCCTCACACTTTTTCACGTTCAACCTCACACTCACTCTCTGGCACCCGTACATGCATCACACTCATCACATCTTCATTTGCTGTCGTCTTTGCTTGCAGCCTTACCTTCACTCTCAGTCTGTCTCTTACACACTCCATCTCTCTTTTAATGCTATCATTAGCCTTCTTCTCACCCACTTCCTGTTCCTCTCTCTCACTGGCCTCATCCATTTCTCCTCTACTGCTCCTTTTCACACACACTCTCTCTCATTATATCGCTCATCTTCATTCCTTCTCATAGCCTCCATCGCTGAAACTGCAATCAACAGCAGCACACACCAAAATGACTGGCTTTTCCAATGCTTGTTGGCAGTGATGTGGCTTTAAAGAGCAAATATGAAACTGGAATTTAAAAGGAAGAGGGTGTGTATTTGTAATACTGTCATTAAATGTTCTCATGCTTGGGTGAACTGTGCCTATGACCGTTGAACATATTTGATAAATGTTACAGTTTACCTACAAATTTATCATGCTTAGAAAGCCTATCTCTATGTTAAAAAATATTACTGCGCTTTCTCTTGGAATCTTCGAACCTTAAAAATGGGAGTTCTGTTATGAAAACGTTCAGACCGTTGGCTTGTAAGGAAGTGATTTAAGCTGCCATGGTCTTGGCAACAAGCTATATGCAAGCATATGTAAGGTGTTTCTCCGTGTAATTGTATCATTCTCTGTAGGAGTGAGTGAGTAGCTACCTGTAGGAGACCTGAGTATAGGAGTATAACACCTTACTGCACACATGTGCATGAAAAATGAGTGCCCAATGGGGTGGGGAGTGGCTGTAATGTCTGTGAGGCATAGTGAGGGCTCTCTGGGGTTTGCCCTCAAGGAAGACCGCCGCTCTGGTACCTATAACCCAATAAACAGACACAGTCGTATTTGTTTTAGCGTAATCCTCCTTAGTTTTATTTCATGAAATATGTTAAATAAATAATATATACACAGAATCCCTATTACACCATAAACTCCTAACAGAGTTGCTCCCTGCTAGTACTAGAAATAAATCATCCTTTGCAGTTGTCATTGGCTCCCTTCATATAGCATTGGATTCACATTGGTTCATTAGCAGATCACATGGATCTTTGAGGATCACCTGAGGGAACAGTGCTTTACATGCGATTAATAAATAACACAATCCTTGCAATGGGCTCTCCTAAGAGCATAAACACTTTCACATTTGATAAATAACTAACCACTCCTGTCAAAGGTATCTCTTGAGAATGAACGCTTTCACATTTGATAAATAACTAACTATTCCTAACACAGGTATCTCCTGAGAATGAACGCTTTCACATGTCCTGTATGCTCCTCTACCCTGGGGGAAATCTTACTCCCTCATAGAGCAGGCCGAGTGCCACCTCTCCGATGGGATAAGTACTGGACGAAGAGCGGGGGCAACTGAAAAAGGCACAATGGTACTGCTGACGACCCAACAGGTCGACGCAGGCATCCGGGAAAATCCAGGACACGGGCCACTCACCATGGACCAACCCCTACAGGGCACCAATAGACCTTCACGCACAGTGTCCACCGTGATAGTTCAAACCCACTTCTACTGTGCTACTGTAAACAAACAACCCATCTCCACAGAGCCATCCGCCCGGGGAGGTGAATATTACTTCAAGTATTCTCATAAAAACAATTGCTTGCGTGTTAACCAGGATTGGCACACGCCGGGTGTGGTATCCATGATTTACTTCTTCCCGCTCCTACCTGACAGGTCTAGGCAGCGCCGCACTTGACTCTGCTCTCCCTGGCTCTTACTAGCGGGGGTGGGCCGGAGGCACCGCCCACCAAGTGCTTTGTTTGCTCTCATTTGGATTACTCTCTCTCGACCCCAGGTGGGTGAGAGAGAAACTGCCAACCCCCTGATAGGAAGACAGACTATGGATCGGGGCGGGTGTCCCCGACTCGGCAGAGGGCCTCAGTGCCCTCTGTGAAAGTCAGGAGCTTCCGCCTCCTCTCATCTCCCCTGGTACTCTCCCTCGAGGTGAACCCACTCAAGCTCTTATGCCCTACCAACAGCTCCCATTAGCGCTCGCCAGCAGGGGAGCCCGCACAAACCCTGAGGTGAAATCACCTCACGGGCAGCCCCGCTCCCCCTGCTGGTGGAGCCTACCGTCTACTGGCTCTCAAACCTTTCGCACACTCAACACACTTAGGAGGAATGGATTACAAGGAAGGACTACAAACAACCAAGACTGTCAACAGAACGGGACACACAGCTCATGCATACTGAACCCCACAGGAAATGGGGGTTTACACCCACCCCCTTCTCCTTCAAAACCCTTGTCCCTAAGGGTTTCTCTATTCCCGAAGTGCATGCAATACAATATGACATTTCTCATTCCACAGCAATGGCACAGTCCACCATTGTCTGGAACAATTCATTTGCTCATTAGTATACATAACTGCACATGTACTTGTGTTAACAGGCAGTCCCCTTCAGAAAATTTCAGTTTGAGCTCCAGGTGCATTATAGCTCAACATTCTGACTGGCCTGACTTCTCGTTGGGATCATCGTAGCTCCTGCACAACCTCTGAATGATCCTCAGGTGCTGTTTCTTGAGAGTCTATGGATGCAGGTGATTGGCCCCTATACACTGAGTCTGAGCTTGGTAGGATTTCCCCTTGAATGAGGAGGACCATGTCAGGGTTCCCAAATTCTGATGCTTCTCTCCTTGTTTTGTACTGTTTGGTGGAAACTGGATGTGTATCCTCACTTCCATACCAGTAGCCGAAGTTTAAACCATCAGCACTACCATCTACTTCCTCTTCCTCTGTACCATTCGAATTGTCTGAGCGCCTGAGGGCTACTTCAATGGTGGCAGGCTCCATATCTTCTGCATTCCTATTCTTTCCTGATGTGGAGGCTACAGATGGTACAGTAGAAGGGCCGGTAGATTGCTGGATTTCCCCATGGAGGGGCTCCTGTTGAAAACCTCTGGTGTTCCTTTAGCTGGGGAAAAAGGAACTTCTGCAACAGTCAGATCCAATTCTACACCATCCCCTATGAGCAGGAGATGATTTCTGTGGGGGGTCTTCACATCCCTCGGGGGCCCCTCCCTTCTTAGTCTGAACACGTGCAGCCCTGTCGCTCAATCAGATAGGGCTGCGAGTCCCAGCGGTCGCCCAGCTTGTTTCGGGCTCTCTTCCCTTAATTCCTGTTGAGCACCTGATCCCCGGGTTGCAGGTTGTGGAACCAGACTTTCTCATCATACCTCCTTTTGTTCTACTGTGCATTGAGTACTGCAGAGGTTTGCGCTAGCTAGAAAGCTCTGGACTATTGTTCTTGAAGTTCCTTCACATACTTGCGGTAGCTTTCTATCCCTGTGCCATCAGAAGAGACACCAAAACTCAGCTCTATGGGCAGTCGGGCCTCCCTGCCGAACCTTGGAAGATACTGACTGAATCCAGTGCTGTCATTCCTGGTGCAATTATAGGTGTGGACTAGAGTAAATACACGTTGGATCCATTTCTGTTTCTCTGTGGCACTCAGTGTTCCCAGCATACCCAACAATGTGCGATTAAAACCTTCAGTTTGTGCATCTCCTTATGGATGGTAAGGAGAGATTCTGGTTTTCTTTATTCCGATCAACTGCATAAGTTCTTTGAGCAGTGTGGACTCAAAATCTCGTCCTTGATCTGAGTGTAGGGAAGACAGCCAGCCATAATGCACAAAATATTTGTCCCAGAGTACTTTTGCTATGGTCATTGCCTTCTGATCTCTGCTGGGATATGCTTGGGCATAGCTGGTGAAGTGATCAGTTACTACCAAAATGTTCTGAATCCCTCCGGTGTCAGTTTCAAGGCTCCGGAAGTCCACACAAACTAGGTCCATGCGTCTAGAGCTCTGTTGGTGTTGAAGGGCTGCAGCAGGATGACTGAGGGTTTTTTGGGTGATGCATCATGCACAAGTGTGGCAATACTCCTCCACTTCTGGGCCTAGGCAAGGACAGTAAAATCGATTCTATACCAAATGTAATGTCCGTTCACTTCCCAGGTGCCCATGTTGGTCATGCAGAGCGCACAGGACCAGGGGTCATAATGAGAGTGGCAACACAAGTCTATTTGTCAGGCGCCCTTGGAGTTGACTCTCCTTATACAGCACTTCTCCCTTCATCACCAGTGACTTCCATTCTTTGCGATATATCTGTAGTTTGGCATGTTCCTGCTTTCCGGTGGGCATCTGGCGCCGTTCACTTGGCCCAGCAGCACTTCTCTTAGTTCCTCATCTTGCAATTGCTTTTGTCCCAGTTCCATCTGGTTTAAGTGCGGCAGTTCCAGAGGTATTAAACTGGTGGCATCACAATAGCTCGCAGGAACACCTTCTTCAGTCCCTCCTAGGCAGTCGATACAACGTGCTGGTTCGACATTCTGGCCAGGTCCTATTTGGAGGATGGCTTTCATGGCGGCCACCGAGGCTATTTCGGCAGAGGTGGACGCAGGACTGTCATCAGTGGGGGGTCTTTGTCACAGTGCATCAGCATCGATGTTGTTGATTCCAGGACAGTATTCTAGCTGGAAATTGTACGTGGACAAGGCCGCTAACCATCGGTGGCTGGTGGCATCCAATTTAGAAGACTTTAGGATGTATCTTAGGGGATTGTTGTCTGTTCTCACTGTGAAAGCAGCTCTGTACAAGTCATGCAATTTCTCCGACAAGGCCCACTTCAGGGCCAAAAACTCTAGTTTATGGGCAGCATAGTTGGATTCGGTAGGGATCAGCCGGCGGCTGGCGAATGCCACAGGTCTAACAATTCCCTATTGCTCTTTATAGAGTACGGCACCCAGTCCATCGAAACTTGCATCCACATGTAATATACAGGGTAGGTGTGGATCAGCGTAGGCCAGGACCAGCGCCTCAGTAAGAGTCTTCTTACCTGGGTGAAGGCTTGTTCACACTTCGCATTCCATCGCAGGCTGAGACCTCTTTAGGATGATGCATGGCTATGGACTGATTTCCCAGTAGAGTCATCTTCTTCTGTGGAGCTGGATAACCTTTGGTCAATTCCGTGAGAGGACGGGCTATTTCGGCGAAGCTAGGCACAAACCTTCTGTAATAATTACAGAACCCCAAGAAGTTTCTCATATCTCGGAGGTTCTGCGGGTGAGGCTAAGTCTTGAGGACTTCCATCTTGGTGGGATCCACACTTACCCCATCAGCCGACACCACATGGCCAATATACTTCACAGTGGTGTGGCAAAACTGGGGATACTTTCAGTCCTTATTGTTGAAGATGATCCAAAGCTTTCAGCAATCTTTGATGATGTTCTTCTAGAGTCTTCCCAAACACAATCACATCGTCTAGGTAAACCAGCACCTCAAGCAAGTTCATGTCCCCCACTGTTTGTTCCATCAAGCGTTGAAATGTGGTGGGTGCTCCTGATATCCCCTGTGGCATTCGGGTAAATTGGTAAAATCCTAGCAGCCAAATGAAAGCCGTCTTCTCCTTATCCTCAGGTAACATGGGAATCTGGTAATACCCGCTCCGGAGATCCAGGACTGAAAACCACTTGCTCCCAGCTAGACGGTATAGGGCCTCATCCACTCGGGGGTGGTATATTGGTCTGCTTGGGTTCTGTTGTTTAGCCGTTGGTAGTCGATGCGCAGATGCACATCTTGGTTCTTTTTTCGTGCCACCACTATAGGGGAGGCATAGGGGCTTCTCGACTCCTGGATTATACCGGCATGCAGCAATTCTTCGAGATGATGCCGGACGTCCTCCACATCCGTCGGAGCCAGCCTTCTCGACCTTTCTCTAAATGGGGTGGTATCCATCAGACGGATGTGGTGTTGCACTCCCTTGGCTTCACTCAAATGCCAGTCACTGGTTGAAAACAGATGCGCCCTCATGGTCAGTTGTTCTCGAAGATGAGTTTTTTCACGTTCTGACAATGGGGAGTCCCCAAAGTTTATCTTTCCCACATCCAATGTAGGATAGGAGTTCCTAGTTCCACTCTGAGCCACTGAGTCGGCAATGTGCAACTGCGCAATTGTTCGACCTCCGGGCAGATGCACTGTTTTATCAGTGACATTAGTAATGGGGACTCGTATGTGGGTTACTTTTGAACCGGTATCCCTTATCAATGTGCATTGGACCATCAAGCCTCCAGGCAGTTTGTGACCTTCAGGATCCTCCATCACCATTCTTCGGTAGCGGTTTTGACCTTGGAGTTGTACACGACCAGGCACCATGATGGTCTGACTAGGCAGTATGTCAAGTTGACTGTGGTTAGTTGTGTTCACCTCTCCCACGGGACCATCGGGGGAACCGCCTTCTCCCTACTTTTCTTAAGGTAGACTTGCAGGCTGGGGCCAGCCATCTCCATACACATCTGGGCTAGGGTACCAAACAGGGCGGAGTTGGTGCCCATGACCAGGGGTACCTCTGGATACTGGTTCTTGGTAGTGCAGTCAAAGTGGTGCTTTCTCCAGCCACCTCTTGATCTAGGCGGATCTTCACGCAAATGTACCCCCAGATAGCAGCAAGCAGCATCGCTGACACCCATCAGGTTTAACCCCTCCACTGTTTTCAACGGCAGATGTGACATATATTTTCGATAATAAGGCTCATAAACAATGGTGACCTGGGATCCACTGTCCAAAAGTGCTGTAGTCATTCGACCTTCAAGCTCAACTGGGATTGTCATGGGTGGTCCCATCAAACCCTCAGGAATGCCTCTGGAAGACTTTGTCCAAGTTTTTAGTCTGTAGCATGACGCTGGTGACATTTTCTGGGTGTTGCAGAGCTCACCGACTAACCAGAGATGGTCAGCTGTGGCACCCTCCTGATCCTTAACTGGGTGCTGGGCCCGTACTGATATACAGGAGTTATTGCCAGCAGAGCTCACTCCTGTACTCAAGGTTCTAGCTCCTCCTCCGCTACAACTCCTGTGCATTTCCTGACAACGCTCGGGTTGGAGTTGGTTTCAGGGCAGTAAATCGAGCCGCTACTCGAGCATAGTCTTGGTCTTGGTCGCACCAACGAGTTGAGTGGCGGTCATCCTCACATCGATGGCAAAATCTCAAGGGTGGTAGAGGAGCAGGCGATGAGGTAACATATTCTCGAGGTTCTTGAGCGTGTCTATATACTTGATGTTCTCTGTCATGTGATGAGTGGAAAAAGTCTCTGCCCCGCTGTGGAGTTACATTCAGGTTTTCCTTGGGTAGTAACTGGGTCTGTAATTTCCTCTCCAGTTGTTGCAGGTCCTCTATCTGTTTCTGCTGCGAGAGGGCATAGTTGGGAGCTGGGATCTTGCTTTGGACAGGATGACTCTGGGCATTGACATCACTGTTTTCTTCTTCCAAAGCTCTTATTGATCTTAGTAACTCTTCATACAAAGGTGGTGAGTCCAGCTTTTCATGCTGTCACATTTGAAGTATTGGTATGGCAGCGTCTTTGGTCCCTCTAAGGATCTGCTTCGACACCGGTTCAGCTGGGAACTCTCTACTCCTCCCCTATGCACGGCCAAGCACAAAATCTGTTCAATCCTAACAAGGAATTCAGATAACTTCTCTTCCTGCTTCAGTGAGGTGCCATGGAACCTCATCATCAAATCTTCCCCCAGTTCAGTAGTGCCGAAAGCTCCTTCCAGTGCATCCATCACTTGCAGTGAAGTTGGATCTGGACTCGGTGTGCACAGGGGCTGTACCGTCTGTAGTGCAGGACCTCGCAATGCCTCTATCACACGCCTCCTTTTCTCTTGATATGACATTTTCCAATCATGAAGCATAAGCTGAGTGAGATCGGCCCACACTTCATATCCTTTGTCTCCTTTGACACCATTTTTTCAGCGGAAAAGGGGCGCAACAGGGTGTAGGCTCCATGTTCATTAATCAAGGGCAATGGGGATTGCCTTTCCATGGTTTCCCTAACCGCTTCAGCCACTGCACCGGTGATGACTATGGCATCTTTGGTGGGATTTGAAGCTTCAGGGCGTGGATGTATCCCGGCCAAGAGTCTAGCTGCCACAGAGGGCAGGTAAACACAGGCTCTCCACCTTGAATTTCGGTGGGTAGTGTTTTACCTGTAAGAGAAACTCCACCATAACATAGCATATAACATTTAGTATCATGCCCTGGTATGCGGCCCACACTCTTCACTTTACCAGTGACCAGATTCTAAAGGACCAGTCATGGCTAAAATGACAACTGTGATTATGTGTAAAGGAACCTCACCTATGATGAAACAAGCTTCAGGGCTAATTCCCTTATCTCGAATCCATTGTAACACGTATTCCTGTGCCATCTTGACTATGTGTAAGTATTAACTAAATAGGGATTTTATTTTCCTCTGTGTGTTTTTTTCCCTTTCATAACCTCTAGTTGGGCAATTCTTTCCCCCCTATAGGATCTCAGCAGTGCCTCCAAAAAGTGTAAGGTCTTACTCCCTGTAGTTTTATCCTTCTCTGTAGGAATGAGTGCGTATCTACCTGTAGGAGACCTGAGTATAGGAGTATAACACCTTACTGCACACATATGCATGAAAAATGAGTAGCCCAAGGAGCGTGGGGGATGGCTGTAATGTCTGTGAGGCCTAGTGAGGGTTCTCCGAGGGTTTGCCCTCAAGGAAAGCACCGCTCTGGTAGCTTTGACCCAATAAACAGTCACAATGTTATTCGTTTAAGCGTGATCCGCTTTCGTTTTATGTCATGAAATATGTTAAATAAATAATACATACACAGAATCCCTATTACACCTTAAACTCCTAACAGAGTTGCTCCCTGCTAGTACAAGAAAGAAACCATCCTTTGCAGTTGTCATTGGCTCCCTTCACATAGCATTGGATTCACATTGGTTCATTAGCAGATCACATGGATCCTTGAGGATCACCTGAGGGAACAGTGCCTTACATGTGATTAATAAATAACACAATCCTTGCAATGGACTCTCCTAAGAGCATAAACACTTTCACATTTGATAAATAAATAACACTTTAGGTCACAGGTATCTCCTGAGAATGGACACTTTCACCTTTGATAAATACATAACCATGCCTGTCACGGGTTTCTCCTGAGAATGAACGAGTATATGAAGTGTATTTTCTGTGGAGATCATTGAGAGCCTGAGCGTACGTCGGTTGATGTTCATTGTCACCTCCCTGTTCTAGATAATTGTTAACAAAACATGAGTTTGAAAATGAGCATTAAGAAAACTGCTTCATACTAGATCTTGAGGTAAGAAGGTCTGAGAGTGCATTTATAATTTGAGCATTAAGAGAACTGCTGCATACTGGAGCTTGAGGTAAGGAGAGCTGAGAGTGCATGGAGAAAGCGACCACTATCTGCATACTGGAACTTGAAGTAAGAAGATCCTAGTGTGCATTGAGAAAGGGAGCATTAAGAAAACTGCTGCATGCTGGAACTCGAGGTAAGAAGTTCCTGGGGCACATTGAGAAAATGTGCACTAAGAGAACTGATGCATGCTGGAACTTGGGGTAAGAAGTTCCTGGGGCACATTGAGAAAATGTGCACTAAGAGAACTGATGCATGCTGAAACTTGGGGAAAGAAGTTCTTGGGGCACATTGAGAAAATGTGCATTTAGAGAACTGATGCATGCTGGAACTCGAGGTAAGATGTTCTGAGAGTGTACTTGTTTGTTTGTTTGTTTGTTTGTTTATTTATTTTTAATGCGCACCAGACCCAGAGGTATCAGTGCGCAGCAATAAAAGCAAATGCAAGGCTTAGGTTACAAGTACAAGATAAGGAGAGTTATACAATGAATATGCAGAATTATCGATACAGGCAACAAAGGCATATATGTACATTATGCATATAAGTAAAAATACAACAAATGTGTAGGTTATAGAGCAGTTGAAATACAGAAACAGATATACAACAAACATAGGTCAAGGAGTGTTTGATGCTGTATCCCAGGGTAGAGGTAATACCATCGTCGCACCTCCAGGTCCGTGGATTGAAGCAAGTTAATATAGTTTTGTCTGAATGTCAGGTAGGGTTGATCTTATCTGAGAGATTGAGCATTAAAAGAATAGCTGAATAGTGGTGCTTTAGGTAAGAAGAGCCTAGAGTGCATTAAGAAAGC
Organism: Ambystoma mexicanum; assembly: GCF_040938575.1. Taxonomy (NCBI): domain Eukaryota; kingdom Metazoa; phylum Chordata; class Amphibia; order Caudata; family Ambystomatidae; genus Ambystoma; species Ambystoma mexicanum. The sequence goes on from NC_090938.1 coordinate 74,286,613, forward strand.
AGCCACTATTCCTCCTTTTCACTCCCTCTCCCCTGCTAACCTCCTTTGTCCTCACTTCTTTCCCTCCTTCCATCTGTTCCCCTACCTGCTCAGTCAGCTGACTGGTCACCTGGTGCACCCCCAGAGCCTCAGAGGTCCCAGGCACCCTCGTCGGACCTGCACTTGCCTCCGGGCCTCAGCACTCAGCCTGGCCCTACTGCAATATACTCCATGAGAGGGGCACCCACTCGGCACTTAACTCAGACCCCTGCTGGACTAGGCGCACTGGTCCCCCTTTCCCTCCCTCGCACTTCGTGTTATGCGCACTTGCACATCCTTGACCTTGAATGTTCTATGCATTGCAAGTCTGTCTGGTCCTCCCTTCGTCTACCCTCCCTAGCTTGGGCGTGCTTGAAATACTCAAGCAAGGGCGCATTAGATGACCAACTACCAAACAACCTGAAACGCGCCAGTACTGTAGTTTATTGATCTGTATGATCCTCTCCCTCTCCACCCCCCTTCTGCCCTCACTCTTTGTCAAGCACTTCACTAGTATATATGCCTCTGGCCTAGCATGCTAGCTATTGCTGTAAATCATTCGGAATCTTCAAGGCCTAAGAATGACGACTGTACTCCCTTGTTCCCTTCCCGCCTTGAAGTGCTTTGAAGCACTTGACTTGCATGTAAGTGCTCTACAAATAAACAATTACAATTACAATTATAATTACTATCTGCATACTGGAACTTGGGTAGGACGTTCTGAGAGTGATTTGAGATTGTGAGCATAGTAAGAAGTTCCTAGGGCGCATTAAGAAAGTGAACATTAAAGAGGACTGATGCATGCTGGAACTTGTAGTAAGAAGCTCCTAGGGTGCATTGGGAAAGTGAGCATTACGAGGACTGCTGCATGCTGGAACTTGAGGTAAGAATTTCCTATGGCGGATTGAGAAAGTTAGCTTTAAGAGAACTGATCCATGCTGGAACTTGAGGTAAGAAGTTCGTACGGTGCATTACGAAAGTGAACATTAAGAGAATTGATGCATGCTGACACTTGAGTTAATATGTTCCTATGGTGCATTGAGAAAGTGAACATTAATAGAACTGCTGCATGCTGGAATTTGAAGAGGTTCCTAGGGTGCATTGAGAAAGTGAACATTAAAAGAATTGATGCATGCCGAAACTTGAGGTGAGATGTTTCCAGGGTGCATTGACAAAGGGAGCATTAAGACAACTGCTGCATGCTGGAACATGAGGTAAGATGTTCCTAGGGTGCATTGAGAAAGTGAGCATTACGAGAACTGCTGTATGCTGGAACTTGAGGTAAGATTATCCTAGGGTGCATTGAGAAAGTGAGCATTACGAGGACTGCTGCATGCTGGAACTTGAGGTAAGAGCTTCCTAGGCTGCATTGAGAAAGTGAACATTAACAGTACTGCTGCATGCTGGAACTTGAGGTAAGATGTTCCCAGGGTGCATTAAGAAAGTGAACATTAAAATAACTGATTCATGCTGAAACTTTAGCTAATATGTTCCTAGGGTGCATTGAGAAAGTGAACATTAACAGAACTGCTGCATGCTGGAACTTGAGGTAAGATGTTCCCAGGGTGCATTAACAAAGTGAACATTAAAATAACTGATTCATGCTGAAACTTGAGCTAATATGTTCCTAGGGTGCATTGAGAAAGTGAACATTAACAGTACTGCTGCATGCTGGAAATTGAGGTAAGATGTTCCCAGGGTGCATTAAGAAAGTGAACATTAAGATAATTGATGCATGCTGAAACTTGAGGTAATGTGTTCCTAGGGCGCATTGAGAAAGTGAACATTAACAGAACTGCTGTATACTGGAACTTGAGGTAAGATTTTCCTAGGGTGCATTGAGAAAGTGAGTATTACGAGGACTGCTGCATGCTGGAACTTGATGTAAGATGTTCCTAGGGTGCATTGAGAAAGTGAGCATTACGAGAACTGCTGTATGCTGGAACTTGAGGTAGGATTTCCTAAGATGCATTGAGAAAGTGAGCATTACGAGGACTGCTGCATGTTGGAACTTGAGGTAAGAGCTTCCTAGGGCGCATTGAGAAAGTTAAGATTAAGAGAACTGATGCATGCTGGAACTTGAGGTAAGATGTTCCTAGGGTGCATTGAGAAAGTGAACATTAACAGAACTGCTGCATGCTGGAATTTGGGGTAAAATGTTCCCAGGGTGCATTAAGAAAGTGAACATTAAGAGAACTGATGCATGCTGAAACTTTAGGTAATATGTTCCTAGGGTGCATTGAGTAAGTGAGCATTAACAGAACTGCTGCATGCTGGAACTTGAGGTAAGATGTTCCCAGGGTGCATTAAGAAAGTGAACATTAAGATAATTGATGCATGCTGAAACTTGAGGTAATATGTTCCTAGGGTGCATTGAGAAAGTGAACGTTAACAGTACTGCTGCATGCTGGAACTTGAGGTAAGATGTGCCCAGGGTGCATTGAGAAAGTGAGCATTAAGAGAAATGCTGCAAACTGGAGCTTTCGGTAAAAGACACCAGAGTGCATTGACAAAGCGACCACTATCTTAAATACTGCATACTGGAACTTGAGATAAGACGTTCCGCGAGTGATTTTAGAATGTGAGCATAGTAAGAAGTTCCTAGAGTGCATTTATAAATTGAGTGGTTTGGGCTAGTTGTTTTGGCCCCATTGTTTGCCGGTCTGTCCCGGATTGACATGTTAGGTCCTGCATCCGGCATACACCCTCTCTGGGACAGACACAGTCCCACTTTTGCTGCGGGAGGCCTGATCAAAACTTTCCCCAGCAGTAGAGCAGCTCCCCCAGGTGTCTGTGAATCAAGTTAACACATCACTCCGTGTCAACAGAGCATTACAATGAGAGCAATAAGACACTGATGGGAGTGAGGGGGACTATAAGCAGGGACGTTTGTCCCTAAATGGTGTGATGAAAAATGGAAAGGGTGCTAATGCTACAGGCTTTGTCAAGTAATGACTATGGTTTTAAAACCCATGGGAGATTTGCTTACGCTCACATTAGTTTGCATGGAGCAATTGTGACCTTCCATGCTGGAAGGGGGAATTCAAGCTGCATCCAAATTATTTTTGCTCAACATGTTTCTGTGACAATTAATACAGTGTAAGGTTAATTTATTATGAACTGGTATTTTATTTTGCAATGTGGATTCTTTTGCAAGGCATAAGCAAATTATTATTAAACACATGACACCCAACTCAAAACTTGAACAAATATTCATATAAGCTAAGGTTGGGAATATGTGTGTTCAATTGCTTAAATTGCCCACATACTGGTATCACCATATAACCAACGTGTGTGATCCTGGGCAAATCATTTAACCTCATTGCATTTTATTTGGAGCCTCTGTAAGTGATTCAGTTCTCAGCTTATGTTGGCGTTCCATGCTATTATTAAAGTAAGTCTCACTCATGGTTTAATGCTATAGAGGTGCCACATATATACTAATACTGGTGCCAATCAGGCATTTCTCACCACAAAGTTATTTGCCTCTCAGCTTACTCATGGTGCCTTCTTGTAATGTCACCTGCCATGCTGCCTCTGAGTGTCAAAGACTGATGGTGCTCCTTGCAAGGCCTTGTTCTGCTAGGCCACCTCTGTTGGTGTCAATGCATAAGCAAATTAGGATAATTAGGAATTCTGCATGTATTTTGTTCCAGAGATGCAATGTTAACTGTGATTACAGCATCACTCCAGATTCCTCCCACTTCCTAGAGATGCTATAATTGTGATTAGCCCACCGCTCAAGATTCCTAACATTTCCAAGTAATGCAATGTTAACTGTGATTGGCCCATCCCTCCAGATTCCTCCCGGTTCCAAGAGATAATGATAATGATATTTTATCTATATAGCGCCTTAAGTGCTCAACCTACTGAGCTATCTTACTGGCTAGATGCAATATTAACTGTGATTAGCCCATCCCTCAAGATTCCTCCTGGTTCCAAGAGATGCAATATTAACTGTGATTAGCCCATCTAAGCCCTCGCAGGACAAGGCCGTGGTTTGAGCTACGCTGGTTCGCAGGAGACGCTGCCCGATTTACACGTAACACGATTGTTATGTCCACGCTACCGAGCCTATTTAATCCAAGGTTCGGACCTTCTGCGGCAAAGCCATAGCAGGACATGGCTGCAGTGTTGAGTGATGCATGTTCGCAGAAGACGCTGCCCGCTTTACACCTAACACGTTTGTTACATCCACACTACCAAGCCTATTTAAACCAAGGTTCGGACCCTCTGCGGCAAAGCACTCGCAGGACAAAGCCACGGTGTTGAGTGACGGAGGTTTGCAGGAGACGCTGCCTGATTTACCCGTAACACGTTTGTTATGTCCACGCTACTGAGCCTATTTAATCCGAGGTTTGGACCCTCTGCGGCAAAGCCCTCGCAGGACAAGTCCATGGTGTTGAGTGACTCAAGTGTTTGGCGACTAAGGGGTCAGCGACGCAGACAGTGAGTGCGGACGATTCAAGCTTCTGTCTGCGGCCGCCAGGTAAGAAGTTGGGGAGTTTGCTTGCCTGCTCTGTGCTTCTTAGCCCTTCCGACTGTACCCTTTCTCTGACTGCATCCTTCCCCTCCCCTGCAACCCATGCCTCTGCCTCTGCCCCTTGCTTGGTGCGCCCCCTTCCCCTTGAGCCATACCTTGCTGCCCACTCCCACCCCCAAGCTCCCCTCTCGCCCTTCCTTCTTGTCCCCCCTTGCACCCTCTACCTGCTTGGCCCTTAGCATTCCTTGAACGCGTGCTCATCCGTGCCCCTCTATCCCTGGATGTTACAGACATTCCCTCACCACTTTCATCCTTGCATCGCCCGCGCTGCGCCTCCCTGACCTGCGTGGTCCCTTGCAATCTTCGACTTGGTTGTCTCCATGCCACTTAGATCCTTGACTCTTCTTGCGCTGTGCATCCCCTGACCTGCGTGGTCACTTGCAAATTTGATCGCGTGTGCCTCCACGCCCTCTCCCTCCCTGCCTTCCCACGTGATCCCGACTTGCATGGTCCCTCGTAATCCTGCGATCATGTATTGCTTTAGAGCCCTCTCCATCCTCGGCCATGCTTTTGTCTGCACGTCCTCAGATACCCCATGAGCATGTGTGTCTTAGTGCCCTTTCCATCGTAGACCACGCTTGCACCTGCTCATCCTCAGCCCGTGTGGTCCCTCGCAATCCGTGATCGCGTGGTTCTTCGCACTTTCCACCTTGGTTCACTCGCAGTTCTGTATCCCTTACCGCATGGTCCCTCGCAACTCCCAATCGCGTGTTCCTCGCAACTCCCGATCGCGTGTTCCTCGCACTTTCCATCCTGGTTTCGTTTGCAGCTGCGTGTCCCTGACTGCATGCTCCACCGCAACTCCTGATTGCGTCTGCCTCCCGCCCTCCCTTCTCGAGCCTCTTCAACACCCCCCAGTGTCATTGCCCCCTGTGGGTCCTACCCTTGCCTTCCCCTTGCCCATCCCTCCTCCATCTGCTTCCCTGCCCCTTGGCGTTTTGCCTGTTTTCAGCTGTGCTCTTCTATGTATTTTCCTCATTGACTGCCATGTTTTGGATTATATTGCTTTGTGTTCTGCTGTATTCTTCCTTCCTCTAGGTCTTCCTTGTCGACTGCTCTCTTCTTTGTGTATTGTTCTGTGTTTTTCCTCATTGACTACCCTCTCTTGCATTATATTGCTATGTGTTCTGCTGTATTCTTCCTTCCTCTAGGTTTTCATTTGTCGACTGCTCTGTACTTTTGTATACTGTCCTGTGTTCTGCTGTGCTCCACCCTCTTCCAGGTTTCTTTTAGTGACTGCTCTGTTCTTCATGTTCCGGTAACCTGATTGTTGTTCTCTGGATGTGTTTTTTCTGCTTGCTCTTCCATCGAAGCTCTTGTCGAATTAGTTTAAATTATTCACTATTTGTCTTGTCCCTTACTGTCTCATCTGCTTCCACCCCTCCTTGTGTCCTCCCTTAGTGTCTCCCCCCTAACGTTCCCCTCCACCTCTCTTCCCCTCTTCCTCTCTCCTCTTTCCACCACCTCCTCTACGGTGCTCTCTGTCTGTCCAACTGCTTCTATATTGACTATCCTGCTCTCCTTACTAAGTCTGGTAGGAAGAAGTTCAAAAAGGATATTCTGGTCTCCAACCCAGGCCTCCCTATAGCTGACACCTATACCAGTGCTTCCTCCAGACAGACCCTCACCGACATCCTCTTTGTCATTCCTTTGCTAGATCTATGGACTCTTCATATGGTCTCTGTGCTCTCTCCTTTCTTTTCTTCGTCCATTAATTGTGGCACCCGGTGGGAGGCCCTTCTGCCCCCTTACACTCCTCTAAGGTCATCATTAATGTTTACCTGAATGGCACCTACTTGTTCCAAGGCTCTTAGGCCAACCTTCTCTTTGATAGACGCTCCTGCGCCTCATCAATTTCCTTTCTTCTCCTGCCGTCCCTTCTCTCCCTTCTTCGGCTTCCTTACGTTCCCCCCTGCCTCCTCCTTGGCTACCTTGCCCTCTCTTCCTTCCTCTTCTGCCCTCCCTCTGACTACTTCTACTCCTCTGCAGGGCTTACCTCTGATTTGTACCCCTCCCCTGAAGTCTTTCAAGGTTAGCAACCTTCTCCATATTGCCACTCTCAACTCTCGCTCACCCGTCAAACACGCCCCTGACATCTCCCGGCTCCTGGAAGAACTTGACCTCGATGTGCTCGGTCTCACTGAGACATGGTTCTTGGCCAGCTTTGTCACAAGCTTTGACACTCTCCTCCCTGATGGCTACAAGATCCTCTCTGGGCCCAAATCCAACCGTTCCGAAGGGGGTGTTGCCTTGATCTTCCCGGAGTGGATTCCTGCCTCTGTCATTCCTATGCAGGCCTACTCCTCTTTTGAACGCCTTGTTTGCAAGCTTTCTCTCTCTCCTGGCCACTCTCTTACCAAGGCTACTATCTATCGGCCACCTGATTAGATCACCTCCTTCCTCACTGAGTGGGTGAACCTCTCCTCCTACCTCCTTCCCTCGACCACTCAACTCCTCCTACTTGGAGACTTCAAAATCCACCTGGATGCTTCCTGTCTCTCCTCTGTACTCTTCTGCGACCTCTGCGACTCTCGCTTTCTTTCTATTCTTCCCTCTGGGCCTACTCACTCTGCAGGGCACTCTTTGGATGTTCTGATCTCCTCAGACCTCCCCCTCTCTAACCCTCTCACCTCTCCTCTCTCCTGGAGTGATCACTTTCTCCTTTCCTCCCACCTCTCCCTCTCTACCCCTCAGGCCAAGCCAACTCCGGAACTGCAACCTACCTTCTCGGTCATCCGACCCATGAAGCATGTGTCAGTTGAGGCTTTTGCCTCCACTTTCACTCCCCCTCCTCCACCTCTGGCTGACTCACATCCTGATACAGCCCTTTCCATGCTCCACTCTGCTATCTCTGATACTCTTGATGTTCTTGCCCCTGTCAAAGCCAAGTGCCACTCCTCCCTCTTTCTCTTCCTTTCCTCTGTTCTCCCCTGAAGAGGTTTCTAGACAAGTCCGATCTTTGAAAGTCTCGTCAAAACAGGTTCTTCCCTGTTCCTCTAAAACCATCAAGGACCACATCGACACTCTCGCTCCTGCCTTGGCCGACTTCTACAATCACTCCTTTGCCACGGGAGCCTTCCCTTCCCCAATGAAGAAACCCTCTGACGACCCCTCCTGCCCAGCTAACAATTGCCCGATCTCCATCACTCCTTTCCTGGGCAAACTCATGGAAAATCTGGCCATCTCCCAACTTAATCTTCACACTGAATCTGTTGGTTGTCTCCATGACCATCAGTCTGACTTCAGAGCAGCCAGAAGCACAGAAACTGCTCTCCTGAACATCATTGAAGACCTGCTCTCTAACTTTGATTCTAATCTCCCCTCTCTCCTCATCTTACTCGATCTCTCTTCTGCCTTTGACACGGTCAACCATGCCATCCTGCTCAACTGTCTCTGTGATAACCTGTGTATCACCGATCAGGCCCTGGCCTGGCTGACCTCTTTCCTCTCTGACCGACACTCCCAGGTCCAACTTTGGTCCTTCCTTTCCTCTATCTCACTGGCACCTCTTGTCCACTGCATCGCCGCTCTCTGCTCGAACTTTCAGTGCTATGCGGATGGCACTCAGCTCGTTTTCAGGCTCCCCTCTGCCACCTCTTCTCCCTCTCTCAACTCAGACTGTCTGTCTGCTATCCAGGAGTGTTGTGCCACCAATGATCTCTGCCTTAATGCCAGTAAGACGGAGATCCTGCTCCCACCTGTGAGGCTAAGAACCTCAGGGTCATCTTCGACTCCACACTCTCCTTTTCTCTTCACATCTCTGACGTCTCTAAGAAGTCAAACTAACAACTGCACCTCCTTAGAGGTATTCTTCCTTTCCTCACCTTCCCCCCAAAGCTCACTGTCTCTAGAGCTCTGGTTCTCCCCAGGCTGGACTACTGCAACAGCCTCTTTCTAATTATGCCTGCTTCTACGATCCGTCCTCTGCAACTCATCCAGAACAGGACTGCGAGACTTGCCCTTGGCCTCAAGCCCAGGGATCGTATCTCTCCAACGCTGAAATCTCTTCATTGGCTCCCTATGGCTGCAAGGATCAAGTACAAGACCCTGTGCATTGTCCACAAGGCCTTCTGGGGCCTGGGGTCTCAATACCTCCAAATTGAGCTCTTTGCTCCTCAACCTCCAACTCCCCCAGGGTCAGTCGCTTCTCCAAGCAACGAGTTGGTGGTAGATCTCTTTCTTCGACTGGGGCCTCTCTCTGAAACAGCCTACCTGCCTCTCTGACACTTGAGGAGAATCATCTCTGGTTCCAGAAGCACCTCAAGACCTTCCTCTTTGCTTCTGCCTTTTCTCTTTCTCTCCCCTGCTGATCTCCTCTCTGATACTGCACTGGTCACCCTCTGAATTCGGGCCCAGGTCCCTACCCGCCGAGTTGCACACCTGCACTGCCTCCTGGCAACCCTTGAACTTGGGCCTGGATCTGCAACCCTAGTCCCCTTACCTGCACTTACTGGACACTCGCTGTCTGCACTTACCCTTGCACTTGCCATCTGCTGGCCGCACTTCTTGTTTTTGTTGTATCCCATGTACAGCAATGCCACCCTCCCCTAGTACTTTTCCCCTCCCCTCTCCCCTGCACTTGCACAATCTCAATGTCATTTGGCCTAGTAAGATTGTTGTCTCTATCCTTCCTCTGTCCCCCTTCCTTGCCTTGTTGCGCCTTGAAACACTTGTGTATAGGCACGTTAGAAATGCCATATCATATCATATCATCTCTCCAGAGTCCTCCTTTTTTCAAGAGATGCAATAGTAACTGTGATTAGCCCACCGCTCCAGATTCCTCCCATTTTCAAGTAATCCAATTTTAACTGTGATTAGCCCATCCCTCCAGATTCCACCCGGTTCCAAGAGATGCAATATTAACTGTAGTTAGCACATCCCTCCAGATTCCTCCCGGTTCCAAGAGATGCAATATTAACTGTGATTAGCCCATCTCTCCAGATTCCTGCCAGTTCCAAGAGATGCAATAACAACTGTGATTAGCCCATCTCTCCAGATTCTTCCCATTTCCAAGTAATCCAATGTTAACTGTGATTAGCCCATCCCTCCAGATTCCTTGCGGTTCCAAGAGATGCAATATTAACTGTGATTAGCCCATCACTCCAGATTCCTCCCACTTCCTAGAGAGGCTATAATTGGGATTATCCCACTGCTCCAGATTCCTCGCATTTCCAAGTAATGCATTTTTAACTGTGATTAGCACATCTCTCCAGAATCCTTCAGGTTCCAAGAGATATAATATTATCTGTGATTAGCCCATCCCTCCAGATTCCTCAATTTCAAGTAATGTCATTTTAACTGTGATTAGCCCATCTCTCCAGATTCCTCCCGGTTCCAAGAGATGCAATAATAACTGTGATTAGACCATCCCTCTAGATTCCTCCCATTTCCAAGTAATGAAATTTTAACTGTGGTTAGCCCATCCCTCCAGATTCCTCCCGGTGCCAAGAGATGCAATATAAACTGTGATTGGACTATCCCTCTAGATTCCTCCCATTTCCAAGTAATGCAATTTTAACTGTGGTTAGCCCATCTCTCCAGATCCCTCCCAGTTCCAAGAGATGCAATATTAACTGTGATTAGCCCAACTCTCCAGATCCCTCCCGGTTCCAAGAGATGCAATTTTAACTGTGATTAGCCTATCTCTCCAGATTCCTCCCGGTTCCAAGAGATGCAATAATAACTGTGATTAGACCATCCCTCTAGATTCCTCCCATTTCCAAGAGATGTAATATTATCTGTGATTAGCCCATCCCTCCAGATTCTTCAATTTCAAGTAATGCAATTTTAACTGTGATTAGCCCATCTCTCCAGATTCCTCCCGGTTCTAAGAGATGCAATAATAACTGTGATTAGACCATCCCTCTAGATTCCTCCCATTTCCAAGTAATGACATTTTAACTGTGGTTAGCCCATTCCTCCAGATTCCTCCCGGTGCCAAGCGATGCAATATTAACTGTGATTAGACTATCCCTCTAGATTCCTCCCATTTCCAAGTAATGCAATTTTAACTGTGGTTAGCCCATCTTTCCAGATCCCTCCCAGTTCCAAGAGATGCAATATTAACTGTGATTAGCACAACTCTCCAGATCCCTCCCGGTTCCAAGAGATGCAATAATAACTGTGATTAGACCATCCCTTTAGATTCCTCCCATTTCCAAGTAATGAAATTTTAATTGTGGTTCGCCCATCCCTACAGATTCCTCCCGGTTCCAAGAAATGCACTATTAACTGTGATTATACTATCCCTCTAGATTCCTCCCATTTTCCAAGCAATGCAATTTTAACTGTGGTTAGCCCATCTCTCCAGATCCCTCCCAGTTCCAAGAGATGCAATTTTAACTGTGATTAGCCCATCTCTCCAGATTCCTCCCGGTTCCAAGAGATGCAATAATAACTGTGATTAGACCATCCCTTTAGATTCCTCCCATTTCCAAGTAATGAAATTTTAATTGTGGTTCGCCCATCCCTCTAGATTCCTCCCATTTCCAAGTAATGAAATTTTAATTGTGGTTAGCCCATCCCTCCAGATTCCTCCCGGTTCCAAGAAATGCACTATTAACTGTGATTATACTATCCCTCTAGATTCCTCCCATTTCCAAGTAATGCAATTTTAACTGTGGTTAGCCCATCCCTCCAGATCCCTCCCGGTTCCAAAGATGCAATATTAACTGTGATTAGCCCATATCTCCAGATTCCTTCCGGTTCCAAGAGATGTAATATTAACTGTGATTAGAGCATCACTCAAGATTCCTCCCACTTCCTAGAGATGCTATAATTGTGATTAGCCCATCTCTCCAGATTCCTCCCACTTCCTAGAGGTGTTATAATTGTGATTAGCCCACCACTCCAGATTCTTCCCACTTCCTAGAGATGCTATAACTGTGATTAGCCCATCACTCCAGATTCCTCCCACTTCCTAGAGATGCTATAATTGTGATTAGCCCACCATTCCAGATTCCTCCCACTTCCTAGAGATGCTATAATTGTGATTAGCCCACCAGTCCAGATTCCTCCCACTTCCTAGAGATGCTATAATTGTGATTAGCCCACCGCTCCAGATTCCTCCCACTTCCTAGAGATGCTATAATTGTTATTAGCCCACCGCTCCAGATTCCTCCCACTTCGTAGAGATGCTATAATTGTGATTAGCCCACCACTCCAGATTCTTCCCACTTCCTAGAGATGCTATAACTGTGATTAGCCCATCACTCCAGATTCCTCCCACTTCCTAGAGATGCTATAATTGTGATAAGCCCACCATTCCAGATTCCTCCCACTTCCTAGAGATGCTATAATTGTGATTAGCCCACCGCTCCAGATTCCTCCCACTTCCTAGAGATGCTATAATTGTGATTAGCCCACCGATCCAGATTCCTCCCACTTCCTAGAGATGCTATAATTGTTATTAGCCCACCGCTCCAGATTCCTCCCACTTCCTAGAGATGCTATAATTGGGATTAGCCCACCGGTCCAAGTTCCTCCAACTTTATGGAGAGGCTATAATTGGGATTAGCCCACCGCTCCAGATTCCTCCCACTTCGTAGAGATGCTATAATTGGGATTAGCCCATCGCTCCAGATTCCTCCCACTTCGTAGAGAGGCTATAATTGTGATTAGAGCATCACTCCAGATTCCTCCCACGTCCTAGAGATGCTATAATTGTGAGTAGCCCACCACTCCAGATTCCTCCCACTTCCTAGAGATGCTATAACTGTGATTAGCCCACCACTCCAAATTCCTCCCACCTCTTAGAGATGCTATAACTGTGATTAGCCCACCACTCCAGATTCCTCCCACTTCCTAGAGAGGCTATAATTGGGATTATCCCACCACTCCAGATTCCTGCCACTTCCTAGAGATGCTATAATTGTGATTAGCCGATCACTCCAGATTCCTCCCTCTTCCTAGAGATGCTATAATTGTGATTAGACCACCACTCCAGATCCCTCCCACTTCCTAGAGATGCTATAACGTTGGTAAAGCATCACTCCAGATTCCTCCCACTTCCTAGAGATGCTATAATTGTGATTAGCCCATCTCTCCAGATTCCTCCCACTTCCTAAATATGCTATAACAGTGATTAGCCCATCTCTCCAGAGTCCTCCCACTTCCTAGATATGCTATAACTGTGGTTAGAGCATCACTCCAGATTCCTCCCACTTCCTAGAGATGCTATAATTGTGATTAGCCTATCTCTCCAGATTCCTCCCACTTCCTAGAGATGCTATAACTGTGATTAGCCCATCTCTCCAGATTCATCCCACTTCCTAGAGATGCTATAACTGTGATTAGCCCATCTCACCAGATTCCTCCCACTTCCTAGATATGCTATAACTGTGATTAGCCCATCTCTCCAGATTCCACCCAATTCCTAGAGATGCTATAATTGTGATTAGTCCACCACTCCAGATTCCTCCCACTTCCTATGGATGCTATAATTGTGATTAGCTCACCGCTCCAGATTCCTCCCACTTCCTAGAGATGCTATAATTGGGATTAGCCCACCGGTCCAGTTTCCTCCAACTTCATGGAGAGGCTATAATTGTGATTAGCCCACCGCTCCAGATTCCTCCCACTTCCTAGAGATGCTATAATTGGGATTAGCCCACCGCTCCAGATTCCTCCCACTTCGTAGAGAGGTTATAATTGTAATTAGAGCATCACTCGAGATTCCTCCCACTTCCTAGAGATGCTATAATTGTGATTAACCCACCACTCCAGATTCCTCCCACTTCCTAGAGATGCTATAACTGTAATTAGCCCACCTCTCCAGATTCCTCACAATTTCTAGAGATGCTATAATTTTGATTAGAGCCTCACTCCAGATTCCTCCCTCTTCCTAGAGATTCTATAACTGTGATTAGCCCACCTCTCCAGATTCCTCCCACTTCCAAGAGATGCTATAACTGTGATTAGCACACCACTCCAGATTCCTCCCACTTCCTAGAGATGCTATGCTGTGGGTAGAGCATCATTCCAGATTCCTCTCACTTCCTAGATATGCTATAATTGTGATTAGCCCATCTCTCCAGAGTCCACCCACTTCCTAAAGATGCTATAACTGTGGTTAGAGCATCACTCCAGATTCCTCAACCTTCCCAGAGATGCTATAATTGTGATTAGCCCACCGGTCCAAGTTCCTCCAACTTCATGGAGAGGCTATAATTGGGATTAGCCCACCGCTCCAGATTCCTCCCACTTCGTAGAGATGCTATAATTGGGATTAGCCCACCGCTCCAGATTCCTCCCACTTCGTAGAGAGGCTATAATTGTGATTAGAGCATCACTCCAGATTCCTCCCACTTCCTAGAGATGCTATAATTGTGAGTAGCCCACCACTCCAGATTCCTCCCACTTCCTAGAGATGCTATAACTGTGATTAGCCCACCACTCCAGATTCCTCCCACTTCCTAGAGATGCTATAACTGTGATTAGCCCACCACTCCAAATTCCTCCCACTTCCTAGAGATGCTATAACTGTGATTAGCCCACCACTCCAGATTCCTCCCACTTCCTAGAGAGGCTATAATTGGGATTATCCCACCACTCCAGATTCCTTCCACTTCCTAGAGATGCTATAATTGTGATTAGCCGATCACTCCAGATTCCTCCCACTTCCTAGAGATGCTATAATTGTGATTAGACCACCACTCCAGATTCCTCCCACTTCCTAGAGATGCTATAACGTTGGTAAAGCATCACTCCAGATTCCCCCCACTTCCTAGAGATGCTATAATTGTGATTAGCCCATCTCTCCAGATTCCTCCCACTTCCTAAATATGCTATAACAGTGATTAGCCCATCTCTCCAGATTCATCCCACTTCCTAGAGATGCTATAACTGTGATTAGCCCATCTCACCAGATTCCTCCCACTTCCTAGATATGCTATAACTGTGATTAGCCCATCTCTCCAGATTCCACCCAATTCCTAGAGATGCTATAATTGTGATTAGTCCGCCACTCCAGATTCCTCCCACTTCCTATGGATGCTATAATTGTGATTAGCCCACCGCTCCAGATTCCTCCCACTTCCTAGAGATGCTATAGTTGGGATTAGCCCACCGGTCCAGTTTCCTCCAACTTCATGGAGAGGCTATAATTGTGATTAGCCCACCGCTCCAGATTCCTCCCACTTCCTAGAGATGCTATAATTGGGATTAGCCCACCGCTCCAGATTCCTCCCACTTCGTAGGGAGGTTATAATTGTAATTAGAGCATCACTCCAGATTCCTCCCACTTCCTAGAGATGCTATAATTGTGTTTAACCCACCACTCCAGATTCCTCCCACTTCCTAGAGATGCTATAACTGTAATTAGCCCACCACTCCAGATTCCTCCCACTTCCTAGAGATGCTATAACTGTGATTAGCCCACCACTCCAGATTCCTCACACTTTCTAGAGATGCTATAACTGTGATTAGCCCTCCATTCCAGATTCCTCCCACTTCCTAGAGATGCTATAATTGTGATTAGCCCACCACTCCAGATTCCTCCCACTTCCTAGAGAGGCTATAATTGTGATTAGCCCACCGGTCCAGAAACCTCCAACCTCATGGAGAGGCTATAATTGTGATTAGCCCACCGCTCCAGATTCCTCCCACTTCCTAGAGATGCTATAATTGGGATTAGCCCACTGCTCCAGATTCCTCCCACTTCGTAGAGAGGCTATAATTGTGATTAGAGCATCACTCCAGATTCCTCCCACTTCCTAGAGATGCTATGATTGTGATTAGCCCACCACTCCAGATTCCTCCCACTTCCTAGAGATGCTATGACTGTGTTTAGCCCACCACTCCAAATTCCTCCCTCTTCCTAGAGATGCTATAACTGTGATTAGCCCACCACTCCACATTCCTCACACTTCCTAGAGAGGCTATAATTGGGATTAGCCCACCACTCCAGATTCCTCCCATTTCCTAGAGATGCTATAATTCTGATTAGCCAATCACTCCAGATTCCTCCCACTTCCTAGAGATGCTATAATTGTGTTTAGACCACCACCCCAGATTCCTCCCACTTCCTATAGATGCTATAACTCTGGTTAGAGCATCACTGCAGATTCCTCCCACTTCCTAGCGATGCTATAATTGTGATTAGCCCATCTCTACAGATTCCTCCCACTTCCTAGAGATGCTATAACTATGATTAGCCTATCTCTCCAGATTCCTCCCACTTCCTAGATATGCTATAACTGTGAATAGCCCACCTCTCCAGATTCCTCCCACTTCCTAGAGGTGCTATAACAGTGATTAGCCCACCACTCCAGATTCCTCACACTTTCTATATATGCTATAATTTTGATTAGAGCATCACTCCAGATTCCTCCCACTTCCTAGAGATTCTATAACTGTGATTAGCCCACCTCTCCAGATTCCTCCCACTTCCAAGAGATGCTATAACTGTGATTAGCACACCACTCCAGATTCCTCCACCTTCCTAGAGATGCTATAGCTGTGGGTAGAGCATCATTCCAGATTCCTCTCACTTCCTAGATATGCTATAATTGTGATTAGCCCATCTCTCCAGAGTCCACCCACTTCCTAGAGATGCTATAACTGTGGTTAGAGCATCACTCCAGATTCCTCCCACTTCCCAGAGATGCTATATTTGTGATTAGCCCATCTCTCCAGATTGCTCCCACTTCCTAGATATGCTGTAACTGTGATTAGCCCACCTCTCTATATTCCTCCCAAATCCTAGAGATGCCATAACTGTGATTAGCCCATCTCTCCTGATTCCTCCCACTTCCTAGAGAGGCTATAACTGTGATTAGCCCACCACTCTGGATTCCTCACACTTCCTAGAGATGCTATAACTGTGATTAGAGCATCACTCCAGATTCCTCCCACTTCCTAGAGATGCTATAACTGTGATTAGAGCACCACTCCAGATTCCTCCCACTTCCTAGAGATGCTATAATTGTGATGAGCCCACCACTCCTGATTCTTCCCAATTCCTAGAGATGCTATAATTGTGATAAGAGCACCACTCCAGATTCCTCCCACTTCCTGGAGATGCTATAATTGTGATTAGCCCACCACTCCAGATTGCTCCCACTTCCTAGAGATGCTATAATTGTGATTAGCCCACCACTCCAGATTCCTCCCACTTCCTAGAGATGCTATAATTGTGATTAGCCCACCGCTCCAGATTCCTCCCACTTCCTAGAGAGGCTATAATTGTGATTAGCCCACCGCTCCAGATTCCTCCCACTTCCTAGAGATGCTATAATTGGGATTAGCCCACCGCTCCAGATTCCTCGCACTTCATAGAGAGGCTATAATTGTGATTAGAGCATCACTCCAGATTCCTCCCACTTCCTAGAGATGCTATAACTGTGATTAGCCCTCCACTCCAGATTCCTCCCATTTCCTAGAGAGGCTATAATTGTGATTAGCCCAACACTCCAGATTCCGCCCACTTCCTAGAGATGCTATAATTGTGATTAGCCCACCATTCCAGATTCCTCCCACTTCCTAGAGATGCTATAATTGTGATTAGCCCACCGCTCCAGATTCCTCCCACTTCCTAGAGATGCTATAATTGTGATTAACCCACCGCTCCAGATTCCTCCCACTTCCTAGAGATGCTACAATTGTGATTAGCCCACCGCTCCAGATTCCTCCCAATTCCTAGAGATGCTATAATTGGGATTAGCCCACCGGTCCAGATTCCACCAACTTCATGGAGAGGCTATTATTGGGATTAGCCCACCGCTCCAGATTCCTCCCACTTTCTTGAGATGCTATAATTGGGATAAGCCCACCGCTCCAGATTCCTCCCACTTCGTGGAGAGGCTATAATTGTGATTAGAGCATCACTCCAGATTCCTCCGACTTCCTAGAGAAGCTATAATTGTGATTAGCGCACTGATCCAGATTCCTCCCATTTCCTAGAGATGCTATAATTGTGATTAGCCCACCGGTCCAGATTCCACCAACTTCATGGAGAGGCTATTATTGGGATTAGCCCACCGCTCCAGATTCCTCCCACTTTCTTGAGATGCTATAATTGGGATAAGCCCACCGCTCCAGATTCCTCCCACTTCGTGGAGAGGCTATAATTGTGATTAGAGCATCACTCCAGATTCCTCCGACTTCCTAGAGAAGCTATAATTGTGATTAGCGCACTGATCCAGATTCCTCCCATTTCCTAGAGATGCTATAATTGTGATTAGCGCACTGATCCAGATTCCTCCCATTTCCTAGAGATGCTATAAATGTGATTAGGCCACCACTCCAGATTCCTCCCAATTCCTAGAGAAGCTATAACTGTGATTAGCCCACCACTCCAAATTCCTCCCACTTTCTAGAGATGCTATAACTGTGATGAGCCCACCACTCCAGATTCATCCCACTTCCCAGAGAGGCTGTAATTGGGATTAGCCCACCACTCCAGATTTCTCCTACTTCCTAGAGATGCTATAATTGTGATTAGCTGATCACTCCAGATTCCTCTCACTTCCTAGAGATAGTATAATTGTGATTAGACCACTACTCCAGATTCCTCCCACTTCCTAGAGATGCTGTAACTGTGGTTAGTGCATCACTCCAGATTCCTCCCACTTCCTAGAGATGCTATAATTGTGATTAGCCCATCTCTCCAGATTCCTCCCACTTCCTGGAGATGTCATAACTGTGATTAGCCCATCTCTCCAGAGTCCTCCCACTTCCTAGAGATGCTATAACTGTGGCTAGAGCATCACTCCAGATTCCTCCCACTTCCTAGAGATGCTATAATTGTGATTAGCCCATCTCTCCAGATTCCTCCTACTTCCTAGAGATGCTATAACTGTGATTAGCCTATCTCTCCAGATTCCTCCCACTTCCTAGAGATGCTATAACTGTGATTAGCCCATCTCTCCAGATTCCTCCCACTTCCTAGAGATGCTATAACTGTGATTAGCCCATCTCACCAGATTCTTCCCACTTCCTAGAGATGCTATAGCTGTGATTAGCCCACCACTCCAGATTCCTCACACTTCCTAGAGATGCTATAACTGTGATTAGAGCATCACTCCAGATTCCTCCACTTCCTAGAGATGCTATAACTGTGATTAGCCCACCTCTTCAGATTCCTCCCACTTCCTAGAGATGCTATAACTGTGATTAGCCCATCTCTCCAGATTCCTCCCACTTCCTAGAGATGCTATAACTGTGATTAGCCCATCTCACCAGATTCTTCCCACTTCCTAGAGATGCTATAGCTGTGATTAGCCCACCACTCCAGATTCCTCACACTTCCTAGAGATGCTATAACTGTGATTAGAGCATCACTCCAGATTCCTCCACTTCGTAGATATGCTATAACTGTGTTTAGCCCATCTCTCCAGGTTCCTCCCAATTCCTAGAGATGCTATAACTGTGATTAGCCCATCTCTCCAGATTCTTCCCACTTCCTAGAGATGCTATAGCTGTGATTAGCCCACCACTCCAGATTCCTCACACTTCCTAGAGATGCTATAACTGTGTTTAGAGAATCACTCCAGATTCCTCCACTTCCTAGAGATGCTATAACTGTGATTAGCCCACCTCTTCAGATTCCTCCCACTTCCTAGAGATGCTATAACTGTGATTAGCCCACCACTCCAGATTCCTCCCACTTCCCAGAGATGCTATAATTGTGATTAGACCACCACTCCAGATTCCTCCCACTTCCCAGAGATGCCATAACTGTGGTTAGAGAATCACTCCAGATTCCTCCCACTTCCTAGAGATGCTATAACTGTGATTAGCCCATCTCTCCCGATTCCTCCCACTTCCTAGAGATGCTATAACTGTGATTAGCCCATCTCTCCAGATTCCTCCCACTTCCCAGAGATGCTATAACTGTGATTAGCCCACCACTCCAGATTCCTCACACTTCCTAGAGATGCTATAACTGTTATTAGAGCATCACTCCAGATTCCTCACACTTCCTAGAGATGCTATAACTGTGATTAGCCCACCTCTCCAGATTCCTCCCACTTCCTAGAGATGCTATAACTGTGATTACCCCACCACTCCAGATTCCTCTGACTTCCTAGAGATGCTATAACTGTGATTAGCACACCACTCCAGATCCCTTCTACTTCCTAGAGATGCTATAACTGTGATTAGCCCACCACTCCAGATTCCTCCCACTTCCTAGAGAGGCTATAATTGTAATTAGCCCACCACTCCAGATTCCTCCCACTTCCTAGAGATGCTATAACTGTGATTAGCCCACCACTCCAGATTCCACCCACTTCCTAGAGATGCTATAACTTTGATTAACCCACCACTCCAGATTCCTCCCGCTCCCTAGAGACGCTATAATTGTGATTAGCCCACCACTCCAGATTCCTCCCCCTTCCTAGAGATGCTATAACTGTAATTAGGCCACCACTCCAGATTCCTCCCGCTTCCTTGAGATGCTCTTACTGTGATTAGCTCACCACTCCAGATTCTTCCCACTTCCTAGAGATGCTATAATTGTGATTAGCCCACCACTCCAGATTCTTCCCAATTCCTAGAGATGCTACAACTGTGATTAGCCCATCTCACCAGATTCCTCCCACTTCCTAGATATGCTATAACTGTGTTTAGCCCATCTCTCCAGGTTCCTCCCAATTCCTAGAGATGCTATAACTGTGATTACCCCATCTCTCCAGATTCTTGCCACTTCCTAGAGATGCTATAGCTGTGATTAGCCCACCACTCCAGATTCCTCACACTTCCTAGAGATGCTATAACTGTGATTAGAGCATCACTCCAGATTCCTCCACTTCCTAGAGATGCTATAACTGTGATTAGCCCACCTCTTCAGATTCCTCCCACTTCCTAGAGATGCTATAACTGTGATTAGCCCACCACTCCAGATTCCTCCCACTTCCCAGAGATTCTATAATTGTGATTAGACCACCACTCCAGATTCCTCCCACTTCCCAGAGATGCTATAACTGTGATTAGCACACCACTCCAGATCCCTTCTACTTCCTAGAGATGCTATAACTGTGATTAGCCCACCACTCCAGATTCCTCCCACTTCCTAGAGATGCTATAACTGTGATTAGCCCACCACTCCAGATTCCTCCCACTTCCTAGAGATGCTATAACTGTGATTAGCCCACCACTCCAGATTCCACCCACTTCCTAGAGATGCTATAACTTTGATTAACCCACCACTCCAGATTCCTCCCGCTCCCTAGAGACGCTATAATTGTGATTAGCCCACCACTCCAGATTCCTCCCGCTTCCTAGAGATGCTATAACTGTGATTAGCCCACCACTCCAGATTCCTCCTGCTTCCTTGAGATGCTATTACTGTGATTAGCTCACCACTCCAGATTCTTCCCACTTCCTAGAGATGCTATAATTGTGATTAGCCCACCACTCCAGACTCTTCCCAATTCCTAGAGATGCTATAACTGTGATTAGAGCACCACTCCAGATTCCTCCCACTTCCTAGAGATGCTATAATTGTGATTAGCCCACCACTCCCGATTCTTCCTAATTCCTAGAGATGCTGTAATTGTGATTAGAGCACCACTCCAGATTCCTCCCACTTCCTAGAGATGCTATAATTGTGATTAGCCCACCACTCCAGATTCCTCCCACTTCCTAGAGATGCTATAATTGTGATTAGCCCACCACTCCAGATTCCTCCCTCTTCTTAGAGATGCTATAATTGTGATTAGCCCACCGTTCCAGATTGCTCCCACTTCCTAGAGAGGCTATAATTGCGATTAGCCCACTGCTCCAGATTCCTCCCACTTCCTAGAGAAGCTATAATTGGGATTAGCCCACCGCTCCAGATTCCTCCCACTTCCTAGAGAGGCTATACTTGTGATTAGAGCATCACTCCAGATTCCTCCCACTTCCTAGAGATGCTATAATTGTGATTAGCTCACCATGCCAGATTCCTCCCACTTCCTAGAGATGCTATAATTGTGATTAGCCCACCGCTCCAGATTCCTCCCACTTCCTGGAGATGCTATAATTGTGATTAGCCCACCGCTCCAGATTCCTCCCACTTCCTACAGATGCTATAATTGAGATTAGCCCACCGCTCCAGATTCCTCCCACTTCCTAGAGATGCTATAATTGGGATTAGCACACCGCTCCAGATTCCTCCCACTTCGTAGAGAGGCTATAATTGTGATTAGAGCATCACTCCAGATTCCTCCCACTTCCTAGAGATGCTATAATTGTGATTAGCCCACCACTCCAGATTCCTCCCATTTCCTAGAGAGGCTATAATTGTGATTAGCCCAACGCTCCAGATTCCTCCCACTTCCTAGAGATGCTATAATTGTGATTAGCCCACCATGCCAGATTCCTCCCACTTCCTAGAGATGCTATAATTGTGATTAGCCCACCGCTCCAGATTCCTCCCACTTCCTGGAAATGCTATAATTGTGATTAGCCCACCGCTCCAGATTCCTCCCACTTCCTAGAGATGCTATAATTGAGATTAGCCCACCACTCCAGATTCCTCCCACTTCCTAGAAATGCTATAATTGTGATTAGCCCACCACTCCAGATTCCTCCCACTTCCTAGAGATGCTATAACTGTAATTAGCCCACCACTCCAGATTCCTCCCACTTCCTAGAGATGCTATAATTGTGATTAGCCCACCACTCCAGATTCCTCCCACTTCCTAGAGATGCTATAACTGCGATTAGCTCACCACTCCAGATTCCTCCCACTTCCTAGAGATGCTATAAATGTGGTTAGAGCACCACTCCAGATTCCTCCCACTTCCTAGAGATGCTATAACTGTGATTAGTCCACCACTCCAGATTCCTCCCACTTCCTAGAGATGCTATAAATGGGTTAGAGCACCACTCCAGATTCCTCCCACTTCCTAGAGATGCTATAACTGTGATTAGTCCACCACTCCAGATTCCTCCCACTTCCCAGAGATGCTATAAATGGGTTAGAGCGCCACTCCAGATTCCTCCCACTTCCTAGAGATGCTATAACTGTGATTAGCCCACCACTCCAGATTCCTCCAACTTCCTAGAGATGCTATAAATGTGGTTAGAGCACCGCTTCAGATTCCAGTTGTGGTTGGATTTGGGGGGCACTGGGCGCAATGCATGTGGTGGGGAAAGGAAGTAGCGGGGGGTGAAGTAGGGTTCAGGGTTGAAAATCCCTGAGTCAAAGAGTTGGGGGCGTGGATGCGGTGGGGAGAATCCCTCAAATTGTCATGATCCCAGCCTTGAAGACTGCACAAAATTGGCCTAAAATCTGTTTTTTTTCGGTGAAGCCTTCAACAGTCAGGATTATGCCAAAGAACCCTGAAAACAGGCAGATTCCACAGGAATCCTCTTTTTGCATAGGGAAATCTCACGCAGGCATAGAACCGGGTGATATTGTTGGCACACGAGGAACACGTGCCGGAAACATCATTTCTGCTTCGTGCAACTAAACTGCCTCTAAAAAGAATGGTCTATGCAGACTATGCAAATGAAGGATTCATGGCTTATGCTGCTTCTATGAAGTACTTGTACACTCCGGGGCACAATTACACCATTGTGTGCATCACAATGCCATAGACAACGTATCGCACATACTAACATGAACAAGAAAGCTACATATAGAAGGAGGTGTCATGTATAGACAGATGCATTTGTTCTCCTGCTTCCTGCCGTGAAACCCTTCAATTAAAGAGCTAGCTTTTGAATAGGTATTAAATGAAACCTTTCCTGCAGACTACAGTTCAAAATGCTTTGAATTCAATGATAAATTTTGATATTCTATATGGTGACTGGGTTCAGTCCTGTTTAGAGTTGCTTTTATCAGCGCAGTGAAGGCGGTTAGAGGGAGATGGACGCTTTGGGCGCAGGATCACACAGCTCGGTGTAGTCAGGAAGCTGGGATTTGAAATGAAGTATGTCTCCGCCTATCTATTTACATGCATATGCAATGGGATTTATAAAGTGCAAACTGGAAGAAACGGAGTGCTGTACATACAGGATGCACCGCGGGGAGATTAAAAGTATGGTTGTGTGGGGAGCAGAGCAAAGGGAAGGAGGTGCCTGGGTGCATGAGGTGATGACAGAGCTCAGAGGGGGAGAGCTAAGGGTGATTTGACAAATCTGTGAAGTAGCTTTTCCAAAAATGTACTCGATAGACAGTTTATCCATCCTCCTTAGTCATGAGAGTTAAGTCTAGAAATACAAAGCTGTACATTGAAAATAAATAAAACATAATTAAGCGGACATATTTGACAAACTAACAGTACTTGTGGCTCGCATTATTGTTTGATGGGAAGAAGGGCAGGTGTTTGTAACAACCCAATCAATGGGCCTCACTCCAAGCTTTAATAAGGGGGGGAGTGGTGAGCACCACACTGTTAATCCATTTGTAGTAAATTTAGGTAGTTGCTTCAACAATTATTTTGATGTTTTAACCTGGAGCTGCCATCCCAAACTGGCCCCGTTGCACAAGGACCACATAAATACAAAAAAGAACAAATAAGGTGACTACACCTTATTAAAACTGGCGCTTCACAGTTGGCCCCCGATCCGAGGGGCTGTAAATTTCAAACGAGGATTTCAAAACAGATTTTCTTCAGTATTAAATCTCTTTAAGCAAATATTGAGTCCATATATGTATAACAGGAAATGTTTATTCACATTCCTGTTGTGTTTTCTCCAAGTAGTGCTTATTTTCAATGTACAAAGTTGAGCGATCATCTCAGGCTGCCATAAATATACATTTGCCAATGCATTTCGGAAAAACCTTCATCAGGGCTGTATATGGGCAATATCTAGCTCAATAAGGCTCTCACTGTTTAAATGGGATGCATAATTTATACAAAATAAACAAACAACATCAACATGATAAACCGGTAATGTGTAATGCAGCACATACTATACGTTGTTGATACAATCGATTCGCCCCATGGTAGAAAGAAAGACAAAACAAAAGGTGCGCTTCAGTTAACTTGCTTTGGAATATGTACTGTCTAAAATATCTAAATAGGGTGCAAAAGCTCGTCCTACCTGATTTCGTGTCATTTTCTTATTTGGAATACGTGTAAGAACGTATAGAATTATGAGCCTCTGTTGGGAGACAAACAAACTCACTCCAAGCTTGCCACCGGATTTCGAATTGCAGAGTGACGCTTTAAATCCCTGTTCATGTAGTACTCCATGAGGGGATTTGCCGTCATTACCGCCACCAGGGCTTTTTTTTCCCAGTAGGGCATCTGCCTTACCACCAGCTTGTAGCTGGAGGCAGCGCAGTCGCCCCACCGGCAAACCCATAGTCAGCCGGTTCAGTAAAGTGCCGCTATCCACGAATACTGGCACGTTTTTACTAGACCGGCCGATTTAGAATGAAGCCCAATGTTTGTTCTCAATGATCCCAAATTGTCTTCATTTTTTGTAAATGACATAAACTAAAGCAAGGGCTGGATTGGTAAAATTCCTAGTTCTGCATCCTCTAAGTGGCATTTGCAAAACATTGCCAGACATTTGAAAATGAACAACATTTGGCTATTATTATATTGCAACTGAAAATGTGTTGTAAATTGGGTCGAGCGAGGCTACATTTCTGATCAGATCCCACCTATTCAGTAAGTAAAAAAAGAAGTTCTTAATCTCTATTGCTCGCTCACCCACAAGACCCCCATGTCTTCGCTGCCTAGACCCACAAACCCTTGAGTGCAAAAAATGCGCAATTGAGTATAATCTAGACAAATTATGAGAAAGGCAAGCCCTGATCTATCATTGATCAATTTACCTGGTTGGCATCTTGATCCTCAAGTACCTATCGACGGCAATCGCCAGGAGCGAGAGGATTGAGGCGGTGGTGAACACAATGAGGTTGCAGCACATGAAGAGGCAGGAGAAGAAATGGGTCCGGACCCCAAGTTTGACCACGATGGAAATCGGGATCACGACCAAACCCACAGACATATCAGCCAGGGCCAAGGAGACGATGCAGCAGAAAGTAACGTTCCTCAGGCACCGGTTGCGCTTCACCACCCCGATGACCAGTGCGTTGCCCAACACTGCACACACCGCAATGACAGCTTCCACTGTGATGCAGACCACTTGATGAGCATTTTCACTTGACGTGCTGTTGGCCATGCTCGGCGAGGCGGGATCGCGCTACGTGTGGCGTAACAGAAGGAGTCCACCACACCCTGTTTTCATATCTCTGAGTAGGTGGTATGAGGAAGGAAATTGTTTCTTATTGTGCAACGTAGCCAAGCCAAGAACGCCACAGCGTCAAAGGTGAAGGTCACTCAAAAGACATCTTCTGCAGATAACTGAGCGTTGCAACTCCAAATAGATATTCAGTCAGCAAGGTTGCTTTGTGCCTGAATCGAGGAAGGTTCAAGCCAAACCTGGTGCTTTATCATCTAAACATATCATGCAATACCAGCTTTGAGGAGGGCTTGCCAGTACCAGTTGGTGGCAGTGTGTTCTTTGCAGCACCTGCAACCTGTGCTTCGCATGATCTCTGCCCGGCATCATGCCATGGTGTGGAGTTTGCTTGCCAGTGCCTTTCTCTATTAAGCGACTTCCACCTTATCTAGAACAGGAACTACCGTTTCCTCAGAGTGAGGGCTGATCTGGAGGGGGAGGGCTTACAGAGCCCATACACGAAGCCAGTATCAATGGAAGCCTTGCCGACCCTGCCTGCTTTTTCCCACATACCACTAGAGTGATGATATGGCGAAGTATAAAAGCTTATTAACACAACATATGATATTTTGTCTCCAGCTTTACCCTTAAGTCTAGACCCTGATTCTGTCACAGAAACTTTGCAATTCGTTGATTATTTTGTGTTCACAAAAGGCTGTTCCATTCTTTCTAAACCATATATATGACTTCATTTTTTCAAATCGTAAAATGGCTGCTAGTTGTACGAGTTAATTTGCAGGGAATCTGCTGCTTGCTCTGTGTTACATCCCCTCTCAATTGAGGATTTGTATTTCTTAGTGCGTTTATATGTTTATACGTTTATATGTTTTAACTGGTGTCACTTTATCTATAGGCTTCGCAGTTGTGTTGTGTTGTTGGTTTTCAGGACAGCCCAAGCGCCTCTCAAGTCCCTCCAACAGACTGTGGTCTGGTGAACCTGAGGCAAGGACACAATGGGGCTGATTCATAGAAAAAGTGCAAAGTCCCTGCAGAGTACTTAGCGCGTTTGCGCCTACTTGCGCATAAACGTTTTTTTACGCATCCCGCATATTCATGGATTGCAAAGCGCAAAGTTACCCGAGGCACAAAGAAAATCAACACTCCCCCATGAGACAAAAAACCACTGCCAAAGTACAAACTTTGGTCCACCATCCAGCACCCTGGCGGAATGGCGGACTGTCACCCCTAACTTCAAGCGGAACCTGGGTGATACTGCATACTGAGCCCCGTAACTCAAGGCCGCACCACAGCGATACTACATGCTGTCCTCCGTAACCCAAGGCAACACCCCAGCGAAACAGCGCACCATCACATCTAACTTCAAGTGGCACTCCTGCGATACTGCATCCTGTCCCCCGTAACTCAAGGCAGCACACCAGCGGTACTACGGATCATCCCCCGTAACTGAAAACAGCACCCTGGTGAAACAGCGACCATCACCCCTAGTTTGAAGGCACCTAAACTGCTGGCCTATACCCCTAAATCATAGTAGGCCCCTCAAGTCCTGACACCACCTATCACCCCCCTGACCTCTGCCACATCCCTCAGGCAGCTTCCTGCCAGTACACCTCTTCCCTACTCCCCCCTAACCTCTGCCACAACCCCCAGGCAGCCCTCTCAAGTCCTGACACCACCCCTCAACCCCCTGACCTCCGTCCGCCACAAAACCCAGGCAGCTGCTGCCCGACTATCCTGCTCCCACCACCCAGTTCATCTCCATCACAACCCCTAGACAGCCACCTGACAGTATACCCACTTCCCCACATGCCTGTGAACTCTGCCACAACCCCCAGGCAGACCCCTCAAGTCCTGGCACCACACCTGAATGCCCAGACCTCCGCCACAACCCCCAGGCAGCCCCTTACCTTTCTACCCTCCTCCCACCAACCCTTGACATCTACCACAATCCCCAGTCAGCCCACTGACAGTACACTCCCCTCCATAACACCCTCTAGCCTCCACCACGACCCCCAGGCAACCCCTCAATTCCTGACAACACCCTGCTGATTTCCACCACAACCCCCAGGAAGCCTCCTCAAATCCTGACTCCACCGCTCACCCGCCTAACCTCCCCCACAATCCCCAGGCAGGCCCCTGCCACTCTAACCACTTGCACCACCCCCTTGACCTCTGCCACAAACCCCAGGTAACACCCAGACAGTACACCCCCCTCCCCACACCCCTATGACCTCCACCCACTACCCCAGCCAGGCCCTGCTAGATTACACCCTACCAGTCCAATACTGAGAAACAACTTCCCTCATCTCCATTGGCTTGCCTCCAACAATACACTGGCCACATATCCTCCACCAACCTGAACAACTGGGGGCACTGCTGCAGAATCCATGGCCGTAGCCCATCACAGGGCTCCCTGGTACTTCACACTCAGTTGCACAGCAACAGGACAGTAGAATGTATCGCCAAGTACCCTGTGAATGCACCATTTGCACGTGACATAGTAATGCAATGTATACAGTGGTACATATGATTGTGCCCATGTGTCATTTGAATGACCTCACAGCGCTGTAGGTAAATGCCCTTGTAGGACCGAAGTCTGAGACATTACAGATAGTATTGAGTCATATGTAATGTGTATGTGTGTGCATAGTAGCTTGTACAAAGGAAGGAATGTAGGTAGTCAGGTAGGTAGCCAGAGCTGACAAAGCCGCTGCAAGTGACACAAGTAGAACAGGCATGTGGTTGGGCGATGTGAAGGCTGTCAGAGATTGTGAAAGTCAAGGATATGGATACTGGGTACAGCCAGACTGAAAAGATCTATCATGTGAAAATGCAGCATTTGAGTGGCAGATGTACAGCATGATAAGAGAGAAGATTTTGGGTGATTTCAGATGTGTGCAGGTGTGTGGCTATGCTTTGGGGGGGGATACAGCTATCGAATAACGAGTGCACAAGTGATGAGTGTATCCCAAACATTCACAGTGAGGCTCCAACCCACGTGACAGTCATAGAAAAAAATGCATTTCAAAAACATTCAAAAAGTAATTTTGCACATGGACAAAGAGATTGCAAAAAGTGTGTGATCAAGACTCAGAGACTTGTATTCAAAATATTGATACTGCAATAAGAAACTATGGGGAAGGGGAACATTTCCAGCAATGAAAATGAAAGAAAAGTCTAAAATGAAACCTAACACTAAGAACTATTTACACAGGCAGTGGGCTTAAATGTCTTTCAATGCTTCCTCCAGGGCCGAGTCACACTGCTCATCTTCTACCTGGTGGCAGGTTTGTGTTGTTGCTTGGAAGTCTTGCAGGCCTTCTATCATCCACCTCTCGTCCTCCTCCACATCCCTGCAAGCAGCCTCCAGGATGGCAGCTCGCCCCATTATCCGCCTCTCTGCCACCTCTGCCTTGGTCCTGCCAATGGATGCCTCTCTAGCCCGCTGCCCCTCCATCAACAGCTGCCTCCGAAATTCAACTCTGACGCAAACCATTTGCCAGAGCTGCCTCTGTTCCTCCTGCCAGATGTTGAACATGTCCTCTCTGATAAGCCTCCTCAGTGTTGATGGGCTCTGCATTGACTGCCTCCGCAAGCTCCTCATCTGCTACTGCCTGGCAGAGTGTAAGCTGTGCAGATACCCCCTCCAACGGGATGACACTTGTTGTGGGGTGGGTGAACAGCATGTGCAATGGCCTGAAGAGCCAACTGTCCAACCACTGCCTGCCCCTGCGTTGGTGCCTGGGCAGGCACAGTGACCACCCCATGTGACGTACTTGAGGATTCCACCAGAGGCAGGGACGTAGGCACTACCAGACCGGGTGGTATGGGTGGGATTGGTGCACAGGGAGTCGTGGTGGAATGTGGCATGGAAGGCTCCCTGGAGGACGACTGGTGCAGAGAGGAGGAAGTGGAGGAGGGGCAACTGTATGTACCACCCAAGAGAGACCACCCAAGAGCAGTGCTCTAACCAGCTGGCCCAGGTATTGGCGCATCGACTTGTGATGCTGAGCAAGCCCCCGGCGAGTAGCTGACACAGAATAACAAATCAGTGAGGCTCTTTTCTTTTATTTGGGTGCCTCTGCGTATTGCGTACTGCTTTTTTGTGCTTTTGGGGTGCATTGGAGCCTTGCTGGATCATGCATCTAAGTAGTCCATCACGGTGACTGCTCGTCATCATATTTTTTGGCTGAGACTTATTTTGGGTGTGCTTGTCATTCAAACATGAACCATGAGTGGAAAGGCTCCAAAAGGGAAAGGGAGAAGACAGGGACATGGTGAGGACACGTGTACACCAGCCCTGGGAGGACGAGGTCTGCCTTAGCCCACAGGTGTCCCGGAACCTGTACGTGGACATTGTAGAAGGCTGAGAGATGAACCAGCAGTACCAAGGGCCCCTGAGTCCAAGAGGGGAAGCACTACAGAGCAGTAATATGCTACACCCCAAGATCAGGCACATGAGAAGGGGCTGCTGAGGATAAAATGCTTCACTGATGATGAGCTTCAGATCCTGGTAGATTGCGTGACGGATCACCATTGTGAGATGTACCCCTTGGCGGGCATCACTCATACTCCTGCCCAGCAAATGGAGCAGTGACAGCATGTCACACACCTAATCAGCGCCTGTGGTGTGCAGAAGTACACTGCTAAAGAGGTCTAGAAGCAGATGAACAACCTCACATGAAGGACCAAGCAGAAGCTGAATGACAACTTGGCTTTGGCCAAGGACACTGGAGGGGGGGGGGCAACAGAGGAGGAGCAGCTGAATCCATTTGAAGAAGCTGCAAGTCAACTCATCAGCAGTGAGCATGTGCAAGGTGGGGGGGGGGGCATGGAACGCCTATCTGGACACATCTGGTGATTGGCATTTGTTTGTATCTTATGTGCAGACAATAATGGTTGACCTGCCCATATCCGACTTGCAGTACAGTTGGCTGCAGTGGCCAGTGTATTTTTTCTACTATTTACACTTCTGTTACATAGCCTGCGTCCTTGGAGGTGGCTTTGTGGTTTCCATGCGTGGTACATGTATGTGTCACAGTACACATCACTGTCTGCTGGCCTTCATAGCTTTGCCAGTACTTGTATGCAGGGTTCTTTCTATCCAAAGGTGTGCTCTGTGCAAGACCCTGTCATGTGCCCCCCTGACTGGAAGACATCACTCCCAAGCCACATCGTTGTGTCACGCAAATAAACATCCTCCACATCACTGAATGATTGCTAAACTCATGGAGCCAGTTTCCTTGCATTATACATCAAGTACAAAAGATATATGATGTTGTAACACAGCAGTTGCTGCAGAGGTGCATGTTTGTTCTGTCACCTGCTCTTGCGGAACGCCTTGTCAGGGTGCATTTCCAAGCTATCTGTACTGACACACTGTGGTATGTGAGAAACCTGAAGGTGTCTCACCCGCTAGTCCCCGGGGATCTGTCATCCAGGTGGCCAGGACATGACCATTGCTTTTGGATCCAGTTCCTGGGGGTGGACCAGTGGGTGAGGATCCCCTGGATGGGGTTTCCTCAGGAGTGGAAGTGGGACACCGAAGGGTGAGACGCGGTATTCCCTTCCTTGACACCTTTTCCCCATCCTGCCCGGTAGGATACTTAGAAACTCTACCCCCCTCTTTTCCAACACAAACACTTTTTCACTGTGTGAAATACAACAGACTAATAACCAAGCCGTTTACCTAACAACACAAAGGTCAGGCATAGTCAGGCAATTACAGACAACTACACACGCCTGACTACACTTGTGTAAAGGCGCGTTACAAATGCCATATCATATCATATCATATCATACCGTTTAAAAGAGGAAGCACACAAGCACACTCTGACAGGGCCGAATGCAAGAGGAAGCAGCCATTCCAGGACGGCAGTTCAAATGGAAGATTAAGGCGGGGAGACCTGAAAGGACGTCAAGGAGGGAGTTGCCCTTGCCCTTTCAACCAAGACCTGCAGAACCTCTGATGAAAGATACATAAGACCGGGAATCGCAGCTGGCAGGTGTTGCAAAGGATGTCAGCGGTACATGGAACCCTCCCATATTGATTGCCAGGGCGGGGAGGCATGGTGTCCAAAGAGATAATGTCCTTGACTCCAGCGGCAAAAGGACCAGAGCGAGTTCAATACAGTTGGTGAGTTGGAAGCACCTGATAGTCGACCGGCTTGTGTTAGGCTGAAGGTTGCAGTAACAACAGAAAGAGGATAAATTGGACAAAAAGTTGTTTATGAACAAACTGGGTAGCAGAGTTAGAGTGGTCCAGCGTCACGTGGATGCTCAGATGAAGGTCTGTGGCTGGTGCTCATCTCCTGAACAAAGAGACTGTGTTGAACATTATGAGTAAAGGAAAACTACAAGTGCCAAGAGGCCAGAGGGAAGGTGTTAAGGTGGTCATGCAAGGGTCAAGACAAATACCTTGTGCAATCGAATGTCCTTGACTCACTGCAGATGTTTTGTTATTTTAAAACAGGCCTTTGCGCCAGCTGAGGGGAACGCTCTGCGAACTGTGATGGTAAATATCCTGCGCTTGCCGTAGGTTAAAAGAGTGAGCCACTGAGACGAGATTGCCCTTCGGAAATCTATGTTTGAATCAGCAAGTGCTCTGGTTGGTCTGAGCCCGACTGATGGAGACTGATGAGAGAGAAAGGATCAGAGCCCGGTTAGGGGGATGCAAGTGGAACAGGTATTCAACCCGATTAAAGATTACCAAAAGGAACTTTTGTTTTATTGTTTTGGTGTATCAGGCCCTCTGAAGCAAGAGACTTTGCATGAGAAGAGACTTGGGCACAGAAGGCCCTGATACTGAGAGAAGGGACTGTAACCTTGTGCTGGAGAAGCCCAGGAGTATGCTGTGCTAGAGAGTCCTGCCTTGTCCCATGCTGGAAACGTGGGGGAGACCCCGGCCATAACATCCTAACTTATCATTTTGTGAACACTTCTCTCTTTTCCTGTGAATATTTATCCCACCCTCTTTTGTAGCATAGCGGTAAGGATTGGCAATATGTTTCTTTTAGTATAGGCCCTTTTTATTTGACTAGACTCCACTAGTACTGTACTATTATTATTTGATGGTTGTAATTTGCTCCCATCTTGGAGTTAGGTTTAGCTTAGGCATTTATCTCTCCCATTTTACAGTTTAATAAACACCCTTGAACTGTTATCACTTGTGTCTGTCTTACTTTGATGCCATGCCTTCCGTACAGGTGTGACCATCCTGCCATGGTCTGTACCCACAGACCACTGCCCTGTATTGCAGGCGTTATGTTGAAAGGACCTTACTTGTATATTGCAAGGGGTGACACTAGACCAAATAGTTGTCATTTGCTAATAGAACGTCATCATTCCAAGGTGGACAGTCAGGTACTCTCCTATTGCACCGCTTGAAGATATCCCACGAGAAAGGGAAAGGGGATGAATAACACCATTGAGGGTACCTGTCTGTTTTGTGAGTGATGAATGTGAATTTCCCACTTAAAACAATGATCATAGAGCTCTAGATTCCATTCATCAGTCTGTGATTAAAGGTTTGTATGTGTGAATCAGTGATTACATGACAGACACATGGCGTGGTGCTCGCATCACTGTTCACAACACACACCCTAACATAGCAATGTCTGTAAACATGACACATACATACTTATCTAGACATGTACATTAATTGGGTTATGGAATGTCATGGCAGCAACATTACCCACTCAGATGGGGCATGAGGGCTCAGTTGCTGCTTGTCTCACGAGAATTGCAGATGAGGACGGGCTGGGTTTCAGTCGGAGCATGCCCAGTCACCAATACAGACTCATCTTCAATGGATGATGTTCCTAGGCAGGAATAGATGCCCCACAAGAATCACCCAGAAAGGGGGTATAAATGTAGGGAATTATTGTTCCACTTACGAACATTAGCCTGGCCATTTATGATCTAATGAAGCATTGAGAACTAAACCGGCTTTTGATTTGTCATATGGGGTCCACATTTCCCCAGGCATTGCCTCCTCACCATTAAGCATGCTTCAGGGGTAATTCCTGCATGACATTGCAGGACCAGGCGTTGTCTGACAGGGCTGGCACTAGCATCTCTTCTTAGTGCTGGTCTGCAGCCATTGAATATCATGTTGTGGCGGTGTGGTAATGGTGTTTAGTCAAATGGATGTTCAATTTGATGGCACTCCTGTGATTGCTTCATATGATTTAGTGTGGGGAAAGTATGGCACACTTGTTGCAGCTGCATGTGTTAATGTTCTCAGTGAACTATTGTATGGACAACGGACACAGAGATGGCTTAAGGGACTATTCAGTTGTGCGATCACACAGGGCACTGCAAATACAATGCATAGCCAACACACACAATGTAAAGTGTCACTTTGCATTGAGTGAGCAGACAGCGCCCTTTATATGACACTGTCATGTTGTGACAAGTCAACTTCCGGGGCACCAGAGGTCCAGGGATGAATATCGGTTTCTAAACCACCAGTCAACCTCACACCTCTATTACACCAGAAGGGATCCGAACAGATTGGAATACAAGTGAATTATAAGACATCCTTGTCCAATTTTTGGTAACGTGGACGGAATGGCAGGCTTATCTCTGCAAGTTTGTGGATCTTTGGTTACTTGCAACACAGCGAAAATACAATTATCCCCCAATGATAAAAGGAACTGTCCAGTCACGGGTGTATAACAATATGTACTTGATTATTACTACAACAGACAGTCCTAGCACACTACAAATACGACCCACCCTGTAAAGGAACACAGAGGACATAGAGTTTCACGAAGGAAAGGGATGCACTCTGGATACTGACAGGAGGGTAGTTGGTAACAAGTGTTACTGTTGAAGGTTATTTGGTTTCAGCACCAAGGGGGCAAAGGGTTGTAACTGTCTCTAGGCGGCTTCGGAGAAGGACAGGGGGCAGAACCACAATGTACCTGGTGTTGAAGAAGTTCTTGGTGCTCGACATCGTCGAGGCAGTTCCAGAACGCTTTGCAGCCTTTGAGACAGAGTTAGTGGCGGGAGACAGCTGTGGGTACCAGGTGGCAGGCAGTTCGGAAAGCGAGGCTGGATGGACATCTGCAGGCTGTCCGGTGTGGCAGCTCAGAGCAAGAATCATTGTCTCTGTGCTGGTTGGCGGATCTGGAATGCTGGTCGAGGCGTCTCAGATGGCTCTGGTGACTGCAGTGTGACAACAGTCAGCGGTGTAGCCGGATGTGGTTCGGGGACTCGACTGTCTCGAAAATGTACTTAAAAGATGGATGCTGGATGATGCTTGTGTGACACTTCTCCTAGCTTCTTCACAGGGCTTGTGTCCTTTCAAGGCAGACAGCCCAAAGCTCAGGAGAGTGTTTGCAGGCAACTGCCTTGTCCTTAGTTCAGATACTCTCCGACACTTCCCACCGGGGAAGTTTACAGGCAGAACTTAGCAGGGCATACTGTGTGCTGGCTGTGTACCGGTTCTGGAGCTGCTAGACAGGTCTTCTGAGTCCGGTATCTCCCTCTGTTCCCTGGGAGATGTTTAGGCGAGGGATCTTGCTTCCCTCTTGGAACTCCTGGCCTTCCTTCACTGGCGGAAGATGTAAGGTAGACTGTACCTTTAGCTCGGGTACAAATAAGTCCTTCTTTTCACTCCTTCAAAAGTCTTTCGATGATCTGCTAAGTGAGGGGTTCAGCCCTCTTTTAAAGCCAAATGGGCCCCAGTGATTGGTGCAGGCTAAGCCTACCTTAATGGACCAATACTGGTTCCCCACCAACACTCTTCTGTTATGCATGAGTTCAGGACCAGAGTGCACTGCAACAGAACAGACCAGGGGTGACAACACATACCTAAGTACCCATCGACCTCTATGTTGTAGATCAAAGTGTCTCTCTGGTTAACTGAGCCCTCTGTGACTCTTGATTAAAGAGCAGGGTTCCCTAGAAGTTTGTGCTGGGAGTAGACTTCTTGTCTCTCCCAAATCAGAGAATTCTACCCTCTGAAATGGGTCTGCTCTGCAGGGAAACCTGCGGTAACTGTGGGACCCAGACAGGCCATTCACTGCCTTTCAAACAGAGAGATAGGAGCTAGCTTCAAGTTGACACATTGTATACTAAAGGGTTGTTAGTCCCCCTTTCCTGTTGTCTTGTCCAGCAACCAAGCCTCTCCTCTAGGCTTGCTTCAATTATCTTGTTAGTATGCACTGCCAGCAGCCGGATTAGACAAAAGGAATGCAGATCCATGGAGCCTTTGATATTTAAATGAGGCTGCTCATGGCTGGTGGAAGGTGTCCCTTCCCCCTTCTTGGAATGCTTTGATGTACCCGGGGCTGTCACATTACAGCTGAATATGACAGGGGGAGACAGCGCCTGTAGGCTGTGTCTTCCCGGAGTACTCGTGACTATGCGTTTTGTGCAGGAAGCAGATGACATGGGTGTGGAATGACCGCACACATTTTTTTGAGGCTGATCTCCAATCATTCATTTTCATATTAAAAAATCAAAAAGCCCAGGCGAGTGCACTCTCCCTGTGCGTATGATTGAATCCCAAACACATGTCAAGTGTGCTGCTAGATCACACAATGCAAAGTGCCACTGCCTTATCGTGAATTGTGCCAGGCAAACAGCATGGGCTCACACAGGGTTCTCGTAGACCTGGGCTAGGCACTGATGTGAGAAATCAGACAATAAGAGTCATTTGTGTCATTTCATTTTGGGGCAACACATGGACATTGGCAAAGAAGGTGGTGATTTGCCCAGCGCACTAATCATTGCTGCAGACATATCACAGCATTGATTGTATATGGACTACAGTCTGCACAGTGACACAGTGGACCCTGTTGTCCTACTCAAACTGCAAAGTTGCATTGAGGAGACATCTAGCAGTGGTTGGCATATTGAGAGGATGGAGACTTTATTGGTGGCGAGGGAATGCATGAACACCTTGTCCCAATGCATCCACTAGGGATACCAGAGATAACCTTCTCAGGCATGCACCATATGTAGCAATTAAGTGATATTCATGAACAGTTTCTAATGCGTGAATTGACAAGACATGTAAATGTCGGTATCTTTTCATGTGTGTCATCTTTCACATCTTAAGATAATGTGTAGATTTGTTCAGCTAACTGATTCTGTGTGCTGACCTTCAGAATTGCAATGCCCCATGTGTATTTCTTTTCATTGGGTTTTGCAAGCAAAAGCGTGTTGCATGAATCATCCGTCATGGGTAGTCCACAATTTTTCTATCTACACTGAGAGCATGATCTGGACACCAGGGGTGGGGGGAGCAGAGGGTATGTGTATGAAGAGAATCACAGCGGCTGTCTTCTCAATGTGCACTCAATTATTAAATATATGAGTATGCATGTTTTTTTACCAGCGGTGTACTCAGAGTCAGATGTCTGGGTCTGAACCTTCAGGTGTGTCTTGAGCTATGCTCCACAGGAAGTCGCTACCTACGCCTGGACCATGAAATGTTGCAGCTTGTACGTGTTGCAATGGCATGCAACACACGTGACTGCACACATTCACAGTGTCTTGCATGCGTATTGTCCAGTGGGTGAGACGATCATGATTCACGCAGTGTCATGAAATTATGTGCAGGTTTACACAGTCCTCCATTACCTTGCCCTTGTGGCCGGTGGACATGAATGAGCAGCAATATCTATGCATAGACGCATG
This sequence comes from Ambystoma mexicanum, assembly GCF_040938575.1. Taxonomy (NCBI): domain Eukaryota; kingdom Metazoa; phylum Chordata; class Amphibia; order Caudata; family Ambystomatidae; genus Ambystoma; species Ambystoma mexicanum. The sequence goes on from NC_090938.1 coordinate 74,323,913, forward strand.
ACTGCCTCTTACCAATGGGGCAACATGTGGATGGCCAACAGTTGTCTCTGTGTTCGTTCATTACACGCATGGAGTGTCAATGGAGTAGTGGCCATGCAAGTGTTCCTTTGTCGGTTCCATGTCGCTGTCTCCTCACACATGTATGCAAGCTGTGTGACTGTTACCAGACATGTAGCTTGTGGGGGGACAATGTTGCAACTGTTTTTGGGCATATCATGCCAACACATATGCCTGCATGAAATTGGTTGCCGCAGATGTGCAGGTCACACTTCCACATGTTACCACATGAAAATGTCTGTGTTGTGCATGAGATCACTGATGATGCACAGACCTACATCCTTCCACTGAGGTGTTTCACTTTCACTAATATCTGGGTGTATGTATGTACCCTTGCACACACAGACAATACCATGTTGCACTGCCTGATATGCCTGGTCGTGACTGCGCATGTCAGTGAATGCCATTCATCTGTGACATGCAGCTCACAGTGTGGCAAGTCACGATATGTGATGAATGTGTGTAATGGCATTTTGTGTCTGTATGCATTGTAATCCACTGTGAGAGCCTGACAGTGTTTTCCAACGTATTGCCCAGGGATTCTCTATTCAGGTGGCCAGAGAAGGGCCATCGCTTTTGGATCCCGACCCTGGGGGTAGACAAGCGAGGGAGGATCACCTGTGTTGAGAGTCACGGCGTATTGGGAGGAGAATACCCAAGGGCGAGACATGGTATTCCCTCTTTTCCAATTGTATACCAACCCACTCTCCTTCAGCCTTAATGGGGTATTTCCAAGCACACCCCATCTCCCCCTTTCCCCATGTTCCTTTTGAAACCCCTTCCTGAGCTTTCATGGGATATTTGTAATCCCATTACATCTCCCCCTCCCCATTTTCGTCTAATACTGGATCAAGAAGAGGCAACTGAGAGTAGTGAGGATTACCTATGAGAAACATCTTGAGAAACAGAGGAAAGACTGCCACCAACTACCATTAGGTTGTCCCATAAACAGAGTCAGGCAAGATCAGGCATTTACCACTGACCACTCACACTTGCAGGGACATCATTTGGGGGTCACCAGGACCTCTGTTGTCACAGTTGTGACCTCTGCCGGCCTCCTGTGACCTCTGGACTGGAGCATGGGTTAGCATGAGTATAGCAACTGTTCCTTGCAATGATGGATGATGATGTAAACCAGGCATTCTCGTTGTGTAGTATGCAGGTTAATTAAATATCATACAAAAAGTGAAATCGGGGTAGTCCCTTAAAGCATTCAGTGGATTGGGACTTTGTGAAATTTATTAAATGTTAAACCAGAAGTATTCACTATGCTGCGTAAAAGAAAAAGTTATAGTTGAATTCAAAGCAACTTAATTTTTTTTGTATCCTGTACCACGGAGATCAGTATTATTTTTTGCCATTAAATTTTGTCTTCTGAAAACATTCCTTAATTTTGTCAATGTAATTTATTTTGCATTTACAAAAAATGTACATAAATGTGAATATACAATCTCAAGTCAGAAAAAAAGAAAAGAATTAAAAGAGAGACATTTGGTTCAATGTTTACAAATAATTGAATGCAGACAGTGAATAAACCGATAAGTCATTGGATACAAATAGTACAAAAATGAAAAAGCAAATTTCCAGAATAACAAAGGGAAATCCTAACGGCCCAAAATTCAATATTGCAGGTGCCGCTAGTTCATGAAAGCATGTCTGCCAACGTGGTGGTGTTTAGAGATAGGGAAAAGACACCCTAAGCGTCTGCACACATATATTAGTGCGTGGATGGTTGCATTGTCCAACATTAGTGTGAAATGAACTTTGAAATAAGTTCCAAAGGAAACGGAGTCTTCTTATCATGGATGGAGTTAGAACATCCACTGTACGTTTCGGATCAGCCCTCTGCTGGGCATGTACATTTTTTCTGAAGCCTTCCTCAGGGCGGGAACACGAGAAGATAAGGAACCAACTTAACCCTGAGTGGAGGCAGACAAGAAAAAGATAAAAAAAGAAGATTTGTTTTAAGGAATGTTTTCAGTTGGTGTGGCATTAGTCTAAATCTAAAAGGATGTTTTAGTTTTGCAACAAGAATAAAGTCCCAGTGGGGATAACGTCCTTAGCCTGATTCTGGGCACGGACCAAGTCAGAAAAAAACCCACTTAGGCAAGGGTTGGGGTCTTCCACTGGTAAGAAAGGTGCATCATGGAACCCGAGGTCCCTAGGGCGTAACCACTCGCTGTCCTTTATACATTTTCTAGGGTAGAATAGAGAAAAGAAAATAAAAAATAAAAAATCTATCTCTTTCATGGCTCAAAACTGGTTAAGGTTAGAAGCGGTATTTGAATGAATTATCTCATACCTCCGATGGAGAAGGTCGCGTCTGAATGAACTGTATTTCAATTGATCTTCAAACGTCCTGAGTACGTGTGTGGCATTGAGTTCAGCTGTACTCACTGTAGGGCACGGGCTGGGGGGCCCTAGTGAGAAAACAAAGGGACTGGGTTAGAGTGTTGTTATACACTTTTCACCCTGTTGGCAGAATTTATTTGCAATGTCTTTCAATATGAGCGACAATGATTAGTAAGGTTTCGAAAATTACCTAAGAACAGCGTGCAGAATTGTAAATGCCTCACTGTTACAGCACGCCTTTGCAGTGACCGCAAGTGAATGCTGCCGAGGATATGTTCAGCGTCCTGAATGCTGAGTCATGACAGTCAGGCGCGAACACCGCCGTAGCTTCTATAGGTGTGTCACGCAAGTCTGGTGCTCAATTGGCTGAAAATAGACTGGGGCAGCACTTCCTGGTTTATTCTGTATGAACGCACTGTGATTGGTGCATTAAGGAGTCTGTTTGTGAATGCCGTGGAGGTGTGTCCTTACAGCATTGAAACTTGCACAGCGCTCGATCGCTCGATTGCTGGTGTTGTTAAGAAGGAAGTTATGCAGACTTTCCCAGTAAACGTGGGTAGTGGCACCCAACTTTCATATATTGCACCATTACATGAAGCCCAGTATATTATTATGCCGGAATGTTAAAGCAGAAGGTAAGTATTGGCAATTTCAGAATCGTGTTCCCACTTCTAACTGTCAGGACCAAGCTGAATTCAATATCAGCTTGTGTGTTGCAAACGCTTGTATATCAGATCAGAGGTACATATTCTTCATTTAAACCGTGCTCATGACTAGAAAGTCTATGAATCCATCTCGCTTCTTTGAGCTGGAGACTGCGTGATGTATTTGCGGAGTCCTTGACTACATCTAAAATCCACCACTTGATATCATTCGGGGAGTGGTGTTTTTCCACAAAGTGATCACATAAATAGAGTCAGGCAGGATCAGCCATTTACCACTGACCACTCACACTTGCAGGGACATCATTTGGGGGTCACCAGGACCTCTGTTGTCACAGTTGTGACCTCTGCCGACCTCCTGTGACCGCTGGACTGGAGCATGGGTTCGCATGAGTATAGCAACTGTTCCTTGCAATGACGGATGATGATGTAAACCAGGCATTCTCGTTGTGTAGTCTGCAGGTTAATTAAAGCCTGTCAGAACATTCCTCTGAACTGTATCGCTTTCCCTCTCACCATCACTCTCTCACTCTCTCTGTCTCTCCTCTCCATCTCTCTCTCTCTCTCTCTCCTCTCTTTCTAGTGCTCTCTTTCTCTATCTGTTGCTCTCTCACTTTCTCTCCCGGAACTAATACATCTTGCTGGCCTCAAAGCAGGTCAAAAATAACCACAGCAGAAGTGAGCCACAATGAATGCTTTGTTGTAATGTGTCTCCTTCCTATCTCCATGGCATGCTGTTTAGGATGTTTGTTTAGTTTGCCTGTATGAGGTAATGAGTGCCCAGAGTATGGGATGTCTTGTGAAGGTGCTGCTTTCCCTATTTTGCCAACCTCTGAAGCCTGAATAGTAGATCCACGCAGGCTTGACATGTGGCCAACTTTGCACCAGACCTGCAGATGAACTGGTCCGCTGTTAAATCTCAGTTAACAGTTTAATGGTACCCACTACAGAGGGTAATTTGCTTCTGACTTTGAGCACATTCAGACATGTAATTGCTCATTTTACTATAGCCGGTAACGTAGCTCAGTGGGTTGAGCGCTCGCTGCTGCAATGTGTGTCTGTGTGAGCTGCAGGTTTGAATCCCGTCAAGGCCAACTTGGCCTTTCATCCATCTGAGGTTGATAAATGAGTACCAATGCAGCTAGGTGATATTGTATTTATATCTGTTCTATATAAAGTGCTTACGCTTAAATGCTATATAGTAACGCATCATTATCATTTGGCCTTGGATGTCTGCTTGCATTCACATGAATTTGGTAATATGGGCCTATACACACTGATATTAATGATACATATGGTGGTCCATTCTTGTATGAAATGTATATCACATTAGTGATATCCTAACCATATTTTTCTTAGTGTACTTAGGAACAATGCTATGTGATGCTACTTCCTGTTTTTTCAAGGGGTAAAAGGTTATGTATAATTGCTTCCCGTGATGACACTTCTGGGTGGTGTCACATTACATCACTTCCTGTGTCATCATAGGTCAAGGTCATGTGATGTCACTTACGCTACCCATGCCATTTTGGTGAAATGACGTCCCTGCACACTTGACTCCACTTGACATTCTTTTTAGGACTGAAGGACAAGCATGTCCTTTTAATTGGAATATTGAAGGTCAGGCAAACCCTACCATGACCACACACCTGCAGCTCATTGATACACCCCCGGTATATAAAAGGAGGATACTGAGAGAGCAGAGACAGAATCAGTTGGGAGAGCAGGAACGCGTCTGCATGGCTGAGTCCAGCATGGGATCCCTTCTCAGTCCCAAGCCAGATTTTAAAGCCAAAGCAAAGTGAGCTGTGGGTGCAGAGTGGGCCACGAGAGCCAGGACGCAGGAAGAAGCAGCAGAAGGAACCTGCAGTCCGGAGGAGAGCAGAGTGAGGGAACGCCGGCCCAGTGTTTGTGAGGGGCTGCAGCGTCACTAGGGAGTTGTGTCTCCAGAGAGCGAGAAAGGCAGACTGCATCCTGCTGTCCGTGGCCAGTGGAATGCTTGTTCCCCTGGGACGGGTGCCGGTCCGAAGGGTGTCAGAGGGGCCGCTGGTGAGACCCTGACCTCTACCTAAGCATACAGAAGACCACTCATGAGCACTGCGCTTATCGGTGAGTTTCATGAAGATAAGAGAGAGAGAAACTCGGTAGGGTGCCGGTGGCTGGAACGAGGTGAAAGAAAACATTTTTGCAAATGGTACGAAAGTAAAGAGATAGAAGAGGAGTTAGAAAGAAAGAGAAAGTGTGAAAAGCTGAAAGCAAAGTTTAGTGCGCTAGAGGCGTAGAAGTAAGAAAAGGAAGAAGAAGCTTAAAGAAAGCAAGTTGTTGAATGCGAGCAGCAGAAGGGGAGCTACACGTAGAAAACGATGTGGGAGCAAAACCCCTTACAAAGTCGGATAAATAAATATATAAGAAAGAAGGAGCAAGAGCGCACTGGCAAGGTGCACAGTGTGACAAAGGAACAGGAGAGAAAAAGGAACATGCAAAAGGCATGGGCAAGAACGTGCCAAGGATGAAGAGAGAAAGAAGAAGGAGAGGGGTCAGAAGTCAGAGTGATTGTGCTTGGGAAAAGTAAAGAACCCAGCGTTCTCAAAAGTCTCTGATGCTGCCCCAGTGAAGTACTTACTATGACTTGAGTAAAAGGAAGAGAAGGGTTTATCACAACAAACTGAACATGTATGAAAAGCTGAGAAGGGGCCTGAGCTTGGGGAAGGGAACCCAAAGAGGCCCAACCAAGGTGAATACATATTTTGACAAGTTGAACTTTGTGTTTGAAACCGTAGGGGCCTGAGCTTGGGGAAGGGAAACCCGAGAGGCCTAAGAGAAACTGTATTATTATTCTGAACTTGTTTTTGAAACTGAAGGGGCCTGAGCTTGGGGAAGGGAGCCCTGAGAGTCCAACTAAAGCGAATCATTTGGCGAAAGCATTTGAAGAGTTGAAACCAGGGAAAGGGAACCCCAAGAGCCTAGAACAGTGAACGCAAGAGAGGCTGTTGTAAGGACCTGTGGCGAAGGTCTTGCAAGCAACCCTGTTTGATTGAACTCATTCTGGTGAGCTTAAAAACTATGCCTGGCAAGAAGGCCACCGGAAGCCAACCCAGACTTACTATTTTTCTGTTGAACCACTACTTTTTCTTTTTGACAAAAGACCCCCCTAACACATTTTTGTATAGAGTGAGGGCAAGCATAGGTTTAGACAGAGACAGACTATTATTTTGGACTTTCAGACATCAACGGCCCTTAGAAATATAATAATTGGAGGGAACAATCCCTTTACAGTTAGGGCCAGTTAGGTATTACCGCAACCCGAATCTTTAAGAAATAAAGGTTTTGAAAACATATTTATGAGTCTGTGTCTCTTTTGATACATGCCTGTGTCCCAGCACATGTGAATTTTTTGCACGGTACTTATGACTTAACATGTTGTTGTCATTCTCTGTGCAGTGGAAGATGCAGCGGATGCAGAGAAAGAGGAGGAAGAGGAGTTTGTGCGTCAATCCACCAGTGGAGGCCGTGATGTCTTACACCATGAACATCCACAGGTGCTACAGACGATCCCCAGTCATGTTTCGGAATCTTCTGAATCTTCTGACTCTGCAAGTGACAATGCAGAACCAGGTGTGGATGACACATTGAGGGATATGGAGGGTGCCCCAGTAGACAGGCCAGATAGGGTCTTTGAGTTCATACCCATCCCCCCTCAGATGAGCCATGCTTCACGGGTCCAGTAAGGGTTAAGTCCATGTCTGCGGTGGTTATGACTGCAAGATCATTCTCACCTGAGTTGGGTTGAGATTCAGGGACTAATGTCCAACAGACGGTTGCCGACCTGCAGCCAGGGACAGGTACCCCACTGTGACATGTCTGTAGCATGCCATCCCACGGCTTTCGGCCCTGCACACATGGTGGACGTGTGCATGCCAGAGAGACAGTGTGGGAGCAGCAGATGTTTCGTGCAGCCATCCAGCATGGTCACAAGTTGCATGAGATTTCCAGGGAAATGCATTGAGTGAGCACACCTGCGGACTCTGTAGCCACTCAAGGAGAAGTTCATCATGACCTCTCAACCATTGGAATGCTGTTGCATGCGTCTGTACAAAGATGGACATTTTATTTTTGTATAAACCTGTCCGGGATGGTCTGATCTTTTGTTCCGTTACTCTCCTGTTCGGAATGGACACAATGGATTCATTTTTCATGCCCCTGTCCAGGATGGATGCATTTTTGCTTTTTGACCCCTGTCTGGGATGGACATATATATTCTTTTTCTTTTCAACCTTGAGTGATGTGTTGTTGCCCCTCGAGGACTATATGAATGCAGAACTGGACATGCAGCCATGCGCAGTGGTGTCAACTGTCATGGTTCACTTGACTGCAACAGGTTCACATGTACAGGTGAGGTTATGTGAGAACATTGTGCCACCTATGTGCACTGTGCATGTTTTACTCCTAAAGCTGGTCAAATTCAATTCCCCATTTGGTTGCAGGGATCCTCGTTCATCCAGTGACTGCACTCCTTCGGAAGTCCACCCAGCACCATTAAACCTCCCTCCATGCCCTCTGCCAGGTACTGGCCCTCCATTCACAAATTCAGAGGAACTGTTTTTGGTGGAGGTGATGAGGAAATCCCATCCCAGCATCTATGCTAGCAGGTCATGTTATGCACTGTCAATCATGTCAATGGCTGTTTAAGTGTGCACCCCAATGTTGGCATGCAATGGAACATGTAGGGTTTTGAAGTGTCATGTGATTTTGGGATGTGACAGTCAGTGCAGATCTGAGTTAGTCCACATCTTTGTGTGTGTATGTCCCCATGAACATCCATGCTTGTGCATTGGTTTTCTGGTGCACTTCCACAAAGGACAGCAGACTCAGGAGACTGTGTGGCACTAATCCCCCTTGAATCATTAGCAGTCTTTCACACATTCTCATCCTCAGACTCCAATGTCTGGACATCTGGACTCTGCTTTCTAATTGTTCACCTTGTACCTCGCTGACCAATCCCAAGTCTTCTTCCTACCACCCTTCTCCTCCCCCTATGTCTCCCATGGGGTCCTGCAGGTGTACTGCCTGTCCGCCCTATTCGGCAACTTGTGCCAGAGCCCGCTCCACACCCTTAGCTGCTCACATGACCTGCCCTGCTACAACTACACATCTTGCACACACATCCATCGACAGATCAACAAGACCTCTGCTGCTCCCCATCGTGACCTTGCCTCAGGAACCACAGATCTGGCTGTATGTCTCCATGCACTCCACAGGAACGGTTTAGCACACTTGGATCATCTAGGTTTGTACTGCTTTGCACATGTGGACCACTGACAGCCTTTACTTGTATTCCCCATACAAGTCACTTGTTGTTTATTGTTGTTTTTCTGTATGTTTGCTCTTCCTGAATGTATTGCTTGACTTATGTTTCCATTGCTGCTTGTTTGGAATCCAGCACTGCGAGTGACTGCACTGTATGTGTATGTACAATGTGGGCACATGCATGTGGAACATCATCCCCTCCCCACAGCTTCTGTTCATCTGCCGTCCCTGCAAGTGTTTGCAGTTCACCCTATGATGCCTGCCTCCTTTCTGGGAAACGCTCATCCACAGTGTGTGATTTGTTAGAGGGGGAGGAAACAGCTGGGGAAGGATAACCTGTCCATGAACTATGGTGTCCAATGAGGGTCGAGGTTTGGTGGGTGGTGCTGGGTCTGGAAGGAGGTTGATCAGTCTTATTTGCATAGATATTGTGAACATGGATTTTGTATCTGGTTTACATGCCATGATGGTTGACCATGTTGTTTTTTTGATGATAAGCTAAGGAGTCCCCTTTCAAAGGTGTCCTTTGTTTTCCAGTCTAACCTTCCCCGTCACCCCCTATTGTCCTTCTTCACCCTCAGCGTGTGCTATTTTTCCATCTATGTGCCTTCCAGGATCTCAGCTCCTGCTGTCTTCTTTTCCTGTCCTTCTGTCTCTGTCTTCCTCTCTTCATCCCCTTCTCTCTGACCTCACCCACTCTAACGGCCCCCATCTCCCTCCTCATCTCCCCACCAGCCAGACTTCCCCTTGCTCCCAAATTCCTCTCTCTTTCTCTCTCTCCCAGCTCCGCAGCTGCTCATTTATCAGTCTATCTCCTCTCTCCTTCTTGCCCTCTTTCATCCTTCACATCAGCTCCCACACTTGCACGTCCACTCCCCAGACCTTCATGACCTCCCTTGTTGTCCCTTTCCCTCCCCTGCATCCATGGGTCACCCAAAGGCACACATGTCACCTGAGGGTTGGTGTACATAACTTGTATGCTTGCAATCAAGGGTCCAGATTGTGCCCACATCCCAGGGTAGACTAACCCCTGTGTTCAGAGGGCAGAACATGCCCCCATCATTGCAGTCCATGAGGGGGCTGCCTTGTTTGTCCAACCACAACGGGTTAGAGGTCCCACTTCCAGACACCAGGCATATGCCATAGGCCTATTGTTGTTGTTTGCAATGGTGATGCCTACACCGGTACACCGGCAGCTGTTTAGATGCCTGTTGAAAGCTGCTCAGTGCATCTCAATGCACCCTTCATTTCCCAGTTCATTTGTGCCCGTTCAGTGCAGTCCCGCTGAGCTCTTCCTTCGCTGCCTCTTGCCTGTTCCGTGCTCCCTTTTGTGTGCCAGTCTCCTTGATCTCTGTTTCTCCTTCCTTTCACTTGTCTGCTTGTCTCTTTTCTGCCTGTTGCCTCTGTGCCCTGCCTTCCTCTATGACTGCTGCCTGTTTGCTCAGCTGCCTTCTGATGGATCCTGTCTTCACTACAATTGATGAGAAAGCTGCCTTCTGTCATCTTGGGTAGCCAAATCGACAATTCCCCTAACCAATCACAGATCCCCATAGGTTTTTGTAACCAAGAGAGTGATGTGACGACAATCATGATGTATTTTGAAGGTAAAATGTAATGTTTGCCATTGTAGAGCTGAGCGAGATCTTAGAGACTTGTGTGCTTTTTGCTGTCCCTGTTTTATATGGATTATTAATAAAAACAGGCCTTTGCCATTTACCTTGACTATTTCTGTTATTGGCCGTGGGACTTCCCAGCCAGTCTGTTCCGCTAGCCCTGGGACTTTCCAGGGCTCCCTGTACACTTTGTCCTGTTATTCTGCATCTTCTTATATGTTAATGTTCTTTTGGTCTGAATATAAACACATACATATGTTCTTCGTGTCTGCGTGCATGTGTCTTTCATGTCTATGGGTAAATATTCTTTGTGTCTATGCATTCTTCATGTCGACGTGGACTTGGGTTTTGCTACATGTACTTCATGTATCTGTATGTAGCAACCTAGTCACTCTCTATCTATGTAGATAGTAACAACTACCTGTTTCTCTACTTATCACTCCATTTATTCTACATTCTTAATTTCACCTTCATGGTCTTAGTTTGTTTCATCTTCTACCTCAAGACTCTTGGGACGGAAGGGCAGTCTCAGCTTGTAACATTTCTCACCTGGATGATACTGGCGAAGGGCGGGGATGGGAAATGGTACTTGAATACTCATCTGAGTCGAGCAGTAGGTGTTACCTGAATATTTGCCTGCCCCATTACAGTCTGGATCTCAGAGATGACAAGTATTGTGATAGGTAGCTTGGTAGCATGGAAAGAAAGAATAGGCCTTAGACCTGTGAAGCGAGAAGGAGTGGGTGGAGTTTGAAAAATAATCGAGAGAGATGGATGCAGCAGGGAGACCTTATTAGTACAAACCAACTAGCAAAATTCGTGGGGAAAGAGAAGACAAAAAATGTGCGGAGGAGATAGAATACGATTAAAGAGTTGACACAGGTGATGAGGTTGAGGGGAGAGCAATAGCATAGGATCAGAGGAATACTGTTTTTCGGCAGCAAGCTGCGAAGAGACATAGGAAGACTGTAAAGAAGAACGAAGGTTGTGATCTGTGTATAAATGAGTCTTCATCCAGTGTCTTTCTGCATGGTGGAGGGGGTTAAAAAAGGGAGGAGATCAGGGGTAAATCAGGGCTGTGGATATTTGCACATCACATATGGAAATATTGAGCTGCTTAAAGAACATCTAGGGTCAAAAGCAGAACAGAGTTAAACGCTAATAGGGAAGAATCTGTGGGGAGAAGGGAGAAAATAGGTCAGAGATAAAATAAAGGTGGAAAGATTGACAGATTACTGCAGGTGAAGGCAGAGGAAAGGTGGGAAGGAACATGAGAAAATGATCCAAAGAATATAAAGGAGTTGCAATAATGGGGGATTCAGATTACAGATGCTGAGGGGGCTATAGCTCCGGGTCTTTTGGTTGTAGCCCCAGATAGAAGCTCAGGGCCTAACCAAAAGCCTAGCTAGATCTGAATCCCGGCAGTCCTGACATTAGCGTAGCCCCAGATCTTTTTCAGACCAAACAACACCCATCAGTCAGAAAAGCTAAGTCCAGAGAAGAACCTTCTGTATGATGGAGCAGTACAGCCATCCTCCTCTCTGGAGGATAGCTCAGGGGCAACGAGCTTGCCTTGGACACAAGACGATAGGGAGCAACACAAGGTCAATCCCCGGGCCTGCACTTAGAAACCTCTGGGTATTAAGCACTTTATAAATAACCTATCATATCATATCATAACACTGTAGAAGATGAAAGAAAGGAAGCAGTGCAAGAGAGATGCATGAGCCATTGACAGGTTGAGAATGAAGTCAAGCTGAGCTGAAGTGCCTTGGCTGCAAGTGTGTAGCTGTCTTGCTGTCCGGAACCGCTGCTGCTGCGGACTTGAGTCACGAGTGACACTTCATTGAACTTTGTTTCCTGTTTATGATTGGTGCTGGTGGTAAGCCATCTACAGGGAGCTAACGACTGGACTGGACTTACTTGACTCAGCTCTAAACATTGAGAATATACAACGTTTTCTGTGTGTCTATAACACTCCTCCCACCTTGTCTTGCGTTCTACACAGATCTTTGCTCCGCCCTCGCCTCGGCTCAACGCTTTCAAAATCCTTGTGAACGCGCGTGTGCGCGCGTGAACTGAAGTGCGTTAGCTGCAAGTGTGTAGATAGCGAGGGGCGGGGGCCATTTTATTTTGGTAAGAAGTCAAATGTTTTTTTTTTTTATTTTTTAGTAGCATTAGAACTATAGCTAGGGGGAGGTTTTATAAGCTTTTAGTTGGATAACGACTTCAAATATGTACACCCTAAAAACCGGCATGCCAATTCGAGTCTTGGAGGGGTGTAATGTCCACATAACAAAAAAAAAAGCCTAATGTCCCTGAAGTTTAAAGAGAAAAAGCTACAGAAAGCACAACGCTCAAAATCTCTCACAGCAGACATTCGTGCCTTTTGCAAGGTGGATGCAGTGCGAGTAAAGGGCGTGACCAACCCCGACGCAGGGGGTGTTATGGAGAGCAGAGTGGTTAATCAAGAGGCCTCTACTAACGTTTTGGCTGATAATATAAGTGGATCCAACATCATTCCCAAGAGTCCGGCATATTTGCTTCCGAATGAAATTACTGATAGAGCGATCGAATGTGCCTGTGATATGGGAGATTTATGTCCACCGCACCTTCAGTTGGCGTCAGCACCCTACCTTATGCACCGTGCAAGCCCAGCTAAGCTAAGAGAAGAATAAGACAGGCTAACAGTGGCTGGGGACATTAATGAAGACATTATGGACTTGCTGCTAAGAATCAGACTGATGCATCCCAAGACGTAAAATACATTTGTTCTAATACTGGGGATTTGATGCAATTTGATGAGGGAATTGACGTTACAGTTGTAAATGTCAGAAATATGTCGGTGATAAACTCAAATATGGCTCCTCCCAGGGAGAAAGAACATGAATTATCTAGATCACCAGCAATATTTGTTAATTCAGAAACGAGTTGCTTAAATAGATCATTACCTTTTGTCGCGCCGATGCCTAGGCGGACAAGATTTAAGGCACCGATTGGGGAACATCCATATTTTATGAGAGACCACCAAACAGGTGTAGCCACTCATATGTTCTCCTTCCCCGAAACGCCAGCATTAAATAGCACCGTGGATACGGGCCTTTTTTCTATGGCTAAATTATACGAATCATTGGACGAAAAGGTAAACAAGCAAACAACTCTATTGCTTCAAATAATTACAGATTTGAATAAGCGGTTATTGCCTCTGGGCCGCCTGGACCCATCTAATAAACCCGAGTTTAGCCAAAGTAACTTGGTCCCTTACAGAAACAATCAGAAGAACATCTGTTGTGCCATTGTAGGGAGAACGAAACATCAACGCTACTAAAAATCCAAGGGGACCCGATTCATGTGACCACGTCCTTTTAACCCCCTGTTATAGATGGCACCATTGTGAACCAAGGGCTCTGTTCTAGCCAAACTTCTGTGATTGAAATTCCTCAGGCACTTACTGTTTTGCGAGCGGGTGGGCGATCTGCTGAGTTACCACCAAATCCTTTCTCCGTATTATTTAATTCTGCAAACAATCAGATAAAGGTTAAAGCTGCTAACGCTGGCCCCCAAGAGAAAAAAGTGTTGGTCCAAAAAGGGCCACAAGTTAAGACCATGACAAAAACAAAAATATCCCTAAACACTGCAATAGCGGTGAGAAAGAAGAGGACGATGAAGGCAATTATAAAGTCTAAACAGGAGGAAGAGCAGCCAATGAAATATTAACCTCTGGATGATTTAGTAGCTATGACCTTAGCCGCCCGCATCACTGCGGTATTAAATCCACCTGTTAATAATCAGAACCTGGTCCCAATGATAAACATTCCTCCGGCCATCTTGACCAAAGAAATACGTGAAAATCAGATGTACGGTCATCAGTCTCTCTTGGCCCAAGGTCAACCTCCAATAATGGGACCTGTATCTGCCATACTGCAAACTGAGAACTTACAACCCCTATATAATTCAATTCATGAATTACGGGAGGAGATACGATTATCCTTAGCAACCTATCAAAAAGATAGTCAAGAGATAAAGCAAACTGATACTGGAGGGACTGTGGGTGTGAATGAGAATAGAAATCCGCCCTTTCAGAATACTATTTCCCACCTGTGAAAGGTACAGTGAGCAAAAAGCGTGTGCTGCAAACTCTCATCTCAGAACAGGTTCTCATGCCATGTTCTTTCTGGAGAGGAGCGCCTGCTACCTTTTTTGAAATATTTGCAAGGAACTTGGGGTTGGTCACCCGGAGTTACCTGGGGGCAACCAGACGTGGACTCCCGGCTCACTGTGCTCAGAGGGGCACAGCTTCACCTCACTGATGAGGCCCAACAAGGCTGAAACACGTGTATGGGGTCGCTGTTGGTACTCTTGTTCGGAAGGGAATTGCCATAGCATTTTGGTGCTGGACTGCCCATGTGGGCGGGACATAGACTGATATGCAAATGGATAATTTCCCATCTGTGAAAGGTACAGTGAGCAAAAAGCGTGTGCTGCAAACTCTCATCTCAGAACAGGTTATCATGCTGTGTTCATTCTGGAGAGCAGCACCTGCTACCTTTTTTGAAATACTTTCAGAATACTATACCTGATATTAACTGGCTTTTAAAGGGCCCTGTAAAAAAAACAAAAGATGTTTGAAAATGGGGGGCGAAGTTGGGAACCCCGAAATGAGGAGAACTACACTTGTCTAAATGGGGACCAGCCTCCAAGGGATTTTCCTGAAAAAAGAGCATCAGGTCCAGTAGATAAACGATGTGCTCCATATAAAAACTACCATTGCTTGCTGATCAAATGCAGGACCATCCATTTCAAAGGTACAATTTAAATTGGACCAGTTTATTGAATATATGCTCAGATATACAAGCACTGGAAAACTTGATGTCCTCTGATATTGGTTTGGTCAAGTTTACAGAGCAACGAAATCTGGGTGAAGTGAGACTTTATATTCAATCTGGTGTCGTTTGGAACACCTTATGGTCAACTCAAACTGCATTCTTTAGCTTGGGTTTCATAATAAATCAGGATACTCCCTACAATGAAGTAATGGAAAAATCTCAAGGGTTACCAAGCTTGCAGATATATGGGAGTAAAATAAAATCAGGTTAGAAATGTAACATAATCTTTGGGAGAAACGAACTGGCTAGAGCTAAATCAGGAAAATAGATTATAACAACCGATGCCATGCGATCTGATTAATCTCATCTCCGGGAATAATCAATGGCATAGCCATTTCATCAATACCAAGTGTGAAGATTTACAGAAATATGATATTATAGTATTTCAGGAGACATGGCTTCGCACTACTCCCACATGGGACCTGTATTATATATACATGGTGCCAGCCAATGAGGCTCATCAAGGCCGACCAATGGCGGGCCTCCTTATGGCCTTTCAAAAAGACAAACAATTGAAAGGTGCTTGTATTCCGAAGAACAACGAGGAGAGTATATTATTGCCATCGTTAATATTTATTGGGGCAAGAAACATTTGTCTACGGATGAGTTTTTTAACCAGTTTCACTCCATTCTTGATACACTAGTCATGGATAAGACTATAATGCATACTTTGATTATGGGGGATTTAAATCTGCACCTGTTACCTAATGGAAAGCCTGGTAAAACTGTGGATGAATACAAATGGTCAACGGCTATGGTAGAACGAAATTATGTAATGTTGAATGGAACTATCCAAGGAGACATTCCTCCACATGTGACATGGCAAAGAGATGGCCAACAACCTATCTTAGATTACATCTATGCAAACACACAATTTCTGAATAAAATAATATCCCTACCCATTAAACCGAGTACTAAAAGTGATCATGGCCAGTTGTGTTTGGTATGTGAATGGCTCGACCCCCAGACAACAACTTTGATAAATCATCATATGGCGGCACAAACATTAATAATGCAAGAAATAGAGTAAATTGGACTGATGCAAAGCTATTCAAGTATGGGGAAATATTACAAGCTACATATCCGAATATTGATAGCCACCAGAATACAAGTTATGTTGAATCCATGCAACTGTTGAAATCCAGTAGGGTGGACGCACAGCAATGCGGTGGTAATCATCCCTATGCTTTTGATTATGAGGATAAACTCAAAGAGAATTAAGAAAAAATATACAGGATGTGAGATCATCTGTAACCAAATTCGATCAGATCAAAAAACCTAAGAATAGATATACGCACTGGCAAAGAGGAAGATGAGCCATCCAATATCAACGCGATGGCGAGTCTATGCTGAAGTCATCGGGTGGAATCTGGGCACTACTAAATAGATGAAACGAGCAATCCCAACCCGTTGTACAAATAAATCTCATATTAGAGGAGATATGGCGAACTTACTAAGGCACTGCTTTCCAAACACCCTTTCCTGGAATTGGTGATGATATGAATGCCATAAAACACCAATATAATATGTAATTTGATTTGAGTAATTTGTAATTTGATTTGCCATTCAATATCATATATCCAAATTGAGCACTTCTCGAGCAGCAGGCCCGGATGGGCTTCATAACTCAATGCTCAAGAAGAATCCTGAAGCTTGAGCTCACATATTGCATTTGATCTTTAAGAACGTTATAGCTACTGGCAATATCCCCCCATCCTGGAAAACCTCCGTAATATTGACAATATTTAAAAAGGGCCCTCGGAACGATCCGGCCTCTTATAGGCCAATTGCCCTTCTAGATTGTCCTGCAAGATATTTGCGCGTCTGATTTTGGATGAATTCAACAAATGGCTTGATACAAAGAGGCTAGGAGATCCTTTCCAAACGGGGTTTATGCCAGGTCTAGGCACAGCAATTAACTTAATAACTTTGACTGTCATTATATCTCAAGACAAGCAACGTAACCAAGCACTATATATGGCCTTTATTGATTTTCGATCGGCTTTCAATCTTGTCCCCAGGGAATTATTGTTTAAAAAACTTTGTGATTTAGGTTGCCCTTGGACTATAATGAAGTGGATTGTGGAATTTCTTATGAATACAATTCAAATTCGTGGAAGGAAAGATGGGATGCTAACAGAACCTATTGAAACAACCAGAGGATTAAAACAAGGTTGCTTGCTGGCCTCAGTATTATTTAATTTTTTTATTGCAGATATATGACGTAGCGCCATAGGGTTGGTTACTGATCCACCCAATTTACATGGATCGGCCATAAATTGGCTCCTATATTCAGACGATACGGTCTTTATATGAAAAACGCCCTCTGGGTTAAGGCCCTTATTGAATGCGCTAGATAAATATGCCCCAGAAAACTGCATTAGCATTAATACTAGTAAAACAAAAACAATACAGTTTGGTAAATTAGGCCAAAAACAGTATCAGCGGCATTTACAAAATACTAAGCTACAGTCCGTTAGGACATACATCTATTTGGGGGTATGTGTGCATAATAATCATAATGGTAAACCGTATGAGGATTATATGAAAATGAAGTGACATCCTGCAATTTCTCAAATGTGCATTCTAAGAGCTAAATACTGAAAATTCTCAATATCATCCTTAATAGTATATTATTAACAAAAACTTGTACCAATAGTACTTTATGGTGCAGAGACAAGGAAATGCCAGACGTATGAATACTGGGCGAAACGGGAACGATGATATTGGAAATAAGCGTTGGTACTTCCCACGTCTGAATCCATGGTTACCATTCGACATGGACTGGGGCTTATTTCCCTATATGCCATGTATAAATGGAACATATGCCAACTGTATAGGAAATGTATTATGCATGGAAATAATAATGGCTTTCTGAAGATAATATCAAAACATCTCCAATGGGGGGATGATGGGTTTGTGAAGACTTGGCGTAATCTAGCGTTAAAGTCTCTACAGGGAGCTGGGATAACTGAAAGATCGCTAGTGGAGAATCCAGATAAGACCAAGCGTAAATTATGGATGTATCATTGGATTAAAACAAGATCCAAGTGTTTGGATCTATAAAAATTTTAATCAAACCCCTTTTGTTTAAAAATACATGGTCAAGCGGAAGCCTACTTACAGCGCTCTCCTCATCCAACTCACCGTGCAGATTAATTGAGATTTAGGCTGAACATTTGGCCAACCAGAGAGATCATGTTTAAATGGAAAATGATATCAGTGCAGGAAATAAATTGTTGATTTTGTAATGAATGCCCGGAAAAAAATGAAACATTTGATGGTAGATTGTGAGAAATTGCAAGATCTAAGAATAGATCATTTTAAATATTATTTTAAAGAATATGTGGGTCTGACTAGGGATGGCCTCTGGCATAACCTTTTTCATATGAATAGAAGATGTGTTAGATATGCGATTCCTAAACAGTTTGAATATCAAACGTGTAGAGGCCTCCTCATCTGTCCAGAAATAGAGAGACAGAAGTAAATCTACCTCAGTCTGATGGGAATCATTTAATTTGGTTCTTTTTTTTTGTTGATATGTTTTAAATATAGATATGTGGTTTTTCTTTATAATTATATTAGGGAAGAAAGATGTACAAGTGATATCATGTTATAACTTGTAATGATCTGTATTTTGTAAATTTTATATGTGTTTATTGTTCTTCTATTTTTAATTCTAGTATAAAATATTAATTGATCTTTGTGATATAAAATTGTTGAAAGATCGGATTTTTCTGATCAAAACAACAAATAAAAAAATTAAAAAGAAGTCATTAAGCAGAAAGAATTGGATACCAAGAGGGAGGAGGGAAAAGAGTCCGAATCCCCATGAAATGAGGTAAGAGTGCCTGGAGGTGGTGGATAGTCAAGAAAGCAGGGGAAGAGGGTTTAGTAAGAGACATGGAGAAAGGAGTTGAATAGTGGCATATTTGAAAGAGGTAAAGGGGACGGCAAAGGAGAGCCTGGGGCAGTGGTATGGGCCTCATTAAAAAAGAACTTCCACCCATCACCCCCTTCAACAGGTTGGAGAGAGTGAGAGAAGGTAGCAGAGTCACTTTGGATAGATGCTAGTGCGGCAGAATCACGAGGGCGCAGCCAGGTTCCTAGGACAGCAAGAACCAAACGCTGAGGGTGATAAGACTCAAAGCAGTCTGTGATGCAGGAAGACTTCTTGCAGGGGGATTGGGATTTCCAGTGTAAAAAGGGGTACGAGGTGGAGAAGAGGAGCGAGTGCTGTCAGGTAAAAAGGTGTACGAGGTGGAGGAGAGGAACGAGTGCTGTGAGGTAAAAAGGGGTACAAGGTGGAGGAGAGGAGCGAGTGCTTAGAGATAAAAAGGGGTACGAGGTGGAGAAGAGGAGCGAGTGCTTAGAGATAAAAAGGGGTACGAGGTGGAGGAGAGGAACGAGTGCTGTGAGGTAAAAAGGGGTACGAGGTGGAGGAGAGGAGCGAGTGCTTAGAGATAAAAAGGGGTACGAGGTGGAGGAGAGGAACGAGTGCTGTGAGGTAAAAAGGGGTAGGAGGTGGAGGAGAGGAGCGAGTGCTTAGAGATAAAAAGGGGTACGAGGTGGAGGAGAGCAGCGAGTGCTGTGAGGTAAAAAGTGGTATGAGGAGAGGAGCGTGTGTTGTGAGGTAAACAAGTGGTATAGATGAGGTTGTAGAACCTAGGAGAATCAAAATGTGCAGGGTTTGAGGGCTGTGGGTGTAGTGGGGAGAGGAGAGTAGGGAAGTTGTTGGGGGGGTGAGATAGAAGTTAGACTGAGTTCTGAATGAAGGCTGCGAGAGAATGGGCAGAGAAGAGTGATCACACGGAGAAGAGCAAGGACTGAATGCATGATGAAGGGTAAAAGATGTAGGGAAGACCGTGGAGGAAAGGCTAAGTCCAAGGTGGGGAGGGAAGTGAATAAGTGGCTGAGTGGAAAGGTAGGGGGTGGTTGTGAGAGAATACGTTCTTAATTGGACTAGAAAGGGACCAAAGGGACCAAAAGTCCGGCAGACTGCTCCGGCGGCAGCTTGTAGCCCCAACACAGGGACTTTCATCAGTTTTTCGAGGTGATATCAGCTTTGCATTGAATTGACAATCACTAGGTCCAGGGATCCCTGTGTGGAGCAAGCAGTCATGCTCCAATCTTACCACTTCCTGTTACTTACCTACTTACAACTGCCATCACGATTTATTCTGACTGCTTAATATAACAAAGAGTGCCCAGCTTTTCATTTCCTCTTCGTGCATCTCCTTTACTGGAAAGAGGAAGTACAATGCAGAATAAAGTCAGAACGTTTGAGCACATATTGCGGGACCAGAAATACTGGGCAACTCACTTTCAACAGGTTTATTGTGAGCAGTGGCTAATTGAACGCTGAGCTAATAATAATAAGAATAATAATAATAGCTTGGATTCTTACATGGCTCCTCGTGCCGCATTCCTCATGCTTCTAAGTGCTGTAATAAGAGGTGTTATTATCCGGAAAGTGTGGGAAAGGCAAACGTGTGACCTATTTCATATAATACTGCTAACAGTCTCTTTTGTATTTAGGTCCGAATCCCTACGATGCACACGCTCTGCGACCAGAGGAGTTACCCCACTGAACGTGTAGGCAAAGAGACAGGGCTCCGATGATCAATGTCTTTCGATCCACAGTGCCATGTCGAACCAGCATAGGCAAAGCCAATGGTTTCGATGCCGTCTCTTTCGGATGTGGACAGGGCTTTCGCTACACCCCTGCAATCTGTGCTCAGGAGGGTAACGAGGATATCAGAGAATACCTAGCTAGTCCAGTCCTTTGTATTCACAAACGTATAGTCCTGGATTTCCCCATTATAAACTCAGGACTTCAAGTCCCAGAATGCAAAGTTAAAACCAGGACTGGTTGACATGAATTAAGTACCTCAGCAGAGCAATGATGTGTAGAGAGATCAAACTGTGTAACATCAAGAGAAGGCTTGTTGATTAACGGTAGCATTACATGTGTGTCTGAGGAATAAATTATGTGTTTCCTGGAAATGATTTTATGGGATGTTTCACAAGCAGCAAGGATATGATTTTGTGGTTCATTAAGTTATTGTTTTGTATTCATATACTTCATGAAACCTAATTGCACAATAAAGACTGGTTGGTAATAAATAGCCTTTAGCAACACAATTGTATAAGTGTACATCTTTGACACACTTATTCAGTGCAAACAGGGAAGTGACATAACAATGCATGCAGAACGGTTTAACAAATCAGAAGAATATGGGACTCGTTACAAGTATGGCGGTAAGGCAACAACGGCGCCGGTATCGCTACTGGCACTGTTGCTAGCGTACCGCCATACTAGGAGTTCTGCTACCCGCAAGCAGAACATGATGGTAGCACCGGTACCGTTATTAACGGTACCGATGCTACCACCCTCTCCATTCCCATTGAGCCCTATGAGGCTCAATGGGAATGGGGACGTACCGGGCCCAGCACCCGCGAAAGGGCAATTACTGGGTGCCGGGTAAAACCAGCAAGGCTACCTCCAACGTCGTAATGAGGCCCTACGGTAGACTATCCACAAGTGGTCAGTCCCAATGTGGTGTGTGTTTCACTATGTCAGTAACTATTGTGCGACCAGCCAGTTTGCAATGTCTTTACATGCCAAGCCAAGTGGTATAGGCTTAGTGCCTGAATTGCATGCGCTGGTGGCATGATACATTTTAGACACAACGGGCAAAGGGCAGCTAGTCATCTGTCTATATTGATGAAAGTCAAAAATGGTGAGTTTGTGGCTTGACGAAGCGTTGTTCCTTATACACTTCCACCCTGTTTCACCAATCTGCACCAAATGTTGCATAGTTACCGGTTAGGATCCTCCGGACATTACTGGCTGCATAACATTTGGATGCCCCAACCCTTTCCCCGGATTTCAGCCCCAACACACAGGAAACAGTTGCTTGAAATCGGCGAAACATCTATGTGGTCGTACAAGGACCAGTCTCGACATGAGAAACCACGTTTCAAGGCTCTAGATATGATATGATATGATAGTTTATTTATATAGCGCCTATAGACAATGTGTTTCAAAGCGCTTCAAGGAGGGAGGGGACATAGGAAAATACAGTTGCATTCAGTAAAAGTCCTTGAAACAATACAGAATGTGAAAAAAAAAACTATCGTAATAGGTCTGTCGACATTTCTGATAGTGCAAGTGCATAGAACAAGTAAGGGAAGAGGTAATGGATAGGAAGGAGAACAAAGCAAGCAGTAACATTACTATGTCTGACGACAATTTACGCAGTGCAGGTGGTAACATGAGGTGGGGTGGGAGGGAAGGGGGGCAAGGGGAGGAGGGGGAAGGAGAACAAGGCACGCTACTGATCAAAAATGTCGGAGACAAATTTAAAAAGCAGGGGGGGGGAGGAGTGATAAAACAAGGGGGGGTAGGAGGGGAGACAGACAAGCTGCTATCGAGAGTCACGGGACAGATGATAGGAGTAAGTGCTAGGAGGGGCACACAGACACTCACGGGGGGGCAGGGGATCACATAGACACTCACGGGGGAGCAGGGGGGCACACAGACACTCCCGGGGCAGGGGGGCAACACAGACACTCACGGGGGGCAGGGGGGGCACACAGACACTCACGGGGGGGGCAGGGGATCACATAGACACTCACAGGGGGAGCAGGGGGGCACACAGACACTCATGGGGGCAGGGGGGCAACACAGACACTCACGGGGGGCAGGGGGGCACACAGACACTCACGGGGGGCACAGGAGGCACAAAGACACTTAGGGGGGCAGAGGGGCACACAGACACTCAGGGGGGCAGGGGGGCACACAGACACTCACGGAGGGGCAGGGGGGCACACAGACACTCACGGTGGGGCAAGGGGGCACACAGACACTCACGGGGGCAGGGGGGCACACAGACACTCACAGGGGGGAGGGGGGCACACAGACACTCACAGGGGGGCAGGGCGGCACACAGATACTCACGGGGCGGCAGGGGGCACACAGACATTCACGGGGGGGCAGGGGGGCACACAGACACTCAGGGGGGCAGGGGGCACACAGACACTCATGGGGGGCAGGGGGGCACACAGATACTCACAGGGGGGCAGGGGGGCACACAGACACTCAGGAGGGCAGGGGGGCACACAGACACTCACGGGGGGCAGGGGGGCACACAGACACTCACGGGGGCAGGGCAGGGAGGCACACAGACACTCAGGGGGGCAGGGGGCACACAGACACTCACGGGGGCGCAGGGGGGCACACAGACACTCACGGGGGGCAGGGGGGGCACACAGACACTCATGGGGGCCAGGGGGACACACAGACACTCACGGGGGGCAGGGGGGCACACAGACACTCACGGGGGGCAGGGGGGCACACAGACACTCAGGGGGGCAGGGGGTACACAGACACTCACTAGGGGGCAGGGGGGCACACAGACACTCAGGGGGGCAGGGGGGCACACAGACACTCACGGGGGTCAGGGGGGCACACAGACACTCACGGGAGGGGCCAGGGGGTCACACAGACACTCACGGGGGGCCATAGGGGCACACAGACACTCACGGGGGGGGGCGGGCGATCCGGCGTACCGCGGTGGACAGCGGTAGACAGGGCCTTAGTTGATGGCCTTCGGTGTGTACACGGATACACGGTTTCTGAGATATTTGCACCGCAATGCACTGCAACGAACTGGACCACACCAGGGTGAGACGACAGGTGGGGAGAGAGCACAGAAGGTCCCAGCATGCAGCAGAAAACCAACTCTCCCCTCTCCCCAACGTCTGCTCCGGGGTATGTCAGCCAGCCACATGCACCCATTCTCAGTGCAGTTTAATTCAGGGTGCAAAGCACATCAACCGATGAGGGAATTGGAACAGCGACCTGCGGGGTCATTGATTTTCCACAATTGATGAAAGTGTTGTCGTTTGCCTGTCATATATACATTCTATGTCTTATATCATATACCAAACTCCAGAGGGCACCAAAACAAACACATGTTTCTATCTATATCTTTTCTTTATGTAAAACTCTGAAATGCCCAACGTTTCTTATGCATTTTCTCAAAAAGTAAGAATGGAAAAAAAACATGCTAGATTTGATACATTTTAAACAATGTTGGATTCAATGATGGATTTATTGACTGTATTCTGTAATTTGGGGCTGCAAATTTATACTCTCCTGATATTTTGGACTCCAGCTCCCATCAGCACTAGGCAGTAAAGTCAATAGTGAGGCATCATGGGCGTCATAGTCCCAAACATATTGCCAGTTTCAAACTTCGTCAAGCGGAGTCTATAAAGACTTCCAACGAGCAACCACAAACTACACTCAAGGTGAAACACAGTAACGTCCAACAGGAACTTCCATCAACAGACAGCAATGGCAGACCCAGAAAGCAGAATATTCTCTGCCATTGCAACAAGGCTTTGGAACACACCGCCCAGGGTCTTCGGGAGCCTATCCATTCCCATGCCATTCAGGAGAAAAAAATCCCCAAACCAGATTGACCCTACACTACGGTGACCAGACAGTCCCGGAAAATCGCCCTTTGTCCCGGGGTCCCGGGAGATTTTTAATTTTATAAACCCTGTCCCGGGTTTGCAAGGGTGGGTGGCTACGGTCCTGGTTTCTGCCGGAACCTGATTTCCAAATACCAAAATCGGGGCAGCCGCTTCTATTCCTGCGCGAATGGGGGCGTGAAATGCTTTTCACAACCCCATTTCCTCCCCTTCCCCTCCCTGGCCGCTCTTCTCCAATGAGAGGAGTGTGCCTGTGAGCACACCCGCCTCCCGCAACAGGCCAGCGACAAAGAAGTAAGACTACCTTTTTTTGTGTGTTTACTTTAGTCCTACTTCTATGTCTATGGCATGTCCCTTTGTTTTTAAACATTCTGGTCACCCTATACCACACTTGAGGAATTTCCCGTAAACCGTTGAACATTGAAACATAAATGTACCCAATGAATGTGAATGAAACCAAGCTATGGTCTGGGCTGTATAAAGAGAAATCTATTACCGACCATTGTAGCGCGGAATGCACTGTCCTTGCTTGCCATGTTCTAGTCGCAGTGCCAAGAAGCACATTAACACTAAACGAGCTGCGATTAATCTCTTGTTTAGCTCAATTAAACTGTCTCAAATCAGCAGCTAACAAGACCCAAAGCGCTGTAGTCCATCACATCTTGGGCTCTTCCCAATGGATAACATCTCGCCAACATACAGAGAAAGTAAATCGGCACACAAGAACTGGAGATGATGATGATGATGATAGGTTATTTATAACCCGCTTAATACCCAGAGGTTTCTAAGCGCAGACCCGAGGATCGAACCTGTGTTGCTCTGCGTCTTGCTTCCAAGGCGAACACACTGCCGCTGAGCTATCCTCCCGAGACTGGGTGCTGCCAGCCTCTGCCCATCAACATCACTGCATATTCCATTTCTCTGATGCAACCAAAAGTGGCAGAAGGGCACCATACTAGACCAATCACATCACATTATATTCATGAAGCCATCACTTCCTCCTTCAAACGTGCTTGTCTGGCAGCATTCCAACTGGGACACGTTCCTTTGCTTGCCAGTGATGCCCAGCTCCTGCATTCTGAGCCACGTACCTCTAAATGCAAATGGGGTAGACCTCTGTGCAGTTATTAAAGTAATAAGTGCTTGCCGGAAGTACTGTCCCTCAACAAAGACCATTGTCCCCTGGCTTTAAGTGGTCTGGGGCTAACTCGGACTCTGTCCTGGCAGTGTCTGAATATTGCCCCAGAGCCAGGCCTCAGCAAAATATATTCCCTGACCTCATTTACCCCAGTGTTAAATTCAATGAAAAAATAGGGAGTTGCGTATTACTGCTCAGCCCCAGGCAATGCCCATCTCTGCCATGCTCAGAACCACATCCTTGCTTAAAGATATTTGGTTTCTTATGACAGAAGGAAAGATGTAATATATAGAATACATTGTTTGTTTTTTGCAACATATTATGGAGAAGTATTTTCATCAGAAATATATATATCAATAAAGATAACATGCCATGTTATCTTATGTTACGTTAAAGGGATGCTTCCTTGTGCACAGTTTTCCAGTGCTGTGGCAGGTCAGAAAAAGAGAAGGCTGGTAATTAGTTGGGGAGGGAGGAAAAATACAAGATATCTTTGCTGCTCTGTTGATGCATGAAGTTCGGAAGCATTTGTGTACCCCCTGCCTGCAAGTCTGTTTCTAGCTGGATCAAGTGCGTAGAACACAGAAGAATTATTGATTTTCTATAAAAACGTTTCTGTGTTTCTCACTGCGGCCATTTTCGCTGCAATTTCTTTTTTTTTTTAATGGGTGGGGTGGGGGGCCCTAACCTCCCTCTCATCCACCCCCAGTAGTTATTTTTTAAAAAGGCCAATAAGTATGTAAAAAAAAATAAAAGTGTGATATCTGGGCCTGGGCCTTCCCAATCAGGGGACAGTGCGATGTTCGCGGACACCGAATCGGGAAGTTAGTACATGTTTTGACTGCACATTTAACCCTTAAGTGTTGTAGGCGATTGTGTTTGTCCCGAATTCCTGTATGGAATTATCGGGGGCTCTACCCACTTCTGCAGTAAGCATAGTACATTTAAGACACCTTTTAACATCAATTGTGCCCCCTTTCATTAAAGCCACGAAAACTCACCGACCCCGGCTAGGCCACTTGTTCACTTGCAAAGGCCCTAGGTCTTTTAAAAGTTCTTAAGGTGCATGCGATTTTTCAACACTTCTTAAGACTTGCTCCTGAATGTTCTTTCGTGAATCTTTAGTCCCTTCCTAGATTTCTTATCCCATTTGAAGAACTTCCAACCCCCTATTGCCGAAAGAGTTGCATCTTTGCCACAGTTTGTTTTACCAACGTAGGTAAAATCCCACCTGTTATAGAAGTGGACAAAAATATCACCACTCGTGATAAAATTGACACCATTCAAAAATGCATTAGTATTGGTGAAAATGGTATTAGTCCTGCACCTGAAATCATTGCATGGTGGAACATATTTGCTTTTTGATTTGAAAATCAGAAAGAAAATGTGTTTGCCATTATTCTTTTTTTTTTAACCACATGTCTATATTACCACCAGTGCTATTTACCACGGATGGTAATTCTATACTACCAGCCAGAAGGCGGTAATGTGTAATTGCAGAGCTACCTGGATATACTCCAGGAAGCTTAAGCGGAACAGCGGGGTTCTGCTGGCAAGATTTCTTTGCCCACAGACTTATTTTGATCACTTTAGTGAGTCCTGGGTACCCACACCAGCTCCTCCGCTTCCTTCCCTATTTTGAATACTGCATTGCTGTTATTTTTTTTTTAGGTTTTAGAAAGTGCCATCTCAGCAGAATCGTTGCATTTGTTCTGCTGACACTTACCTTCCAACACAGGATGTAGCTGCTAGATTAGGTTGGGTCGTGCCATCCTTGTTGAAAGCCTTGTTTTCACAGCTCTGATCTAAGCTGTGTGAAAACCACAATCTCATCTTCCACGGATATACAACACTGTGAAAGGCTTCAGGGCTGGAACAGGTGTCAAGAAAAATAAAAAGAAGGCATACTATTGAAAATTACACAAACCCAACACAAGCAAGGTTTTGACGGGTCTGAATGTTTAACTATGGTTCTAGGGTGTTGTTGAATCAGAAAAGGTGTTTTTGAATCAGAGACAGTGTTTTTGAATCAGAGAAGCAGCAGGGGCTGGCTGAAGATGGGTCAGGCCCATTTCAATATGATGTTTGGAAGACCCCAGGTCTAACTAACACAGGGAAAAACTGTCAGAGGCACCCGTGGGATACATCGATTATAATGGAGAGATAAAGGAAAGCATGGAGGGGTTTAATAGCTGCAGGTTATCATGAAAAGGCAGCCAACATGAAGCTGAAACAATAAATACTAGCTGAAAAAATATGAATCGCTATTTGCCAGCAGGGGGTTGAAGTTGAAACGGGAATGCAGATGCAAGAGGTGATAAGAACGTTGCTGTATACTGCAAAGTCCAGAGGGAGGT
The DNA here is from genome assembly GCF_040938575.1 of Ambystoma mexicanum. Lineage (NCBI taxonomy): Eukaryota > Metazoa > Chordata > Amphibia > Caudata > Ambystomatidae > Ambystoma > Ambystoma mexicanum. The sequence continues at coordinate 74,351,789 of NC_090938.1, forward strand.
GACTGGGCCAGCAAAGGCAGTCTATAACGTGCAAGCTGCACGGTGCACATGTAATGTCCTGAATTGCAGACGTATTTTGCTGTGGGATAAGCCTGCAACATGATGGAGCTACTCAGAGGCGCGCCCCAGAGGCTCGAGGCTCATTATCTGGAAAAAGTGAAAAGGCCCTGGCCCCCTCTGTGGAAGCACCTTCCATCACATGAGCTCCATATTAATATGCGAGGAAGGGGACGCCTGAGATTGAAAGAGGGAGGGGGAAGTGAGACCACATCATGCCTGGTGCGTGGGGAGGACCATTTTCCCTGTGCACAGGTTGATGTCCATCCCAATCTATAGTGACGATATAAATCACGTATTCCAAACTTTTCAATGCATAACTGTCAACCTTTTGAGATACCAAGGTGGGTGACAAAAAAGTATTTAGTTTTTTGCGGGTGAGAATACCATTGGGGATTAGGGTGGGCATGAGGAATGGAGTGGGTGGATCTCATCTATAGTCCCTGTATCTAAAAGGGATCCAGAAGGTTGCATCCGTGTGTGCGTGGACATGCGCTCCCCAAATCAAGGCGCTCAAAGAGTGTCAGTGGCATGATACAGCAGGTGAATGGATCAACAACCTTTTCAAAACTTGACTTGAACAGAGGTTATCATCCGGTGAAACTGGACCCCTCTTCCCTGTACTTGAAAAGGTTTGAGGGTCATCCTTCTGCTATAAAGCACTACATTTTGGAGTTTGGTCTGTCACGAACTCTTCCAAGAAGTAACACACAAAGTGGTTTTTCATATCTCAAATTGCCTGAACAACAGTTACAATATCTTAGTCTTTGGCACCCCTCAGTAGGCAACACTTAAGGGGCTTATGGTCATTGTATCGAATTCCTTACATCAACATGCATTCGCATCACATTTCTTCCATCTAAAAAATTTGCATTGAATGCATTTTTTTTTCTTTTTTTTTGTTTTTTTGGGGGGTTCCCCCCCAACTCCTGTTTTTTACCCTTTATAATGGACCTAAACAAAAATTAACCCTTAACACCCCAAAATTATGCATTCGATGGAAAATATTTAGATGGAAACATTTCGATAGAATGGCATTAAATGCAATGACTAGATACCCTTAAAGGAGTCGTTTATGGTGTAGGAGGACCGGCAACTAACACTCAACAAAGAAATATGGGCGTCCAGCAAGCAGACGCCTACCTTCTTTGGCCATATATTCTCTGAAGCTGGGAAGGAGCCAAGCCAGAAAAAGCGCAAATGCTCACTTAAGCATGCCATCAACTTGTTTCTAGGCGCAATGAGCTTCTGTGCACAGTACATTCAAGGTTTGTTGTGCTTTAGTACACCACTCTGATTCTTCACCAGCTAGGTCAAGTGGTCCCTTGGACAGATCAATGCTTTCATGTGTTCGATGAAATCAAATAAGGTATTGCCCGTATAATGTTCATAACTTACTTTAACCCAGAATTGTGAACTGAATTAACAGTCGACTCCAGCGCCGTGAGTCTGCTGGGGATAGGCAGTGTCTAACCCAACACAAGTCAAATTCACCTGAAAGCGATATCATACAACTAAGCAATCCTCAATACTTCAAGGCACACACACATTAATTTCTCTATTTAGGGAGGTCCATGGTGTACAATTATTAATGAATCTGAGGGTGCTGGGGGTTAAGGGGGCTAAAGCAACCCTGGCACTAGCTTGCCAAATAGTATCCTATATGTGAAAGACTCATGCAATGAACTTCAACTCTTGAATTTTTATGACTTAATTTCTTGATTGACTAAGACCTACTACCTTTGACCGACTTCAGTTTATTGGTCTGCAGGGGGCGGGAGTACCTCCAAGGTAGTACCATATGCCAGAAGGAACAAGCGGAAAAAGAAACCATGGTGGTTGCCTGGACGTATGAACCTTGTCATAAGATCCTGTATGGGGAGGCATTCACAAACATGGCCTTCAACACTGCAAGCACCTACGGACATCCAAAGCCAAAGATGACTCACAAATAGCCAGCAATGTATTTATTTATTTATTGTTTGCTTGTTAGGCGCTTATACAGGAAGTAAATACAGTTTCAAACCCCCCACAGGGCAACAGGGAGAGGACAAGGGGATGTAAAAACGCCCGAAATACATACAAATATTAAATACAATGGGAGGGGTGGAGACAAACCTACTATGCCTTGTGAGTGTTCAGAACATGCAAGTGCAGAAGGGAGGGGGAATGGGATAGGTGCTGGGGTGCTCATGGGTGAGCAACAGTTGAAGTGCAATGTATGGTAAGTGCGATCCTCCAGGGTGCAGGGTGAGCCGAGGCAGGTGCTGATAGACAGTGTCTGGGGGGCGATTCAGTGTGGGAGGTCAGGGCCTGAGGATGCATAAGGGTCCTGACCACCAAACAATCCACTGTGAGATTAGCAGAGTGGAGGGGAAGGCGGAGGTAAAGAGAAAAGTCTTGAGGAGCTTCCGGGAATTTAAGAAAGTCCTGCTCAAGACGAAGAGGGAGGGGGAGGCTGTTCCAAAGCATGGAGCCAGCTGAGGAAAGAGATGGCGATCCTGTCCTCTGTTTAGTGAAACGCTTTACACATAAAGAGTTGGTGCCAGAGGAGTGCAGGGGTCTAGCAATACATGAAATCCAAATGCAAAGTGCGAATTCTGTGGCCATGGGGAAAACCAATGCACGTGCAAGGAAAATGATGAAGGAAGGTGTCTTTGTCATTGGTTAGTCTAAGTCTTCAGTTTGTAGAAGGCACCGTGCCAGCCAGGCAGCTGGCTTATCCACCATCAGTGATCAGGAAGACCTGAGGGCTTTCAGAACGATCAGGGACGAGTTGTCTACGCCAAAAGCGGCGAATGCACGGCAAAAGGATGCTTTTTCCGCATGGTTGCATACGAGGATGGCGGATCTGTGTCCCAAAGGACATGGAGGGGCGCTACCTGCCAACTGACTCATGCCACCGAAGGTCTGGTTCCACGAAATGGATAATAAGTTGTGATTTTACCGTAAAAAACATTGATGGCATTTTTACAGACAAAAATTCATCAAATAAAATCACCATTTTTATTTTGAATTTGATTTGCGTTTCCCCCATTTCCCTATGTTTTTAACCCCCCAAACTCCTCCGTTGCACATTGGGCAGCAGCTGTCTCAGAAGACGGGTCTGTGGCTATCTTTGGACCTGCTCACACAGGTGCTTTTGTCATGCCTGTTTTGGAGGGTCTGGCCCATCACATTGGAGGCATATGTCTGCTGCATTTTTCCCTGCCTTTTTGTGATAACCTCTCTCAAGCTTCACTTGCACCTCCTTCACCACTGTACCCATAAAAATGGTGCAGAAAATGCAGCAAAATGGCAGTTTTACCAAATGCGGTGAAACGACCGCAACAAGGTGGGTGGGTACCAGTTTTGGATGAATTTTTAAGAGTCCCAGACTACAAGTAGCTTTATCAACATCCGCATCTTCCATAATTCCTGCACTTTACAAGATTGTTCATACTATGGCATTCCTCGCATCGGGAAACCCGATAACGTCCCTCCGTTAAGCGGACAGGACTTTACACTCTCTTCAGCATGTCTGGGTTTTCTGCATCCTTGATTAATAGCACTGTGGACTCTGGAAAATGGAGCAGTGAAAGGTTTCAGGGCAACCTCAAAAGAACCCTCCACATGTGCCACATCACCAAAGGGTCAGTAGCACAAGTTCTGTGTCAACTTCTGAGAGGGTCCCGAAATACCCCCACAGCACAACACAGGTGCAGTCAGAATTAACTTTTGGGAGACTGTGAAAACTTGACCACCATTCTTCATTTTGGAGACTAGAATTTCAGAAGTTTTAGTATTCTTTTTATTGGCTTTATTTGGTTTAAAATATATACAAACATTTAGCCGTATTTTCCAGACATACATAAACATAGGTCCGTGTAGCCGTAACCCGGCTCACCTAAATTTCTTGCATCACTGTTCTGACTCAATCACAGTTTCATTTAGTTTTTTAAAAATTATTAATAAAAGTGTCACCAAAGCCAAGGATAGTGAGATATAATTTCCTCTCAAAAGTTCCAACCACCAATCTTCTGTTGTTCTCCAGTTATTGCACTTTGTGAAGTCATCCATAAGGTTAATTCTCTTGTCGTCAGTTGCACTACATTTTAGCACAAGGTGCTCTAGAGTTTCCACCATACGCTGGTCCTTGCACAATCTGCAGTAGTTTGGTATCAGATCGCTCTCTCTCTTGTTGAGTAATTCACCTGTTTGAAACAAGTTGAGTCTAAATCTCATCATATAATCTCTACGAAACCAATTTGGAAATTGCACAAGATATCTTGGTAGGTCAATGAATGGTTTCCCGTAAGATGTCAGGGGTTGTCTCTCTTCTTGGGTTACAATCCAATCTTGAATATATAATTTTCTTTTGATTTGGTCTGGGTTCTTTAGTAGGGTTATGTCATTGTCTCCAAGTTTTTCCAGAATCGCCTGGCACACATTTTTCCATTTGGTTAAGGTCACCACTCTGTTTGCCATTATAGCCCTTTTCAGCATGGCAAAGCCTCCTTTGTCCAATGCTCCAAATGTTTTACGATACAGGGCCAGCGATTTCCAAACTACGACCATTTTCATAGCGGTCAGGCCCAGCTCCACTCTCAGGGCTTGCATTGGTGTGCTCTTTGGAATTCTTAGCACCCTTTTCCAAAATGAACCTTCGATTACTGTCCAATTTTCGGCATGAAATGAGAGTACACACTCGGCTCCATAGGTCAGAATTGGTATAACTGTCAATCTGTAGAATGCAATAGGAGGTCTTAAGGAGTATCCACAGTATTTCTTCATAAGCACTCTATCTTGACTTGCAAGGTTTCGTGCCTTTAATCTCAAGTGGGTTAATCTAGGCGCATCAACTCTGCTCGTATTAAGACATACCCCCAAGTAGATGAACGATGACACTTGTGGAATCTTCTGTCCTTTCAGTTGCCAACAATTAGCTCTTTTCATTTTGCCTCCTACTTGTTTACCAAGAGTCATGATCCTAGATTTCAGTGGATTGATCTTTAAGCCATTCTCATCTACGTACCGCTGCAGGGCCTCAAGTTGACGCTGAAGGCCTACTGGAGTTTGGTCCAGCAGAACCACATCGCCCGCGTAAAGGAAGCAACTTATTTCTGTTCCTCCAATGTTTGGTGGGAAACATCTGATGTTACTAAAAGCATCTGCCATGTCTGAGGTAAATAAATTAAAAAGGTCTGGCGCTAAGGGGTAGCCTTCTTTAAGCCCCTTGTTGGTCCTTATTTTTTTCAAAAGGAGGCCAGATCTATCGAATCTAATCCTGAAGGAGGTGTCTGAATAGAGCTCTCGTATAACCTCCTGAGTGAACCTAGGACATCCCCATTTATCCATTTTTAACCACAGTTGTGCCCTATTCACAGTGTCAAAAGCTTTGCTTAGATCAATAAACGCCATACACACTTTCTTCCCTTTTCATCTCTCCACGTGAGTCTTACTGATGTTTATGATGAAGATGTTTAAAGTGGTTCCTACGCCCTTAATGAAACCACTTTGCCATTTGTCATGAAGGTTGGTCTCAGTACTCCATTAGCCCAATGTTCTCAAGGCGACGGTGGCAAATACCTTCTCCACTACATCCAACAGTGCAATGGGGCGGTAATTGCTAGGATTCGTTCTCACCCCCTTTTTAAAAATTGGGACGATAATCACTGTCTTCCGAGAGTCCGGCACTTTCTGTTTGTCTGTTATGTGATTGAATTGCATTTTTAGAATTTTGGCCCATTCAGTGGGAATCTCTTTTAACATGTTGTTCGACAGTCCATCTGGGCCTGGGGCTCTTGATTTATTGAGTTTGTTATTACATCTTCAATTACCTCAGTTGTTTTATTTAACTTGCTCCACGTGTCTTTACTCTGTCTTTCTTCACATGGTTCACAGATTTCTGGGTCGAAAAATTTGGAGAAATGCCTGGTCCAACTAGCAGCCGAGATGAAACTTATTGTTAGTGCTTCTTGTGGAGCCTCTGTGTTGTTAATCATGGCCCAAATTTCACCAGTATTTTTCTTTCTGATGCTTTGTAGCATGCTCTCTGCGTCTTAATATAAAATGGTTTTCTTCCAAAGCTTTCACCAATTTCTATATTTCTGTTTTATTTTCCTTATTTGTATGGCATTTTGCGCGGTCGACCCATTCTCTACTGATCGTATTTGTGATTTCATGGACCTCTTCTGTTTCCCTGTGGCCTGATTGTAGGTATGAGATGGGTAAAACCAGGCTTTTTCCTTCCACAATTTTTTTGTCTTGAAAATTGTTAAGAGTGCCGACAGTTCGACTATTCCTTGACAAGTGTCAGTTGCTGTGGTTAAGCTGTTCATCAGCAAGGATGGGGTCGTCTGTCTGATTCTCAACTTAATACGTCCAGGTGTCACTTCTAGGTCCGTTGAGTATTTCATAATTATTTGTGGCGGATTGCAATTCCACATCATGCTTAACAAGTTGTGGTTGCTCTGTGATTTAATTTCAACAGACATAGACGTTTGGTTGCTTAGGATGTTCTGAGACACACTTCTGTAATCTATAGTGGAGTTACCTTGTTTTCCTCTCCCAGTAGAATCATCTTTGGTCATGTCTTCGTTATTACTAATCAGAATATAGATATTTCTTGAGGCAATGGCGTTTCTCCAGTGTGATCCATGGTTTTTAGGGGCAGTTGTTCTGGTGGGATCTTCATCTGTCCTGTAACTGTCCTTATTTTCACAGTGTGCATTCAGATCTCCACACAAGATTAGGTGTGGTTCATTCCACTTCATTCTCTGTTTTTCCACCCATGCCATAATTCACTCTGGTAAATTGTTCATTGACTTGACTACCGGATTCCAATATAAGTTCACAATTGTAATAATTTGGAAGCCTTTATTAGGCCCCACTTGAAGCTTGCCTACCACTATTTGCATAAAGTGGTTTGTACTACTTGCTTCTAAAATTTCAAAGTCCAAACTGTTTTTAATTGCAGTTCATAGACCTGCCATCGGTTTTCCTTTTACACCTTTAAATGCCGGATTTAAGTAGACTTGATAGCCTTCCATGATAGGAAGACTCCTCAGCCAAGTCTCATGGTGACAGATGATGTCATGCTTCCTAATTGAACAGTCTAGCAGAAGATGGGAGAATCCCTGTATGTTCCAGGAAGCTAATAATAACGGGGCGTTCTCTCTCTTTAAACAAATCTATGGCTGGTTGAGTTTTGTTGCTAACAAACCAACCAGCCATTTCCAGTGGTCGTCTGATCCGTCTCCGCTTGTATTTACGGGGTACACCTTATTTGTTGGAGTCGCTTTACCATTTCTCTCGATTCGTGGGCCGTCTTTATTTGGTCCTACGAAAGAGTGGTCAGAGTTCATGCCCTTTCTTCCTCTTAAGTCGATATGTAGTTCTGTCAGAGATTTATCCCCTCCCCTTGCACTTATCTCTGCTTTTGTCAGACTCCTGATGTCAAATCCCACTGGTCTCAAATGCCTAGCTTTCTCTAGTATCAGATATTTAATAAGTCCACTTGACAAATGTAAGGTCACCTTGTCCGTTCTTTTATCATCCCAAAATTCTATGATGTCTTGGTCATCTGTTGTCAGTAGTCTGCGGGCCGGTATATGATTGAATGATCTAATTACGTTCGCCTTAATGAGAATCAGGCCATCTTCAGAATCAACCACTCTCTCCAGCATAACTAGCAGGGTCTGACTGTGTTGTTCCCCCATTTCACTGTTGTGCCTTTGATCATAATTTCCTCTCCCTGTACTCGTGACTTGCTCCTTATTGGGCTTTGCCTGATCATTACATTTAATGATCCTTAAAGGAGAAATTATATATTCATCATTCCTTCTTTCAATAGCCTCCCTTCTCGTTTTCCGGTAATTAGCCGACGCCTGGTTGATCAGTCGGTTAGAAGATTTCCCATTGTCCCGATCCTTCATCTCTGGAGATTTCAGGCTTGCCTCTTTTTTGCGGGGTTACTTATTGCAGTTTCTTGGGCAAATGTCTCTATTATAATTAACTGACAATTTAGTCGAAGCCAACCCGGGTTCCTGAACAAATGTCCTGAATTTCAGTGTTGGCGGATCTTCTAATTGGCTGTGCCCGACCTCTCTCTCCCTTTCCGCCTGGGAGGATTAAGGGAGGTCAACTATTGATGATCCCTCAATGGTTTGTCTTTTCTTTAGTAATCTTGGGCCAACAGGCCTTTTTGACCACTTCACGGTACGTCATGTCGATCATCTTCGGATTCTTATGATAGCAGATCACACGTTGCCTCATCCCCACTGGCATTGTTTTCCTCATTGTCCCCGGACTCTGTGGTTGTATAAGTAGAGTAGGTTGACAAGTTTATTAAATCCACCATTTGGGTATCTTCATTTCCCTTGTCTTGTATTTTACGTCCTTCTTGGGTCATAAATCCAACCTTATCTTGGTCCATATCCACAATTTTTACTTCAGTCGTTTTTGACTTTACCTGAAGTGGCAGGGGACCATTACCCTATGGTGCAGTAATGTTCCTAATAAAATTCTTAATGCTATTTGATTTTGAATTTGACGGTCTTAGTTGATTTTTAGTTTTTTAAATTAAATTAGGGTTGGCCACTTGCTTGTTGACTTTATTATCTGTTTTCCTGTCCTTTATATGATCAGGTGAGTTAGTTACCCTATGGTAATTAACTCGCCATTTATGCCTCTTCTGGACATTCTGGTCCATGGTGCACCGTACCACTGGAGCCGTTCTCCTCTCAACATGGCCGGCGCATCAGCCACACTGCGGTCTAGCGTTTATGCCTGAGCCCTGGCTTCCTAGAAAATGGGCACGCCCCCACAGCGCTGTGCGTCTCAACGCTCCATTTCGAGTTCGCAGCTAGTGTGTTCATCGTTCCCTTCCTTTCCTCGTATCGTTGTCCGATACCATCCATATCCCCCTTTCTTCATTCCTGGATTATTGAAGTGGCCTGTTGCCTTCTCTGAGGCCGCCCGCGCATTCCTTCCTGGGCCTCCCTTCCATGCTTCCGCGCTCGCCACTCCATCTCAATACTTGCGAGTAGTGCTTCCCTTCCCTGGTTCTGCGCTTATTCCCGGACATTGACTGCTCTTACTTTCCTGGAATCCTGAACTCTTGTCTTCCTCTGAGTCTGCTCTTATTGCACGCTGGATACGAGGACCACCGGCCTTACCTGTACAAGTCCCGGACATCTCGGAAGACAGTTAAACCTTCAAAGAAGAAAGCGACAAAGGACAAACAGGTAAGACCGGGGGTAGAGTGTGCTCCACGGTCGCACATAGTTAATATAATTAACTGCTGCTGCTTTCCATGTGTAGACACCATAGACAGACTGCTCGCACATACAGAGTGGCCTGCTTGGACTGCACCACTCAGCTGCTCTGCTCCTCGTCCTGCTCTGTGGCCGCACGTAGTTAATATAAATAACTGCTGCTGCTTTCTATGTGTAGACACCGTAGACAGACTGCTTACACATACAGAGTGGCCTGCTTGGACTGCACCACTCAGCTGCTCCAATCCGCGGCCCGCTCTGCGGCCGCTTGAAGTTAATATAATTAACTGCTGCTGCTTTCCATGTGTAGACACCATAGTCAGACTGCTCACACGTACAGAGTGGCCTGCTTGGACTGCACCATTCAGCTGCTCAACTCCGCCTCATTTCAGAAGAGAGACAAGCTCTTTAGAGGAAGGAAACTGAGTGATGCAAATCAACTCCAACGGATTGACCTCCACGCTTACAAAGTGGAGGGTTGGTGTGAGCGAAACTCCACACTTCCAAAGTGGAGGGTTGGTGTGAGCGAAACTTCACACTTCCAAAGTGGAGGGTTGGTCTGAGTGAAACTCCACAATTCCAAAGTGGAGGGTTGGTGTGAGCGAAATGCCACATTTCCAAAGTGGAGTGTTGGTGTTAGTGAAACTCCACACTTCCAAAGTGGAGGGTTGGTGTGAGCGAAACTTCACACTTCCAAAGTGGAGGGTTGGTCCGAGTGAAACTCCACAATTCCAAAGTGGAGGGTTGGTGTGAGCGAAATGCCACATTTCCAAAGTGGAGTGTTGGTGTTAGTGAAACTCCACACTTCCAAAGTGGAGGGCTGGTGTGAGCAAAACTCGGCTTGGTGTGATCGAAATGTCACATTTCCAAAGTGGAGTGTTGGTGTTAGTGAAACTCTGCACTTCCAAACTGGAGGATTGGTGTGAGCGAAACTCCACACTTCCAAAGTGGAGGGTTGGTGTGAGCAAAACTAGGGTTAGTGTCAGCGAAACTCCACACTTCTAAAGTGGAGGTTGGTGTGAGCGAAACTCCATACTTCCAAAGTGGAGGGTTGGTGTGAACAAAATTTCACACTTCTAAAGTGGAGCGTCGGTGTGAGCGAAACTCCACATTTCCAAAGTGGAGGGTTGGTGTTAGTGAAACTCCACACTTCCAAAGTGGAGTGTTGGTGTGAGCAAAACTCCACACTTCCAAAGTGGAGGGTTGGTTTTAGTGAAACACCACACTTCCAAAGTGGAGGGTTGGTGTGAGCAAAACTCCACACTTCCAAAGTGGAGGGTCAGTGTTAATGAAACTCCACACTTCCAAAGTGGAGGGTTGGTGTGAGCGAACCTCCATACTTCCAAAGCAGAGGGTTGGTGTGAGCGAAACTCCACACTTCCAAAGTTGAGGGTCCGTGTTAGTGAAACTCCACACTTCCAAAGTTGAGGGTCTGTGTTAGTGAAACTCCACACTTCCAAAGTGGAGGGTTGGTGTAAGCGAAGCTCCACACTTCCAAAGTGAAGGATTGGTGTAAGTGAAATTCCACAGTTCTAAAGTGGAGGGCTATGGGAGCGAAATTCCACAGTTCTAAAGTGGAGGGTTGGGAGAGCGAAACTCCACACTTCCAAAATGGAGGGTTGGTGTGAGCAAAACTCCACACTTCCAAAGTGGAGTGTGAGTGTTAGTGAAACTCCACACTTACAAAGTGGAGGGTTGGTGTTAGTCAGCACTGTTTCTTGGCCCGAGTGCAGCAGTCGATGGCCCAGGGCGCAAGCTCAATAGCTCAGAAGGTGGGCACAGTAATGGGCCCATCCAGAAAGCTGACTCTGATCTTGCCGGACAAAAGAATAAGCAGCCTGCTGTGCCGGTTGGTGCACATGAGATGTTCGCCTGGCTGGTCTCTGCTGACTTGCGGATGACTGTGATGCATCCAGAATATGCAAACAAGGGAATACATGTTCCAAACACAGCCTGTGAGATGCTCTGGAGTCACTCACCCTGTGCCCCTCATTCTTTGTGTTGACAGCCTTTCAAGTCGGGCAATTTATAGGTGATGGCTCATTTAACAAGCCACTATTTTTACACAGTGGGCCTCATTACAAGTTTGTTTGTCTGGTAACAACGGTGCCGGTAAGCTACTGGCACCGTTGTTACCTGACCGGCAAACTACGAGGTCTGCGGGTGCGTGACTTTCTGCCTGCCATATCTGACCTGGCGGGCGTTACGGCACCCGCTCGCAGACCTTGATGGATGCACGGGCACCATTCATGAATGGTGCCGGTGCATCCGTCCTCCCCATTCCCATTGAGTCCAATGGAACTCGAATGGGAATTGGGAGTTTTCCAGCACCCGGCAACGGGAGATTATGGGACCGCCGGGGCTGTAATGCCCCGGTAAGTCCCCATTGCCAGGCACCATTAAAAAAAATGACTCTAGTCACAACCATGCTGTTTCTACCGACACAGCTACCGCCGGACTCATAATGAGGCCCAGTATGTGCTTAACATTTCAGTGGGGATGTTTATTCACCAGGCCAGCACAAGTATCAGTTAGCTGACCAAACCCATGCATTCTTCAAAGTTTTAAGCTATTTTCTTTATTTTCATGTCTCTTTATTTAGAACATGTAAAACTGCATTTCATGTGGGTTTGTTGTGTAAATGGGCCCTGGGTTCCTTTTTGTTTAAAAAGGGGCTCTCCCGCTTTCCGTAGAGAGTTGCAGGCGAGACGTCCCAGGGGACTTGGTATGGTCCACCAAGAGGGGAGCGAGCGCATGGCTGAGGTGTTTTGACCTCTAGCTCTGTCAGAAGGCCCCCACAGATCTGCAGCTGGTGGGCAGGGCGGATGTTGATATATGATGCCCCAGTGTGGCGCAGAGCAGAGAGAGGAGCTCCCAGAGAACCAGAGAGGTCAGCAAGGCTCTCTGTGCGCTGAGGGGCTTCCAAAGAACCAGAGAGGGTAGCAAGGCTCTCTGTGCACTGAGGGATGTCCCCTGAAGCCGTCCTTGCTTCGGACGGGCTTGTTGGCTCTCCTCCACCCTGGGTCGAGAGTGTGTGTGTCTGCCCGGAGTCGGGAGTGTAAGGTGGGCAGTGTATTCCGCGCTGCTGGCCCTGTTTGCTTAAACAGAGCCGCAGCGTTCTCCCGCTAAGCCATGGGTACTGACTATGAGGTAGGAGGGAAACAGTGAGGGGGATAAACGTATATTTACAACTGTATGCCGGAATACTTTTTGCCTGCGTTGCACAGACGTACTTGGTAAAGTATGAAATTCCTGTCAAAGGTGACGGGGAGAAACGTATATTTACAACTGTGTGGCAGAATACTCCTTGCTGCGTGGCGCAGATGTAATTGGTAAAGTGTGCCATTCCTGTCAGAAGTGAAGGAGAAGAGACCTATGAGTTATGTTAGTCAGATAAACAAAAGGGTTTCAAAACAAAATAAGAAGAAACCCACAAGCTGAAGAAAAGTGATGGGAGTGGTCACAGACCCGTCCCTCAAATCCCCCACGGTGTCTCTTCAGAGGCGGACACGCACCTGGCAGTTTGTTGGCCCAACCATTGAGATGTAGTTTCTACTTTCCCCGCTTCAGGGAAAGGTTGGGGTGCATACGTTCACAGAGAATAAGGGTAGGTCAGAGCAAACTAATAGTATGTACCGCTGACTGATTTAACAGTGCTCTAAATATTAGCATGTAATTATTCATTTACCAGAGGTGAAGAAATGTTCTCCTAGGTGACTCAAGCTATGAGATGCACTTATGCATGTACCAGATGGGAACGGACTGGTTTACCAGTGCTCTAACTGTTGGCATGTCATTATTGGAATTAACTTGCTCCCAGGTGACCCAACCTATGAGAAGCAGGTATTTATGTGCCAAATGTGAACTGACTGGTTTACCAGTGACCCAATTGCTAATGATTAGTTATTTATTTACCAGAGTGGAATTAACTTACCCCCAGGTGACCCAATCTATGTGATCCCCTTATTTATGTACCACATGTCAACTTACCTTCTCAAGGTTATAACTACACACATTTCTGTCATATAAAAACACAGCTGTCAAGCTGGTCAGATGATAATGGTCTGTGATTGTTTATTTTAATCATGGTGCACTCTAATCAGAGTTAGCCACCAGGACTAACTTGTTCACAGAAGAGGGCCTTCCCTCCAACAGAGCAATCTGTCTATGCTGAGTGCAGACAAGGTCATCATAGAAGAAACAACTCATCGCCACCTGGGTTGTCAATTTGCACATGTGTGCTGTAAGGTGTAAACGTCCCATGCTCAGGACTCCTACAGGTTGCTGTTCACAACCCTTTTAGATACCATAGGGAGAAACACTTTACACACACAAAAACGTTTTTTTTAATATTACATTTTAGTTACATATTGTGCATCCCTGGAAAGGTTAACTGTCATTATCTTGCTTAGGTATTCTAGTGGCTGCTTTGGGACATGGACTATTTGCATCCTCTCAGGATCAAAGGTCTTTTAATGTTCTAAACAAGCCAACCACTGCCTAGCGCGCACACCAGATGGCAAGTCAGTGTCACATCGCACCTTGATTAGGAAAGTGGAGTTCATTGTGTGTCACCATGCAGACAATAGTCCATGGCAAATCAATGCAGTGATGCGTGCAGTGATGTTTTGTGTGCTGCACAAGCCACCACCCTGTTGGTTAATGGCATCTATGTGGTGTTCCCTTATCTAACAGCACATATGCCTGTTTTTGTCGGTGCCCAATGTCCATACAAAAGCACACTGGAACCTTTTGTGTATGTGGCTCTGACAAGCATGCCATTCTGTGCCCACACTTAAAGGCATAAAGCAATCAAAGATGTTCCCTCAAATTGTATTTCCACTAAGCCAAACGCCTTTTCTACACTGCCATCATGATTTTCATTAGCTACAAGCCAGCAATAATAAGAGATGCTAATGCCAGCTCTCTTAGCTAAAGCATGGGCCTGCTAGTTTTTGCAGATATAACCCTTGAGGTCTGCGTAATAGTGAGGAGGTAGTGGCTGAGCCACTGTGCACCCTTTACCATGCATTAAAAGCCGGTTTTGTTTAAAACGCTTCATCGCTTATTACTGGTCAGGTTAAAGTTTAGAAGAGGTTCAAGACTTTCTGTGTAGCCTTTCTGTGCATTGGTTACTGGGTCTCTCTTTTACGGTATCCTATCATGTCTATAGATATAATTTCCGAAAGATATTTCTGTATTGGGGGTTGGGCATGCTGACACTGAGACCCAGCCCTTCCTCATCTAAAATTCTTCAGCAACAAGAAGCAAAAGAGCTCTTGTTCCCCCTTTTAGTGGCCGATGTTGCAGCCATTTTATACTCACATCCAAAAATGTAAGCTGTCCAAATGAGTTTGTATGGTTCATGGTTGCAAACATTTTAATGTTAGGGTGAGTGCTGTGAACAGTGATGTGAGCACCAAGCCATGCATCTGTTATGAATTTAGAGATTCAAACATAGAATCCTTTTATCAGACTTGTTTATCCAATGTAGAGTTCTCTGATCACTGTTATAGTCTTGAAATGCTCTGTGATTTAATGCAAACCATACAAGAACCATCCACGGTAGAGGATTTTTAAAAGAGTACAATAGGAGTGTACCAGACTGTCTATCTTATCACACCTTCCATCAGAAAATAATTCAAAAGGCTAGTCTAGCATTGCCCCTTGCGAAATACAAGTGAGGTGGTAAGGTTTCCTTATAGACACACACTCATAAATTCTCCTTTATCTTAATTTGTAGAACGCTGTTGAAGCTACAAAATTGATCAACTTCATGAATGCACTGAAAGTTTTTCCTCCTGAAGAAGGGAACTGTTTCCCGAAACTCGTCAAGCTCATTTTTTATTTATTGATTCCTCAAATGTACATATTAGATTATATGAATTTTTCTCATGTATAAAATAAATGTTTGATCAAATTGAATAATAAATGGATTCATGGAATATAGATGTATAAACTTTGTTTGATCTTAAAATCGGAATGATAATTCCCAAATCAAAATAAGTCTTGACTGATAATTCAATCAGTATATGAGGTGTGCAGGGGACGCGAGTGTCCATCAGTTTAGGACACTCTTTTTTCTGTTTCCCAAGCTCAACAGGCTCAGGAATTGTACACAGGAGGGCCTTTTAGCAATTCTGGTCTGGCTGCCTCAGCCCCAAACCCCACCCCTAGCACCCCTGCATTAAGCAAAGTCCCCGTGTTAGTCTTCCAGGAGGGACATTGCACTTTAGTTCAAACCAAAATGTTGCCAGCAAGTGCGGGGGGCAGGGGGTGGAGTGGGGGAGGGGACACATCACCATGCAAAATGAACATTGATGAGTTTACAAACCAACTTTCCAACCCATCGACTGTAAACGTGGGCAGCAACACCATGGTGAGGCTGGCATGCATACCAAGGGCAACCTTGGCTACCCTCATATGGTGGCATCAGAAGTGGCGTTAGCCTAGGCTATCGTGCGGTTTGATGTTTTGTAAGGTCCCTTGCTAGAATCCTCTCCGCTCGTTGTCAGCGTTGTCGGGTTCTTGGGCGGTGACGTCTGTTGAGCTCTCCCTGGACGTCCTGATTGCTCTTCTCCGACCATAAGGAAAGACCGGGTAGGGCATCTGTGGGTCCCACTGGGGACGTATGGTGTAATGCGGTGCTGGAGTATTAGTGCAGTAAGAGTTTAGAGCCCAGCAAGACTCCTGCGCTTTCTGCTGATATTTGGGAAATTAATTTTGCCTGTGGGAGATTTAGTCCGTGGGAGTTGGAGTCTTGGGGGTAGTCATGGGTTCTACCCTTGTTGCGCTCTTTACCTGTCACTCACTAAATCTACCTTGCAGCATGGCGGTTTACAAGAAACTGGGCACTAAGTCAACATCAAGCAATACCAAGGTCACAGGGAGTCTAGGAGAATCCCAAGCTCTTTCTCCAGTGACCAATAGAGATTGTGAACTGGAGGTCCTAGCGCTCAGTGAGCGCAGAAGATTAAGAGTGCAACATAAAAAAAAGTAAACTCCTTGGTACAAAATTGACCTCCTCTAAAGAGCCTGTCCCTCCGTACAATGCATTAAATTCAACACAGGTCATGGACAGACTTTCATTGAAGGCAAGCCATTTATCACATGTACCGATGGCTAGTTAACACAGTTCCCTGGATGATAGGAGGCATGTGCTGAATTTCAATGCTCCATTATTGTTGAGAATGTACAATCTGATAAACCTATAACTCTACCGCCTATGGCCCCCCAAGGGAGGTGTTCACCCAAATTCGATCCTTTTGAGGACATGTCCCTTTCCCAATGGCCTGAGTTTATGGCCAACATTGCGAAAGAGTTACTCCTTTGCAAGGAACCAATTGATCTTGGTCTTCTGGTTGGCACCTTAAACGACTGGCTAGCAGCCTTATGATCGCCGAAAGTGAACTCTGCCTCTCAGACCCACTGGCCTTGTACTATTGATGCTCTGTCTCAGTTTCTGTATTGTCATGAGATAACTGCTTTCCAGGATTATTCGGTTTTAGTACCCGGCGAGGTCGCAATCAGAATGCAAGAGCCATTCTGATTGGCCCTCGCCGAGTCATTACCAGGCCGGGAATCCCTCTTTCGGGAATCCACGGTCTTTGTCCCCGGCGGGGGGCGTGGCAGCCCCTCAGCCAATGAGGAGGCTCGAAGCTTTTTTTTTTTCCTACCCTCCCTCCCTCCCTCCTCCCTGCCCTCCCCGCCCCACTTACCTTTTTGCTGCTGCGTCCCCGCTGGGGAACGTTTGCAGGCTCTAGAAGTGTGGAGACACACAGCTGGAGGCTTGCATCGTCCCCTAGCATGGACGCAGGTACGTTTTTTTTTTTTTTTTTTAACCTTCCCCTGCCTCCCGCCCTCCCATCCCTACTTACCTTCTGCTTCATTTTTTTTTGGGAGCGCACGCGCTGGGAACACTTGTGTTCCCAGCGCGTCCGCTCCCGATGGTCGCCATGGAAAGGGAAAACGGACTCCCGTTTTCCCTTTCCCTGCGGCCATTTTCTTGGTCGTTTTTTTTTCCTGTCCTGAAACGCTGCGGCTTTTTGGGACGGAAAAAAAAATGCTTTTAGTGCCCCGGTCACGCACATAATGCGGGCCGGGGTACTAAAAGCACTATGACCTTCGCGGCGGGGGCATTACCTGAGTCGGTAATGCCCCTGCCGCTCGGGTCATATTGCTTAGGGGCTGTATGTTTTCTGTTAAGGCCCGAGGGCTGGAGGGGTTGGGGGCGGGATTCGCGTCGTGCTCCACGTAAATTGTGCGTGTGGGCTGAATGAGAATGAAAGAGAGAGAGGAGAAGCAGACACACAGCACATCTAGGCTTTTGAGAGAAGGGGATCACTGTTTCCCATTGGCAGAATGAATGATGACGTGTATTCCCAAGCTACTGTGTCCACGTAATCCTTCATTCTGAAAGGAACACCTTCAAGGCTTCGGAACCTACAGAAGGCAGGACATATGTGATAAGCGGGGGTCACATCCTCAGAGATATCCGTCTACATGGCATATGCTTTTGGAGTAGATTTGCAACTAAGTCACATGATCTGCTAGTTGGTCATAGATGGTGATCTGCAACGAGGCCGGTCCCTGGGCCTACACCACACAGTGTTGTGCCAGACAGGCACACAAAGGATGACACCGGAGCCAGATTGCAGTGTCACTGACGAGCCGGAAGCGGCTCGTAACTTTTATTAGGTTGGTCACGTGGCCACTGCCACGTGACCCATTACACCAACATGGGAGCTACCATGCTCCCAGGAGGGGTGCCATGCAACACTCATTCTCACAATCATCATTGTGCCTGCATTTAAAAAAGGTGATAAACGGAAATACTGTAACTACTGAACTTTCTCTGTATTA
Organism: Ambystoma mexicanum; assembly: GCF_040938575.1. Taxonomy (NCBI): domain Eukaryota; kingdom Metazoa; phylum Chordata; class Amphibia; order Caudata; family Ambystomatidae; genus Ambystoma; species Ambystoma mexicanum. The sequence continues at coordinate 74,369,965 of NC_090938.1, forward strand.
ATGTACGGGTGTGACTTATAAAGTGCAAAGCTCGCTGGGAAGCAACAGCGCGCTGTATATAGAAGAGGAACCCACAGGGTTAGAGGTAGAGTGCGGGGGTAGGAGAGACAGCTGAGCTGCACGGAGGTTGGGGGGATAATGGAGGGATTACGAAGGGGTGACCTATGTTTGCGTCGAGCAATTAGCGACTGGCTTGATGCTCTTGGAAAAGTCAGCACGTCAAGTGCTTCCTGATGGATTGAAGCAGCCTGCCTGGCCTGCCAATGGTAGCTTGTCCCAGACACAGGGTGCATGATGGCAACACTCCTGTTCCCTAGATCTTTCCTTTTGCAGTTCTTTCTTCCAGTCTGGTGATGTCATGGCTTCTGGTGGAGCGCTGGCCTCCGGAGACGGTGACTTTCTCTCTTATTCGCCATTTTTAAGTGGTGTGCGAAAATGGTACTAGGAACACTATAACCTTGGTCAGAAAGAGCAAATATTATCATAGCAACACAGACTTGGTTGTGTTAAGTATCAACACATTAGGCCATTGCTTTCACCTATAGCTGCTCTTATACCATTGAAAAACAAGCATTGGTAATGCCAACAGTTTGGGTTTTGTATAGGCATGGTAGCCACTGCCAAATGGTGCAAGTACCTGGGCATCTATTAGTGCCTGTCAAACGCCTAATACTTAAACACAAGCCAAAACTGTTGGATTTTCCAATGCTTGATTTTAACAAGATTTAGTGAAGGGCACGAAGCATGTTTATAAATCGAGTGGCTGAAGGCAGACCTGGTTAAGACACTTTTATTACAGCAGTAGCAGGTTTACTGTTCCAATTCATTAATTCTTAGAAGACTGCTTTTAAAAAACACTGGCAGGCATGATGAGTGCAAAGTTTGATGTTAAGGCTTGATTTAGGAGAGCTCAAATAGTTCCCACAAGGAGGTGTTTTGGGTGGGGGGGGGCATCAGCAACAATGTGGGAATGGCCCTAGGGATTAGCAGGGCCGTTGGCAGTGAATGGGTGGGCAAATAACAAAACAGCGATAAATTGGGTGTAGAGGAGCACTCCTTAGTACCAAGAGACTTTATGATTCTTCAAGTGGTTTTTCGTATAATTTTGACGTAACTTAGGTGCTAACAGAGTCTGTTTCTGGGCTACAGAATCCAATATAGACAGAACAATTAGTTGGATCACTTAAGCAAAAAGGACCTTATTCCGTGCACACTAATGGGGATGATTTCATGCAAAACAAATTTTCTTAATGCAGTTTTGTGAAAATAACATTTATTCTTTACTAATTCAAAATAAAGAGTATGTATGTACTTATTGTCGATATCTCTGTTCGACTTTGTAAGTGTTCAAGATAACAATCATTTCAACAATTTGGGATTATTTTTCATGCACAGTTATACTTTCAAATACAATACAGTTGTTTCTACAATCAGCAAATATATATGTTCTCACAACTTCTTTTTGAACCAGTATCACATGTTATGTCCCTTCAACAGTTCATTTTCTATTGGTTTGTGGGGATTTCTAGTCCATGATACTCCCAGATGGTGAATAGACTGCTTATTGGATGGTCTGTTTTTCTAATGCACGACGCGTTTCGGGCTCTCTATGCCCTTCATCAGGTGCGACCAAGTACTATATTTCAATGTGTTGATTCTGAAAATTAAACATATGTTTCTATTTAGAAATTATGTCCTTATTATTTTCATGTTATTTTTTCTAGCTAAGAATTTCAATGATTCCAGCACAAAACCCACCATCATTGAATTACGAGATCGCTAGAAAAACGGATGTTCATTCGTTTTTTAACAGATTGAGCAAACTGTCAATCGTGCACAAAAGAATTGAAGAGGCCAAAACCGTGAAGCTAAACTGACATATGCTAGATGTTTTGAAGACGGGAAAGATCTACAGTATTACAGGTACACATGGTCAATTAACTAAAAAGGAATCATTGAAATTCTTAGCTAGAAAAATAACATGAACATAATAAGGACATAATTTCTAAATAGAAACATATGTTTAATATGTAGACCGAGCAGCCAGGCTTACCTTAGGATCTTAGGCAGGAGAGATGGTTGTAGGAAGGTACAAATACATTTTAGCAGACATATGGTCCAAAGAAACACTAAAACACTATAGGGGATCATTACGAGGTTGGAGGTAAAGGAAAAACAATGCCGGTAAGGGATTACCGGCACCGCATACCGCTCTGGGCTATTCCGAGCCTACAACCCAGCATTAGCGCCACCGCTGATAGCATGCTCCCCCGTACCGGCATGCGCGCAGGTACGCGGGCCTTGGGCCCGGCAATAGCGGCATGGTGCTAACAGAAGGACATCACAAGTCAGGCAGACATGCAAATACCGGCATCATGAAGGCGGTAATGAGGGATACCGGGATGCCGGCCATACCGGCATCATGAACCACCCGCAAACAGCAATGTGCAGTGTTCCAAACTGCCACAGGCGCACACAATCAGCACAGGTGGAGGCAATGGAGTCCGGCCCAGCACAAAAGGAGCACACCCACACAGCACACCCCTTTTCACACCAAAGTTATTCCACTTGTATTAGCAATACTGGGGCTGGAGGACATGCTTGCATTGCTACAGCAACAACAACAACAATAGCAGGCACCACAGTGGAGACCTAGGAGGAGAAGGAGGGTGAGGCAGGCCCAGCATGCCCCACCAGTGCAGCCAGTGGTTCCACGCAGGAAGCCCCCAATCCCTCGCATCAGAGCCAGTCCATTCAACCTAACGCCTGAGCAGATCCACACCCTGTACCGTCTGGACCGGGACACCATCACCACCATCGTGGACATGATGCACGACGACATTGTCAGCCTCATTGAAATACGCACAGCCATTCCCCCGCTACTGGCCACAGGCACCTACTAGCACACAGTGGGGCACATGTATGGCATATCACAACCTTTATTTTCTCACATGCTGAACCAAGTGCTGGATGCCTTCCTGAAGCACTCAAGGAACTACATATCCCTACCACGGACTGCCCAGGAGATCTTTGACACTAAAGTTGGCTTCCATGCACTGGCAGGCATGCCAAATTGTATTGGTGCACTTGACTGCACCCATGTGGAATTGGTGGTCCCGCATGCAACAGAGGTGGTGTACCGCAATCGTAAGCTATATCCCTCAATCAATGTACAGATGGTATGTGACTACAGCAAGATCATCACACATTGTTGTGCCCGATTTCCCAGATCAACTCATGACTCAAAGGTCCTGCGCAACTCCACGCTACTTGGAGCGACATGCAGGATGACGTGCCTGGCTGCTTGGTAAGTTGCATGACAGGCACATGGCAGTGAAATGGAGGGGGGGGGGAAGCACACACCACCATGGTGGCATTTTTGTGGTGACAGCACAATGTCCATATCCCAAAACACTGTGCCCCAAAGCATCCCAAACTGAACATGACAACCAATTCCCATAGCAATGAAGTAAGCTGCACACCTACCACACCATGCCAAACTTAAAACCACCCTACATCCCATAACATGTGCACCACCCATCATCGGACCTCACCCTCCTTAACACAATCCAGCAACATGCTGTGAGTATTCACAATGTAAATGTCTGCAGCAAATCACTACACAGGATAAGCATCCATGAGAGTGCACAAAACAAAACCACCAAGGGATTCCACTGCTTGTCACAGGGCCACCACCACAGTAGTGCAGCATGTCACCATGGGAATAATCCGTGCTGAATGCCAAATAATGCAGAGACTACCGCCAACGCTGCCAGTTAGAAAATCATACAGAACACTACACATCACATATATAACACAAACACAGCTGTATGCGTCCACAATGCATGAGCAACATCAAGGCAGTGTACACCGTGTATCATCTTGAAGACGCAATCCACACCATAGGACCATTGCACAGCACACATTGAGGGAAGGAAAAGTGTGTGCATACAACCAGGGACATGTGCATGTGACCAACAAATATCTGCAGGCATGTGTGATAAGTACAGCTGTCCATCATGAACCGACTAACACATACCTTATTTTGCTCCCATGCAGGTGATAGTGGCTATCTCTTGAAGCCGTGGCTCCTCACGCCTTTCCGAAACCCGCAGAACAGGCACGAGGAGGACTACAATCGTTCCCATACCCGTACCCGTGTGGTCATCGAGCAGACCTTTGGACTGTTGAAGGCACGTTTTCGCTGCCTTAGCTGGTCGGGTGGGGCACTCCTCTACAGGCATGAGAAGGTGGCCAAGATCATCATGGCATGTGTCATGCTACACAACATGTGTATCCGACAGAACATGCCCCTGCCCCCTGACATTGAACTGCAACCATCAGGAGATGTTGAAGGGGATGAAGAAGACGTGGGCACACATCATCGTGGTGCCGTTGCACAGGAGGGACGTGCTGTGCACCAGTCTGTGATTGGACAATATTTCTAAGACACATGGGTGCAGAGGGTGACATGAAAGTGGGACAGAGGGCACCGAGTGTGGGAGCACATGTACACTATGCACTGTATAGCAATAAATGACACATATGCAATAAGGAATCTCCACTCAAGTATTCTTTCTGCTACACAACGGGTGTATTAAACTGTTAAATAGTACAAAGTGCTCAAACCCTCCACCTCACACACCCTCTCCCCCCAAAACTCCCCCACACAATCCCTCTCCCCTCGCCCTTCCGCCCTCCCCCCACAACTCCCCCACACATGGGGCCTCATTAGGACCCAGGCGTTAAGGGGTTAACGGCGCCGTAAAGGTTGTTGGCGCCGTTAAACCCTTAACGCCTTACTACGAGGTCCCTTTGCAGGACCCGGCCTTAACGGCTGGTCTAGACCAGCCGTTAAAGTAGGGGCCCGCAAAGGGACTCTCGAGGTAAGTACGGTACCGCAATTTGTGGTACCGTACTTACCGCCTTCCCCATTCCCATTATGCCCTATGGGGCAAAAATGGGAATGGGGAAGGGCCATGGTACCTCCCCGCCAACCTTGGAATGGGGTGGTAATTCCCCATTCCGCCATGGCGGACTCCGGCGGAAAACCATGGTGCTATTGCATCGACCATAGTGCTAATAGCACCATGGTTTTCCGCCGGAGTCCTAATGAGGCAATTGGTGTCCAAGCAAATGCTGCAGGTTTCTGCGTCTACAGCCTTAATCAGGCTGCCCCATCTACATTTGTCCTCTTCCCGCACCTGGTGGCGGCATGTCCAATCGCCGCAAGGTGCGCGCAGACCTGCAAAGGGGGCTGGTTTGAGTGGAGCTGGATGATAATGATGTGGTGCCCGCTTGCTCCAGTCTGGGGGCGGACACTCTGCCTCCAAGGAATCCGCTATGTGGGAAAGGACCTGCCTCAGAGCAGACACCTCCTTGCATATATGCATCGTGCTGGCCTCAATGGCCTGTCTCAGGGAAGCAGTGGTGTCCCGCCCCTCCTGCCTTGCCTGGGCACCGTCTGAAACAAACTGCCTGACTAGGGCTGTCAGCTCCTCCTGGTGCTGCATGGTATGTTCCATGTGCTGCACCCCATCCCGGACACCAGTGGAGGTGGATGGTGCATGTGTCAAATTCCCAGATTGTTGTGGCTCCTCTGTGGGGCTCATGCTCCCTTGACCTGGCTCCCCTCTAGACTGCTCCTGTGTGGTGTCAATGTTGGTGTACAATGGGGTGATGGTATGGGACTGGGTGTGGCAGGTAAGTCCGAAGAGTCATCCTTCACAGGGACACACACCTGGCGCTGGCTCTGTGCATCCTCATCCGTCCGGGGTGCCGTGGTTGCCGCCTCCCCAACAGAGCTGTTCGCAGCTGAAAGTGCCCCATCAGCCACTGTATCCTGTGCATGGGACACAGTTGTTGTGGGGACTGTAGCAGTGGCCTTTAGCGGCACCAGTGCTGTGGCACCCTGTGATGTCTGCCCCTTCTGTGCCTGTCGTGGCTTGGCTGACCCATGTTGCCTTCTTCCCTGCCCCTGGGCCTCTTCCGGGGAGTTGTTGCCTGTGCGGCTGAGTCCCGGCCTCGCTGTCAGGATCAGAGCCTATGGGGGACCGAGAGAGGGACGGCATCAGTGATGGTTCTACAAGCATCATGCATACATTGGTATTATTGCTGTTCTACACATTAGAGGGGATTAGGTATTGGAGTTTTGACAATCACGGTGCTTCCTATATGGGTGGAGCATGCAGACATCCGTCAGGGTCACACATGTTGGAGTTGGCGTATGCTGTGTGACATGCATTTCTGTTGTGGACTGCATGCAGTGTGACTAATGCCGTTTTCATTTTTGGGTGGTGTGTCTCAGGTATGGCATTGCCATGCTGCATGCATGTGGATGTGTCAGTGCTGAGGACGGCATCTAGGCAGGGATGTGTCCATGTGTATGTAATGGGCCATGCATTGCCTCTTGGGACGGACAAATTGGTGGACTATCATCATACTTTGCATTACAGTGTTTTCTTAGGACACTCACCTCCATCCGCCGATGAGGTGGCGCCACATTCCATCTCACCCACACCTTCTATTGCCTCGATGCCAATAGTGCTGGCGCAGATTTCCTCCCACCGGCTTAGCTTGATAGGGGAGCTAGGACCACCGCCAGTAGCCAGGCCCTGGCTCCGGTTGGCCGACATTATGTTTCTGACTCTCAGCCGCAGGCCGTCCCATCGTTTGCGCACGTCCTTGACTGTGCGGCGGTGTTCCCTACTGCACTGACTTTTTGGGCAACGAGTTGCCAGATCTCCTTTTTCTTCATCTGTGCCTCTCTCTTGAGGTTGTTTGCAAAAACAACCTAAGCATTATCTGCCAGTGTCTTTTAAGCGAGCATTGTCAGCTCGTCCTCCGTGAAGCGCTCTTTGCGCTGCCGGGATGCACCTTTTTTGACAGCCTTAGGCATGATGCTGTTGGTGATGTTTTTTTTCTGCAGTTGGAAATAGGCTCCAGGTCTTGTGTAGTGAGGATGGCAATGGATTGTGTTTTTCAAGATGGCCGCTGTGCTCTTTCCCGTTCCGGCGCGATGACGCTACTTCCAGTTCCACTTATTAGCGGGCACTGCTATTAGCGGTCCCCGCTAATGCCGTAGCTATTGATGCTGGTCACGTTATTTAGGGGAGGGCGGCGGCGGTAGTGCTGTCTGCGCTTTTCATGATGCCGCTAAGGGGCATTTTTGGGACTTTAGCGGCATGCCTGTAATGTTGATACCGGCATGCGGCTACGCTCGTGAATGCAAACTCGTAATAGCCCACTGTTAGCAGGCTCTTTGCAACACGGACACGGTATTTGCTCCATGCCGGTAAAAACAGTTTTTTATCTCCAACCTCGTAATGACCCCCTATGTATTGTAAAGAAAATAGTTTATTTAAATAAAAGTAGGCCAAGATAAATCTTTGGGAAGTATGCACATACATTTCATATAAACACAATTATAAAAACTGACTCAATACTTATTGCATACGACCTAAATTATAACCCTATTTATAATGCAATCCAGGTGTCAAGCAGTGAAGGTGAGTCAAACTTACATCCCATTCAGAATGGAATTAAGCTTTTCTTGGGGAGTAAAACCAGGTTAGGTATACCTGTAGATTAGAGTAAGTAAATCAAGGGCAGTAGGCCCTATTGGTCCCAATATTCAGTGTTATTCTCTTATAGACACACTTTTAATAAACCAACACTGTTATAAGTATATCTTGCAAAAGATGAAAGTTTCTACTATCAAAAATGGACACCGTTACACACCAATGTAACTTTTTAGAACACATTTCAGAGGGGGTAACTTTTAACTTGTATACTGACTAGAGGATTAAAGCTTTTGTAGGATAACTATAGCTTAGTGAAACTATTTCAGAGGTGCCCATAAGCACTTCAGGGAAAGCACAACCCAACAGGTGAGTCATTTGCAATGTACTTTTCTAACCACACATGGAGTGACTTCAGTCAGGCAAGAAAGAGGACTTATTTGAATTACTGACTTATTTATTTAGTTATGTCTTCATTTATTTATTTATTTATTTACTTATTTATTTCATTTGTAAAGCGCACATACAGCCCAGAGGCATTGAGGCGCTGTTGCAGCTTACAAGTCAAGCAGCAATCATTGGTCATACAGGTGTGATATTTTTGTCACAGGGTGCAGGAGGCACAATTACATACATGGGGGGCATTATCATACCTGCTAGCAGTGTGACATGGTAGTGATAAGGGGTGGTGTATGAGAGGCAGGCGCGGTGTACAGGTGTGGTTGTGGGTTATGAGAGCTTTGCACAAGATCCAGTACGATTTCTCGGCCCTCAGCGTGGTGGGAGGGGGGTATTGTTCCAGAGTTTGACCGCTAGATAGGGGAAGCTTGACCTACAGCTTTGCATCTCTGTATTTTGGGCACGACTAGTCGATCAGTGTAGGGGGTCGTTGTGGGTCTTGAGGAGTGAGCTATGGTGATTCTTTTGGTGAGTTAAGGGGTGGCGCTGTCTTGGAGAGGCGCATGTGGGTAATGGGGAGTGTTTTAAAGGTGATACACTCCTGTATGAGGAGCCAGTGAGCTTCTCTTCTGGCTTTAGCGATGTGTTCTCTTTTCGGGATGTGGAGGGCTGCTCTCCAGGCATTGTTTTGTATGACTTGTAGCTTCTGGATATTTCTGGAGGAGGTGCCTGTGAATAGGACGTTGCAGTAATCGATTTTGGAGCCACTGATGGCACGGGCAATCGTAAGGCAGTTATTTTTAGATAGGAAGGGTCTGACTGCGTTGAAGGTCTTAAGCAGCGTAGGCTGCTAATGATGCAATGGCGCTTACTTTTCTAAACATAGTGAGTGAAGCATTGAGGTAACTCCTAGTGTCTTTACACAGGTAGAGACGGGAAATAGGCAGTTGTCAATCATGAAGGCTGTGTTTTGTTTATTAAGAGACTTAAGAGCAATTGTTGGGCCAACAATTAAGATTTCTGTCTTGTCGCTATTGAGACAAAGATGATTAGATGCCATCCAAGCCTGTATTGTAGAGTAGAAGTTGTTGAGGGTGGTGGCATTGTCTGTGTAGTTACCAGAGAGTGGGATCAGGATTTGAGTATCGTCAGCATAGTTGGTGTAAACTATGCAGAGGGAGTCTAGGATGTTGGAGGTGGCCTGGTAAGAGATGTTGCAAAGGTTGGGGAAATGCAAGACCCTTGTGCTATGCCACAGGTGATGGGAGAGGGCAAAGTGTTTGCAGTCTCTGAGAAGACCTCATAACCCTCCCATCCAGGAAGTAGGCAATCCAGGCCATGGCCGGTAAGGAGAAATGAGCATAGGTGGTGAGGTGGTGCCAGAGGATTTGGTGGTTAACCAAGTGGAAGGCTGCACATAAATCTAGGAGAAGGAGCGGGGCAGAGTTGCCTTCTTCCCTAATTTCATCTAACTGATTCCTTAAGTCAAGAAGGGCGGATTCAGTCCCGTGCATCGGGTGGAAGCCGGATTGACGCATTCCTAGGTGGTTGTTGTCCTCAAGGAACTGCTGAACTTGCATGTAGGCTCTGCGGTGTAGGATTTTTAGTAGGAAGGGGACGGTGAGGACTGGCCTATAGTTGGATGGAATGGCTGGGTCTAGTGAGATTTTTATAGAAGTGGTAGGACCCAAGCTTCTTTGAGGCTGGCTGGAACAGTGCATTCAGCGAAGGATGCCTTTATGATGGCTATGATGACGGGGGCTAACACGTCAGCACAATCTTTGATGAGTGAGGCAAGGCATATAGCGCCTTTGCATTTGGATGGTTTTAGGCTTTTAATGAGCTTTAGGACTTCACTTTCAGAGAGGCCTCTGAAGGAAGAATATGAGTTGTGGAGCGGGCGAAGGTGGGAGGGGTGCAGCTGATACTGTAGCTATGGGGGGCTTTCATTGAAGGTAGCTTGTTGAGAGAGGATTTTAGTGTTCAGGGTGTCGATTGTACCTAGTAGTGCTGCCTGGATGTCTGAGCACCATATTGAGGGAGGTGGGGGGGTGGGGGGCAAGAGATTCAAGTTCCTTGAAAATTGTAAATATTTCTTTTACATCAGAGTTGGCATTGCTGATTCTGGAATTGTATATGTTGGATTTGGATTATGACCAATTTGTAGAGTATGGATGACAGTAAATCAGTGGGGTCCTTTAGCCAAGATATTTGGGCCTGTAATTTCTGGGAGCGCAATTCCAAAATCTCAGGGGTGAGCCATGAGTTTGACTGTCTTACTGTTTTGGATTTATGAGGGACTAGGGGGGCTAAGGTCTTTACTGCGTTAGAAAGGATGGAGGTGAAGGTATCCACTAATGTGCTGGCGTTGGATACGAATGGGGCCTGGAAGCATGGGGTGTTGAGCAGGGGCAGGATGTTTTCTCTTTGGTGAGTTTCCGCGAGCTTCGAGTTACAGCTGGGGGTAGGGGGGTTGGGTGTGTTTTTGGGCTGTAAGATAGAGAAATTATGATATGGTGGTCGGACTGGGCAGGAAACATCGCAGTTGTGGTGGGCGATCCAGTCTAGGGTGTGTCTTTAACACTGTGTGGGATTCGTAATGCACTGACAAAAACCTAAGGCATCCGCGAGCGAGATTGCTTGTGGGTCATTTTGGTCATGAAGTCCTAGATTAAGGTCTCCTAGCAAAATTAATTTGGAGGAAGCTTTTAGATCTTCTTGGAGAATGTTAAGTAGGTTTAACTCAAAATTTTGAGTGGGTCTGGGTGGGCGGTAGATGAGATGGATAGTAATAGTGCAAGTGGGTGATGGTGAGAGTGGAGTGAGAGGTCGGAGGTCCCATCAAAGGAGGTGTTGCACTGTCTGTAGGGAAGGGATTCTCTGGTTATTAGGGCAACAGCACATCCTCTACCTGAGGGTCTGTCGTTCCGGAAGATAGTGTATCCCTGGGGGATAGCTAGGGATAGGACGGGACCACGAGCAGCAGGACACGAAGTCTCAGAGATGGCTAAGGCGTCCAGGTTATATTTGGTGATCAGATTGTTAATGTCCAACGCATGGGCTGGCAAGGAACGAGCATTGATGAGGGCACAGGTCTAAAGAGGCTGGATGAGTGTTGAAGTGGGGAGTGGCTCTGGGGGAGATGCCTGATAGTGGTTTGGCGAGAAGGAAGGGGGCTGGTTGCTGGTGTCTTTACAGATGTTTACTAGGTAGACACTTGCGAGGTCTGGCTTTCTCCTCTCTGGAGTAGTGTGCAGGATTATGTTTGACATAGGTTAGTGGGAGGTACGGCATTGAGTGGAAGTACTTGGGGATGGATTGGTGGAGCCTGTTTAGGTGACTACTAGATGCCAGTGTGTTGATTCCTTGATAGGATTTGTCAGGATTCTTGGACCGGTGTTGAGAGCAGAGTCTGGGTAGCTGGTGGTTAGTTGCGCAGGGCAATGGTGGTCAGAGTTGGTGTTGAGGGCGGTGGTTGACTCAGTGTGCCCCCAGCTTAGTGCTAGGTGAGAGGGAGCAGCTTGATGGCTGTCTGTGTTGGTACAAGTGCGCAGTCGTAATGTGAAGTTCCTTCTTGTCACTATCTGAGGTACTGTTGGGTGTCCAGTTATATTTTCGAAAAAATAGATTCTACATGCAAAAGTTTCGAATACAAAGTTTCTAAAAAAAAAATTTGAATGCCTTTTTTTCATGTTACAAGTTTTATTTTAGTTTCGTATAGAAAAAAAAGTTTGTTTTAAAAAGAAAATGAGGGGTTGGCAGGGGAACCCCCCATAAAAAAAAATGCATTTGAAACTTTTTTTTCCAATGCTTTTGTGTCGAAACTTTTGTATGTAGAAACTTTAACTGTCAAAAAAATCACTATAAACCTACTGTTGTATGGGGCGTGCTGGTGAAGCGGGAGCGTAGGCTCAAGTTCCTGAGCACAGAGTTGATGGCTGGTGAGGACATAAAATCACGCTTCCTGTGAGGGAGGGCTTTAGCGGGGTAGGTGAAGTGAATATTTGAGGAACTGCAGGCTGGGAGTGACTGCTTCTGCTCTATGTAGTGTTGCCCTTTCGTGCCACGCAATACGCAGCTCACCTTGGCAGCTGAGCGTCCTTCGTGAGGTAGTGACCGCATAGTCTTGTTGAGGCAGTGCACTGTCGGTGGGGGGCATGTGCGGGTTGATAAATAGAGTGGGAGCGGGTGGTGATGTGGTTGTTTGTTTAACGGCATAGATATCTCGAATTACCTAAGCTTTATTACAGTTAACGAAAAGCAGCAGCTATTCAAGGTGCTAAGTAACCTATTCTACTTTTCAGAGGGGCTACTCAGCAAATCAAAGACAAGTAAGAACTTTTCAAAACTATTTTACAAGAGCACTAAGCACTTCAGGGAAAGCATAACCCAGTGTTACACTTTAAGAAAGACATAATGTATTTCAAGGTAAGTAAGGAACCATATATACTTTTTTTATTTTTTTTTATTTATTAGCATATAGTTTATTACAAACTTTTGCTCAGGAATTTCTTCCTTAGATAAATCAAATTAAAACGTAACCAGAAAGAAAAATACAAAGGAAGAAAGGGGTAGGAGGTATAAACACAAAACCACCTAGAAATTAGGGGAAAAAGTGAAAGGCCGAAAGTCCACAAAACAGAGGTTTGAAAAGCCAACACACACAGCAGTCATGTTAAATATCAGTAACACATCACTTTTCGTCATGATCAGGATTAAGTCCACATAGTAGCTCCTAGACATCCCTTTCTTATCAAGTATCAAAAATGTTTCCGAGAATATTAGTTTCAAGAAAAGTACCAACACTCTTGTTAGGCTCTCATCGGATCTTCCATAAAGGCACTCCCCGCAAGCATCAGCATCGTCACCGTAGATCTTTCTCATATGCTCATGTAGAAGTATGGTTCTCTGTGTTCTAAGTTTTTGAAAGAAGAGAATCAGATGTTGGAGCAATTCAGGCTGATCCCCACATAGAAGGTATCTGTCGTCCTTTGAGATCCCATATCTGTACAGAATCATCTTGGTATGACGGACGTTTAGCCAAAATCTTAAAAACATCTTTCCGTGTCTGGCTTTAGGCATTTTTCTCAAGTATAGGCGGTGATATTTAGCTTCCCACTTAGTGTATTTGACAGAGTGTGGATCTTAGATTTGGATCTCAGTTCTTCCGTTTCCTGCCAGTCTGCCGCCCATAGGGCCCTCTTGACCAGCAAAGGGTTTCCACACAGGGTCTCAACTGACAGGCCTAATCCGGCCAGTGTATCCAGACACATATCTCTCCATTGATTTATAGACCAATCGAACATTCAATTTTCGTTATCCTTATGATTTCGAATTGGGCTGCAAACAAAGTTTACGAAAGAAGGACAGGGATTTCCAGAGAATTCTTACATGTAATGACAGGAGGCCAAGTTCGTGTCTTATGACTGCCATGGGAATTGAGTTGGGAAGCCTTAGAATCTTTTTCCAGAATGTACTTTCGAGGCTTTCCCAGCTTTTCCAATCTATTCCAAGTCCTGCCTCTGTTGCATAGCTGAATGATAGTACCACCTTTTGACTATAAAAACTGATCAATGGGAGTAATGAACATTTCCCATATTTTTTCCCGATTAGCATGCCTCGGGCTGATAGCTGGTTAACTTTTAAATTCAAACTTGTTCTTCAAGGTTTCTCATGCACGTTTGTCCTGATCGGGATTCCTAGGTACTTAATTGTGCTGTTTACTTTAATTTTATTTTTGTTCAGGGCCAAGCTTCTGTTCTTTTTCCTTTGGTTGGACATTACCAAGATTTCTGTCTTTCTTGTATTGATTTTCAGTCCATTCTGTTTGACATAGATGTGCGGGGTGTCATGTTTTTTCTGGAGCCTGATCAGTGTCTTATCTAGGAGAACCAGGTCATCCACATACAATAACCAACCTGAGGATGACCCGTTGATCTTCAGCGAGCAGGATCTAGGAGGGTTTAGCACATCCTTCACATCTGTAATGTAAATGTTGTAAAGGTTTGGCATCAAGGGACAACCCTGCTTTAAACCTTGATATGTTTTTATTTCTCTAGTCAGGTTTCCGACCTGATCTAGTCTTATTTGCAAAGAGGTCCCAGTGTGTAAATCCTTAATGGCTGCAATTAGGTCCGTTGGGCATCCCGTCCTTCACATTTTGGTACATACCTTGTCTCTGTCAATACTGCCGAAAGCGCATTCTATATCAATGCAAGCCAGGAATAAGTTTCTATCCAACCTTAAGAGTCTTTGGGCCTCATTACAACCCTGGCGTTGGACCATGGTGCTATTAGCACCATGGTCCATGCCGGATTCCGCCATGGTGGATGGCGGATTTACCACCCCATTCCAAGGTTGGCGGGGCGGTAAATCCCCATTCACCATGGCCCCTTCCCCATTCCCATTTTTGGCCCATAGGGCTCAATGGGAATGGGGAAGGCGCGAATTACGGCACCGTAAATTACAGTGTCGTAATTAGCACCAAGGTCCCTTAGCGGGTTGGACTTTAACGCCTGCAAAAAGCAGCCGTTAAAGTGTGAATCTGGCGTTAAGGGTTTAACGGCGCTGCAGCCTTTTATGGCGCTGTTAACCCCTTAACGCCAGGGTTGTAATGAGCCCCTTTATCTTTAGTAGATTAAATAGAAATAAAGTCAGGCTGCAACCTACTTTCCGCATGAAACCTCTTTGTCTTGGGTCATAGGAGTTTGAATGTGTCACCCAATCCTTTAATCTTGCAAGTAGAATCCCAGCGAAGATTTTCCCCAGTACATCAAGGAGGGATATCGGTCTGTAGTTCTTGGGGTTGCCTCTATCACCCTTCTTATAGATAGGTACGACCAGAGCTCGTCTCCAGGATGTCGGGACTCTTCCGCAAGAGGCTATCCTGTTAAAAAGGATCAGGCAAAACTCCACCCAGGCTTCCGGAGCCTCCTTGAGGGTAGTGTTCATTAGCCCATCTGGGCCAGGCATCTTTTAATATAATGCCCAGAGGATTTCATCTTTATCAAATTCAATTTGCCAGTGGTCTTTGCCAATTCGATTTTCTTCCGGCTGTCTCGCTTTTCTCCCAGTAAAAAGGGTTTTGAAATGTTCAACCCTTTTACTTTCGTGAATAGGCTTCAGCTGGAGCGTACCATTATCATGATCCCTCCCATTCAACAATACCTGTAAGAGGGGCTACAAGTAACTCCAAGACAAGTATTAACTGTAAGACTGTTTTAGAAATGCAGTAAGCAGATCAGGGAAAGCAAAACCCAACGGTGCCCTGTAAGAAGAACACACAGTTATCCAAGGTAAGCTTTTAAACTCATTCACTTTAGAAATGATTAAACAGTACCAACACTTAGTACTTTTAAGAAGGGGGAAAACAGCATTCAGAGTAAGTAATATGAATTCTATACTTTTTAAAGGAGCAACCAGCAATGTAAAGGTAAGTATAAACTTCAAGACACTTTCAACTTATTCTATTAAAGAGATACAGTTAGGTTAGCACAGTAACTTCTTGAGCAAGTAAGTACTTTTCACACTTGTTATATTTTCAAGACAGAAGCCTTATCATCAAAGTCCTTCCCTAGTGTATAGCATGAGGTTTCTCAGAGGCAGAAGAGGGACCCTAATCGTCTATAAGCCAGCTGAAGGCAGGTCAGGATAGGGTTCAGAAGCAGGAAAGTCAGAGTTCCAGAGGATATTTCTTCAAATAGTATTATGTTCAGAGTTAGTTTAAAGTGTTCAGGGACTTCACAGTGGGCTCCCTATATGCGTTCCAGCATGAGGCCTGGGTGAATGGTATGGGCAAACTCCCAACCACATGAATCACCCAATCAGCCTCACAGAATTCACACAAGACTTAAGATAAGTATTACTTAAGCCAGCACAATACCTTAGGGCAAAAGAAGAGCTTTGGAGTTGATGCCTTCAGGATCCAGCAGCACAGGACCCGGTCCCTGGATTCATGGTCTGGAGGCTGAAGAAATGGACACTGGATGGAAGCTTGCAGCAGCCGTCACGAGGAGAGGCTTCCAGCAAAGGACTCTTCATGGTTTCTTATAGTTCTGTGGATTTGGCACCTTTTACGGGAGCCAGATGAATAACGAATATCGCTGGTAGGATTCCCTTCACTCTCCCGGTCCTGAAGTCTGGTGAGGGGACTGCAGGGATTCAAATCATGTCTCTGTAGGTCCAGCAAGTGTCCACCAAAGTTTCGGAAGGATTTGGACTTCAGAAGTTCATGCACTGCACTCAGGCTCGAGGACCCCTCGGTTGGCGGTTTGCAGCCCAGGAAGATCACAGCCTGTTTTACAGGTCTTCTTGAGACTGGTGGGTCTCACTAGCCTCTGAGTACGAGTCATCATTTAAGGGACCTCCGGGTCGATTGGAAGGAAGGGTTGCTTCAGGATCTGGTTACACAACAGGCTATCTGGCCGCTGGAAATCGCTGCAGATGTCTTCTCTTCGCTTTCCTATTTAGATTGAGCTCCAGGGGTCAACTTATCAGCAGCTTCCATGATCAGAGTATTTATTAGGAACTACAGCACAACTTCTTCAAACTCTCCCTGCAGTTTACAGAAAGGGACTGTCTGGCTATCCAATCAGGACAGCCAGCCCCCCAGTGGGAACTGGATCTTTTCACGCATGGTGAAAGACAAAGGGCTGCAAACCTTTGGATTCCTCACTCCCCTCCTGTCTTCTCAGACACTCTGGAGCCTCTGCAGAGAATACAAACGATTCTTACCAAAGATAAAACTTGAACCAGAGTCTTTCCTACCTAGAATCACCGAAGAAGACCCAAGAAGCAACACACAAACAAGAAATGGCAAAGAAAGAAAGAACTCACAATTCTAGCAGAATGGTGGCCCTCCTGTGCATTACCGCGGCTGATTTGACAGCCTACGAGTAATAATGACTTAAAATCATAAAAGTAGTTTTACTGCCACCAGCCATTCAAGTAAACTTGAAAGTGTAACAAAAATGTTACCAGGTAAGCAAGAAAGGGGAGGCATGCTTTCACCCAGCAATCCACATAAGGTGGGGTGTGCTGGCTCACTATATAAAATGTATGGGGGATGTGAATCCCACTTTACCTCTTGGGAAGAGTAGTACTGAAGAGGGAATTTTGAAATCTGCCCCTACCCCCTCACCTGCAAAATACTCGAAGAGGAAGAACAATCGACGATAGTATGGCCGCTGGTATGGGAGTGCACCAACTCCCACTGCTCCCGCTTTACAAATCAGCCATACAACCCAGGACAAGTACCAACACTGCCTAGAGTGGATGAGGAGTCACCATATCTTGTTGGAGACCTTCAATTGACAGCCTCGACTAACGTGTTGAGGAGACATGCTCCAAGTCATTAGAGACACCACGACACAGCAGCGTTAGACATGAAGCACACGTGTCATCCGCACATCGGGACACAATCACACACCCAGCTACACGAAGAACACATGCGTACAGTTCTATGAGTTAGAAGACAGAGACATATACATGCCATCTCCACGTTTATTATTTTGTCGTTAGCTTGCCGCAGCAACACTGAAACCACAAGGAAGCAAGAGATCCTGTATCGTCTTGCAGATTCTTAGATGCAACTAAACATATGGAACTGTGGGAGCACCCGAGGGACCTGACAGGACGAAAAAACCACTAACCTATGGATACTATGATGGTATAAAGTAGTAGAAGCCATGCCATGGCTTAGGAAATTACAGTAGGCCACAAACCGTCACAGAAAAAGCCTACAGAGCTGAAATTCAGAGCAAACAGAAGAAAGCAACCGTGCAGGATTGGGCCGCCGCCAGCCGAGAAAATACAAATAATCCCCCACAAACTCTGACTAATTCAGAGCAGCAGAGTGCAGAAACACAGCCTCTGGACATGTGACTACCGGAGCTGATGTTGGACTGAAACTATCAGCTGGGAAACAGAATAGTCCCACGAGCCAGACAATGGCTTTCAACAAAGTTGACACAACAAGAACCTCAATGTTGCACAGCGAGAGCGAGCACTCCCATGGGTTATGGTGGTCAACGACACAGTTATATGCAGACACATAGTTGTGCTCATTACCTTGAACAGGTACACTCCGAGCTGAGAACCGACTTGGGTCCCAGGCCTGAGGGCAGCAGCTCTACCCAATCACAGTTCAGGACCCTAGGGTTGGCTAGCCCTGGGCACAAACCAATCATCAGGTCCACATACTGCAAGTACTTTTGTAGACATAGTACTTTTCAGGGAGGGTCCAGGTCTGACACCTGACATGGAAGGGGCAGTTAACTAACTTATACAGGGACTGCTATAGGGGAACTACCACTCAATGTCCAATCACAGGATGTGATAGGTTTGCTGGAGACGGGCCCAGGTTGTGACATCATGCTGACGTGGATTTGCCTAAAAACTGGCGTGCGCGCCATAGATTGTGGAGTTGTTCCAGGAACTTTATCCTTGTACCGATCCTGGTTGGTTTTGACTCTAATAAAACCATGGTTAAACTTGCTATCTGTCTGGACCTGTGTTCCTTTTGGGAAGGGAAGGAGTTAGGCCTTCCATGAGTTCTGGGTCTGTGAACTCCTAGCACCACTCGATATGCCTAAGAGTTCTAACCTAACAAGTTGGGACAGCGCAACCCGGATAAAGGCCGCCGGGAGCCAGTTGGAAATTATCCTGCCCGCAATCAGTAAGGTGTCCGAGGCAGTCCAGAAGGGGAAGGCGATCACTTTGGCGGGGAGTAAGCAGCCGAGCAGTGTCATCGAACACAGAAGTATTGGTCCAGACAACTAGCAAGTGTGGGTGTGAGGGTGGGCATTGTTGTGGGAGGTGGTAGGTATTGATCATAGTGTCTAGTAGTGTGTAGTATTGAGTTAGTATTATTAGTAGTGTCAGTTAGTAAGGACTGCAGCAGAGGTAGAAGTCTCTCTTGTATGTTTAGGGCATATTCGATCTTCAAGGTAGCAAGGGGTCCAGAGAGTAACTTGGCCTTGTGTCTTAGAAGCATGGATTCTAGAAGTATGTAAGAAAAGTATTCCTGTGAATTTTGCATTTTAGCTGGGTCATAGATGGCAGTATTCCCGTGAGGGTTAGCTGGAGCTATCCTAGATTGCGGAGGTTGTATTGGCTGAATAAGTCTCCTGGAGAGAGGCATTTCACAAGTTAGGCGACGCAACGGGTACAGTCCAATCACAAGAAAATAGAAGTATACTCTGCCCTGGAGAGATGGGAAGACAGATGTGTGGGCTTTCTGTGAGATTGGGAGCAACAGGTTATTGTTCTATGTATGCGCAAATTGTTCATTCATCTGTGTGAGATTTTGCTTGATCATGTCACCCATAGGTTAGTGCATAGGACGGGCAGTTTGGTGGTGAGGAGTTAATTGGATAGTTGTGTAGACTTAGGACTGGCAGAGAGGTGAACCAGTGGCGGTGCGTGGAAGGCGCATGAGCTGGATTGTGGTGGAGTGTTGAGCGAGACGCCAAGTGTGAAGGAGGGGCGGTGCATGGACTGAACAGCGGACTGTCGAAATCCTCGACTTGAGGTCAGGTAAAAGAATAATGTACCCAATGTATCAAGGAGAACTCCCCTCCAACACTTGTGTGAGAGTTTGCCACCCTATAAGGTAAATAGTACAATATAGTGTACAGTGGTCGAAGAATACCGAATGGAAGATAACAAGGCCTTGGCCACCCAGCTGCACTTTCTCCAGGGATGTTCAGTAATCACTACTGACATATCTACAGGGTGCCTATAAGGGGAAGAAACTGGCCAAGCGCATGGCTATATTCGAGCTCTGGTGCATGTTTCAGGAAGGGGGAGGGGCCCACGGCAGACACATATGGATGATGAACCAGCAGGAGGTGAAGGTAGAGGGGTCTGACCCTGACGCACCTCCCCCTGAACCCTTCTAGTGTAGTGTCCGATGATACAGATTATGACCCAGGGATATATCCATTAAGGGAATTAAGAGCAGCAGAGGAGTACCCCAACCCAACATTTAAGCCACCACCATATACAAAAGAAGAGAAACTGCGAGGTGCAGGGCAGCCCGCTAGCATAGGTGCCACGGAGAAGAGGGACTGCAGCACGCAAACGCAGAGTTCGAGGGCATAGGAACAGAGAAGTGGATAGCGGCACAGATACTCTTAATACTTAAAGGGAAGACAACTGGGCAAGCAGAGAGGGTGACATGAGCAATAGAGGGCCTGGAAAAGTGAACAGGGAAGACTCGACTGGGCAGTGCAGATGGAGGAAGAGGAGCAACAGAAAAGGGATAAGAAGGTAAAGGGATTAGAGTGCAAGGACAGAGAAAGGAGAAGAGAGGAGAAGCTAGAATGGGAAGAGAGGGAACAAAGATGGGAGGAGGAGAATGATCTTATGGAAAAGGAGCGAGCAGAGAGGATAGAGAGGGAACTCAAGGAGAGGAAGAGGGAAGAGAGAGAGGAGGCAGGGAAAGGAGATGGAAGAGGAGCTGTCAGAAAGGAGGAAGGAGATAATAGAGCAAGAAAAATGCAAGTTTGCAGAAAGGGAACAGAGGAAGTTGCAGTTGGACAGGATGGCGAGGCAACAGGCACGGAAGGAGTAGGGTGAGCGAGCGATAAGGGTGGCCAGTGAGAAGGTTGCACTGGAATTGGAAAGGGGAAGATGTGAGGGAGAGAGACGAGTAGAACCAGACAGCATGGATATACCTGGGGGAATGCTAAGGGGGGAAGGACGCAGCGTGCCCAGGATTATGAAAGGGGGAGAACAAGTATAATATTTTAGATATTGATCTCAAACTAGAACATAATATAAATTCAGCATCGAAGAAATTTAATTTCTCCAAAGACTTCTGAAGTAACATGGACGTAGGGTCCGACAATGATGACAGACCTAGAGGTGACGAGAGGGGAGAACACAGCAAACTCTCTCTCACATGGACAGGTGAAGGGACATCAAGGCAGTGCAGGTCTTACAGAGAAAGGGAGGGAGGGACCGATCTGGAAGAATGAACACAACAAGCAACCGACAGATGCCCCCCAAAGAGCCATAGACTAGCAGGCTAAGAGAGCTTCCAAGACGCAGGAGGGAGAAGACAGCACTTGCACTTTCCAGAGGGTGACTGTCTAGAGCACCCAACGAAAGCAAGCAGAACCGATAAAAGAACATTAGTGCAAGCAGGGGACCTAGCCCTCTTAAGAAATTTCACAAGGCGCTGGAATGCACCCCGATTTATGGGACCTCATGTAGTAGAGGCAGTTACTGATCGAGCCGTTTCTATTAGAAGGGAAGACTGTACCGAATCACCTCCAAGACGTAAAGCCCTACAAAGCAGTGGCCTCACCTAGCATCACAACTACAGAGATCAACAGTGCCAACGCTGCAACTGTCGACGGACAGTGAGAAAGAACAAATACACCTGAATTAGAGAGTACTGGCCACCCCATGGTCCGATGCTCCCAAGCAGCTGAGGTAGTGACAGCAACACTGGTGCAAATTGACCAGTGAAAAACATTGTTCATTATCTTGTTTCTCACACATGCAGACTTTAGAATTGTTAGTTGAATGACCTTGCACATTTGACAGCTGAAACACTGTTTAACATGTCTCTTTACTTGCACATGCAGGTTGACATGCATATTCTTTAGGACTGTTTAGGGAAATAGCCTGATGTTACCTCCCATTGACTACCCTGAGGCTGTCAGAATCAGTCCTTACCTCTTTGCTTCTGGACTCCTTAGCTGAGAAGAGGTAAGGCCTGTCCTTCCAGGTAGCCACCATGCAACCTGATAACAATTTAACAGGTAAGCACCATGGCCACCCCAAAAGCCAGGTCTCAGGGGAAAAAAAACCTCCTTGAAGGGGGAAAAAAAACAAGGTGTAGAGAAGAGTTGCTGGTAAGTTGAGGTGTGTCATAGGATGTAGCTGCAAAAGGATTCTGATGCTCAGAGGTTCCAGGTAAAGTTATTGTTTGTCTTGAATGTAACTGCGAAAGGATTCTGTTGCTCTGAGGTACCAGGAAAGGTTGTTGTTTGTCTTGGATGCAACTGAGAAAGAACTCTGGTCAAGAATCCAACTAAATTTATAGAATCCAGTAAATCCAGCTAACAGCTTGGGAACTCCACTTTAAGTAGAGTGGTAGCTAAGAATTCACCATCCCCCCCGCCAGATCCCAGGTCGTTCCGAAGGGGAGGAGCCAGTGGAACGAAGTGGATGCTGCGCTCGGTAAGGTAAGGAAAGATAACAAACAGGAGCGAAAGAGAGAAAGTGAGGATGGGAAGCCAGGGAGAACAACAGAGCTGGACAGAACAGGGAACCAGGAACCACGCGGAGGAAGCACGAGAAAGTGGGAGACCAGGAAAAGGAACCCAAGGAAGGGAGAAAAGCGCAAGGTGCAAGAGCACACAAGCTAACTAGCGCACAGCAATGTAATAAAAATTGCAATGCAGCGAGCCAAACAGAATCTCGCTACATATTTCTGGGCAACAGACGCTTTAGACCACGTGAACGTGATGACATCATCATGTGGGAAAACAGTCTGGGCGCCATCTTGGATTGGGCAGTACTGCGAGAGTGCTTTAGCAAGGAAACCCGATCTGACAGACACCAGGAATGCGAACGCATGACAGAGGCATTGTCCAACCAATGTGTACACTCTATAAGAAGACCAGGCATTTTAGAGCTCGATCCCCCAAAGTTTACCTCTAAGTATTCATCGAGTAATTGACACAAGCATACCCACAACTTGAATACAGTGCATACCCCATTCTGCCCACATTGAGAGACAAATCCATAAGAAAGGTCTGGAAGTGTTTGCCTTTGCTATAAGTGACTACTTCGTTCGCTGAGCTTGAGTGTACTGACAAATACTAAAACAGTAACGCTTTTCATGCGATTTTCAGGCTGGAACTTTTAGTACCTCATCAGCTGCATGGACTAAGCAGCATAAGTGGTCATAATGGGAAAAATGAACTTTATCTTAACATTTGAGTGTTTTCTGATTCCCACTGGAATATTGGGTACCGTCCTATGGCAGCTCAACTTTGCAATACATGTTACCGCTATGACCCCTACAAACCTTCCCTTGACCAAAGTAGCAGGAACTACCATGTCAGTTGGAAACGCAGACACTGCTGATAAGGTAAGGAGAAGTAAGCGCAATGTCAATACAGACATGAAGGGAGTTGACACGTATCTCACAGACACCACACATGTAGTGAACAACATGTGGTACAAGCACATTTTAAAATTGGTAGGGATACCACTGGGGAGAGCTGTTTTGTCTGCCCCTTAATCCCCTACACCATGGGTGCCTCCAGAACGTTCGTTGCAACAGAAATACCCATAGCCAAAGCACAATGCCTGATGTACCTCGAAATGTTCCAAACACAAGGCAGATTTCAAGGGAAAACAGCAATCTTGAGGTGGATGTCCAAGGGGACCTTCCCGTACAAAGATAATTACATCAAGACAGTAGACATGATGAACAATTATTGGCAGCTCGATGAAGGGCTACAGTACATAAATGATGGCCCAGAAAAGGGAGAGACAAAGACTGTCACACTGAATGAATGACCATGCCCATGGACAAGAGTGAAGGAAATAGGAGGAGAGCACGTCAGCTGGGAGAGACCACAGATACTGATCTATGGACAGATATACACTAACAATGGATGGGAAGACGGAGTGGTGGGAAGCAAGGTGCTGACCCTAGAAAATGCACCAGTGAGCAAGGTACAAGAAGAAAATGACAAATGTCTGAAGGAGTAGGATAGGAGTGCAAGGTTGGTGACGTGGGCGGAAAACGAAGCTGGACCAATGCCAATAATTCCCCTCAAGACACTGGCTCTGTGTTATCAACACAATGGCAACTAAAAGGTTGGTGAAAACATAGGATGCCAAAGGACTGAGACTATCCCAGCAACGGGAGCAGGAACTGTGGTGCTGATGGATCACTATTGGGCTTGTGGATCTAAAGCATATGAGAAGTTGCCACAGATTAGGGAGGAGTATGCTCCCTAGTGCACATCAACATGCCTACACTAATAGTATCCAAGAAAAAGTTGAAGATTTATGACTTCCTGAAGATGGAAAGCAACAGAAGAAGGAAGAGATCAATAGAGGGAACAACCCCTGCCCAAATAGAAATGGCGGACGAGCAAAGGAAACTGAACAGAGTAAAAAGAGGGAAATACTTCTCAGGCAAATCAGAACCAGCACTGGATGAAGTGCCGGCACACCACACGCTGTTCAGCAGGTCACAAATGTCTATGGCCTCACTGATACCAGGGATACAGAGATAAACTAATGCCAGGTGGTTGCAGATCACTCACTGGGAGTTGATGGTAACCATACATTCGACAGTGAATGGGTTCAATGCCATATATAAGAGCTCTGGGCAATAAGGTTGGTGGCCCTCCAGAATAGATACGTTCTGGATCGTCTCACAGCTATGAAAGGAGGAATTTGCGCAGAAATTGAGAGTTCTTGCTGCACATTCATATCTGCTAACGACGATGATAATGGAACTCTCTCAGATGCAATTGCACAATTGGCCCAGAGGCATGCAAAATGGAAGGTGATGCACGTGGAACAGGAAAGGAGTAGAGCTGGCTAGCGTATCTTTGGTCATGGATGCCATCCTGGCTGGCAGAAGGACTGAAGGTGATAGTTGGACCACTGGCACCAGGAGCAGCATCACTGTGTGGGATCAAGATGTGTATTGGAAGATGCAAGAACACGGCAGAAGAAGCTATAGGGGTACACATTCTGATGGATGTGAATATAGAAGGAGCAATGGATGACATTGTGAAGGAAAGAGACAGACTAAGAGTGAAAGTAACAATGAGTGAATTGTTTCCAGACTGAATAGAGGTAGACAATCCGCGTAACCCAAGGAAGTATGAAGGAAAATGAGTTTGGTGCAAGCCTGGAGGAGGGTGCGGCTACATGTACTGGTCATTTGACGATCATGTGAACTATCATGGACATCTTGGAGGGATAACAAATATATGGCGATTGATAGAAGACAAACAGTTTTATTGTGATGTGGTCGAGCTGGGACTGAAGAGGGAAGGTCGAAATCTGCCCCTACCGCCTTACCTGCAAAATACTCAAAGAGGAAGAAGAACCGATGAAAGTATGGCCGTTCGTATGGGAGTGCATCAACTCCCACTGCTCCCCTGCTTGACAGATACACTGAAAGGTACCCACACCATCAGCCATATAGCCCAGGACCAGCACCGACACTGCCTCGAGTGGATGAGGATCCACCAGATCGGTACATCAGGACACAATCACACATCCAGCTACACGAAGAAAATATGCATACCATTCTATGAGTTAGAAGACAGAGACATATATATGCATTACCAAATTTATTATTTTGTCATTAGCTTGCCGCAGCAACACTAAAACCACAAGGAAGCAAGAGATCCTGGATCGGCTTGCAGATACTTAGATGCAACTCACCCTATGGCACTGCGGGAGCACCCGAGGGACCTGACAGGACGCAAAACCACTAACCTATGGATACTATGATGGTATAAAGCAGTAAAAGCCATGCCCTGGCTTAGGAAATTACAGTAGATAACAAACTGTTACAGTAAAAACTTAGAGAGCTGAAATTCAGAGCAAACAGGAGAAAGCAACCGTGGGGAATTGGGCCACCACCAAGGCCACCAAGGCAAGCAACATTCCTTTCCCTGAACTCAAGTAACACCAGCCGAGAAAATACGGATAATCCCTCACAAACTCAGACTAATTCAGAGCAGCAGAGCACAGAAACACAGCCTCTGGACACGTAATTGGTCAAGCTGATGATGAACCGAAACTAGCAGCTGGGAAACAGAAAGGTCCCACGAGCCAGACAATGGCTTGCAACAAAGTTGATACAACAAGAGCCTCAATGTTGCACAGCAAGAACGAGCACTCCCATGGGCTATCGTGGTCACACACACACAGTTCTATGCAGACACATAGTTGCACTCATTACCTTGAACAGGTACACTCTGGGCTGAGAACTGAGTCATATGGCTGCGGTCAGCAGCTCTACCCAATCACAGTTCAGGACCCTAGGGGTGTGTAGCAATGGGCATAGACCAATCATCAGATCTGCATACTGCAACATTGTAGAAATAGTACTTTTCAGGGAGGGTCCAGGCCTGACACCTGACATGGAAGTGCTGGGTTAACTAACTGATATAGGGACTGCTATAGGGGAACTACCACTCAATGTCCAATCACAGGAGGTGATAGGTCTGCTGGAGTGGGGCCCAGGTTGTGACGACATTGTGACATGGATTTGCCTAAAAACTGGCCTGAGCGCCAGAGATCGTGGAGACATTCCAGGAGCTTTATCCTTGTACCGATCCCGGTTGGGTTTGGCTGTAATTAAACCACGGTTGAATTTGCTGTCTGGAATTGCGTTCCTTTTGGGAAGGCAATGAGTAATGACTTCCATGAGTTCTGGGTCCGCGAACTCCTAGCACCCCTCACCTGCCTAAGTGTTCTAACCTAACAGTTCACCCAATAGGTAATAAGAGAAATAACAGGGGAGCCCAAAGGGGCAACCCAGCCTGAGCCCCAAAGTTATAGGAAACTATACCTCAAATCATACACTTTGGAGAGACATAAAAAGGTTACCCCTACAAAGGGTAAAAGACTAGGTGAGAGGGGAGAAACATTCCCACTCACCCAGGGACAGACCAGGAAAGATATTTTCCCAAGTCCAAGCAAAACATTCTGGGGCTGACACAGGTCACGAAGATTTATCATAAATACGAAAATCTTAACTATCCGCTGCCAGAAGATGAAACAGTAAAACTGATCATAAAATAAAGAGGATGGACAGATGAAATAGTGTGAAAAGGTGATAGTAGAGAGAAACTGTGAAAGTGAGGGAGGAAAAAGTAGGTGAATGTATCACGAGTCAGTGCACCCCAATACTCCACAATAAAAGACCAGAGGTCTCCCTGATAACGTTTGACTACACAACTGGGTCCTGAAATGGAGGAAGAAACAGTAAAATACCTGTAAAGCAGTCTAACATCCCCCATATTTAACCGTGATGGTCATTTAGTCTGGAAGTGGCCTTTGCTATTCTGTTCTGTCCTGCATACTTATCACTACTCAGCCTTTGTGGTCCATCTTCGATGTCTACTATAGTGTCACTTCTTTGAGAATCTGGTCTCCACGGCTCAGTGCCCTTCTCATTCTCAGTAAGGGATAAAGTGCCCTCCCCACTATCAAGGAGCAGGGTGCCCTTCCCACTAGCCTTCCAACCTCTTAGCACTCCCAGGCCTGAGTGCTGTCTGGGGAATCTTTGCTCTCCCAGTTGATCTGCTCCTTTCTCTCCAGCGCCCCCTCACCTTCTTGTTTCCTCTGTCCACACCTCTCAATGCCTCTCTCTGTCCCTCCCCGCCCTCTGTCCATGCATTAGTGTGACATCTTCTCCCGAAAGTCGTCCTGTGATGTCAGGGAAGGAGGCGCTGAGTGGGGAAGCGGGGGTTGCAGCTGTCCTGTGAGCCTCCTTGTATTCGGGTAATCGCCTGTGGCATAGGGCAGGAGGTAAGGAGCCTTCCTGCCTTGTGGAAACGGGGGGACTGAGCGAGTGCGCTTTATGGGGGTATATGAGGAGGGCATCGCTGGATTTGTGAGCTTTGCTGAACCTGAGAAGAGGAGGATCAGAGAGGTGGAGAAAGGACACAAGGTGAGAATATCTGTGTGTATGTGGCTGTTTGCAAGCATTTGTGCGCATGCCCAGTTCTGAGTGCACAGACATCCTTGGAGAACTATAGACATAGGATTAAATATTCAACTCAATAAAGTGCGCTCTGATCATCTTCATTGTACTGCCTGCCAAAGCCATAACCAAAGCAGCCCCCCATCCCGTAAAGCACAATTCATGTAAACTAAATGTTCCCATTTGCCTTAAAGGGAAACCCCTCATGTTTAGCAGTCCACGTTAATGTAATGGACATAAACCTCTGGAATGTCATTAAAATAGTACAGTTGCCTTTCCGGCTACTTGTAATATCTTGGCACAGGGGGCAGACTTCTTCTGGTACATAATGCACTAGTGACCCTGAGACCTGAAGCTGGCCACCTTTCCCCCTGTTTGACCATGCCTGCCACTACAAAATCTGCCTTCTGGAAAACCAGCAGTGGGCTGCCGGTGGAATACAGGAAGTGGAGACTGTATCACAAGACATGTGCGGTGCGATAAGTGATGGGATCAGCCATCCCGCTCAGCGACTTGCACTTACAGTAAAAGTTGGGGAAGTGAGTTAAAGTATATTTAGACAAACCACTACATGGCCAGACAGACTCAATAACAGCCCCCCCCAAACTAGCCACAGATCCCAATTTCCAGTAGTAGTATGCACTTGACATATTAGGTACACATCTGTGTGAGGACACATTTTCCAAGCAACCTTCTGAGCATCAACATTCTTTAATCTGCAGGTAATGGGACTCGCGTGAGGCTTTTGCCTAACCTAGTATTTTTGATCAGCCACTCAACGGTCCCAATCTTCAAGGCAATCGATTACAAGGACCTGCCTGACCTCTTTAAAAAATGGGTGGCAAGCTCCTTGATGAGGGCCCAAAAATTCTTCAAGGCACACCCATACAAAGATTGATTATCAGTGTAGAACTGCACCAAGGAGTGTATGATATGATATGCATCTGTAACGCGCCTATGCACAGAGTTTCAAGACGCGATGAGGCAAGGAAGGGGGAACAGAGGGAGGACAGAGACAACAATCTTACTAGCCAAGTGATATTGAGGTCGCGTAAGTGCAGCGGAGGGGGAGGGGAAGTGCCAGGGGAAAGGGGAGGGGGGCAGTGCTGTACATGGGATCAAACAATAACAAGTGTGGCCATCAGGTGGCAGGTGCAAGCGTAAGTGCAGAAAGCAGGTGTCCAAAAGTGCAGGTAGGGGGACTGTAGGGTTAAAGGTACAGACCCAAGTGCAAGGATTGCCGGGCGACAGCGCAGGTGTGCAACTGGGTGGGCAGGGATTGGGCCCGAAATCAGAGGGTAGAACCAGGACATTTTAGTGCACACCACTCTTCAGGAACCACACTTTCAAAATTCTATAGCCCACTTAGAGGATATTTAAGGTGCAAGGGAGGAACCGTGGTCCTGGCACAGAATCACCATAAAATGCAGAAGAGAAAAGATCCAAAGGTCGAATCCTCCCGCCCCTGCACACTTTCAGGTACTGTACAAAACAGTCAGGATTTTACTATGAAACTCTCCACATTTAGTCCAAGTAATTAGTCAAAGAAAGCATATCTGTCTAATTTTTATAGAAAAAATATAAAGTTTTAATAGCAAGCAACGTCAAACAATACAATGTACAAATCCGTTTTCTTTGGTTGACACGTTTCGAGGTGTTTGCCTCTTCTTCTTGAGCCTAACGGACTGCAAAGAAAATATCATCTAGAAGGGCATGTCAGTCTTATATACATTCAGAAATGATATACAGTCTACAAAACTAATAAATATAAAGGCATTATATTCAGAGAGTCGCTATAAATGCAAACCTTAATGTGTTCAAGAAGACCTTTAGACATGGAGCCATCTGGATGTGACCCTATTTGTTTGCCACAGACTATTCCATAGCCAATTTGGCTAAATTATTCAGATGTGAGTCCCTATGAACTGGACTTCATCATCCTCACATCCAATACACACAGTGGATTAGATATTGTAATGAAAGATTATTAACCAATCTTTCTTATCAACCTCACTTAGATACAGAAAGTAAGACAATCCCTTTCGTCAGGTTCATCTCAGTACTCTCGTGTTCCTTATTGGAAACAAAGTGCCCTCAAGGAGCTTCATTATCTATGTGTTCAAATGAATTGCTAGAGACAGCCACCACATATCGGCAGAAAAAGCCTCTTAGGTGGTTGTAGATTTTATCACATCATATCGCACTGTGCGTCACAAGCAATCGTCACAGTTTTTCTATCCTAATAATGTTGATAGACTCATAAAATGCTGTAAGAACAATGATGTAGATAACAAGTTAAAATAGGGTAAAGATAGGTCCACACTCACCCCCGCGATCTCGCTGCAATAGGGCGTTCCACTAGTGTGTTATTAAAGGAGTAATATCCTTCTCCTAACAGGCATGCGGTGCGAAACACCCAACTCCAGTCCAAACTGTAGGGGATTACGGTATATGTAGTTAGAATAAAATGACCTAACTCCACATTATGATCAATACTCATTCAATAACTGTCTGTAATATTCATCTCAATCCGATCGTGTAACCCACCTCTGAATGTTGGTAGTCGCTGCTACAACGTGAGGTGTAATAAATGGCATCCGTCTCCCTGGTAACCGCTCTCGCTGTGCAATACAATCACCCAGTTCCGCTCACTAGCCACTTTTCACATAGAAATCTGTGTTTTTCATCTACGTACGACTGTATAGCTCACCACTAGAGGTTGTTGACCGCTGCTACTCTGTGTGGTGTCGATGGCGTCTGTCACCTCGGTAACAGTACTCGCTGTTTGCTCCTGGCGCCTGCCATCTTGGATCGGTTTATGGAATCAGAAGTGTTAGTGTATAGAGAAAAGACTTACTGGGAACTCCTCCATCCTGACCCCCATCTTGGAGTGGAGTCCTTCACATAACCATATAACGACAGATCCCTAATCCCCGTGCTAATGTTATCAGTGCTGGTTCCTCCAAAGGATATATAATGTCCCTTCTAAGCTCACAATCTGCTCAATCTAAAATGTAGGCACAAGTTAGATAGCAATAGGTGGAAACACACATTTTCTGAAGAAGAAGTAATAAGTGATAAATAGTTGGAGGAAAGGTATATTACCAGGACCAGGATTTCCAGTAGATAATGCATAACCCAATCATTCCATATATATATAACTACTGTTTATATAACGGGTCAACACCTAATTGGCTCACATATATCTATCCAAGATGTCTCGCGATTTTCTTATACCACTGGTCTCTAGCCATGATTGACACTAAGGTAACCATCCTAGTGGTTCGGTCCATACAGGTTCCACTTGCATAACAGTATTACCCAGCGCTTGTCATTCAATTATATTCATCTGTGCATATCAAGAGATCCATTGGGAATTCACATTCTGTAGATCGTGGTATTCCATAATGCAAATTTACACATTCTGTATGTTACAACTGCACATTTTTGCTCACAGATGTGTACGTGGTCCATATTAGCAATGCCTTTATACCCTATAATTGATGAGGCAATATCTTCCCAGTTAAAGAAAGGGGATAGCACATTGGTAGATAACATTCAAACCATTGAAACGCACGTACTTACACAAAAGTGACAAGTGCTTTATAGAGCCATTCAATTTGACCCTACAAACAATTATATTATGCTAGTGTGCATTATATAAAACAGTTCAAGGAGCAGTCCTCATTCAAACCCTCGGGTGGGCGTTTTACAACCTCCAATACTTGAAATTTCAATTGCTCAATGGAATGGTGTTGCTCCGAGAAGTGTCTAGCCAGCAGAGATCTAGGGTTGGCATTAACCAAATTGACTGAGCACAATTGACCGAATGACCTAATTGGTCAAATTTTAATGGTCTGTATTGGCCTTCTGCACAACTGACCTTTTATTTTGTTATAGTTGGTTTTGTATTATAAATAATACAAGGGGTTTGTGTAGATGGTTGCGGGGGGTTTTGGATTGGGTGGGGGTTTGCAGGTGGTTTCCCCCGCATATATGTAATAATTGACCTTTAAAATTCGGTCAATTGTGCAGAAGGTCAATTGTGATTCGGTCAATTTGTATACAACCCTAGGGTTATTGTATCTGATGTTTGATTTTTGTTCCGTCCATCGTTCTTTGAAGGGTCTTGTTGTCTGTCCAATGTAGAGTTTCCCACATGGGCATTTTATAGTGTAAACCACGCCTGGGGTGAGGTAGGCCGAAAAATCCCTCAATTTGATTTTTTTCCTGTTTGTGGATGGGAAATTGTATCACCTTTTATAATGTTGTTGCAATGAGTAGAGCCTAGACATGGGAACGTTCCCTTCTTTCAATTTTTTAGGAACAATTGCTTTTCTTTGGATGGTTTCTCTGCCCTTACCAGTTTATCCCTCAAGTTTCTCCCTCTTTTGAAAGCCATCATTGGGGCTTTTGGAAATAATTTATACAGTGTTGGATGATTGTGAAGAATGCTGCAGTGTTTTTTTATGATCTTGCTAATTTGTAAACTCTGCCTAGAGAATTTGGAGATAAACAGTAGTGG
This sequence comes from Ambystoma mexicanum, assembly GCF_040938575.1. Taxonomy (NCBI): domain Eukaryota; kingdom Metazoa; phylum Chordata; class Amphibia; order Caudata; family Ambystomatidae; genus Ambystoma; species Ambystoma mexicanum. The sequence goes on from NC_090938.1 coordinate 74,402,120, forward strand.
CACATCCTTGTTTCTATTTTTAGGCATCAGTAACTGGTCTCTCGATAATTCGGTTGATCTTAACTTGGTTTCATTAAAAACTTCTTCGGGTATCCTCTTTCCTTAAATTTCTCCACTAAAGTTGAACATTCTATGTCAAGGCCCGCTGGGTCTGATATTATCCTTTTCAATCTGAGGATTTGACTGTATGGGAAGCATTTAAGCATCACTCTAGGGTGAAAGCTTGTGTGGTGTAGTAAATTCTTTGCATCAGTAGGTTTATGATAGATAGTGGTTGAAATATTCCCATCTTTGATCTCAAGATTCACAAAGTGGAGTGATGATGACCCGATATGCATAGTGAACTTGATTCTGTAGTGTACTGTGTTGCGATTAGTAAGGAATGCTGTCAGATCTTCCTTTGTTCCACACCAGATGCCAGGGTAGCCAGGTGACCAGTGCAGTATCAGACTGGAAATCAGCAGGGGGAGGAAGAGAGAAGGCAGAAGCAAAGAGGGAGGTCTTGAGGTGCTTCCGGAACCAGAGATGGTTCTCCTCAAGTTTCAGCGTGGAAGGAGGCTGTTTCAGAGAGAGGCTCCAGCCGAAGCAAGAGATTTACCACCAACTCGTTGCTTGGAGAAGCGACTGACCCTGAGGGAGTTGGAGGTGGAGGACCGAAGAGCTTGAGTAGGAAGGTATTTAAGAAGAGGGAGTTGGAGGTATTGAGGTCCCAGAAGGTCTTGTGGACAATGCAGAGGGTCTTGAACTTGATCCTTGCAGCCACTGGGTGCTAATGCCGAAATGTCATTGCTGTAGAGATACGATCTCTGGGCTGGAGGACAAGGACAAGCCTCACAGTCCTGTTCTGGATGAGTTGCAGATGGCATACAGTAGAAGCAGGCATATTTAGAAAGAGGCTCTTGTTACTGTTGAATGTTGTAGAGATTGTCACTAACCTGATCGAGCCTTGACGTGACGGAAACAGCAGCTGCAGAAAGGAAAGATCACCCTGAAGTCCCTGCTCGCCCCTATCACTGGGAAATATGGACCAGTGAAGGGTAGCACGAACCCCAGGGAAACCCTCTGGGGTAAAAAACCCTGATGCCGGGGAACGGTCTTCTTGGATGGGTGACGCGGGAGACCCTGGACGATCCCTCTTGGAAGATGGATTCTTCTCAAGCCGAAGCGGAGGAAGGAATTCTGCAGGGCGAGAGAATAAGAGGTAAGTGGGAAAAGGATAAGAGGTTTGAAAGTAGAGCTTGAAGGGAAAGAGAATGCTCACTAGTAACAGCGGTTCTGAGAACGGTACCCTTCGCCTTGAACCATCCGGGTGGCTGTGAGCGTTGGACTCCCCAGGAGGATGAATGCACTTAACAAGGAAAGAAGGGTGAGTAATTGCACAAGAAAGAATGAACGGGAATTGAATTAAAGGCTTGGAACTCACTTCCGCACAGCGGACTCTGGTCTTGAATCGGGTCGGGTGTGTGGAACAACTTCCGACCCGTAGTAACGGGAGAATCAATGGGAGAACCTGAGGGCACCAAGGTGGGAAACAAAGGACGGGGTTCGGTACTACGAGGGAGGAAAAGAGATTTAGACAAAAGAGTGAACAAGCATATCAAAGAAGTAGAATGTCCTAAATAAACCCTTCCGAACTTACGGAGCATCACATACAACACAAGCGACGCCTCGACGCGGTGTTCTGCTTCCCTTAAGAGATGTCATGTGGTCAATCACGTGTTTCTGCCGGCAACGTGAAACCACTAGACCGTTGCAATGGTTACCTACAACCCTATTGGGAGGACCCAGGAGCAGACTTCCACACAGTGACCAACGATGTCGGACTTGCCAATGCCGAAAAGGTGTAACAGTATGCCCCCTCCTGATAGGTGGCGAACCCGGTTTACCCGGGTGCAGGCGGAAAAATCGTCGAACCAACCGGGGGGCATGAACCCCCGAAGCCGGTTCCCAAGTTCGATCAGCAGGTGAGTAACCTTTCTAATCAACGAGGAACTGGAGACGTCCTCGATGATATCTCGAATCACATATACCCGCAACCTCGTATTCGGCTCCTGAAGTAGTCATAACTGGAGGTGGCCGTGGCCTGACTGATCGAGGCAATCGATCTTGAACCATAGGTCTAATTTGGGACACATGGAACACTGGATGGATACGGGACCAGGAAGGAGGTAATGATAAACGGACTGCTGTTGATCCTACTCGTTCTAAAACAGTAAAAGGACCAAAATATCTCGGACAGAGTTTTGAGGGAACCAGGTGCTTAGGAAGGAAACGAGAGGTCAGCCAAACTTTGTCTCCTTGGTTGAGGTCCGGGGTATTTTGGCGATGTTTATCAGCATTCCTTTTGGCCCTATCTTGGGCTGATTGTAGTGCAAGACGTGCAGTTCTGTGACCCTCTAGAACGTCCGCAAGTAGACAGTCCACTCCGGGTATCTTGGAAGAAGTAGAAAGACCATTTGGTACAAAAGAAGGATGATAACCATACGAGCAGAAGAAGGGGCTTGTCTTCAGTGCAGAGTGTTTGGCATTGTTATACGCAAATTCTGCGAAAGGCAAGAGATCCGTCCAGTTGTCTTGGGCGGTTGAAACAAAGCATCTCAGGTAGCTTTCTAAGGTCTGGTTGAGATGTTCCTTCTGCCCGTTGGTCTCGGGATGATACCCCGAGCTTAGGGCTCTTTTGATGCCTAATACTTGGCACAGTCCCTTCCAGAACTTAGAGGTATATTGTGGACCTCTGTCGGATATTATATTGTCTGGTAGACCATGCCTCGCAAAAATCTCGGTAAGGAATATCGTTGACATCTGAGCAGTTCCCGGAATCTTGGGTAATGGAGTGAAGTGGGCCAGTTTGGTGAAGTAATCAATGGTTACCATGATAGTGGTGTTATTTGAAGAAAGAGGGAGTTCCACAATAAAATCGGTAGATATGATTTGCCAAGGGCGTTCAGGTATGGGCATTCGGGTTAGTAATCCAAAGGGAAGAGAACGTGGTGTCTTTGATTGAATGCAAGTACTGCATGCTTTTACATAATCAGAAACATCTAATTGAAGAGTAGGCCACCAGAAATGACGTCTGATCAAATCTAGAGTTGTTTGTACGCCCCGATGTCCGGCTGCTCGGGAGTCATGGCACATCTGAAGGACCTCAATTTGCAAAGATTGAGATGGTACAAGTACTTTATCTTCATAATAATATAACCATTGATCTCTTGTAACGTGATAAGATGCCGCTAGTTCTTCGCACCATTGTTGTTGCTTTGAAGTCTCCGATTTTAAGACTTGAAGAAAATCGGAGATGACTGAAACAAAACGTGCTTGAGAGAACATTTTTTCTGGACAAAAGCGGGTGGATTGAGGGTCCTTGCAAGATAGCGCATCTGCGTGTAGGTTTTGTTTCTCCGGTAGGAAGGTGAATTCTATTCGATATGGAAAAAAAAAGTGTGCCCATCGTGCCTGTCGGCTATTGGTGGTTTGTGCTTCTTGGAGAACCTTCAGGTTTTGGTGGTCTGTTCGCACTTTGATCAGGTAGCGGGAGCCCAGTAAGAGATGTCTCCATTCTTCAAAGGCTTTCTTTATTGCTAGCAGTTCCTTTTCAAGCACTGAATAGTGTTTTTCGGAAGGAGAGAAGGTTTTAGAGAGATAAGCTACCGGTCTTTTATCCCCTAGTCTAGACTGTTGAAGTAGAACTGCTCCTAAAGCGTGGTGGGAAGCGTCAGTCTCTACAATGAAAGGACGGTTTTGATCCGGAGTGACCAGAATGGATGCCGAAATAAATAGATTCTTCAAAGTGTCGAAGGCGTGTTGGGCATTGTCGTTCCATGCGAAATGGACTCCTTTCTTCAGTAGAGAAGTGATAGGTAGGATAATTTCAGAATAACAGGGGATGAACTTCCGATAGAAGTTCGCAAATCCCAAAAACCGTTGAATCTCCTTCACTGACGTGGGGGATGGCCAATCAAGAAAGGCAGATACTTTTCTCCGGTCCATGGATATGCCCTGTGCTGATAAAACAAACCCCAGGTAAGTGATTTGTGTTTGGTGGAACTCACACTTTTCTACTTTGCAGTACAATTGATTCTTCTGGAGACGTTCCAGTACGATATTTACATGGCGGATATGGTCATTTTGATTAGCCGAGTATACAAGAATATCATCTAGGTATATAATAACAAAATGAAGGAGGATGTCTGCAAACAGATGGTCCATGAACCTTTGAAACACCGCTGGTGCATTCACCAGTCCGAATGGCATCACCTGGTACTTACTGGAAGTGGCCGAAAGGGGTACGGAATGCTGTCTTCCACTCATCACCGGGGGCGATTCGGATCAGATGGTACGCCCCTCGAAGGTCCAGTTTAGTGTAAATAGCTGCTTCTTGAACCGCTTCCAGGATATCCTTAATCAGGGGCATCGGGTACTTATCTGGGACCGTAATTTTATTGAGTCCTCGATAATAAATACAAGGACGCAATTCCTCTGTGTCTTTTTTGGGAATAAAAAAGAGAGACGCTCCGGCAGGGGATATAGATTCGGTTATCAAGCCGTTCTGCAGGTTGCAATGAAGATACTCCTTGAGAGCCTCTTTTTCCTTGATCGATAGCACATACATGCGCCCAAATGGAATGGGTTGGTCGGGAAGCAATGTGAGGTGACAATCATCTCGATGATGTGGTGGTAAGGTGGGAAAAAGAGGTTTAGAGAACACCTTATAGTACTGCTGGTGACAGAGGGGCACAGTCTTTAACTGACTGATAGATGACGACCCAGGAAGGTTAACTTCTCCAGACGGAATCTGAATCCCGACTGCTTCTTGTGCCACACAATGGGTCAAACAGTACTCTGAACCTAAAAAGAGAGTCCCTGCTGTCCAGTTTATGAATGGGTTGTGAGTGCGAAGCCAAGGGAGACCTAATATCACAGGAAAGTGAGCAGCCCTTATCAGGTCGAACACTAGGCTTTCCTTATGTGAAGCGAGCAGGCAGGTGATCGGTTTGGTTTGCTCTCGAATCGGCCCGGAGGATAACGGACTGCCATCTACTCCTTGAATGGGTGTGGAGCAGGACTTAGGAATTCTTGCGATCCCGTGGGCGGCAGCCCACTGATCGTCTAGGAAATTCCCTGCTGCCCCGCAATCGAGTAAAGCAGGAATGGCTTGGAGAATTCTATCTGGTAGGCAAAAGGACAGCGAAAGTACTACCATAGATGAATTAAGAATGGGTTGGTCAAGAGATAATCCTAAATTAGGTGGGGAACCGAGTTTCGCTTTCCCTACCGTGGTTCCCTCTACGGTAGGGACTTGGCATTTTCCCGGCATCGGAGCTTGTGTTCTGCGCGGGGGTACTACTGAACAGTCCCGTAGTATGTGAGAGGAGGATCCGCAATACATGCAGAGACCCAAGGTTTTTCTCCTTTCTCTTTCGACGGACATTAAGGGACCCTTAACTGATCCTATTTGCATAGGTTCCTCAACAATAGAAGACTTAGGCACATGTTGGGGAGGATCAAAATGAGAGCGGTTCCCCTTCGGTCTCCTTTTCTCATGGGCCCTTTCCTGAAGCCGGTAGTAGATTTGCATTGTAAGAGTTATCATTTCCGCCAGGTTGGCCTTTTGAGGGACCTTGGAGAGCTCATCCTTCAGGTCCTCTGAAAGTCCCCGACGGAACAAGGTCAATAGACCGTCATCCGGCCACCCTATGTCTGCAGACGATTGTTTGAATTGGGTAATGTAAGATAAGAGATCCTAACTCCCCTGGCGTAAGTCCAATAGCTTCTCTTGGGTAGAGACAGTAATTTCTTGTCGACTAAACATAAACCTTAAACTATTGACAAACGCTGGGTATGAGTCTAACACTACATTTCCTGAGGTAACTAAAGGGGTAGCCCATGCTAATGCAGGACCTGCCAAGTGTGATATTAAGAATCCCACATTATCCTTATCTGTTGGGAAAAAACGGGACTTAAACGTGAACTGCACAGTGCAACTGTCCAAAAACTCCTTGAGCTTGTGTGGATCCCCATCAAATCTGCCTGTGCTTAGAGTAATGGGAGGAGTCTCAGAGAATGCTCTGGTAACTTGTTGCTTTAATTGAGCGTTGTCCTGTTTGATTGCCTGCATCTCTAGGGACATAGCCTGCATAGGAGCCATCAGCTGCTGCATTTGCTGTTCCATTCTGCCACAGCTCGATCCTGTCAGTCTTTTAGTGGGCGTCGCTTACTGTTACTGTTGACTGTTGTAGAGCTTGTCACTAACCTGATCGAGCCTTGACGTGACGGAAACAGCAGCTGCAGAAAGGAAAGATCACCCTGAAGTCCCTGCTCGCCCCTATCAACGGGAAATATGGACCAGTGAAGGGTAGCACGAACCCCAGGGAAACTCTATGGGGTAAAAAACCTTGATGCCGGGGAACGGTCTTCTTGGATGGGTGACGCGGGAGACCCTGGACGATCCCTCTTGGAAGATGGATTCTTCTCAAGCCGAAGCGGGAGGAAGGAATTCTGCAGGGCGAGAGAATAAGAGGTAAGTGGGAAAAGGATAAGAGGTTTGAAAGTAAAGCTTGAAGGGAAAGAGAATGCTCACTAATAACAGCGGTTTTGATAACGGTACCCTCCGCCTTGAACCATCCGGGTGGCTGTGAGCGTTGGACTCCCCAGGAGGACGAATGCACTTAACAAGGAAAGAAGGGTGAGTAATTGCACAAGAAAGAATGAAGGGAATTGAATTAAAGGCTTGGAACTCACTTCCGCACAGCGGACTCTGGTCTTGAATCGGGTCGGGTGTATGGAACAACTTCCGACCCGTAGTAACGGGAGAATCAATGGGAGAACCTGAGGGCACCAAGGCGGGAAACAAAGGACGGGGTTCGGTACTACGAGGGAAGAAAAGAGGTTTAGACAAAAGAGTGAACAAGCATATCAAGGAAGTAGAATGTCCTAAATAAACCCTTCCGAACTTACGGAGCATCACATACAACAGAAGCGACGCCTCGACGCGGTGTTCTGCTTCCATTAAGAGATGTCATGTGGTCAATCACATGTTTCTGCCGGCAACGTGAAACCACTAGACCATTGCAATGGTTACCTACAACCCTATTGGGAGGACCCAGGAGCAGACTTCCACACAGTGACCAACGATGTCGGACTTGCCAATGCCGAAAAGGTGTAACAGCTGTTGCAGTAGTCCAGCCTAGAGAGAACTAGAGCTCTAGAGACAGTGAGCTTCTGGGGGAAGTAGAGGAAAGGGAAAATACCTCTGAGGAGATGCAGTTGGTAGTTTGACTTCTTAGAGACTTCAGAGATGTGAGGAGAAAAGGAGAGTGTGGAGTCGAAGAAGACACCAAGGTTCTTAGCCTCACAGGTGGGAGCAGAAAGAGGGCCGAGTGAGGGCAGCCAGAGAGTAACAGGAAAGGAGGGTACAGGTGTGCCAATGAGGAGAATCTCCATCTTACTGGCATTAGGGCAGAGATTGTTGGGGGCGCACCACTCCTGGATATCAGACAGACAGTCAGAGATGGCGAGAAGGAGAAGAGGTGGCAGAGGGGGGCTTGAACATTAGCTGAGTGTTATCCGCATAGCACTGAAAGTTGGAGCAGAGAGCGGCAATGTGGTGAGCGAGAGGCTCTAGTTATTGGTTGAACAGCCAAGGAGAGAGGTGAGACACCTGGGGAACACCACAGGTAGAGAGTGAGATAGAGGAAAGGAAGGACACAAGTTGGACCTGGGAGGGTTGATAAGAGAGGAATGAGGTCAGCCAGGCCAGGGCCTGATCGGTGATACACAGGTTATCACAGAGACACTTGAGCAGGATGGCATGGTTGACTGTGTCAAAGGCAAAAGAGAGATTGATTAAGATGAGGACAGAGGGAAGATTAAAAGCAAGGTTAGAGAGCAGGCCTTCATGGATGTTCAGGAGAGCAGTTTCCATGCTTCCTTCTGCTCTGAAGCCAGACCGATGGTCATGGAGACAACCAACAGATTCAGTGTGAAGATTAAGCTGGGAGATGGCCAGCTGTTCCAGTAGTTTGCCCAGGAAGGGAGTGATTGAGATCAGTTGATAGTTAGCCGGACAGGAGGGGGCGGCTGATGGATTCTTGAGAAGAGGGTGCACAAGAGAGTTCTTCACGGGGGAAGGGAAGGCTCCAGTGGCGAAGAAGTGGTTGCAGAAGTCAGTGTCAGGTCCAGCCTCCAAATTCCTGTAGGAGTGATGATAGCCCACCACACCCCCCTAGCATGCCAATCCGTAAATCTTCAAATTACTACTCACAAACTGGCAAACTGAAAGGGAAAGTGGAAGTGTAGAAAATAAAAAACGCAGGCTTCTTCTAGGTGAAACCTTCTGCACCCAGTCACCTCTGAACGGACTGCTCAGACTCAGATGACACCTAAGAAACAAGTACACATGCATTAAACTCCATTCTCCCAATATCACCCATGATCAACTCGTTGCCATACTCTCCCTCACCCCCTACCATACCTGCTGCCTATGCTTATAGGCTGATAGGCCTCTTAGATGTGGAGCTTGGAAAGAATGACAACTTGTAAACCTTTTCAAAGTTCTGACTTGATGCTTGAGCAGAGACACCAACTGACTTCTAAAGGAACTTCTAGTCTCTTACTATGACTTTTCTGAAACTCTTGTCTTGAACTCTTAACTGCTTTCTTCACTTTAATAAATTATGTACATATTGTTCCCTCTGCTTGGAACTGAACCTCTACAGACACTTCTACCCCTCATTTTCCTGATAATCCTAAAGGAGTTCTTGCTCCTTGAGAAAATGGCTAATCCAATTGCTAGTTGCGTTGCTCACAAAAACTGAGGCTTGAAGGGTGTCCCAAGACAATACAGTTAGTTGGACTTGCTCACTGAAGTGCCGTAGATTGAACTGCTGTTCAGCTCTTTTCTATCCTGCTACCGTAACGCTGCTCGCGTGGCCTTAAGCTAAGTAATGGTTCTGTTTACCTTCATTTTGCAGTCCGATAGGTAAACACGACTCTTACAGTCTGACATGCACCGCGGATCGCGAGCTGCTGGGTAATGGACACGGACAGTGATGCTCCGCACACGCGCACACACAGAATCAATGGGTCCTTTACTCTAAAGACTGTCGGAACTCCGCTTGAAGACGCGTAGTAATTAAATGTTTATGGGTCACAGTTGCTCGTGCGCACCAGTGGATTTTATTAGTAATTAGTATTTTTAACATGCCGCTACATTCAAATAACACACTATATGTTAATTCATTACAATAACGAACTGCCTCTAACTGCAATTCCTTTCTAGATGCCTTTTACTAATATGAACAGAAACGTTATTTTGCCAATCGTAACTTGCTGCTTAAGAAATAAAACTGTTTTTGAAACTCAATGAACATTTCTTCAGAAGAACTATAGTTAAGTTAGAATCACTTAGCTTTCTTCTTCTGTGTGCCTTTTTGCTTCACTTACTCTTTTCTTATTGTCAGTAATTGACTCTTGTACAACTTTAGCTTCAAAGGTACAGAGCCCAAGAGTATCACTTCTTCTAATGTCAAGACTCCTCTTCAAGCTCTTGTTTCTTGTCTTTGATTTGTGGAAACTCTAAAACTGGTACCTGCTCTGGAGATTTCGTGGATGAAAGGCAGTTTAGAACTCTCTAATGAATTCCAAGCTACCTTACTCCCAGCCACAGCCAATCATTGCCTCATTTCAGAGCCCCATCTTGCCCTGGGCTGACAAAGGCTTCCTGAGAATTACATTAAGGAAAATGTCTTAGACACAGTCAGCAGCCATCACTCACTGCCCCTAGTTTCCAGCCTGAATTCCTACTCTTCTAGTAAAGTGTCTGAAGGGAAAATGTCTGAAACTAGGATGTCTTAAATGTGAATAGTATGGGACCCTGACAGTCAGCCAGGGCAGGAGTGAGGGTACCAATGTGATCCTTGATGGTTTTGGAAGAACAGGGAAGAACCTGTTTTGAAAGACTTTAATAGATTGGACTTGTCTAGAACCTTGTCAGGGGAGAACAGAGGAAAGGAAGAGAAAGAGGGAGGAGAGGTGGCTACAGGGGGGGAGAGGTAGAGGCGAGAGTAGAGGGAGGAGGAGAGGACGAGAGAGTGGACAGGATGTCCTGGGTTTTAGAGATGAAATTAGAAACCAGGGCCATACAGAGAGTAGCCTTCAGAGGTTAGAGTGATGATAAGAAGGACAGCGAGAGATGAGAGGTGTGGTTGAGGTGGCGGCAGCTGACCAGTGTCCTCAGGGAGCAAAACCACAGAAACCTCTAACTTTAGCACAACTATGCATTCCTCCAGCATTTCCATGTGAATGAAGAGCTGGCGACCTAGAAATCAAAAAAGGGGCCGCTATTGTTCCTTCATACTCACCGGCCGAGAAGCATTAGCCAGCATAAAGTAGTTTCTCTGGTCTTCAGGTGGCAGAGCCAGCTTTTGCTCTCCGCCTCAGCTGATGCCATAGAAACCGTAACTAGAATGCAGGCCTCCCTAAACCCATGGTAATTAGGTGTGAAAGGCTCAATGGATCATTGGTCTTGTCTATTGGCTCTTGTGGCAGTGAATTCGAGGACATTGGGCCACATACAGTAATTAATTTTTTGGGCTATTGTAGGCCTTTCCTCTTACTTGTTTGACTACTCCCGTGGCTCTTCTGGGCTGGCGGTCTCCTCTGCTGAGCAACTCTTCTACCACCTGCCTTACTAGGATTTTCCTCTTCAAGGGACCATGATGAGTCTGGGGCCCCTCTAAGCCCATTCCCAGATTCATCAGGAAAGAGTGTCATAGAAGTCAGCAAACAGAGACATTCTGATAGAACTATTGTCCTGCAGCCCTTTTTGAGGGTGTTTCTGGCCCTACTTTCAGAAGATGCAGCAAGATAATGGGAACATTCGCTGCTGTGAGTAAATAAACATCTTTGCACTTGCCATTGTAGAGGAGCAATTACATGCCTCTGCGGAAAATCCCACCCCCCCACCTCCTGTATGTTGAAAGCCTGAGATTGTGTCATGCTTAAGCCAGGAGTTGTGACCATACCACAGCAAATATTCCAAAGAAGGTATCCTTTGAGAAAACCCTATGCATCCCCGAAGAGACGATAAGCTGAGGGAGGAACTCCCTGAAGGAATATGAAAAAGAACAAGAGGAGCTGGTGATGTCACAAAAGTCAAGTGTGACACCTTGAGAATACTGGCTGAAGAGAATGCATGGATCTTACAGAAACTGATGACGAAGTTAAAAATCGAGTAAAAGTTTATATGCGAAAAGAAGATTGCATGTGTAAGAAGCACTGCAGAAAATGCAAGCCGTTCAATGACTGTACAGATGCTGTAGCGCAAGTAGATTAAGTAATCTTAGAAGCTGGCTATATGTAGTGGATAGAGTTCAGGCAAAGCCGCCATTGTATACAAACTGGACATCGGTGTCATGAATTCAGTAAGCCAGGACCCATGGAGAGCAAAGGCAAGAACTGTGTTGCAGCGAGAATAAGCTGAGATCGAGGAAACGAATGGCGAGGCAGTTTGGCATGGTATCAAAGTTGAAGCAGCCAAGGCCGGTTATCTATTCTTGAAGGCAGTAAAAGTGAGAGGCTGAATCATCCCTTGTTAAGGTGCAAAGAAAGAATACCAAGCGTGCCAAGTTTTATTCATTTAAGACATTTAATTGCTGCAAAATGGACCAAATCATTGTCTCCTGTCAGGTCCACCTCCTGGCACCTGGGTCTGAGCTTACGTGCTGTTAATTGAACCAAATGTTCCAGACATGGCATGAGTGTGCCAATCAATTATAGTGGGCCATATAATGAAGGGCCTTAAAGTTTGAGATTCAATGACGTACTGTGTACTTAATAGTGTTGAAGATTACATGTTTTAGAGGTAGGCATAAGTTGTTCACCTGACAGTAGATAGCCAATCACAATCCCAGCCCATATAGAAAGTACACTTAGATATTCCCCTTGAACCTATCACAATCCCTCGTTTTTCTCATTTGTCATGTAGCATGACATCACGTCTGACGTATTTTATGTATATAAGGATGTTTATGGGAAATACACTGAGAGATCAAGCAAACGTCCGTTGATGTCCATTGTAACTCCCTCTTTTAGATAATTGTTAATAAAACAGCACCTTTGCCATCTTCCTGAGTGGGTTTGATTATTTGGTGTCAGAGTTATTTTGCATCCCCATCCATTGCATGCACGATACCCAAAGGGCCATATTCTCATGTGGTTGCAGAGAATAGTTGGAAAAGATCCAAACTAGTTTGTCTCCAGAGTTTTGTGTGATCGGGCATCCTCCGCCATTAGCCGGTAGATCGCAGCATTTCCTGTTAAGAGCAGCTGATAGAAAAACAAGTGCAAGAACAACCGAGATGGTGGGCAGGTCCCCCTTTGGTGAAATCACTTTCCACAGGTGCTTGGTGGACAGAAGCCGAAGTGGTTGAATTGAAGGAAGAGTCGATACCAAAGGCCTCGAGTCGATTATCAAACAAATGGTGAGTAGACTAAGGGGAATGGCAAATAAAGGGGATGGGATTGTGATAATTTTTGAGTAACAAGAAATATTGTGTGAAGAAAAGGTAGCGCCTAGGGTTCTGGTTCAAGGGAGTTTCAGAAGGAGACATTTCAAATCCCAACAGAGGTAGAACAGAAATATATAACACGTAAACAGGTTTATGTAAGGTGACCTCCCAAACCCTCTATAGGGTATTAAGTAAAGATGAGAGAGAAAAAGGTGATCACAGTGTTTATTAATGTGTAAAGTAGAAAAAGTCGACTAGTCTATATGTTGTTTGTTGAGTAAAAATATTGAAGAGCGATAGAAGTTGTGAAGAAATTGAAAACATTGAGGAGCAATAGTGATTAAATCTAACAGAGTGATTGGTACCATTCAAAAGGTATGGATAGCTAATTAAGAAATTAGAGGTTTGAGTGACGATTGATTGCGCGTGCTGATATTTGTTGTTTTAAAAAGCATTGAAAAAGTGGTGATTTAAGCGAAAGTGTAAAGGTTATTTATAAGTGTGGTAAGTACTGACAGTCAATTGAGACTTGTCATTATGGGAGATACTCCTCTGATGCACTTATGTAAAACGTTACCAAAGCACATTCCCAAGCTCAAACAGTATAGTGCCGAATGGGTGAAAGGCACGGCAGATAAAATGTTCATGCTGTGGCCACAAGGGAGGATAATTGTCAAAAGAGACATGACTACATACTTGCACGCTGCTTACATGGGTAAGAAATTAGAGGAAAGATTAGAGATCTGGAAAAAGCTCCAGGTAGAAAGGGAACATCCGCCACCTGATGAGGGGATGCCCAGTCAGTGTAAGGAGGAAGACGTTGAGCCTTCAGCTCCCCTTACATCACCCAAAGTAAAATGTGCTAGTACGGAAGAAATAGGGTTGTATCCTTTAAAGGAGTTGAAAGCTGCGACGGGGTATAGTAATCCAATATACAAATCTCTTATAGTAGCACCGATAGTCCAGAGGAGAATAAGATAAAAGAAGAGAGCTATAAGATCATACAAGACAAAGAAGAAAAGGGTGAGTGATAGAATCTGTCGACAGAAATAGGCGGGAGATTAAGAGAGGGATAGGAGAGAAGGATAAAGCTGACCTTGGACAAAACAAATGGATGGTAGGAGAGATATTACTTCAAACAGATGTGAAAAGCATCAAGGAAGTTAGGCAAAGAGATGAGAAGAAGATGAAAAAGAGAGAAAAGACAAGGAAGGGGAGAAGAGATTCAAAGAAGACGAGCAGAAAAGGAACAGCAGGGAGCGACAAGAACAATTATATCAGGAGGAGCAAGAGCAAAAAGAAGAACAGGCAGAAGAAAAAAGAAAGTATGACAGTAGACAGACAGAGAGCGATAGAAGATAGGGATAGAAGAGAAAGGAAGAGAGAAGAGAAGGAAGTGCAAAGACTAAGAGACAAAAGAATACAGAGACGAAGGCAAGAAGAGGAAAGAAGGGAAGGAGTAAGGAGAGAAGAACGAAGGCAAGAGGGAGAAAAATTTAGAAGGGATTTGATAAAGCAAAGAGAACTAGATGAAGAAATATATCAAAGAAGAAGACAGCAGGGTTTTGATACCAGTCTCGTTTGTAAGGAAACAATAGGGCCAAGCCCCAAAATATGATGGGACAGAATAGAAGAGATTAATCTGATGAAGGAAGCAATGCCAATAGCATCTAGAGTAGTATTGGAAGAAGAAAGATTTGATGCAGTGAGCATCGGAGAAAAGATCGATAAGGCCTATTAAGAATTAAAGGATGGTAGCAAGTATGGAATTCAAGGAAGGAGGGATCAATCCCTAGCATTTCGATCACAAAGCAAAGAAGAAATTCTGTTCTATCAGGGATGTAGAGCATTGTCCTTAAGCAAACTGAACCTAGACAAAGGTGAGAAGGATGTTAGTCATACTATTTGGGGACAAGACAAAGCAGACGAGGAAAGAGAATCCAATCTTGGGGTAGAAGGAGGGATTGTGTGTGCCCCCGAAGGAACCCTGCAAATAGATAAAGAAGTAAGATGATCAGATCTGGAAAAAACTAAGGATAGGATGCCAGATCCCATAGCATATCCAGAGTATCCCTGAGGACGATCATATAGTGTGAAGGGAGAATCGCCGCCACATGTGAGCAGATTAAGGTCACTACTGGCAAGGAGGCAGACAGGCATGATCGTCCCTGCCATGGATAGATTAACAATGGGAACTGACTGTGGATTGGGGATTACGCAGTTTCCCTTTTTGGAAAAAGGGGGAGCATGACCACAGTATATTCCATGGCCACAGATGGACAAGAATAATTTAAGGTGCAAGCGACCGAGTTTAACTACGGGCACTGGGAAACGGATATATGAATTAGAAAACATGACAGGAGAAACACGCTGGCCATAGGGGACATAAAAGATCTCCTAACAGCTATTCTTGCGGAAAGGGCTGATGACATATGGAGGAGAGCAGAATATTGAGGTGTGACAGCACAAAACACAGAGCATGGCGGAGTGCCGTTTAATAATTGTAGAGCAGATGTTAGGAGTGCTCTCACGGTACAGTATCCCGATAATCAGATATGGGTGCAATTATGACACTTAAAATGAAGGAAGATGAAGACACTATTGCTTACATTCAGGATATTCAAGAGAAATGGCTACTTGAAACTCGCGAGTCGTGGGAAAAAATGGTGGCATTATTTTATCACATTTTATGTCAGGGGTTGCCAGAGCCAGTAAACAAAGGCAGATGAAAAAACAGGTGGGAATGGAAGCAAAACAACACGGCTGACAATAGTACACAATTGTTCGTTAATACAAGTGAAAAATAAGACGAAAGATGAGACAGTGAAAATCGAGGAAGCCAAGTTAGTTCAGAAAGAATTGTCAACATTTGCCATTGAAAGGGTGGTATTGACAAGCGGAGAAGGATTGGAAATGCAGGAAGCAATGTGTACATTGCAGGCGGGTAATCAGTGCCCAATGGATCAAGGTGGTTATGGGTTTGTGCCACGAGGCAAAGGTATGGGCTATAGAGGAAGAGAGGTGGATTCCAAAATAATTAAGGTGGGTTTCAGAATACACAGAATGAGAATCAGAGTACCCAAGGATGATTTAACCAAGGGGGGGCTTGTCAGATGGGCACCCCCAGTATGTTGGACTTGTGGGATGACAGGGCATATTGCACGCGTATGTCGAAGCCAAGGGGAATGTACAAAATGCCCAATTTTCAAGAGGGGACAGCTTATCCTCCACCATAAAGTGCACAAACTAGAGAAGGGTTTGCTCAAGATCACACATTTTATCAGACAAAAGCGCCACGAGTGTAGCAGGTGCAGCAGCAAGAGCAGGTGCAAATGAATCCACAACAAGGGCAGTTGCAACAAGCCCCTATGCAGACACAGCAGTATGCAAACTCAGGACAAGTGCTGACACCCAGAATAGGAGGTGTCACTGTGGCAGGAGGAAATCCTTTCAGAGGGACATGGATGACACTGTAGGCACAATAGGACAGCTCACAGGGTGACTTGATGTGTTCAGTACTATTGTGACACGAGACCCCCCAAGAGAAACCAAGAGTTGATGTGACTATAGGAGGCAAATCTTTTTCTTTTCTAGTAGACACTGGAGCTACTCGTTCATGTATACGAGTGTCATGGGTAGCATGCAGGTAGTTGGAGCAAGCTGGGTGGAGGCTTGGCAGGCCTGGCATAGGCACACAAAAAACCCCTAGCAGATACCTCCAATTAATTCCTTCCTAGTGTTTGTAGTAACTTCCTGGTTACCACTTCCTGTTGCCAAACAGGAAGCGCATGACAATTCATGAGCTCTCTAGTGTTTGGGTGTGGCTGGCTATATAAGCCACGCCCAAGATTCTTCCAGTGCTTCGCATTGCTTACTGTGAGCTGCATCAGCAACACACTTGCCGTGCTCTGGATCAGCCAGCTTCTGCTTACCTGCTCCGGATCATCCTGCTTCAGCTTACCTGCTCCGGAACATCCCACTTCTGTTTACCTGCTCCGGATCCTCCTGCTTCTGCTTACCTGCTCTGGATCATTCTGCTTCTGCTTACAGGTACTCCGTGCTTTCTCCACACCGCAGCTATCTCCGGTCAAGAGGGGACTTCAACACTGGCACCTGTAAGAATAAAGAAGAACAGCGTTAGCACACACACTTCAATAATGCTATGCACACTCACTGAATCTTCCTGCAACGCTGCAATCCAGGTCAGTTGTATGAGCGCACAAACCCCTGCAACAGAAAGAAGAGATATTAGTCATTGTGCTCGCCCCAATAACGCAGAGACTATTGAACTGCGCTCCCTCTCATAACTCAGTGCATACTTACCAAAGCCTCCGTGCAAACTTACCAGACCACCAAGTCTCCGGTAGCGCTGAACCCTGACTCGAGGCGCCAATATCACATAATCCACTCCTGCAAGGAAAAAGGTAGAGACATTACCAGGCACGCTCGAATTTAGGACACTGCGCTTACCTACCAGCAGCTGACTTCTACACGCAGCGCTACTCACCCACAAAATACCTTGGCAACCCAACACAATACAGACAATTCAGGACACTAAACATTCTCCGTGCAACGTTCACTTGTGGAAAAGACTTTCTAGCCAGTGAAGAAACTGGCACCTTGAACACTCGGCCTCGCTGTGAAGGCATATAACAGCGTGTGGCATCTGAACTCAGCCAACAGACATTGGTATCATTCATATGAGCAAATCGCACCCCTGCAAATGCAGGATGGAGTGCACACCTTACTTAATATCAAGGTAAGCTCTTAGGGTACATCACAGCACACAGTAAAGTGAAGGGAAGGGCCCAGGGGAATCAGGTGAATTCAGGTCTGAGTGTATATCTTGTATTTGACGGGAATTCCTCCGGGTGAAAACAGGGGAAGTGAGAACTCGGGGTCAAGGGAGGCTCATCCATCGCTCCTGCAGAGACACAGGTGAGTGTGACAGAACACGAAGCCCTCCTCAATAACTCTGCCTGAGCGATGGAAACCTCAGAGGTAGACCAGCTTTCCCTTTTGTTAGGTGAACTACGGGCCGAGGTGCATGCAGCCCACTCTGAGACAAATGCCTTAAGGCGCAAACTGGTAGTCAACAGGGATAAAACGGACGACTTGGCAAGACAGCTCTTACAGACCCACGCTGGTGTAGCACCTTTACCAGGTGGAGTTCCTCAGGGACAGCCTACCGTGGCACCTGTAGCCACACCCGTTCAGGTATTGCTTACAGGCAACATCCCTTTAGCACCCCCAGAACGCTTCTCTGGGGATCCCAAGAAATTTGGAGCATTCATGAATCAATGCCGCCTACACTTCATATGCAAACCAGACACTTTTATGAATGACCAGGCTAAAGCAGCTTTCATCCTCTCCTATTTAGGAGGGCATGCGGCGGACTGGTCTATCCCGTTAGTGCTTAGGGATGACCCTTTACTGAGAAATTACCCAGGTTTTCAGCGTGAACTGGAAAAACTATTTGCCCATCGGACTCGAGGTCAGGCCCTGGATGATGAGCTAGTCTCTCTGCGACAGGGGGGTCAGGATCTTATTTCATATGTCGCCACATTCAATCGCCTAATAGCCGAATCAGGTTGGCTAGAGGAGAAACGAATAACGTTATTTTATCGAGGACTGAGAGGAGAATGAAAAGATGTCTTAGAGCAAGTAGTGAATCCTCCTGAAGAGTGTAGTGAATACATCGATTTAACTATGCAACTAGAATACCGGTTACATGATCGCAAGGCCGACCGAACCAGATCAGAACATAGACCAGTGTATGTCCGGCCAAAGGAAGTGTCCCATTGACAGGCCTCGGAAACACACTCAGAGCCCATGCAATGGGTGTTCTCAGGGGACCACTCACCAAAGCAGAGAGAGAACAGAGACTTCAGGAAAAACTTTTCTTATATTGCGGGCAATCTGGTCACTTCCTCTGGAACTGCATGGTTAAACCTCCACGGAAGACAATGGGGTACTAGCTAACACAGGGGAAGACACCGTAGCGGAAAACTCCAACGCCCGGCAGATGTAGAGGTCGGTCTGTCGAGCCAGTAACAGAGCACTCAGATCTCACATTTCAGTATTCCTGTGGTTTTGGTAGACCTTTCACATCCCACCCGAATGCATGCCCTCAAGGCTTTCATAGACAGCGGGGCTATTGGGAACTACCTAGACATAAACACTGCAAATACCTTGGGATTGGCATTCTACCATAAGGACACCATTGAAAGCGTGACAGCTGTGGATGGCACACAACTCCTTTTGGGACCAGTAACACAGTGTACTTCCACCCTCACCTTAATCTGCCAAGATGGCCATAGGGAAAGTATTAGATTTGACCTTATCGCTGCACCCCAATTCCAACTGATTCTTGGGATACCGTGGCTAGAGACGCACAACCCAAAGATAGATTGGCGAGCTTGAACATTACTCTTTTCCACGGAATGCGCCTCTTGCTACGACAACAAAGGGATCCAAGGAAGCCCATTGTTAGCTTCACAGGAAAAGATAGCAGGTTTAGGCTTGGTGGGCACCTTATCAGTGGAATACCAGGAGTTCCTAGTGTTTGTAGTAACTTCCTGGTCACCACTTCCTGTTGCCAAACAGGAAGTGCATGACAATTCATGAGCTCTGTAGTGTTTGGGTGTGGCTGGCTATATAAGCCACACCCAAGATTCTTCCAGTGCTTTGTGTTGCTCACTGTGAGCTGCATCAGCAACACACTTGCCGTGCTCTGGATCAGCCAGCTTCTGCTTACCTGCTCCGGATCATCCTGCTTCAGCTTACCTGCTCCGGATCACCCTGCTTCAGATTACCTGCTCCGGAACATCCTACTTCTGTTTACCTGCTCCGGATCCTCCGGCTTCTGCTTCCCTGCTCCAGATCATTCTGCTTCTGCTTACAGGTACTCCGTGCTTTCTCCACGCCGCAGTTATCTCCGGTCAAGAGGGGACTTCAACACCGGCACCTGTAAGAATAAAGAAGAACAGCGTTAGCATGCGCACTTCAATAATGCTGTGCATACTCACTGAATCTTCCTGCGATGCTGGAATCCAGGTCAGTAGTATGAGCGCAAAAACCCCTGCAAAAGAAAGAAGAGACATTAGTCATTGCGCTCGCCCCAATAACGCGGAGACTATTGCATTGCGCTCCATCTCATAACGCAGTGCATACTTACCAAAGCCTCCGTGCAAACTTACCAGACCACCAAGTCTCCGGTAGCGCTGAACCCGGACTCGAGGCACTAATATCACATAATCCACTCCTTCGAGGGGAAAGGGAGAGACATTACCAGGTGCGCTCAAATTTAAGACGTTGCGCTTACCTACCAGCAGCTGACTTCTACACGCAGCGCTACTCACCTACAAAATACCTTGGCAAACAAGACAATACAGACAATTCAGGACACTAAACATTCTCCGCGCAACGTTCACTTGTGGAAAAGCCTTTCTAGTCAGTGAAGAAACTGGCGCCTTGAACACTCGGCCTCGCTGTCAAGGCACATAACAGCGTGTGGCATCTGAACTCAGCCAACAGACATTGGCATCATTCATATGAGCGAATCGCGCCCCTGCGCATGCAGGATGGAGTGCACACCTTACTAAATATCAAGGTAAGCCCTTAGGGGACATCACAGCACACAGTAAAGTGACCGCAAGGGCCCAGGGGAATCAGGTGAATTCAGGTCTGAGTGTATATCTTGTATTTGACAGGAATCCCTCTGGGTGAAAACAGGGGAAGTGAGAACTCGGGGGTCAAGGGAGGCTCATCCATCGCTCCTGCAGAGACACAGGTGAGTGTGACAACGAGAGGGAAAATATCCAATTTCGGGAACTGCCATTAATACTCAAGGGTTCTCTGGAGCTACGAGTCCAGTTCTTTTTACTAATTAATTATCAGTCTCTATAGGAGAGTGTTGCGGTGGCTAGCAGGTGGTACGTGCATCTTTTCCATGCACAGCAATATGTACTACATCAGTTGTGTGGAAATGTAGCCTGACTGAATTATGCATCCTGTCTACAAGCAAGACACTAGACTGCTTCAGCCATTTTTGTCCTGTTACCAATGCATAAAATATCGGTGACAGCATCCAATGGGAATGAGCCATAATCTCTAGTAGTGACACATTGGTGCTACTTCTGTTCAAGACAGCATATTATCAATCTGTGCTTGTGGTGTCTTTGAAGCACATGGGCGCTTATGTCAGCACATCATATTGTTTTCCTGATGAAGGCGTGGACTAAATCATTTCTATATGTCAAAACCGGTTGAAGAAAGTTGGAGATGTGATCATATGAATTACAATAACTAGATCCACTCCATCAGTTGACTATATGCTCTAGAACTGTTGAAATCCTATCATGAATGCATTTTAAAATATGTTCCCCTTTTGTGACTAATAGAATGTCTTATTACACATTAAATTCATTTTGGTAGATGTTTTTGTTGAATGTGGATGTATGGTTGGGATTGATTTGGATGAATAGTTGAACTGCTCACTGTAATTCATGCAACTGACATGATTTTAAAGTTGATGTTTTCCTGCAACGCAAATGTAACTTAAAGTGCTGATCAACAATGATTGATTAATTTTTATAAATGCTGTATCATACTAAATACATTTTCATACTTAATATTGCAATAACTTCCTCTGGACAAATGTTCAGCATATTCTATAGGAGATTGTGACATGTCTGTTCCTTTATTATATTAAGGACAGACACCAGTAAACATTTTGGGAAGAGATTTGATGACAAAACTTAACATAATGATTTTATTTACTGATCAAGGAACAGTGTGCTCCACTCCAGGAATACACTATTTAAATGTGGGCGAATGAATTTATAATGGCGTTCACAGGGCAAGTGGCTCTGCGAGGAGTTCCAGTAGATCCAGAGATTTTTCTGAATGGAGTGAGCATTCTACTGGCATGGCTACCTGGTTTAGTGGGAAAGATTCTGAGGATACCTGACAAGTTTTTGTTTAGACCACGAATACCTATGGGCGAAGAGGGGGGGCAGACTATCCCTATAGAATTAGAAGCAACCATAGTACAAAGGGAAATGGCAATGCTCAAAGGAGTAGATGATTAAGGTCGACCATGGAGAACAGTAATAGTTCTCGGGAAGGGTACAGAGTCACTGACATAACTGATGACGACATGTTCAGGGAAGACCGAACAGACGATGAAGTGGTGTTCTCTATGGGCATCACATCCTGGATAAGAATGGAAAAAAGGGAAGTCCCACAGCGAATGGCGATAATTCGGAAGCGTCCAGCATTTTTTCAGGAAGACTTGGTGAAGGTGCCAAGCGTCCTTTGGACCACAGGCCCTTATGACGTAGGTTTATTAAAGGGAATAGGGGAAGTTAAAATTAAGCTTAAGCCAGAAGTGATTTTACCTTGAGCAAAGCAGTACCCCATGTCTTGAGAGGCTGATGAAGGTATATTTCAGAACATTTCAGCACTTTTGAAACAAGGGATTATGGTGCCATCGGAATCATCGTGTAATACCGCAGTGTTTCCAATCAAAAAATCGAAAGGAGGGTGATGGAGATTTATACAAGATATGAGACCGATTAACCAGATTGTAGATGCAGAGTTTCCTCTAGTTCCTAATCTGGCGATGACACTATGCAGTATCCTGGTGGAAGCTTGATATTTCACGGTGATCAATTTGAAAATGCATTTTTTCTTGATCCCGTTGCACAAAGACTTGACTTCTTTTATGTTCCACCAAACTAAACTGAAACATGTTTGTTTGCGCCAGGGGTACTGTGAGTCCCTATCAATCTTTAACAGAGTCCTACAGATGAACTTAGTCAATATTGATCTTAAGAGTGCAGTGATACAATACATCGATGACATATTAATTTGTAGCACCACAGAAGATTAGTGCAGACAGATTCTATTAAGTTGATGATAAATCTAGCAGACAAGGCATATATGGTAGACAAGGCGAAGTTACAATACTGCCAAGAAGAGGTGTTATAGGGAAACTGATTTCACATGAAGAAAAGAAGGTGACTCATGAAAGAGCTGAGGCGATTATGAAAACCTCAAAGCCAAATACAGTGAAACAGATGCAACAGTTTTTGGGGCTATGCAACTATTTTAGAGCCTGGGTGTTTTATTACGGTACATACTCAAAATCCCTTTTGCAAGCTTTAACGAAAGCACAAGTGGATAAAGTAAAAAGAGAATGGACTGTGGAAATAGAGGAAGGGTTTGAGGAGCTGAAAAAGCAATTTTACGGCCCCTGTTTTAGGAATTCCCTATTATGCTGAGGAATTTTATTTGTTGCTGCACACAAATCGGAAAGTCATGACAGCAGAGATTACACAGAGAACTACATTAGGGTAAAAGCCTTTAGCATATTACAATGGAATTTTGGACCCAGTTATGAGAGGACACTTTCCTTGTGAAAAGTCTTTTGCAGCTGCCACGTTTGCAATTGAGAAGTCGACAAGTATTTTTATGGGCTGCTCTATGACTCTCTTCATGGAGCATGCTCTGTTTGCCATTTTAGAGAAACCCAAAGGGCCCATTGACATCCCAAAGAGCTTCAGTTTATTAGGTAATGATTTCTAATCTGACCATTAAGATTGTAAGATGTAAAATAGTGAATACTGCCACGTTTATAGCTGAGCCAATAGCAGAAAGCGATCATATGCATGACTGTGCTAATTATGTTGAATATTGTGATGATCTACCCCGAGAGAGGGAGAATTCATTGGCAGAGGAGAAATTCTCTTTATTGATGGTTCTTCGAAAATTGATCAGACTGGTGGGGAAAGGCATTCTGGCACAGTGGTAGTGAGACATAGATTAAATGGAATATTTAAAGTTGTAGCAAGTGTAAGGCTACGTCTCACTTTTCAGAGCAAGCAGCAGAACTAGTAGTGCTTATTGTGGCACTTGTGAAGCACGAAGGGCTGCTAGTAATGGTGTACAGTGACTCCGCCTATGTGACGTCAACCGTACACACAGGATTAGCACGTTGGAAAAGTAGGGGCTACATCCATGTTGTCAGCACTCCAGTGCAGCATGCATATTGATTGGTCAGGCTTATTAAGCCACTTCAACTTCCAGTGGCCATAGCAGTCATTAAATGCGCAGTGCATACTAATCAAACAGATTTTTTCTCTTGCAGGAATGAAGCCACAGATGAAGAAGCCAAAAGGGTTGCATATTCTCCAGATATTTCGAGTTTTCATACAGAGAGTATGAAAGAAAAGGTAGCTACAACCATGTTAGTGCAAGAAGGGTTTAATAAATTGTTCATAACCCAACTAATGGAGATTCAAGGGAGTACATGTTACGCTCACCTGGTTCCCACAGGGGCGTCGATCGGACCCGGACAGCTGCAGTCTCCACCAACGTGATGCGTAGTGAAGAGATGACAGTCTGGACTGGCCCGCCTAATCTTGTCTGCTGGACTCGTAAAAGTATTCTCCTGCAGGTGGAGAAAGGGATTTAGCCACCCGTGGACTTTAGTGATGGCCCCCCCAACTGTTCTCGTTCTCCCCACTAATCACCTCCGATATCCCCTCTTGGTAACCTCACCTCATGTTTTTAAATGATGAGCTCTCCATCCTGCATGGCATGCAGGGGCGCGTAGATACCAGTTATTTCACTGGTTTGAAGGTACTGTAGGAGTTCCAGAGGAATATTGACTCCAGTGTCTATAAAGTTCAAAGAGTTCAATATGTCCGATGTTCACTCTTGTTCCATTCCCTCGCTAGGTCGCAGCTGGGTCCAAAAGAATATTGCCTGGAGGCAGCTGATGGCGTTCTGGTATGAGTCTGTATTACCAAACACTGTCCGGCAAAAGTTGCATGAGTTTAACTTGCTGTTTTCTCTCCCTTTATAGGTGCGGCATAGAAAGATGCAGCCAATTAAAGGATAATACCTCCGGTGGTAAAGCAGGTAAGCCTATGGTGGCAAAGAGATTGTCTTTGTCGGTTTTCTCGGTTCACCTTGTTATTCCTTTTGTTTTCCCCCCAGGTGCTGGGTTTCGACGAAGAAAATGATGGGGGCAGTGCTGAGTTGAAAGATGCGGTGGACTGGTGGGTATTACGCGGCGCTCCTGCTGGCAAAGCGACGCGTGCTGAAATAATGTCCTTTCCAGGCTCGGAGATGTGCTGGGTCCGGAATCAGGTAAGGAATCAAATAATGTCCGTGATCTAACCTCTTCTCCTTTCTTTTCCTTTTTGTCTAGGAGCTCCGGATTCGAGGCGGGCGTGGCAGAAGACTGGATGCTGACTTGCAGACATGGTGAGCGTTACGCTGCTGGATGCAGAATAACACGAAGCATGAGCTGCTGTTCGGGCGTGGTTTAAATAGCCTGCAAAGTAGTCCCAGGTAAGAGGTTCCCCAGAACCACACCCGAGTAAAAAATAGTCCCTGTAATAAAATAGTCCCATCCAGGCCTCACGTTGGCTTGGACTCATTTGTAGCATGGTCAGCATAAGGTAAGTAAAGTCTATGAGCCTGGAGGACTGATTTCTATGATGAGCCTGGCGCCTAAGGCGCCAGGACTGAATCCAAACAGCCCCCAGCAGGGCTGTTGGGGTTTTAATGAGTATCTGGATGCCTGCTCCCGGGGCTGATGGACTCAATCCGGATGCCCGGGGGTAGGCATCATGACAGTCACCACACAGGAAGTGCAGGAATTGTGGTGGAAATGAATAGGGTGTTCTTTATCCTTCACAGAAGCATTATTGGAACAAGACAGCACTGGAAAGCCGGTGATGCCAGTAGCATTATGAAAGGTCGCGCTTGAACAGCTGCATTACCCCGCACATGTAACTAAGGAGAGTCTTGCTGCTACAATTACGGAAGACTTGTTCATTCTGAATGTGTTGGAACATGTTGCACTATTTATGGTAAACTGCATTGTGTGTCAAAGGTTTACTGCTGGGCATACACTGAGATCAATTAGTGGGGAAATACCTTGACCGAATGGTCCATTTCAGCATTTACATATTGAGTATGTTGATATGCTACAAGTTTGCAATGGATATAGGTATCTATTAGTGGTTGTGTGTCCCTTCTCTAGGTGGATCGAGGCAGGTCCATGTACACACCTTGTTGCCACTTGTGCAGCAAAGTTTTTAGTGCACAAGGTTTTCCCAAGATTGGGTGTGTGTGAATTGCTGAGATACGACAATCGGCTGCAATTTGTTAATGAGCTAATTGAACACATAGGGCTTCTACTGAATATAAAGCACATGTTTTCTTCTGCTTATCACCCATAAGCGAACAGGATATGTGAGAGAGTCAATGGCCTCCTTAAAGAAAGGATTGCCAAGATTGAATTGACTTTGAAGAAGGGATGGCTATATTGCCTACCCATAGCATTGTATGCCCTTCAGAATTAGCCAGGATCAGACCACCACCTCACCCCTCATGATCTAGTGACAGGGCATTGAATGAGAACACCCCTTAGACCTCTGCCTAGAAGTAGAAGTGATGTTCAGAGTGTAGCTAAAACTTTAGGTGATGAATTGCATGTCTATTTGACATGCATGACCTCTAGCATCTCTTTCTTTTCAGATCAAGTCAAGCGCAGGGGGGGGGTTGGTCTCAGAACACAGAAGAAGACAATTCAACAACCAACCCAATTACTATCAGCACCTAAGTTATATGTTGGAGACCTAGTGCTCATTAAAATATTTACCAGAAAGTGGCATGAGCCACGATTCATTTGTCCCTTTGTGTTGAGAATATAACCCCTAAAAGTCCAAGGGAGATGAGCTTGGCTTCATCTAGGGGATGTAAAAGCCAATAAAGGTGAGACCCACCCTCCCACCATTGCTGATCCAGAAGCAAAGCAAGAAGAATATTTTCAGTGTGTGCCAACTCAACCAATGACGAAGAAGAAGGACGATAAAACAACTACCAGTGGATGATACAGGTATATCTTGCACTAAAATTCAGTGGGCACGCCTTATAGATATTTTAGCAGGAGTGCAAAGACTTGCAGCAAATTTTAGTAGGCTGAAAATTAACTTTAGAAATACACATTGAAGTATCAAAGTTATGCCTAAATGTCAGTTCTTGATCAGAAATTGGAAATGAGATCAGTATCCAGAGTCACTTTGTGGTAAATATCTGTTATAAGCAGTAAAACATATATTACTTACTGACAGTGAGGTTCATTGGCTTGTGCTTGCTGTTTTTGTATTTATACTTCAAGCTTTTACTGCTCTTGTCAGAAGAGATGTTGATGTTCACACTTTTTTTACAGGATCCTAAAAATGGCCCTCTGATAAGAAGGCTTCTCATCGCAATAATTGAGCAAATTTTACAGTTGCAAGTATAAAGAAATGTGATGATTGTATTAAAGATGAGAAATGTAGAAGCTGGCATGGTTCTAGAGAATGAACAAGTGCAGAAAGTGCAAGGATGGCGTGAAAAGTGGATGCCTATGTATTTGCACATAGTATATGCCTGTACGATTACTCTCTTTGTCTTTCTGTCCCACATTGTTCACAGTCTCTATCGTGATAGTACTTCTGCTGAGGTAGAGGCCCCTATGTTTCTTCCCACTATGGGAACTTCCTTTGATATACTTCATAAATGGTACAAGGCTTCTAAAAGACACAGGAGAGATGTAGAGGAAGATAATGAGAGAATAAATACATATCTGGACAATGCAGCACACTTGGGTAATAACATGTGGTATCAGCACATGAGAAAGGTGGGAGAGAGAACAACTAAGGAGAGTTGCTACATCTGTTCTCTCATCCCCTATGCCATGAATACAGTGTGAACTTTCATCTCCAGAGAAGTTCCAGAACACGATGCCAGATGCCTCATTCATCTTTCAGCATATACGATCAGAGGACACTTTCAGGGAAGTTGGGCCACTTTTTGAGAGAGATCGAAATGGTTGTTTCTATTCCATGATGATTATATCAAGACCACACAGATGGAAAAGAAGCCCGGATGGAAGAACAAGATGCTTCTGTATCCTGCAGCAGGACAGGATGAGGTGGTCATTAAAGAGATTAAGGAAATGAACTGCCCTGATGTGACAGAAATAGCTGGATAACCTGGATGTTGGGAGCAAACTCAAACCTTAGTCTATGGATGAGTGAAGTCCAGGATGGCATGGGAAGAAGGACTGATGTCCTGTGCTGCTCATCTACTGAAGCCTGAATATGTACATAATGTGTAAAGAGTGAATGATGGCTATTTGAAGTCATGGCCTAAACATACCAAACTACTGACATGGGTAGAAGATAAATCAGGTCTAATGGTTCTGATCCCATTGGTGAATGCGACATTGTGCTTCCGACGAGATGGAAAGAAGCATGTGGGAGATAACAAAGGTTACAAAACCACAGTTGATGTTTTTAGAATGTGAGCAAGGAAAGCCATTCTGATGGATTGATATTGGGCTTGTGCACCCAGGGTCTACATGAAATTGCCCAATGATTGGGGACGAACGTGCTCCTAGGTGCTTATTCATGTTCCAGCATTAGGGATTCCTCAGAGTGACCTGAACATTGGAGAATTTCCAAAAGTAGATGCCCATTTGAGAAAAAGAAGATCGCTTGAATTTCTCTATCGAACCAGAAGAGGGAATTACTTCTCAGCCAAGTCAATAGAAGCATATGACTCAATTTCTTATAACGCAGGTTGTTCAGCAAGGCTGCTTCAATATTTATGACTTTATTCATGCCTTGGATTAAAAGGATGGCCAGTACCGAGTAGCTGCACATTACCAGATGGGAGCTTCTGCAGATAATCAACACCACCATAAAGGATTCAATGCTATCAAGGAAGAGCTGAGGGCCATATGACTAATGACCCTGCAGAACAGATATGACCTTGATATGATCATAGTGATGGAAGGAGAAGTTTGCACCAAAATCAGGCCATCATGTTGCACATTCACACCTTCTCACAATGACGAGAATGGGACCTTGACAGAGGCCATAACGTTGCTAACAAACCTGTATAACAAAATGGAAGACGAGACAGAGGACATTGCGGATGACAGTTGGTTTGCTTTCATATTCTCATGGATTCCTCAGTGGATGGCAAACATCTTCAAGTTTCTTGGAGCAATGTTGGTGATGGTGATGTATGGATTCTGTGTGATAAAGATCATGATGCATGTTGAATCAGGATTTGGACAAGGAATTGACTGATGAAGATGTTAGAAAAAACAATGAGGCTAGCATCATAGCACCTGAAGGAACGAAGTTCCTGTATCCAAAGAGTCATAAGAAGTACGTGGGACGATGAATGGACTGTGCAATTACATGACCTGGAGGGTGGATGAACATGTTAAATCAGCCGGCACCCTGAGGGGGGTGATGAAGATCTGGACTCTGAAGAAGCAGTTCTTCAAAAGAAATAATCAAGATGTGGAGACCATTGAAGAGGTGGTCGATGACTCGACCAGAGGGGGGAATTTAGAGGAGCAGTTGCATGCCTCTGCAGGAAATCCCACCCGCCAACCTCCTGTACATTGGAAGCCTGAGATTGTGCCAGGCTTAATACCAGCAGTTGTGACCATACCACAGCCAATATTTCAAAAGAAGGTATCCTTTGAGAAAATCCTATCAAATGTATACCCAAAGAGACAATAATCTGAGGGAGGAACTCCCTGAAGGAATATGAAAAAGAACAAGAAGAGGAGCTAGTGACATCATGAAAGAAAGACGGGTGTGACACCTTGAGAATACTGGCTGAAGAGAATGCATGGATCTAACATAAACTGATTACAAAGTTAAGAATCAAGTAAACTTTTAAATGCTAAAAGTAGATTGCATGTGTGCGAAGCACTGTAGAAAATGCAAGCCATTCAATAACTGAACAGATGCTGTAATGCAAGTAGATTAAGTAATCTTAGAAGCTGGCCATATGTAGTGAATAGACTGCAGGTGAAGCCGCCATTGTATAGAAACTGGACATCAGTGTCATGAATTTAGAAACCCAGGACCCATGGAGAGAAAAGGCGAGAACTGTGTTGCAGCAAGAATAAGCTGAGATCGTAGAACAAATAACGAGGCTGTTTTGCCTGGTATCAAAGTTGAAGCAGCCAAGGCCAGTTATCTATTCTTGAAGGCAGTAAATGTGAGAAGATGAATCATCTTTTGTTAAGGTGCAAAGAAAGAACACCAAGAGTGCCAGGTTTTATTCATTTAAGACATTTAAATGCAGCAAAATGGACCAACTTGTGGTCTCCTGTCACATGAGCCAAGGATGGAAATAGAGTTGAGAGTGGAGTTCCAGAACAAGGATAGTGAGAGCCTGTACTCCCATATATTCCCAGTCAAGCATACTTTGCAAGGCCAAGTTCAAAGACAATCTGCATGGCAGATGGCATGGGTGATGAGAGATGTTGGGCTAATTGGGTGGGATGGTAGAGGCAGGTCCACCTCCTGACACCTGGGTCTGAGCTTACGTGCTGCTAAGTGAACCGAATGGTACAAAGCATGCCAACCAATTATAAAGGACGAGAAAATGAAGGGCCTTATAGTTTGTGAGCCAACGATATGTGGTGTACCTAATAGTGTTAAGGATTACATGTTTTAGAGGTAGGCATAAGTTGTGCACCTGTCAGTAGATACCTAATCACAATCCCAGCCCGTATAGAAAGTATACTTAGATGTTCCCCTTGAAGTGATAAATAAATAAAACAGAACCTTTGCCATCTCCCTGAGTTGGTTCCATTATTTGGTGTCAGAGTTATTCTGCATCCCCATCCATTGCAAGCACGTTACCCACGGGGCCATATGCTCACCATTTTCCTGCTACGAACAATGTCATATAACAGTAAAAATAATTCAAATGTTTGGGTTCAGTAAATATCTAAAGACAAGTACACTACTTTATTACATATGGTTCATAAACAGCAGAAATATTTCATCATCATCAAAATAGGTTTTTTCAGATAAAATCCATTAAACATTAAATACATAAAATAGCATCAATAAAATACATTTCATGCAATAAATAACATATACGTCGGTCATTTAAACTATAAATTGCTCCCACACTAAATATCACTGGTCAGGCAATCATTTCAAATGCAATTGTCCAAACAGCCTTGCCTTGCACTCCAGGCCCTCCTAAAATAGGATAGGAATGCCCAGGCAAGATGACATGGTTCTGCTTGTAAAAGGAAGGTCAATGCTGGACGACATTACGTACAATTTTCTTGCTCCAATATCGGGATGATCACCTGCTTCCTCAGTTCCACATAATATGGACCCAGCAAAACAAAGTGCAGATGTTCAGATGCTGAATTACAACAACGGCATTCCGGGTCCTGCACATGTCCTTGCGGTACCCAGTCAATGTATCTAAAACATCACAGAGTGGTACATTTCAGAGTGGAGCATAATACCGAAAAACACCACAAACATTAATTAAATAAATAAAGGCTGGTGGGATAAAGGGGTTAAAATGGGTCAGTATGGGGTTGAGGAGGCATTATAAGGGTAAAGGAATGGGGGTTTGGGGGTCCCACAAATAAAATTAAAAAAATCAGTGTTTTTCAGTATTTTGTCCACGATTAAATTTATCACTCTGTAATTATGGTCGGTAAAATCACATATAACCGTTCTTGCCATTTAGCTGCAATACATCTCAGCAATAAAAGATCGAGTCAGGCTCTTGTTGCAATCGAGCAATCTGCTGGATTATTGCGATGGTTCAAATGGGGCTGCAAAGAGTTCACTTTGGTCACAATTGCCTGTTGCCGATTTGAGTCCAGTAGAAACTCAATCGACTCATGCTCCTCCTTGCTTAAAATATAAAAATGACTCTTGTAGGTATTCCTCGGCCTGGCTCAGCAGATTAGCTGGTAAAAATTAACTGGGTCGTGCAGCCATGAATAAACCTCAACCATGGGATCTTACTCCAGGCATTACTTCGCATAAGGGCCTGGATCATTTCCTGCGTTACCAGTGGTCTAGGGTTTGCCACTCATCTGCCAAGTATGTGGCTGCAAACTCGTCATGCACCGCAAAGGTCGAGACTGAGCGGGGCAGGCCGAACACTATCTTGAAAATGTTTCTCTAGAGAGGATCACCTGGATGGGTGGAAAAAAAAAAAGAAAAAAAGAAAAAAAGAAAATGTATTCTCGAGGGTCTGGAGTGCAGAGACTTTTCCGTGGCCACCAGGGAGGCCCCATAGTTGGTCGCTGCTCTTGTTTGAGCATTGTAACTATTCATTATCAGGTCCAGACGTTTCCCTTGGCACCATTGCATAAAACGAATCACGCACCCCAGTGCCTGACTCATTTGAATTCTCTGTTTGTGTATGTGTGCATTACACTTCCAGTTCTCTGAAAAACGAATTCCCAGGTAATCACACTCTCTCATCCTCGGAATAACAGATCCGTTGCTCAAAAACGTATACATTTCAATGTTCTTCTTTTGCCCGGCAGCACATGCCAGGACAGCTGACTTTGTTGTATTCATTTTGAAGTCCACATTTGTCATGAAGTCTGTATGCACGTTGATCAGTCCGTGCAATGCGTTGGGCGTGTGAGCTATGATTAACATATCATCAGCTTTAGCTAACAAAGGAAAGGGTGTGTTGCCCATGCAAGGGTAATCCGCATTTAATCAACAAGCGCCTTATAGAGACCGTTTGTATATAGTGTAAATAAAACCAGTGCCAGGACACAGCCCTGGCAGACTCCTGTGTTCACATCAAAATGTCTAGTGTATTGGCCCTGCTCTTCAAAACGAATGCACGCTTTGGTGCCTCCAAGAACCAAATGCAAGACCCTCAATATCCGAGCAGTGCAACCCATGGACCCAGCCTCGACCAGAGCTTGTCTCATGGACCTTGTCAAAAGAGGTGCTTCGGTCCATAAAAGCCAGGTAGATCGGTCCTCCCTTTACAAACACATATTGTGCCCCCACCAAATATCTCTACCAACTCAAAGCTTTATCGCAAGACCCCATGCCAGGTCTGAAACCATATTGGATATCTGAGAGCACTCAGTGTGATCAAACCCATTCCTCAATGCGGCCAAATATATTGCGGCCAAGGATTTTAAATGTTGTATCCAAAAGCGATACAAGTCTATAGGCCAGCGGGCATTTACGATCGACTTTCTTAAAAGTAGGATAAAAGATGGCGTTTTTCCATGAGGGCAGGAATTCCTCCTTTTGAAAAAATACATAAAAGCAAATAGTCAAAACTGGGGCCCGTTAATCCACCGATACTTTGCTGAGGTCCGCCGCGAGCGCATCTGTGCCGGGGGCACGATTACGTGCTTGCTGATCAATTGCATCCACCACTTCCTTCAGTGAGACCTGAACTAGTGAATCACATTCCCCAAGAGTAGTATGGGGCAGTGGGGCCCCTATATAAACTGGGCCCATAAATCCACCGATACTTTGCTGAGGTCCGCCGCGAGCGCATCTGTGCCGGGGGCACGATTACGTGCTTGCTGATCAATTGCATCCACCACTTCCTTCAGTGAGACCTGAATTGGTGAATCACATTCCCCAAGAGTAGTATGGGGCAGTGGGGCCCCTATATAAGCTGGGCCCATAAATCCACCAATACTTTGCTGAGGACCGCCGCAAGCGCATCTGTGCCGGGGGCACGATTACGTACTTGCTGATCAATTGCATCCACCACTTCCTTCAGTGAGACCTGAATTGGTGAATCACATTCCCCAAGAGTAGTATGGGGCAGTGGGGCCCCTATATAAGCTGGGCCCATAAATCCACCGATACTTTGCTGAGGTCCGCCGCGAGCGCATCTGTGCCGGGGGCACGATTACGCGCTTGCTGATCAATTGCATCCACCACTTCCTTCAGTGAGATCTGAACTGGTGAATCACATTCCCCAAGAGTAGTATGGGGCAGTGGGGCCCCTATATAAACTGGGCCCATAAATCCACCGATACTTTGCTGAGGTCCGCCGCGAGTGCATCTGTGCCGGGGGCACGATTACGTGCTTGCTGATCAATTGCATCCACCACTTCCTTCAGTGAGACCTGAACTGGTGAATCACATTCCCCAAGAGTAGTATGGGGCAGTGGGGCCCCTATATAAGCTGGGCCCATAAATCCACCGATACTTTGCTGAGGTCCGCCGCGAGCGCATCTGTGCCGGGGGCATGATTACGTGCTTGCTGATCAATTGCATCCACCACTTCCTTCAGTGAGACCTGAACTGGTGAATCACGTTCCCCAAGAGTAGTATGGGGCAGTGGGGCCCCTATATAAGCTGGGCCCATAAATCCACCGATACTTTGCTGAGGTCCGCCGCGAGCGCATCTGTGCCGGGGGCACGATTACGCGCTTGCTGATCAATTGCATCCACCACTTCCTTCAGTGAGACCTGAACTGGTGAATCACATTCCCCAAGAGTAGTATGGGGCAGTGGTGCCCCTATATAAGCTGGGCCCATAAATCCACCGATACTTTGCTGAGGTCCGCCGCAAGCGCATCTGTGCCGGGGGCACGATTACGTGCTTGCTGATCAATTACATCCACCACTTCCTTCAGTGAGACCTGAACTGGTGAATCACATTCCCCAAGAGTAGTATGGGGCAGTGGGGCCCCTATATAAGCTGGGCCCATAAATCCACCGATACTTTGCTGAGGTCCGCCAGGAACGCATCTGGGCTGGGTGCAAATTTACGCGCTTGCTGATCAATTGCATCCACCACTTCCTTCAGTGAGACCTGAACTGGTGAATCACATTCCCCAAGAGTAGTATGGGGCAGTGGGGCCCCTATATAAGCTGGGCCCATAAATCCACCGATACTTTGCTGAGGTCCGCCGCGACCGCATCTGTGCCGGGGGCACGATTACGCGCTTGCTGATCAATTGCATCCACCACTTCCTTCAGCGAGACCTGAACTGGTGAATCACATTCCCCAATAGTAGTATGTTATGCTATGTTATTGAAATGTATAAAGCACGCGTTCACCCGCAGGTATCATGGCAGTGGGGCCCCCATACAAGGAGAAGAAGTGATCTACCCACGCCTTTGCCTCCACGTGTGTTTCGTGTCTTTGCTCTCTCCTATAAGGGGGACCCTTTGCAACAAACTCCCAAAAGCTTTTTTGAGTCCTTGGAGGAGACGGGCATAAGCAAGCCTTCCCTTGCTTGTTTTTCCAAGGACTTGCTCCTGTTCTTTACCACCACCTTATATTCCGGCCTGACCCTGATAATCTCTCCCCTTCGACTCGTCGGTTCCTTCAGGACCTCCGACCATTGCATTTTTAGTATTTTGCATGCCTTGTTAAACCAGCTCTTCTCCCCACTCTTTTTACGTTTAAAATCGCCCTGCAATGTGTTCGTTAATGACCCCATCAATTCTTTGAACATTTCGACCACCTGTTCTTTACAGCAGAACGATTTCTCTAAGTGTGTGTGTTATGTTAAATGTAAAAAAATAGCTATATCGAATAAAACATGTCTATGATTATCATACACTAGAATGTTTTCCAATGGGGTTTTGCCATTATAAAACGCTTCCATGAATTAGGCCCTATAATATCCTATGAACCGCGGGCTTTCTGGAAATGGACACTGGCTTTTCCCTGTGCCAGGTGCCCGTGCACCAGTAGCTCTGGTGGTGCATTTTAAAGTAATGCACTTTTGTTGCAAGCGTCATCTCAAAGCAGATGCACTCTGCAGTGTAGTGTAAGTGGATCTCTTTGCACAGCAATGGCACACAAACAGGCCCTTTCAATGCGCTACACCAAAGTTTGTGTACAAAAAGACCTGGGCCCTCACTCCAACATTTCAAGGGTGGTTGCTCTTTGCCCAGAAATACTGGAATGGCGGCTAACGAAACAAATGTCGCGATATGTCTTTCACAAGTCTGTTAGGGTTTTTATTTTATTTTTTTATTGAAAAATGGCTGTATTTCATAATGCACGTGTCCTATAATTGACCTGGCCTTTTCGTTTTTCTTTTTCTTTTTCAATAATGCGTGTTATTTTTCGACCCCTGGCTAAGGATTGAGGAGTTCATAGTGTTCAGCTTTTTGGGGGGGTACACATTTTCCATGTCAGGTATGGGCTCGCTCTGCTTTGAGGTCAACACATCCTGTGCTCCACTTTAGGTTTTTCAAAAAGTGCAGCTGTTTGCAAACACCTCCCTACACAATGAGTGCACCGAACCGCAGCTCTGAAAGAGTTAATTCTAAACGTGGTGGGGGAGTACGAGCATAGGCGTAATTTTAAGGGGGGGGGGGAGAAGGGTGTTTGACACCCCCAACTTTTGTGGGACACCATTTTGTCCCAGTCATTTAGCAGGGGCACCTTTAATTTAGATGTCATGTCCCCCCCTCAACATTTTCTGCAAAATTACTCCACTGGGTGGGGGCACCAGACAAACCTACAGCACAGGAAGCACCATCTGTAAGTGTTGACCTCTCCCCCAAGCACAGTGGTCGAAGTGGACGCGAGCGGTTGGAAGCGATGCTCCTCTACTTTTTTTTAGTATTATGTTTTACAGTATCTAAACTTTTCTTTTTTTTTTAACCGTTATGGAATGGTTTTGTTTTAAAATAAAAGTGTAGGAAGAAGTTGAAACTTGCACTTTCAGTAAACTGCACTGAAAGTTCCCTTAAACAGCAGGCGCATGTGTTTGAGGCTTTGGATTGCGTGTGGGAGGGGGCGTGGCGATAGGGTTTGTGGGGAGCGGAGGCAGTCCTGTAGGGAATATAGTTGCACTACTTCTTTTCGTACGCTGCGACCACTGGCCAAGATTACAAACACCATTCGCTGAAGCGAGCAGGGACCTATCAGACGGCAAGCGCCACTCCTGAGTGACAGCGGTGAGTACCCCAAGCCACTTAGGCACAGCCACTAGACATGGTGTGAGATTTGCTTATGCACAGGATATATAGCAGGACCGCTATCTTTGTGGGGACCCTACAGTTCCTATACGAGGCAGACAGAAGTCAATATAGGTCCATGCTCTATCATGGAAGTTCTGAGGCTTAAATTCAGACGTCTCTCTAGTGTAGTATTAGAGCATTGCTTGGGTTTGGGGTCAAAAGGGCTGTCGTTTTGTATCTGCCGCGAATGGGAGTTCATACAAAGTGCCAAGGACGAGTATGCTCGTCCTTTTTGCATAGACTTGCATAATAGCCTGGCAGTTAATGGGTTAATGCATCTGTGGATACGTACTAGTGGCCAGGCAGACACAATGATAGAGAGACAGAGGTCAGAGAGGCAGTGGTGAGCTGAACAGGAATAGGCAGGTCAGAGAGAGGGGAGACAGATTGGCAGGCAAGCAAAGGGCAGACAGCAGTGAGGATGAGAGTTCAATGGTTCCACTGCAGTGAGACAGAGAGACGAAGGTCCGACAGATAGACACATCGGACAGAGGTCAGACAAGGGGCGGTCAGACAGATAGACAGAGAGGGCGAGAGAGGGAGAGAGAGAGAGAGGGAGAGAGGAAGAGAGGGAGAGAGCGTAAGAGAGAGAGGGGAGAGGGAGTGAGAGAGTAAGAGAGGGGGAGAGAGAGGAAAGGCAGAGAAGAAGAGACATAGAGAGAGAGGGGAAGAGAGGAAGAGAGAGCAAGAGAGAGTGGGAGGGAGCAGGAGAGTGCGAGAGAGAGCACAAGAGAGAGATGGGAGAGGAAGGGAGAGGGGAAGAGAGAGAGGGGAGAGGGAGAGAGAGGAAAGGAAAGGAAGAAGAGACAGATAGGGGGAGAGAGAGAGGAAGAGCGAGAGGGGAGAGGGAGAGAGGAAGAGAGAGAGAGAGAGAGAGAGAAATGGGGGAGAGGGAGGGACAGACTGGTCAGACAGGCACACAAAGGTCAGATAGGCAGGAGTGAAGAAGAGACTTCAATGCTTCCACTGCAGTGAGACAGACAGATTGCAGACAGACAGAGAGACGAAGGTCCTACAGATAGACACATCAGGCGGAGGTCAGACAAGCGGCGGTCAGACTGGTAGACAGAGAGCGCGAGAGAGGGAGAGAGAGAGGGAGGTAGTGAGAGGAAGCGACAGAGGGGGCGACAGAGGAAAGGAAGAGAGGAAGAGACGTAGAGGGGGTGAGAGAGAGAGGAAGAGAGAGCGAGAGAGAGTGAGAGGGAGGGAGAGAGGACGAGAGAGAGAGAGAGGGAGAGGGAGACAGAGGAAAGGAAGAGAGGAAGAGACAGAGGGGGGAGAGAGAAGAAGGGAGAGTGGGGGAGAGGAAGAGAGAGAGGTGAGAGGGAAGGACAGACAGTTCAGACAGCCAGACAAAGGTCAGACAGGCAGGAGTGGGGAAGAGACTTCAGTGGTTCCATTGCAGTGAGACAGACAGATTGCAGACAGACAGAGAGACGAAGGTCCTACAGATAGACACATCAGGCGGAGGTCAGACAAGCGGCGGTCAGACTGGTAGACAGAGAGCGCGAGAGAGGGAGAGAGAGAGGGAGGTAGTGAGAGGAAGCGACAGAGGGGGCGACAGAGGAAAGGAAGAGAGGAAGAGACGTAGAGGGGGTGAGAGAGAGAGGAAGAGAGAGCGAGAGAGAGTGAGAGGGAGGGAGAGAGGAAGAGAGAGAGAGAGAGAGAGGGAGAGGGAGACAGAGGAAAGGAAGAGAGGAAGAGACAGAGGGGGGAGAGAGAAGAAGGGAGAGTGGGGGAGAGGAAGAGAGAGAGGTGAGAGGGAAGGACAGACAGTTCAGACAGCCAGACAAAGGTCAGACAGGCAGGAGTGGGGAAGAGACTTCAATGGTTCCATTGCAGTGAGACAGACAGATTGCAGACAGACAGAGAGACGAAGGTTCGACAGATAGACACATCGGGCAGAGGTCAGACAAGCGGCGGTCAGACAGGTAGACAAAGAGGGCGAGAGAGGGAGGGGGAGAGAGGGGAGAGTGAGGGAGAGAGGAAAAAAGAGAGGGGGAGAGGGGAGAGGCGGGTGATAGGAAGAGAGAGAGGGGTAGAGAGGGAGGGAGAGAGGATTATAGAGAGTGCGAGAGCGAGGGGAGAATGAGGGAGAGAGAGAGAGAGGGAAGAGGGAGGGAGAGTGGAGAGGAAGAGAGGAAAAGAGGAAAAGACCGAGAGACAGAGAGAGAGAGAGAGAGAGAGAGAGGGAGATGGAGAGAGAGGAAGAAAGAGGAAGAGGGGGGGAGAAACAGGAAAGGAAGTAAGGAATAGAGTAAGGGTCAAAGAGAGAGGGGGAGGCAGAGTGAGAGAGGAACGAATAGGGAAAGGGAGAGAGAGAGAGCGAAGGGACAGAGATTGAGAGAAAGAGGGAGGGAGAGAGATCAAGAGGGAATGAGACAGAGAGGGGAACAAATAGGGAGAGGGAGAGAGAGGAAGAGACAAGAGAAAGACAGTGAGGGAGAGAGAGAGCAAGAGAGGAGACAGAGAGAGAGGGGGGAACAAATAGGGGAGGGAGAGAGATGTTGAGAGCGAGAGATAAAGGGAGGTAGTTCAGACAAAGATTTAAACAAATACATGTTACTAGTGTTTTTCTACTATATATAACTGGATTGGTAGCAGTGCACGGTGCAGGTGAGAACAATTTTGCAAACGTCAATCTAAAACACATTCAGAAAACAGAGAACATTCTAATGAAATGATCAAACCCATGGTTTATTAAAAAGCTAATTTCATTTTATAGGGGCTTGAGCCCATCGGTCGCATTAACCAGGCGCTGAGTGATCATGGCTGTGCTTAAAATCCCCAAGGCATCGGTCTATACATCAAACTACAGGTGGCTAAAAAGAACCAGCCATTTCCTTGTAGACAGTTCTTACCCTGTGTCCTGTGGATGTTTATGCAAAGCGCGTGTCTGCGGCAAAGGTTTGCACTTCTCCTAATTTGTATTCTTCTGAAGTGTCAGATGGCGGTTCGGGTACAGCCACAGGCGGTCCGTGTGAGCGCAGTACAGCAACAGAGACTGTGGCCCTCGATTCTGACTCTATGGCGCGTTCAGCCATCTACCACTCGGCCTTTCTCCAACTCTACCACGATAGATAGGCACAGCTCTGGTAGGTGAGTGATCCCATTGGTCGCCCTTGTGCAATGCTCTACACACGCTCAGCACCACAAAGAAGGCTAACCACGCCCACTCCTACGCTAATAGACCAAGCGACTGCATCGCAGTCATCAGGTGGCATTGCCCTGATGTCACTGATTGGGCCTTCGCCAGTAGATTGGCCAGAGTGTCTTCTACACTGGACACCGCTCTTTCCATTTCACGCTGTCCACCATTTTCTGGAACCCCTTGACCCGCCACAGAAGCAGTGGGCTTGACCACCAGGCCACCAATTTGGTCTATGGTCACGGGCAGAAGCTTGAGCACTGTTATTACCAGAGCAGACGCCAGACTCTTCAGACACCGCAACACCTTGGCGTTGCCACTGCACCTCGGATAACGTTACTGGACAAACACGTTCCCCTATGGTTCCGTCCAGGGTCTCCTGGCCATCAGCGAACCACAGCAGAGCAGCTTGTCAACTACTGTCAACTACTCCACTAGTCACTGTGCCATCATCATGCTGTGCACTACATAACATTAACTTTGGTCTACAATGCCACCCTGGTTAACCAAATAGGCTACTAGTGGCCCAACCCTTCCATTTTGTGGTGCTACAGACCGACCTATTATGTAACCTGTTTGTTGTTGTTATCAACCACATTCCTATCCTAACCCTCCTCCTAAGCGCCCTCTTCCTCTACCTCTCAGGCAGGCTCGATACACTCCCTGGTAGTAACGCTGGCTCCTCTGCTCTCTATACCACCAGAAGCCCCAGACAACCTTATGCTCGCCTAACACTAATCTGACTTTTTCCAGTTGCGGAGGCAACTTCTGGTGCCCGAAAGGCAGGGTGGCTTTTGGAAAGAATCAAGGTCTGTAGCATTTGGTTTAAATGAGAGCGCATTGACATCTCCAGCAAAGTAGTGTGAGTGACCGAGCTTTGCTTGGGATCCCACACCAATATTGCAGGGATATGGGGGTATTCCCTGAGAATTCTTTTTAAATAATGGGTGGTAATTTGGCACTTTCAACATTTTCTTGAGAAAAATTGGGTAAAAAGCTATCTAATTTACAATTGTCCGATAGATGCTAGGCCAACAACAATACACACACGCATTTGGAAAACTTTCCATTATGCTTTTGTCTACAATGTATGCCAATAGTGCCATTGTAAATCACTCTTTTGAAGCCACACCCATTACTTATGCCAACATTGCCACTGTATATCACTTTCATAAAGTTGTTGCAAGCATATTTCTCAACAATACCGCTGTATATCACATTCATAAAGCTGCAGCCACAATATAAGACGGGATTGCCACTATAAACAACTTCTGCACAGCTGCATCAACACTGTATGCCAGCATTGCCACAATATATGCAAGCATTCATACTGTCAATACTTTTAAAGTCCTGCTGACAGCCTATATAGCAGTATTGGTGTTGTGTATCACATTCAGAATGCCTTGCACGCAATATGTGCCAGCATTGACAATGCCTGATTATGGGAATTCTGTTTTATAAATTGCCCCTATTGTACATTGTTTGTGGTGGGAGCGTAAACACGCGTTACTAATAAATACAAAACTTGAATACACATACTGATTGCTCTGAAAACTGAGACCAAATGTTAACAGAGCTGTGTGTGTGTGCAGCACAATCCACACTACTGTGTGTGTGGATTGTATGTATGGTGACCAAAACTTGCATTAAGCTCTGTTCTTCCTTCAACAGGAGTTCCAAAATGTATCTTTCCCACTCCCTGTCCCCTTGCTCACCTCCCCGTCCCCTTGCTCACTGGCCAGGGAACATCCCCAGATACCTGTCCTTCACCCCACTTCACCACATCAAGCCCCACCCCCCATCTCCAGATCCCCTCTCCCATTATATGGATGCCACCTATGGAACGCCCGCACCTCCACCTCCCCCTCAACGGCTTCCCTACCTCACTCCTCTATAAAGACTGTGGAGCTCATTATAAGGCTGGTGCTCACGGAATGAAGGGGGCCGGTACGGGACCTCCTATGTCGGAATGACCCGATAAGTCCCCATTGCAGGAACCCGGAAAAGGAGCCCGGAAGGGAGGCAGCCAAGGAGCTAACAGCTCCATGGCTGCCTCCAAACTCGTAATGAGGCCGTGTCTGTCCTCTCATCGGCCTATTCCTGCCCACTCCCCACTTGCCGCCTTTCGCTTCATTGATTGTGCAATCTACTTTTTTAGACATGTTATGTGCGAAACACAGATTCTGCAATCAAGAAAGGGCAACATACGTGTGTCTCGATTCCTCCCTTCTGAGATACAATAAGAGCACGAGACGGCAAAGCAGGATGGCAGGTGCGTTTTGTGGCTGTTGGGGACCGGAAGTGGGAAACTGAGTGATGATGGCAAGAGGCAGTGTGTATAAATCAGGTGATATCGGGTTCTCCATAACCCTCCTTGTGGCCACCTATAGTACTTGCCTGGGAAGAAAATTCAGGAAAATTGAAAGTAAAAAAATAATTGCTTAATACTTTCAGCTGCAAAATTCAAGCCTTTTCCA
Organism: Ambystoma mexicanum; assembly: GCF_040938575.1. Taxonomy (NCBI): domain Eukaryota; kingdom Metazoa; phylum Chordata; class Amphibia; order Caudata; family Ambystomatidae; genus Ambystoma; species Ambystoma mexicanum. The sequence goes on from NC_090938.1 coordinate 74,444,100, forward strand.
AGAGTGATTCACTATCACAGTCTATAAAACGCTTAAAACTCATCAAAAGCAAAACCCTCCGAAGTGTGCGGTGAGCCATTCGTAGTTTTAATTCTACATGGTTGCAATATGGCGCCACTCTTTGATTGTTGAATGTGTCAATGCTCTGTTAAATCACTCACTTCTTTTGTCATCCAATCGCTGCCCACCCATTCATCCATTCACCCACAAATTACACCATGTGTCCACCCAGTCACAGATGCTCGCTCCTTCACTAACTTACCCGGGTACTCCTCATTTCACACTTACTATTGTCACTACAGTTTAGTTTCCTCAAACCCAACTCACTCAATAATGCATGCACTCGCTCAATCACTTGTTTATTCACGTATTCACTCACTAATGATGGCACTCACTCATTCCACTGCTCACTCGCCTATCATTCCCCATATTCACTGCCTCATTCACTCAATGAGTGAACTATACATTGGCCCAGTCACTAACTCACTCATATTCTCACGGTTACTTATTCATTTAATGCGTACCACCCACCATATAGTACACTGTTAATATGACATCAATCTATGGATGTTTGAGTCTCTACTTATTTTTTCCTCAGGTTCAAAAGCTGAGTTCAACTCATTGGGATTACAACCATAAGTGCCACAGACCTTCCATCAGTTTCATAACTAGTGGATAGGCCTCTGCAGTAGCTCCTTTTCTTTCAAAGATGGCGGCTGACGTGATCGTTCTGAACAAACAGGACCTTTTCTACATCATAATGGAAGTCCTGATTCTCCTGTTTGCGGTGATCGGCAACGTGCTGGTAATTTGGGCAGTGTGGCTGAACCCAAAACTTCAGACGCCGACATTTTACTTCATAGTGTCCTTGGCGATCGCCGACCTAGCCGTGGGATTCGTGGTGGTGCCGCTGGCTATCGTCGTCAGCCTTCGAGTCCAAATTCCCTTCTACGGCTGTCTGTTCATGTGCTGCCTCCTGATCATCTTCACGCACGTGTCCATCCTGTCTCTTCTCGCGATAGCGATCGACCGATACCTCAGGGTTAAGATCCCGACAAGGTAAGTTCACAAATCTTCAGATTGTGCTGTCAACTTCAATGTAAAACGTCTTTCATAGAGTGCCAGTTAACGACCTAGGGAGCTCTGAGGGATGAGGAGTGCCAGCAGTTTGCCAGTTGATACCATGCGTGGGGTATCTGAACTAGATCACAAGGAGACGAGCGGAGTGGGGAAATATGAGTGCAAAGTTGCAGCACTTATGCAAGCACTTCAGGGACATCCAGCCAGGGGTGTTGCTAGGTCTGGAAAAGATCTGGGGCTACGCTAATGTTGAGAATGTCGGGACTCGGGGCTAGCTAGCCTTTTGGTTGTAGCCCCCTGAGCTTCTATCTGGTTCTACAACCAAAAGACCCTCAGCTATAGCCCCCTTAGCCCCCCCAACAACGCCTCTGCATCCAGCCTGTAACTATAGCATAATTACCATTTTAGCAATGCAACAAATTGACATTCCCAATGAGAACAACATGATCCACTGGAATCTTTACCACATTTTCTGCAGCATTATCAAAGTGACTCTTCCAACTCAAAGCAAAAAGTTTGATACATTCTCCATACTTTTACATTTCGTTTTTATACTGCTTTTTAGATAGAAGATGAGACATTAATGTTCTGTAGGATTTCAAATATATTTAAAAACTACTGAGCTAGCGTTAAGCATTTCACTTATATTACACAGTTATATTTTGATATTTTTTAATGTCAAGGGAATGGGAAGACTGTCTTTATCAGAGTTATGTTAATGTTAAAGGATATTTATACCGCACACAATCACCCCGGAGGGGTCCACTGGCGCTCTGGCGGATCTGAAAAGCTAGACAATAAGGTAAGTTAGTAAGGCTCAGCGGGAAACAATCGCAAGAGAGCTTTGATGTGCTTCTGGCAGCTTCAGTTCGATTTACAGCTGTCGCTGAGCGAACACCAGAGTGTTAATCTGGGTAAATACTACACATATTATTTAAGTGGTATATGTTTTGTCTGATGCATAGAGCGTTTTACATGCAATGCCAAGATGTGCATTATTTTCATTTTGTTAGATATTAGACTTTGTCTCATATAGGTAAAAAGAAGCAGGCTCTTAACCATGACTCATGCACTACTATTGCTGAATACTGAAGGGTCACTCACTGGATACCACGTCACTGAGTATATACAGCCATTCGACTAATTTAATTATTAATTAACAATAATTTATAATAAATTAATTTACCACTCTGCGTGGCTCTTTTTTCACAATCTGCTCAATATTTCGTTCCGTCTAGTATTAGTCAAATGGGCTTTCACAATTTCAGTACAATTGGAAAAAATGTCTCATATTGTGAATTCAGTTTCCTCATTATTTAGAGGGATCTCATATATTTGATACCTTTCAGTGTACGACATAGCTATTGACGTGTAAGAACAGAGTATAACAGTGGGCCTTTCAATGGCTCTGGAACTTCATGCTTTCCGTCATAGGCGGCTTAGGCAAGGTGTCCATTTAACAACCTACAGATAGATTTGTTTTCCCTTGACTGGTTCACGATGGGTTAGACATCAAGACTGCAACTCTATCCATAAAAAAGGCCTTTTCTAAAACGGTGATTTAAGTTTTTACAACCTAATACAAGGAAAAGAATAAAAGATAGTTACAAGTACATCTATGTTTCATGGAGAAGGAAAATAAAGACGTATACAAGTATATATTTTTTTAGGAAAAAAACTTTTGTTGCAGGGACGTTAAGGTGAAAATGTAATGCAACTAAAACCCTGAAATTAAGCAGACAATTCAGTAAAGGCCACCTTAATTTGCCACCCTGTGTTGCGCAACACATTGTTAAAACTGATATAGTATTGTTTCGTCCTCATCGTATATGTTGGCCTATGCCCAGTCGCTTTGCGAGGAAATCCGCATCGCAAGGCCGTGACCTTAAGTTAATCAAGCCTCCATTTTAGGTTAAAGCCGCCATTTTAGTTTGTCGTGCAAAGTCACCCTGTGGCCCAAAATGGCTGACCTGTGTTCTCTTGTTCCTACTTAACCTCTTCAACCTCTGTAGGTGAGTTAATGTCCAACCTGTCTGCAGGCTACATGTTACGGTCATGTAGACCTTGTCCTTTGTTGACCTCGGGATCAGGGGATTACTTGAATCGGCGATGTTAACCTACAAGTATACAAGAACAATAACGCTATTTAAACATGACATGCAAAACATCTGTTTGACCTGCATTGAAGCAAATGTGTAAAGAGTGTAAAGTTAAACCCAGAGAATAACAGTATTTGTTAGTAAATATATTAAGAAGTAAACCGCATGCACGAGATATGTAAATTAGGAATGAACCTGGCGCGAACCCTAGCCCAGTACATGATTAACTTGTGGGAGGCTGGACATCGTTATGAAGAAACTGTATAAATATGCTGATGTCCAGCTAGCTATTCCTGTTCACTGCTCACATTGAACCTGCTGGTGGTCTCTGTGATGTACTGACGGCCAAATAGCTATTTGTGTACTTTGTTTTGTAAACTGTTCAGTGTTGCAATAAAGATTCTGGGAATCTTCACAAGCCCGTGTTGGTGTATTTCTCTTTGCTTGGTGTAAAAGCCTTAATATTGTATTTTCTGATTCCACAGATGGCACCCGAACAGGGACCCTCAAGATTGACTTTGTCTCGTTGAAGGTTGGCTCGGCTATCGGACCGGGATCGGATGGTGCCAACAAAACAGCCCCTCTGGACGAGAAGCGAATTCCTCGACAGAACAGCACGATCCGATCCCTGAACGGTGAGCTGTAGCCTGAGACGTCTTGACGAGGGGCCATATATCGAGGTGGGTAAATTTGCCGAAATCACCAGACACGTCGGTCCTTAGAATTGTCCTTAGTAACCCAATCGGGCCTCCCAGTCCTTTGGTCAGGTGAATCGTGACCCAATTCTTAATTTAACCCTGACAATTTGAATTTGGCACATTGTACTCACGAGCACAATTATTTGACCAGGTAACACCAGAATTCTGATATGCCTGAGAAATTGTCTGCCTGCTTCAGGGCATTATTCCGGAGCGACAGACAATCTTTGGAAGTTAGCCGTCCCGCACCACAGGAGGGGTCGCCGGCATGTACTATGTACTGTAAGAAAGGCTTTGGTAGTATAGCATTTAATGATATTTGGCACAGACAGACCAGACATAACTCTAATCTTCGGTGGCCAACCAATGGTAGCTTTGAAATCCCTCGATTAGAATATTTAGAGTCTGTATTGATAAAGAAACAGGCTAGATCTGCAGCATTTGACGCATTGCACAGTTGGAAAACAGAAGCTTTGCAGCAACAAAAGAGTAGAGAGAAACATATGCGTCGACATATGACGAATGCCGAAAAGGCACTGTTATATGATCAAAATAAACAATTGGAATCAGTTAGGAACACGGACAGAGCGTTTCAATTAGGCATTCAGAAAATGTACCCTTCAAAAGATTTTCATACGTCCGATGAATTGATTAACAAACTTTTGCATGAACGAAGGCCCGATGCCTCTGCGCCACCCCCGTATGTCCCTCCTCCTGGTGCTTTGCCCCTTCCTGCCGTTATTCCTCCTCCTATAGTTCTTCCGGTCATCCCTGTTGTTCTTCCTGTTGTTCCTCCAGCCGTCGCTGCTTTGCCTGCCCCCTTGCCTCCAACAATTGCCATTCAGAATGTGCCTACTCTTCCTCTTCCAAGTGATTCCACATCGCTTGTAGTAGACCAGGGAGCGAGATCAAGGGTTGTGACTCGTAATACTGTGTCCCAAGATAAAAAGAATGAATTGATTGCTTGGGCTAAACATTGTATGGAGAAGGGTGAACAAGCTGATGTGTTTTCCACACTCGAAAATGTAAAAAGTATTCCTGAGAAAAATGTTTTTATTGAAGGGTTAGGGATTCATTTGAGTATAATGTGGAATAGATTAAACGATGTAGATCTCCCACAAGGGTTATGGGATTTGAACAGCTTAGCGTTGTCTAGAGATACTGCGGAGAAAGTATATGAGCATGTCAAGAGGATTTTTGTGTATAGGAAGGAGTTGGAAGAGTTACAGAATGAAGAAGCAGATGGTGATAGTTCAGGCACTATGTTCTTACAGAAACGGTTTTCTCCTCGCCGTGAATTGATAGGTGAGGAAGCGCGAATTTGTACAAAGGATGCGATAAGATGGATTTCGGATATGTCGATAACTCCAGATGAAGTATATGACACGCATGGTCAGTATACGTTAGAAATGCAAAAGAAAGTGATACAGGTTATGGTAGAATACTGCAGAATGAGTGTGTAAAAAGAAAGATTTGTTGTCCCGCAGAATTGTTGAGTGTTTATATGAGAGCCTTTTCGATTGATACCTCTTCGACTGCCTTAGCGCTTGATTTGGCTCTGTTGCTTAGTAAGCGTTCGGAGCTACCTACTTCTCAGTTGCCTATGAGAGAGGTCCCTCCGACATTTGTCCCAAAAGTTGAGATTGCGGCCGATGCTGCACGAGGTATAGTCGCTGTAGACATTCCTGCACATTATGTATCGCAGTTTGTTCATGTCCTGTTCTCGAGACAGGAAGTGAACACCATAAAACAATCTATTCCTGATATAAGAAAGAATCCGACGGGGTTCTATAAAGAAATAGAGTCGGTCTTACAATCATCGGTATTCACCTTAAGTGATATTGATTTATTATTTCCCGTACTCCTGCCAGTTGATTTGTGGAAACAGATTAGGACTGTAGATGATGTACCTGGGTTAGGAGACAAATGGGATAACATGGTTAGGCTCGACAGAGAAAGACCAGCTGGCGAGCGACCGCCTCAAGTGATATTAACTTTGCCTGATAGGATTATTGTAAAATTAAAAACCATAGTTCCTGAAAAAAGAATTATTTGGGACAAGCTTACGGCCTGTGTCCAAGGAAAGTCTGAGGGTGCTAGCAAGTTCTTCAATCGGTTCGAACAGGTATTTTCAGATTTCAGTGGACAAGACTTAGGCACAGAGTCAGGGAAAAGGCTGTTTGTCGACAAATCTGTACGTGGATTGCTGCCTGACATCCAGTTACAGATTATGTCCTCCGAACGCGCTTGGCAGGTGAAGTCTCAATCAGAAGTACTGCATATGGCTCAGTAATATGAAAATCGAGTGAATAATGAAAAGGAAAAACTTGAGAAAAGAAAGGGTGACCTGAAAACAAAAGTACTATTACAACAGATTGTTAGAAGCCCTAGAGGGGGTAATACGCAATTTAGAGGTCAATACGTTCCACAGGGAAGTATGCCCCTGGCTCCGGTAACCATTAACCAGTGTGCCTATTGTCGACAGTAAGGCCACTGGCGCGCACAATGTCCGACCTTGCAGCAAAGGTCATTTGGGAACATGGGTAGACGATCCAGAGGTCGCCCAGGTGTAGGGGGCCCTGGTAGAGGTCAGTTTACGCCAGAATCACAGCAACCTTTTTCACAGGATAAACAAGTATCGAGTGCGGATAATAGAAACATTTTTGATCATCCTTCTGCCGCGTACCTCTCTGAAGAACTTCCTTTTGATGACATTCTGTTTCGTTAGGATTGCCCGAAGCAGGATTTGGAACCAACGCCTATTCCCGTTCATCAGAAAGGTCCCTACGTTGAGATGGTGGTGGGAAATAGGAAGCATCTATTTTTAGTAGATACGGGAGCACAAAAGTGTTCCATTGACCATTCACGGGTTCCAAACATTCCCCTATCAGGGCAATCCAACTTTTCCGTAGGGTTTTCAGGCACACCTGTAGTTTGTCCAGTCTCTTTGCCGGTACCGATAACACTGGGTCCCTTCACGGAGCAGTGTCCATTTCTACTTACTACAAACTGTGGAGAGAATTTGCTGGGGTTAAATTTGCTGAAGGAATTGAATGCAGTAATACATTGCTCCTCGGACGGAGTTCGTTTGACAATTTCACATCAGCAATCACTCGCCTCTCAGTTTTTGACTCGACCTTTTCCGGCAGAATTCAGTAACATTCCGGAATGCTTATGGGCAATTGATGATAATGATGTGGGCATTCTTCAAATTGAACCTGTTAAAATTATTCTGAAACATGGAGTAAAACTGCCTCGCATTCCACAATATAAATCTCAGTTAAGGCGAACAGGCTTTGAAATGCATAGTTTCTGATTTTGTACATCGTGGAGTAATTGAGGAAATTACAGGTAGTTTGTGAAACAGCCCGATTTTGCCGGTGTACATAAAAGGTGATAATGCGATTCCTTTTCGGTTTATAATTGATTTGCGTGCTATTAACAAAATTGTGGCTCGTCAATTTCCCATTGTACCTGATGTAACTACGATACTGACTATGATTCCGGCTTCTGCCACTCACTTTAGCGTTGTGGACCTCAAAAATGCGTTTTTCAGTATTTCTATACATAAGGATAGTAGGTATTTGTTCGCGTTTACCCTAGGTGGACGCTCATTCACATTCACTCATGCACCACAAGGGTACAATGAGAGTCCAAGTATTTATAGTAGAGCATTGAAAGAGCAACTCGATACTCTCGAGTTGCCCACTACTTGCACGTTACTACAGTTTGTAGATGATCTCCTCTTGGCTGCGGATTCTGAAAGTGCCTGTCAAGAAGGCACCATGTTGTTGCTTTGTCATCTAGCAAAACATGGTCACAAAGCTTCACTCAAAAAATTCCAATATTGTTGCCAGGAGGTCGCCTATTTAGGCTATCTCCTGTCAAAGGAGGGAAGAAGGTTGACACCTGAACGAATAAAACCTATTTCTGGCATATCTGTCCCAAATACGCAGAAGGAAGTTAGAGCCCTGATAGGTATGGCTTCTTACTGTAGATTGTGGATCCCTAATTTTTCGTTAACGATTAAACCAATGCTGGCTTTGACAAAGAAGGGCATTTCTTTGCCATTGCCATGGACTTTGGAACACCAGACAGCATTTGATTTACTAAAAACTGCGCTGTGTTCGGCACCGGTTTTAGGAACTCCAAATTATGAAAAGGCCTTTGTGTTGTATGTGCATGAATGTGATGGATGTGCTTTGGCTGTGTTAACGCAGGAACATGGAGGGAAGAATAGGCCATGCGGCTATTTCTCATCTGTCCTTGATCCTGTTGCATGCGCTTTGCCGAGATGTTTGAGAGCTGTCGCTGCTGCTGCTGCGTCTGTAAAACAGAGCGAGGGAATGGTCCTGGGTCATGCGTTAACCCTAATGGTACCTCACTCTGTAGATGTTCTATTTAATAGAACTCAAACGCAACACCTTACTTCCGCACGATTGACAAGATAGGACTTGATCTTATTTGCTCCCCACATTCAAATTCAAAGGTGTTGCGTATTAAATCCGGCTGAACTTTTACCTGTCCCACAAGATACTGTTGATGGTGACGAAACGTCACACGATTGCCTTTACACTTCAGAACAAGAGACTAAAGGTAGAATCGATTTTAAAGACACGCCTTTGAATAGCCCACAAGGAGAGCTATTTTGTGATGGCTCCTGTTTCAAACTTCCGAATGGTACATCCACGGCTGCTTATGCCGTCACTACCTTAAGCACGATTGTGGAAACCAAAAGAATTATGCATAATTCTGCGCAGGCCGCAGAAATTATAGCATTGACTCGAGTTTGTGAACTTTCTGAAGGGCTTGCAGTAAATATATATACCGACAGTCAGTATGCCTTTGGGGTGGTTCACAACTTCGGTAGACTTTGGAAAGAACGAGGTTTCTTGACCTCACATGGCACAAAAATACAGCACGGCACTTTAATAGTGCGATTACTTTCAGCGCTCGCACTCCCTGTTCAGTTAGCCATTGTAAAATGTACAGCACATCAGAAGGTTACAGATGATATAGGAAAAGGGAATGCTTTCGCTGATCAGATAGCTAAACAAACTGCCACTGATTTTAGTTCAGAAATGTATGCTGTAAGGGAAACTGTAAATGTTTGCACTTTTGGTGAAAGTATCGATTCTCTAAAAGACATTCAAGCAGATGCTACTGTAGAGGAGACCAAGAAATGGATCGAGGGTGCAGGGAGATTGGATGTTGATGGGTGTTGGGTGGACAATGTTGAAGGAAAATGGTTACTCCGTGACGCCTATATTACAATGATGGTCATTATGGCTCATGCTCTGACCCATGTCTGTGCGCGTAAATTGACTAAAATGGTACACAGTGTATGTGCCAATGATAACATTTTCAAAATTGCGGAGCGCTTGGTCCAAGGGTGCATGGTCTGCTTGCAGCACAATGTATGAAAAGGTACCTCGACTCATAGAGGAAGTTTCGCTCCACCTTCTGTTCCGTTTGAGGTCATCCACTTTGATTTTATTGAGATGGAACGTTGCAACAATCTTAAATACGTGTTGGTTGTCATTTGTGCATTTAGCAAGTGGGCTGAGGCCTTCCCTGTTAGAGATGCAACGGCCATAACAACGGCAAAAACTCTGTTGAAAGAGTTCTTTCCTAGGTTCGGGCTGCCGAGAGTCATCTGGTCGGATAATGGGCCACACTTTATCGCTGCTGTAATCCTACAAATATGCGAAGGATTGCAGATTGATAAACGGTTCCATTTGGCCAGACATGCCCAAAGTGCCGGATTAGTGGAAAGGCATAATGGCATTATAAAGAACAAGCTCGCTAAGACGTGTGCCGGCACCAAGTTAAAATAGCCGGACGCCTTACCGATCGTGTTGCTGTTGATGAAAACAACCCCTCAAACTAAGACTGGGCTCTCTCCCTTTCAGGTGGTAATGGGGAGGCCTGCTAATATTTGGGGTATGCCAAAGAGTCGCTCATTGCGGGATGTAGAGAATGTGCTCCTTTCAGATTACTGTAACCAGTAGACTAAAAATCTATTTTCAATTTATCACCAGGTGTGAGAGGCATTACCTGGACGGTACGAGGGTCCCGGTCACACTCTATGACCGGGGGACTGGATCCTCACGAAAGTTTTTGAAAGGTCGTCTTGCCTTGCACCTCGGTGGGGGGTTCCCTACTGGATACACGCAACGCACACCAAACGGATCCCGAAGCCCATGCCATACGATACAGAAGACACAGAATCCCTTTCCAATGCTGTAACCAACGTGCCCGAAACAGCAACAACCGACAAGAGAGTATCGGAGACCGTTCCAGAGTTCGTAAGGCCAGACAAAAGGGCCATCTTGTCTCCGCACTCTCCAACAGTGGTACTTCCGGATCATCCATTTTCTGATCCCATTTCCGTTCACTCGCCACCTCCAGTGGGAAGTGACGACATACTGTTTTCTGATCCTTCAGCACCGGAAATTCTGAAATATAATTTACATCCAAGAAGATAGATGTACGGCACGGTTTGACTGTGCGATTGAGGAAATCATTTGAGGGCTTGCCTTTTGGCCCAACTATACGAAAGGATTCTGTTGGCTAAGGGTTGTGGGAAAGACATTAAGAAGACACACGACTGGAGTCACTGGCAAACAAACAATTGGTGTTTTTCGATTGAAGACTACGATGCCTGCACCCGCTACCGCTCATACCGAACTTTTAGATAAATATGTGACTAGCAGAGACAATGATCAAGCGTGTAAGGGGACCCCGAAAATGTATTGTTGCCTTTTTGTAATAATAACTGGGTTTTTAGTAACTACTGGTTTTGGGTTATGGTACCTGGAGGAAGCATATCCGCTAGAGGACTTTTTACCTGTTGAAAATGTATCTGTTTTACCCACTCCCTCCATGCAATTGCATAACTTGTCGCCTAGAGATTCTTCGCATAGACAGAACTATCAGAATAATACTCTTTTGTTAATAATGAATGCCACTCATGCAATTTTTAATAGGACCAACTGCTGGATCTGCTCGCATTTACCGCAACATGGGGATAAGGGGCTAGGTTGGTACATTCATCCTTTACCTTTGACGACTGCTTGTTATGCTTCTCTTAGAGCACTATTTTTTGGCCATTGGAATGACAGCATCTCAGGGAACTTTGATGGTACAAATTTGAATAGCTCTGAAAAACGTATTTTGATGCCCCTGGGATGCTCGCTTTTTGCGAATAGGAGTAAGCCAAATGTTGATTCTGTTAGGCCCTCTGATAGATTGTCTCGTCCTTTTCAGTCTTTGATCTCTTTCAAAGTGGCTCCTATAGGCAATAAGGATGCCACGCCTCCATCTTATTCTGTTAACAATAGCCCCGATTCAGTTTCCTTCTGCATACAGAGGAATGGAACACGGTCAATGGGTGATTTTAGAAGTTGCGCCAAAGTTGCGAATTTGACTAGTGAGGACAGACCTCTGTATGTTTGCGGTAATGTGGCATTTCCATGGTTGCCCAGGGATTGGCAAGGAACTTGCTATTTAGGGATTCTATTACCTGGGGTATTCATTGCCAGTACTGCAGAAATTTCGAAGACTCATCCACGACGAGATGTGAAGGGGGATACTCCAGTGCAAACTCTAGGAAACATAATGAAATCTTTTGTGCCATTTTTTGGGCAGATTATGAATTCAGAAGATATCAGCGGTCTAGCGAGAGTACTGGAGAGAACCATCAACCGGACCACTGACATACTCTATAATATGACGTTAGAACAGAAAGCCATAAGATTAGTAGCTCTTCAGAACCGGATGGCATTAGATGTCATTCTGGCTGAGCGTGGAGGAGTGTGTAAATTAGTGGGGTCCGCTTGCTGCGTTTACGTACCAGACTCCTCTCCAACGATCTTTAGGGCAATCCAAAATCTACATGTTCTTAGTTCGGAAGTGCATGTTCCTGAGGGACGCTGGGAACTTAGTGCATGGTTTTGGGATCTCCTACGGTCGTGGGGATGGAAGTTGCTTTCGACCTTGCTGATTATCTTGGGTAGTTTACTGTTCCTTTCTTGTTGTATACAGTGTCTCCCTGGTATATGTTCGGTATTAGGGGGATGTTGCGCGCAAGCAACAAGTGTATTACGGCATAAAATATACGCCCCAGATAAGGTTTCCAAGGAGTACGTGTTGAAAGAAACTCTAGTGTCTGATCTAATGGCAATAGATATGTCTGATAATGATTCGCGGTGTATAGATGTCGAAATGTGGAGTTAGTCGTAAAGTGATTGGAAGTAGTTTAGCGCTTGGCATAGGCCAAAAGGAGGGTTTGTTAAAACTGATATAATATTGTTTCGTCCTCATTGTATATGTTGGCCTATGCCCAGTCGCTTTGCGAGGAAATCCGCATCGCAAGGTCGTGACCTTAAGTTAATCAAGCCTCCATTTTAGGTTAAAGCCGCCATTTTAGTTTGTCGTGCAAAGTCACCCTGTGGCCTAAAATGGCCGACCTGTGTTCTCTTGTTCCTACTTAACCTCTTCAACCTCTGTAGGCGAGTTAATGTCCAACCTGCCTGCAGGCTACATGTTAGGGTCATGTAGACCTTGTCCTTTGTTGACCTCGGGATCATGGGATTACTTGAATCGCCAATGTTAACCTACAAGTATACAAGAACAATAACGCTATTTAAACATGACATGCGAAACATCTGTTTGACCTGCATTGAACCAAATGTGTAAAGAGTGTAAAGTTAAACCCAGAGAATAATAGTATTTGTTAGTAAATGTATTAAGAAGTAAACCACATGCACGAGATATGTAAATTAGGAATTAACGTGGCGCGAACCCTAGCCCAGTACATGATTAACTTGTAGGAGGCTGGACATCGTTATGAAGAAACTGTATAAATATGCTGATGTCCAGCTAGCAATTCCTGTTCACTGCTCACATTGAACCTGCTGGTGGTCTCTGTGATGTACTGACGGCCAAATAGCTATTAGTGTACTTTGTTTTGTAAACTGTTCAGTGTTGCAATAAAGATTCTGGGAATCTTTACAAGCCTGTGTTGGTGTATTTCTCTTTGCTTGGTGTAAAAGCCTTAATATTGTATTTTCTGATTCCACAACATGACCACAATGATGACATCATTTATTTTTATTTATTTATTTATTTTGTATATTTGTTACACGCCCAGACCCTCAGGTGTCATGGCGAGGTTATAAGATAGCTTAGGAATTAGTCACAATCAAAACATTACAGAGGGTGCAATACAAGATATAGGTTACAACATATTCACAAAAATATACAGTGGCCTAAGTATTTACAACAGTGTCCGATAGAGGGGTCCTATTTTAGGGTGCTAATATTGGTTGAATAACCAGGTTTTTAGCTGTTTCTTAAAGAGCTTGAAGGAGGATGCTGTTTTGATGGTGATGGGTAGGGTGTTCCAGTGTTTGGGGGCTAAAGTGGTGAAGCTGCTGCCCCCTGCTCTAGTGGTTTTGAATCGAGGGGGGTCCAGGAGGAGTTTGTCGTTGGATCTCAGTAATCTTATGTTAGTTTTAGGATGCAGAGTGTTATTGAGGTAGGTAGGTCCTTTTTTAGTAATGCATTTGTGGGTGATGCATAGTGTTTTGAAAATGATGCGGGCTTTGATGGGGAGCCAGTGGGCATCTTTCCTGGTCTTGGATATATGGTCTGATTTTTTTATGCCTAGTGCTGCCCTCAGGACTTTGTTTTGCAAAAGTTGCATTTTGGCTAGGTTAGTGTTGGATGTGCCCAGTAGTAATACGTTGCAGTAGTCCAATTTCGATAGGACCAGTGCTCTGGCCAGGGTGAGGCAGTTTGCTGGGGTCAGAAATTGTCGGCTGAGTGCGATTAATTTGGAAGTGTAGGCCGTGGAGGAGGAAAGTGCATTGATCTGTTTGGTCATGGTCAGGCTAGCATCGAAGTACACGCCCAGTGTTTTTACTTGTTTTGACACTGGGATATTGGTGCCGTCGATGTTGATAGTTGAATATTCTGGCTGAAGGGTTGCTAACTTGTCTGGAGCTCCTACGATGAGGACTTCCGTCTTCTCATCGTTAAGACATAGGCTGTTCAAAGCCATCCAGTTTTGTATGATGACATAAATTTTATTGATAGCTAAAGTGTCCTGGTCATAGTTGCCTGTAAGAGGTATGAGGATCTGGGTGTCATCCGCAAAATTAGTGTAAATGACACCCATATCGTCAAGTGCAGAGAACAGGAGCTTGGTATATGCGTTATACAGCGTGGGAGAAAGGCAAGAGCCTTGGGGCACTCCTATGGGGACTGGGATGGGGTTGGCTGCTTCTTTGCCTATGGACACTCTGGAGGTGCGGTCAGTTAAGAAAGATTTCACCCAAGCAGTGGCAGCCCCAGAGAAGTTGAATTCACAGGCAAGTGAGTTGCAGAGTTTGTCGTGGTCCACCAGGTCGAACGCTGCTGAGAGGTCCAACAACAGGAGAATGCAAAGTTTCCCTGAGTCTCTAATGGCATCCATCTGGATTTTGAGGTCCAAGAGTGCTGTTTCAGTGCTGTGGTTGGGCCTGAAGCCTGATTGTCTGGTGCCGAGGAGCTGGTTAGATTCTAAATGGGTTTGAATTTGGTTGTAGGCCAGTTTGTCGATGATTTTGAGTAAGAATGGGACCGTGGTTATGGGGCGATAGTTAGTTGGAATGGTGGGGTCTAGATTTGATTTTTTTAGAAGTGGTGTAACCCAAGCTTCTTTGATGCAAGTCGGAACTGTATTGGAGTTGAATGAGGCATTGACAAATTTGGTGATGAGGGGGGTCAGGGTGGGTGCACAGGCTTTGACTAGTTTGGCTGGGACAGTATCTCCTTTGCAGTTGGATGCTTTTAGTTTGGAGATAGTATCGAGTACAAGATTGTGGGTGACTGGTGTGAATTGGAAGGGGGGGTTGGAGTTGTCACTGGAAAGGGCACAGGGGTTGGGGAAGGGGGGGTTTTTTGTAGCTAGGAGTAATTTTTTGGAATTGATTTTGTTTTGTAACGTAGTGATTTTGGAGGCAAGAGCATCTTGGATGGTGGTACACCATTCTTTGCTTGTGTTTGTGGATGTGACGGTAGGAAGTGGATTTTCAAGTTCTCTAAGGATAGAGAAGAGCTCTTTGGAGTCGGAAGCTGCATTACTAATGCGGGCATTATAGGCGTTAGCTTTGTGAGAGATGATAGCTGATTTGTAGAGAGTATTAGCGTCTTTGAATGCTTTGGCTGAGTCTGGGGAGGGGTGTTTATTTTGGGCATGCTCAAGAGAGCGTTTTTTCCTTCTAAGGGCGATTAGTTCCTCGTTGAACCAGAAATTGGATTTTTTGTTGAGGCGCCTTAGTTTGGAGGTTACAGGTGCTATGGTGTTAATCGCTGTGGAGAGGCATTTATGGTAGTACTCAGCGAGAGTAGTTGGGTCATTGCTGAGGATTGAGTTGGTATCTAGCAATTTGTTCAAGGTGGGGTCGAAGTTCTGCGCTGTGAGCTTTTTGGAGTTTCTACTTTCGATGATATCCATAGGTATGTTCTTGGGTGTGCAAGGGTCGTCACTAGTGATAGTAAATTCTATACAGAAGTGGTCTGTCCAATTCAGTGCGGTAATCCGGCCTAAGGTGATGTTGGTGTTGAGGGTGAGGATCCAATCAAGGGTTCTGCCCTTGGTATGGGTGGGGACATTGACATGTTGGCGGAAGTTCATGTCATTTAGTGCCAGGATGAGCGCGGTTGCTTTGGTGTCTTGGTTGTCATTAAAACCTAGATTCAAGTCACCAATGATGATACATTTCGTTTTGGGTTTGAGGAGGGGCGCCAGTATTAGTGGGATGTCTGTTTCTGGGTGGCTGTTTGTGCTAGGGGCTCTATAGATGACCACTATGTTAATTGTGGTGTTTTCATTCAATGAGAGTTTGGCGAGTAGTAGTTCGTACCCTGAGATTATTTCAATGGAACTTGATCTGAGTTTGATAGTGTTGTTTGCAATGATGGCCACACCACCTCCTGGAGTGATGGTTCTATCAGATCTGAGAATGGTGTATTCTGGTGGAATAGCTAATGCTAGCAGAGGGCCTGATGCTTGGTGTAGCCAAGTTTCTGTGATTACTAACATGTCAAGGTCAAGTTCGATGATGAGGTCATGAATATCAATGGCGTGGGCTCCAAGGCAGCGGGCATTGATGAGAGCATTTTTGAGACTAATGGGAGGGTTGGGCTCCTTAGTGGGAGTATTTATGGTTGGTGAGCCACTTAGTGGGGTAGTTTTAGTTGCTCTAGGCTGGGTGTGTTTGTCGTTTGTTGTGTGGGCCGTGGGTTTGGGTGATCTGGGAGGCTGGGTCATGGTAGTAGGGTTGCGGTGTGGTGGCCTTGTGCGAGCTCTTAAACGGGGTATTCTCTCGTCTCCTAGGATAGGGTGTGTTTTACCATTGCTTGAGGGGTTGAGGTCTGCATGTGGATCATCAGAGATGGTCGAGGTGGGGTGGTGTTCCTTACTGGTTGCGTGGGAGTGCTTGAGCCTGGAGAAGAGAATGGAGGAGGATGGGAAGGGAGGTGTGGTGGGGAGGAAGGGGGAAGGACAGGGTATGGGATGGTGTCTTGGGCAAGCTAGTTTGGTGAGGCCATTGCTGAGGGCGAGGAAGTGAGTGCCAGTGCATGGGGTATCTGCTCGGACAAGGCAGAAGGGGAACATAATGCACAATATCCAACTTAACATAGCTAGGGATATAGGGGGTGGTGTAAAGTGAGGCTCGGCTCGCTTTCTAGCACCAATTGGGCTAGATACAGTAGTCAGCAGTGAAATACTGTTAGGCTAATAGCAAAAAATCCTAAGAGGGCCTGTGGGCGGTCAGGAGCGACCATAAGGCACAACACAATATATCACAGTGATCTCTAAGCGACCATAGAGCACAACACAATATCACAGTGGTCTCTGAGCGACCATAGGGCACAACACAATATCACAGTGATCTATAAGACCATAGGGCACAACACAATATCACAGTGATCTCTAAGCGACCATAGGGCACAACACAATATCACAGTGGTCTCTGAGCGACCATAGGGCACAACACAATATCACAGTGATCTATAAGACCATAGGGCACAACACAATATCACAGTGATCTCTAAGACCATAGGGCACAACACAATATCACAGTGATCTCTAAGCGACCATAGGGCACAACACAATATCACAGTGGTCTCTGAGCGACCATAAGGCACAGCACAAAATCACAGTGGTCTCTGAACGACCATAAGGCACAGCACAAAATCACAGTGGTCTCTGAGCGACCATAAGGCGCAGCACAAAATCACAGTGGTCTCTGAGCGACCATACAATTGGCAAGAGACCAGGAGGGTCTCGAGTGGGTCAAAAGGTGTATTAATAGAGGACCATGTTTATGCAGTAGGTGGTGAAAAACACACTGTTCAGAGCTACTGAATCTGTAACAGTACTATGAAGGTCTGCCCAATGTGGACGCTAAATTTCAAATAAGCACGGAGAGCTAGATAGGCTATTTCAATTGGGCACTGGACAGAGAATAGTATATGCACAGTGGCTAAGATTCAGGTAGCAAAGGCCCAGTGGGTAGCAGGGACTAAGTTAAACAAAATCAAAGAGGGTATGGTTCAGTATAGTCTCCATAGGCTGCAATGACTATGCTACTCAAGGGTACAGTGGGCAGAGTGGGGCAGTGATCAGCCTAGGCGCAGTAGGCTGCAGTGACTAAGGTGCAAGTAGCAAGGTACGCAGGACTATAATGATTGCATTTCAAATGGCAAAGGCACCAGTGCAGGCAACAAGGTAAAAGCAGGTGACCATATTGCTGGCAATGATGGATAGGATATTATAGCTACCTGTTGAGCTGCATGATAGTGGGCAGAGTTATATGAGCACAGCTCGCGGCAGCGCAAGGAGTGTTATAGAATGGCTCTATGTCATTAGGTGGAGCGTAGATACTGGATCACGACGTCAATGTTTTTCGTTTCCTTGCTGGTGGTGCTAAGTAAGGCCCCAAGGCTTACCGTGATAGGGCCCACCGTAGAGGCGGACGAGGCTCCCTCCGAGCTAGCTTTAGTGAACAGGGTTGAAGGGAAGGGCACTTCCTCGCCTTCCAGTCGCCAAACAGGCGCAAACAGGGCCTTTATACGGCCTTCATGTCGGCCGCCGGCGCATCCGCCTGCCGGCGGATACTGGATACAAGATATGGGCCAGATCGAGGCTCAGCCTCGCTGTGGTGCCGCGTCGCGCCCGGCATGGGACATCAGAGATTACATCGCTGGTGACATCACTATTACATCATATATGACATCACTGATTACGTCACCCATGGGATCAGACATAACAAAATATATTTTTATATTTATTTATTTTGGATTTGTAGAGCGCACTACAGCCCAAAGGCAACGAGGCGCTTTAAGGAAATCTTAAGAAGGCTTGCTTGCGGGTTACAATAAGCGGCCCAAGACGGTATGCTTAAATACATTCACTATGATACATTTGCTCGGTTCCAGATGTTACATATTGGGCGTTACAGTTGATTACTCATACTCTTGTCTAGGTAGCGGATGGCAAAACAGATAAATATCATATACATGGTGACACAATAGTAGTGCAGATCTAGTGGGAAGTGCTCTTGAGACAAAGAGCTGGGTTTTTAAGGCCTTGCGGAAGGCTGTGCGTGAGTCGATTGATCTAATCTGAGCTGGGAGGTTGTTCCATAAGGTTGCCGCCATAGTGGGGAAGCTGGTGCCTCCTGACCGACTTAATGAAAACTCTGATTATATAAATACAATTTTGAAATTGTAGAACGACTTTATTGCACATAATTCACATATACATAGTATCAAGGTACACTATTTTCTACTGTAATTGTAAGGCACATTTTAGTCAGCTGTAATTTCTTTAAATTAAGTGTCTGTTCTACAGCTTGAAGTATGTACACAACTGAATATATTAAAAAATAGAATATTATTTAAAGATTCTTCTCCTTTTGCAGTTTATCTGTTTTAATTTAAAGAAGAAAAAGTGAAAATAATACAAATGTATTAGCATGCTTACAAGTAAACATTTAATTTGTAAAGATCATTTCTTTCGTATATTGATATGTAATTTGCAGTAATATTTCTATTTAATTCTAATAATATCCTGTTCCTACTTTATATACATATACTATTATCTTACACATTTCTTACATATATTTGCCATAATCAGGTCATGCTATACAATAGACAATGTTATTTGCTTTTGATTTAATAAATAATACATATGTATACTTACATTTTCACCTTTAACTAAATACTACAAATGAAAGCTTCACAAATACTTCTGTCATATATGTGTAGACATTTAATTTTTGTATACAATCTTCCCATTGCCTTTATGTATGCGGAAAGCACATATATAGAAGGACCCTATAAATATTGTAAAATACCTATTGATTCATCTTATGTCTGATGCCTTCAGTGAGGCAAGTTATGGTGGCTTTGCCTGAATTGTCTGCCAAATTTCAGGGTTTTGTTGCATTATGTTTTTGCCTTAACGTCCCTAAAACTAAAGTTTTTTCCCTGAATTTCAAAGGTTTTGCCACAATTTATTGCTTAGCTTAAACTCCCTGCAACTAAAGTTTTTTTGTCCCTACATACATACATATACAACATTCATTGTACAATTAGTATAATATATGCAGTCAAAAACTATAATTACTGAGCCCAATAAAAGTATTATATGTGCTACTAATTAGCTAAAGTGAAAGGAGGTAGTAGCTGTTAGAGATAGTCACTAGAAAATAAAGACTTTTAATTAGAAAAAGTGCATTTTTTTTGTACTCTTTATTTTGCTTTACTCAATGTACATTACAATAAAGATATAAATTAAGCGAAAATAAATGAGAAAGAACAATTAATTCCTTTTATCATA
This sequence comes from Ambystoma mexicanum, assembly GCF_040938575.1. Taxonomy (NCBI): domain Eukaryota; kingdom Metazoa; phylum Chordata; class Amphibia; order Caudata; family Ambystomatidae; genus Ambystoma; species Ambystoma mexicanum. The sequence continues at coordinate 74,463,875 of NC_090938.1, forward strand.
CATATTATAAGAATGTATATAAAACAAGTCCAATAAAAGTGCAGTTTTTGAACAGCCATAGCATGAAAACCATTGGCAGATTTGGACCAAATAACATGTACTTTAAGGAACTGGATCAAGCATTTACCCCCATACCAATTCCTTCTACATGCTCCATGCCATACACTCAAAACTGGAAATGTACAGATTTATAATTAAACCTTCCGTGAAATAGTAATACCATTGCTATGTTGTTAATTAAATATTTACTTCCTAATTTTCATTTCTTTTCTAACTGATTTGTTTGCATATTAACCAAATTTCGATTTCTTAGATAATATATTATCATAATGCACACGGGCACACACTTTCTTTTGTATGAACATTGACTATTTTCATAACACTTACCACTCAACATATTTTTAATACTGATTTCTTTTTTTTACTACTACTTATTCTTATATTATGTTTGAAATAAATAAAATAGATTTACTAGAATCAGGTAATTTCCCTGCAATAAAGTATTGTAATTGTTTACTAATACATGTAATTGAAACCATTTGTATAACGTTACACATTTTTAATTTAAACTTTATAAGTTGATAAGTACTACAAAAGAATGCTCCACAAGTAATCATATCATACTTCGGTATCAGTGTATTGTTCGATTTCACGTTGTTATTATTTTAAGTGTAATAAAATAAAATATGTATCAAAATAGGGCAACAAAAATGTTCTAACTTATTTAATAAGTAATGTCACATTTGATGTAATTATTGTTCTCATCGGTGATGCCATGTATGATGTAATTAGTGATGCCGCCAATTGTCATCAGTGATGTCATCTGTGATGTCATCATTGTGGTCATACATTGTGCAAAGAGGGTGCAGATAGTCAAGGTGGAATTGCTCAAAATGGCCTTCAGTCATGGCCAGTGTCCATGGCCGATGCATTGTTTCATATTTGCATAGCTTCTCAAGGTCTCACTAGCTATGGCCTTTCAGTCATGGCCCCTGTGCGTGCTGCACTCATTTCTTTCTTTTAGGCCCACTAGCCATGGCCACCATTAATTTGTTACCAGGCACCCATTGCCCCCTGTCCAGTAGATGTAGGAACTGCAGATGTGAAACCTTTTCTTTCTAAGGCCATACGAGAGAAGCGTTAGACAAGCACGACAATGCGCTCTCCTAAATCCAATTGTATTGCACCTTAAAAGGCATTATTTCAAAAATAAAAAAATCCATTAAAGCTACAATGGTCCGGTTGTTTGAACACTTAAACCAACCTATATTTGAAGCAGTAAGCAAAGAAATTGACCAGACACCTTTCCGCTGTGGATCATTTTTTATAAGAAAGACAGTAATGTGTTCATAATACACCCACTATACAGTGATCAATTATGATGTATATTTATCCAAAATAAACCCTTCATCAAAGTCCATTCATTGGCAAAACACACAACCCATGTTTGGGAAAAGGACCACATATTCAACCTCAAAATCCATTCAATGACAAAACAAACAACCAATGTTGTGGAAGAGAAACAATAAAAAACAAATATTGAACCAACAATAACTCATTGGACAGCACGTGCCAATGTTTCGCCCTCCCAGGCTTTGTCTAGGTCTTTCGCAGAACTAATTGTTAACAGTGAATTACATATCAACACTCCTTGGATACATAATCCAGATGATTCTCTTGGAGAAATGGGGGAGAGGGTAAGAGGAAAACAAAAGGAAAGAATAAACATATGTTTAAAGTAATATACATCATTAAGCATATTGTTGCAAAAAAAACCTCAAACACCTGAATATGTATGTATATGTCATATTAGAACAATACCAGTTGCAGATCCATCACTGTCATTAGCTTGTGAGGATCAGGGCTTGGACAGTGACCCCAGGCCCACCCCATCAATGGTCAACCAGAGAGTAGGTACATCCTAAAGTCTACCCACCAAATGAATCTCTGTCAGAAATCTATTATGCAATACAATAGCTCAGAAACTTAGGTTCTTCCCTAATAATCTTGATATTAAAGTCCTCACTTGTGGACTTATCTCAGTATACCATTCAAGAACTTTCTGTACCTCCATGAATTAATTAAGTTAGAGACATGACCATTCCCAAAGGTTGTATAGAAATTCATATTGAAGTGCTGCGTATGTGGAAATTACCTGCATCTGTAGATGTATCACTATATGGATAACTTTTCTGCATTGCCTGATCTGAGTATTTGAAACCAACAAAAATCTACGGTAAGTATTCCGGGTAGATTCCCTAGATCTGAACTATCACATTTATTTCTTAGATGATAGTTACATGTCATTAGTTGATTTCAGCTTGGACAGGGGGTAATGAATCTGTATCAGTAACTCTGTTTCTTCCACTCCAAATATTTAATATCCACTGAATTAGTATTTCAGTTTTCTCCTGATTAGGATGTCTGAGAAAGAATAGAGGAGTGCAGTTGATCATACTTATAAGCATGATTGCCAGTGCAGACATTTTCAACATCAAAGAGGCATCCTTGTCTTAGTTCATACCTGTTAGCCTTGTGCTGTGCACCTTTCTTCTTGTGCTCCATTGTACTAAAGTGTCATTTTATTTTTGTGGTTCCGCCCTGTGTTTGGCAGTGTCACGTCATCATGCTTGTAGCATCATGACATCATCACGCCATTGGCGTCGTGACGTCATTGCCATCACAACGTCATCATGCGCAATGGCACGAGATTCCCATATTGTACCAGATTGCTACTGACCGAATTTTGTATTTGCACAGTAAGCCTTAATTATTAGATTCATATGTGAAAATGTTGGCTGCAAGTGTACTTATAACCAACCATAGTCTATGTCAAACAAAAGATTTTTGCAGAACTGAGAAATTATATCAAATAGCTTGGGCCATAGTTAGGGCAACATGTGGGTTCAATTTTGGAATGAACATGAATAGAATGAGGACCCTAAAATATTGTCCACATCTCAGAAGGATTAGTGGACCTTATCCATATAGAAATATATGCACCCTCTTGAGGATGTTTGCTCTAACAGTTGTTAACATGAGGATTCATTCCCATAGATATAAAATCTTGTAGGAATAACCTCTTAAGCTTTGATTCCTACATATGGAAGATCATTATCTTTGTCCATCACAGAATAGTGTCATTTATCATGGTAAATGCTCTCTAATTGTGCCCTCAGTCCAGTATGTATGAGATCAGAAAGAAGAGGTTATATTCCCTACTGTCTGGAGGCCATCTAACGGTACCGGACATAGGGCCCAGCCAATACCAGATCCCCACACAGGCCATATGCTTCTTAGCTGTTACACTCTATACCCGCCTCATGAAATCTAGAGATTTCCAATTCTTATGAGAATATGTCCAAATCAGTATCCTGGTTCAACCCCCAATAGTAGTACTGCGTAATCTGCAAACTAGTCTGGACTCCTCCTGCCTGAGGATTCTTTCACGGTCTCCGAGTCTGTAGCTTGTAGCGTTTCATCCTAACTCCTTACTCCCGTAAATATTTCACAGTAATTATTTCCAATAACAGATATTCCTGCAGTAGAGTAGGTGATTACCACGATAACGGGAAACATTGCTCAAAATTAAAAAGCTTCCCACATCCTCGCAGGTACTCAACATGTGCACCAATTTATTTTTCCAGGTCCGCTCACTGCACTCAAATGGTTTTTCCCTTCCTAACCCTCTCTCATTACCCCCTATCAGTCATTGCTTTGTGTGATGCACATTTGTTTCCGAGTGCATCTTGCGGCGTTGCTGCTGTAATCTCAAGAGATTCCTGTGGTCTTCCCTTGTAACTGGCCCCCCGACCCACCCTCAAATGCTCAACTTGACATGTTTTTTTTCTTTCCCACTCCCAACCTCTAGCTTAGTGTGATTGCTATTGCTGTTCATATAGCTCTTACTCCAAATAGCGTTTTGAGTTCATTTATTTGCGGCTTCTCCCGGTCATATCGCGGGAATCACTCGCATCGAACAAAAAAGAAAAAAGGCAGGTTTCATTTCTGAAGAACCTCTCATGCTCTCAGCTGTGAAAAGCACGAAGGCTGATATAAAGGTGGTAAGGAGCAGGGGTACACCCCATGTTTCTGTTGAAATATTTAAAAACTACTGAATGGGTTTAGCCCAAACCAGTCAGGAAATTTAAGTCTACGCTTTGAGCCCACACTGTTTCTTATTTGGTCCAAATCTGCCCAGCAGTTTTCGCACTACGGCTGTCCAAAAACTGCACTTTTTCTCTAGAGGAAAATGAATGGTCTGAAACTATGAAACTATAGTGTTTTGTTCCCTTAGTAACTTTTTTATCCTATAAAAATGTTTCCCAAAATGTGAAGTTTCGGGGGAAGGGACAAATTTTATGTTTCAAGTCAAAAGTTTTTAGCAATAGAATTTTAGGAGAAAATGTCTGCTTTTTCATTTCGGAAAAGACTATCAGCCTCTCTACTGCAAAGCACCAAATAAAATACTGGACGCCATAAACCCAGACCCAAAGTGAATGTTTCATGCCATGTTTCGGACATGGTCCAATTCCGTTCAGCGGTTTTTCATTGTGCGGTCCAGCTAAAATGGACCTTTTTGTCCATGAGAAAATAAATAGGGACTAGCCTGAAAGTTAATTTTTGTTTTCTTAATAACTTTTTATATTTTTTAATGAATCTTTCCCAAAATTTGGAGACAAAACCATCTGCAAAATGTCTGCCAAATTCATTATACGAGTTAAAAGTTATTAGCAATTCATATTTTTGATTTCCTATGGAATGCACCACTCACCTTAACTATAGGGCGGCGACTGCCGCACTAGAACACCTTTAAAGGGCCCCATCACACCCTAGAAACATAGAGATGCAGCTGAGTCTGTGATTCTATGTTTCTATATATTTGTTCCGATGTTATTGTTTTGTATGCAGTCAGTTATATAGTGTACTTTCCCCATTTGTATGGCCTCAATGCGCTTTGTGAATCGAACGCCCTCAGGGACCATAGTCCATATGTGGTAGATTCTCAGGGCCTGATCACGAGTTGGGCGTTAGCCCTTTAATGGGGCAGTAACAGTGTTTCCACCACATCTAAGGGCTGATAATATCACAAGTCTGGCGTGTTTACTCCCCAGCTCGTAGCTGGGGAGTAAACACGCAGAGAAAATTCCAATTTTCAGGGCAGTTACCGGCAGTGTTATTACTGTATGGTAGTTGCACTGAAAAATCTCCATTGGGTCCAATGGGGACTTGCAGTTAGCACCCAACCCGTGAACCAGGGGTAATACCACCAGACGGGTGGGCGCTAACGCTAATAAAGTTGGGCGGTATCCCAGCAGGGATACCACCCAACTCGTGATCAGGCCCTAAGAGTTCCTTTAAAAGATGCGTGTGTCCATTTTGCCAGGTTAAGATTTAGGTGGGCTGGCTAAGCTCCAGTAAGCAGCCCAGAGGTCAGGCACGTAGGCGGGTGCTGTTGGTGGTTTAGGATAGAGTGCTACTGCCAGAGATTCGATGTGTGCCCAGCTAGACTGACATTTTTCGTAGGTTGTCGCTGTATACTAATGGCAGAGGTGTTGTGGTACGTCAGGTGTTTCAGTGTGGATGGCCATGCAAGCTGCTAGACCGGAATTGTATAGCCTTAGCTGCATTCTAGAGTGCATGTATGGGCTGCCGTGCCTGTAGCCTACTTATTTATTTATTTATTTATTTATTTATTTATTGGATATTTGTAAGGTACATATACAACAAATGGTGTTTCAAGGCGCCACAAGACAAAAAAAGGGGGGGGCAAGGGAGAAAGATAACAATAATGATCCTACTAGGCCTTGTGACATTTGGATTGTGGATGTTCAGTAACATGGAGTGTGAGGGAGGGCGGGTGCCGGTCAGTGCGAAATGCAAGTGCTAGGGTGGGAAGGAAGTGCATAGTAAAGAGGAGAGAATGCAAGTGAAAAGAGGGGGTGTAGGAGGGGGAAGAGGGCCACAGGGGCTAGGCTAGTGCTAATGGGAGATCAGGAGGGCAAGTGCCAGGGTTTGCATGGGGTACAGGCAGTGAGGGTCCACATGCTAAGTGCGAGGAGGGGGATGGACTGGGTGTGGGGGCATAGAACTCAGAGGGAACCAGGCAGCCAGTCACTGCGGCAGACAAGGGTGCTAGCAGGGAAGAGGGAAGGAAGAAGAGAAAAGGAGGGTCTTGAGTAGCTTCTGGAACTTAAGGAGGTCCGGCTCAAGCCTGAGAGGGCCAGAGAGATCATTCCAGAGGGAGGCTTAAGCGGAGGAGAGAGATCTAGCCCCCACTCTCTGCTTGGAGAAGCATCTGATCTGCAAACTTTTGGATCTAGAAGACCGAAGCGCTCAGTCAGGGAGGTATTTAGGGAGAGAAAGTTGGATGTAGGGGGTCCCAGGCCCCAGAAAACCTTGTGGATGATGCAGAGGACCTTGTACTTGATCCTAGCAGCAACTGTGAGCCAGTGGAGAGCTTTTATGGCTAGAGAGACGAGGTACCTGGGCTTGAGGCCAAGGATAAGTCTTTCCTTTCCTATGTCCACAGATGTGGTGCAGGGTAAACATACCTTACGTAAACTCAGAGTGAGTTCATCTTCAATGTTGTTTTTCTAGGTCCAACACGATTGGCTGGTCTTGTCAGTTGTGGTCTCCCTAGATTGAAAGCCTGAGCAGTGGGGGAGTGGGCAGGAGGGACAGGGAGTGATTTGCGAGCGCCTGTGGGAGAGGGTTGAATTTATCACAGTGTGCCACAGCAAACACCTACATTTGGGATACCTTGGGAGAGCATTAGGTTATTTTTGTAAAAGTTATATCTTTTTTTGGGTCCCAACTTTAATTTCATGAATACAGTTTGAGGGATCACCTAAACAACCATTCTTCAATTCAATCTATGTCGGCATATCCAATTTTTTTATAGTGTGCACTTTGCTTTCAGCAACCCTTTTTTTGCAATCCACCAATATGCACACGCGTCCATCTGGGAAAGAGATGAGAAATAAATAGAAATCACAGAATGCAGGTGACAAAGTATGCAGGAGACCATTTACGTCCAAGAAATGATTTCTACCATGAAGAAGAAAACCAAACAATCATCAGCTTGACCATATCTCTGGCATCACAAACTCTCTATCAAGTCCAGCTTGACCATTTAACTTGCACGTATAGCTCTCTCTGTCTCATATGAAGCTTGACTATATCTTTAGCATGAATAATTCTCTCTCAAACCAAGCTTTACCATTTTGCTAGCATGATGAGGTTGCTTACAAGTCAAGCATTACCATTTCAATAGCCTGAAGTGTACTCTCTCTAGACAAGCGCAACCATATCTCTAGCATGAAAATGTTCCCTCAAGTCAAGCTTCGCCATATCACTATAATGAAGAGCACTCTCACAAGTCAAGCATGACCATTTCACAAGACAAGCATGACCATTCTCTCTCAAGGAGAGCATGATCATCTCACTAGCCTGAAGAGCGCTCTCAAGTGGCATGATTGACCATATCACTAGTATGAAGAATGAATTCTCGCTCAAGACAATGTTGACCATGTATAGCAAGAAGGTCTCTCTTAAGTCAAGCTTGACCACATCTATAGCATTAGGAATTCCTTCTCAAATCTAGCATGGCCACACCTCAAACATGAAAAGCTCATTTAAGTCGATCTTCACGATACCTCTTGCACGAAGAGCACTCTCATACATCTAGAATGATGCTTTCACTAGCATGAAGAATTTTCTCTCAGATCAAGGGTGACCATATCTATAGCAAGAAGAGCACTCTCAAGTCAAGCTTGACCTTATATCTAGGATGAAGAATTCTCTCTCAAGCAAAGCTTAAACATGTCTCTAGCAGGAACAGTTCTCTCAAGTCAAGCTGGACCATATCTCTAGGATGAAAAATTCTCTCTCAAGCAAACATTGACAATGTCGCTAGCATGAAGAGATCTTTCAAGTTGAGCTGGACCATATCTCTAGCATGAAGAGATCTCTCAAGTCAAGCTTGACATATCGCTAGCATTAAGAATTGTCTCTCAAGACAAGCTTGCCAATGTCTCCAGAATTAAGGGCTCTCACTTCAAGTATGACCATAACTTTAGGATCAGGAATTCTGTCTCAAATCAAGCTTGAAGGTATGAATGGGAAACTGATATACTCCAAAAATATGTTTTGGAGAGTACCAGTCTCCCATAAGGTTTATGCTTAACATGGGTCCACTTGACGTGCCTTTTCCCCACATTCATTGCATGTTTATTGATTATAAATATGGAGAAGAAAGGATGTGTAGGGATAGGATAGTAGAAAATTGGTGGATAACTTACAAACGTCAACTCATGGGCCTTCATTACAGTTTTGCTAGTATCCCACCAGTCATTCTGCCTTACTGGTTCCACCTCCCGATATCCCAGCATTACCGGGATATAAAGGGTGGAGGAGACGCTGGTAAATTCACACTCCATAGGACTCCATGTATGGGATTGCGGAATTGCTTGCACTGGAATATTTGCCAGTAGGGGCCTGAAGTCCAGGCAGGTCAGGTCTGCTGATAGATCTCTGCCCCCACAACCAAACTTGTGTTTCCCCGGTCTGGAGAAAATGCTGTTTGCCGAATGACTGGTATTTTTTCCAGCATTTATTCTGGACCGGGGAACGTATAATGAGCCCCTGTGGTCTTCTACTTCAGTCTCCAATGTATGGCAATAGCAAGTTTAGCTGTGCCCTCAATGTCTCTATCACATTTGGAACACCACAGAGGACAAAATCACTGCTGTGCATCAAGATCTACTCACAATGTGTATAATTTGTTGCAGGTGTATTCTTGTTCCATTCTCCTGGTTCCTAAATTCTGCCTTTAAAATAATATGCATGGAGTTTGATGTCCAGAGTACACATTTGACTCGTTGAAGACGTGTATCTTTTTTGCCCTGACAGGTACAAGATGGTGGCAAGTCCCGGAAGGATTTGGGTCGGCATCGGGATGTGCTGGCTGGTGTCTTCTCTCATGGGCTTCGTGCCAATGTTCGGCTGGAATGAAAGGGCACGGATTCCGGGGAATGGCGTCAACTCCTCTCACGAGGCTTGTGCGTTCACGTCAGTAGTGAGCATGGACTTCATGGTCTACTTCAGCTCTTTTGGTTGGATATTTTCACCTTTAATTGCTATGCTATTTTTGTACGCCGAAATCTTTTACCGCATTCGGAAACTACTGAGCCAAAATGCCACCAACACAAAAGACGCTAGACAATATTACAGGAAGGAGAAGAAAATAGCCAAGTCTCTGGCTCTGGTGATGCTGTTTTTCGGCTTGTCCTGGTTGCCGCTGTGTATCCTCAACTGCCTACTTCTTTTCAGCCCTGGTACACCCATACCAGTGGCTGTTTTCGATGTTGCTATTTTACTGTCGCACGCAAATTCGGGCATGAACCCCATAGTGTACACCTTCAAAATTAAGACTTTCAAAGGAACTTGCATGTACATTATCAAGACCTGCATCCTTCGGAAGCCTGGCACTCTACAGGGAGTTCTCCCGCAAGGCCAAGAGTCCCAGAGCACTCTCCCACTGAGGGCTGCGGCAGAGCAACCAGACACATAATAATGATGCTGTGACTGCTAGACCTCAATGTTGATCTGTTGTGAGATTTTTTTAACGCAATCTGCCTCCAGAATTGGTTCAAGAAACTGTTTTGCAATATTTTTATACAGGGCAGTTTCTAGGTAATTTGGTGCCACGGGCGAAACACTAGAATGCGCCCCCCTGAATGGCACACGTCACTCCCAAACTACACCACCATGTTACGCAACAAAAGCCTCCTCGATATCAATGAATTGTTGCTAAATGAATGAAGCTGATTTGATTATATTGTAATTCAAGTACTTTTCAGATGAAATCTAACGTGAAAACACAACTGATGCTGCCCAGGTAAGTGGTTCTTCTGCCACCTGCTCTTAACAAAGGCCTTGCCTGAATGCAATTTCAAACTGCCCGCACTGGCACATTGTGATGTGACCAGTTACCGCGGTCTGAGGGCCCACTGACCACTGGCCCTGTGTTGCAGGCATTCTGGTCGAACCACCTCACTTGTATTTCGCAAACAGTAATACTAGACTAACCTTATGAATCATTTTCTGTTAGAAGGTTATCATTCCAAGTTGGACAGTCTGGTACGCTCCTATTGTACTCTTTCAAAAAACCTCTATGAGAATGGGAAAGGGGACAAATGGCACCAATGAGTATTCCTGTCTGCTTTGCATTAAATCACAGAGCATTTCAGAAATGTAACAGTGATCAGAGATCTCTATATTTGATAAACACGATTGTGATAAAAGGGTTGTATGTGTGAATCAGTAAATACATGACAGACACAAAGCTTGGTGCTCACATCACTGTTCACAACACTCACCCTAACATTAAAAGGTTTGTGCCCATGAACCATACATATGCATTCGGACATTTTACGTGTTTGGATGGGACTATAAAATGGCTTTATATCAGCCACTCAAATGGGGTATAAGAGCTCTTTTGCTTCTTGTTTCTGGAGAATTATAGATGAGGAGCGTCTGGGTCTCTGTGCAGGCCCAGTCCCCGATACAGAAACATCTTTATGGAATTATATCTATAGATCGGAACGGATAGGCTACAAGAGAAACCCAATAAAGAGAGAAAAATGTACAGAAAGGATTGTACTTCATACAAATGTTAGCCTGGCCAGTAATAAGCTGATGGAGTGTTTTAAACAAAACCGGCTTCTGATGCGTGGTATAGGGACCAAAGCGCCTCAGCCGCTACCACCTCACCATTGCGCAGGCCTCAGGGGTTATTTCTTCAAAAAAGAGCAGGCCCATGCTTTATCTAACAGACCTGCAATTTGCATCTTTAATTTGTGATGGCCTGCAGCCAGTGAAAATCACAGTGTGGCAATGTAGAAAGGGTGTTTGGCCTAGTGGATATACAATATGAGGCCACTTCTTTGATTGCCTTGTGAGGACAGTATGCCACACTCGTTGGAGCTAAATACACAAACAATTTCAGTGTGCTATTTTATGGATATGGGACACATCAGACAAAAACAGTCATATGTGCTGTTACATTGAGGAGTGGCACATAGGCGCTTTAACAAACAGGGTGGTGGCTTGGGTAAGTCATTAATCGTTGCTGCAGAAATATCACTGCAGTGATGTGCCATGGACTACGGTCTGCACAGTGACGCAATAAACCCTGCTTTCCTAATTATGGTGCAAGACACGGTGAGGAGCCATATGGCAGTGGTTGGCGTGTTAAGACAGTGAAATGTTCTTTGATGCTGTGCAGATGCATTGAGTCTTTGTGCCGCAGCAGCCACTAGAACTCTTAAGCAAGAAAATGACAGTTAACCTTCTCAGCCATGCGCCATATGTAACTAAAAAGAAATATGCAAAATAAAGTTTTGCTGTGTCAAAGACATGAAAATAAAGAACCTAGTGTAAAAAATGTTCTGTGTACCAGGTTAATTCTCTTTGGAAGAATGCGTGGGCTTGGTCAGCTTGTTGATGCTTTGTGCTGGCCTTCAGAATAAAACTACCCCATGTTCAGTTCTAATCACTGTGGTGTAAAAACAATGGCTTGTTAAATGAGCCATCACTTATAAATTGGCTCCACTTTATAGGCTGTGTCAATACAAAGTTGGAGAGGGTGGGCAGAAACTGTTTGTCTCCAGAGCATCTAGGAGGCTGCGTGTACAGAATATGCATTCCTATAGCGGAAACAAAGCAATGCTTAACTTTTGACTGGCGGGCTCAGAGGCAGGTGTCTGTGTGGGCCTTTTCCTGCCCCCCCTCCTTGAGCTGCTTAAGCTCTGCTCCACGGGCAGCTGCCACCTCCACCCGCCCCAAAAAACAGGGCTGTGGTTACCACCTAATATTGACCTCCAACCTTACTGTGCTGCTTCTTGATCTCAGATTTACAACAAGGGTTAACTCTCTACACCGCCACTGGAGAGGCAAAGAAAATCATCGAACATGTGAGTCTTGTCAAAATAAACCATGTCCTGTCCCCGGCGTCCCCACATGCTCTAAAGTGCTTGTGTATGGTCCATAATTGTTTTCAAACATTGGTGTATTCACAAGCAGCAGCAGACCTTTAAGAATACAATGATTCACACTAAATATTAATCCTCCAAGTAGGTTCCATGCTGAGCCCTTTTCAAAGAATAGTGTCAAGGTGATCCAGTCATAAAGTATTAATAATTAAGTAATATAACCCGAGCAGGGGGGCATTACCAGGCGCGGGTTATATTTCTACTTGTACCCCGGCACGATGTACCGGTGTACTAATAGTATTTTGTATTCAGTTGAAAAACGTGTTTGCCATTTCTCAACTTAAAAAAACCCTACAAATAAGATGCCCGCCATGGTTCAGGGAAAAAGGAACTACACGTAGTCCATTCTCCCTTACCATGGCAAACATTGCTGGGGTGGTGCTGCGCCGTGGATACTAGTGTTCCCGGCGCCGGCGAGGAACAAAGCAGCGCCAGGTAAGTGGGGTGGGGGGTCGAAGGGGGAAGTGGACGCAGGGGAGCGCTCACTTACTTGGTATCCGGCAGGAGAAGTGGGGGTCTGGGGATGGTTGGCGCAAGGGCTTTACTGTGTGGTAAAACCCCCATTCTGAGCCTCCTCTTTGGCTGGGAGGTTGAAGCCACGTCCACGCCAGGTACTAATAGAGGATAGTAGTTGAACTCTGAAGTCCAGCGATACAATATACCTCAAGTTGCTTCATTTCACGAATACTGTGTTTGCTATTTTGCACTCATATGTTTACCCCTTTCTTGAGCCTGCAATTCCAATGTTAGCAGAGGGGGGTCCTGGGCTGATCCAGTAAGGGACTTCTCAGTGGTAAACAGGTGGGTGAATTGGCAACACAGGGGAGTCCAGCCTCTTGGTTCATTGATCACTGGCCCTTAATTCCTGTGTGGATGTGTTTGTTCTTCCCACCCCCTTGATACAGGACTGATCAGAGTTGGCACCTAGGGAACACCCGGACTCCCCTTTCAATGGTTGCAGGGCACAAGGCCATTGGTACTTAGTGTTCCCATGGGGGCTTAGGGTACAGTGTTCCCGCTCCAGCTAAAAGGACTTATGGTTCAAGAAGTGACGGCTGAAGGTAAGAATCAGCATGATAATATTCATCCATAGTAAAATAAAATAGAATGGTGTTCCTGATTGAAAAGTGAACAGGGGCGAGAAGGCAAAAGACAGCAATCGGTATGAATTACTCTATCCCCTATAGCCCTCTGTCTGACGCCTGACGAAACACAAGTCCCGGAGAATTTATTGGGGATGGTTGAGGCAAAAAAGATGAACCGAAGGTAGTGAAAGTGAGGCGCCCCGCTAGAGATTAACCAATCAATTGCGTGGAACATTCGTGGAAGTCTGCAAACACCCCAAAAGGAGACAGTCGTTTGGACACAGAGGAAGGTTAATCAAGTTAAATGGGATGATGGGCAAAATAAATGGTGATCTAACTATAGCACTGAAGGTCAAAGTCCATGAAAATGGCCTGACCTCCTCCTGGAAGAAAAGGCAATCAGAGTGGGTGGAAGGGCCGGGTTGAGGCAACACGCAGCCCAGTGACCGGGAACCTCGGGTAGAATACCAGGAGAAGATAAAGAGGTAGACTAATGACAGGATTTTCAGGGTCTCAAAACTGGCGTAATGTGTCTGAGATGATATCAGAGGTTTTGCTGTAGACCTCTTCAAGTAATCACTTGGGCATTCTCTGTAAGCCGGCTCACACATTTTCGGCAAATTCTAAAAGGTTCAGTTAGGGGAATCCTTGCCTGGACCCCTTTAATTTTTGCATAAAGATATGCTGCCCCTCAGCTGAATCTAACTGCTGAGATGGTTTTAGACCACGGTTTTCATTCTCCGGGCCTCGAGGGCCCAAATCCTGACAGGTTTTCTGGATATCACTCATTAATATTCACAAGGAAAACTGTGTATACATTTAGAAATATTGTATGAAAATGTATTTCATGAATATTTATATGGGCTATCCTGAAAACCTGGTATGGATCTGGCCCTCAGGGCCTGGAGTTGTACAACCCTGTTTCAGACCTTCTTTAGTGGGCACCATCCCAAAGAATGTCTTGTTGTTCTTTGTGAAAGGGCTCTCGATTTCTGCCATTCTCTTTAAGGAGTGGTTTTTGGATGCCCAGTCAGAACTTAATCTTTTTGCAAACCTATTATGTTTCCGGGGATAGGGAAAGAGAAAAGGCCATGGTCAACGTCGCTAGCTTTCTAACCTATCAAGTTAGAGAGCTATTACTTAATATCATGCAGCAAAAAAGGAGATTTCGCCAGAGAGTATCCCAAATAGTCTCTTGCCCAAAGAAAGTCCAAAAGCAACAATGTTGCAAATGTCATTCCAAAAAACAATGGACCTTTTCCACAAGCTGAGGTCAGAAGTTCACTCCTTGAAGGCCTCAACATCCAATGGCACAACCAAAGTAAGAGGATCTGGACAGATGAACAAACAGAAGCTACTTTTAGAAATTCACAAAGAAACATGTGGGACTCCGAGGGGGGGGGGCATCACAATACTGACCTCTGGCCTCTTTATTTTTGTCTCCATTCCCCCTTTCCTAGCTATTTTCTTTCCCTGGCCAGCATTGGTGGACGTAAGTTGATCAGTGCTTATTGTTCAAAGAATAGGATTTTTATTAGACAGGCCTTTGTAAATCATTTTTAAAAAATGTGGTGATCGTTTTTGAGATTTGAAGATTTGAAAATTATATTGATTATAATAAATGTGGATAATGGTTTTCTATGCCCCTGGGGAGAATTGTGACGTTGATATTGTGTTCGATGGCAATTACATTTTGTACCTTGTCATGAGAATAATAAATCAATAATTTTTAAATAAACATTGTGGTTGGAGTTGTAAGGCACATTTGCTCATGTTTTTTTTTATCAAAAAAGACGATGTTTAAAAAAGAAGCATACTTAAAAATTGCACAGTTTGAAGAAAAATAAGACACAATAGAATTGAAATACATGTGTGACCGCAGTGTAATCTAAATTAATTGAGTGTATTTTGTTCTTAATTTTAATAAATGTATTCCTCCATCCAGATGTGTTGTATAAAGACGGCGCATACATACTGTGGTGGGTTAAAAGAAGGACACAGACACTGCTAGGACATTTTGACCACTTTTATTAAAGAATAGGAATAAGGCCTATCTTCCCCATCACTATGGGGTGTGTTCTCCCTAATTTACTAACTAAGGTGCTCGTCAGTCATGAATCCATGTCCAAAGGAATCAGTCTGCTGTCCAAAGCTAATCTAACTGAACCTACCACTATATCAATCAACTAAGGCCAGGAGAATGACTCCCTTCTCATGGTGTCTGTGCTGTTGCACTTGTGTTCTCCTAATTTAGAGTCCTGCTCAATATCCTATTTGTGAAAGTAGTCTCTTGCTATCCTCTGTATTAACCTCTGTAGTTCCCTTAGGGGATTGACAGTCTTTCCCTCCTCTTTTGCCTCTGGGCCTTTTCCTGCTCTTGTAAGACTCATCCTCTCTTTCTTAGAGAACTCTATGTGTTCTTGTCTCTTTCTCTGGATCTTTCATTGGCAAAATCGCTATAGTTCTCCTTTCCCCGTGGTACTCCTTCTTGTATAAAGTTTAACCTTGGGACCTCTCTTGTCTTTACAACAAAAGTATCTCTCTCTGAGGTTTGATTGCTTGTTTCTTGCATGTGGGGTGATTTTCCCCTTTCCCGGGGTAGTAGTAATCCAGTTCTACTCCTTTTGCTCTCTATGCTTCCCACTAAACACGTTTCTCCCTCTCTTATGTTCGAATCCTTGTTTCTTGTATGTGAGGCTGTGAAAACAAAATCAAAATATCGAGGCTGAGTACCCCTAAAGGAAATACACCGAACACGGGTTACAAAGGAACATACAAAGTACTTTATTTTATACTGAATCCAGTTACAAAAACAGAGCAAAATCAGATAGCTATCGGCACTCAGCACAACACAACGAACTCCAGCGTGGTTCAGTGTGTTTAGTGAGAGACGCTGTACATTAGAATGCATTGGCTTTTTATACACTTTGTGAGCACGATGTCCAGCCCCACTTCGGGTTAATATTCCACTTAATACATCACCGATCTAGGGTTCATGCCAAGTCTCGAACAACTGCATATAACTGGTTCGCTTTTAATACATGTATCAACAAGCCTATAAAGCAACTGTGTATTCTGGGATTTTCCATGTTAGTCTTCTTAAACATTAATACAAAGTGGTTAAACAAGTGTTCTATGTTCAGTATTTGAATACATTGTTTTTATAGTATACTCGTGGATTAGTTTCTTTACACAAGTAATCCCTTACACACAGGTCAACGAAGGACAACGTCTCAGTTCACAACCTCAACAAGAAGCCTGCAGGCAAGTTACAGATTAGCTATGTACAGAAGTCAAGACGGCCATGTTGTATTTTGGAATGACATCGTCCACCATTTTAACTCACAGGGTGACTTTTACAAAGCGAATCCTAAAATGGCGGATTGACCTAAAATGGCGGTTTACATTGATTTTAAGGTCAGGACCTTTCGAGCAGCTTGGCGTAGGCCAATATACATATATTTATTGCAATAGGAGGCACAATATAATTTCTCTTTTGACAAACCCTCCTTTTGGCCTATGCCAAGTGCTAAAACTACTTTGGATCTCTTTGCAAATAACTCCATGCATCATCGTCCATGCACCCTGAATCACTGTCGGAAATATCTATTGCCATTAGGTAATTTGCTAAAATTTCTTTCAACACATATTCTTTGGAAATTTTATCTGGGGCATACACTTTATGTCCTATCGAACCTATCGCTTGTGCGCAACATCCCCCTAGCATCGAACACATACCAGGTAGACACTGAATGCAGCAACAAAGAAACAACAGGATTCCCAAAATAATCAGCAAGACCGAAAGTACCTTCCAACCCCAAGATCACAAGAAGTCCCAGAACCAAGCGGTAAGATCCCAGTTTCCCTCGGGAACATGTACTTCTGAACTAAGGACGTGCAGATTCTGTAATGGACCTCATTACAACTCAGGCGTTAAGGGTTTAAAGGCGCCGTCAGCGCCATTAACCCTTAACGCCTGATTACAAGTGTCCCTTTGTGGGTTGGTGTTTAACGCCTGCTTTTAGCAGGCGTTAACAATCGAACCCGCAAAGGGACTTTGGAGCTAATTACGGCACCGTAATTCACGGTGCCGTAATTAGCGCCTTCGCCATTCCCATTATGCACTATGGGGGCATAAATGGGAATGGGGAAGGGCAAATGGTGAATGGGGAATTACCGCCCCACTCACCTTGGAATGGGGCGGTAATTCCGCCATCCACCATGGCGGAATCGTAACCTTAGCGGCATGGACCATGGTTGACGCCTGAGTTGTAATGAGTTGTAATGAGGGCCATTGCCTTGAAGATGGTTGGGGAGGAATCTGGTACGAAAACACAGCAAGCGGACCCCACTAATTTACACACTCCACCACGTTCAGCCAGAATGGCATCTAATGCCATCCGGTTTTGAAGTGCTACTAGTCTTATCGCCTTCTGTTCTAACGTCATATTATAGAGTATGTTCGTGGTCCGGTTGTTGGTTCTCTTCAGTACTCTCGCTAGTTTTCTAATGTTTTCTGAATTCGCTATCTGCCCCCAAAATGGCACAACTGATTTTGCTATATCTCCCAAGATTTGTGCTGAGGTGTCACCATTCTCGTCCCGCCGTGGACGAGCCTTTGATACTTTTGTACTAGCTATAAACACCCCAGGTAACAGGATCCCAAAATAACAGGTTCCCTGCCAATCCCTGGGCAACCATGGGAATGCTACATTACCGCAGACAAAGTAGGCAGGTGTGCCTACATACAAAGGTCTGTTTTCCCCAGTTAAATTTGCAACGTTGGCACAATCTAGAAAATCTCCCATTGACTGAGTTCTATTCCTCTGTATGCAAAAAGAAACTGAATCGGGGCTATGATTAACAGTGTAAAAAGGAGGCATGGCATCCTTATTGCCTATTGGAGCCATCTTAAAGGAAATCAAAGATTGGAAGGGAGGTGACAGTCTGTCAGAAGGCCTAATAGAAGCAACGTTAGGTTTACTCCTGTTTGCAAAAAGCGAGCATCCCAGGGGAGTCAAAACAAGTTTCTCAAAACTATTCAAATTGGTGCCATCAAAGTTCCCCGAGATGCTATCATTCCATCGGCCAAAGAACAGTGCTCTAAGAGAAGCATAGCAAGCAGTTGTCAAAGGTAAAGGATGAATATACCAACCTAGCCCCTCATCCCCTTGTTGCGGAAATGTGAGCAGACTCAACAGTTAGACTTATTAAAAATGGCATGCTTAGCATTCATGATAAGCAGTAGAGTGTTACTGTGGTACCTTTGTCTATGCTGAGAGTCCCTAGGGGATAGAGTATGCAAATGTACAAAGGGAGTAGGAACAACAGGTATACTTTCAGTAGGTAACAAAAGTTCTAACGAATGAGTTTCCTCAAGGTACCACAATCCTGAGGCAGCGACTATTAAAAACCCAAATATCATTATAAAAATACAGCAATACATTTTCGGGGCCCAGGCATTTTGTCCATTGTCCCGGTTGGTCACCCCCTTATTTACAAGTCCCATACGAGCGGTAGCGGTAGCAGGCATTTTTGTCTTCAGACGAATACCCTAATGTTCGTTGCTGGCGACCTCCCGGTCGAGCGACTTCTTAGTCCTTCCACAACCCCAGCCAACAGAATCCCCTTTCTCAAATTTGGGCAAAAACAAGTCCTCGATGATCCTTTTCTTCTTCAAATGCACAGCCGAACCATGCCGTAAGCCTATCAGATGAACAGCAAAACGGTGCCGTAAGTCTATTTTCTTGGACGCAGATTGTACCTTACTTTTCCCAGTACTGATTGATCCGGAAACAATATGTCGTCACGTGCTGATGGAAGCAACGTGTCGGAAACAAGTGAAGATGCCAAATTTGAAATAGCAGTTTCTGGATGCAAAACTTTTGGAGAATGTGGAGACAAAATGGCAGCTTCCCCAGCTCAGAGAGATTCTCCGACACACTCTCAGTGCTACTTACTGTTTTGGGATCGTTGGTTGCAGTATCAGCGAGGGGTTCTGTTTCTTCTGTAACGTGTGGCACAGGGTGAGGAAGTTTCTTGACGTGGTACGCGTGGATCCAGTTCTTTCTCCCAGAGACTCGCACCGCTGTTTGGGTGACCAACAGGACTTGGAACTGCCCACACCAGCGAGGCGCAAGGCAGGAAAAGCGCTCGAATGCTTTGACGAGCACCCAGCTTCCAGGCCGTATACTGTGTCTAGGGCCCTCGTATCGCACAGGTAAAGCTTCTCGTACCTGGTGATAAATCAAATACAGGTTTTTAGTCAACTGGCTGCAATAATCTGAAAGTAATATATTTTCAACATTTCTCAATGAATTGCATTTAGGAAGGTTCCAAATATTGGCAGGTCTCCCTATTACCACCTCAAATGGAGAGAGCCCAGTCTTAGTTTGAGGGGTTGTACGCATGGATAACAACACGATCGGTAAGGCGTCTGGCCATTTTAGTTTGGTGCTAGCACACGTCTTAGCAAGCTTATTCTTAATGATACCGTTGTGTTTTCTACTAGTCCGGCGCTCTGAGCATGTCTGGCCGAATGGAACCATTTGTCAATTCGTAATGCCGTACATATCTGCAGAATTACAGCAGCGACAAAATGTGGACCATTGTCCAACCAGATAACTCTTGGCAAACCGAACCGCGGGAAGTATTCCCTTAACATGATTTTTGCAGTAGTCATGGCTGTAGCATCTTTAACAAGGAAAGCCTCAACCCATTTACTAAAAGCACAGATAACCACCAGCACATATTTTTTTTTCTTCACATCGTTCCATTTCTATAAAGTCAAAGTGGATCACTTCGAAGGGGACAGAGGGTGGTCCAAAACTTCCACTTGGAGTTACTGTCCCCTTTCCCACATTGTGTTGTAGGCAAATCATGCAACCCTGGACGTAGCGCTGGGCAATTTTCGAAATTATGTCATTTACCCAAACTTTCTCTAACATTTTTGTCATCTTCTGGGCACATACATGCGTAGGACCATGGGCCATGATGACCATCATCATTGCATACGCGTCAGGGAGTAGCCATTTCCCTTCCACTATATCCACCCAACACCCGTCATCATCAAGTTTCCCCAAGCCTTCAGCCCACCTTTTGGATTCTTGTAACGTGGCATCAGCTTGGATATCCCGTACAGACCAACACCCTCATCCATTGCATAAGCATTTACAGTCTCCCTTGAAACATACATCTCCGTAAGGAGATCGGTAGCAGTTTGTCTAGCTATCTGATCAGCAAAAGCATTCCCTTTCCCTATATCATCTGTAACCTTTCGATGTGCTGCACATTTCATAACTGCTAACTGAGTAGGGAGCGCAAGCGCTGAGAGTAGTTGTATCATTAGGGAGCCATGTTGGATTTTGGTGCCATGTAAAGTTACGAACCCTCTCTCTGACCAAAGTCTCCCAAAGTTGTGAACCACCCCAAAGCATACTGACTATCAGTATATATATTTACTGCAAGCCCTTCGGAAAGTTCACAAGCTCGGGTCAATGCTATGATCTCTGGCCTGCACAGAATTATGCATGATTCTCTTGGTTTCTACAACCGTGCTTAGTGTGGTGATTGCATAAGCAGCTGTGGATGTACCATCCGGAAGTTTGAAGCTGGAGCCATCACAGAACAGTTCTCCTTGCGGATTATCCAAAGGGGTGTCTTTCAAATCAATTCTACCCTTTGTCTCTTGTTCGGTAGTATACAAACAATCATGTGACTTTTCATCGCCGCAAGTAGTATCTTGCGGCAAAGGTAGGAGTTCGGCCGGGTTAAGAACACAACACCTCTTAATTTGAATGTGAGGAGCAAACAAGATCAATTCATATCTTGTCAACCGTGCAGAAGTGAGGTGTTGCGTTTGAGCTCGGTTCAGTAGAACATCTACATAGTGAGGCACCATCAGGGTTAGATCATGGCCTAGGACCATTCCCTCACTCTGTTTTACAGACGCAGCAGCAGCAGCGACAGCTCGCAAACATCTTGGCAAAGCGCATGCTACAGGATCAAGGGCGGAAGAAAAGTAACCGCACGGTCTATTCTTCCCTCCACGTTCATGCGTTAATACAGCCAAAGCACATCCATCACATTCATGCACAAGCAACACAAAGGCCTTTTCATAGTTTGGTGTGCCCAAAACTGGTGCAGAGCATAATGCAGTCTTAAGCAAGTGAAACGATTGCTGGTGTTCCGCGTTACATGGCAATGGCGGAGAAATGCCCTTCTTCGTCAAAGCCAACATCGGTTTGATTACTAGTGAAAATTTTGGGATCCACAACCTACAGTAAGAAGCCATACCTATCAAGGCTCTAACTTCCTTCTGTGTATTTGGGACAGACATGCCAGAAATATGTTTTATTCTTTCAGGTGTCAATCTTCTTCCCTCCTTTGACAAGAGATAGCCTAAATAGGCGACCTCCTGGCAACAATATTGAAATTTTTTAAGCGTAGATTTGTGACCATGCTTAGCTAGATGGATAAGCAATAACACAGTGCCCTCCTTACAGGCGCTCTCAGAGTCAGCAGCTAAAAGCAAGTCATCAACATACTGAAGCAATGTACAGGTAGAGGGCAATTCAAGGGTATCAAGTTGTTCTTTCAAAGCCCTACTATAAATGCTAGGACTCTCTGTGTACCCTTGAGGTGCACGAGTAAATGTGAACGAGCGTCCCCCTAAGGTGAACGCAAACAAGTATCTACTATCCTTGTGTATAGGAATACTAAAGAAAGCATTCTTTAGATCCACCACACTAAAGTAAGTAGCTGTAGCTGGAATCATGGTTAGGATTGTCGTCACATCAGGCACAATTGGAAATTGTGGAGCGACGACTTTATTAATGGCACGTAAATCAATTATGAAACGGAATGGAATTGCATTATCGCCTTTCTTGTACACGGGTAAAATCGGACTATTACACAAACTTCCTGAAATGTCTTCAATCACCCCGCGATGCACAAAATCGGAAACAATGCATTTCAAAGCTTGCTCGCCCTCAACTGAAATCGTATACTGGGGAATGCGTGGCAGCTCAATTCCATGTTTCAAAACTATCTTAACAGGTTCAATCTGTAAAACACCAACATCATTGTCGTCAACAGCCCACAAGCTCTCTGGTACATTAATGAATTCTGGCGGCAAGGGTCTAGTCAAGAATTGCAAGATAGAAAATTGCTGTGGTGAAATCGTCAAGCGCATTCCATCAGGAGAACAATAAATCACTGCATTTAATTCTTTTAACAGATTCAACCCCAGCAAGTTCTGTTCACAATTCAAAGTCAACAGAAATGGACAGTGGTCCATAAAGGGACCCAAAGAAGAAACCGGACAAACAACTGGTGTGCCAGAAAAACCTACAGAAACATTGGTTTGCCCTGACAGTGGAATATTTGGAACCCGTGAATGATCAATGGAACACTTCTGTGCTCCAGTGTCTATGAAAAACTGATGTTTCCTATTTCCCACCACCATTTCAACGTAGGGACCTTTCTGATTGACGGGAATAGGTGTAGGTTCCAAACCCTGCTTCGGGCAATCCCAACGAAACAGAATGTCATCAAAAGGAAGCTCTTCAGATAAATATGCAGCAGAAGGATGATCAAATATGTTCCTAGTATCCACACTCGAAGTCTGATTATCCTGCGAGAAAGGTTGCTGAGGATCCTGTGTAAATTGACCTCTACCAGGGCCCCCTACACCCGGGCGACCTCTGGATCGTCTACCCATATTTCTGAATGTATTATTCGACCTTTGTCGAAGGACGGGGCATTGTGCATGCCAATGACCCTCTTGACGACAATAGGTGCACTGGTTAATGTTCACAGGACCCAAGGGCACATTCCCTTGCGGGACATACTGACCTCTAATCTGAGAACTACCCCCTCTGGGGCCTCTAACAATTTGCTGCAATAGCACTTTAGTTTTCAAATCACCTTTTCGTTTTTCAACTCTATCTTTTTCATTATTTACACGGTTCTCGTAGTACTGAGCCATGTGCAGTACTTATGATTGCGATTTCGCCTGCCAAGTGCTCTCAGAAGACATAATTTGTGACTGGATGTCAGGCAGCAATCCACGCACAAATTTGTCTACAAATAACCTTTTCCCAGACTCTGTGCCTAGGTCTTGTCCAATGAAATCCGAGAATACCTGTTCGAACCGATTAAAGAACTCGGTAGCACCCTCAGACTTTCCTTGGACACAGGCCATACATTTGTCCCATATAATTCTTTTCTCTGGAATTATGGTTTTCAATTTTGCAATGATTCTATCAGGCAAACTTAATACCACCTGAGGCGGGCTTTCACCAGCTGGCCTTTCTCCATCGAGTCTAGTTATATTCACCCATGTATCTCCCAACCCTGGCACATCGTCTATAGTTCTAACTTGTTTCCACAAATCTACAGGCAGGAGTACAGGAAATAACAAGTCGATATCGCCTAAGGTGAACACTGAGGACTGCAAAACGGACTCTATTTCTTTATATAATCCTGTCGGATTTTTCCTAATATCAGGAATAGATTGCGTAATAGTGTTCGCTTCCCGTCTTGAGAACGGGACGTGAACGAACTGCGATACATAATGTGCAGGAATGTCCACAGCGACTATATTTCATGCAACATCAGCCGCAATCTCAACCTTCGGCACAAATGTCGGAGGAACCTCTCTCATAGGCAACTGAGAAGTAGGTGACTCCGAATGCTTACTAAGCAACAGAGCTAAATCGAGCGCTAAAGCAGTTGAAGAAGTGTCAACTGAAAAAGCTCTCTTGTTAATACTCAATAACCCTGTGGGACAACTAATCTTTCTTTTTACACAATCATCCTGTAGGTACTCTATCATTACCCGTATTACTTTCCTCTGCATTTCTGGCGTATATTGACTATACCTGTCATATACTTCAACTGGAGTTATCGACATATCCGAAATCCATCTAAGTGCGTTCTTCGTACAAATTTGTGCTTCCTCAGATATCGATTTACGACAAGGAAGGAACCGTTTCTGTACATACATTCTTTCCTCATCGTCATTCTCATTCTGCAACTTTTCTAACTCCTTTCTATACCCAAATAACCTCTCGACATGCTCATTTACTTTCTCCACAGTGTCTCCAGAAAACGCTAAAGTATTTAGATCCCTTAACCCTTGCAGGAGATCTGTATTATTTAATTTTCCCCACATTACACATAACTGAATCCCTAAACCTTCAATAAAAACATTTTTCTCAGGAAAATTATCCATATTACAAAGTGTGGCAAAAACATTAGCTTGATCATCCTTCTCCATACAATACTTAGCCCATGCAATTAACTCACATTTCTTCTCCGGTGGTACAGTATTGCGAGTGACAACCTTTGACCCTGCACCTCGATTAGAAGTGGCTCAGGACCACTTGGAAGAGAGGGAGCAGGCAAATCTAATGGAGGTACTGTAACTGGTGCGATAAGAGGAGCTGGAGGAAGGGGAACATTAGGAGGAGTAGGAACAATGGGAACAACAGCAGGTAGAGCAGGAATAACAAGAGGAAGAGGCAAAGCAGCAGGAAGAGGAACATACGGAGGTGGTGCAGAGGCACTAGGCTTTCGTTCATTTAACAATTTATCTATAAATTCATCGGAAGCATGGAGGTCTTTGGACGGATATATTTTTTGAATTCCAAGTGAGAAAGCCCTATCCATATTCAAAGTCAATTCAGAATGTTTATCTTGGTCATACAATAATGCTTTTTTGGCGTTCGTCTTATGACGGCGCGCATGCTTTTCTCTACTTTTAAGTTGTTGCAACGCTTCTTTTTCCAATTCTGCAAAACATAAAATGCTGCAGGTCTAGCCTTTTTTTTTAATAGAATTGACTCTAAATACTCAATACGAGGGATTTCAAAACTACCATTGATTGGCCACTGAATTTCGGAGGCATGTCTGGTTTGTCTGTGCCAAATGTCATTAAATACTATACTTCCAATGCTATGCTTAATACATAGTACATGCCGGCGACCCCTCCTGTGGTGCCGGACGGCTAATTTCCAAAGATTGTCTATCACTGCGGAACAACGCCCTGAAGCAGGTAGACAATTTCCCAGGCATATCAAATGAATGGTGTTACCTGGTCAATAATTGTGTCTGCAGATGCAATGCACCAAATTCAAATTTTCAGGGTTGAATTAAGAGTCGGGTCACGACTCACCTGAACAAACCTAAGGAGGTCCGATCGGATTTAAAAGAATCTTACCTAACTAATCTTACCTCGTGTATGGTGATTTCGATAAATCTCCCCGCCTCGATAAGTGGACCCTCGTCAAGATGCCATCTCAGACCACAAGCTAATCATCCAGGGATCGGGTCGTGCAGCGCTGAGGTATCGCGTCTCGTTCAGTGGGGCCCCTTTTTGTCACACTGTCCGATCCCGATCCGATAGTGTGTGTCAACCTTCAACAATCCGGCATCAATCTTGAGGGTCCCTATTCGGGCGCCAACTGTGAAAACAAAATCAAAATATCGAGGCTGAGTACCCCAAAAGGAAATACACCGAACACTGGTTACAAAGGAACATACAAAGTACTTTATTTTATACTGAATCCAGTTACAAAAACAGAGCAAAATCAGATAGCTATCGGCCCTCAGTACAACACAACGAACTCCAGCGTGGTTCAGTGTGTTCAGTGAGAGACGCTGTACATTAGAATGCATTGGCTTTTTGTACAGTTTGTGAGCACGATGTCCAGCCCCACTTCAGGTTAATATTCCACTTAATACATCACCGATCTAGGGTTCATGCCAAGTCTCGAACAACTGCATATAACTGGTTCGCTTTTAAGACATGTATCAACAAGCCTATACAGCAACTGTGTATTTTGGGATTTTCCATGTTAGTCTTCTTAAACATTAATACAATGTGGTTAAACAAGTGTTCTATCTTCAGTATTTGAATACATTGTTTTTATAGTATACTCGTGGATTAGTTTCTTTACACGAGTAATCCCTTACACACAGGTCAACGAAGGACAAGGTCTCAGTTCATGACCTCAACAAGCGGCCTGCAGGCAAGTTACATATTAGCTATGTACAGAGGTCAAGATGGCCATGTTGTATTTTGGAATGACATCGTCCACCATTTTAACTCACAGGGTGACTTTTACAAAGTGAATCCTAAAATGGCAAATTGACCTAAAATGACGGCTTACATTGATTTTAAGGTCAGGACCTTGCAACACGGATTCTTTTGCAAGCAACTTTCGAGCAGCTTGGCGTAGGCTAATATACATCTATTTATTGCAATAGGAGGCACGATATAATTTCTCTTTTGACATGGTGGTTTTTCCCTTTTCCTAGAGCAGTAGCAATCCAATTCTACTCCTCTCGCTGTCTGGGTTCGCTGTGTTTCCTTTATTTTACATTATCACAGTTCAAATGTTAACCACTTGCTTTCCACACTTGCATTATCGGTACTGGGTTGAGTTTCTCTTAGTCTGTTATGATTTCCCTTGGGCCTCCCGGTAGTCCTGTTCTCCCTATTACCTTCTGTGTTCTAGGGAAATGTTTCCGGTGCCTGTAGGTATTGCAAACCTTCTTCTCGCTTCGGTTTGATTCATGCTTTGTTCGTCGTGACGTCTGCTTTGTACATTTTTCCATCTCCTCGGATTCTCAGTACAGCTTCAGGTGGCTGATTCAGGAGTTACCTTCGCCCTGATATGGTTTTGGCGTAGTTGAGAGGGCAGCCTTCCCACCACAAGTTCTATGTGGTCATGTCACCACCGAGCTCTGCGGTCAGGCCTTCACGGGGCTTCCAGCATTCCTCCATCCAGCTCGGAGCTGTCCTGAATTACGCAGGCTCTGCGGTATATGTCAGCTCCACCTCCTCCAGATGACTCATGCACAGGGGGCTTGGCCTGTCTCTCTCTGTCTTTTTGCTCTCATTCGCTGTGTCTTTGGTATGTCATCCCTTTTTAACCAACCCGGCTGAATCCATTGTAGATTTAGATTTAAAGGGCTATTTTCACCTTCCCTTTGGGAATGGCATACGTTCACTTTATCTTCACTCCAGTCATGAAACTTATAATGTTTGGGTGTATTGGATAGTTCCATTTAGCCCATCACATGAAGGGCATCAGGGAGTTCCTCGTGGTAACAGGAGTCCTTGTCCCAAAGGGGAGCCTCTCCCGGTGAGCTCTCACTAGCCTCGACCACTAGGGATGGTGTTGCGAAATGGGCCCAATTCTGCAGCCTCACAGGGGGGTCCCCTTTGGAGAGAAGGGACAAATTCCCTCGATTCATCACATACCCTTGCACGTATTGTCATGGCTTTCCCTTCTCTTTACAGAACAGAACTTTTTCTTCCAGTTGCTTGAGCATGCAGTTTTGTCTTCTTTGGGTCTGGAGATCTGAACTCTCCCAAGTTCCATATTGGAGTGTCTGAGAGCTTGATGGAAGGTTCCAAAGATTGCAAAGGAGACTATGGAACGTTCCAGTTTTGAGTTTTAGAAGTTAGTAGGAGCTCCCTAAAAGTTGGAAAGTTAGTGCCTATTATTACCTCACATGGCAGACCAGGTACTACAGCTGCTTTCATAGTCATGGGTTGGTTTCTAACTCTCTGGGACAACAGTACTTTAGTATAGGTTTCCACATCTCCACGTACACAAGTTATTTTTACAGGTTGACTACCTTGTATGTCCTCTGGCTATAGAAGGGCTGCTCCGACTGCGATTTGTCAGCTAACCCAGTTTATAAGTGCATTAGTCCACACCCCATTTTTTGGGATCTTTTCATGGGTCTTAAAAGGTTGGTACTGTAGGGGAGGACAGGCCTTAAGGCCCCCCTCTCCTGCATTATTCTCCCCAGGTGAGGACCATGGCTCGCCGAGCGTCCCCTCATGCCACCCGGGCCCAGGTGGAGGAGGGCTTGCCCGCCGATGACATTGCCCCCACGTATCCATCATATACACACACTAACGTTTAGACAGGCCTAGAAGCCTTCTTGCCCAGCAAAGATGGCGTGAGTTCAGCGCGCTGCAGCGCGGCCCCCACCTTTGGAGGGCTTTCCAAGTATCCCTGCCGCAGTAGCCCTGGTAGATCCGCTGCGAGCGCGTTCCCATGAGAAAGTCGGGTATGAGCTAAACCCGAGATGCCAACACTGTAACATTTTATCGTTCACAATGTAATATTGCACCCCGCATGACCTGGTCCGCGAGGCCGGGGTGACGGGGAAAAAGCTGAAGCATCACTGTCTGAAGAAAGTAGAAAATAATTCAAGTATTGGTATTAATGAACTACCTCTGTTAAAACAGATCCTGTAAACTGTGAATAAACCATAAAGATGTAACGTTATATGATATCACCCCAGGTCTGGACTAGTGCTGCTATAACCACAGAGAAAGATGTCGACCAAACGTATAGCCTTTATCTGTATAAGTGTTCTTTCAATTTTATGTAGAAACCTGAACTCGTATATGTTTTCTTAATCACCCAAAGCGGCGAATATCAATCTCTGTAGGCCATAATCTAGAACTACCTCATGTAACGTCTAATGTACATAAAATAATCAAACTCTGTAGCAAATGTAATGTTAGGTAACGAAAAGGTACTCGGACTGAATATATTAACAGAATGTTTAATGAACTCGTAGTATATGTGTATGGTATAGTAGTTTAAAGAAGACCAATGATATAAAAGTTTTGTATTCAAAATTAGACAACACACGAGGAAAATACCTTTTGTGAATATATGCAAGGCCATTCTCCCTCCTATCCTACGAAGCCTGCCAAGTAGAAAAAAGCTAAGGCCTGTGCCGTGCTCCCCCACCTCCCCCGACCAAGCTGGAACCGCTTCAGAGAGTCAGAGGCCCCAACACAGCATCCAAGGCCACCGGCCGCCACCTGCGTTATTTACAGCACGGTAATAAACTTACGTTTGAATCCACTGATCTACCAGCACCCTCTCATAAATCCCACAATCTCCCAGACCGCCCCAAGAAGACCCCCGACAATGGGACAAGACACAGAGCCCCCTTCATAGCAGCCCCTAACGTAGTAATAAAACATGTACCACCCGGCACAAGCCCCCAGAGCCCAGCCCCTCGACCTGGAATACCAGATGTCAGAACACCGGTAAATCCAACAGACGACCACCAGACCCCTCACAAGGTGCATTCCTCCTGTGTTGTATTGATTGAAAGATTTACTGTAGAAGTTAGATATGGGGTTTTAAGTAACTGCAATGTGCATGATCTAGGGCACCTAAGTCAGGAAAGGCATTCATCTTTGTCACAGGCTGCCCCAACGTACCAACACCGCCCGGATGACCTCGAGCCGGCCTGCCAGGCCCAACCCAACCCACGAGGCTGACCAGTGATGTCCTCTCACCCGGACCAACCACGCTGCAGCAACACCTATAGTTAGTCGACGCCACCCAATCCCAATTAACTTGTGCCCCCTATAGTGTGTAGGTTCTGATGACGTTTTTTGTATTAGAAATACGCCTGCCTTTGCGATTGTCAGGCAGAGCGCTCTCGGAGGTTGCAGAGTTCTTTGCATGCCATATTCTTTGGATAAACTCCCACTTACGCTCACCCGCACTCTGTCTTGGCCTTATTCCCATTACGGGAGTGTCCATTATTGTCTCCCATTGCGGGGAGGATCGTGCTAACTTGGGGGCGCTTCCACTCAGTGGTGACCCCGATAGCGTGATATTTCCAAATTTATTTTTCCTGAACTCCTTTTAACGACCCCCTTTTGGCACGAGAATCTCCGGTCAGAAAGGGAAACGCACGGTGGGCCGGCTCCGGGAAGCTACCCGCCAACGGCGACCGGTACGCTTAGAAGTGCGCACTCAAACTAGATGGGGTACGGGATCCCGGTTGCAAAATCCCCTTTGAGTACCGCTCGCCGGAGCCGGGGCTGACTGTTGAGCAGAAAGGCAACACCGCCTGGACGGACCCGGTTTCGGAGACTATCGGTTCAAGACGGGCACGTGAGTACCGAGTGCGAGCGATCATAAAGGGAGAGGGAGGGGAACTTGTGAACAGGAGAACGTGGGCAGATAGAGGAGAGAATAACGGGTGTCTACTAAAGACAGGTCTTAAAACTTTCTTTATCTTTTCTTTGCATATGGCCATTAGGAGTAAGAAGTAAGTAAAGAGGTAGAAGTGACGGAAACCTAGCTCCGAAAGGGGGTGGAAGGCGGCGCCGCATAGTGCTATCTAAACTAGTACTGGGAATATATGAAGAAGTAAAAAATAAGTTATTGGTGTCTGGCAAAGGGAGACACGGAGAATATTTTTAGTGATTGCTACTCTTTCTATTTCTTTTTTCCATTCCACGGGGCAAGGGGTGAAAGCGAGAAGGGTATAAGGTAAACATACTTGGAGAAGAACTATAAAATAGGGAGCACTTTTTTAGGAGTGTGATTAAGTAGTGGCACGTACAGACGTGAACACAGTAACGTTAGCAGAAAAACAGGGACAGCTGGCCAGGGAGGAAAGGGAGGAAAAAAGAAGAGGTGTGAGTGGGAAAGTATTGTGAGGGCTGGCGCAACGTGTGAGTATTGGAGACGAACGGTTGACCGCGAGGGGGTGCTAGAGAGTGTTGGCCATAACTAGTAGTTGATTGGTTGTAAGTGAAATCACACGAGAGTGTATGGGAATGGGAAGGTGATGAGTTGTGGTGAGTAAGAAAGGACTTGTGCAGTGAATAACTTTGGGTGATATCGTTGAGACGTCCGCTCTTGTCTGTGCCATAAAGATATAGATACATATACCCACACCTAACTAAAAGTAAAGGAGGTGGACACAGCCGTTGCTAGTGATTTAGAATATGGGGGCAGAAACTCCCTTGTCGCATATTTGTAAGAGCTTACCGGGGTACGCTGAACGAATAAGTAAATATCACGATCAATGGGTAACAGAATTGAAAGGGGAGGGATTGCCCCAGATTTGGCCCGAGGGAGGGTCTTTTGACAAAAGCGTTCTTGATATGGTACGTGCATGCATTAGCCTCAAGTATAAGGGAAAACAATGGCAAAATAGGAAGGAGATATTAGACCTCTGGAGACTGTTTGAGGAAGTGCCCCCACCCAAAGATCCGGCGCCAAATGTCGATCTGCCGCCCACAACAGACAACCCACTCATGATTCCAAGAGGGGAAAAGGACCAGTTAAATACAGAACAACCTGCGGAGGTGATTAGCTTGTACCCAATATTGAACAAACCAGCCCCCGCAGCAGGATATAGCGACCCTACTTATGTGCCTCCCCCCACAACTGTTACACCACAAAGACCAACAGCCCCCCCGCCATACGAAAGCACCAGAGAGCGCGCCCAGGGAAGCACACAGAGAGTGGATATAGAAAAGCTAACGAGTGACTTAGAGTCGAGGCTTTCTGTGGCAAGGGATGAACTCTCAAGAATAAAAGACATATGTGAGCGCACAGCGTGCGCCCCTACACAATCAGGATGCACGTCTAGAGCGTCAAGCGAAAGTAGACAAATTGAGGAAGGATGGAAAAAGGGGGAAATACTGTTCAGAATTGAGGAAGAGCCGACACGAATAATAGAGGTAGGAGCAGCAGAAGGGAGCATTGGTGATGTCTCACGAGAGAGAGGGATCAGAGAGGACTTGTTATGTGATGTCAGAGGAGGGATGGATGAGAGTGATAGGTTGAGTATGGCAGTAGGAGGGGAAAGCGAAGAGGTAGACGGTGCATGCTCGCTAGGGACTATAGATGACGAATGGATGGGACGACTAAGAAATAGGGTGGGGAATATGGCGTCATTGGAGTCAGCAGCGACTAAGGTAGGGGAGGGTGCAACTGCAAAAGGGAAGTTACAGCTTCCATTGATACACAGAGGGGGGGGGAGACCAAACTATATACCGTGGGCCCAGATGGACAAGGCTAATCTAATGAAATTATTGCCCCAGTTGTCAGGAGGGGCGAGCAAGTGGATATATGCATTTGAGAAACATACCGCCGGCATACCGTTGGCAGTAGGCGATGTGAAAAGCCTACTAGTATCTGCAGTAGGAGATCAAGCGGACAGAGTATGGGCTAAGGCTGGTTTCCCAGGCGTGGCGTTGAATTGTGATCACCACGACGGGGCTTCTTTTAATACAGTGCGAGCAAGGGTGTGGGACGCACTGCGGGAGACGTTCCCAGATACCCCTGATTTACAGTCAGTAATGCAATGTACAATGAATGACGGGGAGGATCGTGCTAACTTGGGGGCGCTTCCACTCAGTACCCGCAGTGGTATATTTGTGAATTGTCTTGTTCTCCCTCTATTTCTCGGTTTCCTACTTCCAATGGCTCTCCTCTTAGCCAACCTATCTACATGGGCTCGTGTTGATTATTCTTGGGACAAAACCTAGCAATGTGTCCCTTTTCTCCACATGAGAAACACACAGGAGGGCCGGGGAAGGAGGTTTTCATCCACCATATTTGCTCTCGAGGTGGTATGTGAGATTTAGACAGTGGCATTAGAGCACTTCTTTTATATGTTCCCTCTTGACTTATATTTTCTCTGGGAAGATTGTTCTCAGCTCTTGCATATTTTTCTGAAGGCACAAACTTTGGTCTGAGTTTCATCTCTCCCTTTCTCTATTGGTTTCCCTGTCTGTTTCAAATATTTATCTGCTTCTGAGTGTGCTTGGGGTAACTGAATGACTGTCTCAAATGAGAGTTCATGTTGCTATGAAATGCCCCTTTCCAAAGATGGAGAGAGGGCATTAATAAATTGGTCTATCTATAAAACCCCTCCGACTGTCTGACCAACTGCTCTAATAATGCCCGTTTGATTTCCGTGAATATGGTAGTCCCTAATGGATTAGCAATTAGATAGGAGGTTTGTAAGTCTCCTTTGAATAAAGGGGCTAAATCATTTTTTTTCAAAACGTCATCCCAATTAAATTGGGTAACAAGTCATTCAAAGTTCACAAGGAATGCACCCAAACCTTCCCCATCCCAGTAAGGTTGTAATATCCCATGGGAACCATAATTGTTTGTGGACCTGTTCTCACATGCTCAACCCTTCCTGGATTTGTTGATCCACTTGGATCTGATGGGCTTCTAAGTGCTCCAGGAGGGTCTCATGGGTACTCATGGTGAAGTTGGAGTCAGCCGAAGCCACTGAGGTCTCTGAATAGTTGGATCTCCCACTCATCTAAGTTTTCAGCAGTTTTGTGTTTATCCTTGAAGCACTTGTGCATAGGCACGTTATAAGAAAGATGTACACACAGCCACCACCTAAACAGACTGCTCCCCTGACCTGGACCCAGCTGAATCCGGCTTGTCCAACTGGACTAAGGAACTCTAGACTAGGTACTAGACTATCCAAACAGCCTGCGCCCCTAGCCCAGACCCAACTGAGACAGGCTGATCGTATCGCATTAAGGAATTCTAGACTAGGCACTAGACTACCTAAACTGCTGACTCCCCTCTCCCAGGCCCTACAGAGCCAAGCCTACCCCACCGAACTACGAAACCTCAGACTAGGCTACAGACTTCC
Organism: Ambystoma mexicanum; assembly: GCF_040938575.1. Lineage (NCBI taxonomy): Eukaryota > Metazoa > Chordata > Amphibia > Caudata > Ambystomatidae > Ambystoma > Ambystoma mexicanum. The sequence goes on from NC_090938.1 coordinate 74,497,500, forward strand.
CAAACCACCTAGCACTCACATACCCCTTAGCCACGCTAAGAAGGAGCTCAAACATACCAGCCGAATCAGGCACACAAGGAAACCTAGCTGCAATCTAACCCTCGGTACCAATTCCTCTGAAACTCTGCCTAATAAGGTCCACACTAGCAACAACACGCAAATAACTCAAAACCTCAAGGGTGGTCTTATCAACGCCAGATCCATAATAGCTCACGCCTCGGAAATTGCTGATATCATCACCTGTAACCAACTTGACTTCCTAGCAGTTACTGAAAAATGGCTTCACAAAGCCGCCGGCCCTGCCCTCATGATAGCCATACCCCCCAACTTCACCATCTTCAGAAAAGACAGGGAAACTTCCAAAGGAGGAGGCATTGCTTTTATTTGTAGAGCCAATCTCACTATCAAAAAAATAGACAGCCTCACCATGCCATCAGCTGAACTACTCTCCCTCAAACTAGAAATCTCGGCCACACGTACTATCACCATACACCTGATCTACAGACCCCCCGGTCCACTAGGCACCTTTGAAGAGGACTTAACCACCCTACTAAATACGAATGCCAAACCGGGAACTCACATTTTCCTATTAGGAGATCTTAACTTAGGCTATAAAGACCCAAAAGACTCTAATGCCTCCACTATAGCTAACACTATTGAGGAGGCAGGCCTCACTATTCGAAATAACGGCCCCACTCATTCCAAAGGTCGCACACTGGACTGGGTCGCAGACATCAACTGCACCTCCCTCATAACGGCAATTGAACCCTGTATTTGGACTGATCACCATCTGATCTCCCTGACTATCTCGGACCTCCCACAACCTAAATCTACCAAACCTCATGCTCCATCTGCCCTCACCCGTTGCAAAAAAATATAATACTTGCTAACATTCTCCCCTTGCTCCAACCCATCACTAATCACTCCAACCAGCTCTCTAACCCTAACGATCTAGTTGACCTGTACAATAACACCGTCAACTCAGTGATCGACGCCATTGCGCCGCTGAAACCCACCAAAACAAAACCCACTGCTCATCTGAACACGTGGTTCACACCCGCGCTAAAAGCCTTACCAAAGAGAAATAACACGCAGAAGCCTGCTGGAGAAAAAACTCCTCTCACAACAAAGACCTTCTCACTGCCCTCTCTAACAGCTACAAAAAACAAATCATTCAGGCTAAAAAAGAGACCTTCAATGACAGAATCAAAAAAGCCAATTCAAACACAAGGGAAATCTTCTCCATCCTGAGAGAATTAGAATACCCTATTGCACCTATAGACTCTTGCATCAAAGACAAAGTCTGGTGCACTAACATTCAAAAAGCCCTATGCAACAAAATCACAATGCTACAAGACAAAATACGAGCTAAGAAATCTGCCCTCCACAACATCGCCCTCTCTACGCAAGAAACCATCCTCCAGGAACTTACCACTAACCAAACCAAACCCCCCAACCAATTTAGCTTTAGAGCCATCTCCAATGCAGAAACTAAAAACATCATCTTGTCCTTGAAACCATCCCGTTGCCTCGGGGATACCTGTCCAGCCCCAATTATCAAAGAGGCTGCTCATGAACTAGCCCCCTTCGTCACATCATTCATTAACTCCTCATTTAAATCTTGCTCTGTGCCAACAAACCTTAAAGACGCATGGATACTACCTCTACTAAAAAAAGCTAACCTGGACCCCAATGTCCCAACTAATTATAGGCCAATAACAACGGTCCCGTTCCTCCTTAAAATCTTAGACAAAGCCGCATACCTTCAGATCCAAGATTATCTGGAGAGCAACAATCTACTAGGGTCAAGAAAATCTGGATTTAGACCTAGACATGGAACCGAAATGGCTCTCCTTGATCTTAACAACCAGCTAGACGAGCGTAAAGACAGAGGAGATGTGTCTATTCTCCTACTTCTAGACCTATCAGCTGCTTTCGACCTGGTAGATCACAAGGTACTGTGCAATCCCCTCAAATCGGCAGCCAACTTCTCCACAAAAGCCACAGCTTGGATAAATTCATTCCTGGACCAGAGAACTACAAGCGTCTTCTCTCCTTCATCAGCAGCGGATCCAGTCCCCATCACTTGCGGAGCCCCTCAAGGGTCATGTGTTTCCCCCACGCTATACAATATTTTCACAAAGCCTCTCTTTGATATATTGGATAAGATAGGGGTCTCATATACCAATTACGCAGATGATACCCAAATCCTCATCCCAATCCAAGGTGACTATGAAAAAGACACCAGACTCATAAACAAAATTTACCAAATCATCCAAACCTGGATGGCCACTCATGGCTTATGTCTTAACGACGATAAGACTGAGCTCTTGATCATTGGTTCTACCAATTAACTGAACAAACTACCCCAGCGTTACAATTCCATCACGATCGATGACATCAAGATAAAGGTAGCCAAAGAAGTAAAAACCTTAGGTTTCTACCTAGACTCGGCCCTCACCCTCGACAAGCAAGTAAATGCTACAGCCTCAGCAACCAGCTTTACCTGCAAACTTATCACTGCCTGCAAACCATACCTTTCGACAGCTAGCTGCACCACCATTGCGCGAGCCCTCATCCTCTCCAAATTAGATTACTGTAATGCACTGTACCTAGGCACCAGCAAACATAACACTAACAAACTCCAAACCCTGCAGAACAATGCCCTCAGAACAGCCCTAGGCATACCCAAAGGACAACACATATCTACCCACAGGAGATCCGTCAACTGGCTGGCCATCAATGACCGTACCAAACTCAAAACCCTGAACATTACACACAACTGTCTGAATAATAAAGCCCCTGTATACCTGTCAGAAAAATTCACCAAGCACACATCTGAATGTCCCATCAGAAAGACCCTCTCTAACAGCATCAAAGTCCCTAACTTTAAACTAAAAAGAACCAGTGGGTCCAGCTTCCCGGTTCGAGCAGCGCAGCTATGGAACTCCATCCCAGATACACTTAGAGCCAACACCTCCTTCAATGTGTTCAAAGCTAACGCTAAACTCTGGCTTAAAAATAACGACCGCTAAATGCCCCAACCATACCAAAAACTTTGTATTCTCATTGCAAACAGTGTAACTGTAACTTAGCTATACTGCAAGTCATCCGACAGTGTTACACGAAAGATTAAGATAAATGTAGTATATCTCCCTTGTAAGTATATATGCCTTGTAAGTAATGCTCGACATATGAGCCTGTAATATATGACACTGTAACTTAAGAAATGTAATGGAACGGTAATATATGTATGTAACCTAAGAAATGTAACTGAGTCATGCACCTGTAACCTAAGATCTATTTCACTTCAAGCGCCCAGTTGCTTAACGGCCAGACGCGCTCAATGAATAATAAACAATACAATAAATGCCTTATCGAATCATATCCTCTACTCCTTCCTGATCTGAATCAGATAATTTAATGATTAGGGGAGCAGAAGGTATTCTTTCTCATGGGGCAGTGTGGCCTCTTTCCCCTAAGGAAGGATTTATACCTAACAATCCTATGGCTTGGAGTTCAATGGGTGTTGCCATATACGTTTGGGAGGATGGGAATTTGTCTCTATCGTGGGATGGTTAGTATCCCACTATTGACACCATATATGGTGAGTCAGAAGAACAAAACGGACACTCCGAAGACATTTTGACGATATGGTTATTAAAGAATAAAAAGTAGGCCTATCTTTCCCTATTGCTATGGAGGGGTTCCCACCTACTTTATTAAATATGGTGCTTGCCGGTCGTGAATAAATGTCCAAAGGAATAAGTTTGCTGTCCAAAACGAATCTAACTGACCCCATCACTATTATAATCAACTAGGTGCAGGAGATGACTCCCTTCTGCTGGTGGCTGTGCTCTTTTGTGGTAGGCCCTTTGCCACACACACTTGTACCATGTGCTTTTACGCCACATGCTCTTATGCCAGAGGCTCTTACGACACATTTTCTTAAACTACATGCTCTTACACTCACACTGTTATACCAAACATTCTTGTGCCACGCACTCTTACACTACACACTCTCACCAGCCACAATTTATTTTCTTACATCATGAGCTCTTACACCACATGCTTTTATGTCACACACCTTACACCACTCACTTTCATAACATGGCCTCTTATGCCACATGTTCTTGTGCCATATGCTCTTACACCACATATCTATACGCTGCAGTCAGTTATGCCACACACACTTATGTTATACACATAAACTTATGCCACATGCTCTTATGCCAAACGCTCTTATACAACTCACTTTTAAGCCATGTACTGTTATGCCATACAATTATATGACACACACACTCTTACTGCACACACTCTTGTGGCACATGCTGATATGCCACATGCTCTCATGGTACAAGCTCTTACATCACACACCTCTACACCATGCACTGCTACAGCACACTCTGTAATGCCATTTGCTCTTACATCACTTTCTCTTTTGCCACCCACTCTTACACCCCACACTGTTACATCACAAACACTTATGCCACATGGTCTTCTTTAAGGTACTCTTTTGCCATGCACACTTATGCCACAAGTGCTTACATCATATGCCCTTATGACACATGGTCTTACTTTTCATGCTTTTACACCACACACTCTTACAACATATGCTCTTACGCCATGCACTCTTACACCACATGCTCCTATGCAATGTGAAATTATGCCACACCCTCTTAAGGCACACACTATTACGCCATGCACAGTTATGTCACATGCTCTTAGGTCATGTGCTTCCATGCCATATTTGTAACACGCACTCTTATGCTACAAATCCATATATCACACATTCACATGGCATACAAATACACTCACACAGCATAGACTCACACAACATACTGTAAGGGAGGGATGGTATCACAAGTAAGACACTGACACAAGAGGTACAGCTTGTAAAACCTTTATTCAATTTTCAGATTTTGGAAAAACTCCGACTTTGCCCTATAGCTATGATGGGAGTAGTCTCTACCATCAAATAATAAAGATAATACAGTCCTAGTCAGTCTCTGTCAAATCAAAGATGGCCTATACTTACACAACCACATGCCTGCCCCATCTCATATACAAATAGTGCGTAAAGAGGAATATGACTGCAAAAGAAAATCAGTGTTAGAATGCAAAGCATCAATGTGGCTGAGCCAGCCCGCCTCCCCACCTTGGACAGCGCGGAGAAAGGTGGTCCCCGTAGAGAGGATGACACACTCTGACTCAAGTTCTCAAAACAAAGGCAGTTCAAAACATGGATCGAAGCCGGCTGGGCCTTCCACGTTAAAGTCACTTATTCCAGCTTTCAAAAGTTCTTTCACAGTTCAACAAAAAGTTCATAAAGGTCTCCCTCGATCAGGCTCAAACCTCTCAGTCACAGCCCTTGCAGGGGCGCCCTTCCCCAAGCTTAATTCACATTCCTTAGGGGTTCCCTTCCCCTAACTTATCACACGTCCGGTCTTCGTCAGTCAAGCTTGGACCTTTTCCTGATGTCGACGACTTTTGAATGTGTGAGGCTTTTACTATAGACCTCCGCAGCACCACTTTGACTTTCCCTTCAGCTCACACTCTTGTGTTATTTGCCCCTGTGTCTCTTGGTCTGGGTAGTTTAGTATCATAAGCACAAAAGTTCAACATTCACCTTTTCACTTCCCCTTTCACCTCGGTTAATCTTGACCATTGCACATCTTAGTGTTCATTCAGTTTGTCAATGCAATATAACAAAACATTTCACCTTTCGCAGAGACTTTTGAGTGGACTACTTCCTTTGGCCTGATCACTCTGCTAATCTGTACCACTGGCTGCACAGTTATCAGTAATTTAAAGTTCAACATAGATCTGCCTTACTTCGTGTCTCATCCACACGGGTGCAGTCTTCAATTGTGAGATATACTGTTGCAACTTGAATCTTACACACACAACAGCCTTTCAGTCGCTCGCCAACTCACTGGCTGTATGCATTACTTTCTTGTCTTTGCGGTTTTAATTCATGAGTCACGGTTAATACCACAGGCTTGGCCTCGCCTCCCCAACTCTTTCATTCACCCAGGAGGGTCACTGGCGCCTTAGAAATACAAGGCAGTCTTCTTGTTTGGGATTTGGCCTTCTCTGAGTATCTTTCATAGCTCTTCGGAGGCAACGACCTCCTGCAGACATCTCCTGGGTTTCTCTACCCTTTTCTCTTGTCCCTCTGTCGGTCGCTCTGTTCCAGTAGAGTCGCCTTCGCCCCGGAAGTTCTACTCGTTCTCCTGTTCCACCTTGCTCAGAGTGTGTCTCTATGTTCTGCCTTTTATCCATGTGGGGAGGGCTAATCGGTATCAGATGTATGTAATTAAAGTCAAGTGCCTGACTTTGCCTGACCCGATTAGCGGGGCATGTCCAAAGTGATGTGTAAGGGTTAGCCTCTTTACTCTCAGTCACCCTCTTCCTCAGCCCAGTGTTTATGTAGAAAAGGTGGGGGGGTTGGTACATTGGAGAATCCTATGAAATAGGATGGGTCATGGGTACAGGAAAGGGGGGAATACAGCATCTCACCATCAGTCGTCTCACTCCCTCTCCCCGAAGACTCCTCACCCAGGTGATCCTCCCAGACTGGCCCACCCCCAGGAACTGGATCCAAAAGTGATGGCTGTGTCCTGGCCATCTGGATGACAAGTCCCTGAGGACTAGTGGGTGAGACACCCTTTGGTTTCTCAAATACTCTTCCCCTATGTGAGGTGGACAGGTTTGTCCTTCTCTGAGGTCCTCCAGTTTTAGGGCCTTGAAGAGAACAAGAAATCACTGTATCCATAGGCTCTCTCATATTCATCGGGTTTCTTCTCTGCCACACTGGTAGAGGCTGGATGTTGACATTAGTCCCTTGTAAATATCCCAAGAACTGGGGTTGAGGGGCTCTTATACAAATGGCACATTTGTGAGGGTCTGCTTCCGTCCATTCCCATACCGGAGAGGTCTGGAAATAGAAATCAGATTACCATTGGTCTTGTGGTACAAACTCCCTAGGTGGAGTTGGAAGTTCTTGAAGAAAGGTGGAACATTCTGGTAAGTCCTTTCCTATAATTACTTCTTCCAGAAGTTCAGGGATAATGGCTGATGACACCAGCTGTGACTCCCCTCTGATATTAGTGTATACGGGTATCCTGGGATGTATCTTTTTATCTCTGTGTACACAGGTAACTCTAACTAAAGCTGCATTCTCTAGGTCTGCTGGAGTGACCAAGTCGGCTCTTCTGGCTGTCTTTTTGCTGCCAGAGTCAATTAATGCATTCACTGGCTTTCCATTGACTAGAGCTTTCTCATAGGTAAAATCGGCCGAGGACTGGCATAAGCACATGCTAATCATTGATATACCACAAGCTCACACTCTGAGCACTGATGCACCTTAAACTCATATCCCATGTACCTTATGCCATAATTATATGCTATACACTCAGAAAGCATATACTCATTCAGTTTGCACACATATGTCAGCGGCATCAACACATACATCCTATACTCATATGCCATCATGAACACACATGCACCATACACTCATATACCCAAAACACGACATACACTCATAAATCAGTCACATGCCAAACACTGATAAGCCAATCATATGCCATACACCATACAGGCATACGCCATATGCTCATACACCAAATACATGTGACATAAACATGCATACAATATATACTCATACACTCACATGACATATGCCATGGACTCAATCACCCTATTTAATACAGTTATACACCATACACTCATACACTCAGACACCACACACTCATATGCAATACACTCATATGTGATACAAACATATGACACATAATTGGGCATCCGCTTATACACCATACGCTTATACACTTATACACTCATATGCCATACACTCACACTCAAGGTACCCATATGCAATATAAACATAAACACCTGACATACAATAGGGAATCTGCTTATATGCCATACGCTCATACACTAATACACTCACATGCCATAGACTCATACGCAATACACCTGTATGCGATATAAACATACGACGTACAATAGGGCACTCATACGCAATACACCCATATGCGATACAAACATATGACACATAATAGGGCATCTGGTTATTTGCCCTCATACACTCATACACTCATACACTCACGTGCCATGCACTCATACACAGTACACCCATATGCGACACAAGGATACAAGATACAGAAAGGTGTAGTATGCTCACACACTTTTTTAATGAGATCCACATTTTCGACATACACTCATACACTATACACCGAAAATAGAAAAATATTTTTTTTTTAAAAGAGTGAAGGTTACTCTAAAAGAAATTACAGTTTACAAACAGAAATAATGTAAATTTTACAGTACAAACATGAATTATGTACCACTACAAATTCCGCACTTCCCACTTCTGCATTTCAAGCTGGTTTTCTATTTTTAGCATGTTTTCTTTAATTTGTGGGTGCATAAGCATGGGAAGTAGCCACACCGACATCCATGGCCCCCCCGGGGCAACAGGAGTTATGGCGAGTGTAAGAGCTACATGCTCCCAGTGGCCACCCCAGGGGGGCCATTGACCATCTATTAAACCACAGTTAATATTTCAGTTATCAAATCCATTTAGTTACTATAAAGAACAATTTTTGGGGTTTGTATAAGCATGGTAACTGCATTTGCTGATGCCCCTTCTAAAATGAAACCTAGCTTTGCTTACTGTGATCTGTAACGTGTTTGGCAGCTGGGGAGCAGGTGTAAGTGGATCTAGGTCACCTGGCCTAAGCCCCGCCCACCTGGTGCCTTCCTGCTTGCCGCTCTTTTTCACCACTTAGCAAGCCCCACCCACCTGGTGCCTTCCTGCTTGCCGCTCTTTTCCCTACTTAAGGAGCCCTCCAGCCTATTTTCCTTTGCAGCTGGGGAGCAGGTGTAAGTGGATCTAGGTCACCTGGCCTAAGCACCACCCACCTTCTTAGCCCTGCCTCTGCCTTCCTGCTCTTAACTCTTGGATCAAGGGCGTCTCTCGCCCGGGCGTCCAAAGTGAAGGGCAGTCAAAGAAAAGGGCAATTCCTGTTTGGACCTGTTCGGACCAGGAGGATCCAGGGTCCGACCCCCTACTAAAACAGCAGGTAAGCATGCACCAACATGTGTTTACACCCTGTGTCCCCACAGGCCATCCCCAACCTCTCTGGTCCCCCGTGTTGTTCCCTTGTGCCCCCCCCCCTTCCTGCACACAGGAGTCTGTCCTGATTCATTCTGGTTTCACCATCACCGTCTTGTGGCCAATGCTGATTTTATTTTTATGGACTTCATTGATTCACGGTGCGTCACCCTTTCTCAACTCTCATGCTGGACTTCCTTTGCATATTGTACTCATGGTGGCCCTGAATCATACTGTTCCCATCTTCATCTTGTATCCAGACTTGCAACATTATGTGTTACTACTGACTTCTGCTATTGTATTCGCTCTCCCCTCTTGCTTCTCCACTCTTTTTGACTGCTTACTCTCTGTTCGGTCCTCCCCTCCCCTCTCCCTTTTCCTATCTCCTCGCCTCCTCCCCTCACTTACTTCTATGCACTTACTCTATCAGAATTGTCCCTGGTCCTAATATGATAGCAACCTCGTCTGTTTCCTCCACCCTGCCTTTACTGTTTTTTCTCCTCCCACCCCCTCCAGCACTATCTGAAATGTCGTCAGGCCTAGTATGATAGTCGCTTGTTTTGTTCCTCCCCTCCCTTTCTGCACTCCTCTCCCTCAGCTTTTGTTTTTCTCCGGCCCTACCAGAAATGTTGTCAGGCCCAGTACGGTAGTCGCCTGTCTGTTTCCATTTCCCTCCCACTCTCTTCTTCTGTTCCTTATCTATGTCTTAGCTCTTGCACTATCTGAAATGTCGTCAGGCCGAGTACGATGGTTAATTTCACATCCGTACTGTTCATGGCCTGTAAGATTGTCACTGTATTTTCTCTTGTTCCCTCCCTTGCCTTAAAGCACTTTGAAACACATTGTGTATATGCGCTATATAAATAAACTATCATATCATATCATATCATATCTGGGCCCCAATGTGTGATTACCATTCGTCGGGGTCGTGTCTGAAAGACTTGCACCCTCTGCAGGATACCCTGACATCACGCAGTGTATCTCTGCTCTCTCCACTGCCCGTCCCTTGCGTCAGGGCCATGACGCCTCCACAATGATTCAGGACCAGGAACTGGCGGCCTGTATTAAAGTCCCTGGATATAGGTTTCAGAGGAGAGCATTTTACCACAGGGAAGGGCGCAAATGTGTTGTGGAACACCACACGCTTCACAACACAGGAGCCAGCTGCCCAGTTATTAAAGTCTCAAGGTTCTGAATGGGGCCTGATAGAACTGGGGGTACATTGGACTGGATGCCAGCAAACCATTATTTTCATTTGTATGGCGGACGGATATGTCTGGACCCCAAATATCCCAGCCGGAATGCCGTTATGGAATGAGTAGCCATTGCTCTCCCTATGGCTGTGAGCCCATTCAATGGGTACTGGAGAGAGAAGAGGGAGTGCACCAAATAACTGGGCTATACTCCTCTCTGCATGCATCTCCCGGTTCTCTCTCGGCCTCCTTGTGCCGGGTTCTGCAACCTTCAGTTCTCCAAATGTGTTTGGACTAACACTCCCATGATCTGTTGCCATTGACAATGCTGTCAATGGCTGATGTGAGTTGTAGTCCAAAACATCTGGAGAGCCACAGGTTACAGACTCTATTTAGTGCACATAGGTGTAGGAGGTGGACACAGACCCAGGAGTGGCAAACAGTGAAGCACCACGTGTGTCCCTCAGAGGCAGATGTTGTGGAATGTGACTGTCTGAAGGAAGGGAGATGTTATGTTGTGAGTTAGTCCTGTTCAGTATCACTGGCCAGGAATGCATGCTGATGGAATGATGGTGTGTGTATGATGGACAGCTCAGGGGAAGTCTGAGTGAATGTGATGGGTGAGTGTTCCAGGAATGTCAGTTGGGGGCCTGAGCTGGTTGTGAGAGGATGGCCGGTGGGTGTCTCTTCTGCCACTTGATTTATGCCTATAGCTACCTACCCATGCATCCTGTAAATACCTGCAAGTAACTAGAGATGTATATATTACCTATGTACAATAAAGCAACCTGGAATAACTGCTATGGCTCCACAGCTGGTCTGTGTGTTTACAGTGCTCTTCACCCCAGAGTATATACAACAGCAGACTAAGAAGCGCTGTGGTCTGCCTGAGAGGTGGCCAGAGGATCACTGTGTATTTGTGTACCAAGAAGGGGAGCAAAGGAGTGTAACGTTCGTGGGAGATGGTGTGAACTCTCACTCGGAAATGCCAGAATGCCACACCATGAAGGGGCAGTTGCTACCATCTGTCTGTTCATCTGCTCATTTCTCTTGGCTCTCCGTGTGCCTTGCTCCTTGCTGGCTGCAAAAAGAGGGTATAAACAGACCCCTCCCCGTCAGCATCAGACTCGCTCTTACAATTCAGAAAAGAAATAAAGACCCACCTCTTCAAGGGGTCTCTCCACCTCGACACCTAGGCCATCACGTGGCCCCTCGTGTCACCTGACTAACTAGACGATGCCCTCCCTTATTCTCCCAGCCATGTGCCCCTCTGTATCCTATTGCCTGCAGTATATCTGTTCTGTTGTTACCTCTGAAAGGCACTCCGTTATGCATCTGTATTGTTGTATACCCCTGTGAAGCGCTCCATTATGTTTCTGTATTGTTGTTTACCTCTGTGAAGTGCTCCATTGCTTCTCAAAGTTAGGTCCGCGCTCAGTAAATACAATAATAATAATGATAATATTAATAGTAATAATAACTGGGGAATACTATCTAGCAGTGATGGTTGGAGGCAGTCAAGCTCCCCCTGTGATGGAGACTTCCAGCAGAGAATAAGAGCAAGAGTGAGGGTACACAAGAATGCCATGAATGACACTCTGTGTGAAGATGCATGATATTGGGGTGTGCTTATGAATAAACTTCAAGACGAAATATTCTCTGTGCTTCATAGAAGTGGAGATCCAAAGAATGTATGGTAGAGACACGCCAGAGCTGCCCCAGGCTGCCTGTCTGGGTCTATCTGATCTCTGCCTTCTCCCCTAACTTTCAGTGTTATGCTGGTATGACACACAGCTTACCTTCAAGCTTCCCTCATTCTCCTGCTCCTCCTCTTTTTCATCTCTCATTCCTGAGTCCCTTTCCGCTATTCAGGCACGGTGCCCTACTAACAATCTCTGCCTTAATGCCAGTAAGACTGAAATCCTTCTCATTGGGACCCCTGCTCCTCTTTCCTTCCTATACTCTAACCACCCTCCTCAGGCCCTGTAGCGTCCTACGTGCTCCAGGGATCATGTGACCCAAGCTAAGTGTGAGAAACCAGAGTGTAGCTCACACGCTAGTCCCCGGGGATCTCTCTCTCAGGTGGCAAGGGCACGGCCATTGCCTTTGGATCTAGAACCTGGGGGGTGGACCAGTGAGGGGGGATCACCTGGGTGAGGGGTCTTCGGAGAGTGGGTGTGAAATAGCTGATTGTGAGACGCAGTATTCCCCCCTCTTTTGTTCATCTACCCCATGCTAATTGTTAGGATTTACTCAGTGTAACCAGACTAACTCTCTCACATCTTCCTGGACATGACCCGCTAATCGGGTCAGGCAAAGTCAGACACTTTACCCTAAGTGCATACATCTGATACCAGTTAGCTCTCCTCACATGAATAAAAAGCAACACCTAAAGTCTGATCAAGGCAGAACACGAGAACGAGCAGAACTTCTGTGATGAAGCCACACCTATGGGGGCATAGCAACAGACGAAGGGGCGAGAGTAGCGGGCCAAAAACCCCAAGGCTTCCCTATAGGAGGTTGTGGCATCTGGCAGGCAGTGAAAGACACGTGGAGACGTATAGATCGCACAACTGAAGATTGCATTGTGTTTCAAGGACACCAGCGACGCTCCCGGGCGAATGGCAGAGTTGGGGAGGTGAGGTCAGGCCTGTGGTACTAACCTTGACTCAAAAATCGGAAAGCGCCAAACAAGAAAGAAGCACTCCCATCTTCATTACAGGGCAGAATAGGAGTTTCTCCAACCCCAACATTATTAATAAAGGTTTTACAAATTGTATCCATTGTGTCAGTGTCAACACTTGTGTGATACCATGCCTTCCCTACATAAGGAGGCTGCGCTCAGTGCGGCAATAAAGCAGTTGATGGATGACCTGCAACGGGGTGGCTGTGTCTTGATTTCCCAGTGCGCGATAAGGTCAGCGCACCCTCCAGGTCACAAGGGCCTGGCAATGGCGACGAGGCGGTGACCGCACATTGCCACCCTGCAGAGCCCCACGCTGGCATGCTGTTTTAGAGTGGTTGCAGGTTGCATCCTGGATCAAACTCCCTCGCTTAAGCGCAGCGCTTGGAAGCAGCTGGGAAAGGCGGGGCCTCCAGCGAGCAGCCAGCCCGCATCCAGGACGGACAGGAGACACCGGCTGTGCCTGCCTAGGCCTGTACTGCAACTGCAAGCCTCCACATCTGCCTGACTCGAGGTAGGAGCCCCATACAATACAGCACCCGATATCCCTTCTGCCAGTGAGGGCACAATTAAAGAGACAGTAAACCTGAATACACTTGCACATGAAAATAAGAGTCTAAAGCAGATCACAACCCCACGGGAAAGGGGCAGAAAACTGATAGGTGACACCCATTAAAGAAGGGCACCACAGTCACCTGCTACAGCATGAGTGTCCCAGCACAGGACCAGGACCCCACCGTGCCGGCCGCACAATAGAGGGATGCAATCCCACTGCCATCTCTGTTCCCCTTCGACACGACTGACATCACCAGCCTAGGCCCAAGATGGGCCAGGTGGATGAAAGAGTTTGACATGTACCTCTGCGCCCTTGGTCCAGAAGAAGACAAAAGGATCATTGGATTGCTCACCATCAGAGCAGGCCCAGAAGTGAGGGATATCATTTTTTAATTGCCAGAAGATGCTGTGTCCACATACCCGGACCTCAAGCGCTTACTGAGTGAACCTTTCACAATACACAAAAACGTGGACTATGAGAGGCACGTGTTCCACACTACCATCATCCCTCCAGCACTATCTGAAATGTCCTCAGGCCTAGTACGAAAGTCGCTTGTTTGGTTCCTCCCCTCCCTTTCTGCACCCCTCTCCCTCACCTTTTGTTTTTCTCCGGCTCTACCAGAAATGTTGTCAGGCCTAAATACGGTAGTCGCCTGTCTGTTTCCATTTCCTTCCCACTCTCCCCCTCCCTTCCTTATCTATGTCTTAGCTCTTGCACTATCTGAAATGTTGTCAGGCCGAGTACGATAGTTAATTTCACATCCTTACTGTTCATGGCCTGTAAGAATGTGGTTGTATTTTCCCTTGTTCCCTCCCTTGCCTTGAAGCGCTTTGAAACACATTGTGTATAGGCGCTATATAAATAGACGATCATATCATATCATACCATGTAACTCCCAGGTGAGATTATGGCCAAGTTTGTGACGTGCCTCAGATTGAGGGCCAAGCACTGCAAATTCCAACTCTACACCACTGAGAAAGCAATCAAATCACAAGTCATTGCAGGATGTGAGTCGACCCTGAAGAAGTAACTCCTGCAATCACCACACACACTAGCTGAGATCCTAACTCTAGCGAGGACGACATCAGCCCTTGACCTCCAAATTTCCACCTTAAGCAAAACATATATCTCACCGACAGTCACTGTCAAAGAAGAAATGGTCAATAAGCTCTCGGCCCAGCCGACCCCAGCGCAAGACTCCAGGGCTGAGAAACTACATTGCTTCAGGTGTGGCTATGACCTCCCACATGACAGCTCCTGCCCAGCCATCGAACAGATGTGCTCCACCTGTGGTGAGGAGGATCACTTCAGGATGGTGTGCCGCAACCCCAAGGTATCAAAGACCAGCCAACTAGAACTGAGAGCCTACCAACGCAGGACACCCTCTTGACTGCCCCACGAGAATAGGCTGCAATACACAGGGAGGCGGCACAACTGTGTCTAGTCAAAGGATCGAAAAAAAAGGGTCGACAGGACAAAGGATCGACACCAAAGGGTCGACAGCAAAAAGGATTGAAATTTTTTTTTAAATTATATTTTTTCTTTTAGGTTTTCGTTTTGGAAAAAAAGTGATTTTTAGCAAAAAAAGGGTGTAGGGGGACCCCCCCCCCAAAAAAAAAAAATGTGAAAAAAAACAACAACAAAAAAATCGATCCTTTGTCCTGTCGACCCTTTGGTGTCGATCCTTTGACCTGTCGACCCTTTCACTGTCGATCCTTTGACTGGCAACCAGGCACAACAAGGGAAGACGTCACACCAGAACTAAACGTTTCACCTCCTCAGATGCTCATCAGAAAGGGATGAGACAGATCCACCATCTGTGCACAAATACACCATCCTCAAGAGAATCGAAATCCCCGTCGAGCACCGAACGATGGACGAGAGGGTACCTACATGCCCTAGGAAACCCGACGGCCTCAGAGCATAGTCCCATGCTGCCCATAACCATACAAGAAAAAGAGTTAAAGTTCCTGGTCGATTCAGGTGCAACAGTTAACGGCATGCCAGAATGCAAATACCACAAACTCACACATGCCCCGAGACTGAAGAAAGTTCAAGTAGATATCTATGCCTACGTCGCGAAACATCCACTACTGTGCCTAGGATTCTTCACGACCACCTGTTAGCACAAAGACAATCATGATTGCGTGCTCATTCATTTACTCGCCACAGAACCCTCCTTTGGATGTATTCTCAGTTTTAAATCAGCAATTTATATGGGGCTCAATCTCATATTATGCCAGCTAATGGCAAGCAAATACGTCACTCCTGATGCCAATGTAGAAGCAAGCTTCCCAAACCTCTTCAACAGCACTGGAAAATGAAAACTAAAAGGATGCAAAATCCAACTACACATATGCAAATCGATAAAGCCCATCACACAACATTACCGAGAGATTCCGTTTAACATCCAACACCAAGTGGAGAAAGAATGACTCGCCCTCATTGAGGCTGACATCATAGAACCAACTTCCGGCCCGATGCCATGGATCTCCCCAGTTGTCCCAGTACTAAAATAAAGGAGGACCACACGGACATATCAGACTATGCGTGGATATGCAAGCACCAAACCAAGCTATACTAAGAGAACACCACCAGTTACCACAGCACCACCAACATGATGCACCTACTGAACAGAGCCAAAATCTTCTCACGACTAGATCTGAACAAGGGGTACCATCAGGTGGAACTCAGAGAAGAGTCCCGCTACATTACCACCTTTACTACACACTTGGGACTCTTCCGGTATAAATGCGTAAACTTTGGAATATCCTCAGGCGCAGAGATTTTCCAAGAAGAAATACGCAAGGTGACCTGCCACATTCCGCACTGTCTCAATTACAGTGAGGACATCCTTGCCTTTGGCCAGTCACAAGAAGCCCATGAGGCCACCCTCATGGCGTACACTCGGCCCTCAGTGATGCAAATCTCACTGTAAATAAAGAGAAATGTGCCTTCAACAAGACAACACTGATGTTCTTTGGCACATCTTTTCTGAGAAGGGAATACAACCGGACCCAGACAAAGTCTGAGCACTGACGGAACCTCCCCTCCTGATGAACACCATACAATTGAGAGCCTTCCTACGACTGGCGAGCTACTGCACGCGATACCTACCTGACTTTGACTCGACCAGTTCCCCTCTGCGAGCATTAACAAAGAAGGACACAGTTTTGAGTTCGAGGACGCCCAACAAAAAGTATTAGTCAGAATCTGGAAAGACATCTCCATGGCCGTCTGTATGTCGTACTTCCACCCCAACCTACACACGGAGGTGACGGTTGATGCAAGCCACGTAGGACTGGGCACCATTTTGGCCCAACACTCCAGCAGCAAACATGCAAAGAGAAAAGTCGTCTCATATGCCTACAAAAGCCTCATGGAGGCCAAGCAACGATAATCACAAGCAGAAAAAGAGGCACTTACGCTTGTCTGGGTCTGTGAACTTTTCCAGGTATTCCTCTATGGGAAACGGTTCTCCATCATTACCGATAATGAAGTTATGGGAAACTGACGGCCCAGAGGCCCCCTCGGATTGCACGATGGGGACTCAGAATACAAGAGTACCATTTCAACTTCATATACAAGCCTGGGAAGGAGGCGAACCCAGCGGACTTCCTGTTCTACCACCCACTGCCCAGATCCCAAACCTTGAGGAACCGGGCCGATGGATATATTACCTATGTCATCCATCACACCGTACCACAGGCCATCCCTATAGCTGAACTGATGATATGAAGTCAGGATAACGCAACTCTGGCCTTCACGACCACCAGCATTCAAAGCAGACGATGGAAAGCTGCTTAAACAGTGGCACTGAATTACCAGGCAATAGATGCACAACTCCTCAAAATACTGGCACGGTCCAAGGATGAACTATCCCTATCACCCTTGTCCTTGATATTCAAAGAGGACAGCACAGTACTGCCGTCGTCTCTGCACCAAAGAACGGTAGACATCACCCACGAGAGCCACAAGTAATAGTGTCAACCAAACTAATGCTTCGCAGTAGAGTGTGGTTCCCTGGCATAGACAAAAGTATTGAGAGCACACCGAAAGCCTGCCTCATATGTCTCAGCTGACAAACACCATCACTCCTGGAACCACTACACATGACGCCACTCCCGGAGAGCATTTGGGAGAAGGTTGCAATTGTTTTCTTTCGGCCCACTGAGATCAGGGGAATGCATACTAGTGGCACTGGACGAACACTCAAGATACCCCGAGATTGATATTCTGCCCTCCACAGCAGCAACACCTGTGGTCCCTGTACTAGATCAGATGTTTTCTGCGGACGGGGTCCTGAGGGTGATAAAATCCAACAAAAGGCCCCCATTTACCAGCAATGACTTCTGGAACTTTGTACCAAACATATGGGTTTCCACCAGAGGAAAGTAACCCCACTGTGGCCCCAGGTGAATGATCTGTGGTACGCTTCATGGCTGATGTGAAGAGAGCCGTCAGGATTGCTAACATCACTCACATGCCCATAGAACAATTGCCTATGCCACCTCCTACATGACTACCAAAATACACCGCAAGATTCCACCGCAGCCTGTCTGGCCGAGTTAATGTTTGGCCGCTCATCCACTCCCGAGTGCCCTGCGAAGACACGCACGTGGAGGAAGATCAGTCAGGATAGGAGGTATGGAGAAAGGATACCAGGGCAAAAGAGAAGATGAAAGACTAGGCAGACTGCAGCCGCCGAGCCCGTGAGGCCATTCTGAAAGTGGGAGACTATGTCCTCGTGCGACAGATGCAATCTCTCAAGGACACCCCTCCTTTTGATACACACCCCCTAACTATTATAGACATGAAGAGGTCCATGATTGCCACAGAGAGAGAGACGACAGACTGGTGAGCAGGAATAGCTCGTTCTTCAGAAAGGCACATAGCGGCCGTGTTCTGGACGAAGAATGGAGCGAGAGTGAAGCCCGTTCTAGTGAGGAGTCAGGGTATGCTGGGGATGAAGAGGAGTCAGAAGGGTAGGAGCAGACTGGCGCAGAAGAAGGATGGACTGAGCTCCCTCTGCGTGAAGGCAGACCCAGCCACACTGTCCGACGACCCAGAAGATGGATTGAAGAGATGCGGTTGGAAAAAGTTATTTTGGGGGGAGATGTAGCGTCCTACATGCTCCAGGGGTAATGTGACCAAAACTAAGGAGGCTGAGCACAGCACAGCATTAAAGCAGTTGATACACGACCTGCAACGGTGTGACAATAAGTTCAGCGCGCACCCCAGGTTGCAAGGGTCTGACGGGCCCTGTCCCTCAACTTCCCGTGAAGCCAAAAACATTGGTGTCATCTTCGGCTCCTCCCACGCCTTTGCTTCTCACATCATGGACCTGGCCAAGAAGGCCCACTTTCAGTGTCACCTCCTCAGAGGAATTCTCCCCTTCCCCACCTTCCCCCAGAAACGCAATGTCTCCAGAGCTCTGGTTCTCTCTAGGCTGGACTATGCAACAGCCTCTTCCTCAATCCTCCTAACTCTTCCCTTCGCCCCTTCAACTAATCCAGAACAGGACTGCAAGCCTCAGGCAATGCATTTCTCCAGCCCTTAAATCTCTCCACTGGCTCCTGGTGGCTGCAAGGATCAAATTCAAACCCCTCTGTATGATCCACAAGGCTTTCTGGGACTTTGCTTTATTCAACTCCCGCTCCCTAAATACCTCCTTAGTAGAGTCCTTCGCTTATTTAACTCTAACTCTCTGCAAATCAGACGTTTTTCCAAGCAGATGACAGAGCTCTTTCTTCTGCAGGTTCTTTCCTCTGGAATGGCCTCCCTGCCCCTCTCACACTTGAGCCGGATCTCTTTAAGTTTCGGATTCTCCTCAATACCTTCCTTTTCTCTTCTTCCTCCCCTCCTTCTCCACTGCTAAAATCCCTTCTGTCTGAGATTGGCTGGCCTGGCTCCTTCAGAGTCTCACATGGCACCTGGCCCTCCCCTTCCCAATCTACCCCTGCACTTATTCTCCCTTCCCCCCATCCAACTCTTATCTGCACTTGCCCTCTTAGGCCCCCCTGCCCACACTTAGCTGATTGGCTTGCACCCTTGTAACCCTCCAGCCACTCACTCGCAATTATTTGTGGTTCTCCCTCCTCCATCTTTCTCCCCCTGGCCATGTCCACCTAGCCTCACTGGCACTCTCCTTCTCATGAGCCCTTCCACCTAGCTCCTGCACTTCCCCACCTCCAGTCCGGCACTTTTTTCGCTACCGCACTTGCACAATCTGAATGTTTCATGGCCTATTAGGATCACTACTTTCCTCCATCCTGCCCCCCCATCCTCTTGATTTTCTGATCCTCGAAACACTTGTGGATAGGTGCATTACAAATGAACAATACAAAATTAAATAAATAGGAGGTAAACGCAGGCCAACCTGAAGAAGACCCACGCTTGTAGTCATGCCAATAGGCCCCATTTCATGTGGCGTTGGTGCGTTTCTTCATCACATTCTAAGACTGTAGTTCTCTCTTTCCCATTATAAATCTAGAACTACAAGTCCCAAAATACAATGAAAAAAATAGAACTGGACGAGCATCTGTCTAATGGTATGAGGCAAGCTGACATTTATGCATACATGGCTCCCTGCCTGCCCACCCCTTATAAAATAAGACCCATCATTGATGTTCTGCCTCCCCACAGCACCCAATCCATACCTGGGGTCCTAACCTCCGGGTCGAGCGGAGTTTCAATCAACCACACGGTCTGGGACAGGCAATTCCTGTTAGCACCAATCTTGTGTCACAACACAACTCTTTTTCAAACTTCCTGCGGACCCTCTTGCACCTTCCATCATCCCTGACTGCCTATCTGCCATCCAGTCCTGGTGCGCCTCCAGTGATCTCTGCCTCAATGCCAGCAAAACTGAGATCCTTCCCACTGGGACCCCTGCTCCCTCTTTCTTCCCCTCACTCTAGCCTCTATGAGATCTCCCCCAGCTCCTTCTTTTGAAGCCAGAAACCTTGGAGTCATCTTCGACTCCTCTCTCTCCTTCCTCTCTCACACTTACCAAGAAATCCGACTTTCAGCTCTTCCTTCTCAAAGGAATTCTCCCTTTTCTCACTTTACCCCAAAAGCTCAATGTTTCGTGAGCCCTGGATCTTTCTAGGTTAGACTATTGCAAACAGCCTCCTCCTGAATCTTTCTTCTTCCACTCTGCAACCCCTCCAACTAATCAAGAATAGGGCAGCAAGACTTTTCCTTGGCCTTAATCCCAGGGACCGCATCTCTGATGCGCTAAAAAGTCTTCACTGGCTCCCTGTTGCTGCACAAATTAAATTCAAATCCCTCTGCATCATCCACAAGGCTGTCTGGGCCCGGGGACCACACTATCTTCAACTCTCTCTTACTAAATACTCTCACTCTAGACCTCTACGTTCCTCTGGAACCAATTCCTTGTGTGTAAAGCGCTTCGATAAACATAGGGCAGGAGTTTGATCACTTTCCTCAGCTGGCTCCCTCCTATGGAATAGCCTCCCCCTCCTTTTTGAGCATAACTTTCCTTCTGGAAGCTCCTCAAGACTTTCCTCTTTACCTCCCAATTCCATTCTTCTCTCCTCTGGGAATCTCACAGTTGCTGTGTTTGGTGTCCTGGCCCCTTATGCATCCTTGAAGCCCTTGACCTCCCACACGCAATCGCTCCAGCTTCTGTCTCACTTCAGCACTTGCCTCGGCACACCCTCCACCCTGGAGACTCGCACTTTCCACCCAACGCGGCTCCAAGTCTTGTAACACTTACCATACCTTGCACTTCATCTGTGGCTCACCCACGAGCACAGACATCCCTTCTCCCACCCCCACTGCATAGTAGACCTGTCCCTTTTTCCCTCCTCTGTATGTAATATTTTTGTGTATTTTAATGTGTTTCATTCCCATGTTCCCTCCCTGTTGCGCTGTGGGCGCTTTGAAACAGAATGTACTTACTGTTTAAGCGCCTAACAGGAATATTTTTACCATTCCACCGTTGTTGGGCATACTTGCCTTTTCACAATAGCCAAACGATCGATTGGAGCACACGCCTTTTGATATACGCGTCACAAACAAGTGATTCGGTAAATACGTTCTATACTATCAAAGTGTTCCTAATAAATGAGGATTGGCCGATCCAAGCCCTACACCACGTTAACGGCAGCTGCCAAAGCAATACTGCCTCTTGATGTAGTACACATTAATCACCACATGATGGCAGTATGCATATTAGTCACCATCCGTGATGTGAACAACTTGGCTGCGGGGAAAGACAAAAAATGCAATGACCAAACTGAAACACAAATTAGCCACGAAATAATGACCTCGGAACTGAATTACTTTTAATCGGTTCTCCTTTTTTAGCACGATAGCTTCTCAGTGTATTTCACATGAGGTCTATTGTCTAAAGTATAATATCCTACCTTTACCCTTAAGCCAGTTTCTGGTTTGGTTGGTTCTCAGGATGGGTTCTTGCTCTGGGAACTATTTCCCTAGCATTCTAAGTCTATTTAAGGACATGATTCGTCGGGCCGACCTCGCTGCCGGGCAAGAATACACCTTGGCCGGTTGCCAGGGACCACATTTTTTTGAAGCTCCTATAAGACGATCTGGGAGACTGATCTGTCAATTCACATGCAAACGTGTCAAGGAAACAAATTCATACAATATTTCCAGCTGTGACGTGACTTACGTCTCTGAGTTAGTGGAAACCTCACTCTGTGATACTACTGCAACATGATGGCGGCTTGGACAATACTCCGCCGTTTTTGGGGGGCGCCCCACGCATCCTTCTTGAAAATGCTTGGCTTCTGCAAAGCTCTGTGAACCCCCAAACATTAACCAAGCAATCTTCGCGGTTGACTGACCCCAAAGTTCGCTGACAGGCACTTTTGTTTGAGGAGGTTTTAAGAAGCGACTTTCTTCACCTACCTTAGTGATCAGGGACGGCGTCAGCGTCTTTCAACTTTTTCAGATACAACGGGCCCATGTTATCAAGGGTCTCAGAGGAGCTGCCCCTTTGTTGACAGTCTTATGATGCAGAAACGTACTTCTTAAATCACAATGTTAAATGCAGCTTGCACACTCCATGCTGTCTTTGCTGGTCCTCACACGGCAACCTCCCCCAGGCCTCCTGCAATATCCAGCAACATTCTTATCACCTCATTGACCTTTTGACTACAGTTTCATCTATATTAGCCCTTGCTGATGAAGAGCGATTAATAGCTTTCCAGGGCTCCTTTAATGTTTCAGCTAAGTGCTGGCTGCCTATTTCATGATAATATGCAGCTATTAACCTCCTTGCTGCATTCCTTTAGCTCCATTATAATTTAAACTGACTACATAGAAACCAGGCATAACTGTGGCAAATGTTATGGACAGGCCATGTTCTTCCATGGTAGACTATGAAGAAACCACAGATAACACTTGCTAACGTCATGGACAATCCCTGGTCATGCAGGACAGACTATGTATGTTGTCTTATGGTATCAAATATCTATACTATGTCGTACACCAACACAGTAGTATTACTGTGCCTGCCCCTGTCTGTAAAATGACACATTGTGACCTTGCCCAGGTAGGTCCAGAGCTTTGCATGTGGGTGTGAAACGGTAGTTTGGAATAGGAGGTAACAGGAAGAGAGGGGCGAAGGTGTGGTTGTGATAACAGGCATGTGTTTCCTACGACCGAGATCTTGCGTGGGTATTCATAAGAGGAAGTCCAAGCAACGTGTAGCTCGATTAGAGCAAACTTTAATGAGAAGGCGATATCGAAGTCCTTTGGTGCTGGGCACGACATGTAGTTAGTTGGTGAGTGGTTATGTGATGACTTCAGAGGTGCTCAAGCGGGGTCCTGGCAGTGTGGAAGCTTATACAGGGCTTCATTGTAAGAGCACTGACAACCCATGTTTCTGGGGATCCTTGCGTCTGCTAAGTGTCAGGGCCAAAAGTCGGACATGTAAAGATGTGTTAATGTGGAAAGCATTGGGTACAAGGAGGAGGGTGAGGCGACTGGGTTTATTATTTATTTATTGTTTTGTATAGCGCCGAAGCCCACAGGCATCAGGGCGCATAACATCATATAAGACGTGGCAACTTGCAGCACCAGTATAATGGCCTGTAAATCATCTACTTTACAAATGCATTATGTCCACTACTGTGGCGTTCATCCCCCTGTTCCAGGGGCCAGAACGGGGGATAACGGCCCGGCAGCCCAAGTTATCGGCCCGAACGAGGGCTAGCGTTTCCCATGTCCTGTTTTAACATTATATCAAATCCCAAGGCCAAAGGTTGAGTGGATGGTTGTCAGGTTGTCAGGTTGTGAGTGAGGGCTCTGCAGCCCGCCCACATCGTTGTGTGGGCAGACCGCCGTTGCGGTCTTAGTTCCCCGGACAAGGGGAAGTGACGTTGGGCTAGGGAGGGGGCGGGGAAACGTTGGGGTAGTTCCTGTAAGTGCGCCGATTAAAGAGGTCCCATTGTATCCCGGCTTTGTTCAAAGCGGTTTACGGGACCCGCGTAAAACCCAACAATGGTAAACATCACCAGACCCCCATGGTGGCGTCAATGGATCACCACAAGGATGCTGTGTTATTTATGTATTCGTGCATTTATATAGCGTGCATAAACCGAAGGTATCTAGCGCTGTTGTCAAGAATACATTGAGGTTACAGCAGGAAAAGCCATTGGATCAGAGTGAGACAGCACGGTAGGTGTGCAGCACATAATCGCAGGGCAGGTTAACATAGAATACAAAAACAGATGCTATACAGGCGACCTCTGATTCTGAGTGACAACAGTGGCACATTACCACTCACGTGCGACAAGCCAGGTTTTCAAACTTTTTCTAAAGGTTCAAAAGGATGGTTCAGCTCTTAGTGCCTGTGGCAAATAGTTGCAGAGTTTCCAGGGAAGCTATTACCCCCTGCTTTCTGACGTTTGTATCTGGGGTTAGTTAGAAGGTGTGCATGTGTGGATCGCGTAGGGCTGTTTGTTATTTTGTGAATGTGTTTGTTTGATATTTAGGGGCTGCATGCGAGAGGCACTTGTGCGCTAGTGATAATGTTTTGAAGGAAATTCGATCCTGCACTAGGAGCCAGTGACGGAGTTAATGGGATTCTTCCCAGGGCTGTTCAGTGCTGCTCTTAAGCCATTGTTTTGTAGCACCTGGAGTTTTTTCAAGTTGTGGCTGTTTGTACCGACATAGAAGTCATTACAGCAGGGGTGTAGCTAGGGCTGGAAAAGATCCGGGGCTACTCTAATGTCGGGATCATCGGGACTCCGGGCTAGCTAGAAATTTGGTTGTAGACCCTGAGATTCTATCCGGGGCTACAACCAAAAGACCCAGGGCTATAGCCCCCTAAGTCCCCCCCCCCCCCACACCGCCTAGCAATGCCTCTGCATTACAGTAGTCTAGATAATATGAGGGCTCTGGCTAGGGGGATACAGCTGTCTGGTGAGAGAAAGGATCTGCAGGCAGTAATGAGTTTTGAAGTTTTTTTTATGTACAGGAAGTAATTTAAAAAGCAACAAAGCAAACCTTACCATTTAATTTTAAAACCCACAGTCCCAGCCAATGATGTCAATGCTTTAGAATTCACGCGCAGGTCATCCATTTTGAAATTACAGCTCTTGGTTTGGATGAAGTGTTAGTTGTGAACTAAACACTCCTTGTTTTCTGTGCCACCTCATGAATGAATGAATGAATGAATGAATGAGGGCTACACCTTTAAATTGAGGTAAATAGGCAGAAATATATCAGTATCCTTTAGTCGACGATAGCAACCACAATTTCGGATCCTCTGCCTACCTGGCCTTTCCGGTGCGACTCTGACACCGTAACGAACCTTCATAAAGTTTCTATTCTAACATATCACATGTTCTGCTATGGAATTGGGGAATCCTTATTTGAAGGCAAAGCTGTCTACCAGGCGCATGGCACATAAACCGACGCACAAAGCACGCGCACAGTCTCACGGTCCTCCGCACATCTGGGAGGGTTTACAAAATAAATATTTGAACTTCTGATGAACTTTGACCCCCGAACTCCCTAGCAGCGCGTGGGAATGCAGCCCCCGGTGGCTGCTGTATTTAAGCGTGTGTGCTTATTCTATGTCAACTGTTGGGGAGGCCTTGATAAATAGCGGGGGGTGGGGGGGAGACTCGAACACAACTGGAGCCAGGCTGGTTAGTGCAAGGCACGAGTCTTGTTGTGATAAACTCTGTTTTCCTCACTGGTGGTGGTGGTGGGGGTGTGTGTGTGTGTGTGTGCGTGCGTGCGTGCGTGTGTGTGTGTGTTTTTTTGTTTTAAGCCTGTTAATCCATTTTTGGTCCGAAACGCGTCTGTGATAGTTGAACATCGTTGAGGTCATTTTTTCAGCAATGCAGAGTCCTTTCAAAATATGCTGCCCTGGGCTACATCATTAAGCTCTTGTTTAAAATCCCAGCAGCTAAGATAGTTACCCTTCTAAAATGTTCAAAGGCTTACAGAGGGTGCCTTAGTCCTGGGGGGGGGGGGGGGGCATCCCTCGATAACAACTCAGAGGGCTTGAGGGGATATGATATGGCATTTATAACGCGCCTATAGGCAAGTGTTTCAAGGCACGGCGCGGCAAGGGCGGGGGTACAGAGGGAAGACAGACAGCGATCCTACCAGGCCAGGTGTCAATCAGATCGTGCAAGTGCATAGGAAGGGGGAAGGGGAAAGTGCATGGAAAGGGGGAAGGGGAAAGTGCATAGGAAGGGGGAAGGGGAAAGTGCATGGGAAGGGGGAAGGGGAAAGTGCATAGGAAGGGGGAAGGGGAAAGTGCATGGGAAGGGGGAAGGGGAAAGTGCATAGGAAGGGGGAAGGGGAAAGTGCAGTACATGGGATAATAGAATAAATAACAATAAGAAAAGTATGGCCAGCAGCTGGCAAGTGCAGGGGTGAAGGGTAAGTGCAGGCATCAAGTGTCAAGTGCTGGTAAGGGACGGTAGTGACACAGATAAAGAGTCCCGAAGTGCGGGGTTGCAAGGATGGCAGTGCAGGTGTAGATTAGCATGGGGAGTGGTCCCCACCCCCGACATTAAAGTAGGAATCGCATTTCGCATTATTTAAACCAGAGGAAGTGGTGGGGATAAAGTACCTTTATTTGAAAAGTGTTCCTGTTGCCTTTTCCTGCACCCCGCATACCTCGGTTCCTGACAGATTTTTGTGCCAAGGAACTTAATGTAAAGTGGTCCTCCATGGCCCAACTTCAGCCATTCTGGAAAACTCTTGAGACCGGGAAGAGCTTCGCATAAGAACCCTGTTACATCTTTGTACAAAACACTAAAGCTGCTCTGAAAGTGCAGTGACTTCCATCTTCCTGGCCTTGTTGACATGCGGTGGTGAGCGAGTCAATAGGAAAAGTGCGAGAGGGCTTCGCAGTCTGCTGCCTACGCAGGTGAGTAGTGTCTGGGCAGAGGTACTTCGCCAAAAAAGCCACACGAGTCTCTTCAGGGCCCATCATTCAGCTGTACAGACCTATCCCGTGAACTGGGCCGGGAGTTATGGGCCCTGAAGAAGAAGGGAAAGGTCATTTTATTAATTTATTTTTTCATTTGTTACAGCGCATAAAACCCTCAGGTATCTCGGCGCTAGTTACAGTAGGATACTGGGTTACATGTTACATTATAAAAAGGTACACATTGAACATTATGAAAATGTACATATTTAACAAGGTCTCAGGGCCCATAACTCCTGGTACGGCCTGTGGGCACGGTCTATAGAGCTATTATGCCCCTTAAAATATAAATATTTTTTAAAAACTTCAATCTGTCTTGAGAGGTTGCTGGGAACTGCTTAGTGGCCCCTGAAGATAAAGTTAAAGGTCATTTAACAAGGTCCCAGGGCCCATAACTCCTGGTACGGCCTGTGGGCGTGTCTATAGAGCTTTATCCCTTAAAATAATGTCTTTTTTTAAACTTCTATCTGCCTTGAGAGGTTTGCTGGGAACTGCTTAGTTCCCAGCAACCACCTATGTGGAGGGAGGAGCCAGACTTAGGAAAAAGGCAGGCCGCTTCTGCCAGGTGCAGCCCAGCAAAGAATGAGGGTCGGACGATGCCTCCCCCACCAATAAGGTAAGGAGAGGGGAATGGGGGCGGCTGGGTTCACATGCCCGGGCCACCTCTGTCAGGTGCGGTCGGGACATGGAGGTGAAAGGCGCTGGCAGCTGCCCTCTAACCCCGCCCCAATCCTAATCAGGTAAGGGGCTTGGGGAGAGGGGGTGGATGATTTAGGTGGCCCGGGCCACGTCTGTCAGGTGCGGCCTGGGCAAGGAGGAGAGCCACGCTGTCAGTGCAGTACTCCTGCCAGAGAGGGAACGCCTCCATGAGTGTCAAACACATGGCTGTCAGCGCTGAGAGCCATGGCTGCTGTCAGCGTGTCATTCCGTGATTCATGCAGAGCTGGCACCAGCGACTGTGCGTGCGGTGGACCCTCTCTTCACAGGAGTGCCACACTGAGATCCATGCAGCGTCGCTGCATGGCTGTCGCGCGAAGAGAAGGGGTGCCGCGCTAACAGCCATGCCACCATCTAGCCCGGGTGCAGGGGTGTTGCTAGGTCTGGAAAAGACCCGGGGCTACGCTAATGTCGGGACTGTCGGGACTCGGGGCAATCTAGCCTTTTAGTTGTAGCCCCTGAGATTCTATCCGGGGCTACAACCAAAAGACCAGGGACTGTAGCCCTCTCAGCCAACCCCAGCAACGCCTCTACCCGGGGGCTTGGCGAGGAACGTATTACTTGTTAAAGGAACAACCTGCAGAATACACGGTTGCATGTCATTTGTAACACACTCAAATGACATTGAAAGTGTTGCATAATCAGACAGACTGATCTGAGATTTCCAGAGGGCTGAGGTCTAAACTGCAGAACACATGGCACTTCAAATGTGCGTTGCAGTCTGTTATGCATTTAAAAAATGACGTGCTTGTCTTAGAAAAGCCTCAATTCAATAAGGCACTGTATGATGAATTTCCTAATTAAGTAGGCTGTTAGAAGGTGAGATTGCTCAGTGGGTTGAGCGTTCATTGCAGAGAGTTATGTGTGGTTTGCAGGTTCGAATCCCGGCAAGGCCAACTCATCCTTTCATCCTTCCGAGGTTGATAAATGACTACCAACTTTAGTTGGGTGATATTGTTTTAATATGTTCTACGTAACGTACGTTGGCGTCAGCGATATATAATAAACTATCATAGCAGAGTAGGGCTGCTGGAATGTGCACAATTGCAATGAGGTGTGTGGGTTGACTCTGTCACTTGCACAATGTACTCTGCATCTGGGAATTCGGCACTTGCTTTGCTGTCAAAGCACTAAAGAGCAACAGAGGAAGAGAGAGGTGTCATATATGGGGCCAGTCAGTTTCAGGCTGTGTTGGACGTGTTGTTGTTAGGCTCCCAAAGAGGTTTGTTGTTTGTGGTTTGTTACATTTTTACATGCGGTCTACAAACAAATCTACTTGCAGGGACTGCCCTCACAATAGGTTCCGGCAGGGAAGCTAGTATCTGAGGAAGAGAGCTCTGGTGAGCAGCCATAGGCCAGGGGCATATTGAACTAAGCCTTGAAATGCCAGAATGCACGCGTTTGGTTGATGAATGACCAGACCTTTCAAATACTGCCTCTGTGCCATGCAGCCATGTATTGACTTTTGGTCAGTTTATCTTTGTCAATTGCATGACCTTACCTTCATTCTGGGCAAGTCATTCGGCAGCTGACCTTCAGTTTCCAGAACACTGCACACCTTACTATGCACGCGCTACATGCACACCATAGGGCTCCAATGAAATGATTGATTGTAACTTCCAGCCAGGGGTGTGGCTAGATCTGGAAAAGATCTGGGGCTACGCTAATGCCAGGACTGTCGGTACTCGGGGCTAGCCAGCCTTTTGGTTGTAGCCCCTGAGCTTCTATCCGGGGCTACAAACAAAAGATCTTGGGCTATAGCCAGGGACGTCATTTCACCAAAATGCCAGGGGTAACGGAAGTGACATCACACGCCCCTTCACCTCTGAAGCCATCACAGGAAGTGATGATCTCTGACCCCCACTCCAAAGTGACATCACTGGGAATGATGGAACACAACCTTTCACCCCTTGACAAGCAGGAAGTGGCATCGCATGACATTGTTTCTAAGTACACCATACGAAAAATACGGTAACAGCATCACTGTAAAGTGATATACTTTGCATACAAGTGCTTCATATAGAACACATATACATACAATATCACCCAACCTGTGTTGCTACTCATTTAACAACCTTAGCAGGATGAAAAGCTGAGTTGACCTTGCTGGGAGTCGAACCTGCAACCTGCATATCACACACACATTGCAGCAGCAGCAAGCGTTGAACCCACTGAGCTATCTTACCGGCTTTAGCTACCAGAAAACCAGCTATTCCAGAAACAAAGAGCCACATGCTGCTGGTCACAACCCAGGAGCCACAATAAAAAAATAGGGGGGTAGCAAAGGAGACTTTAGGGATCACAGTTGCGACCCGTGGCGACCCCTAAATGACGTCCCTGGCTATAGCCCCCTCTGCCCCTCCCTAGAAACGCCTCTGATTCCAAAACATCGCAGCATCGTCTCCCAGGGGTGACTAGGTGTGAGGAAGTGCAATGCATCAGTCTAGCCCCGATCAAAAAACTGCAAGCGCTGCAAGCTCAGTCCTCAGCTCCCGCAGTGCTTTCCTGGGAAATGACGTTCTTAACTGCGACTGCACAAAGACGCTGCAGCCCTGGGCACCGCCCCATGCAGCGGGGTCGTTCCCCTTATGGCTGCATCCTCAACCACGTCTTATAGCATCCCTCTGCAATGGCGCGGGTCTAATTTGGGCTCTGTCGTAGTTTGCATCCACGGTTTACCATAACAGCAAGGTAGCACCTCTGCACCGGAGATGAAAGTGTAACATAAACCATTGCCACGCCATACCACTAGTTTGTATGCCTTTTACAGAGCGTACCTTTGGTTCAAAGGCTCAACAAACGTGTCCTTGGCACCCTTTCATTCTCCCGAGTCAAATACAGAAAGAATCAGCTCGGTCCGGACATTCAAGCACCGCAAGCTTCCTAGATCTCAGCTAGTGTTGGAATGGATTTCTAAACTCTGGCCTGATGGACGGAAGTTTAGGAGGCCGCCCTAGTTTAGTGAAACAGGGAACCTTCTGGACAAGTCAGACCAATCATGGTAGCTTGGTAGGTGGTTAAGACTAAGGGCCTCATCACGAGTTGGGCGGTAACGCCGGCGCTAATAGCTCTGGCACTATCTGTCCTACCGCCAAACCCACCGGCGCTATTAGCGCCGGATCACGGGTTTGGCGGATTTGGAATTCCCCATTCCCCATTGAGCCCATTCGGGAATGCCCCATTCCCCATTGGGCTCAATGGGGAAATTTCACGCTCATACCGCCGGCAGATTTCCCGCCGGAGGCACAAGCATGAATTTTCAGCGGATTTCCCCCCAGCTCAGAGCTGGGAAGAAATCCGCCGAAGCCCTGATTTGGCTGACCCTTAAATCTGGCGGTAATAGCGCTACCGCCGGATTTAAGGGTTACAGAAAACTCGTGATGAGGACCTAAGTCTCGTGGGGGGTGAAAGTGACCAGAAGCCCACATTGAGCACACACATCAAATTCACCACAGAATACTCTTAGACAGGTGAATATCAGAAATACATATACTTTGATTTTAGGCCCAAAAGAACAACACGAATAACCAAACCAATAATGCGAAAGCTCCCACACAAGCATACCACTATGTAACATATATTCAACTGCTGTAGCTTAATGTGATAAAGGGAATAAAAAGCCCACAAACTGCAAAGAGAAGGGGTAACATGAATGATAGCATTAGGCAGTCTACAGCCGGACGGAAACCCTAACTTATGCAGTCTAGCCCTACGAAGGGGGGAGCCAAGTGCTCAATGTACAGCAATGCGTAAACAAGCATGGTTGTGCGTAACACGAATACGGTACCTTTTCAAGATGCTGGGATAGTTAGGTGAGTGTCCGGAAGGAGGTAGACGAAGTTCCAATCGCCAGGGAAGGGTCTGCCCTCGGAGACAGAGCAGTCATTGACTTTCAGAACAGGCGAGGGAGCGTGGGCTATCCCAGCCAAAGAGAGGATCCCAAGGAACCCTTGTGCGTACAAACAAATGGATGAGCCAGGGGCCACCGGTGAGTTATGCAAGTACTCACCGCCCCTTGATTCAATCCAGACCAAACTATGCCAGTTTAGTTGAGGGTGTCTGAGGTTGTAAATTCCACCTTTACTTTTCGGATCCGGCTCTCAGCTGCTGCAGGACGTGACACCAACCTGAGGTGGGACAGTAGGCACAACGCCGCCCACGAAGGAGGATGAAGAAAATTCCAGTGCAGCAGGACTCAGGACACAGCAGAGAAGGCGTGAAAGTCACCCTCAATGACTGTCACCAGAAAGCAGTGATGCATGTAGGAACCGCAAAGGCATGCAGCGTGATGCACTTTCCTAATTTGAGACCCAGAGGAGCTATGCCTATGAAATTTGTCTGGAGAGTGTCAAGAACCACAAGCTAGGGATTCCTAAAGCTTTGAGTCACAACCCTAAATGGCAGCGCACCTACGTGATGTCCCGGGACACAGCTGGCCAGTTCATTGGATGGCTCAGGAACACCTCAGAGAAGGCTCTTTTGGTGGGAAATTCGGAGACACAGAGAATAGTTGTTTCCACTACTCAAATGTGTCAAATCACCCTTGCAGGCCTTCTAAGGTTGAAAACAAAGCAGGGGTTCCACGGGACAGCAGCGGGCTCAGGGTGCCAAACCTTTCGGGTCATCTCCTGCGGGTCATCAAATCTGCTTCAGCTCACAGGATACTTGGCTCCTTCTGTAATCTGGTATGAACCACTGTAGATCAACCTGTAATGGATGCAGGGCCCCTTCTCTTAACCAACGTTCAATGATTGATAGAAACTGGACAACCAATAGATGATCTTCTCCCTTGCAAGCACACCAGTTGTGATCTAATCATGGCCTCATTGGTCCTCATGTATTCATGCACACCAGACATCCTTGCACCAGTATTGTAGATTGAGACCAGACAGTCTCCTGGGCACTAGCACACGTGATATGCAGGAGCCAGCGAAAGATGTGTTTTTCACAGGTGGCTACATGCCCAAATAAGGAAGTCGCAGGTCAGCCCGACCTGAGGGAAGGTTAAGGGACAAAATGGCCAAAGGACAGAACAAAAGACTTTGTGGCACAGCCAATTTCGGCACTGGCCACAGTCATGAGCCATCCACAGTAAATGTGTTATAGTTTGCTAAAAAGTAGTAAAAATACCATTGCAGTATACTGCTGCCACCAGTATGTCTTAGCAACACTTGTGCACTCACCAAAATTCTTTAGAGGGTGTCTAGGGCCATAAAACAGAATGATCCAAGTGCACGGTACAATAATGTACTTTGCCCACTGATAAAACTTACCAAGAAATGGCAACAAAGTAAAAGACTAAGGGAAACATAGTTTCCCAGTACTGACAGTCTAAAGGATGTGTCAGTTTCCCCATAACAAATGAGCAAAAGCCCAGAGGAGTGCAGCTGAAGGCTGGGCTCCATTGGAAAAAGTCTGGTTAACAAGTCAAACAAAAGCAAAGGGTTTGGGGGATCCATAATATGGAGGGAAAATTACATTCAGAGAAATCTTTCCTAACAGCTAGGCAGACACATACACAGCATCCCTGACTATGCAGGTCGTTAAGGTGCTCACGTTGCAAACATTTCTTTTGTCAGTGGGAGAGCCTTTCATATGCATGATGGAACATTTCCATCTCAAAGATTTCGCAAAGCACCGGTTACCTTACAAATCTGTGGTAGTTAAAGTGAGTAGCACAAAGCGCCCATTTAAAGATTTGTTTATATCCATTATGACTACCATCTTGACATGCAAAAAAGAAAGTTGCTTTATGTCAGTAATCAGATGTTTTCAACATCATGAATAGCAACGATCTGTAGGTTTGTTGGCAAGAATCTCTGTATCTGTCTGAGTTTATTGCATAACTTCTTTTATTGCATTAGTTTAGTATACTCCTAAGGATGCGTCAGACATTTTATAGATTTGTATATTCCTTATTCTGCACGTAGTTTACATATTAGTCTAACTTCCATTTGTCTTAACATTCTCTCTTTATCACCTCCTCTCTTTCCCATTTTAATATTCTTCAAAACAATAAATTGAATTTCTTTCTTAATCTTCATCTGACGTAAAGATTGCCAATGGCACGCTAAGGGAAATTTGGGATCCTGACTTCCAATAGTCGCAATGTGTTCCCTTATTCTTGTTCTCAATTCCCGTATCATGCTCCCTATTTATGGTTTACCACAAACACAAATGATTGCATATACAACATATTTTGATTCTCAATTTATGTTGTCATAAATCCAAATCTTTGTTCCTTTATCCTCAGTGAACACCTCGGTACTCATTTGTGCATATTTGCACATGGTGCATACCCCACATTTTTTAAAACCTTTTTTGCGTGGTTGTAACCACATTTGTGCTGGTTCTGATGATACGTCTGGTAGTTACGACAGACTCAAACTATTCTTTAATGCTTTTTCCCTCTTGAAAATCAATCTAGGTTTGTCCTCCAGATACATTTTGAGTTGTGTATCAGACCCGACAGGAAGAAAGATATGTATTAATGCCCAGATTTGAAAAAGGCACTCATGCCGAAACACGTGATATCGTGAGGGCAACCCATGAAGGTGGAGAATAGTTTTGTGTAAATAATTAAAAGGATGAAAACCTTAAAATAGACCTAGCACCTCTTTTAAGAGTTTATAAGTAGAATGTGTGTGGCGAAGTTGGTTTTATTCTCCGTCTACTGTTAACGAAGTGACATATGAGTCAGACACATAATGAAATAAGTTGCTGGGCAAGGATAACTGATATTAAAAATGAAAAACCAAGATACCAAGCTTGTGTATCCAAGCAAAGCAGATACCGATGCTTTTTTAAAATCCTCTGTATTTTATGATTGCTACAATATTTAGTCACAAAATTAATTTTGTAAGTTTCTTCATTCTTAGCCTTTACTTTTTGCTTTAGAGTTTCACTTCTCAACATTCCCTGTGATTTCTCTTGCGCTGTTCTAATACTCCTAATTCCGTATCCTCTTTCCCTAAATCTCTCTGTTAATAGGTCACATTTTTTGTTGAAATCATCTTTTTCTTGTCAGATACGACAAGCTCTTATATATTCACCTGTAGGGATGTTTCTAATTGTGGACTAATAATGGCAACTGGTTGCAAAGAGAGTTGAATTGACGGTTTCCTTCCTGTATGTGCGAGTTTTGAGACTACTTCCTGATACGTATATTGTCAAATCAAGAAAGTTTACTTCCATGTGTATTGCTCTCCCCAGAGTGCACGGAAAAACATAAATCACCAATGCAATTATAGAGCCAATACTTTGAACGCAGAAAGACGCAATAACTCACAATGACACACTCTTAGAAGATAATCAGCACTAATACGGCTATTTATTCAAAGTTTAAAAGCAACCAGCAATAACATAGAAATAACTCACAGCAGTAACATAGACATGAATCACAGAAGAAGCAAAGAATTCAAAAGGAAATACATCACTGTGAGAGTAACTGGATTCCTGATCTGGCCCAGAAGCGGCTGGAAGACCCCAGGAACAGCCAGGCCGAGAGCACCACAGCTCACAGGAATGCCGGACGTAAGCATCCTCCTCCGGCTGAAGTCTCACCTGACCACCTCCGGGTTTCCGCATATATACACACTCCGAGAAGGGGTGGCAGTTCTCGAACTTTCTGGAAATGGCACTTGCGCAGTTGATGAGCAGCCGTCGGTTGCCAGCTGGGTCAATCGACAGCCACCCTCAAGGAGCAGAGTGCCTCCCTCCTCTAAAAACACCCTCCATGGAGAACAGTAACAAACCATAACAAAGTTAGCTTTCCCAGCAGAAATGTCCTTGACCGCATACCAGGTTTGGAAAGCATGTTTTCCTCAGCACCGTGAATCTAACACTCAGCAAAATGTGTGCAGCTTTTCACTGCGGCATGAAGTATCCATCATGGCTCCGAGCGCTCCCAGAATGCACCGCGCACCAGTGACATTTTAGTTCAAGCATAACAATTCCATCCTTGGATATTTACCTTCCATAGCCCGGTGGCAAAGGAGCCGTTCTCTGAAACCTACGAAACAGTAAAACTAAATTGGGAATACATTGAATACAACAACAACAAGCTATTATGATAGCTAATATAATAAAAATGCAAGCAAAAGCGTAACGTAGTGTACCCCCAATATCAGGTATCCATGAAAATAACCAATCCCACCAATTCCCAGTACGATCTTGAGACACTTGAGAAATGAGATCCCTAAAACCTCGAATATGACTTTCAATGGATCGTGAACGGTCACTCAAATTGAAACAACACATACCATTACACCCTAAATTATGCTTTAGCAATAGATAATCAACAGCAGCTCTGTTCTGCAAAGTTGCTTTTCTAATAACTTGACTATGAAGGAGTAATTCTTCTAATGCCTGAGAAGTATGATTAAGGCTTTTGACTACTAAACATGCTAATTTCATCAAAGATTTGTAACCCCCAGCAGCTAAACCCCAAACTCCCACTGATGAAAGGGTTAATGCTAGAACCTCAGCTTCTGATAACAAGTGTACATGTGAATCATAATCAGGAGATAGACCCACAGATTCGAAAGTTGACCTTTTACCTCGAGTTATCGCTGAGTGTAAAGGGAACATCATTAGTCCTAATCGAGTTAAAGCACATGGACCTCCGGAAATGTTAGCTGGAATATAAGTGTATGTGATGTTTGCACATGAAAAGAGCCATCCTGTTGGAAGTTTCACATGATTCAAATGACTGGCAGCTATCACTGTATGATTACAAGACATAGGGCCTCATTAGGACCCAGGCGGTAAGGGGTTTACGGCGGCGTAAACAGCGCCGACCCTTACCGCCTGATTCCGAGGTCCCTTAGCGCCATGGAGGTTTTAACACCTGCTTAGGTGTTAAAATCCATGGCGCTAAGGGACCTTGTTGCTAATTACGCCACCGTAATTTACGGTGGCGTTATTAACGCCTTCCCCACTCCCATTATGCCCTATGGGGCAAAAATGGGAATGGGGAAGGGTAAATGGGTTAATGGGGACTTACCGCCCCACTCACCTCGGAATGGGGCGGTAAGTCCGCCAACCACCATGGCGTAAACGTAGTTTACGCCATGGTGGTAAAGGTACGACCCAGGCGGTAACTTACCGCCTGGGTCGTAATGAGGCCCATAGTATTATTTACACTGGTGCATGTGCGTGGCACTCGCAAACACAGTCGTCTCTCAAACATTGTATGATTGTGCTGTTTGGTTAAATCGATCTGTGCATTGCAGGTCATAAAATAACATACATCACCTTGGGTTATATTATAAGTAATAACACGTGTCGAATTTCTCCATTTGCGATTGGTTTCTTGGCAAAACCTACAGTACTCATAAACGGAAAAAACTTGCCTAATATCAGAATCTTGAACCAAAGAATCATTGTGTGTGACGCCGAAGATATGCTTTAAAACCGGAACAGGCGTCGGCACTGCTACTAAGCACAAAGTCAGTACAGCTTCAGCATTGGGCACATCAGTAAGACAGAAGTGCGATATGTTGAGCACCTGCTGTGCCAGAAATATCCACATATTCTCCGTCTGGGTGATCACGGGAGAATGTTTTCGCCGTCCTGAAAATGCTTCTCGCATGACTGGCATCAAGGATGTTTTCACTTGCTCCTGACGTGTTTGCCGCATTTCACGAATCCATGTCTTCGGTCTGGCTGGCTTTTCGGCATCGACATGAGGCTGCTTTGGGACAACATTATTCATCATTATCAGTATCCCCTTGATCACTGGCACAGATGTGACATTTTTCGTTGGTGGCAGCAGGATGTTTAACTCTCCCGAAAGGAGTCCATTTAGTCCCACAATTACACCAGCCAGACACAGGATCTACAAGGCAAACCCAGAAAGGAGATATCAGTGTTGTACATCACTCTGTCAGGTAACATTTGTCTGCGGGCACATATTGCCATTTCTTTCTACCAGGCTCCATGACTAAAACTACTTGATCTTTGCCTGATGCATTGACATCTGCGGGCACTGGTGGGCCACTTGGCTTTTCCACCCACACCTTTGCACCCGGTACCATACTGTCTGAAGAGCCAAAACCGCGATCCCCACGGGTAGTTAACACTGTAGGAGGCTCCCCCTTCTTAATCATGGAAAACTTAACTGGAATAATGATCAATTGGGTCACTCGATCACCCTTGTGGATCGATAACAATTGGTCCCCACTATTCATTAGGATGACTTTAATGTCACTCTGGTAATCAGCATCAATTACTCCTCCCAACACTTGAACTCCCTTCAATGCAAGGCCAGATCTAGGGGCAATCCATCCCATATGCTCTGGGGGAATTTGTACTCCAATCCCTGTTTCAATTACAACCATCCCTCTCGGGTCTAATCTGATTTCTTCATGGGAATGCAAGTCTACCCCTGCTGACTCTGGAGTCGCCCGATAGGGAGCTAAAGAACCCGGGGTAATTTCCCAGTACAATAGGGTTTCTCTCACTGAATTGGGTTGAACCTGTAAAGTAGGAGTCATTAATCGCATCAAAGGAGTTTCATGCTCATTCACAGGTCTATTGTTTAATATTTGCACTGCATCAAACACACGATCACACCAGCCTGCTAAATTGCCATCTCCAGATTTGCGCAACTGTTCTTTTAATAACCCATACATTCGCTCAATTAACCCTGAAGCAGCTGGATAATAAGGTACGTGATAAAACCACTCAATGCTCTTTTCCTGACAATACTCCTGAATTAATTTGCCTTTGAAATGTGACCCATTGTCACTTTGAATCTGCAAAGGCACTCCATAATGTAGTATGATCTGATCTAACAACCTGATGGTGTTCAGTTGTGTTGCACGTTTGCACGGCAAAACCATCAAATATCCTGAGTATGTATCCACAATAGTGCATGCATACTGACAACCTCTAATGATTGGCATGGGACCGATATAATCAATCAGCCAAATTTGACCTAGTAATTTTCCTCTTCGCAATGTACCCCGAACAATCTGAGGGATCGGTCTATGCAGTTGGTGTTGGCACACTGGACATTGCAAAATGATCGTTTTCACTACTTCTAAAGGAAGACTGATTCCTCGAGCTTGTGCCCACCTGATAGTAGCCTTTTCTCCAAGGTGCCCACATTTCTGATGAGCCCATTTGGCCAAACCCTCCAAATCATCTTCCTGAGCCTCTGCATCCACAGATGAAATCTTGGCGTGTTCGTCTGCAACAGAATTAAACCAACGTTCTAATGAGTCTGTGGCACAATGCGCGTCCACATGATATACAGTGACTTCACTTTGTGATAACATTTCTGCAATATCTTGCCACAGTTCTTTTCCCCACAACTCTTTTGAATGAATCTTCCATCCATTCTTTTGCCAAGTTGGCAACCACACTGCCAATCCATTCGCCACTGACCATGAATCTGTGTACACATAACATTGACCAGGGGTCTCTTGTTTCAATGCTTGGTAAACTGCGTAAAGCTCTGCAAACTGACTGCTCTTCCCTTTCCCTGAGGTTGTTAACATCTTTTTTGTCGTTGGATTGTACGACACTGCTTTCCAGTACCGCTCAGTTCCCACATATCGAGCTGAACCATCCGTGAACCAAGCATGCTCTGTCTGCTCCACGGTCACATCGCTGTAAGGTACTCCCCATTTCATGGGAGACTCACGTTTTTCAGGCACTTCTGGTGGTATGTAATCGGAGGGCGGTATGTTGGCTACTTGCACATGTAGTTTTGCAACTCCACCCTTCCCTGATTTGGCTCTGTCTTGAATATACCATTATCATTTAATTATGCTGGCTTCTTGAGCATGTCCTATTCTATGCGTTTTAGGAGAGCTCAGTACCCATTGCATGATTGGTATTTCTGGTCTCATTAATACATCATGGCCCACCGTCATTTGCTCGGTATAAACAAGGGCCCAATAACACGCCAGCAGTTGCTTCTCAAACGGAGTGTATGAGTTACCAGCATCGGGCAATTTACGACTCCAAAATCCCAATGCCACACGTTATCCTGTCTTGTTTCTGCCACACACTCCAGTTAGCATAATTGTCTTGTACAGACACACTTAATTCCACTTCGCCTTCCTTCAAGGGCCATAAATCATGCACCTGCTGCACGGTGTCTTTTGCCAGCTCGAAGGCTTTCTGCTGCTCTTCCCCCCACTGAAACTCATATTTCTTTCGTGTCACCTTGTAGAGGGGGGCCAATATCTGCCCTATATGGGGAATGTGCTGTCTCCAAAACCCAAACAGCCCTATAAACTGCTGAGCTTGCTTCTTGCTCTTTGGAGTGGTGAATTCAAGTATTTTCTGTCAGGCTTTTGGCACGATTTCTCGATGCCCATGATGCCACTGAATCCCTAGGAATATCACTGTTTCAGTTGGACCTTGAATTTTATTCCGGTTAATCTCCCACCCTTCCTTCTTCAATCCTTCCATAATGACATCTAACTGACTTTGCACACTGTGCTCATCCTTGCCCTGAATCAAAATATCAACAATGTAATGAGAGATTTGTATGTCAGGTTTACACGGTATCTTGTCTAAGTGCTCTGCCACCAGCCGGTGACAGATAGTCGGGCTGTGTATGTACCCCATAGGTAGCCTCGTGAAAGTGTACTGACGTCCACTCCATGAAAATGCAAACTGCTCTTGACACTCTTCAGCAATTGGCACAGAGAAAAATGCATTGGCTAAATAGATCACTGCATACCAAGTCCCCTCAAACTTTTGGACATTCTCAATCAAAGTAATGGCATCTGGGACTGCGGGCACTAAGGGAGGAGTGTGTTTATTCAACTCCCGGTAATCCACCGTCATCCTCCATGACCCATCTCCCTTTTTAATAGGCCATAGAGGATTGTTCCATGCGGTGGTAATAGGGCGCAACACACCCGCCTCCACGTACTCTTTGATGGTGTCTGAAATTTCTTTGTGCCCCCCAGGAATGCGGTATTGTTTCATTGCTACCCGCTTGGTTGCCACGGCACTTGCACTGGGGACATCTTCAATTTGCCTACGGTAATGGGTGTACAGATCAATGCACTCACCCCAAACTGGTACGTTTTACCACCAAGTCTCAATGTTAACCCTTCCAAAATGTCAAAGCCAATTATATATTCAGGTATCGGGAGAATCAACACTTAGTATTTTTGCCGATTCAAATTGCCTATTTTCATCTCCACTTTTGTTTGTACTACGGGGGTCTCCTTTCCCCCTAGACCGGTAATAGTAAATTGTTTGCCTTTAAATCGTGTTGGATTGCCATGAATCAAAGAGGCCTCCTCCCCGGTGTCTATCAATGCTCGCACCCCTTGTGTATTTCCTGGCCCCCAAAAAATCTTAACATTAGCATGAGGCCGCCTATCAACTTTTATGCGGGCAGACGCTGACGGAGCTTGGCCGAAGCCCTACTCAAACTTCAAATGAGTGTGACTCGACTCCGCCTCTAACATTGCACTCACCACCTTTCTCAAATCGGCGTATGTTGGCTGGTACGGGGAAGGTGTTCCCATAGACCCTTCGTCTTGTTCTTCCGCAGGGGGAGCAGAAGGTGAGGTATCCCCCTGTGGCGTGGTGACTACCTGTTTCCTAACCTTTTTATAGTGCTCTTTGGCTGCAAGTCCTTGTTTCTTGTATAATTCATACATTACTCTGGTTTCAGTGCCATCAATTTCTTCGTGTGGCACACCATCCTTTAACAAAGCCTAAGACATGTCTTTTCGGGACACTCGGGAGTCTCTGCTATCTTGCGGCCTGCCTTCGGTTCTTCTCTCACTACGTCCCTCTCTCTCCTGTGGCTTGTTATCGCTCTTATCCCACTCCCCTAAATCTGCAGGTTGCCGAATGGCATCCGCTACCTCATCAGTAGCTTTGCCCATCATACCTACGAGCAAAGTCATAATGACACTTTTGTATGCGGGTGGCGCGGTTCTAATCACCAGTTTTGAGTTGAAACTGAGAGCGGTACGGCTCCCATGTGATCAGGAGCATCGATGTGAATCGCCTTTTCCATAGCATGCTCTCTGACTTTTTGAATTGCTTCTCTTAACGTATACCACTTTGTTTCTTCGCTAGGCCAATCTGTGCTAATGGGATATTTACGGTTACATGCTTGGGCTACCAGGTGCAACAAAGACACCTGTGTATCTTGACCATTTGCATCAGGGGGCGGTCCTGCCCTTAAGACCTCCTGTACATTGGTGTTAACTGACAGGGGTAAAAAACGCAGTGAATCCGTAGAATCTACCAACAACCCTGCAGCACCCTCATCTAGCAATCTCACCATCCATGTCAATAAAGCTTCCCCTGATTTTTGCCACAAACGTGTAATAATTTCCCCAACCTCCTGTTGTGTGTAATCCTCCAGCGTGGTTAAATCCACCATTCCACCAGCAGGATTCTATGGGTGGGGTCCGGCTCACCGTCTTCTAACAGGCTAAGGCGCCACTTTTTTCTGTTTCACTTCCATTTTGGGGTCAGACTCATTTGCGGAACTACTTTCTAGACTGGTTGAATCAAACATATCACCATCCCACTTATCCGGATCCCAGACCACACCAGCGGTAGCGATTACAGTTGCCACATTTCTTTTGTTGACCCCTCCCCGTCTTTTTCTATACTTATACCGGGCTACTCTGACTGCTGCCCTCTCGGCCATAGCCTGATATGTATCAGCCTTATCTTTAAACAGTTTCATTTGAATCTGCTGCATTAACGCAGTCTGCTATCTGCAGCCATCTCTCTCTCTAATCGCAAAACCTCATTTTTCATTTCCACCTTCATTTGATGTATTTTCCTATAAGCATGCAAAAGAACCCAACCTCGCCTACCTAATGCCGCACATTCTCTGCCACGTTATACTGGAACTTGTTGCAAGCATGCCATTACATCAGACGGATCGGCATCTCCCAATCCTTGATCCTATGTTTCACTTAGCCCTGCACCACATGCCCACGCCTGGGCCAACTTATCATATGGACTCTTAGTCCAGCCTGGGATAACAACATCAGAACATTCACCGCCAGCGGTGACACTCTTTTTCCTGAACAAACTACTCATTATCGCAAACAAAACAAAACCTCTTTGTATCTATATTTTTTTCTTTCCACACTGCAATCACTCCCACAGGCACGCACACACCGGCAAAGGAAAAAGAAACAACTTCACTACCCACTTACTTTCACTTGAAAGATAACCAAATCCTATCTACGTTCAAACAGATTCTTGAATACTCGGAAGAACTCATCACAAGTATCTTGTTCGTGATGCCAAAAATATATTGCTCTCCCCAGAGTGCACGGAAAAACATAAATCACCAATGCAATTATAGAGCCAATACTTTGAACGCAGAAAGACGCAATAACTCGCAACCATACACTCTTAGAAGATAATCAGCACTTATACGGCTATTTATTCAAAGTTTAAAAGCAAGCAGTAATAACATAGAAATAACTCACAGCAGTAACATAGACATAAATCACA
This sequence comes from Ambystoma mexicanum, assembly GCF_040938575.1. Classification (NCBI taxonomy): domain Eukaryota; kingdom Metazoa; phylum Chordata; class Amphibia; order Caudata; family Ambystomatidae; genus Ambystoma; species Ambystoma mexicanum. The sequence continues at coordinate 74,540,691 of NC_090938.1, forward strand.
GAAGAAGCAAAGAATTCAAAAGGAAATACATCACCGTGAGCGTAACTGGATTCCTCATCTCGCCCAGAAGCGGCTGGAAGACCCCGAGAACAGCCAGGCCGAGAACACTGCAGCTCACAGGAATGCCAGACGTAAACGTCCTCCTCGGCTAAAGTCTCACCTGACCACCTCTGGGTTTCCGCATATATACACTCCGAAAAGGGGTGGCAGTTCTCGAACCTTCTGGAAATGGCACTTGCGCAGTTGATGAGCAGCCGTCGGTTGCCAGCTGGGTCAATCGACAGCCACACTCAAGGAGCAGAGTGCCTCCCTCCTCTAAAAACACGCTCCACGGAGAACAGTAACAAACCATAACAAAGTTAGCTTTCCCAGCAGAAATGTCCTTGACCGCATACCAGGTTTGGAAAGCATGTTTTCCTCAGCACCGTGAATCTAACACTCAGCAAAATGTGTGCAGCTTTTCACTGTGGCATGAAGTAAATATTCATCATGGCTCCGAGCGCTCCCAGAATGCACTGCGCACCAGCGCCATTTTACTTCAAGCATAACACTGTGTTACTACTTTTTCCAGTGAATGATATTCCAAAATCATTTTGATTTATTCTGTCTGTGAATTCATCCAATTCATCTTCTGTACCTTTCCATATTAGTAACACCTCATCAATGTATCCTGACATGTCACTATTTTGTCATTGTATGTTTGATCTGTGTAGACACTGAATCTGCAAAGAGCCCCATGAATAGATTTGCAAGTGTCGGAGCATATTTTGTTGCCCATTGCAACCCATTTTATTTGTTGGTAAAAAAAAACATTAAAGATGAATTTATTATGCTCTAAAGTAGCATGCAACATTTCCTTTAGCATATCCATGTGTTGGTAAAGGGAGGCTGAATATTCTCTAAATGTGTCTTCTAGCGTCTTAATTGCTAAGTCATGTCAAATTGCGGTATAGAGCGCTTGAACGTCTAAGGTAGACAATATATACTCTGGTTCCCAGACAATTTCTTTCAAATTCTGTAACACATTAGTAGTATCATTCAAATATGCTGGTAATTTGACCACTAACGGTTGTATAATGTTATCCAAATATTTTGATGATTTTTTTAGTTGCCCACCCAATCCCACCCAGTATTGGTCTTGCTTCAGGGATCTGGGAAAGAAAATACAAAGTTGGTAAAATTGGTTCTTTGATAGTTAAATAAGATTTTTTTCAAATCTGTTATCCAACTTTGTCTGTACCATTTCGTAATAAGTGAGCCAAGTTCTTCTATCACACCATTCTGCAGATTCGATTGTAGAATTGTGTAACAGTTTGGGGTTTCCAAATGATTAATTCCCATTGTGATATAATCACTCCTATTCATCACAGCAATATTTCCTCCCTTATCCACTTCCTCCATCACAATAGACTTGTCTTGTGCCAATCTTTTCAATGCCCTATTTTCATATTCTAATAAGTTCTCTGTATATTTATTTTGTTTCCTATTTTGGCTTTCAATTATATAATTGATGTCTTCCGTTACAGCCTTTTGAAAAGTGTCAATCACATTATCCAATGGTAGTTGGGGAATACATTTCGATTTTGGTTTCAAGTCTTTCATATCGAGATTGTATTGTTTTATATGGAATTCCCGAAAGACATTCCTTATCTCAAAATCATCAGATTCTTCTAATGATCTAAGTACACACGTACCTTTAATGCAATCTATTGTGAGTGAACTCTTTTCCACCACTTCTTGGCGATCTAATGTTTTGGATGTCTGTGTGGCAAAAAACATTTTGAGTTTGAGTGTAAATTTGAAAAGGTCTATCTGCAACACAATTGGGTCATATTGGGTTGATTGTGCAAAAGAGAAACCCCTATTTAGTATAAAGTCAGGGTTCTCTCAGACAAATTAATTACCAGGCTATTCACTTGTTTTTCTTGCCCATTTCTTTCGTACTGGCCATGGTTAGTCTTCTGTTGAGATTGTTTAGTGCATCTTGATTTCCTGGTCTCCTACCCACCCTCCTTCCTCCCCTCCTGGTATTGTCATTTGTATGCTTGAACTCATGGGCAATTGAAAACAGACTTGTTTCACAACCACATTTATATTTCCCTGTTTAAATCTTCTATATTGGTTTATAAATCCATGCTTAGTAGAGACGTTAGTAGCCATGCTTTCCCCATTTTATGCTGTCCCTCCGTCATGGTTCGATTCAATATCTGAGCTCCCTGGTGACGTATTGGAGGTGCTTCCTTTTGATATTGGTCGATATTGCTGATTGAACTTGTCCTGAAACGTATACACACGTTCCTCGCAATAATCTCATTTGTCTCTGTAAAACTTTCTCATTTTTCTCAACTTCACCTCATCCTGGTATTCTTTCAAAATGTCATACATTTTTTGACTATTCGTTTCCTTTGTATATTCTAAAGAATTAATCTCCAAAATGTCTTTCTACACATTCGCGATTAGTTCTGCAGCCCTCCTATTCTCTCGCGTTGCATGTTCTGCTAACAGTTCAAGCATTGTTTTAGTACTTGTATCCAGATTGGTTTCCCATTGCTCAGCAAGGACGTTATTTTCACCATTCAAGAAATCAGGAAAAATCAGTATACAAAGGCATCTGGGGATTTGTTCATTTTTCAGATAATTTTTCAAAGAAACCGTTTCTCAAAATGTGTCTATTTCCATCTTGGATACTCTTTTGGAACCTGTTCATTTTTGCCTTCTATTCCTTATATTTTGAAAGGCATGCGCCATACTCCCTCTTGGTGAAAATAGTGCTGACAATTCTTCTTCTCTATTGAGTAAATATTTTTTCATCTTATTTATCTGGAGACCACTAATCAAGTCAGCAGGGAGGCTGAAGCATTGTAATCCTTTTAGCACAACTCTTTTGGGTTTTATTCTCTCAGTCTCTTGCCCCGCAACCCGATCTTTGTATTCGATAGATCCTGCCAGTTACGCTCCTGGAGTAATACGGATAAACCCACTCCGGTATGTAACGATTAGTTTACTATACCCCCAAGGATGTGCCAGATATTTTGTAGATTTTTACATTCCTTAATATGCCCTTTTATTACATGTCTTAAATCAGTGAAAGTACCTGTCAGAACCAACCAATTCACTGTTCCCTTCTCACAACTCCTCCTCACCTGAAGGTTGCAACGGGTCTGCAGGTAGTTCCGTCTCTTTTCTCCTTCTAGGTCTTTGTGGTTTCTTCTCCTTCTTTTCCTTCTTGTGATGTAAGTAGAGGCGTGACTCCCCAGTGGCCACCGTGACCAGAAGGAGACTTAGTCTCGGGGGCCCCCGAGGAGTAAGCCCCCAATTCCAGGGAAAAGGCTGATTGGCTGAAAAAATCCTGGTAGCTGATGGTATGCGGTAGAGGTGGTGGATTGATTCCAGTGATTCCAGCAATCTTGGTTCTTTGTTGTGAAGGGTAAATGACCCAAATTCCAGATACAGATCGACAGGAACAGCAATTCCTTTTAGAACTTAAAAGGTAAGCAATGTTTAATCTTAAATTCAAAGATAAGAGTTCACAGATCTGTAAGAAGTGCTGTGTCAGGTAACACCGAAGGATGCTGTCTGGTAGCGGAGAAGGGTTTGCCAGCAGCGCGGTGTCAAGAACCCCAGTGGATGCTGTAAGGTAGCGGAGAAGAGTCTGCAAGCAGCGCGGCTTCAAGGACCCCAGTGGATGCTGTAAGATAGCGGAGAAGAGTCAGCAGGCAGCGCAGCTTTAAGGACCCCAGTGGAGGCTGTATAGTAGCTGAGAAGGGTCTGCAAGCAGCGCAGCGTCAAGGACCCCAGTGGGAGTCATAAGCAGACGGGAAGGGTAACACAAGAGTAGAGAGATAGAAGATAACAAGCAGAATATAGAGATAGAAATAGTATGAAATACGCAGATCCGTCAAGGTAAGTATAGGACAGAAGAAGAGTAAGGATAAAACTGTCAAGACCGAGAGTAAGGAAAACAGGGTAAGGTAATGAAAAGATACACCTTACCTCCTCTGTGCAACTCAACATAAAGCAACCCCCGAAATGAACCTCAAAGATGCAAACCTCCGGAAGTGACCAAGAGAACAAAGACCGCTAAACAAAAGGTGCGGCAGAAAAAGTAATAAGGGCAAGTACAAGGAGTAAACAGAGTGCTAGCGTATGGAGTTGAGAAAACGTTGATACAACGCATCAGAGTAACAGTGCATGAGACGTAAATACGTTTCAGCGGCCATCTTGGAAAAGGCATAGACCGCTAAGGCGGAATTACCTGCAATCATGTTAGGTGTATCTCCATTTGAGCCAAATGTTCCATGGCTGATGCATTACAGTACCATGGGCTTAATTAGATTTTTCAGGTTGGCATTATCTTGGGACTTATAGTTTACCTTTGAGGATGTGAAAATTAAAGCCACAACGATATTCTTTTGGGTTAACATGTCTCTATAAAGATTTACATGTAGTCATGTGGCTTTATTATGCAATTTGGGTTTATTGTAAGTAAACTCTATAAGACATTATTACTGTAGACCTTGAAATCCAACAATGTGAGCCAATGTTTGTGATCCTGGTCACCCCTGACTCGACACCCATAACCCACAACCCCCCTTCATCTGTCCAACCACCGCACTCCCTCCTTTTTGGATTCAGCCAGAGTACCACCAGTTCCTTTTTTTCCACTTCCACCACTGCTCTGCAGGATGGCAGGGTGCCAGGGCAGTTTGTTTGTCATTAGGTTGCATGGCTCAGCCTGTTTTCTTACTGCATAAACCGCTGGAGGGTGGGGTTCCTGCTTTCAGAGAGCAAGTGCAAAAGAATGTTTATAGAGTTGAGCAAATGTGTCATAAAGACTAAAAGAGCTAGCAGCCTGCGACTCCACTGCAGATCTATGCATTCCTAGTGTCTTGTGTTTAGCTAGCACTCTTATTAGATCTGGCTAGTAGAAGCATCAGGTCCCCGACGGAGTCATTGATAAGAAGATGTCCTTTTGCACAGCTGTTAAACAGGCATTTAACATTGCAATGGGCTTTCAGCCACCAGCACCAGTAATTCAACACTCCTGTTAAAGTGGGGCTTTTGTATGGGACATGCGTAGATGACATACATGACAGTGCTATGATAAGTGTTCTGTGATGGGACGAAGAAGGTTCGCCTTCTTCAGTCACACAAAAGTGAAAATGCTGAGAAAATGGTCCCCCATCGACCGACATGTTAGTGCCGTGTCTGTAGCCTCTACGACCCTACCATCTATGGCTGTAACAAAGTGTTTTAGTTAGTGGGCGGTGGGGAGGTAGGTGGGGGCGTAGGGGGGTAGAAGAGATGATCAAATGACTAGTGTTGCACGCTTGCCCTTCTGTGTTATCGAGAAGTATGGGAGCCTCTTAGGTCCTGAAACAGCAGTTACACCAGGGGATGAAAAACTTCTAGAAGGAAAGTGGAATAGAAGTCCCTCTTTCGCTGGACAGATATCGCTACATGTGAAACAAGCTTTGGCAAAGACAATAGGTCTGGCTTTGTAATTTTAATGCTATTTAGTCAAAAGATTTGTACCACACTTTTATCGTGAGCATTCCCACGAGCAGCACGTGCCACCTTGTGAAATGCGGTCTTTCCTAACAAACTTTGTAATATTATTATTATTATTATTTATTTATTTGTTTATGGTTTATATAAACCTTTACAAAATAGTACATCAAGAGAAATAAAACTACCTTTCAGAATCGAATAAAAAACATATCGTACATTTGATAAATACTTGAAACAAACAGACATTTTAAACACCTTCATAAAATTTCACAATTTAAGATCACAAGATAAAAAACAAACAAATAACAATTACACCATAAAAACCATAACAATTACGAACCAGATCAGAAACAATTCATATAAAGTCGATCCTGTAAACCTTAAAAGAATTCTTAAGATTCCCAAAATATGTAAGTTTGTTTAAACCGATATTTCTTATTTATATATAAGGTTTGAGCATAAGAGGAAAATTCATTATAATGAATTAAGATAAATCACAGAAATTTTTTTGAAACGCCAAAATTCTCAGTTTTAAAACAGTAGATGTGTTATGTCTAATTTGATACCATAAAGATTCTGTATCAACTGCATGAAGATGCATTACAAATTGTTCGAAATATAAAATCCTTTGTTTTAAAAGAGTTGGACATTGTAATAGTATGTGCTTCAAAGTTTCTTCGGTCCTTTCTACCTTACAGTATTTAGACCACATCCATTCACCGTTCAATAGGTTTCATCTTTTTAAGATATAATTTGTTTTCAAGATATCAAAACGGAACCTCATAAAAGAGTTTCTAAAATTCTGTGAAGGGTATTTCACTAAATAATTCTCAAGAACGGGATCAAATTTCCAAAAAGAGTGTATCTGATTAAAGGTTTAGATTGCAGGACCGAGTCCAAAGTCTTTTGCCAATCATTACTTTGAAGTATAAGTTTCACTTTTTGCGCTTTACTTATCAACATCTCTATAGTTACTCCTATATTCAATAGTGACTCTTCAATTACAGATTTTAAATTCACACAAAAAGGGTTAGATCAATCTTTTGCTGCAATCATATATAGAGATGAGGTATCATTCATCAAATATTTCCTCCACAACAACATTTTTCTCTATATAATAATTGAATGTAAGGATTACAGACCAAATTCATATCTAATCGCATGAATAGGAACCCCTTTAGGGATGTAAAATAACACACCTTTCCATGTATCTCTTTCAAGTTTTTTGATGAAATCAGAGCCTTCAAGTTCGTAAAATTCTAAACCATATGTAAGTTTAGGAATGCCCGAAATAGTATAAAAGCATTTCAATGGTGTTGCAGTGAATCTACCATATTTGGCATCAATTTTCGACATCTGTCGCTTTATTATTTCTGCTTTAACATCTAACTGTTTTTTAATTATTGTCATCGTACTATTTGCTATAAAATGGTATCCTAGATATTTCAGAACCGATTGACTTTTTAATTGTTTCCCCTCACAACACCATGTTGAGGAATATTGTTTTTTATTTAATTTTCCCATTCTTATAATGATAGTTTTCTCTGCATTAATTTTTAGGTGTAAACCAGCAGTAAATAACACGAAAGCATTGATCAATTTTTGCAAACCTATTTTAGTCCGATCTAATAATAAAAAATCATCGGCATATGCTATCCACTCTATTGCCATTTCACCTAGTTTTGGTGGAACCAAACCTTTACCCGATATTGCTTTGGCAGCCTTAGAGACATACAAGTTAAATAGAATGGCGGCTAACTTACAGCCTTGTCTCAGCCCATTAGGTATAGGCATTTCGGAAGAGAGACGGCCTGCAGAGTTGAGTCTTACCTTGATCTTGGTGTTGGAATATAACTCAATAATCATCTCTAATAAATGTTTAGGAATTGAGAGATCTATAAGGATTGACCATAAAGTATGCCTGTCAACAAGATCGAACGCTTTAGAAAGGTCCATTGAAGCCACAAATATTACGTAGCCTAAGTTCTTAGCTGTTTTAGATTGGAGGCTTTTTAAAATCAGGCCTCCACAGTCCGTACCTATGTTCTTTCTAAATCCTATTTGTTTGACATCCAATATGTTGTTACTAGTAGCCCAAACATTTAGTTCTTCCAAAACAATGGATGTAAACATTTTATATTCAGGATCAGAGATCGCTATTGGTCTGTATCTTCCAGGTGCGGTTCTAGGACCATGTTTAAAAATAGGAATTAATATCGCCAATCTCGTTGAGTTCGGTATTTGATTAGTTACAAGAATATTATTAAACAACACATGCAAGATGTCGCCCCATAACAGCAGATTTATTTTTAGTATTTGGTTAGATAAGTTATTAGGACCCGGTGCTGCCGATTTTTTTGATTTAATAATAATTTTCATAATATTGTTGGGCGATATATCCATTGTCCACGTGGATTTTATTGTACAAGCTTGTCTGACATAATCATTGACATCACCATACATTTTTACAAAGTGGGTTTTCCAATTTCGTTCGCTGATCGAAGTCAGTAGTATCTCTTTTTGCATAAACCGGGTCCCATTAATCATCTGCCAAAAAGTAGAAATGTCTTTTCTTTTTATAGTTGCCAACATATTTTCTCCAATCCGTTTGGTCTCTTGCTATTCTATTAGCTATTAGCCAGTTCTTGTAATGCTGTTTAGTGGTTCTTAAAATTTTCTCTCTTTCACATCCAATTTATGTTGTTTTTATAATATCTCGTATGTCTCGTCTTAGCTGTTTTTTATGTATTAGAATATCAAGGTTAAAGGAATGTGCGTGGTTAGAGGAAGTCTTTGTCAATTTCCTCTTACCACATGCCAAAATTGCCACATTACTAATATAGTTTGAAAAGGAGGCTGTTGTATAATAATATTGACATTCTTCGTAAGACATATCCTTTTGATGTTTTACTAGGACTGATGTAAATCTCTTAGTGTTAGCATACGACCAACGTATCCGAGAACCATTTGAATTAGCAATCAAGCCAGGATTATAAAACACATCATCTTCAGGTTTATTAGTGTGCATTATGTAAGTCGACAAGAGATTATGATCGCTGGTTATCATTACTTCTACCTTTAAATTGGATATGTATGCATCCAAACCATAAGAGACAAAAAAAAATCTACTATTGAACTATACCCTCTCGCATTCCAGGTTTGAGTGTGGTTTGGTAGTAGCAATTAGTCCCATGACCTCAGCAAAGTTCATCCAAATAGCCCCCCTCAGTTTTGTGTTATCATTCAAAGTTTTGGGATGCTTAGAAGCCACATCTATACTACACATTAGTGAATCAATTTAGTTGTTATCAATATTGCAATCTGCATTTAAGTCGCCAGCCATCATAATCAACCCATTGACTTTCACTTCGCGCCATGCATCAATTTTACCAGTAACCTCTGATAGTTCTTTAGTTAGCTGAGACACATCACATTTCAGCAGATTCCAATATATGTTTATAATACATATATCGAACAGACTGCTTCCCACTTTGATTGTACAAGTTACTGCAAGAAAAAATTTCAAGTTCAACCATGTCTCGACATTTCTAGCTTCAAGCGTGTGTTTACAAGCAGTCAACAAACCTCCCATGGGCCTCCCTTTCGATCCTTTATTTGCATTTATTTGCCAGATGTCATAATCTTCCCAGGTAGAATCTGATATTGCCCATGTTTCTTGCAACAAAATCAACTCAAAGGATGATAACAAGTCTGTAACCACAGTATTGCTTAATAAATGAGCATGTCCTCTAGAATTCCAAGAGGCAATAGAGGTTTTGTTAAGAGTGCTAAAGCGGTACAGCCAGCGCTTGCAATGATGAAATAGCATCTTTTAGAGCCAAAGTTTAGCCTCTCCACTCTTGTTTTTCAGTACCATAACCTTCAGTGTTATTTATATGTGTTTTGGTATATTCATTGCTAGAATTCCTCCCTGCATAATTTGGTATTTTCGGGATATCTTATTTAAACTCGATATCGGAGTATGGGTAAATGTCGAATCCTTTGCATTGCAGGGTCTCAGCTTCTTTCAGCAATGTGTCTCTAACCAGTGGAGACGGAATTACTAGACAAACATAATCTAATCTTTGTTTATGAAGAAAATCTATCAGCACTATATCGTGCGAAGAGACCAGTGTCAGCGAAGGAATCGTGGAGAATAGAGAAAGAATGTATGGACGATTTAATTAAATTTGTTTGCCTTCGGAGAACAGTGTGGTCATTATTAGGCTAGGTATCTGACTTAAGGCAGGATTTTTTAACTCGTATCTATTGTTAGCCCAGCCTGCATTTTCGTGTTCCTTTTGTGTTTGCCTTCCTGGTTCATAATTTGCTTTATTTCCAAAGGAAAGGTGTTTATTATTGTTAAGTTGATCGTCTAGTATTTTTTTAAAAATCATTGCGATTTCGTCTTGTTTAACTACACATTAATTCTCCACACACTTGCCATTCCCAATAGTATCCTGTTCCACTTTATAGGGGAGGGTGTTAAGACCATGTACATCATTAGTAATCTGATCGCAAGACTGTCCTTCAATAGTCTCCACATCGCCTATATGTCTTTCAGATGAAGGCGGGCGATCTATGCTACCCAAGTCGCCAGGCAGATTACTAAAATTGTTCTCTTTAAGTACCACTTGCACAACTTCTTCTTGAAGAGTATTAACAGCTAGGTGAGGTTTTTTTTTAATTGCAAGGTGGAGACATGGCCACTTGATGGTTTTACCAGAGTGGGCTTGGTGTTAGGATTGTTTACGTTCTGTTGTTTGGACATCGTTTCTCCAGATTTCTTTTTGTTTTCGTTACATATACCTGCTGCATTAACTTTAAATATTTCAAATATGTCAACTAGACCGGTTTTTAGCGATGATAGTTGTGAAGCAATTTCTACTATATCTAATTTGTTTTTTAACGTTTCTGAGATTGTTTTGTCGGCTTCACTATACTCATTTTGAGTTGCCATTTCAACTAGTTCTATGTCAGTTCCCGTTCCTAACACTTCATTTGCTCTATAATTATCCTTCTCGTTAGATATCTCAATAGTACCAACCAAGTCTTGTCTTTCTTCATCTATTATATTTTTAAAGTTCACATCTCTTAGATATTTCTGCGATGTTTTACTTAGATTTTTCTTTTGATTTATGGTTTTAAGTTGAGCTTGTTGTTTTTTCTTCTCTTTTTTTGATAATTTTAACTTAGGTATTATATCTAAAGGGTGTGAGATAGCTACGTTACTCAAGTTGTCATCTAGAGTAGTTTTCACCATTATTTCTGGTTTGGAAACACTAGCCTCGTTCTGTGAGTCTTCTATGGTAATAGCCTCAACAACAAGTACCTTTCCTGTGTCAACCGTTTGAAATTTTTCAATAGTTACAATTCCAGGCTTAACAATATTTTTCTTGTTTAGAACTGATAGTATTTTACTAGTGTTCTTGTGAAGTAGCTCATTAAGGCTCGCAGATACCTCACTTATAGTAGTATTTATTTGAGTCAATATATCAGTGTGTTATCTTAGTTCATTCAATAGTAATCTATTGATTATTCCTAACAGGGTGCATACATCAGTATTTTTGGAATTATCCAACGCAAACCCTTCAGCAATCGTTTCTTCCCCTTTATCAATACAATCTACATTTTCTTCACATTGAAATATCTCTACATTTGCAGTTTTAAAGATGGTGGGAGTATCATCCAATGATTGATTTACTAGTTCGGATTCATTATGGGTTGTGGCTAATTCGCCCCAGAAGGATTTCAAAATATCCTTCTGTGGGTGAATTACCACCTCTTCAGCAAATAAGGATTGCAATGATTTGTTACCTTGCACAACATTATTTTCCGGGTCGTTGTTTAGCTTGAGCTGATTTGAGCATGCCTGCGCGCACAGCAGTAACTCATCCTCACAAGGAGGGGGTAGTGAGAGGGCTGCTGCACGCGCAAGGCTAGCCCGCCGAGTTGAAACTGCATTAAAGAATTCAGCTCGCGGATCTTTCAACATACAACTAGGTTTCATTTTTTTGCATTTCATCTTAAACCACAAGAATGTCAAGTGTCTCACACAGAAATCATACCTCCGTGTACTTTTAGTTTGTTCAATTACCCAAAAAAAGACTCTACCAAGGGATATATGCCAGGGCTAACCAAGCTATAGGTTATCCGTACCTCGCACCATGCACTGTTCACAGTTAACAGTAAACAGTGCTTCCGTGGTGCGCGTGCTGGTGCGCTGCACTATGGGTAGATGTAGGGATCGGGCGGGGGCACTCGGGGGCGGAACCAAATGACGCTTACTGTGAATAGAAAAACAGTAGTTTAGGCGAGGCTAAAGTAGTTCACGGTACACATCAAAACAGTGAATAAGAGTCAGTGATATATTAGAGTCCGTGATGCTACAGAGTCCGTGAAAAAAAGAAACAGCGAGCAATCACCTTCAGGCAACTCATGTGTTGCAGCCAAAGACTTCCTCCTACTCACAGTGCAGATCGCGGGCTTGCCGCAGCATACGGGGAGGGCTCATACGGGCTCAGACAGCTTCAGCGAAGTATTCAGAGTCTGCCGCCAGTAAACAGTGCTTACTGGTGCTTCCGTGGTGTGCGCGCTGGTGTGCTGCACTAGGGGTAGATGTAGGGATCGGGCGGGGACACTCAGGGGCGGAACCAAATGACGCTTACTCCAGGCAACTCATGTGTTGCAGCCAAAGATTTCCTCCTGCTCACAGTGCAGATCGCGGGCTTGCCGCAGCATACGGGGAGGGCTCATACGGGCTCAGACAGCTTCAGCGAAGTATTCAGAGTCTGCCGCCAGTAAACAGTGCTTACTGGTGCTTTCATGGTGCGCAAACTTTGTACTATGTGTCTCAGGCTTCGATACTGATGGGGCCTGTGCGCTGCGGGACTACGGAAACTTTTTTTAGTAAACTGTGACATTTTTTTAATTGTGTGTTAAAAAGATTGGGCATCTAAACATTCCTTTTCTGTACGAAAATCACCAAACTCAGAGGCATGTTCTGCTAAGATATAAAACTATCACACACGTGATATGCAGGTGGGGTGGCTGAGCGATGGCCCCCTTCACACTCGAGTCCTCAGTGTCCAATGGGTAAGGTGACCAGATTTCCAAAACGAAAAACGGGGACAACCAACAACATAAAAGAGGCACTACCACATGGCAGCCCACCAATTACTGCCCCTCCCCAACACGCCCCCACAACCACCACCCGATAATATCTCCAGCACGTCTCCTTTTTATAAACTGTATATGATCTCATTTGTGAAGTTTTGTCTGTGAATCTTCGCACCTTAATTCAAAAGAAGCGTTTGCTGTGACTGATCTTACATGGCTTGCTGTACAATCATTTCCAAGCCAGTCTCTGTACCATAGTCTGTAAGTGTTCTGACTTGTACTTTAAAGGTTGGGGGTTCGAGCCAATCCTCCAACCCCAACATTCTGAGCATGTTGTGAAATATAATTGCAATTTTAATTACGATAGTCGCCCAACACCCCGACGGGGTTTTTCAAAAATGAAAAAACTCCCGGGACCCTGGGACGGAGGGCGATTTCCCCGGACTGTCCCGGGAAAAGTAGGAGGTCTGGTCACCCTACCAATGAGTCACTCATGGTTCAGCAGCAAATCACACATTCGATCATCATTTGCAGTCTAAAATCCTTGAATTTAGCTATGGTTATACAAGGGTACACAACTAGCACGTCTATGCCAAATGTCTGAAACCTTTGACTCTCCAGATGTTTTGAACTCCAACTCCCACCAGCCCTAGCCAGCATGGTCATGGGAGTTGTAGTCCGTCCTAAGCATCTGGAGAGCCAAAGGTTGCAGATCCCTGGTGCTAATCCCCAGTTACAACTTTGTGTGGGTGAGCTGAGTTGCCCTTTTGGAAGGCAGCAGATTGCAAATGAATATCTCTCCTCTGTGAAAGGTGCAGTCATTAAAATGCGGCTGTATGCCCTCCTGAGTGGGGTGCACCCCATAGAATACGTTATGTGAACCATGTTCATCCTTAGTAGAGGGACCCACACACCGCTGAACATTTTATACAACTTTTGGTTTTACTCTAAGTAACCCTGGGTAATCCAGACGTGGACCCCTTGCTCACTGTGCTCAGAGAGGCACAGCTCCACCTCACTGATGAGACCCAACAAGGCTGAAACACGTGTCTGGGGTTGCTGCTGGTACTCTTGTTCAGTGGACAATAGCCTAGCATTTGGTTGCTGGACTGCCCTTTTCGGTGGCGACAGCAGACTGCAAATGGATATTTCTCCTCTGTGTAGGGTACAGTGAGCTAAAATGTGGTTGAAGACCCTCCTGAGTGAGGCACATGCAACAGGACAGGTAATTTGAACCATGTTCCTCCTCAGCAGCGGAGGAGCAAGGTGGTGGGCAAGGAGGGAGGCTGCACCCCCAGGCTCTGCCCTGGTGCCCAGTGCACCCCTCCGGCCTCCCGTTGGCGCTCTATTATCCAGCCTGGCACAGAAAGCTGTCTCCACTACTGGTAAATGGGCTCTCACACCTCTATCTTACCATAGGTGTCCTGAAATATATACAAACAAAGACAGTTGACAACGCACTCCTGGGTTAACATTTTATACTGATGGAGTCTATCTAGTTGGTTGTATGATTTTAACTAATTGGACATGAATCTTAAGGGTCAGGGGAGAAAACCCGGTTCTGGCACATGGACTGTACACATATGCGATACCAAAAAACAAGGTCGCAAAGATTCGGGAATTCCCATCCCATGCACACTATCAAAGACCTAATAACAGCCAGAACATTACTATGTACATTTCCAAACATGTGCTGGAAAGACATTTTAAAGTTGTCTTAATAAGATGAATATTCAGATAGGTATTCTTCAAGAAAAATAATTTCACAACATTCTGTTTTCTTCACGGGTTCTGGTTTAATGGCAATGTCAACACTTTTTGAGATAAACACCCTTCTACTGAAATTTAACAAAAAAGAAAACGGTGATGTAATCATTTGAAAATGCTAGATACAAATATTTTGAAATTTTTACGATCACCTTAAGCTTCAGAAGTCACCTTTTAAATAAACAAAATCCAGTAATTTTCTGGTAGTGTGCGCTATAGCCATTATAGATTCACTCTTCACTTTATAAAGTCAGGATGCCTTTTGCATTGTCCAGCATGTCACTCTTACTAGATATTCAAGAGCAGGTGTTTTCAATCTCACCCTCGGATCCCTAAACTTGTGGTTTAAAGACATTTTCAGATCAGGGAGACTCGATCAGTTCTCAGCACATCTGCAAGCGATTTATTTGGTAAGACAATGTGGGCGCCATAACTTTTTTAGACATCAAGTATTAAATAATGAATACTTTATTGAGCCTTAGGTTACATTACCTTTCGCTTGCAGGGATCTGGAACTATACCTTAGAGGATTTATGTGCTATATATGGAAGCACTATACAGAAAGCACTTTACAGCGCAATGGTGACACCAATAGTATAGTGCAAAGGAACAGTTTGTACACTTGCCTGATCTCACTCTAGACCAGGGATCTGCAACCTGTGGCTTTCCAGGTGTATTGCACTACGACTCCCATGATCCTTTTGCATTGACCATGCTGGCTAGGCCTGATGGGAGTTTTAGTAGAACACATCTGGAAAGCCAAAGGTTTCAAACTCCTGCTCTAGACCTTAGGAACATAGGTCCCCAGATAGTCTGGGGTCTATATATTTGAAGATAAATAGACAGACAGGTAAAAATGTTTATTTACCTTCCCCCCCTGTAAAGACCGGAGGGGGGGGTTCTGCACTTCCGCTCTCTATATGGTAGAGGGGAGGCACCGAGACCCCTGCCAATATTCTCTATTATTGGACACTAGACTTTCCAATAGTTCTGCAACCCCAAAGTACCTGGCGTTGTAGCGTACGTCGTCAGGGAAATCGACAACCCTTCTTGAGTGCCCTCCCTTTAAGGCAGGAGTCACGGGTCATCGAACGTCCGACGGAGAACAGGTCGAGCTACGACAGTGAAGTGGCCGCGACGTTCCTAGCGGTGCTCGTTGATGGGGAAGCATAAATGTCCTGCAAGGAAGAGGCGTGCGAGGCACCTCATTGTCAATAGTTCTGGACCGCAAAGAGTTAAAGAACTGTGGCCCAGCAAGGGCGTCGGGTCGTCGGCATCTCTGTGGTCTTTGGGTGGCGGGAAAACCCACCGGTGGATGCTCCTCGGCGCGTCAACGGTCAGGCCTTCTCCAGCAGGATACAGCGGCGACGATGCGGACGAGAGCGTCCTTGGATCAATGAAGTTCTTAGGCAACGGGAGCACGGCATCTCCAGTCGGCGACTGCGGCCGTCGACAGTGGCGGACAACAGTCCGGGCGCTTCTCTTTGGAGTTCCGCAGCAGTCCCTGTATTGGGTCAGCAGCTTGTCGAAGGTCTGTCTACCAGGGAGCATAGGCAAAGATCAGCTGTGCACGATGGTCCCTCATAGCTCGGGAAGAGGGCGCCTTACCAGGTCCTCTCTGGGTCAGTTCTTAAAGCACAGCAGCTTTCAGATTGTGAAGGAGAGCAACAGCAATTCTTCTCGTACAGCAGGGCTTCAGGATCAAGCTTCAGTTACTCCAGTTACTCGTCGTCGTGGACTTCAGCTTCTGAACACGATTCCTAGCAGTGAGAGGTCCCCAGATATACTGTTGATCTCCTATTCATTCCGCTGGGTCACACTCAAGCATCCAATCACGACTACGGACATTCATGCAGGCAGGCAGCTAATCAGGCACACAAGGCATTCAGGCCATTCACTTCTCTCCAGACACTCACAAGAAGTTATGTGTATTGGGACAAGTACTGAGCCATTTAACATCCTAAACTGCATTCATACTGGTTTCGGGCAGGGCTGTCTCAACCATTGTGTCAACCACCAGATACTAGACAGCCACAACATAGAATGCATATTTGTCACACACTCCATTCACCAGGTCCCATCCACAGGCGTACCCACAACATACGCTCGTTGAGAAGGCTCCAGCCAGTCTGGTCGGCACTTCTCCACACTTCCATATACGGAACTTCCACCCAACAGCCAGTCAGTGGGAAGGGACAGAGGCAGGGCTTCCCGGGACTTCGGGAAGATCAAGGTAACAGGTGATGGAAGGCAAGAGGCCATGGAGGCCATTTTGTCTCCATCCGGAATCTACCAATTCCAATGACAGGGCCTGGGCATCCCAAAATGGAGGACGCTCAGAGCACAAGTCATTTCAGCACGGAGCTGCCACCAGCCCGTACCCTGCTCTGTGGGTCACACACAGGTGCCCAAAAACATAAACTAGGGGCACAGGGTTGCACCCCTACCCATGGGTGCCATAACTGTATCCCATGGGTCTGTTCACCAAACCAAAAGAGAGAGAACTGCACCGCCAGGAGTCCCACATGAACTCCTGAGTGGAAAACACGACAGAACACACGATAAAAAGCAGTAAAGGACAAGGTTACGGAGGCCCTGTCCCTCCGATGCATTTCCAGCATCACCCCCCCCCAGATTAATGGTTACACCAGTTGCAACAGTACGAAACACAGATATTGGCTATAGATAACACTACCAGAACATTTCTGCATTGTTTTATTTGAAGAGGTGATCTTGCAAAATTCAAAATATGTATCCTGAAATCTACCTCTGCTCATATTATCCATTCTGGGTTGCATATTTATTTTATTATGGATGAACTCGCAACCCAATCAATTTCTTTAATGGTTAAGAGTATGGCAGAACAAGTAGAATTCCCTTGATAAGGACACCACAAAAATGTTGCGTCAATCTTTTCATGAAGGAACTCCTGTGTGCAGAGGCATTGCTAGGGGGGTTTGAGAGGGTGAGGGGGCTATAGCCCCAGGTCTTTTGGTTGTAGCCCCGGATAGAAGCTCTGGGGCTACACCAAAAGGCTAGATAACCCTGAGCCCCAAAGTTTTGACATTAGCTTAGCCCCTGATCTTTTCCAGACCTAACAACACCCCTGCGTGTGTGTATTTAGCAGTGATTCCGATCTGTCTCTCTTGCATTCTGCCCTGGAGAGCTTTACTGGATGTAGAGTTGTACTGGATGACATGGGCTGTGGAGCTGTACTGGGTGACATGGGCTGTAGAGCTGTACTGGATGACATAGGCTGTGGAGCTGTACTGGATGACATGGGCTGTAGAGCTGTACTTAATGACATGGGCTGTGGAGCTGTACTGGATGACATGGGCTGTGGAGCTGTACTGGATGACATGGGCTGTAGAGCTGTACTGAATGACATGGGCTGTGGAACTGTACTGGATGACATGGGCTGTAGAGTTGTACTGGATGACGTGGGCTGTAGAGCTGTACTGAATGACGTGGGCTGTGGAGCTGTACTGGATGACATGGGCTGTGGAGCTGTACTGGATGACGTGGGCTGTGGAGCTGTACTGGATGACATGGGCTGTGGAGCTGTACTGGATGACATGGGCTGTAGAGCTGTACTGAATGAGGTGGGCTGTGGAGCTGTACTGGATGACATGGGCTGTGGAGTTGTCCTGGATGACATGGGCTGTAGAGCTGCGCTGGATGACTTGGGCTGTGGAGCTGTACTGGATGGCATGGGCTGTGGAGCTGTACTGGATGACATGGGCTGTGGAGCTGCGCTGGATGACATGGTCTGTGGAGCTATACTGGATGACATGGGCTGTGGAGCTGTACTGATGACATGGGCTGTGGAGCTGTGCTGATGACATGGGCTGTGGAGCTATACTGGATGACATGGGCTGTAGAGGTGTGCTGGATGACATGGGCTGTGGAGCTGTACTGGATGACATGGGTTGTGGAGCTATACTGGACGACATGGGCTGTGGAGCTGTACTGGATGACATGGGCTGTGGAGCTGTGCTGGATAACATGGGCTGTAGAGCTATACTGGATGACATGGGCTGTGGAGCTGTACTGGATGACATGTGCTGTAGAGCTGTACTGGATGACATGGGCTGTGGGGCTGTACTGGATGACATTGGGCTGTGGAGCTGTACTGGATGACATTGGGCTGTGGAGCTGTACTGAGTTGCATGGGCTGTAGAGCTGTACTGGATGACATGGGCTGTAGAGTTGTACTGGATGACATGAGCTATGGAGCTGTACTAGATGACATGGGCTGTGGAGCTGTACTAGATGACATGGGCTGTGGAGCTGTACTGGATGACATGGGCTGTGGAGCTGTACTGGATGACATGGGCTATAGAGCTGTACTGGATGACATGGGCTGTAGAGCTGTACTGGATGACATGGGCTGTGGAGCTGTACTGGATGACATGGTATGTGGAGCTGTACTGGATGACATGGGCTGTGGCGCTGTACTGGATGACATGAGCTGTACTGGACGACATGGGCTGTAGAGCTGTACTGGATGACCTGGGCTGTGGAGCTGTACTGAATGGCATGGGCTGTGGAGCTGTACTGGATGACATGGGCTGTGGAGCTGTACTGGATGACATGGGCTGTGGAGCTGTACTGAATGACATGGGCTGTGGAGCTGTACTGGATTACAGGGGCTGTGGAGCTGTACTGGATGACATTGGCTGTGGAGCTGTACTGGATGACATGGGCTGTGAAGCTGTACTGGATTACATGGGCTGTGGAGCTGTACTGCATGACAGGGGCTGTGGAGCTGTACTGGATGACATTGGCTGTGGAGCTGTACTGGATGACATGGGCTGTGAAGCTGTACTGGATGACATGGGCTGTGGAGCTGTACTGGATGACAGGGGCTGTGAAGCTGTACTGGATGACATGGGCTGTGGAGCTGTACTGGATGACAGGGGCTGTGGAGCTGTACTGGATGACAGGGGCTGTGGAGTTGTACTGGATGACATGGGCTGTGGAGCTGTACTGAATGACAGTGGCTTTGGAGCTGTACTGGATGACATGGGCTGTAGAGCTGTACTGAATGACATGGGCTGTGGAGATGTACTGGATGACATGGGCTGTGAAGCTGTACTGGATGACATGGGCTGTGGAGCTGTACTGGATGACATGGGCTCTGGAGCTGTACTGGATGGCATGGGCTGTGGAGCTGTACTGGATGACATGGGCTCTGGAGCTGTACTGGATGACGTGGGCTGTGGAGCTGTACTGGATGACATGGGCTGTGGAGCTGTACTGGATGACATGGGCTGTAGAGCTGTACTGAATGAGGTGGGCTGTGGAGCTGTACTGGATGACATGGGCTGTGGAGTTGTCCTGGATGACATGGGCTGTAGAGCTGTGCTGGATGACTTGGGCTGTGGAGCTGTACTGGATGGCATGGGCTGTGGAGCTGTACTGGATGACATGGGCTGTGGAGCTGCGCTGGATGACATGGTCTGTGGAGCTATACTGGATGACATGGGCTGTGGAGCTGTGCTGATGACATGGGCTGTGGAGCTATACTGGATGACATGGGCTGTAGAGGTGTGCTGGATGACATGGGCTGTGGAGCTGTACTGGATGACATGGGTTGTGGAGCTATACTGGACGACATGGGCTGTGGAGCTGTACTGGATGACATGGGCTGTGGAGCTGTGCTGGATAACATGGGCTGTAGAGCTATACTGGATGACATGGGCTGTGGAGCTGTACTGGATGACATGTGCTGTAGAGCTGTACTGGATGACATGGGCTGTGGGGCTGTACTGGATGACATTGGGCTGTGGAGCTGTACTGGATGACATTGGGCTGTGGAGCTGTACTGAGTGGCATGGGCTGTAGAGCTGTACTGGATGACATGGGCTGTAGAGTTGTACTGGATGACATGAGCTATGGAGCTGTACTAGATGACATGGGCTGTGGAGCTGTACTAGATGACATGGGCTGTGGAGCTGTACTGGATGACATGGGCTGTGGAGCTGTACTGGATGACATGGGCTATAGAGCTGTACTGGATGACATGGGCTGTAGAGCTGTACTGGATGACATGGGCTGTGGAGCTGTACTGGATGACATGGTATGTGGAGCTGTACTGGATGACATGGGCTGTGGCGCTGTACTGGATGACATGAGCTGTACTGGACGACATGGGCTGTAGAGCTGTACTGGATGACCTGGGCTGTGGAGCTGTACTGAATGGCATGGGCTGTGGAGCTGTACTGGATGACATGGGCTGTGGAGCTGTACTGGATGACATGGGCTGTGGAGCTGTACTGAATGACATGGGCTGTGGAGCTGTACTGGATTACAGGGGCTGTGGAGCTGTACTGGATGACATTGGCTGTGGAGCTGTACTGGATGACATGGGCTGTGAAGCTGTACTGGATTACATGGGCTGTGGAGCTGTACTGCATGACAGGGGCTGTGGAGCTGTACTGGATGACATTGGCTGTGGAGCTGTACTGGATGACATGGGCTGTGAAGCTGTACTGGATGACATGGGCTGTGGAGCTGTACTGGATGACAGGGGCTGTGAAGCTGTACTGGATGACATGGGCTGTGGAGCTGTACTGGATGACAGGGGCTGTGGAGCTGTACTGGATGACAGGGGCTGTGGAGTTGTACTGGATGACATGGGCTGTGGAGCTGTACTGAATGACAGTGGCTTTGGAGCTGTACTGGATGACATGGGCTGTAGAGCTGTACTGAATGACATGGGCTGTGGAGATGTACTGGATGACATGGGCTGTGAAGCTGTACTGGATGACATGGGCTGTGGAGCTGTACTGGATGGCATGGGCTCTGGAGCTGTACTGGATGGCATGGGCTGTGGAGCTGTACTGGATGACATGGGCTCTGGAGCTGTACTGGATGACAGGGGCTGTGGATCTGTACTGGATGACATGGGCTCTGGAGTAAGATAAGACCTCTACTATGTCTTACATTGGTTACATGAGAGGCAGAGTTACATGAGAGGCGGGACAACACCGCTGCCTACAACCGGCCACCACAAGACAACTGCTGAAATGTGTAAATGTGTAAATACTGGCGTTAGGCTGTCAAAGTTCAAAACAATTTTGTTTTGTCCCCCAGTACCTGTGTCAGGTGAATGTGCCCACCCTTACCCCTTCACGACCTGGCACACGTCTCTCAATAAGACAATGATATGTAAAGGCACCTCACCCCTAGAACTCCCTCTACTCTATGTTGTTGCCTACTCTGCAACTCATTTCTGTTCGAAATTACGCCCGTTTCTTCAATAAATGTAATTTGTACCCAGGGGATGGGAGGCAGGTTTCCAGCCAATGAGAAGGTTTGGAGCGGGTGTTTTACCACATGGCATATACCCCGATCTGAGCCCCCTTAGTGCGGGAGGCGACCATCTATCCTCTCCGGCTTTCCAGGTAAGTGCACTTCCCCTGCGCCCCCGCTTCCTATTCTCCACACCCCTTTTCCTCACAATTCAGCCACTCCACTCCCATCCCACTTACCTTCAGCTTCCTTGATTGTTGCTAGTGCCTGGAACTGTAGTGTTCCCGGAGCAGCTCCGACGTCCAAATGGCCGCCATGGAAAGGGAAAAGGGACTACTTGAAGTCCCTCCTCCCTGAACCATGGCAGCCATCTTTTTTAAGTTGAGAAACAACAAATTTTTTTTTCACAACTTAAACACGGTTAGTATCCCGGTAGATGTCAGGATACTAATAGCAATAAACCCCTAGCTGGGGGGAGGCTTTACCGCATCAGATAACGCCCTGGGCTTTGTTAAGGCCCTTGTTTTGCTCGGGTCCGTAACTATGTTCTGGGGCATTATCTGATGCGGTAATGCACTCCCATCTCGGGGATTTATTGCTTAAATAAATATAAAAAGCAAAGGCAACAGTTTTGGCTTTTGGGTAGGCACGGGAGATGCATTTACCCTGCACTGCCATAATGGTTGTACCTGGCCATAAAATGGCAGAAGCTAGGAATGGTTTAATTACCTGGGCATATGGTGGCAGTGACTGGCAAATGCTTATCAAATACCTATACACAAGCCAAAACCGTTAGTTTTGTCAATGCCTGTTTTTAACTAGCAGCATGTATATCAGCAGAGGCTGATATACATCAAATGGTCGAAGGCACACTTGGTTAAGACAATTTGTTTACACCAGTAGCACACTTACAACTGCAATTAAGCCATTAACTCTTAGATACTGCTTACAAATAGTAGTGAAAGGCCAACGTTTGATGTTATTGCTTGATAGAGACAGATCCTAGGAGTATGGCCCTCATTCTGATTCAGGCGTTAAGGGGTTTACGGCGCCGTAAACGGCGCCGACCCTTAACGCCTGATTACAAGGTTCCCTTTGCGGGATGGCTTTTAACGGCTGCTTTTTTGCAGCAGTTAAAATCCATGCCGCAAAGGGACCTTGGAGATAATTACGGCACCGTAATTTACGGTGCCGTAATTATCGCCTTCCCCCATTCCCATTATGCCCTATGGGGCGAAAATGGGAATGGGGAAGGGTAAAATGGGAAATGGGGATTTACCGCCCCACTCACCTTGGAATGGGGCGGTAAATCCGCTAACCACCATGGCGTAAACGTAGTTTACGCCATGGTGGTAAGGGTACGACCCAGGCGGTAACTTACCGCCTGGGTCGTAATGAGGGCCTATGTGTTTTGGGGACGGTGGGGGATATAAGAGGGTTGGAGTTGCCATAGGGATTAGAATGGCTATGGATATTCAATGAATGGCTAAAAACCAAAAAACACCCACAACCAGTGTCTGCCTCCTCAAATGTTCTCTCTCACTCCTCACAGTACTCCAATATAATAGTTATAAATCATATGTGGTGCTCTAGCACCACCTAATAGCCAAAACTAAGAATACCCTGGCCCAAGAGCATCCTGCCTTGGACTGCTTGTGTTGTCGACTGAAGTAATGGGCAATGCTCACATTTCCTGAAGAACGTAGCGCTGCAAAGCGAGTGTCCCGTTTGTCATTCATCCCTGGGTCGTTCTCTTCACCTGATGCACAGTTTTCTAATGAGTACTAGACATCTGTACCTTACGAGGAGCCATAGAATGCAGTGTTGTGGGTGTGTCCCTTCCAAGCCTGCAGCAGGCATTCTCGTCCCTGCCTCGCCCCTGTTTACACTGTCCATTGGCCAAGGCCCTTGCTTGAACTGTGACTCACTGGAGTCCCCGTTGGACATTCTTGGCTGCAGCTGTGAGCTAAACTGTCCTCTGCATCCGTGGGTGTGTTGCCCTCTCACAGAGATGTTTAATGAAATGCCTCAACACCGAAACAGGGAGGCGGGCTGTGTCATTCTGTGTACAGCGTTATGTTTTGCACCAAAGATATTCTGTGTGTTTCACACCGATTGGTGACTGTCCATGGCTCAGATTTCTGGGTCAAACGGCCAAGTATTCTGGTTCCAACCCCAGCCACCTAACTAAAACTGGACAAACACTGTTGGCCATTGCCTTGAGAGGAAGTAGTGGAAGAGTTCCAAAAAAAAGCGGTGGAACTGTGATCTCGACAGGGGAGAGGTTAGGCGGAAGCATCGTGCAAATTGTAGCAAGGTGTTGCGGCCGGGACATTGCAATGGTCTAAGTGACTAGTAACGAAGGCTCCTATTTCAACTGTACACTTGCATAGGGGCATGAATGGACCGATCCTCTCTATAGAATGGTGAATATGGCAATAAAAAAGTAGAGGAATGGTAAACAGAGGGGAACAAAAAGTAGTGGAACACCGTTCCGGACCGTTCTCGCTCACTTTGATCACTGCTCAGGAGCAAGAGTGCAAGAGGAATGCTTGGGCTGAGGACCTGAGCAAGTAACAGTGAGGTATGAGACGGCGCTCATCCAGACAAACAACTTACTAAGAAATGAGAAATTAATACCTCTGGCTTTCTTTTTTTTAAACATTTTCTATTAAGTTCAATTATGAAAAAGGAAGTAAACTAACAGTTCAGCTAAAAAAGCAAACCATAACATCCACGAGGACCTTGTGAAAAGGGGAAATGATTAGCATACACAATCAGCTTACATTTTTGTGCCCCGTCCATTTCCGAAGAAATTGTAATAACTACTTCTGCATAAGGTATGAACGGGCTTCTGCAATGAGTTTGTGTTGTACACCACAAAAACAGCTCCAACCAAACTAACACATCATTACAAGTCTGACCAACTCATTGCAGTCTGGATGTGCAATTAGGCTTAAGTAGATGCATGCACAATACCAGGGTCAGATTGCCCAGTCAGCCATTCGGCCCAGAGCCGAATGACCCTCCACGAAAGTGGGCCGTTTTTTAAAAACCTATTAGTGGTCCGTTTTTTGTATTTTAACTATGCAAGCTGCACATTGCACTTAAATCAATTTAGTGCAATGTGTCCAGTTTGCAATTAATAATGATATGTGCCTGCATGCATGTTACAAATATTAATTGCACCTTCATCAAGACTGATATGGAAGCCGCAGGCAGCCTGGGACACATATGCCAAAACGTCAAATTCTATTTGATGTTTACGGTTCGTCTCCCTGTTAACGTGCTGAAGGTTGGCGCACCAGCATACACCAGCAGGAGCATCGTAACAAGGAGAAGGAAGGAAAGATATCCCGTTCCTGTTGCTGGAAGATCTTTTCCTGTTTCACATGTTCGGCTCATTACTCAGCATTTCTGGATGAGGGGCTGGGTGACGAGACAGCCGCTTAGTGACCTTGATGAGAGACTACGAGGAAGGAGAAGGAGAGGCAGATTTCCAATTAACCATTTCAGGACGCAATGTAAGGTACACATAGGTGGAAGGGCCGGGACTCTGGAAAAAGCATTGCTATTCTTCCTTCAACTAAATTAATGATGTAGTGCATGCTCCAAAGCCGGTATTCCAAATGATGTCACATGTTCCATAGGCCACGCACTTCCCCACAAGACCAGTTGAAAGCATAACGGAATTGAGTAAAGCGTCAGACGTTGGCATTTAGCTTTGCAGAGAATATGTCAGTATGGTTTTTCGGATTTAAAAGGTGTGCAACTTTTATGCTTTGCCAGCAAAGTTATAGGAACATCGAGGCTCTGGGGTTATTTGCCCGATGTTGATTATTAACTTTCTGAATGCATTTTTGATCTTTGCACATTTTTCCATTAGAGAAGACGCAATTGCATTAAAATTGCATATTTCACTTTAGATATTTTCAATTCCTGTGACCATCACTTGCCACTGGTCTCCCACACTTCTTTTTGCAGTTGTGCCCTGCACAGAATGTAATAATGCATGCAAATATGTTCTATGTAAAGCGTTTTGGATAAAAGCTCTGTATGAATAACAAGTTATTATAGTGTTCTAATAATAGTACACACCTTTGTTCTGTGAATTCTTACTATTGGCCCTGCGTTCAAGTTTTAACATTGTGGAACCCTAACGGGATGATGCTATTTAAAAAGATATAAACAGGGATTCTCTGCCACGTCGCTGCACTGTTCGGCCACTGCACCTCTCCATAAAGATGCACCTTCTCTCTAGTGCTTTGTCGCCTGCACTTCATGGTAACAACGTTGTTCGGCTCCTGCTCCTCTCTTTATAGATGTTGTTGAGGATCTGCACCTCTATTACTCTGTTGTGGAGTGAAAATATAAATGTAGAATGCTCATACCAAATGAGTTGAGTGCGTGTTCAGCATTGAAGCCATGACTCGAACCCCAGTCATCGATGTCCCAGGCTAGAAATGTACGGGCGAGACCATGTGAAAGGAGAATGAAACTCTGTGGAATGTCGCACACTGGCATTTTATTATAATGTCTCACATCGCTATCAATAGGGATTTGTGTGATTAAAAGGTATCTACCTTTTATTTATTTCCAGCAACGTGAGCGGAAAACAGCTCACATTTCTTATGGTGTTGATTTTTTCTCTGAAAACCAAATGCGTATTTGTCCTGTGCACTTTCTTCAATTAGGAAGGCCTATGTTTACCTCCCATTTCATATGTTGATAAGTCCTCACACTTTATTGTTTAGGGCGCGTAAATGAGTCTGATACCTTTGGTGCATCACAGAATTGGTAATGATTTGTGAGACCCTGGCCACCGCACAGCCAATACATGTTTTCCTTTTGGAGGGAGCTCAAAAGCCCTAGGCCTTCATCACGATTTTCCCCATTCTAATTGGGGGTGTTCATTGCACCGGCTAGAAAGAGTTAGGTGGAGACACACACCAACGTGCATAACACACTTTAATCCGCAGGCAGATTAATGTACAAATGGGACATTAATGAGCTGTCCATGTCAACTACATTCAAGTCCCATGAAGCTATGGGGCTCTCACTAGCTGCCCTTCTGTCATATCCGAGGTCGGAGTCATATAGATATTATCAAGATACTTTCACGAAATAGCACATGCTCGAGTTTCATAAAAGCAAAGTGGCAGTTACCTGCAGCCGGCCCTTTTGAGGTGACCTTGGTTCAAGTGCCGGAAAAGTGATATAGGATTTGCGAGTCCTATTTCAATGACACTTGGTGTCGTGACTTGCCGCGTAGTGAAGAGTAAATGGGCCTCTGTCCACAAATCACCCACAGGGAGAGAGTAAAGGAACTCCCTGTGCGAGCTTTGGGGTCACAGGTGGTTTGATGATTCGCCGGATCTGATGACGCCAAGGACCCCAGAGGCTGTTAAAAGGAAGTTAGGGTTAGCGCAGGCAAACATAGTACTTTGATATGAAAGAGTGTGCAAAACTTTCTTACCTAAGTCTAGCGGAATGGTGCTAGGGTGCCTGGGGTCAGATGCGAGGGAGCGTCAAAGATCCGGGCAGCCATGTCCCAGATGGTAGGTACCGGCTGATACCTCTAGCCCTTCCGTAGGCGAAGGGAACTTGAAACTGATCACGAAGTCTATGGTCGGGAGATCAAAAGTCAGAAGGGGAAATCCGAAAGCAATCCGTTGAGCGTAGCAAAAAAGAGTCCAGAGTACCAGTATCCGTGGAGCAAGAAAGCCAATCCGTGGTTCGTAAGCCTGAGTCTGAAATCCGATGCAGCAAACAACGTAAATCCTGAAAGCGCCAAACAGAGTTGTGAAACAGCTGTGAAGCAGTGAGCAACTCGAACTTCCTGGCTTTTACGTGCGCCGGCTCCCAGTCACGTGAGCGGATACTTGAGCATGTGATCGGGAAGCCGTCGCGGAACTAGGAAGTAACCGCAATCGGGTGCTCCAGCCCGAACGCAGTCTCCACGGGAGTTGCCAATGGAAACGAGGCAACAAACCGGGCCGGCCTCTGTGCACGGCCCGAATAGGCCAGTGATGACGACTCCCTCGCACCATAGGTGAAGGGATGCCTTGGGAGGCGGACTGTGACCCGGGAGTCTAGCAGTGTGTGTCGGGGTATCATGCAGTGTGGTGCGTAGTTGTGTAACTGATTTGTTGTGCATGACAGAGCCCCCCCTCAACGGCCCACAACCACGTGGGCAAGAAGGGTGTTCTCGGTGAAAACGTGAAACAAGCCTTGGGGCATGAACATCACACGCGGGGACCCAACAGCGCTCATCGGGGCCAAAACCCGCCCACTCCACTAGGTTTTGGAGACCACCCCGAACCATACGAGAACCCAATATATCCGAGACCTCATACTCCACCGAGCCACCCACTGAAACAGGGCCAGGCGTAGACCGGAGACGAGTAGGGGCCAGACAAGGTTTCAACAAAGAGGTGTGAAAAACAGGGTGTATGCGCCAGGAGGCAGGGACTGAGAGGCGATAGGCCACATGGTTCATCACAGCGGAAATCCTATAAGGGCCCACAAAACGAGGGAGTAACTTGCGACAACCAGGAAGCCTGAGATGGCGAGAAGAGAGCCAAACCCTGTCCCCCACAAAATAGGAAGGCGCCACTGTCCTCCTCCGATCCGCTTCAGCCTTCATAGACTCCTGGGCCTCTCGAAGGTGAGTAAGGGTTGCGAGAACAGGCAGCAGCAGCAGGATTATCAGAAGGTGCAAGGTCTGGGATAGGCAAGCTGCAAGGGTGTTGACCATACAAAACATAAAAGGGAGAAGAGCCAGTGGAGGAATGCGTGGTGTTGTTGTAGGAGAACTCAGCGAGGTGTAGCAAACCCAGCCAGGACTGCTTGTGTTGCAACACCAGACAACGCAAATACTGCTCCATGGCTTGGTTCACCCTCTCAGTCTGGCCGTCCGTCTCCGGATGATATGCGGAGGAAAAACGAGAATCGATACCTAGGAGGACCGTGAGTGCTTGCCAGAAAAGGGAAGTGAACTGGGGTCCCCTATCTGAGATGATAACCGTGGGTAACCCAAAGAGGCAAAAGACCGATTTAAAGAAAAGATCGGCCAAGGCCGGGGCTGAAGGGATGCCAGAACAGGGAATAAAATGAGCCATTTTGGAAAAGGAGTCGACCACCACCCAAATGGTATCAAATCCCTTGGTTCGGGGTAGGTCTGTTACGAAATCCATGGATACCGTGTGCCAGGGCCTGGAAGGTATGGGTAAAGGAAGCAGGAGCCCCACCGGATGCCCTCTGCGGTGCTTACACTGGGCGCATATTGCACAGGTGTTTACGTATCCTTCTACGTCGTGTTTCATGGAGGGCCACCAACACCAACGTCTGAGGAGGTCCAACGTACGTTTTTGTCCGGGATGGCCATTGATGACCACTCCAGAGCGAGATTGCGAGCGTCGGTTGTTGGTAACCACACTTTAGCGAGGCCAAGTCCTGGAGGTTACGGTGGTCGGTGAACACAGTGACAGCGTGCCTTGCCCCCAACAGATGATGCCGCCAGACCTGGAAGGCATCCTTGATGGCCAACAGCTCCTTCTCCGTGACGGTGTAGTGTAACTCCGTAGCAGAGAACTTCCGGGAATGAAACGCAACCGGGTGTAACTGACCCGAAGAAGGACAGCGTTGGGACAAGACCACACGAAGGGCCAAGGAGGAAGCGTCAGCCTCCACGATGAATGTGAGTTCTGGGTCAGGGTGCTTCAGGACAGTGTCAGATATGTCTGTTATATCCTCTTCCACTTGTGAAGAGTCTGATTCCCTGTCCTCCCCTTCCTCCTCACCTCTGATTTTTCCGGTGTAATGCAAGCTTCGGGTTATCCTGAGTTCGAGTCTTCACCTTTTTTTTCTGTAGATAAGTACGACCGTGAAAGGACGCCACAGTGACACCCAATGGGTGAACTGTGGCTACCCTCCTCAGCCGTTGAATAGTGGGGAAAAAGCCAGTGGCTTAAAAAACCCCAGTAAGGTATTCCTCTGCTGAAGAGATGAGTAGATCAGTAAACTCCAGGGGTAGTAAACTTTGACGTATAAACTGCAGTTGAGTGCCTGAGAAACACAGGTAGAGAGTTCCGGTAGCAACAAATCAATTGAGGAAGAGGCAGGCAATCCGTTGGACAGGCAGGGGTCGGTACACAAAAAGTACAGGATAAAGCCAATCAGGAAGAGGCAAGGCAGTCCGTAGTACAGAAGGAGGTCGATACACAGAATGGCAAGACTGAAAGAAAGGGGGGGGGGCGGAGTAGAAAGGAGTGAAAGAAGGCAAGCCAGAGGGAAAACAACACAAGACGGGAGGAAGGGACTGGCGGAAGACGGGAGCGGAAAAGTAGAAGGAGGAAGGGTGAGGATACGGAGGCGAGAGGATAAGCTGGAAATCAGAAAGGGAGGAAAAATAAAACGGGGAGACTAGAGACGGTAAGGAGCCAAAAACTCTGAGGAGCGAAGTATAAGGAGTACGGCAGTGCAGGCGATCAGAGATACTGTTCGTTGCAGCGCATCCGACACCGGAAGTGAGAGGCTAAAGTACCGGCGTCGGAATGCGTAGAAGAAAAGACTAGACCCGTACTCTGCGCTTTGCCGGGCGTGAAGGAACCAGCAATGGAGGACACAGCTTCAATTTAGACCAAAGCCGCCAGGTTCCCTGAGGTGTGACAGTATGCCCCCTCCTAAGGTCCACCCCTCCTGGCTTACTCGGATGACCCCGGTGGAATTTATATAACAGCAGGGGGTATTCAAATGAGATCTAGGTTCCCAGGTGTTTTCTGAAGTAGGGTATCCCTTCCAGTGGATTAGATACTCCAAGCGTCCTCTATGATACCGGGAGACACATATCTGGGCCACCTCATAGACATCTTTAGAAGTGTTGCTTGACTTACGGGTCCATCTATCTTCAACAAATGTCTTTAGTTGAGAAGTGTGAAACACCGAATGAACTCGACGTAAGCTTGACGGTAGCTGTAGGCGAAAGGCTACAGGGTTTATGACTCGAGTAATCTTGTATGGTCCAATATATCTAGGGGACAGTTTAGAGGGACGTACCCAACGTGGTAGGAATTTGGTCGACAAGAGCACCTTAGAACCAACACCCCATTCAGGAACTGGTCTACGGTGTTTATCCGCTTGGGTTTTGTTTCTTTCTTGGGCCTCCTTCAATCCCAGCCTAGCCTTGTTATGTGCCTCTCGGATAGTTGTCAATGAGGCTTCGGCAGAAGGTACTGAGCTCTCAATGTGAGCTAATGGAAGTAGGGTGCGGGGATGGTAACCATAAGTACAGTAAAAAGGGCTAATTCCGAGGGCAGAGTGTCTAGCGTGATTGTAAGAAAATTCTGCCGTCGGGAGTAACTGGACCCAATTGTCTTGTTGGTTAACAAAACACCGGAGATACTGCTCTAACATACCGTTGAGGCGCTCCGTTTGTCTGTTAGATTGTGGATGAAATCCCGAGGTGAGAGCTCTCTCTATGCCCAACCCTTTACAGAGAGCGGACCAGAAATGGGATGTGTACTGACTGCCTCGGTCCGAAATTATCTTGGTAGGTAGACCGTGTAACTTGAATATGTCTCTCAAGAAGATTTCTGCCATACATGAGCCAGAAGGAACTCTGGTTAAGGGTGAGAAATGTGCCAACTTGGTGAAGGAATCAACCATCACCATTATACAGGTACAACCTTGCGACTCTGGCAAATCCACCATGAAATCGGTAGATACAGTGGTCCAAGGTCCAGTAGGAATGGCACAGGGTTCCAACAATCCCAGAGGTCGTTGCATGGTGGATTTGTTCCGAAGGCAGGTGGTACAAGACTGGACATATTGTTTGGTATCTTCCCTCATGTTGGGCCAAAAGAAATGTCGTACCAGATAATCTTGAGTGCAACGAATGCCACCATGTCCAGCAAACTTGGAGTCATGACACCAGGATAGTGCGATCTTTCTCAAAGCTGGCGTGGGTAGGTACAATTTGTCGTTTACCAGATAAAGTCCGTCTTTAACGACGTACTTAGTCAGGTTGTCATGCATTTCGTCTTCGAATCTTCCTCCTGAATCGTCCTTGACTTGTTGTAAGAAAGTAGATATAACTCCAATTCTTTGAGACCTTGAAAACATCAACTCAGTCGTGGATTCCGGTTCAGACAGATAGTCACTGGGTTGGGACAGGGCATCAGCTACCAGGTTTTGTTTGCCTGGGATATAGGTAATATCGAAGTCAAATGGGGTGAAGAAATGTGCCCACCTTGCCTGCCTGGTATTATAGCATTCAAATTGGCGTAATGCTTGCAGATTTTTGTGATCCGTACGAAGGGTAAAAGGATGTTCCCCACCTTGGAGAAGGTGGCACCATTCAGCACAGGCTAATTTCATGGCGAGTAATTCTCGCTCTATAACAGAGTAGTTACGTTGGCTGATGTTTAGGGTTTTGGAGAAATAGGACACCGGGTGTTCCTTACCATGATGTTCTTGTAGTAATACCGCTCCTACTGCGGCTGAAGAGGTGTCAGTTTCCACAATGAACGGGCTGTGCTGGTCGGGTTGTCTTAAGACAGGAGCCGAACAAAAGGTCTGTTTGAGTTGTTGAAAACTCTTCTCCACCTGGGGGGACCATTGGAACGGAGAGGAGGACTTCTTGAGAAGAGTGGTCATTGGAAGTACCTGTTGAGAGAAATGTGGGATGAATTTTCGGTAGAAATTAGAAAGGCCAAGGAATCTCTGGATGTCCTTAACGGTTTTAGGAGACGGCCAGTCTAGGATGGAATTGACCTTTTTTGGGTCCATGGCTATGCCCTCAGAGGAAAGGATGTAACCTAAGTAAGTAGGAAATGGACTTAGCCGAAAAGACACACTTTTCAAGTTTGACAGAGAGATGATTGTCTTTTAATCTGTGAAACACCTCCTGGACATGGATATTATGTTCTTCTTGGTTGAGAGAGAAAATAAGGATATCATCTAGGTAGATGATGATTGAGTGTCCCAAGAGATCAGAAAAGAGTCTGTCCATGAAGCGTTGGAAAATGGATGGAGCATTGACAAGGCCAAAAGGCATTACTTGATACTCGTAAAGTCCAAAGGGGGTCCTGGAAGCAGTTTTCCACTCATCCCCAGATTGGATACGAAGCAGATGGTAAGCGTTACGTAGATCCTGTTTAGTAAATATTGTGTCCGACTGAACGATGTGCATGATTTCGGATATAAGTGGCATGGGATATCTGTCCTTTGTGGTTACCTTGTTTAGCCCTCTGTAATCGATACACGGGCGTAGTTCCTGTGTGTCTTTCTTGGGGATGAAGAATAAAGAGGTCCCTCCAGGAGATCTAGAAGGCCTAATCAAGTCATTGGCCAGATTCTTGTCTAGGTATTCTCGCAGATACCTTCTTCCTTGAAGTGTCAAAGGAAACATCCGACAAAAGGGGACCAAGGCCCCAGGATGTAGATCGATCCTGCAATCTTCAGGTCTGTGAGGAGGAAGGGCTAGAGGAATTTTCTCTGTCACTACATTGGTGTATTCTTTGAGAAAGGAGGGTAAACAATGTATAGTCTTGGAATCCACTCCACAGGCTGTTCGTACCGCTGCAAAGGTCGGTTTGGGCAGACAGTTCGTTTTACAGAAGGTTGAGTGAAAGTTTAGAAGGTTTCTGGTCCAATCTATGGAAGGGTTGTGTAGACGAAGTCAACCTATGCCCAGAATCAGAGGGAAGTGAGCTGCTCTGATAATGTCAAAGGGTAGACGTTCAGATTTTCCATGATACACACTGTGAGGACGTCTGTGGAATGAGTGATCAGGCCTGAGCTTAATGGTTCGCCGTCGACACCCTCTACCTTCTGATCCTCGGTCTTGGCTACTCGAATAAGTCCGTGGCTTTCCACCCACTGAGTGTCTATGAAATTGCCTGCGGCCCCACAATCCAGGAGGGCCTGGGTCTGAATCGAGGTCTTGCCGATCAGTAGGGTAACTGCCATCACCATGAGACGGTCATCATTACTACCTTCCAAGGTAGTGATGGAAAGGGTAACAAAGGGACTGTGATTATTCCCTCGGTAGTGAGTCCCCAAACTTACCGAGGGTGCTCGTTTCCCGAGCGTCTCGGGGGTACATCTGGGCAGTCTAGAAGTAAATGAGTCGGATCCACAGTACATACACAGACTTCCTTCTCGCCTTCTCCTGCGTTCATCAACCGTGAGAGGGGCGCGGGTAGTACCAATCTGCATAGGCTCTTCTCGAGTGGAGCGTGTCGAGGAAGGTGATGTCAGAGGGAGGGAAACTGGAGGTATAGGGATCCCAATCTTTGTTTTTTGACGCTCTGCTCGCCGTTCGGTTAACCGAAAATATATCCGCAATGTGGCTGTGATAAGATCCGTGAAGGTGAGAGGTCTTTCTATACGTGCTAGTTCGTCCTTTAATTCTTCTCGCAGACCTCTCCGGAATATGGTGTATTGTGCCTGTTCTTGCCAACCCGCCTCTGCAGCAATTTGTTTGAACAACGTGATGTAGGACATTAAGTCTGAGTTCCCTTGTCTGATGTCCAACAGGTCCTCGGAGGCCAAATACGTGCTCTCGGTATGTAGGAAGGTCTGTTTCATCAATGTCTTGAATGCTTCGTAATCTTGTAACACGGGATCTGCTCTGTTGACCAGCGGGGTAGCCAAGGCCAGGGCATTGCCTGACATATGAGTAATCATAAACCCGACCTTAGCATGCCCCGAAGAGAATGTTTGGGAACGAAAGGAGAAATGCAGGTTACAAGCATCCAAGAACTCTTTTAGACTCTTGGGCGTCCCATCAAACTTCCCTGAGACTAGGGGTAATGGAGGTAGATCCGTAGTAGGTGGGTCCCGTTCTGCAATTCTCTGCTGTAAAGTGGCATTTGCGCCTTTGAGATTTTGAACTTCTAAGTTCAAGTTCTGGACTGCTGCCACTAACTCCTGCACCTGTTGCGGAGTGGCCATAATGATTTGTGGGCGTTGCAAACTGTCAGATATGTCTGTTATATCCTCTTCCACTTGTGAAGAGTCTGATTCCCTGTCCTCCCCTTCCTCTTCACCTCTGATTTTCCGGTGTAATGTAAGCTTCGGGTTATCCTGAGTTCGAGTCTTCACCTTTTTTTTCTGTAGATAAGTACGACCGTGAAAGGACGCCACAGTGACACCCAATGGGTGAACTGTGGCTACCCTCCTCAGCCGTTGAATAGTGGGGAAAAAGCCAGTGGCATAAAAAACCCCAGTAAGGTATTCCTCTGCTGAAGAGATGAGTAGATCAGTAAACTCCAGGGGTAGTAAACTTTGACGTATAAACTGCAGTTGAGTGCCTGAGAAACACAGGTAGAGAGTTCCGGTAGCAACAAATCAATTGAGGAAGAGGCAGGCAATCCGTTGGACAGGCAGGGTTCGGTACACAAAAAGTACAGGATAAAGCCAATCAGGAAGAGGCAAGGCGTCCGTAGTATAGAAGGAGGTCGATACACAGAATGGCAAGACTGAAAGAAAGGGGGGGCGGAGTAGAAAGGAGTGAAAGAAGGCAAGCCAGAGGGAAAACAACACAAGACGGGAGGAAGGGACCGGCGGAAGACGGGAGCGGAAAAGTAGAAGGAGGAAGGGTGAGGATACGGAGGCGAGAGGATAAGCTGGAAATCAGAAAGGGAGGAAAAATAAAACGGGGAGACTAGAGACGGTAAGGAGCCAAAAACTCTGAGGAGCAAAGTACAAGGAGTACGGCAGCGCAGGCGATCAGAGATACTGTTCGTTGCAACGCATCCGACACTGGAAGTGAGAGGCTAAAGTACCGGCGTCGGAATGCGTAGAAGAAAAGACTAGACCCGTACTCTGTGCTTCGCCGTGCGTGAAGGAACCAGCAATGGAGGATGCAGCTTCCATTTAGACCAAAGCTGCCAGGTTCCCTGAGGTGTGACAGACAGCGGCTGTAGTAAATGCTGACTTCAGGGCGTCAAAAGCAGCTTGGTGTTTATCCAAACAGACAAAAGGTGACTTGGGACTGGTCAGGGCAGTAAGGGGGGGCTACAAGGGACGAGAAATCCTGGATGAAGCGCCTGTAGAAATTCGAGAACCCAAGGAATGATTGCAGGGACTTAACGTTACAGGGCTTCGGCCAGTCCAACACCGCACGGGCCTTGGACTGGTTCATTGCCAAACCCCCAGGGGTGATATGGAAAGCCAGAAATTCCACACTTTCAGTGTGGAACTGACATTTCTCAGGTTTGGCAGAGAGTGAGTGTCGGCGGAGACGGGACAGTACCTCGCGGATGTGTGATATGTGGTCCTTCATGTTCTGTGAGTATATCAAGCTGTCATCCAGGTATACTGCTACACACACATCCAACAAGTCGTGAAAAATCTCATTCATGAAACGTTGGAAGGTAGCAGGGGCATTACAAAGCCTGAAGGGCATGACTACATATTCAAACAATCCGTAGCTAGTACAGAAGGCCGTCTTCCACTCGTCTCCGGAGCGGATTCTGACCAGGTTATAGGCCCCGCCGAGATCGAGTTTTGTGAAAATAGTAGCATGGCTTAACCTGTCCAATAATGGGGTAATTAGAGGGATCGGGTATCGATTCTTGATGGTAATAGAATTTAGTCGGCGGTAGTCCACACAAGGACGCAGATCGCCCTCCTTTTTGGGGACAAAATAAATAGGGATAGCCGCCGGTGAGGTGGAGGGACGTATATGACCGACCTTCAAGGCTACCTGTATATACTCCTTTAATGCTTGTTCTTCCGAGGGAGACAAGAAATAAATGCGGCCTGAGGGAATCACAGAGTCAGGAAGCAGGTCGATTGGGCAGTCGTAGGAACGATGTGGCGGGAGCACCTCCGAGGAACCCTTCTCAAAAACCTCATGGAAATCCCCGTATTCTGTAGGGAAACCAATGGCAACAGCCCCCACCACATGAGGCTCCAGGGCCATAGGAACGTCTTCGTGTAGTGTGAGTTGTGCTATGGCCCCTAGGGCTCGTGGGGGTGATTCAGTGTCGTCAGGTGCTGTGAGACAATAGTTCTGACACGTTTCAGATTCAAAATGAACCTGCCCAGACTTCC
This sequence comes from Ambystoma mexicanum, assembly GCF_040938575.1. Classification (NCBI taxonomy): domain Eukaryota; kingdom Metazoa; phylum Chordata; class Amphibia; order Caudata; family Ambystomatidae; genus Ambystoma; species Ambystoma mexicanum. Next base: position 74,577,408 of record NC_090938.1, read on the forward strand.
AGTCAATCAAAGGGTTGTGTTGATGCAACCAAGGGAGACCCAATATGATCCCAAACTGTGGCATTGTAATCAGGTCGAATGAGATAACTTCCTGATGCGTGTTCTGGATAGTTAGGGTGACCGGGGCGGTCTGTTGCTTGATTGGGCCTGAAATCAGTGCTGTGCCATCCACCGCCTGTACCGGCTCTGGATGTTCCTTGGTAATCAGAGGTAGATTTAAGGACCCAGCCAGTTTAATGTCAATATAGTTGCCCGTGGCGTCTGAGTCTAAGTAAATCGAGACAGCATGAACAATATCGGGTGTTGGTTTTAATGTGGCCTGTACCAGCGCTGGCCTAATCCTGCCAAAGTTGGGGTACCTGTCCGGGGAAATGGAAGTACTGCTCGAGCCGGCCCCCGGGTCTAGGGTCGAGCATTCCGAAAAACCGGATTCTTGAGCTTAGGGCGTCTGGGACATGACTTTTCAAAATGGCCATTCAGGCTGCAGTAGAAACAAGTGTGGTCGGTTCTTCTGCGGTCCCTCTCTACTTGTGTGATGGGGCTGCGAATACCACCTATCTGCATGGGCTCGAAGCCTGTATCAGAGGAAGAGGAAGGCCAATTGGTATTGAGGACTCCTGTTTCGAACCGACGTTCGGAGCACCTTGCGTCAATTTGTAACGCGAGGTCCACTAAATCGGTGTGGGTCGTGGGCAAGGAAGGGACGAAAGCCATAGCGTCTTTCATGGTGTTGTTGAGCCCTCTATAGAACACAACTGCCTTTTTCTGTTCAGGCCAGGACGTTTCAGCAGCTAGATGATTGAAACGAGCAATGTATTCTATGAGGGATCCCTTTCCTTGAGTCAGATCTAACAGCTCGAGGTCCCGGGACTGGGCCTTGTGACGTGTGTCGAACACACGAGACATTTCTGTGATCAGCAGCTCAAAGTCGTATAGAACAGGGTTGTCATTTTACAACAAAGGGTTAGCCCATGCTGCAGCGGTACCGGCCAAATGAGACAAAGTGAACGCTGCTTTTGTGGTGGCGTCGGGAAAAGCCTGAGGTCTGCAGAGGAAGTGTAGTTTGCACTGGTTTATAAAAGTGCAAAACTTTCTAGGGTCACCGTGGAACCTCTCAGGGGCGGCCAAGGGAAAAGACGTGGGCATGAGTACTGGCAACTGAGGTGCTGTAGGGGCAATAGGAGGCTGGGGAATAATAGGCTGGACAGCTGGGGGTTGTGCCGCGGCAGCAGCCTCCCCAAACTCAGCATCGGCGGGCAGAGGGTGTTGTGTACTTTGGATCAAGTCTAGCCTCTGGTGTATCGCAGCAGTGGCTGCACCCATATCCGCCCTTAGCAATGTGAGTGCCTGTACCAAGGCAGCCACGGGGTCCTCAGCTGCAGGCTCCATACTCATCACAACGCAACGGCTTCACAGTCTGTCGTGACTTGCCGCGTAGTGAAGAGTAAATGGGCCTCTGTCCACAAATCACCCACAGGGAGAGAGTAAAGGAACTCCCTGTGCGAGCTTTGAGGTCACAGGTGGTTTGATGATTCGCCGGATCTGATGACGCCGAGGACCCCAGAGGCTGTTAAAAGGAAGTTAGGGTTAGCACAGGCAAACACAGTACTTTGATATGAAAGAGTGTGCAAAACTTTCTTACCTAAGTCTAGCGGAATGGTGCTAGGGTGCTTGGTGTCAGATGCGAGGGAGAGTCAAAGATCCGGGCAGCCGTGTCCCAGATGGTAGGTACCGGCTGATACCTGTAGCCCTTCCGTAGGTGAAGGGAACTTGAAACTGATCACGAAGTCTGTGGTCGGGAGATCAAAAGTCAGAAGGGGAAATCCGAAAGCAATCCGTTGAGCGTAGCAAAAAAGAGTCCAGAGTACCAGTATCCGTGCAGAGTTCGGAGTGACAGTATCCGTGGAGCAAGAAAGCCAATCCGTGGTTCGTAAACCTGAGTCCGAAATCCGATGCAGCAAACAACGTAAATCCTGAAAGCGCCAAACAGAGTTGTGAAACAGCTGTGAAGCGGTGAGCAACTCGATCTTCCCGGCTTTTACGTGCGCCGGCTCCCAGTCACGTGAGCGGAAACTTGAGCACGTGATCGGGAAGCCGTCGCGGAACCAGGAAGTAACCGTGATCGGGTGCTCCAGCCCGAACGCAGTCTCCACGGGAGTTGCCAATGGAAACGAGGCAACAAACCGGGCCGGCCTCTGCGCACGGCCCGAATCCGCCGGTGATGACGACTCCCTCGCACCATAGGTGAAGGGATGGCTTGGGAGGCGGACTGTGACCCGGGGAGTCTATCAGTGTGTGTCGGGATATCAGGCAGTGTGGTGCGTAGTTGTGTAACTGATTTGTTGTGCATGACACTTGGGTTCAGTCGTCACTGATGAAATGATGGCAAGAACGAGAGGTAGCTTTGATGTGATGTGTTCAAGTCCTAACACACATCCAAAGCCACCATTCCATTGTAATAATGGTAATGTGTGTTCTTATCTGGTGCTTTATGCCATATTCTTCGACCTAGTTAGCATTGTAATAAAAGGCTTTATTTATATCATGTTATCCTACTTAACTTATCGACTTAGAAAGGAGACAGGCTAAAGTCTGCCATCCTTTGGTACTCAGACCTGTAAAGTGCAAGCTGTCCTCGTGTCTCAGATCAGCACTTTACGTGTGAGGAAGCCTCCGGGCAAACAATTGTGGCCTGGGTTTAGTATTGTAGAATAGTGATATGGGGCACTTACGAGCTTGGGATCCATTGTGGCCCAACACAAGTAGCTCACAGTGATGCGGCATGAGCACTATTCTTTGGTGGTGGTGCAGCTCACAGTGATACGGCATGAGGCACTATTCTTTGGTGGTGGTGCAGCTCACAGTGGTGCGGCATGAGGCACTATTCTTTGGTGGTGGTGCAGCTCACAGTGGTGCGGCATGAGGCACTATTCTTTGATGGTGGTGCAGCTCACAGTGGTGCGGCATGAGGCACTATTCTTTGGTGGTGGTGCAGCTCACAGTGATGCGGCATGAGGCACTATTCTTTGGTGGTGGTGCAGCTCACAGTGATGCGGCATGAGGCACTATTCTTTGGTGGTGGTGCAGCTCACAGTGGTGCGGCATGAGGCACTATTCTTTGGTGGTGGTGCAGCTCAAAGTGATGCGGCATGAGGCACTATTCTTTGGTGGTGGTGCAGCTCACAGTGGTGCGGCATGAGGCACTATTCTTTAGTGGTGGTGCAACTCACAGTGATGCGGCATGAGGCACTATTCTTTGGTGGTGGTGCAGCTCACAGTGGTGCGGCATGAGGCACTATTCTTTGGTGGTGGTGCAGCTCACAGTGGTGCGGCATGAGGCACTATTCTTTGGTGGTGGTGCAGCTCACAGTGGTGCGGCATGAGGCACTATTCTTTGGTGGTGGTGCAGCTCACAGTGGTGCGGCATGAGGCACTATTCTTTGGTGGTGGTGCAGCTCACAGTGATGCGGCATGAGGCACTATTCTTTGGTGGTGGTGCAGCTCACAGTAATGCGGCATGAGCACTATTCTTTGGTGGTGGTGCAGCTCACAGTGATGCGGCATGGGGCACTATTCTTTGATGGTGGTGCAGCTCACAGTGGTGCGGCATGAGGCACTATTCTTTGGTGGTGGTGCAGCTCACAGTGATGCGGCATGAGCACTATTCTTTGGTGGTGGTGCAGATTCAAGACCCCATGGTGCCTAGGCTGGAATGTTTGTATGTGTAATGTCAGTAACAAAAAAAACATAAGCATTGCTCACTAGTGCAAGCCCCTGCTTTCCTCGCTATCGAGAGCCCCATGAAAAATTCACCCCCGAGCCTGTCTTACCTCAAGCATATGGGAGGAAGGCAGTCTCCAATGGGTGAAGAAGTTGACTTGACGTTCATTGTGATCTTGTGCAAATACTATGCAGTACACGCTCTTCTATTCTGTTTAAATACCTAGCTTCGTCCATTAAACACATCATTAATCTTTAGTAATGGAGCAAAAAGAATGACGCCATCTAATCACATGCAGCCTATTGCTTGCCCATCCATGACATTTTGGGCTTCATTACTAGGTTGCTGGTTTCCTGGTGGTAATACTGCCAGACGTATATTACCTTTACGGGGCGGAATTACCGCTGGATTACAAGTGCTGGCAAGGGTGGTGTACCCCCATTGCATGAAGTGCCATAGGACCCAATGGGGGGAAAACCGGTGCCAGTACTGCTGACTATTTTGCAAGTAGGGTGCTGCAATTACCTCCAGCTCTAAGCTGTGTACTTTGCTGGTGCGACAACGTGCCGGTAAACAGAACTCCCACCGACGAAGTTGTCATGAGGCGCTTTGTGTTTTTGCATTGTTTTCTAAACTGCCTGTTATTGAGGATTTGGGGGTGACCGTCTCAAAGGCGGCTTCCATCTCCTGATGATGTGCAGCATTGTGTAATTGCGCACTCATCATCCATTGCCCACCTGCAGAAGAGCGCAGAGTAAGGTGCTTTGCCAACGTAAAGGGAGGCAAGTGCTCGAAAGTGTATTACAAATGAGACCCGTAGGCATTTGGTTATAGAGGGTGGACAGTAAGGGTGGCTGAGGGAGGGGATAAAGGGGGTCTCATGGTCCTGTAAAGAAACACCTCCAACCATATGAACAATTGTGTTCCTATGTGCAGTTCATGTTATCTCTCTCTCTCTCTCTCTCTCTTTCTCTCTCCCTCACTCTCTCACTCTCTCCCACTGTCTCTCTAACTCTCTTTATCTCTCCCCCTCTCTCTCTCCCTCCTTCACTCTCTCTCCTTCTGTCTCTCTCGCTCCCTCTCCTTCTCTCTCTCTCTCTGTTTCTCTCTCTCCCTCCCTCCCTCCCTTTCTCTCTCTCTCTCTCTCTCTCCTCTGTCTCTCCCTCTCTCTCTCTTCCTCTCTCTCTCTCTCCCTCCCTCTCTCTCTCACTCTCTCCGACCTTGTCTCTTACTCTATCTCTCCCCCTCTCTCTCTCTCCCTCCTTCTCTCTGTCTCTCTCTCTCTCTCTCGCTCTCTCTCCTTCTCGCTCTCTCTCTCTGTTTCACTCTCTCTCTCTCACCCTGCCTCTGTCTGTCTGTCTCTTTCTTTCTCCTCTCTCTTTCTCTGTCTCTCTCGCTGTGTTTCACTCTGCCTCTCTGCCTCTCTCTCTCTCTTTCAATCTCTCTCTCCTTCTCTCTCTCTCTTTCTCTCTCTCTCCCCCTGTCTCTCTCTATGTATGTCTCTCTCTCTCCTCTCTCTTTCTCTCTTTCTCGCTCATATGTAAACAATATTCACACTCACATACACTCTAAACTACACCGATGGTGAATACATTTCTTTTTTTCATTGTGTTGTTGTCTTTCCATTACAATTGCAAAGCTACAAATCTCAATTCCAATTATCAATATGCAAATAATATAAAGAGTACTGGATGGACTTCACAGATCCATTCTGTAAAAGGTGCACGTTTTCCCTGCGCTGTAGCTGCACGGTTGGTGGCAAAGTGGGACTATAGATTATGAAGCATAAAGTTAGTTCTTGCCTTGCCCTAAAATTCCTAGTACTCTGTGACGTAAGGCCATGGCCAGGCCACACCACCTGTGCCAGAGAGCAGAACCTTCTGAGTGGTGAGAATCCGATGACAACATGACTCTCCAGCCAGTCCCAGTCCAGGAGGTCTAGGGTGACAATATCAGCAGCGTCGCCCTGGCTAAGTATAGGGCAGATCCTAATATTTTACACCTACCTCAGATGGTGAGGCTGATGGGCAACTGGTTTACAGGGGCAATTTAATTCATGAGCAAAGATTGGCCTGCACACTCCTCACACTGAACTGTTTGCTTCTGCAGAATTGATCCCCAGGTACTCTGACACATAACCATGGCTTTTCCCTATGCTGAGACAGAGAGTTAGATGCATAAACCACATAAGTGCATAGTGCTGCTTGTCCACCATCCACCCTAAGTGAGTACTAGAAGAAAATCACAGATCACTGAAATGTGCATAGGTGGGCCACTTTTTTTGCATTTGGGCCACTTTTATTTTGCTGCCCGGCCCATTTCTTGGCCCAGTCTGACCCTGCATAGTACTCCATTTAAAGTGCAATGTGAAACGTGTGCAAAGAAGCAAAAAAAAAAACAAATGCCCTAGAAATAAAGGGCAAGGTGTCAGGAAAGGTTCATTCTGCAGTATCCCTCCCAGCATGTTCAAACTACTCTTAAAAGAAATAGTAGCAGGCGTGAAACACTTTTCCAGTCAACTGCTCGGGCTTCCCTACCTACTGGCCATCTTCCAGGTGCCACGCCACTCAGCCTTACGTAGAGGCGAGGCTGCATTGTGATTGGAGCAGACTTGCAACAGCAACTGATAGGGAGACCCACACGATGCATTGCAACCTCAGCTTTACCAGACTGTATACGTGGTACACATTACAGGGTCGGCTAAAGTGACCTTTAGTTGTGCTTCAATTGCACTTCAAGAGCACTTTTTGGGTGGCTTATAACTTTGGCGTCATTTGACGAATTTGCACAAAATGTTGAAATATATATATATATATATATAATTTGCTGGAGAAGAAGGTTTGCATTTGGGATCATTTGCATACCCACAATGCCTTGCCGATGTGGCATGGAATTGGAGGTGAACTTCCAGTGATGGCTACTAGGTGGCGCTGTGTAATGGGTGACTTGGCTCAAATGGACTATCTTACTTATATATTATTTATAGATGTATCATTCGATGATTACTCAGTGCCACTTATTGTGCAATAGACGGTAACAGGTTCGAGACCGTTCCCCTCTCTGCTCTACCCTCTCCATGCAACGCCTTGCTTCAACCACATTAATCAGGGCTGGAGAAAAACTGATATGTTTGGGATATTTCTTCTCTGTGAAAGATAGTGAGCTAAAGACTCTGGGTAAGTCCCTCGTAACCAGGACTAATGTCTTGCAGAGGGACTCCCAGGACACCCCTTGTCAATGTTCAACCACATTGACCCACGCACAAACCTGTCCATTGAATAGCAGGTGGAGGGTCTCTAGAGGTACCCTAGCTCCGTGGCAGGTACCACCACCACACGCACAGAACACTCTCTCCTAACAGCCGCCAGCACCACCTCTTCATCAACGTGGGCTGTAAGGCGAAGGAGTAGGGTTGTAAGGTGATGGAGAAGGGCTGTAAGGCTATGGAGTAGGCCTGTAAGTCGATGGAGTAGGGCTGTAAGGCGAAGGAGTAGGGCTGTAAGGCGATGGAGTAGGGATCTAAGGCAATGGAGTAGGGCTGTAAGGCTATGGAGTAGGGCTCTAAGGCGATGGAGTAGGGCTGTAAGGCGATGGACTAGGGCTCTAAGGCGATGGAGTAGGGCTGTAAGGCGATGGAGTAGGCCTGTAAATCAATGGAGTAGGGCTGTAAGGAGAAGGAGTAGGGCTGTAAGGCGATGGAGTAGGGATCTAAGGTGATGGAGTAGGGCTGTAAGGCGATGTAGTAGGGCTCTAAGGCGATGGAGTAGGGCTGTAAGGTCATGGAGTAGGGCTGTAAGGCTATGGAGTAAGGCTATAAGGCGATGGAGTAGGGCTGTAAGGCGATGGACTAGGGCTCTAAGGTGATGGAGTAGGGCTGTAAGGCGATGGAGTAGGGCTATAAGGTGATGGAGTAGAGCTGTAAGGCGATGGCGTAGGGCTCTAAGGTGATGGAGTAGGGCTGCTAGGTTGTTGACCCTCTACTTGGAATCTTTCATTGCCCATTCTCAAATATATACCCTGACTGGCCACCCCAGTTTAGGAGTTCCATGATCACACAGGGAGACTGTCAGCACCACAAGGATTTGTTAACGCGCTGTACAAATCGCACATAACGGCCTCATTATTGCAGGTGCACCATACTAAGGTTCCCGCCGATTCCGGAACGCAAAGAGTTTGCAGCAGAGACATCGCTAGAGGGGTCTGGACGGGCTATTGCACCAGGTCTTTTGGTTGTAGCCACGGATAGAAGCTCAGGGGCTACTACCACTGGCAGTCCTGGCATTAGCATAGCCCCAGATCTTTCCAGACCTAGCAGCGCCCCTGGATGCAGGCCTTGCTACATAACGTAGCGTGATGTAATGTTACTGGATTGGCTTGAGCATGTCTTCTGCAACTTTTGAAGCCTCTATATATGTTGTGTGTTCTTTAGTGAGAAGGTGCATTCTTTTCATATTTTTCCTTGAGGTGAGTCACTCGCAGGTTACTTTAGTGCTTCTCGTTGGTGCCACACTGCACTCGCTGAGAAACTCAAGAGTAACTGACCCCATATATCCTGCCACCAACCGTCAGTGCTGCTCAGCAAGGACATGTGCTTGAGTCTCTTTCTCTTTCTTTCTCTCTTGATATGACATGATATCGCATTCATAACGCGCCTGTATACAAATGTTTCCAGGCGTGACAAGTGTTTCTTCCCTCTCTCTCTCTCTTAATTTTTCTTTCTCTTTTTCTCTCTATCTAGCTCTCTCTCACTCCCTCTCCCTTTCATTCTCTCGTTCTCTTTTCCCTCTCTTGCGTTCTCTTTTTCTCTACAACCTCTCTCTTTCTCTCTCCCCTCTCTCTCTCGTTCTATTTCTCTCTCCCCTTTCTCCTCTCTCTCTCGTTCTTTTTCTCTCTCCCCTCTCCCTTGTTCTCTTTCTCTCTCGCCTCTCTCTCTTTCTCTTTTCCCTCTCTTGCGTTCTCTTTTTCTCTACCACCTCTCTCTTTCTCTCTCCAGTCTCTCTCTTGTTCTTTTTCTCTCTCCCCTTCCCCTCTCGCTCTCATTCTCTTGCTCTCTCCCCTCTTCCTTGTTCTCTTTCTCTCCTCTCTCTCTCTCGCTCTCTTTCTCTCTCCCCTCTATCTCGTTCTCTTTCTCTCAGTCTCTTTCTCTTTACCCCTGTCTATCTCTTTCACTCTTTTTCACTCTTCCCAACAAGTGGGGGCATATTTGCCAAACCTAAAAGAACAGATGCTCACTGAGAAAGGGATAAATGCATTTTTCCTCGCTTACCAGTTGACAGGACTGAACTGGGAACAAAAAAGGCCCTAGATTTTATTTTTAATGTGTCCCCGTATTGTAGCAAAAATAGCATCCTAAGTGTGTGTGCTGCATTCATCAATGTAAACAATCCAGAGTGTACCCCGAAAGAGGCGCACGGTGCAGAGGCCCTGTATACAAAATGCCAGAAATCAGGATGAGAGATCCGTAGACAGCTGTCTCGTTTTGAAGCTATTTTATTTTGCCTTCAAAACGATTTTGCACAGATAAATAGAATTAAACATTTACAAGACTTTCGATAAGCACGAAAGTGTGGACAGACGTTTGTTTTTTCAAGGGAAATACAGGTGAGTATCGTCCTCTTCACTTATCGAGAGACAATTTCCACCGTGGTGCACGAGTATACAATACAGGTGAGTAGTGACATAGAACTTTTGCAGGGTGTGACCCAGGACTGTGGTAGGTCCGGGGGTACTAAACAAAAATAGTGTACACAACACTATCTATCAACACATATATACAAGGGTTGTGCCACAAAATATCGACACAGAAGTGTTTTGGCCAAACAGGGCTGGGTAAGGGCCCGTGGTGGTGGTGCCCTTCATCAGGATGATCACTGGTAGTGGTGCTGTCCGTACAGGTAATCGTCTGCAGTTGTGCGCGGGGACACTGTGCTTGGAGTCCTGTTATGGGTACCGGTCTCTGGAAGCCATGTCAGCGGTTAGAATGGGAAGACTCGTATGGTTCGGGTCTACTAAGCCAATAAGTACAGCCTTGGGCCTCTAGGAGCGATGCAAACAATGGCGACTTTACTCCTTGCGGCAATGGATTCTGGTACCCTCCTGGGCATATCAGGACTCCGCCAGGCGCCCTTTATATAATCTTGGTGCAGAGGCCCGCCAGGAAATCTCCAGACTTCCCTTAGGCTAGTCCACGACAGAATAGATGGAAGAAAGGGGCCCAGTCAAATGGGAGAGGTGCAGAAAACCATAGTATGCAGATAAAAGAGGCACATGTTGCAGAGGTCTACCAGGAAATATCCAGACTTCCCTTAGGCCAGTCTATAACAGAATAGATGGAGGAAAGGGGCCCAGTCACATGGGAGAGGTGCAGAAAACCACAGTATCAAGAAAAAGAGGCCCATGCTACAGAGGTCTACCAAGAAATCTCCAGACTTCCCTTAGGCCTGTCCACGATAGAATAGATGGAAGAAAGGGGCCCAGCCACATGGGAGAGTTGCAGAAAACCAGAGTATACAGAAAAAAGAGACTGATGCTGCTGCAGAGGTCCACCAGGAAATATTCAGACTTCGCTTAGGCCAGTCCACGACAGAATAGATGGAAGAAAGGGGCCCAGTCACATGGGGGAGGTGCTGAAAACCAGAGTATACAGAAAAAGAGACCCATGCTCCAGAGGTCCACCGGGAAATCTCCAGACTTCCCTTAGGCCAGTGCACGACAGAAGTGGTCCAGTCACATGAGAGAGGTGCAGAAAACCAGAGTATCAAAAAAAACAGTCCCATGCTGCAGAGGTTCACCAGGAAAACTCCATACTTCCCTGTAGGACAGTCCACCGCTGCCAGTTGACCTTATCAAAGAGGCGGAACAGATTTGAAACAGAGCCATGGTATGAAGGGCTGAGGTGTCTAGCATCCCGCCTCTGGGCTATCTAATCCCACTGATAGTGGGCTTTCCCAGTCCGTTATGCGAATGATATCTATAGCCGAACATAAACTCGATCTACCATCTCCATGGAGGCGGCGTGGGCATTTAATAATTATGAATTCATGATATAAAGGAACGGCATCTTGGCACTGCCACCTCTTACCGAATGGAATGCCAAGAGCAGAGGAATTGGCCGGCCTTTTCAAGCAGTGACTGCTGAAAGACCTGATAATATAATGCGCCCGTGAATTTGATAGGCGTATTATCTTGGCTCGGGCGCCAGGCACTATCAGCAGCGTCCAGGAACCCATCAGTTGATTTCTGATTGGACAAAGACAAGGCTGCATTGTAATGACAGAGAATGGCATTGTGGCAGCAGGCGGCGTGCAGCACAAAGGCGGTGTGGGCATGGAGACAGAGGGCACTGTTATTTGAAAGCTTCCGCAGATGTCCAGGGTCCTGTGACCAGCAGAGCGTGTTTGCCCATGCTGGTCGCTAATAAGATGCACGCGCAGACTTTGACCACCCTAAATCCATACACTCAGCAGGGAAACCTGTTCAAAGGAATCATGCATAATTTCTGACAAGTGAAATTGCAACCAATCCATGTTTTCCTCTAATTCAGGGATGGACTGGCCTATAGGAAACTCTGGAGATTTCAAGGTTGGCTGCTGCACCCTAGGCAGGGGTGGACTGGCCTAGTGGGTACTCTGTAGCTGTCCCAGTAGTCCCTCTAACAATGCGAAACCAGCCTTGATATGGAGTGGACTAGGCGAGTAATTGGAAATTCTGAAGTTAATTAGGTCCTCTACCTTCTTGGTGCTGCCTACGTGGGTGTTTGGTTGCTCCCAAGGCTGAAGAGAACTTAAAGCGTCACAACAAAGAAAAAAGCCCAAACACTGTTTGACAGGTGCTCCAAGATGAATGTTTTATTTGTCTTTTGTTGTTGAAAAAATGTGTGATATTCTTTCACATAATCAAAAAAGAATAAATGTTTGCTTTGTTTTGCCCTCAACACGTGTTTCCCCACTTTGAATTCATTGGTTCTTCAGGAGGTAAGTATGCATATATAGTGATCACATGATTTCTTGTGGCTCATAGGTGTTAATTAGGTGGCTAGATTCCTGTGCATCTTTCAAGGCAGGTCTTTTTGATGAAGTTCCACTTCTTGTAAAGTACAGGGCAGTCCCTGGATTTCTCCTGGGATGCGATTCCGCCGGATTCTAATTCGTGACGGGAACCTACCATCACTGCGGTGTTTGGATATCCCTGCCGATGCCGCAGAGTTTATGCTCAGGATTTATCCCACAAAACCCATGACAGCCAGTTAACATGCATGAGTGTTTGGGGAACCACTGTCAGCAGAGCCCTCATTTTACACTGGCCAGAGCGCCTGAGCGCGGACATGTAGGATGGCTCTAACCAGTGACTAGGGCGAAGGATCCGAGAGAAAGGCGTAACATTAACCCTTAACCCATCCATGATCCTACAGTGGGACTCCATGGGGCAGTCAAGGCGGGAGCCGAGAGCTCACGCAATGCGGTGTGCGACTTTCCACAGCAGCCCAGGTACACAATGACCATTCTTAGACATTCCTATTTCTCATCTTGACTTCTGCGCCTTATTTACCCTCCTCACTCTGCGTGCATCCTCCTCATTCTCCACTCCTCCTCATGCATTACCCCTCCTCTTCACTTGTGCCACATCTTGTACGTTTGGTGACATTATCATTCTTGCCCCTTAATCCTAGCACCACCTCCTTACTCCTCATTTCTCCTCCTCAGCCATGAGTCACCTTCCACAATCCTTCCAGCTTAATACTCAAGGACCATTCTTACTCATCCCAGCATGACCGTCCAGCGGATTCAGAATGTGCCCAGTAAGAGCATCGCGTGAGTTGCCCAGGATCACACATCGTGGTCAACTGAAGAAGATGGGATTAGAAACCAGACCATTCAGTTTCACACTCTATACAGAAACTCGAGGCCAATTCTCTGAGTGAACACTCTATCACTATGAGGAGTGTAAAAGAGGGGGAAAGAGGTGTGGGGATGAGGAGAGAAACATTAAAACGATGCATTTAGGACAGGCAATGTCTTCTTCGTGCGGATTTCCAAACCAGTTTCATTTTGCTCTCATGCCATTTTGGATCGAGCCAATGTTTTAGCGCCATCAACATTTTGCTTGCTCAAATGGCTCTTGTGTGATCCTGCCGAGTTGCTCCTCCTGCCTCAGTCTGGGTAAACGCTCTTTCACTGGCTCCGCGCTGGGTCCTGAGTCCGCAGTCTCTTTATCCCCCCACTTGGTGAGGCGGGATGCTCAGGAGCAACGCATTTGTCTTGGAAGCAAGACGACGCGGAGCAACAAAGATTCGAATCCCGATCTCACGCTTGGAAACCAATTTGGTATTTAGTGCGGTATAAAAGAACAATTAAAAAAAAGATCAATTATAATTATACCACAGCACTGATCCTTCCCATGTCTTTATTCCTCTAGGGAGCACTGTGGACGCTGCACCTGAGCCCCCTGTCTGTTTGGGGATAACAGAAGGACTCTTGGCTATACTGAGTAGGCTTCATATGAGCCGGGATCTTTCCCATACCAAAATGGCTGCTCGGAGCTCTCTGACCTTTACACCTGGAAATTCTTTTCTTTCCGTGTTAGCTACCATGCCCCATGTTGTCAATCTTAAGAAACCAACCCAAGATGGAGGGGCAGCCTTTTGCGTCTCCATTTCAGGAGGCCAAATGCGAGTTTAATTTTTTCAGGTGTGTATTTTCTATAGGAAGAAGTGAACAAGTGACTCACTTAAGATATTTATTGATCGCTTGTTTGGTGTTTTGGTCTCTCTTGACAAGCTTTGTTTTCCAGACGATTGACTTCTTTGTCTTTGACTCTGCTCTTTGCTTACTGTTCTGAATCTAGACTTTTGTGAAGGGTTTCGCCCCTTTGCTTTTCCTCTCCTCGGGCGTTACCCCTTTTCAGCACTACCCTACTCCACGTTTTAGGTTAAGGACCGAAAGGCGCTTCGGGGAAATCATAAGCAACATCTCTGTATCAAAACTAAAACCAAGAAAAGGTCAAATGTTTGTCTCACCATTGACAGCTCAATGTCACTAGGAACCATGTTTCCATTAATTGGTTTCCCTTCCCCTTAATAATGCATTCTGGGAATTGCAGTCCATTTTCAAATCCATTAAACAATTTGGAGCAAAGCAGAGGTGTTGCTAGGGGGGGCCTGGCCAGGGGCGGGGGGGATATAGCCCCTGGTATTTTGGTTGTAGCCATGGATAGAAGTTCAGGGGCTACAAACAAAAGGCTAGCTAGCCCCAATCTTTTCCAGACCTAGCGGCACCTCTGGAGCAAAGTGCCACAACAATGTTTCAAATAAGACTTTCTATCGACGTTGGTTCCACCAACATATTTTGACACGCAGAATTTGTGCCATGACTGTCCAGGCACACTGGGGAACGGGGGAAAAAATACTTCAATTTACAGCAAACATGACTGCAAATTGACCCCAGAATACCAATATGTGGTGTATTGGTATGAAGCAAAAGCAAAAGTCTTCTGATCATAAGACTGCTATCGGAGGAGAAGGGAGGGGAGTGGACCCCTTTATCAAATCGTGGCGATTAATTTACATTCATAAAATGAGGAGCGCGAAACCAGGCTTGGTCGACAACTTCCTAAAATTGTATCATTAATGTACACCGCTGAGATCAGATGGCTTTTAAGAATAACAGTCAGAATCCTGCGCCTCCCCTGATCTTCTCTTCCAATTGCAAATTGAATTGGTAAATTTGTTTCATTGATCTACCGCGGCTGTCTGCAGCCTTCGCGGGTCTCGTCAACCCACTCCCGGGACTTCGCTTTTGTGGTTCATCTTCGCGGTCCATGGATCTGACGCCCATTGTTCGGTTTCTAATGAGAAAAGACCCAGGACGCGTGAACATCATGACGACAACCTTTGAAGCGTAATGATTTAATTTCATATGTGCGTTTTGGACCTTATCATGAAGATTTCTTTCAAGGAGGCAGTGGCTAGGAAATCGAAGCGGATGAGACTGCAACAATGGTAACGGTGGTACCCGTGTTCGGTAGCTCTGAACTGCCCATCCTGGCATTGCTTTATCCAACATCTATATATCTTGAAAATGTACACAGCACGTAATGCTGCTTATCCTGAGCATTCTGAGCCCGAGGGATGAGACCTCCAAACAGTCCGCCACTATCTAGATAATGAGGTAAGCCCACGGGGCTTAATGTGGTAGACCCGCGTGCCGCACAGAATTTCTGCAGGCATCTTTGAAAACTCTGCAATCAGCCACGCGTTATCACTGTGTCTTTACTATTGAATTTGCTGCATCGATATGTCCATACTATGCGAATTTGAAGTCGGGCATTGTTTGCAACCCGCACAGCTCCAACGTTGAATCCACTGTGAGGAAGCCTGCCCGAAAATGGCCGCTGCGCCATCCGACCCATCGTTGTTGTCCTCTCTTCCTCAAGGCTGCAGGCGGCGCTGGGATTGGCTGCCCAAACACCTTAAGCAGCCAATCGGGACCCGGCAGGCGTATGCCAGCCCCCCACCAAAGGCCCACACTCAAAGCCCCTCACTGTCTCTGGCTGTATGTGGCGACAGTGGCCATGGCCGAGTCTCCTTGGTCGCCTAAAAGTAAGTTGCGCCCCCTCTGCTGCCGCGCAAACCTCCCTCTGCAAAACATTCCGTAGCCCTTGCGCCAATGAGTAACCACCCTCAAGCATCACATTACCATAACACAGGCACTCAATTACTCTCTTACCACCAACGGCCAACTTGACCTTCTGCAATACGCTTGCCTCACGCATCCAGGTCCCTACGCACCAAAGAAATAAACTCCTGCTAGGTATTAATGTTTCTCAACAACTTGTACTCAAAATCAGCTATCTGCCTTCAGCATAAAGGCTAATTCAACGCTGTTGCGCACTTTGACACTACAGCACCCCTGGTGCCTAACTCTCACAGGATTCCCAGGATGCTATGCGCTTGCTGAACGTACCTGGGCCACTCTTTGCCCCCAGCCTCTGAACACTTTGGAACCCTGCCCACTATTGCTCCAAATTGCTGCTGATTGTGGCACCCCGCCGACTGCCCCAAATATTGAATGTCACACCCTGCCCATTGCTCCAAGTCGTTGATTGTGGCACCCTGCCTATTGCTCCAAATTGTTGATTATGGCACCCTGCCTACTGCCCCAAATTGTTGATTGTGAACCCTGCCTATTGCTCCAAGTTGTTGATTGTGGCACCCTGCCTATTGCTCCAAATTGTTGATTATGGCTCCCTGCCTACTGCCCCAAATTGTCGATTGTGAACTCTGCCTATTGCTCCAAGTTGTTGATTTTGGCACCCTGCCCACTGCCCCAAATTGTTGATTATGGCACCCTGCCTACTGCCCCAAATTGTTGATTGTGGAACCCTGCCTATTGCACCAAGTTGTTGATTGTGGCACCCTGCCTAATGCTCCAAATTGTTGATTTTGGAACCCTGCCTATTGCTCTAAGTTGTTGATTGTGGCACCCTGCCTATTTCTCCAAATTGTTGATTGTGGAACCCTGCCTATTGCTCCAAGTTGTTGATTGTGTCACCCTGCCTACTGCCCCAAATTGTTGATTATGGCACCCTGCCTACTGCCCCAAATTGTTGATTGTGGAACCCTGCCTATTGCTCCAAGTTGTTGATTATGGCACCCTGCCTACTGCCCCAAATTGTTGATTGTGGAACCCTGCATATTGCTCCAAGTTGTTGATTATGGCACCCTGCCTACTGCCCCAAATTGTTGATTGTGGAACCCTGCCTACTGCCCCAAATAGTTGATTATGGCACCCTGCCTACTGCCCCAAATTGTTGATTGTGGAACCCTGCCAAGTTGTTGATTGTGGAACCCTGCCTATTGCTCCAAGTTGTTGATTGTGGCACCCTGCCTATTGCTCCAAATTGTTGATTATGGCACCCTGCCTACTGCCCCAAATAGTTGATTGTGGAACCCTGCCTTTTGCTCCAAGTTGTTGATTGTGGCACCCTGCCTATTGCTCCAAATTGTTGATTCTGGCTCCCTGCTTACTGCCCCAAATTACTGATCAACGCACCCTGCCTATTGCCCCAAATTGTTGATTGTGACACCCTGCCTACTGCCCCAAATTGCTGATCGTGGCACCCTGCCTATTGACCCAATTTGCTTCCCTCCTTTCTCAGCCACCAAACTAAACCTCATGCCCAGAAACTGCCCACCACTTTCCTCACCAGAGATATCATTGCATGCAGATATTCCATGCTGAGCTACCGCACTGAACAGAGTCTGCACCTCTCATGCCCTAGGCCCACCTGGATCAGAACCCAACTAATAGGCCTGCTCACATCTCATCTCGCTGCTACTAATAAACATAAGACTCTCGCACCACCCCCACACACAACGCCAACTGCACCCCCTTCGCTCTCTACACCACCAACAAAGAACATCTTATCCTAGCGCGTTAACTACCTAAGTCAAAATCGAACACCAATCCCATGCCCATTAAATGTGCCCTTATAAACTTACGCTCGCTCACAGAACACGCCACTGAGATCCGTGACCTACGCACTAACCTGGATCCTGATGCCCTCACTATCATAGAATCCTGGTGGTACGAAGCGGCAAGTCCAGCCATATCTCTAGCCCTCCCACCTGGCTACACCCTACTCCTGCAGGACAGACTGCTTATGAAAGGAGGGGGAGTAGCACTCATAATTAAGGACTATCAGACAAATCAACTCTCCACTAGGGGCAACGCTGATGCCCTGAATGTGAAACTCTCCCTCTCCAAACTGTACGATTTCCAGCCACATCATCTACCGTCCGCGTGGCCCACTACTTGACTTTCAGGAAAAACCTCCTCCATCTACCAGGCAATAACCTAAAACACACCTCTAAATCCTTACTACTGGGTGACCTAAACATTGGCCTCAATGACTCAATAGATAAACAAGCCAAATCCCTTGCCAAAGCTCTTCAGGACGTGGGATTCTTGCAACAAATCTCTAACCCCACCCATGCTAAAGGAGGCACTTTAGATTGTGTAGCGCATAACTGCAACGCAGACATCAGATTCCAATGCCCCCCTGCCCCTGAACGGTTCACCACCTCGTTCACTTCTCCATCCCTTCCACCATCAAAACCATTACATCCAACACTCCCTCACCAGTTCTCTGAACTAAACGACAAAACGAGCCTGGTCGCTGTACACCAGCTCTACCTAAAGGTTATAACATTGCAGCACGCCACGCAGAACTTGCAATAGTGATGTGGGTCAGACTCATCAGTCGTATGGTGAGAGGCTGCCACCAAAGAGGCCATGCTCATCAAGCCCGTGGACGATAAGTCCAGACGTGCTTTCAGTAGGACAATATTATCTTTTTATTTTATTTTGGGTATTTATTGAGCACAAACATAGCTTCAGGAAGCGCCTGATCAAGGAAGATTCTCTTGTCAAAACATTAAGCAAGATTAAACCTACGACTATGAGGTTGAGATTCTCCCCTCTAAAATAGTCCCAGAAAGTCTCAGTATCTTCCTGCCGTTCTTAGTTCGCTTTGTCAACGTGACCTTCAGGGACAGTTGTGTCCCCGATTCCTTAGAAAATGTGGTATTTACTCCATTGTTAAAGAAACCAGGACTCGACCACAGGTCCACACTAATTACAGACCTACTACAAATGTGTTGTTTCTTATGAAGGTGGTTGATTAAGTGGTTACCCTTCAAATGGAAGAGCACAAGGAAAAATCACAAGTTTTACACCTTAGACAATCGGGTTTCAAGTCTCATCATGGCACGGAAAGCGCTCTGTTGGATCTTCAGAGCGAAATGCTCAAAATTATGGACAACAGCAAGGTCGGGCTGCGGGTGTTGTTGGATCTGTCAGCAGCCTTCAACCTTGTTGATCACAGTAAGCTTATAGATCATTTGAAACATCTTGCTAGTTGTTCTGATGAGGCAGCCCTTTGGATTGAATCCTTTTTTGCAAAATAGGATGTCTAAAATTGTCTGGCCCGAAGCTCGAACCAAACCAGAGAGGCAAAGGTCTGGTGTCCCAAAGGGCGCCTGCCCCTCACCAGCTCTTTTTAATGTATTTTGTCGTCTGTTATGTGATCTCCTCGATTCATTGGGAGTCAGCTTTTCTAACTATGCTGACGATACCCAATTGATTATAAATATCAGTGGTAACTATGAAAAAGATTTGTGTCTTATTTCTAGAATCTACAACACTGTTCAAAGCTGGATGTCCAACAATGATATGCGTCTTAATGCAGCTAAAACAGAGCTTCTTATCTTTGGTTCCGCTCAGGCACGCCCGAAATTGGACGATACATTTTCAGGCTTTGTTACCATCAAGTAAACACTGTTTCGAAAGGTTAAGATCCTTGGTATCGTACTTGAGGCTTCCCTTAACTCAGATGCTCAAATCCATCACACCACGAACAAGGCTCAATATTATCTGAGATTCCTTAGTTTGGTTAAACCTTTCGGTTCAGATGCCAACTGCACCACCATAGTTCATGCAATGATTATGCCACATATTGACTATGTTAGTGCGCTACTAGCTGGTGCAGGTAAGGGCTCCAAATCCTACAAAATGATGCTGTGCGCATTGTAAAAGGTGTTTCTAGGAGAGAACACACCACGGAACAGCATAAAAACTTGCAGTGGCTTTCGGTAGAAGCTAGGATTCGATTTAAAGTATGCACTGTTGTGCATACATACCTTTATGGTCATGCACCGAGTTACCTTAAAGACTCAATAAGGGTCACCTGTCCCAAGAGAGTAACATGATCCAGTGACTTCGCTCGTTTGGCCATTCCTAAGAGCAAGAGAGTGAAGGGTCTGAGAAGGTACAAGCACAGGCAGCACGTCTATGGAATAATCTCCCAAAAGATCTCTCCGTAGATAAGAACCACATGTCCTTTGATAAAAGGCTGAAAGCAGTCCTTTCTGAATAATCAATTTCTGACTTCCTCTGTCTTCTTGCACCCAGACGCCTGCGGGCTACCGGCGCATTATAAATACGTAAAATAAATTAAATAAATAAATAAATAGAGCCATAGGGATTCGAGGCATACTTTCGATGGTTACAAGGGCGTTATCCTGTACTATTATCTTTTTGATAATTACCCAAGAGCCCTTAATTTAGGGGGCAGTGCCGTTACTGATAGGCTCGGCCTATTGAAAGGGTAATATCGGCATTAGAAACTTTAAAATAAACGTACCTTTGATGCGCAGCCTGATACTGTGCAGTGCTGTTGTCCACAATGTCTGTTTTCAGTGTTGATGAATGTCATCACCAACATTTAAAATTAACTTTCGGGACGGCAGCACTACATCTCACGTACGTTTCTTTCTATGAAAAAAGAAAAACACAGCCTAAGCAACCACTGAGGAAGCTACGCGGGTGCTAAGGGGTGAGGGGGGTGAGGGAGCATGAAAGGGTGGCAAAGGAGCCACCGGCTTCCCAGGCTGCTCAGTACGGGGGATTATACCATACAATACAGCCTGCATTCTGAGCATCCTGATTGGCCAGCGCCCCCTTCCAAGGTGCTAATGGGCGAATGTTGTAAAAAGTACATATCGAGGCACCAACCATTGCAACATCTGTAAATAGTACAAAGTCAACTTTCAAGCAAAAAACTGTGCTAAAAATTCTGCTCCTGTCCAAAGCGTTCAGTTAGAAATCACCAGAGAGCAGAGTAATACCTCTTCACATGCTTGGGTGGTAAAAGAGTCTCTTGAACGCTCGGTTGTTGCAGGATATTAAAAGGAGCAGAGGCGTTGCTGGAGTGGGGTGGGGCTGTGGGGGCTACAACTGCCCTGGGTCTTATGGTTGTAGCCCCAAAGATGCATCAACAAACGCAATGGAATGTGAGGTCGCCAGAAATGAGCATGTCAAGCTGAAATATGCACATTTTATTAACTTGCCTTTGCATAACCACCCAAATTGCACAGGACGAATTGCATTTGCCTTTCATAAAATCAACACACAAAACCAAGAGAGGATATTTTCTTCTAATGGTGTTTTTGAAAACGTTTATAAGCGTGCCTGTTTTAAACTCAAAGAACCAATCCAAATGTTTTCCCTGGAACTTGCAGTACCGAGATGAGACATTTCACCTTTAGTTGTTTGTTATTTTTCGTGAGGTTATATAGTGCAGTGGTGAAATGTCCGGCCTGCAAACCTGACGATTGCTGTTTGATCCCGAGGTAGGCTTTAATTCAAAAATTCAAAGGGGACATTCAATGTTTCTCATTTTAGCTGGGAGGTGACTGAGTCCACCATCTGAAAGAAATGGGTGGACTACGTCCACCCGCGTGTACCCTCGACTTGAACCCTGATGGGCTACAACCAAAAGGCTAGCTAGCCCCGAGTCCTGACATTAGCGTAGCCCCGGATCTTTTCCAGACCTAGCAACACCCCTGCCATGCAGACACCCCAAATGACTGCTCTACAGGCTGGGGTCCTCATTACGACCCAGGCGGTAACCATGACGCTATTAGCGCCATGGTTGCCGCCGGAACCTTACCGATTCCGCCATGGGGAATGGAGCAATTACCGCCCCATTCCAAGGTTGGCAGGGGCGGTAATTCCCCATTCCCCATGGCCCTTCCCCATTCCCATTTTTGCCCCCATAGGGCTCAATGGGAATGGGGAAGGCAGTAATAACGGTACCACAAATTGCGGTACCGTTATTACCTCCAAAGTCCCTTTGCAGGTCCTTTCCTTAACGCCTGTTAAAACAGGATTACCGGCACCAGTGCCCTTACCGGTACCGGTAATCCCTTACCGCCCGGGTCATAATGAGGCCCTGCGTGTTATTCCCCACGCAGCCTCCATGCCTGTGATAGCTAAATGTATCATAATGCACGCAGTGGCAGGTTGAGGCGAATTTTCATGGATCGTGCCTACCTTCAAGAGTGGACTTTCCTGGAGGACGGAGCCGAGCAGTACGCACCCTGCTCAGTACCTCTGGTCTTCAGGTGATGGAGTAACATGTTGCTGGGAAGTAAAGGTCCATTATGCAAAGACGCGCCAAAAGATGCCTCTATAGTCCATTAATTCAATAGTGGACCACAACACTTTCTTGCTGGTTCTTCTGCTTCTTGCATTAAACTAAGAAGACCAGGGAACATTTAAAAAAAATACAAAATCAAAAATGGTATAAAACCTGTAGTGCAAATGTGTTGCAGATCTGGTGGAGGAGTTCAGCTCCTTGACGCAGCCACTCTCTCCGCTATGTCATGCACCCTACCATATTCAAAGCTCGAAACTGTTTCTTACTTTCATCAATAGTTCCACCATCCACCAGTTTCCATCAGACCCTGCTTCAAGACCATTGAATACATGCTGTTAAAATGGGCCCCCACACATTGGGGGTGAGCGTAGGGGGCTGTGACTCATTTAGGGTTTTAGGTGTCCGATATGGCTGCCTTTTCTTTTTCTTCCTGGGAAAACCTGCAGCCGCTCGCCCCCTCCCTGCATTGCTTTATCTAGGATTCTAACACCGAATAAAACCCCGACGTGGGGCGGGTGGTATTCACATATTCTCTAAAAAGGCGTCAGTTTATGCAAACTAAAATCTGCATCGCATTAAATGTCGTTTTCCAGCAAAAGGCAGAGCTCTCCAGAGGTGATCAATAATCACAGGCATGTTTTATCCTGCTCTCGGCTCTTTGGCGTGGGGCTCTGAACATGGTTGGAGATTAACGACGTCCACAGTGGGGCTCATGTTGTGAAACTTTAATGATAAAAATTAGCCATTGGACTTTTTTTAGGAAAGCATTCTCCAGTAAAATGTATGCACACACAGCTACCTCCCTAACGCATGTAGCGTGTTAGGGAGAATTCTCTGTAAAGGCTAATTTCCCAAACCTAGTGAGTCCCCCAGCAGCGTTGCTGGATTTTTGGGGTTTATTTTTTTCTCTCCTGCTAATAGTGATATTCTTTTGCTCCCACTCTTAGACATGATTTGAGGTGTTCCTTTCACTTTCCATGTGTTTTATGGGCTATGGGGTCTTTTACTCCTTAGGGTCTCATGTGTTTTTTTTATGTGGGTTACACAGCACCCTCCGTGCAGTACCCCAGGGGTGTTGTAGCGACCCCCCAACATAGACTCCATACCCTGGGACTAACTACTGTCTCCCAGGGCATGTAAAGTCACCATTGGCTTTACTAGTCCCAAATTATGAACAGAAACCAGTACAAACCATCATATTGTGGATGTACTGGTCGGGGCAATTCGATTGCCACGGGGTCTGTTGTTCGAGGGGGCACGTCTCCGTCCCCCCTCATCGAGTTTTGGCTGGTGGCAATGGATACTACTTTTTATATTCGACCGCGAATATATCTCTATGGGATTTTCCCATTGTTTGAGGCTACCAACTTTAATTATTTAATTCTTACAGCCTCGAACATACCGCTGGTTTATTTATTTAATATTAATTCACTGGTTGGTATTTTTTGCCAGAACTCAAGTCTAAAATGGCGTTTGTGTTCTCTTCTGTGACTCCAACCCAAGTCGAGCCCTTTGTTGCACTTTTTGGCGGGCTTCTCCACAGAAGCCTCCAAAAGTGGTGCCCTCTCAGTCTGGGTACCACAGGGGGTGTTGGAGGGGGTTTAGGCACCATGGACTGAGTTACCTTGGTAACTCAAGTCGCACTCTTGTGTGATTGGGCCAAGTGGTGAGCCGGCCGGCTCACCACTTAGCATGTTTGATTGACAGCTAGGCTGAGTGAATGGGGGTTTGCTGCATAAAATCAGGGCTTTGGGGACTGGAACTTCAAAAGTCGCCACAGGACCTAAGAATCCGAGGGGGGAGAAGCTGAGCCGACCTGCAGCGACGACACCACCGGTGGAGCCCTGCTGAACCTTCTCACCCCTTTTCCCGACGACAGAGGAGATCTCCAGTCCGGAGAGTCTTCTTCCTTTGACTGGTGGGGATAACCAGTTTCACCTTCTTTTCACCTTCCTGGAGCATCTCGTGGCCGCCTTGCCCGTGCCAAGCACCCCGGCAACTGGAATACCACAGTTTACTACTACCGTGAAGAGAAGGGTGGTGCCTTTTAACCGGAGAACTCCGCGGCTGGTTTCTTCCCTGGCAGTGCAACGACCTTCATCTTTCCTCCACGGCGAGACCTCTTCTTCCTCTGGACGAAACACTGACTTGCACCTGCTGCCAGGAACAACTGCCCCCGCTGGAGCTTTCTTCACACTTAAGGTACTGTGTCCCGCCTGGCTTCCCTTGCGACAGATCGTTTCGGGTGACAGTAAAGCCTCGACTTTCTAACCTGGGCTGGCCTGGGACAACCTAGCTAACTTTTCCTGACTTTAATTTCATCCTTTTTGTGCGAACTATCTACAAAGACTCTTTGGGCATAACCCCACTGGTGAACCTGGACCCCTTCTGCTTGCTCTCTCCAAAAGTGGGCCTTGCAATTGACTTCCTTGCTCTCCAGTAGAACTCTGCCTATCCTGCCTTACTGTGGTTCTTTGAGAAAGTATTGAAACTTGTGTGCTTCTTTAACTCTGCCTTTTTCCCTCCCTTTCTTTACAATTTATTAGTGGCATCTTATGTTAAGCGCTCACCTCTGTCTGAAAATAAGTGGTGTTTCTCACTAAGACTTGCCTAATAAGTCTATAGGGTTGTATATATATGATAGTGACTGTGTGCTAAAATTACTTACCTATTTTTTGCTAGTGTGATTTACAAGGGTGTTTTTAAATACATAATTATATACTTTTAAACCAAAGCTCTGGTCAGTGTTTGTTTGTACCACTGTGTCTCTGTACCTATTGTGTATACTCTGCATACTGCCTAGCTCTTCTTGAGAGAAGTCTGACTGCTCAGCCACAGCTGCCAAGTGAATCTGTGTGGTACAGACTGCTACCAAGTGGGTTTACTGCCAAACACCTGTAGTTTTAAATCTTGTGCAGTGGTCCCTAAGGGAACTGCACAGGTTTCGGCCTAACATAGCGCTTCTATTTCTGTATATTTATAGAGCGCCAAAGCCCTCATGCGTCCAGGCGCTACATAGACAAACAAAAAAGCACACGACTAAACACAATAGCAATGATCAGGACCTTATCTATTCGTTCTTTCCATTTAATATATTATAACTTGGTTGTGTGATAAGATAAGTGTTGCTGGGATACAAAACTGCACCAACTGAAACCACTTGTACCCCAAAAACCTTATTTGCCATTTTTCCACTGCCCATTTTGCATTTGAAAACCTTGGATTAAACCTTAGAATAAAAGCAGGCAATGTTCCCCAGATGTAGGCAAGGTGGGACACCAAACATCATTTTGAAGTAGGCCCTAGCATATTTTCTACCAGCACTGCTGGGATATACGCCAGTAGAGAGAAACGCCCAGAACCCCCCCTTACTTATGCAAATTAAGTAGCTTTGGGTTTTCACCCTAAGTTACTAGGGTATTCCAGGCGTGAAAACCTTTCTCACTGTTCTTAGAGAGGCACAGTTCCACCTCACTGACCAACAAGGCCCAACCAGCCCGAAACACGTGTCTGGGGTTGCTGTTGGTACTCTTGTTGCCTGGCATTTCGGTGCTGTACTGCCCTTGGACAGGAAAAAGACTGATATGCAGTGGGCATTTCTCTTCTGTGAAAGGATGGTGAGATAAAGACTCTGGTTGAGACTCAACCCTTGGATAAAAGGGTTCCATGTGTTAATATCCCCGCAGAAATATTGCGATACAAAAAAATTGCCATATTTTTCCCAGCGATATTGAGCCATGGACCCTGTGGGGGACACACCCGCAACCACCGCATTATTTTTAAATGTGCGGGGGCCACCCCTGCAACCTCCGCTCCCACAAATTATCCCCCCCAAAAATATTGCCTATGGCGAGACAGGCAACCATATGTACGGCGATATTTTTGGGTGGGGATAATATGTGAGGATACCGATATAGGCCAGTAGAGAGAAATTCCCAGAACCCCGCTTGCTTATGCATATTTTCTACCAGCACTGCTTGTCATGTCGATGCTTTATTTTCAAGATTCTGCAATGCACTATTTATTGAAACATAGCATAGCGTTCCCATCCTTTTCCAGTCCTTCTGGAGATCCACAGGAAGGGAGATAAGCTTGCCACATTCAGGATGGAGCATAACCGTAGCAGAGTCTGCACGCCGATAAGGCCCGTCGCCAACTCAAAAATACTTATAAGCGGTTGAAACATTTGCCCTTTTTTTTAGAGAGAATACAAAATGCAAAAAAAAAGAAATAAAACTCCACATCTATATTTGAAATGTTGCACTAGAGAGCCACGGTTGTTAACCACTTCCTATATTTAAAATAATACGACAACTGCAAACGTATTTGCTTGGGAATTATTTTTAAACAATCTGCATTTTGAACAGATATGAAACAAAAATATCGCCAGTCTTAAGCCATGGGGAACAGCAACATGTGTCTGAGCTTAGATAATGCGGTACTTTTTGAAATAAATGAATGAGGCCATTTTGAGTGGTATTTGGCCGCTTGTGAGGATGAATTGATGAGCTGAATCGACGGATAGCAAGCTGGAGCGCGTGCTGGCTGGTGAGATCCACCGGCATAAGCGGTGAGCTGGAGCACCATGGTGGCGTTTTCCAAGCTTAGGGCACTCTCTTATCACTGATCTTATAAGGTAGAGCAATGGAGAGTATGGCGGGTTGGGTAAAGTGGTGTCCCAGTAAAGGACTGAAGGACTAGGACCTTCAGGGATTGGAGGAGTTGCCCAGAAAGACAAACGTTTGGGTCAGATGTCAAAGGCAAGCTGAGAAGCAGCAGGACTCGGTACGGGTTTGCCGGTAATTCTGATGGATTTACCGGCAACGTCGTTTACCATTCCCACCACGCTGCCTGGTGCATTTGTGGCAGAGTAACAAGTAATGGTAACGGTGGTGACAGCAGGGCTGGCGCTAGGCGTTTGCAGCATGTGTGGCTGCACTTGGCCCCGTGCATGCTAGGGCCCCGCGCTGAGGGCCCCTGTGCTCAAAGTCCCTCTGAGCACCAGGGCAGCACAGGCTGTAGCCGGAATAAGGACGGCGAAGCTGGCTGGTGGCTGGAATACCTTTTTGAAAAGCAGCTGCTGTCCCTCGAGGTTTGGCTCCCTTTTGTTTCTTCTGGGGAGGCAACTTGTACTTCTCACCTGTCAACTTCCTGCTGTGACTCTGGAGAGACAACCCCCACCACCTCCCCCACCCCCCGAGAGGCCTAATAGGCGCTGCGGGCCTCATAAGCACTGCTGATCACTTTCTTTCTTAATCCAGAGCGTTTAAAGTATGTGCAATGTACTACTGATGGTCTATTTAAGAGACCATTGTTGTCTTAAGAACTGCAAAGTGGCATTTTATTTTTGAAAGCACATGCAAAGCAGTAGTTAGCTGCCTAAAATCTGTGCCTTCTTACAGCACAATTAAACATATTGCACAAAACCGTTTTAGCTATTTGCCTTATTTCTACCAGTTTCTATTTCCCAAGCCATTAAGTGTTTCAGTAGAATGTAACATGTTCCTCGCATTGCATATGAAGCCTGCAAGGGAGCCATGAAGATTTACCCAGGGTGTGCCAGGAGAGGTGGTCATCCTGGAGACTGGAGGGGATATTTTCTCTGGTTCTGGCCTGGTACTGAATTGTTCAGCTACTAGGATTCCCCACCAGGTTGTCATGCTTGCAAAGCAGACGCTTACCCACAAGAACACATAAACGGACCATTAAAGCTCACGTCTCATGTTTGGATTTTGTTTTCTTTCAATATTTCATTGTAAATTGTTGAGCTTAAAAGGTGGGCACCTTTTATACTTTGCTAGTGTAGTTATTGGAAATTCTCCTTTCCGATTACCATGTTTGCGCTGCTGCCTACCTACGTAGTGGTCATTATCTTGTGATGTCATTTCCTGTGATGCTTTCACAGGCAAATTAAGGGGCCCCACACTTAATTTGCTGCATTTGGCCCTGCAAATCCTAGGCCCGGCCTTGGGCGAAAGACCCCATTTTAGATTCCCTAGGACTCCCTATGGATTTTGGAGGATTTAGATTGGAGAGTAATTGCACCATGGTAAATGCTAATATATTTGGAGGTAAAGTGGAGCAGTCACCTAGTCCAAATTCTGTGGAACATTAAGATCGGTGCCTGTTCGGTTACCATTAAAAGAAAGGTGGTGCTAACAGAATTGCCCCCAAATAATGACTGCACCGGGGGACTCGTAATGAGGTCCCACGCGTTGCTAACACCATTAAGGAGAGAGCTTGCAGATTGAGCACTGACATGTTACCATTATCCTTAGGTGTTTGGGGAACTGGGGATGACATTCTGTGTCATAGCTACACGTGTGGTTGGTGGCGTTTGTGTTCACACAATGGCCTGGATGAGGTGGGTCCAGAACTGTGCGTGTGGATTTATCACACCATAACCTGTTTTTTCTACACTATAGTTTGCTTGGTGGTTTAAGCGCAAACATTGGGAACTGCATACAGATGGGAAGGTTTAGAGACTTGCACAGCTGCAGACACTTGAGACTATAGCACCCAGCCTTCTAGGCACTGCTTGGAAGACTTCCGAGTCTAAATGGAGTACTTTTTCACAGGGGGGATGGGAGGCCAACGATGAATGCTTTAGTGGTCAATGTGGAAAGAAGTACACAAATGTGGCTTGTTTGGGATGTATAAGGATAGCACATCTGGAGGGGTGCAACTTTGAGCATGTGAATAGCGGCTTGCCGTTCTTGCACCGCAGTAGCACTCTACATCCACCCTTTTCAGCGGCCCACTAAGGCAGGTGAGGAGCCTTCACTGGACCGGCAAAGGGAACAAGGCCTTTTGGGGTATTAAAGTCAGCTCTCCCATGGGCAGCAGGTCAGCAGCTCACAGTTCTAGCATGACTAGTGCTTCGAGGCGAGCCACCCATGGAAAACTATGCAGTCTCTGGTTCATCTTGTAAATATTTGAAAATGCTAATTATCTTTTATCCTCCAATGTATAAACCAATGCACCTTGTATTGTATTACTGCCTATAACTTTGTAACGTGTATTCCAAGAAAAGCGCCTAGATACCTTCGGGCTTGGTGCGCTACACAAGCTAATAAAACACACAAACAAACAAACAAACACATCAAAGATAAACCAAGGCTGTAGTCTGTTAACGCAAGCTTCCAGAGTCAGTCTTCATAATGTCCAAAAAACAAGAGGTTTCTGCAAAAAGCCAGGTGTGGGAACAAGTGTCATAACAATGAACTCTTCTCTACAGGAGCCTGGGGACAAGTGTCATAATAACCAACAGTAATAACCAACCCTTTTGTACAAGAGCATGGGCACATGTGACACATTAACCAACCCTTTATGCTCAAGAGCATAAGAACGTGGGAGCAAGAATCACAATACAACACAAGCCAACCCTTCTCTAGAGGAGCATTGGGACAGGTCTCACAATAAACATCCCTTATGCCCAGGAGCATAAGAGCATGGGAACAAGAGTCACAATACAACACAAGCCAACCCTTCTCTAGAGGAACATTGGGACAAGTGTCACAATAGCCAACCCTTACGCACAAGAGCATGGGAGCAAGTGACAAAATAACCAACCCTGATGTAAAAGCGAATGGGAACAAATGTCACAATAGCCAACCCTTACACACAACAGCATGGGAGCAAGTTTCACAATAACCAACCCTTATGCTCAGGAGCATAACAGCATGGGAACAAGTATCACAATACAACAAAAGCCAACTCTTCTCTAGAGGAGCATGGAAAAAGTGTCATAATAAAGAACCCTTATGCACAAGAGAATGGGAACAAGGATCAAAATAACCATCCCATATGCTCGTGTGCATATGTGAATCAGAACAAATGTCACAATACAACACAAGCAACCCCTTTCTAGAGGAGCATGGGGACATGTGTCATAATAACCAGCCCTTATGCACAAGAGCATGTGAGCAAGTGTCACAATAACCAACCCTTATGTAAAAGAGCATGGGGACAAGTGTCCCAATAACCAATTCTTATGTAAAGGAGCATGGGGACAAGTGACATATGAACAAACCCCTATGCTCAGGAGCATAAGAGCATGGGAACAATGATCACAATACGACACAGGCCAACCCTTATTTAGAGGAGCATGGGGACACATGTCATAATAACCGACCATTATGCTCGTGTGCATATGAGAATCAGAACAAATGTCACAATACATCACAAGGAACCCCTTTCTAGAGGAGCATGGGGGCATGTGTCATAATAACCAGCCCTTATGCACAAGAGCATCGGATCAAGTGTCACAATAACCAACCCTTATGTAAAAGAGCATGGGGACAACTGTCCCAATAACCAATTCTTATGTACAGGAGCATGGGGACAAGTGACACATGAACAAACCCTTATGCTCAGGAGCATAAGAGCATGGGAACAATGATCACAATACAACACAAGCAACCCTTTTCTAGAGGAGCATGGGGGCATGTGTCATAATAACCAACACTTATGCACAAGAGCATGGGAGCAAGTGTCACAATAACCAACTCTCATGTACAAGAGCATGGGACCAAGTGTCACAATAACCAACCCTTATACTCAAGAGCTTATGAGCATGGGAATAAGTGTCACAACACAACACAAGCAACCCTTCTCTAGAGGAGCATTGGGACAAGTGTCACAAAAACTAACCCTTACGCACAAGAGCACAGGACAAAGTATCACAATAATCAACCCTTATGTACAAGAGAATGGCAACAAGTGTCACAATAACCATCTCTTACACACAAGAGCATGGGAGCAAGTGTCACAATAGTCAACCATCATGTACAAGAGAATGGGAACAAGTGTCACAATAACCAACCCTTATGCACAGGAGCATATGAGCATGGAAACAAGGGTCACAATACAACACAAGCCAAAACTTCTTTAGAGGATCATTGGGACAAGTGTCATAATAACTGACACTTATGGACAAGAGCATGGGAGCAAGTGACACACTAACCACTCTTTAAGTACAAGAGCATGGAGACAAGTGTCACAATAACCAACCCTTATGCACAGGAGCATATGAGCATGGAAACAAGGGTCACAATACAACACAAGCCAAAACTTCTTTAGAGGATCATTGGGACAAGTGTCATAATAACTGACACTTATGGACAAGAGCATGGGAGCAAGTGACACACTAACCAATCTTTAAGTACAAGAGCATGGGGACAAGTGACACAGTAACCAACCCTTATGCTCAGGAGCATAAGAGCATGGGAACAAGTGTCACGGTACAAATCAAGCCAACCCTTCTCTAGAGGCCAAGTGTCATAATAAACAACCCTAATCTACAGAACATAGGAGCAAGTGTCAAAATAACCAACCCTTATGCCCAGGTGCATAGGAGCATGGGAACAAGTGTCACAATGCAACAAAAGCCAACTGTTCTCTAGAGGAGCGTGGAAACAAGTTTCAAAATAAACAACCCTTATGCATAAGAGCATGGTAGCAAGTGTCACAATAATCAACCCTTATGTACAAAAGAATGGGAACAAGTGTCAACATAACCAACACTTATGCTCACATGCATATGAGCATGGGAGCATGGGAACAAGTGTCACAATACAACACAAGCCAACCATTCTCTAGAGGAGTATGGGGACATGTGTCATAATAACCAACCCTTATCCACAAGAGCATGGGAGCAAGTGTCACAATAACCAACCCTTATGTTCAAGAGAATGGAAACAAGTGCCATAATAACAACCCCTTACATACAAGAGCATGAGAGAACGTGTCACAATAACCAACCCTTATGTACAAGAGAATGGAAACAAGTGTCAAAACAATCCCTTTTGCACAGGAGCATAAGAGAATGGGAACACGTGTCACAATACAACACAAGCCAACCTCTTCTGTAGAAGAGCATGGGGACAAGTGCCATAATAAACAACCCTTATTCACAAGAGCATGGGTGCAGGTGTCACACAAAACAACTCTTACATACAATAGCACAGGGACAAGTGCCACAACCAATCATGATGTACAAGATCATGAGGACAAGTGCCAAATTAACCAACCCTTATGCTTAGGCACTTAAGACCATGGGAACAAGTTTCACAATACAACACAACCCAACCACTCTGTACAAGAGTATGGGAGCACGTGTCACAATAACCAACTCTTATGTACAAATGCATGGGAACAAGTGTCACAACAACAAACCCATGTGCTCAAGAGAATATGAGCATGGTATCAAGTATCACAATACAACACAAGCCAACCCTTCTCTAGAGGAGCATGGGGATAAGAGTCATAATAAACAACCTTTATGCACATGAGCATGGGAACAAGTTACCCAATAACCAACCCTTCTGTGCAAGAGCATGGGGTCAAATGTCACAATAATCAATCTTTGTGTACAAGACCATGGGGACAAGTGACACATTGCCCAACCCTTATGCTCAAGAGCAGAAGAGTATGGGAACAAGTGCAACAATAAAACACAAGCAAATCCTTCTCTAGTGGAGCATGGGGGCATGTGTGATAATAACCAACCCTTATGCACAAGAGCATGGGAGCAGGTATCACAATAACCAACCCTTACATACAGGAGCATTAGTACAAGTGACACATTAACCAATCCGTATTCTCAAGAGTTAAGAGCATTGGAACAAGTGCCAGAATACAACACAAAACAACCCTTCTCTACAGGAGCATTGAACAAGTGTCACACTAACCAACCCTCATCCACAAGAGCATAGGAGCAAGTGTCACAATACCCAACTCATATGCACAAATGCATGGGAACAATTGTCACAACAACCAACGTTTCCTACATGGGCCTAGGAAGACGTGTCACAATTACTAACCCGCATGTTAACGAGCATGTGCAAGTTTTACAAAAGCCAACCCTTCTCTACATGAACATTGGGACAAGGGTCACAGTAACCAACTGTTATGTACAATAGCATGGACACAAGTGTCCCATTAACCAACCCTTATGCTCAGGAGCAGAAGAGCATGGGAACAAGTGCCACAATACAACACAAGCCAACCCTTCTTTACAGGAGCATTGGACAAGTGTCACAATACACAATCCTTATACACAAGAGCCTGGGAACAAGTGTCACAACAACCAACCCTTATATAAACATTCCACAAGACAAACAAGATTAGCCAACACCAATCGCCTTCAAGTACCCCGATTTAAACTCGCCACTATAGGCGGAGCTAGCTTCCCAGTCAAAGCTGCACAACTGTGAAATGAATTACCCACCACTGTGAGACTAGAACAATCTTTTACCAAATTCAAGCAAAATGTGATCAACTGGTTGACGTCAACAAATGCTAAATGAATGTATGAACCTGCTACCGCCTGCCTCTTCCTACGTGTCTGATACAACTGTTATCTGTCATATGTATAACACGCTTGTAACCTATGACCTTGTAACCTATAACCTGTTACTATGCCTTAAACTGCACATCTTCTTCTGCGCCCTTATACCCCAGGGTCTGGTGCGCATAATAAATACCAAACAAACAAACAAAAAAGCGAATGGGAATGTGTGTCAAAATAACCCACCCTTATACACCAGAGCATGAGAGCAAGTGTCACAATAACAAACATTTCCTGGTTCCATGCAATAAAGTTGCTGTGAAAATGGCAGTTTTAGAAAACATTGTAGCAGAAACTCTGTGATGTGGCCCCTGCAATCCAAGTAATGGATGCGGGGGACACCCCTGCATCCCCCCGACCTATTATCAACCCCTCTCCCCCTTGTGTGGTATAATGGCGATGTTTTGTAAAATCAGCAATTTTTTGGTGACTGGATACCCATTTCCTACAGGGGCCTGGAAGAAGTGTCACAATTAGTAGCCCTTATGTATATCAGCATGTGCACGTTTTACAAAAGCCAACCCTTCTCAAGAGGAGCATGGGGACATATGTCATAATAACCAACCAGTATGCACAAGAGCATACGAGCATGGAAACAAGTGTCAGAATAACCAACCTTTCTCGACAGCGGCGTGGCACAACGTATCACAATAACTAACCCTTATGTTCAAGAGTATGGGACAATTGTAACCACAATCAGCCCTTATGTACAAGAGCATCGGGGCAAGTGTCACAATAGCCAACCCTTCTCTACAGGTGCATGGGGACAAGTGACACATTAATCAACCCTTATGCGGAAGAGCATAAGAGCATGGGGACACACTTCACAATAACCAGCCATTCTCTACAGGAGCAAAGGAACAAGTGTCACAATAACTAGCCCTTATGTACAAGAGCAGGCAGCAAGTGTCACAATAGCCAACCCTTCTCTATAGGTGCAAGGGGACAAGTGACACATTAATCAACCCTTATGCGGAAGAGCATAAGAGCATGGGGACACGCTTCACAATAACCAGCCATTCTCTACAGGAGCAAAGGAACAAGTGTCACAAAAACTAGCCCTTATGTACAAGAGCAGGCAGCAAGTGTCACAATAGCCAACCCTTCTCTACAGGTGCATGGGGACAAGTGACACATTAATCAACCCTTATGCGGAAGAGCATAAGAGCATGGGGACACGCTTCACAAAAACCAGCCATTCTCTACAGGAGCAAAGGAACAAGTGTCACAATAACTAGCCCTTATGTACAAAAGCATGCGGCAAGTGTTACAATAGCCAACTCTTCTCTACAGGTGCATGGGGACAAGTGACACATTAATCAACCCTTATGCGGAAGAGCATAAGAGCATGGGGACACGCTTCACAAAAACCAGCCATTCTCTACAGGAGCAAAGGAACAAGTGTCACAATAACTAACCCTTATGTTCAAGAGTATGGGACAATTGTAACCACAATCAGCCCTTATGTACAAGAGCATGCAGCAAGTGTCACAATAGCCAACTCTTCTCTACAGGTGCATGGGGACAAGTGACACATTAATCAACCCTTATGCGGAAGAGCATAAGAGCATGGGGACACGCTTCACAAAAACCAGCCATTCTCTACAGGAGCAAAGGAACAAGTGTCACAATAACTAACCCTTATGTTCAAGAGTATGGGACAATTGTAACCACAATCAGCCCTTATGTACAAGAGCATCGGGGCAAGTGTCACAATAGCCAACCCTTCTCTACAGGTGCATGGGGACAAGTGACACATTAATCAACCCTTATGCGGAAGAGCTTAAGAGCATGGGGACACGCTTCACAATAACCAGCCATTCTCTACAGGAGCAAAGGAACAAGTGTCACAATAACTAGCCCTTATGTACAAGAGCAGGCAGCAAGTGTCACAATAGCCAACCCTTCTCTACAGGTGCATGGGGACAAGTGACACATTAATCAACCCTTATGCGGAAGAGCTTAAGAGCATGGGGACACGCTTCACAATAACCAGCCATTCTCTACAGGAGCAAAGGAACAAGTGTCACAATAACTAGCCCTTATGTACAAGAGCAGGCAGCAAGTGTCACAATAGCCAACCCTTCTCTACAGGTGCAAGGGGACAAGTGACACATTAATCAACCCTTATGCGGAAGAGCATAAGAGCATGGGGACACGCTTCACAATAACCAGCCATTCTCTACAGGAGCAAAGGAACAAGTGTCACAAAAACTAGCCCTTATGTACAAGAGCAGGCAGCAAGTGTCACAATAGCCAACCCTTCTCTACAGGTGCATGGGGACAAGTGACACATTAATCAACCCTTATGCGGAAGAGCATAAGAGCATGGGGACACGCTTCACAATAACCAGCCATTCTCTACAGGAGCAAAGGAACAAGTGTCACAATAACTAGCCCTTATGTTCAAGAGTATGGGACAATTGTAACCACAATCAGCCCTTATGTACAAGAGCATCGGGGCAAGTGTCACAATAGCCAACCCTTCTCTACAGGTGCATGGGGACAAGTGACACATTAATCAACCCTCATGCGGAAGAGCATAAGAGCATGGGGACACACTTCACAATAACCAGCCATTCTCTACAGGAGCAAAGGAACAAGTGTCACAATAACTAGCCCTTATGTACAAGAGCATGCAGCAAGTGTCACAATAGCCAACCCTTCTCTACAGGTGCATGGGGACAAGTGACACATTAATCAACCCTTATGCGGAAGAGCATAAGAGCATGGGGACACGCTTCACAAAAACCAGCCATTCTCTACAGGAGCAAAGGAACAAGTGTCACAATAACTAGCCCTTATGTACAAAAGCATGCGGCAAGTGTTACAATAGCCAACCCTTCTCTACAGAAGCATGAAGGCAAGTGTCACAATTAGCAACTGTTATGCACAAGAGAATGGGAGCAAGTGTCACAGCAACACACTCTTATGTACAGGAGCATCGGGACAAACGTCACAGTAACCTATCCTTATGTACAAAAGCATGGGAGCAAGTGTCACAATTACCTCTCCTTGTGTATAAGTGCATCGGAACACGTGTCACAATAACCAATCCTTCTGTACCAGAGCTTTGGAACAAGTGTCACAACAAACAACCCTTACACGCATGGTCTACATGTCTCATAATCAACCTTTATATAGAAAGGGATGGAGGCTGTGAAAATAAGACTGCTACTGTATAAGAGCATGGAGTGTCACACTAACCAACCCTTATGTACCAGGGCAAGGACCTAGTATAACAATCACCAAGCCTTATGTTCATGAGACCAAGGGTGACACAAAACCACTTCTGTGCAGTAGACTGGGGACAGGTAGTGCAATAACCAACCTTTTGCACAATAGGTCTCAACAACCAAACCTTATATGCAAGGGCTGTTCGCTAGGGTCCAAATAACCATCCCTTGTGCACAACAGCAGGGGTCGAAGTGCCAGAATAAGTGACCCTTATGTACAAAGGCTTGGGGACAAGCAGCACAATTGAAACCCTCACCCTCTATGTGCAAGAGCACAGGGACAAGTCTCAGAATACCCTCCCCCTTTTGAGCAAGAGATTAAAGACAGAAGCATTTTCATGGCGGGGATACAAACCTTGCAGAAGTCACTTTTTCTGAAGAATCACAAAGTCTACAATCGGTTGAAATTCAGAATAGATTTCAAAGTGGCATAATCGATATTTATAAAAGTGAAAATGTGTGGGTCTGTTTGTGGCATGGCGAAGGGTTGTTCCTTATACAACTCTACACTGTTTCACCAATCTGCACCAAATTTTACATAGTTACCTTTTAGGACCCTTCGGACATTATTGGCTACATGACATTTGGACACCCCACACCTTTCCTCGGATTTCAGCAAAACTCAAAATTTGTTTGTGGGTTTGTGGCTTGGCGAAGCATTGTTCCTTACACAATTCCACACCGTTTCAC
This sequence comes from Ambystoma mexicanum, assembly GCF_040938575.1. Classification (NCBI taxonomy): domain Eukaryota; kingdom Metazoa; phylum Chordata; class Amphibia; order Caudata; family Ambystomatidae; genus Ambystoma; species Ambystoma mexicanum. The sequence continues at coordinate 74,614,402 of NC_090938.1, forward strand.
TAATCTGCATCAAATTATGCATAGTTACCTATTAGGACCCTCCGGACATTACTGGTTACATGACGTTTGGACACCCCACCTCGTTTCCCCGAATTTCATCACCTTCGCACATGACTCAGTTTCCTCAAGTCAGCGAAACATCAATGTGATTCTAGAAGGACCAGTCCTCCACCCTAGAATGCATGGTTTCTGGGACACTAGCACCGCAATGCACCGGGACGAACTGCACCACATCACGGTGTGGCAACAGGTGGGGAGGGAGCACAGCCGCACACCAACCTTCGCCTCCTTCCAACGTGTGCGCCAGGGTTTGTCAGCCAGCCACACACACCCATTGCCAGTGCAGTTTACTTCAGATTGCAAAGCACAATAAGTGATAAGTGAATCAGAACAGCATGCTACAGGATCAATGATTTTCAACAATTTGTGAGAGCGCTGTCGTGCCTGTCCACAGAACCCGTTCGGAGAACGGGTACTTCTGCTAGTTATAGATTCTGATATATTTTTAAATACATTTAAAAACAAATGACCACCTTGTAACTAGGTCTCCCAGGTTTTTAATGTGTACTGATTTTTGCACATTAATACAGATAGAAATCACTCTGATTCCTTTCAGTATTTATTTATAAAAAAAATGTTTTTTAAAAAGCAGAAATGTGTATTTCTGGATTAGCTCTTCACAGTGTCAGTCATGACTTGCAGACCCCCACATGACTGTGCAAAGTAACACAAAGCAGGGGCTAACATAGGACTTTACGTTGTTTACCCCCTTAAGTGCCAGGCTACTCTGCAAGTCTATGCAAAAAAAGGACCAGCATACTCGTCCTTGGCACTTTAGGGCTACAGCAATGTTTTCAAGTTGAGCTTCCTACTACAGGCATCAGAGCACTACAATTTTAATTCGATTAAATGCATAATAGTGCTATTAGCAAGATATTTTGTTCACAAAGCAAATAATGTAGATACAACAGATAAAATGACAAAAAAGTAAATATGGATAAATACAGACGGAGATGTTGAAAAAATAAATACCAAAAATCCGAGAGCCTTACTTGTAATGTAACATACTTCAAGAGCAAAGCCCTTTTGAACATTAGGGGATGCAAAACTCACACATTTAAGAGGAACAAGTCGAGACAAAGATACACAAAGTTGTCGATTCAAGATCAGGAAACAACCCTCTAGAAAAGGGCGCAAGGGTGGGATCCACTTTTACGAGCAACTAAGCCAACCCATAGCTCGAACACACCGTCCCTGACGTGGATTTCGGAAAGCATATTTATATATATATTTGTTTTAATGAGCTGTTTCCGCCCCTGCTACCCACAATCTATCATGAAATGACTATGCAGGATCTTGGAGGGCTTGGTACCCAGCCAGGCAGATGTGACGAGGGCGCTGTGTGACGCAAAAGGAAGCGGTTGCCCGGGCAACCGAAGCAGCATGGACGCCTCTAGAACCTGGCTCACCGCTGGCGTGACACAGAAAACGACGGCGACAGCAGTGGGTGTGAAATAGACACCTAATAAGTGCGCATGTCTTTTCTGGCTTCTCGGAGATTTGCGAAAAAATAGGTTATGGAGGGGGAAAGTGCTTGGAACACGTACACTGTGCAGACGCTGATGGAAAAACCAGCAACAAGATAGCATGTCTCATTACTCTTGAGGTTTTGAGAATTTAGTGCTTTCTTTATGGAAAAAGTGACAGGCGGAGTCAATTAAGGATGGTCGTTTTTGTTAATTTATTTATCGAAAGTTCATTTGCTTAACGTAATTGCTTCTAAGCGCGTTGGCAGATGTCAGAGACGGTTCCGTCGTGGGAGGGGAGGTTTCTGGAGCAGAGGAGGTTGAGACTTAAAGACCTTCATTTAACTCATTGTTAGAATAATTAAAATTAAGAGCTCAAATCAGTTCAAATCCCTGTTGGGTGAACTAAAAATGCTTGAATCGCCACTTCGAATTAATTTAAATCAGGAAAAGTAGGCAAAGTAAAATTAATTCAAATTACATAAGAACGGGTCATGTTTCGAATTTATTAAATGGTCTGGAACTTCAGCACCAACCGGTTTGGATCATTGGTACCCATTGGACCCTGATTGGTTATATGGGCTGGGATCTGATTTTAGCTACTTCCTCATCCCTAATTTAGTGGCGATTTAGTCAAGCGATATCAAAAAGATGAAGGTTTCGACTGTGTCACGAATAGCATTTGAATTTCTCTTAAGGAGTGTAAAGGCTCACTCTCCGACTTCCCAATACAAACTCCTAAAATATAACACACCCCAGTAGGGAATGAGACGAGGAGAACAGGTTGCAAGATTAATAAGTCTTTATATGAAGTTGGCACCCAGAGAACTCTGCTGCCTCGAGAGAGCTCGGGCAAACAATACACGTACATGGAATTATAAAGCAAGACAGCATCATCGATGGCGTCATTAACATAGGGTATTACCTTAGTACAGGATTGGTTGGGAAGCGATGTTACATACATTCGTGCAGGCGCTGCTTCTTCCGGATAGGCTGCACAGTTGGCGGGAGGGTGAGCGTCACAAGGTCCAGCTGCCTGTGTCCAGGAGGAGTGAGAGTTAGGTCACGGCGAGATAGAGTTGACACTAAGCTGGCATGAGAAACTACCACTAGACATATAATAAATAATAGTCATTAATATACCTTTGGGTAAATCTTTACAAACCTATAAATTGCATTCACATGATTACATCTTCTTTCATTGAGACTTTTATGCGATACAGGGCTTAAGGGTCTTGTCCTTAGTGATTGCCTGGGTGACTGGGTGGTTCTTAGCACATCAAAGCGAATGGTGGGTGTAATGACATATGTAAGTTTTAGTATGCAATATACTGCGACAGAGGTCTGGATTTAGTGGGGGGACTCAGGGGGGGTGTGGGCTGCACAGCAGGGTCACACTTCTGGTACATCAACAGCGGGTGTAAGAGGGCAGGAGCAGGTTTGTGGAGATGGATGAGCTACAAGTCATGGTTCGAGCCGGTTCACACACAGGACAGTGACCACAGAGGAAGAGTGACATGATACATTTTACTATTTGTTTCAAATATCCCCGGCGCATCCGTGAGAAAGAGATTTGTGAGGCTTTCAGACAGTGGAAGAAAAGGTGGGGGCCATGAGCGTGCTGTGCGCGGCACTGCCGAGGGGAGAGAAGCATTTTCCTAGTATCAGAGTCAGGCCTAGTCCAAAGATGGAGTCGAGGGCACACAAAATGGAAACCTAGTGTATCCTGCAATAACCCCATTTATGCTGATGTTAGCATGAGGGCAATGGAGGCATACCCCGCGAATGTGTGAGCAAGTGGTTTGTTTCGTGGTGAATGTATGAGGGGGCCCAATGACTCTGCGGTCACTGGCTGGGGTGCTGCCGATATGTCAGCCGAATTTCTCCCCCCTTGGATATGGCTTTCTGGAATTACCATTAATGCCGAAAGCAGTGTGGCCATGGCACAGTTACCCCTCCACGATGGCGGGAGATGCAGGTATGTTTGCTTGCCACATACTCAATAAATGTCCATGAGTGCTGCTGTAGCCTTTTTCATATCTGGAATGATGATCGTTTTGTTGCACTGTCTGTTAGAGCCCATCTGTACCTTCCCTTCGCCATGGAAACAAAGGTCATGTGCAATTTCTTTCTGTGTTTTGACGGGTTTCTCGAGAGCTGTAACTCATGTGAGTTTTGCAATGTGCTGTGACCAGACCGGAGTATATGTCTCTTTGACCCATTGGAAGTTCTCTTCCGTTAGACCTCGCAATGCTTCAGCTTTGCACGTGATTGTCTCGTCATGCCACTTGTTTTCTGTATACTATGTCCGTTTGATAACAAAAAATGGTTCTTTGATGCAAATCACTCCTGTGGCTTACTCGTGCAGGTTTTTTCATTTAGCAGCATTTCTATTATAACTGTGTGTGATTGAAAGGTGCTTCAAATCCTACACAGTACTAGATGAACCAAACATTGGGCATCCGACAAGGGCACTTCTTGAGGTATAAGAACTTTGGGTGTGCCAGAGGCATGAGGAATGAGAGAGGAGACATAACAGCTCTCATGCATTGCTTGTTTGGCTGTTGCGCTCATATCTGAGTAGCACTTGTTGGATTGATCCGGGTGTCGGGGGTCTTCAATCTAATCTAACTCCAGGCCATGGTATGCATAATAACTCTTCCCTTCCGCCCCCCTTTTTCGCCTCCTGCTCCCCCCTTGACCATTATATAGCATTTTTACTCTCTGACACTTTATAGGAAAAAAGTCTGCCCATGTCGCATCATTTCGTTCATTAGCATTTTGCCAGGACTGTGGTACTGAAGGATCTTGGGTGGTTGGGGCATTGGGTCTAAAGTGCATATCAGTGCCATATGAGGTAGGTTCTGTGGTTGCATGTGCGCTTGTATAGGTCAGATCAGGTGTACCAAACCGGGAATAATCACCATCATATTCATTGGTTTCATCATCACTATCGAAACCCATAGCAGCATGTGTAAGAACAGGGGGTTTGACAGTTCGATTTTTATACAACGTTGTAAGATTATCATTTAGGGAGGCATTATGTGACCAAATTGTCTGAACTCCAGCCCTTAAAAGGCTTGATCCTTCTTGTATGAGGTGTACCCCACTCCCCCCTCTTTCATATCTCCAATTATGAAAGTCACACTCCAGTACATACCAAGGCAAAATAACATTACAGAAAACACTATCGCTACAAAATATAAACTGCAGTCATAGTTATAGTATCTATTCACTCTATTATCTACCCTATCACTATCTAAATTGGAATCATTGTTATTGAGGGCCCTCCTCTCCGTCATATTTCCACCTGAAGGGGTGGTATAAAACGGTTAAGTACACAAAAAAGACTTAATATAGTTATACACATTTTTCTTTTCAATAAAAAATGCATATTACCATTTACACATTTTTTACTTATTTCCTTTAAATACATTTTTAAAAACAAGAAACCTTTTTAGTAGTTGCTGACCTAATTTTTCTGGCATTCACTTTTCTACTTTTATTGTTTTCACTCGTTTTATAATGTATAAATATAATCGGAAAGGTCAGTGGAGATAAGGACATGAAGAGATAGTAAGAGACAGAAAAAGAGAGGAGAAATATACTACATAGTACTTAAAAAAAAAGATATGTTTTTTTATTATATACATTGCTCAATTTAGGAAATGTTTCTTTTTGCATGCTCTTTTCAATTATTTAATTTTGCCTGTTTTCCATTATCTCATTTTTTTCATTATATTCCTTATCTCTATTTCAGGGAATTGCAACGTCTTGGCTCTGCTGTTATTCACTTTGAGGTGATGTACTATCGTGTGCCCTTCTCACATTTGAGAGATGCACCCAGTACTTCAACCCCTTAACCTTTACCGCTGTGGGAGTGAAGTAAATCACCTCGTAAGGGCCATGAAATCGTAAGAGTTCCATCTCCGCACGAAACTGCGCACATACACATTTTCTCCTGGCATTAGCTGTCCTGCAGGGCTGTCTTGTGCTGGCGTTGTTGTATCTCTTTCATTATCCTGTGTAAATGGGGGTGCTATTTGCTTTGCTATGCTTCGCACTGCACATGTCAGTTGGGTAAGGTATTCCTTAAATTCAACCCCTAGCACTGTGGCAGCTCTGCAAGTGTCTGATGCTCTTCTGACTGGGGATAGTGGCGTATGCATGTGCCGTCCCGTCACTATTTCGTGCGTGCTCAAATGAGGATCCTTACTTGGTTGCGTTCTGAGTTGAAACAGTGCTAGGGGCAGGCAATACACCAGTTCTTTTTAAGTGTGATGCATAATTTGGACAATTTACTTTTAAGCAGGCTGTTGATTTTTTCTACCCCCCTATCGAACCAATTTGTGTTTTACTCCCAACAACGTTGTTACCTCCTTGAAGAGGTCATTTACAGAATGGGTGCCGTTATCTTTTTCATTTGCGTTCTGTATTGTTTTCTGCCCAGGAGTCCATATGGGACTCCTGGCAGTGCCACTCTTCCTGTTTTTGGTTTGGTGTACAGACCCATGGGATACCCTTATGGCACCCATGGGTGGGGGTGCAACCCTGTGCCCCTGGTGTATGTTTTTGGGCACCTGTGTATGGCCCACAGAGCAGGGTATGGGCTGGTGGCAGCTCCATGCTGAATTTGACAGTTGCTCTGAGTATCCTCCATTTTGGGATATCCAGGCCCTGCCATTGGAATCAGTTGATTCCTAATAGGAAACAAGATGGCCCCTGTGGCCTCTTGCTTTCTATTGCCTGTTACCTTGTTTTCCCAAAGTCCTGTGAAGCCCTGACTCCGTCCCTTCCCCCTGACTGGCTGTTGGGTGCAAGTTCCATATGTGGTGTTGTTGTGAAGTCCAGGCCAGACTGGCTGGAGCCTTCCCAGTGACTGTATGTTGTGGGTACACCATGTGGGTGGGACCTGGGTGAATGGAGTGTTTGACCAATATGCACTTCCTGTTGTGGATGTCTCGTTTCTGGTGTATGACACAATGACTGAGACAGCCCTGCCCGAAACTGGTATGAATGCAGTGTGTAGTGTTGAATGGCTGGGTACTTGTCCCAATACACATTCCTTGTTCTGAGTGTCTGAGAGGGAGGAGTATAGCCTGAATGCACTGTATGCCCGATTGGCTGACTGACTGCTGAATGCCCTTCTGAGTGATTGGCTGCTGAGTGTGACCCAGAGGTGTGGATGAGAGACAGAATAGTATATCTGGGGACATCTCACCACTAGAAATTGTTCAGCAGCTGAGTTGACACTTGAAGAGTAACTGGAACTGCTTATCCTTGATGCCCAGCTGGAAGAAGAAGAACTGCTGCTGCATTTGTTTCAAACCGATCCGAAAGCTGTCGAGTTAATCAAGGACTGATCCGAGAGAGTACCTGGTTAGGTCATCCTCTTCCTGTGCTCCGAGGGACCATCGAGCACCGATACCCTTTGCCAAAGCTCCCTGGAAGTCAGACCCTCGAAAGGCTGCTGACCGGAGACGGGGGCCGCCAAGGAGAACGAAGTAAAGCACCCGTGTACAGGAGGGCGGAGCGACCTCTGACGGGCCCATGGGATCAGAGCTCGCCCTCAAGTACTTTAAGACGAGATAGCTGCACCTTGAGGAGGATAGGGTACAGGATTCTCTTACTCCAACACCAATCAATAAGGACAACTCAAATGGTTTGGCATAGGGAAGTCCATTTAATGACAAGTACAAAAAACGTGGAAACATTAGGAAATCATCAGTGATGCGATCGCCCGTCTCGCTTCAACTCCCGACTTCTTCATTCAGACAGCAATAGTGGTAGCTGATTTTCGTCATCATTGACGTGCTACACTCAGAAGTTTGTCATGCAATTCTATTGGTTGGAAAAGGTAACTTAAGTATAGGTGCTATATCTGTATATGGTAACAGAGTGTGAGGATTGGATAACTCTTATCGGGTGGGCATCTACTCCCATCCCTCTATATCACTCGTGATAGACGTCACTACAAGTACGATGTCTCATTGGTTCTACTAGCTATAGGACCCTAGATTATTTGGTCCATTGTGATTGGGTAGGTGACACCCCTAGAGATAAATCTCCACTTTAATTAGCAGCATGCAGAATAGACACCCAGATGCGGTGTGCCCCAAGATTCACCCTGCCTCCCTTCCATCAATCAGTACCTTTGGGCTATGTGTCAATTAGTTGGCTGAGGATGGCCTCGAAGTTTTAGCTTCTTATCAGGAAATGTTATGGCATCCTTGGGTTCTGGGTGACATTACACTTTGGTATCTCTTTGCGCTTGGCTGGTCACGTGTTAGTTCAATGTGAATCTGCGTCATTTTCCTTATTTTTGTGTATTTGATTGCACTTCTGCCTTGCCACCTGCCTGGGCCTCCTTATCTTGACCTTAAAGGGGCAGGCTGCTACGCTCTTAAGTTTCGATTCTTTGAAGTTGCCACTCTCCTCCCTTCCTGGAGTTGACCTCGAATTCCTAGGCATGAGCTGCATCTTGCTAAGTTTCGATTCCGCTCTTTCGTCTGGCTTTGTGCTGGTATATGAATCCTGGCCTGTTTGGCCCTACCAACCTGGGCTTAATTCTGCTTCATGTAAAGTGGACTGCACTTATATAATGTGCTTCGTTGAGGTAGAAATATATATGTATATAGTTGTCACTTGCCGCTCTATTCTTCTACTAAGCATAGCCAGCCGTGTTGTTTTCTTAGCTTCTTGCGTTACAAGCCTACGTACAGGCATTAACTGGTTGCATATTTTCATCGTGCTCTATGGTTATGTTTCTTTATATTTTCACATTGTCTCTTCTTCTATGTCTGTGATATCTTTATCCATAGTGTTTTCGTCTTAGAGTGTTATCTTTTGGTTGTTGTTCGTTCATCTGTACGTCTATCCGGGCCCTCGTGACGTCACCATTCGCCTTCCATTAAGGCCCTTTGGGCCTCTTCAGGGACTGTTTGTAGGTACTCTTCATTTCGTGTCAGCTGTTGGTACAGTTGTCTCAATGGGTACCATGCTGCCCATGGTTGTCTGGTTATAGGCACTTCAACAGGTATTGCTCTTCTGATGGGCACTGGACAGAGCCCTAGCACGGCTCTCTGCTGGTTTATTTGCTCATCATACATCACATATCCTGGCGAGTATGTTCCTGGTATCTCAAAATGGGTGGCTGGAGTGCAAGCCATATCTGGGACCTCCTATACACTCCCCCCTCTGGTTGGTTCATCGACCACTTCTGCTTCCTCTTTTGTATTCACCTTGCTTGGTTCTTCTGTATTAATTTCTTCTTCAACTTCTGGGTTTGTACATGATGGTACGAAGGAGTACCTCTTTGGAGTCCATATTTTTATCACTCCTTTCAAACTTCCTGCTGTTTTTACATGTTCGTCTTTGTTCCAGGTCATTATTTGGCATTGTCCATTCAACTACAATAAATCCATTTTCTTCATACTTTCTTCGTTTCCTGGTATACACAAATTTTGTTCCGTCTGGTGCAAATTCGCTGGCCTTCACAAAGTTTCTTATTTCTTCATCAGTCAGGTCTCTGGGCTTCCATCCTGGTTTGACATCGATCATGATCTTCATCCCAATGGCTTTTTTCACAGTTTTCTGGCACTGTGTGATGATTATCTTGATAACACAAAATCCTAGTAGTATCATCAATAGCAGGGCTCCCAGAAACTTGAATATGACTGCCATCCATTGTTGGTCCCATGAGAAAAGTGTTCCAAACCGGCTGTCGTCATCAACTTCGTCTGTTTCATCGATCATCTGGTTCTGTAGCTTTGTTAGCATCTCTATGGCTTCTGTGAAGGTTCTATTTTCTTCATCATTGGAAGGTATAAATGTGCAACATGATTCTCCAATTTTTGCACAAACACTTCCATCCATCGCTGTGATCATGTCAAGTAGTGATCTGTTCTGGAGAGTCATCAGTTGGATTGCTCTTAAAGGAATGGTTCGGTCAGAAATATTATTGTCCCTATGGTTCGGCCATGTGGTTTTAATCTTAATTCGATCGATCGTACAAACGTTTCATATGCACCTTACCTGAGTTTTCGTCTCATGAACACAAGCAAAATCAGGCAGCAGGGCGCGGCCATCTTGTGATAATCTTATCACTTGCCGCATCGCCATGGGTGACTTGCGTTTGCGGCACTAAATCATATCCCCCACCCCTGAGCCTGTCATCACCAAATCATTTATATTCTCTGCCTCTCTCCGTGACATTGCTGGGCAGCATGGCCAAACGCGTCCAGTCGTCACCTAAGCGACTAGACGTGGAACCTGGAAAACAACACACATTATCTCACAGTGCAGCGCGTCACAATTAGGAATATGAAACTGTACTTTAAGTGGAAACAACAAGACTGTACAATTGCTAAAGTACATTTATTTCACATTAAATGTTTCGATAACAATCGGCGTGTGACCAAATCAATTAAAATAGAACTTTTTTCTTTGCTCTCGTGTAATAAATCCACAAATGTTTATCGTTAGTCACGCGCTGTTTCTTTTGGGTACACAGGGTGTTCGTTTTGCACAGTGAAGCACTTCGGTCACACGGTGAGTTGCAAGGCTGGTGCTTCAACTTGGCACTAGACCACCGTAAAGGTTGTTATGTTGCACCTAATTGCCCGCACCGCGTACGGACAGATTGGACCTTGTCTGTCGTCCCAAAATATGGTCAAGTAGATCCAGCGATTGACATGTAGTTGCAGCTGGCGGTTGAAGAAGCCATCGGTCGGGGTCTGGAATAGATGACAATCGCAGAACGGAACGAAGTACCTGTTTGCAAAAGATAAAAATCGAAAAGTGTCTCAGCAGCCGATCTTTATTACAATTATTAATTTCCTTTATTAGCGCGGAGGTGACACAATGTGAACCGAGAGAATACAATGTGGAATATCAAAGTACTCTGCTATTTGCTTCTGTGGATAGTGTGAATGAGAATTTTGAGCTCTAAACGTAATGCGTAAACTGGGGCAAGAATTTGAGGTGCAAAAACAATGTCATGATTTATTAGCGTTGAGCCAGGGAGAAACGAGTGGTGGTCTACATGCGTCTAGATGCTGGCCTGCCCCTGTTGCCCGGTAGAGAGAAGTACTAGCACTTCATTGCAATATGCCAAACATAACGAACAAGTACAATGTCACCCATCAGTAATGGTCAGCTATTAATATTTCGATTAGTTCTGGTATGAAATAGTCTAAAGAGAAACTTACATCATATTCACAATTTCCATTCTCTAGTCGTAATGCAGACCGTGATGCAGAATCCTCCGTTCATGTCAACGTTTTCTTATAAACTGAACTTACAAGTAACTAGGTGCAGTTTCGGAATGGGCAACCTAATCATATCATACGTTATTTCACCTCCCTTCAATTCAATCCCTTTCGGAATGGTCCCTGCCTCTCAAGGCTAAAAAACAATAGAACCTTATACTGTGCGAGGGACGCGTGGGGCCTCACAGCTCCCAAGCCGAAATTCAAAGCTGGTGACCTTCACTCAAAATGAACATAAATTCTTACTTTGCAACATCCCGTGTCAACGCATCCATGAGAAAATTAATTTTAAAACACGGGCTCAGGAAATAGGGGTCCGCTCGTTGTTCGTGGCGCTACTGAGCTATAGGTGAAATTTGCCAATAGGGCCGCCTCTGCTTATCTCATGGCCTCCTACCCCATGGCATGTTTCCACAGTCAGTACTTCTTGCGTGCCTAGAATGTTTTGGGGCCTATGTCTAATCCCTTTTGTAGGTCCGGCAGTTATTCAGCTTTATCTGGAACTTTATTGCAAGTCAACTGCCAAAACCCAAATATTCTTACACACTGTTACCCATTGTTCATTAACACAAAAAAGAAGGTCCCACAGTATCTCAACTAAACTGTGAAATGTGAAAGCAATCGTAATAATTGTAATATATTTTTAAGAAAAGGACTGAAAGGATAGATTTCAAAAGACAAAATGCATTCTTTATTTATACAGATTATAGAAACATTTTTTTCAAAAATAAAAACTGACGGTCATCATTTCAACCGGGATTTGAACGATTTAACAAGGTCTGCTTTGGGTGGACATGGCACGCTGGCAATGGTTTGTGGCAATCTATGTGTGCTCTGAACAGAATTGTGCACGATTCCATGAGTATGCATCTCAACGACATTAACAATGAGATCTTTCACAAAATCGAATTCCATTTTATCAGATACTGGCTTGACAACCCATTTTTTGCTTCTTTTTGTAAAGGCCATATTGTACTGAAGCATCCCTAAGTTTCCTGCAGTCCTAGATTGTTCCCGGCCCACATTCTCGTTATGCGCTAATACCGCTAGTAAAGTCCTACATTTCATCCCCTGGATGCCAAAATGCAATCTCTTTGGCCTGTTCTTTAGGCAAATATTGTGGAACACCTCCAAATCTCCTGTGTGACAGAATTCCGTGAGTCCCTTCAGATCTCTTGATAGAGTTTTATCGAAAACAATCTTCTCAAGGGCTTTGTGTGGAGGTGAAGATGGGATCAACCACTTCTTCTTCCGTGCCTGCTCTGGGGACAAAGGGCCATGTTTTCTGTCCAGTGGTGAACGTTGGAACAGTGGTGCATTCGTGAGCGCCATTTTTCCAGTAGAACTTCCACAGACCCATCACATGTTTTGAAGCTCCACCAAAGATGGTTGCTGAAAGACTGGGACCATTGCGAAATACTTTCCAAACCTTTTTTTTCCCCTGCAGCCGAGATTTTTTTATTGATTGATTTGGCAACATGCCATACATCAAATTGATGTTTAACATTTGGATACTGCCCTCTCATTGTCTTGGCTATTGAAACGTGTCTGTCCGTGGCTATGAGGTCGATGTACATTCCCCTCGATTGTAGATCTTCCAGTAATTTTATAAAACAAAGTTTCTCCATGGCCACCGAGGATTTACATTGGGACACCTGCACGACCACCGAACTCACAATTTTCTTACTTTCCATGTCCTGAAGATGGTAGGTGCAGTACTTAGCAGAAAATCCGGGGCTGTCACACTGTCCATCGCCGGCTAGCCTGAACCATTTCTCGGGGAATGTACTTTGAATAGCCAATTGTTCAATTTTCCAAGCTTCACTAATGGCAGGGAACAGATAATCACGTTGGTATTTGTAGTATTGTGTTTTAGGAATGAAATGGAGTCCCACAAACTGAAAGAAACTGGATAACTTCGTGAAACTAGAGCCACTGAAAAGTAAAGCTGATAGACTCAGTAGATTGCCAGCTGGCAGTTTCCCCAGCATCGGTTGAGCGGACCATGAAAAAGCTTTATGTGACTTTTCACAGGTGGCATGTATTTTCAGGTTACTGCCTTGTGTTAGACGAGTCACGCTCACCAATGGCTTTCCACATACTTTCCCTCGCACTGAATGCACACATTGCAGCATCTTTATAATCTCCATCAAGCTGCTGTCGAATACTATGTATTTGGCCTCTTTTATTATACTGTCATCTGGCAACACTGTTGTTTCGGACTGAACCGTTGTGGACATATCAACCAAACCGGACATACTATAGTCGATACCTTTGTCTGTTTCGTCGGTCAATAGTGTTGATGCTTCAGTTTCTGTCATTTCAACATCTGTTACTTGTCGATGGACAGGAGAAAACATCAATGTGGACTGTTTTTTGGGGGACATTTTTTTGGCGGCTGTCGATTGTGTCAAGTGCTCATTGAGTAATGTAAAACTATCTTCTATAAATTCAATTGCGCCTTCCTCTGGCAGAGCGGGTGCATTGTAGCATTGGTCCAAGAACACTTTGCTGGAATCGCCGGTCTTATTAAATTCATTTTCTGGCCATTGGACATAGGCATCTCGAGTGTGAACATGACGCGCCTCAATGAGTAGTTCCTCCATGGTGAAAACAGTTTGGCAAGCAGCATCTGTGATTTGTATCGCTGTCTGTGTCTGCATAGTCCGTACTTGATTGGGCAACTACAGGACAGATAGGAAGAGGGATGTTCAGTTTAAATCCAACATATAATGAAGGCCTTAGCAGAAAACGTTTGCCAACAATAGAAAGTGTTTATAACTAACCTTATTTTTATTTCTTTTCTTTGAAACCTTCTTTACTCTAACATCAGCAAACTGGCGGTCCGACTCTGATACACATTCCTCTGATTCAATATACGGATCTTGTATAAATCCCTACAAAAAATAGTATCCATTTAAAATAAGTCATTGGCATTACACATCTAATTAGACGGACTTTCTTTTATTCAATGGTACGGTCAATGCGCATACCTCTGGCTCCGGAGCAACTGTATGGTCTGTTTCCGGAACAACCACAATGGATAATGTAATTGTATTGGACGCGGCAGCATCTCCCTGAAACACAGTACTTTCATTAGTGCGGTCGAAAAGATTGGAAACGGGACACACAATTTGGAAAGACGACAAAGATACTTATCAACAGTAAAGTGGTAAAGAAACATTGTGTAATGCAATGATAAATTGCAAACATATGATCAGATTATCTAGAATTCCGTACATAAAACCAGTCTGGAACAGAATGGCTAGGTAAGATTACCTGATACGCGCTCGAAGTGGTTGATGACTCCATGCAACACATAGATGTTGAATCTTGTTCCTTCATATTCGGTGTATAGTCATAGAGTGGTAAAGGGAAAGTATTTTTCGATTTAGAAATGCAAACATTATAAAATGGCATGTAAGGACACTGAATACTAGAAAATTACACTTATTGAAACGCATAATATAGCAGTTATCCGTCCCCATAAATCATTTTTCTATGTGGGTTCTACAAAACAAGGACTGATGTTTAGCTAAAAAGTCATTATTTCAGCAGCTTTTCAATCACATAAATATGGAAAGTACTATAAGTGGTATTTACACCGAAAATACAGGCGCTAAGCTAAATCCGGAAGCTTGACTTACCTGTGGCGGCATTTTCACGAGTAAAGTCGGAATAGCGTTTGGGAGCAATTTCCGAGTTGCTCTTGGTTGGTTCCTCTTTGTGTACAAGGATGTGTCGTTCATATCCGGTGAGAAGTGCAGGCTGCAGATGCAGTATCAATGACACCTCTTGTCCTCCAAGACTTGGTTGACTCTACTTTCAAGGTCTTCCAGTGGATATACGCAACGTCTGACCCATTCTCTTATTCGATCAACAGTCTTAAGGAATACATGCATTGTAATACCTTCTGATTTGTCAAGGGTCTTAGAAAGGCAACCGAAAATAGAACATGCAGGCATTGTTGTAAATTCTGCAAAATAAAGGACAATATTACAAAATTATTTTGCATAAGCATGTGAGAAAGAATGAATTTGACCATACATTGTTCGATGCACGCTTTCTTTTGGGCACCACAGCAAAACCAATGCAGCGTGTGCGGCTGTATTATAGGATACATTTCACAAACGATTCATTGATGTGTTGAAAATCAGAACATGTTACTCGCCCTTTGAATGTTCTATCATGCACGAAAATTAAACATGCTTACACTATAGGCACGGTCCGCGAAGGATGCAATACGATGCCAATTGACTATGATAAAAATGGATATACCGATAACATAACAAAAGAAACTCAAGTCAATAGCAATGATACAAATTAACATAGCACTACGGAGTTAGATACTTCGGAATAGATATACATTTACAAATGAAGGAGATATGATTAGGATACATGTCCTTACCTTGACTAACAAACAGTTGGATTCAGAAAGCAGAGTAATTAGTGGCAGGAGAACAGGGAGATGTTCACAGGTAGCACACTGACAAGTTCACTCGCAGCTGTCACAGAGTAGCACGTTCACGAGTTGACTTGCAGTGCTCAAGGATGTTCTCATGGTAAATATCCAGTGGTTTATAAAGAATAACAAAAAGGGGTGTGTTTGTGAATGAATGACGTGTACATATGGTTTGCTTCAGGGGAGGCCTGCCTGGCTACACGGGGTCTGAAGAGGCCATGTGAGCAATGGCCCCTGGGCGTGGGATACCTTTTCAAGTGTACATGCTGTTTGGCACCTGGGCCGTTTGCGCCCCTGATAGCCCCCCATGGCAGCGCACATCCACTGGCGCGAACTGACTTTGATAGAGGGGGGTGGGATGATGGTCCGGCGGCATGCAGACAAGGCACAGGAAGACTGCTGAATGGAGACACACTTATGTGGATTGCAGGGGCATGGTCTGCTTCAGGGGAGGCCTGCCTGGAGACACGGGGTCTGAGAAGGCCATGTGAGCAATGGCCCCTGGGTGTGGGATACCTTTTGAAGTGTACATGTTGTTTGGCACCTTGGCTGTTTGCGCTACTGACAGCCCCCAATGGCAGCGCACATCCACTGGTGCGAACTGGGGGGTGGGATGATGGGCTGTGGGCGTGCAGACAAGGCACCGGAACACTCTTGAATGGAGACACACTTTGATTCACTTAAAAACTGAAACAACCATAGATAAAAAATATGTTGTGTTTTATTTGGTTTCTTATTTTGATGGCACAAAAATACTACACATTACAAAGGTCTGGTTGCAGCTTGGCAAGGGAAAATCCCCTTTACTGACCACTGTCGCTGGGGAGTTTGTCTAATGGCGCCAACGACACAGGCGGGTATTACTCGTCGAACGCGGTGTCCAAGCCTCCCATGAAGCCACCATGTGTACGAACGATTGGCCACCAGCCGGTACCACCTATGAAAGAAAAAGATACAATCGGTTTTTAAATGACCAAGATAAGTGTATTAAACCTTAGTTGTCAATGACAGTTCTTGTATGCAATGGCATTTTTGCCATGACAAATTCTAACTAGACACTGCACAATATTGAATGACTTTGATGCGACTATTACTAGTGAATTGCAAGACTAAACAGATATGACAATGATATCTTGAAGTTACGAGAATATAGGGGACAACCGTGAAATAGTAGTGGCCTAACTGACATCACAACCAGACTACACTTACTCGTTACTTGGATTACGAGGGCGAACTGTTGCGCGAAGTTCGTGCATAAGCACCATCAAAATCCTCAACACGTACCGTGTGAGACTGACTGCCGTGAAGTCTGGCAGCTCAGTAACGCATTGCGGCTGTGGATCGCCTTGCGATATGTAGGACAAGCATCCAGAGTTTTCTCGGCAACAGCAGTTCTCCGTCTCGGTTGGCATTAGCGTGCACCGATTGCAGGTACACCAGGTGGAAACACTGTCCATGTGACTAGGCCCAGGCTCTTCATCTGTTGAAACGTCCGCCCAACTGTTATCCAAATCCCCATTGTCTACAGAGCTTACTCTTTCCAGTAATTCCTCCTCGGAATACTCGAGCTCGTACAGGTAGGGCATTATTGTTTCCATTGTGTGGTAAAGAAACGAAAATAATTTATAGCGGTCGTACTGGAATCTGTTCACACGGGCTACAAGCAACGAAGGTAGCTGAACAGAGCTCAGAAACGAGTTACAGAATACTCAAAGAAATACAGCGAGAGGAATGGAAAAGAAAATCTGCTGTTGTGTGTTGTGAAACGCTCTGTTTATACTTGTCGAGGAAAGAGACTTCCTGTCATTTCCATGGTGACACGTCATTAGCTGAGGCGCAGAGAATGGTGACACAAGCCATGCTTTGGCATTGTGAAATGGGCGGTACGCGTCTAGTGATGTCAGGCTCAGGGGCGGGGGATATGATTTAGTGCCGCAAACGCAGGTCACCCAGGGCAATGCGGAAAGTGATATGATTATCACAAGATGGCCACACCCTGCTGCCTGATTTCGCTTGTGTTCAAGAGATGAAAGCTCAGGCAAGGTGCATAGGAAATGTTTGTACGATCGATCGAATTATGGTTAAAACCACATGGCCGAACCATAGGGACAATAATATTTTCTGACCGAAACATTCCTTTAACTCTTCCTTGATTGGTTGAATCCTTTTATTGTTGAGTTGATGGTTTGCAGTAATTCCCATCTGGTGATTTGCAACCACTTAGTATTTGCTCCAACCTGGAATCTTGGCATGATGATCGTTGTGAACACAGATGAGGTAAGGCTGAAGAGCCTGTGCTCATACGGGATCGCATGGAATGCTTCTTCTGATTTGGCAGAAAAGTAATTTTCTCTTTTCTTTCGGGATACTAGCTCCACAGATCTCCTTTTCCTCAGGTCAGCATCTGCTTTTGGGAAATTGCCAATATTCAGGTCACTCTTCGGGATCACTAGGGCAGGAACGTGGACGTTCACTAATGTGCAAAAGCCTCCCCAGTTTTTCGGCAGTCTTATGTATGCTTTGGATTCATACGCCCAGTAATGATCCATAATTACTGCAGTTCCGTTTGTCATTCCTGGAGCTTCAAAGATTTGTCTGCAGTTCTGATTCACTCGCATCTTCCTCATGCCATTGCCATTGTTCCTGAAGCACAATTTTGGGCTTTACAGTGGCACTATCTGCAGGGGTCCTCCTCTGTCTTCAACCCTTGTCAGTAATCTTGTGAGTTTCGGCCATAAAGGTTTGCACAACCTCTGTGAGTTCTCTATTGCTTCCTTAGAGGCTCCATAGACCATCCATGCTCGGCAGATCACCACTCATTCTTCCAATCCGTTTGGTGAAAGCACTGTTCCCCAAATCTGCATTTAGCCTCTGTTCTTCCAATTCTTTGCCTCTTCTGGAGTTTTTCCTTGGACATTTAGCTTTGGGTTCACTTCCCATCTGATTGCTGTTCCTTCAGCTCCAGGCTTCTCGTACCTGATCACATGACTCCTTGTATGGGCTCTATTTCTCGTCTTAATGTCCTGTATATAATCATCTCATCGGGGTAATTTGTCTCGGTTGCCCATATCAATGAGGCATCCCTTCCCATGAACTGTCGTCTGGTGTTGCACATTGCTACGTGTGAAAGACAGTGTGCTGTCGGGACATCAATTTCTACAGCCACGAAGATCTTTGATTTCCCCATGCTGTATGGTAGGAGTGCACAAACGAAGCATTCTCCTTCTGATTTCCTTCTTCCACCTTCTTCCATGTGCTGGTACCAAATGTTGTTTCCTAGATGTGCTGTGCTGTCTAGGTAGTCGTTCAGTTCACTGTTATCTTCATGCAGGTTCCTCTTGATCCTTAGTGTTTTCCTGTTTTTGGCTATAACTACATCTCTAAATGCATCTTTGTGGCTTTTCCTTGCTGGGGGACTCTCGGGCATTCTGGTCGATGGAGCAGGTTTCTTTATCCACATCGATGTGGTAGGTGGAGGTTTTGCAATTCTCTCCTTCTCTTCTTGCATTCTTTTCCTGCCCTCTATAAGTGTCTTCATTAGCCACCCGCCTGTCACCGTCCCAGTGTATGGCCTGGTACTTGTTCATTGTGTTGGAACTTGTGTGATTGTCAGTACAGTCTCTGCGGGTTTATTTTCCAGTTCCTCATGTAGCTTCTTCGCTCTAGCTATGAATGCGGATAAATGATCTATCAACCTTTGTGTCCTTGCAGTGAATTCTCCTACAGCTGCTTCTGTCTTTTTGAGGGCTCTTGTTAAGTCTTCTTTCGTTGGCGTTTCTCTTGATTCTTCTCGGTTTCTCTCATTGTTTTCTGGGTCTGATTGTTCGGTAGGCAGTATCATGCTCTCGATTGCCTTCGCTTGAGGTCCTGCAGCCATTGACACATGCCCTTGTTCGTGTGCAGTGTGTGGGTGCGTGTAGTTGTCAGTGCTATGTTTTCATTCATTCCGTGCTGACCATGGCTCCAGCTCTTCTTTTCATTCATTACCTCAAGTGAGTATGTGTCACTGTTAATTACATTCAATTTCAGTTCATTTACTTTTCCATCAGATTTTCTCGGGACTGGAATAACTATATATGGTTTGGGTGCTTTTGTGGGACTCGTGCGTACATCATCAGGTGGGTGTTCTGAGATTGGAACACTTCGTGCACAAATAAAGAATGCAGTTCTGATTGTTAATGACAGAAAGACAATGATAATCACTATGCATATACACATAATCGTGCGGTACGAAAGTTGGCAGCATTTCCTTCCAGGGAAGCGGGGGCGCCCCTCTGCTTGCGGGAGAACCAGGTTACTGTACTGGGCCCCCATTTCGCTCATAACAAAATGTCAATGTTTATTCTTTTCCCCCAATTCACTTGTTCTCGAACAGTTTGTATCATAAAGTGTCTGGTGCTTCACAAGTGTCCCCCTCTTGTGGGTGACAATTGTCTCTTGATACAGGATTCAGTATCCTTGCTAGACCATGGAAAATAGATAAGACTAACACTTAGATAAGTCACCTTTACTGTATATATTCAATATAGGTAAGTTCCCAGTCCACCCCCTGAATATGCTTTAGTCCTGAGGACATGCTGGAACCTGTGCAATGTGAAAAAATAGAAAACATGGTAAAATCAAAAATCAGAAATCAAAAATAATAAAAGGTGAAGTTCTGTCCCTGGGCGGAAAAGATTAAGTATTTTGTCTCTGTTTCTCCGATCTGTCCTGCGGCGGAAAGTTTCACTGGAATCTCCCAAGAAGTCGATGTACATTAGTGTTCTTAATCTGAGGTATAATGGCATACAAGAGCATGTTTAGCTGAGTACTATTCACTGGATCTCCGAGAAATGTAAGTACGTCAACTTTGGTTGGTCTTCCCACTAGCTCTGGAAAATTCTCAATGAGGTGAAAGAAGACATGGTATGCATATCTGCTCTGTCCTGGTGATAACAACATTTGTCCTGTCTTGCTGGATTCAGGATTATCGGCTCTTCTCTTGACGTGAACAATGCTTGCACTTTCCTGCTGCGTGAATTACGTCCAGATAACTTAGCTTGGTCCACAGCTGGCTCGAGAGTTCAGAGTTTGCTGGATCTCTAATAAAAGTAAGAGTGTGAGTGGTTCTCCCAATGATTGCTGGGCACTCCTCTATGATACGAAAGAAAAGCGTATTGGTGATTTCATCTACTATCGCCTGTGGTGGAAGCATTTGTGTCCTTATCACTGTATTCCAGTAACACAATGAAGGCTTCCGCGACGACAGTAAGCAGTTGACAGATTACTTTCTTGTTGGCAGGATCTTGGATAAAGTCTGTGACACTGGTGACCCTCCCTACTAGTGATGGATAGGATTCCAATACTAACTTAAGGTAGGTTAGCATATCTCTTGTGATATTTCTGCTGGGAGACACCATAAATGCTGCACAACAAAGTCTTGATATTTGATGATTCAGGGTACTGTGTTTAGCTCTTAAGGTAAAAGTCCTCGATCTCAGACTATTAGAGTCTTTCTTTTCTCAACAACGCTTTAGTGTGATTTGATCTACAAGTTTGTGTCAACATACGTGTTGTGGCTTAGATGCACAATTTTCTTCTTCACCCTGCAACTAGGATGCACAGAGTGTCCGTTATGTCCTTATCCCCTTTTTTGCTTAGAGGAAAGGTCCAGTTTAAGCCACAACTTGCAAAAGGGTTCTTTTGTCTTGCCTTGCTGCTCATGCGTCCTTCTTCCTCGTCATGGATCTTGTCTGTACGTGCTGAGGTTCTTCCACGTTGTCTCTAATGTCTTCGCGGTGGGGTGCAGCTTGGGGGCTTTCTCCGATATAGGCCTTAATGTCATTGAGAAAGATCCATGCTCTTCTGCCTTGCAGTTTGACAGCTGAAGGGGTGCAATCCTCTACGATGAAAGGGCCATTGAATCGTGGCTCATCCCACCTCTTCCTCATGTGGTTTTTTACTACCACCACATCTCCAGGAAAGACGAGTGAAACACGTAGACTTTGAACTGCATCTGTTTCAGCGCCTCCTGCTGTGTTTTGTGCTGTCCTGTACCCTTTTCATCATCACTGCAGTTGGTCTGAAATTACAGTAGGCTGGATGTCATGCAGTTCAGGTACCCTTGTAACTCGGTTCCCAGGACCTCTCGGGTTGACTGGGCATCACATCTAGCTCTGTCTCGGGGGGGAAGGGAGGTATTCATTCTCCTTCCTGTGACTATGTCATGCGGCGTAAGATGATGGTCGGAGCCTGGCTGGTTCCGAAGAGCATACAATGCCAGTGGAAGGCAGTGCAACCATCCCCTCTTTAGAGTAAGCTTCAACTTGGCTATCCTTTCCTTTAACAAGCCGTTGAGCCTCTCACAAATACCATTACCTTCCAGATGAAACGCCGATGAGAACTTGTGCTTTATACGAAGCAACAAGCTGATCGGCTCAAAGACTGCGGTAACAAAATGAGCCCCGTAGTCTGATCTCATCACCTCACACATCCCCCATCTAGGGAACACTTCCCTCACAAGGAATGTGGCTGCACAGGTAGAGTCTGGGTGTGTGCTTGGACCTGCTTCTATCCATCTAGAGAATGGACACACCACTACAATGATGTACCTGTACCCGTTACACACTTGAATCATGTCGACGTAGTCGATATGTAAGTGCTGAAAAGGCCCATTTGGCTGGGGGAGGACTCCTCTCACTACTTTTAATGTGTGCCCCTCAGTGTATTGCTGGCAGATTATGCAGTTCACCATAAAGAATGCAACATGCTCAGCTAAATTGCAGTCCGTTCGGAGGTAGCCCCTCCTTTTCCAGCGTGCTAGTCCTGCGTGCACTGTGGACGTCACATAGGTGGAGTCACTGTACACTGTGACTTCCTGGTCCGTGTGATTTTCAATGGCGAGTATCAACGCCAATAATTCTGCAGCCTGTGCTGAATAATGAGATGGTATTCGTGCACTGACGAGTACTTGAAATTCCCAGCTTGCTATGTGTTTCATTACATCAATGCCTGTATATCTTTGTCCGTCTTCTTGGTCGATACTTGAAGAACCGTCAATAAAAACGATCTCACCTCCCGCTAGGGCATTTTCCTTCACCCTGGGGATTTCATCATAGAATTCTTCATAGTTTGTACAGTCATGTATCGGCTCTCCTTCAGTGACTGGCTCAGCTATGAACGTAGCTGTGTTTACTGTTTTACATCGAACTATTTTGATCGATGGATTTTATATGATCACTTCATATGCAGAGGCTCTCTGAGACGTCAACGTGCCTTTAGGTTTCTCTAAAATAGCGAACAGTGATTGTTCGACGTATAATGTCATGGAACATCCCATCACATTAGTGGTTGCCTTTTCTATGGCGAATGCTGCGGCAGCTAAACTTTGTTCACATTGGGAAGTAGCCTCTCATTACTGGGTCCAGGATCCCACTGTAGTATGCCAGGGGCTTGTACCCCAACAAGGTTTTTTGAGCAAGCACTGCCGTCATACCGTTGCCATTTGAAGGTAGAATTCCTCTGCATAATTAGGAATTCCAAGAACTGGAGCTGTACAAATCGCTCTCTTGAGTTCTACAGACCCCTTTTCCATTGCCTCGGTTCAGTCAATCTTTTCCTTTGTCACCTGAGCCTTCTTTAAAGCCTGCAGCAAGGGCTTGGTATACAAGCTGTAATCGAAGAC
Source organism: Ambystoma mexicanum (assembly GCF_040938575.1). Classification (NCBI taxonomy): domain Eukaryota; kingdom Metazoa; phylum Chordata; class Amphibia; order Caudata; family Ambystomatidae; genus Ambystoma; species Ambystoma mexicanum. The sequence continues at coordinate 74,637,322 of NC_090938.1, forward strand.
CCATGCTCTAACATAATTGCACAGGCCTAAAAAGCTCTGCATTTGCTTTATTGTGAGTGGCTTTGCCATGTTCATGATAGCTTCAGCCCTTTCTGGGGTCAACTTTTTTCCCCTCATGTGAGATGAGTTGGCCTATGATTAGCACTTCCTGTTGACAATACTGTAGCTTTTCCTTGTCAACCTTATATCCTTTCTCAGCCAGTATGGTCAATAGCTTAACAGAATCGCGCCTGCATTGCTCTTCTGTGGTACTGCAGATTAGGATGTCATCCACATACTGCAAGACGGCACTATCTAATACAATATTGTTTAGGTCCATCTGTAGGACTCTGTTGAAAATGGACGGGGACTCACAGTACCCCTGTGGCAACCTTGTGCTTTTCAAACACATTTGTCTGAATGTAAATGACATCAGATCTTGAGAGTCACGGTGCAACGGGATTGAGAAAAGGGCATTTTTCAAGTCAATCACCGTGAAATATTTTGCCTCAATGGGTATGTTACATAGGATTGTAGATGGATTAGGTACTAGAGGGAACTCGGTTTCAACAATATCGTTTAAAGCTCTTAAATCTTGCATTAAACGTCAAGACCCTCCCTTTGATTTCTTGATGAGATAAAATCACTGTATTACAGGGTGACTCTGATTTCACTAAGATGCCCTGATCCATCATGGCAGAAATTGTCTTTGCGATCCCTTCATCCGTGTGATGCTGGAAATGCATTGGAGGGACAGGTCCTCCGTATCTTTGTCCTTTACTGCTTTTTATCGTGTGTTCTGTCGTGTTTTCCGCGCAGGAGTCCATGTGAGACTCCTGGCGATGCAGCTCTCTCTCTTTTGGTTTGAGGAATGGACCCGTGGGATACCCTTATGGCACCCATGGGTGGGGGTACAACCCTGTGCCCTTAGTGTATGTTTTTGGGCACCTGTGGGTGGCCCGCAGAGCAGGGTATGGGCTGGTGGCAACTCCATGCTGAATTTGACAGGTGCGCGGAGTATCCTCCATTTTGGGATTCACCGGCCCTGCCATTGGAATCAGTTGATTCCTGATGGAAAACAAAATGGCCCCTGCGGCCTCTTGCTTACTATTATCCATTACCTTGTTTTCCCAAAGTCCTGTGAAACCCTGACTCTGCCCCTTCCCCTTGACTGGCTGTTGGATGGAAGTGCCATATATGGTGTTGTTGTGAAGGCCCGGCATACTAGCTGAAGCCTTTCCAGTGATGTATGTTGTGGGTACCTCCTGTGGGTGGGACCCAGGTGAATAGAGTGTGTGACGCATATGTCTTCTGTGTTGCGGATGTCTAGTATCTGGTGGTTGACACAATGACTGAGACAGCCCTGCCCGAAACCGGTATGAATGCAGTTTGGAGTGTTGAATGGCTCGGTACTTGTCCCAATACACATAACTTGTTGTGAGTGTCTGGAGAGAAATGAATGGCCTGAATACCTTGTGTGCCTGATTGGCTGCCTGCCTGCATGAATGCCCTTAGTCATGATTGGATGCTTGAGTGTGACCCAGCGGAATGAATGGGAAATCAACAGTATATCTGGGGACCTCTCACGGCTAGGAATCGTGTTCAGAAGCTGAAGTCCACTACGACGAGTAACTGGAGTAACTGAAGTTTGACCTTGAAGCCCCGCTGGACGAGAAGAAGCGCTGTTGCTCTCCTTCACAATCTGAAAGCTGCTATGTCTCCAAGGACTGACCCAGAGAGGACCTGGTAAGGCGCCCTCTTCCCGAGCTACGAGGGACCATCGTGCACAGATGATCTTTGCCAAAGCTCCCTGGTAGACAGACCTATGACAGGCTGCTGACCCGAGACGGGGACTGCCGCGGAATCCCAAAGAGAAGCACCCGGACTGTTGTCCGCCACTGTCGCCGACCGGAGCCGACCGGAGCCGCCGTATTCCCGTTTGCCTAAGAACTTCATTTGATCATCGGACGCTCTCGTCTGCATCGTCGCCCGCTTTATCCCGCTGGAGAAGGCCCGACCGTCGACGCGCCGAGGAGCATCTGCCGGTGGGTTTCCCACCACCTAAAGACCACAGAGACGCCGACGACTCGACGCCCTTTCTGGGCCACAGTTCTTCATCATCTCTTTGCGGTCCAGAACTATCGTTACTGAGGTGCCCCGCACGCCTCTTCCTTGCAGGATGCCAACGCTCTGTCGTCGACGAGCACTGCTAGGAACGAAGCTGCCACTTCACCGCCGAAGTTCAACCTGTTCTCTGTCGGATGTTCGACGACCCGTGACTCCTGCCTTAAAGGGAGGGCACTCAAGAAGGGCCGTCGATTCCCCGACACTGAACGCTGAGTTCCTCGATGCCTCTCGACGATCCGTGGCTCCTGCTTTAAAGGGAGTCACTCAAGAAGGATCTATCGACGCATCTTCGGAGAACTCTACGCCACCAGGTACATTGGGGGGGTAAAACCTTAATAGCAGGAAATAAGACTATTGAACAATATATGGACTGGGCTTGTGCTATATATCTTTATTTTACAGGTTGCCCAGGTGGGGGGATCTCCACACAGAACTGTGCCTAGCGGTAGGGGTCAGCATTCTGCCTATTGTTTCAAACAACTTGCGTTCCTTCCTATCTCTATTGCTGGTTTCCTCGTTATTGATCTGTGTGACATTTTAACTGTACAGTTGATGCACTTTAATGAGATTTGATAACATTGGTGGTACCACTTTAGAATTGTATATATTTATCATTGTTGATTTCCGAGTACAAAGTGCGTTATTGTGATTGTGTACATACCTTTGAATATTAATTATATAAAGACTGTGTATTTAGTAATACAGTGTGTGGACATTCCTTTTTGGGGGTTTGGGGACTACCCTGTATTTAAGAACCAGCCTGCATCACCTCCTGAGAAGCTAGGCCTTGATTGCTCGTCCATTGCTACCTTATAGAGAATCTTGGCTGGGGTCCTCTGTGCCTCTCCTCTACCATATAGAGAGCAGAAGTACAGACACCCCCTACAAGTCTTTACACTGGTGGCAGCGGTGGGATGCTTATGGTTTTAAGAATCAGTGTATAACCGTGCCACTTACAAAATATCTGCACTTTATTAAATTAAGGTTTGGTTGTGTACAAAATAACTGCATTACAATCAATAGAGTCTATTGCAAATGGTACATTGACTCGGATGAGCTTAGAGGCTCTCCAGAGTGCTTGTGAAGCCAGGGAGTTAGACTTTCTGGATAAGTCTAGGGCTGAGCTGATAGCTGCCCTGGTGGACTACCAGACCGATGGTGAAACTCTTGATGAGGGGCGGGGGGAATGCAACCAATGAGGACTCTGCCCCTGGGGTTTCTACTGAATCTGTGTCTCGGAATGCAACCATTCCTGCTGCCTCTGTTCCGAACCCCAGCAATTCCTTGGAGCTTGAGTTATTAAGGATGAAATTGGCCTGTGAATATTGAAAGTTGGAATTAGATGATGAGCTTAAGAAGGAGGAGTAGTTGGCTCAACAAGTTGAACTCAAGAATAGGGATCTTGAACTCAAAGACAAGGACACTGAATGTCAGAAAATCCAGCTAGAGAAAGCTAGAGTGGAGACTTCAGCGAAACCCGTTGAGAGTGTCAGGTCCCCGGCAACTAAATTTATGAAAGATTTGGTTGGTGTGTTTGTGGAGGGTTCTGATATCCTCCAATGGATTGAAGCGTTTGAAATGGCTTTTGCAATTCATGATGTTGACAAAAGAGATTGGGCTAAGTGTTTTTTAAGCAGAGTGCCTCAGACTGGTAATGACTGTATTCTGAAGCTGAGTGTGGAAGAACGGGGTCAGTATGAGTGTATGAAATCTGCTTTGATTGCCAAGTTTGGCAAGACACCTACCCAATACCTTAAAAGGTTCAGGGACTTTAAGAAAAGAGAGAATGTGTCTTGGGTTGACAGGGTGAGTGCTGCGCACATGAATATGATGGGGTGGATTGATGGTTACAAGGTGAAAGTTTTTGTTGAATTGTCCGACCTGTTGTTTTTTGAGCTTTTTTCTGAAGCCTGTTCACCGGAGCTGCGTCAGTATATTGCTGACCAGAACATTTTGGATACCTTTAAGCTGGCTAGGCTGGCTGACAAGTGGGTCTCCCACCGGGTGTCCCCTAAGGACTCCAGTGGGAAGGACAAGGACAAAGAAAAGGGGGCCTCTCAGAAAGCTGAGGTGTCCTAAAAGCAGTCACAGTCGGGTAAACCTAAACCCTCCTGTCCGAAGACCCAAAAATCTAGTGGGGATAAGTCATCTGTGGGTGGGAATAAGAGTAGTGGTCCACCTGCTGCAAAGCAGGCTCCGGGTAGTTCCAGTACCGTACCCCGCATTCCCGGCACATGTTGAGACTGTGGGGCTCTGGATCACAAGAGGGGTGACTCCAAGTGTAAAGGTAAGGCACTTGGAGTACAGGCTGTGAGCCTGACCTACCCTTACCCCATGTCTGAGGTGGAGGCCACTGTCCTCCCCTCCTCTACCGGAATGACATTTGGTGCTCCTGTAGAGATTTCCTTAGTGTCCCTTGGGGCCTGGGACCAATATGCGGAAGTATTGGCAACTATCCCACAGAACACACGTAGATTTTTGAGAAGTGTCCTCCTGAATGGCCAGCCTTCTACTGGTTTGAGAGACACTGGGGCATGCATGACAGTGGTGGACAGGACCCTGCTCAAGCCAGAGGACTATGTAGGTGCTCCTCTAAGAACCACCAGGTTAGCTGGTGGGCCTCCCAAATTATCGCCTGTAGCCCGAGTCACACTCGTAATTGGAGACAAGACAGCAAAGCTTCCTGTCCTGGTTCAGGACAATGTCCCTGCTAACATTCTGTTAGGTAATGATCTAGTGGAGTTGGGTTTGATCGCGGATGGTCTTCCCATGACTGCTGCTGCGGTCACTAGGTCACAGGTGACACCGGGTCTGGCTGTGAGTCAAGTACCCGAGCCAATGGCGCAGCCTAAGGCAAGACGAAGGAAGAGCAAGAAGGCCACCTCTGTGGAGGGAGCTCCTTCTCTTCCTGCTGTTCCTACAGCACCCATTGGGATCCATGCTCCGGACGGGCTGGGTCCAGTGGTAAACCCTGTCTCAACTCCTGTGGGAGAAGAGCCAGAAGACTCTCCTGTGGGAGAGGTTCTCAACTCGGAGGATCATCCCGACCTTCAATGCTTGTTAGCTGAAGGGGGACCCTCCCGGGCAGACTTCTGTAAAGGACAGAGAGAGTGTCACTCTCTCGAGGGTCTGAGGAAACAGGCCCTGTCCCAGGCACAAGGAGAAGTGCCTAGGACATTCCGGATTTATTGGGAGGGTGAGCTCCTTGTTAGTCAGCCCACTAAACCTGAACCTGGTACCCTCAAGAGGTTGGTGGTACCCCAGGTTTACAGGCCCTTCCTACTGCAGTTGGCGCATGAGGTGCCCTTGGCTGGTCATCTTGGTACCAAGAATTCTAAGCAGAGGCTCTCTGCCCATTTCTACTGGCCGCAGATGGGAGTAGAAGTGGAGTCCCACTGCAGGACCTGCCCAACTTGTCAGTTGTCTGGCAAGACTGGAGGCAGTGTCATTGCCCCGCTGCAGCCATTGCCCGTAGTTGGCACACCATTTGAGAGGGTGGGCATCGACATTGTCGGTCCCCTTGACCCTCCCACATCAGGTGGACATCGGTTCATCCTGGTTTTGGTAGATCATGCCACCAGGTACCCTGAGGCTATACCCCTTCGGACTGTAACTGCCAAGGTGGTTGCCAGGGCTCTCCTGGGCATTTTCACCCATGTTGGATTCCCCAAGGAGGTCGTCTCTGACAGAGGATCCAACTTCATGTCTAGTTACAGGAAGACCATGTGGAAAGAGTGCGGAGTAACCTATAAATTATCCACCTCTTACCACCCCCAGACCAATGATCTGGTTGAGAGATTTAATAAAACTCTCAAAGGCATGATAGGTGCTTTGGAAGAGCCCCTAAGGAGGAAATGGGATCTCCTCCCGCCATGCCTGCTGTTTGCTTACAGAGAGGTACCTCAAGAGGGTGTTGGTTTCAGCCCCTTTGAGTTACTCTTTGGACATCCCGTGAGGGGACCCCTTGCCTTGATCAGAGAAGGTTGGGAAGCCACCCCTCCAGGTCCCACCAAGCAATTGGGGGACTACGTGTTAGGCCTCCAACGGAGGATAACACAGATGATGGGTCAAGCAACAGCGAATCTCAAGGCCAGCCAGGAATTGAACAAATACTGGCATGAACTTAAAGCGTCGGAAGTGGATTGGACTCCGGGACAGGAGGTCCTCGTGATGGAGCCTACCAAGCCTCGAGCATTGGCAGATAAATGGACTGGACCCTTCAGGATAATCTCCAAGATGGGCAAGGTCAATTATCTGGTTGACATGGGAATCCCCGGGGTAGCCCCTCAGGTATTCCATGTTAATAGGCTCAAGCCTTTCCAATGGCGAGCCGAAGTCTCATGTCTCTTGCTGGCTTCAGAGCAAGAAGAGGATAAGAGTGAGCCCCTTCCTGATTTGCTGCATAGCAACCCTCAGGATGGCTCAGTGGAGGGAGTACAGCTCTCTCCAGATTTGACAACCGAGCAGCAGAGGGCCTGCAGGACTTTGCTCCAGCAGTATGCCTCTCTGTTTTCGCTGACGCCAGGCCTTACACCGTGGTGTAAGCACGAAATTGACACTGGTGAAAGCGTGCCTGTCAAGAGCAGGAGCTACCGAATGTCAGATACGGTTAAGAACCACATTCAGGCTGAGGTCGCCAAGATGTTGGATCTGGGTGTTATTGAACCCTGAACCGGTCTCTGGTCCAGTCCCGTGGACCTTGTCCCCAAGGCAGGTTCCCCGGCAGGTACCCAGGATTGGAGGTTCTGTGTGGACTACCGAGGAGTCAATGTCGCCACCAAAACTGACGTGCACCCATTGCCCAGGGCTGATGAGCTCGTGGACACCATAGGTGCTGCCAAATTTGTGAGCACCTTTGACCTCACCTCAGGCTATTGGCAAATAGCTCTGACGGACCATGCCAAGGAAAAGACGGCGTTCTCAACACCAGAGGGACTCTACCAGTTTAGGGTCATGCCTTTTGGGTTGAAGAATGCCCCTGCCACCTTCCAGAGATTGGTCAATCATGCTCTCAGTGGGCTGGAAGCCTTTTGTGTGGCTTATTTAGACGACATTGCCGTCTACAGTTCCACTTGGGAAGAGCACTTGACACATCTGGGTAGGGTGTTGCAGGTCTTGAAAAGGGCTAACCTCACTGTCAAGGCCATCAAGTGCCAGATAGCTCAGGGGAAAGTCAAGTATCTTGGTCATGAGGTAGGAGGGGGTCAAATCCAACCTCTCCCCAGTAAGGTACAGGATGTACAGGACTGGGAGACTCCCACTACTCAAACCCAGGTGAGAGCCTTTTTGGGCCTCACTGGGTATTATCCCAATTTCATGGCGGACTATGGAACCATAGCTGCACCCCTGACAGCTCTGACTTCACCCAAACAACGTAGGAAGATTAATTGGACTGAAGACTGTCAGAGGGCCTTTGATGGCTTGAAAGAAAGTCTGTGTAGGGCACCTGTGTTGTGTGTGCCTGACTACAGCCGACCCTTTATCATCCAGACCGATGCCTGCAACACCGGAATTGGAGCTGTCTTGTCTCATTTAGATGACAAAGGGAGAAAACATCCTATCATATTCATCAGTCGACAACTCAAGGGTAGAGGACTTAGGTGGGCTACTGTTTAAAAGGAATGCTTTAGTATAGTTTGGAGCCTTAGGCGTTTTAGGCCCTACCTTACGGGGTCTACCTTCAAGGTCCAAACAGATCATAAGCCCCTGAAGTGGCCTATGCAGATGAAGGGTGAGAACCAGAAACTGCTCAGGTGGTCCATTAGCCTGCAAGGGCTAGACTTCACCATAGAGCACAGACCAGGGAAAAGTCACGATAATGCAGATGGCCTTTCCAGAAGGTATGTTGACTGTCTGCATGAGGGTGTCTATCCCGTGGGAGATTAGGCACCCTCCACCTCAGTCTGGGGGGGGGGGGCGACTGTGATGCTGGAAATGCATCGGAGGGACAGGGCCTCCGTACCCTTGTCCTTTGCTGCTTTTTATTGTGTGTTCTGTCGTGTTTTCTGCGCAGGAGTCCATGTGAGACTCCTGGCGGTGCAGCTCTCTCTCTTTTGGTTTGGTGAACGGACCCGTGGGATACCCTTATGGCACCCATTGGTGGGGGTACAACCCTGTGCCCCTAGTGTATGTTTTTGGGCACCTGTGGGTGGCCCGCAGAGCAGGGTATGGGCTGGTGGCAGCTCCATGCTGAATTTGACAGGTGCGCGGAGTATCCTCCATTTTGGGATGCCCCGGCCCTGCCATTGGAATCAGTTGATTCCTGATGGAAAACAAAATGGCCCCTGCGGCCTCTTGCTTTCTATTACCCATTACCTTGTTTTCCCAAAGTCCTGGGAAGCCCTGACTCTGCCCCTTCCCCCTGACTGGCTGTTGGATGGAAGTGCCATATATGGTGTTGTTGTGAAGGCCCGGGCAGACTAGCTGGAGCCTTCCCAGTGATGTATGTTATGGATACCTCCTGTGGGTGGGACCCGGGTGAATCGAGTGTGTGACGAATATGCATTCTTTGTTGTGGATGTCTAGTCTCTGGTGGTTGACACAATGACTGAGACAGCCCTGCCCGAAACCGGTATGAATGCAGTTTGGAGTGTTGAATGGCTCGGTACTTGTCCCAATACACATAACTTGTTGTGAGTGTCTGGAGAGAAGTGAATGGCCTGAATACCTCATGTGCCTGATTGGCTGCCTGCCTGCATGAATGCCCTTAGTCGTGATTGGATGCTTGAGTGTGACCCAGCGGAATGAATGGGAGATCATCAGTATATCTGGGGACCTCTCACTGCTAGGAATCGTGTTCAGAAGTTGAAGTCCACTACAACGAGTAACTGGAGTAACTGAAGCTTGACCTTGAACCCCCGCTGGACGAGAAGAAGCGCTGTTGCTCTCCTTCACAATCTGAAAGCTGCTGTGTCTCCAAGGACTGACCCAGAGAGGATCTAGTAAGGCGCCCTCTTCCCGAGCTACGAGGGACTATCATGCGCAGCTGATCTTTGCCAAAGCTCCCTGGTAGACAGACCTACGACAGATTGCCGACCTGAGATGGGGACTGCCGCGGAATCCCAAAGAGAAGCACCTGGACTGTTGTCCGCCACTGTCGCCGACTGCCGTCGCCAACCGGAGCCGCTGTGCTCCCGTTTGCCTAAGAACTTCATTTGATCATCGGACGCTCTCATCTGCATCATCGCCCGCTTTATCCCGCTGGAGAAGGCCGGACCGTCGACGTGCCGAGGAGCATCTGCCGGTGGATTTCCCGCCACCTAAAGACCACAGAGACGCCGACAACTCGACGCCCTTGCTGGGCCACAGTTCTTCATCATCTCTTTGCGGTCCAGAACTATCATCACCGAGGTGCCCTGCACGCCTCTTCCTTGCAGGACGCCAATGCTCTGTCGTCGACGAGCACCGCTAGGAACGAAGCTGCCACTTCACCGCCGTAGTTCAACCTGTTCTCCATCGGACGTTCAATGACCCGTGACTCCTGCCTTAAAGGGAGGGCACACAAGAAGGGCCGTCGATTCCCCGACACCGAACGCCAAGTTCCTTGATGCCTCTCGACGATCTGAGGCTCCTTTTTTAAAGGGAGTAACTTAAGAAGGATCGGTCAACGCATCTTCGGAGAACTCTACTCCACCAGGTACTTTGGGGGGGTAAAACCTTAATAGGAGGAAATAAGACTATTGAACAATATATGGACTGGGCTTGTGTTATATATCTTTATTTTACAGGATGCCCAGGTGGGGGGATCTCCACACAGCGATAGGGGTCAGCATTCTGCCTATTGTTTCAACCATCTTCCGTTCCTTCCTATCTCTATTGCTGGTTTCCTCGTTATTGATCTGTGTGACATTTTAACTGTACAGTTGATGCACTTTAATGAGATTTGATAACATGGTGGTACCACTTTAGAATTGTATATATTTATCATTGTTGATTTCCGAGTACAAAGTGCGTTATTGTGATCGTGTACATACCTTTGAATATTAATTATATAAAGACTGTGTTTTGATTAATACAGTGTGTGGACATTCCTTTGTGGGGGTTCGGGGACTACACTGTCCTTAAGAACAAGCCTGCATCACCTCCTGAGAAGCTAGGCCTTGATTGCTCGTCCATTGCTACCTTATAGATAATCTTGGCTGGGTCCTCTGTGCCTCTTCTCTACGATATAGAGAGCAGAAGTACAGACACCCCCTACCAGTCTTTACAATCAGCCTCTCTGGACATGGGATATTATCGTGCTTTTGGTAAAATTACTCCTGGTTTCAGTTTATTTTTCACTTCTCCCACCCCCTTCAGGGGGCCTACGTCATATTGTCCTAAAGTCCATACTGAGACAGGCACGTGTGCCATGTCATCATCAAAGTATTCCGGACGTATCAGTGCCAACATCATTCTCTGAGGCACTCCTCTTTTGATCATTTTTACCCAAAATATGAGACTCACTTGTACTCTTGTCTCTTCTGAGACTGGTTGTTCCTCAAACAGATCGTCATCGGTTATGTCAGTCACTCGATACCCTTCTTCGATGGCGATAATCGCGCACCATTTTCTGCCACCATCGTCATATCCTTCGACTAATGCTGCTTTCCCTCGTACTGCTGCAGTATGTATCATCGAGGGAAATACTCGTCCCTCTTCTTCATGCATAGGTATTCTTGGTCTAAATAGAAACTCATCAGGGGTTCTCATAGTTCTGTCTGCGAGGCCTGGCAATCCTGCCATAAGCACTAACATTCCATATGCGAAGACCTCTGGCTCTAGAGGCAGGGCCCTCATGGCTATGCGTCCTGAATATGCCCTGATTATTTCACACACGTTTGAATAATGCATTCCTGCGGTGGAGCATACTATGCCCTCCTCCGTGAACAAGATCGTCATGTTCAATTTTGTCATTAAGTCTCGACCCAAAATGTTTACTGGGGTCTGATGTGAATACAACAAAGGTACATTCATCTCGCACTCTCCTATGGAGACTGGGAGTGCGTCTGTAAAGGGAACTCGACTGTGAGCTCCTGTAAAACTCTGAGTATCTATGGCCTTGCCGGACAAGGAAAACTTGCCTTTACGTATGCACGAGCGTGTTGCACCCGTGTCAACCAAGAAGGAATAATTTGTAACCCCTATAATGACATCCACCCTAGGTTCCCTATTAGGGTCTGGTGTCACTGATAGGATATAGCACATCAGGTTTCCCAGTGATCTGTCCTAGTTCATATATAAGTTTGGTCCATTAAACACTTGCGGATTCTCTCCATTGCCAGGGTTGCCTCCCTGTCCGGAGTTTGTGCCCTGTGAAGTTTGCGGTGGTGCCTGTTGGAATTGCCCTTGTGGCTGGTTCCCCATGTTAGGAAGTTGGACCCCTTGTTGCGCACCCTGCTGCAAGCCTGGTGCTTGCTGCTGCACTGTGTGATTCTGTGCACCGCCCTGTTGGGAGTTTGCAGGTGGATTCACCGTGCCTGCTCCCATTCCTTGTCTATTCTGCCACACGTCTTGACTTCTGCACGTACGCGCAAATGCCCTGTCATTCCACACAGCCAACATACTGGCGGTGTTCGGACTATTTGTCCATTTGACATATCTGGATTTCCCATTTGCACATTTTGAAAACCTCCTTGATTAATCTGAAAACCTCTTTGATTACTTTGCCATCCTCTTCCTCTAAATCCTCTTCCCCTTGGGTACTGTCCTACATTACCCTGGTTTTTCTGCTGTGGGTTAGCCACCTGTTGGGAGCTCTGTTCAGCTGGGCTAGTTAGCATGGCTCCTTCCAGAGCATACTTTGATAATTTATTAAGCGAACTTCCTCACCTTTTCGAGTTGCCTCCTTTTTCCGATTCTTTTCCTGCAACAGTCTACAGTAATATGCAATAGTCAACTGTATTTTGGCCCAAGGTTTAGCCTCAACTCCTACCAATTTCTTGCGCTGTTTCTGCACTGGTTCTGGCAACCCTTGGCATAATATGTGGTAAAACACCGGATAGATTTCGTCCAAGATTCATGCGTTTCGAGCATCCACGCGTCTTGGAAATTCTGTATATAAATCAACAGATCTTCTGAATCCTTTTTTTTTCGAGTCCCATATCGCTCCCATATTGGCGGCGTCTGGGTACAGCACTCGTAGCGCTTTCCATACTGCTGCTCTGCAATTCCTAAATGGTGCTCCGTCGTGAGCAATGTTAATCGTGGTTACCCCAGGGTACCCTGCCCGCGTCCACACATCATCTGCTCTCTCACCAAGTATGGTGATCAGGAGACCTTTAATGTCCCCTATTGTGAGCGTGACACCCCCTGTCATTTTTTCTAGCTCGTGTATCCACTTCCCAGCTTCCGATGTCAGCATTGGGAGGTTATTTTTCAGGTTTTCGCGATCCATGTGTGGCCATGGAATATATTGTGGTCTTGCTCCCCCCTGTTCTAGCAGCGGAAATTGGAATGCACAGCCTTCTTTCTCTTTCCCCATAGTCTTCTGTCTATCGCTGGGTTAACACTCCCACATCGCCGTCTGCCTGGCAATGTCCTTGACCTGTCTAAATAGGCGGGTGCTGAAACCCCCCTCTGACCATGGGGTGTTCCATCATGCTGGTCCGACTGTGTGGCAGACTCTGATGTCCTCGGTGCGGACTCACTAGCATCCGTCCATCATACCCCTTTGTACCTTGGGATCCGCTTTTCATGCTGTCTCCATTCTTCATTTGTCTCGCGCTCCGTTTCCTCCCGGAGTTGGACATTGATTGTTCCCAATTCACGCAACTCCTCGTGTCATCATCATTTTTACTCATTTCTAGTCTGTCCTGGGACAGTCTCCTGCTCCCACTACTTCGGGTGATATCCTCAGTGTCATACAGCTGAGTGCTCTCCAGGCGCTCGTCTTCTCTTTCCCCTTGGGATACTCGTTCTAACCCCATTTCATCATATATTTTATCTATCGTTTCCCCGATGCTTCTGGTGTCGAAGTCGAAGTCATCCTCAATATTCGCCCCACTAGTGCCTGGTACTGAATCGTACGCAGGGAAAAATTCTTCAACGTCTTCCCATTCTACAACAGGATTGGGTTTTTTAACTTCCCTCTCCAGATATTCGAGATCGCATGCCCTCTGTCTACGCTTACATTCTATGACATCATCACATTCTTTGCGCTTCCTCGCTTCTTCTCTGACTTTATATTCTTCCCTTCTCCTTTCCTTTCTACGTTCATTTTCCCTTCAAACTTCCTCATCGCTTCGTCTCCTTATCTTGTCACGTTCTCTTTGCTCTTCTGCTAAACCTTGCTGTTTCTGTCTGTCCAAGGCATAGACTGTTCTCTGTTTGCGATCAAGCTGTTTCTCTTGCTCTTCGCGATATAGCTGTGGACGCCTCAGTCTATCCTTCCATCTTATCCTTTCATCCCTTGACTCATTGTCTTCCTCCTTTCTCTGCACCTCATCTAACCTCTCTATAGGTCTCACATCATCAATTCCTTTTCCATCAAGTTTCAACAATATCTGTCCTCCCATCCATTCATCTTTTGCAAATGCTATCTCATCAGTTCTGCTTTCACCTTCTTTCCATTCTTTCCCTCTCTCTCCTTATCGAGAGATGCACTAATCTGTGCCTGATCCTTCCTCTCATCATCGCGTCTCTCCTTGTCCCTCGGGACTACGGAGGTAAGAATCTTGTCCTAATCCGTCCTCGGTTTCTGTTTCAGGCGGGGCAGGTGGCGCGGTAGGCGTCTCACCCCCCTCCATGCATAGGTTTAATAACAAGTCTGCAGGTGGCTCTTCCTCCTCCGCCTGTTCGAACATTTTCCAAAATTCTAGAACAGCAAGGCATTTCTCTAGCTTCTTGCCTGTGTAAGTGGCATGCAAGTAAGTCATCATGTGTTGTAAGAATGCTTTAGATAAGGACCCATTCTGTGGCCACGGCATAAACTTCTTGTGGGCGGTATCCTTAACCCACTCGGTACTGTATTTCTTAAGCTTGGGTGCATGTTTGGGCAGTTGTTTACATAAGTATGCTAGTGGAGTAATATCTTCCATGCTTAAACCTGTTTCTAACAATACTTCCATATAACTTCACCATTCCTTATAATAAGAGTGAGCACCAATAACGCAAGCTCCAATCCAATTTTTTCCTGCAAAACTTTTTTATCACCAATTTACTCAAGAACATCAATCCAAGTGCGATTCCCTCTCAACTATAGAATTGGGTAAAAACCCTATTTGATTTCAACCAATACAAGACAAAATTTCTTACATGTGACATAAAACAAAACAGGTACAACAGACATTTGACGGACTAGACAGACACCAGCTGGACACAAATATCTCTGCCTTCTAATTAATATCCCGACATGGAGTTTAAACAAACTCCTTTTACGACGTCTTTAATCATCGTAGTAGCCTAGTCTTTCCCTATTATGTGGGACTATGAGTTCACATTACTTCTGACCACTATATTAAAGCGCAGGAACAAGACAAATCTTCTCTCTCCTCAGGTGTCTGCCCTGGAATCCTCTCTCTTCTCTGGTGTGTACCCCGGTATTCTTTACTATCTCAGGTGTCCACCATGGTATTCTTCAATATCTCAATTATTCTCGAATCATTATCCCCTTATATATATACAGTCTTCTCTACTTCTGACTATTTTGTTTATTCCACCTCCCTCCGTTACATTTTCCCTTACTTGTTCTATTACCCATAACATTTGCCAAAGCACTTAATTTTTTGCTTCACTCACCGCTCGCATCGTTCCTCTCTGGATCCTCGGGATCACCATCTCTGTTACTGCCTCCTTTGGTCTTTTGTCTGTTTGGCTGCCCGTAGGAATAGAAGGATTTATGTTTGTAAAACGGGTACCTTCAAACCCCACTGCAGATTTTAGATAGATTTATACTATCGTTGTCCACAGGAAGCTTCACAGTCTACTCAGCCAAAATGGTGAAGGACTCGTGATATTGCCGAAGACCTAAAGTTACTTCGTGTCGACGGTCAATAGATATCTTATCAATATTCAATAGTTGATGGTCAAAACCATCCTCTGCTACCAAGTGCACAGGAGGTCGGAGCGACCTCTGACAGGCCCATGGGATCAGAGCTCGCCTCAAATACTTTAAGACGAGATAGCTACACCTTGAGAAGGATCAGGTGCAGGATTCTCTTACTTCAACACCAATCAATAAGGACAACTCAAATGGTTTGGCAATGGGAAGTCTGTTTAATGACAAGTACAAAAAACAGGGAAACATTAGGAAATCATCAGTGATGCGATCACTCGTCTCGCTTCAACTCCCGACTTCTTGATTCAGACAGCAATAGTTATAGCTGATTTTCGTCATCATTGACGTGCTACACTCATAAGTTTGTCATGCAATTCTATTGGTTGGAAAAGGTAACTTAAGTATAGGTGCTATATCTGTATATGGTAACAGAGTGTGAGGATTGGATAACTCTTATCGGGTGGGCGTCTACGCCTATCCCTCTATATCACTCTTGATAGACGTCACTACAAGTACGGCGTCTCATTGGTTCTTAGCTATAGGACCCTAGATTATTTGGTCCATTGTGATTGGGTAGGTTACACCCCTAGACATAAATCGTCACTTTAATTAGCAGCATGCAGAATGTACACCCAGATGCGGTGTGCCCCAAGATTCACCATGCCTCCCTTCCATCAATCAGTACCTTAGGGTTATGTGTCAATTAGTTGGTTGAGGATGGCCTCCAAGCTGTAGCTTCTTATCAGGAAAAGTTATGGCATCCTCGGGTTCTGGGTGACATCAGACGTTGGTACCTCTTCACGCTTGGCTGGTCACGTGTTAGTTCACTGTGAATCTGCTTCATTTTCCTTATTTTTGTGTATTTGATTCCCCTTCTGCCTTGCCACCTGCCTGGGCCTCCTTATCTTGACCTTAAAGGGGCAGGCTGCTACGCTTTTAAGTTTTGATTCTTCGAAGTTGCCGCACTCCTCCCTTCCTGGAGTTGACATTGAATTCCTAGGCATGAGCTGCTTCTTGCTAAGTTTCGATTCTGCTCTTTTGTCTGGCTTAGTTCTGTTATATGAATCCTGGCCTGTTTGGCCCTACCAACCTGGGCTTAATTCTGCTTTCATGTAAAGTGGAGTGCACTTATATAATGTGCTTCATTGAGGTAGATATATATGTATATAGTTGGTGCTTGCCGCTCTATTCTTCTACTAAGCATAGCAAGCTGTACTGTTTTCTTAGCTTCTTGCGTTACAAGCCTATGTACAGGCGTTAACTGGTTGCATATTTTCATCTTGCTCTATGGTTATTTTTCTTTATATTTTCACATCGTCTCTTTTTCTATGTCTGTGATATCTTTATCCATAGTGTTTTCATCCTAGAGTGTTATCTTTTGGTTGTTGTTCGTTCATCTGTACGTCTGTCTGGGCCCTTGTGACGTCACCATTCGCCTTCCATTAAGGCCCTTTGGGTCTCTTCAGGGACAGTTCGTAGGTACTCTTCATTTCATGTCAGCTGTTGGTACGGTTGTCTCAATGGGTACCGTGCTGCCCATCGTTGTCTGGTTATAGGCACTTCAACAGGTATTGCTCTTCTGATGGGCACTGGGCAGAACCCTAGCGCAGCTCTCTGCTGGTTTATTTGCTCATCATATATCACATATCTTGCCGAGTATGTTCCTAGTATCTCAAAATGGGTGGCTGGAGTACAGGCCATATCTGGAACCTCCTCTACACCCGGACATCGACTCTATCGAAGTTCATTGCCGTTGACCAGGGTTCGGAGTATCGCCGTAACCACTGGAGGCCCATCGAAGCCGAGTTACCCAGAAGAGGGGACCGCTTAACACCGTGCCGCCGACGCCCAGAGCCGCAACCTCCTTTGCCTAAGACTTTTGATTCACTGACGCGCTCTTCCGCACCGCCGCCCGCCTTATCCCGCCAGAGAAGGCTAGGCCGTAGACAGGCCGAGGAGCATCCTCTGGTGGGTTTCCCACCTCCCGAAGACCACAAAGAATTTGACGACTCGACTCCCTTGTCGGGCCACAGTTCTTCAGAAACTCTTTGCGGTCCTGAACTATCAAACACTGAGGTGCCCCGCACACTTCATCCTCGCAGGATGTCGCTGACGAGCACCACCTGGATCGACTCCTTGATCTCGGCACCATCAAACTTTTTATTGATGCCGTTGATGCTAAATTCACCTTCTTCGAAGCCTCTTGACGATCCATGACTCCTGCTTTAAAGGGAGTCACTCAAGAAGGATCCATCGACGCCTCATCGAAGAGCTCTGCTCTACCAGGTACATTGGGGGGGTATTAACCTTATAGAAGGAAATAAGACTTATAGAACAATATATGGACTGGCCTTGTGATATATCTTTCATTTACAGGTTGCCCAGGTGGGGGGATCTCCACACAAAATTGTGCCTAGTTGGTAGGGGTCAATATTCTGCCCATTGTTCTAACCAATTGCTTTCCCCCTATTGTTGGTTACTTGTATTCCTTGATCTGTGTGAAATTTGACCAGAGTATAGTTGATGCACTTTAATGAGATCTGATAATAATTGTGGTACAACTTTAGAACTGTATATATTTGCCATTTGTGGATTTTCTGAGCACAAAGCGAGTTATTGTGATAGTGTACATAACCTTGAGTATTAATTATATAAAGACTGTGTTTTAACTAATACAGTGTGTGGACATTCCTTTGTGGGGACTTGGGGACTACGCTATACTTAAGAACCAGTCTGCATCACCTCCTGAGAAGCTAGGCCTTGATTGCTCGACCAGCGTTACCCTATAGAGAGTCTTGGCTGGGGTCCTCTGTGCCTCTCCTCTGCCATATAGAGAGCAGGAGTACAGACACCCCCCTCCAGTATTTACAAGCACATTTTGTGTCAGAGTGTGCGCATGGTCCAGCTTCCACCCACCGTGAGAAGGGACAAACTATTACAGTGAGATATCTTGCCCCGTTACATCTCTCTCCCATATCAGCGTAGTCAATATGGAGCTCCCTGAAAGGTCCTATAGGGCTTCATCAGGCCACAGTAACTTCAGACGCGCTCCTGCTCCATTGCTTCATTGTATCTTAGTTACTCCACTCAACCCCAGCCTATGACCCCCTCAGGTGATGCTTGCAAGACCTTCTGTTGCCTCCACAAATGTAAAGCTGCTGCCATTCTATAGGTTACACTCTATCACCCAAGGCTTACAATCTTGGAGCCCTCTTCGACAGTGACTTAAGGCTCTATCGATTCATGATGGCCACTAAATTGGCTGCCTGGAATCATTTACTCAACATTAGGGAAATCTCCCCTCAACTAACTCATCACCTGACTAATACCCAACTTCCTCGTTGCTCAGCAAGCTGGACTACGGTTCGATACTACTTGTTGGTCTTTGCCTCTACCTTAAACAAAGCTGTCAACTTTGCTACTTGCATACTCTACAACCTGCCCTGGTCCTCCCGCACTTCACCACTGTATAATCTCTTAATTCCTGATATAATAGTTTGCATACCGAATTATAAAGGCACTCTGGCCAAGGACTATCTCTGTTTGGTCTCTGTATTGCCCCCAATGCACATTGTTTGTCTGAGAAATGATATCCTGGCTCCTCAAAAAATACAAATCCAAGTAATGGAAGAAAACAAAATTCCATGTGGATTTATTTAGTGGTTAAAGAGAGCCTTAAACTTGGCATTTCTGGACCAAAAGTGCACTTTTCTTAATAAAAAGTATCTTGGACTTGTTTAGTTTAGAATTTCTTGATTGAAAGACTTTAAAGCCATTGTTTTTCTCTCTGTGTTCCAGCTCCCTTTGCAATCTTCAATCTGCAGGTACCTATTATTCTGTGGTTTCCATACCCTGTTTATCTTTGTGCTCCCTCCTCAGACAATAAATACACTTTTATTCATTTAAACCTAAGTGTTTGAATATATTGTTTTACTGTTCTGGCCTTACCCTCATGGCGCCACTGTCTCGATCAGAGGTCTTTCACCGGTTCCTCCTAGCTACAATATAACCCTTGTTGGAGACTTGTAAGAAGTTTCTTTTCTTCCAATTAGAGCCAATTCAACCAGTTTTGAGACCCAGTGGTTTCGTTGTTCGGGGAGACTTTCCATCCACACCCAGACCCTTCACTATTGCAAGGGCAGACATTGTTGAAAACCATAATAAAAGGGTAATATAAATGCTGCTCTTTGTTCCTCCGTGCCTCCTCGGTAGCTAGTATAATTGTTTGCATTTTTATCCTCAAAATATAGATAGAATGGGAGAGTGAGAATGAGAGGAAACTGTGTTCGCGCCTGAGATGACCTCTCAAGACATTGGGCATCATTATAAGTTTGGTGGTGATTCTGGGAGAATTACTACAACCTCGTTTCCTGTCACCACCACGTGTTTCCATGTATTTATCCCAGGATTACGAGGTGAGTAACAGTGATGTTAACCAAATGTTTGCAGTCCATAGGACTCCGTGTGGATTGGATCAGATGTACTGCGAGCAGTGTTTTTGAAGCGGTAAATCTGATGATTTTTGGGGGCTAATGTGCAGGATTTACCTCCAGCTGTGTGCTGGCGGTAAACACTCCTCTTCTCCTTCGAGCTCGAAAGTCACCACTTAGCACTACCCCCCCCAACCCTACTCACCCCCACGGACAATCTCTTAAGGAGGTCACTTGTATTTATGACGCGGATGGTTCTGTGATTTTTCTGGATGACTCCTCCCAGGGGTCCTTTTACGTCCATTCTCTTTCATCCCACTTCCTTACAGATGTGGACAGAGGTGCTGCCTTTAACACATTGGTTTGTGGATTGCTGAAGTATGCTAGTTCTAGCCCCCAGTGAATGCAGGTCTATTTCTGTCTTCTATCGAAGTCTCATTTAAATTACTGGATGCCTGCAAGCCAACAGGCATATCAGATCCCTGCGCAAAAGGGAGGTCATGAAATGTGACCAAAAAGAAAGCAAAAGGAGAGGTATCTGGGGCTTTAATAACACATCCAATAAGATTGGCAAATATAAATGTCTTGAGGTAGGGATTTGCGAGGAGAACAGATTGTTGTGTTGTGGGATGATGGCCAGCAGCCATCTTGGAATAGGCTTCTTTTCTTAACAATCAAACCTTTACAGCTGCAGGACACTC
Source organism: Ambystoma mexicanum (assembly GCF_040938575.1). Classification (NCBI taxonomy): domain Eukaryota; kingdom Metazoa; phylum Chordata; class Amphibia; order Caudata; family Ambystomatidae; genus Ambystoma; species Ambystoma mexicanum. The sequence continues at coordinate 74,657,535 of NC_090938.1, forward strand.
TGACTCCTGTAGACCAGGTGCAGTTGGATTACTAAACATTTCTAGGAAACTCTGGAAGTGGAAGGCAGGCCAAGATGGGGAAGGCTGTGTGGAAGACCCCAGACAGTTTTGGGTCAGGGAATTAACAGCCCACAGTGAGGTGTGCGTTGTGTATGCCGACTGAGTAACAGGCAGGCTAGCCAAGAAAGTGAGAACTGGGAGGAATCACAGGTTGTCCTCACTTCTTTCCACAATATATACTCCTCCCGGGGGCCAGGCAAAGACCATCGCTTTTGCATCTTGACCCTGGGGGTGATATGCGAGGGATGATCACGGGGTGGAAGAGACTTGGGGATTGGGGATGAGGCACCCTTGGATGAGACATGGTATCCCCCATTTCCCTTCCACAAGTAATCAGATGTCCCCCAGACCCTTATAGGGTATTATGAATCATGTCCCTATATGTTCAGAAAACACTCTCTCAACACACATCCATCAGGTAATAGGATGAGGAGGAGGCAACACAGAGTTATACATACTTCCTTTATTAAGTCAGCCAAACACCACTCTGGTACTGAGACGAAGAAGAGGTCTACGAAGGAATACAGGCGGAGCAACCAGGAAAGTCCACCTAATGAGTTTTGATATAGTCAGGCAATTGAAGTTAATGGCCTACACCTGAGAGCAAATAACAATCCTAATGGATATAATAGACTCTGCCGCATCGAGCAAAGGGGAACAGCCTTGAGAGAGAGAAGCCGGAGACACAGTTGTAGGGAGCCATGTCAGGCAGGAGAGAGAGACGCCAGGGCCGAGGCTGAGGCCGGCCGTGAGAGGGTCTGGAAATCCTCCTATCCTCCGCATCGGCAAGAGCTGTGGCATGCCCAAGAAACCCCACCGCGGGACACCAGGCGACTGAGCTGTGCTCTCTGTGGCTGCCTTGAGATAATGGAGAAGCACATGGAAGCCACAATAGCAGAACGAGGAGTGTTAAGAGTCCTGTCACGAAGGACAGCAAACAGAAAAGCAGCTGCTTTGTGCAACAAGGGAAACACTCAAACCCGGGCACGCTGAGACGTTGTAACATAGTTACATTTTGAATACTAAACTTTGTATCAAGAAAGAAATAATTTTGACAAACAAATATAAGATATTGAAAAGCATTGCCCATAGTCAAAGGGGGTGTTTATGAAGCTGTAAAGTAACAACAAAGAACTGTTAGTATCAATCTGAATGAAAACTGTGGTGCTGAAAAAGAGCCATTGGGAACTCTGTGAAACAAGCACTGACAAGAGCCACTGGAAACTGTCTGCAACAAGCATTAGCCAGACCCACTGGGAACTGTGTGCAACAAGCATTAGCCATAACCACTGAAAACTGTGTGAAACAAGCATTAACCAGAGCCATTGGGAACTGTGTGCAACAAGCATTAACCAGAGCCACTGGAAACTGTGTGAAACAAGCATTGGCAAGAGCCATTGGAAACTGTGTGAAACAAGCATTGAGAAGACCCACTAGAAACGGTTAAACAAGCATTAGCCTGAGCCATTGGAAACTGTGTGAAACAAGCATTGTCAAGAGCAATTGGAAACTGTGTGAAACAAGCATTGGCAAGAGCCTTTGGAAACTGTGTGAAACAAGCATTGTCAAGAGCAATTGGAAACTGTGTGAAACAAGCATTAGCCAGAGCAATTGGGAACTGTGTGAAACAAGCTTTAGCCAGAGCCACTGAGAACTGTGTGAAACAAGCATTAGCCAGAGCCACTGAAAACTGTGTGAAACAAGCATTAGCCATAGCCACTGAAAAATGTGTGAAACAAGCATTAGCCAGAGCCATTGGATGCTGTGTGCAACTAGTATTGGCAAGAGCCACTGGAAACTTTGTGAAACAAGCATTAGCCAGAGCCATTGGACGCTATGCGAAACACGCATTAGCAAGACCCATTGCAAACGGTGTGCATTAAGAAACCAAAGATTGGCAAGAGCCGTAGGAATGTGTAAAGTGGCAACAAAGGAGAAGTGGCCAAATAAGCAGTGGTGAAGCAATAAGGAAATGTGAAATAAGAAGCATCCCTTTACCTGGCAAGTGAGTAAACCAGGCACCACTGCAGAAGTGAAACAGTGGCATTGTGCAATTGATAAGATGACACAAGTAGGGTGTATCGGTTGCGTGACCTGTAATGGGTGGACCGTGTGGTCCGACAACTGCACCTCTAAACTGAGGATTCCCACCTACTGAAAAGCCATGTGAGAGACTCGCTGAGAAAGCCGTGAATGAATATAAAGGAGGTTTGATGTGAAGCTGGTACAGAATACCCCAACCAGAGGAGCTGGAAAGTGGCCCTGGAAATTGTGTTGTGACAAGGAACAAGAGAGAAGAAAGGGAGACAGAGAGAGAGAGAGAGAGAGAGAGAGAGAGTGAAAGAGAGGGAGACATAGAGAAACAGAGGGAGACAAATAGAGGGGGCGAAAGAGAGAAAGAGAAAGAGAAGGAGAAAGAGGGGTAGAGGCAGGGGCAGAGCAGAGAAGGTTGGGGAGGAAGGGGCACAAGGGGTGGCAAGGGAGCAGACCAGATTGGGATATGTGTACCTGCTTGGGTCTCTGTAGCTCCCCTGTCCTCATCCAGGCATCCAGTAGTGTAGCCAAGAAAGAGCCCCAGCCCGGATTCTCTGTCCACTTATAAGGCTTTTGCTTCACCCCTGCAGAGCCCACCCACAGTGTCTAAGGAGGAAGGGGGCAGGGATTATGACAGGGTATAGTATGACACATGCAGGCACAGGTCCCCCTCTACAGCTGTCACTTTCCCTCTCCATAGGGCAGAAGAGTTTCTATGGAAGTCACACTATTTCCCTGGGTCCAAGTGACAGGAAAAGGGTGGGGATTCACTGGAGAGGATGGGGGAGGGGAGGAAGAAACATGTAGGCACATCCCCCCTCATCCACAGCTGTCCCAGGAAGGGGATGGAGGGACCAAGGGGGCAGGGATGTGACAGGTGGGCAAACATATCAAGATGGACACAATTGTTCCTACATAGCTGTTCTAGGGTGCAGAGGGGATGGTGAAAGGAAAAAGGAGGCAGGTGAGCAAACATAGGCCGGCCCCCTTGGAAGGGAAGCTACCTGTTCCCAGGAGTTCAAGGAAGCTCAGTGCAGGAAGGGCAAGGGCCATCTACCAGGCTGAAGATTTTACGCTGGCTGTAAAACTGGCAGCTGTTAGCTGTCACCTGAGGTGGGAACAAGTTTACAAGATGAAAAATACAGTGGGTGGTGAAATGTCATGTAATACATTGAAATGCAAGTGAGTCATATACAGTGTGATATGAGAATACATTTCTGGAAATGAAAAATCGTTCAGTACATTAAAATGCACCGCGTGACATGCCATACATTAAAATACATTAAAATGCAACAAGTGGGCAATAGTAGAAACACTGGTGTCAACCCGTGGAGACTCATTTCCACAAAACCAAAAACATGTTATTAAAAAAATAACTTATACAAATGCCTAGTGTGTGAATTGGGAATGAACAAATACGAAAAAGGGAATTATATATTAAATAGTAGTGGAAACATGGTACACAGACACTTTAGGGATTTGCATTTTGTCGAAACGTATACTGTTTGTCATCCAACCTAGGGGGCAGGTATCCCTGCATTTCTCCATTTTTTGAAGTGCGTCATAGTATATTCCTCTTGATTCCAAGCTCTGTAATTATACCTGATATCCTAATTAATGTTACTCAATTTCGACCTCCGAAGGATGAAGGACAGAGTCGGCCCTGCTGGGATTCGAACTTGCATTATGGCAGAAGCAAGCACTTGAACTGTGAGCTGTCCACGCAACACCATCACAGAGCGCTCTCCTTCTACGCCTCCATACATCGCTGTTCTCTCTCTCTGCCTCTCTCTCTGTTTATCTCTTTCTCTCCCTCTTCTCCCTTCTTCTCTTTCCCCTCTCCCGCCTCCACACTCTCTCTCTCTTGCCTCTTCTCTTGCCTCTTCTCTGTCTCTTTCTGCTCACTCTCTTGCCTCTTCTCTGTCTCTTTCTGCTCTCTCTCTTGCCTCTTCTCTGTCTCTTTCTGCTCACTCTCTTGCCTCTTCTCTGTCTCTTCCTGCTCACTCTCTTGCCTCTTCTCTGTCTCTTTCAGCTCACTCTCTTGCCTCTTCTCTGTCTCTTTCTGCTCACTCTCTTGCCTCTTCTCTGTCTCTTTCTGCTCACTCTCCTGCCTCTTCTCCCAGTCTTTTTCTGCTCACTCTCTTGCCTCGTCTCCCAGTCTCATTCTGCTCACTCTCTTGCCTCTTCTCTGTCTCTTTCTGCTCACTCTCTTGCCTCTTCTCTGTCTCTTTCTGCTCTATCTCTTGCCTCTTCTCTGTCTCTTTCTGCTCACTCTCTTGCCTCTTCTCTGTCTCTTTCTGCTCACTCTCTTGCCTCTTCTCTGTCTCTTTCTGCTCTATCTCTTGCCTCTTCTCTGTCTCTTTCTGCTCACTCTCTTGCCTCTTCTCTGTCTCTTTCTGCTCACTCTATTGACTCTTCTCTGTCTCTTTCTGCTCACTCTCTTGCCTCTTCTCCCAGTCTCTTTCTGCTCACTCTCTTGCCTTCTTCCTTTTTTTCATGCACTGCAGCTTTTATTGTACATCTTTTATTTTACTTTGAGTAGTTATTGAGGTCAAGTTACTCCTCAGGGAGCAACATTTTGGAGTGAAGCAGTAGCTATAACAGATGTTTACGGGGAACATAACATAACATGCCCAATAGCATTTATTACTGGTCATGCCATTTAAGGAAGCAGCCTGACTCCCTTCTCTTCCATCGCGCTCTGTGTCACTCTGGCTGTCTCTTCCCTGTTTTATCTCTCTCACTCTTCTTTCCCTCTCTTCCACCTGTGTCTTGTTCACTCTCACAGACTCCTTCACTCCCCTTCTCTATCCTCCTTAACTCAACTCTCTGTGTATCTTTCTTGCGTTATCTTTCTCTTGCTGTCCCCTTTTCCTCCACTCTACCTCCCTCTCAGTCACCTTCTCTCTGTATCTCTTTATCTCTCTCTCTCCTCTAGCTCTCATGACTGTTTCCTGCACTCCTCCTCTCTCGGTCGCTCTCTCTCTCTCTCTCTCTCTCTCACACACACACACACCTTGTTTCTTCTCTTTCTGGACCCTCATTTGTGTCTCTATCTTTCTTGCTTTATTTTTCTTTTGCCCTCTTTTTTTGTCTCCTCTCTCCCTCCCTATCAGTCCCTTTCTCTCTGTATTTTTCTTGCTCCCAGTGTTCGAAGTGTTAAAAAAAAAGTAGTGGAACTTTGTTCCACCTGCTCCACCAGACGCCCTCTCCACACCCCAAATCCTCAATCCAGCCCGCTCTCCCCACGGACCCCATTCTCAACCCCTCCCCAACAGTTCAAACACTACGCCTTCCTTTTACAAAAACACAAGGAAAGAAAATGCATTTAAATGGCCACCCTTAGTTGGTCATTGCTGCCCAAAGCCTGCAGCTTTAAGCAGCCCCCCCTTCCAATCACCCACCGTTCTCACCTCTTAAGGGACACTCCCAGGGCTGTAGCCACACACCCCTGCCCATTGTCTGCCCAGACACTGCGTCTGCAGCAATGCCCAGACACAGATCACTGCCAGGGGGCCTTGTGACTGCTCTGCAATGAGCATTATCCCCCTGGAAGTAGTGTATTACACACAGACACCCAGGTTCAAGTCCTCGGTGGGGGCGACATCACTAAATAAATAAATAAATAAAGGTGTCCTTCGCTATCCTCCTGGAACGAGGCTCCTGGTAGAATGAAGTAATGGAGTGTGGTGCGCTTTAGTTCCTGCCCACTTTGTTCTCTCCTCTTTCTCTGGGGACTATTTCCAGCACTCTTTCTCAATATCTCTGTCACTTCCAACTTCTTTTTCTTTCTGGACCCTCATGTGTTTCTCTGTGTATCTTTCTAGGTTCACTTTCCTTTTGCCTTCACTTTCCCCTCCTCTTTCTCTCCCTCTCAGTCACTTTCTCTCTGTCTCCATCCCTGTCTCCTCTATCTCTCATGATTATTTCCTGCTCTCTCTTAATCTCTTTCTGTCTGGTCACTTCCCGCTTCTTCTCTTTCCTGCTGGAATCTCATGTGTGTTTCTGTGTATCTTTCTAGGTTTCCTTTTTCCTTCACTGTCCCTCCCCTGTCAGTCGCGTTCTCTCTCTCTCCATCCCTGTCTCCTCTATCTCTCATGATTATTTCCTGCTCTCTCTTAATCTCTTTCTGTCTGGTCACTTCCCGCTTCTTCTCTTTCCTGCTGGAATCTCATGTGTGTTTCTGTGTATCTTTCTAGGTTTCCTTTTTCCTTCACTGTCCCTCCCCTTTCTCTCCCTGTCAGTCGCGTTCTCTCTGTCTCCATCCCTGTCTCCTCTATCTCTCATGATTATTTCCTGCTCTCTCTTAATCTCTTTCTGTCTGGTCACTTCTCGCTTCTTCTCTTTCCTGCTGGAATCTCATGTGTGTCTCTGTGTATCTTTCTAGGTTTCCTTTTCTTTTCCATTCACTGTCCCTGCTCTTTCTCTCCCTGTCAGTCGCGTTCTCTCTGTCTCCATCTATCTATGGCTCTCTCTCTCTCTGATCACTTCCTGCTTCTTCTCTTTCTTTCTGGACCCTCATGTGTGTCTCTGTGTATCTTTCTAGGTTTCCTTTCCGTTTCCCTTCACTGTCCCTCCTCTTTCCCTCCCTCTCAGTCACTTTCTCTCTATTTCCATCTCCCCCTTTCCTCTCTCTCATGGTTATGTCCTGCTCTCTTAATCCCTGTCTCACTGTCATTCTTGTTCTCTCGCTCGCTCTCTCTCTCTCTTCTCTCTCTCTTCACATGCAACTTCTATTTCTTACTGGTTCCTCGTGTGTGTGTCTGTGTTTTTTTTCTAGGTTTACTTTCCTTTTGCCTTCACTTTCCCTTCCTCTGTGTCTCCTTCGCGACCACCTCCCCTCTTTTCTCGTCACTTTTCTATTTATTCTCTTAATGACATCTATTTAAGACCACTGTGGTGTTGTGTGCAGTGCAAGAGAGAAATACCAGAACATATCCGTTCATCTATGGGCTGAAACCAATAACCTTCTAAATAGGTTACAAATGAAAACAAAGTGAACATAAGGGTCCAATTAAGAACTTGTTTTCTGTTATGCGAGCAATTAACAATTCAAAGTACATGCAGAAGATCACACTGATTGTGTGACTGATGGACGCTAGGTCCATGCTCCTGAAATAAGCACACCTTTGTTCTTGTCTTAATGATGGCAAAATAGATATGGCCGAGTCATTTCATGTGGACAGTCTGCTGCTGATCTTCACACCTGCTCAAAAGTGCACACAGACACATGTGTTCTTGCACGCCTGCACGCCTCCCTGTGATTGAAAACACACGTCACGTCAGCTCACGCAAGTCGGCTTCAATACACCTTTTGTGAAGCCGACTCTGGCCCAGCTGTCCCGAAACAATATTTTAATCAAAAGTCTTTCTTTTGTTTCGTCTGATTCTCCACGGACTGTTATCATCACAGCTGGAAAGACACAAATAAAAAGCAAATGATTTACAAACTGTCTGGACGTTCTCCCTGAGCTCCACGTCCTCAAAACATGCAGATGGAAGTATTTAAAGGAGACATATTAGGAGGCTGAAATTGTTGAATAGTCCTCCTTCCACAGTCATAAAAATGCATTTTCTAGAGCTGCTTAAGTTCATTTCAGCAGCTGATTTATAGAAATGTATCCTTTAGGATGTTCTTCTGCACATTTTTAAAGGCAATGTTTGTGTGCAAGCATTTAGTCCAGCGGCTTGCTGAGCCTTGGACTCAGTACTATGGTCTCCTGCAAATTTAAAAAATAATTTTAATGGATTCAGATGCAATAAAATGTTATTAAGCACAGCATACTTTAAGTTATATGAATATTTTAGGACAGTCTATCAGTGTGAATAATGAAGGGCTTTTTTGACAAAAAATCCATCGGTCCTGCAGAGGCACTTAATCAAATTTGAAGAGGCACTTAATCAAATGTACATTTGCACTTCATAGCTGCTGCACTTTGCACTGGTCCCGTTTATGCAGGATGCTTTTTCCTTCTTTTTTGACTAAATACACGTTATAGGAGAGGCAAAAGGCCCAACAATGCAGAGTATAAAAAAAATAATACAGACTATTTGAACACAAGATGATTGTAATGAGCATTGGGCCACCACATTCCTTGTGGTTTTCCACTTATACATTATTTACAAAGTGAAAGAAAACTCCACAGGGTGGGGCATGTGACTGTGATATTTTGAATCAGGGAGTGTAGCCATGGCGAAGGGCTAAACTGTGTTCTATAAAATAAGTCAAAGAGATTAAAAAGGGAAATGAGTCCTGACAGTTAGAAGTATTGCTAAGAAACACACATCTAATCATGGTTTTTCCGAAACAAATGGTGGTGGCATTTTCCACCGGATTAGGGTTAAACCTGCCATCACGAAAGATAATTTCCCAGGAAGTAGAAAGTGCAGCAAAGTGCAACGTAGCTTGATTCTTGGGGTATTAGGGCACTTAGCCAGAGGCGTTGCTAGGGGGGGGGGGGGTAAGGGGGCTATAGCCCTGGTCTTTTGGTTGTAGCCCGGTATAGAATCTCAGAGCCTACAACCAAAAGGCTAGCTAGCCCCCAGTCCTGACAGTTCCAACATTAGCATAGCCACAGGTCTTTTCCAGACCTAGCAACACCCCTGCACTTAGCCACTTGCTAGTACCTTAAAGTGCAAATGGGAGTTGATAGCGTTTAATGCATGAATTGCTACACAGTAGTACATCATTGGGTTCTCCAAGTGCAGGTGTGCAGCACTTTCTTGTTTATTTAAAGCGCAATGAGAAGGCAATTAGTGCCAAGATAGGTCAACACACATAAGAGTAGCATCAAAGGCGGTTCATGCTAGGGGAACCAAGGCCACCCTTCCATTACTAGCAAAGTCTTGGCAAAGCCAACAGCTTTGGGCTTTTGGCTTTTGTGTTTTTATGACATAGATACCAATGTCATGCCTAGACATAAGCCAAAACTGTGACCAGCTCATGAGATGCGAGCATCTTGCAAAAGGTGTCAGTACTTGGTTATATTATAGAAGGGCCCAGCAAATGCCTATCTAATGCCTAGAAAGCGGCCGAAACGTTTAGCTTTGTCCATGATTGTTTTCAAAAGGATTACAGTCTTAAAACAGAGGCAATGACACACGTATTGTTTATAAATCGAGTAGCTGCCGGCACACTTGGTTAAGACACTTTATTTCACCGGGAGCTAATTTACAGCTGCAACTAAGCCACAAAGTTTCTGCACAGAAATAACATTGACACCCCCCTACAAGCACATAGACAGATAACTCAAAGGGGGTGTATTTTGGCTGGGAGGTTTAGGCAGTGGATGAGAATGGTGATATGGGTGACCCTGACCATGGCTGAGTGAAAAGACAACGAATGCCCACAGGCTATGCCCACCGCCTCACACCCTAACCCGCTCCCATCTTCACATCCCGTGTGAATAGTTTGGGATTAACGACAGTGTTTCCCTTATAGACAAAACGAATACACATTACATTAAGGAACACAACTACGGTCGCTGTCACAGTAGTATACATAATTGCTTGGCACTCACATAACAGGAGTTATTGCTATGCCCTTATAAGTCTTACATGTGGGCAGGGCCGGCACGAGGCATGGGCAGTATGGGCCGTTGCCACAGGCCCCCCCGCTCTTAAGGGGCGTGCAGCCTTCAGGTGCCAAGAGAACACGCAGTTATGCAGGGCTGTGCAGATTCCAGCCAAAGTTCTGTTTATCTGTGCCTGTCTAAGTGCGGCGGCAATGCTGGCTGCCAACCCCCTGTCACCCTCCTCTGCTCTGCCACTCTCCTCTGCCACCGCTTCGGCAGCCCATCAGACCCCATGGGGCTTCCCAGGACTTATCACGCCCTTTGTTTTAGCAAAACGTTTAACGTGGAAGCTCTTTACAAGTAATGGCCCAGTTAAGAGCCATTTTGGAGAAGGCATTTAAAAGGGGGATTTTATTCTGAAAGCGCATGCAAAAAAAACTAGCTTGCAGCCCAAATCTGATGACATCGAAGACAGTGAAAATATGTTAACAAAAAAGAGTTCTGAACTATTTCTGTAGTTTCATGTGTTCGCTTTTGGTGTGTCAAAAACATTTATTTTTTTGCAAATGTCACATTTCACTCGCATCATGCATAATATTCCTTTTCCAAATGATACAAACACCTGGTTACCTTTTCACGTCCTGAAAGACAGCCTACAAGTGATTTTGTATCATTTTGTAGTCTTCAAGATGGGATGAAAATCACGCAACAGTTGTACTATTTTTGTTTCTAATATTTCAATAAGGACTTCTACATGGATGGAGCACTTTTCAAGTACTCTTTATAAAACAGAGTATTGTTGGAAGCCATTTGGTGGGCTGAGGAGGGGATGGGTCTGAGGGCAAATTGGGTGCAATGCTTTACCTGGTCCATGGATGTGGGATGCGTTTGCTGGACGGAATATGTTCTCCCTTGTCCTGTGCTGATTTTCACTGTACAAGTTGAGGGTGCATGTGCGTTGACAGCATTCACCCTCTTTTTTCACAGTGTGGGCGATATCCCCCATGGGTGTATTTGAGGCCAGAATACAAAAAACAGCTTGTTTGCTCAAGTGTTTGGCCATCAGGATTTGAACTCAGGTCCTCAAGCACTCACCCACAAAACCACATGAAAGTGTCTTCAAAGCACATGTCTTGCATCTGTATTTTCCTTTCCATGGAATATTTCAATGTAGATGTTTGGGTTTAAAAGGTATGCACCTTTTATACCTTTCTGGCAGTGTTATAGGAAAATCTCCTCTGGCTGGGACTGTTTCAGGCATTGATGATTGTGTTTTTGAAAGACAGTGCTCATGTGTGTTCTGCATGTTCTTCCCTTGGGAAAGGCCACTTGCATTAAATGTGTGTATTACACATTAAGATACGTTCAGTCCCTGCCTGTATGTTAATGAGCCCCCCAATCTTATTTGGACCTGAGTGGGGTGACCAGATTTCCGAGACAAAAAAAAGGGATGACCAACGACATAAAAGAAGGACTGTCCCTCCCAGCCCATCCCCCAACCCCGCATCCCCCCCCCAAAACCGCCCCCCTTCTACCCTGGCCCCTCCATCCCACAGTATTTCCAGCACTGCTCCTATAAATTGCACACTTTTGACTGTGGACATAAACGTATTTATAATAAAATAAAGCCTGCTTTGATACATGTTATAAGCATTGCTGTTTATTTATTTAACTTGTATCTGTGGCATGATAGTTAATGTGTGTGCCTGGTACCTAAAAGTTTAGGGTTCGAGCCCAGTCTGCCATGGCAACGTTCTCAGTGTATTTTGCTGTACACTTGCTATATAATTGTTGCCCACCCTCCCTTGCCACAAAAACCGGGACTGGAATCCCTGCTTTCCCCAAAACCAGGATGGTGTTCTTAAATAAAAAAACTGTCGGCACAGGCCAGAGGGCTCAATTGTGGTACGGTCCCGGGAAAACCAGGCTATATGGTCACCCTAGACTTGAGCCCGTTATGAACATTTGAAGACCTGCGGAATTGCTTACTCGGACTGTCTCAGTAACTTCTCTGTAAATAACTTTGCTTCGATTGCACTTCAAGGCAACGCTGCAGCAAAGGCGCTATGGCAGCCTGATCCAGGGCACATCCCTGCTCTTAGCTCCTTGGAACGTGCAAAGTCACATTAGGTATGCTTTGCTAGGCGAGGGTAAACCAGAATTTAACAAACATTCTGATTGGCCCTCGCCGGGGCATTACCCGACCAGGAATCCCTCGGGCAGGACTCCACTCTTTTGTTCCTGGCGGGGGCGTGGCAGCCCTTCAGCCAATTAGGAGGCTCGAAATGGGGCCATCCCCGCTCCGAGCCTCCACATGGCTGGAGGCTGCCACCCTCCCTCCGCCGGGGATTCAGGTACGTTTTTTTTCCTCCCCCCTTCCCTGCAAACAATCCCCTCCCCGCCCTCCCAACCCCACTTACCTTCTTATTTCTCCTTTTTCGGGAGCGGACGCGTGCTGGGAACACTTCTGTTCCCGTCAGGTCTGCTCCCAATGGCCAACGTGGAAAGGGAAAACGGACTCTGTTTTCCCTTACCCAGTGGCCATTTGCTTTTTCAGAACAGAAAAAATGCTATTAGTACCCCGGTCTTGCAGGCGGGCTACTAATAGCAATAAGCCCCTTGCCGCGGGGGCATTACCGAGTCAGGTAATGCCCCCGCGGCGAGGGGCTTATTACTTCATTACTTTCTGGAGATCTTCATTACTCTTTGTCCTGCTCTTGCTCTTCAGAGTACTTTCTTCCGCTCACTCTGCCGTCTACTCCCAAATAAGCCTCACTCCTGATGCTCTTATATTAATATAATATTAACGGTTAAAATTCAAATGCTGGAGGTCCGTTTATTTGATCCCACACATAGTGACTAATTTTGTTCCATCTGTTTCTGCGATGCAAATAACGGCCCGCACTCATTTTTTCCGCCAATGCCCCCGCCAATCCTAGGGCCGGCTCTGGGCTTGCCTCAAAGGCCCCCGCCGCTTCTCTCGGCGCTACGCGCTATCGAAGCCTAGACGTTTCCCCCCCACACATATCCCCGTTTAAAGAGAATTTTCCTTGAATGTGTATGGCAGGGTATGTCCTCACCCCCACGCAGGCTTGAGTAATGTTGAACATCATGGGGGGAAGAGGGGGATCAAGGCCCCCGCTGGCAGGCCTCAGCTGCGCCCTGCACGTCTAACAGGATGTGACCTGTTTTCAGTCAATCCGCCCCTCCCGCTGGGACGCCCTGTTTCAAATAAACGGCTCGTTTAAAAGAGCATGCCGAGAGAAGGCCGTTCCGCATCCGCTGCCTCCTGCAGGCGTCCTGCATGTCGCGGTCTTGCAGAGGCCCCGCATGTCGCGGTCCTGCAGGGGCTCTGCATGTCGCGGTCCTGGATGCGTCCTGCATGTTTCGGGCATGCAGGGCCGTTTAGGGTGAAGAGAGGGAGCCGACACGACACCCAGCACTGGAGATCCAGGCGCTGTAGCTTGAGATTAGGGTCGAGCGCCTCAGCCCCCAGGCTATCTGGGGAGGGTGGAGTGCAGTGGAGGATGGTAGTAGAGTGCTCACATGGCACCTTGCATCATTTCACAAAGCTGGCAGGCGAGTGGGGCCGATGCGGGGAGCACAATCTCTTCTCAAAAAACGAGGCGCGAAGGCCAGCAGAGGCCATGTGTTAGCAACGTGCTGGGCTTCTCCCCACCCCTCCCCCTTTCCTGTCCCCTCCTCGCTTTCTTATGCGCCTTCCGGCACTTATTGCCAAGCGGCAAAGCGCTACACAAGTAACTAAAACATGCATAACGTTATCTTCCCTTATTCCCCCGTCCCGATATGTGCCCAACACCCTTTTCCCCTTTCCTCTAATCTTATTTCCTATTTCGTCTCATTGGTTCCTGATGTGTTTCAATTTAGCGCTCTAAGGGAACACAAACGCTATATAAGCAACGGATCCATTGTAAAGTCACTGTTCCCTTCGTCCAGCTCCCTTATACCCGCTTTCCTTTTCTCTCCTCTAAGTCATTCTCCAGCCCCCGCCCCATCAGCTTCCTGTCGTCAGCAGAAGGGGGACACTGATGAGTAAATAACCTGCAATAGACCCGCCCTCTCGGGGCCTTAACGCCTGATACAAAGATCAGTCGCACATTCTTACGTTAGGCTTGTGACTGACTCTGCCTTTTACAGGCACCGGCATATTGCGAGACTTCTCAAAAAGGCAAGTTAGGAAGGCATGCGACTGACACTTCCCCGGCCCTCACAGACTTTTGCAAGGACTGCCAGGACAGGAAGCATTTCAGTTACCAGGAAGGCCCGTGCACCTCTGGCTTCAAGGCAGTGACTAATCTTCAGAAGAAAAGCAGAAGCACCAAAGCAAGGCCTTCGATCCTCCTCACAAGGCACATCTGGAGAGTGCCATGGGGGCGTCCCCGCCACTCCCTGCAACTTCTGGGAACCCTGTAAAAATAACACACTGGGCCCGGCTACCATTTATGGCAATGCTATTCCCCGCAGCGCCCTCGGCCTGCCCCATCACAGTGTGCGAACAGAGATGTGCGCATCCAGGCTGCACTGGTGGAGTCCCATTTCAGGTCTGCCAGTGTGGGAAAACGGCGGGTGCAGCCTTTCCATGTCTCTGTGCACATGACGTCATCACTCAGGGACCATGCTATTCCCCGCAGCGCCCTCGGCCTGCCCCATCACAGTGTGCGAACAGAGATGTGCGCATCTGGGCCTAGTGGGGTTCCATGTCTGGTCTGCCAGTGCGGGAAATCGACAGGGGCAGCCATTCCATGTATCTGTGCACATGACGTCATCACTCAGAGACCAACTGTAGTGTTTTAGGAGAGCAGGAACAGCGCAGCTAAGGTCGGAGGGCATTCGCAAACATAAACACGCACTGCCAAAGCCAATAAGGTTTGAAGGTTTCACGTCAGGCATGTTGCAAACATGTGAGAGCCCTTCTACTGATAATGAGCACGACCAAATACAGTGTACTGTGAAACGGTTCCCGCCAGGAGGGTCTACAGCCATCGCTAAACCCACATAACCAAAATATCTCTTTGAATATCGATCTGGCTACGCCCACAAGTCGGTCCAGCGAGGAAATGCTAGGCATTTCTCCTCTAAACAAGACTAGTACCATCAGCAACCCCAGACACCCGCTTCTACCTTGTTTTCCACTATCAGTCGGGTGACAGTATCTCTGTGGCCACAGAGCCTGAGGAGCTCAACACCAGCTAGCCCTGGCCCACTTAAAACCCTGGGCACAGAGCATGAGCGGTCAAAGACTGGATTACCCTGACAAATCACTGGTGATACCCCAATTGTTGCATAATATATGTAAATTCCCGCCCCCCTCTTCTGAGAACAAGCACACCCAAGTACCTGCCCTATGGAATTGATCCTTGATTCCTAGGCAGGCCTACTCCTCCTTCGAATGCCTTGTCGGCAGGCTCTTTCTCTCCTAGCCACACCCTTATTGTGGCTACTATCTATCGGCCACCTGGTCAGATCTCCTCATTCCTCTCTGAGTGGGCGTCCTGGTCTCGTCCACTTAATCCTCCTTCTAGGAGACTTCAACATCCACCTGGATGCTTCCTGTCCTTCCTCAGGACTCTTTCGCGACCTCTGTGACTCACTCTCACTCTCTATTCTCTGCTCTGGCCTGACTCACTCTGCAGGGCATACTCTGGATGTTCTGATCTCCTCAGACCTTCCCCTCTCTATCCCTCTCACCACTCCTCTCTCCTGGAGTGATCACTTTCTCCTTTCCTCCCAGCTCACCCTCTCTTCCCCTCAGGGCAAACATACTCCATCACTGCCTCCCACCTTCTCAGTCATTCGACCCATGAAGCGCGTGTCTGTTGAGGCTTTCGCCACCACTTTCTCACCTCCCCCTGCTCCTTTGGCTGACTCACACCCTGACACAGCCCTTTCCATGCTCCATTCTGTTATATCTGACACTCTCAATATTCTTGCCCCTGTGTTGAGGATCCATCTGAAGCCCAAAGCCAAGTGCAACTCTTGGTACGACTCAGACCTCATCACCCTTAAACGCAAGTGCAGGGTGGTGGAGAGGAAATGGCGTGCTTCATGCACATCCTCTGACAAACTGACCTGTCGGCTGCTCCAAAGGCAATACCGGCTCTCTGTCCTTACTAAGAAGAGAGCCCACATCCAAGCCCGCGTCTCTGTGGCATCCAACAACTCGGCCAAACTCTTTAAAATCTGCAAGGAACTGGCCAATCCTGCCGCAGTCTCTACCTCTCCTGTACCTTCCCAGGCCCTCTGCACGGCACTGGCTTCTCATTTTATCTCTAAAACTCAGGACATCCTGTCCTCTCTCTCCTCCTCTCCCCTTCCTTCCTCTGGCCCTTCTTCGGCCTCCCCTCCTCCCCCTTCTCAGCCTTTCCCCTGTTCTCCCCAGATGAGGTCTCTAGACAAGTCAGATGTATGAAAGTCTTGTCAAAACAGGTGCACCCCGGTTCCTCCAAAGCTATCAAGGACCACATTGACTCCCTGGCTCCTGCCCTGGCCGACTTTTGCAACCAGGCTTTCACCTCTGGAGTCTTCCCTTCCCCTCTGAAGCACTCCTTTGTGACCCCCTTCTTAAGAAACACTTCTTAAGAAACCATCTGCAGACCCATCCTGTCCGGCTAACTATCGTCCTATCTCCATTACTCTTTTCCTGGCCAAATTCTTGGAAAAGCTGGCCATCTCCCAGCTCAATCTTCATACTGAATCTGTTGGTTGTCTCCATGATCATCAGTTTGGCTTCAGAGCTGCCAGGAGCATGGAAACTGCTCTCCTGAACATCCATGAAGACCTGCTCTCTAACTTTGATTCCAACATCCCTTTGTCCTCATCCTACTTGATCTCTCTTTTGCCTTCGACACGGTCAACCATGCCGTCCTGCTCAACCGTCTCCGTGATAACCTGGGGTTCACTGGTCAGGCCCTGGTGTGGCTGACTTCTTTTCTCTCTGATCGACCCACCCAGGTTCAACTTGGGTGCTTCCACTCCTCTATCTCTAACTCTACCTGTGGTGTCCCCCAGGGGTCTAGCCTCTCTCCCTGGCTGTTCAACCAATACCTGGCACTTCTTGCCCACCACATTGCCGTGCATTGCCCCAACTTTCAGTGCTATGCGGATGACACTCAGCTCATTCTCAGCCTACCCTCAGCCACCTCTTCTCACTCTCTCATTTCTGATTGTCTGTCCGCCATCCAGGAGTTGTGTGCTGCCAGTGGTCTCTGCCTTAATGCCAGTAAGACTGAGATTCTCCTCAATAGCACACCCACTCCCTCTTTTCCTGTCACTCTCTGGCCAGCCTCTCTTGGCCCTCTTCCTCCTCCCACGTGTGAGGCAAAAAACCTTGTGGTCATCTTTGACTCCACACTCTCCTTCTCTCCTCACATCTCTGACGTCTCTAAGAAGTCACACTACCAGCTACACCTCCTCAGAGGTATTCTTACTTTTCTCTCCTTCCCCCAGAAGCTCACTGTCTCCACAGACCTGGTTCTCTCTAGGCTGGACTATTACAACAGCCTTTTTCTAAATCTGCCTGTTTCCACCCTCTGCCCTCTGCAACTCATCCAGAACAGGACTGCGAGACTTGTCCTTGGCCTCAAGCCCAGGGATCGTATCCCTCCAAGACTGAAATCTCTGCACTGGCTCCCATTGGCTGCAAGGATTAAGTTCAAAACCCTCTGTATTGTCCTCTAGGCCTTCTGGGGTCTGGGGCCTCAATACCTTCAATTCTCTCTTCCTAAATATCTTCCTTCTCGAGCTCTTGGCTCTTCCACCTCCAACTCCCTCAGGGTCAGTCGCTTCTCCAAGCAACGAGTCGGTGGTAGATCTCTTTCTTCGGCTGGTGCCTCCCTCTGGAACAGCCTTCCTGCCTTCCTGAAACTTGAGGAGAACCATCTCTGATTCCGGAAGCACCTCAAAACCTTTCTCTTTGCTTCCGCTTTCTCTTCTCCTGTCCCCTGCTGATTTCCTGGCGGAAACTGACACTGCACTGGCTACCTGGCCACCCTCTGATCTCCGGCCCAGGTCCCCTACCCCGCCAGTTGCACACCTGCACTGCCATCCTTGCAACCCCGCACTTCGGGACTGTTTATCTGTGTCACTACCGTCCCTTACCAGCACTTGACACTTGATGCCTGCACTTACCCTTCACCCCTGCACTTGCCAGCTGCTGGCCATACTTTTCTTATTGTTATTTATTCTATTATCCCTTGTACTGCACTTTCCCCTTCCCCCTTCCTATGCACTTTCCCCTTCCCCCTTCCCCCGCGCACTTTTCCCTTCCCCTTCCTATGCACTTGCGCGATCTGAATGACACCTGGCCTAGTAGGATCGTTGTCTGTCTTCCCTCTGTTCCCCCGCCCTTGCCTCGTCGCGCCATGAAACACTTGTGTATAGGCGTGTTATAAATGCCATATCATATATCATATCCCACTCAGGGGGGAGGTGGGTAGACGGGGGGGTATCCGACTACACGCACTTTACTGGACGAGAAATAGCCATTAGCAAGTCTCAATGAATGGGTTATTGGACCATGTTCGTTCTCAGTAGAGGGTCTTCCACGTTTGTGCAAACACTGCAAGGAAAGTCTCAAATGCTCAAATAACACCACGACTAAAAGACACAAATAATGCTTATAGCATTGGGAAATCAGCGCAAGCATTAAAGACGTTGATGCAAAACAGACACATATGACAAATAAGCCTTGGACATCCAGGACTCGTTCCACTAGTTGTGCAGCAGTGGCACATTTCATCCAAGATGCACACACAATGTTTGCTTTTTGCAAATTCCATTGCTGCTAGAAAGATACAAAAAGAGGGAATTAGGACATCTCAATAAGGCCTATGTTAAGTTATCATATTTAAGTACCAACACAAATGACCAATAGAACAATATTAATAGGGTTCCACAGGCGGTGTGGGGTTCATGCAGCATTAGCCAGTTTATTGAAAAATACTTGTCCCCAGAAAAGGGAAACACTGACTTTAGTAAAGCACATTTTTTTCGGTTAGTAGATAACAACAAGGATGGAAACTATGGATGGTTAGTATGGACACCTATAGATGTAGGTGGCGGGGTGGCAAAACATGCAGGTTATGGAGAAACATTGATGTATAAGGGGCAGGAGGCGGGGCAATATGTTCAAAAAAGGGATATAACAACAATTTAGCACATAGATCAATCCACAGAGCTATCCAGGCAATATGCAAACTTAAATCGAGGCTTCTGTGGAAGCAACAATGGCAGATAAAATGGGGTCTGCATAGCTACTTCCTCCTCATACGTGATTGGTCCTCTGTAAGTGGTCTGGTGCGGCGTCTTCCCATAGGCTAGAACTTTCACACTTCAATTCATAAACTGTTTCAAAGGCATCTCTTTAGGTCTAGGGGACCAGAAAACCCCCAAATAAATGCACCTTGCTATATCATTGCTGCAGAATGAGGGTGGCACACCCTTGCTGTGCTCTCTCCATTGTAGAGTGATCCTGAGCGGTACCTGCATGTGCTAGGCAGTGCCGGGTTAAACCTTGTGGAGGCCCTAGGCAGTCGAAATATCGGGACCCCCTTTCGCAAATCATAAGAATGCTAACGCGATGCACGCCGATGCGCAGCAGCGCATCAAGGCCTCTGCCTTCCCAAGGCTCCTAAAAAGTGGGGTCCATAGGCCAGTGGTTACTTGGCCTAATGGATAATCCAGCAGAGGTGCTAGGTCGAGTTTGTGGGCCACCGGCTGATCCGTAAACTCCTCAAAGGAAAGCCTAACTCGGGCTGTCCCCTTGCACAAGACCCCCACCCCAGTGGCAGCAGGCCCACCACACGACAAAACCCCTCTACTACTGCTGCTAGATCACCAACATGTCCTTAGGTCTGTTACCTGGGCTCTCCAGATGCTTTGGACTACGACTCCCATGATCCTTCATCTACCTACGGGTGATGGGATTTGTAGTCCAAACCGTCTCAGGAGCCGAAGGTTACTGAAGCGCGATGTAGGGTAATGACGGGTGAAAAGAGCTGGTTTAGGATTCCCGACAACTTGCCCCTGTTCTGGTCCAAGCCCCTGGATGCACAAATTGATACTTCATGTTGAGGAAGAGGGCAGCTCCTGATTGGCAGTGCATTTAACCCCCACTTCCACCCAAACCTCATCTGTCACCATTCCTTCAGTTGCTCATCCAGGATGGGTCCCTTTTGGGCAGTTCCCTTTCTGTCATTTTCCATGATAACCCTTCTTTTGAACCAAGACCCCAAAGTAAAAAAATGTGACAATAATGTCTCAGCAGCTCTGAAACCAGTGGCTTTTAAATAAAGGCATGATGTACACTTTTGCGGCCCGTACGCCCCAGCGCCCCAGGGAACATCCTTGACCTGGGGCTTATGCAGATATACAATCCCACCTTCTGAAGGAGAGGCACCGTATCAAGGAATGAGTGCCCCCCACTCTTTTTTATATAGTCATTTGCTGATGAGGACCCCGCTGTGAGCAGGCTTGCTTCTCTTGATTTGTTATGCTATTGCATACATCATAACCGCTGCTTCGCTTTGTCCTTGAGTAGCAGATTCTGCTTGTTTATTACACAATCATTTTCCCTGCAATATTCTGCGCAGCTATGCTTACCTCTTAAACAGCTTGCCAATGCATGCAATCCCTGAAGAAGTGCGGCATTGCAAGAAACACGTGTAGGCTCTGTTTTGAGTCTAAGTAACACGTGAATGAATGCATCAAGCAGACAATGCATGAAGAATTATGCTACAATGCATGTTGAAGATCTCTCTCTCTCTCTCTCTCTCTCTCTCTCTCTCTCTATATATATATATATATATATATATATATATATATATATATATATATATATATATATATATACACACATCAGAATTGGAGTGACACGTGTGTGACTGTGTGCGAGTGGGTGTGTGCACAATAGTTTCCCAGCCCTTATACCACAAGCAGCAGGAGAGCCAGGGGTTATAGATCCGGAGGATAATATGGTGTGAAAGTAAATAGGAAGATAGAAAATGTTGTGGATTATTCAATCCTTGTCACGTAAAATGAAATCAAACCCATCTGAACCCCATCTTCTGCAAATACGAGCACCACCTGCATTGAAACACACCTGGAGGCCATACTTTCCTTCCCAACTTACCCTATTTCCAGTGATCGAAGTGTACAAAAAGAAGTAGTGGAACTATGCTTGCTGCTGGTGTGACCCGCTCCCCACCAAACCCATCACCACGCCCCCTCCCACCCACAATACGAACCCACAAACACACCTGCTGTATAAGGGCATGTTCAGTGAAGTTTCAACTTCTTCCTACACTTTTATTTCAAAACTAAACCATTCCGGAACCATTTCTTTTTCAAATAAATGTATAGGAACATTAAAACTTAAAAAATCAAAGTAGAGGAACACTGCTACCAACCGCTCTCGCCCACTTTGACCACTGCCTATTTCCGATTGCCGGAGTGCCTTTCTCAAAGCACCCCCCACCACTACAGTTAAGAAGAAACTCTTTCATGGAATGTTCGGATTGGGGGACCCGTGGCGTGCATAAACCAGCTTGCAGTCGGCCAACTGAGCGGTGCGGCAGTCCCAGATATGTCTGTCTGAAGACCACTTTGACAGCCTCTTCTTGAGAATCTCCTGGTCTCTGGATGTGACTTTTCACACGTATGTCTGTGCTGCCACCCTGCTATTTCGGGTGGGAAACCAGAGACCCCCGAAGCAAGTGAATGCGATTGTGACAGGTGAACCCGTTATATGATTAATTTAATCTTCCAGTTAGATTGAATTGAGCAAACAAACTCCCTGGATGGATTAGGTGTGTCACAACGTAGCAGTACAATATTTGTTTTTGTTTTATTTATAGAGCGCACCAGGCCCTTGGGCATCCGGGTGCGTAATTTATTATATCTGGTTGTTTTTTGTCACCAAATTTGGGGCTCTTCCCTGCACACCACTGGTAAATCTTAAAAGACTACTGTGTGTTAAGCTATTTTAAGTGCATTGGTTTCCATCACAGTCATAGAAATTATGCACAGGTCTTTAAATCCGGCCCCAGGCCATTACCACCCGTTACAGCCTGTGGAACGGATAACTATTACTATTAGCACCACGGGTTGTCAACCCAGGGTGCTGATAGTTCATTCTTTTGGATGAATGAATGGGACTCCACGAGGTTTCCCATTCATTTAAAAGACTGTTTCAAAATGTCCGCCATGGAGTTGGAAGACAAGGCACCAAGCAGAGCCCTCTTTCATTTCCCTGGTGACCAGGAGAAAGAAGGAGCGGCAGCGGTGCCTCGGCTGAAGCCATCCAGTAAGTGGGGGGGTGGGCGGGACAGGGAAATTAAGGGAGGATGGGGGAAGATGGTGGGGGTAGAGCAGTCGTCAGGTTGCGCGAAACGCGGGCTTGGATTGTAGGGTTCAGCCTGTGATCCGAGACACCTGATTGGTTGCTTCCCCAACCCCCCACAGGGTGCTAATGAGTTACTGTCCACATCGCCAGAAGCCTGACATTATTGAGGGTGTCCTAATAGACTTGAGGAAGCCGAAAAAACTTTTCTTGCTATTTTAATGCTTGGACCTGGTTGTCGGCCACGTTTCCTTTATATGAGGAGCTCAACTTAGTTCTTCTCTTATCCAGAAACAGCACACAGGTCCACTTACATATGTCATGCGATCCTATGGTTTTTATAATCTCTGTGTCATGAGATGAGGCTTTGGGCCCCACAAGTCTCACTTGACATTATGTTCTTTGCCATTCAGTGGACGGCTTCCCGGAGTCGATCCCGGTGTATGAGTGTCTTCCCAAAGCTCTCTCCTTGTTAGCTCATTGCTGTAGACAGCAGCATGTAATATGCATGAACTGGCAGCGCGCGTGCGCGCACACACACACACCACACACACCACACACGCGCACACACACACACACCACACACACCACACACGCGCGCACACACACACACCACACACACCACACACGCGCACACACACACACCACACACACCACACACACACATTGACGCATGTACAAACACACACCAAAACTGTGGCCCGCATACACACACACAATGACAGATATACAAACACACACATGCACACAGTGACACACACACATATAGATTGAAACACTGAAACACACACAAGCACACACTGATACACAGACACACGCTCATTTACATCTACTCACATAAACTGCATCGACTCTTCCTCAAAAAGACTCCTTGCGTGTCGTGTGATTGAGCATGCTGTGGAACCCAACATGCATGGACGTATGCAACCTTTTGAAACTGCTGACACCACACAACACACTCACTGTTAAGGTCTTACTTGGCACGAGCTTCACTCTACCACGTTAGCACAGGAGCATCTGGCCAGCAATAGTCACAGCACATATTTCCTACTCAGGGGCCAATGACAGTATCTATTAATGCAGTAGTTACTAAAATCCTTATAGACAAACTGCAAAACCTCAGCCAACAACGTGAGAAGTCCTCCTGTGAGAAAACAAAGGCTAAAATAGCATATCCTGCGGGCTGTAGAGGAAGGCCCCCATCACATCTGATCACTGTTGTTTCAGGCATCATTTTAGTTGATTTTCTTATTCTCCTTAAAACGTCCCTTTCCACCAGTCTGTGCATTCCACCGGCAGATTTCCGGCTAGTGAATAGTCACAGTTGCAGCTCACCCCTGCCAGGGGCCTGCTGCTGCACGGCGGCTGCACGAAATCCGCTTCAATGTGTCCGATTCATTCTGCTCTTGGATCCAAGCGGTCCTCTGGAGACAGCTCCATCCACCGCAAACCCTCCCTCTGAAAGGAAGACACTCAACAAGGCAATTTGAGAAAAGTTGGTCTGCCAGAAAAAAACAAATGACTTGATATTCTTCTATGACCAATTGTAAACAGACACGCAGAGCAACCAATTGACATCACTGCGATGAATGCTAACGCAGAGCATAATCAGGCTACGTAGACGTCACGTGATGTAAGCTGGAGAACAATGTATCCAGTCTCTCTCCCTCCACTGCTAGAGCATCACTCACACTATCAGCCCGAGATGGGCCCATAAAAAAAGACACCCTAAAATGTCCTGGTCTACCCTTGCCCCTCCTTCTTACAGCCGCATAGTCTGGGGGCCAGCTCCGCCATCTAGAACGGCCTTCCGTCTTCATCAGCCAATACACCATTAACAGCGTTGGACCGCAGAGGCGTGGATGAGCTCTGATTCAGCACATGTGCAACCCACAGACCAGTCCTCGCCGATTCAAAACATATTTGGGTGTGGGTGTCCAGCTCCTGGGAGGACAGAAAAAGAGCAGCTTGGTCAAGGGTAAGACCTGATTGGCTGTTCGCCTGCATCGCTTTCCTCGCTGCCTTCTTAGATCCCCTTCTAGAAGGCAGCTTCCTCCTCAATCCAGTGGAAGGATTATACAACTTTGCTGGAGTGTGGTCTCTCTGCCTCCCTGTAATAATTACCCACCAAAGAAGGTTGATATCCCCCATCCAATCAGGAACGAGTTCCATTCTCTCGTCATACTTCATACCGCACCCACATTTATAGGCCGGGATTCCCTCTGCACCCCATCATCTCATCCATAAGTTAGATCTGGTCTCCCCCCTCAATTTGTTCTGGCCTCCTTTCGACCCCCGATCCCAAAATCCTGGGCGCTTGTTCTGTGCTCATTTCTCTCCCCTTCTACCAGTTTCTTTCACTCGTAATCCCCCCACCTATGACTTCCCTTGCTTCCCCTACTCTTTGTCCAGAGGCATTGCTAGGGGCGTGGGGCTAAGGGGGCTTTAGCAACTGGTCTTTTGGTTGTAGCCCCAGATAGAATCTCAGGGGCTGCAACCAAAAGGCTAGTTAGCCCCGAGTCCTGACAGTCCCAGCATTAGCATAGCCCTGGATCTTTTCCAGACCTAGCAACACCCCTGCCTTTGTCTATCACTTAACTTACAAACATGTTTCTGCACAGTGATATGTGTACAGTGTCCCTCCATTCTTTGCTACCATCATACGTTGTCCTGTGGCGCTCCAGATGTGTTAAACGTACAACACCCACGATCCCACACTCTTAACTAATTTTGGTGCGGCTGATGGCAGTTGTAGTCCAAAGCATCTGGAGATCCAAATGGCCTCCTTTACTTTAGTTTCATAAATGATAATATTAGGACAATTAATAACACTGTCAATTCTTACTTCACACAATATATCCAGTTGCCTTTCAATTAGATCTTACCAACACTTAGTCAACATTCAATTAAGCAATTTCAGCCAAAACAATCTAATATTGCTCACTGGAAATAAACCCGATCTGGTTCCGGGAGCCAAGGAGTCACAAGCTACTAGTTACGCGTTGTCACGCTCAGTGTACGGTTAGGGACTTGTCTTAATTAAGCATTTTTCACGGATAGTAGAAATGGCAGGAACGAACAGGCTAAGCCAATGGAGCCAATGCAGCCTTTGTGTGGCGGAGGCACAGGACAGCAGCATATCATCTTGGGAGGATATCTCAGGTGCAACGCGCTTGCCTTGGATCCCCGGTTCCGCGCTTAAAAACCTCTGGGTATTAAGCGCGTTATAAATAACCAATCATTCACATCATGTCAGGCTTTTTTTCCTTTTCTGTGCCCGATGGCAGATTCTGCAAATCACTAAAACAAGTATTTATTCTAGAAAGACCAAGTCAGAAAAGCCAAAGGAGGGGGTTGGGGGGGGAGTTTCCCATTTGTCACAGCAAGTCACTGGAACGCGCTACCTCCAGAGCTTAGAGCGGAGGCCTCATACTAGGAATTCCGCAAAACCATGAACACGTGGTTATTTGCCTAAATTGCTCTCCACCAATGATGTAGTCAATGCACAGTCACCCTTTGTTGTCAGTTCCCACCCTGTTGAAGCACTTGCATGTAACTGGTTTGTAACAGCGCCCTGATGCCTGAGGGCTTAGGCGCTTTATACATTTTAAAATACAATTAATTCTGTGAGCCAAAAGCATCTCCCCAGAGGTTCCCAATGCAGTGGATGGGCAACGTCTAGAGAAGGAAGAAATTAATAACTGGGACACACCCATACCGAACTAGAACACATAAACTGGGCTCTTCACACATCAACACACTAGCCCACACCACTCACCGCTCCTTCTTTCCCCTCTTACACTCCCTCTTGCAAGACCCACCAATAAGAGGGCTCCCAAAATGTCCGAAGCTGACTTTTCCAAGACTGGTATAGATGATGTTATGTTAAGAGTCTTTTATACTTGGCACATAACCACCATAGTGGTTTTAAAGCACCTGGCCCTTTAAATGAGGTAGTACTCTCTAGCCATGAGGGCATACTACCAATCCAGGTCAGGCTGGCAGTTGCAAGCTGCAATTTTACTTCAGGCATTGATCAGCTTCTTAGCAACTTAGGTTCATAAATTGACTACACACATGTACACACACACGCACACCCCATGTGTGGTTAAAATGGAGACACAGAGACAGGAAGCATTGCTAGACCTGAGGGCTGCATGTCACAGGGCAATTTGCCATTTAGCATTTCCTATCACGTGACACTGCTATCTTCTCTGTTGAGGCCTGGCCCCATTGACCCCTCGTACGCACCTTGCTGCACGATACAGAGACTCTGAGCTGCTTCAAACAACGTCCTCTTTATTTTCAAACCCTTCTTGAACTAACTAACCGCCTCCTCTGCGTCACTTTCCATCCCACCTCCCAAGCTCCCGCACCTAGGACGTCAACATGACACCCCCCCACCCCAATTTAAACAGTTACCCAACATGGGTCAAATGTACAGGAACATGGTCCCTTAAGCCATTTCCTCTATGAGGTGGCGAGGCCTTTTTCTGCCTCTCCGAGGTCGAAAACTAGAGTGTTCAACAGGTCTGCACCGATCCAGGCTCTCCGGGTCAGAGACCTCTAGGTCCTTGTGATCTCTTTGATAGGGATCATCGGACTGACAGTCAAGGGGTATTTCCACTCTGCCACTTAGGCGTCGTGACCCTGTCAGTGGAGCCTTCTTGTAGTGCGACGAGTTGCACATGGTCCAGCCCCCATCCCCTTGAGCA
Source organism: Ambystoma mexicanum (assembly GCF_040938575.1). NCBI lineage: Eukaryota > Metazoa > Chordata > Amphibia > Caudata > Ambystomatidae > Ambystoma > Ambystoma mexicanum. The sequence goes on from NC_090938.1 coordinate 74,684,216, forward strand.
GTGATCATGGAGCCCTTCTTCTCAGTGATGATGAGGGCCTCCTCTTTGAATGCCGCAGTGTGTTTGTGGGTCTTAGGTTGTTTTACAGCCACCACACCTCCAACGGCCAGATGGGAGTCTCAAGCCTTCCGGCGATTGTCTGCATATTCCTTCATGTGCTCCTTGGCTGCCTGATCTCTTTCTCTCACCTCAGTGTCTGCCGGTGACCGGTCCTCTGATTGGTGGGCCTGAGGCAAACGATTCCTTATGTCCCTTCCAAACATGAGCTCTGCTGGGGTCTTCCCTGTGGTGCTGTGAGGGGTTCTGTGATAGTATCGCAGAAGCTGGTGTAGCACTTGTTCGTAGGGTTGCCCAGTGAGCTTTGCCACTTGGAGTGCCCTCTTTAGATTGGCCATGAATCTTTCAATCATGCCACTGGCCTGAGGCCACAGTGGAGTGACATTGTGGTGGTGGAACCCCATGTACTCACTAAAGTTGCTGAAACTATGTCCATTGAAAGGAGGTCCGTTGTCCGTCTTTACTTGGTGTGGGACACTATAGGCCGTGAAGATGCGATCGAGCACCGGTACCACGTGTTGGGCTGTGGTTGACGATGTAATTTGCGCTTCACAATACCTTGAGTACTCATCCATAATGGCCAGGACATACCTGCCCCTTCAAAATGCCCAAAGAAGTCTGCCACCACTGCCTCCCATACGCCTCCGCTCCGGGTAGTTCATTCATCCTTAGTGTTTCTGGGTGGCGGTTTGGAGTCAGGAGACAACAAGTGGGGCATTGTATCAGGGGCTCCTCCACCAGTCCAGCTGCGGGAACCAGACCTTTTGGCACAGCATCCACTTTGTGGAGACCACACTCCTATGGCCTTGGTGGGCCAGCTCTATCACCTTCCTCTTCAATGCGGTGGGGATCACCACCTTGTGGCCTTCGAGCTAGAGATTGTTCTCGGAAATTGCTAGTTGATCTTTCACTTGCAGGAAGCAGTCTACTTCTTGACGTACATGGTCTGAGACGAGACAGCCTTGTTCCTTGGCCCTTCTCCATTGACTGGAACAGAGTCCTTCACATACAATTTGACATGCTTGATCGGCGTCCACTTCCTGCACCAGATGGGACGTTTCGATGCCTTCAGGCACTGCTTGTTGTTTTAGGTATCGCAGGTAGCGGTCCGCCACCGATGGTTCTGGTGGGCACTTTTCAATGGGTGACGGGATAGGCCGGGTTTTCTTCTTTCCACGGCCCGTGAATGATCTCAAATGCGTAATCCTGCAGCCATAACCGCCACCGTGCAATGCGGAGTGGCATCTTGGATTGTGGGTTGCCATAAAGAAATAAGAGAGCTTGATAGTCCGTTACCACCCAGAATGGCTTGCCATAGAGGAACAGGTGAAAGTGTTCACACGCCCACCCCACAGCGAGGCTTTCCTTCTCCACCTGCGAGTAGGCCTACTCTGTGGCCGAGAGGCTTCTGCTGGCGTACACCACTATGTGTGACTGGCTCAGGTCTTTCTCATCAAACTGGGCCAGGATGGCACCTAGTCCCACAGGACTTGCATCGACGGTGAGCTCAGTCTTACACTCAGAATCATAGTACGACATGTTTTCCACCTTGGCCACCCTTTCTCAGATGATTTCCAAGGCCTGTTGGCACCTTTCTGTCCAGTCAAATACTGCATTCTGTTTCATCAATGCTCGTAGGGGCTCACTGACTGTGGCAAAGCCTTTTATGTACCTCATGCAGTAGTTCACTAGGCCCAGAAAGGATCTGAGTTCTGAGACGTTGGTCAGAGGTGGTGTCTCATTGAGTGCGGCCACTTTATCTGGATCGGGTGTCATGCCATTTTCAGAGAACACGTGTCTGTAGAAGTGTAGTGTGTTTTTTCAGAACTCACACTTTTTTTGGTTCAGCGCGAGATTGGCAGACTCAAGTGCCATGCATACCTTTGCCAGGGTCTCATCGTGCTTGCTCACATAAGTACCGAAGACTAGGATGTTGTCACTATAGTTCAGACAGCTCGGAATGTGTTTTATTATGTTGTGGAAATATCTCCGCCACTGAGGGCACCCCGAATCTCAATCTTTTGTATCAGAATAGCCCTAGATGGGTGACGAAAGTAGTAATATTCTGACGTTCGGGGCTTAGAACCAACTGGTGGTATCCTTTTTTCAGGTCCAGCTTTGAGAAGACCCGGGTTCCATTTAGGAGATGTCTCCTATCCGTGATACATGGAGCAATGTGTCTTTCTCTTTAAATTGCCTGGTTTGGCCTCTTCATGTCTACGCAGAGTCTTATTGCGTCTGAACCTTTCTTTGACACTGGAACGATGGGCGGGACCCACCTGGTGGGACCTGTTGCTGGCTCTATGATATCCTGTTCCAGGAGCTTGTGCAGTTTGTCTTCAACCTTTTTCTGGAGATTCACAGGTATGCCTTTATAGTGTTGTGCTATGGGGTGTGGGATGTATTTACGCACTCCACTATGCCATGCGGCACCAACCTGATAGTATGGTGGAAGGAACTGCAACAATGGCGTCAAAACTCTTGTGCCCACCAAAAACCTACTAAAAAACCTACAAAAACCGTGTTCTCAAGCAAACAAACATATGGATGCACAACCTGCCTCCCATGATGCATGTGTGGTAGAATAGAGCACACAATGAAGAAAATGTGCCAGTGGGTTCCATGCCCAGCAAACAGAGTGCCAAGAAAGAAGCAGTGCTTTGCAAATTAAACTTAAAAAGGTGCCTATAAATGACATTTGCTTTGTGCTAAAAACTCCACAATGCCTATAACACAACAATTCTCAACATCCAAAATCTTGCTCGGCGCTAAAATTCATGTAATCTCATGAAGCAAATTAGAACATACAAAGTACTAAATGTGATGAGCAAAACATTTCTTCAGAAAAACCAGATTGTCTGTAAACTGACAGCCGCTGTCAGAATCTGGGTGCAGTACCCTGGGCTACCTGATTGACAGCTGTCAGATGAGTTACTGATGAAACTTTAAAATAATTTAAACTAAAAAGTCTGCCGGATCAGCAAACATAAAAAGGATTGTGGCTAAAAAGGATACAGATCTCAGTTGCTTTTATCCCACAGAGTTAAAGACAAGAAAGTAATGTATTTATGTTTGATGCAACAAGTTTGGTTTTTCCTGGATTGTTAATTAAAAATAAATGAGCTTGGCTGAGCTGCAACCCTTTGGAAGTAGACAAACAGGTTTCTCCCAGGGGGAGGGATATCCTCTCAGCTGAAACTCACAGGGAGGTTCTAATTGTGGGTTAACCCAGACACTTGTCTACAGAAAGAGAATGAACAATAGAAGGCCCTTCAGCCGAGGAAACGGAGGTGTCAGAGGGTCGTAAATGGCTCCTGGAAAGAACAAACAAGGGGGATTCTCCTGGACTCAAGGAAGAGAAAAAGGGGTGTACCATTTGCTGTTAAGCATGAACAAAGAACAATTTTTAAAGACTCATAAATTGTGATTCAAAATGGTGAAAAATATACCAAGGACATTTCTGTTAGTCTAATTTTTGGCTGCAGGTTTTAAGAGGCGGCAGAACCGTGTAACATGTTCTGGACAGGAATGGAAATATATGTAGTTTTATGTGAAATGTATTAATACTAGAATTGTGAAAATGTACACACACATTCCTATGTTAAACACACACATTTGTGGAAATTTGCATAAAGTTTGGAAATTGTGTTCATAGCAAAAAGGAGAACATTTTGTAGAAAGTTGAGACAAGTCCCCACAGCTTTGGAATTTTGAGGAACAGATGCTACATAAAATATGGCATCTTTGTGTGTGGTTTGTGTAAAAGTGACCAATGTAGAAATGTGTATTTAGTATAAAATCCGATTTTGAGACCAGTATCTAAAGGGAGGTTTCTAAGAACTGTAAAGCAAACCATAAAATGTGACATCATCGGGCCTTGATCCAATCACTCAGTTGCAAGGCGGAGATGAGGTTTTGATCCAATCCCAGCTCACAGGGGCAAGCTTGGCTAAGCCGGCCCACACACCCATTTTGTGATGTCATTTTAAAGGATAGAGACATCTGACAACACATAGGGACTCACTGATCCACTAACTTTCCTGATTTCAGTGAAGCACTCTGATCCAGCATTCTACATCCAGCTTTAACATCTTTCCAGATCCAGATGCCTAGACTCTTGCAAACAGTAGAGAACTATTGACTTTCTGCAAGGCCTAAATCTCCAAACTTATTCTTCGAACCCAGCGAAGGTCTGTGGTGTGAGAAGGCCTTTTGAACTAGTATCCTGAAATTCTTTGGCTTGCTACCACTAGACTAGCCTGAGGAAATCGCTATCCAGCTGATTGAAATATCCACCAACTAGGAGGGCTGATCCTGTGCAAATCTGGTGACCGGCCTAGCTGATCCAATCCCGTGCCTGATGTGCTGTTCCTCCTAGACTAAATCCAATCCATGACCAGAACTGACGGTCCAATTTAATAACTTATCCTGTGAGTATTAATGGACAAACGGTGACCACTAGTATATTTGCATTGTCTTATCCCTATCTCAAACCCATCCCAATTTTAATTCAGAACCATAGTGTTGCTAGAACTATCTTTGCACTGACTCTTTTCTCATCTGAAGAAGTAGAGTATCCACAACAGGCGGGTTACGCTGATCACGTGACTGTAAGATCCATCTGTGGCATTTGCTTCTTCATAGTCATAATCTATTGTACTCAACCCACCTGTCATTTTCAAAGTGCATTTCTGTTTTCCATTCTCGAGCCTATTTTACAAAAATGACCTTTACTAAAACCTCTATAACTCCCTCAGTTTTTGTGATAGAAACAAAAGTTCAACTCCTACTTGTACCTAACACCCATAGGTATCCATAGAACCCAAAACTGCATTGCAGTGCTATTCTCCCGTTATAGCGAATATCGCATAAGGAAAGGTTTGCCACAATTTTACATTCTGAGAAATTTTACACGTGTGAAATAGCTTTAAATTGCTTCCGACTTGGACTTTGAGATTTCCATTGTTTTCTTTTGACTAAACCATTGCTTGTGATTGTGTGCAACTGTTCAAAGCAGCTCCCATAGGAATTTATAACAATCTAAGTATTCTTGATCACATTTGCTGTTTTTGCTCAGTCAACTCCAAAGACAATTTCAAAGCCATGCTGACAGCTGAAAAGTCAATTCCGTTTTTCTCTTGTGTTTGAAGGGAGAAGGTGGGACTGATATTCTGTTTGAGTTGTGCTATTTCTGAATACCTATTCTCTCCTCCCATCTCTTTACATTGCCTATTGGGGGGTTGAGGGGTCCTGCAGGGTGAACTCCTAACCATAGTGCCATCTGTTCTTCACCAATTCAAAAGTATTCTTTTCTGTGCTGCATTTGTTTTTGTGCTTATTCCTTCCTTGATTCCTAGTGTATTAAAGATACTATTCAGTGTTCTGTCACCCCATTGGTGGTTGTTGTTTACCTATTAAAATATATTGTGATTACATTTTAAATACATAAATAATTATTTACCTTTGCAAACTAGCCTGATTCCTGGTTCAGTGTCGCCAGGGGTGTTCCAGGAGAAGGGTGTGATATGAGTTGTATATCGTTCAGAATATTGAACTTATAGATAAAAATAAACAAGGGTTTCAATTGTGCACTATATGCTGGGCTTGACTTGGTTGTGTGCCGGATTGAAATCACTTAGAGCTTGGGGGCTTGTCTGCGGGATCCTGAATTTGACATACCACTCATGACAGTCTAACACAGCATGCTAGCCAACGGGGTACATACGCCTTGTTGGGTTACCATACTGTGCTACACTGTACAAGCACCCCTCAAAGGAAATACTTAAATGAATTGGGCCTGTTTGCAAAAGTAAAAGAACCCTGAGAAAGTCAGAAGGAAATTAATATTTCCGGAATGGCGACCCCAGTGGAAATCAATATTGATACGGAAACACCCACTGCACAAATTGTTTGTCAGGGGTGAATGGCAAGAACAGGACGAACAGGTATGGCTGTGGGGAATAAAACAGCAAATCACTGAAATCAATCTTGATATCTGGCAGGATAAGGGCCCATTACATCAAGCGCTTAGCGAATTGTATATGACCCCTAAAATAAAAGAGAAGCAATGCAAACATGCCAAAATAGCTACCTACCTGTACCTCCACATAGGAGTCATACAGGAAAAGTATGCAGACCATGTAGACTTCACAAAGAGGCAAGGGGAAGCAATGCAGAAAATCCAGAGCAATCTGGACTCTCTGGACTCTGCAGAGCAAAGGCTCCAAGATAGCAAAGGATCTGAAACAGAGGCTAGGCAATATGCCACCAATCTCCAAGAAGATCTGGCTCTCTCACTGCAAAAGAATACAGAGCAAAATACACAGGTACAGACACTGCAAAAAGAGTGTCAGGAAAGGCTTGACTCTTTAAAACAGAGTCAACAAAAGCTGGCGCAAAAATTAACTTTTAATAGAGTCTGTGCAGAACAGGTGGTCATCTTACAAGACCAGGTAGACCAATTAAAAGAGGAAAATAATAAATTAATTATTAAAGACCTAGAATCCCAAGCACAGTTTGATGAGGAGTGCCAGAAAGCTGGGGCAATTAAAAAGCAGATGGATGACCTGGCTGCACAGAGGGGCACTCTAAGTCAGGAGAGGGATGCCTTAGGCCAGGAAGTCAGCCATTTAAAAACAAAGTTGGAGGAAAGTAAGCTGGCCCTTCAGGAATTTGGGGAAATCAAAACCGATTATGAAAAGCTGTTAGAGCACAACAGCCGGGTGGAGGATGCTTTGGCAAAGAACAATCAGACTATTAAGGACCAAACTCAGGAGGTGAGTCTCCTGCAGCAAAAATTGGCCCAATACTTCCAATGCAGGCAGGAAGCACAGAGAGACAATGATGCTCTCTATGAAAAGAATGACAGGCTCCACAAACAGATAGCTATGCAATAACAAATCATAGTGACCTGCAAGGCCTTAATAGAGGAACAAAACGGTCAGATTTCGGCATGTCATCAGGGAGTAGGGGCGGAAAGAGATGAGGTAATATGGGAAAGAGAAATCCCTGAGCATAACCTGAGTACCCCTGGCATCAGGGACTTCAATCCCTTCAGTTCCATGGACTCTGCCACCCTCATGTCCACTGGCTCATATGAACCAGGGGCCACGGGGATGGTAGACTTCAATACAATGGGAGATATGGGAATGACAGATAAGCGCCTCCCAGAAATGGATGGGCGGGCATCTATGTACAGGTTCCCAAATATTAGGGCCAGCCTCTCTGATCAGGTAGACTCCAGTGAGGGGAGAATCAGAGAACTGGATACTCAAAAATATCACCTAGCAAGGGATCAGTCAGTCAAATTTGGTGGGGAATTCCATGAGACTAGGTCCACAAAGAGCATTTTAAAAACCTCTTCCCAGCTAGGGCGTTGGGGTGGGGGGGTACTCAGCCAATCCTGGGAGCAAGGTAGAGTCATAAGACTATTCTGAGCGCCACAGGTTTCAAGAGACTAGGCCCCCACATTCTGCCAGCCATTCCCAAGCTTGCAAAATCACGGAGAGCCTAGAGGATCAGACAGCCACCTCTGGTAGCAGTGCCTCTGAGTCAGAGGATGAGTGGACAAGGGTGAACAAAACTAAAAAGGCAAACAAAATCAAGAGGCCCCTACTGAAAGATCCCCTGAAGCAGATCAAGGCTATTAGGAGTGTCATTACGCCCTATCACAAAAATGCCAAATATTCAGTTTGGGAGCACCTCGAATTGTTTGAGCAAATGAGGGAGAATTTCCACTTGAAGGACAGCCAAAGATGTACTCAGTATGTCAAGTGGACATTTTCACCTGAATACTCCAGCTTCTTTGCGGAGCTGGAGGATCAGAACCATTCAAGATGGTCCACCTATAGGGCGGTCATCTTAAAGCATTTCTCACTACACAGAAACCCTCAAGAGGCCCACAAGGCGACCTACAATCTGCAATGTGTGGAAGACCAGGCCCCACAAGAATTTGTCCAAGAGCTGAAACGTGCCTTTGCGCAGAGCACCGGGAGGGTGCACACAGATAGTAGGGAATTTATCAATACCTTCTTTCACGCCCTCCCTAAGAACATTATAACTCAGCTGGTGAGGGACTTTCATGAGAAAAGATCACTAGACTGGGTATTTGAACAAGCAACTCACATCTACTAAGTGCAGAAGCCAGTAGAAAATAAAAGTGCCAATAAAAGCCCAAAACCAACCAACACCCCTGCTGCTGCTAAGGTGGCGGAGGTGAAGGTTTTCCCCATTTTAGATCTGGAGATGGGGGGGGCTAAAACATTTCTGTGCAAAATCCTACAAATCAAAGACCCAGAAGGCCCTCGGGCCAATCCCAAACAGGGAGTCAGGGAGGTAACCCCACAAATGGGACCACTAACTCCCCTCACTACATCAGCCACCGTTACAAGAAAAACAGACCCATCCTGGGCTATGTGTGGACTCCCCCAGCCCAAGGGGGGGGATCCAACCAGGCAGCTACTAACCCAGGAAACTTCCCTCCTCACTTTCCCCAGGAGGGCAGTAATCCCCCAAATGCCAGGATGAATTTATTTCCCCGGTACCCACCGAACACCAACCCCCAAAACAACCCTTCATTCTTTCCCCACTTTCCTGAGCCCAGACAGCCCAATCCAAGAGAGTGAAGGCCAAAGGGAGAGGGGTACCAAAACTAAGGGTATTATGGGAGAAGGCACAGTTACCCTTCCCGTGATCAACCAAGGGTAGACCAGAGGACCCCGTACCAGCCAGAGCGGGTGTCACAACTGGAGCGCCAGGTCCAGAACTTGGCACAGGATCTGGGTCACATTCTGAGGGCTCAACAGAACCCTCAGATGAGCATGGTGACTCAGAACTCCTCAAATCAAGGGTCTGGTGCTCCAAAGCAATGACGGGGAGAGAACCCCGACAAACCACCGGTTCCCGGGGAGGAGGCACAGGGGAAAGGGGGGTGTAAAGCCTTAGAGGAAGTTCTGTCCCCACTTGCGAAAAGCCTGAGGAAAACCAGGAACCAGAACCAGAATATCCTGCCCCAAAAGTCTGCAACCTAAGGAACAGAGGGCGGGTAGGAGAAATAAAGAGCCTAAAAAGACCATTTTATGGAGGAGGTTCGAATCTTCCAATTTGAAGGAGAGGGGTCCTCAGAGGATTCTGGGAAAAGGATCTTCTCCTTCAGGAATGGGGGAACTCCTCCCAAAGAAAAATGGGTCCCAAGTAATCCTGATCAAGACTGGGTAGATGTGGGGACTGAGTTTAAACCGGCCAACATTGAAGCCCAGAATGACCAGCAAGAAAGTCACCCTGTTCAAACCAATTCTGGTGACTGCCTGCAAAAAGGGGGGGCAGCCCAGAATCAGAACCAGGGGAGCCCAAAACTTCCGCATCTCCAATTGTCACCTTTTTCTTACAGGTTCCCAAGATCCCAAACAAAATCCTGCCCAAATCACCCCTTTGTCAGAATTCAAAGCAAAGAAATTAACCCACCAATTGGCAAAAAATGCACATTATCTTTGCCCCCTTGAGGAAAAGGAGGGAAGATTTTATGTCCCGGTCCAAATACAGGGGCAATGTACATTTTTGGCACTGGTGGACAATGGATCCCAAGCCACCCTTCTGTCAAAAAGGGCCTTTGATCAGCTGAATTCGGCAAGGGGGGAGAAATACCAAAACCCTCTCACCCCTCTTCCTGGACAACTTCAGAACTTCGATGGGAATGAAATTCCAGTTGAGGGGACTGCGGATTTAGACAATAAAATTGGGCGACACAAGGTGAAGCACCCGATCATAGTTGTGTCTCCAGAGGGCACACCATGTTTACTAGGGAATGACATCCTGCGTAGATTGTCTCCCCTCATAGATTGTGTAAACAAGGTCCTCTGGACCCAGACTAACCAACCTATAAAATTAAAACATAGTGTCAACCATGTTAGTTTAAATGGCACATGCCACATGGTTGAACAAAAACCTGACCAAATTGAATTCCATTTCTAAAATAATCAAATCCCTGACATGACAGTAATTGCAGTAGGACAACAAACTGGTGATGGGAAGTCCTCTCTATTTCTGAAAATCAACCTTCCTTCCAGTCTAAGGTGGCATTCTACACTGGAAGGGAATACCCTGAAATTCTATACTAATTCACAATCAGAAAATCCCACTGCTATAGTCCAAAATGATGAGAAATCAGCTCAAAGCTTGGCTGACATTCAGAAAACTGGAGAACAGTTGTTCATCCCTATTCAGTTAAATGAGGGGAAAGACTCTGTTCTCGTCGAGTGTAGGTGAACAGTGGTAAGAGCTACATCAGCAAAGCCATGTTCCGAAAACTCCCAAAAGATCCAGCCATTCCCACATTTAAATTGATAGACAAATGGGAAATGGACCTGGACACACCCAATTCCAAACATCTCCTGCCTAGCATGTGCATGCTCACAATTTCAATAGGCAACAAGAGCATAGTCCATAATTGTTGGGTTGTGCGAGATGTCCCTGCTGCATTTTATTTAGGCAGTGACATTCTCAATCGCTTTGCCATTGGTTTGGACCTCATAAACTTCAAACCCTGGTCCTGATTAGCGGGTAATCCCATGATCTTTGATGACCACGAGAACGCATTTCAGTCAGATCAACTGCTGCCATATGCAGTTGAAATTTAGATTGGAAAGGAAGTCACCATCCCAGAACGAACCCGACTATTCCCACTTAAAGTAAAAATTAAAAGAGGATAGAAACTGAAAAATCATGACGCCTTTGTTCACCTCAATGCCCATTTTCAACAGCAAGGGTTGGGGTTAAACCCAACACCACTGGTCAATACAGAACACGACACCATTCCAGTAGAGGTGGATAACAGCAACCTAAAGAGTATCACTCTGGGCGCAGGTACCATTATTGGAATGGCGTTTGATGACCGACATTTTTCCATAGATTTAGGAAATTAACTGTTAGGACCAATCCCCAAGGACTGCATTGACTGTGATAGCAACAATGACACAACACCAGACAGGATCTTCACCCGGCATGGGGGGAATTTCCTGGTGTACTCTTCCTGCCCTTATGGTAAGGAAGATGTGACCTGTGACTTCGGAGGGGTGAGGTGATCTTTCAAGTCCACCAGGACTGCCTTGCCCTCCTGAACCCATCAGTCCAAGTCAATACTTGGATCAGGGACTTCTCCACTCAGCTGGAGGAGGCCGCTGAGTTAGCCAAACCACAAGTCTTTCCGGGATTCAGGCAATGGTTGAAGAGAGAGTCAACCTAGCTGATGCCTGTGAGACTCTGGAGAAAAAGCAAAAGCAAAAATTGAAACAAGTTTTCTTAGATTTTCAAGATCTCTTTGCGGTGGACTCTTATGACTGTGGTCGCACCGATATCCACACAACAAAAATTCCCACAGACCCTGGCATGACTCCAGTGTTTGTGAAGAAATATCGCTTGCCTCTCGCATCAATGGTTTCCCTTACTGAAATAATTAAGAACCTTGAGTCCCGTGGGATAATTCGTCCAGTCCACAGCACCTTCAATAATCTGGTACTGGGGATTTTGAAACCAAACGGCCATTGGAGACTCTGTGCTGACCTAAGGGAGCTCAACAAACAGTTCCATACTTCCTGATGGCCTCTTCCCTACATTGACCAAGGGCTGGCCCAGAGCCATGGGTCAAAGGTATACACTGCCATTGACCTGACCAATGGGTACTGGACTGTACCTGTCAGTAGGGAGGGCCAATACAAGCTGGCCTTTACCTTCGGGGGGCAGCAGTACACTTGGACCCAGACTCCCTTCGGATACATCAACTCATGCAATGAATCTAACATCTTTTTGCATAAGGCTATGCCTGACTTGGGTGAAAGGAGCAACCTGGCCTTTGTAGAGGATGTTCTAATCAAAAGCACAACTGTGGAGGAACACATAGCAAAGATCCGTTATGTCCTGACACAGTTGAGGGCTGCCGGAGCAAAACCCTCTTTCCAAAAAGCACAGTGGTGCAGTGTCCGTGTCAATTTCTTGGGGGCATGAGATAACACCTGAGGGTATCTGTCCCCAGGAAAAGAAAGTAGAAGCACTCCAGAAAATAAAAGACCCCACAACTCTGTAGGAACTAAGGAGCCTCCTTGGACTGACTAATTACGGCAGAACGTTCATTGAGAATTACGCAGAGATCACGAGACCCCTGATCCATCTGTTGAAGGGGGGGTCAAGTGCGAGTGGGGTCCAGAACAAGTCGAGGCAGTAAGACAACTCAAAAGAAGCCTCTCACAAGTGCCTTGCCCAGCTTACCCTGTCAAAAACAAGGAGTTCTTCTTGGAGACACGGTTCTCAAATACATGCTTGACTGCAGTATTATATCAAAGCATGACAAGGTCAATAATGTAATCTCCTATGCGAGTAAGACTTTTTCCTCTGTGGAGGAACAATTCAACAATTGTGATAATCCACTCCTGACAACGGTGTGGGCATTGAAGAATTACTGCCCATTTATCCAGGGGGAACACATCATAGTGGAGACTCCACACCAGCCTCTGCAATATCTTCAAAGTGACAGAATCCTGGCTGGAAATGTGAGTAATTCCCAAATTACTTCCAGTATTCTGTCAATGCAAGGCTTTCCTGTGGAGGTCAGATATGGCCAAAACAAGAAGAATCCCCTCGCGCAAGGTCTGGTGGGCTTGAATGATTGTGCCAGAGAAAACTGTCTCAAGGACGAAAGTCTTAAAATCAAGGACATCATGGAGGCATACCTTAATTCCCCACACAAAGTCTATGAAGAAGACAAGTGTGAGGGAATGCCCACTGTCTATGTGGATGGGTGCTCCTACCATGTTGACAACAACGGTGAAAAGGAGCTTGTAGCCGGCGTACAGAATGCATGGGCGAATGATGCCCCAGAACCCTCCGCTGGGTACAAAATCGGTCCCTGAAGTAGTCAAGTGGCAGAGTTGATGGCTGTACATCAAGCCATCCTCACTGCTGTCCAACACCAACTCCACGAACTGGTCATAATCACTGATTCAGATCATGTACGGAACGGGTTCATGGAGCACTGGTTGATTAAAAAATCAGAGGCATGCTATGTGCTAATAATAAACCATTGAAACACGGAAAAAAAATACAAAATATTGATGATCTGGCCCCCTCGAATGGGATGACCATCTACTGGAAATGACATAGCTGATCAGCTGGCCAAAACCGGAGCCATACAAGGGGATCTACTTGAGATCGAGTCCCTTTTGGAAGAAATCCAGGTCACTTCTATCACTAGGTCCTGGACAAATGCTCACAATGAACTCTGAACTGCACAATGGGGTAAGGAGACCCCAGATGCTGATTTGATTACGGCTCTAATAGGGGATCCAATAATTGGTAAGTTTTATCAACACATTGAGGACCCTGAGAGCTTTCCCCTGATGGATACCGATTACATTGGGAAAGAGAACCTCAGAGTGTTGATGAAATATCCAAAAATGTTCCGAATCCAAGACGGTTTGCTGGTGAGGAGATCCATATCTGGCCATGACCAGTGGGTGGTCCCTACCTCATTCCGAAGTCTGATGCTAAGTCATGCCCATGATGCGGCCACAGCCGGTCATCGGGGGTTTCATACGACATTAGAAATCGTGCACAAGGTTGCATACTGGCCACACATGGGGCAGGACCTCGACCAATACTTGAAGGGGTGTCTTGTGTGTGCACAATTTCAGCCAACATCACTCACACACCGTACTCCCCTCAAAAGAGGGGGATGACACTGCCTTGGTCAGATTTGCAAGTCGATTTTATTGGGCACGTGATTCGCTCCTCTAAGGGGAACAAGTTCATGTTGACTGTAACATGCTTGTTCACTAAATGGGAGGAATGTCTCCCGGCCCCAAATTGCAAGGCAGAAACAGCAGCTGCCCTGATGATCAATCACATCTTCTCGCGTTTTGGACTACCCCAAAGGATTGAGTCAGACTGAGGTAGCCACTTCACCAGTGAAATGATGACAAAGATGTGGGAGATACTTGGAGTCAAAAGGAAACTACGTATTGCCTACCAGCAGTCCTCTAGTGGTGGAGTTGAGAGGTACAATAAAACTATTGTGAGCATATTAAAAAAAGTTTGTGGCAGATTCTGGGCCAAGTTGGGACATTCGATTACCCCTTGTCCTGATGGCCATCAGATCGACCCCGTCTTCTGCAACAAAAATGTCTCAATTTGAGCTCATGACTGGACGAAGGATGGTGCTTCCCCAGCATCTGCTCTACAGAACCCAAGAGCATACTTTGTTAAATGCCTCCGCAACTCATGAGTATGCTGAGAATCTGAGAAAACACCATCAACATGCTTTTGCCTATGCTCAGCGGAATCTCGAAAGATCTGCAGACAGTATGAAGACCCACTACGATCTTAAGACAACTAAATAAGAATATCAAGTAGGAGACCGGGTCTTCTTGTACAATTTCCAAAGGAGCCAAGCCAAAGAGCGCAAATTCCTCCCAAGTTGGTGGGGTCCTTTTGAAATTGTGGACAGAATCTCACCAGTCACCTACAAAATCTGCATCCCCAAGTGTAATTTGACAGAAGGGGAAGACAAGTGGGTCCGCATAAACCAGCTGAAGAGTTGCCATCACCGGCATACTTTGCGGCAAATAGAGGAGCCGACCGGAAACTCAGAGGGGGAAAATCCAGAGACATAAAAGAATTACTAAATGTTCACCGTGCATGTGCGAGAAGAGTGTTAAGACCATTAGTGAACATAGATGGGGAATATTGCCAATGTTAACCAATGCAAGTGTCTTTCCCACTGTTGACATCCCCAGATGATGAGTGGACACAGTAGTGGGAACATTTCCATAACCATGCTATGTTCTATCTTCTAGCATCTGGACTAAGAATCATCCCAAGAATTATCAAGGAGGACCACTCGGGGACCGTGAGGAAAGACCCAAGGAGCCCAGAGTGCCATTCCATACTCCCAACCAGAACCAGCAATACTCCAAACCAGAACCAGTAATACTCCCAACCAGAACTGGCAAGGAGAGTGTGTCGCTGTAGCACTGATGGGATAAGCGACTGAAATTCTCCACACGGACAGAAAAAGAACATCTCAATCTCCCGATTTCCCCTTGACTGGAGGTCAAAACCAAGTTGGGAGGTCTGCGGGATGCATTGACCCACTCCACTATGCTATGCGGCATCACCATGATAGTATGGTGCAATGAACTGCAACAATGGCAGCAAAACTCTTGTGCCCACCAAAAACCTACTAAAAAAACCTACAAAAACCGCGTTCTCAAGCACACTAATGGATGGATGCACAACCTGCCCCCCATGGTGCATGTGTGATAGAATAGAGCACACATTGCAGAAAACATGCCAGTGGGCTCTGTGACCAGCAAACAGAGTGCAGAGAAAGAAGCAGCGCTTTGCAAATGAAACTTCAAAAGGTGCCTATAAATGACATTTGCTTTGTGCTAAAAACTCCAAAATGCCTATAACACAACACTTCTCAACATCCAAAATCTTGCTCGGTGCTAAAATTCATGTAATCTTATGAAGCATTGCGAACATACAAAGTCCTAAATGTGAAGAGCAAAACATTTCTTCAGAATAACCAGATTGTCTGTAAACTGACAGCCCCTGTCAGAATCTGGGTGCAGTATCCTGGGCTACCTGATTGACAGCTGTCAGATGAGTTACTGATGAAACTTTAAAGTGATCTAAACAAAAAAGTCAGCTAGATCAGCAAACTTGGATTGTGGCTAAAAAGAACACATATCTCAGTTGCTTTTATCCCACAGAGTTAAAGCTAAGAAAGTAATGTATTTATGTTTGATGCAACAAGTTTGGTTTTTCCTGCATTTTTAATTAAGAATAAATTAGCTTGGCTGAGCTGCAACCTTTTGGAAGTGGACAAACAGGTTTCTCCCAGGGGGAGGGATATCCTCTCAGCTGAAACTCACGGGAAGGTTCTAATTGTGGGTTAACCCAGACCCATGTCTACAGAAAGAGAATGAACAATAGCAGGCCCTTCAGCCTAGGAAACTGAGGTGTGAAAAGGTTGTAAATGGATCCTGCAAGGAAATAACAAGGACTGGATGCTCCCGGACTCAAGGGAGAGAAAAAGGGGCATACCATTTGCTGTTAAGCATAAACAAAGAACACTTTTTAAAGACTCATAACTTGTGATTCAAAATGGTGAAAAATATACCAGGGACATATCTGTTAGTCTAATTTTTGGCTGCACGTTGTAAGAGGCGGCAGAACTGTGTAACATGTTCTGGACAGGAATGGCAATATATGTAGTTTTATGTGAAATGTATTAATCCTAGAATTGTGAAAATGTACACACACATTCCTATGTTAAACACACACATTTGTGGAAATGTGCATAAAGTTTGGAAATTGTGTTCATAGCAAAAAGGAGAAAATTCTGTAGAAAGTTGAGACAAGATCCCACAGCTACGGAATTTTGAGGAACAGATGCTACATAAAATATGGCATCTTTGTGTGTGATTTGTGTAAAAGTGACCAATGTAGAAATGTGTATTTATTATAAAATCCGATGTTGAGACCAGTAGCTAAAGGGAGGTTTCTAAGAATTGTAAAGAAAACCATAAAATGTGACATCATCCAGCCTTGATCCAATCACTCAGTTGCAAGGCAGAGATGAGGTTTTGATCCAATCCCAGCTCACAATGGGCAAGCTTGGCTAAACCAGCCCATAGACCCATTTTGTGATGTCATTTTAAAGGATAAATAGAGACAGCTGACAACACATAGGGACTCACTGATCCACTAACTTTCCTGATTCCGGCGAAGCACTCTGATCCAGCATTCTACATCCAGCTGTAACATCTTTCCAGATCCAGATGCCAAGACTCTTGCAAGCAGGAGAGAACTATTGACTTTCTGCAAGGCCTAAATCTTCAAACTTATTCTTGCAACCCAGCGAAGCGCTGTGTTGTGAGAAGGCCTTTTGAATTAGTATCCTGAAATTCTTTGGCTGGCTACCACTAGGCTTGCCTGAGGAACTCGCTATCCAGCTGATTGAAATATCCACCAACTAGGAGGGCTGATCCTGTACAAATCCGGTGACCGGCCGAGTTGATCTGATCCCGTGCCTGATGTGCTGTTCCTCCTAGACCAGATCCAATCTATGACCAGAACGGACAGTACAATTTAATAACTTATCATGTGAGTGTTAATAGGAAGAACTGTGATCCCTAGTATGCTTGCATTGTTTTATCCCAATCTCAAACCCATCCCAATTTTAATTCAGAACTATAGTGTTGCTAGAACTATCTTTGCACTGACTCTTTTCTCATCTGAAGAAGTGCAATTCTCCCATTATAGCGAATATCACGTAAGGAAAAGTTTGCCGTGATTTTACATTGTGAGAAATTTTACACGTGTGAAATAGCTTTAAATTGTTTCTGATTGGACTTTGAGATTTCCATTGTTTTCTTTTGACTAAACCATTGCTTGTGATTGTGTGCAACTGTTCAAAGCGGCTCCCATAGGAATTTATAACAATTTAAGTATTCTTGACCACATTTGCTATTTTTGGTCAGTCAGCTCCAAAGACAATTTCAAAGCCATCCTGACAGCTGAAAAGTCAATTCGTTTTTATCTTGTGTTTGATGGGGGAAGGGAGGATTGATATTCTTTTGTGCTATTCCTGAATACCTGCCCGCTCCTCCCATCTCTTTACATTGCCTATTGAGGGGTTGCGGTGTGTTGCAGGGGGAACTCTTAACCATAGTGCCATCTGTTCTACCCCAATTCAAAAGTATTCTTTTCTGTGCTGCATTTGTTTTTGTGCTTATTCCTTGATTCCTAGTGTATTAAAGATACTATTCAGTGTTCTGTCACCCCATTGGTGGTTGTTGTTTACCTATTAAAATATATTGTGATTACATTTTAAATACATAAATAAATATTTACCTTTGCAAACTACCCTGATTCCTGGTTCAGTGTGACAGGGAGGGTTCCAGGAGAAGGGTGTGATACGAGTGGTATATCATTCAGAATATTGAACTTATAGATAAATATAAATAAGGGTTTCAATTGCGCACTACATGCTGGGCTTGACTTGGGTGTGTGCCGGATTGAAATCACTTACAGGGGTGTATTGATTTGTCGACATGTAGCTTAATGTATCTGTTACAGAGTTTTCCAATGCCTTTCAATAACCTGGGATAAAGATTCTTTACCAGGTCTATGTACTTCTGGACCATGATCTTATACAACATGTGAACTGGATCCATTTCTATAGCCGTCTTGAAGCTTAACATGCAGCCGCTTTCTTTGCCAGCCTTTAGCACGAAGATTAGGACTTTCATTTCTTGGCCCTTGATTATGCATGAGCCTTCAAATTGGCCTACGGATTTGAGGGGCTTGGTGGCTCCCTATGCATAGATTTGGACCATGGCTGGGCTCAGCTTTGGGCGTTGCAGTAGTTCCTGAAGTACTTCCTCACTGATGACGTTTACAGTTGCCCCCGTATTAATGAGGAATTCTGTGGGTGTTTCATTGAGTTTTATGATGAGGGTGGGGCTGTGCTCCAAGTCCACAGCATTTCCTAGGGCATACACATATGCCTTCCTACAGTGCTCACTTCCTGAGGAGCTGCCTTCAGTCTCTTTCGGGGACTGATCGACTAAATATCTCATGTGGCGACGTGAGCATCGCTCTGGACAACCTGGGTCACATATCTTCTCCTTTCCCTTCTCTCCCTTTGGTTCTTCTCTTCCCCTGAGCCTCAGTCTTTGGGTTCCTGGTCTATCGATCTTGCTGGTACGTGAGACGTGGCCAATGGTTGGGGTGCCATGGGCTGGGGCTTGGGCTTATCCCTGGGAGGATCCTCTCTCCCTCTTTCCCTACCTTTGTCTCTGTTGAAGCGGCAGATTGCTTTGATGTGTTCTTCCTCGCCACATGTGGCACAAAGCTGTCCACTTGCTGGGCCTGGCCCTTCCTGTGGATACTCAAACCCACATTTGAAGCAATATCGTTCATCTGGCCTTCTTTCCTGTTGAAATCGATGTACTGTGTCCTCTATGGCTGGGGTGTTAAGGCTTTCCACCTGCGAGTCAACTGCCGTTTCTGTCCTGGCCAGTGCCAGAATCGCATCTAAGGTGCAGCCTTTTTGCAATAATTTTCTTCGGAATGTCTGGGATTCACAACCAGCGATGATTTGTGATCGCAGGGCCTCGGTGTTGGAGTAGTTGCGAAGTCACAGTGCTTCATTTTGATTCTGAGTCTCATGACATAAGCGTCCATTGTCTCACCTTTGGCTTGCGTGGTGCTGTGAAACAGGTGTACCCGGGTACGCTCATAGTCCACCTTGGGGGATGGGGTAAAGTATGCCGATAGTGCATTCTTTAGTTCTTGCAGTGAGCCTATAGATGTTGCCAGCATCTCATCAATGATGTCGCGCGTAGCGGACCAACCGCCCATTTCAGCAGGCAATTCTGTTGGATCTCCTCAATGGGCCCTGTGGCCCCCATATACTGTTCAAAGTTCCTCATCCAGCGTGACCATCTTGGCCCCATGTTACTGGAGTCTGTTACATCAAATGCCCCTGGCATTTGGGCTATCACCGACTCCGGAAACCTGTATTGGGGCAGCTCCAGTGGGGTTGCTGGCCCCTGATCCACTTGCCCTAGAGCCCCATCTTGCGCCTGCACCCCATCCTGCCCAGACATTATCTCTTCTGGGGTGATTGTCACTCTCTTCCAGATCCACATGGCCCCCTCTAGGCACGAGCACCGTGTTTGGGATAGAGAGAGGTCCTGCAGGGGAGCAGGACCTCTCAATGGGCGCCTTCCCTGCACCAGCACCATTGAGGGACACTTCCCCCACGCTCACCGTGTACAATAGTTCACCGGCGCAGCCCGGTATCAGAAGCTGCTCCCTCAAGCATTTACAGTATGGACTGGTCCGCCCAACACAGAGAAACATTCTCCTCCTCGCACTGCGTGTGAGAAATCACTGCCGCAGCCCGGGACTCCAATCCACTCCACCGCGCGTTCTAGGGTGGGCGGTGCACCTTCCTTCACGTGCAGCTTCAAGAGCGCCCTGTGGCGCAGCACCGTCCCCGAGAGACAGACGTGTTTCTAAGCTACTCCGCTAGACGGCACTGTGGGCTTCCGCATCACCTGCGGTTCCCTTCGTCGCCAGTGTTGAGGCCTGGCCTCATTGACCCCTCGCGCACACCTCGCTGCGCAATACCAAGACACGGAGATGGAGCTGCTTCAAACACCATCCTCTTTATTTTCTAAACCTTCTCGAACCAAATAACCCCACCTCCTCTGCATCACTTCCCATCACGCCTCCCGCCTCCCAAGCTCCCGCAACTAGAATATCAACATGACATTCCCGGGCGTCCCTTCCTTTTATTTGTAACCTTAAGTTCTCTGTCCCTCAAGCCAGACCCCTAAAAATGGCCGAAGCAGGAGAGGATGATGTAATGAGACTGAGCGGACATGTCACTGCTTAACCTGAAAGCCTGTGCACTTGTAGCCTCTTTGGGTTCCCAGCTCCATGTTTCAGTTCACGTGACAGGGGACGTGGTGCAATACGGAGGGCCGCGGACACATTGCCCAGCATGCACTGCGCCACACCCCTAGGTAATGAAAAGAAAGGAAAGACAATTCTTTCGGGTTATTTTCTTTTCAAAATGTCTTTTAATTAACCAAAATAATCCACATGCAAGTGCAGTAAAAGGCCACAATAAACGGGCCTCTTCTCGCATGCTAATTAGCATCCTTATGTTAATGTTAATGTTAATGTTAAAGGACATTTGTACCGTGCATTATCACCACCGGAGTGGTCCCCTGGCGCTCTGGCGGCTCTGAAAAGGGGCAGGAAGGGGGATGGGTTAGTGGGAATAAGCTGGAAAAGTGCAAGAGAGCAGTGATGTGCTGTTGGCAGCCTCAGCCCAGTGGGTCCGTCGGCTGGGCTTGGGGTGTTTTATGGTCCGTAGTCGTCGTGTGCTGTTGTGCAAGTCTATGTGTGGTTTGTTTTGTTGTTGCATTGTTGTGAAGTTTGTGTGGATTGCTGCGTTTAAGGCTTGTGGTTGTGTTTGGTTATAGTTTCAGAGGTGTATGCAGAGGGATGGAATTGTTAGTTGGTTGGTTAGTTGGCATTGCGGTCCTTGCAATTGTGGGATTCCATCTAGGTCCGGTACATGCTAACAGTCACATTTCTATCTAGATGCCGCGCAAGCTAGGTTCATAATTCTAAGTGTGGTGCATGCTAAGAGTCACATATGCTAATGGTCCCATTCCTGAAATTCCATCCGAGTGTGGCATATGCTAACCATCATATTTCTATCTAGATGCGACGCGGGCTAAGCTTGGGAATTCCATCTGAGTGTGGCATATGCTAACAATCACATTTCTGAGATTCCATCCAGGTGTGGCACTCGCCAACAACCACATTTCCATCAAGATGCAACGCGGGTCAAGCCAGAGAATCCGGTCCAAGTGTGGCACATGCCAACAATCGCACCTCTGCCCAGAATCGGTGCAAACTATGCTTGAGAATTCCATCTAAGTGTGGCATATGCTTACAATCATATTTCTGTCTAGATTCGGCGCAGACTAAACTTGAGAAATTTCATCTAACTGTGGCATGTGCTAGCCATCCTATTTCTATCTGGATGCGACGCGGGCTAAGCTTGAGAATTCCATGTAAGTGTGGCACATGCTAACAATCGCATTTCTGTCTAGATTTGGCGCAGACTAGACTTGAGAAATTCCATCTAAGTGTGGCATATGCTAACAATCCCATTTCTGAGAATTCCATCTAAGTGTGGCATATGCTAACAATCCCATTTCTGAGAATTCCATCTAAGTGTGGCATATGCTAACAATCCCATTTCTGAGAATTCCATCTAAGTGTGGCACATGCTAACAATCCCATTTCTGAGAATTCCATCTAAGTGTGGTATTGTCACGACTCGCTCCCTTCGCTCCCGTTCCCGCCACTTGGGGGCATGTTTTGGGGCTTATTCCCTGCTGGACATTTCCTCCGAACCTAATGCCACAGTGCTGCAATGAACTGGGAGCGCTAAATCCCTATTTTCCAAACTACTTCCCTTCCGGATCCATTCCAGGTTTTTGGCAGCCAGCATGCTTCTTTAACCAAATGACTGTGCTTCCCAGAATGCCTGGCCCACTGCTCCACCTCCACCCTTGCAGGACAAGGTTGGGTGGAGGATAGGCAACACCTGTGGCTGCAGGTGCAGCAGTCAGCACACCTGAGGCGTGTGCTCGTTAACAGCTTTAAAAGCCTCAGTCTCACTTCAGTCCAGCGCTGGTCATCGTCTGCAGTGTTCCTGTTTTGACTAGTCCCTGGTTCCTTGTTCCTTGCCTTTTGTACCTACTTTCTTGTTCCTGTTTTCTTGTTTCCTCCGCCCTGAATTTCGGATTCATGAGCTAATTGATTTCTGCTCCCTTGATTTCCCTTTTTGTCTTCCTCTGTTTGCAGGCAGCATTTCTCAGTGCTTTCCCCTTTTAGATGCAGCCCAGTTTGTCTGTGTTCTATATTTCTTTGACTCTGTCCTTTGCTGCTGTTACCCATTTACCTTAGCCTTCCTCTTAGTTTAGTTTCCTGTCTTTTCCTTGGAGGGGTAGGGAAAAGTTTGCATTGGTTATTTAGCTTTTTCCCTGCTCCTGATCCTTACTTCTATTGGGATCCATTTCAGGTTTTCCTTAGCTCTTCTGCATTTATTTTCCCTTTTGATTTTAGGTGTGGTGTGCGGTTGTTAGCTAGCTCCTGTGTGAATGCTTATGTTTTCCTCACTATTTGTTATCACGATTTCAACTTAGGTATTTAGTTTTCTGCAGCGGATCACGCTCGGCTGCCTTCCAGCCTTCACCCTTGCCCTGCCGGGCTCCCCACATTACAGCGGATCACGCTCTGCTGCCTTCCAGCCTCCGCCCTTGTCCTCTGGGCTCCCTGCCCTGCAGCCTGCCTCGCTCCGGCTACCTTCAGCCCTTGTCCTCTTGGGCCCCCTGTTCTACAGTCTACCTCTCCCTGGCAACCTACAGCCCTTGCCCTCTGGACCTTCCTACTTCTCCCATTGCTGTTCTAGCCTCTCGGGGTCCCAGTTTCATCAACAGGATTCGTGGGCTAACTGACATTCAAGAGGTATATCTCGTCCTTGTGAGTACAGTTCTTTAGTTCCCTTATTTGATTCCATCAGAGTGTTAGTTCACAGATCCTGTCGTTGCTTGCCCTCCACGTGGGTTTAGCGCTGTCAGTACCTGTAACAGCAATTGGGGGTAAGGCGCTTGCCGACTTTCCTCGCGGTCAGGTGCTTACCCCACATCCCTTTTCATATATTGGGTTTAAAATCACACTCTGTTTGCACTCCTGGCTTCTAGCATACATGAGTCATTGTTCCTATGTGCACATTTCCCTTGCCATATTCGCTGCCTTAGTATTCGCAGGACTAATCCTGACAGTATCCTGACAGAATGACCAGCCCAAAATTCCCATTGAATATGGCAAGTTTAAGAAAGAAAGGCAGCAAGGCCTCTAACAGGTTAGTACAGAAAGCTTCCCCTACATTTACCTGTGACAATCAAATCACTAGTCTTGGTTTAAATGAACTCCTTGTCACGAATGGGCATTTACGAGCAAAGTATTTTTCCCATAGGATGGCACATCCTACATTGCCTGATCCTAGTTCGATCTTTTGTTCTGATCCCGATTCTATGTCAGCGCAAGCCTTAGCCGCAGAAAACAACACACTGTTAGACTTATTATACAAGAGTACCTCTGTTGTTGAACCCCATGATTCCAGTTGTGCTTCATCTCAGATAGAACAGTTTCATGGTACAAACATAACGAATGGAGGGGTTCCTTGCATAACTTCAGTTTTCTACTCTCAGCCCAAATACTTCTTTGCACAAGTACATACGGTAGTCCCTAATGTCAAGAGGTCTAAGGTCAATAGATTACTTAAGGGCAACACAGACCAAGTTAGTATGAGAAAGTATAAATCTCAGAACCTGAAAGCAGTTGAGGACAATGCACAATCGGTGCACATCCAGATTGCTAGTGCAGGATCCAGCCCTGATGCCACTATGCCTCCCCCTGTGCCTACTGATAGTGATGTACAGCTAATGCAGGGCATGCTAAGAGCTAAGCTTGAGGAGTTAACACAAGGATTCATTTCTTTACAAGAGGAGAATAAGATCTTGCACGCATTCCTGAATACACCTCAGACTTTATCCATTGATGTTGATGAAGTGAACACAGTTCAGCCCCTGAGTGCAGAGACTTTGGTAAACCATGATAATTGCCAATATGTTAGATCTATTGGAAGTGAAAGTCTTTCTTCTAGCACAACGCTCAATCTGGGCACAGTTTCTAACAATTGTTCTGCTGATTGTCAGGGATTGCAGTTAGCTGAAGATTTACAAGCCACTCCTTTACCTAAAGTTTCCTGTGTAGCAGTCTGTCATAATTCTGAGCTAGCACACATACAAGCTTCTGATCTCCAAACACAATACACAAAGGTGACATACACAGATTCAGTCACTACAGTAGGCCTAGGTCCTGCTCTTGATACAGCTGCTGAGACTGAAGTAGATGTTAAAGCTGATGTGGAAAACGATCTTACCTCTGGGTTCACTCTTCCTTCTGACAATCCTGATCAATACGAACAGTCAGAGACAGTACAGATTTCATGTTCTGATGAACTCATTCCACAGTATACAGAACCAAAAGACCAGCAGGCGATTCCTGAACTGTTGATTGTTAATCTGCCTCTTTCAGAAGCTAAGACAGAGGAATGGACAATTGACGAAATCCTGATTAACAGAGACTTTACTATGGTGATTCCACTGGTTGATTTTGACTTCCACAAAGAAAGAGACTCTGTGTCACCCACTAAAGAAAAGGTCTGCAAGGGTACAGTTCAGTCCTTGGTTACTGGAGCCAAGGAGTCTAATGCCCTAAAAGTGCCCTCCATTCCTGAGTCACCAATGTGTCTATCAACTTCTGAGACTTCTGGGTGTCCTCCTACAACCATTGACTCTTCTATGATCCAATCCACAGCCCTGCAGTCATCTTTGGTACACGTGTCTTCAATCAATGAACCGCTGCCATGTCTGCCATTTAATCAAGAGCCTCCACCATGCACGGGGTCCGTCCCAAAGACCCTGACATGTTTGGATTCAGCTACCGAGATGGCTCCAACTTGCATGCCTTCAGCTTCAAAGTTTCCTCTGGCCTGCCTGTCTTCAGCTACAGTGACTCATCCAGAAGATCATCCTTCAGCCAGAGAGCCTCCGGTAGTCCATCATATGTGCATGTCTTCAGTTCCAGAGTCTATTGCTTGTTTGCCTTCAGTTCATGAGACACCGGTATCCTGCTTAGCCTCGCTTCCAACATCAGAGGTATACCTGTCTACACCATCAGATCCTGCTGTATTTTCTACTGCTCCAGACAGTCCTCCTGAATCCCAAACATCTACTGTCGATGAACGTTTAGATTGCCTTTCTTTTGCTTCAGGAGGAGCACCAGAATGCCTGCCTTTTCCACAAGACGATTCTTCCAACTGCTTCACTTTAGCATCAGAGCCTCCTAAAAATGCAGCATCAGAGTTTGAGACTTTTGCCAGCTCCCGCTTCAGAGTCATCAAGCTGGACCAAGTGGTGAGTCAGAACCACTCACATGGGTATGCACAGGGGGTGGTGCAGACCGGCGTATTACCTACAGAACTTGTGCAACAGAATTCCGCCAAGAAGCACCAGTTGGGTGCTAGTAGCCAAAGGAAGGGAATGTCTGCTGCAGTTCAAGATGTGTCTGTTATCGCTCCTTCTGCGAGTGTGCCTGAAGTACCAAGTACTGTGTCTATCACTCCTATCAGTATGCCAAACGTCCCTGCTGTTGTATCCAACGTGCAACAAAGTAGCTACACGACTGTCACCAGGAGTACCAGCCTCGTACAACCCATTGAACTTCCAGGCATCCAAGGTGTAGAACATGTGCAGTCAAACCTTAATCATTTTCAACCACAAGCTTTTTCCCAGATGGATGACAGAAAAAGTTCTGAACCTCTACCTCAGCCGCCACCTTCTCTAATGGCTGAACATGAACATTTCCTGAAGCCAGCAACTTCCTCACCTCCCGCATGTCCGCTCTCGGCAGAAAGGCTAACAGAACTTCTACCATTGTCTAAGGCAAGTTGCACCAGTCTGCCTCCCTCCTCAAAGACTTACAAGGGTCCACTCCCAGTGACTGAGCTTCCTGGACCTTTCAACGTTGCTTCAGGTCTTGCAAGTCCTTCATGCCCTTCTTCGAACCATGAGTCTCTTCCTCACCAGAAACCACCGTTTCCATCAGTATCACCTCCAAAGACAAAGCACTCCTATCATGGAAGCCCATCTGCCTTTGCCCACAAGCCACCATTTCCATCAGTGCCACCTCCAAAGAAAAAGCACTCCCATCATGGAAAGAAGAAGTCTCGTGCGGGTGGCGGGCACCCGAAGAGGGCCGTAGGAGGGGGTATACTGTCACGACTCGCTCCCTTCGCTCCCGTTCCCGCCACTTGGGGGCATGTTTTGGGGCTTATTCCCTGCTGGACATTTCCTCCGAACCTAATGCCACAGTGCTGCAATGAACTGGGAGCGCTAAATCCCTATTTTCCAAACTACTTCCCTTCCGGATCCATTCCAGGTTTTTGGCAGCCAGCATGCTTCTTTAACCAAATGACTGTGCTTCCCAGAATGCCTGGCCCACTGCTCCACCTCCACCCTTGCAGGACAAGGTTGGGTGGAGGATAGGCAACACCTGTGGCTGCAGGTGCAGCAGTCAGCACACCTGAGGCGTGTGCTCGTTAACAGCTTTAAAAGCCTCAGTCTCACTTCAGTCCAGCGCTGGTCATCGTCTGCAGTGTTCCTGTTTTGACTAGTCCCTGGTTCCTTGTTCCTTGCCTTTTGTACCTACTTTCTTGTTCCTGTTTTCTTGTTTCCTCCGCCCTGAATTTCGGATTCATGAGCTAATTGATTTCTGCTCCCTTGATTTCCCTTTTTGTCTTCCTCTGTTTGCAGGCAGCATTTCTCAGTGCTTTCCCCTTTTAGATGCAGCCCAGTTTGTCTGTGTTCTATATTTCTTTGACTCTGTCCTTTGCTGCTGTTACCCATTTACCTTAGCCTTCCTCTTAGTTTAGCTTCCTGTCTTTTCCTTGGAGGGGTAGGGAAAAGTTTGCATTGGTTATTTAGCTTTTTCCCTGCTCCTGATCCTTACTTCTATTGGGATCCATTTCAGGTTTTCCTTAGCTCTTCTGCATTTATTTTCCCTTTTGATTTTAGGTGTGGTGTGCGGTTGTTAGCTAGCTCCTGTGTGAATGCTTATGTTTTCCTCACTATTTGTTATCACGATTTCAACTTAGGTATTTAGTTTTCTGCAGCGGATCACGCTCGGCTGCCTTCCAGCCTTCACCCTTGCCCTGCCGGGCTCCCCACATTACAGCGGATCACGCTCTGCTGCCTTCCAGCCTCCGCCCTTGTCCTCTGGGCTCCCTGCCCTGCAGCCTGCCTCGCTCCGGCTACCTTCAGCCCTTGTCCTCTTGGGCCCCCTGTTCTACAGTCTACCTCTCCCTGGCAACCTACAGCCCTTGCCCTCTGGACCTTCCTACTTCTCCCATTGCTGTTCTAGCCTCTCGGGGTCCCAGTTTCATCAACAGGATTCGTGGGCTAGCTGACATTCAAGAGGTATATCTCGTCCTTGTGAGTACAGTTCTTTAGTTCCCTTATTTGATTCCATCAGAGTGTTAGTTCACAGATCCTGTCGTTGCTTGCCCTCCACGTGGGTTTAGCGCTGTCAGTACCTGTAACAGCAATTGGGGGTAAGGCGCTTGCCGACTTTCCTCGCGGTCAGGTGCTTACCCCACATCCCTTTTCATATATTGGGTTTAAAATCACACTCTGTTTGCACTCCTGGCTTCTAGCATACATGAGTCATTGTTCCTATGTGCACATTTCCCTTGCCATATTCGCTGCCTTAGTATTCGCAGGACTAATCCTGACAGTATCCTGACAGGTATATGCTTACAATCCCATGTCTGAGAATTCCATCTAAGTGTGGCATATGCTAACAATCCCATTTCTGAAATTCCATCTAAGTGTGGCACATGCTAACAATCCCATTTCTGAGAATTCCATCTAAGTGTGGCATATGCTAACAATCCCATTTCTGAAATTCCATCTAAGTGTGGCACATGCTAACAATCCCATTTCTGAGAATTCCATCTAAGTGTGGCACATGCTAACAATCCCATTTCTGAGAATTCCATCTAAGTGTGGCATATGCTAACAATCCCATTTCTGAAATTCAATCTAAGTGTGGCACATGCTAACAATCCCATTTCTGAGAATTCCATCTAAGTGTAGCACATGCTAACAATCCCATTTCTGAGAATTCCATCTAAGTGTGGTACATGCTAACAATCACACTTCTGTCTAGATTTGGCTCAGACCAAGCTTGAGAATTCCATCTAAGTGTGGCATATGCTAACAATCCCATTTCTGAGAATTCCATCTAAGTGTGGCATATGCTAACAATCCCATTTCTGAGAATTCCATCTACGTGTGGCATATGCTTACAATCATATTTCTATCTAGATGCGACGCAGACCAAGCTTGAGAATTCCATCTAAGTGTGGCATATGCTAACAATCCCATTCTGAGAATTCCATCTAAGTGTGGCATATGCTAACAATCCCATTTCTGAGAATTCCATCTACGTGTGGCACATGCTAACAATCCCATTTCTGAGAATTCCATCTAAGTGTGGCACATGCTAACAATCCCATTTCTGAGAATTCCATCTAAGTGTGGCATATGCTAACAATCCCTTTTCTGAGAATTCCATCTAAGTGTGGCACATGCTAACAATCCCATTTCTGAAATTCCATCTAAGTGTGGCATATGCTTACAATCATATTTCTATCTAGATGCGACGCAGACCAAGCTTGAGAATTCCATCTAAGTGTGGCATATGCTAACAATCCCATTTCTGAGAATTCCATCTAAGTGTGGCACATGCTAACAATCCCATTTCTGAGAATTCCATTTAAGTGTGGCATGTGCTAACAATCCCTTTTCTGAAATTCCATCTAAGTGTGGCATATGCTAACAATCCCATTTCTGAGAATTCCATCTAAGTGTGGTATGTGCTAACAATCCCATTTCTGAGAATTCCATCTAAGTGTGGCATATGCTAACAATCCCATTTCTGAGAATTCCATCTAAGTGTGGTATATGCTTACAATCCCATTTCTGAAAATTCCATCTAAGTGTGGCATATGCTAACAATCCCATTTCTGAAATTCCATCTAAGTGTGGCACATGCTAACAATCCCATTTCTGAGAATTCCATCTAAGTGTGGCATATGCTAACAATCCCATTTCTGAAATTCCATCTAAGTGTGGCACATGCTAACAATCCCATTTCTGAGAATTCCATCTAAGTGTGGCACATGCTAACAATCCCATTTCTGAGAATTCCATCTAAGTGTGGCATATGCTAACAATCCCATTTCTGAAATTCCATCTAAGTGTGGCACATGCTAACAATCCCATTTCTGAGAATTCCATCTAAGTGTGGCACATGCTAACAATCCCATTTCTGAGAATTCCATCTAAGTGTGGTACATGCTAACAATCACACTTCTGTCCAGATTTGGCTCAGACCAAGCTTGAGAATTCCATCTAAGTGTGGCATATGCTAACAATCCCATTTCTGAGAATTCCATCTAAGTGTGGCATATGCTAACAATCCCATTTCTGAGAATTCCATCTATGTGTGGCATATGCTTACAATCATATTTCTATCTAGATGCGACGCAGACCAAGCTTGAGAATTCCATCTAAGTGTGGCATATGCTAACAATCCCATTTCTGAGAATTCCATCTAAGTGTGGCATATGCTAACAATCCCATTTCTGAGAATTCCATCTACGTGTGGCACATGCTAACAATCCCATTTCTGAGAATTCCATCTAAGTGTGGCACATGCTAACAATCCCATTTCTGAGAATTCCATCTAAGTGTGGCACATGCTAACAATCCCATTTCTGAAATTCCATCTAAGTGTGGCATATGCTAACAATCCCATTTCTGAGAATTCCATCTACGTGTGGCACATGCTAACAATCCCATTTCTGAGAATTCCATCTAAGTGTGGCACATGCTAACAATCCCATTTCTGAGAATTCCATCTAAGTGTGGTATATGCTAACAATCCCTTTTCTGAGAATTCCATCTAAGTGTGGCATATGCTTACAATCATATTTCTATCTAGATGCGACGCAGACCAAGCCATCTAAGTGTGGCATATGCTAACAATCCCATTTCTGAGAATTCCATCTAAGTGTGGCATATGCTAACAATCCCATTTCTGAGAATTCCATCTAAGTGTGGCACATGCTAACAATCCCATTTCTGAGAATTCCATCTAAGTGTGGCATATGCTAACAATCCCATTTCTGAGAATTCCATCTAAGTGTGGCATATGCTAACAATCCCATTTCTGAGAATTCCATCTAAGTGTGGCATATGCTAACAATCCCATTTCTGAAATTCCATCTAAGTGTGGCACATGCTAACAATCCCATTTCTGAGAATTCCATCTAAGTGTGGCATATGCTAACAATCCCATTTCTGAAATTCCATCTAAGTGTGGCACATGCTAACAATCCCATTTCTGAGAATTCCATCTAAGTGTGGCACATGCTAACAATCCCATTTCTGAGAATTCCATCTAAGTGTGGCATATGCTAACAATCCCATTTCTGAAATTCAATCTAAGTGTGGCACATGCTAACAATCCCATTTCTGAGAATTCCATCTAAGTGTAGCACATGCTAACAATCCCATTTCTGAGAATTCCATCTAAGTGTGGTACATGCTAACAATCACACTTCTGTCTAGATTTGGCTCAGACCAAGCTTGAGAATTCCATCTAAGTGTGGCATATGCTAACAATCCCATTTCTGAGAATTCCATCTAAGTGTGGCATATGCTAACAATCCCATTTCTGAGAATTCCATCTAAGTGTGGCACATGCTAACAATCCCATTTCTGAGAATTCCATCTAAGTGTGGCATATGCTAACAATCCCATTTCTGAAATTCAATCTAAGTGTGGCACATGCTAACAATCCCATTTCTGAGAATTCCATCTAAGTGTGGCACATGCTAACAATCCCATTTCTGAGAATTCCATCTAAGTGTGGCATATGCTAACAATCCCATTTCTGAGAATTCCATCTAAGTGTGGCATATGCTAACAATCCCATTTCTGAGAATTCCATCTAAGTGTGGCATATGCTAACAATCCCATTTCTGAAATTCCATCTAAGTGTGGCACATGCTAACAATCCCATTTCTGAGAATTCCATCTAAGTGTGGCATATGCTAACAATCCCATTTCTGAAATTCCATCTAAGTGTGGCACATGCTAACAATCCCATTTCTGAGAATTCCATCTAAGTGTGGCACATGCTAACAATCCCATTTCTGAGAATTCCATCTAAGTGTGGCATATGCTAACAATCCCATTTCTGAAATTCAATCTAAGTGTGGCACATGCTAACAATCCCATTTCTGAGAATTCCATCTAAGTGTAGCACATGCTAACAATCCCATTTCTGAGAATTCCATCTAAGTGTGGCATATGCTTACAATCATATTTCTATCTAGATGCGACGCAGACCAAGCTTGAGAATTCCATCTAAGTGTGGCATATGCTAACAATCCCATTTCTGAGAATTCCATCTAAGTGTGGCATATGCTAACAATCCCATTTCTGAGAATTCCATCTACGTGTGGCACATGCTAACAATCCCATTTCTGAGAATTCCATCTAAGTGTGGCACATGCTAACAATCCCATTTCTGAGAATTCCATCTAAGTGTGGCATATGCTAACAATCCCTTTTCTGAGAATTCCATTTAAGTGTGGCATGTGCTAACAATCCCTTTTCTGAAATTCCATCTAAGTGTGGCATATGCTAACAATCCCATTTCTGAGAATTCCATCTAAGTGTGGT
Source organism: Ambystoma mexicanum (assembly GCF_040938575.1). Lineage (NCBI taxonomy): Eukaryota > Metazoa > Chordata > Amphibia > Caudata > Ambystomatidae > Ambystoma > Ambystoma mexicanum. The sequence goes on from NC_090938.1 coordinate 74,716,306, forward strand.
ATGTGCTAACAATCCCATTTCTGAGAATTCCATCTAAGTGTGGCATATGCTAACAATCCCATTTCTGAGAATTCCATCTAAGTGTGGTATATGCTTACAATCCCATTTCTGAGAATTCCATCTAAGTGTGGCATATGCTAACAATCCCATTTCTGAAATTCCATCTAAGTGTGGCACATGCTAACAATCCCATTTCTGAGAATTCCATCTAAGTGTGGCATATGCTAACAATCCCATTTCTGAAATTCCATCTAAGTGTGGCACATGCTAACAATCCCATTTCTGAGAATTCCATCTAAGTGTGGCACATGCTAACAATCCCATTTCTGAGAATTCCATCTAAGTGTGGCATATGCTAACAATCCCATTTCTGAAATTCCATCTAAGTGTGGCACATGCTAACAATCCCATTTCTGAGAATTCCATCTAAGTGTGGCACATGCTAACAATCCCATTTCTGAGAATTCCATCTAAGTGTGGTACATGCTAACAATCACACTTCTGTCCAGATTTGGCTCAGACCAAGCTTGAGAATTCCATCTAAGTGTGGCATATGCTAACAATCCCATTTCTGAGAATTCCATCTAAGTGTGGCATATGCTAACAATCCCATTTCTGAGAATTCCATCTATGTGTGGCATATGCTTACAATCATATTTCTATCTAGATGCGACGCAGACCAAGCTTGAGAATTCCATCTAAGTGTGGCATATGCTAACAATCCCATTTCTGAGAATTCCATCTAAGTGTGGCATATGCTAACAATCCCATTTCTGAGAATTACATCTAGGTGTGGCACATGCTAACAATCCCATTTCTGAGAATTCCATCTAAGTGTGGCACATGCTAACAATCCCATTTCTGAGAATTCCATCTAAGTGTGGCACATGCTAACAATCCCATTTCTGAAATTCCATCTAAGTGTGGCATATGCTAACAATCCCATTTCTGAGAATTCCATCTACGTGTGGCACATGCTAACAATCCCATTTCTGAGAATTCCATCTAAGTGTGGCACATGCTAACAATCCCATTTCTGAGAATTCCATCTAAGTGTGGTATATGCTAACAATCCCTTTTCTGAGAATTCCATCTAAGTGTGGCATATGCTTACAATCATATTTCTATCTAGATGCGACGCAGACCAAGCCATCTAAGTGTGGCATATGCTAACAATCCCATTTCTGAGAATTCCATCTAAGTGTGGCATATGCTAACAATCCCATTTCTGAGAATTCCATCTAAGTGTGGCACATGCTAACAATCCCATTTCTGAGAATTCCATCTAAGTGTGGCATATGCTAACAATCCCATTTCTGAGAATTCCATCTAAGTGTGGCACATGCTAACAATCCCATTTTTGAGAATTCCATCTAAGTGTGGCACATGCTAACAATCCCATTTCTGAGAATTCCATCTAAGTGTGGCATATGCTAACAATCCCATTTCTGAGAATTCCATCTAAGTGTGGCACATGCTAACAATCCCATTTCTGAGAATTCCATCTAAGTGTGGCACATGCTAACAATCCCATTTCTATCTAGGTGCGATGCGGGCCAAGCTTGAGAATTCCATGTAAGTGTGGCACATGCTAACAATCCCATTTCTGAGAATTCCATCTAAGTGTGGCACATGCTAACAATCCCATTTCTGAGAATTCCATCTAAGTGTGGCATATGCTAACAATCCCATTTCTGAGAATTCCATCTAAGTGTGGCACATGCTAACAATCCCATTTCTGAGAATTCCATCTAAGTGTGGCACATGCTAACAATCCCATTTCTGAGAATTCCATCTAAGTGTGGTACATGCTTACAATCCCATTTCTGAGAATTCCATCTAAGTGTGGCATATGCTTACAATCCCATTTCTGAGAATTCCATCTATGTGTGGCATATGCTAACAATCCCATTTCTGAGAATTCCATCTAAGTGTGGCATATGCTAACAATCCCATTTCTGAGAATTCCATCTAAGTGTGGCATATGCTTACAATCACATTTCTATCTAGGTGCGATGCGGGCCAAGCTTGAGAATTCCATGTAAGTGTGGCACATGCTAACAATTGCACTCTGTCTAGATTATTAAGCACAGCTGCTACGTGTGTGGTCTCCTCGAGGCTGTTCCAGAGGGGATTTAAGGGGAGGCTGCGTACGTGAAAGAGCACGCGCTGGAATGTGTCCCTTATGGGTCCTGTCAGGGGTTGTGTTTGGTGGCCAGACATGGTAAGACGGCCCAGAAAGGAGGGATGCCCCCTGCTGATGTGATGTACACAATACAGTCATACATACATATGTTATGTCACTTGATATTTGTATAGCGACTTACTAATTGGCATGGCTTTTAAGCGTTGTGGATGGAATGGACCGGACCTTCGGCAGACTGTAGTCGGCCAGATATGAAATAAATAACCATTACCATGCATGTCGATAGGGTTTATAATGCCAGTGGATTCTTTAATCAGATACTGAATTACTGAATGTGTTTTTGCAACTGTACTTTCGGTAGTCTTACAGATGTTGAAAGGCTGAGCCACACACGCCATCATGTCTGCAGATGGAATGCTCCATTCTAAGTATTTCTTTGGGTCCGAGGTGGCACTTTTTTGCCTAAGCATTCTTTTAACCCATTGCTCTTCAAATTGTGGGACCGGCCCCCCTAGGGGCGCCCAAGGATGTCCATGGTGGGCGAGGCACTTCAAAAAGGAAGGACGGTGAGTGCTTTCAATCGGAAAATCTGGGGGGACTCGGAAACAAAGTTTTTACCCAAGCCGGGCTCAGCCTAAAAGTGTTCGAATGCCACTGTTCTAAGCACTAAGTTCTTTTTTGATTTCCAGCTGGAAGGGCCGCCCTGGTGTTGTTATCAGGGCTCTTTGGAGCCACAGAGGCTGCCGTCTGCAATCTCTCGACCGTTCCATATTATTCTGTTTTATCGGCTCAAGCCATGTGGCCTGTGCATATAGTGACATGTGTTTTTCCAAGTGTCCTTTATCTTGTGTCAACGTCCCCGACCACACATGACCGCGCTGAACGGCCCTCGGCGGGATGAGTGACATTGCTTGCACCACAGACATTTGGCGCGATAGCGCCGAGCGAGCAGGCTTCAAGGCGCAGCTCGACCAAGCGGGCCAGCTCTCCTATATGATTACATTCTACAGGGAATTCTCACGTTCGAATACCTTTGGTTAATCAAATACATGTTTTCAATAGATTAAATAATTGTCTGCAGCAATTGTTCATCGTAGTTATTGTTTTCAATTCTTTTTGCAAAGTATGTTATTGTTTCAGAATATTCTTGAAGACTAAGAAAAGAGAGTTTATATAATGATGGTTTGACAACAGTAGTGAGGGCCTTGGATAGAGGTAAATAAAATTGCTCTGCGAGCAAGTTGTTGCTTTTCCTTATTTTCCTATTTTCCTATTTTTGTTTTTTGTTATCAGCTTTACTATGTGTGGTTTTCGTTGTTCACTTAAGTGGGGTCGTTTTAACACTTTAACCAACACGTGATGATATGCAATTGGCGGCCTAATGGCCAGACTAGATTGGCATTCATGGCAAAGTGCGAAACTGGCCATTAGGGACATACTGGGGCAATAGTAGACTGGATAAAAAGAGGGGCATAGATGATAGGCCTAGATTGCAAGAGGGGCATCTTTTGGACTGCAACTCCCGTCTGTCCTAGCTGGCACAGTCAACGTTGAGATATCATGGGAGTTGTAGTCAAAAGTATCTGGAGAGCTACAGTTTATAGGAATATGGCCTATACGGTAATACGGTCATAGACAGCAAGATGGCATTGCAGATGTGACTAGAAGGCAAGGACAAGTCGGGGCTAAGTAAACGAATGAGTAAAATGGAAAGTGAGAAGGGACTACATGCGAATATGCAAATGATTACAAGGGTTCTATGTCCCTTTGCCAATAGGATTTGTTTTCGTATTAACTTTTACCAAAATAATTACGACACAATTATTTTTTTTAATTAAGCTGTCTAGACCAAAAAGCCTTTGCATTGTCTTCCACTGCTCACATCCTGCGTACCACTTGTTGTAACCATGCATTTCCTTCAAAATGTTTTGCACTGCAACTCCCATGATCCTTCACCACTAGTTGCTCTGAACTGGGCTGATGGGAGATGAAGTCCAAAACCTAGGGCGGCCCACATAATGAGTCGGACAAGATCTATAGAATTTCTGCAGAAGATACTCAGCAAATAGATATGAAGGGGTCATTTGTCAGGGAGGGTATTTGTTCTGGCACAAAAAGAGCCAAACATGAGCTCAGAAAGGGAATTGTAGGACTCTTTATTCACAACTTTGCAAGCAACATGTATTTAGACTGGCAAAAAATGGAACACACGGTTAATGCCATTTAATGCAACCTCCTGCTTCCTGTAGCCTCCTGACACTTCTGTGGTTCTCTTCTCCTCATTATGACAATGGAACGCGTGCTCGTCGTGCAGGATACAAAAATGGCCGGCACTGTGGAATATTTCAACTACTCCCACAACTCTTATTTTAATTTGTTTTACCTCTCTCTAAACTAAATCCAAGAAATGTCCTACGAATTCGTAAACTAAAGCATGTTCCCTCATCTCCTGCCCCTGTCCTCAAAAGACTGATTCCAAAACTGAACTATGAATTCCCTATTGAAAAACAACACTCAAACACTTCCTAAACAACAGCTCTCTACACAGTCACATCCTTATATGTTGTACGCTCTTTTGGAAAGAACACTCACCGGATCGTCACAACTGGGGTGAATTCTTTATTATTTTTTTTAAGCTGGTAAACATGGCTGCCAAACACAGCAGAGGGAAATGTATTTCAAGAAGCAGTTCTGGGGCAATGTGTTATGATATGATATGGCATTTATAACGCTCCTGCACTCCAGTGTTTCTAGGCGTGACAAGATAAGGGAGGGAAGACAGAGGGAGTACAAGACAAACGATCTTACTAGGTCTTGTACTGCATACTTAACAAGGCCACTGAACCCAGTAAACACCCAGTAAAATCAGGAGCCACACCCTCTTGGTGTCTGCATTCTGTGTTTGGTCCGACAGCACCGTTGCTTACTTATTGCATAAGCTCTCCAACTCATAGCTCGTTCAAGAGTTCTAGCTGCCCCGCCAGCCCATGAGGTAGCGGAAGACATTGCTTACTTATTGCATAAGCTCTCCAACTCATAGCTCGTTCAAGAGTTCTAGCTGCCCCGCCAGCCCATGAGGTAGCGGAAGACATTGCTTACTTATTGCATAAGCTCTCCAACTCATAGCTCGTTCAAGAGTTCTAGCTGCCCCGCCAGCCCATGAGGTAGCGGAAGACATTGCTTACTTATTGCATAAGCTCTCCAACTCATGGCTCGTTCAAGAGTTCTAGCTGCATCGCCACCCCATGAGGTAGCGGAAGACATTGCTTACTTATTGCATAAGCTCTCCAACTCATGGCTCGTTCAAGAGTTCTAGCTGTCCGCCTCCCCATGAGGTAGCGGAAGACATTGCTTACTTATTGCATAAGCTCTCCAACTCATGGCTCGTTCAAGAGTTCTAGCTGCCCCGCCAGCCCATGAGGTAGCGGAAGACATTGCTTACTTATTGCATAAGCTCTCCAACTCATGGCTCGTTCAAGAGTTCTAGCTGCATCGCCACCCCATGAGGTAGCGGAAGACATTGCTTACTTATTGCATAAGCTCTCCAACTCATGGCTCGTTCAAGAGTTCTAGCTGTCCGCCTCCCCATGAGGTAGCGGAAGACATTGCTTACTTATTGCATAAGCTCTCCAACTCATGGCTCGTTCAAGAGTTCTAGCTGTCCGCCTCCCCATGAGGTAGCGGAAGACATTGCTTACTTATTGCATAAGCTCTCCAACTCATGGCTCGTTCAAGAGTTCTAGCTGCCCCGCCAGCCCATGAGGTAGCGGAAGACATTGCTTACTTATTGCATAAGCTCTCCAACTCATAGCTCGTTCAAGAGTTCTAGCTGCCCCGCCACCCCATGAGGTAGCGGAAGACATTGCTTACTTATTGCATAAGCTCTCCAACTCATGGCTCGTTCAAGAGTTCTAGCTGCCCCGCCAGCCCATGAGGTAGCGGAAGACATTGCTTACTTATTGCATAAGCTCTCCAACTCATGGCTCGTTCAAGAGTTCTAGCTGCCCCGCCAGCCCATGAGGTAGCGGAAGACATTGCTTACTTATTGCATAAGCTCTCCAACTCATGGCTCGTTCAAGAGTTCTAGCTGCCCCGCCACCCCATGAGGTAGCGGAAGACATTGCTTACTTATTGCATAAGCTCTCCAACTCATGGCTCGTTCAAGAGTTCTAGCTGCCCCGCCAGCCCATGAGGTAGCGGAAGACATTGCTTACTTATTGCATAAGCTCTCCAACTCATAGCTCGTTCAAGAGTTCTAGCTGCCCCTCCACCCCATGAGGTAGCGGAAGACATTGCTTACTTATTGCATAAGCTCTCCAACTCATAGCTCGTTCAAGAGTTCTAGCTGCCCCGCCAGCCCATGAGGTAGCGGAAGACATTGCTTACTTATTGCATAAGCTCTCCAACTCATAGCTCGTTCAAGAGTTCTAGCTGCCCCGCCAGCCCATGAGGTAGCGCAAGACATTGCTTACTTATTGCATAAGCTCTCCAACTCATGGCTCGTTCAAGAGTTCTAGCTGCCCCGCCACCCCATGAGGTAGCCGAAGACATTGCTTACTTATTGCATAAGCTCTCCAACTCATGGCTCGTTCAAGAGTTCTAGCTGCCCCGCCACCCCATGAGGCAGCGGAAGACATTGCTTACTTATTGCATAAGCTCTCCAACTCATAGCTCGTTCAAGAGTTCTAGCTGCCCCGCCACCCCATGAGGCAGCGGAAGACATTGCTTACTTATTGCATAAGCTCTCCAACTCATAGCTCGTTCAAGAGTTCTAGCTGCCCCGCCAGCCCATGAGGCAGCGGAAGACATTGCTTACTTATTGCATAAGCTCTCCAACTCATAGCTCGTTCAAGAGTTCTAGCTGCCCCGCCACCCCATGAGGTAGCGGAAGACATTGCTTACTTATTGTATAAGCTCTCCAACTCATAGCTCGTTCAAGAGTTCTAGCTGCCCCGCCACCCCATGAGGTAGCGGAAGACATTGCTTACTTATTGTATAAGCTCTCCAACTCATGGCTCGTTCAAGAGTTCTAGCTGCCCCGCCAGCCCATGAGGTAGCGGAAGACATTGCTTACTTATTGCATAAGCTCTCCAACTCATAGCTCGTTCAAGAGTTCTAGCTGCCCCGCCAGCCCATGAGGTAGCGGAAGACATTGCTTACTTATTGCATAAGCTCTCCAACTCATAGCTCGTTCAAGAGTTCTAGCTGCCCCGCCAGCCCATGAGGTAGCGGAAGACATTGCTTACTTATTGCATAAGCTCTCCAACTCATAGCTCGTTCAAGAGTTCTAGCTGCCCCGCCAGCCCATGAGGTAGCGGAAGACATTGCTTACTTATTGCATAAGCTCTCCAACTCATAGCTCGTTCAAGAGTTCTAGCTGCCCCGCCACCCCATGAGGTAGCGGAAGACATTGCTTACTTATTGCATAAGCTCTCCAACTCATATCTCGTTCAAGAGTTCTAGCTGCCCCGCCAGCCCATGAGGTAGCGGAAGACATTGCTTACTTATTGCATAAGCTCTCCAACTCATAGCTCGTTCAAGAGTTCTAGCTGCCCCGCCAGCCCATGAGGTAGCGGAAGACATTGCTTACTTATTGCATAAGCTCTCCAACTCATAGCTCGTTCAAGAGTTCTAGCTGCCCCGCCAGCCCATGAGGTAGCGGAAGACATTGCTTACTTATTGCATAAGCTCTCCAACTCATAGCTCGTTCAAGAGTTCTAGCTGCCCCGCCACCCCATGAGGTAGCGGAAGACATTGCTTACTTATTGCATAAGCTCTCCAACTCATATCTCGTTCAAGAGTTCTAGCTGCCCCGCCAGCCCATGAGGTAGCGGAAGACATTGCTTACTTATTGCATAAGCTCTCCAACTCATAGCTCGTTCAAGAGTTCTAGCTGCCCCGCCACCCCATGAGGTAGCGGAAGACATTGCTTACTTATTGCATAAGCTCTCCAACTCATAGCTCGTTCAAGAGTTCTAGCTGCCCCGCCAGCCCATGAGGTAGCGGAAGACATTGCTTACTTATTGCATAAGCTCTCCAACTCATAGCTCGTTCAAGAGTTCTAGCTGCCCCGCCAGCCCATGAGGTAGCGGAAGACATTGCTTACTTATTGCATAAGCTCTCCAACTCATAGCTCGTTCAAGAGTTCTAGCTGCCCCGCCACCCCATGAGGTAGCGGAAGACATTGCTTACTTATTGCATAAGCTCTCCAACTCATAGCTCGTTCAAGAGTTCTAGCTGCCCCGCCACCCCATGAGGTAGCGGAAGACATTGCTTACTTATTGCATAAGCTCTCCAACTCATAGCTCGTTCAAGAGTTCTAGCTGCCCCGCCACCCCATGAGGTAGCGGAAGACATTGCTTACTTATTGCATAAGCTCTCCAACTCATAGCTCGTTCAAGAGTTCTAGCTGCCCCGCCAGCCCATGAGGTAGCGGAAGACATTGCTTACTTATTGCATAAGCTCTCCTACTCATGGCTCGTTCAAGAGTTCTAGCTGCCCCGCCAGCCCATGAGGTAGCGGAAGACATTGCTTACTTATTGCATAAGCTCTCCAACTCATAGCTCGTTCAAGAGTTCTAGCTGCCCCGCCACCCCATGAGGTAGCGGAAGACATTGCTTACTTATTGCATAAGCTCTCCAACTCATAGCTCGTTCAAGAGTTCTAGCTGCCCCGCCAGCCCATGAGGTAGCGGAAGACATTGCTTACTTATTGCATAAGCTCTCCAACTCATGGCTCGTTCAAGAGTTCTAGCTGCCCCGCCAGCCCATGAGGTAGCGGAAGACATTGCTTACTTATTGCATAAGCTCTCCAACTCATAGCTCGTTCAAGAGGTCTAGCTGCCCCGCCACCCCATGAGGTAGCGGAAGACATTGCTTACTTATTGCATAAGCTCTCCAACTCATAGCTCGTTCAAGAGTTCTAGCTGCCCCGCCACCCCATGAGGTAGCGGAAGACATTGCTTACTTATTGCATAAGCTCTCCAACTCATGGCTCGTTCAAGAGTTCTAGCTGCCCCGCCACCCCATGAGGTAGCGGAAGACATTGCTTACTTATTGCATAAGCTCTCCAACTCATAGCTCGTTCAAGAGTTCTAGCTGCCCCGCCACCCCATGAGGTAGCGGAAGACATTGCTTACTTATTGCATAAGCTCTCCAACTCATAGCTCGTTCAAGAGTTCTAGCTGCCCCGCCACCCCATGAGGTAGCGGAAGACATTGCTTACTTATTGCATAAGCTCTCCAACTCATAGCTCGTTCAAGAGTTCTAGCTGCCCCGCCAGCCCATGAGGTAGCGGAAGACATTGCTTACTTATTGCATAAGCTCTCCAACTCATAGCTCGTTCAAGAGGTCTAGCTGCCCCGCCAGCCCATGAGGTAGCGGAAGACATTGCTTACTTATTGCATAAGCTCTCCAACTCATATCTCGTTCAAGAGTTCTAGCTGCCCCGCCAGCCCATGAGGTAGCGGAAGACATTGCTTACTTATTGCATAAGCTCTCCAACTCATAGCTCGTTCAAGAGGTCTAGCTGCCCCGCCAGCCCATGAGGTAGCGGAAGACATTGCTTACTTATTGCATAAGCTCTCCAACTCATAGCTCGTTCAAGAGGTCTAGCTGCCCCGCCAGCCCATGAGGTAGCGGAAGACATTGCTTACTTATTGCATAAGCTCTCCAACTCATAGCTCGTTCAAGAGGTCTAGCTGCCCCGCCAGCCCATGAGGTAGCGGAAGACATTGCTTACTTATTGCATAAGCTCTCCAACTCATAGCTCGTTCAAGAGGTCTAGCTGCCCCGCCAGCCCATGAGGTAGCGGAAGACATTGCTTACTTATTGCATAAGCTCTCCAACTCATAGCTCGTTCAAGAGTTCTAGCTGCCCCGCCAGCCCATGAGGTAGCGGAAGACATTGCTTACTTATTGCATAAGCTCTCCAACTCATAGCTCGTTCAAGAGTTCTAGCTGCCCCGCCAGCCCATGAGGTAGCGGAAGACATTGCTTACTTATTGCATAAGCTCTCCAACTCATAGCTCGTTCAAGAGTTCTAGCTGCCCCGCCAGCCCATGAGGTAGCGGAAGACATTGCTTACTTATTGCATAAGCTCTCCAACTCATAGCTCGTTCAAGAGTTCTAGCTGCCCCGCCACCCCATGAGGTAGCGGAAGACATTGCTTACTTATTGCATAAGCTCTCCAACTCATAGCTCGTTCAAGAGTTCTAGCTGCCCCGCCAGCCCATGAGGTAGCGGAAGACATTGCTTACTTATTGCATAAGCTCTCCAACTCATGGCTCGTTCAAGAGTTCTAGCTGCCCCGCCAGCCCATGAGGTAGCGGAAGACATTGCTTACTTATTGCATAAGCTCTCCAACTCATGGCTCGTTCAAGAGTTCTAGCTGCCCCGCCAGCCCATGAGGTAGCGGAAGACATTGCTTACTTATTGCATAAGCTCTCCAACTCATAGCTCGTTCAAGAGGTCTAGCTGCCCCGCCAGCCCATGAGGTAGCGGAAGACATTGCTTACTTATTGCATAAGCTCTCCAACTCATAGCTCGTTCAAGAGTTCTAGCTGCCCCGCCAGCCCATGAGGTAGCGGAAGACATTGCTTACTTATTGCATAAGCTCTCCAACTCATAGCTCGTTCAAGAGTTCTAGCTGCCCCGCCAGCCCATGAGGTAGCGGAAGACATTGCTTACTTATTGCATAAGCTCTCCAACTCATGGCTCGTTCAAGAGTTCTAGCTGCCCCGCCAGCCCATGAGGTAGCGGAAGACATTGCTTACTTACTGCATAAGCTCTCCAACTCATGGCTCGTTCAAGAGTTCTAGCTGCCCCGCCAGCCCATGAGGTAGCGGAAGACATTGCTTACTTATTGCATAAGCTCTCCAACTCATAGCTCGTTCAAGAGTTCTAGCTGCCCCGCCACCCCATGAGGTAGCGGAAGACATTGCTTACTTATTGCATAAGCTCTCCAACTCATAGCTCGTTCAAGAGGTCTAGCTGCCCCGCCAGCCCATGAGGTAGCGGAAGACATTGCTTACTTATTGCATAAGCTCTCCAACTCATGGCTCGTTCAAGAGTTCTAGCTGCCCCGCCAGCCCATGAGGTAGCGGAAGACATTGCTTACTTATTGCATAAGCTCTCCAACTCATGGCTCGTTCAAGAGTTCTAGCTGCCCCGCCAGCCCATGAGGTAGCGGAAGACATTGCTTACTTATTGCATAAGCTCTCCAACTCATAGCTCGTTCAAGAGTTCTAGCTGCCCCGCCACCCCATGAGGTAGCGGAAGACATTGCTTACTTATTGCATAAGCTCTCCAACTCATAGCTCGTTCAAGAGGTCTAGCTGCCCCGCCAGCCCATGAGGTAGCGGAAGACATTGCTTACTTATTGCATAAGCTCTCCAACTCATAGCTCGTTCAAGAGTTCTAGCTGCCCCTCCACCCCATGAGGTAGCGGAAGACATTGCTTACTTATTGCATAAGCTCTCCAACTCATGGCTCGTTCAAGAGTTCTAGCTGCCCCGCCAGCCCATGAGGTAGCGGAAGACATTGCTTACTTATTGCATAAGCTCTCCAACTCATAGCTCGTTCAAGAGTTCTAGCTGCCCCGCCACCCCATGAGGTAGCGGAAGACATTGCTTACCTATTGCATAAGCTCTCCAACTCATAGCTCGTTCAAGAGGTCTAGCTGCCCCGCCAGCCCATGAGGTAGCGGAAGACATTGCTTACTTATTGCATAAGCTCTCCAACTCATAGCTCGTTCAAGAGTTCTAGCTGCCCCGCCAGCCCATGAGGTAGCGGAAGACATTGCTTACTTATTGCATAAGCTCTCCAACTCATGGCTCGTTCAAGAGTTCTAGCTGCCCCGCCAGCCCATGAGGTAGCGGAAGACATTGCTTACTTATTGCATAAGCTCTCCAACTCATGGCTCGTTCAAGAGTTCTAGCTGCCCCGCCACCCCATGAGGTAGCGGAAGACATTGCTTACTTATTGCATAAGCTCTCCAACTCATAGCTCGTTCAAGAGGTCTAGCTGCCCCGCCAGCCCATGAGGTAGCGGAAGACATTGCTTACTTATTGCATAAGCTCTCCAACTCATAGCTCGTTCAAGAGTTCTAGCTGCCCCGCCAGCCCATGAGGTAGCGGAAGACATTGCTTACTTATTGCATAAGCTCTCCAACTCATGGCTCGTTCAAGAGTTCTAGCTGCCCCGCCAGCCCATGAGGTAGCGGAAGACATTGCTTACTTATTGCATAAGCTCTCCAACTCATAGCTCGTTCAAGAGGTCTAGCTGCCCCGCCAGCCCATGAGGTAGCGGAAGACATTGCTTACTTATTGCATAAGCTCTCCAACTCATATCTCGTTCAAGAGTTCTAGCTGCCCCGCCAGCCCATGAGGTAGCGGAAGACATTGCTTACTTATTGCATAAGCTCTCCAACTCATAGCTCGTTCAAGAGTTCTAGCTGCCCCGCCAGCCCATGAGGTAGCGGAAGACATTGCTTAAGGTCTAGCTGCCCCGCCAGCCCATGAGGTAGCGGAAGACATTGCTTACTTATTGCATAAGCTCTCCAACTCATAGCTCGTTCAAGAGGTCTAGCTGCCCCGCCAGCCCATGAGGTAGCGGAAGACATTGCTTACTTATTGCATAAGCTCTCCAACTCATAGCTCGTTCAAGAGGTTCTAGCTGCCCCGCCAGCCCATGAGGTAGCGGAAGACATTGCTTACTTATTGCATAAGCTCTCCAACTCATAGCTCGTTCAAGAGGTCTAGCTGCCCCGCCAGCCCATGAGGTAGCGGAAGACATTGCTTACTTATTGCATAAGCTCTCCAACTCATAGCTCGTTCAAGAGTTCTAGCTGCCCCGCCAGCCCATGAGGTAGCGGAAGACATTGCTTACTTATTGCATAAGCTCTCCAACTCATAGCTCGTTCAAGAGTTCTAGCTGCCCCGCCAGCCCATGAGGTAGCGGAAGACATTGCTTACTTATTGCATAAGCTCTCCAACTCATAGCTCGTTCAAGAGTTCTAGCTGCCCCGCCAGCCCATGAGGTAGCGGAAGACATTGCTTACTTATTGCATAAGCTCTCCAACTCATGGCTCGTTCAAGAGTTCTAGCTGCCCCGCCAGCCCATGAGGTAGCGGAAGACATTGCTTACTTATTGCATAAGCTCTCCAACTCATGGCTCGTTCAAGAGTTCTAGCTGCCCCGCCAGCCCATGAGGTAGCGGAAGACATTGCTTACTTATTGCATAAGCTCTCCAACTCATGGCTCGTTCAAGAGTTCTAGCTGCCCCCGCCAGCCCATGAGGTAGCGGAAGACATTGCTTACTTATTGCATAAGCTCTCCAACTCATAGGCTCGTTCAAGAGTTCTAGCTGCCCCGCCAGCCCCATGAGGTAGCGGAAGACATTGCTTACTTATTGCATAAGCTCTCCAACTCATAGCTCGTTCAAGAGTTCTAGCTGCCCCGCCACCCCATGAGGTAGCGGAAGACATTGCTTACTTATTGCATAAGCTCTCCAACTCATGGCTCGTTCAAGAGTTCTAGCTGCCCCGCCAGCCCATGAGGTAGCGGAAGACATTGCTTACTTATTGCATAAGCTCTCCAACTCATAGCTCGTTCAAGAGTTCTAGCTGCCCCGCCAGCCCATGAGGTAGCGGAAGACATTGCTTACTTATTGCATAAGCTCTCCAACTCATAGCTCGTTCAAGAGTTCTAGCTGCCCCGCCACCCCATGAGGTAGCGGAAGACATTGCTTACTTATTGCATAAGCTCTCCAACTCATAGCTCGTTCAAAGAGTTCTAGCTGCCCCGCCAAGCCCATGAGGTAGCGGAAGACATTGCTTACTTATTGCATAAGCTCTCCAACTCATAGCTCGTTCAAGAGTTCTAGCTGCCCCGCCAGCCCATGAGGTAGCGGAAGACATTGCTTACTTATTGCATAAGCTCTCCAACTCATAGCTCGTTCAAGAGTTCTAGCTGCCCCGCCAGCCCCATGAGGTAGCGGAAGACATTGCTTACTTATTGCATAAGCTCTCCAACTCATAGCTCGTTCAAGAGTTCTAGCTGCCCCGCCACCCCATGAGGTAGCGGAAGACATTGCTTACTTATTGCATAAGCTCTCCAACTCATAGCTCGTTCAAGAGTTCTAGCTGCCCCGCCACCCCATGAGGTAGCGGAAGACATTGCTTACTTATTGCATAAAGCTCTCCAACTCATAGCTCGTTCAAGAGTTCTAGCTGCCCCGCCAGCCCATGAGGTAGCGGAAGACATTGCTTACTTATTGCATAAGCTCTCCAACTCATAGCTCGTTCAAGAGTTCTAGCTGCCCCGCCAGCCCATGAGGTAGCGGAAGACATTGCTTACTTATTGCATAAGCTCTCCAACTCATAGCTCGTTCAAGAGTTCTAGCTGCCCCGCCACCCCATGAGGTAGCGGAAGACATTGCTTACTTATTGCATAAGCTCTCCAACTCATAGCTCGTTCAAGAGTTCTAGCTGCCCCGCCAGCCCATGAGGTAGCGGAAGACATTGCTTACTTATTGCATAAGCTCTCCAACTCATAGCTCGTTCAAGAGGTCTAGCTGCCCCGCCAGCCCATGAGGTAGCGGAAGACATTGCTTACTTATTGCATAAGCTCTCCAACTCATAGCTCGTTCAAGAGGTCTAGCTGCCCGCCAGCCCATGAGGTAGCGGAAGACATTGCTTACTTATTGCATAAGCTCTCCAACTCATAGCTCGTTCAAGAGGTCTAGCTGCCCCGCCAGCCCATGAGGTAGCGGAAGACATTGCTTACTTATTGCATAAGCTCTCCAACTCATAGCTCGTTCAAGAGGTCTAGCTGCCCCGCCAGCCCATGAGGTAGCGGAAGACATTGCTTACTTATTGCATAAGCTCTCCAACTCATAGCTCGTTCAAGAGTTCTAGCTGCCCCGCCAGCCCATGAGGTAGCGGAAGACATTGCTTACTTATTGCATAAGCTCTCCAACTCATAGCTCGTTCAAGAGTTCTAGCTGCCCCGCCAGCCCATGAGGTAGCGGAAGACATTGCTTACTTATTGCATAAGCTCTCCAACTCATAGCTCGTTCAAGAGTTCTAGCTGCCCCGCCAGCCCATGAGGTAGCGGAAGACATTGCTTACTTATTGCATAAGCTCTCCAACTCATAGCTCGTTCAAGAGTTCTAGCTGCCCCGCCAGCCCATGAGGTAGCGGAAGACATTGCTTACTTATTGCATAAGCTCTCCAACTCATAGCTCGTTCAAGAGGTCTAGCTGCCCCGCCAGCCCATGAGGTAGCGGAAGACATTGCTTACTTATTGCATAAGCTCTCCAACTCATGGCTCGTTCAAGAGTCTAGCTGCCCGCCAGCCCATGAGGTAGCGGAAGACATTGCTTACTTATTGCATAAGCTCTCAACTCATGGCTCGTTCAAGAGTTCTAGCTGCCCCGCCAGCCCATGAAGGTTAGCGGAAGACATTGCTTACTTATTGCATAAGCTCTCCAACTCATAGCTCGTTCAAGAGTTCTAGCTGCCCCGCCAGCCATGAGGTAGCGGAAGACATTGCTTACTTATTGCATAAGCTCTCCAACTCATAGCTCGTTCAAGAGTTCTAGCTGCCCCGCCAGCCCCATGAGGTAGCGGAAGACATTGCTTACTTATTGCATAAGCTCTCCAACTCATAGCTCGTTCAAGAGTTCTAGCTGCCCCGCCAGCCCATGAGGTAGCGGAAGACATTGCTTACTTATTGCATAAGCTCTCCAACTCATGGCTCGTTCAAGAGTTCTAGCTGCCCGCCAGCCCATGGGTAGCGGAAGACATTGCTTACTTATTGCATAAGCTCTCCAACTCATAGCTCGTTCAAGAGTTCTAGCTGCCCCGCCAGCCCATGAGGTAGCGGAAGACATTGCTTACTTATTGCATAAGCTCTCCAACTCATAGCTCGTTCAAGAGTCTAGCTGCCCCGCCAGCCCATGAGGTAGCGGAAGACATTGCTTACTTATTGCATAAGCTCTCCAACTCATAGCTCGTTCAAGAGTTCTAGCTGCCCCGCCACCCCATGAGGTAGCGGAAGACATTGCTTACTTATTGCATAAGCTCTCCAACTCATGGCTCGTTCAAGAGTTCTAGCTGCCCCGCCAGCCATGAGGTAGCGGAAGACATTGCTTACTTATTGCATAAGCTCTCCAACTCATGGCTCGTTCAAGAGTTCTAGCTGCCCCGCCAGCCCATGAGGTAGCGGAAGACATTGCTTACTTATTGCATAAGCTCTCCAACTCATGGCTCGTTCAAGAGTTCTAGCTGCCCCCGCCACCCATGAGGTAGCGGAAGACATTGCTTACTTATTGCATAAGCTCTCCAACTCATAGCTCGTTCAAGAGGTCTAGCTGCCCCGCCAGCCCATGAGGTAGCGGAAGACATTGCTTACTTATTGCATAACTCTCCAACTCATGGCTCGTTCAAGAGTTCTAGCTGCCCCGCCAGCCCATGAGGTAGCGGAAGACATTGCTTACTTATTGCATAAGCTCTCCAACTCATGCTCGTTCAAGAGTTCTAGCTGCCCCGCCAGCCCATGAGGTAGCGGAAGACATTGCTTACTTATTGCATAACTCTCCAACTCATGGCTCGTTCAAGAGTTCTAGCTGCCCCGCCAGCCCATGAGGTAGCGGAAGACATTGCTTACTTATTGCATAAGCTCTCCAACTCATAGCTCGTTCAAGAGTTCTAGCTGCCCCGCCACCCCATGAGGTAGCGGAAGACATTGCTTACTTATTGCATAAGCTCTCCAACTCATAGCTCGTTCAAGAGGTCTAGCTGCCCCGCCAGCCCATGAGGTAGCGGAAGACATTGCTTACTTATTGCATAAGCTCTCCAACTCTAGCTCGTTCAAGAGTTCTTAGCTGCCCTCCAGCCCATGAGGTAGCGGAAGACATTGCTTACTTATTGCATAAGCTCTCCAACTCATGGCTCGTTCAAGAGTTCTAGCTGCCCCCGCCAGCCCATGAGGTAGCGGAAGACATTGCTTACTTATTGCATAAGCTCTCCAACTCATAGCTCGTTCAAGAGTTCTAGCTGCCCCGCCACCCCATGAGGTAGCGAAGACATTGCTTTACTTATTGCATAAGCTCTCCAACTCATAGCTCGTTCAAGAGTCTAGCTGCCCCGCCAGCCCATGATGTAGCGGAAGACATTGCTTACTTATTGCATAAGCTCTCCAACCTCATGGCTCGTTCAAGAGTTCTAGCTGCCCCGCCAGCCCTGAGGTAGCGGAAGACATTGCTTACTTATTGCATAAGCTCTCCAACTCATGGCTCGTTCAAGAGTTCTAGCTGCCCCGCCACCCCATGAGGTAGCGGAAGACATTGCTTACTTATTGCATAAGCTCTCCAACTCATAGCTCGTTCAAGAGGTCTAGCTGCCCCGCCAGCCCATGAGGTAGCGGAAGACATTGCTTACTTATTGCATAAGCTCTCCAACTCATAGCTCGTTCAAGAGTTCTAGCTGCCCCGCCAGCCCATGAGGTAGCGGAAGACATTGCTTACTTATTGCATAAGCTCTCCAACTCATGGCTCGTGCAAGAGTTCTAGCTGCCCCGCCAGCCCATGAGGTAGCGGAAGACATTGCTTACTTATTGCATAAGCTCTCCAACCATAGCTCGTTCAAGAGGTCTAGCTGCCCCGCCAGCCCATGAGGTAGCGGAAGACATTGCTTACTTATTGCATAAGCTCTCCAACTCCTCGTTCAAGAGTTCTAGCTGACCCGCAGCCCATGAGGTAGCGGAAGACATTGCTTACTATTGCATAAGCTCTCCAACTCATAGCTCGTTCAAGAGTTCTAGCTGCCCACGCCAGCCCATGAGGTAGCGGAAGACATTGCTTACTTATTGCATAAGCACTCCAACTCATAGCTCGTTCAAGAGGTCTAGCTGCCCCGCCAGCCCATGAGGTAGAGGAAGACATTGCTTACTTATTGCATAAGCCTCTCCAACTCATAGGCTCGTTCAAGATACTCGTCTGTACATCCCGCCAGCCCATGAGGTAGCGGAAGATTGACTTACTATTGCATAAGCTCTCCAAACTCTATAGCTCGTTCAAGAGGTCT